>NC_050574.1:383034979-385577479 GCF_011100635.1 Trichosurus vulpecula
AAAATCAAGGAAATTAAAGCAATGTGTCACAAAAATTACAAACTATGACCAAGTGGGACTTATGCCATAGACAAAGGCCTGGTTCAATATTAGGGAAACTCTAAGCATAACTGACCATATTAATAACAAAAAAACAACAAAAAAATCATATGATTACATCAAGAAATGCAGAAAAAAACTCTTTATAAAATACAATACCCATCCCTATGAAAAATACTAGAAAGCATAGGAATAAATGTTGCTTTTCTTAAACTGATAAGTAGCATCTATCTAAAACCAAGATCATGCATTATTTGTAATGGAGATAAACTGTAAGTCTTTCCAATGAGATTAGGAATAAAGGAGGGATGACCAATATAACCATTATTATTCAATCTTGTACTAGAAATGCCAGTGATAGAAATTAGAAAAGAAAAAAAATGAAGAAATAAGCATAGGCATTAAGGAAATAAAACTATCCCTTTTTGTAGATGACATGATGATTTACTTAGAGAACCCTAAACAGTCAACTAAAAAACTAGTTGAAACAATTAACAACTTTAGTAAAGGTGCAGGATACAAAATAAACCCTCACAAATGATTAGCATTTCTATATACTACAAATAAAATCTAGCAGGAAATAAACAAAAATTCCATTTAAAATCAGTGTAGACAATATAAAATATTTGGGAGTCTACCTGCTAAGACACACACAGAAACCATATGAACAAAATTACAAAATGCTGTTCACAGATAAATATAGAACTAAAGTGGAGAAATAGTAATTGCTCCTGGGTGGGCTACGTGAAGATGATAAAGATGACAATACTACCTAGATTTATTTACTTAGTGCCATACCAATCAACCTACCAAATAATTACTACATAAACCTAGAAAAAATAACAACAAAATTCATCTAGAGGATTAAAAGGTCAAGAATATCAAGAGAATTAGCAACAACAACAAAAATTGAATAAACAGGGCCTAGTAATACTAGATCTCAGGCCATATTACCAAGCAATAATCATCCAATTTGCTGCTATGTAAGAAATAAAGTAATTGATCAATGAAATTGATAAAGTTCATAAAATACAGAAGCAAACAAGCACAGTAAAACTTGATGTTCAGTCAAATCTTCATAACCCCTTTGGAGTTTTCTTGGCAAAGATATTGCAGTGGTTTGCCATTCCCTTCTCCAGTTCATTTTACAGATGAACAAACTGAGCCAAGCAGGGTTAAGTGACTTGCTTCAGGTACATATAGTTATCAAGTGTTTAAGGCCAAATTTGAACTCAGGTCTTCCTTATCACAAAAGATACAAAAAATCAGAATAGATCAGTAGAAGGCAAAGAATCCATGAGACAAGAAGAAACATTAAAAACAAAGGCAAATGACCAAAAATTTGCCCAGATATATTTATTTGATCCAGAGGGAAAAGTACAAATAGAAAAAAGCCACTGGACATCTGAAACAAACTCCAAAATGAAAACTCCTAGAAATATTATATGCAAAATCCAAAGCTTTCAGGTCAAAGAAAAAATACTTCAAGAAGCCAGAATGAAAGAACAACTTCCAAGTACCAAGAAGCCACAGTTAGGATCATATACAATTTAGCTGCCACCACTCTAAAGGAGTGGAGACTTTGGAATATGCTATTTCAGAAAGTATAGACTTACAGCTAAGAATAAGTTATTCAGCAAAATTGAGTATAATCCTCTGGGAGGGGAGGGTGGAGAGGCAAGGGTGAATGGATCTTTAATGAAATAAAAGACTTCCAAAGAAAGACCAGAGCTGATTGAAATTAAAGTAACTGAGACAACAAAGTTCCAAATACATTAAATTTATTGCTAGGGCTAGCAGTAACTCATTTAAGTGGGGTATTTAGCTCCTCAGCATGCCAAAAGACCCTGAGGTAGCATTGACAAGGCTTCCTGTAGTTTAGGAAAAATAGAAGAGGACTTGGAATTAAGTCATCTGGTTTCTATTGGTGGAAGGGACAAGATTTTCTTCCTTGTCGCTATGGAAAGCTGATTGGTTGTGTCCACCTGTATCCTTGCAAGAAGAGATAATAGGTCTCCTTGACACAAAGATGGAACAGTGATTTACAGGAAGACTGAATTTCTGAAATTATGGACTTCTGAACTTAACTCAGAGACAAAGAAATGTGATTCAAGAAGTTACACAAAATGTGGGTGGTTAGTACAGAATAGAATCAATTACCAAAATGGAATCAACTTGATTTTCTCAGCTGCATAGAAACTTCATAAACACAAGAGTTTAGAAACATAAAAATGTAAAGAAGAATAAGAAGCCAAAGAAGTCAAACTGTTTACTTTCAAATATAAAGAAAGGCTATATGTCTCCCCTGAGTCCTATCATTCTCAAAACTCATCTGAGCCCTATCATCATTGGGTGGGGCGGGGGGGGGGGTGGTCAGAGAAGGAGTCTAATTAGAGAAGGCACGAGATTTTTTAAAGAGAAGAACAGAGAAGGGAATAGGAATACACTGAAGAGTCCACAGGAGAGGAAGGTCTGGAAAAATTATCTAATATAATCAAGGTGCACAAATAAGGAGAAGCATCCTCATCCTCATGGAACAAGTCAAAGGAGGGAAGATGCAGACACGTAGAGTTGGGTACAAAAAATATATTTCATTTTACAGGAAAATATGAGCAAAAGGGAACAAGGGGAAAGGAGGAATTAGAGAGAAGGCAAATTAAGGGAGGGATTAGTCCTAAGAAAAACAAATTCTAACTAAGGACATGCAAAAATATTTCTAGCTCTAGTTGAGATGATAAAGAATGTAAATCTGAGGGGGTGCCGATCTACTGGGGAATGGCTGGACAAGTTACAGTATATTAATGTGATGGAATAGTGTTACGCTATAAGAAATGATGAGGATGAATATAGAGAAATCTGGGGAGAATTACATGAACTGATGCAGAGTGAAGAAAAAGAACCAGAAGAACAATTTCTATGAAAATTATGATAAAGACAAATAACTTTAAAAGAATTGGAAACTCTGATCAATATGATGACCAATCACAGTTCCAGAATACTAATAATAAAATATGCTATACACCTCCTAACAGAAAAATAAAGGCCTCTGAATGCAGTGAAACATGTATGTTTTGACATGGTCAATGCAGAAATTTGTTTTGTTTATATGGTTGTTACAATGGTTTTGTTTTTCTGATGTTCTCATTGGGGAGGGAAGGGAGTGGGCAGGAGAGAAGGAAACTTTTCGCTGATTGAAAAAATATATAGTACAAACTTAATGCTTATGGATTAACTAATCGATTTGAAAGAAAAATAGTTTTAGGCACCTTGAATTTAAGGAGATAAAGAACAAGAAAAACATGTTCTACAAACAGTTGGGATTAAAGGCACAAGAGACAAGTTGGGAATAAAGATACTGGCCATAATCATAATAATTTGTTGTTGCTACTTTTAAATAGCACTTTAATGTTTCTAAGAGAGGTAGCATAAGACAGTAGAAAGAAGGCCAGCATTGATAAAAAAGGCCTGGTTCAAATTTTGCTTCTGTAACACTAGCCACGATCATGGGTAAATCCCTTAACCTACGCAATGCCCCCAAGAAATATTCTGAGATAATAAAATTAATGTACTACACTGGAGAGGAAGCTTTCAGACCTAGTAACCAACGATGATAAAGGCATGTGTCCAAAAAAAAAGTTTCCGAACTGCTTTTCTTATGAAAACTATAGTTACTCTAAGTAGATTTTGTAATAATCAAGGCAGGGCTGAAATGCTAATTCACCAGGGAAAAGAGTGTAGAACAGAAATTCTTCCCTTTTTTGTGCTATCATAAACCCTTCTGGCAGTCTGGTGAAGCCTACGGATCATATAAAATTTTTAAGTATTCATTACAATTACAAAGATTACAAAAGAAACCAATGATATTGAAATACTTCATCACAATATGTTTATTTTTTAAAGTTCATGGACCCCAAGTTAAGAACCCCTGGTGTTCTGCTGCTAGGTAAAAGTAAGAGTGTCAATGCCTAGGCCTTGGAGAGCTTAACTTCTATAGTTAAGCATTATAAGGATAAAAAGGACAGAAAGAAGAGTGAAAAACATCAAGAAAATCAGTATAGTGTCATGGAAGCTGAGTAGAGTTCTAAAACAAAATAGGTAAATTCACTATTTCATAAAGATGAATAGGAAAATGGGACAGCATTTTGAGAGAATTCAGGCTTAGATCAGTCTTACACTACATGCTACAACATGTTGGACAAGCAATCTAAAAAGTAAGAGAGATGCTCAGAGTAGTGGACACAACAGTAATCCCTGCTATCAGGGAGGCTGAGCCTAAGAGTTCTGAGCTGAAGTGGGTTAAGCCAATGAGAAGTCTGCACTAAATCCTGTACTAATATAGTGTGAGCCCCGGGAAGCTGACAACCACCACACTACCTAAGAAGTGACAAATCTGCCCATGTCAGAAATGGAGCATGTCAAAGATTCTAGGTCAATTAATGATAGGATCAGCCCTGTGAGTGACCACTGATTACACCTGCAGCCTAGACTAAAATAGGAAAACCCAGTCTCTCAAAATCAATGACTGAATGAAAATTAAAAGTTACATTACTTAAAAATTTAAGTGTACAATTATAGTAAAATCCTTAATGATGCAGGGGATATAAGTAATCATAAAAGGTAAAACAGATAATCTTGATTATATAAAATTTTAAGCACTGCTTACATAAACAAATTTTTAAAAGTTGTCAGTTGGGAAAAATGTTGCCATAAAATAGTCAAATTGATCTGTGATCTCAAAGTGGAGGTCCCTCCGGTGATGATGATCATGACCTAGCCATGCCTGGCCATCTCATGATTCTTGTCTATTTACTCCTGAACGTTTACCACAAAAGATGCAGCAAACAAACAGCTGGAGGCCTTCCTCGCTTTATCTGGAAATCACTGACAGTGAGTGGTCCTACACACCAGCAGTGTCAAATCTAATCTAACCCTTCTTTAATATGAGTATCTTTCAGTAATTAAAGACAAGTATTATGACTTACCCTTCCCACCCCCATCTTTAGTCTCTTATTTTCTTAGCTAAACAGGCCCAATTCCTTCAACCTATCTCTCTATGGCATAGTTTTTAAGTCTCTGCTCATCACCCTTGTTATCCAGTCATGCTCCTCTCGCTATGTTCTAAAAAATCCGCTTTCTAAAACATGGCATGCAGAACTAAACCTAATACCTTAGGGCCTCAATTCAAAACCATGCATGACAACACCACAGCAAACTTAATGAGGGCGTCAAGGGATATTTTAAATTTTCAAGGGAAACACAGCAATACACAACAACTTACCAACTACTAGCTCAAAGGAGCTCACAGTTTCAACATTAAATCACACTACCCTCCTTTGTATAACATTCTCTAAAGTATGATATATGTTTTTGGTTACATACGCTTTTAGCTATTCCAGCAACTTTTAAAAACTTATTTGCAACAAATATGTCTTTCTAAAACTGGGTTTTGGGGGGTTACTGTGAGAAAAAGCAAGGAAAATGTGAAAATCAATGTGGAACAGGAAATGAGGAGGAGTATCATATCTAATTCCAACAATTAAGAAGTACTGCCCAACAGACACACACCCATTAGTAAATAACTACGGTTATTTAAGAATTAAACAAATTTTTTTTCCATTTATGTGTATTATTTTTTCAAATAGCTACTAAGTAAATTGTTAGGACATAAATACTTATTAAGTAGTTCGGACCCAACTACTTAATAAGTGGAACAATTAGTTATTTCTTTTGGCCTGGGAGACCATGAAAAAATTATTGAGCCACTAAGGGTACCATGAACAGGGAAAGTTTGAGAATGTCTGTTCTAGTATCATAATTGTAAGGCCAAGAGAAAGCTCAAAGGCAATCTAATCCAATCTCCTCATTTTACAGATGAGGAAAGTGAGGCCTAGGGAAGTAAAGTGATTTTTCCCATAGTCACACAGGGAGCAAGTAATAGGATTTGAACAAAGTTCCTCTGACTGTAGAGCCAGTATACCATGCTGCTTCCCTAGAAGTGGTCTGACAAGAAAAGAGCACAACTGAACTATCAATCCCCTCCCCTCAGTCTGGATTATAAACTTATATTAAAATATCCTAAAATCACAATGGGGTTCTTGGTTGCCATGTCACACTATTGACTTATCTTAAGAAATATCAGTACTAAATCTATATACATTAAAGTATAGCCTCTAAATTTTTAAAAGAAAAGTTAAATGAATTACAGTTGGAAATAGTATAGTGGGGAACTTTAATCTACCCCTCTCAAAACTAGATAAATCTAACCAAAAAAATAAATAAGAAAAAAGTCAAGGAAGTGAATAGAATTTTAGATAAGCTACATATGATAGATATCTGAAGAGAAATGTATGGGAATAAAAAGGAATACACTTTTTTCTCGGCAGTTCATGGTACCTTTACAAACACTGAGCATACATTAAAACATGAAAATTTCATAGATAAAATCACAAAAGTATAAACTTTAAATGCTTCCTTTACAGACTACAATGCAAGAAAAGTTACATTTAATAAGGGACCAAAAAAAATAGGGGAAAAAAACTAATTAAAGAGTAAAAAACCTAATCGTAAGGAATGAGTGAGTTAAAGAACAAATCCTAGTAACAATCAATTTCATTAAAGCAAATGAAAATAATGAGACAATAAATCAAAGGCTATGGCATACAGTAAAAGCAGTAATCAGAGGAAAATTTATATCTCTAAATGCTTACATCAATAAAAGAGAGAAAAAGCAGACCAATGAATTGGGTATATAATTAAAAAAACTAGAAAAAGAACAAATTGAAAATTCCCAATTAAACACTAAATTCAAAATCCTAAAAATTAAAGTGAAATGAATAAAATTAGGTATAAGAAAACCACTCAATTAATAAATGAAACTAGGAGCTGGCATATGAAAAAGCCAATAAAATAGATAAACCATTGGTTAATGTGATTAAAAGAGGAAGAGAAGAATACCAAATCACCAGTATTAAAAATGAAAAGGATGACTATGCCACTAATAAAGATGAAATCAAAACAATTGTAAGTTCTTTTGCCCAAATGCATGCCAATAAATGTAATAAAGTGAAATGGAAGAATATATACAAAAATATAAACTGCCTCGATTAACAGAAGAAGAAACAGAATATAAATAGACTGATTTTAGAAAATAAAAAGAAACTGAACAGGCCATAAATGAGCTACCTAAAGAAAAAAGCACCAGGACCAGATAGATTTACAAGTGATTCTATTAAACATTTGAAGACCAACTAATTCCAATATTAAATAAATTATCTGGAATAATAGCCAAAGAAGGGGTCCTACCAAACTCGTCTTATGAAATAATTATGACACTGATACCTAAACTAGGAAGAGTAAAAACAAAGAAAATTATAGACCAATTTCATTAAAGAATATGAATGCAAAAACCCTAAATAAAATACTAGCTAAAAGATTACAAGAATATATTACAAAGATTATATACCTTATGACCAAACGGGATTCATACCAAGAATTCAGGGAAGATTTAACATAAGGAAAACTATTAACATAAGTGATTATATCAATAATAAAAGTAACAAAATCATATAATTATATCAATAGATGCATATAAAGCATTTGATATAGCACAACACTCATTTCTTTTAAAAACAATTGAAAGTTTACGTAAAGGGACTTTTTTTCTTCAAATTGATAAGAAGCATTTACCTAAAACCATCAAGCAAGCATTATTTGTAATGAGGATAAGCTAGAAGCCTTCCCAGTAAGATCAGGTGTTTTAACAAGGATGCCCTCTGTCACCAATATTATTCAATATTGTACTTGAAATCCTAGCATAAGCAATAAGAGAAGAAAAAGAAATAGAAGGAATCGGAATGGGCAATGAGGTAATAAAACTATCTCTGCAGACGATATGATGATATACTTAGAAAATTATAAAGATTCAACTAAAAAGTTAATTGAAATAATTAATAACTTCAGCAAAATATCAGGATATAAAGTAAACCCACATAAATCATCAGCATTCCTATATATCACCAACAGGAGTCTTCAGGAAGAGAAAGCTAGAGATATCCCATTTGAAATAACTCTAGACAGTATAAAATACCTAGGAGTATACCTGCTAAAACAAACCCAGGAACTACATGAACAAAATCATCTAAAAACTTTGTATACAAATAAAATCAGATTTTAACAAATGGAGAGATATTAATTGTTCATGGGTAGGGGCAAGGCCAACATAAAAAATGGCAATTTTACCAAAATTCATCTATATATTCAATGCCATCCCAACTAAATTGCAAAAAAACTTTTTTTACTGAGCTAGAAAAAAATGACCAAATTCATTTGTAAAAACAAAAGGTCAAGAATATCAAAGAAACTAATGGGGGAAAAATTTAAAGGAAGGAGATTTAGCAGTACCAAATCTTAAACTATATTATAAGGCAGTAATTATCAAAACTATCTTACTGTACTGGCTAAGAAATGGAAAGATAGATCAATGGAACAAAGTAGATATACAATTTACAGCAAAGCAAATGAATATAGTAACCTAGTGTTTGACAAGTGTAAAAACTTAAGTTTTCAGGATAAGAATTCATTATTTGGTGAAAACTGTTCAGAAAGCTGGAAAGCAGTCTGGCAGAAACTGGGCATAGACCAATATTTTACACAATTTACCAAGATAAGGTCAACATGGATACATGACCTAGATATAAAAAAAGATTTTACAAGAAAATTTGAAGAACATGCAACACATTACCTGTTACACTTATGGATAAGGTGAACAATTTATGAACAAACAAGAGATAGAGAGCACCGTAAGATGAAAAATGGATAATTCTGATTACATTAAGTTAAAAAGGTTTTGTACAAATAATACAAATGTCTAGCTAAGATCAGAAGGTGAAAACTGGGAGGGGGAGGGGGCGGGAAGTTATAGACAGTTCCACAGATAAAAAGATCTCCCATCTCAAATATATAAAGAACTCTGTCAAATCTATAAGAATACAAGTCATTCCCCAATTGACAAATGGCCAAAGGATATGAACAGGCAGTTTTTAGATAAAGAAATTAAAACAACTTATAGTCATATGAAAAAATGTTCTAAATCATTATTGATTATAGAAATACAAATTTAAAAATCTTAAGATAATCATTTTATATCTATGAGATTGGCTAAAATAATTGAAGAGGAAAGTGATAAATGTTGGAGGAGATGTGGGAGAACTGGGACACTAATTTAATGTTATTGTGAACTCATCCAACCATTTCGGAGAGCAATCTGGAAATATTCCCAAAGAGTTATTAAACTGCCTATACCCTTTGATCCAGCCATACCACTACTAGGTCTATTTCCAAAGATGACCTGGGAAAAAGGAAAAGAATTCATATGTTCTAAATGTTTATAGCAGCTCTTTGTGGTGGCAAAGAACTGGAAATTGCGAGGAGGCTCATCAATTGCAGAATGACTGAGCAAGTTGTGGTATTGGAATGTGATGAAACGTTAGTGTGCTATAAGAAATAACGAGCTCGATGATCTTAGAAAAACATGGATAGATTTGCATGAAATAATGAAGAGCAAAGTAAGTCATTTTGACTATTATAAATACCCAAATTAACTAATTAACTACAAAGGAAGGCACTATCTGCATTCAAAGAAAGAACTGATAAATAGAAATGCATCCATTAGAGGTGTCCGTTAGCTTGTAGTTAGGACTTTAAAAGCCAAACAGAGGATTTTATATTTGATCCTAGAAACTACAGAGTGCCACCAGAGTTGACCAAATGGGGGTGACACGGTCAAACTTGCACTTTAGGAAGATCACCGACAGCTGAATGGAGCATGGATTAGAGTCGGTAAAGACTTGAAGCAGGGAGACCAACCAGCAGGCTATTTACATCAGTCCATGTGTGAGGTGACAAGGCCCTGTGTATCTGGGTAGTGGCAATGTCCAACTAACATACATGCATACATACATACATGCATACATGCATACACAAACACAGAGTAGTCAAAGGATAGGAACAAAGAGTTCTCAAAAAAAAATTACAAACTATTAAGACTCCAAATAATAAGAGAAATGAAAATCAAAACAACACTGAGATTTCAGCTCATATCCATCAAACAGGCAAAGATACAAGTCAATGTTGGAGGGATTTCAAAAAGACAGACACACTAATGCAATTGCTGGTAGAGCTGTGAACTAGGACAACTATTTTGGAAAGCAATATAGAATTACACACATCAAACAACTGCCCATAACCTCTGATTCAGAGATTCCACTACTAGGTATCCGATTCAGGGAGAAGAACTCTGATAAGAACAAAGTCCTACTATACTGCAAAATATTGATAACAGAACTTCTTGTGATAGCAAATACCTGGAAATAAAGTAGATGCCCATTAACTAGGAAAGGAGAAAAAATTATATCAAATGAATACAATGGAATATTACTGTTCTCTTTAGAAATGATGACTATGATGAATACAGAGAAGAATGGAAAGACAAACTAATGAAGAGTGAAGTATCTATTTTTAGTTCATGCATGCATTTTTGCCCTTTTCATCTGTAATGTCCAACTCTTAACTCCCTATCCTCTCCTTTATTTTTAGTAATGCACTTAGGCATATTCAGAGTTGAGGAGTGAAGGGATGTGGTTGGAATATTACAGTAATAATAGTTCAAACATTTTTCACAGCAACTCTATGAGTGAGAAACACAAGTTATGAGCATCCTTATTTTACAGATGAGAAAACTGAGGCTCAAAAACTTAGGGCCTACTACTTTGTTCACTGGCCTAATAATAATAAGTCTATCCAGTGTCAGTGCCAAGATCTGAAGTGTTAATAGGAAATAAGATTTTATTTGGAAAACAGATAAACAATGGAGTCATTAAAATATTTTTGATTAGTAGAATGATAAGATGAAAGTATTTTAGAACAATATCACTGTAGTGTGTAGAATAGGTTGAAGAGGCAAAAGAGTCTAAACTTAGATCAGTCCCTTGATCAAAATTTCTTCAATGATTCCACTGTTCTATAGAAGTCCAAATTCCTTGGTCTTACACTAAAGCTCCTTAAGCAAGATGTAAATGCAACCTTTCTAGAATTATCTTCTCCTACTATCTGAAAGGAGCCTTCTGCTAGTTTACTGACTCCCTGAAAATGTCTTTCCTGCTGGTTTTAATTTTTTTTTATTATAGACTTAACAAACACAAACAGTTAAAAAGTCAGTGAGAGGAAAAGAAGTAGAATATTCCCTATTGTCAAGGAATTTATATTCTTCTAGTTTTGAGGTGCCACAGAGAGGAAGAAAGTTCCTTTGTGGTGAAGAAGACTGAAGTTCAAGTACTACCTCAGACACTTATGCCCCTGGGTAAGTCAGTTAACCTCTACCTGCCTCAGTTTCCTCATCTATAAAATGGGGATAATAGAAGTACGTAGCTTATAGGTTGTTGGAAAGCTCAAATGAGGTAACATGCATACAGTTCTTTGCAAACCTTAAAGTGCTATATAAACGCCAGTTATTCCTATTGTTACTATTCTAAGTGAAAAGACAATATGCATACAGATAACATACAAAATGAGTACTAAACAAACATAGTAGTTAGGGAGGGAATCAAGAAAGGCTTCATCTAGAAGGCGGCAGTGCTTGAGTTATGCCTTAAAGGAAGGCAGAGAGTCTAGAAGGAGGAAGAAGAGGGTACATTCCAGGCCTATGATGTAACAAGTATAAAGACACTTAAGAAATGTAACATTTGTGATGGACAAAGTACTGTATGTAGAAGGCCAGTTGGGCTGAACCATCCAGTGCTAGAAGTGGAGGAAGGCAAATTGAGGCTGGAAAGACAGGTTACAGTCAGGCTGTAAAGAGCCTTAAAAGCAAACCAGGAGGCAATAGGCGTAAAATGGAATTTACTAAGTAGGGGGGGTAATGTGGTTCAGATCTACATTTTAAGAAAATCACTTGGGCAGCTGCGTAGAATTATTCATTGGAAAGAAGAGAGACTTCAGAGACAGAGGCCAATTAGGAAGTCACTGCAAAAATCCAGGTGAGAAGTGATGGGAGCCTAAATTAGGATGGTGGCTGTGTGATTAGAAAAAAGATGGGACTAAAATTCAAATCTAATGATTTCTAGTCCAAAATCATCTAGAACATAACACCCTGCCTCTACTAAATCATCTTATGCAAATTATTAATTAAACCCCAAAAGAGTACCAGCTTGTGGGATAATATGGTATAGATGACAAAGGTGTTGAACAAGGAGTTAGGAAGACCTGGGTTCAACTCCCACCTGATATTTACCAGTTGTGTGACTCTGGGTATAATTCACTTAGCTTTTCTAAACTTCAGTTTCCTAATTACTAAAATAGAGATGACAATAACACCTGCTTCATAGGATTATCATAAAATTCAAATAATAATGTATATAAAGCAATCTGAAAATCTTAACATGCTAATAGCATATAAATACCAGTAGTAGTAATAGCAAGAGGAGGAGTAATCATCACCACCAAGAGATTCCCCCCACTATAAAGAATACATTGATAAACTCTGAATTAGAATATTTCTTAGAGCTGTTATAGCCCAAGAATAGGCACTTGGAGTAAATGTTAGTTGTACCTTTTCTTTTTATCCTTGGCACCTCCTTATTTCTTTGTATTTCCCTTCTGTTCTGAGTGATTTTTTCCTCTTACGTCCAATCTTCCTTTCTCTGCCATAGGGCTTAACAGTTAGCTAATAGCATTCTTTGTTAGTTGCTAACTAAAATGTAGTGCGTAGACAGAGTTTGAAGTTTCAATCTTTCTTCCAATAAACCCTAATATAGTAAGATATATACTGTGAATTATCAGGTATAGTTGGAATATTTCAATTTAACAATCCCTCTCCTTTTCAAAAGAGGTTCATTAAAATGACGGAGTTGAGTTAAATCATTTCTAAGATCTCTTCAAACTCTAGATTTATTTTTGAATGGAGGAGTCAGGGATTATAATAATATATGACATTTATATAGGGCTTTAAGGTTTACAAAGTGCTCTAAGTAAAATATCTCATTTGAGTCTCAGTACAATCCTGTAAAGCAAAAACCTGGAATTATTCTTCTTTTACAAGATGAGTAAACTGAGACTTAAGAGGGGTCAAGCAACTTGGCAACCATATAAACAGCTAGTAAGTAATCAAACCCAATTCTCTCTGAATTCCAAGTCCAGAAGCTCTTTCAACTAAACTTCTGTTTAATGTGCTTTCAGATGAAATTTAAAGAGTAAGAAGGTAAATTAAACCTGTAATTATTTCCTCATACCTCATAAGGCATCTACAATTATCTCAAGGAGCATTAAAATTTTTAAATTAATTATACTATCAACTAATGTTTTAAGATATTTATTAACTAATATTTTAATATAGTATTAATGATTAATTATAATTCAAAGTTAGAAAAAAGAACTCAAGATCGATAGCCAGATACTTTGAAGATGTGGCAAATCAAGAAAACAAACATGCTTGGTTAGAATGTCACTACTCCAAAATGATAGGGTACTCATCTGGAAAAAAAAAAGCATCTGTCTGTTTTACAAATTTTTCACAATGAACTTCGGTTCTCTCATAATCACTAGACTAATTAAAAATTGCCTATTCGACTGTTTCTAACACAGACTAAAAAGAAATTCTAAGTCAGTTTACTGTTCTCTCCTGAAATGGTTCAGAGACAAGATTCTGAAGGCAGAATCTGACAACATGAACCTCTCACACAATCCACCGTTACAGAATTAAGATTTTGCCTGCTGTCCGCCTCAGTTTCCTCAACTGCATAATGGAGATAGAATAATGGCACCTACTTCCCAGGGTTATAACCAAGATCAAATAAGATAATATATGTAAAGTTCTTGCCACATATAAGACACTTAATAAATACTTGTTCCTTTCCTCTTCCCCCCGTTAAAAAAATCTTGTTGCCAACATTTTTAACTCTAGTAGGATCTGACCCGTTTGTTTTTTGTCTAAAGGGTAATCTGTCAAAAATGGAACAAGGTCAAACTTAAAGGTTTCTATAGTATGAATTTGGTCAAAGAGGTTCTTCCCTTTTTCAGCGACAGCTTGTGGCCTAAAAGTTGGCAAAAACAAAATACGTCTTCACACAAAGGACCCACCTGACAGAGACCTGGTTATTCTGACCTTAACGTCCACATTAAGTACATAAAGAGGAATTATTCTTTCTCTCTCTTTTTTAAAAATTTCATTAGGATGAACTTCAAAAAGGAACCCGACAGGGCACAATAAAAACAACCCCACAGCAGGAGTGCAAGTGGCGGAACCTGTTCAACTCAAGTGCACCCCCTAAAATACATAAAAAACAAAAACCTCCATTTCGGCTCCCCCCAGACAGACAACCTGAATCCATCGGTTACTGGGGGCGGAAGGGCAGCCAGTGTTGGAAAGGAAGTTCTGGGGCCAAAGGGACCAAATGAACGAAAGAGGAAGAAGCAGCCCGCCAGGCGGGACCGGGGGTCGCGGGGCTCCCGCACGCCTCGGACCCCATCTCCCGGGAGCTCCAGGCCCGGGCAGTGCCCAAGTGCAGCCGTGGAGCTCGGAGGACGCTCCGGGAGGACGCTCCGGGGTTCCGCACCGGGGGAGGGAGGGGTCTGCCTCCTCCGGCGGCGCTCGGCCTATGCTTGGCACTTCCTAAATTGTGGGTAATGGAGTGACCCGGCCCGGCAGGCTAGAGGACGAGGAGGAGGGAAAATGAAAGGAAGAAAGGGAAACGGAGGCACAGAAGGGCCGGGGCGGCGGGTCCGGAGAGGCGAAGGCCACGGGGGAGGGGAAGCCGGAGAAAGTCAACAAACGTGAGCGTGGCGCGCGGGGGCGGGGGATGGGGCGGGGGCGCGCCCGCCCGGACCGGCCGACTCACTCACCTTCTGGGAGGTGCTCTGCTGCAGCACATTCTGCTCCACGGTCATGGCCCCCGCGGCTGCTGCGGCTGCTCCCCCTCCTACTCCTCGTTCTCCTTCCTCCCGCGGCTCCCCGGCTCTCGCTCGCAGGCTCTCGGTGTCTCCTTACTTCTCTCCTCCCTTCCCCCCCTCCCCCCAGGACAGCTCGGCCGGGCTCCGGGTGAGGATTGCGGGCAGGGGATGAAAGCGGCTCCAGGCGCCCGGGGTCAGGGAGGGAGGAAGAGCCGGGGCGGGGGGAAGGAGGGGGCAGAAGGGCGGTCCCGGACTCAGCGCAGCATGCCCAGGGCGCCGCAACGAGCCGGGGCCATGGGAGAGAAAGGGAAGGTGGAAGGGAAAGAGAGAGAGAGAGGGCGAGCAGGAACTCCGAAGCCGAAGAGACCGCGGCGGACGGGCGGGCGGCGGCAAAGCGGAAGCCCGTCACTCACTGGGCTGAGCTGAGCTCCGGGAGACGGAGAGGGAGGGAGTGAACCGCGGGGCTGACGGACTAAAAGGAGGGAGTGGCCGGGTCCGGAATGGCGCTGTCCTCCTCCTGCCCCTCCCCTGCCCCAACTGCCGTCACCGCCACTACCCTGGCCGTCCCGCCGGGCTACCTCCTCCTCCTTTTCCTCCCGGGCCTCACCGGGCCCGATCGCCTTCCTCTCGCTCCCGCTCCCCTCTTCCCCCGCCCTCCACCCTCGGAGCTCACATTGTGACTGTGGAGGCAGCCGCAGCCCCGCGGGACACACCCTGCGTCCCTGGCCGTATGAGCAGTGACCCGGCTCTTTCCCCTCGGGGCCGGAGGCCTCCCCTCCCCCTCCTCTCGCCTGCAGCCCCAAGACCCAGAACCAAATCCCTGACTGGGGCCTGGTTAAAGAAAGACCCTCCTTGGGGCGCCAGCATCCCGGAAGGACCCCGGCCTCGGACACCCGCGATCGCGGCTCTGGGGTTTGCTCCCATCCTCTTCCCTCCGTTCGTCACCTCCCCCTCGTCTTCCCAAACTTCATTAAGAGCCTGCCGCATGCCGCCGCCCTTCTTTCTAGGAATTTCACCCGAAGAAACGACTCTAGGCAGGTTCAAGTGTGAATCGAGCCGAGGACTGGAAGCCAGATAGGTGGGAACCCCTCTCTAAACTGTCACTTCTCCCCCAGCGCGTCTTTGACAAATGATACTTGCCAGGCTGTAGCGCTTTATTTTGAATTAGAGACATTTTCTGCAGCATTGGGGCGGGGTGGAGGGTGGGGGTGTAGTTTTTTTTTTTTTAAGAAAGAGAATAGTGACATAACTAGTTCATAACTCAGCTATACCTTAAAATGTTGCCAAATTAGGTTAGCGATTTAAAAATAGTTACAGCTGTACGTATGACTTCATTCTTGGCTACACATTTCGTTACCCATACATAGAAGGGGGAGGGGGCTCCAATCTGAAGGCAGTAAGAAATTTTTGGCAACGAAAACAGCTTTAGCTTCAACAGTCTGGTGGGGAAAATGGAGAGGAACTGACATTCTACAAACTATGCATATATGGAAATGTAATTCCAGTTATAATTTTTAAATCTTAACTACCAATTAATTGGCACATTTTTTTTATTTAATGACCAAGTCAGTCAACAAACACTTATTATGTATTAGCATTATTTAAAGAGTATAGATTTTATTTGAAGACTTGTGGATGTTAACTATTC
Organism: Trichosurus vulpecula; assembly: GCF_011100635.1. NCBI lineage: Eukaryota > Metazoa > Chordata > Mammalia > Diprotodontia > Phalangeridae > Trichosurus > Trichosurus vulpecula. The sequence goes on from NC_050574.1 coordinate 383,051,607, forward strand.
AAAGTTTTACCATAATCATTTGTGGTATTGAAGTTGATCATTTTTTCCATGACTATTCATACACTAATAATAAAATTTTACAGTCATCCAGGTCCCCTGATTCCCAATTCAGTTTTCAGCCATGGATGAACAAGTCACAGCATTCTGTTGTCCAGAACCTTCAAATTTTTGGGAAAACCAAATGGCCCCAGATAGAAAATAGATTCAGTGTAATAGAATGCTACTACAGAAGCCAATGTCTTTTTTTTTTTTTTAACTAGAAATTAGTGATAAGAATTCGTACAACTTCATCTAATTCATTATTTCTTGAGCACTAGGGCTTAACAATTTTGTCTCAAGTTGCTAGTAAAATTGTTCATCAAATAAAACTTTCTAGGGTTACCATATTTTTTCACCTGAATTATAGTAAATTTCTTACTTTTCATGGTATATTTTTCATATTCTATTATTAGGGCATTAAATAAAACAGTATCTGGGAAAATACAGATCGTCAAATACTTCCAACTACATTACTATTTCACAATTTTATAAGCTTATAATTTTCATAGTGACCACGGAAAGAATATACAGTTTTCTCTGTAAATGATTCATAAATAAAAGAGACCACTTAACCTTTTATCCATATTTTAATTTTGTTGCTTCGGACACTTCAATCGATCTGAATTAGTGGCTCAAACTAGGTTGCCACAGCCAAAATACCTAATGGTGATACAGTCTGTTAACCAGGAATGTATTTGAAGTCTTTTCAATGAGGTAGATCATGCTAGAATTTAAACTCTTCAGCCTTGTAGAACCCAGGTTAACTTCTACACCTTGATGAGAGCAGAGCTTGAATGAAATTCTTTGAAGTAATATTTGGCATAATAAAAGCCAATATTTATTTTAATCATTTGCCAAAATTACCAGTAAAAGAAAAAAAGTTGATGAAAAACTATCCAATAAAGTGTTTGAGTGTCTAAAGGATTACTACTCCCTTCTAGATCCCAGAAGTTATTTCTTAGGTTCTATTGTTCATAGTCAGAAAACCCTTGAGAGTCTTTGAGATAAAATGTCCCTCAATTATCACTACATAAAACTAATTAGATTGTTTCTGAGAAAGAAATTATTGAATCTGTTTCTGTTCAAAACGGTATTATTTCCCTATCTGTGATGTGGTTTAGTCAATTTATACTTTATGATGATAATTTTATTTCAACCAACAGGATAGCAGTATGCAATTAAGTCAAAAGAAAGAATGTTTTCTATTGTCATAATGCTGCTCTTCAGGGAGTTGAGTGTTCTAGAATATATTCACTGAGAACACAGAGCAGTCTTTGAAAGAATGGACAACCAATTGAGATGGAGAAAGGGTAAAAAAAAATAACAAAATTTGAAGTGGAAGAAGGTATAATGATAGCTGATATTTATATAGCAATTGAAAGTTTGTCTCAAAGTCTATAATAGTAACAGAAAAACATTAAGGAGCAGATATTTAGTGAATTTGTCCGCCGAAGGAAAGGCTTCAAACTATTATTTATTCCAAGCTTTTGTTAGTATTTGAATAAAGCTTTCAGTGGTACCATTGCACTTTGTATTTTTTACTGACGTTCTCAGTTTGAATATCTGTATAAAAAGAGCTCTCTGAGGTGGCAGTTTAGTTCAGCTTCTTATACAGGGATCCCCAAAGTCTTACCATAATCTTATAATAGGCTGTTGCTTTACAGAGAGTTCTTTGGAAATAAGTTGTACACTGAGAAATAGATTGTCCCTACTAATTGCTTGCCATGTGCTTTCCCCATAGACTTTCTCCAGCTTAGATTTGCTCTTTCTTAATCAAATATTCTTCAGAGATCCCAGATTTTGGCTTCCCTGACCTTTGCTCTGGATTGTACACATGGTAGATCCCAACTGTCACTGTGGGTAGAAATGAAAACAAGTTCCAACTTCACCAATCTTTATTGGCAAATAGTCACATGAATCAGAACATGATTAAAAGCAGTGGTGTCAGACTCAAGTAGAAATGGAAGCCACCAAACCATACGTAAAGATTCCTGTGGCTGCATATCGACTTAGAAAAACACGTATTTTTAATTATTTTTTTAAATATTTCCCACTTACAGTTTAATGTAATTAAAATAGTTCACACTGTACTTAATGCTGCAGACAGCATGTTTGACACTCCTGGAACAGGATTTTATACTATTTAATCCTCTTCATTCTCGCCTCCAGAGAGCACTGGTTTACTATGTGCCAGTTGCAGACATTCCATTCCAGGCTTCTCAGAAGCTCTCCGGTGAGGGGTAATCCAGAATTAGATTTGAAATCTGACCACCTGGATCTGTTTAATTCCGTATACATACTTCCAGGGCTACTTTGCTGCAAAGCTTTCACCCTTTAGTACTAGCCACTCTGAAGATTACTTAGACTAGAGGAGTTGAGAGTAACAGTATAAAGTCATTTTGCCAATCTAAATATTGGATCAAATATGCTTCTGACCAGCATGGACAGCCAGTTTACTCAGATTTAGTAGTTACAACCTCTGGAACTTGTTTCTACTTGTTACTACTTTCTTTTAGGAAATTACAGCTTTTAAGGAGGTGGGCCAAGAGAGTTCTTATACCCCATGAGATTCTATCAACTCTTTGGAAACTAGGATAGAGGAGAAAGGTTTTATTTTGCTTGTTTTTACCCAAACCTTGAGACCAGCAACAGTGATCATATTAGCAGAGAGCAGTCCTTTGATAAAAACACAGACAACTTACTTGGCTCAACCTTGCCTCTTATGGATGCCATGGATGTGTGATCTCATTGCTGAGGGTTCTCCCTTCAAGTGTATTGATTGCCATCAGTCCAGACCTGACTCTGTTTCTCTTGCCCGTGTCTTTCCATAAATCATTGTGTACACCTCAGGCCTCACTCTAGTTCTGGGGAATGAATACCAATGCAGGCTTTCCCTCTGTTATGCTTTATGTGTAATCTTTTCCAGTCATATATGTCCTGCTTAATGATGTCTCTTACCCCACTTCTCACACATAAGTCATTATTGGTAATGCAGTGCAGCATACTTGTGTCTTTTCATTGCTGTTTGAATCACCTACAGCGTTGATTCTTCTGAGATCATGAAGTTCTGTGATTCTTTACAAGAATAATGGTGTTTTAAAAACATGGGCCTTTGTGGTAATGACACACTTAATGAAATTTCTAGACCTTTTTTACAAATCCTATTTAGTCCATCAGCTGTGACTTATCTAGTAGAAAGACCTGCCCAGTTAATTGTGATAATCTGAACACTATGCAATCTTTGTTTTAACACTGAACAGTTTTAGACCACATATCTACTCTTGTGTTTCAGTGAGGAGGCTCATCTGCCCAAAAGTATTAACGAATAGGATCTGTAGAACCTCTTGTAGCAGGGTGTAGAACTCCAAAGACTGGTGGTGAGCATGCCTTGAGTGGGAGCACTGCCCATGAGGATGCTAAAGCCAGAGAATTGGGGTACAGGACTGGAAGAGAGGAGAAAGCAGGATGATGGATAACAAACCACCCCACCTACCCTACCACAAGGTGCTTACCTTTGGCAGCACTTTAATAACTAGGCATCACTCTTTTTGGAAAAACTAATAGACTTCCCATATTGAAAAGGAAAAATTAGATTTATATACCTGACCTATATGAAGGAGCTCATCTGAATAAAATTAAAACAATTTTCTGTCTTTGAAAGTTTTTAAATTATGTTGGTGCAAGTCCAGACCACCCAACCATCACCCAGAGAGCAACAGCTGTGAAGAAGAGTCATCCCACTAACTGTCAAGCAGTTGCTACACACAAAGCAGACAAACCTGCCCAGGCAGTGGGACAAGGCAACTTGGGAGAAAGAAAGACAATATGTGCCAGGGTAGTCAAAACACAGCCACCACCACTTTGACCTACTATTTCCCCTTAGACCCTGATAGAGATAGCCCAAGACCCTGAACCCAAGAACTTTGGAAATATTAATGCTCTCCACCAGACCTGCTTTCAATCAACCACCCCTTGCCCCACAAAAATGTCAAAGGGTCCCACTTAGTACTACCAGCAAAAACTGCTGACCAATTGCCATAACAGGAAGATAAGCACAGGAGCCCTAGGAGAGACAGCACTCCTCAGACCACCTGTCTTGCTTTCAGTGCAGCCCTCATAACTATTTTCAGAGGAAGTCAGTCCTGTGGAAAGGGAGTCAACCATCGTTCCCAACTGTTAGCAGGCAAGCCAACCTACCTGAAGCATCGAGGTATCCTGAGGGAAAGAGAGGAGATTGCATGTGCCAGGCAAGTCAGATCACCACCACCTTGATCATCTCCCCTCAGACTCCTAAGGAAACAACTCAGGACCCTGAACCTAAGAGCCCTGGGAATAGTAATGCTTCCAGCCCAGTATACTTAGCCATCTTCCTGGGAAACACTTGTGGAGATGTAACCTGACAGCTTGTCCTGCAGATGCTACAGCCACAGGTATTGAAGACCCAAAAAAGAAAGTTCTCGCAGTCGAAATCCTCAGCACTGTCAAATGGTTCACTATCAGAAACTGATGTTACATCCATAGAAATATTATCATAGAAGGGGCATTACAATCTGATTTGCTGTGCTGCACTCTACAGACCATGAGACCTTTCTATCTGACATGCTGCTGAAATCTTCCATGTGTTGTTTCATCTATTAGAATATGAGCTCCTTGGGGCAGCTAGGTGGTGCAGTGAATAGAGCACTGGCCCTGGAGTCAGGAGGACCTGAGTTCAAATTTGGCCTCAGACAATTGACACTGGCTGTGACCTTGGGCAAGTCACTTAACCTCAATTGCCTTCCCCCCTCCAAAGAAAAGAAAAAAATGAGAGGCATAAAAAAGAATATGAGCTCCTTGACAGCAGGGACTAACTAGTCCATTAGTATCCCCAGGGCTTAACACGGTGATTCGCACATTATTAAGCTTTTAATAAATGCTCTGTGCATGCAGACCTAAGGATATTTCATTCTGGTTGTATTTTCCCCCCTTTTTCCTGTTTTTAAACTGTGTTGCCAGCTTAAATAAATGTGCCCACTTTCTGAACAGAAAGCTTTCTGTTCTAAATTTGTGCTATTGTGTGGTATTGTTTATCACTGTTGCGTGACTGATTAGATTTAGTTTTAATATTTCTTGTATTGCTATGTATGGTTTAAACATAATAATAAAGTGGATGTTAAATCACTAGAAAGTTGGTATATAAGCCTGCTTTAAAAAAATTCTCTTTCACCCTTATCAAGAGGCTACATAATTGCTCTTCATTTTCTGCCATCAGAGTGGCATCTGCATATCTGACATGGTTGATAATTCTGCCAGCAGCCTTAATTCTGGCTTTTATTCATCCAGCATGGCATTTTGCATGATGTGGAGGGTAAAAATGTCTGGCATGCTGTGGTCTATGAGGTCATGAAGATATGGACATGATCGAATGACTGAACCACAACAGACTCTGTATATAAGTTAAATCAGGTGACAATAAGGTGACAGCCTTGTCATACTACTTTTCCAATCTTAAACCAATTAGTTGTTCCATGTTCAGTTTTAACCAAACTGTTGCTTCTTGGCCTGCATTCAGGTTCCTCAGGAGACAAGTAAGATGAAGGCTGGGCTCCTGAGCTGTCTTTAAATGGAGGTTTGAGGGGGAAATTTTTTGTTTTTTGCTCTGCCCTCTAATCAGAGGGTGAGAGGCAACCAAAGGTACTGATGAAATGTGAGCTGATTCAATCTCCATGATGATGAGTTTCCTGGCAATGAGGTTTTCTAGGGCAGGCACGATGATAATGGAATTGAATCCAAGCAAGGAAGCTGGTGGGAAATAAATCACCCTCCTGAACTCTTTTTAGAGTCTCATAAAAATATAATAGTGAAGATAGCTCCTTATGCTTATAAGCAACTAGTTCTGACTCTACTAGTTGGAGAGATAGGGCACCCTCTTTTGGAGGTGCTAGATAAGATTTCACAGTTAAGTGACTTAGGGGACTTAGGGACTAGATAAATTTTCTTGAGAAAGAAGAGTGAATATCCAGTAGATTCAAAGCCATCATAGATTGTCAAGAAATGTTTGCTGCTCTATTGAGAGCAGGGATAGATTTTGGAAGTATAGATGGCATTCTAACTAATGAACTATACAAAATGTACCAAGAAAAGGGACTTAATAATAGAATAGAGAAGTAATAACTGCCGCTGAACCTTTGTATCCAAGTGTTTCACACCTTCAGGGAGACTAGGAAATAGGCCAAGCCTCAGCTCAGATTAAAGAAATACACAGATGGAATTACAGACCCTATATTAATCTGACTATATACTGAAAAAAAAATGGATCAAATACTGTAACTAGGACATCAACAGATGCTAGGGTGGAGTCCTCCCTTGTTTATGGAAACCCTAATAAGTTTAAACATGGAACTCTTATTACTATCACAGGACGGGGAGGGGCTGAAATATCAAACAGACAAGTCAAACTCATGATGAAGATTGGACAATTATCTAAGAAAGAATATACCGTGGTAATTGTACCCATTCCTGAATACAACATTGAAATAGATGTGTTGAAAGGTATGACCCTAAATTTACCTAAGGAGAGATACCAATTTGTAGTAAGGAAGATAGGAATTAGTACAGTTTTAGTGGGAAGAATAAAAATGGACCTAATCGCTTTACTTGAACCTCCTGAAGTAATTGCTTTAAAACAGTATCATGTGCCAAGTGGGCAAGATAAAATTACCAATACTATAAAGGAACATGTTGAGGCAGGAGTGTTAATCCCTACAACCACTGGATGGAATAATCCTGTCTGTCCAGTATGAAATCAGATGGGATTGATGGAGTGCTTGTGCTTGTAACCTAATTCTAACAGCCTCTGCTTGGGTGCCTGTGCTGAACCCCCATTCCAAAATCACATCTCTCCCTAGCTTCAAAACATTGGCCCTAGAAGTTTCTCTCTAGCTAAAGGGCAGCATTCCCCATCAATACACTTATCTCTGCTCCTTCCTCAGTAAACAGCTGTGCCTATCTATAGACTGATTCCTGGATACTAATAATTGACTGTACACTGAATCATGACCATATTTGCTACTTACTGACCTTTCTAATCTGTATCCTAGACTTAGTATTTTGTCTAATAAGACATTAGATAAGAAGCTACATAGAGATTGCTTGTTAGCCCCGAGCTCTAGTTAACTTAGTGACGTTTCACAGTCAAAACCACTCCTCCTAGTAGCCCCCCCCCCCAGGCTATTTCCCAGTGAACTCTGGGTGATACTCCTGTGCAGTAGATACAAAAAGTTCATGTTTCTTTAAGAACTAACCACTCCTTAACCATGCCTTAACCACTCCCTCATCCCACCACAAAACACCTACTTAACATGTTTCCCCCCTAAAACCTTTTATAAAAACTTCCCCTGCACCCCTGAAAGGTTGCAGTTTCCCTAAGAACTCTTGCCCTCTGTAAAGAATAATAAATCTTTGCCACCTTGACTTATAGAATGCTTGAGATCATGAATTCAATCCGGATGGCCCTGACCCTCTCCAGTACTCGGGTCCTTGAGGGGCATTCCCCCTCAACTGGGAACTCCAGTCCTGGGAACTTCAGTTTTGGGATCCCTGAATCCCTGGATTTTTTCCCCTCAACAGGATGTGGAGAATGACAGTGGGTTACAGACAATTGAATAAGGTGACTCCTCCCTTATATGCTGCTCTTCCAGATATTGTTACCTTAATAGAAAGGATCCAGAAATATGATGGGGCTTGGTACACAGTTATTGATTTAGCCATTGCTTTCTTTACAATCCTGATAGATTCTAAAGAATGGGACCAATTTGCTTTTACATGGCAGGGCCGACAATATACTTCTCAATGCTTGCCACAAGGATATCTGCATACCCCCATTATTTGTCATAGGATTGTGGCTGAACATTTGGATGAATTAAAGCTACCTGGTGTATGGCTTACCCACTACATAGATGATATTATGATACAAGGAAAAAATGTAAAAGAAGTAGAGAAGAGTTTGATGCTTTTAATTGAGCATATGAAGAGCAAAGCGTAGGAGATTAACCCTGGAAAGATTCAAGGGCCAGGAGGGCGGAGCCAAGAGTACAGCTGGAAAGCAGGGACTTCTGTGAGATCCCCACCAAGTCACTCCAAAAACCTATAACAAATGGTTCTGAACAAATTCGAGAATCGCAGAACCCACAGAATAGCAGAGGGAAGCAGGGATCCAGCCCAGGACAGCCTGGATGGTCACTGGGTGAGGTCTATCCCGCACGGAGCTGGGAGTGGAGGGGAGCAGAGCCCAGCATGGGTGGCAGCAGGACCAAGCAGACCCAGAGCTGGGCGGAACAGACCCTAGCATCCTGAATCAGTGAGCTGAAACAGTTACCACACTTCTCAACCCACAAACACCAAAGACAACAGAAAAGGCTAGTGGGAAAAGCTGCAGGGGACAGAGTGAAAGGAGTTTGAGGTTCAGCCACTGTCCCGGAGGTAGTGGAGGTGGTGCAGCTCTGAGGACTGAACTACAGCTACAGTTGCTTCTGGCCCCAGGCCCACCTGGTAGGAGGAATTAAGTGGCAGATCAGAGCAGGAGTGCAGAGCCTGCTTAAGATCTGAATCAGGTCCAGACTGGTGGTTCTTGGGGAAGGAGGAGTGCTGGTGTGGCAGAGCTGGCTGTATCGAAATAGCTCTGAAAACAGCAGTGCATCCCCTCAAGCTTGGAACAAAGTATACTCTACAAGCAGTCATACCATGACGAAAACCTCAAGGGTCAAATAAGTTGGCCGGGAACATGGCCAGGCAGCAAAAACGGACTCAGATTCAGTCTCACACTTTGGAATCTTTCTTTGGTGACAAAGAAGACCAAAACATAGAGCCAGAAGAAGTCAACAAAGTCAAACAGCCTACATCAAAAGCCTCCAAGAAAAACATGAACTGGTCTCGGGCCATGGAAGAGCTCAAAAAAGATTTGGAAAAGCAAGTTAGAGAAGTAGAGGAAAAAACTGGGAAGAGAAATAAGAATGATGCGAGAAAACCATGAAAAACAAGTCAATGACTTGCCAAAGAAGACCCAAAAAAATATGGAAAAAAATACTGAAGAAAACAACACCTTAAAAAATAGACTAACTCAGATGGCAAAAGAGCTCCAAAAAGCCAATGAGGAGAAGAATGCCTTGAAAGGCAGAATTAGCCAAATGGGAAAGGAGGTCCAAAAGACCACTCAAGAAAATGCTATCCTAAAAATTAGATTGGAGCAAGTGGAAGCTAGTGACTTTATGAGAAATCAAGATATTATAAAGCAGAACCAAAGGAATGAAAAAATGGAAGACAATGTGAAATATCTCACTGGGAAAAGCACTGACCTAGAAAATAGATCCAAGAGAGATAATTTAAAAATTATTGGACTACCTGAAAGCCATGACCAAAAAAAAAGAGCCTAGATATCATCTTTCAAGAAATTATCAAGGAGAACTGCCCTGATATTCTAGAGCCAGAGAGTAAAATAGAAGTTGAAAGAATCCACCGATTGCCTCCTCAAATACATCCCAAAAAGAAAACTCCTAGGAACATTGTCGCCAAAGGTCAAGGAGAAAATACTGCAAGCAGCCAGAAAGAAACAATTTGAGTATTGTGGAAACACAATCACAATAATACAAGATCCAGCAGCTTCTACATTAAGTTATCAAAGGGCTTGGAATACGATATTCCAGACGTCAATGGAGCTAGGATTAAAACCGAGAATCACCTACCCAGCAAAACTGAATATCATGTTCCAAGGCAAAATATGGATTTTCAATAAAATAGAGGACTTTCAAGCTTTCTCAGTGAAAAGACCAGAGCTGAATAGAAAATTTGACTTTCAAACACAAGAATCAAGAGAAGCATGAAAAGGTAGACAAGAAAAAGAAATCACAAGGGACTTACTCAAGTTGAACTGTTTTGTTTACATTCCTACATGGAAAGATGATGTGTATGATTCATGAGATCTCAGTATTAGGGTAGCTGAAGGGAGTATGCATATATGTGTGTGTGTGTGTGTGTGTGTGTGTGTGTGTGTGTATGTATATATGTGTGTATGTATGTATATATGTATATAGGCAGAGGGCACAGGGTGAGTTGAATATGAAGGGATGATATCTAAAAAAAATCAAATTAAGGAATGATAGAGGAATATATTGAGAGAGGGAAAAAGGGAGAGATAGAATGGAGTAAATTATCTTGCATAAAAGTGGCAAGAAAAAGCAGTTATGTAGGAAGGGAAGAGGGGGCAGGTGAGGGGGAATGAGTGAATCTTGCTCTCATCAGATTTGACCTGAGGAGGGAATAACATACATACTCAATTGGGTATCTTACCCCACAGGAAAGAAGGAGGAAGAAGATAAAAAAGGGGGGATGGTAGAAGGGAGGGCAGATGGGGGAGGAGGTAATCAAAGCCAAACACTTTTGAAAAGGGACAGGGTCAAGGGAGAAAATTCAATAAAAGGGGATAGGATAGGAAGGAGCAAAATATAGTTAATCTTTCACAACATGAGTATTTTGGAAGGGTTTTACATAATGATATGCATGTGGCCTATGTTGAATTGCTTGCCTTCTTAGGGCGGGTGGGTGGAAAGAGAAGAGGGGAGAGAATTTGGAACTCAAAGTTTTAAAAACAGATGTTCAAAAACAACAAAAAAAAGTTTTTGCATGCAACTAGGAAATAAGATACACAGGCAATGGGGCATAGAAATTTATCTTGCCCTACAAGAAAGGAAGGGAAAAGGGGATGGGGGGGAGTGGAGTGACAGAAGAGAGGGCTGACTGGGGAATGGGGCAGCCAGAATATACACATCTTGGAGTGGGGGAGGGTAGAAATGGGGAGAAAATTTGTAATTCAAACTCTTGTGAAAATCAATGCTGAAAACTGAATATATTAAATAAATTTAATAAATAAATTTAAACAAATTCAAAGGCCAGCTTAAACTGTAAAATTTTGGGGAATACAATGGAATAAGGGGCTATGAGAAATTCTCCTGCAAGCCCGACAAAAGGTGCAGAATTTTCCTATCTCTACCAATAAGAAAGAGGCCCCCAAATTTGTAGGATTATTTGGGTATTGGAGGCACCACATTCCACATCTTAGACAGAGTTTGAAACCCTTATATAAAGTCACTAGGAAAAACAATATGAATTTGACTGGGGACTTGAGCAGATTAAAGCTTTTGAAGAAGCCAAGGCTGCTATATAATTGACCTGAGATTTATGGCCTATGCAAAATGGCCCAGTAGAATTACAAGTGACTGTACAGCATGAATATGCAAACTGGAGTTTATGGCAGAAACAACAAAGCCGAAATGCACCCTTAGGATTTTGGTCTAGGAAACTTCCTTCATCTGGCGTTCAATATACCCCTTTTGAAAAGCAGTTGTTAGCTGCATGTTGGGCTTCTGTTTGTCTTTCATTTTTGAAGAGGACCATGACATCAGGGAAATGATGACATGACTTGCAGTTGACTTTGATTTGGGTGAAGGAGGGCTGTGCAAGGTCACCAGCCTCACTTTCTCCTCCAGAGGCATCTGGATCCAGTGACCTGATATTCATCAGGATGACTGGAGATGGCCCAGGATGCAATGGGAGACCCTGGCCCTTTTAGGCTCAGGCCTTTTCATGTACTCACTTAGAGTGGGGTAACACCTATTCCGTGAAGAGGCCTCTTTTAGAAGTGAATCAAGGGATGGCCCTTTTAATTAGAAAAAAGAAAAAAAATTAAGGGGGGAGGGGCAGACCCTCAGGATTGCTATTCCAGAGAGAAACAGTTACCATTGACATTCACTCTAAGCCAGGAGGGCCCAAAAGACAAGCCACTAAGTGGAGCTTGGGCAGGGACCTATTGTGGTCCATACTGTGAGCTTCAGAGTGAACTGAGTTTAAGATTTTGAGGAAAGAAGGAATCTATCCAGTAAACCCCAAGTTAAATGGGCAGCTTCTGGCCATCAAAATTTACCTTCCTTTGGAGAGGAGATGGAGAGGATGAGCTGAGTTACCCAACTAGCTGGGTATCCTTTCAGGCAGCTCAGTCTATTCACAGTTCATTTCCCTGATGTCATGGTCCGTCCTCGAAAACAAAGGACAAACCCAACCTGTGAGTAGACCAAGAAGCTGCCCACTTAACTTGGGGTTTACTGGACAGATTGCTTGCCTGCTTCCTTCCTCCCTCCTTCCTCCCTCTCTTTCACTCTCCCTCCCTCCAGGTGGCTCTGGAGAAGAAAGTGAGACTGTTGACCTTGCATAGCCCTCCCTCACTCAAATCAAAGTCAACTGCAAGTCATGTCATCATTTCCCTGATGTCATGGTCCTCTTTGAAAATGAAGGATATTGGGCTTTGGTAGAGACTGAAGAACTGACTCTGGGCCATGAAGTGATATTAAGGCCTGGAATCCCAATTATGATCTGAGTAATGAGTGCCCCAGCTTCCCACAAAATTGGACATGTGCAAAAAGCTAGTATAATTAAATGGAAATGGTATATTCAAAATAGATCTAAAATAGGCGAAAGGGGAGTTTCTGCTCTACATGAATCTATAGCAAACATAGACACTGAGGGAAATGATAAATCCCCTGAACCAAAGCAACAGTTCATACAGTCCTTGGTAAAATGGAATGAGGGATATGATGGATTAACTGAAGAACAAAAGAAACGTGCATAGTTTACTGATGGGACAACAAAATATTTGGGCCACAAAAGACATTGGAAAGCAGTAGCATATAACCCATGTACTAGGCAGACTTTGGAAAGTACTGGGATAGGTGGAAGTAGTCAGTACGCTGAACTTACCGCAGCGTATCAAGCTATCAAAACATAACAAGGAGGACAGTGTCATACATTCACTGAATCATGGGTGGTAGCTAATGGGTTAGCTACATGGATGCCCATGTGGAAAAATCAAAATTGGGAAATTCATGGTAAACAAGTCTGGGGCAAAGAATTAGGGGAAGATATACGGGACATGTTTTTGGTTACTAATTTGTCAGTTTTTCATGTAAGTGTTCATGCGGCCCTTACTACACCAGAACATCACTACAATGCCCATGCTGATTGACTAGCAAAGATTGCTACTCAACATATTGTCCCTACTCTGACACCAACTGATGACCCAGTACTAGCAAAATGGATCCACCAAATGGCCAGCCATTTAGGTGTCCAGGCCACACCAGTGGGCACAAGACCAAGGTATTAGGATCTCTCATTCATTGTTAAAACAAGTAGCAGAGAAATGCTATATATGTGAATTGGAAAAAGAATGAACTGTTCCTTGGGTAGTAACTGGAGAGAGAGCAAGAGGAAAAGTTCCAGCCCAAATTTAGCAGATAGATTATATTGGTCTCCTACCCCAAGATAAAGGATGCAAATTTATATGTACTTGTGTTGACACCTATTCAGGTGTACTAGTGGTTTGTCCTTAGAAGAATGCAACTCCGAAGAACACCTGTAAAACTCTAGATGTCATAAGTCTATATTATGGAACCCCAATGCAGATTCAAAGTGACAATGGGTCACATTTCACAGGTAATAAAATGAAGAGATATTGTATATTGAACAATATAGAATGGATATATCATATTCCATATTATTCACAAGCATCTGGGTTAATTGAAAGAATGAAGGGATTATTGAAAGAACAGTTAAGAAAGTTAAGTTCTAATAATTCTTATAAACGTTAGAAGGATAATTTGTTCACTGCTTACGTAATTTGAATAATAGACCATTAGGAGGAAGTACACTTCTAGCCAGAATGATGACCCCAAATCTGCAAATTAGAAAGCAGTAAATACATAAGATTCAAAATATTGAATATTCGACTGTGAGGGAAGATGTCCCAGTGCCGTATACGGGAACACCTGGTTCGGCAGGATATGATTTGCATTGTTTAGAGGACCTTTGGTTGCATAGAAAAGAAAAGTCTCTCCTGGAATATGTATGAGAATCCCTGAGAATCATTTTGGGTGGATATTACCTAAATCAGGATTAGCAGCTTGAGGAATACATGTGTTAGCTGGAGTAATAGATTCTAATTATCAAGGAGAAATTATTGTGATATTCCAAAATTTGAGTGAAGAACCTATACAGTTTTGTAAAATTGATAGAATAGTTCAAGTGATTATTATTCTCTGTGAAACAATACCCCTTGAGAAAACTGACCCTCCTTCCAAAATAACTCTCAAACTGAAGGGTTTGGTCCCACTGATAGAATAAAATTGTGAGCTAAAGTACAGGTAAAACAGAAGCCAGATGATGTTCCAAAGAAATTATAGCACGTGTGAAAGATAATACTGTAACTGTTGTTTATTTGGGAGAAGATGATTAGCAAACTGTACCCTTGACTCATGTATTCTACCATGAATGAGACTATGATAATTGGTTCATGGACTCCAAAAACATGGCTGACCCTATATCTACCCTATTTCTGGCTATTGTTTCCTTGTTTCTTTTTGGTTTTTTGTCTGTCGAGTTTGTTTGTTAGATTTGTTTCCTGCAGGCTTAGTACCCTCCACTTGCAGATTGCTTAAGCCGGATATCACCCCCTATCCATGACTGTGATGTGTCACCCCTGGACCTGGTGTTGACCAAGCTCTGGATGCTAGCTAAAGAACTGACCTCTCTAATAGGACTTTGACCTCTTGGAGCAGGGACAGCTCTACATCCAGTTTCAGCAGGAAGCAGCTATGGCGGACAAGATCTTTCTCCCTTGCCCCAAAATTTAGAGCCCCATTCATTTGAGTGTGGAATGATGATATTGCTTTATGTGCTTATTTTGTGTTATCCCTCTTATATTGCTGTGAAGTTATGTTGACACCAGTTGCCCCATTGATCTATGTAATGGATCAGAAAGATCTTGGGGCTGAAGGTAATGGTAATGTAAATTTGAAGATCTTCCCATCCATTAATAGGCCCATGTCACCTTCTTAAATCACATGGAAGCCTAAGTCACATGTGGTAGGAGGAGCTTGCTGAATGAATGGAACAGGAAAGAGTGGAGCAGGAAGGAAGCTAGTCAGAGCATTTAGAACTGGGAGTAGAGGACACAGACAAGGAGTCAGCTAGGGAATTGTGAGTGTTTATTTGTGGGAAGGCCCCATCATGGGGAATGGCTTTGGAATGGAGTGATTATTAACTTCTTTGCTGCTTGGATGAATTTGACTTACTGATTTGGGGACTGGGCTTTCTGGTATCTGAATAAATGTTTTGCTTCTGTCTTCTGTATGGAAAGTCTGTTAGTTTTGCGATTCAGAACTACACCAGCATACTCATAACAATAGCAACCATTTTGAATATTGCCTTGATGATACACCTCCTCAATTTACATCTCCCAGATTCCTTCGTCCTCTATTTCTTTCAACTCTATCCCATTCAATAAGGTAGACTTTCTCCTTGCAAAGGCAAACCCTTCTTTATATGTGTGATCCCATTCCATCTAATAGATTGCCTTATCAATCATCCCCACTCTCACTTATCTTCCATCTCTCCTATCTATTGGATGGTTCCCTGCTGCCTACAAACTTATCCATGTCACCCCCAACCTAAAAAAAACCCTCACTTCATTCATCCATCCCAGTTAGCTATCATTCCATACCTCTCCTACCTTTTTGGCTAAGCTTTTTTTTTTTTTTGGAGAGGGGAAGAAAGGGCAAATGGGGTTAAGTGACTTGTCCAAGGTCACACAGCTAGTAAGTGTGTCAAGTGTCTGAAACCAGATTTGAACTCAAGTCCTCCTGACTCCAGGGCTAGTGCTCTACTCACTGTGCCACCTAGCTACCCCTTGGCTAAGCTTCTCAAGAAGGCTGTTCAATAGGTTCCCCCACTTCCTCTCTTCTCACTACCTTATTCTTAACTCTACAGTCTGGCTTCCCACTTTATCATTCAACCAAAACTCCTTTCTTCAGAGTTACTAATGATCTCTTAATTGACAAATATAATGGCTTTTTCTCAATCCTCATTCCTCTTGATATCTTTAAAACCTTTGACACTCTTCATCACCTTCTTGATACGATCTTCTCTCTAGGTTTTTGTGACATTAATTTCTCCTGTATCTCCTCCTACCTTTTTTTTACCATTCCTTTGCTAGATCTTAATCCAGGTAATGCCTGCTAACCTGTGTGCCATGACCCACAATAATCTCATCAGCTCCCATTGATTTAATTATTTCTATGCTGATGATTCTTAAATCTACTTATCCAGCCCAAACTCTCTCTTGACCTCCAGTCTTGCATATCCAATTGCCTACTGTACTTATTGAATTGGATACTGTGTAGACATCTTAAACTTAGTAAGTCTAAAACTGCATTCATTATCTTTTCCCCAAAACCCTCCACTCTTCCTAATTTCCCTCTTTTGAGGGTACCACCATCTTTTCAGTCATCCAGGGTCACTGCTTAGATGTCATTGTCAGTGACTCGCTTTCTCTAACCCTCCCACATCCAATTTGCTCCCAATGCTTGTCAGTTTTATCTTCATAATAATATTGGTTTACGCCTCCTTTTCTTTAACACTGCCATAGGCCCTCATCACCTCATGCCTAGACATTGTAGTAGTCTCATGATTTGTCTCCCTGCCACAAACCTCTCCTCACTTAAGTTGATCCTCCACCCAGCAGCCAAAGTTCCTCACCACAGTTCTGACCATTTTAACCACTCTTCCTCCTTGTGCAAGAAAAATAATTGTATCTTTGATCTAGTGCTCCTGTTAGCAGACGTATCTCAGTAGAATGTAAGAAAAGGAAGCTGATGAAGTTAGTAAGAAATGATAATTGACTGCATACATTTTAACTAGGCATTTAGGAAAGTGATGTAAACATTCACAAATAGTTCAAAAAATCAAGGCTAAAAAACTTATGGAGAGTAGGAAAAATTGTGCAGTGATTCACACCAATTGTGCAGCATTTACAAATGTGTGTTTCTCACACAAATGACAGGAATCTAGGTGGCACAATATATGAAATGCTGAACTTTGAGTCAGAAAGACTGCTTAGCACCCAGATAGCAATTTGCCAGTTGGTATTTCCTTTATATCATTGATAATTGTCAACATAATATTAACAATAACACCATATTCTTCAATTTAGATTCTGATCTCCAGAAAAATTTTTATTTTGGTCTATATTCAGCCTACCTTTAGTTTCTAGAGAAAGATGTCCAAACTGACATAATCTTCCATCCCCTTAAACACAAGACAATTTCAGGTAATACTACAGGAATCTTGAACAAGGGAAAGATATCTTAAAACAGGGCTGTCCAAAATGCAGTGAGATTCATGCGGCCCACCTACAAGCATAGGAATTTACATAAATGCTTTAGTAAACAAAGCTGAGCTACTGCAGAGCTCTTACTAAAATAGCAAATCAAAATATATTGTCTATTGTTTCAATAAAAACCTAAGCTTGGGGGGTAGAGCCGAGACGGCAACTGGAAAGCAGGGACTTGCCTAAAGCTCTCCCCCAGGTCCCTCCAAACACCTATAAAAATGGCTCTGAACAAATTCTAGAACTGTAGAACCCACAAAATAGCAGAGGGAAGCAGGGCTCTGGCCCAGGACAGCCTGGATGGTCGCAGGGTAAGGTCTATCTCATGGGGCTGGGGAGCAGAGCAAAGCAGAGCCTAGCGTGGGCTGCGCCTGGACCAACCAGACCAGGAGCCGGGCAGAACACGCCCTAGCGCCCTGAATCAGTGAGCTGGGGCAGTTACCACACTTCTCAACTCACAAACATCAAAAACAACAGAGAAGGTTAGTGGAAAAAGCTGCTGCGGGGACAGAGTGAAAGGAGTTCGTGGTTCGGCCACCATCCTGGGGAGAGGGGAGGTGGTGCAGCTACAGAACTACAGCTGCAGTTGCTTCTGGCCTCAGGCCCACCTGGTGGGAGGAATTAAGTGGCGGATCTGAGTGGGAGTGCAGAGCCAGCTTAAATCTGAGTCCAGCTGTATTATGAGGGCAGAATTTATAATTTCAAAAAGAATCATATATATGTCTGAAAGGTTCAGAACCGCCAGATATAAGGAATTCTCAAAGTAGGAGGCAGAAGAATCAAAGCATATATTTAGGCTCCACAGTAACCAACCCACAAACCAGCATCCCCATTTTGATATTTTGATCAAAAGCTTCCAGGCCCAATAAGTTCGCCTCACAAGAGTAACCAGGAGGCCACAGAGAAGCATGATGGTATAAAGCAAAATCATATACATGCTTTCCCTCTATGGTAAAAAGATTACCCACTGGCCTCAAGTCCTTGTTCAGCACTCCTCAGTCCACATGTAGGTCAGCTCTGCTACCGGCAGCTCCTTCTTCAGCTTCGGCTGTAGCTGTCTCTGGCTCCAACGGAAGCTGTTTTTAACCATCCAGCTAGCAGCTTCTGCGAGGGTGTAAGGTATGCCGGGGAAAGCACAGGTTCTTTCGATCTGCTTAACCAAGGGAAGCAAGGTGAGGGGGTTGACCGGGAAAGCACGGGTTCTTTTGATCTGCTTTATCAAGGGAAGCAAGGTGAAGGGGCTGACAAGCTTACTCCAATTCAACATAGAGACAGCATTCAGTTAGTTCAGGGGAAAAAGCCAAACTATTCAAGGGCACTTGTTGACTAAGTGCTAAGGAGCTCATTTTTGGTTACCAACACACTGGCCCATGTTGGCGGTTCTTGGGGGTTGGGGGAGGAGTAGTGCTGGTGTGGCAGAGCTTGCTGTGTACCTCTGAAAACAACAACACAGCCCCTCAAGCTTGGGACAAAGTACTCTATACTCTACAAGCAGTCATACCCCGATGAAAAACTCAAGGGTCAAGTAAATTGGCTGGGAACATGGCCAGGAAGCGAAAACAGACTCAGATTCTTTCTTTGGTGACAAAGAAGACCAAAACATACAGCCAGAAGAAGTCAACAAAGTCAAACGGCCTACATCAAAAGCCTCCAAGAAAAACATGAACTGGTCTCAGGCCATGGAAGAGCTCAAAAAGGATTTGGAAAAGCAAGTTAGAGAAGCAGAGGAAAAATTGAGAAGAGAAATGAGAGTGATGCGAGAAAACCATGAAAAACAAGTCAAGGTCTGGCTAAAGGAGACCCAAAAAATGCTGAAGAAAACAACACCTTAAAAAATAGACTAATTCAAATGGCAAAAGAGCTCCATAAAGCCAATGAGGAGAAGAATGCCTTGAAAGGCAGAATTAGTCAAATGGAAAAGGAGGTCCAAAAGACCACTCAAGAAAATACTACCCTAAAAATTAGATTGGAGCAAGTGGAAGCTAGTGACTTTATGAGAAATCAAGATGTTATAAAACAGAACCAAAGGAATGAAAAAATGGAAGACAGTGTGAAATATCTCATTAGAAAAACCACTGACCTGGAAAATAGATCCAGGAGAGATAATTTTAAAATTATTAGACTACCTGAAACCCATGGTCAAAAAAAAGAGCCTAGATATCATCTTCCAAGAAATTATCAAGGAGAACTGCCCTGATATTCTAGAGCCAGAGGGTAAAATGGAAATTGAAAGAATCCACAGGTCGCCTCCTCAAAAAGATCCCAGAAAGAAAACTCCTAAGAATATTGTCACCAAATTCCAGAGCTCCCCGATCAAGGAGAAAATACTGCAAGAAGCCAGAAAGAAACAATTTGAGTATTGTGGAAACACAATCAGGATAATACAAGATCTAGCAGCTTCTACATTAAGGGATCAAAGGGCTTGGAATACAATATTCTAGAGGTCAATGGAGCTAGGATTAAAACAAAGAATCACCTACCCAGCAAAACTGAGTATCATGTTCCAAGGCAAAATATGGATTTTCAATAAAATAGAGGACTTTCAAGCTTTCTCAGTGAAAAGACCAGAGCTGAATAGAAAATTTGACTTTCAAACACAAGAATCAAGAGAAGCATGAAAAAGGTAAACAAGAAAGAGAAGTCACAAGGGACTTACTAAAGTTGAACTGTTTTGTTTACATTCCTACATGGAAAGATGATGTGTATAATTCATGAGACCTCAGTATTAGGGTAGCTGAAGGGAATATACATACATGCATACACACACACACACACACACACACAGAGGGCACAGGGTGAGTTGAATATGAAGGGAAGATATCTAAAAAAATAAAATCAAATTAAGGGATGAGAGAGGAATATATTGAGAGAGGGAAAAAGGGAGAGATAGAATGGGGTAAATTATCTCACATAAAAGTGGCAAGAAAAAACAGTTCTGTAGGAAGGGAAGAGGTGGCAGGTGAGGGGGAATGAGTGAATCTTGCTCTCATCAGATTTGACCTGAGGAGGGAATAACATGCACACTCAATTGGGTATCTTACCCTACTGGAAAGAAAGAGGAAGGAGATAAAAAAAAAGGGGGACAATAGAAGGGAAGGCAGATAGGAGGAGGAGGTAATCAAAGCCAAACACTTTCAAAAAGGGGCAGGGTCAAGGGAGAAGATTCAATTAAGGGAGATAGGATAGGAAGGAGCAAAATATAATCTTTCACAGCGAGTATTGTGGAAGGATTTTACATAATGATACACATGTGGCCTATGTGGAAATGCTTGCCTTCTCAGGAAGGGTGGTTGGGGAGGGAAGAGGGGAGAGAATTTGGAACTCAAAATTTTAAAAACAGATGTTCAAAAAAAAACTTTTTGCATGCAACTGGGAAATAAGATACACAGGCAATGGGACATAGAAATCTATCTTGCCCTACAAGAAAGTAAGGGAAGAGGGGATGGGGTGGGGGAGTGGGGTGACAGAAGGGAGGGCTGACTGGGGAATGGGGCAACCAGAATATATGCCATCTTGGAGTGGGAGGGAGGGTAGAAATGGGGAGAAAATTGGTGATTCAAACTCTCGTGAAAATCAATGCAGAAAACAGAAAATAATAAATAAATAAATAATCCAAAAATAAATAATCTCCACTGTATATAATATCTTCCTTAACCCACCAGTTCTTTAGGATTAAGTTAGTCTCTAATTAATAGCCCTTTGTTGAACATTATTTTTATTGTACTTTAGTCAGCAAATGATATGTACAATATGTCAACTTTTCTGCATTTTGAGGGTTTTATGCACTAGCACAAGGGCAGTTTTTCTAAAGGTGTCATGTAGATAAATGAATACAAACACATGTGTGTATATACACACGTATATATGTTATATATGTTTATAAACATCCCTCTTTTATACCCATTCAATAACCACTATAGATATAGGACTTTTCTAAAATACTCTTTAGATCCTTCTTTCTAGTTTCTTTTCTTTTGTTAGATTTGTCTAGGTTTGTAAGGAGTACACTAGGGTCTCCCACTATTATAGTGTTATTGTTAAGATTTCCCTCTAACTTGTTTGGCTTTTCCTTTGGGTATTTAGGTGCTATATCATTAGGTGCCTATACGTTAAGTAAGTATGTCGATTCATTGTCTATGGTGCCTTTCAGCATAATGTATTTTCCCTGTTTATCTCATTTAATAAACTGTTTTCACTGTTGCCTTGTCTGAGATCATGAAAGCTACTCTTTCTTTTTTGAGTTAATAGAAGTATAATAGATTTTGCTTATAAATCTTTAAGTTTCAAATTTGTTTCTTATAAGTAACTGTAACCAGAATGGCCTTTGTTTTCTTTGAATGACTCAGCTTACCTCATTGAGCCTCTGGACACTGTGGCTTGCTCTTCCGGGGCAGGAAGCCTAAAGAGCCTGTCAGGAAGCAGACAACTTCCTGCGTGATGAGTCATGGGGCTGGCTGAGGGGAGGCGTTAGCTCCAGAACCTGGTCTACGCTAGGGGGAGGGGCCAAGTCAAGAACCAATCAGCCCTGGTCATTCAGGCGGCACTTGATGATGTCGAAAACCCTATAAGAGGGGAGAGGACAGCTTGAAGCTCTCTCCTTTCCTCTTCCGGTTGGTGTGGGAAGCAGCGGCAAGCAAGCGTGACTCTGGGCCAGCCCTTGCTCTCGGGCCGAGCCCAGATGTTGGTAACTATGAATTGTATTGGGTCTGTCTGTTGATATTTGTAATTTTTTTGTATTTTGGTTTTGAGGTTCGGGGTGCTAGTTTGTTTTTCCCCCGAACTAAATGAATGTTTTGAGCCTCAGGGTGCTGGTTTTTTCCCCTGAAGTAAGTCAATGAATCTGTATTTGGTCTGTCTTTTGATGCTTGTCTGTATGCTCCCCTGAACTCACCGAATGCTAACTGAATGCTGGCATTTTCCCCTGAACTAAATGAATGTTGTCTGTATGCTAAGTGAATGCTGGATTAAAGTAAGCTGGTCAACCCCTTCACCGTGCTTTCCTTGTTTAAGCAGATAAAAAGAACCTGTGCTTTCCCGGCAGCCTCCTGGGTCCCGGCAGCCTCCTGGGTCCCGACAGCCTCCTGGGTCCTGGCAGCCTCCTGGGTCCCAGCAGCCTCGGAAGGATCTTATGCCCCCATCAAAGCTGCTAGCTGGGTTGTTAAAACAGTAACATATTGGTGGATTCTGCTTTCTAATCTATTCTACTATCCTCTTCCATTGTGTATATATTTATGCCATTCATATATGAATTTTAATTGTGTTTTTTCCTCAATCAATCCTATTTGCTTATACATTTTTCTTTCTTTGTCACATCTCTTTAAAAAGAAAGATAGTATTGATAGAAGAATGGACTCTATTCTTGATAAAATCTGCTTCCACTCCCCTGCTCCTTTTTCCCTTGCACAGAGCACAAATCAAAATCTTTCTTCCTTTCATCTTTGTTTGTATTGTTTTCTACTTGTACGCCTAGATTATGCCAGATAGTCCTCTTCCCATACTCTCCCTTTAATCCTTAGTATAAACCTAATGAATTTTATTGGTTGTTATTGTTGTTCAGGTGTTCAGTGATGTCCAACTCTTCATGACCAGACTCTTCTATCCTCCACTATCTCCTGAAGTCTGTCCAAGTTCATGTTCATTGTTTCCATAATACTATCTATCCATCTCATCCTCTGCCATCCCTTTTTCCTTTTACCTTCAATCTTTCCCAACACCAGAATTTTTTTCCAATGAGTCTTCTCATTATGTGGCCAAAATATTTAAGCTTCAGCTTCAATATTTGACCATCTAGTGAATAGTCTGAATTAATGTCTTCAAGTATTGACTGATTTGATCTCCTTGCTGTCCAAGGGACTCTCAAAAGTTTTCCCCAACACCACAGTTTGAAAGTGTTGATTCTGTGGTGCTTAGCTTTCCTTATAGTCCAACTTTCACAGCCATACATTACCTATAAGAATACTGAATATTTATGTGGATTTATTTTATGACAATCACACACCTTTGATTAATTTAATAATTGTTTCAATTACTTTTGCTTAACTATTTAAGATACTCTAAGTAAAATATAACATCTGTGAAAAGCAACAATTTTGTTTCCTCTTTGTCTTTCTTTATTCCCTCTATTTATCTTGTCTTATTCCCTAGCTAGCATTTCCAAGTCCATGTAAATAGTAGTGGTGATAATGATCACCATTGCCTTGCCCCCAATCTTAATGGAAAGGTCTTTTCTTTTTAAACACATCTTTGCTCTTTGATTTAGATAGATATTATTTATCATATTAAGGAAAGGTTCATTTACTCCTATGCTTTTTAAAATTTTTTCTTAGAAATAGGTGCTGGATTTTGTTAAAAACATTTTTATCATCTGTTGATATAACCATATGTTTTTATCATTTTTATTATTAATGTGACTTATTGTATCTATAATCATCCTTATGTTGAACCAGCTCTGCATTCCTGGTATAAAACCAAACTGACTAAAGAGTATAATTCTTCTAATATGTTGTTGAAGCCTATTTGATAAAATTTTATTTAAAAATTTACATTAATATTAATTAGGGATATTTGTTGGTAGTTTTCTTTTTTTGTTTTGTCTCTTCTTGATTTCGGTATCAAGAACATTTCAGACTAGAAGGATGCCTTCTTATTGCAACCAGTTTGTATAAAATTGAAATTAATTGTTCTTTTAATATTTGATAGAATTAATTTTCAAGCCCATCTATACTTGGAGTTTTTTGGAGGAGGGGGAAGGAGTTTGTCTATTGTTTCTTTAGTCTTTTTCTGATATTGGGTTACTTAGCATACTTTATAGTTTTATAAGCATTCATTTCCTCTAAGGTTTGTTAACATATAGTTGGGGAGGTGAAATAATTTCTGATAATTTCCTCCAATTCCTTTTTTTAATGGTTATAAGATACCCTTTTTGTTTTTATATGAACTTGAAGTGCTTTTCCAATTCTTTCTCTCTGTTCTCTCATTTCATTTATGAAATAATTTTAAGTTTTTAAAAATTATTTTTATTTCTGTTAAAGTAAATGAAAAATTGTCATCTTTAATCACCAGAAATTTTCTAATATACCCCTCCCATCTCGCATCCCATATAATAAAGGTTATTTTTTAAGAAAAAGAGAAAAAAAACAAAAAATGAGCAAAACTGATCAATACATAAAAAAAAACTGAAAATATGGGTATGGTACCACAACCATGGACTCACCACCTCTGCAAAAGAGTGGAGTTAGGGTATCTTCTGATTTTTCTTTTTAGCGCCATGCTTTTTCTTTGTAATTTTGCAATATTTATCTTCAATGTTTTATGATTAGTATTATTTCCATTTATATTGTTATAGTCGTGCATATTGTTTTCCTGGCTCTTCTTACTTCACTCTGCATTAGATGGTATAAATCTTTCCATGGTTTTCTATATTCATCATATTCGTTGTTTCTTACAGCAGAATTATATTACCTTACATTCACATGCCACAATTTGTTTAGCAATTCCTGACATTGAAGTGCTTCTATTATGTTTCTAATTCTTTGCTACCATAAAAAAAAGTGCTGCTATAAGTATTTTGGTGTATATGGGAACTGTTGGTGACCTCCTGGGGGCGTGTGCTGAGTAGTGAAGTCTCTGGGCCAAAGAGATTTATTTACATAACTCCAAATTACTTTCCAAAATACTTACAATGCTTCACAGTTCTACCAGTGATGTACTAAAGTGCCTAAATCTTTACAGCATTGGTTTTTAAATCATGTTATATTTGCCAATTTGTTGCATGTAGGATGAAATCTCAGGTTTGCTTTGATTTTCATTTTTCTTGTTAATTATTTAGAATATTCTTTCATATGGTTGTTAATAGTTTTCAATTCTGTTTTTGAGAACTATTGATATCCTTTGATGATTTATCTTGGAGGAATGAGAAAAGGGAAACAAATATTTAGTAAGTGCTTTCTACATGCCAGGTACTGTACTATGCACTTTACAAATACACAGACATACATGTGTGTAGATGTATATGCATATCTGTGCATATATAATATAATATAATATATGTATATATATATATAAATTTATATAAATTTATCTTTTTCTTCTGGGAGACCTATAATCCTTAAGTTCTCTCTAGACATCTTTTCTTTAAGACCAATGTTTTGCCTGTATAGAGATCATGTTTTCTTTTAATATTGCTTTTTTGCTTCTCTTCTTCCAGATTGTCCTTTACCCCTTGTATATTTGTATTTGCATTCAGTTATTCTCTCTTTCATTTCTTAGATGATACTTGCCACTGTGGATTCTATTTGTTTTATTCTTCCAATTAGTTTTACTGTGCAAGTCATGAATTTTGCTTTTTTAATTTGTTTTTATCTTGAATCATTTAGGAACATCCTGTGGTTACATGATCTCTTGGAAATTCACAAAATCCTCTGCCTTATCAGCTGTTGATTAAATTTCTTTTAACTAATAATATTTATTCAGAGATGTTTGGGCTAATTTAGATTCCTGGAGGCCATCTTCCTTTACGTTATTAACATCTTTCCTAGTTGGTTTATCTGTTTGTGTTCAAGGTTTTTAGCTAAATTTTCTTCCTCCAGTGATTTTTGGTAATTTCAGTCTTTTTTCCTTATATTCCCCTTTTGTTCACTTTCTTACTCTTTCCTCTTTGATGGCAGATCCTCTAAGGGCTGGATCTGACAGTTCTTGCAGCCTCCTCCTGTACTAAAGAATTCACTTTTCACTGTTTCATTGTCTTTCCCTAGGAACTTCTGGGCTGACAGAAATGGCAGGCCTGTTGGAGCCACACATATAAGTAGGCACCTTGTCCCCATTTCCTCTGTTCCTAAGTATCTCTATTCCTGGTTGAATGTACTGATACACCATGCAGAGCAAATTTCCAACTTCCTGAACCTCTACATACTCATTATAGGGATGGCAGTAGGGCAGACTTGAGTTCTGTTGCTTTTTCCACCAGAATGGGGGAGTGAGGGCAAGAGCAATGGGGTGTACTGACAGAGTCCATAGCAGCAGCAAGGTATTATGTCCTTTGTTAATGAATCAATGAACAATAATTTATTAAGCATATCCTTTATGGCAAACACTGGGGATATAAATAGAAAAAGTGAGACGGTTCTTGTTCTCAAGAATATCCCACTTTATTCAAAGGACACAACACATAAAAAGAGTTCAATTTTGAGGTGAGTGGAAAAGCCTGAAAGTTATAAGGGTACAGTAGTAGGATAGATGGCAAGGTCCAAGGATTCTTAAGTTATGTCAGTAAGTCAGATGACAGTGATGAGGCTCTGGAGAGTCATGAGGCAGGGTATGTGTTAAAGACTATAGGACCTTAGGATGCAGTGATAGGACAAATGGTAAGGCCTTTTGGTCCTCTTTGTCACACCTAGGAATATATCATCCAAATCTTTGAAGCAATAACACAACCAGGAAAGAATTTGGGATGCATAGAGCTAAGGGAAGGGTGAACCCATGGGGTGCACAGGGGAACGGTGCACCCACGGTGACGTCTTCTTTATGGTATATGACTTGTTTGAAGTATTTATCCAGCTCCAACTTCAATAGGACAAAAAGAGCTGTATATCTTTCAGGTCTATTGGATTTTGTGTTGTCAGTAAGTGTGTGCACATTCCTTGTACCAGAAGTGGGTGAAGCAGACAACTTTTAGGGCACCTTTCCTAGCCTTTTCCCCATACTAGGAGGAGAGCAGTGTAGTCCTCAAAAAAGGCTGCTGAGACACCCAGGGGACTGCCAAATCCCACTGCTACTTCAGTCTGGTGGGAAGATGACTCTATGGCCTGGGCTGCCTCTGTGCAGGGTTTTGCTTACAGTTCTCAGTGTATCCACATCTGCTGCTTCATCACTTGCCTCAGTTGCCACAGGACTTCGTGGTAGGTAAAAAGGGTAAAACGGTATGGGTGATATCTTTTGACTCATGCATAAATTGGATTTAAGTGAGGAAGATTTGTGCAAAGTCATTGCTTCACTCTCTTCCAGAGTCATCTGAGTCCAGTGGCAAGGCAAAGTCAAGATGACTGGTGATGGCTTGAGATTCAGTGGATGACTTTGGCATCTTTGATGCCTAATCAACATAGTGCTTCATGGCTTTTGGAACAAATTATCCACATCCACCCATTCCACCAGGGGATGTCTTCTCATGCTTGAGGTACACACCCCTTTAACTTATCAATAGGTTTGGGGCCCCTCAGTTGCCCTGAACCTGGTTTAGCCCATCTGACAAAATGGTTTAAAAGGGAGTGGCTGCTGTGCATGCTACAGCTTCTAGGAGCCACAGCTGAGAGTTTGGGGGCAGGTGGACACCAAAGATAGAAAGCAGCCCTGAAAGGGGCTAAGTAATCCCCCACACCAAAGCTACTAATCTTCCCTGCACCTTGTACACCCCAAGAATTTATTGAGTGGGGAAATGACATTGTCAGATTTATGCTTCAAGAAAATTATTTTGTTGGTGTTAAAGATGAACCTAATACCAGCACCTTGTTCAGGTTCAGTTTTGGAATGAAATATGGCACATAAGTCAGTAGACAATTAACAAAATGAGGTTTTCTTTGCCCTAACGCAGCTATCATGATCTCAAACAAAGCAAAAGCAAAAATAGACCTAAATAAAAAGACCCATTTGAAAGAGGCAGGCTTGTGGGTGACTTGGTAAATAGAGGTCATCAAGATACCCATCTGGATATCCTGCCTATTATAGAGTCTAGGTAGAAGATGATCATGGCTTGAACCATAGTGGTAGCTGTGTGGGAAAGAAAAGAAGCAAGAAGAGTAATAGCTAGCATTTTTACAGTACTTTAATATTTGTAAAGTTTTACATATGTTAAACATGTAAGAAGGGGATAAATGTAAGCGATGTTGAAGAGACAAAAATAGCAAGGCATTTGATATTTTGGGAGGACAATGAAGACTTGAAAATGTCAGTGTTTGTGAACTTAGAAGACTATAAACATGGTGGTACCACTAACAGTAATAGTGAATAATGTAATGAGATGTTTGATGAAGATGCTGAAGACATGACTCATCCATGCCTGTCCACCCAAAAAGAAAAGAGAGGAGATGGGATTCTTACCAGGTACCATCCCAGAGAAGAGGTTGCCTTCTG
This sequence comes from Trichosurus vulpecula, assembly GCF_011100635.1. Lineage (NCBI taxonomy): Eukaryota > Metazoa > Chordata > Mammalia > Diprotodontia > Phalangeridae > Trichosurus > Trichosurus vulpecula. The sequence continues at coordinate 383,080,015 of NC_050574.1, forward strand.
GGGCATGCTTGCTGGTAGAGGAGATGATCTGAAGACAGGGGATAGGGATGCTGGGATGATAGGAGAAGGTATTTTTCTAATAGCATGTGTGCAGCTCAGGATGGTGGTACTCTGGTAGCAGTTGGGTTATAACTGACCTGAAGGGCCAACTTTTGACTCAGAAGAGGGAAGTTGCTTCTTCAGGAGAGGGAAGAGTCAGAGTGGAAGAGTTAAAGGATTTAAAGTACGTGTGGTTGTACTTCAGATAAGCTTCACAATTGGATCTTATAGAAGATTACCCCTTCTCCCATTACATATCCTTTGGGGGCAAGACCACAGCTTCCCAGAGATTCTTAGCCCCCAATTTGGAAACCATTGATTTAAGACATTCTTTCACATGTTTATTGATAACGTATCTGGAAATGGTCTGTTCATATGCTTTGAACACTCATATTTTGGGAAATGGCTCTCATTTTTTATGTATTTTTATCAATTCCTTATATATCTTGAATATCAATATTGTATCAGAAATATTTCCTATAGATTTCCCCCCCAGCTAAGTGCTTTTCTTCTAATTTTAACTGTACTGATTTTACATTTGCAAATGCTTTTAAATTTTATGTAGTTGTTACTGTCCATTTTCTTTTACGTGGTCATTTCTACCCTGAGTCCTGGCCAATCACATCCTCTTCCAACTGGGGACAAAATGCCTTCTATTTCCCACTACCTCCCCTTCATCAACCACCCTAAGGAGGAACAGGAGCAACTACCATACAGGCTGGCCCAAAGCAAGACCTAGGCCCTGCCAACCAATGCTCTTGGCAACATCCCTTGAAGATTGTGTTTTACTCTTCATTTACCACCCACTATTACCTCTATAGCTTTTCCTGTTTCTTTTCCTAGCTCAGTACTAGCCAATCACTGATAAGTTAAAAGAAACTGTCACTAAACCCTTTGTCTCATTCTCTAATCCCTATCTTCCTCAACCCTGCAACACCTATATCCTACTTCAACTGTGCATACCCCTTTTACTGTGCCTTCTAGAATCACAGTTCTGTGGTTAACAAACTTCTCTTTATCATGGACTTTTTTTCTTTTTCATTTCCTTCATCTTTTAGCCCTCATTGAGACCTGGCTTTTCTCAGATGACATTGAATCATCAGCTATTCTCTCCAGCAATAGCTCTATCTCCTCTTATAATCCCTGACAAACTGGTTCTGGAAGGAGCAGGAGGTTACAGTATTTTCTTTCTACTGTCACTTCTAGACTCTCCCTTTATCTCATGGATTTGGCAACCTTTCTGCCTTTGGAATGCACTCAATCAAAGCTTCACACTCAATCCAAATTCTGGTGATTGTAGTATTTGAACACCGGGGGTATGCTGGAGCCAGCTCTAACCAGCTTGTAAGAGTTAATTTTTAAATGTTCGGTGTGAACATTTACATCTTATAAATAGTTAATCACTACAAATCATGGCTTATTTATTGTTTTTAATTGTCTAAGCATATTATTATTATCATGTCAATTAATAATAAATACCCTAATATTAATTATAACATTAATAGCATTAGTAATGCTATTAAACTTCTAAAAATTTTTCTTTTTTCCAATTGCATGTAAAAACTTTTTAATATTCATTTTCAAAATTTTTGAGTTCCAAATTCTCTTTCTCATTCCCTTCTTTCTCCCCTCTCTGAGACAGTAAGCAACTTGATATAGGTTATACATATGGAATAATGCAAAATATATTTTCATACTAGTTATGTTGTGAAAGAAAACACAGACCAAAAAAACCCAAAAAAAAATAAAGTGAAAAATAGTATGCTCTGATGTGCATTCAGACTCCATCAGTTCTTTCTGTGGAGAGGGATAGAATTTTTCATCATGAGTCCTTTGGAATTGTCTTGGATCATTGTATTGCTGAGAATAGCTAAGTCATTCACACTGATCATCATACACTATTGCTGTTACTGTGTACAGTGTTCTCCTGGTCCTGCTCACTTCACTGTGCATCAGTACATATAAGTCTTTCCAGGTTTTTCTGAAACCAATCTGCTTATCATTTTTATAACATAACAGTATTCCATTGCAATCATATACCATAACTTATTCAGCTATTTCCTAATTGATGGACATCTTCTCAGTTTTCAATTCTTTGCTACCACAAAAAGAGTTGCTAGAAAATATTTTTGTACAAGTAGGTCCTTTCCCCTTTTTTGGATCTCTTTGGGATACAGAACTATAAATGTTAGTATTGCTAGGTTAGAGGGAATGCACAGTTTTATAGCCCTTTGGGCATAGTTCCAGATTGCTCTCCAGAATGACTGAATCAGTTCACAACTCCACCAGCAGAGTATTGGTCTCTCAGTTTTCCCATATCCCCTCCAACATCTGTCATTTTCCTTTTCTGTCATATTAGTCAATCTGATAGGTGCAAGGTGGTGTCTCAGAGTTGTTTTAATTTGCATTTCTCTAATCAGTCGTGATTTGTTTTTTCATATGCCTATAGCTACCTTTGATTTCTCTGTCTGAAAACTTCCTATTCATATGCTTTGACCATTTATCAACTGGGGAATTATTTTCTTACAAATTTGACTTAGTTCTCTCTATATATATATATATGAGAAATGAGGCCTTTACTGAGACAATTGCTGTAAAAATTATTCCTTAGCTTTCTGCTTTCCAACTTTGGCTATATTCATTTTGTTTGTGCAAACCTTTTTTAATTTAATGTAATCAAAACTACCCATTTTGCATCTCATAATGCTCCCTATTTCTTGTTGGGTCATAAATTCTTCTTTTCTCTATAGATCTGACAGGTAAACTCTTTTATGCTCCCCTAATTTGATTATGGTATCACCTTTTATGTCTAAGTCATGTACCCATTTTGACTTTATCTTGGCATACTATGTAAGATATTGATCTATACCTAGTTCCTGCCAAACTGTTTTCTAGTTTTTCCAGCAATTTTTGTCAGATAGTAAGTTCTTGTCCTAAAAACTTAGATCTTTGAGTTTACTGAACACTATGATCATTTACTACTGTGTGTTGTGTACCTAATCTATTTCACTGATCTACCACTTTATTTCTTAGCCAGTACCAGATTATTTTGATGATAACTGCTTTATAATTCAGTTTGAGATCTGGTAAGGCCAGATTAAACTTAAAAGTGTAAGAATACATCTTTTTTCCTCCAAAGAATCTAGCTATTAATATTTACTAGTACACCCCTGTACTAAATATCACTTGAGCTCAATAGGTGTGCCCAGAAGACTCATGGAATGAAGTTATCACTAGAAAGGAGGCCTAGTGACTGTAACCTAATAATGATAATAACTGCCATTTATATAGCATTGTAAGTTTTGCAAAGTGCTTCATATCCATTATATCATTTGAGCTTCAGAACACATGGGATATGCAATTTAGACTCTCTCCTTTATCAAGGAGTTAGAACACTGCTCACCAATATCTTTTCCTCCTCCAAGTCCAGCCTTTATAATAGGGGACATATATACAGTTAATCTTCAACTTTTGCAGGGGTAACTTTCCTAGAGAATGATGTGCAAGGAAAAAAGAGGAATGTTGATACATTGAGCCTATGGGAACTTGGGAATTAGATTCTGGCAACCACCCCAAACTGTAATCTTCTGCCAAAGATTGCTGAAAATACACTTTTCTGTATACAATTCTTTTTGACAAAGCATTAATTCTGATAAGATGCACTCTTCCTTATGTAGTAACCATGAAATAACCCATAAAATGCAGGAGACAGGTGAGGCAACGCTTGACAGGGTGGGGAAAGGGGGGGGCAGAGGCAGCAATGTCAGAAGAACCCTAGGTTAAAAAGGGAGAGGAGCCACATCTGCCATCTCTAATCTCCCTTTTTGCTTCATGGTTGAACAGTTCCCTGATGAAAAGCACAAGCCTTGGGATGAGTCCCCCACCCACCGGAGCTTGGAATTCTACCAGAGGTGTGTCTACTGGTTCAGACATGGCTAAGAGTTGGTGGGGACATTTGCGAGCCTAACAGCATGGACAGTGGGGGCTGTGAAATGCTCACTTAGCTGCTCAAATGCTGGCAAGAAGCTGAGGGTGACCATCTCATTTACTTATAAACAGCCTCTTTTCCATTTTTTTGATTCCCTTATTATGCACTTGAGACGTTACTTTAACACTTTCTGGAGCAGAATCATGAACACTGTAGTGAATACTTCCCTCCTTTTTGCAGATATAAATTTGCATAGTGTGCCTCTCATTTTTTTTTCTCTACTACGTGTAGCTGAGAATATGTGCCAGATTCTCAACACAAAAGTGAAAATAAGGTTATTAATAAAATCACCTGAATGCTTGAAATTTTAAAAGTTAAATGAGTGAATATTGAGGATTGACTGTATTTGCATGTGTTCCATTAGCCCCCTAACACTCCAATTCCTCAGCCCCCTTAAATCCCATAATTTACTACTCTCATTCCACCTTAGTCATAAATAAGGATCTCACCATTGCCCACAAGTGTGCTGTATCCCTAATTAGAAACTCTGATGTTTGTCTATCTGATCACAACCTCCTATTGTTTTTACCTCTCCCTGTGCTTCACTCCTCCTAAACCTATTCTTTGCCCTCATCAAGACCTCCGATACTTCCAGTGCTCTCCTAATATCAACCCACTAAGACATTTCCACTCTACATTGTCTTCTCCCCTCAAATTTCTTGCTATATTGTCCTATTTCTGCTCATTTCTTGCCAAACCTTTGTTGTTAAGTCATTCAGTCATGTCCAACTCTTTATGACCCCAAGGACCATATCCTGCCAAGCCCTTCTATCCTCCACTGTCTCCCAAAGTCTGCCCAAGCTCCTGCTCATTGTTTCTATGACACTATCCATCTCATCCTCTGCCATCCCTTTCTCCTTTTGCCTTCAATCTTTCCCAACATCAGAGTCTTTTCTAATGAGTCCCATCATTGTGTGGTCAAAGTATTTAAGCTTTAGTTTCAATATTTGACCTTCCAGTGAACAGTCTGAATTAACATCTTTAAGTATTGACTGATTTGATCCTTGCTAAGGGACTCTCAAAAGTCTTCTCTAACACCACAGTTTGAAAGTGTTGATTCTGCGATGCTCAGTTTTCCTTATAGTCCAACTTTTATAGCCATACATTACTACTGGAAAAACCATAGCTTTGACTATACAGACATTTATTGGCAAGGTGATATCTCTGCTTTTTAGTATGCTGTCCAGACTGGCCATAGCTTTTCTTCTAAGGGTCAAGTAACTCTTTATTTCCTGGTGCAGTCAGCATCTGCAGTGATATTTGAGCCCAACAATATAAAAGCTGATGCCGCTTTCATTTCTTCTTCCTTTATTTGCCAAGAAGTGATAGACCAATTGTCAAACCTTAGCCTTGGATAATTCTCACAACTCAATTCCTCTGTATGTACTCACTAGGGCAGCTGAAATCTTACAGGGTAAGACATGCTGAGGATAATTACAAATTCATTTTATCCAATGTCAACTTGACCCTCATAGCAACAAGGCAGGGGAAAATAAGGGAAGGGGGAAACTGAAATTACCAAAGATCTCAAGAAACAGAAAATGTAAAGATCTTGAAAATAATTAGGAAAATCAACAGTGAAAACATTAACAGCAGAAAATTAATATAGCCTCCAGATCCAAAAAATTCAGGCATCTATGAATAAATACTTTAAAACAAAGGAAAATAATGTAGCACCTGATGAGACAGAAGACCCTGTGGAATGTGAGGAGAAGATGGCAACACAATGCACTGTTCCTAAGTGGTTTAAAAGAGAATTGAGAATTATAAGAGCAGAATTTGTGGCTTGAACAACGAAAAGAATAGAAAAACTGAAACTGCAGCGGCAAGCCTCACCAAAAAAAAACAAAAATATAGAAAAATAGATTGGGAATGCAAATACACAGTAGTGAAGGACAATCTAGAAGAAAAAGGGGAAAAAATGACATTAAAAGAAAATATACTCACAATCCAAACAAAACATACTGATCTTGAAAACAAGATGTGTAAAAACAACCTAAGGATCATAGGTCTCCCAGAAGAATACAAAAGGAAAAAAGGCCTTGACACCATAATTCAGGAAATAATAGAACAGTCCAGAAATTCCAAACATAGAAAATGAAATAACAATTGAAAGAATTCAGAAATAATCTCTATGGTAGGGGGAGTGGGGAATAAAGCAAGGCCTCAAACCCCAAGATAAGTAGTAGTTAAATTTAACAATTCAGAAACAACACCAGGTAAAAGGTCGAAAAGGTGAAAGACAGGAAATTCAAATAACACAGGACTATTCTGAACTCACCAGAAAACATAGGAGAGAATAGAATAATATATTCTGAAGAGCAATGAAACTCAGGATGCTGCCAAAGGTGGTCTACCCTGCAAGTCTGAGTTTGACTATAAATGAAAAAAGATGGACATTCAATAATGAAAAAGCATTTGAAATATTCTTGGGGAAAAAACAAACCTGAAGAGATTATTTGCTACTTGAACATCTCAGACAATGGAAATGAAGGAAGGGGGAGGAATGAAGCAGCCAAGGTCAGCAACAGTAACAGCAACAGACAGCAAAGAGATCAATAAGACAAATCTTTTTTTAAAAAATTACTAATTTTAAACTTAGATACGCAATGAGAAAAGAAAAAAAAAAGAACATTTCCATGTGCACAGCAGATTGATTGGTTATGGTCCTTTGTTCTCAAAAAGGACCAAAATGATATCACTGTGACATCAAGTCAAGTTTCCATGTGTCCACCTGTGACTGATCAGACCAATACAAGCTCAGAATGCTCTACCACAGGTCAGGCACAAATAGTCTGTGTGAACATTTGGGGTGGATACTCTAAATTTGTGCATCCTGCACTTCCTTTGGGTTGTTTCAATTCTGCTTTGCTCATAGAGCATAGCACCTTCTCTGATGTGGGTGTGCCATGCTGAGCAGTCCTGTGCCAGTGTCTTCCAAGTCACACAATCAATTCCAAAGTTCTTAAGAGAGACTTGGAGAGTGTCCTTGTATTGCTTCTTCTCACCACCATGTGAATATTTGCTCTGTGTGAGTTCTCCATAAAATAGTCTTTTTGGCAAGCATATATTTTGCATTTGAACAATGTGACCAGCCCATCAGAGTTGCGCTCTCTGAAGTTTGAGTAAGGACCTCAGTGTCTGGCACCTTATCCTGCCAGGTGATCTTCAGAATCTTCCTAAGACAATGCAAATGGAAGCAATTCAGTTTCCTGGCATAGTGCTGGTAGACTGTCCAGGTTTCACAGGCACACAATAAGGTCAGCACCATAGCTCTGTCGACCTTCAGTTTGGTAATCAGTCTAATCTCTTCTCTCCCATAATTTCCTTTGGAGCCTCCCAAACACTGAGCTAGCTCTGGCAACATGTGTGTCAACCTCATTATCAATGTGTACATCCCTGGAAAGTACACTACCAAGGTAAGTGAACTTATCCACAGCATTTAAAACTTCTCCATTTGCTGTAACATCTGTTCCACATATAGATGGTGTGAAACAAGGCTGGCAAATGAAGGCCAGCTTACTGAAGTTGGATACAAGTTTTTCTGGAGTGGCCACAGTGGAGGGGAGCACTGTGAAGGTGGCGTAGGTTTTGCAATCAAAACTAATCTAGTCAACAAACTTGTATGCCTGCCAAAAGGAGTAAATGACAGACTCATGGCATTGCAATTGCCACTTGCAGGAAAATGTCACACCACCATCATCAGTGCCTATGCTCCCAACATGATGAATCCTGATAAGGTCAAAGAAAAATTTTATAAAGACCTGGAGACCCTTATCATCAATGTGCCAAAAGAGGACAAGCTTATAATTCTGGGTGACTTTAACGCTAGAGTAGACTCAGACTACCAGACTTGGCAGGGAGTCCTAGGGAGGAATGCAGTTAGAGACAGCAATAGCAATGGTCACTTGCTACTAGAGACTTGTGTATCTCATGACCTTCTCATCACCAACACTGTCTTCCATTACCCTAAATGCAATAAAATTTCAAGGATGCACCCCTGCAGCAAACATTGGCATTTAATAGACTGTGTGATTGTAAGGAGAAGAGACAGATGGTGTGAGAATGATGAAGGCAATTTGTGGTGCAGAGTGCTGGACTGACCATAGACTTATCCTCTCCAAGCTAAATATTTGCATTCAACAAAAGTAGCATTCCTAAGGCAAAAATGACTACCGGAAGAATTAACAACTCTTCTCTGAGCAGGAGCAGTTTGTTGCTAACTTGGAGGGAAAGTTGAGCCAACACGCAGTTGGCAACAGTGGAGTGAAAAAGGAGTAGGTAGCTTTCAGAGATTTGGGGTATAGCACTGCATTTGCTCATCTGGGCCATACACAGCAGAACAAGAGGATTCAATATAAAACAATACATTTCTATTTTTAGGAAAACTATGTAATAAATATTACCAATTGTTTTCAAAGCTACCCAGTTTTTCTGTGCACCCTTCTAGTTTTGCTCTCTGCTGCACACTTTTTATTTTTTTTTGCCTTCCACCCTAGAGAAGGTTACATTTAAACACAATTAGACATACATATCTATAAGCACACACATATGCATATATGTAAAGCCATATTATGTATATTTTTACTTGTCAGTTCTTTCTCTGGAGATGGATAGCATCTTCCTTCACAGGCCCGAGTCTTTCCATGTTTTTTCTAAATCAACCAGTTCATCATTTCTTATATCAAAGTAGTATTCCATCACAATCATATACAACAGCTTGTTAAGCCATTCTCTAATTGAGGAGCATCTGTCATTTTAGCCAATCTGATAGATGGAAGATGATGTTTCAAAATTGTTTTAACTTGCATTTCTCTAATCAAAAATGATTTAAAGCATTTTTTCATATTATTATATATAGTTTGAATTACTGCATCAAAAAAAAAAACTGCCAGGTCTCCTGAATGAAAAAAAAATTGACATTTAACAAACTGAAAGACTTTCAGGTTTTTGTGACAAAACCCCCAGAACTTAAGGGAAAATTTGACATATGATATACAGAAGAAATATAAGGTAAACATTAAAGACTAATTATAAGGGTCTCAATAAGGTCATATACATGAAAATATTAGCAGTAATCTTATGACTGTCATTATTTATGTAGTTTGAAAGAAAGGCTTGGGATGCCTGGGCATTATGCATATTTTCAGACTTTTTCAATGCATTAATTAGTTGTACTTATTTTTATTTTTTAAAAAATATTATTTGTTGTAGGGGATGACTCTCTGGGAATGACATCTATGATATATAGAAAAATGACACAACAAAAATATTTTTAAAAGAAAATAAATATATGTTGTTATTAAAATTAAATGTTTCCTAAATCTCAAATGGAAAACTATTCAATTTAAACAGCTGCTTGCCATAATATTTTAGCTCCATTTAAAAAATGCATTGATAATAAAACCTATGTCCTCAATTCAATTTCTATGAGTTTAATTTAGCTTTACTCTTCTTTTTGAACTTAGCAAGTCACCTTGGAGATTTTTGCCTTTCCTGAATAGAATAATTTCACCACTATTATTGGAAACCATAACTCAAGTTTATCCTATTGTATAGGCTGAGGGTAGAGGTTTGGTGCATGTAGAGACATTATCAAGTAAGATGGAGTAATTTATAGGGAAGTCAAATTAAGTCAAGAAGCATTTATTAAATATCTATGATATACCAAGGACTTTGCTAAGGCCAGGGATACAAAGGCAAAAATAAAATAGTCTCTGCTCTCAAGTATCTTACTTTCTAATGGGGGACACAATATGTAAACAACTATGTACAAACAGGATATATATGCACACACACACACACACACACACACACACACACACACATATATATATATACATGTGTATATATACACATATACTACATGTGATACATATGTACATGCATATATAATATATATCATATGGAGATGATATCAGAGTAAAGACTTAAGATTGACAAGAGCTGTGAAAGTGTATTGTAGAATTTAGCTGAGGATTGAATGAAGCTAGAAAAGCTAGGAGGTAGAGATGAGGAGTCAGGGAATTCCAGGCATAGAGGACAGCCAGTGAAAATGGAGTTGAGAGATTGGAGTATCTTCTGCAAGGAACAGCAGGGAGGCCAATGTCACTGGATCATAGAGTATATGGTGGAGGTGGTGGGGAGCAGAGAGTAAAGTGTAAGAAGGCTGGAAAGGTAGGAAGGGGCCAGGATATGAAGGGTTTTAAAAGCCAGATAGAGAATTTTATACTTGTTCCTGGAGGTAATTGGGAGCTGCTAGAGTTTATTGAATAGGTGAATAACATGGTCAGATGAGCTTTAGGAAGATCAATTTAGCAGCTGAGTGGTGAATAGACTGTAGTGGGGAGAGATTTGTGTCACAGAGTCCAACTAGCAAGCCATTTTAGTAGTTCAGGAGTGATACTGACAAGGTAAAAACAATGGACTTGGCAACAGATAGGATGACACCTGGGTTATAAGCCTAAGTGACTGGGAAATAGTGATGCCCTCAAAAGTAATAGGAATGTTAGGAAGAGGTGAGGGCTTTGGGATGGGGGCAAGGTGGTGAGAGGCGGAAAGGATGAGTTCACTTTTGAAAGTGTTGAGTTTAAGATGTTTATAGGAAATCCAGTTCAAGATTTTCAATAAGTAGTTGGAGATATAAAACTGGAAATCAGGAGAGAAGATAAGACTTAACAAATAGATTTGAGATTCATCTACCTAGAGATGATAGTTGAATCCATGGAGGCTGAGAGCTGATGAGATAACCAAGCAAGAGAGGTGAAAGAGAGAAGAAAAGAAGCCCCTTAACAGAGACTTGGGGGATACCCACTGTTGATCTGAATGAAATCTAGCAAAGGAGACTGAGTAGCGATCAGGTAGGCAGGAGCAAAACAGGTAGAATAATGTCAAAAAAAAACTAAAAAGAAGAGAGAGAATATTATGGAGAAAAAAGTGATTGACAGTGTCAAAGGCTGATGATAGGTCAAGAAGGATGAGGTTTGTGACAAGGCCGTTAGATTTGGCAATTATGAGATTATTAGTAACTTTGGAGAGAGTAATTTTGTTGAATGGTGAAGTTGGAAGCAGATGGCAGAGAGTTAAAAATTGAAAGGAAGTGGAGTCACTGATTATAGACAGCCTTCTCAAGGAGTTTAGCTGTAAATAATAATAGCTAGCATTTATATAAAGCACTTTAAGGTTTGCAAAACATTTTATAAATACCTCATTTTATCCCCACAAAAATCCTGGGAGGTAGGTGCTATTATTATTCTCTATTTTACAGATGAGGAAACTGAAGTTGAGCAAAATTAGGTGACTTGCCCAGAGTCACACAGTTAGTAACTGTCTGAGGCAGGATTTGAACTTAGGACTTTTTTACTCCATATCTAGTTCACCACCTAGGGAGGATGTTGGAAGGATGATAGCTAGAGGGCACGGATGGATCTTTTGAGGATGAGAGGACATATCTGTAGACACTAGAGAAGTAACCAATCAGCAGGGAGAGATTGAAGATAAATGAAAGATATAATAAGAAGTGCCAGTCTGTTGGAGAAGATGGGATGGAATGAGCTTACTTGTATATACAGAGGGCTTAGCTTTAGCAAGGAGAAGGACCACTTTTTTCTTGAAAGACAAGGATGAAGGAAGAGTTGGTGGTAGAAGGCACCTGAATGATGGAAGATGAGGAGGAGGAAGAGAAGAGCAAACTTTTGGTTAATGGTCTCAACTTTTTCATTGAAATATGAAGCAAAGTTTTCAGCTGGAAGGATGAGGAGGAGGGAGAGCCATGGAGGATTTGAGGAGGGATGAAAACATTTGGAAAAGCTTCTTTAGTGAGTGGATAGTGAATTGATTAGGGAGGTGTAAAAGGCTTGCTTTGCTTTAGTGAGTGCCCAGTCATGTTTATATAACATAAATATGTAGTAGGCTCAAGATATTTGGTGATTTTTTTCCAGCTTTATTCTTCAGCATATGAATAGGAATGAAGGCAGCAGATAGTAGGAGTAACCCAAGGCTGGGGTCTCACCTATGGGGAAGACACTGGGGAGCTGCTTCCGGGAGATTAGAGGCTTAGGCCATGAAGTAGAAGCTTTTTGGGAGAAGCTTTTTTCCATTGGTTGCAAATTTGGAACTTTTGTTATACCTCTGAAATGGCCTGATCGTACCCATAGGTGGCTTTAACTGCATTTGTGGTTAAAGGAGGTGACTCTACTTACACCGTGAGTAAAGGGGCCTCTTTCCTCTTTCCCCTCCTGAGGCCATGAGAAATAGGCCTGGGTCTCTGACTGCTGTTTGTCCTTGTCCATTCTAAGTCAAGGAGTGGAGTCTTAGATCCCAACCTGGGAGCTCAAATCAGGGGATCTAAGAGTCCGGGAATCCAAGCCAGGTGTTGTAGCCAGCCCCAAAATGAAACCCCAAGGATCTAGAATCCCAGGGTTTCAGCTCAACAGAACCTAGGCACTGATGCTGGCTTTGGATATGAACTTAATGGGACTAATGCCATAGTGGACTGATAGGAGTTAAGCTATGTTGTGAGATTAATTTCCCCTACCACTAAAGTTTGAGGTCATGTAGGAAGTATTATGTTTCCAAGGTGTTGGGAAAAATGTTTGTACCTTTGTTCTCAAAGCAAATATCCATTTGAAAATGCTAACCTGGTATTAAGTGGTTAGTCACTCAAAAACTGAGGGGGTGCACAGCATGTGGAGGATTGAGCTAGTAACAAGAAAGAGACTTTCCATCTCCTTCAGGATACTAGAGAGCCCTAAGTAGGAGTAGGGCGGTTTAAAATGTAACAGAGAGTGGGGCCAAAGTAAATCATGTTGCATTACTACACCCACACCCATAATGTATACTAGAAAAGCATCATGAAGTAGTAGAAAGAAAGCTAGACTTTAAATTAGCCTTTAAAAAAACTGAACTCTAAATTACATGCTTAAATAGATGTGTTTCCATTTCCTCATTTGTGAAGTGCAGATAATAACATCTGTGTTGTTTACATGATTGGGTTGGGAAAGAAAATCTGACCTTCAATTTCCAATATTTTGCCACCACAAAAATATTTTTGCACATGTAGGTCATTTTCTCTTTTTTATGATCTCTTTGTGATACAGACCTAATAGTGATATTGCTGGATCAAAGGGTACAAACAGTTTTATAGCCCTTTGGGCATAGTTCCAAATTGCTCTCCAGAATGATTGGATCAGTACATAACTCCACCAACAACACATCAGTGTCCCAATTTTCCCACATCTTCTCTAGCATTTATCATTTTCCTTTCCTGTCATATTAGCCAATCTGATAGGTATGAGGTGGTACCACAGAGTTGTTGTAATTTGCATTTCTCTGATCAGAAGTGATTTTGAGCACTTCTTCATGCGCTTATAGATAACATTGATTTCTTCATTTGAACACTCCCTGTTCATATCTTTTGACCATTTATCAATTTGGGAATGCCTTGTATTCTTGTAAATTTGACTCAGTTCTCTATATATTTGAGATAAGAGGCCTTTATCAGGAACACTTACTATAAAGATTATTTCCCAGCTTTCTGCTTTCCTTTTAATCTTGGTTGCTTTGGTTTTGTTTGTACAAAAGCCTTTTAATTTAATATAATCAAAATCATCTATTTTACATTTTGTAATGTTTTCCATTTCTTGTTTGATCATGAATTCTTCCCCTCACCATAGTAATCTGTTCCTTGTTCTTCTAATTTGCTTATAGTGTTACTGTTTGACTCTTTTATGTTTTCTTTTCCCTTTTTAACTGTTTATGTTCTCTTAGGTTTTGATATTGGAGATCAGATTTTTGGTTTAGTTCTGGTCTTCTCCTTATGAAAGTTTAAAATATTCCTATTCCATTGAATGACCGTTTTTTCCCCTTGATGTATTATGCTTAATTTTGCTGGTAAGTGAATCTTGGTTGTAGTCTTAGCTCCTTTGTCTTCTGGAATATCACGTTCCATGAACTTGATCCTTTAATGTTGCAGTTGCCAACTCCTGTGTAATCCTGATTGTGACTCCCAAATATTTGAATTGTTTCTTTCTGGCCACTTGCAGTATGTTTTCCTTGACCTGGTAGTTCTGAAATTTCGCTATAATGTTCCTTGGAGTTTTTATTTTGGGATCTCTTTCCTGAGTTGATCAGTGGATCCTTTCAATGCCTATTTTGCCCTCTACTTCCAGGACATCAGGGCAGTTTTCCTTGATAATTTCTTGAAAGATGCTGTCCAGGTCCTCCTTTTTTATGTTCCTATTTTTATTTTTATTTATTTTTTTCTTAACAATTGTTTTATTATTTAATATTTTAGTTTTCAACATTGATTTCCACAAGATTTTGAGTTACAAATTTTCTCCCCATTTCTACCCTTCCCCCGTTCCAAGATGGCATATATTCTGATTGCCCCATTCCCCAGTCAGCCCTCCCTTCTGTCACCTCCCCCCCATCTCCTTTACCCTTACTTTCTTGTAGGACAGGATAGATTTCTATGCCCCATTCCCTATAAATCTTATTTCTCAGTTGCATGCAAAAACAACTTTCTTTTGAGCATCTACTTTTGAAACTTTGAGTTCCAAGTTCTCTCCCCTCTTCCCTTCCCACCCACCCTTCCTAAGAAGGCAAGCAATTCAGCATAGGCCACACATGTATCATTATGTGAAACACTTCCACAATACTCATATTGTGAAAGGCTAACTATATTACCCTCCATCCTATCCTGTCCCCCTTTATTCAATTTTCTCTCTCGACCCTGTCCCTTTCCAAAAGTGTTTGCTTTTGATTACCTCCTCCCCCATCTGCCCTCCCTTCTATCATCTCCCCTTTTTTATCCCCTTCCCCCTACTTTCCTGTGGGGTAAAATACCTGATTGAGTGTGTATGTTATTCCCTCCTTGGGTCAAATCCAATGAGAGCAATATTCACTCATTCCCCCTCAGCTGCCTCTTCTTCCCTTCCAACAGAACTGCTTTTTCTTGCCACTTATATGTGAGACAATTTACCCCATTCTATCTCTCCCTTTCTCCCTCTCTCAATATATTCCTTTCTTATCCCTTAATTTCATTTTTTTTTAGATATCGTCCCTTCATATCCAACTCACCCTGTGCCCTCTGTCTCTCTGTCTCTCTCTCTCTATATATGTATGTACATATATATATATATATATATATGTATATATATATATATATATATATGTATATATACATATATATGTATATTCCCTTCAGCTACCCTAATACTGAGGTCTCATGAATTATACACATCATCTTTCCATGTAGGAATGTAAACAAAACAGTTCAACTTTAGTAAGTCCCTTATGATTTCTCTTTCTTGATTATCTTTTCATGCTTCTGTTGATTCCTGTGTTTGACCAGCACCATGTGATAGACCCTTCCCAGCAACCATCCAGGCCGTCCTGGGCTAGAGACCTGCTTCCCTCTGCTATTTCGTGGGTTCTGCAGCTCTAGAATTTGTTCAGAGTCATTTTTTTACAGGTGTTTGGAATGATTTGGGGGAGAGCTTAAGCAAGTCCCTGCTTTCCAGATGCCATCTTGGCTCCACACCCCCTCCCCCCAGGTCCTCCTTTTGATTATGGCTTTCAGGTAGTCCAATAATTCTGATATCGTCTCTCTTGGATCTATTTTCCAGGTCGGTTGTTTTTCCCATGAAGTAGTTTACATTTTCTTCCATTTTTTCATTCTTTTGAATTTGACTGATTCTTGATGTCTCAGAGTCATTAGCTTCAATTCTAGCTTTTAAGGTGTTGTTTTCCCCCATTAGCTTTTGTACTTTCTTTTTCATTTGGCCAAGTGTACTCTCTAAGGAGTTGCTTTCTTCAGTGGATTTTTGTACCTCCTTTTCCATTTGGCCAATTCTACTTTTTAAACAGTTTTTTAAGCTGCTGACTCTTTTTTCACAATTTTCTTGCATTACTTTCATTTCTTTTCCCAATTTTTCTTTTACCTCTCTTATACAATTTTTAAGCTCCTTTTTGAGTACCTCCATGAGTTCCATCTGGACTTGAGACCACTTTCTCTTTTTCTTTGGGGTTTCAACATTGTTGTCCACTTCTGAGTTTGTGTCTTGGTCTTCCTTGTCACCATAACAACTTTGTATGGTCAGATTCTTTTTTTGTTGTTGTTTTTTGCTCATTTTTTTGGGCCTTTTTCCTTTCTTTCAAATCTGAGTTCTGGTTCTGGAAGTGGAAGGGGCACTGTCTCAGGTTTCTTGTGTCAGGGGCTTCAGGCCCTGGCTACCTGAAGTTGTTGCCCTGAGGTCCCTGGGGGACCTGGTGTCTGGTGCTGTGCTGAAGGGATGAGATAGGAGGTGCTGGTGCTTCTGGAGGCCATAGGGGTCTAGAAGCTTACCTGGTGCTGAGCTGGGGTCCTAATGGTGGTGTCCGGCATATGCTGAGGCCTTGTGGGGTATTTCTATGTTTCCCCACTGAAGCAAGTAGAAGTCTAGGTGCTGGGTATGCCTGTTTGCCTGGAGCTGCACTGAAGCACATGGAGGCCTGGCCACTGGAAGATGCCTGTTTATCCAGGGCTACACTGAAGCCTGTGGTAGTTCTTGGAGCTGGAGTCTGCCAGTTCCCCTGGCTATGCTTAAAGCACCTGGAGGGTCCTGGTGTTGGTGTCTGCCTGTTCCACCACACTGGGGCTCAGGATCTCCTACTGGCTTGCTGAAGTGGGGCTTGCTGCTGGTTTACTGGGACACTTCCTGTCCTGAAATGTGCTCCCCTTTTACCTGAGTGAGATGGACCTTTCTTGCCAGTCTTCCACATTTCTTGGGCTAAAACAGACCTGCACAGCTTGGCAGTAGGTAGGGGCCAAAATTAACAGAGGCTAAACTTTTTTGGGCTGCAGATAGGCTTTCAGTGGCTCACTTTCCAAGTAAAGGTATAAAATTAATGATTAAACTATTTTGCAAATAAACCATATTTTTTTTAAAAAGGGAAATTTCAATTAATATCAATTACACTTATAGCTCAAGATTTTTATGTATCATGAAATCGCATTAATGTTAAAAAATTACTTTGCTAAGTGATACAAGTTTTAATACATTTTTCAAGCTTTCTTACTGTTTGTGTTTAGGGATGTATTATACTGCTTGTCAGCAATCAGTTTATTGTGCTCCAGAATCATGTTTGAAATTGATTTCTTTAAAAATCTGAAAACTAACCTTAGTAGCTGCCTCATTTTCTGAATTTACTTTATTGAAAAACTGTTGTTCCCCACTGAGGTTTTTCTTTTTCAAAAAAATTTTTAATAACATGATTTATTTTTAGTTTTCAATATTCATTTCCACAGGATTTTAAGCTACAAATTTTCTTCCCTCTCTATCCTCCACCCCACCTCAAGATGGCATGTATTCTGATTGCCCCTTTCCCCAGTCTGCCCTCCCTTCTATCACCCCCCCACCCCCATACCCTTCCCCCTTACTTTCTTGTAGGGCCAGATAAATTTCTATGCCCCATTGCCTATATATCTTATTTCCCAGTTGCATGTAAAAATGATTTTTAACATTTGTTTTTAGAACTTTCAGTTCCAAATTCTCACCCTTTTTTCCTCCCCACCCACCCTCCTTGAGAAGAAAAGCAGTTCAATATAGGTTATAAATGCATCATTATGCAAAACACTTCCTTAATAGTCATGTTGTAAAAGACTAACTATATTTCCCTCCATCCTATCTTGTCCCACATTTATTCAGCTTTCTCCTTTGACCTTGTCCCTTTCTAAAATTTTTTTCGAGATTTTTTATTTTTAGTTTAGAACACTCAGTTCTACATAATTTTGAGTTCCAGATTTTCTTCCCCCCGCCCCAAGATGGCATGGAATCCAATATATTGTCTACGTATAACTTCGCATTGAACTTATTTACACAATAGTCAAGTTGTGAAGAAGAATTATGACCAATGGAATGAATCATGAGAAAGAAGAAACAGAATAAAAAAAAAAAACCCCAAAAACAAAAACAAAAGAGAAAAAAAGGGAAAAACAAAAAGAGCAAGCATAAAGTGTACCTCAATCTGCATTCAGACTCCATAGTTCTTTCTCTGGATGTAGATAGTATTCTCCATCGTGAGTCCTTTGGAGTTGTCTTTGCACTTTGTGTTTCTGAGAAGAGCAAAGTCTATCAGGGTTAGTCATCACAGAATCCATATATCTGTGGTTGTGTATAATGTTCTCCTGGTTCTGCTCAGCATTATATTGTGTAGGTTTTTCCAGGTTGTTATGAAGTCTGTATCATCCCCATTTGTTATAGCACAATAGTATTCCATTACCTTCATATACCACAACTTGTTTAGCCATTCCCCAAACTGATGGACATCCCCTTGATTTCCAATTCTTTGCTACTACAAAAAGAGCCACTATAAATATTTTTGTACATATGGGTCCTGGGTCCCTTTCCCACTTGTGTGATCTCTTTGGGTTACAACCCTAGAAGTGGTATTGCTGGGTCAAAGGGTATGAACATTTTTATAGCTCTTTGGGCATAGTTCCAAACTGCTCTCCAGACTGACTGGACCAGTTCACAACTCCACCAGCAATGTAGTAGTGTTCCAATTTTCCCACATCCTCTCCAGCGTTTATCATTTTCCTGTTTTGTCATGTTAGGCAATCTGACAGGAGCGATGTGGTACCTAAGAGTTGTTTTGATTTGCATTTCTCTAATCAGTAGTAATTTTGAACATTTTTTCATATGCCTATAGATATCTTTAATTTATTCCTCTGAAAACTGCATGTTCATATCCTTTGACCATTTCTCAATTGGGGAATGGCTTATATTCCTATAAATTTGGCTCAGCTCCCTGTATATTTTAGAAATGAGGCCTTTATCAAAGACACTGGTTATAAAGATTTTCTCCCAATTTTCTCCTTCCCTCCTAATCTTTGTTGCATTGGCTTTTTGTATACAAAAATATTTCAATTTAACATATTCAAAATTATCCATTTTGCAATGCTCTCTGTCTCTTGTTGTGTCATGAATTCTTTTCTTTTCTGTAAATCTGATAGGTAAACTATTTCTTGCTCTCCCAAATTGCTTATAGTATCAGACTTTATTCCTAAATCATGAACCCATTTTGACTTTATTTTGGTATACAGTATAAGATATTGCTCTATGCCCAGTTTCTGCCCTACCATTTTCCAATTTTCCCAGCAGTTTTTATGAAATAGTGAATTCTTAGCCCAGAAGCTGGATTCTTTGGGTTTATCAAAGAGTAGATTGCTATAGTTGTTGACGTTTGCATCTTGTGTACCTATCCTATTCCACTGATCCACAACTCTGTTTCTTAGCCAGTGCCAGGTAGTTTTGATGACTGCTGCTTTATAGTACAGTTTAATATCTGGTATGTCTAAGCCACCTTCCCTAGCATTTCTTTTCATTAATACCCTAGATATTCTAGACCTCTTGTTCTTCCAGATGAATTTTGTTATTATTTTATCCAGCTCTGTAAAAGAATTTTTTGGTAGTTCGATCGATTGGTATGGCACTGAATAGATAGATTAATTTAGGTAAAATTGACATTTTTATTATATTAGCTCGGCCTAATCATGATCAACTGATATTTTTCCATTTATTTAGATCTGATTTTATTCGCGTGAAAAGTGTGTCATAGTTATGTTCGTATAGGCCCTGGGTTTGTCTTGGCAAATAGACTCCCAAATGTTTTATAGTGTCTCTAGTAACTTTGAATGGAATTTCTCTTTCTCTTGCTGTTGGGCTTTGTCAGTAATGTATAGGAATGCTGAGGATTTATGTGGGTTTATTTTATATCCTGCAACTTTGCTAAAGTTGTTTATTATTTCAAGTAGTTTTTTACTTGATTCTCTAGGATTCTCTAGATAAATAATCATATCATCCACAAAAAGTGATAATTTAGTTTCTTCTTTTCCTATTCTAATTCCTTCAATTTCTTTTTCTCCTCTTATTGCTACAGCTAAAGTTTCTAGTACCAAATTGAATAATAGGGGTGATAATGGACATCCTTGTTTCACCCCTGATCTTATTGGGAATGCATCTAGCTTATCCCCGTTACAGACAATGCTTGTCGATGGTTTTAGGTAGATGCTATTTATAATTTTAAGGAAGGTTCCACTTATTCCTATGCTTTCTAGTGTTTTTAATAGGAATGGGTGTTGTACTTTGTCAAAAGCTTTTTCTGCGTCTATTGAGATGATCATATGGTTTCTGCTAGTTTTGTTGTTGATATGGTCAATTATGCTAATAGTTTTCCTAATATTGAACCAGCCTTGCATTCCTGGAATAAATCCTACCTGGTCATAGCGTATTATTCTCGTGATGAGTTGCTGCAATCTTTTTGCTAATATTTTATTTAAAATTTTTACATCAATATTCATTAGAGAAATTGGTCTATAATTTTCTTTCTCTGTTTTGACTCTACCTGGTTTGGGTATTAGTACCATATTTGTGTCATAAAAAGAATTTGGTAGGACTCCTTCTTCACCTATTTTCCCAAATAGTCTACAAAGTATAGGAATTAGTTGTTCTTTAAATGTTTCATAGAATTCACATGTAAAACCATCTGTACCTGGAGATTTTTTCCTAGGGAGTTCAATGATGGCTTGCTCAATTTCTTTTTCTGAGATGGGGTTATTAAGAAATTTTACTTCCTTTTCTGTTAACCTGGGCAGTTTATGTTTTTGTAGATATTCATCCATATCTCTAAGGTTGTCAAATTTATGGGCATACAGTTGGGCAAAATAATTCCTAATTGTTGTTTTGATTTCCTCTTCATTAGAGGTGACCTCACCCTTTTCATTTTTGATATTGGTAATTTGATTTTCTTCTTTCTTTTTTTTAATCAAATTGGCCAAAGGTTTATCAATTTTATTGGTTTTTTCATAAAACCAGCTCTTTGTTTTATTTATTAATTCAATAGTTTTCTTGGTTTCAATTTTATTAATCTCTCCTTTGATTTTCAGTATTTCTAATTTGGTATTTAATTGAGGGTTTTCAATTTGCTCTTTTTCTAGCTTTTTCAGTTGCATGCCCAATTCATTGATCTCCTTTTTCTCTATTTTATTCATGTAAGCATTTAGAGATATAAAACTTCCCCTAAGAACTGCTTTTGCTGCATCCCAGAAGTTTTGGTATGTTGTTTCATTATTGTCATTCTCTTGAATGAAGTTATCAATTGTTTCTCTGATTTTTTCTTTAACCCACTCATTCTTTAGAATTAGATTATTTAGTTTCCAATTAATTTTTAGCTTATTTTTCCATGGTTCTTTATTACAAATAATTTTTATTGCATTGTGATCTGAAAAGTATGCTTTGACTACTTCTGCCTTTCTGCACTGGATTGTGAGTTTTTTATGCCCTAGTACATGGTCAATTTTTGAGTATGTGCCATGTACCACTGAGAAGGAAGTATATTCCTTTTTATCCCCATACAGTTTTCTCCAGAGGTCTACCATATCTGCCTTTTCTAAAATTCTGTTCACCTGCTTAACTTCTTTCTTATTTATTTTGAGGTTAGATTTATCAAGTTCAGAGACGGGGAAGTTGAGGTCTCCCATTATTATAGTTTTGCTGTCTATTTCTCCCTGTAATTCCCTTAACCTCTCCTTTAAAAATTTCCATGCCATATCACTTGGTGCATATAAGTTAAATAATGATATTGCTTCATTTTTATTTTGCCTTTCAGCAGGATGTAGTGTCCTTCCTCATCTCTTTTAATTATATCTATCTTTACTTTTGCTTTATCTGAGATTAGGATTGCTACACCTGCTTTATTACTTTAGCTGAAGTGCAATATATTTTACTCCACTCTTTTACCTTTACCCTGTGTGTATCCCCCTGTTTCAAATGTGTTTCTTTTAAACAGCATATTGTAGGATTATGGTTTTTAATCTATTCTGCTATCTGCTTCCTTTTTATGGGAGAGTTCATCCCATTCACATTCATAGTTATGATTTCTATCTGTGTCTTTTTCTCCATCCTGTTTCCCACACCCCCCCCCCCCCGTTTGTGCTTTTATTTCTCCCTTTCCCCTTCCACTCCCCAACAAAGTTTTGCTTTTGACCGCTGCCTTCCTCAGTTTCCCCTTCCTCTTGATCCCCCTCCGTTATCTTACCATTTTCTACTTGTTACTTCTTCCCTCCCTTCTGACCACCCCCCTCCCTTTTATCCCCCTTTTCCCTCCTACTGTCTGTAGGACAAGTTAAATTTCTGTATTTATCAGAGTATATTATTCCCTTCTTGAACCAGAGCCGATGACAGTAAAGCTCAGATACTGCTCTTCTCCCTCCCTTATTTCCCTCTACTATAATGTGTTTTTGTGCTTCTTCATTTGATGCAATTTACCCTTTTCTACTACCTCCTTACCTCTTCTCCCATAACCCTCCCTTTATGTCTCTTAATTATGTGTTTTATCCTTATGTCAGTTATTTTATACAGACATTCACAGTCTATGTGTATCCCTTTCAATTGTCATAATAGCTGTACTATTCTCAAGATTGACATATATATCATACATAAGAAGATATAATCCTATATAAAGATGGAAATAATTTGTCCTTATTGATTAATAAGGTTTGTGGGGTTTTTTCCCCCTGCTTACCTTTTTATGTCTTCTCTGAGTTTTGTATTTGAAGATCAAATTTTCCATTGAGTTCTGGCCTTTTCATCAGGAAGGTCTGGAATTCCCTTATTTCGTTGAATGTCCATCTCCTTGCCTGAAAAATTATGCTTAATTTTGCTGGGTAGTTGATCCTTGGTTGTAGTCCCAGCTCCTTTGCCCTTCAGAATATCATATTCCAATTTCTCCTGTCATTTAGTGTAGAAGCTGAAAAATCCTGCATGATCCTTACTATATAGTTCCACGATATTTGAATTGTTTCTTTTTTGGCTGCTTGCAGTATTTTCTCCTTGACTTTGTAATTCTGAAATTTGGTTATAATATTTCTTGGTGTTTTCAATTTGGGATCTCTTTCAGGGCGTGGTCGGTGGATTTTTTCAATGACTATTTTACCTTCTGGTTCTAGGACCTCTGGGCAGTTATCTTTGATAATTTCTTCGAAGATACTGTCAAGGCTCTTTTTTCATCGTGGATTTCTGGTAGACCGATAATTCTTAAATTGTCTCTCCTGGATCTATTTTCCAGGTCATTTGTTTTTCCAATCGGATATTTCACATTTTCTTCTATTTTTTCATTCTTTACGTTTTGTTTTACTACTTCTTGATTCCTCATAGAGTCATTAGCTTCCACCTGCTCAATTCTAATTTTTAATGAGTTGCTGTCTTCATCTTGGTTTTGAGTCTCCTTTTCCACTTGGTTGATTTTACCTCTCAGGGTGTCATTTTCTCTATTTAGATTCTGAATCTCTATAGCATTTCACCAATCTTGTTTTTTAAGGACTTGATTTTGTCAGTGATTTTTTTTCCATTTTTTCAAGTTTTTATTTTACCTCCCTAATTTGGTTTTTAAAATCCTCCTTTAGCTCTTCCAGTAATGCTTTTGGGGCTTGAGACCAGTTCACATTCCCTTTTGAGGTATCAGATGTGGGTATAGTGTCATTGCTATCCTCTTCCAAATTAGTATTTTGATCATGCCTGTCTCCATAAAAAGAATCAATGGTCCTCGGTTTTTTTGTGTTCTTCACGTTGGTTAGCTTTTTCCTGGCTTTGCAATGAATTGCTGCTTTTGGGGCTCAGAGCTCTCTGTCCCAGGTTTCTTGTTCTGGGGATTGTGAGTCTAGTTACTGCCTTTGTGTATTATAGCCTTCAGTTTCCTGAGGTGTGGGGGAGGGGGTCTGGCTGCCTGAAGTCTCCTCTTTCCCTGGGGCTGCTCTCCAGCACTGTTGCTCTTCAGCAATGGTCTCAGCTCTTTGTTGTTTGTGCTGGTGTCTGGCACTTCCCCTGGGGGAGCAAGGGTGCGTCTGTGCTCCTGGTGTTGACCCCTGCTGGCTCTGCCCCTCTGGGACTGAGGAACTCCCACTGCTCGGCCACTGAAGCCCCACTTCTGTCTCCTCTATTCCAGTGTTTTTTCCTGAGGAATTCTCTGGGTTAGGAGGGGAGGGTTTAGAGCAGTTTACCTGGCCATTTTGTCTCCCGGAAGAAGAAGAAGATGTGTTTCATACCTTTGGGCTGCAAGCCTCAGGAGTTGATGTCTTGTGGCCAGTGGCATTGTTCAGCTGCCTCTAGTCATTTCCACAGACTGCCATCCTGTGTTGGGAGGCTTGGGGATCTCTGCTGGTTTTGAGTGCCCAGCTTTCTCCCAGCCTGTCTCGCTGGTTATTTCTGCAGCTGCTTCTGCTTTGGTGCTGTCTGGTGCAGCTCTGCACACCGATCGCTCTTCCAGCCTACAGATCCAGCCTGTCGATCTTTCGGACTCTCCTGGCTTGGAAATTTGCCCCACTTGGACTGATAGTGGTTTCTAACTCTCTCAAATCTTCTCAGATTCACTTTTTTATAGGTATCTGATAGAGCTTGTGAGAGAGCTCTGGTAAAATGCTGTTTTCACGTGGCCATCTTGGCCCCACCCCCTCGACCTTGTCCTTTTTTAAAAGTGTTTGCTTTTGACCACCCCTTCCCCCAATCTGGCCTCCATTCTAACATCCTCCCCCTTGTTCCCTTCCCCCCTACTTTCCTGTAGGGTAAAATACCCAATTGAGTGTGTATGTTATTCTCTCCTTAAGCCAAATCCAATGAGAATAAGGTTCGCTCATTCCCTTTCACCCACCCCTTCTTTTGCATAATAAGAGCTTTTTCTTGCTTCTTTTATGTAAGATAATTTCCTGCATTCTATCTCTCCCTTTCTCCTTCTTCCAATATATTCCTCTCTCATCTCTTAATTTTATTTTTTTAGATATTGTCCCTTAATATTCAACTCACCCTGTGTCCTCTGTCTATATATATGCATATTCCCTTCAACTACCCTAATACTGAGAAAGGTCTCATGAGTTACAAATATCATCTTGCCATGTAGGAATGTAAACACTTCTACTTTAGTAAGTACCTTATGATTTCTCTTTCCTGTTTACCTTTTCATGCTTCTCTTGATTCTTGTATTTGAAAGTCAAATTTTCTATTCGGCTCTCATCTTTTCATCAAGAATGTTTGAAAATCCTCTATTTCATTGAAATTCCCATGTTTTTCCCTGAAGTATTATACTTAGTTTTGCTGGGTAGATGATTCCTGGTTTTAATCCTACTTCCTTTGACCTCCGGAATATCATATTCCAAGATCTTTGATCCCTAAATGTAGAAGCTGCTAGATCTTATGTTATCCTGATTGTGTTTACACAATACTTGAATTGTTTCTTTCTGGCTGCTTGCAATATTTTTTTTTCTTGACTTGGGAACTCTGGAATTTGGCTACAATATTCCTATGAGTTTTCCTTTTGGGATCAGTGGATTCTTTCAATTTCTATTTCACCCTAAGGCTCTAGAATGTCAGGGCAGTTTTCCTTGATAATTTCTTGACAGATGATGTCTGGGCTCTTTATTTAATCATAGCCTTCAGGTAGTTCAATACTTTTTAAATTATCTCTCCTGGATCTATTTTCCAGGTCAGTGGTTTTTTCCAATGAGATATTTCACATTGTCTTCTATTTTCATTCTTTTGGTTCTGTTTTATAGTTTGTTGATTTCTCATAAAGTCATTAGCTTCCATTTGCTCCATTCTAATTTTTAAGGAATGATTTTCTTCAGTGATCTTTTGGACTTCCTTTTCGATTTGGCTAATTCTGCTTTTTAAGGCATTCTTCTCCATTCTTTTTGGAGCTCTTTTACCATTTGAGTTAGTCTATTTTTTAAGGTGTTATTTTTTTCAGAATTTTTTTCCTTTAGCAAGCTGTTGACTTGTTTTTCATGATTTTCTTGCATCACTCTCATTTCTCTTCCCAATTTTTGCTCTGCTTCTCTTATTTGCTTTTCCAAATCCTTTTTGAGCTTTTCCATGGCCTGAGACCAATTTATATTTTTCTTGGAGGCTTTTGATGTAGGATCTTTGACTTTGTTGACTTCTTCTGGCTGTATGTTTTGATCTTCTTTGTCACCAAAGTAAGATTCTATACTCTGAGATTTTTTTACCCTCTGCTTATTTTCCCGGACAACTACTTGACTTTTGAGCTGTTAGTCAGGGTATGACTGCTTCCAGAGTGGAGAGTGCTCTGTCCCAAGCTTCAGGGGTTTTGTGCTGCTACTTTCAGGGCTACTTATAGGCACCTGTAAATTTTCAGTTCTTCTGAGGTGCTATCATCCAATGAGAGGTGTTTACTTCTCTCCTGGCCTGTGCTCTGGTCTGTGAGTGATTTCCAGCACTCTTTTCTGCCATGTAACTACCAGGAGGGCTCCCTCTCCACAGCTACCACAAGCTCTGCCACACCAGTGCTCCTTCTCACCCCAGGACCACCAACCAGGACTGTAACCCAGATCCAAGTAGGACAAAGCAAGAGAATTCTGCCTCAGTGCCAGCAAAGAGATCCTTGCACTCCTGCTCTGATCAGCTGCTTGATTTCCCACCACCGTCTGTGGGCCTGGGGCTCTGGAGGCAGCCACGGCTGCTGCTGCTACTGCCACTGTGGCTGCAGCCACCTTTGCTGTCCCAGGGCTAGGGCCAGACCATGCCCTTCCTTCACCCAGATTCAACAGTTTTCCCACTGACCTGCTAAGTTGTCTTTGGCGTTTGTGGGTTGAGAAGACTGGAAGCCACCATAGCTCAGTGATTCCATGCCCTGAGACCTGCTCCACCTGGTCTGCTCAGGCCTGGTCTGTCCTGGCGCCGCTCATGCTGGCCTGTGCTCCACTCCCAGCACCATATGATAGACCCTTCCCAGAAACCATTCAGACTATCTTGGGCTGGAGACTTGTTTCACTGTCATTTTGTGGGTTCTATAACTCTAGAATTTGTTTAGAGTCATTTTTATGGTATTTGAAGGTATTTGGGGGAGAGCTCAAGTAACTCCCTGTTTTCACTTTGCCATCTTGGCTCCGCCCCCCCACCAAGGTTTTTCAGTGCTTTGGATCCTTCAAATTATATTTCACTGGTGTCCAATTTGCTCAAGTCAGGATGCTTTGATTCGAAATGGAAACAAAGATTGAATTCCTTCCAAATAGCTATTACTTCTTGGCAAACAAGGCACGATATTTTGTCTCTCATGTAAGTAAACAAGTACCTATTTGTCCACACTGGATCAAACACTCTGTGTTCTGATTCGATCTTCCATTTCTTTTTATCATCCATTTTACAAAGTCACCCCAAAAACTTTAATGTTAGAAGCAAAAAAATCTCCATGGCAACTGCTGACATGTAAAGAAAGACTGAACTGTGTGTCTGACCTTGGACAGAGTGCCAGACACTTATGGAACTTGGAAAAGGGCTGTGTAGCAAGGGAGAGTAAGAAGCCGTCACATTGTTGCTGCTCGTTGCATAACAGACATCAGCTGTATTGGCACATAGCTGCACTCACTTTGTCTCTGTTCAATGCTCATAACAACCAACAACACAGTGAAAAGATATAACTCTTGCTTCTCTCAGACTAGAGACAGACTGACAATGGTTGTTTGCTGAGTGTCACATGGAACACAGGGGCAACCCAACCGCCAGGTTACATGATGGGCACAATAGTGACTAGTGGAAGGCAGGTTAAGCATTGCATGGACAAAGCACTTGTTACATCTCTACTTTCTTTTGCAAGCTTTACATTTTTTGTGGGCTGCCCAAAATCTTTTGGTGGGTCACAAGCAGTCCATGGGTTAAAAGGTTATTTAACTTTGTCCTTTTGTTGGTTCTACTGTTCTAGGATTTATTTGGGGGCTCTACTTTATGATTGTTTGGAGGTGAATATGAGAGAGTGACAGCAATTTACTACTTACTCCACCATCTTGGCTTCCAGAAGTTTTGTTCTCTTGGTGTTAATTGTTAGGCCAAATTTAGCACTAACAGCAGAGAATCGAACTGTACTTTTTTTTTTTTTATCTCAGTCTCAGATGCTGTATTCAGTACACAATCATCTGTGAACAAAAAGTCTAGCAACAACTTTCTCTCTAATTTAGTCTTGGCTTGTAGCCTTTTCAACTTAAATAATTTGCCATCAGTGTGGTAGCTGATCTTGATGCCGTGTTCCTCCTTGTCAAAAGCATCTGACAACATTGCTGAAAACACCAAGCTTTGGAGCAAGCACAGAGCCCTGCCTCACTTTATTGCTGACTGGGAAAGTTTGAGAGCATTGTCCATTATTTGGAGTCTGTACACATATGCCATTGTGAAACTGATGTACAATACTGATGAACTTCTCCACGTAATCAAATTTTGCCAGGATTTTTCACAAACCCTCACAACTGATAGTATCAAAGGCCTTGGTAAGATCAGTGAAAATTATATACAGACCTCTGTTCTTCTATGGGCATTTCTCCTGGAGTTGACAGGCAGCAAACACCATATCAATTGCTCCTCAGCCTTTTTTGAAGCCATACTGACTCTTGGATAGACAACTATCTTCCAGGTGAACAGTCAACCTATTAAGGAGGACTCTGGCAAGAATCTTGCCAGCAGTGACTAAGAGAGAGGCCCACCCCCCAATGTTTGTCAAAGAACAACCGATTTCCTTTTTCTTTATAGAGATAAATAATAGAGGTATCCTTGAATTCCTAGGGGATAACCTCCTCTTGCCATATGACTGGGAAAATTTCAGTCAGCTTTTTATGAGCAATTGACCCCCTACCTTGTAAATCTCAGCTGGAACGGAATGGGCACCAGACACTTTGCCACATGGGAAAAGCCAAATGTCATTTAAAATAATAAAATGACAGGTAATAAATATTATAATAAAAATAATATTAATAAATAATAAAATATTATAAAAATCATAAGAAAAATGACAATACTACCAAAGTGAATTTATAGTTTTAATGCTATAGCAATGAAATAATCAAGCAGATATTTTACAGAATTAGATAAAATAATAATGAAATTCATTTGGAAAAATAAAAATGTATAATGGAAAGAGAAATGATGAAAAGTAGGGCAATAGAATTTAAAGGCCTCAAACTATATTATAGAACAGCAAAATAGAGAGGCAGATAAATGAAACAGATTAGATAAGGGAGAATCAGAAAAAAAAATGGAATGCAATAACCCAGTGTTTGATAAACCAGAAAACATACATTACTCAGGAAATAATTCTCTATTTGATGTAAAAATAAAAATAAAACCACCTGGGAAATCTGAAAAGCAGTCTGAAATAAATTAACCTTAGACCAATACCCTATGCCATATCCCACAATACAATCTAAATGGATGTTTATTTTTAATATTTAAGATATTAGAAGAAATTATATTAGAAGAGAATTTGAACATATGTCTCTCACTTCCATGAGTAGGAGATGTATTCTTAACCAAACAAGAGATCTAGGCAACTGAAAAAAAATAAATAACTTTGATTATATGAAACTGAAATACTTCTGCACAAATAAAAATTAATGCATGTAGGTTAATAAGGAAAGCAGTCACATAGGGGGAAAAATCTTTGCATTGAATTTCTCTGATAAGGGTTTGGCATCCAAGATACATAAATAATAGCAATATAATAATATAATATATGTGTATATATGTACACATATATACATACACACTATACATGTGTATAGATGTATGTGTATACACACGTATTTGTGTTTGTATATATGTGTATACATATATATATATATATATATATATATTATATATAAAATAAAAGTTTGAGAGACATGGTTTCCGGATAATTAATCATTTTATTAATCATGCTAGGAGATAATAAAAAGGGTTAATAGAACTCTGGAATGCCAAAGACTCCTCTTGTGAACCACTCAGTGCTTAGATGGAAGAATGGGTGTTCCTGAGGGTGGTAATCAACTCTGATTGGTTAACAATGAGAAGAATAATATTATATTGACAAGTGGACCCATTCTAATGAGGGGTCTGGGGGACATGACTATGATCACTCTTGCTCCCAGACCATCTCCCAGCCTCTGGCAATCTAGGCAAAGGATCTGTTCCCCACCCAAGCCTGAGTAGAATATAATGGGGCAAAAATTCACGTTAGATTAAATTCTTTGTAAGATTCTCTAGTTGGGTGAGGTTTCCCACCCAGGAAGGGATGGAGGGTGGGGAGCAATCTTATCCATCAACAATGTTCTTCAGTTCAATGTCCTGAACAACCTCTACAGGTTCTAATTCAATATAATTAATTATTAATATAAGTGAGAGAGAATAATTTCTCTATATGTAGTATATATTATAACTGAAAGCTATTACCTGACCAAAAAATGGTCAAAAGATATAAAGAAACTATTCTCAAAAGAATATGTACAAGCTACTATTGATCATATGAAAAAATATTCCAAAATCACTGAAAGTAAGGAAAATAAATGGCAGAACAACCCTGAGATTTCACTTCACAGCCTACAAATGGGCAAAGATAACAAAATGGAATAGTCAATGCTGGAGGCATTGTAGAAAAACACACGTTAGTGCCTTGTTGGTGGAGGTCTGAATACAACTATTCTGAGAAACCATATGTAAAAAATAATTGATGAAAATATTCATATCCTTTGACTTAGAGATTTAATTCCTAAAATTACACCCTGAGGAAGCCATTGATTAAGAAAGTCTCAAATACACCAAACATTTATAGTAGCCTTTTTTTTTTGCAGTAGCAAAGAATTGGAAACAATGTAGATACCCACAAAAAATGGAATCACCAAGCAAATAGTGATGCATGAATCTAATGTGCTAAGTGTTGCCACAGCTGTTCATCATGGCTGGAAAGGGCAAACCACAAGATGTTGCACTGACCTGGGATCCACAAGGTGGCACCAGATACAAACTCGGGTGAACAGGATGTGTCAGTCTCATGGATGATAACCTCCCGGAACTGTGGTAACTAGAGTTCCAGCGTCTTAAAGTGCCAAATAATAGCAAGTCCCTCCATGTGGCCAATATATAATTATGAGGACAAAAAGCTTTGGTCCCCTGGGTTTGGGGGGTGGGGTGGAACTTGTCTGGGGACTAGGTCTCTGATTGTGGTTGGGGCACTACACACTGCAGAGTGTGAAGGGCTAGCTTTTCCACTTTACCCTATTTCTTCTCTCTTTCTTGCCAATGGAAATGTGGAGGTTATCCTAATTGGATCTGAAGGACGTTCTCCACTCTCCTGGGTTCAAGCCCTTCTCAATCCATTCTTCTGGTGTTGGGAAACTCTCTTTCCTAATTATCCAGGGCACTTTGCAAGCCAGATTTCCTGTTCTCAAAACTTGTGGTGGTAAAATGAAACTTTGTATCTATGTCACATCAAATTTGGATCCCTGCTCATTTTCTCACCTCATTCTCGCCTACCTCATACGGTTGTTATAAAGATCAAACAAGATAATATTTGTACTTGCCACATGTTGCTGTTGTTGTTCGGCTATTTTTCAGTCACGTCTGAGTCTTTTTGACCCCATTTGGGATTTTTTTGGCAAAGATACTGGAGTGATTGGTCACTTTCTTTGCCAGCTCATTTTACAGAGGAGGAACAGAAGCAAACAGGGTTAAGTGACTTGCCCAATAAATGCTTATTGTCTTTCCCCTTCTCTACCTACTCCATTATCGAAAGGAGGGGGTTGGGTGGAAGCCCCAATCTGTTTCCTAGGTTTCCTGGTGTCCTTCTGCCTTGGGAAATCCTGAGAATCCTGCCACCTTTGCCATTTCTCCTGTTGTTATCTACCCCAGCTACTGCCATAGTGCCTCTCCTGGTACTTCTCCTGGGAACCTTTGTGCCTACTTGCAGGATTTACCATGCGCAGTATCTGTTTTGTTTGTCTTCTGAATTTAAAGGAAGAATTGTGCCCTGGCCGACCATACCCTGGCAAACATTCACTCTCAACTATAGCACAAAAATGAGTGTAGTGACCCCCTTGGGAGTACCAACTAAAATTAGGGTGCCCAGCATCTGCCAGATAATTGACTTATTGTCAGGGGAGATGTTTCCTCCTGTGTTAACCAGAACCATGGAAGAACAGCCTGTTGTTGGAGCACAGATATTGCCTCATGGGGGTTGATCTTCTCAAAAGCTACTGGAAAGTCACCCCAGGTACAGTATACACACTCATCATTTCTTATAACAAAATTCTATTCTGTTACCTTCATATACCATATCATGTTCAGCCATTCCCCAATTGATAGGCATCCCTTATACTTCAAATTCCTTGCAACCACCAAAAGAGCTGTTATAAATATTTTTATACAAGAACGTCTTTTTCATTTTTCTTTTATCTTTTTGGGATATAAACCTAACAGGGCTATTGCCTGATCAAAGAACATGCACAGTTTTATAGCCCTTTGGCATAGTTCCAAATTGCTCTCCAGAATGGCTGGATCCGTTCACGATTCCACCAACAGGGTATTAATGTCCCAATTATCCCACATCCCCTGCAATATTTATCATTTTCTTTTTCTGTTATATTAACCGGTCTGATAGGTGTGAGGTGGTCCTCAGAGTTGTTTTAATTTGCATTTCTCTAATCAATAGTGATTTAGGGCATTTTTTTCATTTGAATAGAGATAACTTTGATTTTTTCACCTGAAAACTACCTATTCATAACCTTTGACCATTTATCAATTGAGAAATGACCTGTCTTCTTATAAATTTGACACAGTTCTTTATATATGTGAGAAAATGAGGCCTTTATCAGAGATATTTGCCATAAAAATTGTTTACCAGCTTTCACTTTCCTTCTAATCTTGGCCACATTAGTTTTGTTTGTGTAAATTCTTTAATTTAACATAATCAAAATTATTCATTTTACATCTCATAGTGTTATCTCTTGTTTGGTCATAAATTCTTCTTTTCTTCATAGCCCTGACAGGTAAACTATCCCTTGCTCACCTAGTTTGCTTATGGTATCACCCTTTATGTGTAAATCATGTACCCATTTTTATCTTATCTTGGTATTTAGTGTGAGATGTTATCTATATCTAGTTTCCACTATACTGTTTTCTAGTCTTGCCAGGTGTTTGTCAAATAGTGAGTTCTTGTCCAAAAAGCTGGGGTCTTTGGGTTTATCAAATACTGAATTACTATGACCATTTACTATTGTGTCTTGTTTGCCTAGTCCACTCCACTGATCCACCACTCTATTTCTTAGTCAGTATCAGATAGTTTTGATGACTATTACTTTATAATGTAGTTTGAGATCTGGTATGGCTAAGCCACTTTCTTTTGCAATTTTTTTCATTAATTCCCTTGATATTATTTTTTTTTAGTGATTTTTAAAATTTGATATTTTTTAGTTTTCAGCATTGATTTCCACAAGATTTTGAGTTACAAATTTTCCCCCCATTTCTACCCTCCCCCCCAAACCAAGATGGCATATATTCTGATTGCCCCATTCCCCAGTCAGCCCTCCCTTCTATCACCTTGCTTCCCTTTCCACCCCCATCCCTTTTCCCCTTACTTCCTTGTAGGGCAAGATAGATTGCTATGCCCCATTGCCTGTATATTTTATTTCCCTGTTGCATGCGAAAACAATCTTTTTTTTTCCTGAGCATCTGCTTTTAAAACTTTGAGTTCCAAATTCTCTCCCCTCTTCCCTCCCCACCCACTCTCCCTAAAAAGATAAGCAATTTAACTTAGGCCACACATGTATCACTATGCAAAACACTCCCATAGATAGTCATGTTGTGAAAGGCTAACTGTATTTCCTTCCATCCTATCCTGTCTCCCTTTATTCAGTTTTCTCCCTTGACCCTGTCCCTTTTCAAAAGTGTTTGCTTTTGATTATCTCCTCCCCATATCTGCCCTCCCTGCTATCATCTCCTCTTTTTCATCCCCTTCCCCTTTCTTTCCTGTGGAGTGAGATACCCAGTTGAGTATGTATGTTATTCCCTCCTCAGGTCAAATCTGATGAGAACAAGATTCACTCATTCCCCCTCAGCTGCCTCTTCTCCCCTTCCAAAAGAACTGCTTTTTCTTGCCACTTTTAAGTGAGATAATATACCCCATTCTATCTCTCCCTTTCTCCCTCTTTCAATATATTCCTCTCTCACCCCTTAATTTAATTTTATTTTTTTAGATATCATCCCTTCATATTTGTTTGATTAAGCTAGGTTAGGTTAGGATTCAGATTTGCACTAGCAATAAGACACACTCCCAAAAGAATAAAGTTTTTATTGAAAGACAGGGGAAATGCTCTAACAAACACAGTTAACACAACAAAGACAAAGACAAAGACACAGACAACATAGATTCATCATCTCCCGGGGGAGCTCCTGCACTTGATCCTCTCAAAGCTGTGGGGCTCCCGGTTTACACAGCTCGATCAAGGCCCCAAAAAGGGAAGGTGGTCCCAGGCAAAGCATCCTCCCCATGGGTGAGATCCCAATGTGCCTGTCCCATGTGATGACTTTTATAGGGCCCTGAACAAAGAAAGTTTTTCCCGCCAGAGAGGGGAACCACCCTCCCCCCCCCCCCCGCCTCATTCCTAAGAGCTCTCCAGGTTAAAGTTTCTCCATGGGGAGAAGAGTTATTTCCTATCCTTTGTCTTAAGAGTTTCCTGTTCTTTGTTTAGGGCCTGTCAGTCTCCAAGAGGGAGAGTCTCTGCAAAGGGGGCAGGGAGCTTGACACATACATGCTGGGCTTATGCTGTAATATGGAGGATCTTCTCTAATGATTTATCATTCAATATTCAACTCACCCTGTGCCCTCTGTCTATATATATATGTATATTCCCTTCAACTACCCTAATGCTGAGAAGGGTCTCATGAATTACACACATCATTTTTCCATGTAGTAATGTAAACAAAACAGTTCAACTTAAGTCAGTCCCTTATGAATTCTCTTGCTTGTGTATCCTTTTCGTGCTTCTCTTGATTGTTGTGTTTGAAAGTCAAATTTTCTATTCAGTTCTGGTCTTTTCATTGAGAAAGCTTGAAAGTCCTCTATTTTATTGAAAATCCATATTTTGCCTTGAAGCATGATACTCAGTTTTGCTGGGTAGGTAATTCTTGGTTTTAATCCTAGCTCCTTTGACCTCCAGAATATCATATTCCAAGCCCTTCAGTCCCTTAATGTTAAAGTTGCTAGATCTTGTATTATTCTGATTGTGTTTCCACAATATTCAAATTGTTTCTTTCTGGCTGCTTGCAGTATTTTCTCCTTGACCTGGAAACTTGGGAATTTGGCAATAATATTCCTAGGAGTTTTCTTTTGGGGATCTTTTTGAGGAGGTGATCTGTGGATTCTTTCAATTTCTATTTTACCCTTTGGCTCTAGAATATCAGGGCAGTTTTCCTTGATAATTTCTTGAAAGATGATGTCTAGGCTCTTTTTTTTATCATGGGTTTCAGGTAGTCCAATAATTTTTAAATTATCTCTCCTTAATCTATTCTCCAGGTCAGTGGTTTTTCCAATGAGATATTGCACATTGTCTTCCATTTTTTATTCCTTTGGTTCTGTTTTATAATATCTTGATTTCTCATAAAGTCACTAGCTTCCACTTGCTGCAATCTAATTTTTCAGGTGTTATTTTCTTCAGTGGTCTTTTGGACCTCCTTTTCCATTTGGCTACTTCTGCCTTTCAAGGCATTCTTTTCCTCATTGTCTTTTTGGAGCTCTTTTGCCATTTGAGTTGGTCTATTCTTTTAAGGTGTTATTTTCCTCAGTATTTTTTTGGGTCTCCTTTAACAAGTCCTTTACTTGTTTTTCATGGTTTTCTTGAATCATTCTCATTTCTCTTCCCAATTTTTCCTCTACTTCTCTTTCTTGCTTTTCCAAATCCTTTTTGAGCTCTTCCATGGCCTGAGACCAGTTCATATTTTTCTTGGAGGCTTTTGATGTAGTCTCTTTGACTTTGTTGGCTTCTTCTGGCTGTATGTTTTGATATTTTTTGTCACCAAAAAAATGAATCTAGAGTTTAAGTTTGAGTATGAATTTGAGTCTGAGTTTGTTTTCACTGCCTGTTCATGTTCTCAGCCAATTACTTGACCCTTGAGTCTTTTCATCAGGGTATAACTGCTTGTAGAGTAAAGAGCACTTTGTCCCAAGCTTTAGGGTCTAAGCGCTGCTGTTTTCAGGGCTACCTCTACTCCACCATCACTTCAGGCTCTGTCTCAGCCAAGCTCCTCCTCCCCCAAGAACTGCAATACAGATACAAGCAGGGCAGAGCAAGAGAACCTCCCTCTGTGCCCACAATGAGCTCCTTGCACTCCCATTCTGATCTGCTGCTAGATTCCTCCCACTGTGTGAGCCAGGGACTAGGAAAGCAGCTGAAGCTGGAGCTCTGGAAGCAGCTGCAGAAGCTTCCTGCTGCTGCTGCCACCACTGCTGCACCACCTCAACCACCCCCAGAGCTGGTGATCTGACAGCTCTCACCTGGGTCTTGCAGTTTCCCATTAACCTGATCTTTGGTGTTTGTGGGTTGAGAAGTCTGATAACTGTCACAGCTCAATGATTCATGGCCCTAAGGCCTGTTCCAGACAATTGACTCCTGGTCTGGTCTGTCCTGGTGTGGCCCATGCAGGGATGCGCTCTACTCCCAGCACTGCATGATAGACCCTTCCCATTGACCATCCAGGCTCTCCTGGCCTGGAGACCTGTTTCTGCTATTTCATAGGTTCTGCAGGTCTAGAATTTGTTCAGAGCCATTTTTGTAGGTGTTTGGAGGGATTTAGGGGAGAGTTTAAGTGAGTCCCTGCTTTCCAGCCACCATCTTGGCTCTGCCCCCCTGGGCAGTTTTCTTTGATAATTTTTTTGAAGTATGATGTCCATGTCCTTTTTTTTTGATTATGTCTTTTAGATAGTCCAATAATTCTTGAACTGTTTCTCCTGGATCTATTTTCTATGCTAGTTATTTTACCAGTGAGATATTTCACATTTTCTATTTTTTTTTTCACTCTTCTGAATTTGTTTCATTGAATCTTAATGTTTCATGGAGTTATTGGCTTCTACTTCTCCAGTTCTAATTTTTAGGGAGTTACTTTCTTCAGTGAGTTTTTGTATCCCCTTTTCCATTTGGACAATTCTATTTTTTAAGGAGTTGTTTTCTTCAGTAAATTTTTTTTTACATCTTTTCCATTTTTTATACTTCCTTTATCAAAGTGTTGACTCTTTTTTTTTATGATGCTCTTGCATCATTCTCATTTCTTTTCCCAATTTTACTTCCACCTCTCTTAATTTGATTTTTAAAATTCTTTTTGAGCTCTTCCAGGAATTCTTTTTGGGCCTGGGACCAATTTACATTTATCTTTGAGGCTTTTCATGTAGGCTTTTTGACATGGTTTTTCTCTTCTGAGTTGGTGTTTTGATCTTTTCCCTGTCACCATAAAACTTTCTGTGGTCAGTTTGATTTTTCCCCCTATTTTTGCCAGCCTATTTCATGACTTTTAAAATTAAGCTTTGCTCCTGGGGTAGAGGGGGCACTTGTGGTTATTATATTCAAGTGATCATAATGGCACATAAATGTTCTCAGGTTTAGTCCTTTGAGCCAATTAAATCTTAAGGATAGTTTCAATACATTTGAAAAATTAGCCTACCTTGCATGAGGCAAAGTCTTAGGATATTTCTTCTACCACAGTAGCATATATAAAGTGGGAAGTCATCTGTGGAAAGATTATATTTGAACACATGAGAGTTAATGAGAGCTCCAAGAGAATTCATGAATGTATAAAAAAAGAGAAGAAGACCCACGACTGATCCCTTTTGGAGACTTGCACTAAGGAGGCAGAATGTGGATGATAATCCCCTCATTTTTGCCAGCCTATTTTATGACTTTTTTTGTTTTGTTTTTTTTGGCAGGGCAATTGGGGTTAAGTGACTTGCCCAAGGTCACATAGCTAGTACATGTGTCAAGTGTCTGAGGCTGGATTTGAACTCAGGTCCTCCTGACCCCAGGGCCGGTGCTCTACTCACTGTACCACCTAGCTGCCCCATTTCATGACTTTTAAAGTTGAGCTTTGCTCCTGGGGTAGAGGGAGCATTGTCCCAAGGTGGGAAAAGATCAATGGATGTGGCAGGAAGGAGATTGTTGGTAACTTAGGAGAGAGCAGTTGATTGAAAGTGGTAGATATAGAAGCCATATTTCAAGGGATTCAGAATTAAGACAAGGGTGAGGAATTCCTCACTCATCTTTATTTCCACTCCCTGATAACCATCTTTCTTCTATCCAAACTGATGATCATTCTCCTTGGAAGAATTGGAAAATGTGCCATAGGAATACCTGTCAAAGAAACTGGAGAAGTTTAGCCTGAAGAAGGGAAGACTTAGAAAAGATATTCAGGCATATGTTAGATAATCACCTGTGGATGTGGTGGAAGGACTTTTTGTTCAGGTGTACATTTAACTAGATGTCTTCTGCAGTCCCTTCAATTCTTAGATTTGTTATCCAAAGGTACACTGGGCTGTACTCTTCTATAAACCACTTAAATACACTATTTCCTATCTAAAGAAACTAGAGCTAATTGAAAGATCCCAAGTTAACAAAAATAGTTCTTCCATGACACTTGGGTTGGGCTAGATAGCCCTTCAACTGTAGCTCTGGTTTTCTCCTGAATTTTCTTTTGGATGATCTTGTATTGCTTTCTTTTTTTATCTCATGGCTTTAGGGTCCTGCATGTGAGTGAGTTCTTCTTCTTTAAGGTTAAGAAAGTACCAAACTTCCTTCATTAGGCTTGGAATAGCAAGTCTGAGCAAGTCTGGTTGTACATTGTAAGGCTGCATGTGCCAATTACGACTGTGGTCTGTTACATTTGCTTGGGCCTTTTCTATGGCTACCCTTTGAAATCTATTAACTGGAGCCATAATTCCTGCCAGTGAGCTTTGAATTATGGCATGAGGTGAGCTCTTTGTTGTTGTTCTTTGTAGACCCACTCTTCATTTCAAAATAAATAAGCTACAGATAAAATGGCTGTATTAATATTTAACTTTTTTCCCCTAGGGGATCACATTTAGAAGTGTAAATATATTTGGAAGGAGAGAAGTAAGATGAATTGTGTAGAACAACTTATTTAGTATAATAATTTTTTTTCTTCATTTAGAGAAACATTATATTTAGAGAAGGGGCTTTGGGAGGAATTGGGTATTGAGGAAATTACTTTTGGTTTAGTTAAGCAGCTTATGCACTCAGATATTTTAGTATACTGAATATTCTATACCTTACAATTCTTAGGGACTGTTCCCACTTTCCCACTTCAACACTAAGTTCTGCATAAGCTACCATTTCAATTGAAACAACTACAAATGAAAATTTTGGTAAGGACAAGGGGAAGGAAGGGACGGGAATAAGCATCTACATAGCACTTCTTATGTGCCAGGCACTGGGCTAAGTGTTTTTCAAATATTATTTCTTTTTTTTTTTTTTTTAATGCAATTTATTTATTTAACATATTTGGTTTTCAGCATTGATTTTCACAACAGTTTGGATTACAAATTTTCTCCCCATTTCTGCCCTCCCCCCCCACTCCAAGATGGCGTATATTCTGGTTGTCCTGTTCCCCAGTCAGCCCTCCCCTCTATCACCCCCCTCCCCTCTCATCCCCTTTTCCCTTCCTTTCTTGTAGGGCAAGATAAATTTCTACGCCCCATTGCCTGTGTATCTTATTTTTTAGTTGCATACAAAAAGTTTTTTTGTTTTTGAACATCTGAATTTTAAAACTTTGAGTTCCAAATTCCCTTCCCTCTTCCCTTCCCACCCACCCTCCCTAAGAAGTTGAGCAATTCAACCTAGGCCACACATGTATTATTATGTATAACCCTTCCACAATATTCATGTTGTGAAAGGCTAACTACATTTTGCTCCTTCCCAACCCATCCCGCTTTATTGAATTTTCTCCCTTGACCCTGTCCCCTTTCCAAAGTGTTTGTTTTGATTACCTCCACCCCCATCTGCCCTCCACTCCATCATCCCCCTGCCTTTTATTTTTTTTTTTATCTTCCTCCCTCTTCTTTCCTGTGGGGTAATATACCCAACTGAGTATGTATGGTATTCCCCCTCAGGCCAAATCTGATGAGAGCAAGGTTCACTCATTCCCCCCTCACCTGCCCACTCCCCTCCTCTCCTAGAACTGCTTCCTCTTGCCACCTTTATGGGAGATAGTCCACCCCATTCTATCTCT
Source organism: Trichosurus vulpecula (assembly GCF_011100635.1). Lineage (NCBI taxonomy): Eukaryota > Metazoa > Chordata > Mammalia > Diprotodontia > Phalangeridae > Trichosurus > Trichosurus vulpecula. The sequence goes on from NC_050574.1 coordinate 383,120,113, forward strand.
CCCTATCTCCCTCTCTCAGTAAGTTACTCTCTCATCCCTTAATTTCATTTTATTTCTTTTAGCTATCTTCCCTTCATCCTCAACTCACCCTGTGTCTGCTCTCTCTCTTTTACATATATATATATATATACACACATACATACACATACATACATATACACATAGATACATGCATACATACACATTCACTTATATATATACATAAACATATATATATGCATATATATATATGCATATTCCCTTCAACTACCCTAATACTGAGGCCTCATGAATCATACTCATCATCTTTCCATGTAGGAATGTAAACAAAACAGTTCAACTTTAGTAAGTCCCTTGCAATTTCCGTTTCTTGATTACCTTTTCATGCTTCTCTTGATTCTTATGTTTGAAAGTCAAATTTTCTATTCAGTTCTGGTCTTTTCACTGAGAAAGCTTGAAAGTCCTCCATTTTATTGAAAGTCCATATTTTGCCTTGGAACATGATACTTAGTTTTGCTGGGTAGGTGATTCTAGGTTTTAATCCTAGCTCCATTGACCTCCGGAATATCGCATTCCAAGCCCTTCGATCTCTTAATGTAGAAGCTGCCAGATCTTGGGTTATTCTGATTGGGTTTCCACAATATTCAAATTGTTTCTTTCTGGCTACTTGCAGTATTTTCTCCTTGATCTGGGAGCTCTGGAATTTGGCAACAATATTCCTAGGAGATTTCTTTTTGGGATCTATTTGCCGAGGCGATCGATGGATTCTTTCAATTTCTATTTTGCCCTGTGGCTCTAGAATGTCAGGGCAGTTCTCCTTGATAATTTCCTGAAAGATGGTATCTAGGCTCTTTTTTTGATCATGGCTTTCAGGTAGTCCAATAATTTTTAAATTATCTCTCCTGGATCTATTTTCCAGGTCAGTGGTTTTTCCAAGGAGATATTTCACATTGTCTTCCATTTTTTCATTCCTCTGGTTCTGTTTTATAATATCCTGATTTCTCATAAAGTCACTAGCTTCCACTTGCTCCAATCTGATTTTTAAAGTAGTATTTTCTTCAGTGGTGTTTTGGACCTCCTTTTCCATTTGGCTAATTCTGCCTTTCAAGGAATTCTTCTCCTCATTGGCTTTTTGGAGCTCTTTTGCCATTTGAGTTAGTCTATTTTGTAAGGTGTTGTTTTCTTCAGTGTATTTTTCAGTATTTTTTTGGGTCTCCTTTAGCAAGTCATTGACTTGTTTTTCATGGTTTTCTCGCATCCTTCTTATTTCTCTTCCCAATTTTTCCTCTACTTCTCTAACTTGCTTTTCCAAATCCTTTTTGAGTTCTTCTATGGTCTGGGGCCAGTTCATGTTTTTCTTGGAGGCTTTGGTTGTAGGCTCTATGACTTTGCTGTCTTCTTTAGGCTGTATGTTTTGGTCTTCTTTGTCACCAAAGAAAGAATCCAAAGTCTGAGACTGGATCTGGGCGCTTTTTCGCGTCCTGGCCATATTCCCAACCAACTAACTTGACCCTTGAGTTTTTCAGTGGGGTATGACTGCTTGTAGATTACAGAGTTCTATGTTCTACGTTTGGGGGGGAGGTGCCAGCTCTGTCAGAGCCGCACTCCTCCTTCCCCAAGGACCCCCAGTCCAGACTGGGCTCAGATCTTCGGCAGGCTGTGCACCCCTGCTGTGATCCGCCACTTAATTCCCCCCACCAGGTGGGCCTGGAGCCGGAAGTAACAACAGCTGTAGCTGCCCCACCTCCGCTGCCCCCGGGGCTGGAAGCGGAACCGCGAACTCCTTCCACTCCCGCAGCTTTTCCCACTAACCTTCTCCGCAGTCTTTGGTGTTTGTGGGTCGAGGGGTCTGGTAACTGCTCACGTATTCAGGGCGCTAGGGCCCCCTCCGCCCGGTTTCTGGACTGGATCGTCCACGCCGCTCAGGCTGGGCTCTGCTCCACTCCGTTCCCAGCTCCCAGCTCCGTGTGGAATAGAGCTCACCCAGAGACTATCCGGGCTGTCCTGGGCTGGAGCCCTGCTTCCCTCTGCTGTTCTGTGGGTTCTGCCGTTCTAGAATTGGTTCAGAGCCATTTTTATAGGTTTTTGGAGGGACTCGGGTACGGAGCTCACTCTAGTCCGTGCTTACCAGCCACCATCTTGGCTCCGCCCCCCTCTCAAATATTATTTCGTTGGTTGGTAAATAGCTCGAAAGAATAACAACAATATAGATTAATATGCGATAGCTGAAAGAGTATTGGATGAGGAATAAGATATAAGGAGAAATAGATTCCAGTCCTGGCTACTTATGTGACCCCTTTGGGTCTCAGTTAATTCAGCTATAAGATGAAGCTATGGAAATAGCTATTCACCAAAGTTCCTTTGATCTCTTGTCAGGGATCTATCAGGAGGTCTTTTGCTAGTGCAAACTTTCCTATCATTTTTGTATCTTAGGGAATATCTTTTCTTTATTGATGCTACTCACTCTTCTACCTGTCTTCTTTTCCTCACAGGTCAATTGTAGAACAACATATCTGCCCCTCTTCCAATTCCTAAGCACTGTAAGCACATGTAACATGTTGTTTTAGAGACGAGAGACACAAGCAGAGACTATCTCAGTGTTCACCAGTTGATGATATGTTTGAACTTGGACTTTTCAGGCTGTAATTTTGGAGAATTCTAGGAGACAGAAGCTGTAAGGAGAGACACTGTTTTCCAACTTGGTGTCATGTAATTAATAAGAGATAAGCTATGTATCAGGTCTCCTGGTGCCTGCTTCCCTGGCCTATTATTCTGATAGTCTGACAGGCTGCAATTATTTCCGTTGTTCCTGCTATTGCTGGATAAGCTGAAGATGTGGTAAAGAGACTGTTGAAAGCTGTTACCTTTGGTTGAAGAGATAATAATACAAGCAACCCATTTGTGCCAGGGAAGAGAACACTTCCCATTGGTTATCTAATTTATTTGAGTTTTCTATTCTTTCATTCCCTTGAGAAAACAATTTTGCCTCCTTATCTAAATGAACTATTCCCTTCCCTCTGTCCACTATCCTTTCCTTGTTATTATTTCACTCCCTATCTACGACCAATTGTATACACACACACACACACACACACACACACACATACACACACACACACACACACACACACACACACACACGATGTATATTAAATTGAATCATAGAGGTCATTCTTTTGAGTGCATTCAGAGCTACCCTAATTCCAGTCAACTTTGTGGAAACTTTGGGCCTTGCTTCCAATCAGGTAGGACTAAGAGTTAATGGACTCATGCTTTGAGATGACAGAATGATCCCCTAATTTACTGATTAGTCAGAGGAGCTGATGATGCAGTGGCCTTTTTGAAAGAACAGACAGCTCTTAGCTTGGCCTTTTGCCTATGACTCTTCAACATGGCAAGTAGTATACTTTATGTCTAAACTTATGAAGGGAATATGGACTCATCTAGGTACTCAGCTAGGTGAATCTGTGTCTGAGTCCCTGATTTCCTTTTCCATTTCTTGTTTTCTTTCTTAAACAAAATAACTAAAATGGCTGTCAAGGGGGAATTCCAGGAGTGGAAGTGATCTCATGGATTTGATTGGTTCAGAGGCTTTTGGCTCTATCAGGTTGGATCTATGTCAAGGGAAGCTTCAGCATCAAAGAGGTTAACTACTAAGGTTTGGCCTGAGCCTGGCCATTTTACCCTAGCAGACATGTATCAGAATGATTTAAAACAATGTCAAGCTGATGTGAAATATAAAAGAGTGCTTAATTGGTAGTCCTGAAAACTGCCTTATGTTCTGATAGGGTTTAAATATCAGCCTGTAAGTAAACTGTTCCAGTAGTTATATGTTATTCAATCCTGTTCTGCTAATTTGTTCTTCTGAGTCTTTTTATACTTGGATTTCCTTTCATCTGAGTAAAACATTACCCATCCCATACCTGATATATATTCTACCTTGAGTAACTTTTTATTCCTTCATTTTAGAGGAAGCTCTAGACTTGTGGGTCATAACCTAGGGTATAAGTAAATTATCTGGGTGCTAGATTGGGGGAAGAATGTGAAGACAGAGAACCCAACCCATCTCATTAGAGGCCAGGACTGAACCAGGTTTAAACTTCATGCTTAGCTATAGAACAGGAAGCGAAAACAATAATCTCACCCTCATCTTATCCGTTAATATTAATATTACTCAGCTGGATGATCGATCTCTCAAGGCTAAGTATAAAAAGAACTTGTCAGCCAAGAACCATTATTGCATTAATGCTGGTATGAGTAGAGGTTTGGGGAAATATTTGAATATTGATAGAGGGAGAAACATTCTCACTTAAGATGCAGTGGAGGAGGAGCAGATAGTCTGTTCAGAAGACACAGATACAGGGGAAGCATATTGAAATAATACTGCTCTAAGCTAGTGCAAGTTTCATGAAAAGGAATGTCTATAGGCAGAGAGTGATTAATAACATAATTAAAATTAAGTAGTAGATTTAGTGGAGAATAGTTATTGAGGCAAAAGCAAGCAAAGACCTGAGAAGGGGAGATCTGTGTAGTTGGTAGTTCGATGTGTGCTACTTCCCATTAAACTTGTTGGGACACCTTGTCTCCCAGTAAAACAAAACACCAAGGGATAAACAAACTCCTTATTTCTCCTTATTTTCTTCATTCTGGATGTATCCTAATCTTGCTTCACATGTGGCAGCTCATCCTTGGAAATTTATTTTTGAAAATATGTCATTTTATTTTTCTATTGCTTTTTCTTCTATTTTTTGAAATGAACATTTTGATCATTTTTTGAAAAGTCCTTTGTTGTGGAAAGGATTATTAGCGATAGTTTTGAGTTTGAGCTGATTCCTAGATCAGTTTGATATTGGCTGGCAGGAATTTTGTCTCATTCACTTCTTTTGTGCTCCTACCTTACTACCTTACTCCTTACCTAACTTACTCAATTACATATTTTTTTCACTGAGACATTTTAAATCTTATTTTTTTCTTTTCCCACTTTTTCCTTTGTCTTGTTTTGCCTCCAATGAGATATTTCATTTTGTATTTTCTTTCTTTTACTGTAAGCAGGCATCACTCCAGCTCCTTTTGAATATTTTTTTCCTAGATTTCAAATTTTGGATGTGCAGATTTTACTATACTTTCTGTTTATCTACAGTATTGTTAATTGTTTATTCTAAGAAACATATGTTTTATTTTGAATTTTATTTTATATTTTGCTGGAGATTGTCTCCAAGTCACATTCAGAAAAATGTTTTTCAAATGATTTATCTGCTTCTAACCTGAAAATATTATTGTGCAAATATTTTATTGATTCTATTAATTGATACCCTTTATTGTCATAAAACGCTTTCAACTCACTGAATGTTACTTGCATTGCTATTTGATATGTTTTGATACATGAAAAAAGTTCTCGATCTTAATTTTGAGTTTATTTCTGTGCCACTGATATTGCTTTGTATATTTAGTTATTGTTAATGCGCCATTTAATTAATTGCACTTAGCCTTGTTTGTTGTGCTATTATAGTGCAACTTCTCATGTTTTCTGATTAAGTTAATATTATAATATTTGTTGATTATGGAGCAATCTCAAAGGCAGCAATCTAGCTGAAGTTTCTGAACATTCTCCTCCAAACAACTTTAAAATAACACCTCAAATCAAATTCTGAAATGGCAGAACCAATAAAAAGTTAGAGTGAGACATTTTTTCCAGCCCAAGACAACTTAGGAAGCTGTCAGGAGAGGTCTGCGACGCTGGGTTGGGGGCCAGCTTGGAGACATGGAGGCAACGACAGTGATGGGCCTTGGAGGAAGCTGTGATTGCAGCAGCAGCTTAAAGAGTTCTCAGACCAGAGATGGGAAGGCACTTGTACAACTGGTCAGGAAGAGATTATAGGGGACCCTGAGCTAACACTGAGTGCTGGACTAGGAACTGTTTGGCAGCTCTGTTGCCCACAAGCAGTTCTAGTTTGCAGTTCCAGTGCAGAGAGGAGTGCTTGTGGTTAGTCACAAGAGAGCAGGAGCCTTGGTCACAGCTCAAGGGTAGAGAAGAGTGCTAGCACCTGTGACTGCAGAGAAGCAAGTCCTTCCTGGAGAAAGATTGGAGCACATACTAGGAGATGAGTGACCATGCCTTTCCCTGGGTCACACCACCTTGGAAGCACCAAAAGCTTGCAGATCCCTAGAACTAGCTCTGAAAACAGTAGCACAAAAAAGTTTGGGACACTGCTTTCCCACCCCCAGCATTCAACTTTAACATAAAGTTCAAAGTCAAGAAATAGACTGGAAAAATGAGCAAACAACAATAACAAAAAATAACTTGACCATAAAAAGCTACTGTGAGGTAGGGAAGAGCAAGAGACAAAATCGGAAGACAACAGTATAAAAACAAGCAAAGCCTCAAAGAAAAAATACAAATTGGACACAAACCCAACAAGAATTCCTGAAGATTTAAAGAAAGAGATAAAGTGGTTAAGGAAAAAATATGTACATTAATGCACTGTTGGTGGAGTTCTGAAGAATCATTATATGAGAGGCCTGAGAAGAAAGTATCTTTAAAGTCTATGAAAGGGTTTAGACTTGGAGAACTGAATAATAAAAACCATCTATATCCAGGACACATCTAAGTGAACTTGACACGCTATGGCTATTATGTTCAGATCCACCATTTCTTACAGAAATGTCAGGCTTGATTGGAACAAATTCCAGTATATTCACAATGCTAGCAAGATACTATAGGCAACAGGTTGTGACCCAAAACCTCTATATTTTACCCATCTGTGAATCTTTACAGAGGCCTACAGGAGAATAGAGACAAGTTATGGCAGTGTATAGCATGAGAGCATTGTTTTTTCAAACTCCAAAGTGGATCCTGAGGTTGGTGATTCCCCAGTACTGGAAAAAACTGAAGTACTGGTTGAGGCAAAAATGCCAGCAAGAGAATGAATGTGTTCTCGTTGCATGAATAAAGTGAGGGATGTGTTTGACAGTCAACCCAGAGAATCCAAATCACCAATTCCTAACTGTTCTCAGAATGATCTTAAAAGATTTTGATAGATGACCTTAGAAAGCTTCTGAAAGAAGTTCTGGTCAAAGGCATTATCAGAGAGTCTAGCAGTCAATAATAGTGAAAAAAAGGCATAGGAGTGTGTGTGTGTGTGTGTGTGTGTGTGTGCGTGTGTGTAGACTGCTAGACTTTGAAAAGAAGAATGAAAGTGGACCAGTATACTATGCCTCAGGTTCTAATTGCCCTGGACTATTTGTGAAGAAACCAGTAGTTCTAAGTCTCAGATCTACACCCTGTATACTATCAGATTCTGGTGGTAGAGGAGACAAACAGCATACAGTTTTCATCTACTTAGGTGGAGTTTTACCAGTTTTAATGTATGCTCCAAGGCATCTCTGGGATATCTGCTGTGTACCAGTCACTGATGGAAAAAAGAAGCTAAAGACACTAATTATCTGGAAGTATTGATGTACATTCATGGCATCACTGTGTTTGGAAAGACACTGGAAGAATTTCAGGAAAGACTGATAAAAGTATTTTATCAGCTAGATACAAAGAGAAAAGTAAGAGAATCCCTACATTCAGGAAACTCATATTCTAATAGGAAGGGAAAATAAATATAGGGGTTTTCAGCTACAAGTCATATAGAAATACACAGCAGTTTTTAGGATTCACTGGCAAGGGCAAGATGTAAAGACAGATAGCAATGATCGTTCTTTAGCAACATTTCCATTAATATAACACATAAGTTTCAGATGCCGAACCATTTGATGGTGCCACAGACTTTAGCATCAAGAATTTTCTTTCCTGGATGTTCAGCATCTGTGACTGCTAAGGAATTGTGAGTTGTAACACTGATAAAAAGTAGGTCACTTATCCCTATTATTTGCTCCCCTGGTTGATAACTGTAGGCAGGTTGGATTGGGTTTGAGGCCACTGCTAGTTCTGAGGCTCTTGGTCTGACTTGCTCATCCATGGCAGTTGGTGTAGGGTGTAGGTGGTGGCAAGGTGAAGGTTCCCTTCTTCATAGGGGTTTTCCCCGCGGTCTGATAGGGGTGGTATCAAGGCCAGAAGGGATGGTGATGGGGGAATAAGGAGGATGTTCCTTTTCCCGAGGTTCTTGGGCTTCTCTGCCATTTATACTCTGAGTGCCTGGACCCAGCCCTGGAGAGGCTGTGATTGAGATATTTTTGTTCCGTGCACAAATACCAGCCGGGAGCGCTTGGGAACCTTCCTGAAAAAGGGAATGATCTTCACTAGAGACCAGCTGCATTCCCCAGAGGAGGTTTGAATGACAGACTAGTTACCCCGTTGATAAGTTGGAGTTGTTAGTTTTGAAATTAACAGCCCCCGAGGCCGCGGCCCAGGCCTGGGCTTGGAGCCAGGGGCTCTCCAGGGCTCAGGACCGCCTCCGCCTCTTCAGCCTTCTCATCCTGGGCCAGGAGCCCGCGGAGCTCCACAGCATTTCCTCCTGGAGCTAGAGCGGGAGCGGGACAGCTCCGAGGAGGACGCCGCCCAGGCCCCGCCACTGGTGGGCCCTGGCCCCAGCTTCGGCTTCTGTCCTGGCCCGAGGTGGGGCGGCGACTGGAGCGCTGACTGTCGCATCTCCTGTGCCGGGTCAGTCTGGGATCATCTTCCTGGTATGCTGTGGGTGAAGCTGGGGGTGCCCGCCCGGGCGCAGGAGGCGGAGGTGAACATGAAGTTGTTTGTAGACTGTGAGATGCGTTCTGCCAGGTGGAACAAGAAGAAAATTTTCTGGAGATGCTGCAAGAGTTAAACAACTTCTTGGCCATACGAGCGAGTACTTTTGAATGTGGAAATCCCGAGAATCTAATGAGTAAGTGCATTCCTGTTACTGAAGCACAGGAACGCATCGCAAATGTAACCAGCCTTTCACCAGCCAGGTTTGAAGCTGCATTGACCTGGATACTGAGCAGAAACCGGGCTGCAGGAATCTGGTTGAAAGGGGAAGACAACTGCGCTCAAGGTGTTTTGCCTGGAGTCTGCCGGTCCCGAATGGGCTTGGGCAGCAGCCTCAGTCGGACCCTGCAGGGAACCATTGTGCTCCTTTTCTTCAGGGATCTAGCTTTTGTGGGGACTTCTGATTCTTCTGAAATATCGGTGGCAGAAATTAGAGGAAGAACAACAACCCAGGTATGAGATGAAGACAATTTTAGCTGTGGTTCAAGATCATTATGTTGGCTGGGAGCAGGACATAGAACTCTATCCATACGTGGGCATCCTTCACATTCGGGACACACTGATGCCCCCTTAGAGCCTGAGGCGCAGGAAACGGGTCTGGGACTGAGCAGTAGAGTTTTTGGCATCCAGCGAATCCCGGATTTAGACAGAGGCACAGAAGAGGGGCTGGAGAAAACATGCTGGTGTGGAGATGGACTAAACTCCATTGTTTCTCTGACTACAAACGCTAAACTTCCCAGTCAGGATCAAGCATTCTTGTTCAGCCTGTCCTTGGGGACAGTTTCCACCCTAAAACCAACAGAGAAGGGTCCACAAATCTGCTGGTGCTGAATTTGCACCCAGGCCTTGGCCTCCCACCTTCTCCTTCTACCCGTGCATTGCTCCCATTTCCGAAGGTCACTCCAAGCAATTTTTGAAAAGTTTAGTTTGTGAGGATTATCTAGATTTGCCTTGAGGATTGAGAGGAAACAAGTTGGGTCATGTAGCTCATCCTTGGTTTTTTTCAGCAAGTAGACCCTGTCTCCCTTTCCTGTTCAGCACTCCTCTTTTCTTCTAGGGAGTGGAAAAGGCTTGGTTTCTCACGAAAAGGTGGAGGCCCAACAGCAGCTACATTGTTCGAGATTCAATGAAATGCAGTCTGGCCAGCACCTGCTGTTGTTGATTGGTTGTACAGCCTTGGAAAGGGGCCTGCTAGGGTTGGGTCATAGGATGGCAGCTAATTGGGGTTGCAGTGGGGCCTTAGGGACTGTAGGCAGCTGTGCTAGGTGCCTGGGGAGGCTGCACAGGTGTACTGACACAAGAAAAGAGAAAAAGAGTCTGCTTCCTTTAGGAGTCTGACTTTCCTTTTTGAACAAGGGGAGGGAAGAAAAGAGAGGCCAGGAAAACTGAAATGCATATGGGAAGACCTATTGTGGTAGTAAATAGCCTGCCCTGTCTATACCAGGGCATCTGTGAAGTCTCTAGGACCTGGTGTGTCCCAGAGGGTAGGTCCCATCAATGAGGGTATGAGAGTGGGGTGCCAGCCATTGCCCCCTGATTCTGCAACAGATCTGTAGGTTATCAATTGGGAAACAGATGCTTAGGCAGTGGAACTCAGCAGATTTTAATTTTTTTTTTATCACAAAGTTAGCCTTCTGAAGGTGGTGGTGTCTATCTTGTGTTTTCATTAGAAATAGTCATTTTTGGTTGGACTAGCAACCTTACCAATATCATTTCTGTATTGTGGAGGGAATCCTCATTCTGAAGGATGATTGTTGCCATACATAGGGTGCTTCCTTTGTTATAAGACCACAATATTCAGCCTCCAGGACTATGTATCTTACAGTGACTTCTTCCACACTCTTTGCACACTGTCTCCACAACCTAGAAATATCTTGCCACCTGAGAGTTGCAGGGGCTCTTGCCTCACAATTCTGAGATGGCAGAACTACCTCCTGCTGGCTCATCAACTCAAATCAGAACAGAGAGGCAAGTCTCCAGAAACAGACCAGACGGTCTTATTAGTCAAGTAGGAAAGACCCCACACTAACTTGAATCTTATCCATATATGTTCTCATCTCTGGCAAGAATGGGGTATCCGAACAAAAAGGAAACTCAACAGCTCTCAGAAAGACATTAACTGTCTCTTTCTTATCTTAGTGATTTTTTTCTCAATAAAATTTAAGTATCCCATATCTTAGCAATGCTATTTCCTCTGATGTTTATATGATCCATGATGCCTATAATCTTAAATTCCAGCTCAATTGTGTAGAAATATCTTTATAATCAGGCTTAAAATGAACTTCATTATTGGTGACCAAATGGCTGGAGGAATAGCACTATTTATTAAAAACTGATTTGTTTCTTAAAAAAAAGAAATGAACAGCCACTAAATAAATGGGTCACATAGTATCTCAACAAGGTATGGGCACCAACCCAGAGAAGACAGATGTGTTTCCGAAGTGGCTACATCCACAGACGAATGGCAGCAAGAGCAGATGGCTGATGGACTTTCTTAGTATTTGGTAGTTATCATTGAAAATTTAAGAATTAGGCCATTACTCCTAATCCACTAAATGACCTCACTCATGAGACCTGGAAGCAGAAGGGCAAGAAATACAATAGTATCTTGAAAACTACAAAGCCATTTGACGATTTATGGATGAACAAATGAGAATGAGTATTTAAACACCTTGTCACCTGCCTTACACGTGCATGATTGTTGCCATCTGCAAAGGCCTAAAAAGGCCTTTTGTCCTAAGCACAGCTATCAGCTTTGAGGCACTGGAAACTGACCTATACCAAAAGAATGATGGTGACTCATTCCCTTATTCAAAAGCTGAATTTCTTGATTTAGTAGTGAGCTTCCAAAAATGTCAAAAATCCAAGTGTGGACTGAAAATGATCTATTGATATAATTTAAACAATGCCAAATTGGTTTTTGCATACCAGATATAGATAGCAGCACTAGCTAACTGGGAAGTCAGCATACATTGCTGAACAGAGAAGATTAATTTGGATGCAGATGTGCTATCCCAAAGACTATGTGACAATGAAGCTATAGTGATAATGAAATGAGAACAACTATAAATATTTTTGTACAAGGAGGTCCTTTTCCCTTTTTTTAAAAAAAAATCTCTTTGGGATACAGACCTAGTAGTGGTATTACTGGATCAAAGGGTACGCCCAATTTTGTAGCCCTTTCTATCCCCATTTAGTTTTCTTCAGGGGTCTATCATGTCTAACTTTTCTACAATTCTGTTCACTTGCTTAACTTCTTTCTTGCTTATTTTGTAGTTAGATTTATCTAGTTTTGAGAGAGGGAAGTTGAGGTCCTCCACTAGTATAGTTTTACTGTCTATTTCCTTCTGTAGCTCATTTAACTTCTTCTTTAGAAGTTTGGAGGCTATACCACTTGGTGCATATATGTTTAGCATTGATGTTACTTCATTGTCTATGGTACCTTTTAGAAGGATGTAGTTGTAACAGTAAGGCAATAATAAGAATTTAGAAGATAATTGTCAAAATGCCTATGTAGTTCTTTATCGCAAAGTATATGAGACTTTCCACATAAAAGGTAGAAGAAGTAAACCATTTATTCAGACACCAGAGAACCATATCCCACAAGCCATTTATCCAGTCAGTCCACTTCATCATAACAGCAAGGAACCCAAAACATTCAATACATAATATCACAACATGGAGCCTTGTCATCCCCAAACCTCTCAGACCCCCTGCTGGTGTCTTCCCCAAAACAAACTCACAGTACAGCTAAGTCAGCCTGTTCAGTTCTAACAATCACAAGGGCAGCCATTAGCAGCCATAACATCTTTCTCTCTCTCTCAGTATTTCCTGTGACATAACCTCCTTTTCCTGTCAGGAAGCTCCTCCCACCACATGTAACTTAGGCTTCCTGTGATGTAAACAGGTCACATGGCCTATTAATGGGTGGGAAATATCTTCATATCTAAATTGCTACTGCAATACATGCATAGCCCTGGAGGCTGAATATTGTGGTCTTATAACAAAGGAAGCACCCTATGTATGGCAACAATCATCCTTCAGAATGAGGATTCCCTCCACAATACAGAAATGATATTGGTAAGGTTGCTAGTCCAACCAAAAATGACTATTTCTAATGAAAACACAGGATAGACACCACCACCTTCAGAAGGCTAACTTTGTGATAAAAAAAATAAAAATTAAAATCTGCTGAGTTCCACTGCCTAAGCATCTACAGGGTAAGATAGATTTCTATACCCAGCTGAGTGTGTATGTTATTCCTTCTTTGAGCCAAACCTGATAAGAGTGGAGTTCAAGTAGTCCTCACTCCCCCTTCTTTTCTCCACTCTGATATGTCTTTTCTTTTGGAGGGGGGAAGGCAGGGCAATTGGGGTTAAGTGACTTGCCCAAGGTCACATAGCTAGTAAGTGTGTTAAGTGTCTGAGGCTGGATTTAAACTCAGGTCTTCCTGACTCCAGGGCCAGGCAATACTCACTGCATCTGATATGTCTTTCATGCCTCTTTGTGTGATATAATTTACCCCACCCTACCTCTCCCTTCCCTCTTAGCCCAGTGCAATCCTGTTTCTCACCCCTTAACTTTTTTATATCTTCCAAAGTAAATTTATATCTGTGCCTTCTGGCTATGTATACTCCTTCTAACTGTCCTGATAGAGATACAGTTCTTAAGAGTTACAAGTCTCATCTTCTTGTATAAGGATATAAGCAATTTAACTTTGTTGAATAACTTCTGTTTTCTCTTTCCTGTTCCCTTTACCTTTTAATGCTCCTCTTGAGTCTTGCATTTGAAAATCTAATTTTCTATTTAGCTCTTGTCTTTTCATTAGGAACATTTGAAAGTCCTCTCTTTCATTGAATACCCATTTCCCCCACCCCGAATGATTGTGCTGTTTTGCTAGGTAGTTGATTCTTGGTTTTAATCCAAAGTTCTTTGCCTTTTGGAACATCATATTCCATGCCATCTGATGACATGGTCATATCTATACTTAAGAAAAATTACTTTGGCAGCTCTGTGTAGGAAGGAGTAGAGTAAGAAGAGGCTCAAGGAAGGGATGCTAATTAGGAGGTTGTTGCAAAAATCTAGGTGAGAACAGGTGATAAGTATGTCAGTTTTCAATCTTTTCTGAAGTTTAAAATAATCAAAAGGCTTTCATAAAAATATTTATTTTTATTACCAAAAAGTGTTGGTGAGAATTTGCCCTCACATCTTGTGAGTATAAAACTTAGAAAATGAGTTTTCTGTGTGCTGTGTGTAACCAGTCTTGTAATCTTAAAGTCATAATTCTCAGCTAAAATGTTGCAGAAGGATGAAGTGAAGCAAGAATGAAGAAAAAAACTGAAAGCATAAGTCTTAGCACTTGCATTTGTAGAAAGGCCATGGAATACTATTTTCATAACAAGTGGACTTTGATAATTAATTTACATTTTTCTTGTGATATAACAAAATCCTCATGTGTCATATCATGATAGCAATAGTGGAGAATTTTTATGGTAGTGTGTTTATGTAGCCACATCAAAGGTGTCTCAGTAATAAGAGGCTACCTTGGCACCATCATTCAACTAAGTTGAGTACCTGTGTGTAGGCTTTTGTTCCAGGTCACTGAGAACATGATCTTGGAGACTGACACTCTACAGAGTGTCACTGTCATAAGCTGTGACTGGGTGTGAAATGTAGCTTCTTTGTAAGTGGATTCGATGCTTTGCATGAGGTAGTGGAAAGAATACTAGTTTTGGAGTCTGAGATCTGATGAACTTCTCAAACGCTTAGTTCCTCATCTGTAAAAACAGGGGTAATATACATGTACTACTTACTGCGCAGAATGTTGCAACAGTAAAATGAGATAATGTATGCAAAGTGGTTTGAAAGCCGTCAAGAGTAATGTGAGCTATTATTTAATAAAAAAAAAATCCTTCTGTATAGTACACATAGTAGCAACAGATAACTCCTTTGAACTATTCATCAAAACCCAAATGTAAATTATCAGTAAAAGCCTAGCTGACATAGATATAATGAACACAGAATGGGCCAGAGATTTAGAGTTGAAAGGGACCAATAGATAATCTATTTACACATCTTTAATCTACAAATGATGAAACTGAATAGCAGAGCGGTGCACGCTTAGACAACTTAGAAACATGAAATAAGCCTGCTTAATGATTAAACCCAGGATTTCTTATTTGATGGTTCTAACATGACCAGCTTAAATACAGAAATACTTTGTTTTATTGTGCTTTGCTTTATTGCAATTTGAAGATATTACTTTTTTTATTTTTTTTTTTACAAATTGAAGGTTCGTGGCAACCCTGCATTGAACAAGTCTATTGCACCATTTTCCCAACAGCATGTGCTCACGTCGTGTCTCTGTATCACATTTTGGTAATATTCCCAAAATTCTTTCATTATTATTATATCTGTTTTGGTGATCTGTGATCAGTGCTCCTTGATGTTACTATTGTCATTGTTTTGGAGTGCCATGAACTGTGCCCTTTTAAAACGGTGAACTTAATCAATAAATGTTATGTGACTGCTCCATCAGCCAGCTGTTCCCATCTCTCTCGTTCTCCTCAGGCCTCCCTGTTCCCTGAGACAATAATATAGAGATCAGGCCAGTTAATAATCCTACAACGGCCTCTAAGTATTTGAGTGAAACAAAACATCAGTTGATGAGGGAAACTTCATTGTTGTCTCATTTTAAGAAATTGCCACAGCCACCCCAACATTCAGCAACCACCATTCCAATCAGTCAGCAGTCATTAACATTGAGGCAAAGCCCCCCACCAGCAAAAAGATTACAATTCAGTGAAAGCTCAGATGATGGCTAGCATTTTTTAGCAATAACGTATTTTTAATTAAGGTATATACATTTTTTGACATTACACTATTGCACGTGATTACACTGTAGTGTAAATATAACTTTTATATGCATTGGGAAACAAAAAAATCATGTGATTCACTTTATTGCTGTTTGCTTTATTGTGGTGGTC
Source organism: Trichosurus vulpecula (assembly GCF_011100635.1). Classification (NCBI taxonomy): domain Eukaryota; kingdom Metazoa; phylum Chordata; class Mammalia; order Diprotodontia; family Phalangeridae; genus Trichosurus; species Trichosurus vulpecula. Next base: position 383,135,767 of record NC_050574.1, read on the forward strand.
TGGAATAGAACTTGCAACATCTCCAAGGTATGCCTGTAGTAAAATGCAAGGTCAGTATTCAAATCCAGGTCTTCTGACTCCAAAATCAACTTATCCTTCCATAGTGCAATGGAGTCTTTAATTATCCTTCAGTGAAACAATCTAGTTCATTTTTTGGGAATAATATCATTTGCTTAATAAGCACAAAGTTCTAACTCATTCAGTTATAACTACCCAAAAGCAGAAGACCTGTGAGATGACATTTTTAAAAAGTGATTATTCATATTGAGAATTAAGATGAACTTTAAATGATAATTGCATATTTTACTTGGGAAAATAAAGCTTTTAAAATATACTTTCCACTTTTATTGAATTAACTGCGGCGTATAGCACTTCAGACATGGCCTGGCTACTATTTTCTTTAGACTAACGTTTAATTTTCTCTACATGTGTTATGTTTAAAAATGTAATACAAGCTTCAATAGCCTCTCCTACAGAGACTATAAATAGCTTTTACCGTATCTTCAAGGAACAATATAATTTGAGAGACTGGCAGTATAATTATGGTTTTGCAGAGGCTTACCTATTATGGATGATGAGAGACTAAGTGAGTGAAAGAGGATGAAGAGAACATTTTCCTTAAGATAGCTTTTAATTCTTTCTTGCAAAGAAAAAGCCTAAATTCTTGAGAGGATCTGGCTGCTTTCCTAGGAAAACTGAATTGTAGGACTGTGTTTCCAGAGCTGAGAAGTGGGAAGTCGTAGTGATTAAAGGTGACTTTGGTTGTGATTGTTCTCATAGCTGATATAATGTATTTAATTATTCATATATTTGTTTCATTTGTTACACTGTCAATAAATTGTATGGCCAGTGACTTTAATATTTATTTAAGCCTAAGAGATCAGAGAGTTTGATATAGAAAGATGAGTGAATGGCAGAGTAGAAGCAAACAGAAGAGCTCAGTTCTACTCCATCATCAAATGCCTTGATTACCAAATAACTCATTTCTTTAGACAAGCAGTCAATATGATCTCAGTCCCCTAAAGAATGAAAGTGAAAGACTCCCAGAGAAGAAAAAATTCTCAATGGCAAGAAATCTCAAGTGAGGGACAAAAGCAAAAGTGAAAGTGAAAAACTTCAGTACTAAAAGACAGTAATTTTTTTTAATACTTTCAGTTTTATTCATGCGTTTTGCTTTTACATTATGAGCATTTATATAGAAATTACTACTGCTTAGTGAGAAGTATCTTGTAAAAAAGTAAAACAGTTTAGCAAAACTGTTTTAATAATACAGCGACCTTGTCTGAAAGTTCATGCAACATTTTGTATCTGTAGGACCTACATTCATCAAGCAAAAAGAAAAAAAATAACCAAAATCTAGTCTCTCTCCCACCTCCTACCCAATTTTTTAAAACAGGGAAATTTCTTGTGGCAAATAAGCATAGTTAAGCAAAACAAATCTTCCAATGGCTGAACAAACACATATACCTACTCATACATATATGGATGTATGTATAGGAATAGATGTTTCATCATCATCAGCTCTCTGGAATCATAAATGGTCATAGTTCTTACAGTTTTCAAAGTTGTTTGTTTTTACATTGTCATTATATAAATTGTTCCCTGGCTCTGCTTACTTCACTCTGTATCACTTCATATAAGTTAAAAAAAAAAAGGATAAGAAAAAAACCTCAGTAGGAAGAAATTCCTTCTCAAGGGATAAGAGTGAAACTGAAAATCTTATGGGCTAAGGGAAAAACAAAAACAAAAAACCCTAAGTGCTAAGAAGAAAAAAACTTCAAGTGTGTAGAAAAAAGTCTGCAAATGCTTTTAGGTTAAAAAAAATGGCATGAGGGAGGGGGGAAAGGGGGAGAATAAGCCTTGGCTGGTTGTGGAAGAAAAGGACCCTAACATAGTAAGGTAAATTAAAGTAAAAAGTCTTTCCTACTTCTCTCTTAAGGAAAAGACTTCTACTAGGTCTATTTCACCAGAGGAGGGCATCCTTGGATTTAACTAAGGATTAAAGAAGAGTCCTATCTTCTCTTCATCCAAAGGAAAAGACTTTAACTAAAGGTCAATCATAGGTCACAGGAGAGAACTATAATTGTGCATGCATATTAAAATACCAGAAAACCAACTAATTAAAAAAATTAAACACCAAACTAGAAATCCTGAAAATCAAAGAAGAGATTAACAAAATTGAAATAATAAATAAAGCTAGGAGGTGAGTTTTGGACAATAAAATAGATAAGCTATTAGCTAATTTGCTTAAAGAGGAAAGAAGAAAACCAAATTACCAATATTAAAAATGAAAAATGAGATTTCACAGAAATTAAGAAATAAAAGATTTTTATTAGATATGTTGCCCAACTCTATGCCAATAAAAACAACTCAAATGAAATAAATGATTATTCAGAGAAAACATAAAATACCCAAATTAACAAAACGTGAAATAAGAAATTAAAACAACCCACTTTTATTGAAAAAAAATTGAATGAGCCATAAATAAAATTCCAAAGGAAAAAAGTTCCAGTACTAGATGGATTTATAAGCAAATTTTACCAAATATTAAAAGAAAAAATAATTACAATATAACATAAACCATTAAAAATAGCAAAATAAGGGATCCCACCAAAATCATTCTATGACACAGATAAGGTCTTGATCCATTAATTATGGAGAGTTAAAACAGGCAAAGAAAACTATAGACCAATATCCCTGAAGAACATTGATGCAAAAATTGTAGATAAGATATTAACAGAAATATATTACAAAAATTATGTACTATTATAAGGTTAGTGGTCAGTGGATTTGTACCAGAAATACAGGGTTGGCTTGATATTAGGAAGACTATAAACTTAATTGTATTGTTAACAATACCAACAAAAGTAATATGATTATATCAATAGATGCAGAAATAACTTTTAACAAAATTCAATACTCATTTTTATTTTAAAAAAGCACCAGAAAATATAGAAATAAATGAACCTTTGCTTAAAACAAATAATCTAAAGCAAGGAACTATCATTATGTATAATGGAGATGAACTAGAATCCTTTCAAATAGAATTAGAGATGAAAGAAAGATGTCCATTGTCACCATTTTTATTCTGCACAGTGCTAGAAAGGCTGGCTATAGCAATACAGCAAGAAAAAATAAATTCAGGGGATAAGTATGGGTAATGAAGAAACACAATGGATGATACATTGCTGTACTTAAAAATAATCTTAAAGAGACAACTAAAAAATTAATTGAAACAATAAGTTCAGCAAACTTGCAGGACATAAAATAAATGCATGCAAATCATCAGCATTTCTATATAATACCAATAAAATCCAGCAAGAAGAGATAGAGAAGTTCCATTTAAAGTAACTACAGAATGTATAATTACTTGTGAGTCTACCTACAAAGACACACACACACACACACACACACACACACACACACAGACTAACACAACTACAAACTACTGTTTACAGAAATACAGACCTAAACAATTGGGAAAATATTAATTGCTCCTGAGTAGATTGAGTTACTATAACAAAACTGACAATACTACCTAAGTTAATTCGTATATTCAATGCCATTTCAATAAAATTGCCAAATGATTACTTTATGGAACTTGAAAAAATAATAACAAAATTCTTATGGAGGCAAAAATGGTCAAGAATTTTAAGGCAAATAATGGAATTATGTGGGGGCAAAGGGACCGAGGAGTGCCAGATATCAAACTACAGAACAGTTATTCTCAAAATAATTTGGTCCTGGCTAAAAAATAGAGAGAGAGATCATTGGAAAACAGCATACAACACTACACAACATAAAGAAAAAATGTATTTAGACTCCAACTACTCTCACTATTAAAAAAACAGCTGGGAAAAATCAGTGATATAAACAAAATTGGATTTATACCTCATACCTGATACAATGAAAAGTTCTAAATGGGTGAGTGGTAGGTGGAAAGGGGAGAAAATAGATTTCTGCCAATTCAGAAATTATTTTAAAATAGAGAAATGGTGAAGGGATGCTACAAATGTGGAATGTTGCATGCACTTTTAAATGAGGTTATTGTATGGTTAGTTTTGCTTGTCTTTGTTACAAGAATCATCTCATGGAGTAGTGATAATCTGTAAATGTTTGTAATATAAAAGCAATAAAACCTTTTTAAAAATAGCCTCTTATCTGTAACCCAAAGAGATGAAAGAAAAAGTAAAAGGACCTATATGTACAAAAGAATGTTTATAGCAGCTCTTTTTGTGGTATCAAATAATTAAAAATTGAGGGGATGTCCATCAATTGGGGAATAGCTGAACAAGTTGTGCTATATGATTGACATGAAATACTATTGTGCTATAAGAAATATTGATGGGGATGGTTTCAGAAAAACCTGGGAAGACTTATATTGACTTACGCAAAGTGAAGTGAGAAGAATCAGAACTTTGTACACAGTAACAGCAATATTGTAACAATGATCAACTGTGAGAGACTTAGTTACTCTAATAAATATAATGAGGCAAGACAATGCCAAAGAAATTATGATGAAAAATGCTATCTGCCTCCAGAGAGAGAACTGATGAACTTTGAGTGCAGATTGAAGCATACTCTTTAAATTTACTTTTGTTTTTCTTTATTTTTCTTCTTTTCTTTCTTTGTTTCTTTCTCTGTGTTTTTTGCAATATGGCTAATGTGGAAATATATTTTGCATGACTTCACATGTATAATATTGATTGCCTTCTAAATGTATGAAGAAGGGTCTAGAGGGAGGGAAAGAGTTTGACACTTAAAGTAAAAAAAAGAATGTTAAATATATTTATAAAAATAGCTCCTTAAGATTTACTAATAGGAAAGTGTATGTGTTTGTGTATATGTGTGTGCACGTGCATGCGTACGTGCGTGCGTGCGTGTGTGATACAAAGGGAGAAAGAGTGGGATGAGGATGGACAGGAGGTGAATCAGGAAGAAGACAAAGAATTAGGAGAAGTGAGAGGATCACAAAAGATGTCACCTAGAGAAAAATGCATCAGATTCTACTTATACCAATATCTAGTTGTGTCATCTTAAGTAATATATAATTTCTTTGGGCCTCAGTTCCTTCATATATAAAATGAAGGACAGATCTCTAAGCTCCCTTTTAGCTCTAACAATCTATGAGTCTATTACTGGCCAAATGACAATGTTCCTTATCAATAGACTTACCTTCTTGTCATTATCAACAATCAAAACCTATGCAAATTACATGCTTATAAAAAAGGATTTAGAATAAAGAGAATTTTACATGAAAACTTTAAAAAACAAGGCAAACTTACCACATCTCTCCTGTCAGATTGGCTAAAATGACAAAACAGGAAAATGATAAATGCTGGAGAGGATGTGGGAAAACTGGAACATTGTTACATTGCTGGTAGAGTTGTGAATTGATCCAGCCATTCTGGAGAGCAATTTGGAACTATGCCCAAAGGGTTATAAAAATGTTCATACCCTTTGACCCAGTAATATCACTTCTAGGGTTGTATCCCAAAGAGATCACACAAGAGGGAAAAGAACCCATATGTACAAAAATATTTATAGTGGCTCTTTTTGTAGTGGAAATCAAGGGGATGCCCATCAGTTGGGGAATGGCTGAACAAGTTGTGGTATAAGAATGTAATGGAATACTATTGTGCTATAAGAAATGGGGAAGATACAGACTTCATAATAACCTAGAAAAACCTACAGGATATAACGCTAAGTGAGCGGAGCAGAACCAGGAGAACATTATACACAACCCCAGATAAATGGATTCTGTGATGACTAACCTTGATAGACCTTGCTCTTCTCAGCAATACAAGATTCAAAGACAACTGCAAAGGACTCATGAGGGAGAGAGCTATCTACATCCAGAGAAAGAACTATGGAAACTGAATGCAGATTGAGGCAAACTGTATGCTCTCTTTTTTTTTCTCTTTTGTTTTTGTTTTTTTTTTGGTTTGTTTTTGTTTCTTCTTTCTCATGATTCATTCCATTGGACATAATTCTTCTTTACAACTTGACTATTGTGTAAATAAGTTCAATGCAAAGTTATACGTAGAAGATATATTGGATTCCATGCCATCCTGGGGAGGGAGGTGGGGAGGGGGGGAAGAAAATCTGGAAATCAAAATCATGTGGAACTGAGTGCTGTAAACTAAAAATAAAAAATATTAATTAAAAAAACAAGGCAAACTTTAGTGTACACCTTAAAGACCAGATAATTTTTATTAGAGTCAGCGTTTTAACTGTTTTGTGTTGTTTAATTTTATGGCATTTAACTTTTTTGATCATAGGAGTAATAGCAATTTGTTACCCATTGGCAAGATCTCTCTCTGTCCCTATCTCTTTGTCTCTCTCATGCTCTCTGTCTCTCACTTACATGTAGGACATAAGCCAAACATTTAAAAAAGTGGTTTAATAATTACTTCTATGAAAAGGACTCCCAGATATCTTAGTCTTTCTTCTGAGCTCTGTTCCTATATCACGATTGTAAAGTGGACCCACAGGTATCTAAAATTCAACATGTGCAAAACAGAATTCGTTATTTTTTTCTGCTAATTTATCCCTCTTCTGAATTTTCCTATTCTTTCTGAGGACACTGTTTGGTTGTTGTCCTTCATTCTTGAAAAGGACCAAAATGACATTACTATGTTGGAGTCAAGGTACACTGTGTCCCACTGTGGTTGATCAGACCAATATGAGCATGGAGGGCTCTATCACATATCAGGCACAAATAATCCCCATGCTCATCTAGAGTGGAGATGGTTCTAAATTTGCACATCTCAAGTTTCTTTTGAGCTACTGAAATTCTGCTTTGCTCATAGAGCAAAGCACCTTTTTGGGTGAGGGCATACTATGCTGGGTGGTCCTTTGCCAATGTCTCCTATGTTTCACAATAGATTCCAAAGTTCTTCAGAGAGACCTTGAGAGTGTCCTTGTATCACTATTTCTGACGTATGTGAGTTCTCCATAAAATAGTTTTTTAGGCATATGTACTTTTGGCATTTGAACAAGGTGGCCAGCCTATCAGAGTTGCACTGTCTGCAGTACAGTTTGAGTGCTTGGCAGTTCAGTTTGAGAAAAGACCTCAGTACTCAGTACCTTATCTTACCAGGTAGTTTTCAACATCTTCTGAAGACAATTCAAATGGAAGCAATTCAGTTTCCTGGCATGGTGCTAGCATATTATCTAGGTTTCACAGGCATACAACAACGAGTTCAGTACAATGGCTCTCTAGATCTTCAGTTTGGTAGGCAGTCTAATGCCTCTTCCACATTTTTCTTTGGAGCCTCCCAAACACTGAGCTAGCTCTGGCAATGTATGCCATCAATCTTTGTGTGCATTCTTGGAAAGTATACTGCCAAGGTAAGTGAACTTATCCACAAGATTCAATATTTCTCCATTTGCTGTAACTGGTGGTTCCATGTACGGATGGATACAATCACTCTCATAGTAACCCCAGGCTCACAAACTTGGGATCTTCCTCAACTCTTCACTCTTCCTCACTCCATGTATCAAAACAGTTGTTAGGGCTTGCTAACTTTACCTCCACAACATCTACAATTTCCGTTATTTTCTCTGTACTCACATACCACCTCAGCTCTGACTCTCATCACCGTTTGTCTAAAATTTCTAATAGTTCCTAATTAGTTTTTCTCATGGCAAATCATCAGTCATTTATTAAAGTAACTTCTGTGCTTTAGACATTATGCTAAATGCTGGAGATACAAAGGCAAAATAAGCAAAAAGAAACAAAAAAATTAGACTTGCATTCCAGAAATCTAGAGTCTAATACAGGAGGAGATGACATGCAGAAACAATGTACAAATAAGATATATATATATATATATATATATACACACACAGACACATATAAATGTATATATATGTGTGTATATATGTATGTATATAGAATAACTTGGAGATGATATTAGAGGGAAAGAGTAGGTGTGGGGAAAAGCTTATTATAGAAGATGGGATTTTAGCTAATACCTGAAGGGAGCCAGGGAAGTCAGGAGGCACAGCGGCCAGCTGGTGAAAATGCATGGAGTCAGGAGATGGAGTGTCTTGAATGAAAAACATCAAGGAGGTCAGTGTAACTGTACTGTAGAGTATGTGGAAGGGAGAGTTTAAAAGCCAGATTTTATATTTGATCTTGGAAGTGGTATTTATATTTGATCTTGGAGCCACTGGAGTTTATTGAATAGGGAGGTTGAATGATCAGACCTGCCACTTAGGAAGGTTACTTTGATAGCTTAGTGGAGAATGAACTGGAGTAAGGAAACACTTGAGGCAGGGAGACCAATAAGCAGACTACTGCAAATCCCTGTCTGAGGTGATGAGTGCCTTTACCAGGGTGGTAACATTGTCAGAATACAGATGGAGCCATGCACAAGAGTTTCTGTTATAGGACTTGGGGACAGATTGGATAGGAGGGTGAGAGACAGTGACGAATCAAGGATGACACCTGAGGTGGGAGCCTAGTTGAGAAAAATTTAGTGTTATACTTAACAGTAATGAGGAATTAGGAATAGGGGAAGGGTTGGGAGGAAGAACAATAGTTCCATTTTAATTATGTTGAGTTTAAGATATCTGAAGGGCATCTAGTTCAAGATATCTAGTAAACAGTCAGAGACGCAAGCTTGGTGGTCTTTATTGCAAGTCCCTCCCCCACAATTCATCTTTCACATAGCTGCCAAAGTGATTCCCAAAACACAAGTGTGACATTCCCCTGCTCAACAAACTCCAGTGGTTCCCTATCACCTCCAGGGTAAGAATAAACAAAAAAGAAAAAAAATGCCTAAATATTCCACTTAAAGCCTTTCATTACCTGGGTCCATTCTGCCTTTTCAGGCTGCTTATGCTCCTTCAAGCAGTCCACCACAATCCACCGAAAGTAGTCCTCTTGTTCATCACACACAATTCCCATATGAGGTACCTTTGCCTAGGCTATTCATATCAGGAATGTACTCCATTCTCCTCCCTTTGCCTCTTAAAGTCACTGATGTTGGGGGCAGAGCCAAGATGATGGCGAAAAGGTAAGAAAGAAGTTGCCTGAGTTCTCCCCAATTTCCCTAATAACAACTTTAAATCACACATCAAAATGAATTCTGGAGCAACAAAACCCATAAAAGGACAGGGTGAAATATTTTTTTACCCCAAGATAATTTAGAGGGACCTCAGTAAAGGTCTGTTTCATCTCACTTGAGTAAAAGCCCATCACAGGCAGTGTCCAGGAAACACAGCACAGATCAGCAATGAGGCCTCTTGGTCCTGGCTTAATAGGCAAGCTGCACAGTGGGCCATCTGTGAGGCCTCCAGTCCTGATGCAGCAAGCTAGTGGTCAGCCCTGGTAGGTGTGGAGGCCCCAACATAGCCAGCGAGGCTAGACCAGGTGACGCCAGCATAGCAGGCAAGCTGCCAGCTCCAGAGTCCCAAAGACAGAAAGGACTGAGCAGAATCTGTTATACCTCAGCTGAAGTGAAAAAAAAGCAAGGGTAGCAATCACAACCTCTGATAAAGCAAAAGGAAAAATAGATCTAATTAAAAGAGACAATGAAACTACATCTTTTCTAAAGAGTACCATAGACAATGAAGTAATATCAATGCTAAACATATATGCACCAATTGGTATAACATCCAAATTTCTAAAGGAGAAATTAAATGAATTATAGGAGGAAATAGACAGTAAAACTATACTAGTGGGGTACCTCTACTGTTTCCTCTTAGAACTAGATAAATCTAAACACAAAATAAACAAAAAGAAGTTAAGAGGTGAATAGAATGTTAGAAAAGTTAGATATGATAGACTTCTGGAGAAATATGGATGGGGATACAAAGCAATATGCCTTTTTCTCAGCAGTACATGGTACCTACACAAAAATTGACCATGCGTTAGGGCACAAAAATCTGACAATCAAATGCAAAAAGGTAGAAGTACTAAATTCACCCTTTTCAGATCATGATGCAATAATTACATTCAAGAAAGTGCCATTGATTGGGCAAGTCACTTAACCCCAATTGCCCTGCCTTCCCCCCTGCAAAAAAAAAGTGTCATTGAAAGATGAAATAAAAATTAAATGGAAACTAAATAATCTAATCCTAAAGAGTGAATGGGTCAAAAAATAAGTCATGGGGAGCAGCTAGGTGGCGCAGTGAGTACAGCACTGGCCCTGGAGTCAGGAGGACCTGAGTTCAAATCCGACCTCAGACACTTGACACACTTACTAGCTGGGTGACCTTGCGCAAGTCACTTAAACCCAATTGCTCTGCCTTCCCCCCTGCAAAAAAATAATAAATTAAGCAATTTTTAGAAATTAAAAAATAAGTCATAGAAACAATCAATCATTTCATCAATGAGAATGACAACAGTGTAATAAAATACCCAAATTTATGGGATGCAGCCAAAGCAGTACTTGGGGGAAAATTTATTTCTTGAAACTTTTACATCAATAAAATAGAGAAAGAGCAGATCAATGAATGGGTATGTAATTTGAAAAAAAAAAACTAGAGAAAGAACAAATTAAAAATCCTCAATTAAAAACCAAATGGGAAATCCTGAAAATTAAAGGAGAGAGTAACATAATTGAAAGTTAAAAAAAGCTATAGAACCAATAAATAAAACTAAGAGCTAGTTTTATGAAAACACTACTAAAATAAATAAACCATTAGCCAATTTGATTTTTTAAAGAAGGAAACCAAATTACCAGTATCAAAAATGAAAAGGCTGAATCCACCACCAATGAAGAGAAAATTAAAGCAACAATTTTGAGCTATTTTGCCTAATTATATGACAATTAAACTGACAATCTAAGTGAAAATGTATGAATATTTACAAAAATATAAATTGCCCAGTTTAACAGAAAAGGAAATAGAATACATAAATGACCCCCATTTTAGGAAAAAAAAAAGAAATTGAATAAGCTATCAATGAACTCCCTGTTAAGAAAAAATCCCCAGAGCCACATATGTTCACAAGTGAATTCCACTAAACAGTTAATCAACAATTAACTCTAATACTGTGTAAACTATTCCAGAAAATAGGCAAAGGAGTCTCACCAGATTCTTTTTATGACACAAACTTGGTGCTGCTACCTAAATCAGACAGAGCCAAAACAGAGAAAACTACAGATCAATTTCCCTAACAAATATTGATGCCAAAATTTTAAATAAAATACTAGCAAGAAGATTACATCAATATATCACAAGGCTCATATACTATGACCCAATTTATACCAGGAATACAGGGCTGGTTCAATATTGGGAAAACTATCAGCATAACTGACCATATCAATAATAAAAGCAACAGAAATCATATGATTATCTCAATAGATGCAGAAAAAGCTTTTGACAAAATACAGCTCCCATTCCTACTAAAAACACTGGAGAGCATAGGAATAAGTAGAGCTTTCCATAAAATGATTAGTGTCTATCTGAAATCATCAGCAAACATGATCTGTAATGGGGATAAGCTAGAAACCTTCCGAATAAGATCAGAGGTGAAGCAAGGATGTCAATTATCACCTCTATTGTTTAATAGTGTCCTAGAAATATTAGCTATAGCAATAAGAGAAGAAAAAAATTAAAGGAATCAGACTAGGCAATGAAGAAACACAGCTATCACTCTTTGCAGATAATATGATGGTAAACTTAGAGAATCCTAGAGAATCAACTTTAAAAAACAAGTTGCAGGATAAAAAATAAACTCAGGTATTTCTACCCATTACCAACAAAATCCAGAAGCGAGAGACAGAAAGAGAAATTCCATTTAAAATAACTGTAGACAATATAGAATATTTGGGAGTCTACCTGCCAAGATAAATGCAGGAACTATGAACAGAATTACAAAACACTTTTCACACAAATAAAGTCAGAGCTAAAAAAAACTGGAAAAATATCAATTTCTCATGGGTAGGCTGAGCCAATATAACAAAAATAGCAATTCTACCTAAAGTAATTTACATATCTAGTGCCACAACAATAAAAATACCAAAAAACTATTTTATAGAGCTAGAAAAAATTCATAACAAAATTCATCTGAAAGAACCAAAGATCAAGAATATCAAGGGAGTTAATGAAAACAAATGTGAAGGAAGGTACCCTATCCATAGCATATCTCATATTATAAAGTGGCAGTCATCAAAGCTATCTGGTACTGGCTAAGAAATAGAGTGGTGGATCAGTGGAATAGATTAGTTATGCAAGACACAGTAATAAATTACCATAGTAATCTAGTGTTTGATGAACCCAAAGACTGTAGCTTCTGGGACAAGAACTCACTGTTTGACAAAAACTGCTGGTAAAACTGGGAGACAATATGGCAGAAACTAGGTATAGACCAACATCTCATGCTGTACACCAAGATAAGATCAAAATGTGTGCATCATTTAAACATAAAGGGTGATACCATAAGCAAATAAAGAGAGCAAGGAATAGTTTATCTCTCAGACCTATGGAGAAGGGAAGAATTTATGACAAAACAAGAGACAGAGAGCATTATGAGATGTAAAATGGAAAATTCTGGTTATATTAAATTAAAAAGAGTTTGCACAAACAAAACCCATGCAACCAAGATTGGAAGGAAAGCAGAAAGCTTGGAAACTTTTCTTTTTTATACCAAGTGTCTCTGGTAAAGTCTTCATTTCTCACATATATATAGAATTGAGTCAAATTTATAAGATTATGTCATTCCCCATGTGATAAAATTGTCAAAAGATATGAACAGCAGTTTTCAGATGAAAGAATCAGAGCTATCTATGGTTATATGAAAAAATACTCTATATCACTACTGATTAGAGAAATGCAAATTAGAACAACTCTGAGGTACCACCTCACTGCCATCAGATTGGCTAATATGACAGAAAAGGAAAATGATAACTATTGCAGGGGATGTGGGAAAGTTGGGACACTAATGCACTGTTGGTGGAGTTGTGAACTGATCCAACCATTCTCAAGAATAATTGGGAACTATGCCCAAAGGGATATAAAAACGTGCCTATCCTTTGATCTAGCAATACCACTACTAGGTTTGTACCCCAAAGAGATAAAAAGGGGGTGGGGGTGGAGGCGGGGATGATCTACTTATACACAAATATTCATAGCCACTCTTTTTCTGGTGGCAAAGAACTGGAAATTGAGGAGATGCCCTTCGACTGGGGAATGGTTCAACAAGTTGTGTCATGTGATTGAAATGGAATACTGTTGTGCTATAAGAAATGATGGGCCAGAAACACAGGGAAGGGGAGTCGCTGCGGTTTCCTGCTTCAGCAATGCTTGAACAGAACCCGCTGCCCTTAGCCACCTCTCCACCTTCACCTCCACTAACCAACACTTCTTTCGTTCTACGGTTGGAGCCGCAGCCCCCGGCTCAGCCACCCCCCAGGCTGTCGCCACTGCACAGCCTCTTCCTCCATCGCCGAGATGACTGGGAGAGTGGGCTGAACGCACTGGAGTGCGCTCTGCACTTGGGAAAAAATGTCAATCAGTCGTTACTGGAATTGCACAAGCTGGCAATTGACAAGAATGACCCCCATTTATGTGATTTCATTGAAACCCACTACCTGGACGAACAGGTAAAGTCCATCAAACAACAGGGTGATCACATAACCAACTTGCACAACATGGGGGCACCCCGATTCTGGCATGGCGGAATATCTTTTTGACAAGCACACCCTTGGAGACAGTAACAAGGAGATCTAAGCCACACCTGGCTTCCCCCACACCTGGGAACTGTGGGCGTGACTCCTACTGTCTTTCAGTGCATGCATATTTTGGTTATCTGACCCTTTCATAATCTGTACCAAAAAACTACCACCATTTACATGCCCAAAAAGTGACTTGGTACTGATGAAAAAACAAAAAGAAATGATGAGCAGGTGGACTTCAGAAAAACCTAGAAAGACTCATATGAACTGATGCAAAGTGAAATGAGCAGAACCGGAGAATATTGTACATTGTAACAGCAACATTGTGTCAGCAACATTGTGTGATAATGTACTATGAATAACTTAGCCCTTCTTAGCAACACAATGAGTCAAGACAATTCAGAAGGGCTCATTATGGAAAATGCCATCCACATCCAGAGAAAGAACTGAAGGAAACTAAATGCAATTCGAAGCATACTATTTTCACTTTTTTTTTCCGTGTTTTTTTTTCCCTTCTGGTCTGTTTCTTCTTTTATAACATGATTTATATGAAAATATATTTTACATGATTGCACACATATAACCTATATTTAATGACTTACTGTTTTAAGGAAGAGGTGGGGAGGGAAAAAGGGAGGAAAATTTCAACTCAAAAAATTTTTTAAACGAATGTTAAAAATTGTCTTTACATATAATTAGAAGAAATAAAATACTATTAAAAATAAATAAAATTAAAGCTTAGCTCAAGAGCCATTTATTCCTTGGGGCCTTTCTCAACCTCCTAGCTAGTATCCCTCACAAATGACCTATTTATTTTGTAAATATTTTGTCTGTGTATAAATGTACCTGATAGGCTTAGTAAAGCTGCCGGAGGGCAGGGCAGGGCAGGATCTATTTTATTTTGGTCCTTCTATGTCCAGTGTGTGAGATAAATAAATAAAATGTGAAGACTTCACAAGGGAGGATGTGTATAATATTCATATCTATATACAGGAGTGTTTAAAAGAATCAAGATATATGGAAGGGGAAGATTTTGAGGCTGTAAGAATCTGTTTATTCAGTAGTCAGCCTCTGGGAAAGTTTCTTTTTTTTTACTCTGAAACTTTTTGTTCTTTTTAATGGTTCTGGTTTCAGTAAAAACAGGGTCATAATGATGTGTTTTCCTTTACTGTGAAGAATGGAGAGGGTTCCCCCTCCCCTTTATTCTATTCTCCTCCCCCAGATTTATAGATGTCACCCCACTTGTAATCATTAACTAAGGGAATGGGAATTGGAGTTTCTGTGCCTTGATTTCCCAGTTCTTTGTTTAGCTGTTCGCGTTTAGATTGTGAGCCCACCTCCCAATACGTGGTGAGAAGGGTCAGAGGTGGGCGGGGAAATCTTTTGCATTAGGTATAATAATGATGCTTTGCCCTTTGTATTCTGCCTCCTTTGCTGGTTCAGCTGGTAGAGGATGCCCTATTCTCGCGAGAATTGAATAAAATTTCTGTTCTACCTTGAGATGGCTCCTTATCATTATTATTATTATTATTATTTTGTGAGGGTCAGATTACCCCACACATCCAGCACTTTGCAAAGTTCATTGAACATAGTAGATTCTTAATTAATTTTCTTTTGCTGATTGACTTTCACCCAAATTCTGTAATTCATATTCGTTTAAAATTAAATTTTTACAGGCCAGAACAAAAGGAGAATAAAAGTTTGAGAAATGAGAATATTAAAATCCTTACTAGGCAGATAGGGTAAAAAAAATAAAATAAAGGACTCAGAAAGGAAGATTGATTATACAGCTGGAACAAGTGCAAAATAGATGAAGGAAGACATTGTGGAAAGCTAGTAAAAAGACTTATGGCCAAATATTGGCCTGGAAAAGTCACCTCTAAAGTTAGAGGCCCAGGTCAGGTTGAAGAGAAGACTAAAGGAAGCTTTTAAAGTTAACTCTAATAAAATATTGCCAAATTCATAAATGCTAGAAAAGGAAGGAGTAATTCATCAGAATTTTGCTTGAATTCATAAGAATTAAAGGATTTAGAATGTAAGAGGCCTCAGAGATGATCTACTCCAACTCCCTCTGAAGCCCAGGGGAGTGAAATGATTTCCCCAAGGTAACATACATAATAAGTTGTAGAACTGAAAATCAGTCTATATTCTATGACTTCAAATCCTGTGTTCTTCCCACTGTAGCATCCTTGACACTTTAAACTTTTAAGTAATATAAAACAGGACTTTATAAATGCCACAAATCCAAGTGCCTGAGAATTGAGGGTAATCCTTAAGGTAACCAAGCTTTGAGAAAGGGGTAATTTTTAATAAAAATGGAAATCAGGATTTGGAGTACAAATTGAATGGTACTACAAGTTAACTGATGTTCACTGCCAGCAGATGCATATAAGAAGGAATCCTGAAAATGCTCCAAAGTCAATTTTCAAGGCTGGTTCATTGGTGCTAAGTTTTCTGTGAATTACTCTATAAGAGAAGATATTTTTCCAGTTGTATGAAGGATAAGAGATGACCAGGACCATTTCAGTTAAGCCCATTCTATGACTTTTTCTTCTTATAGTCTTGGAATCACAAAGGTAGATTAATCAAGAAAAATTGAAGTTCAATGCAATTTTTACTTATTCATAGAGAATAGAATGTGAATTCATTTGTTTTATTTTAAATATTTTTAAGTTATGAAATAATTTTTTTTAGCCCTGTGGCCCACATGAAGTAAATATGTATCAAAAGCTTGGTGCTATAAAGTCAAGGAATAGAATGTACAATTTTCAGTGTATTGAATTTTCCCAGTTTGAATGTAGTACATGAGAATAGTAGGGCTAAGAATGCTAGCTTGCCTGCTAATAACCAGTTATAATCATCTCCACAGTTTATGTTTTAAAGCCAGCTTTAGATTTAAGGTCCCATTTTTGGATATCTAAGTGGTGAAGTGGATAGAATACTCAGCCTAGAATCAAGAAAACCTGAGTTCAAATTTGGTCTCAGACACTAACTACCTGTGTGACCCTGGGAAAGTCACTTAACTCTGGTTGCCTCAGTTTTCTCACCTGTAAAATAAGCTGGAGAAGTAAATGGCACACCATTCCAGTATCTTTGCCAAGAAAGCTCCAAGTGGGGTCACTAGGTGTTGGACACAACTGAACAACAACAACAAACCAAATTTATAGATGTATTACTTTTTAAATTTCCCTAACCATTAAAAAGAGCAAATTTCCCTGGCCTTTCAAAAAGTTTAAAGTTATTAGGAAATTATAGGCTATTTAAACATTGAAAAAGCCAAAGATACTGGAATTGATTAATTAGCATACTCATACAACAATAACAACCTGACGCTGGGCCCAATGGGGCTAGGTTTGTTCTGCTCTATTCAGTGAGAGAGACCTGTCTTAGTTCTAGGCCTAAGCATGTATGACTGGGTTCAATCCTAAGGAAGACTAGTGGAGTTTTACATTAAAGTCAGGCTTTAATGATAATGATCAGGTTCCTTTTCTCACACTCTTTGACTTTATGCCTTTGCCCCAGAGCCCTGAGTATAAACCAGTAAAGATTCCTGGAATTTTTTAGGGGCACACTTCCGGAGCTAGCCCCCTACAAGCCCAACACTGTTCCCTGGAATCTCTGTTACATTCAAATGAATCATCTGAATAGAGTATTTTGTCTTTTAGAATCTTTAAATCTCTTTGTTGACTGCAATTGTTGATTTTAAAACAGAGCAAAAAAAAAATCTTATTCCCTCACTGTGATTTATTCACTTCCCAAAAACCAAGAAAAAGAAGCAATTGCATGGTTCTTCCCACTGCCTATGCAGGCAAGTTTGTTCAAGCTAAAGAAAGGATTGCATTGGGTTTGATTGAAAATGGGTGAAGCCAAAAGGCTTGTTTTAAGTGTGATTTCTAGGGAGGCAGAGAATAGTGCAGAGTTTTGTACAATGGGTTATTTAATTGTATGAAAACTTATTTAGTTTAACATGCAATAAAACAGTTTTCTATTACCAGGACCAGGCCAATTTGTTGCTGATTCGTAAATAATATTATATTTTTGGAAAAGTAGGCATATGGATCAATTATTATTAATTCTCTTTTTAAAAATAAGATTTTATTGATATCTTCTGTTTCTTACATCATCATTGTAATTACAAGTATCCTCCCTCCTTCCTGGCCCAGAGAGCCATCCCATATAGCAAGAAGATCTTTCCATGCTTCTCTGTACTCATCACACATATTATTTCGTATAGCAAATATTCCATTACATTCATGTGCCACAATTTGTTTAGCCATTCCCCAACTGATGGGGATCTATTTTGTTTCTAATTCTTCACTATTACAAAAAATGCTGCTATAAATATTTTTAGTAACTATTTCTACTTGTTAACATTTGTTTAAAATATCTCTGTGTCTTAATAAGTGGTCAATTTTTGTAAAAATGTGGTGTTGAGAAATTTGAATATTATCTTGCAGTCCCATTTAGGAGAAACCATAAGTCTTTTAACTCAAGTTTCCCCAGAAATATGTTCAGTTCTGTATTTTCCTTTTTGTTTATCTTTCTGTTAGGTTTATCCAAAACTGAGAGAAGGATATTGAAGTTCTCTGTCAGTACTTTGTTACCATCAATGTCTTCTTGTAGCTCAGATAATGTTTCCTTTATGAATTTAAATGTTCAGGTATTTGGAGCATATTAGTTTATTAATGATGTTTGTGGTCTAATAATATTTTGTCAGATAGCATAATAGTGACTTCTGATTTTTTAATTCTTTTGTTACGTAACAATTTCCTTATCCTTTCAGTTTTGTGTTTTACATTCTTTTCCTTTTTCAATGTGTTTCTTGTAAGCAACAGATTGTAGGATTTCGTTTTCTTATCCAATCTGTCACTCTTTTTTGTTTTATTGGATTTTTTTAATCCATTCACATTTAAAGTTATGAGAGTTAGTTTTATATTTTCTCCCATCTGTCTCTAATATTGTTCTTTTCCCAAAAAATATATAGGTACATATTTTCCTCTTCTGTTGTAAACACAGTACTATTCTTTCACTTACTCTACCTTAATCTTTTTTTAAGGTAGTCTTATTCCTTCCCTTCACTCCTTCAGCCCTCTTCTCATTTGTCACCCCTGTCTCTTTGGGATTTGCTTATTAATTCCTTTTCCATTCATGGTATTATATGATTACATAATCATTTCCCCTCTTCTTGCCTCTTAGTCAAGTAGATTCCCTCTTCCTCTTCTATCCTTAACTAGTCCTATTCATTCCTTTTTTTAAAAAAAATTCATCCTCACTATCTTCAATATTCATTCTCTCTTTTTGTCTACTCTAGAACTCCACTCTCTGATTCATGACCCCTGTAGTTATATAGTTTCTGGTTATCCTCTGTTTCTTCTGCAATCAAAACTTCTGAGCTCTCCATTCTAGGTTCTCCTGTCTAGCAGTTTCTGCTGCCACCTTTTTGAGCTTGCCCCAAAGATTCCCCTTTCCCATGATGACTCATTTCCAGAACAATGCCAATTACTGCAGGTGTCAGACAGGACGCTGTCCAAAGGTAGAACCCCTCCCCTACCACATCTCTGATTATACAGCCCACCACTGATCTATAGACTCCTCCGGTTACTTTCTTTCCACCATATGCCTCAAAATCTTCCTGCATCCATGCCTTGATTTCCTAGGTGCCAGCTGTCCCTAGGAGTTCTAATTCCTCCCTTTCCAAGGTTAGATGAATAAATTTTTCAAGCACCAAATCCCTCGGCCCACATTCAGTGGAAATCCCCATTTCCATTCACAAAGCTTCTCTCTTCACCCATAACAGCATTCCTCATTGAAACTCCCTCCCACCACCAAAATAGGACCTCCTTCCTCTCCCTCTCATCCTTTCAATCCTTCCCCTCCACTACTCATCCACTTCCCTGCAGTTTCTTCTCTTACTGAGACCGTAGGAGTCACCTTCCCCTCATTGCTAGGTCTTGATTTGTCCTGATCACATCACATACTTCTCTCTATTGCCCTTCTCCATTTCTGACTGTTTCTTTTATGTAATCTCCTTTGTTGTGATGTATCCCACAGAAGATCTTGATTCACCTTCAGGCAGAGTGTTGCTAGATTCTGTCCATAACATCTCAGCCTGCCTCTTTACTGTTACCTCTACAGGACCTCCACCTTCACCCCTATCTCCTTGTGTACATTTAGAAAGAAGTCTCTTAATAGTCTTTCTGCTGTTATCCTGCTTCTATTTCTGCTCTTGGCTGCTGTATTTATTCACTCCTGCATTTCTGTTGTTTGTGGTATTTGAGAAGCAAATAATCTCTTATGTTCTGGTTTTCTTTCTAAGAAAGTTTGAAACATCTCTTTATTTTTAAACATCCATCTTTTTTCATTTATGGTTAACCTCAGATTTGCAGGGTAGATCACCCTGGGCTGCATCTTAAACTGCATTGTTCTTTGGAACACATCATTCCATTACCTTCTGTTTTCTAGTAGGTGCAGGAAAGTCTTGTGTTACTTGATTTTGTTTCCTTTGTATTTGATGGTCTTTCTCTATATTGCTTGCAGAACTTGCCTTTTATTTCCTAAGTTGAATTGTTAAATTTAACCACTACGAGTCTTGAAATTTGCAGCCTTGGGTTTTTCTCTAGTGGCAATCTATTAATTCTTTCAATTGGTATTTTATTTTCTATGTTCAGAAGTTCTGGGATGTTCTCTTCTATTATTTCCTAGATTGTGGTGTTGAAGTATTTGTTGTTGTTTGTTTGTTTGCCCTGTATTATTCTTCTGGAAGATCTGTGATCCTTAATTTGTCTCTACATAGTTTATATTTGAAATCAGTATGTCTTACTTGCATAGTGAGCACATTTTATTTTAATATTATAGGGTTTTTTTTTTTACTTCTCTTCTTCCAGATTGTCCTTCATGTCTGTATATTTGCATTCCCAATTTAGTGTTCTCTCTTTTGTTGTGGTTTTTTTTTTGTGTGAGACTTACCATCATAGATTCTGGTTTTTCTATTCTTCTTCTTATTTTTCTACAGTCTCATAATTCTCATTTCTTGTTTGAACCACTCAGAAATAGCATATTGTGGCCCCCTGTTCTTCTCACATTCCCCAAGGTCCTCTGTCTCATCAGGTGTTGGAGAATTTCCCTTTGTTTTTGGGTATTTATTCATTTATTCATAGATACCTGAAGCTGTTTACTAGATCTAGAGGCTATATTTCATTTTGTTGTCATGTTTTCACTATTAATTTATTTGCTTGTATTCAAGATCTTTAAATTTTCTTCTTCCTGCAACCTTTGGTAATTTCAGTCATTTTGTCCCTTCCCCCCCCCCCCCCCCCATGCTTATTTTCTGACTCTATATTCTGATGGTATTTTCCTTGGAGATCCAATTTCAAAGTTTCTCAGCTCCTCCCATGTTACGCAATTCATGGTTTCACTAGCCCAGGTCTCTGCCTCCAAGTGGTGGATAGAACTGGCCCCGTGGGAAGCTGAGCATTTTCCCTCGGGATTAGTGGAGGATTAAACATTCCCTTCCCCCCTAACTCCTCCCCCTGTCCCAGGTCCTTCTCCCTCTGTTCCTCAGTTTTCTGTTTCCAGTGTCAGCAGTTCAGAGCTTTGCAGCATTTGCTGCTCAGGGTAAACATCAATTCATTTTTTAAAACCTTCTTTTGTCTAATGGGTGTCCTAGGCTATGGAGGCAGCTGAAGTTACTTTATCTTGGGTGCATGATTTCTGTTTTGGAGAGATCTGAGAGGCTGTAGGGATCAGAGAAAATGGCTAGTTTTCTATCTTATTGCTCACATGATCCATAAATCGATTAACATTCTATTATTCACTTGTTAATAACAACAACTGAGATTTCCACCACCACCCCCAGTCTCATTGTGGCTAAAAAGTTCATAGAGCAAGGAATGCTGCTAGAAAAGTAGGTCTGGGGACAGAGAGGAAGTTCAGTAAAGGGGAGTTTCCTGAATAGTCAGGGAACAAGATTTATTTACTGAATTACAGGGGAGAGGGACAATGGGAGATATGGGAGTTCTGAAGATAGAACTGTAACTAGCAATTTTAATACCCATGACAAGAAATATAAAGTGGCTTTAGCACAAGGAACACAACCTATCAGCTCAAATATACCATTTGTGAGTTAAAACCAGAAATTGGCCCAGTGGGTTAAATCCTGGGACTCCCATATGGAAGAAGATAATTTGGATATTGATGCTAGTGGGTGAGGTATTACAGGATACCACTTAGCCCAGAAGCACTTGTATAGTACAAGACCACTGATGAGGAGACTGCCACTCAGAGAAAACTCATATGGCTATTGGGTGCTGGACCTGATCATTTCTTAGTTAAATAAATATTCTTGCTTCTTAGTTTCTCCACAGTTAAAGATATGAAAGTGTGTTCAACATGTAAATATAAATTTAAAAGCTATGTAATCTTTTAAACATATGATATAAAATTTTGGCATCCTGGGACAAACATCTGATGCCCCTAATTATTTGTCTAAATATAATTTATCTGAAGACAAACTTTAGCTTTCTTTGTCAAATTTAATAGCAGATGAACAGAGAATAAGACTTGTTCACCTTAAGGGAAACACTTTGCTATCACTTGGTGGTAATGCTGATTTAGATGAAGAAGCTAATGCAAAGAAGTGTAATTTCAGATATACTTAACTACTTCTATATCAGATAAAAATTCTGTGCCATTTCCTTCAAATTTATATCTCCACTCGTCTCTTTGTCTATCTATTTGTTCATCTATTTATTTGTTCATCAGCTTTATAGCTCTAATAGTAGTATGCCATATCCAAATTTTTGGTAAATACATTGAAGCTAAATATCTAACACCTTTACCTAATTTTTAAAAAATTATTGATAATTCTGCCAAGACCCATATTTCTGCTAGACAAAGAAATGATTAGAATCCTGACCAAGAGGGCCTGGGTCCCATATACCTACTCTAGCAAAAACCCTCAAATTATCACCAGAATGGTGATCAAGAAACCAAGTGAGAAACAATAGTAAGTTACTTCTTCCACCCCAGCACTGCATACAAAAAGATCAGCCAGTAGCCCATGGAATAATAGGTTAGGAAGCCTCTAGCAAAACTAGTACCAGTTCATGCAAAGAAGCCCAGCCTCCCAGCTCATCTAGCAACTGGTCAGAGATACTTGTTTGCAGGGCTTTCTTTCCAGAGGCAGCAAGAGCACAGGACTCCTAGGAGAAAACACCAGGGTACTGTAAATCCACAGTGAGTGAGGAGGCTCTTGAAAGCTCTAGGGAGTAGTAACTCAGTATAGAACAGTAGCTTTCTGAGCTAACATAGTTTAGATTTGCAAAATTCAGGGTTCTAATGTCCTTAGCACCCCATCCTGAGATTGGAGAGCCATAAAGATCTAGTACTCTGAACTTCAAAAGTACAGAGGAGTGAGGGAGGTGTAATAGGATGTGGTTGGCACAATAACCCAGGTGACCCAGTGTAAGAGCAAGTAGGGCCAACAAGTCTATCCAGAAGTGCAGAAGGAATAGAGCTTGCCTCTGATACAATAGCCCAATTCAGGACCTAAAGCTGGAGAGAAGTCTAAACAAAAGAAGATGCTGACCAGTATCAGAAATCACTGCAAATCTAGAGATCTCTCAAAAGCCAAAAGTGATTTCATAATAATAGCAAGTTGAAACTTAAGGGAAAAAATGAATTTTCTACAAGAATTTCATGAATACTCAGAACAAATGAAGCAAGAAAGTTTAAAAATGAGGAAAAGTTCTACAGGAAAGGGAATTCAATGGAGACTAAATCTCAGAATAAAAAAAATGGTAAATCTTACCTCAGTGATGGACCCTTAAAACTAGGATAAATCAAACAGAGAATAATGACTTTATGAGACAAGCAAGAAATATTACAATAAAATAAAAAATTTAAAAAATAGAAGAAAATGTAAGATATCTCATATCGAGAACAAGTGACTTGGAAAAGAGGTCGTGACATAATTTAAGAGTTATTAGACTCCCTGAAAACAATTATTAAACAAAAAGCCTAAATACTATGCATAAAAGAAAATTATTCGTATCTATTAGAACCAGAGAGCAAAGTAAAAGTAGAAGGAAACCACCAATCATCTCTTTGTCTTTATCTTAGATAACTTTAATTTTATCTTAGAAAAAAAATTGAACAAGCCAAAAATGATCTAAGAAAAAACTCTATGCCCCTATGAATTTCCTACCAAATTCAACAAAGCATTTGAAGAACAATATTATATACATAGGTTAAGAAAGCATTATACTAAATTATGACACAATATAGTTTTGGTACTTAAAGAAGGGAGAGCTGAAAGACCATTCTCCTTGACGAATATTGATGAAAAAATTTTAAATAAAATACTCATAGGAAATTACAGAAATATATCACAAAGATCATATGCTATGACCAGGGGGCATTTATGCCATGAAGGCAGACCTTCTTCAATATTAGAAAACTAAAAGCATAATTGAACATATTAATAGCAAAAACAACAAAAATAATTTGATTATATCAATAAATGCGAAAAAGCTTATGACAAAACACAACACCCATCCTTATTAAAAAAAAAAAAACACTAGAAAGCATAGGAATAAATGGAGCTTTTCTTAAAATGATAAGTAGTGTCTATCTAAAACCAAGAGCAAACATGATCTATGAAGGGGATAAGCTAGAAGACTTCCCAATAAGATCAGAGGTAAAGTAAGGATGTCCATGATCACCATTATTATTCAATATTATACTAGAAATCTAACTATAGAAATAAGGGAAGAAAAAGAAATCAAAGGAGTAAGTATCAGGAAACAAAACTATTGCTCTTTGCAGATAACATGATGGTTTATTTAGAGAACTCTAGAGTCAAATCGAAACACTAAACAACTTTAGCAAAGTTGCAATATATATATATATTTAAGCCCACATGATTCATCAGCATTTCTATACATTACCAACAAAATCCAGCAGGAAGAGATAGAGAAATTACATTTAAAACCACTGCAGACAGTATAAATACTTAGGACTCTACCTGCTAAGATACACACTGGAACTATGTGAACAGAATTTACCAATCACCACCATAAAGGAACCCCAAAAGGAACACCATAAAAGGTAGAAGAGGTGGGCCAAGGAGGCATCAGATGAACTTCATTATTATTTGAAATGGACAAAGGAGCTTGATTACACACACATGCACACACATGCACACACACACACACACACACACACTTCACTATAAACACAAATGAGAACCAACAAGGAAACAAATTAGCTATTATTTTATAAGTCAGTTATGTCTCCAGAGTACATATGATGAAGCATATTATCTGAAAGAGAGGGAATGAACACAAAGTTCAGAAGGAGACATACACTTGTGGACATGACAACAAGTGTTCATTTTGCTTTATTATGTTTATTTGTTACAATGGTGTTTTTCTATCTCTCAATTTTTAATTGAAGGGACTTAAGGGAAAGATGAGGTTAGCAATTGTGATATAAAAAAGAGGGTGATGGAAATATTTTTTAAATGCACATAAAAGAAAAAAAGAGGTTCAGAAGGATTGCAATCAGGACAGTTTTGAAAGTAACAAGTGGAATTTATCATATATACTTTAAAAAGTAAACATCATGAAAAAGAGATTCATGGTTTCATAAAAATCCATTTTTGTGTTCCGATGTTCATATAAAATTCTCTTTAAAAATAAATCTTTGACTTCAAAGTCATTAATAAAAATTTTAAAAAAGAAATTTTTAAGATTGTTTCATAACAGGGGATGAAGGGGAGAAAGGAACCATTCTAATTCCTCTCTTACCTCCAATCCTGGAGAAAAGCATCTTAAATCATTGGTTGAGTATTTTGTGGAACTCTTATGTACTCACAATATTGTTGTATTATTTTAATGTATCTAGTACAACTTCAGTTGATCATTCCTAGAGTGGGCAATAGAATGAGATAAGAGGATAGCAGATAAGACCAATAGAAGCATGAATTAGCTCAGATAGAATCTCGTTTTATATTGAGATCTCCCTCAAAAACCTATTTAATTGCATCTTCATTCCTAAGTCTTCACTCCTACTAGAAGGAATATTTATATATGTAATGGGTAGCTTCCAGGGGTATGCTGGTAAATGTTTAACAAAACTGTCTGGAAAAAAATACGCACACACACTTTTGAGTATAATCTATATTATTGACACTTTTTATTTTGGAGGGGGGAAGGTGGGGCAGTTGGGGTTAAGTGACTTGCCCAAGGTCACATAGCTAGTGAGTGTGTCAAGTGTCTGAGATCACATTTGAACTCAGGTCCTCCTGACTCTAGGGCCAGTGCTCTACTCACTGCACCACCTAGCTGCCCCTGAAACTTTCTTAAATCTAGACCAGGGCTGGGGACCTGTGGCTTTGAGATCACGTGTGACCTTCTAGGTCCTCAAGTATGGCTTTTATTAAGGGATTTTGTTCTGTGAAGTTTGGATTCAGTCAAAGGGCTGCACTTGAGGACCTAGAGAGCCACATGAGGCCTTGAGGCCACGGGTTCCCCACACCTAATCTGAACAATCAAAAACATAAATCATACAACTGCCAATTTCTGGAGATCAGTCAGTTAGTGATGACTCTAGCACATTCCTTGTAGATTCTGTATACTGTGCTGGCCTTTTTGGTTCCGTAAAATCTTTCGTGGAAATTGTTCAGTTGTAGCTCTTGGATGTACACAAAGAATTCTAAAGTTGGATCTTTTTTCAAAGCAATTTTGTTTTTACTTAAGTTACCATCATCTACACTTGCTAGGTAATGCTCTTTCTAAAAAAAAAGGAGAGCCAGGTAGTGCAATGGTTAGAGTGAAGTGAAGAAGAACCGCATTCAAAACTTGCCTCAGATACTTGCTAGCAGTTTGATCCCGGGAAAGTCACTTAAACTCTGTCTGCATCAGTTTCCTCACCTGTAAAAATGGGATAATAATAGCACCTACCTCTCAGGGTGAGGGTCAAATGAGATATTCATAAAGTGAAAAACGTAACGAGCTGTATAAATGCTATCTGCAGTAACAAAAGCTATCACTGTTCATCATTCAGTATAGCAAATGGCACTCATCAAATTGACAAGCTCAAAAACTTAGATATTTCCTATGTTCTATGGTATGAGATTTAAGAATTTAAGGGAGACAGCACGGTGGAGGGGAAAAAATGATAGATTTAGAATCTCAAGACCTGGATTCAAATCCATATCCTCCTACATGTTATTTGTGTGATCTTGGGCCAATCAGGGAACTCCTCTGGGTCTCTGTTTCTTTATCTGCAAAATGAAGGGCATGGATCACTCAATAGCTTCTCAGGTCCCTTCCAACTCTAAATTCATGTTCCTGTGATCTATAACTAGGGATTGTCACTGGATTTGTGATTTTTGCTGGTGTAGGCAAGTGAGAAAGTTCTTTTAGCAATGCAGGTAGGTATTTTCTCTGAAATTTACATATTTTGAGAGTTGTACAGCCATTATGTGTCAGAGAAAGAACTTGAAGTCTCCCAGGCTGTCTAGTTGCTGCATTGTGCTCCTCTACGACTAACATAATTTGATAGAGAACTGGTTTTCCAAAATTAATTTTCTAAAATTAATTAAATGAATAGTATAATTATTTTAGGAAGAGCTTAATTAATGTGGTTACAACATCAAAGGAAGATGCCAAAATTTATTATATGAAAATCAATTAAGAGAGGAATTACTATGAATTACCAGTGTGAAAAAAGAAATGAGACACTGAGTGCAACTCAAACCTCTTAAAATGGTTTCCAAAAATCCAAGTTAGTTCCAAATAGAAATGAGGAAAGCAAAGCTGCTTATTCTACGTATAGATCTTGTCTTTCCCATAAACAGGATTAACAGGAGTCTTTCTCTCTGTTCTGAGTCTAGAAAGATGATAGAATGATATGAGTTCTCTCTGAAATGATGTGTACTCAATGCTGTGTATCCTAAAGCTCTCAAGGGATTAAACAACCAGAAAGACTGACATGATTTGCATTTGAATGGATAAAAATAAGACTTGAAATTTATCTGTACCCCAGTTGTAAGTCAACTGCCAAAATCTCCTATACTTCAGGAAACCAGAGAGGAAAAAAGCACTTTACAAAATTTAGGCAAAATTAATTTATTAAGGAGATAAACTGATTAAGTCAGTGTGATTGACTTTGCTAGAAACACATTTTCATGATGCAAAGTATCATACCTTCTGACCTCTCACATTTCCATGAATAGATTTCATTACTCATTATCACATTTATCTTTATAAATGTAAAACAATGAGGTGGCAGTGGGGAAGGGGGAGAGAACTAAAATAGAGTTTATTTCTTTAGTTGGTAAGCTTAGGTCATTAGAGTGAAGGTTCTTTGCAAAGTCAACAGTGCTATCTTTACTATTTTGTGCCTTTGGAAAATTGGCAAAAGATGTTAGGCTGGATTGATGAAAAGAATTATGGATACAACACCTTCTTACCCCACCTTATTTTGAACTGGTAATGATAAAGAATTTCCCTATCTGCTAAAATTCTAAAATGGAGAATTAGTACTACTAGGGGTAGTTATTCTTAGAAATCATTGACAGATTTCTTTATAGTCATAGGAAAACTCCCACTTCATAAATAATGGATAATACTGGCTTCTTACAAATTACAAAATTTGACTAATTTTACTGGAAATATTTGTTGTTAATTAGTTTTCTGATTTAATCAAACTATATACCAGTATAATAGGAATTGGCATGTATGCTAGTAGAATAACTAGAGTCATGTCTATATTTTATAAATGGTTGTTCTCGCAAACATTCATTAATTTGTACTTTATCATAGACTGCCTTCCTAGTAAATAACAGGAAAATATTTAGCCTGTACCTTTTTATAAAAATTAATATTTTGGTTTTCCCAGTTACATATAAAACTTGTAATTAACATTAATTTTTTTAAAATTTTGAGTTCCAAATTCTTTCCCCGCCTTTTTCCCTTCCTCCTTCCTTGTAAAGGCAAGCAATTGGATATAGGTTACGCATTTGTCATCATTCAAAAATATTTCCATATTTGTCATGTTGTAAAAAAAATGCAGACCAAAAAAAAAACCCTAAAAAAATTTTAGAAAAGTGTGTTTCAATTTGCATTCAGACTTAATTCTTTCTCTGGAAGCAGATAGCATTTCTCATCATAAGTCCTTCAGAATTGTCTTTGATCAGGGTTGTCCAAAATGCGGCCCATGGGCCACATGCGGTCATAGTGTGATTTATGTGGCCCACCTACAAGCATAGAAATTTACATAAATGCTTTAGTAAATGAAGCCGAGCTACTGCAGGGCTCTCACTAAAATGGCAAATCAAAATATATTGTCTATTGTTTCAATAAAAACTTAAAGTTAGACAGCCCTGGTCTTCGATCATTGTATTGCTGAGAACGGCTAAGTCATTCACAGTTGATCATCATACAGTATTGCTGTTACTGCGTACAGTGTTCTCCTGGATCTGCTCATTTCACTTTGCACCAGTTCATGTAAGTCTTTCCAGGTTTTTTGAGAGCATCCTGCTTGTCATTTCTTACACCACAGTAGTATTTCATCACAATCATATACCACAACATGTTCAACCATTCTCCCATTGATAGGCATCCCCATGATTTCTAATTCTTTGCCACCACAAAGAGAGTTGCTATAAATATTTTTGCACAAATAGGTTCTTTTCCCTTAAAAAAAAACTCTTTGGGATACACACCTAAGAGTGGCATTGTTAGATCAAAGGGTATGTATGGTTTTATAGTTCTTTGGGCCTAGTTCCAAATTGCTCTCCAAAATAGTTGAATCAGTTCACAACTCCACTAACAGAGCATTAGTGTCCCAATTTTCCCGCATCCCCTGCAACATTTGTCACTTTCCTTTTTTTGTTATATTAGCCAATCTGACAAGTGTGAGGTTGTACCTCAGAGTCATTTTAATTTGCATTTCTCTAATAAATAGTTCTGTAGAGTATTTTTTCATATGACTATAGACAGCTGTGATTGCTTCATCTGAAAACTCCCTATTCATATCCTTTGACCATTTATCAATTCAGCTTGATACTTTCAAGAATGTTGGATAGTAGAAACTGCAGGACATTTCACATCAGGACAAATTCCCTCTGTGATCCAAGAAGGCTAAGTCAATACCTAGGTTTCTTCTCACAACTTAGGTGAGAGGTCTGGAGAATGGCATGTTGGAAAGGAGGCAATCTCTTTTTTCCCTCAACACAAAGACATAGGGCTATGGCAGCAAAAAGAAAAGGCCTATATTTTCCTTATCTATACATAAATACCTTTACATCTAAATATGATCCTCCATTTCATTGTATAATGAAATTTACAGTTTTTTTAACAGAAATACATTATTTTATAAAATACATATTATACAAAAGTATATTTTAGAAATTTACAGTAAGTTACATTCTAACTGCCTATACATGACTTTTACCTCCATTCTACAGCCTTGTAACATTTGCGGCAGAGGAAAGGACTTAGATTTAAATTTGTAGTCAGTGGGTCTGGTTTAGAATGCCAACTCTGCCCCATTAACTGTGATTCCAGGCAAGTCCTTTAACTTCTTTGGGCCTCAATTATCCTCACCTGTGAAATGAATGGGTCGAGCTCCATCATCTCTAATGTCTTTTAGAGCTCTATATTTAGGAGTCTATGACCTTATAAGCTTTTCATAATATGTTTTTATCATTACCACAGTCTTCACATGATGAATCAGGTTGGAATATGTTTCAAACTCATATCTGAGAACTGTACTCAAGGGGTGTCATACTCAAGTAGAAATGAGAGTCACTAAAATGTACTGAAGGATCCCTGAGAGTCACATATTAACCTATTTTTAAAAGTGTAATATTATCTATATTTGCCAATCACATTTTGATCTGGTTCCTGCCTCACTTGGGAGTGTTATAGGCTGTGGGCTGTGTGTTTGACACTACAACATACTCTGTTTTTGTTTCTCCTTGTGTAAAGCATTGTTACCTCATACTTATTAATAGTTTGTGGTCCAGCATAATTGTTCTTCCTTTTTATTTCTTCATTTTTCTCTATAAATAGTGACCAGAAAATGTTTGAAATGAAAGTTCACTGAAATGGTAGCATTTTCTGTCAATCAACTTCTGAATGCCATGTTTTGCTATATCAAGATATATGTTTACAGATTTGTACCCTGAAACTTTTGGTTATCAAGTTTTTCCATGACAGTATTGGTTCATTGGTCTAGAAACCTAACACATGGGATGACTGAGAAGAAGTTGTAAGGTTCTCTTTGCTCTGCTCCCCTACCTGTTTCCAGATTTTAAAAGTAGGAGGTGTCTCAGAGCTCCATACCTGCCTGAGGTACTTTGTTAATTAATACATAGGTCAGCAAGAACCTTTGTTCCTTTTCCTGTTTATTTCTGTACCTGTTTGTACTAGCAGACTTCTGTCATTAATCCTCTTCTTTTGTACTGTTAGATTCTAAGTGGAATCCAATGAAGAATGACTCTCATTGTGATAGAGCCTTTTCTTTCCCCTCTCCTCTCCTCCCCTCACCTCTCTTCTCCTCTCCTCTCCTCCCTTTCTCTCCCCTCCCCTCTCCCTTCCCTTCCCCTCTCCTCCGCTCCTCTCTCCTTTCACTTTCCCCTTCCTTTACTTTCCTTTTCTTGACAGGGCTACATCCCCTTTAACAATATAGTTTAGGAGGCTGAGAGAAAATCCTATTTGAGCAGAACATTTCTAAGGAAGAGAGACTGGATTCCTCTTCAGCAAAATTGTCACGGACTGCATGGATATTGTTTTTGATGCATACTTGGGGGATAAAAAGAAGAAAACCTTGCTTAAAGCATGCAGTGCTAAATTAAATAGGAAGAATTGGCTGGTTTTTTCCAAATTAATGCAGAGACCTTCCTTTCCAAATCTTCCAGAGCTATTTATGTCCAGTGCAAGCAGTAGCCCCATGATGTTTGAGACTTTGCTGGGGGGAGGGGGCATATATATATATATATATACATATATATAATATATATGGATATGCTTACATATGTGTATATATATCTACATATAAAGATATGTATATATGTTTAATATATATGCAATATACATATATTAAACATACATGTGCACATATACATATATACATTTAATATACATTATGAATATATGTATATTCCTCAGATTGCTAAAAAACAAGAGTTGAAGTTTTCTATGGCAGAAAAACCCGAAACAATTCTTGATTTAGTGCTGAGTCTTCCAAAGTTGGAACTAGAATGCGAAAAAGTTTGTGTGTGGGAGAGATAGCACTCTTCTTCTTAAGGAGGAAAATTTTAAGACTTGTCTTATATTTCAGGAAAGTTCCCCCCCCCGCCCATGTAACTTTAGTGAATGTAAATGGTGACACAAAATGTTCCTTTTTTTTTTTTACTGTTTTTTAAAAAATATATATAATGATACTTTTTCATTAAGAATGATACCTCCAAGTAAATTAAATGAGTTTGTTTTAAAGAAATGAGGATTTCAGTAATGAATCTCCTCCAGATCCCCTTTATTGGCACCAGAAACCCATCTGGGCAGAATTCCTTTTCACCTTTCTGATCAGTCATGGAGAAAATAGGTTTTCATTTTCTACTTTCACAGCAGTTCAGTTTTGTTGAGAGAGAGAGAGAGACAGAGAGACAGAGACAGAGACAGAGCGAGACAGAGACACACCGAGAGACAGAGATAGAGACAGAGAGAGGCAAAGAGAGACAGACAAAGAGAGACACACAACAGAGAGACAGAGACAGTGAGTCAGATAGACAAAGACAGAGAAGTACAGAATCTTTTGTTTCTAAGATTTATTGGTCTTAAAATAAAGTCAATCCATAAGGTCACAAAAATTGGTCAGTGAATTTATAACCAATGAAATTGAAATAAAAGTAATTATTAGGAGCAATTTTGCCCAATTATATGCCAATAAAACTGACAATCTAAATGAAATAGGTGAATATTTACAAAAATGTAAATTTCCTAGATTAATCAAAGAAAAGTAGAATACTTAAATCAACCTATCTTAGAAAAATAAATTGAATAAGCCATAAATGAGCTCTCTAAGGGGAGGGAACCCCAAACTAAAACCAGATGGATTCACAAACAAATTCTACAAACAGATAAGAAGAACTAATTCCAATACTATAGAAACTGAGAAAATATGTAGAGAAAAAACCCTACCGAATTCCTAGAAAGGAGGCAAATATGATTTTGACACCAAATTAGGGAGAGTCAAATGAGAAAGAATGCTATAGACCAATTTCACTACTGAATATTGATTCAATAATTTTAAATAAAACAGTATTAAGGAGATTAGAATATTATATAATCCAGAACATACACTATGACCAGGCTGGATTTATCCAGGAATGCAGGGCTGGTTCAATATCAGGAAAACTCTAAATATAACTGACTATATAAATAACACAAACAACAAAAATCATATGAGTATAACCATAAATGCAGAAAAAGCTTGTGACAAAATAGAATACTCATTCTTATTAAAAACACTAGAAAGCATAGAAATAAATGTCACTTTTCTTAAAAAGATAAGTGGTATCTATCTAAAACCAAGAGCAAACACTGGCTATATGGGATAAGCTAGAAGCCTTTCCAGTGAGATTAGGGGTGAAGTGAAGATGCCCATTATGACCATTACTATCAATACTGAACTAAAAATGATAGCTATGTCAATGACAAGAAAAAGAAACTGAAAGAATTAGCATAGTCAGTGCAAAAACAAAACCATCATTTTTTTTTTTTTTTGGTATTTGATATGATGGTTTACTTAAAGAATCCTAGAGAGTCAATTTAAAAACTAAGCAAAATAATTAACAACTTCAGTAAAGTTGCTAAATACAAAATAAATGCACCCAAACCATCCTTATCTCTGTGTATCATCAACAAAACCTAACAGGAAGAGACAGAAAAATTCCATTTAAAATAACTGCAAACGGGGGGCAGAGCCAAGATGGTGTCTGGAAAGCAGGGACTTCCTTAAGCTGTCCCCCAAATCCCTCCAAACACCTATAAAATGTCTCTGAACAAATTCTAGAGCTGCAGAACCCATGAAAAGGCAGAGAGAAACAGGTCTCCCGGCCAGGAGAGCCTGGATGGTTGATGGGAAGGGTCTATCACATGGTGCTGGGAGCGGAGCGCAACCCAGCATAGGCCACGCTAGGACAGACCAGACCAGGAGTCGGCCTGGAGCAGGTCTTTGGGCCATGAATCATTGAGCTGTGGCAGTTAACAGACTTCTCAACCCACAAACACCAAAGACCATGGAGCAGGTTAGTGGGTAAACTGCTGGATCAGGTTAGAGAGTGGTCCAGCCACCAGCCCTGGGAGTGGAAGAGGCAGTGCAAGGTGGTGACAGCAGCAAACACCGTCAAAAATACTTGGACTCTGCACACAGGAACAATATGAATTTGGGAATCTACCTGCACACAAGAACTATATAGACACAATCAAAATTATTCTTCATACAAATAAAGACAGATCTAAGTTCTTGGAGAAGTATTAATTGCTTGTGGGTAGGTCGAGTCAATATAATAAAAATGGCAATATGACCTAAATTAATTTACTTATTCGTACCATGACAAACCACCAAAGAGTTAATCTTGAGAGGTGGCAAAAAAGAACAGTGATGTAGTTAATGAGCTAAGATACAGTTAAAGAAACCAAGAAGGTGAGAAGGAAATAATTGGACCCGGGGATGGGTAGATTGCATCAGTAGAACCTTTTTGCTGACTCATTTCAGGGCATTTCTGACTTGCGAGCAAGGAGGGTAGGGGTAGTTTGTCATAGCTTTGAGCAAACCAGGCTGTTAGTACCTTAGTTTCCTTTGTCTGAAAGATAATTCAGTAAGGTAAGGCTAAATTCAATCAGATAAGGCTAATTTGGAACTATGCCTAAACAGCTATTAAATTGTGCATACCCTTTGACCCAGTAATGCAATTACTAGGTCTATACCCCCAAATCCTACTAATTAAGCAACAAGTATGTAATTACTTCAAGAAACAAAACACTGTACTTCAAAGAAATCAAAGAAAGAGGACAAGGAGCTAGTTTATTAAAAAAATATTTATAACAGCTCTTTTTGTGGTGATAAAGAATTGGAACTTGAGGGATGCCCATTAATTAGGGAATAAACGAACAAGTTATACCGAATGTGATGATATTCTATTGTGCTGTTAAAAATGATGAAGGTGATGGTTTCAGAAAAACCTGGGAAGATGTATATAAACTTCAGCTAAGTGATGTGAGAAGAACCAGGAGTACAATTTATATAGAAACGCAATGGAGTAAAGACAATCAACTGTGAAAGACTTAATAACTTTCGTGAACACAGTGATCTACCACAACCCCAAAGGACTCATGATGAAAAATGCTATGGACCTCCAGATAAAAAACTCCAAATAGATGGACTCAGCACAAACCAATACCTTTTTTCTCTTTCTTTCTTTTTTTCCCCAGAACATGGTTCATATGAAATTTGTTTTGCATGACTTCATATTTATAATGGATTTCGTATTTCTTACCTCTCAATAAATCAGGGAGGAGCTAGGCAGAGGGAGGGAATTTGGAACTGAAAATAAAATTGAATTAAATTTTAAAAAAAGCTACCATGGACTAAAATTTCTCACGACCTTCCTACAAGTGAATCAATGTATTTTGTGAGGCTAAATGGAAGAATGGGGAGAGTGAAAGGGAAGAGGGGAGGTAGAAGATAGAGGAAAATATGTGCTACATCCTAACCAAGTCTATGATAATCAACAAAGAGAAAATAACTCCTGTTGTCTCTTAGCAAAAAAAAAAAAAAGGAGGGCTATAGGAGAATGGTCGAGGAGGCAAACTGAAATATTGGCATAGTAGTGGGAAGAAGTCCCATTGAAGAGAATATATTGGGAACAGATATATTTTGTGATGATACATGAGACCTCATAATAGGTCTAATCTGCAAGGATCTGTTGCATTATTTATATAAATATTCCATGCTTTTCATATATTCTTTATATCCATGATTTCTTACTGCAAAATAATATTCCATTACATTCACTAATTGATGGGTGTCTATTTTGTATTGAGTTCTTTGCTAACTATAAAAGTGCAACTATCAACATTTTTGAGCACATAACATTTATTCTCTTAACATTGATTTTGAAAATGTTTTGTTTTTCAATTATATTATGAGTGATTTGAAACAATCTTTCATATAGCTGTTTATAGTGTGCAATTCTTCTTTTGAAACTGTTCGTATCATTTGTTTGCTTTTCCATTAGGGACTGGCTCTTAGTTTTATATACTTGTATTTTCCCCTCATATATCATTGATATCGGTCCTTCATCAGATATATTTGATGCAAAGATTTCTCTCATTGCATTGTTTGTGCAAAGCCTTTTAAATTTTACCTGAGCAAAATTAGCCATTTTTTTTACTACCTCACTCCCTTGTTTATTTTAAGAATCCTCCCTCTACATATAGCTATGAAAATTACCTGATAGGGTTCTCTTCCAATATTTTGTAACGACATTCAGGTCCCATATCTATTTGAGACTATTGGCGTATAGCATGAATCTAAATCAGTGCTAGTTGCTTTTCAGTTTTCCCAGGTATTTGTGTCAGATAGGGAATTTCCCCCCAAATAATTGATGCTCTTGTCTTTATTGAACACTGAGTTATTATGCTCAATTTTGTCTGATTTTTCCTTATCTAGTTTTCCCCACTGATATAATTTTATGTATTTATCCGATTTTTAATTAGTGTGCTTTGGGATATTGAACTCTCAAATATTTTAAGCATTTCATAGTTGTTTCAAACAGGATTTTACTTTTTTACTATTTCCTCATGAATTGAAATTGCTACATAGAAATATTGCTGTCCTGTGGATTATTTTGTATCCTATTTTTTCTGAAGCTATTGTCTCAGTTTTTTTTTGGTTGCTGTTTATTTTTGCTCATTCTCTGGAATATTCTAAGTAATCCAACTTGTCTTCAGCAAATAAGGATGGCATCTCTTCTTTGTCTTTGTTTATGTCTTTAATTTCTTTCTCCTGTCTGATTGCTAGCATTCCTAACAATATCTTAAATAACACTGGGGAAATAGGGCATCTTTATTTTACTCCAGTATTTAGGGGAAGAGCTTCTATTGGTTACCCTTTTTAGTTAGTTCTAATATAATAATAACATTTAGCATTTATATAGTGCTTTAAGTTTGCAAGGTATTTTAAAGATATTGTCTCATTTTATCTGCACAACCACTATAGGAGGTAGAAGCTATTGGTCCCATTTTATAGATGAGGAAACTAAGGCAAATGTGAAGTGATTCTAGTTCAGGGTCACAATAATAAGTGTTTGTGACAGGATTCAAACTCTGGCTTTTCTGACTCCAAATATAGCATCTTATTAACTGTGATACGTAGCCACAAAATCTGGAAATTAGTGACTCAGTCTTGGATTCTTGTTTTTAAATTCAATTTTCTTTTCTTTTCAGGTCTTCATTTTCTCTGTCTTACTTCTCTTTCCCTCCAGGTCCCACTGAAAAAGAAAGGGAAATAAAACCTTTTCTAATCATGTATAATAAAGCAAAAATCCCTCATTAACAATATTTTTAAAAATATGTTTCAATCTACACTCTGAGTCCTACAACTCTCTCTCTGAAGACGGGTTACACCTCTTTATCCAAAGGTGTTTCATCATGACTACTCTGGAATTATGATTGGTTACTGTGTTGATCAGAGTTCCTAGTCTTTAAATTTGTTGTTATACTATTAGTGTTACTGCATAAATTGTTCTCCTGATTTTGCTCACTTTGCTCATACAAGTCTTCCCAGATTTTTTTTCCCTTTCCCTTCATCATTTCTTATAACATAATGTATTCCATCAGATTCTTTTTTTCTTCAGGGGGGAAGGACGGTCAGTTGGGGTTAAGTGACTTGCCCAAGGTCACATAGCTAGTGGATGTGTCAAGTGTCTGAGGCTGGATTTGAACTCAGGTCCTGCTGACTCCAGGGCCGGTGCTCTACTCACTGTACCACCTAGCTGCCCCACATCAGATTCTTATATAATAACTTATTCAGCCTATGCTTGATCAATTCACTAGA
Organism: Trichosurus vulpecula; assembly: GCF_011100635.1. Taxonomy (NCBI): domain Eukaryota; kingdom Metazoa; phylum Chordata; class Mammalia; order Diprotodontia; family Phalangeridae; genus Trichosurus; species Trichosurus vulpecula. The sequence goes on from NC_050574.1 coordinate 383,173,530, forward strand.
GAAGTGCTCTCTCCTCATTAAATTATGAATGCTTAGCATCACACCACTTTAAAAGGGAGAGGGCGAATTGAGTGGTTTGCTCAATTGGTCTTACAAAAGTAAAGTCACATTTGCAGTAAATCTATCAGACATAGATTAGGTAGCCATAATCTATAAGAAATTGATAATTATCTATAGACTACTATTACATATTCTCTAGTGGTCAACGTATATGAACAGACCACTTACGAAAGAAGGAAATAATAGTTTTATTACTAACCATGTAAAAAGATGCTCAATTTTCTTAATGAACAGAGAAATTCCAATCAAATTACCTTAAAATATCACCTCACACCTCCTGGAACAGCAAAAATAGTAAAATGATGAAACCTAATGTAAGCAGGGTAATACATTGATGGTAAGACTACAGATTGTTACAAACATTTAGGAGAACAAAATGGAAATACATAAGAGTTTCAAAACTGATCATGATTTGGCTTTGGCATTGGCAATATGTGAAACAAAAAGAGGAAAAAATTCTTTGAAATGTGACCCCTTTCCACTTCTGCAGTGATGGTAGTAGTGGCAGAAAAAGAAGCAAAGGAGATTATGAATCACAATTTTTCAAATTTACATGTCTGTAAACTTAAATATGGTTGTTGCTACTCTAATTGAGAAATCCTTGTCCAGTGACCAATGTGAGTAGACATACTTGTGGAAGAGCTGATCATATCACAAGAAGAAATAAGATGTTTGCAGCTAAATGGAGAGAAGGGTTACCATTCCTCATTGGAGAGGAGAAGAAAGGAGTTGGTGACATTGATTTTATTGTATGTCTAAAGGCAATAGGAAACATTATTTCATGGGATATCTGGTCATTTCATATTGCAGTGTTGATTATAAGTATGTTTTGTGATTAAATTTGTTTTCAAGTAACCAAAATCCAACTTCTCTCCCCACTAATTAAAAAGAAAACCCCACCAACACAGAATTCATAATAAATATGTACAGTCAAGGAAAACAAATTTCTGCGTTGTTCATGTCCAAAAGTTATGTTTAAATATGAACTCTGTCACATGACTATAATTTCTTGGGTATTCTACACATACTTATCAGCCTTTCTAGAGTGCAATAAACACTAAGCTTTCAGGGTTCTTAAGTTCATTTATTTCACTACACTTATTGAATGGTTTACTGTCCCCAGTCAATACGGCAGTCCAGTTTTAAGATTTTGTAATACTCTTTTTTGTTTGTTTGTTTGTTTTTTCCCCAGGGGAAAAGGCAGGGCAATTGGGATTAAGTGACTTGCCCAAGGTCACACAGCTAGTAAGTGTGTTAAGTGTCTGAAGTCATATTTGAACTCAGGTCCTCCTGACTCCAGGGATGGTGCTCTACTCACTGTGCCACCTAGCTGCACCACTTTTGTTATACTCTCAATGTAACTTCTCTCCTTAAAATTTAATGAAAATTTAAATAACAAGTGTTAATGGTAGAAAAAGAAAAGGAATATATAGCATGGCATAAGTTAAAATGGTAATTTAGATGACAACTTTAGTTTTCTAACACATAATTATCTTAAGTAAGAAAAAATATATATTTATTTTATGTATATTTATGTAGGTCATCTGTATATATTTGTATACTTAGAAGGTGAAGTCCTTGAAGGTAGGGACTGCATTATTTTTTGTCTTTGTAGCCCCACTGGAGAGGTAGTATGGCGAAGTGGATAGAGAGCTGCCCTCAAAACCAAGGAGACCAAGATAAAACCAAGTTTTATCTCTTTCACATACTGGCTCTGTGATCCTGAACAAGTCACTTGAATTCTCAGTGTTCTTGGCAACTCTTTTTAAGTCTCTAAGTTGCAGAGAAGATTCTGACTTGAATAAGTAAAGAGAGTTTCTTCTACTGGATGTTCCCTATACCAAGGAAATCAATGGATTGGACTAATGAATTCCAGTTCCTATCCCTGTCTTACTCTTAGTGCCTAAAATGGTGCCTGGCACATAAAAAGTATAATAAGATTTTGGTGTAAAATAAGGCGTAACAAGTGTAATAAGTGCTTAATGCTTGTATACGAGTAGAATTTGGAAAATTCTCAGCAGCGAGGGTTAATTTCTAGTTTCCAGAATAACATGATAACCTATTATTTAGAATAAAGGATGTCAAAAAATGAGCAAACAGTTTTAATTGGGCATAAATGACTACGTTTTCTGGAGTTTTTCAAGTTTTAGTGTCTCATTTATGACCTCATTTATTGACCATTGTCAATGTGATACCCACAGCTACTGCTATGAATATGCAGGTGTATTTCCAGGTTTGAATCGCAAGATATAACAGACTCCCTTCATGGAAGACAAAACCAAAACATTTTTTTCCAACACCAGAAAGCCAAATCCATCATAGCAACAAAGAAGCCCATCATAGTAATAAAGAAGTCTATACACATTACCAATACAGGGGCACCAACATTCCCAAGCCTTCTCTCCATTAGGTCTCCCTACAAACAAGGGCAAAATCACTCCTGCTCTTACACTGGCAGCTGCTCTGCCTGTGACTGCCTCTTTCTCTCTCCAAGGTGCAACACCCACCTTCTCTCTCCCAGCTCTGATGGCTCCAACTTCCTGGTCCACACATTCATCAAGCTCCTCCCACCACAGACTCATGTGACTCAGACTCACATGACTCAAGTAGTCACATGGGCCTATTAATGGATGGGAAAGATCTTCCCACTCTTATTAACATCACACCTGAATAGTGCATTAATTTGATTTTTTTCTATCTGATTCTGCAAATAAGATTTTTCATCATTTTAAATTTTTTCCTTTTAGTCTATTATACTTTATTATGAGAGCCTTAATTCCTTCTTTTATTTTATAAGGCATTTGTGCTTTATTTTAAAATGGCATTTTCTAAGTATTTATTTGGTTTGGCATTTACAACAGGAATTAGTCTTTATGAATTCATTAGTTTATTTTTCCTCAGGGCCTCATGTGGAAAAAGAAGGTCCTTTCTAAAATGGCAATTCAGTAGATTCATAAACATTGTTTATGAATCATTCATACACATAAATTATACCAAAATCTAATTACTAGAAACTTCAGAAGAATAAGACTATTGGGTGTTCTTTACCTCGCTAAGCATTTCTTTTTCAATTAACACTGAATTGATTTTTAAATTTTGCATAGGAAAGTTTGTATTCCCATTTATAGGTCTAGGGTTTAATTGACCAAAAAGGAGAGCAGAACTTTTAGTTCAGATTCAGAAGGGCCCTTAAACAAACAATGTCTAAAAAAGATCCTTTATCAACAACTTCTAGTTGTTGTCGTCAATTGTTAAATTGTACATATGCAGGAAATTTCTTCAATTATAAATAGGTTATGCTGCTAAAATTTTCCATAAGTTAGCTGTTTGGAATGTGGAATGCCTTTTCTCAAAGAGGTGATGTTTAAATGGTACTTAGGTGTTTCGACAATCTGCCTAGCAGCTGTTGTGGGGGTGTAAGACCAACCCAAGCCCAACAACAAGAATGCTACCAGCACGCTGCAAAAGCACAGGTTCTTTTGACCTGCTTAACTAAGGAAAGCTACGTTAAGGGGTTGACAAGCTTACTTTAATTGAGCATACAAATATCATTCACTTAGTTCAGGGGAAAAGACCAGCACACTGAACTTCAGAGCAAGTTACAAATTACAAACATCAACAGACAGACCAAATACAGATTCATAGTTACCAACATCTAGGTTCAGCCTGGGAGCTCATGAAAGGGGCTAGCCCAGAGTCACACGCACCACCACTGCTGTGGATAAGAGCTCCAAAGATGAGGAAACCAACCCCTAGTTTTATATCTTTTTCAGGGTCAGGGGTGAGTCACACCTGTGACCTAAAATCGTCACAAAGAGGCGACTTAAACCCACGTGGTCTAAGAGCCTCTGATGTCCCAAACCTATCACTCAAACTCATGTGTAAACTAGGCTCTCCCTTAGTTAGCCCCACCTGGGGTCCCACCTTGGTTACCAAGTCACACCCACATAGGTTTTACACCTAATAGGGGTTTGGGCCTGGGGCTTAGCACCTAGTAAGGCTCAATGAAATACACCGAATTACTTAAAGGAAACAAAAGCCAACTAAGTGCTAAGAGCCCATTTTGCTTACCAACCCATTAGGTTCCCAGGTTAACTGTCTAACAAGTCCTAACATATAGAAAGTCTAATTTATTCTGTCAAAATATATTGCTGCTTAACAGGTTAAACAGACTTTTGTGGATTGGCTTGATGACCTGCTCCCATCCATACCAGTCCAATCATTCAGGGTTTATTTCTAGTTTAAAAGTGCAGAAATCAATTATACTGCTGTCCCTTTTTAGGTTAACATGAAGAAAGATTTAAGTTATTAAACAAAATTAGGTTGGTAATTATCATTCCATACTGTATAAATTGCTAGACTTGAAGTCAGGAAGAACCAATTCAGAATCCTTCCCCTAAACTTTATTAGGTGTTTGACCATGGCCAAGTCATTTAACTTCTTTAAGCCTCGGCTTCTCCATGGGTACAATGGGTACAATGATATATGTAATAGTTATTTCATAGGGTGATTTTTTTTTAGAAATTAACAATTAAATTTTGAATAAGGTTTATTGAAAACATATCCAGGATCCAGAGACAGTCACATTAGTAGTATAGTCACCCTAGGCCCCAGCCTTTGGGGGTACACAGCAAGTTCTACTAGATGGGCTCAGCACATTTTGGGATAATGACATAGCTAAGTGACCCACCCTTCTCTTATGCCAAGTAGTTTTATATGCCAAAGGAAGGTTATATGGAAAAGCAGTAGCAGCATTTTTGTGGCCCTGGCTAGGAATTTTATCCCTGTGTTACATGATAATATTCTCCTTGGAATGATCTTCTGCAGAGACTCTGTGGGGGGAGATAGGAACTCAGGACAAGTGGAACAGAGGTAACATATGGGAAGTTATGAAAACAATACAAGGTTTGGGTCCTCCTAAACTGACTACATGCTATCAATCTATTGCTGTTCTCTTTGTTGTTGCTCTTCAGTTTTTTAGTCATGTCCTACTCTTCATGACCCTATTTCGGGTCTTTCTTACCAAAGAAAACCTTCTCTTGCTCAACTTACAGATGAGGAAACTGAAGCAAATAGGGTTAAGTGACTTGTTGAGGGTCACACAGCTAGTAAATGGCTGAGACCCCATTTGAACTCAAATCCTCCTGACTTCATGGTTAGTGGTCTATCCACTATGCCACCTAGCTGCCCTCTGAGTCTGGATTTGAACTCAGGCCTTCCTTGAATCCAGGCCCAGTGCTCTATCTACTGCATCACCTATCTGTCCTCCATACAACTATTTAAAAGACTGTTGCTCTGAGAGAGTGCCTCTGAATTTCTTCTTTTCCTCTTGTGGCATGTAACACACATGATGAATGAATGGATTAAGGTAGCTACTAAGCACTTTCTCTGTGCAAAGGACTCTGCTAAATTCTGGTAATACAAATAGAAAAGTAAAGACAGTATCTGCTCTCAAACAATTTACATTCTAATGAGGGAAACAGCATATATGGGAAGCTTCAGCTTCCAGTAAGACAGAAAGGTCCCTTGGTTCTTAGGATGCAGCAGCAAAGCAGACCATAATGAATGCCTCTCCTTTAATCTCATTTACATTCTCTTTCTAGCCTTAAGCACAAACTGACCCATTCTTAGCATATAGGAGAAATTTAAAAATCTGGCAGTCCCTCTACTTAGAAGCAGTACTTTTGTCCCTTTTCCCCCTTATGCTTTCAAGCCAAGCATTGGGATAGGATTGAGAAGACCTGAGCTCTAGCTACGGTTTTGATATTACTTTGCTATTTGGTTTGGGGTAAGTCTTACCTCTCTAGGCTTCAATTTCCTCAAAAATAAAATGAGGTTGGACTGTATTCTTTCTAAAGTCTTCCAGCCCTCTGAATTAATGAGAAACTCATTCAATCCTCAAGTAAGAAGCCAGAGTTCATGAACAGTATGAGGCTGTATAGGGTCCTTATGACATATTCAAACCACTATAATTAGTCAACTACCAACAGTGTACACAAAACTGGTGATTCTTATTCCATTATTCAGGTACAGTGAAATAGTGGTAAAAACCCCAAACCCAAAAAAACCCGACATGGAATAATACCACTCGGCAAAGAAAAGCACTGGGATAAATTAAAGTCTAATCAATTCTGTCCAGCAGAGGGCAGTGGTATATCAATATGGAAAGCATTTTATACTAATGAGCATCTTGATGAGAGGATGATCTAGGGCCTATCCTAGGTGTTGAAAATTAAAACAAAGAAAATAGATTATGCAATCCCTTCATGGGCAAATAATGGTCACCTAGCATTCTCCAAATTATACACATCAGAAAAATAAGATTTTTTTTCTTTCTGCAGAATATAAACACAAAGTCTCAGAATTATACTCCAGTGTTAAACAAAGATCTGGAAAAAGGCCATTCCTCAGAAGAAATCTGCTATACACCTAATTTTGGAGAGACATGGTGTTTTCCAAACTAAGACACACAAGAATAAATCTATGGAGGCACAAATGTGCACACAAGGGAAAATGCAATCATTTCTTCAACTTCTATTTCATGCTACATATAAAAAATTACAAATATCTCTATAAGGCACAATTTTTGCAGAAATATATGCTATTTTTCAGTATACTATATCACCAGGGTTAAAGAATAGAAAATCTAAACTTGTTGTTCATGCTAAATGACTAGATAAAACAGTATGACAAGGAGAAATTTTGGAGACCAAAGATGGTAAATGAATAAGGGAGAGGGTGATATTCCTAATGATATAATAGCTAGGCACTTGTTTGGAAAGCACCTCATGGGCACACGCAGAGACACTAAATCATGATTGTATAACAGAAGACTGGCCCATGAGATCCTAGGTGAACACGGGGAACCTATATGGATGTTTGGCAAATCTGTTCAGGGCATGTGTGTGTAATAGAAGGCCCTAATTCTCTACGTTGGAGTATAGAGTATGACAGTTTCCTGTCTGCTTACTGTGTGGAAAAAAGGGGTTTGTTCACTAAGCCAGAACTGAATGTGCATACAAGGCCCCAAAGACTAGAACAGGGGTGGGGAACCTGCAGCCTTGAAGTCACATGTGGCCTTCTAGGTCCTTGAGTATGACCTTTTGACTGAGTCCAAGTTTTATAGAACAAATGCTTTTATTAAGGGGATTTGTTCTGTGAAGTTTGGATCCAGTCAAAGGGCTGCACTTGAGGACCTAGAGGGCCACATGTGGCCTTGAGGCTGCAGGTTCCCCACCCCGCTGGACCTTGCTCTCTCTTTCTTAACTGTGATTGAAGCAAAGACTACTACTAAAGGCCTTCTAGTGACAAGACAGTAGCACTGGTCAGGGAATAATGTGCTTGATCTAGCCCAGGATCTGAGATACCAAGTCCTGTTCCAACAGGAGATAGACTCCATCTATCAAATATTCTGCATTTGGAAGTGAACTTGCCAGGACAAATGCTTCATGGCTGCTCCTTCAAGTTTGAATTTATCTTCTCCAGGCCTACGGTGATGGAGGGCATAGATTGCTTTTGATTTCAGGGGTTGTGTTTATCCTTTATTTCCTTTCATATCTCTTCAGTAAATTCTTTTTCTAAAAGCTAATTGATTAAATGATATTGGGGTGCAAATCAATAACAGACAGGAGATACTAATTGTAATTTATTGTGATTGTTATAGGGTAGAACATATGAGAATGGGGGCTCAAGCCCTTACCATTAGGAAAAAAAGAACAAACCTTACAACCTACTAGGGTTACTGCTATGACCCTGAAGGGGAGATGTAGTTAGCCCTTTGGGGACTTGACTCATAAGTATGAATGGAAGTTGGAATAAAGACTCCTAGAGCCTCTATAAGGTTACAATTACATAAGGCATTTTCTGTGTTCCCCTGTGGTATTTCACAATTTTTACCAGAGGAAGGAAGATGAGGCCTCTGGGGCAGCTCCAGACATGCCCATGGAAATATGATAGCAAAAGATGCTTTCTCTGTTTACTGTAGCGTCAGCTGTTTGGCCTCTCCCAGGGGACCCATAGCCATTTGCTACTCCACAGCAAAATCCTGGTAATCAGAGTGAACAGATTATTACCTAGTGTTTTATAACTTACCCCATAGCTGCTGACGTCCAGTCCTCAAAAAAAGAGTAAATTTCATATTACCTTCTCCTCTTCAGCGGCAATCCACCTTCCCCACTGCAATAGTTTATAAATTAGGCAGAGACATTAGTTGAAGGGATGCAATCTGTGTCTACATTTACAAGTAAAAATGCTTTCTTCTAGGTGGGGAGGATGATTTAAATGCTGTTGTCTGAACTAGAAATTTCTTCTTTAAGAAGATGAATGGAATGGCTCAATCCTCTTTAAAGGATCTTTATTATTATAAAAATTTCTGCCAGCAACCACTCATATTAATGGCTGCGGGGGACAGATACTTGAACCCATATTCTAATTGCGACAGGATAACTTGGCAGAGATCAGAGAAGTACCTTTGATGAGGGTTTGGGGTGAGAGGTGCTCGACACCCCAAAGTACAGAAACACCGGGTCCTGCCGAAAGAATTCGACTCAAGCCTTCTCAGCCAAGGGAAAAGAAAGTTTATTAAGAGTTAGCCACATAGGCCTGCCCCCAGAGATACCATCCCTTGCGACGCCTGTAAGGAAAGCTGGCCAGACCAATCTGAGCTAGATTGGATCTGACCACCTTCATGGAGGCAAGATGGTGATTATATACACAAAGGTTGTGGGAGGGATTGAGGGGTGGTCTGGGGTGGCCAGGGGAGGGGTCTAGGGAAGGACTTAAGGAGGAGTCTAAGGAGGAGCCTGAAGGGACTGGCGTGAGGTCAGACTCCAGGGTGGGGGAAATAGCTGAAGGCTATATGGAAATGACAACCCATAAAGGGCTGGGGTACCAGAGCTAGGGTATAGATATTTTGATCAGGTTTAAGGATGGGAAACAGGATTAAGGGCCGGAGGTCGTTGGGAAGACAAGATTAAGGGTAGGAAACAGCTGGACAATAGAGGACTGGGCAAGGTAGGCATTTGGGCTTAATGGTTATAGCCTCAGGCCAAGACCAGGTAGAGTGGGAAGATTCAAGGAGAGTTCAAGGGTTCAAGGGGTTCCCAGAGACTGTGCCCTCATCATTCCCCCCTCAAACAAATGGGACCCAAATTCTTTTGGGGTCAGGGACGAAGGTCTCAGCTTCTGAAATTGCTTCCTGCTGGCAAAGGGGCGTAGAGCTGTCCCTATCTGGATGGGTTCCATTCAAGGGGTACAGGGGCTGGGCAGTCTTCTGGAAGTTGATGGCTTGGAGTCTCCTTTTATCTCCCTTTCCCCGGAGGGTGCTGGAGTCTTTTCGAAACAGTAGCTTGAGGTCCTCCAAGGGCTCACAAGTATATTCTGGAGTTTCTGGAGGAAAGGCAAGAGGTGACATTGGTTTAATCCTAGAATTATGAGTCCAGCTGGGGAGGCCTTCGAGTTTTACTGCTGTGGGAGTGGTGAATGACTCGGTAAGGTCCCTTCCAGGAGACATCTAGCTGTTCTCCCTTTTGGGTTTTCCATGATTTTAAATAAACCCAATCTCCTGGTTGTACTGTAGCAGGACACTCTTTTTCATTGTCCTCAGGTCTCGGAAGACACTTCTTGGTATGTTCGGTTAGAGCATTCCTGACAGCCCCTAACTGAGTTGCAAATTGGGTGATTAAATGCTGTTCTGGGTCTACGAGGATGTCAGAGGTTAGAAAGGGCCTCCCATAGAGAAGTTTGAAAGGACTAAGCTTGATATTTTCCCGAGGCCTGATACGCACTCTGAGAAGGCCAATTGGAAGATTCTTAATCCAATCTTCTTGAGTTTCTATGCACAGCTTAGTAAGGAACCCTTTAAGGGTATGATTCATCTTCTCTACTCTACCTGAGGATTTTGGATTCCAGGCTGAGTGGAGGTGATAAGTGATTTTAAGTGTCCTTGCCACAGCCTGTGTTATCTGTGAAATAAAAGCTGGGCCATTGTCACTGGGTAAGGAACCAGGTAAGCCAAAATTTAATAGGGGTGGGATCTCATGCTTAAGGAATTTTTCAATTAGTGGTTGTAGTCCTTCCCAAGCCTCAGGCTTAATTGGATATGGACCTCGGTTGGGAAACACATTAGGGTCTCTAAGGCGAATAAGGACTGGGGTGGCATGAGTAGCTTTCCTGGGAATTCCCTGATCCCAAGCAATTGGCTTGACCGTCTCCCACACTTCTGGAGGAACGTGGGGAGGCCTGCTAAGCAGGGGGAGAAGGGAGATGGGAGGTTTAACTATAGAAAATTGGCTTCCCAATTTCACCATCAGGTCCCTTCCCAAGGGGGCAGGGCCAGAGAAGGAGTGTTCAGACAACAGATCCTTGATGCCCATGACCTGATAGGTCGAGGGGCATGTGGGGCCAGAGCCACTAGTTAAAGCAAGAGAACATAGCCGTGATAAAGTGGGTAACCTTACCTTCTGCCTCGATTTTGCCCAGGGCTCCACGAGAGAGGTGGAGAAAGTGGGAGCACAGCCAAGTCCCAGGCTTTCCCCTCCTTCCGAGTCTTGAGAAGACTGGAGGACAGGGTGCTGGGAGGAGGCTCTACCACTTTTCCAGCCTCGGGGACACCTCCAATGTCCCTCCTGGTTACATGCTGCACACAGTCCTAGAGGCCTGGATCCCGGAGGCTTCTTCCAGGGGGGGCGCCCTAGAGGGACACTCCTTAGACCAGTGACCCTCCTTGTGGCATCGAAAGCAGGTTTCCCCACTGCCCAAGCCAATGGGCTTCCAAGGGGGCTCCCTGGAGGGGCGCTCCTTGGGTCTTTTCCTGGGCATGGTACCAGCTAAGAATTGAGTGTGTTCTCTGCCTCTAGCTCTTCCCTTGCATTTTCTTTCCTCTGCTGCAACCAGGTCTCTATTGTCGAAAACTCCAAAGGCCATCTCCGGCAATTGGACCTGAGGTGCTTGGGGTCCCATGGCCAATTTCTGCAGTTTCCTCCTAATATCTGGGGCAGACTGATTAATGAAATACATGTTAACTATTGCCGTCCCTTCAATAGAATCAGGATCTAAATTTGTATACTTCTTAATAGCTTCTACTAGCCGGGCTTGGAAAAGGGCAAGGTTTTCTTTTTCTCCCTGAGTAATCTCCCTAATTTTTTGAAAATTTATTTGCTTTTGAAATGCAGTTCTTAGGCCTTCTAACAGGCAAATTACCATATGGTCTCTCTTTTCTCTAGCCTCACTCCTTTGATAATTCCATCCTGGGTCACTAGTGGGAACAGCAGCTGTTCCTGGGGGATATTTTATGGGGTTATTGCTAGCCAAACTGTCCCCAAATTTTTGAGCGTGTTCCCATATTCTCCTCTTCTCCTCAGTGGTACAACAGGTAGAGAAGAGGATATGCAAATCACACCAAGAAAGTTCAAATTGCAGGAACAGATCCCTAAAACCCTCAGTAAACTTAGTTGGATCTTCTGAGTATCTCCCCAGTTTTTCTTTAATTTGGATGAGATCTGAAATGTAGAGTGGAACATGCACTCTCCTTGTCCCAGCAGGGGAGGCAGGCATTTCCCTCAGGGGAAAAAGCCTTGAAGGCGCTGTGGGACCTGGAGCTTGGGGCTGAGGTAGATTAGACTGCAAGGCCAGGGCATCTGGCTGGCAAGGGAGATCAGCTAGTACCTGAGGAGGGGTAGAGGTCAGAGGGGAAGATACCCCAGAGACCCAAGTGGGTGCTACCTCAGAGAGAGGGGCTAGGGGAGGAGATATTGCCGTGGGGGCAGGGCCCGAGGCTGGAACCTGAGTAGGGATTGCCTTGGGGGTAGGGCCCATGGTGATAGATGTTGCAGGGCCTGCAGTAGAGGCAGGGCGTGGGGTCCCTTCGGCTGGAAATTCCTTCCTCCTTAGTAAAGGAATAGTTAGGAGTAATTGTTGGGAGACAAACAAAATAAAACAAGAAAATAAAATATACAGAAGGTACCTGAAACTTTCCCAAATTCCCAGTGCCGAAACAATTGAAAGGATCTGGCACATGCTTCCGGATGGGGCATCCGTCCATGTCCTTCAACATGACCACTGGACGGAGAACCACCTGATAGCGTCAGGTTGAGTTGACCAGGACAGCGTGGCTGTCCAACCCACTGAGACCACTGGACCGAGCTGTCCGACTGGACCGAGAACCACCTGATAGCGTCAGGTTGACCAGGACAGCGTGACTGTCCGACTCACTGAGACCACTGGACCGAGCTGTCCGACTGGACCGAGAACCACCTGATAGCGTCAGGTTGACCAGGACAGCGTGACTGTCCGACTCACTGAGACCACTGGACCGAGCTGTCCGACTGGACCGAGAACCACCTGATAGCGTCAGGTTGACCAGGACAGCGTGACTGTCCGACTCACTGAGACCACTGGACCGAGCTGTCCGACTGGACCGAGAACCACCTGATAGCGTCAGGTTGACCAGGACAGCGTGACTGTCCGACTCACTGAGACCACTGGACCGAGCTGTCCGACTGGACCGAGAACCACCTGATAGCGTCAGGTTGACCAGGACAGCGTGACTGTCCGACTCACTGAGACCACTGGACCGAGCTGTCCGACTGGACCGAGAACCACCTGATAGCGTCAGGTTGACCAGGACAGCGTGACTGTCCGACTCACTGAGACCACTGGACCAAGCTGTCCAACCCACTGGGACCTGCTGAGGTCAGGCCCGAGAAGCACATCCAAAATGTTTGGAGAGCGAGGAGGGGGATTGGGAGAGGGGGAGGCTCACATACCTTCAGTCTTGGCTGGAGAAGAACTTGAGATTAGCAGTACTTCCCGGTCAGGGAACCATAAATGATGAGGGTTTGGGGTGAGAGGTGCTCGACACCCCAAAGTACAGAAACACCGGGTCCTGCCGAAAGAATTCGACTCAAGCCTTCTCAGCCAAGGGAAAAGAAAGTTTATTAAGAGTTAGCCACATAGGCCTGCCCCCAGAGATACCATCCCTTGCGACGCCTGTAAGGAAAGCTGGCCAGACCAATCTGAGCTAGATTGGATCTGACCACCTTCATGGAGGCAAGATGGTGATTATATACACAAAGGTTGTGGGAGGGATTGAGGGGTGGTCTGGGGTGGCCAGGGGAGGGGTCTAGGGAAGGACTTAAGGAGGAGTCTAAGGAGGAGCCTGAAGGGACTGGCGTGAGGTCAGACTCCAGGGTGGGGGAAATAGCTGAAGGCTATATGGAAATGACAACCCATAAAGGGCTGGGGTACCAGAGCTAGGGTATAGATATTTTGATCAGGTTTAAGGATGGGAAACAGGATTAAGGGCCGGAGGTCGTTGGGAAGACAAGATTAAGGGTAGGAAACAGCTGGACAATAGAGGACTGGGCAAGGTAGGCATTTGGGCTTAATGGTTATAGCCTCAGGCCAAGGCCAGGTAGAGTGGGAAGATTCAAGGAGAGTTCAAGGGTTCAAGGGGTTCCCAGAGACTGTGCCCTCATCACCTTGACCTTTTGCTGATCTCCTAAAGTAGGCAGAACCATTTTTAGATCCAGCTCAATTTAAATCGGCATTCACTTTTCCCACAGTTCTACCCTCTGACTGCCCCCTTTCCAGTAGTTCCTTGGGAATTCCCATTTCTTCGGGAAATTCTCCTGTTGTTGGATATCTGGCTCCAGCGTTAGAAGCTTCCTTTACCTGATCACTACATACTTCCCTGTAGTGTCCTGCTCTCAGACCTATTAAATGGGGATCTAAGAGTTCTCTCCTGTGATTCCAAGGATGTAGTTTCCTTTTCATCCACACTTACACTATGATTCTAGGCAGGGCCTTCGTTCCCTATGGTGTAGGGGTGGGGAGACCTTGGGTAATTTTTTTTTTAAACAACATCATTCTTTTCATAAGAAGTATTGTGATTTAAAACACTGGGCAGAATAGAGCTGAAATTACTATCTACCTTTGGATTACTATTGTAGTTCATGTGACCATTTGCATTGCAATTCCTTGCCTAGTCTAGGTCCACATCACCATGTGATGGGATTAATGTAGTAGGCTCCTAATTGTTCTCCCAGTACCCAGCTCTTCCCTTCTCCAATTTATCCTCCATACAGCTGTTAAATTGATATTTCTAAAGAGCAGGCCTGATTAGGCTACTGCTTTCCACTAAAAGCCTCAGTGGTTCTCCATTGTCTTTAGGATCAAATATAAAGCTTCTGTTTGACATTTAAGTCTCTTCACCATTTGATTCCAGCCTATCTTTCCAGGCTGATTACATATTCCTCTTTCTAATGCATTAAATGCTCCAGCCATACCTGGCATCTCTTCTCCTTCCTCTCTGTCTTTGCATAGGTTAGCCCCCATTTCTAGGCTTCTTTCCCTCTTTACTCCCACCTCATACCCTTAATACCCTTTAAGCCTCAACACAAATGCCACTTCCTTCAAGAGGTCTTTGCTTATTCTTTCAGTTGTCAGCTCCATTCCAAATCATCATATATTTATTTTGTATATAATCCATATTTACTCATCTGTGAATAGGTTGCCTAACTGATAAAATGTAAGTTCCTTGAGGACGGGGTCTGTCTCACTTTCATGTAAGCATTTCTAGCACCTAGCATATTGCCTGACACACAACAGGCTCTTGATGCATGCTTATTGATTAGGTACTGACATTACAAAAATAAAGATACAATGTTTGCCCTCATGGAGCTTATAAGTTATGGCATGCACACAAATAACTATAATGCAGATTAGCGTATGACAAGTATAAGGTCATGCTACAAAGAGCTCAAGAAAAATTTAGGTGGAAGAGAACTTAGAGCCAGGAGGATCAGAGAAGAGGTGATATCAAAGCTAAACTTTGAGGGAAAAGAGGGCTTTTGACAGGCTTGAGATGAAGAAAGTGTGCATTCCAGGTTGGGGCACAAACCACAAAGAAGCAGAGGCAGGAGATAACACAGTTCCTAGTCCTGATGATCTGGAATATAATTGTTTAACAGCAACAACAATAATAGTAAGGACTGATATTTATATCGTACTCACTATATACCAGGCACTGTGTTAATTGCTTTACAAATATTCTTATTTGATCCTCATAATAATCCTAGGAGATAGGTGCTATTATTGTCCCCAATTTATAGATGGGGAAGCTGAGGCAAACAAAAAGTCCATGTGCCAGAGTGAATAGAGAGCTGTCCTTGGAGCCAGGAAGACCTGAATTTCAAGTCCTACCTCTGACACATACAGGCCATGTGACAGTGGGCAAGTCAAAACATATCAGTGCTGTAGGGGCTCTAACTCTATAAATCACAGAGACACTGCAGGCTTGCATTTGTAGAGGGAATTTCCTCACCTTGAAGCTCCTTAGACCAATAAACTCACAGTGTCAGTCCCTCTGCTAAAAGTGATTAGTCTGATTGACATAGAAACTTTCACAGACTTAACGATTGTTGTGTTATGTATCTTCCAATAAAGGTCCTAAAGGGAGCAAAGACAGCTTATTAGGGGCAGCCACCCAGCTAAAGTCTCTAAACATTCCCCTCCAAGCAACTTTAAAATAATGCCTCAAATCAAAATTTGGAGTGGCACAGCCAACAAAAGGTCAGGGTGAGACAGTTTTCAGGCCTAAGAAAACTTGAGTCAGTGGGACAAGTCTGTGACACTGGGGCCTTTCTGGGGTCCACACATGCTGCTTGCAACAGTGGGTTCATTAACAGCAGTAGCTTCAGAAGCTTTCAGCCCAGAGATGGTGGTGGGGTCATGCAACTGGTCAGAAAGAGATTATAGGGGACTCTTTGTTAGCACTGGACACAGCTGGTCTTTATTGGCAACTCTACCGCTCATACATAGTTCTAAGTCGTAGTTCTAGGGTGGAGAGGAATGCTGATGTTCTGTCATAAGGGAACAGGGACCCTGGTCATAGTTCCAAGGCAAAGAAGAGTGTTAGTGAGTGCTGCTACAGGGGACCAGGGGTAAAGACCAGAGTACAGACTGGGAGATCAGTGACCATACCTCTCTCAGGATCTCATCACCTTGGAAGCACAGAAAACTTACAGACTCTCAGAAATAGCTCTGAAAACAGAAGCACACACAAAAAAAGCCTGAAACTTGGGACAGTGCCTCACCACCCTGAATTGAGCAGAACCAAACTTTAACATAAAGTTCAAAGTCAAGAAATAGACTGGAAAAATGAGCAAACAACAATAGCAAAAAATAATTTGACCATAAAAAACTACTATGGTTGCAGGGAAGACCAAGATATAAACTCAGAAGACTATAATATAAAAAGTGCTACCAAAAAAAAAGTCTCAAAGAAAAATGCTAATTGGACACAAACCCAACAAGAATACCTGGAAGAATTAAAGAGATGAGTGGTAGAGAACGAATGGGGAAAAGAAATGAGAGGGATGCAAGAAAATTATGAAAAGAGAATTAGGTAACAGAGGCACAAAAAATACTGAAGAAAATAACACTTTGAAAAACAGAATTGGCAATGGCAAAAGAGGCATACAAATTAACTGAGGAAAATGACTCCTTAAAAAGCTGAATTGACCAAATGGAAAAGGAGATTAACTGAAGAAAAAACTCCTTAAAAATTAGAGTTTGACAAGCAGAAGCTAATAATTCCATGTGAAATCAAAGAAACAATAGAACAAAGTCGAAAGAATGAAAAAAAATAGAAGAAAATGTTAAATATCTCATTGGAAAACAAATGACATGGAAAGTAGATCAAGATAATTTAAGAAGTATTAGACGACCTGAAAGCCACAATCAAAGAAAGAGCCTAGACATATTTCCAGAAATTATCGATGAAAACTGTCCTGATTCCTAATCTTTAGAGTTATTTTCTTCATTTAATTTTGTACCTCTTTCTCCATTTGATCAATTCTACTTTTAAGGAATTGTTTTCTTTGGTGAATTTTTATAACTTTTTCTATTCTTTTTTTTTTTTTACTAAGCTATTGATTCTTTTTTATTATTCTCTTGCATTATTCTCATTGCTTTGCCTAATTTTTCTTTTATTTCTTTTATTTGCTTTTAAAAATCCTTTTTGATCTCTTCCAGGAGTTCTTTTTGGGCCTGAGATCAATTTATGTTTTTCTTTGAGGCTTTGCATGGAGTCATTTTGATACTGTTGTCTTCTCCTGAGTTTGTGCCTTGATCCTCCTTGTTACCACAGTAACATTCTATAGTCACATCATTATTTTATTTTTGTTGTTTGCTTATTTTTCTGCCTATTTTATGACTTTATACTTTTATGTAAAAGTTGGGTTATGTTCCTGCACTGTCCCAAGTTTCTTCACCCAGGGTTTGGGGCCTTGCTTCTAGCTTTCACTGGGGCAGGGGCAGGGGGGAACCTCTCTGCTAGCTTGTGCTGGGAGTGAGGGCTTCCTGTTGGCCTGCCCTAAGGGGCAGGGTCTTGCTGCCAGCCAGCACTGGGGTGGGGCCTTGCTGGTAGCTTTGCCTGGGTCATGGGGCCTTGCTGCAGGCCCTCTAGGGTCCCTCCTGGTGCTGCTGCTCTCTGCTCATGTTCCCCTCCAATCCCAGTGAGAAAGATCTTTCCTGGTGGCCCTCCACGATGTCTTGGGCTGCTAAGCTGCTTCATTGCTCTAAAACTTATTCTGAAGTATTATTGTAAGATTGTTTAGAGGGAAATTTATGAGGGCTCAGATGAGTTCCTGCCATCTTGGCACTGAAAGTGAGGGGAGGTTCCCAAAAAAATATAGGAAAAATCTATATAGACTAATGCAAAGTGAAATGAGAAAAACTGGGAGATCATTGTGCATAGTAACAGCAATGTTGTAATGATAATCAGTTGTAAAAGACTTGACCACTCTGATCAATACAATGATCCAAGACAATTCCAAAGGACTTGTGATGAAAAAATGCAATCTACCACCAGAAAGAGAACTGATGAACTCTGAGTGCAAATTGAAGTATCATTTTCTTACTTTACTTTTTCTATTTTTTGAAATATGGCTAATATGGAATGATTTGCATGATTTCACATGTATAGTTGATATCATGTTGCTTGACTTCTCATTTGGTAGAGGAGGAAGTGGAAAGGAGGGAGAGAATTTAGAACTCAAAATTTAAAAGGAAAATGTTAAAAATAAACAATAAATAAATGAAATAGCTAAAAATCCACATAACTAGCTAATAAATCAAATTAACTGAATTATTAATCATTAAAACAATGATTGTGTATAATCTGCCTTACCTGTCAGGACATACATAAGGTTTTTTTTTTATTTTTTGGGGGGAGGAGTAATAATAAATCACAATTAATCAGTGTTATGTTTAAAAATTTAGATTTTAGTGAGAATAAAAAAGGTTTTTGTAGTATTAATAAATGAAATGAGATGTTTTTAAAATTGTTTACCTTTCCTTTAAATTCTTTAAATGTCTGTTTTTGTTTATGTTTCATAATGTATCATATTAGCACAAGAGTGCATATGTATAATTTAGAAATAATATTGTTTAACTGATAAAAGTGCATTGTCAAAATAATTTGGAGCACACTTGCCTAGAACAGGGCTTCTTAAACTTTTTCCACTCGCCACCACTTTTTGCATTTTTGTTGGTGTTGCATGGCCTGAAGACATGCACAGTACACTGTGCACATGCTTTGTATTCAGAATGAAGGCTGCAGTGAAGTTGTGCAAGGCAACACGGGCAAGCCCTGCTAGAAACACCTCGCATTCATTACACATTTGATTTTTAATTAATTTTTGATCACGGAATGTTCAGAAATCTTTTACTGTTGCCAAATTTTTCATGATCCCATGTGGGGTCACAATGGTGGAACACTGAGTAGCTTGTTTGTGGTCACATAGCTAGCCTGTGTTAGGCACCAGCCTTTTCTAACCCAGGTTTTCTCTCAGCTCCTCATATTGAGTTGAAATCTATCTCTTTGCATATTATACCCACTATTTCTAGTCCCACCTTGGAAGTAATAAGGTAAAAAGGTATATCTAATTTACTATTTCAAGGTTTCAAAGATAGCGATTGAGAAGTCTAATCTAGGTGGCACAGTGGAAAGAATGATGCACTAATAGCCAGGAAGACCCAAGTTCAAATCTTGCCTCACATACTTACTGGCAGTGGAAAAAAAGTCACTGGGGAAAGGAATGGGGAGAGGGGACATGAACATGACACTGATGTCCACTATTGTACTTATTTACTTCATCCTGCTCTTAGAGAGATGTTTTCAGCTTGTGCATCATCTCCTTTTCCATCTGCTCAGCGTACGGATCATCTTGGTGATGCATATGCTGGTGTTTTCTCAAGTCAGTGGTGATTTCTTCCATTTCAGTGTAGAACGGCACATCAATGTGCCACTTTCCCCCAAACATGAAGGCATTCTTGAAGTGAAAGTGAAGGACAATGATCATTTCCCCATTGCAAGGCTGGAACAAGGCATGCTTAATATTATTGTAGAGAATATCCACTTTGTCTCCTCGAACTGATGTGACATGGAAACCATTGACATGAGCTTTAAGGTCGCCTTGCATTTTCTTTTGGGCAATATTGGGTCAGATGTACAGATCCTTAGTTTGAGATTACTCCAGTTAAGACTGATAACTACTGATACTTGTTTCACAATGCCTTTCTTTTCTTTTTCTTCTGCTTCCCAAGTCTTATAACACTTTTGAACTTCTTTTCTAAATCAAAAGGCATTTTGAAGATTTAAAGGTATAGGTATAATAGGTACAACCTATTCCCAAGGTGCCTTCATATTTGAAGCTCGATACCTGATTTCCTTGACAAATGTAGCCTCTGGATTGGGGAAAATGTTGCCTTCATTTCTGCCCAGCTGTGATAACAATTTAAATTTGAAGATCTTTCCCAATCATTAATAGGCCCATGTGACCTGCTTACATCACAGGACCTGACAACCATGATGTGTCATCCCTGGACTGGACCACTGTAATGTGTCATCCCTGGACCTGGTTTTGACCAAGTTTCAAATGCCAGCTAAAGAACTGACCTCTTACATTGGACTCTTTCCCTCTTGGGGCAGGGACAGCTCTACGTTCAGTTTCAGCATGAAGAAACTATAGAGGACGAGACCTTTGCAAGATTTTGAGCCTCATTCGTTTGAGGGGAGAATGATGATATTGTTTTATACACTTATTTTGTGTTATCCCTTTTATATTGTTATAAAGTTCTATTGATACTAGTTATCTCAAAACTCCTATTGATTGCCCCATGGATAATGCTAATGTAATGGATAAGAAAGATCTTGGGGGCCAAATGTAATAACAATTTAGATTTGAAGATCATTCCCATCCATTAATAGGCCCATGTGACCTGCTTACATCACAGGAAGCCTAAGTCACATGTGGTGGGAAGAGCTTACTGAGAGGAAAAGGAAAGTGTGTCACAGGAAGTGCTCAGAGAGAGCAGTTAGAACTGGGAGAGAGAGAGCAGACGTGCTATCTGTCCTGTGAGTGATTGTTGGTGGCAAGGCCCCAGCAGGGGGGCAAATGGCTTTGAAATGGAGTGGTTCTCTGCTGTGATATTGTACATGAAATTCTTTGCTGCTATGATGGATTGGGCTTATTGGTTTTGGGACCTGATTCTGTGGTGTCTGAATAAATGATTTACCTCTTCTACCTTCTGTATGGAGAATCTCTTATATTTTGCAATACAGAACCACATAGGCATTTTGACAATTATCGTCTATATTGTGATTATTGCCTTGCTAATACACCAGCGTGCTGTCTGGGCAATAAAAGTTGATTTGCAAGTAGATGTAGTCTCCTTCCACAGACATATGATATTCTTGATTGTGGCAACATGGAAGGGTGTTGCAATGCCAAATGGGCGTTATTACAGTCTCATATTTCTTATCAATATAAATCTTCATTTCATAGATATATAGTTCCTTAGGCATCAGAGATGGGTTCTTGTAGGATACACTAGATTTTCAATCTTTCTGAACCTGTTGTTCTCCTTTCTTCTCTGTCAAATGCCTTTTGGCTTCCTCGTTGAGTTGTGTGGCCAATTCCTTTTGATGCTCTCTCCTCTCCTCTGCAGTCATCTCATTTCATGTTCTCTCTGTAAGTAAAGCTGCTCTTGAACCTTACCCCAAAAGGTCCTCAGCCTCATCTTTCTCTTCTTCTCCACCCTCATTCTTTAAGATATAACCACATTCTTCACTTTCTTCTTGACAGAAGTAAGAACAATAGCTTGACAAGAACTGTGTCACCAATGAAGAGGCCATAGGTTTTTCCTTCTGGCTTCTTTCCTTCCTTGTTAGTCAGATCTGAAAATCCCATATTTATGCTAAAAACCATCCCCTTTTTCAACTTGTACTAATTTTTACTATTGATTACCAAGGATCCTTCACAAAATTCAATTCCCATTACAAACCCAAGATTTTTGGGATTTTACTGAGCAGATCTGGTTTTTGATTCTTGACCATATCCACGACAGTATTGTATATTCACTTAGCTTTACACCCTGTCTCAGTTCCTTCAGCAGCTTTTCCTAGTAGCTGGAGCAGAAAGTAGTAATTCTCCTGGACTTCCTGGGGAGGATCTACCATCAGTGTTTGAAGGAGATTGGAGCAGTAGGATTTGCAGTAAATACCCAGGGCACAGGTAATGGCCCTAAAATGCATGTGGTTTTTGTCACTAACTACACTGAATTTGAGATTGTGGTTGCCACCACTCTGGATGATGGGAGGATAACACATCTCCACTGCAGAAGGGTCTGCTCCAGCCAGGCACTTCTTTTATTCAATGGCCTTGTCCACAGACTCAGCCAGTTTACTGTGATGAACTTTCTCATCTGCATCAACAATTTCCATGACTCTTTCCTGGAAAAACTCTTCTCAAGAATTCAGAGGTGATATTAGCTGCCTTCCTCATTAGAGTCAGATACCTGCCATTTTAATCCAACCTACAGAGGATTTTGGGAATCCTAGAAAGACCATAAACTTTGACCCAGAAATGCCACTGCTAAATGTGTAACCCATAGAAGTGAGTGATTGAAAAAAAATAGATTGCATATACACAAAAATTTCTGTGGGTTATGCATTTAGCAATGGCATTTTTGGGTTGAAGCTTATGGACATTTTAGTTACTTTCTTAGAATAGTCCCAATTTGCTTTTCAGAATGGTTGGATTACAACTCGACTCTTAATTCATTAGTGTGTCTATCTTTCCACAACCCTTCCAACATTAACTATTCCCATTTTTTCTAATTTGCTGGGTGTGTTATAAAGCTTCAGAGTTGTTTTAATTTGTATTACTCTTCTTATTACTGATCTGAAGCATTTTTTGTACACTCATATGATATTTTGCAACTTCTGAGAAATATTTATTCATATTTTTGGCCTCTTACATAATTAGGAATGGTTTTTGCTTATATATACATACATATATATATATATGTATATATATATATATGTATATATATATATATGTATATATATATATATATATATATATATATATATTTGTTTCCTATGTAACTTAAGTATCAGACCCTTATTAGTGAGACTTCATGCAAGCATTTTTTCCAATTCACTGCTTCCATTTTAATCCTAGTTGTGTTAATTTTATTCATGTAAAACCAACTTGTTTTCTTATATTTGTGTCCTTATTGCTTAACATAGTACTTTTCACATGGCAAGTGCTTAATGCAGTTTTTATCTCTTTTATTTCCTCCCATATTTGGTTATTATTATATGAAAAATATGTTGATTTTCTTATGGGCTTGTTTTGTATGCTGCTATTTTATGAAAGCCATTATTTTAATGTTTTTTCTTTTATTCTGTAAGTAAATCATCATGTCACCAGCAAATAGGGCTAGTTTTCTCCTCTTTGCTGATCTTTATGTCTTTAATTTCTTTTTCTTGTCTTATTATGATATTTTTCATTTAAATAACTATGTCAAACAGTGGAGAAAGAGGGGAATCCTTTTTTTTGTTGTTTCCGTTATTTATTAGGAAAGCTTCTCATGTTTTCCAAGTTGCATATACTACTAGCTTTAGTTTAAGATTCATATTTTTATCATTCTTAAAAAGGCCTTCTGTGTTAATGATTTATAAAGTTTCCTTTTGAATAAATGAATGTTGCATCATGTAAAGGGATTTGGTGTGTTGTTATGTTCTTTTCTCATGTTGAAGCATCCTTTCATCCCTGGTATAAATCCAATTTAATTAAAGTAAACATTTTTTAGTTATATTGATGTGGCCTTTTGGGGGGGGGTCAGGTTTTTATTTAGATTACTTCAATTGATAGTCAGTAATCAAAATGCTTTAAAGCTTTTTCTTTGCTTCATCCTATGTTTGCTTCAAAAAGAGAGTTTGGTAGAAAATTTTCTTTATTAATTTTTGAAAATATTTTTTAGAGCATAACTATTTATTGCTCTTTAACTTTTCCATATACTTCTGTAAATTCATCTGTGTCAAAGGTTTTTTTCATTTGGTAGTTCTTTGACAGGTGGTTATCTCCTTTACTAAAATCAGATTAAGGTTTTTTTTTTTGCTTCTGTTAATTTGAACATTTTGAGTTTTTACAGATAATCCTCTATTTTAAATTCTTAGTTTTGCTGGCATATATAGGATATTCCTATAATTCTTTTTAATTCTTCTACTTGTTATAATTTCACTTTGCTTAATTTTTTATCTTCTAAATTTGATTTTTCTCCCTCTTCTTTTTAATCAGGTTAGTTAAAGGTTTATCAAAGAAGCAACTTTTATGTTTCGTTTTTCAGTTCTGTAACCTTTATTTTCCAATTTGTCTATTTCTCCTCTGATTTTCAAGATTAACTTCTTTGTCTTTATTTTAGATCTGATTATCATTTTCTGATTTTTAATTGCCTATTCGGTTCATTGATTTTTTCCTTCTATTTTGTTCATGCTTGTTCCAAGAGAGATAATATTTCTCTGAAGACTATTGATACGTTCATTTATTTACCTGGAACCCCTGTCCCAAAGCCTGTTGCTATGGGACTCTCTCCTTATTGGTGGAGAAGAAAGCCCTGTTACTATAATAGCCTCCTTGACATTTGTTTTCTCTTTGTTGCTCTCCTCTAACTCTGGCTCCAGCCCTTCTAGTAATTCCAGTGGAATGTATGCTCCAATTGTGTTTTTCTTGGAGACTTCCCCATATTATAGGTGGAAGAGTCCTATCACACCTTCAAACCTGAGCCTAGTCATCAATAAAATGACAGATGTTCAAAAAAAGGAAAGCATTTGATGTGTTTTTGGAAAAGTTTTATCTAAAAGAAGACAAGGCTTCCTCTGGAGTCTGATTGGTCTCAGTTTCCTCACACAGCCTCCTCCTTTGGTGTTTTTGTATTCCACACACATTAAAATCTTTTTCACTTCTTTAGAGAGACTCTCCATCATTAATTCAATTATTTTTTCTAATTCGTTCATTGAGTTCTTAATTCAGCCTTGATTTTGTACCTATATTCATCCCGTTTCTCCTTTTATGGATTTCATTGCTCTTTCGAGCCATTACAAAATTTATTATTTCAGTGCCATACTCTCTGGGGTGGTCACAGGATTCTGTCTTTTAATAGGAATTGATTCATTTTCCTTCATATTATATTATTTGTCAAGACTTTTTTATTCTTTTAGAGATTTTTATTAATTCTTCTTTCTTGTTTTAGAATCCTTTTTGTTTTATCTGCTTGTATATTGGGTTTTTGTTTAATCTTTTCCTCTTCAAATGTTTGGTGTTGGATTTACAAGAAAAGAGGATTTTATGTTAATTTAGAGGCAGTGCATTGTAGTAGAGAGAGTAATGACTTGGTGTCAGGAAGAACCTGAATTTGGATCCAGTCTGCAGTGCTTACTAGTGCTGTAGCCATGGACGAATTTCTTAATGTCTTTGAATCTCATTTAATTGAGAAGAAAATACCCTTATATTTCAGGATTATATATATATTATGTATATATACATATATATAATATATATTAATATATATTATATATTATGTTACATAATATATATTATACAATATATCATGTATATTGTATAATATAATATGTAATATAATATAATTTGTCAAGGCATTTATTATATATATTTCAAGTATATACATATATTTCAGGATTGTTGTGAGGATCAAGTGAAACATTTTATACACACACACACATACACGATGTATTTACAAATATATGGTCTACTTTGTATACTTGTAAACACCAAATTATTATTTTCCCAGCTAGACTTTTGCTCAGATTTCTTAATCAACAACCAGACAAAATCAGAAAACACACAGAAACTGTGACCTAAATGCTGTAAGATTCCTCTCAGTAGTGACTAACTTTTCCCATCATGCCAAACTGTTCTATGACTAGAAATAGACCATTAATGCTTATTCCCTACTACAGTGGTTATTCATTGTGTCAAACATTTTCTACATGTACTACAATTGTAACAGAATCTTCAGAGGGAGAATGAGTGCCTCAAAAGAGATATATAATGTATGACTATAATGTAATATGATTAAAATTTTAACAAGCATACCAGAATTTATATATCCAAATGATTTTTTCAAATCAATGCCCTTGACAGACTGCATTGTGCAATACTTTTTTGTAACTACTCTTTCAGAATTTTAGCCAGTTCACAAAGCTCACAAAAGCAATGGCCCCTCATACCTCATATCTACCCCAAACCCCATCAACCATCTTGCAATTCCATCAGGTTCACCAGACCTGGCTCTGAATGACTTCTGACTGTTAAAAATTAAATTCACCTACAAAAATGAAAATTTGCCATCACAGAGGAGATTCCAAAGAATGTTGTACAAACTTTGAGGACAGATCACTAACAGAGGAAAGGCAGCATAATTGATTGCCTCCCAAAATGACTAATAAAAGGGGAGCAACATTTATTTGGGTATAAAACCTCCAGTTTCTCATTATATACCTCCTGGTATACCATCTTGGGAAAATAATTACCAAGAAAAGCCAATAATCATCTCTTCAAAGGATGTAGTTGACATTTGAAAAACTAGCATAATGATTATGGAAGAGGCTTATTATTAAGTTAGTTCTCAGTCCTTACATTTATTTTTCAAAATAAACCTTCTGCTATATTCATTTCCTTGGAGAATGCATTAGATATATTTTAGACTAAATTGATATCTTATATTTCTTCATTTATATTAAAAACAAACACAAACTTCAAAACTTTAATCTCATAGGTACGCTACAAACAGTTTACCTCATCTGGCATTTGCTGTTATAATTAAATTAGAGTAGGGTATGTATGTGTATTTAGGTAAGCTGTCTAATACTAGGATAGATGTTGTGCCAGAAGTCTTATTCAGGGATCCTTTCTCCACACCCCACCCCCTGCCCCGATCTCATAGGCTTTTTCTTATTATTAACTTTTTCTTCAAGTTCAAATACACCAGCAGATTATATTGCAGATTCTGTTATTCTCTAATATACAAATGTTTAATATATATTTGTTTATTATATAATTTGTGTATAATATATATATGTTTAATATATAAATGTCTGTTTTACCTGAAGATTGTGTCTATACTAACAAGTAATAATTGGTTTATTTTAATTTCTTACATGCCTGACCTTTGGTTAATAAAGGAGAAACATACTAAAATCCTGACATTTACTGGAATCACAACCCTGGATCTCTTTGGTTAGCATATTTAAATTTGGTCAGCATATTGAAATACTTCTAAATATTTAAATACTTCTATGATCTTATTGTTGTGAGTATTCCCTCTAGCAGTGCAAATAACAACCTATCCATGCCTTTGCATTGTGTACAATTCTTGTTGCCCTATTCATTGCCTCCCATTAAAATCTCTAGTTGTTTTTCACATGACATGTATAACTATACCTCCCTCCCACCTGTAGCAGATTTTTATAAACATATATAAGAAATTATGCTTATATTTATAGCATCCCCTCTAGGACTACAGCTACAGCTCCCACTCACACTGGCAGGCAGGGGCCCCTGAGGGCTGCTGACTATTTTTCTTTCAAGGTTCTAGGGTTAACCAAAGGGCCTAAGGTTCCTAATGTTGTTGCTCATGATATCCCACCATTACGCTCTCCAAATACAGAAATGGCTCCCACACCAAAGGCACACTGCATTTTCTTGAACACTCCTGGTTACTGAGGAGAGTGGATTCAAGCTCAGAGAATATATATGGATAAAATATTTACTCAGTTTCCCAAGTTTGCTGGTTACTGAAAGTTTTGTTCTTCCTTTGTGGAGTCCTCATGAAATTTTCCTAAGTCTGCCTGATTTCCTTTTTTTCATGTGTCTAGCTTATATACATATATAATTGATATCATGTGGCTTGCCTTCTCAATGGGTGTTGGGGGGAGGGAGGGAGGGAAAGAATTTGGATTTCAAAATTTAAAAAGAAAAGAATGTTTAAAAATAAATAAACAATAAATTGACATGTTAAATAAAAACAAAAATCACTTTAGTGGTTGAATAGAGGATGAATTGGAGTGGGGAGAGACTTGAGGCAGGCAGACCCAACAGAAGACTACTGTGAAAATCCAGGTGTGAAGTGATGAGGGCTTATACCAGAACAGAGACAAGGGGGCACATTCATTCATTCATTTATTTATACTTTTTTCTTTTTTTTAAATTTTAATTAATTAATTTTTAGTTTTCAACATTCATTTCCACAAGAGTTTGAGCTCCAAATTTTCTCCCCATTTCTCCCCTCCCCCACCCCAATATGGCATGCATTCTAATCACCCCTTTCCCCAGTCTGCCCTCCCTTCCATCACCCCCCTCTTTCTTGTAGCATAAGATACATTTCTATACCAAGGGGGCATATTTAGTAGATAAAGGTGAAAGTGATAGGCCTTAGAAATAAATTGCATATGGGGATGGAGTGAGAGAAAGTTTGGAGTCAAAGATGACTTAATTTGCAAGCCTGAAAGATTGAGGGAGTGCACTGTGTTGCCCTCTACAGTAATAGAGGGAAGGTGTTGCAGTGGGCATGGTTTAGGAAGAAAATAAGTGGGCTCTGTTTTGGATGTGTTGAGTTTAAGATGTCTACTGGACACATCCAGTTCAAGATGTCTGAAAGGATTTGGAAATGAGAAATTTGAGGTCAGCAGAGAGTTTGGGGCAGTATAGTTGAGAATCATTAGCATTTTGTTGTTTGATTGATTAGTCATGTCTGACTCTTCATGACTCCATTTGGGGTTTTCTTGGCAAAGATACTGGAGTGGTTTGCTATTTCTTTCCCCAACTCATTTTACAGATGAGGAAAGTGAATTAAATGACTTGCCCAGGGTCATACAGCTAGTAAATATCTGAGGCTGGATTTGAACTCAAGTCTTCTTAACTACAAGGCAGGTCTTCTATCTACTGCACCACCTAGCTGCCTTTCATTAGCATAGAGATCATAATTAAATCCATGGGAACTGATGAGATTACCAAGTGAAGTAGTGTAAAGAACTCAGGGACACCTATGGTTGGAAGGCATGATCTGGAGGAGGATCCAGCAACAGAGACAGAGAAAGAACGTTCAGATAGGTTTGACTAGAACCAGGAAAGAGTGGTGTCCAGAAACCCTGTAGAAGAGAATCAAGAAGAGAGTTATCAACAGCGTCAAAAACTGCAGAGAAGTCAAGGAGAATAAGGATCAAGTAAAGGCCACTAGATCTGGCAATTAAGAGATCATTAGTGACTTTGCAGAGAGCAGCTTCAGTTGAATGATAAGATCAGAAGCCACATTTTAAGGGGTTAAGAAGAGAGTGAGAGGAGAGAAAATGGAGGCACCTATTGTAAATGGCTTTTCTGAGGAGTTTAGCTACAAATGTCTATGAGATACAGGATGATGGTTGTGTTAAGTGAAAGTTTTCAATGGCCCTTTTCCTTCATATTTTAATAACATTTCAATTTTTTCTCTTATTTCATCTAACCTGGGCTTGAGGGCAAAGGTTGCATTTATTTATTTATTTGTTTCTACTTTTACATACTTATTTTTATTTTTTATGATTGCTCTGCAAAGGTCAGCAATACATTGTTGTATGACTTGAAACTGAGAGCACTCTGGACAAAACCCAGCATGAAACCCTCGCCTATAATTGAATTCTATTTCCAATTTAGTTATGTTACAGTATTGATACATAATGAAAATATTCATGTCTTCATTCCATTTTTTTGTGCTTTTGAGCTCTTCCTACATCAATGTCATCTGTACTTGAGGATTCTAGCAGTTGGGGTACTGGATATGGAAATGAGAAAGAGACTTCCAGGCATGTGGGACAGCCAGTGAAAATACAGTCTGGAGATGGAGTATGTTATGCAAGGAATAGCAGGGAGGCCGGTGTCACTGAATAATAGAGTACATGGCTAGGAAAAAAAAGTGTATTTAGTATGGAAATGTAGGAAGGGGCCAGGTCGTGAAGGACTTTGAATGTTTGACAGCTGAATGGAGGATGGAATGGAGCAGGAAGAGACTTGAGGCAGGTACTAGAAGGCTTTTACAATAGTCCGGGCATGAACTACTGAAGGCGATGGCAGTATCAAAACAGAGAAGGCGGTACATATGATGTATGTAAAGAAAGTAGATTTGACAAAACCTTGGAAACAGGGAGTGAGAAATAGGGAAGAATCAAGAACGATACTTCTGTCACAAGCCTAGGTGACTGGAGGGACGGTGGTGCTCTTGGCAGTAAGTGGAAAAAGTCAAGAAAAGGGAGAGTTTGCTGGGTTCAGTTTTGGACAGATTGAGATTAAGATGACAATGGGACATCCAGGTCAAGATTCCCAAGAAGCAGTTGGGTGTGTGAAACTGGGGCTCAGAAGAGAGTTAGGTCTGAATAAGTAGATCTGGGAATCATCAAGATGATAACTGAATCGGTGAGAAATTATGAGAGCACCACACAAAATAGTGTAGAGAAAGAAGAGGAGAGGGGCCAGGACAGAGCCTTGGGGGGATACAAACCTTGAGGGGGTTATTATGATTTTTGTTATTGTTATTGTATTGAGGCAGTGTTTGTTGCCCAAATTCCCTTTTCCCATGGTTGAATGCTATGCTTCATCAGTGAAAATTGTGGTTTTATTCTGTCAATCTAAAAGAGAGAGATTATGTTCTCTTTATAATACTCATTTATTTTGGGAGGAGGTGCTCCTTTTCCATTTTGATGTTGTTGTTGTTGAGTCATTTCAGTCATATCTCACTCTTTGTGACATCATTTGGAATTTTCTTGGCCAAGATACTGGAGGGGTTTGCTATTTCCTTCTCCAGCTCATTTTATACATGAGGAAACTGAGGCAAATAGGGTTAAATGACTTATCCAGCTTGCATAGCTAGTAAGTGTTTGAGGTCTGATTTTAGCCCAGGATTTTAGCCTACTTTATCCACTGTGTCACCTAGCTGCTCCCAACCCCCAAATTATAGAAGAATTATAGAAGTCCTCAAATTGATTTAAGTATGATGGTGGTAGTTTCTCAGAGAAACTATAACAACTCTTTTAGAACAGACATACATCTTCATATTCGTAAATGTTTATTTGAAGAATTTTATTCTAGGTATGTCATTTCATAAAAAAAAATCAATTAACCCATTTGTTAATTTGATTCTATTTTTATGCAATGAATTAATTGTGAGATAAGTCTCTTCCATTTTGAGGAACAAGACAATGGTAACAAAAAATGTTTTCAGGTGTTTTTTAAGTTAGTTGATTCATTTACACATTGATTTACTTCAAAAATCCCTTGCTTCCCTGCACACCCCTCTATGCCTCACTAAAGACACAGCTATTCTTATTCTTATTTTCTTCCTCTGTCCATCAGGCTTGATGTTTATGGTCATAGCATTATTAGAGAACTTGTTTTCCATGAATTTGACAATAATCCTTTGATTTCGCCCCCCACCACCACCCAAGTCGAATATTTGTTGCTCGCCCTTAAAAATTAAAGGAAGACCCCTGAATTAAAGTAAGAAAGGGTTGGAAGAGATTCATTATTGTAATTCTGGTGATATATCTCCTTACACTTTTATTACTACCCAAGTATCAATTATATGGAGGTGAATTAAGTAAATGAAGTCAGTGATAATGATATGTCATGTATAGAGATTCAGGATCTCTTTAAAAAATGAAGATGTGTCTTTTTTATGCCTTTTGCTTCCCTTTTGAGTTTCTCTGAATTTTGACCTTAGACATGGTTAATCAAATGAGAGTACTAACAGATAAGAACTGTCTTAGCATCCATTTTATAGAAGTGTACAAAAATTTATAAGAAAAGAAATCAGCATAAAAGTGACTTTAAAAAGTTTAGCAAGTGTCAGTTAGATCTGGTGTGACATATATAAATCACTGATTTCATGTGCTAAATGGATTTCCTTGCCATGTTAAGTAACTAACAATATATGCAAAGTAATATATCCCTGACAGTCACTCCTTACATTTCTCCCTAGTTGCAATGTCTGTTTTTCAGTAGAGATGGCCAATGGAGGTATCTTGATCTCCTGGGGGGTAACCTCCTCTTGCCATATAACCCCAAAAAATTCAGTCAGCTTTTTTATGAGCAGTGGATTGCTGCTTTGTAAATCTTAGCTGGGATAGAATCAGCATCAGGTGCTTTGCCACATGTGACGTGCATAATGGTTTTCAAAATCTGTTGTTCAGGTAGAAGTTAAATTAGAGAGGGACTGACTTCAACTTGAGATATAGGTCCATAGCTTCAGCATTGATTGAAGATGGTCTGTTGAGAACACTATAGAAGGGTTTAGCCCATCTCTCCAGGATCATGTCCTTATCACTAATTATTATGGCTCCATTAGCGCTGAGTAGTGGAGATGCACCATAGGTCTTTGGCCCATAAATAGCCTTCAGGGCATCATAAAAGCAGTTTGGATTGTTACTATCAGTGTAAGACTTAATTTCATCTGCCTTCTTACTGAGCTGAGAATCGTGTATCTCTCTAAGCTTTACTTGTACTTTACTTTTAATGGAGTACTGCCCTTCTTAGAGACAGATGAACTATCCTGCTGGCAAACCCTGTGGAGTTCTCAGTTTTTTGTTCAGCAGTTTCCAAGTTTTCCCATCATTTTTGTCAAACCAATCTTGATGTTTGCAAGTTCTAGTCAAGATGAGAAAATGCAATGCTATACAACAAATCTCTGAAAGCTACCCACTCCTTTTCTGCTTTACTGTTGCCAAACATTCTCAGCTTTCCCTCCAAGTTAGTGATGAACTATTGATACCTGGAGAAGCTCTTTACTCTGTTGACATTAAATCTTCTGGTAGCTATCTTGCCTTAGGGATACCATTTTGTTGAATGTGAATGTTTAACTTGGAGAGGATAAGTCAGTAATCAGTCCAGCACTCTGCACCATATATTGCCTTCATTATTCTCACATCCTGTCTCTTCTCCTTACAATGACATAATTTTTAAAATGTCAATTTCTGCTGCAACGGTGCATCCACAAAGTTTTATTGTGTTTAGGGAAATGGAAGGCATTGTTGATGGTGAGAAGGTCATAAGATGCATAAATTTTCAGTAATAAGTGACTATTGTTGCTGTTTCCAACTTTATTCCTCCCAAGGACTCCTTCTCACGTCTGATAGTTCATGCCTACTCTGGCCTTGAAGTCACCAAGAATTAAAGTCTTGTCCTCTTTCAGCACATTGATGTTTCAACACACGTCCAGGTCCTCATAATTGTTTTCTTTGACATCATTAGGCTTCATCATGGTGAGAACATACACATCAATGATGGTAGTGTGGTGTTTGGGATGGCATTGAATATATAAATTCTTTTAGGTAAAATTGTCATTTTCATTATATTGACTCTACCTACCCATGAACAATTGATGTTTCTCCAATTATTTAGATCTGATTTTATTTGTATAAAAAGTTTTTTTTAAAACAATAATTTTATTCATGTAGTTTCTGGGTTTGTTTTGGCAGATACATTCCTAGGTATTTTATACCATGTAGAATTATTTTAAAGGGGGCATTTCTTGCTATCTCTTCTTGCAGCATTTTGTTTGTGATATATGTAGGAATGCTGATGATTTACTATTTTATATCTATTTTTATCTATATCCATTTTATGTGGATTTACTTTGTATCCTGCTACTTTGCCAAAATTATTAATTTTTCAACTAACGTTTTAGTTGAGTCTTTGAGATTTTCCAAGTATATCATCATGTTGTCTGCAAAAAGATAGTTTTATTATCTCATTTCCTATTCTAATTCCCTCTGTATCTTTTTCTTCTGTTATTGCTGCTGCTTGGATTTCTAACAGAGTATTGTATAATATTGGTGACACTGGGCATCCTCGTTTCATACCTGATCTTACTGGGAAGGCTTTTAGCTTATCCCTATTACAAATAATGCTTGCTGATGTTTATCAATTTAAAGAAAAAGTCATTTATACAGATGCTTTCAAGTATTTTTAATAGAAATGAGTGTTGTGCTTTATCAAAAGTTTTTTCTGTATCAATTGATACAATCATATAATTTTCATTATTAATATAATCAATTGTGTAAATAGTTTTCGTTATGTTAAGCCATGCCTGCATTCTTGGTATAAATGCCACTTGATCATAATGTATAATCTTTGTAATATATTGTTGTAATCTTTTAACTAGTATTTTATATGGGATTTTGCATCCATATTCATTAATGAAATTGTTTGTTCTCTGTTTTTATTATCCTGGTTTAGGTATCAGTATCATATTTGCTTTTATAAAAGGAGTTTGGTAGAACCCCTTCTTTGCTTATTATTACAAATAATTTATCTAATATTAGAATTGGTTGGTCTTTAAATATTTGATAGAATTCACTTGTAAATCCAGGTCCTGGTGCTTTTTCCTTAGGGAGCTCATTTATGGCCTGTTCAATTTCTTTTTCTAAAATAGGTCGATTTAGATATTGTATTTCTTCTGCTAAACTAGGTAGTTTATATTTTTGTACTCATTCTTCCATTTCACTTAAATAATTAAATTTATTGTCATATAATTGGGAAAAACAGCAACAACAACCACAACTCCTTATAGATATACAACTTCCAGGAGCCAAGATGGAGGAGTAAGCAGTAAATCGCTGTAACTCTCCCATATCCACCTCCAAACAACTAAAAAATAGTGCACCCAGACAAATTCTTGAACAGCAGAACCAGCAAAATTATGGGGGGGGAGACACTCTTTTAGCCTAAGAAAAATGGAAGATAGGCAAGAAAGGTATGTCTCACTCAGGTAAAAGGGGAGCACAATCCAGGACAGGAAGAAACCCAGCAAAGCATCAGCAAGCCCCATCTCAGCAAACCAGTGGGAGATCCTGAGCCCCACTGTGGTGAAGCAGGCAAGTACCAACATCAGCACCCCCACATGCCTTAGCATAGCCAATGGAACCAACAGACTCCAGCTCTGAGAACTACCATGTGCTTTAGTACAGCCTAGGGCAAACATATATCCTCCAGCTGCCAGACTTCCACACGCTTCAGTGCAGCCCACAGCAAATAAGCATTGTCTAGAGGCCAGATCTAGATGTGCTTCAGCACAGCTCTGGGCAAACAGGAATCATCCAGCAGCCAGACTTCTGCATGCTTCAGTGTAGCCCCAGGGAAATGCAGAAACACCACATCAGGCCTCAGCACACACCAGACATGACCATTAGGACTCCAGCTTGGCAACAAGTGAACTGCCAGACCCCTATGGCCTTCAGCAGCCTCAGCTGCCTCCCATCAGTACCTCTAGGCACAGAACAAAAAACCAGGGTCCCCTGGAGGCTTCAGGACAACCTTAGGGCAGCACCAGGTAAACAGTCCACACTGGCAGTGCCTGGCACAAGAAACATGAGACAGTGTCCCTTCCAGCCTGGGAGCAAAGCTTAAATTTAAAGGAAAGGAAGAAGGCCAAAAACAAACAAATGAGCAAAAAACAACAAAAAAGAATTTGACCATGGAAAGTTATTATGGTGACAAGGAAGACCAAGACACAAACTCAGAAGAGGACAACAATTTCAAAACACCTAATGGGTAAAACCCCAAAGAAAAATGGGAAGTGGTCACAAGCTCAGAAAGAACTC
Source organism: Trichosurus vulpecula (assembly GCF_011100635.1). Classification (NCBI taxonomy): domain Eukaryota; kingdom Metazoa; phylum Chordata; class Mammalia; order Diprotodontia; family Phalangeridae; genus Trichosurus; species Trichosurus vulpecula. Next base: position 383,208,583 of record NC_050574.1, read on the forward strand.
ATGGAGGAGCTCAGAAAGGAGCTTAAAAATCATGTAAGAGAGGTAGAAGAAAAAGTGGGAAAAGAAATTAAAGTAATGGAAGAGAATTATGAAAAAAGAATCAACAGCTTGGAAAACTGCTTAAAAAGTAGAATTGGCCAAATGGAAAAGGAGATGCGAAAAATCTGCTGAAGATAACAACTCCTTAAAAGGTACAATTAGCCAAATGGAAAAGAAAGTACAAAAGCTAATTGAGGAAAACAACACCTTAAAAGATAGAATTGGGCAAGTGGAAACTAATGACTATAAGCCATCGAGAATGAAACAAATTCAAAAGAATAAAAAAATGCAAGAAAATGTAAAATACCTCATAGGAAAAATAACTGAGCTGGAAAATAGATCCAGGAGTGACAATATCAGAATCATTAGACTACCTGAAAGTCATAATCAAAAAGAGGACCTGGATAGTATCTATCAAGAAATCAAGGAAAACTGCCCTGATGTCCTGGAACCAGAGGGCAAAATAGGCATTGAAAGAATCCACCAATCACCTCAGGAAGGAGATTCCAAAATAAAAACTCCAAGGAATATTATAGCCAAATTTCAGAACTGTCAGGTCAAGGAAAAAATACTATAAGTGGTCAGAAAGAAATAATTCAAATATCAGAGAGTCACAATAAGGATTACACAAGATTTGGCAGCTGCAACATTAAAGGATCTGATGTCATGCAACATGATGTCCTGGAAGCAAAGGCAAACCTAGAATCACCTACCTGGCTAAATTAAGCATAATACATCAAGAGAAAGTGAGCATTCAACAAAATAGAAGGATTTCAAGCCTTTGTAAGGAGAAGACCAGAACTAAACCAAAAATTTCATCTCAGTATCAAGACCCAAGAGAAAAACAGGTAAAAAGGGAAAAGAAAACATAAGGGATTCAATAGAGCTAAACTGTTTATATCCCTACATGGGAAGATGATACTTGTAATTCTTAAAAATTATATCATTAATAGTACAGCTAGAGGGAATATACATAAACAGAGGTACAGGCATAAAGTGAATTTGAGTGAATGACATAAAAAATAAGGGATGAGAAAGAGGAGTACACTGGATACAGAAGGAAGAGAGAGGTAGAATGGGGTAAATTATTTCACATGAAGAGGTTTGAAAGACCTGTTACAATGGAGGGGAAGATGGGAGGGTGGGGAATGAGCATTACTTGAACCTTACTCTCATTAGTATTAGCTCAAAGAGGGAATAATATACACAACCAGTTGAATATAGAAATCTATCCTACTCAACAAGGAAGTAGGAGAGGAGGAGATCAAGTAAGGGAGGAGGGAGAGTGGGGACTGACAGAAGGGAGAGCAGATCAGTGGAGGTGGTAGACAAAAGTAAAATATTGGTGAGGAGGGAAAGGGTGAAAGGAGAGAAAACAGACAGATGGGGAGAAGAATAGGATGGAGAGAAAAATACAGGTAGCAATCATAACTGTAAGGTGAATGGGATGAACTCTCCCACAAAACAAAAGTGGATAGCAGAGTGGATCAAAAAACAGAATTCTGCCCTATGTTGCTTACAAGAAACACACTTGAAGCAGAGAGACATACACAAAGTAAAGGTAAGGGGCTGGAACAGAGTCTATTGTGCTTCAGCTGAAGTAAAAAAACATGGGTAGAAATCCTGATCTCAGACAAAGTAAAAGCAAAAATAGACCTAATTAAAAGAGATAAGGAAGAAAATTACATCTTGCTAAAGGTTATCATAGACAATGAAGTAATATCAGAACTAAACATATCTGCATCAAGTTATATAGCATCCAAATTCTTAAAGGAGTAGTTAAGTGAGCTACAGGAAGAAATACGTAACAAAACTACACTAGTGGGAGACCTCAATTTTCCCCTCTCAGAATTCAATAAATCAAACCAAAAATAAATAAAAAAAGAAACTAAGGAGGTAAGTAGAACAGTAAAAAAAATAGATATGACAGACCTTTGGCATGATTTAGACATAAAGGGTGACACCATAAGCAAATTAGAAGAGCAAGGAATAGTCTACCTGTCAGATCTACAGTGAGGAGAAGAATTCAGGGCCAAGCAAGATATAGAGAGAATTACAAAATGTAAAATAGATAATTTCATTTATATTAAATTAAAAAGCTTTTATACAAACAAACCCAATGTAATCAAGATTAGAAGGAAAGCAGAAAGCTGGGAAACAATTTTTACATCAAGTGTCTCTGATAGGGACTTCATTTTTCAAATATATAAAGAACTGAGTAAAATTTACAAGAATACAAACCATTCCCCACTTGATAAATGGTCAAAGAATATGAACAGGCAGTTTTCAGATGAAGAAATCAGTGTTATCTATAGATGTATGAAGAAGTTCTCTTAATAACTTCTGATTAGAGAGATGCAAATTAAAACAACTCTGAGATACCACTTCACACCTATCAGAGTGGCTTATATGACAAAAAAAGGAAAATGATAAATGTTGGAGAGTATGTGGAAAAATTGGGAAACTAATACCCTGTTGGTGGAGTTGTGAAATGATCCAACCATTCTGGAGAGCAATTTGGAACTATGCCCAAAGGGCAACCAAACTTCATACCCTTTGATCTAACAATACTATTACTAGGTCTGTATCCCAAAGAGATCATAAAAAAGGGAAAAGGACCTACATGTGGAAAATATTTATAGCAGCTCTTTTCATGGTGGCAAAATATCGGAAATTAAGATTATGCCCATCAATTGGGGAATGGCTGAACAAGCTTTGGTGTGTGAATGTGATGGAATACTATTGTGCTATAAGAAATGATGAACAGGCAGATTTCATAAAAACCTGGAACAACTTGTACGAACTGATGCAAAGTGAAATGAACAGAAACAGGAAAACATCATACACAGTATCAGCAATATTGTGTGATAATCAACTATGAATGATTCAGCTCTTCTCAGCAACACAATGATCCAAGACAAATATAAAGGACTCATGAAGGAAAATGCTATACATATCCAGAAAACAAACTAATGGACTATGAATGCAGATAAAAGCACATTTTTCCCCCACTTACTTTACTCTTTCTGGTGTTTTTTTAATTTTGATCTTTTTCTTCTTTCACAGCTGTGACTAATATGGAAATATTTTTACATGATAACACACATATAAACTATGTCAAATTGCCTACTCTTTTTAGGGGGAGAGGGAGAAAATTTTGGAATTCAAAATCTTGTAAAAATGAATATTTCAAACTTTCTTGACATATAACTGGGGAAAAATAAAATGCTACTTAAAAATTGGGGGAAACATAATTGCTTTGATTTCATCTTCATTAGTGGCATGTTTATCCTTTTCATTTTTAATACGAGAGATTTGATTTTCTTTTCTCTTTTTAAAATCATATTAACCAATGGTTTGTCTATTTGTTTTTTTCCATAAAATCAAGTCCTGGTTTTATTTATTAATTCAATGCTTTTTTATGCTTAATTTTATTAATCTCAGCTTTATTTTTTAAGGATTTCCAATTTAGTGTTTAATTGGGGTTTTTAATTTGCTCTTTTTCTAGTTTTTAAATTGCATACCCAATTCATTGGTCTGCTCTTTCTCCATTTTATTGAGGTAAGCATTTAGAAATATACATTTTCCTCTGATTACTGCTTTCTATTAGAAAAACAACTAATTTGGAGAGGAGATTGAGCCTTTCTTAATCTGTTCTCCAAATTAGTTGTTTTTCTAATAAGATGTTTAATATACTCTTCTATTTTTTCATTCTTTTTGTTTTGCTTTTATTATTTTTTGGTGTCTTATGATGTGATTCACTTCCTCTTGCCCAATTCTAGTTTTCAAGGAAATTATTTTCTTCCTTAAGATTTTGGGTCTTTCTTTTTTCCCAATTGGTTGACTTTCTTTTTATAATTTTCTTGATTTTTTTAATTGTTAATTTTTCCTCAATCTCTCTTATTTGAGTTTTGAAGTCATTTTTAAGTTCTTGTAGGAACTATTTGAACCCATGAACATTTGACATTGCTTTGGGGTAGGAGTGGCTTTTATCTTCCTCTGAATATGAACCCAGCTTTTCTTTTACACTTTAGTAGCTACCTATGGTCAGGTTCTTTCTGCTTTGCTTAATCATTTTAATTTTTATTTTGTTTTATTTTATTTTTAGTAGCTTATTATTGTAATCAGGTCCTGAGTTGTGGTTAATGGAGCCACACGCCTCAGGTCCTTCTTAGTGTTGTTTTCTGAATTCTGTCCAGGCGCCCAACCTCAGATATTCTTCTCCTCCTTTAACTAAGGCCCCCCAGCCACGCTGTGCTGAAGATGCTCTTGCTCTCTGTAGTACAGCACTCATCAGGTATGAACTTATTCCTCCTCAGCCACAGCTGCACCCCAGGATCATGTCTGGGCAGCACCACTAGGCCTGTTATGCAGAGACAGCAGAGGGTTTTTCATTCTTCCCTTATTGAGCTATATGATCCCTACCCTGTTCCTTAGATGAAAGTTTGTGAGGTGAAAGTTCCTGAAGCTGTGCAGTGAGAGTTCTTGAGGCCCAGGATGCTTTTCCCACCGAGCTGTATCCAAGAACTTTTATTTGCTTATTCAGCAGAGTTAGCCTGAAAGTGTTTGCACTTTACTCAGGCCAGACCTCAGCCTAAGTTCTGTTTTTCTTGGAGGTCTTCTCAAGTTGTTTTAGGAGGACAGCTACTTTAGTTTCAAAGCTCCCTGGTTAAGGAGAAAATATTGTAAGCAACAAGACAAAAACAATTTAGATATTGCAAAGCTATAAAAAAGGTTTTCACAAAGCCTAGCAGGTTCTACACTAAAAGGCTGTAGGTCTTGGAACATTATTATTTTGAAGAGCAAAAGAGTTGGCACTGTGACCAAGAATAACTTACCCAGCAAAATTGAGTATAATTTATTTTTGCCACTCCATATTAATTTGAAGGTGATGTTCTGTCTGTTTGTGGAAAAAAAGTTGGAGAGCATGGAATTTTCCGACCTACTCTACCATCTTCCTAGAATCCCCTCCTACTGGTTTTTACCATTTTGATGTACTGTTTTACCAGGGAGTTCAGTTGCCCTGACCTGTTTCTATATTCCCTGACTGCCTTTCACATTGTATTTCCCATCAATAAAACCTGATTGCTTTACTTCGCTTCTGCTAGTTCCTATCTTGCACTAGGCTAAGTCTATAATGTGTACACACACGCACACACACACACACACACACACACACACAGAAATGCTATATATACTGGAATGGAATATTTCTAAACATCATTAGAGCATTTTCTATCAATACAGGCCTTTTCATGATTCGTAGAGAAGTGCCCATTTTTAACACTGCAGTTTCCAACGAGTCATAACAATGACATTTTAATTTCAAATGATTAATACTATGTGGACTTCTAAAACCAAAATCAGATTCCAAAGAGCCATTCCAGCTCTGCCAATGATACTAACAAGACATGAGAACAGGTAAGAACGAGAAATTATTGCTTCTTGCAGTATAGGTATCTAAGGTGACAGGTCTTTAGTCTCTTCCTGATTCTTTACCTCTAGCCAGTTACTCCACTAAAGGACTTTGGTTAGGGCCACATACCCAAAGAAGCACTAGTTCTTAAGTTCCTTTAATTCTTTTAGACTGCTTTTGAATACATCAGGTATTCTGATTTTATTTTTTTGCCCTTTTGTTTTTTAAAGAGAACACTGTGATGTTCAATAGCTTCTTAATGTAATTTGAGGGAGGTTTGAGACTCTAAGACCCTGAATGAGGAAGAAGCAGCAACTCCCTTATCCATCACTTGTGTTGCTAGGGTAAAGAGCATGTGGTTCAGTCCAGGGCCCTAGGGTCTCAGCCTTGGTGTTAAGGTCCTACCAAGATGGGCATGGATTTCCATGTTCCAGTTCTGTTTGTGTTCATATAGACAGAGATAAAGGATTTCTGAGATTGTCAGAAACAAGTTCCACCAAACAGGTGCTGCTAATGTATCAGGGTGTTGTTTTTTTTTTCTTACTAAATGGAGTTTGTAGTGGGTCAGTAACTTCAAACTTCTGACCAAAGGAAAATATGAAATCTCCCATATCTTCCTCTACAAGATTGAAATAATGCTTATGAAGACCTGTGGGTTGGAATAATATTAGTAATAAAAAGAAGCAATAATTTCTCATTACCTGTTCTCATGTCTTGTTAGTATCATTGGCAGAGCTGGAATGGCTCTTTGGAATCTGATTTTGGTGTTAGAAGTCCACATAATATTAATCATTTGAAATTAAAATGTCATAGTTATGACTCTTTGGAAACAGCATCACTTAAATTCCAAACTGTTGCTTTTAAAAAGGCTAATTCTGGGTTGGGTACATTAATGTCAATGTCCTATAAAACTGCCAGCTAAAAAAAAATGTCAGCAGAGACATTTTTTCTAGCCTATGTCAGCACAAAAGGGTGCCTCAGTGGTTTCATCTCCAAGCAGCTGCATGCTTTCATTGACATTTGTTGACCTTTCTTTGTTCATTCAGCCTAACCTCTTAGGTTATTTCCTGGCCTCCCTTCAGTGACCTTTGGCCAACACTGACCTTTAGCTGGAGAATGTGACATTTTGTTCTCCTTTAGCTGACATATGATGCTCTCATTATTCAAAGGTATGTGAAAATTAAGACCTTGAGTGACCTTTCAGTTCCCTTTCATTTATTGGTCTGTTTTAGGTGCTTGCTCAGCATATTACCATGACTAGGTGGAGGAGGGCAGGGGTGAGGTTTAGAGTGGGCATAGAAGGAGATGACTAATATCTTTTGTATCCCATTAACCAAAAAATCTGCACAAAAAACACACAATCTAGATAGAGGATAAACACTTAACCCTGGAGGCTCATTGTTCTTTTATTTAAGTACTTCAGAGAGTAAATATTTTCAGTGCTTAAGTTGAGTTCTTTTTTAGATTAAAAGTTTGATAATTAAAATACAAATATTTCTCTTCCTACCAAAGGCATTTCTGAATCTATTTTTTTTTCATTTAATAAAATGCCAGCTTTATCATATTTACCTGGGAAATATGCTACAAAATGATTAACTGTCTAATTTAACTTTTATATTTAAATCTAAATATTCCAATATTGTCTTTGTCTTTGAAGCTGTTTTCTTCCCAAATAAAAAGGTTTCACATGTCTTATTGATATATGTGTGTGTGTATACACCCACAAAAACATCCTTCTTTTTACATAGGGTATTTGCTTGTTAATGTTAAAAATAAAGAGATGACATCTGAATATTTACATACTTTTTCTGTGAATAAATCAGTGACTGGAAAAATGGTGTGAGAATTCTGTACAAGGATGTAGATTAGTAACCTCTCTGATTTGTGATCTTATATACCTGCTTGGGACATAGAGTAATTCATGGTCACATAGTTAATGTCTCTGAGTTGGAATCTGAACCCAGGTATTTATCACTCCAAGTCAAGTGCTTTCTTTAAAAATTGTATTTAGTCTCTCATTTGTGAACATAAATGCCAAAATTTATGCCATCAATTCTTTGTTATAAAAATAAGTAAAGTTTATTTGAAATATTTTCTAGTTTGATAAAGATGGAAGATCTATTGTTTCACTAAGAGGTAGGACTTTCAGAATAAGTGGGATAATTTAATTATAATTCACTAATTATAATTAAGAGGTTGATTCAACTGTTAGTTTTCAAATACTGACACTGAACTGAATATTTGAACTATCTGATATCTATTTTCTTAAAATATAAGTTTTATTTTTTCAACTTGTTATTAAATAACATATAAAAACCTCCAATCCACAAAATACACACACACACACACACACACACACACACACACACACACTACATAAAATGTAATCTACGTGCACTTTATTCATACTCTTTTTCAGTCCTCTCTTTTCTTATTTAATTCTTTTTACTATTTTGCAATACTTCTACTATGCAGCCATGAGTTTTAGACAGAGGATATGATTTACTTATCCAAAATGCAAGCAAAAGCCATTGGCAATGAAATTTAGTCATGTAGTTATTTAGTCATTTGTGAGTCAGACTGTGAATTTAGGAAATATATTTCATGGTATCAAAGGAACTGGCAGATAGGATTGCCCAGCCATTGATCCTTGAAAGATGGTAGAAAATGAGAGAGGTGCCTCAGGTTAGAACAATAGCAAATGCTTTAATTTCAAAAACAGAAAAACAGTGAAACCCTCAAACAATGGGCCAGTGTTCTTGACCTTGACCTCCAAGCCTTTCAGAATTCTAGAATATTCCATCAAAGGGTAATTAAAGAACACACAGGAAGTAGAAGTCTTACTAGATGATACATCAGGAGAATGTTGCAAAATAACATAGATTTTAGCAAAACATTGTATAAAACAAATCATTCTATACTGATGGACAAGATAAAGAATTGTGGGTTAGATAGATGATAGCACAATTAGGTACCTTCAGAATTGATTGAAAGATTAGATCCAAAGAGCTTTGATGCCCTTGGGAAAGAGTCTCTTTTAGAGTAAATTTGGCATTTCTCTGGTTGATCCTGTTTTGTTTAATAGTTTTGTTAATGAATTACATGAAGTCAGTTCTTATCAAATGGGCAGATGAACTAAATGTGGGAAAAATAATCTTAAATGCAAGAGCCAGGATACAAAGAGATAATGACAACATTGGGTCAAATTCAATTGGATAGAATTTAAAATGTAACTGAAGTTAATTTTATAGTCGGATTAAAAAACTAACCATACACATACAGACTGGAGCAAGAGTAGAGACAATGGTTTATTTGAAAAGATATCTTGGGGTTTTGGTGAACCATGAGTCAACCATGAGACATGGCAGTTCAAATGGTTAATGTTATTTTAGGTTTCATTAAAAGAATAATAGTGTCCAGAACAAAGATGGTCATACACCACTCCGATTTAACCACATCTATTTAACTACATCTGTATTAGTTCTGAGTACTATATTTTATGTAGGACATTAACCATTTGTAGCATGTTCAGGGAAGAGGAATTAGGTTGATGAAGGAGCCATGTTGATGAAACTAGAAATGTTTAGCCTGGAGAGTAAAAGACTTACTGAAGAATGATAACTGCCTTCAAGTATTGGAAGAACTATCATATGGCAGAGGAATTAGAATTAGTCTTTGTTTTGTTTGGTCCCAGAGGGGAGAACTAGGAACAATGGGTAGAAGTCTCAGAGAGGTGGATTTAGGGTCACTGCCTTAGGAAGTAGTGAGTTCCTCTTCATTATAACTCTTCATTTGAATGCTAGAGCAGGATCACCAAACATTCTTATTAAAAAAACTAACTTTAACAAATATAGTCTAGAATGAGGGATGTGAAAAGATGACAATGGCATATTAAACAACAACAGCAAATCTGTCATTTCCAATTACAAGCTTGTCCATTGCTCAGGCTAAATTTGAGAAATACTTAGAAATATAACTTTCCACCAAAGGAGAAAAAAGCAGAAAAAGATTCTCATTACTTTTTGAAATGAACTAATTTTCAGAATACAAGGGTGGCAAGAAAGCAGAGACTCTCTATAGGCATTTATAGAATAATACTTCAAAGAAACTTTGCTGCTTTGTGGCTGAGATCAAATTTTGTATTTTGGAGACTGGATAGACAGACATTTGGGAAGGACAAGATCAATATTTTTTAAAATTTCAAAAGGTTGAGTTAGGGTGAGCAAATACATTAGGCCTTTTAAAGGAAAAGCTTAATGGTTAATTTTTTTAAAATGAGATTTTTTATTCTTTACATTTTAATTTTTTATTTTTAACCTTGTGTTTAAATGTATCCATTATCCATTAAAAAAGCGTAACAATGATCCAAAGATATTCTGACCAATCCAGCAATCCTGAAATATATCTGAAGACACCTGAGAAGTTATAAGTACTGTAGAAAACTTCAGAGGTGCTTTTGTTTAACTTTCCAAAAAAACCATAGAATTTTTGTGTATGGTAATAACAGCTATCATAGCCTATTACAAATTATTCTCGTTTTGATTTTCTAGATTTTGGAGCATTCATTGTCTTCCTTCTGCTGCTGCCAATTGTAGTTTTATTGGTGGTGGTTGGGAGTGGGGTGGGCACTATGTTGTTAATTAGCATATACTTCTTAGAGAGGAGAGAGAAATAAAACAAAAAATGCAATCAAAACTTCAAAAAGAAACTAATTTTAGGGGCAGCTAGGTGGCCCAGTAAATAGAGCACCGGCCCTGGAGTCAGGAGGACCTAAGTTCAAATCCAGCCTCAGACACTTGACACACTTACTAGCTGTGTGACCTTGGACAAGTCACTTAACCCCAATTGCCCTGCCCTCCCCCCTCCAAAAAATCCACTAATTTTAAATATTTCTGTTAAAATAGTTTTTAAATTTATACTGAGGATTTTAGATTATGAGATAATTCCATTATTTCATTTATCCATGCCACCAACCTTGCATGGGATTCATACCTGTTATTGCTTCTATCTTTCACCAAAGGCCCTAATAGGTTTTACAAATATCTGGATAGACTCATACCCATTGAATGATTCCTCTGGGGTCAAATTATGAGTCACTGCAGGGAACAGAAGTCAAGTCTCTCAGTAATAACATTCCTAATAATGGAAAACATTTGTTTCATTAACATGAATTCTATTTAGGACAGGATCTTTAATAACATAATGAAAATTGTCAGAGGAGCAAATACCTGGTAACTGGTACAAAAAGAAACAATAATAATATTTTCTAGGGATGTATATTCAGAATTGGCCAATTTCTACGTTGCCCAATTTCATTGATACATGTTCAATCTTTTTTGTTGTCTTAATGTTATTTAATTTACACTGGAGACAGTGGAATATCCTTCCTGCCCATTCCCTTCCCCCCCAAAATAGTACTCAGAATATTTCTTTCCATTTTCACAAGGCATGGATTTAGTATTGGTTTAGTATTTTTTCTGTTTTCACTAAAGGATTTATCTCGAAGTATGTATACAATGAAAGATCAACTTGGAAAATACTTTGATGAATCCTGCAGTAAGTATGAAAGTCAATTGAGGGGTTAAAGTCTCTCAATAAACAAAGAGGAGAATTCTATGTAAATGTGACTATCTGTGGGGAGTATGGAGACAGAGGGAAGGAGTGGGAGAAGAAATGAGTAGTCACTGAAAGAAAAGTCGCTCCAGGTAAGATCAAATAACAAATTATTATTTTTTTTTGGTAATAGTAATAGTACCTTGCAAGAAGTCTTTTTTCTGCAGGTACCTTTTTATCTTTTAAGTACATATAAATGTCATAACATGTTTCCCTACTTTGGGGAATGTTTAGCACAATCTTTTATTTGGTTTTACAATTTTTTTGTAGGAAATGTCTTTAAAATCTATTTTTGCATTTGTTGAATTTTGCTCTTTTTTAAAAAAATCATACTTTAAGATTTTTATCTTGACTTCTGAAAAAAGTTTAACCTAGTATTAGATATATGGCATCTTTCATATCAGAGGATCTTTAAAGTAACCCATGGTAAAGTTTAGAATATTTGAAAATCATGTCTGGCAGGAGACATTAGTTTTCCTGCTTCAAATTTAAGAATAATTAACAACCAAGAGACAATCAAGGTCTTTTTTTTTCCTGCTATTGATAATGTCTACTTGTCATTTGGATGGTTTTCACCACCAAATATAATATGATGAATCCCTAATCAGTAATATATCCTTCTTGGGTAAAATAAGTCATATGGCCTTCTATTCTTGGGTAAATTCAGCACATGTTTCATAAAGTTTTTTTTAAAATGTGCTTTATTAATAAAAATTCTAGTTTGCATCCATATAGCACTTTAGTGGAATTACTATTGTCCTGAGGAAGTATAACTGAATTTCTTTGACCTTTTAAATCAATTAATCCACCAATCAATAAACATCTATTAAGCACCTACTGTGTACCAGGTACTGTGCTAAGTGCTGGAAATACAAAAAGGGGCAAAAGATAGTCTCTGCTCTCAAGGAGCTCACAGGCATTTTATTTCTCCATATTATTTTGTAATAACTTCATGAATTAAAAAAACACATACATAAAGAGGGGATCAATATTGAAAATGTAGTTAAACAAATAGCAAATTATAAGTTTCTTATACCAAGTTACTTATGCTTCTACCAATTACTATTTTATGAGTAGTCTGAATACATATAAAATAGCATCTTTGCCCAAGTTCCTTCATATAACTTCTATTTTTTTCTTCAGAGTAAGATCTATTGTAATTCATGTTAATTCCACTAATATTCTCTGCTGTTTTATTGTGGGAGGGGGGAAATGGGAATCACCTTAGATATCAGGGATATTTCTGGATAATTAATGTTTTAAGGGTACAAAGTTTTGGTTTGTTTGGTTTGGTTTTCATTTTGGCTGAGAACTTTAATGTTTTATACATAAAATACTTTCTCGAATATTAGAATTTTTTAAACTTTAATTCTTCTAACTCTAAGACAAAGAAGCAGTGGGATCTCTACAGAGGTTCTGAGTCAGAAAGAATGGGCTTCAAATTATGCCTCTGACTTATTGCCTGTGTGACTCTGGATAAGTAGATAAATCTCTCAGTGCTCTAGGCAATTTTCTAAAACTACAGACTGTAGAAAGAACTTTCTCACTGGGACCTCCCTGAAATACCAAAACAATAGGTTCAGTAAAAAAACAAAAATCCAGGGCATTTTATCCTTAAACTGAAGGATTGGGAGAATAAATAATTTAATAAATAGAAACATATTGAAACTCCAACCAACATATAGCAAAAAGATTAATACCAAAATTCAGCACATTTCTTTTTTAAATGATCAGTCTTTTTTTAATTTAGTATTTTATTTTCTCCAGTTACATGTAAAAACAATTTTTAACATTCGTTTTTAAATCTTTGAGTTCCAAATTCGCTCCCTTCCTCTCTCCCCATCCCCTCATTGAAAAGGCAAGCAATTTGATATAGGTTACACATGTGTAATCATGCAAAACACTTCCGTATTAGTCATGTAAAAGAAAACATAAACAAAAAACCCTTGAGAAAAATAAAGTTAAAAAAAATATGCTTCAATCTGTACTCAGACACCATCAGGTCTTTCTCTGGGAATGGATAGCATTTTTCATCCTAAGTCCTTCAGAGTTGTCTTGGATGGTTGTATTGCTGAGAATAGCTAAGTCATTCACAGCTGATCATCTTACAGTATTGCCGTTAACTTTGTACGCAGTACATGGCACTTTGCATCAGCCCATGCAAGCCTTTCCAGGTTTTTCTTTGATCATCCTGCTCAACATTTTTTATAGTAAGTAACTTTAAGTAACAGAATTTCCAGATCATTATTATTTTTAATTTTAGATTTATATCTTACTGCAAACTACTAATAATCTTATCAAAGAATGTTCTAAATCACTAATAAGAGAAATGCAAATAGCAGCAATCGAGTTTTCACCCCATTCCCAGGAAATTGGCAATCAAGACCAAATATTGAAATAGTGATAGAGGGGGTTATGGAAACATAGGCACACTAATATCCTGATGGTGGAACTCTGGGTTTGTCCAATAAGTCTTGAAAGCAATTTGGGATTATGCCAGAAAGAGACTAAAATTTGTCCATGCCCTTTTACTCAGGGATCCCACTACTAGGCCTATATCCCTTAAAGTCAAACACAGAAAGAAAAGCCCCAGACGTCAAAATATTTATAACAGTACTTTTTGTAGTAACATAGAACTAGAAATAAAGTATCATAGATGCTGATTGATTAGGGAATGACTAAATAAACTGTAGTACATCATGTAATGGAATATTATTATGCTGTAAGAAATGTCAACAATACAGAGAGGCTTGGGACAAACTAATCTCAACTGATACAGAGTGAAAGTAAACAGAACTAGGAAAACAACATACACAATTATTACAACAATGAAAATGTAAAGAACAGCAACAAAACAATCAAAACCAAACACTGTAATTATGATTATCACGCTTGGCCGGCAAAGAAGAGATATGAGCATGTACTTTTTTTTCACATTTTCTTTGCAGAAATGAGGTGTAGAATACCATATATAGTGTCATACCTCATTGATGTGATAACTAGTTTTGGTGAACTGGCTTTTTTTCCTCCTTTTTATTCCTTGTAATAAGGCATGGCTTTCAGAGGATTGGAGGGTGTTGTATATTGAGAACTGGGGAGGGAGGACTGTACATTGGGAATTAAAGGTAATGTAAAAGCGTATCAATACAAATTTAAAATAAAAAAAACACACCATGCTACCCTTAGTTATTGTTGTCAAAAGTACCTGCTTTACTTGTCCTTTACTTATTTTATAATGTGACCTTTCATATTCAAATTGCATTAAATATTCAGGTCACATTATTGTGATATATGTTGTAAGATATATGATATATGGTATAAGATGGTATAAAATGCAACAAACATTTCCTACAGAGGATTGTAAATCAGAAATTTGTTAACACTTCTCGTCAGTTCTCATGATTTCTGTGTTATGCCTTCAACACTTAGATTATTGAATAGGGGCCATTTTTATAAAATTCAACCAGGTGATGGTTGATGAGGCAAACTTTGAGAACCAAGTACATAATAGGCATGCCCAACAGTTCTACAAGGTGGTTGGGGTGTCAGAAAGCCTTTTGATTTCTTTTATTTGTGTTGACTAATGAAAGAAAGCCTGAATATATGTTTCGTGAATATGACAGTTCTACTTCAGACTAATCACTTGTGGTTTACAATCCCCAGAGAACCTGGAACTACTCTCTCAGCTAATTAATTCTTTGACGTCTTTGAAGCTTTTGCTTCCCTTCCCCCTCAACCCCTCACACCCACCCCTTGGCTTCTGGCTTGATCTATGCATTCCAACTGAGCCAAGTTGTATAAAAGAAAAGAAGAAAGGAAAATCCTATTTCTTTCATTTTGTGAAGTCGCTACTAATTTAGATGGCTTTCACTCTAATTGTTTAGGTGGTAAATTTCTTTTGTGATTTTAACGGCAGTTTGCAAAGGAATATGGCTGCCATAATGGTGCTTAGAACTTGATACCAGTAGCAGTTAGAGTTAGGAAGAAGCCACTAAGGTTTATGATGTAAATATGCATATAAACACCTTTTCAATATTCAGATCATACAAATTTTGATTATGTAACTTTAAAGAACTCGATTACTGATCTGAAAAATAGAAATATTAGGACTTGCATAAATAACAATTTAAATCTTTCAATAATAAATCTTATACTGTAATAAATATCTTTTAAATATAATAAATCTTTTTTTTTAAATGAGTGAACTCTTCTCAACGATAAGTGAACTAGCTAGAACTATATTCTAAAATTAAGGAGCTTGGTCAGACATTGACTGAGGTCATCCACTGCATCACCCCCTGCATTCAAGGCCATTGCCAGTCTTCTTGAATTTTGTATTGCCACTAGACTAGAGAGTGAGGCTAATGACTTTGTGCAGCTCTGCCTCACTTAAATCCAATTCATACACAAGTCAAGACATCATCTCTTGATGTCATTGGTCTTCTTCAACACAAAGAACAAACAAGTTCATCTGATTTCATTTCTGGGTCTAAAAAATACTCTCTGTTGTTTACTGAGCAAAATTCCAACTCCTCTGTTCCTGGCATTCAAGGCTTTCAACAGTCTCTTACCATTCTACAGCAATGGAGAAGTTTTGAAAGCTGTGGATAAGTTCACTCACCTTGTTAGTGTACTTTCCAGGGATGTATACATTGATAATGAGGTTGATACACGAATTGCCAGAGCTAGCTCAGTGTTTGGGAGGCTCCAAAGGAAAGTATGGGAGAGAAGAGGTATTAGACTGACTACCAAACTGAAGATCTACAGAGCTGTGGTGCTGACCTCACTGTTTTATGCCTGTGAAACCTGGACAGTCTACCAGCGCCATGCCAGGAAATAGAATGTCTTCCATTTGAATTGTCTTAGGAAGATTCTGAAGATCACCTGGCAGGATAAAGTACCAGACACTGAGGTCCTTACTTGAACTAAACTGCCAAGCATTCAAACTTTGCTTCAGAGAACACAACTCCAATGGGCTGGCCACGTTGTTCGAATGCAAAATATACACTTGCCAAAAAGACTATTTTATGGAAAACTCACAGAGGGCAAGCATTCACATGGTGGTCAGAAAAAATGATACAAGGACACTCTCAAGGTCTCTCTCTGAAGAACTCTGGAATTGATTCTGTGATATGGGAGACATTGGTACAGGACCACTTAGTATGGCTTGCCCACTTCAGAGAAGGTGCTGGGCTCTATGAGCAAAGCAAAATTGAAACAGCTCAAAGGAAACGCAGGATGCGCAAGTTTAGAATGTCCACAAGTGTTCACAGGGACTTTTTGTGCCTAACCTGCGGTAAAGTGTTCCAAGCTCCTATTGGCCTGATCAGCCATAGTTGGACACATCGAATCTTGATTCAAGCATAGTGATATCATTTTGGTCCTCTTCAAGATTGAAAGACAACAACCAACCAACCATTCTACCTTTCTCCCTTTCTCTTTTACGTTGCTTTCTTCAATTTGATCTAGTCTTCAGTCAAATTGGAACACTCTGTGCCTTTGGGGCACTGAACATTTTAAACTTTAAAAAAATTAGTTATTTTGACTTTATTCAATTAATGTTTGTTGTGGTAACTTCTTGCCCTTTCTTTGACTGTTACCTTTGGCTGGAAGGTATTCCTCTCTTAATTTATTCAATACCTACCTGTTCTTTATAGTGCAATTAAAATGCTACCTCCCCAGTAAAGCTTTTCCTGTTCTCTTCCCTGCTCTCTGTAAGGATGAAAGCCTTATCTAAGAGTCCTGGCCCTTTGAAGAAATTTTTGTATTTGTTTTTTTTTTTTTGAAGAGGGTGTTAGAAGGGAGGGAGAACACCAGCTTGTAGGAGTTTAGGGAGTGAAGTTAGCTGTGTCCTATGAGAGATAATCTGGGCTTTTAGTTCAGTTGTGAGTGGTAAGGAGATAGCTCTTTCCCTCCCTTAGAATCTACCACTAGCAGCCTGGATCCTTTTTCTTCCCTTTCATTCCCTGCCCCCTCCCCTACACAACCCAGAAAAGTTTAGGAGTGAGCTGGCAGAAGACCAGGAAGTACAAGGTACAAGGTATAGGGATGAGAGTTTACAGACCACAACCCTCCCTTACCACCAACGTGTCAGCACTTGGGGCAAAGTTCTGGCTTTCTTGTCTCAGTTGTTGTTCATCCTTCACCCTCAAAGAGGATCAAAGTGACATCATGATGTTGGGGTCAAGGTACAATGTTCTTTATTATGGGAGGTCAGACCAATATGAGCTCAGAAATGTGAGCTCTACCATGGGTCAGGTACAAATATTCCATTTGAACATTTGGGATGTTACTGTATTTAGATTTGTACATCTCATATTTATTTTGAGTTATTATTCTTCTCTACTCATAGAACACTACGCCTTCTTTGCAACAGGCACACCATGCTGGGCAGTCCTTTGCCAGTGTCTCTCATGTCTCACAAATGATTCCAAAGTTCTTCTGAGAGACCTTGAGAGGGTCTTTGTACTGCTTGTTCTGACCTCCATGTAAATAGTTGCCTTCTGTGAGTTCTCCATAAGATAGTCTTTCAGGCAAATGTGCATTTGACATTTGAACAGTATAGTCAGCCCATCAAAGTTACGCTTTCTGCCCTAGAGTTTGAATACTTGGCAATTTAGCTCAAGAAAGGACCTTAGTGTCCAGTACTGTATCTGCCAGGTGATCTTCAGAATCTTCTGAAGACAATTCAAATGGAAGCAATGCAGTTTCCTGGCAAGGTACTGCAGGTTTCAGAGGCATACAGCAATGAGGTTAGCACAATGGCTCTGTAGATCTTCAGTTTGGTAGGCAGTCTAATACCTCTTTTCTCCCACACTTTCAAACCTCCCAAACACTGAGCTAGCTCTGGCAATGTGTGTGTCACCCTCATCATCTATGTGAGCATCCTTGGAAAGTATACTGCCAAGGTAAGTGGACTTATGCACAGCATTTAAAATTTCTCCATTTGCTGTAACTGATGGTTCAATGTATGGACGGTGTAGTGCTGGCTGTTATAGAACCTCTGTTTTATTGGTGTTAATTTGTTAGGTTATAATTAATGCAAGCAGCAGAGAATGAATCCATACTCTATCACATCTCAGCCTCAGGGGCTGCATTGAGTGCACGATCACACTTGTGAGCAAAAAGTCATGGATCAACTCTCCTTCCACTTTAGTCTTGGGTAATAGTTTTTTCAAGTTAATACCACCAGTGTGATAGCTGACCTTGATGGTATTTTCATTCTTGTTGATGGCATCTGAAAACATCACTGAAAAGATCATGGTCAAATGCATTAGAGCAAGCACACAGCCTGCTTCACTTCATCGTTAACTGGAAAAGCATGAGACCAATATCCTTTAACTAGTACCGATGCAAGCTTGCCATCATGAAACTGGAATATAATAGTAATGAACTTCTCTGAGCAATCAAATTTTGCCATGATATTCTACAAGCCCTCACTACAGACAGTATCAAAGGCCTTGGCCAGGTAGATGAACTTTGTGTATAGACCTTTGTTCCCTTATCTTAGTTATGGCTCCAGTAAAGACCTTCCTCCTCAGACCTCATATAGCTCATTGTTTAAAACTTTGTCAGCCATTTAATAATATAATAGCTAGAAATGTTTCTGTTATCCCTCTATTGAACTGTAAGTACCTGTGTCTTAGGTAAACTTTCTACTTCCTTAACAACCCAGATAGTGGTCTGTATGTAAATCATCTGTTATATTTTATTGCCTATATAATTTTCCACAAACAATTGTTGAATGGATGAAAAAATCTACGAAGTAGATGGTCTTTCCTGCCTAGTGAGAGAAAGCTGTTTTTTGATATAATATAAGGCCTCAGGCACTATAAGAACTTAAAAAATATTCTTCTAGGAAAAGATGTTGTAAAGGATAAATTTTTTAAAAATACAGAATTTGAGGGTTAAAACCCTAGAAATATAAAATAATTGACTTCTCCCTTTTAGTTCCATATTTATTCAGTTTAAATAAATTTTAAAAACTCTGGGAATTTCTTTTCTCCATAGTGAAGTATTTCTTTTATTTTTTAATAAAATTTTATTAAACAGAGAAATCTTACTTGAATAGCAGAGGACATTTTAAACTTTGTAGCTATATATGAACTGTGCCACAGAAGCCAAGGTCACACACAAATTTAACCTCAACGTGGACAAAGAAGCTTATGTTTCATGGCCACAAATTATATTGTTAACCTCTTTCAATGTGTATTACAAGAAGGAATCCAGAACTAATCCATACGATGCCATCAACAAGATGGTGGTGGTGACCCTTCAAAAATATTGGCATAAGTGACCGTAGATAAATAACATCACTTTTGTTTAGGGCAGACAGCAAATAATGACTCTTTCTTGCTGGGCATGTCTTAGCCCTGCAATCCTGGATTTAGGGAAACATATGGCCAAGTTTGACCTTCTAGTGGTTTTCCTTTATTTTGTCCAGAGAACAGAAGGCTGTGAAGATAGTGAGACTATTAAGGAGTAGGGAATCTCGATATATGTATGTTCACAGACAAAGACATCTATAAAGCATGACCCAACTGAGAATATTTTGAAGATTCTAGGGTGCTCTTGAATTTCTCAGAAGCAAAGAAAATGCAGACTACCAAATGGGTGTAGGTGTTGGTGTGAGCTTTACCAGGTACTTTGCCCTTGATAAAATTTAAACTGGCACAAGACATTCTACTGGCACAAGAATGTTCAGGAACCTAACTGAAGGTAATCTTGGATTGCTGTTTCTCAGATTGCTTAGTTCAACAGTTACAGAGAAATATTCTATGCCAGGTGGCAGTGTATCTTTAAGGAAAGAAATACCTGGGCAGTTTGCTATTTTACCATTCATTCTTCTTGCTACTAGCTTCAAATCTACTGCTATTTTATTTTCCTGTTTTCATAAAATAGAACACTTATTTTTGTGTCTAATCCTATACAAATTAAGGATTATTTAAAACTAACATTTGGTGAATGCTTCTGATGGAGTGGCATGAAATAAGGACAGATATACTAGGAATGAACTTGCACCATTTTAATAGCCAGACAGGTCTCTACTATTCTAAATAAAGTAAAAATCAACATGGGAGCACAAAAAATAAACAAAAGGAAATACAATTATCCCTTCTACATTACAGGGGCTAGGGGTGCAGTGTCTCTGAGAAAATAAAATTCATGTAAAATATTTTAGCCTTCTTTTCAAATCAGAGAAGGTCTGAATTTTTTTCTTTTTCTTTTTTCCCTTTCATGGGCTATTTACAGTACCTTATTGTAAAAATTGGGTTAAGTATAATACAATACTATACATATATTTTATGCATTTATGAGTTTCTAAACTTTTTCTGTGTCATCTGCTTGCCTTCTCACGATATGCAATTTTTGCAAGACTCCCCCAAAATTCCCATTTAATTTCTTACCCTGACCTGCAATATATTGAAACTGTGGAGAAAATCGTGATATGGAAGGGATAACTATAATCTAAATGAAACCTAACCTCAAGAGATCTAACTGAAACACATTCAAGAAATGTCATATGCAATATGCAAACTCTGACGAGGGAATGATCAATCAATCTGTAAACATTTATTAACTGCCAAGTATGTGCCAGGCTGGCAGCTAGGTGGTACAGTGGATAGAGTGCCAGACATGAAGTCAGGAAGACTCATTACTATAAGTTCAAATCTGACCTTGGACACTTACTAGCTGTGTGACCCTGGGCAAGTTACTTAACCCTGTTTGCCTCAGTTTCCTCATCTGTAAAATGAGCTGGAGAAGGAAATGGCAAAGCACTCCAGTGTCTTTGCCAAGACAATCCCAAATGGGGTCATGAAGAGTCAAACATGACTGAAACAACTGAATAATAACAAATATTCCAAACACTATGCTAAGTCCTGGGGATACAAAAAGAGGCACAAGATAGTCCCTACTTTCAGGGAGCTCACAATCTAATGAGGGAGAAAACATGCAAACAAATATAGACAAAACAAGCTATATGCAGGATAAATAGGAAATAGTTAACTGAAAGAAGTTACTAGAATTTAAAAAGGGTTGAGAAAGGCTGCCTGTAGAAGGAGAGATTTTATTTGGGACTTTAAGGAAGTCAGGGAGGTCTATAGTTGGAGAACAGGAGGGAGAGACTTTCATGTATGTCTGATAGCCAGAGAAAATGCCCAAAGCTGAGAGATGGAGTGTCTTGTTTATAGAACAGCCAGGAGACCAGTGTTACTAGATCAAAGAATAAGTTTTAGGGAATAAGGTATAAGAAAACTGGAAAAAGTGAAAAGGGACATGGATTTCGAATGCCAAACAGAGCATTTTGTATTTGCTCCTGGAGGCAACAGGAGGCTACTGGAGTTTATTGAGTGGTAGTGGGAGTTGTGTGTATGTGGGTGGGGGGGAGTGGTAGTGACATGATTGGACCTGCATTTTAGGAAAATCACATTAGTGGTTGAATGGAGAATGGAATGGATCAGGTAGAGACTTGAGGCAGGCAGATCCACCAGAAGCCTATTGCAATAACCAAGGCATGAGTTGATAAATATCTGCATTAAAGTGGTGGAAGTTTCAGAGGAGAGATGTAAAGTTGAAATCAGCAGGTCTTGGCAACATTTTGGATATGGGGGTGGACTGAGGTGGTGAGAGATAGTGAGGAATCCAGAATGTCTCCTAGGTTGTGAGTTTGAGGGACTAGAAGGATGGTGATGCTTTCTTCAGTAGTAGTGAAGGTAGGAAGAAGGGAATATTTGAAGGGGAAAGATGAGTTCTGTTTTGGAAATATTGAGTTTAAAATGTCTACTGGACATCCAGTTTGAGATGTCTCAGAGGCAGTTGGAGATGTCAGATTGGAAGTCAGCAGTGGGATTGGGGCAGTATAGCTAGATTTGAGAATAGTCACCATAGAGTTGGTAATTAAATCCACAGGAGATGATGAGATCACCAAGTGAAGTACTATGGAGAAAGAAAAGGAGAGGTTCCAGCTTATAACCCCTAAGGGCACCTACATTTGGAAGTCTTGATCTGGATGAGAATCTAGCAAAGGAGATAGAGAAGGAGTAGTCAGATAGGTAGGAGGAAAATCAGGAAAGAATGGTATCCTGAAAACCTGTAGAAAAGAGATTTTCAAGGAGGAGAGAGTGAACAACAGCATCAAAGACTGCAGAGAGGTCAAAGGGAATGAGAACTAAGAAAAGACCATTGGATTTGGCAACTAAGAAATCATTGGTGACTTTGGAGAGAGCAGTTTCAATGGGGTGATAAGGTTGGAAACCAGATTGTAAAAGGTTTAGAAGAGAGTGAGAAGAGAGAAAGTGGAGGCACCTGTAGACAGCCTTTCTACGAGTCTAGTTACAAAATGCAGAAGAAATATAGAACTATAGTTAGCAGGGATGAAAGGATCAAGTAAAGGTCTTATCTAGGCATGCTTGTAGGCAATAGGGAATGAGTAAGTAGAGAGGGAGAGATTGAAAATAATTGAAAGAGTGGAGATAATAGAATGGTGAGTCTTTTGGAGGAGACCTGATAGAATGGGATCATTTGAACAAGTAGAGGGGTTAGCCTTTTGTAAGGAGTAAGGCCACTTCATCAATTGAAATAGAAGTTAAAGAGTAGAAAGTGGAAGAAGGCACCTAAGTGATAGGGGATGAGGAAGAAGGAAAAAAGAACTCAAGGCAAATAATATTAATTTTTTATTTAAAATATGAAACAAGGTTCTCAGCTAGGGTGGAGGGGGAGAAAAGGGAACCCACGGGATATTTGAGAAGGGATAAAAAGGTTTAGAAAAGCCACTGTGGAGAGTGAGATAGTGAGGTGATAAAGGAGGTATAGTAGGATTGCCTAGCAGCAGTGAGGGCCCAGTTGAGGTTGTGTAAAATAAATTTGTAGTGGACCCAGTCAGACTGGTTGCATGATTTTCTCCACTTTTATTCAGCAGCACATGCATAGGTGTGAAGGTAATGAGTGATTCAAGGCTGAGGCTTGTTTGGGCACAATTGGTGATATAAGGGGGCTAGGCATGCAAGAGAGAACATTGTAGCATTATAGAGTTGAATTGGTGTGAAGATGGGAATAAGAAGAGAGAGCGGCTAGTGTAGGAGAAATGGTTTGGGAGAGAATTGAGGGGTCCAAGGGATTGGAGATCATGATGTGGATAAAGAGTAGGATTATGTAAGGGAAAGGAGAGGGAGAGGAGAAAAGCCAATAGATTATGACTAGATAGGGGGATTTCAAAAATTTTGAACACGGAGGTGATACTTTTGTGGGCGATGGCAAAATATCAAGGGTATCTCTATATGTGGCTGATATAGGTTGGAGGAGTAGCTCATGGGAGGTGAATAGATGGAGGAACTAAGTGATTGGAGTATTTGAGAGAGAATACATTGTTGAAGTCCCCTATTATGAAGGTAGGAGCTGGGGAGGAGAAAAATTTTTAAGTCAATTATTGAATTCATTAAGGGAGGATTTTGGGTTCTGTGGACAATAACTACCAAGATTTTGATTGGGTAGTAGATATGAACAGCATGAACCTTCCATCACTGAGTGATGGGAGAAGAGGGAGAACCTGGAAGTGGTAATAGGGAACAAGGAATATTCCATCTTCTCCTCCTCAATCAGTGATCTGAGGAGAATGAGTGAAGGTGCAGCCATCACTAGAAAGGGTAGCCAGGGAGGCTATGTAATCAAGGGGAAGCCAGGTTTCAGTAAAAACTAGTAGAAGGAAGGAATGGGAGGGGAATACATTTAAGATGAAGGTAAGTTTGTTGCCTATAGAAGAGGCATTCTGGAGGTCTGTAGAAAGGCTGGGTTGGGTTAGAATGAAATTTTGGGGAGAAGTGTTGAGGGGGATGGGAATGAGGAATCAGGTGGTAGGAGGTATCCAGTGGGCATTAGATGATGATTTATGGAAGTTCAAAGTCACTGGATGTGAAGGATATGAACTGGTCAGAATGTTCATCAATGTTCCTCAAAGGACAGATGTGGTGGGTGATGGGAGGCCTGAAGTCAAAGAGATCCAATCCAATACAATAGACATTTATTAAGAGCCTACTATGCATCAGGCACTAAGGATATGATTAATTAAAAAGAAAGACAGCCCTTACCCTTTAGGAACTTTCATTTTAAAAGCGGGAGATAACACACACAGTGCCAGGCCATAGTAAACACTTAAATGTATTTTTGTACTTAATTTAGCTAGGTAGATGGTTTTCTTAATGTTCTATTCACTCTTTTGCTTTAACTTCACAGTCCCTGACCCCAAGCACTTGGAGCCACAAAATCGATTCCCCTCAAATCTTCAGATTTCATTTAACCCACCCATAATCATCAACAAGAAAGTTTGGCTCCTTATCACACTATAAGGCATAGCAATCCCATACAAACATGCCTGATCCATACTAAAGAAATGCTAATAGTAGTATTAAATGGCTCAGGATTTTTAGTGCATGGGAAGTTGTTTTGGAGCTGTAGTAAAAGAAACAGCATAATAAAAAGAATGTTTGATGTTAGTAGGACCTCCAAGATTGAATTCAGGGAAAGTTTAGAGCTTACTGTCAGAGGCCACAAGAAAAGTAACATTGATTTCTTTAATTAATTCAGGATGGAAGATGGTTCTTAGGGAAAACTGGCTATCAGAAAGCAGGGAGCCTTTACTACTGTACCAATTACTACTGCCTACCTCCCCACCCACTAATAGCGATTAAAACAACTTCCCCAAACAGAACTTTTGAAAAGGTTTCAGTCTATTATGAATTGAAGCTAAGAAAGCTGATTATTCCATCTAAACATTCAGTGTGTCAACAAATTATCTTCCTATATAGAAGCATCTCAGGCTAGCATTTTAAATGAAGGCCATGATGGCATTAGTGGCAGCCCTCAGGTGACCTTGGGCAGTTTAGTCATTTACTCTGAGAGTCAATTTTTTGATCTGCTTAAGGGTGAGGCAATCCTGACTCACCCTTCTGGTGAGAAATAAGTAATTAATTATTATGAGACTCCTTGGCATCTTGCAGTTCAAGGGAAGGCTTCATGTATTGCATTACCAAGGCCTTCACGTTTCCATATGAAGGAAGCTCTGCCTTGGTTTAGAGCAAATTCAAATAGAAATGAAAGCAATTAATCCATGCATAACAATCCCTGCAGGCAGCATACTGACTTTCTTTTAAAATGTAGTATTTTCTATGCTTTTTCGTATTTTTATTTATTTGGTTAATTATTTCCCAACTACATTTTACTTTGATTCAGTGCTTGGGAGCTGCCGGAGCATGGGGGCCACTGGCCCTGTGTTTAACACCTCTAGTTTAGAGTTTTGAGCACTGAAATTGGAGTCAGGAGTTCCATACTTGGGTTTGCATCCTGATTTGGGCAGTTATTAATAATGGCTCTGGTTGAATTCAGCCATGATTTTTTCATCATTAATAAGTGGATAATAATATTTGTAATGTTTATCTACAAGGTTGCTGTGAAAATCAAATAATAACCATACCTTGTATGTAAAGGACTTTGTAAACCTTTCAAGCATTACATAAATGTCATCAGGCACTAAGGATATGATAAATAAAAAAGAAAGACAGCCCTTATCCTTATCAGTTATGTTTCACCTTGTCACCTTCCTTCATTCTAGGTATATAGATTCATAAATGGCACACTTGACAATAGAGTCTCAGCTTTCTTCTTTACATTGTCACAAAAAGCATTTTTCTTTCTTTCTTTCTTTTTTATTTTTAATTTACAACACTCAGTTCCACAAGTATTTGTGTTCCAAACTCCTCGCCCTTCCACTCCTCCCTGCAACCCCCGAGATGGCATGTAATTCAATGTAGGTTCTATATATACCTTCACATTGAACTTATTTAAATAATAGTCCAGTTGTAATGAAGAATTATAACCAATCGAATGAATCATGAGAAAGGAGAAACGAAACCAAATTAAAAAAAAGGAAAAAAAAGAAAGAGAGCAAAAAATTTGCCTCAATCTGCGTGCAGACTCCATAATTCTTTCTCTGGATGTGTGTAACTTTTTCCATCATGAGTCTTTGGGAGTTGTCCTTGAACCTTGCATTGATGAGAGGAGTCAAGTCTATCAAAGTTAGTCCTTACAGATACCATGTGTCTGTAATCGTGTACAATGATCTCCTGGCTCTGCTCCCCTCGCTCAGCATCAGTTCATATAAGTCATTCCAGGTTATAATGAAGTCTGTCTGCTCCTCATTTCTTATATTCATATACCACAATTTGTTTAGCCATTCCCCAATTGCTGGGCATCCCCTTGATTTCTAATTCTTTGCCACCACAAAAAGGCTGCTATAAATATTTTTGTACATACGGGTTCCTTTCCCACTTGTATGATCTCTTTGGGATATAGCCCTAGAAGTAGTATTGCTGGGTCAAAGGTTATGCACATTTTTATAGCCCTTTGGGCATAGTTCTAAATTGCTCTCCGGAATGGCTAGATCAATTCACAACTCCACCAACAATGTAATAATGTTCCAATTTTCCTACATCCTCTCCAGCATTCATGATTTTTCTGTTTTGTCATGTTAACCAATCTGACAGGAGAGATGTGGTACCTAAGAGTTGGTTTGATTTGCAGTTCTCTAATCAACAGTGATTTAGAGCATTTTTTCATATGCCTATAGATATCTTTAATTTCTTCCTCTGAAAACTGCCTGTTCATATTCTTTGAGCATTTCTCAATTGGGGAAGCATTTTTTTCCTATATTATGCAGCTGGCTTCACTTTATATATTAGAAGCCCGGGGTGGGGGTGGGGGGGGGCAGAGCCAAGATGGCAGAGTAAAAGCAGGGACTTGCTTGAGCTCTCCCCCAAGCCCTTCCAAATATCGGTAAAAATGACTCTAGACAAATTCTAGAGCTACAGAACCCACAAAATGATAGAGTGAAACAAATTTCCATCCCTGGAAGGTCTACAGGAAAGGTCTGTTGCATCAGTCTGAGAGAAGAGCACAGTCCAGCCTGGGCTGCACTGGCACAGACAGAGCTGGAGCAGGTTTCAAGGCACTGAATCACTGGCAGCTGTGGTAGTTTCCAGACTTCTCAACCCACAAACACCAAAGACCACTTAGAAGGTTAGTAGGAAAGGTCTGTGGGATCTGGGTGAGAGAACAGTGCCATCTAACCCCAGCCATAGGGCAGAGAGAGGAGCCGTGGTCAGGCCCCAGCCCCAGGGCAGTGGATGTGGCAGTGGCGGTGGCAGCAACAGCTGCTGCTTCCAGAGCTCTCAACCCACAGGCGGTAGGGGGATGGAGTGGCTGATCAGAGGGGGATTGAAGGGACCTCTGCTGGCACTGAGGCAAGATTCTCTTGCTTTCCCTGATCCTGGATCTGGGTGGTGGACCTGGGGCTAGGAGGAGTGGTGGCGTGGTAGAGAACAGTTCCAAGGCAAAAAAGAATGCTCGTAGTCACTCACAGACCAGAGCGCAGGCCAGGAGAGGATTAAACACCACTCCTTTGATCATGCTACCTTAGAAGAACTGAAAATTTATAGGTCTGTAGAAGTATCTCTGAAAACAGCTACACAAAACCTCTGAAGCTTGGGACTGTTCAATTTCACACTGGAAGCAGAGTTCTACCTTAACAAAGAGTTAAAAGTTAAGTAATTGGCTGGGAAAATGAGCAAACAGCAGGAAAAACTCAGACTATAAAATCTTACTTTGGTGACAAAGAAGATCAAAACATACAATGAGAAAAAGGCAACAAAGTCAAAGCTCCTACATTGAAAGTCTTCTAGAAAAATATGAATTGGTCACAGGCCGTGGAAGAACTCAAAAAATCAAGTAAGAGAGGTACAGGAAAAATTGGGAAGGGAAATGAGTGATACAAGTAAATCATGAAAAAGGAGTCAACAGCTTGCTAAAGGAGACCCAAAAAATACTGAAGAAAATAATGCCTTAAAAAATAGACTAACCCAAATGGCAAAAGAGGCCCAAAAAGCCAATGAGAAGAAGAATGCCTTAAAAAGAAGCCCAAAGGCAGTTTGGTGGGATATGAAGGGCCATGATTATTTTTTTTAACTAATCCTGAATTCCTACACATGGCTCTGCTACCTAATACCTGTGTGACCTTGGGCAAGTTGCTTAACCTCCCTGGTCCTCATCTGTAAAAGGAGAGGGTTGGACTAGATGATCTCTAATATTCTTTCTGTTCTATGGGAAGTTGCATTTGGAATGAATATATTTTCCCTTTGACTTTCATTTTAATATCAAATATTTGTCCCCTACCCAAAATTTGACCCTAATATTGAATAAAAGTCATATTTAAGTGTAACGAGACAGAAACCAGACCTCTCAAAGAATAGAGCATTGGGCCTGGAGTCAGGAAGACCTAGGTTCAAAACTGGTCTGAGACACTTACTGTGTGACCTTGGACAAGTCATTTACTCCAAACTGCCAGGCATTCAAACTCTGCTTCAGAGAGCACAACTCTGATGGGCTGGCCATGTTGTTGGAATGTAAAACGTATGCTTGCTTGCCATACTATTTTATAGAGAACTCATACAGGGCAAGAGTTCACATGGTGGTCAGAAGAAGCAATACAAGGACACTCTCAAGGTCTCTCTTAAAAACTTTGGAATTGATTATGTGACATGGGAGACATTGGCACAGGACCATTTATCATGGCATGCCCACAGCAGAGAAGGTGCTGTGCTCTATGAGCAAAGCAGATTTGAGACAGCTCAAAGGAGACACAGGATATGCAAATTTGGAGTATCCGCCCCAGATGTTTACACAGACTATTTGTGCCTGACCTGTGGTAGTACATTCAGAGATCATCTTGGTCTGATCAGCCACAGCTGGACACACTGAAACTGGACTTTAGCGTAGTGATGTCATTTGGACCCTCTTCAAGAATGAAGAACAGCAACCAAGCAACCAAGCAACCAAGCAACCAACCAACCTAGCAGGCAGCTAGGTGACTCAGTGGATAGGGTGCTGTGTCTAGAGTCAGGAAGTTTGTTATCGTTGTTGGGCCATTTCACTTGTGCCTGAATCTCTGTTACCCCATTTGAGGTTTTCTTGGCAAAGACACTAGAATGGTTTCTCCAGATCATTTTACAGAGGAGGAACTGAGGCAAATAGGGTTAAACGACTTGCCAAAAGTTCCACAGCTAATAAGTGTCTGGGGCCAGATTTGAACTCAGGAAGATGAATCTTCCTTTCTGTAGTCCTGGCACTCTATCCACTGTGTCACCTAGCTGCCCTGGAGTCAGGAAGACTTGAGTTCAAATGTGACTTCAGACACTTACTAGCTCTGAGACCTTGGGCAACTCACTTAACCTCTGACTTAATGCACTGGGGAAGGAAATAGGAAACCACTCCAGGATCTTTGCCAATAAAATCCCATGGACAGTATGGTCCATGGATTATGAAGAGCCTGACACCACTGAACAACAAAACCAATCCTTAGAGCACAGTTCCAATTTCATCATCAGCACTTTGAGCTCTGAATATAATTAGAAAACTCCTTGTCATCACATCACATCAGCCTCTCAATCACTTACGACCAGAAACCGTCTCCTTAAAGTTGCACATGGTGGATTGGCAGAAGGAAGGAAATACCTTGCATGCTCTTTATAATCCACCAAGAAGGGAAAATCAATGCATGCAGTAAGAAATGGGCTCTCATTGGCTAGTACCCCATTACATAAGAATCCAAGTTTTTATGTTTTAAAAGCATCTTGCTGTATCAATGTGAAGGTTATATGCATTTAATTTTCAGAAGTTATAACAAAAGTTAATGAAATGCAGAATCAATTCCTATTTGAGTACTATTATATTAAAATTCAGCAGATTATTTCTGTTTCTCACTATCTCTGTGAGACAAAATATTTAAGTGGTCCAGTTATTTCATTAATCCATTTGAGTAGCACAAGTCCTTTACCCAATAGTCAAATTTAAAGAGAATTCTTCAATTCAATGGGTCCATATTCTATTTTATTTATATAATGTTTAATATAGAAGGGTACTATTTCTTTAAAATTAAAAAAAAAACAAGCAATATTAGCATCTTGTTCAGAGTCTTCATTTGAATTTAACATTACAAGTAGCTTGCATTTGTCTGATACTTCATATTTTTTGAAAAATCCTTATTTCTAAATTTGTGGCTAAGAATTAATTGTTACGTTTAACAGCTTAGATAGAATATAAAAGCAAGGAGTGTATCTAAAATTTGAAAGTTGCTATTTCTGACAGCACTTCATCTTTTTCATTCTCACGTTGGCTTTTAGCCCAGTGTATCCTTTTGTTAATGTGTTACAAATTACTATAAAGTGCCATAAAACACAGTAAACATAAAACAATATTTCTATGTTGAAAATTTAGAAATGCTGATAAAACCTGAGTTTTTTTGTAGATGTCTAGAACCCATCATGCCCCTCTATTTTTAAAATATTAGTAATTTCTCAGCTCTAGGATTTTTCTCTTTTGGTACATCACTGATCCTGTGTCACTTATACACTTAGATTGATATGTACAGACAAATCTCAAGGAATATCTTATTCAGTTGCTTTCACAAAGGCCTATTATTCCATAGATGCCTAGAAATGCTGGATAATCTTGTTTGTGACATCAATGGATGAGGAGGAATATTGTAGTATTCTGTAATATGTAGTAGTTCTGTAGCAAATTTCAGGTTGTTGTAAAAAAAAGCTCATTTCATCTTAGGATTCATTTCATTATGCCAAAAGTTCACACATCCTTTCACCTGATTTGTGAGTGTGTCGTATGTGTCTACATACAAAATATGCAGGCAGCTTCAATGATGAAACCATTCACGTGAATTTTAATTTTGAGATTTTCTAAATATGATCTTGTGCTGTATATTTGGATCTGAATCTGTACCCCTTTTCTTGCTGGAGTTTATGGACTATTGTAATTATTTTTCTCCTTGCATCAAAGGAAATGATTGAATGACTTTCTACCATAAAATCGTGGAATTAAACTGCGTGGTATCTCTAAGTTCAGATAGTCATCTGTTTCAGGGAGATTTTCAGAGTCAGTTCTTTGGGAATTAAATTGAGAAGCTTATTTTGTTACTGGACAAAATGATTTGTATTAGCCTCATTGACTTCTATTCAGTATTTTATGAAAACAAAAATCTTAGGCACAGGTTATTCGTTTTCTTGCATCCCTCTGTCTACTACCAATTAGCAGCAGTCTTTCCTCTAGCTCCAACTGGTTAAGTGGTTCACTAAGCATGTCACCAGGGTTGCCCTGATAAGTAGGGATAAACTGTGAATTGAGGGGGCAAACTGAGCTTCCTGACCAAAAATCTCTCCCCTACCCTATCATTTTTAAAAATCTAGATTTATGATTTCATATTATCTTCATATTTACTTGTCCATGGTTGCACAGTCAGTATGTATCAGAGGTAGGACTTGGACCCACATTTTCCTGACTCTGAAGACAGCCCTCTAAACACTAAGCTATATTAGCTTTATGATTTTATTATTTCTTAAATTTAAATTCCTTTCTTCCTTTTTTTCTTCCTTCAATCTAAAACCATAAGGGAGGTTTTAACCCTTGACTTTTTTTTTTTGATTCAACTTAGTTTCCTGACTTGGGCTATATGGGGTATTCAGGGAGGACCAGCACCTCTGGTGGGAGGGCAACTGAGCCCTTTTCAGGACTGCTCATCCACCTTTGGTGTGCACCTGCCCCCCCAACTCTTATCTCTGGCTCTAAGAAGCCAGGGAATACACAGGGACCACACCTCAGTGAAACTATCTTGGCAGATGGGCTAAACCAAGTTGAGGGTAACAGACAAACCTCAAAACCACTGGTGAGGTAGGGGGATGTCTACCTCAAGCATGTTAAGACGTCTCCCAGTGGAATAGGTGGAGGAGAGAAATTTGTTCCAATGGGCAACTGAAGCAGTCACTGTGGAGTGCTTAGAACTCAGTCAGACATCACAGACACTAAGGTCGTCCACTGCATCCAGGTTTATCTTCAGTCATCTTGACCTTTGTCTTGCTACTAGACTTTGATGACTCTGGAAGAGAGAGTGAGGCTGAAGACTTTGGGCAACTCTTACTCACTAAAGTCCAGTTCATGCGAAAGTCAAGATCTAACCCCATGATGTCATCGGTCCTCTTCAAAAATGAGGGATCAGCAGCAGCAAGGCTTCCTGAGTAGACATGCGTTCTATTAGACCATGGCTGCCTCTTGCTTTCTGTCACAATATGATAAATTACATCATTATAGATTTTTTTTAAAGATGTAGCACCCATTCTGGAATATTTCCCAACTCAATATTCATAGGTATCTAGGTTAGGATGTCAGAGGGATGACTATACTCAGGTTTCAAGGGTTTAACTTCTGGAACCTTCTAATACTAGATTCATAGTTCTTCAGCATACCAGTGCGCTTTTCATTAACAGTAAGCCAAGAAGCAGAGTCAAGATGGTGTAGTGAAAGTTCAGCAACTTTGCTTCATCTTCCTCAGGATCTCTTTCATAATGACATAAAAAGGTGGCAAAACAGATTCTGAGTGGGAAAATCAAGAAGTCACAGAGAGTCATTTATTTCCAGGACAACTTAGGAGGACAAAAAAGAGGTCTGTGGACACTAGTAGAAGGAGTGACTGGGAGCTTAGCAATGGAGACCACAACAAGGTATAGTGGCAACAGCAGCCATGAAAAACAGCCAGCACCAGGGTTAGCAAGGGGGATGACTGCTTGGGCAGAAAGAGCTCTCAAGGGATCCTATTATA
The DNA here is from genome assembly GCF_011100635.1 of Trichosurus vulpecula. NCBI lineage: Eukaryota > Metazoa > Chordata > Mammalia > Diprotodontia > Phalangeridae > Trichosurus > Trichosurus vulpecula. Next base: position 383,241,360 of record NC_050574.1, read on the forward strand.
ATATGGGGAGTAGGATTAGGTGTCACCTGGGAGCTCTGCTGCCTATTTTTTCCAGTTCTGAATCATAGTTCCAGAGTGGAGAGGAGTAATCACAGTTGTGAGGGAGCAGGGGCCCTATCTGTATAAGGACCAGAGCACTGGCAGTGACCAGACCTCTCCTTAAATTGCAATGCCTCAGAAACACTGAAAACTTACAGGCCTCCCGATTAAGGTATGAAAGTGGCAGAAGGATAGAAAAGACAGAAGCTCAGGTCAGACAACACCCCGCCCAGAAATTAGCAGAGCCCAATATAACATCAAGTCCAAAGTTAAGAAGAAGGCTGGAAAATTAGCCAACAAACAAAGAATTTGACCATAAAAAGCTAAATGGTGACAGGGAAGCTCAAGAAACATACTCATAAGACAATGACTTGAAAACACCTATAAGTGAAACCTCAAAGAAAAATGCTGCTTGGATACAAGCCCAACAAGAATTCTTAGAGGACTTAAAGAAAGAGCTTTTTAAAAACAGCCAAACAACAACAACAACAACAAAAAAAGACTTCAAAAATCTTTCTTTCCCCAATGGGGTTGGTGAGACCCTCCTGAAGAAATAGGCATTGGGATGGGATAGGAAAAAAAGAAAAGAAAGACATTGAGGCATATTTTGGGGGAAAATGCTGAGAAGAGAACGGGAAGGACGGAAAGAAGTACGTACGAACATAATAACTTCAAAAGCTACAGTTTGAACTTATATACTTAAAAAGAAAAGTTAGTAATACATAACAGACATCTATAGTTTCATGTATAATTAACTTTTTTTACTCTCTTACTATGCATATGAAATGCCCATTTTAGTTGGCCTTAAAGTATAGAATAAAAACAATTTTTTTTAAAAAGCAGGCCAATAGAAATAATTAGCTCATAGCAAAAGCATTTCCTAAAATGGAATAGTAAAATATTAGCTATGATATATTCCAACTTCTCATAAATCTAGGGTGTTGTTATTTAATTGCATGTCCAACTCTTCATGACACCGTTTGAGATTTTTAGAATTGGCTTGCTACTTCCCTCTGCAACTCACTTTATAGATGAGGAAACTGAGCCAAACAAGGTTAAGTAACTTTCCCAGGGTCACATAGCTAATAAGGGTCTGAGGCCAGATTTGAGGTCAGGTCCTCCTGATTCTAGACCCACTCTTTATCCACTGAGTCACCTACCTAGCTGCCTTTAAAAATCCAGGCTGTGGAAAAGGTGGGTACAAACTTAGTATACAATAATTGTGAAGCAGACATGTAGGGAGCACATGTGTTCAAAGAGTTTCACAGCTCTGGGTATGTCAGGACTTGAAATCCTTTCTCTATTCAGTGAATCCTTATAAAGCTCCACAAAGGCTGATGTGGTTTAATTTAGTGGATTGCTCAGGTGAGCTCCCAGAGTGTGCTCTACTCTTTATTGCTAGGGATAGCTCTCTGAATTCACTGAAAACTTTTTTTTCCTGCTGCCTGGGGTCCCTCTGTTGAAGCTCCTTCCTTTCCTCATGTGAATACCTCTCTATATCCCTGTTTGGTATATGTGTCATTACTTCCTTAAACTTTCTCAAACTGATTCTCAGTGTCCCAATGGAGTTTCTTCTTGTTGTTGAATAGAACAATTGGACTATATGCCTAGTAGATAATATCTTCTACCCCTCCCCCATCATCACCCTGTAATAGCGATTTAGATTTGAAGATCTTTTCCACACATTAATGGGCTATGTGACCTGCTAAGTCACAGGAAACCTAAGTCACATATTGTGGGAGGAGCTTCCTGAGAGGAAAAGGAAGTTGTATCACAGGAAATGCTGAGAGAGCCATTATGGCTGTTAATGGCCATCATGATAGTTAGAGTTGAGGTAAAGACAGTCAACCTGTGATAACTGTACTGTGAGTTTGTTTTTGGGAAGACCCTAGCAGGGGGTCAGCTAGGTTTTGGGATAGAGAGGTTCCATGTTGTGATATTGTGTTTTAAGTTCCTTGCTGTTATGATAAAGTGGGCTTACTGGTTGTGGGAGCAGATTGTTTGGTTATAGGATATGGTACTCTGGTGTCTGAATAAATGTTTTACTTCTTCTACCTTCTATATGGAGAGTCTCTCATACTTTGCTGTAGAGAACTACATAGGCATATTCACAATTATTGTAGATGTTGTGTTTATGTTACACACCCCAAGAACTGAAGAGTTAGGTTCTTCTCCTACTGTTGGTTCTCTGTCTGACAGACTCCAACTAGTTATTGCTTGTCCAATGAAGTTGTACTCCTCTAACTCAATCAGAGAGCAGTTCTTATACTTTGTAAAATCATAACAGGGTATTAACATCTTGTTAACACATTAAAACCTCATCGTCTGTGAGTACATGCTTTGTCTACATCAGCTAAAAAGAGGAATAAACCAAATAAATCTTCTTCTTTTACAAAGACATTTTAGTCTCTAAGAATCACTTATTCAAATGCAAATTCTACTGGGAAAAAATAATCCCATAATCCTAGTGATATTTTATTCTCACATAATACTCTATAACTCTATTTTTAAATTAGATTTTACTTTTCTCAATTAATGAGCATTAAAATAATGCTCTCCCTTCTCCTTCCTTAATGGAGAAATAAGAGAAAAAAACATCTTTATCAAATATTCATAGTCAAGCAAAACAAATTCCCACATTGGCCACACCCATGTGTTTTTTAGTCCATTACCTCTCTATCAGTAAATAGCATTCTTCATCATTAGTCCTCTGGAATCATGCTTGGTCATTGCATTAATTAGAATTCTTGAGTCTTCCAAAGTTGTTCAATTTTACAATGTTATTAGTATTGTATAAATTATTCTCCTGCTCATTCCACTCTGTATCAGTTCATTCATATCTTCCAAGAATTCTCTGAAAACAACCATTTCATCATTTACTTCAGTGGGCCTTGTTGAATAGAATGTCTTAGCCCCTTGAGCCTCAGCATAATAATCCTCTATTACATTACTATTCCATAATATTCTTAATCATTTCCCAGTTGTTGGATACTTCCCTTAGTTCTTTGCTATCATGAAAGACTTGTTACAAACATTTTTGTTCATGTGGGTCCTTTCTCTATTTCTTTGAATTCTTTGGAAAGATAGATCTGATAATGATGTCACTGGACCAAAGGGTATGTGCAGGTTAGGGAATTTGGCGGCAAAGTTTCCAATTGTTTCACAGATGGCTAGACCAATGCCCTCGAATTGGGCATTAATTTGCCTATTTTCCTATAGCCTCTGCACAATTTGCAATTTTTTTGTCCAACTTTGCCTATCTGATGGATACTGAAGTAGAAATACAGTTACTTTAATTTGCATTTATCTAATTATTAAAGATTTAGAGCATTATTTTATTTTTTTAGTATGGCTATTGATAGAGTAGATTTCCTTGAAATTTGTCTATTCATATCCTTCAACCATTTATCAATTGGGGAAGGACTCATATTTTTATAAATTTGAATGTTTCCTGTATATTTGAGAAATGAGACCTTTATCAGAGAAACTGCAAAGATTATCTACTTTCTTTCTAAATCTTAGCTGTATTGGTTTTATTTGTGCAAAATACTTTTGAATTTGAAATAATCAAAACTGTCCATTTTAACTTCTGTAATCTTCTCTATCCTTTGTTTGGCTCCATAATGCTCCAAGATATTTTTTAGTATATCAAAGGCATAGTTTATATATGGTTCTGTTAACTTCTATTACATAGTTCTTGTTTTTTAACAAGTGTATTGTGTTAAAATACAATAGTAACAAAATTGCTCTTTGTGTTGTGAATATCCTTATACTGTCTTCTATTTTTAAATGTTTTATTAATGTTATTTTCTTTCTTTGTTTTTTTAAAAAAATCACTATCACTACATATATGCAAATACACGTAAACAGATAGACAGACACACACACCCACAGCCCTACACATTATTTGTGTGGAATCTGAGGGGCAGTTAGGTGGCACAGTGGATAGAGCACTGGTCATGGAAACACAAAGACTTATCTTTATGAGTTCAAATCTTGCCTTAGATACTTAGATACTAGCTGTAGGACACTGGGCAGATCACTTAACCCTATTTACCTCAGTTCCTCATCTATAAAACGAGCTGGAGAAGAAAATGGCAAACCACTCCAGCATCTCTGTCAAGAAAACCCAAAATGGGATCATGAAGAGTTGGACATGACTTAAAAGCAACTTCTTGACTTCAGACCCAGGGCTCTATGCACTATACCACCCAGCTGCCCTATGTGTACTCTTCTCTGGGCATACTTCAGTTATGAACAATTATATATTCCTCTTCCTAGTTTCTTCCTTAATGCATTCCTTTTCTCCTTGTTCTTCTTTCCTTTCTTAAAATAATGATACTAGTTCATATTTACATACTATTTTAAGCTTTGCAAAGTGATTTACAAAGCACTTCACATGTTATATCTAATTTATCTTCACAACAAGACAGTGAGGTAAGTGCTACACCTATTCCCATTTTACAAAACATGAAACATGAGACTGAGAAAACTGGAGTGACCTGCCAAGTGAAGTAACACAGCTGGCAAATGCTTCTGAGGAAGGATTTGAATTCAGGTATTCCATGATTCCAAGTTCAGAGCACTAACCATTAGATTACTTAGCATCTTCATTATTAAAACCAAGACCAAAAAAAATGACCTCCCACCACCCTAAGCAATGAGTTTTTCTTTCTCTGTTCTTTCTGTGACTAGACATTCCAAAAGTGCTCTGGTCTTTTCTCCCTCTATTAGCATGTTGAATATCAGGTCACTGGATCCAGATGGCTCTGGAGGAGAAAGTGAGGCTGGTGACCTTGCATAGCCCTCCCTCACTCAAATCAAAGTCAACTGCAAGTCACGTCATCATTTCCCTGATGTCACAGTCCTCTTCAAGAATGAAGGACAAACATAACAACTATGTATCTGTTTCCTCAACATTTAACCCTTTCTAATCACTTAAATGTGCTTAGCTTTCTAGATTTTGCTTGCATCCTGTGTTGTGTTTCTAAGATTCTAACAGCTTCTGGTCTTTTCCTGAGGAATGCTTGAAAAGTCCTCAATTCTGCTAAAAGTCCATTTTCCCCCTATAGTGTTATACTAAAATTTGCAGGATGACTTGATATTGGTCATAAGCCTTTTTTCTTTAGCCTTTTGGAACATCTTTCTATGAGATTTCTTATCCTTTACTGTAGCTGCAATGTAGTCTTTTGTAATCATAACTCTAGTTCCTTAGTACTTGAACCCTGCCTGCTTGTAATACTTTTTCTTTGACCCAGAAATAAAAATTTTAATCAATAGTATTCCTCAATTTGTTTGATTTGGGGTATTTTTTTTTTAGTATGTGGATGGGTAGATTAACATTTTTTTTTTCACTTTGCTCTCTAATTCTAATGAATATGGGCAATTTAAAAAAATGTCATTTTTGAAGAGGTAGCTAGATGAGACAGTGGATAGAGGGCTGGATCTGGAGTCAGGAAAACCCAAGTTCAAATCCGACCTTAGACATTTACTAGCTGTATGACTTCATGTAAGTCACAACTTGTGTCTGCCTTAGTTTCTCTGTCTACAAAATGAAAATAATTGTATCACATACCTCCCGGGGTTGTTGTAAGGATCAAATGAGATTACCTATACAAATTGCCTTGCAATGCGCTATATAAATGCTAGTTATTGTTATTATTGGCTAGCTTAAAGCAGCATATAAATGCTAGCTATTATGATTAATTTTTGAAATATGGCATAGAGGTCACGTGTTTGATCATAGTTTTCAGGAGCCCGATGATTCTTTTGACTCTGCCTTCTTCTTGCTCAGTGTGAGTATTGGCTGTAACTCCATCTCTGCCTGTTTCTTTTTGCAAAATCTCTAGTCTTTAGTTGTGTTAGTGCCTTGCTAACAGGCCATAAACATACCACATCTCATGCTTCCTCAAATGCCCTCCTTTCCCATATAGGGGTTGCCCATTGCCCAAATACTGCATTTTTTTCATTAGTTCTTTTAGCTCATCAGGAAGGACTTGAGACATGCACACATTGCCTTGTCCTACCTCCCTGTGAAGAAATCTCTATTCCCTGATGTGGCTTCTACAGGTCATACCTAAGATCCTCCTGGTTTCAGGCACTATTTATCAGACTCCAGATTGACTTCAAAGCTGCCCCTGGCTCATCCATCCCCATATTTCCTGCAGGCTTCTGGTTATCTCATGCAGTCCTGGACTGGATGGAGATGCTTAGTGGTGGATTTTCACCTTACCTTCTAACAGGAAGTCCCGTAAAGCATTTTAACATATTGAATCAGCACTAGCTGATTATAGTTTTATAGCAGCATGGCTTAGTGTAGCAACTTGGGTAGAACATCCAGCTGGGATTCAGGAAGACGAGGCACACAGTGTTTGGTACATAGCACATGTTAATAAATGCTTATTGGATATTGGCTATTTACCAGGGTTCAAATCTTGCCTTTGTCACTTTCTAGTTGTCTGACTATGGCCAGGTCACTAAAACTCTCTGGACCTCGGTTTCTGTATATGCGAAATAAGAATAATAATATTTATAATACCTATCTCATGGAATTGTTCTGAGGGTAAAATGAGATGATGTATGTAAAGTGCTTTGCAAATTTTAAAATGCTATATAAATATTTATTTTTGTTATTGTTTTTAATAACAATAAAACCCTGTAGGAATAGGATGCAGATTAGACATGTGGGAAGTGAAGAAGAAGAAAGGAATATCAGACAGCTGGGTAGGAAGTAGAAAAGAGGAAGTGAAAGGGCACCAAAGACAAACATTTTGCACTACACTTTTTGTCTAGACCCTGTTTTTGAGCCAATGTGGATCTAGTTTCAAATCCTTTCTTGGAAATTTACTACCTATGTGACCCTGGGAAAAATCACTTAACCTCCCTCAGCTTCAGTTTCCTTATCTGTAAAATGATAAATTGGACTAGGTGGCTTCTGAGGTAACAGATGAGGAAGCTGAGGCAAACAAGGTTAAGTGACTTGCCTAGGGTCACACAGGTAGTGAGTGTCTGAGGCCGAATTTGAACTCATGAAAATGAATCTTCCTGACTCCAGTCCTGGTGCTCCATCCACTGTGCAACCTAGCTACCCTCCTACGCAGAAATAGAGGAGTTTAAAGGAGGGGCAGTTTTGGGGGAAGACAATAAGCTCCATTTTGCACTAATTGAGTTTGGCGTCTAGAGAGTTTGAAAATGTCAGTGAGGAACGAGAATACGCCTACTCTTCCTCTTTGAGAAAGGTTAAGTGAGCTAAAGTGTACCTAATACTAGAGACGGCGGCCAAGGATGCAGTGTCTTCCAAAGGACTAAGGTTTCCATAAATGCAAGAACATGAAAAGAATGTGAGAAGTTCAGGACAAAGAGATGTTTGCTAACATTCTTAGAGGGAGTGGGAAGTTACATAATTGTGTGATGCAAGGCAGAGTGTGTGAAGCTTCCATATGAGACAAGAAGTTCAAAGGCAGTAGGTTCCTGAACAAAGAGGCTTCCAAACCCAAATAAGTGAAGATACCTACCATCATTGGTCAAGAGGTAGCAGTTCCTTTTTATTTTTATTTTTCCCATCTCAACCAGGCTCGTGTTTTGAAGATCTTCAGGAAGCAGGTCAAGTTGGAGGTCCTCTATGCCTTTTGGGACAGTCCTTCTGATTCCATGAAGTCTCCTGTCTTATTTCTGACTTATTTCCTTAGGGTAAGCAGGGTATCCCCTGTGGCTCTGGCACCAGTCCTTTATCCTGGGTATCCAAATAAGAATTATGGAATGGATTGGTAGGTAGTTTGCTTGCCAAAATTTATCAGAATTAAGATCTCCAGATCACTCTATTTCATTGTGACTAGAAAACTGATGTGATTTGAAGACAATTAATGGTCACATTTACAACTTTTTCTGCTCTTTAGATACCTTCCACAATCTCCTAATTTACTCTGAATTTCCCAAAAGCCATACACATTTGGTAGAAAGCCTTTGCTTGTTTTTCTTTAAGCAAAATTTGTCAATCATGTATCTCTGTAGAGGTAGCATCTGGAATCAAGCCCACGCTGCTAATCTTATTAACAGAATATATGTTGTTGGTTTTTTTTAAGAAAAAATTGAGCTACTTAACAAGATGAAGGTAATTAAACTTGATAAACTGTCCTCACAACTCAGCAATGAGAACAAGTCCAAAAACTGCAGCCAAAATGAATAAAAATGACTTCCCAGAAGTTGATATTACAGGCAGGACAATTGGTCCTTAGGAGGTTGAGCAATGGACAGTGGAGGTCAAAATGACTTGTGCACCACTGGACTGGAACCTGTAACTGCTGGGTCATTGGGCACCAGGTTAATATTGTTAATTCTTAGTGACATTGTCTTGTATTATATCATAGGACCTAGACTGAAAGGTCCATTGACATAGAATTAAAGGGTGGAGAAAAAATAATTTTTTGATGATGTCATTTCCCTATCACCACCCCACCCCTCCCCCGCCCCACCACACACACACACACACACACACACACACACACACACACAATCACTCACTCACTTGCTCATATAAATAGAATACATAGAATTTGAGTGACTAAAAAGAAGGAAAGAAAAATGTTAACTTTTCCATATTAAAAAAATACTAGCTACGGATGATATACGTATAACTGTATTGAGGTTTCCTTTTAAAAGAATGTACCTTTAGAAGCATCAAATACATTTTATGACTACTTAAATAAATTTTCTGCTTTAAACCTTAAAAAAACCCACATTTTTATGATATACATACAAGGTACATAAACCTCAAATAAGTGGTTTATGTGTCATGAATAAGTTATCCCATGCTTAAGGCAAGGAGTTAGTAATTTTTTTATTATAAACTCTATATGAAGCCACTGGATTCCAAACTTGTACTATTGTGGCATTACTTAATTTTTTAGAAGATGTCTATGCCATGATGCCATGATACATTTTGCTATCTAATCTCTTATTGGATCTGTATGTTTTCTAAGTTTCTTTCTATTAAGGCTAAATGTTTTATACTATTAGAAATCTATTAGACTCTATTACATTTCAATTAGAAATTTATAGATTATTCAATTAGAAACCTATAGATTATTAGAAATAATAAATTAGAAATTTATACTATTAGAAATCTCCAAAGATTTGAAATTAATGGAGTTATGTGGTGGGTGAGGTAAAATCAAGAACTCAAATTTGTTTTTTAAAATTTATTAAAGATACCTATAAGCATAAAATTGGCTGGATCTTCCTTTTTTCTAACTAGCAAGGTTTTGTGATATGCCATCATATGGATGGGCAGAAAATCTGCAGTCACTAGCAGTCTTTGTGATCATGAGAAAAAGAATATAGCTATGTTCACTTAAAAGTGAGTTTGAGGTTTGGAAGAACTGTTGGTGTGAACTGAAGAAATGCCATTGGAAAATGATTGTCAAATTCTACTCTACTCTAAACCATAATGCTCTACTCAAAACCATAAATCTAAATCATGGCCTTAATTGTGTCTATTGGCTTGGAGGATATATAGATGCAATTACCAATTGAGAATGATGCTTCATAATGGTAGTTATCAGTCTGCATGTTTCTTCCTTGAAATATTTTAGGATGTTTCCTTTATGGCAACTCAGAACAGCTCTATGAAGTACACATTATGTATTTTTGTCCCCATTTTAATAATAGAGGAAATGAGACACAAGGAAAATTGCCCAAAGTCACTCATAAAGCTTTTCTACATACGGTATAATGTTGGACAGAAATATTATAACTTCTACTGTTTTGAATGGTGGAAGCAAAATAATCTGACTTACATTGTCAGCCTCTGAATGTAATACTAGCATAGGATAGAAGGCAGAGTTTTTGGAGGGATGTGGGATGGTGTGTGAAGAGGTGCTAATTCAGGTCTTTGTGTATTGAATTGCCTTGGTTGTCATTCAATAAGATCTCTTCTGTTTTCTGTAATGGGAATTAGGGCAGATGCATTTAATTTGGAGCATACAGGGGATGGGGTTAAATCTTGCAGTGATCTTGATACCTGCAGATGCAGAATCTCCCCAGCTTGCAAACATAAGAGAGAGATTCATGGAATCATAAAATTTTTGGTCAACTACTTAATCCATTTCTTTTATATATCCAGAAGGGTGAAAATCAAAGAAGTTACATGAATTGGCTCGGGTTACAGAGCTAATTGGTGGTAGGGCTGGCACTAGCCACCAGATCTTACTACAGAGTCTGAATTTCAGCAGTCTTCACACTACTATTGTTTTTGGTGCTGTTGTTCAGTCATGTCCTACTCTTTGTCACCCCTTTTGGGGTTTTCTTGGTCGTTTCCTTCTCCAGTTCATTTTATAGATTGAGAAAACTGAGTGACTTGTCCAAGGTTGGTGTTTGAGGCTAGATTTGAACTCAAGAAGGTGAGTCTTCCTGACTACAGGCCTGGCACTCTATCCGCTGTGCCACCTAGTTGCCTTCTCTATACTACTACACAGCACCTCTGATCACTTTACGGTTATAGAGGTACAATTATAGGGTACTTGTTGATTGAATTTTTCCATTTTTCAGTTTTACCACGTGTCATGTTCCTTGTTAGATTGTAGATCCCTAGGAGCCTGTGTCTGATTAATCTTTGTATCCACAGTACCTAGCAGAGTAAATCGTTAAAATACATAGGATTGATTGCAGGCTTATAGGACCATAGATAGAGAACTAGAAGGGACCTCAGAGGCTATCTAGTCTATGCTACAGGAGTGGTTAAAAATAAAGGTATAGAGTCCACATAGCATAGTCCTGATTGTTCAGTAGCAGTGGCTGAAGCAAACTGGGTAGCTACTTGCAGGGTCGCAGTAGGGAGGAAACCATTAACTTTTGCAATACTGATCAGTATATTTTGGCACTGAGGGCATCTCTTCACAGGCAAGATGCCCATTGCTTGTTCATGGCCGCAGAAAATTTGCTCAGGGCTTTTCTATTGAGGCGTTGCATTTGGCAGAACATTTTGCTGTTGTCATTGAATTTGTCTGACAACACTGGCAATTTGCTGTCTAGGCTGTTGCAGAAAAGTTTATGAATTTATGTATAAGAATCACTGGTCTTTTTTCCAATGTATTTTACCTAGGTGGAAAAAGCCATGGAGGTATTCATAGGTAAGGCTGAAAATAGAAGCTGTGTTTCTGCCCAAACTACTCAACTTTACCCTCCTAGTGTATCTACTAAAAAATACAGGTTCTTCCCTCTCCTACCTCTTAAAACCAAGAGTTTAAGATAGATTTATTTACAAGATAGTCCCTGTGTTTCTTAAGAATCTGTATAAACTGACCATAAAAGGGATAAAAATAAAAGGGAAAATTGCTTTCAGAATCTTACTGTGCAGTATTTCATGGCAAAAAGGTCACACTCCTTTGTTCTTTTTCCTTTAAAAATATGCAAAAAATAAAGATATTCCTTAACAATCTATACATCTGGACAGAAAGAGTGATATCACGAACACATACATTTGCAATGAATGAATCCAAGGCTGAAAACAGCAAATGTAACTGTCCAAGTACTATCCAAGCAGTATCGCTGAGAGTAGTATCTCCTCTTTTTTGGAAGGGGAGCAGGGTGGCCAAGAAAAGATGGAACCAATCAATCAATCAATAAACATTTATTCAGCATCTACTATGTGCCAGGCACTGTGCTAAGTGCTGGGGATACAAAAAGAAACTGAAGACAGTTCCTGTCCTAAAAAAGCTTACAATCCAATGGCAAAGACAACATGTAAATGGATATTTATATGAAAAGTTTATGAATTTATGTACAAGAATCACTGGTGTTTTTCCAATGTACTTTATGTAGGTGGAAAAAGCATGAAGGTATTCCTAGGTTAGATTGAAAATAAAAACTGCTATTAGAAGCTGCTATAAACAAAGCAAGTTAGACACAAGATAAATGGGAAATTACAGAGGGAAGACACTAGAATTGAGGGGATTTGGGGAAGATTTCCTACAGAAAGTGGAGTTTTAGTTGGGACTTAAAGGAAGCCAGGGAAACCCATACTTGGAGAGGAGGTAGAATATTGCAGGCATAGGATCAACTAGGGAAAATGAAAGATGGAGTGTCTTGTTCATGGAGCAAGGAGGAGGCCAGTGTCACTAGAATCGAACAATGCATGTCAGAAGTAAGTTGTGAGAAGACTAGAAATGTAGAAGAGGACTAGATAATGAAGGATTTTGAATGCAAAACAGATCATTTTGTGTTTAATCTTGTTTTTGTTTTTTTTTTTTGAGGGGGGAAGGCAGGGAAATTGGGGTTAAATGAGTATCTGAGTATGGATTTGAACTCAGATCCTCCTGACTGTAGGGCTGGTGCTTTACTCAGTGTACCACCTAGCTGCCCCTGTGTTTAATCTTAGATGCAATAGGGAGCCACTGGAGTTTATTGATGTGTGTGTGTGTGTGTGTGTGTGTGTGTGTGTGTGTGATGATCGGGCCTGTGCTTTAGGAAAATCACTTAAGTGGTTGAATAAAGGAATAAAGGATATATTGGAGTGGAGTGAGACTTGAGGAAGGTAGACCCACCAGCAGGTTATTGCAATGATCCAGGTGTGAGGTGATGAGGGCCTGTATTAGAGTATATAATTCTAGTGGTAGTGTTAACTTGCTTTTTACTCTAAACTGATGTTAAATTAAAACTCATACTTTTTTTTAAAGCTTTTATAAAGGGATACATACTGAGAAATTATGACAAGAACAGAAGTTACAAAGCATTCCTCTCCCAGGACATGAGGGCACACTCTCTTCTAAGGCCCTTCAGTCTCTGAGGAAAGTGGGCTAAACTTTAAGGCAGTTTAGATAAAACCTTTGCTGTACCAAGTTCACTTTCTAATAAAGCATAGCTCATGGATGAGTTGCTTCTACATCCTCTTGGCTGCCTTTGATCCACTTCTATGCTGGGTCAAACAGGTTGCTAGGACTTTGCTCCTTACCTTGCTCAGCAGTCTTCAAAATCTGTCATGAACCCTAACTCCCAGACCTTTGCTGATTCCCTCTCCTGATCTTTCAAAGCTCATAGTGATGTGGCCTAGGCCAGTACTCCTTCACTCAGGAACAAGAAAGAACAAGTGGAAAGATGAAAGGCACTAAAGCAACATGTTTATAGCTAAATGTTGGCCCGTTGGGAGATAAAAGGCCAAGGACTCTCTCTCTCTCTCTACCCAGACGCTTAGAGTCCTTTTCACTTGAACGTAGACAGGAAACAAAGTCCTAAACTCATACTTTTCTAAGAGATGAAAAAGTTCTTTCGATTTTGATTGAAATTGAGAAAAAGAAAAATAATATCTGAATTTTGTTCTCAGTAAGATCATTAATTTTTAAAAATCTCTCAATAATCTTGAAGTACTTCCTGCACATTTTAGAGGAAAGTACTTGGATTTGTAATACTATTTGTTGCCTATAATTTCTCATAGTGGTTTTATTTTTCATTCTGACTATATTCCCTTTCACAGGGTTGAATAATTAAGGTACAAAGTTAACTTGTCCAATTTTCCCTTTTCCTTTGGGAGAATGCAACAACCATGGCTTCTGTAAACACTGGACAGGAAAAAATTTCATTTGAAGCCTTCCTGTACTACAGTAAACAAAACTCCCTCAAACATCACCCAACAACCTGGGTAGTCAGTAGCTTTTAGAATCACTTAGGAAAGTGCCCTACAGTATCCCCAAGTGTATGACTAGAAAATACCTTATGGGGGGGTTCTTGCATCTCTGCAATGTGTTCAGAAGTGGCTGTGACTACTTGTAGTACTGCTACAAAGATAGGGATTGTGGAGTATAGGGGTGCATGACAGTTATTATTCTACAGGTTTATTTGAGCTTGCTCTCAATAATAAGGTTCAGCATGAAATATAAGGTACTATTATCAGTAGGTAACCAGAAATTATTCAAGAGAAGCCTCTTGAGATTCTATTTAAAGTTTTGCTTCTCACAACAGACATGTTTTTATCCTTTGAAAAGAGGTTAAATCTTACCATCTAATAGCTTTACGAATATATGTATACACAAATATACCATCCATATATACACATGGGGTATATGAGGTGTTCAAGGAGGACTAGCCTCTACTTCAATGACTTGAGGAGAGAGAGAGGCTGATGACTTTGTTCAATTCTGCCTCACTTAAATCCAATTCATGCATGAATCAAGCCATCATCACTTGATGTCATTGGCCCTCTTTGAAAATGAAGGACAACCAGCAACAATATATGTGTGTATTATTTATATCTACACATAATCCTAGAAAATTTTCACTAGTGTTACACATTTATTAACAAGTATGCATGTAGTTATAGCCTGAATGTAACAACAATGTTACTTGCAGCTGCTACGGGGGTGTAAGACCAACAACACCAGCACACAGGAGGGCTGCTAGCACAGGTTCTTCGATCTGCTTTTTTAAAGGAAAGCAACTTCAAAGGGGTCAACAATCTAACTTTAATCAAACATATGTACATACATATATATGCACATACACACATGCATATATGACTCATTTAGTTCAAGGGAAAACTCAGCTCCCTGAACTTCAGAGAAAATACGAACAGAAATTACAAGCAGAAATTATATAAACAGAGTAAATACAAACAGCAAAGACCAACAGACAGGGCTTACAACTATCTGACCAAAAGTAATACATACATAGTTACCAGAGAAAGGACCCCCAACATCTGGGTTTTCAAAGCCAAGGGGTTCCTTCTGCCTAGAGTCTCATCTGGCTAAATCACATGAACACTCTTCCCATGAGGGAGCCCCAAAGCAAAATGCTAACCTCAGAGTGTATATATATATATATATATATATATATATATATATATATATATATATATATATATATATTCTTCTTCAGGGTCAGAGGGCATCATAACCCTCATGACCCAGGGTCATGTGACTCAAACTTATGTGACTTAAGCTTCCATGTGACTTGAGCAGGTCACATGGGCCTATTAATAGATGCGAAAGATCTTCCCATTAAGCAAAAATACATTAACAATACAGGGAACTTTATAGTCCTTCCCCCAACACGTCCCCTGGGGAGGAACTGGATCTTGTTAGTGTGAAGGACTGTTAGGATTTTGAACAATCCATTGAATCCTGCAGAGTATGACCCCATGCTTGTACTTTGATAATTCTGCCCATTGGAAACTAATCCTGACACCACTGATCTTTGTGTTAGAACTTCTGGTGCTGAGCCCTAAATCATCTGTCCCTTAAAATTATGCTTGCTTGGTGATTTCATCTTCTTGACCTCTATGCAGCCTTTTACACTACAGATCACCCTCTTCTCCTTCATACTCTCTTCTCTCTGAGGTTTCATGACATTGTTTTTCCTGGTTCTCCTCTTACCTCTTTGATTGCTCTTTCTCAGGCTTCCTTGCTGTGTCTTCATCTAGGTTGCACTTGCTGACCATGAATGTCCCCAAGACTCCGTGGAGTCCTCTTCTCTTCTAACTGTATACTATTTCACTTGGTTAACTCATCACTTCCTGTGGATTCAATCATCATCTCTATGCAGATGATTCTCAGATATATTTGTCTGGCCCCAACCTCAATCTTGCCCACCAATTTTGCATTTCCAACTGCCTCTTGGACATCTTTAATGGAATGTCCTATAGATATTTTAAATTCAATTTGTCCAAAGTGTAATTTATTAACTTTTCCCCAAACCTTTCTTCTTGGCTTCCCTACTACTGCCAAGAACACTACTATTCTCTGTCACTTAAATGTCATCCTTGCTTTCTCACCCCCTCTTCCACATCCAATCAATGATTAAGTATCATCTCTTGTTTATGCCCACTTCTCTCCTCTGAACTGACATCACCTCGCTGCTGGCCCTCACCATCTCATTCATAGATTATTGCAATCGCCTTCTGTTGGTTTCCTTGCCTTAAGTCTCTCTTCATTCCAGTCCATCTTCTACTCAGCTGCCAAATGCATCTTCTTAAAATGTAGGTCTGACCATGTATAATGTTAATGTGATATGAAAATCTTCCCTGCCCATTAACAGGCCTCACGTGGAACCCATTAAGGGAAGCTTGCTTAGGGGAGGCTTGCTTGTAGGAAGACTTTCACACCTTTCAGTACTAAGTTGACTAGGCACTGAGTCATGAGGATTCTGATGCCTTCTGGTTCTGAGAAGTGTATATATACTCTGAGTTGGTATTTTGCTTTGGGGGTTCACTTATGAGAAGGACCTTGTGATTCTCTGGTCGAGACTGATTATGTTTGGATCCCCTGACTGCTCAGATAAAAGGCTCTCTTGATCCAGTGGTGTATGTAAAGTGTACAGAAATATTGCTTTGATTCAGGCAGTCAGAGCCTTGTCTTTTGGTCTTTCTGCTAATTTCTCTGCTTGTGTTTTCTCTGCTTCTATTTTCTCTGACCTTCAGGGTACTGACCCTTCCCCTGAACTGGTGAATGTAATTGAAAGTAGGATTGTTAACCCCTTTTTGAGCAGTCTTTCCTAGAAAAGCATATCTAAGAACCTGTGCTAGCAGGCCATCCTGGGTATGCTAGGGCGCTTGCTGCTGCATGATGTCACAACTTATTCAAAACAAACCATAGTGGCTCCCTCTTACAGGTTAAATATAAAATTTTCTGTTGGATTTTTTGAATCCCTTCATATCCTGGCCCCTTCTTTCAAATGTTTTTATACCTTATTCCACTCCACATACTTGGCTCTCTAGTGACATTCTCTTAGATAACTTCCTCAAGCTGCATTTTTCACTGGCTTTCCCAAATGGCTGGAACTTTCTCCTTCCTCTTCTTCATTTCCTGTTTTCCCTACCTTCGTTCAGTTCCCAGGTAAAATGCCATCTTTTAAAAGGAGGCTTTCTCAAACCTCCTCCATGCTGGCGCCTTTCCTTTAAGATTATCTCCAATGTATACATATATGTGCATATATATGTACATATATATATACATAGATAAACACACAAATATGGCTATCTATGTATTTATATTGTTTGTACATTGTAATTTTCGTGTCGTTTCTTGAGAGCTGAGACTTTTTGGCTTTTCTTTGTACTCCAGAGCTTAATACCTGACATATAGTAAGTGCTTAATAAATGCTTACTGACTTAACTCAGTTTCATTTGGTACATCCAGAATTCCCCAGTAAGAGGTATTATTCCAATCCCTTGATTCACCTCTGGTATTCCAATCACTTCATTCACCTCTGGTTTTCATCTTGCCCACATCTGCTATAGTTCCTTAGTAACAGATCTCTCCTTCAAATCTCTTTTCTGACTACCTATCATATTATTTTTATTAACCATGAGAATCCTTACCCCAGCCCTTCAACTTGGCTCTCTCATATCTGTTGGCTAACTCTCAGTTCAAGCTATGGAAATAGTACTACCACCAATGCTGGTTGAACTCTTAGGTCACCCTTTTTGGTTGATTCTGGCAGTCTCTTCCCCAAACAGGACAATGGATAACAATAGTTTAAAGCCTGTGACCTACTTTTATTTCTTCACTGTATCATTTTTTAAAAATTTTAATGATTTTATTTTGAACTTAAGAAATTAAACAAGTATTTCTATAACATAGTAACATTTTGAAAAAGATGATTGCACATGAAACTGAAAATCTATTATGTACAATTTGCTATTTCCTTTAAATATATAATAAAGTTATCATGTAAATTTCTTTTTTACCTTTTTTTCTTCCTCTGTCCCTACCCTAGAGATGGCTATCATTAGACGCAAATATGTATATATACGTAAAATCATTCTATATGTACTTCTATTTATCAGTTCTTTCTCAGGATAGCATCTTTCTTCATACGTCCTTTGTATTAATTGGATTATTTATAATATTCAAAATGACTTAGTCACTCAAAGTTGTTCTTAAAACCATATTGCTATTACTGTGTACAACCTTCTCTTTGTTCTGCTCATTTAACTCATCGTTATTTCATGCAGGTCTATCCATGTTTCCCTAAGATCATCAAGCTCGTCATTTATTAGAGCCCAGTAGTATTACATCATGTTCATACACCACAACTTATTCAGCCTTTCCCCAATTGATGAAAATCCCTACAATTTGCAGTTCTTTGCCACCACAAAGAGAACTGTTGTAAATATTTTAGAACATATAGATTATTTTCCTTTTCCCAGATCATCTATGGAAACAGACCTAGTAGTGGTAATGCTGGGTCAAAGAGTATAGCAGTTAATAACTGTGGGCATAATTTCAGATTGCTCTCCAAAATGGATATATCAGTTCACAGCTCTACTAACAGTGAATTAGTATCCCAATTTTTCTATATCCTCTTCAATATTTGTCTCATATTATTATATCAATAATGAAAGTAACAAAAATCATATGATTACATCAATAGATGCAGAAAAGGCTTTTGACAAAATACAACACTCATTCCTATTAAAAACACTTGAAACCATAGGTACAAATGTATTTTTCCTTAAACTGATAAGAAGCATTTACCTGAAACCATCAGCAAGCATTATTTGTAATGGGGATAAGCTAGAAGCCTTCCCAGTAAGACCAAGTATGAAACGAGGATGCCCACTGTCACCAATGTTATTCAATATTGTATTGGAAAACCTAACCTATAAACCTATAAAAGTAGAAAAAGAAATAGAAAGGATCAGAATAGGAAATAAGGTGATAAAATTGTTTTGCAGATGATATAATGATACACATTGAAAATCACAAGACAACTAAAAAGTTAGTTGGAACAATTAATAATTTTAACAAAGTAGCAGGATATAAAGTAAATCCACATAAATCATCAACATTCATATATATCGCAAATAAAACCCTGCAAGAAAAGATAGAGATACCCCATTTAAAATAACTCCAGACAGTATAAAATACTTTAGAGTACATCTGCCAAAACAAACCCAGGAACTATACGAACAAAATTATAAAATAAACTTTTTATACAAATAAAAGAAGATTTAAATAATTGCAGAAATATTAACTTTTTATGGGTAAGCAGTGCCAATATAATAAAAACAAAAATTTTACCTGAACTAATTTATATATTCAATGCCATCGCAATTAAATTGCCAAAAAATTATTTTACTGAATTAGAAAAAATACTAACAAAATTCGTTTGGAAGAACAAAAGGTCAAAGAAACTAATGAAAAAAAATGTAAAGGAAGGAAACTTAGCAGTACCAGATCTTAAACTATGTTATAAGGCAGTAATTATCAAAATTATCTTGTGCTGGCTAAGAAATAGAAAGGTATAACAGTAGAAAAGAGTAGGCATATAATTGATAGCAGCAAATGACTATAGTAACCTTGTGTTTGACAAGCATAAAGACTCCTTTTTGGATAAAAATTCATTATTTGGTAAAAATTTTTGGTAAAGGGGGTGGAGCCAAGATGGCAGAGTAAAGGTGGGGACTTGCCTGAGCTTTCCCCCAAACCCCTCCAAATTCCTTTAAAAATGACTAAACAAATTCTAGAATAGCACAACCTACAAAAAGATGGAGTGAAACAAATTTCCAGCCCAAGACAATTTGGAAGGTCAGCAGGAAAGCTCTGTTTTGCTGGGGTATGAGAAGAGCACCATCCAGTGCAGGCTGCACCAGCACAGACTGGGCCCCAGCCAAATCTGGAGCAGGCTTTGGCATGACTGAATTACTGGCAGCAGTGACAGTTTCCAGACCTCTCAACTCATAGATGCCAAAGACAACTTAGAAGGTCAGCAGGAAAGGTCTGTCACACCTTGGTGAGAGTGGACAGCAGTCTAGTTCAGGCTGCACCAGCACAGCCCAGGCCCTAGCAAACCAGTAGCAGGTCTTGGGAGTGACTGAATCAGCAGTAGCAGTGGTTCCTTCTGGAGATTACAGGGGGCTTTTAGCCAGCACTGGGGCAAAACTCTGTTGTTTTGCCCATAATTGGATCTGGGTCACTGTCATGGGTAGCAATCCCAAGGCGGGGAGGAGCATTAGCATAGCAAAGCTTGTGGCCATAATGGAGGGGAATATTCCTCAGTTCCAGGGCAGAAAAGAATGCTCGTGGTCACTCACAGACAAGAGCACAGGTCAGGAGATCTCCTTAGATCATACAACCTTAGAAAAACTGAAAACTTACAGGATCCTAGCAGTATCTCAGAAAACTGCTGCAAAAATTCCCTGAAGCTTGGGATGATTCACCCTCCACCCTGGAAGCTGAGTGCTTCCTTATCAAAGAGTTAAAAAGTCATGTAATAGCCTGGAAAAATGAGCAAATAGCAGGAAAAAACAACTCTGTAGAAAGTTACTATGGTGACGAGGAAGATCAAAGATCAAAACACACACTCAGAAGAAGATGACAAAGTCAAAACTCCTATATCCAAAGCCTCCAAGAAAAATATGAATTGGTCTCAGTCCATGGAAGAGCTTAAAAAGGATTTGGAAAATCAAGTAAGAGAAGTAGAGGAAAAATTGGGAAGAGAAATGAGAGTGATGCAAGAAAATCATGAAAAATGAGCCAACAGCTTGGTAAAGGAGACACACACACACACACACACACACACACACGCACACACACACACACACAAACTGAAGAAAATAACACCTTGAAAAAGGACTAGGCCAAATGGCAAAAGAGGTCCAAAAAGCCAATGAGGAGAAGAATGCCTTAAAAAACAAAATTGGCCAAATGGAAAAGGAGGTCTAAAAGCTCACTGAAGAAAATAATTCCTTAATAATTAGTGTTGGCCAAATGGAAGCTAATGACTATATAAGAAATCATGAAACAATAAAACAAAATCAAAAGGATAAAAAGTAGAAGACAATGTGAAATATCTCATTGGAAAAACAACTGACTTAGAAAATAGATCTGGGAGAGATAATTTAGAAATTATTGGACTATCTGAAAGCCATGATTAAAAAAAGCCTACATATCATCTTTCAAGAAATTATCAGGGAAAACTGCCCTGATATTCTAGAACCAGAGGGTATAATAGAAATTGAAAGAATCCACTGATCACCTCCTGAAAGAGATCCCAAAATGAAAACTCCCAGGAATGCTATAGCCAAATTCCAGAGTTCCCAGGTCAAGGAGAAAATACTGCAAGTAGCCAGAACAAAACAATCTAAGTATCATGGAGCCACAATCAGGATAACACAATATTTAGCAGCTTCTGCATTAAAGGATCTGAAGGCTTGGAACATAATATTCCAGACAGCAAAGGATATAAGATTACAACCAACCAAGAATTACCTACTCAGCAAAACAGAGTATACAATCCTTCAGGAGGAAAAAATGGGCATTCAATGAGACAGAGGAATTTTAAGAATTTGTGAGAAAAGACCAGAAGTGAATTTGACTTTCAAATACAAGACTCAAGAGAAGGATTACAAAGTAAACAGGAAAGAGAAATCATAAGGGGTTTACTAAAGTTAAACTGTTTACATTCATACATGGCAAAATGATATTTGTAACTCTTAAGACCTTTGTCATTATTACAGTAGTTAGAAGGATTATATATAGACAGAGAGAACAGATATGAGTTGAATATGAAGGGATGATATCTAAAAAATAAAATTAATGGTTAAGAGAGAGGAATGTACTGGGAGAAAGTGAAAGAGAGAGGTAGAATGGGGTAAATTATCTCACACAACAGGGGCAAGAAAAAGCTTTTACAGTGAAGGAGAAGGGGGCAGATAAGAAGGCAGTGAGTGAATCTTACTCTGATATGAATTAGTTCATAAAATCATTAGCATCCATTTACTCCATTCTAATTTTTAAGGAATTATTTTCTTCAGTGAGCTTTTGAACCTCCTTTTCCATTTGGCCAATTCTGCTTTTTAAAGCATTCTTTTCCCATTGGTTTTTTGGACCTCTTTTGCCATTTGGTGTAGTCTATTTTTAAAGTGTTATTTTCTTCAGTATTTTTTGGGATCTCCTTTAGCAAGCTATTGACACATTTTTCATGATTTTCTTGCGTCACTCTCATTTCTCTTCTCAATTTTTCCTCTACTTCTCTTACTTGATTTTCAAAATCCTTTTTGAGCTCTTCCATGGCCTGAGACCAATTCATATTTTTCTTGGAGGTTTTGGATGTAGGAGTTTTGACTTTGTTGTCTTCTAGTTGTATGTTTTGATCTTCTTTGTCATTCTGCTCCCAGCCTGGTGTGATAGACCCTTCCTGTTAGCCTTACAGGTTGTCTTGGGCTGGAGATTTGCTTTCCTCTGTCATTTTGTGAGTTCTGTATCTCTAGAATTTGTTCAAAGTCATTTTTACAGGTATTTGGAGGGGTTTGGGTGAGAGCTCAAGCAAGTCTTTGCTTTTACTCCACTATCTGGGCTCTGCCCCCTGTGAGAACTGGCTCAAAGAGAGAATAATATACATATTCAATTGGGTATAGAAATCTACCTTACCCTACAGGAAAGTAGTAGGAAAGCAGATAAGAGAAGGGGAGGAGATGATAAAAGGGAGGGCAGATTAGGGGAGGAGGTAGTCAGAAGCAAAACATTTTTGAGGAGGGACAGGGTGAAAGGAGAGAGAAAATAGAATAAATGGGGGGGGGTGAGATAGGATGGAGGGAAATACAGTAAGCTGTAGTAACTATAAAAAAAATTAAGGAGAGTTTCTCTGATAAAGGCCTCAATTCTCAAATGTATAGAGAACCAAGTCAAATTTATAAAATGAGAGCCATTCCCCAACTGACAAGTGATCAAAAGATATAAGTTTTCAGATGAAGTAATCAAAGCTATCTACTACTGTATGAAAAAATACTCCAACTCACTATTGATTAGAGAAATGCAAATTGAAACAATTCTGAGGTACTACCTCATACTTATTAGATTGGCTAATAGGACAGAAAAGGAAAATGACAAATGTTGGAAGGATTGTGGGAAAAATGAGACATTTATGCATTGCTGGTGGAGTTTTGAACTGATTCAACTATTTTGTGGAGCAATTTGAAACTATGCCCAAAGGGCTATAAAACCATGCATACCCTTTGAACTAGCAATACCGCTACTGGGTCTGTATCCCAAAAGACATTAAAAAAAAGAAAAGGACCTATATGTACAAAATTGTGGATAGCAATTCTTTTCTGGGAGCAAAGAATTACAAATTGAGGCAATGCCTAACAACTGGAGAATGGTTAAACAAGTTGTGGTATGTGATTATGATGGAACACTATTGTACTATAGGAAATGATGAGCAGGATGCTCTCAGAGAAACATGGAAAGACTTAGATGAGCTGATGCAAAGTGAAATGTACTGTGTATAAAGTAACAACAATATTGTAGACAACTAGCTATGAATGACTTAGTTATTCTCAGCAATATAATAATCCAAGACAGCTCTGAAAAACTTAAGATGAAAAATGTTATCCATACTTAGACAAAGAACTGATGGTGTCTGAATGCAAATTGAAGCATACCTTTTCTTTAATTTCATTTTTCTTGAGCTTTTTTGTCTGTGTTTTCTTTCGCTATTATGAATGTATTTTACATGACTACACATGTATAACTTATATTGAATTGCTTGCTTTCTCAATGAGGGGAGTGGGTAGGGAGGGATGAAGGGAGAGAATTTGGAATTCAAAGTTTTACAAGTGAATGTTAAAATTATTTTTACATATAACTGGGGAAACATAAAACACTAAATAAATTTTAAAATTTTTTGGTAAAGCTTGAAAATAGTTTGCCAGAAATTGAGCATAGATCAATATCTTACACCATTTATCAAGATAAGGTTAAAATGGATATGTGACCTAGATATAGAGAGATATTACAAGAAAATTTGAAGCACATGGAACATATTACCTATCAGACTTATTGACAGGCTAACAATTTATGAATATGTAAGAGAGAGAGAGCATTAGGAGGAGAAAAATGAATAATTTTAATTAAATTAAAAAGGTTTTGAACAAATAAAATAAATATATCCAGGATCAGAAGGAAAACAGAAAATTGGGAAAAATGTATATGCAGTTTCTTAGATAAAGGTCTCATATCTCAAATGTATACAGAACTTTGTCAAATCTGTAAGAACACAAGTCATTCCCCTATTGACAAATGGTCAAAGGATATGAACAGGAAGTTTTTAGATAAAGAAATCAAAATGATTTATGGTCATATGAAAAAATGCCCTAAATCATTATTAATTAGAGAAATGTAAATTGAAACAACCTTGAGATATCATTTTACACCTATCAGATGTGCAAAAATGATTAAATGGAAAAATGACAAATATTGGATGGGATGTTGAAAAATTGGGACACTATCATTTCTTCAGGCCCATCCTGGTTTATTTCAGTCTTATGCTATGCTAATATGCACAGGAACAGGATTCTTTATGTTTACACATATATGTATGCATATATACATTTATATATAATTTACACAGATGTTTAATGTCACCCATTTACATTTTGAAAGTGACTTTATCTGATCCCTTTAACTTATGTAAATATTTTTGAAATCAGTAGCCAAAGGTTAAAATTTATAAAAACCCTCTAAAGTAATTTTATGGCAGGCAGTTTTTATCATAAGTGTTTCCTCTAGAGTATCTCCTTTTTAGCATTATGAGAAAATGGCAAAATAGAAATTCTCTGGCTGTGAAACAACTATAAATAAGATTCATTGCTTCAGACATTGTAGTGGGTTATTAATACTCTATCTGCAAATCCAGGATTTTGTACTTTACCCATTAAAATTGACTTAGAAACTGTGATTTTTTTTACATATCTGCTTATTCTTGAATTTAGCTATCTGTAAACTGAATTTTAAGGAAGGTAGTTGGTTTACTTTCATTTTCCTTTGAGGGACAGCTTTTTCTATCAGAGTTTTAAAAAGAGCTTAGTGGAGAACTAGTTGCCTAGCCTGGCTTGGAGGTGGTCAAATCATTTGGTGAATCTTATTCTTGAATGAGATAGGGCAGGTATATTCAGATAACCTTGCAAAAACTGATGCAGTCAATAGAGACTCGAAATATAATGTGTGAAAATTGCAATTCTTGAGGAATGTGTATTCTATTGTAATGTATATTTGAAAAATATGCAAACATATTTATTAAGTATCTAGAATATAGTCCTTCCTCCACAAAGATTACACACAATGAGTTCTCCTGTCCTTCTGGATATATCCCTTATTCCTGAAGAATCAACTTCTTTTTTGAGACCAAATGAATAGGTTTGATTTTGCCCTTTTCATTGTAACAATGTGAGTGTTCATCCCTGAATTGTAAAGGAAACTATTTGTTCAGTTGTAAATGCTGAAAATTTAGAATAATTTATGGACCTTTCTCTCTTACCATCCCTTCCCCAACTATATTTGTTGTAGCAAGTTCAGCAGAAGGATCTGCTTGGACTGAAATGAGGGAGATAAATAGAAGTTTAATTGAGGTAAAGAAAAAAAGAAGGAAAACATTCACTGACCCAATCAATACAACTTTAAAGAAAATAATTTTGTCATCAACCTCAATGACCTTTTCTTGGATTACCTCAATTACATATTGCTTGTCATGTTGTCAATTTCCTCAGAGAATGAAAAACATGAATTTACTGGTCTTGTTTTAAGTACAGTTTTGTTTGACAGTTCTAAAACATCAACACAATACTCTTCTTTGTCAGATTAAATTAAGAATGGCTTCGGGCTTCTGAAGTTTGTGGTGGAAAAATTCCCCAATCTGTACATAAACAGTGTGTTTGAGTGTGGGAGAATGGGGCAGGGAGGAAAAAAGAGAAAGAAAGGTTCTGTGCCTATCCTAGAACATCTTCCAAAATAGTCTATCTTGTATAAGGATACTCATGCACAAATGTACATATGCATATCATTTGTGATCTGGGCTTTACTGGTCAGGTTATCAAAAAAGAACCAACAGTTCTTCAAAAGCATTTCTCTTTCAATGAACAAAGTCCAGAATAAGGAAAATCTAAGGCCAGGTTATATTTCCACAATTGTGTAAGTAACTTGTATGAGAATCACTCTTTTGTCTGAATTTCCCAGGGAACTGAAGTAATGGTGTGTATTTCCTGATGGTTCTCTGTTCTACTTTCGACCTCTTGTCAAAGGGTTTCACCCTGCCCTCATTTATACGTACCAGAGTCTTGCTGTAAACCAACTTACCATAGCATAGCTGTATGATGTTTGCCATTTATAGAGTACTTTTATACAGTGCCCGGCACTGTGCCTTTACAATTATAATCTCATTTGATCTTTACAACAACCCTGGGAGATAGGTGCTATCATTACTCCACTTTACTGAGAAAACTTATTATTAGTAACCAGTGATTTGGGGAGATCCAGTTCTCCCCCTTCTTCTAAGTCCTCATTTCAAGGCTCAGCAGGACAGGACTGAAGATAGCAGATAGGATTAACATTCTCCTAAATCTAAGTTTTTCTACAGCACCCTACCTTAAAGGAATTTAATCTATGGTGAAACTCTGGCCCATTGTGTTATGCTCAGGCTTGGGTGGAGGATTTGTTGTGTTTGTCCTTCTTTCTCATTCCGGAAGAGGACCATGAATGACATCAGGGAAATGATGACATGACTTGCAGTTGACTTTGATTTGAATGAGGGAGGGCTGTGGGGGATGGAAATTCTTTGACTAAATTGTACAACACTGTATAATTTAGTCTAATGGTAGTCCCTGTGGAGGAGGGGAGGGAAGGAAGGAAATTTGAGAAAAAGGAAATAATTATATATTTAGAAGAATAGCAAGTTGTACATAATGGATTTGCAGTTTCATGTGCAATCTTTATTTTTATATCATACTATGTTATAGAAATGTTTGTTTTATTCCATAAATTAAAAATAGAATAAATAAATGTGAAAAAAATAAAGTGCTTTGCAAATCAAAAGAAAAGTAAATGACACAATGTTACATCCCCCAAACCCTTATTGAAATGAGTCTACCTCTCCTTGCAATATACATTCTATCTTATTACTTGTTAACCAGTCAGGGTTGATTGCCATCCTCAGAACACTCACTCTTCCAAGGGCATATAAACTATGAGCCCACCACCATGAGTCATCTTTAGTCCAAGAAAGGGACACCCAAATGACCATTCTTTTTATTAATAAAATTCAAGCATTATTAATAAAATGATTAATTACCTAGAAACTATGTCTCTTGAACATTTTAAATGTCACAGTATGGCAGACAGACGAAAGAACCAGAGCTTTACACCAGATTCTTAACCAAAAAACTCCCCTCTCTTTTGGGCCCATGTAGAGAATTTCTCCATAAGGGGAAGCTTTCTGTCAGGATTCTGGCTGTGATCTGACTCTCCCTCTTACTAGTCATTATTTTCGCTAGGTAAGTTTTTATGTTATGTCTTTTTAATGTTTGAGCTGCACCTTTCTGACTTTCACTCTAACAGTGGGGGCACTGCATCAAGTAGATCTGTCTGCTTCAAAAAGATCCCCTGAAATAAGCTATGTGGAGATAAAATAGAAAAAAACCTGTATACATAGTAAAGGGCCACCTGGGAAAATTCAGGATACTTTGAACTTAAGCTTATGAAAATCCAATGGATTAGTATGAGCAATGATCAATTATATTGAGCAATATAGTTTATATTATATATTATATATTTATAATATATATTATATATATATCAATATAGTTTATATTATATGAGCAATATAGTCTGAATTTTTTGCAGGAATAGGTTTAAAAAAAGGGAAATCTGGGCCATTACCCTGTGAGAGAATCTCTAAAGCTACAATCCTTGCTTTTAGGTTTTTGGGGTTATGTATAAATTAAGCTGTGTGTGCAAAAGGAACTCCTTAAGCAGAGGAAAGAATTACGTATTTTTCAGGATTGAGTGTGGTTAAAACTCTCTCCAAGAGGGCTTTGAGAAAATACTCTCTTCTTAGGGTTGTCAGTCAGAGGTGTATTGAAAGAATTAGCTATTTAAAAGATTCTTGCTGTCAGGTAAAGTAAGTAAATTAGTGAGATATTGAGGCAAATGAAGAAAGAAACTTTTATCTCAACTTTAATTTCTGGTCACTTAGACCAGATCTCTGTGTCTCTGTGTCTGAGATTTTGTAAGATATAGCATGTATTCACTAGGTAGGAGGGTGAGGACTCCCTCAGGCTATCTGAGTTTAGAGTTAAAGGGTAATTTGAAAAAAAAATCACAAGACAGAAAGGGAAGGGGAAACTATTCCCTTGATATATAAAAGTTTTTATGTGAAAGCAGAATCAGAAAAGAAATTTCTCTCTGAGTAAAAACACCAAGTGTTTTTCTTTGGATTGAGCTCTAGCTGTGCTTCAGGCTGATAAACATCTCAGACCCCCCCATTCCAAGATGGCATATATTCTGATTGCCTAGTTCCCCAGTCAGCCCTCCCTTCTTTCACCCCACTCCTCCCCGCCATCCTCTTTCCTCTTACTTTCTTGTAGGGCAGGATAGATTTCTATGCCCCATTCCCTATATATCTTGTTTCCCAGCTGCATGCAAAAAAACCCTTTTTTTAAAAGCATCTGCTTTCAAAACTTTGAGTTCCAAATTCTCTCCCCTCTTCCCTTCCTACCCACCCTCCCTAGGAAGGCAAGCAATACAACATAGATCATACATGTATCATTATGTAAAACACTTCCACAATGCTCATGTTGTAAAAAGCTAACTATATTTCCTTCCATCCTATCCTGTCTCCCTTTATTCAATTTTCTCCCTTGACTTTGTCACTTTTCAAAAGTGTTTGCTTTTGATTACCTCCTCCCCCTCTCTGCCCTCCCTTCTATCATCTCCCCCTTTTTTATCCCCTTCCCCTTACTTTCCTGTGGAGTAAGATACCCAATTGAGTGTGTATGTTATTCCCTCCTCAAGTTGAATCTGATGAGAGTAAGATTCACTCATTCCGCCTCACCTCTCCCCTCATCCCTTCCAACAAAACTGCTTTTCTTGCCACTTTTATGTGAGATAATTTACCCCCTTCTATCTCTCCCTTTCTCCTTCTCTCAATATATTCCTCTCTCACCCCTTAAATTTATTTCATTTTTTTAGGTATCATCCCTTCACATTCAAGTCATCCTGTGCCCTCTGTCTATATTCCTTTCAACTCCCTTAATGCTGAGAAAGGTCTCATGAGTTACACACATCATCTTTCCATGTAGGAATGTAAACAAAACAGTTCAACTTTAGTAAGTCCTTTATGAATTCTCTTTCTTTACCTTTTCATGCTTCTCTTGATTCTTGTATTTGAAAGTCAAATTTTCTATTCAGTTCTGGCCTTTTCACTGAGAAAATTTGAAAGTCTTCTATTTTATTAAAAACCCATATTTTGCCTTGGATTGTTACACTCAGTTTTGCTGGGTAGGTGATTCTTGGTTTTAATTCTAGCTCCTTTGACCTCCAGAATATCATATTCCAAGCCCTTAGATTCCTTAATGGAGAAGCTTCTAGATCTTGTATTATTCTGATTGTCTTTCCACAATAATCAAATTGTTTCTTTCTGTCTGCTTGCATTATTTTCTCCTTGACCTGGAAACTCTGGAATTCATCGACAATATTCCTAGGAGTTTTCTTTTTGGGATCTTTCTCAAGAGGTGATTGGTGGATTCTTTCAATCTCTATTTTACCCTCTGGCTCTAGAATATCAGGGCAGTTCTCCTTGATAATTTCTTGAAAGATGATATCTAGGCTCTTTTTTTGATCATGGCTTTCAGGTAGTCCAGTAATTTTTAAATTATCTCTCCTGGATCCATTTTCAAGGTCAGTGGTTTTTCCAATGAGATATTTCACATTGTCTTCCATTTTTTCATTCCTTTGGTTCTGTTTTATAATATCTTGATTTCTCATAAATTCACTAGCTTCCGCTTGTTCCAATCTAATTTTTAAGGTGGTATTTTCCTCATTGGTCTTTTGGACCTCCTTTTCCATTTGGCTAATTCTGCCTTTCAATGCATTCTTCTCCTCGTTGGCTTTTTTGGAGCTCTTTTGCCATTTGAGTTAGTCTATTTTTTAAGGTGTTATTTTCTTCAGTATTTTTTTGCATCTCCTTTAGCAAACTGTTGACTTGTTTTTCATGGTTTTCTTGCATCACTCTCATTTCTCTTCCCAATTTTTCCTCTACTTCTCTAACTTGCTTTTCCAAATGCTTTTTGAGCTCTTCCATGGCCTGAGACCAGTTCATGTTTTTCTTGGAGGCTTTTGTTGTAGGCTCTTTGACTTTGTTGACTTCTTCTGGCTGTATGTTTTGGTCTTCTTTGTCACCAAAGAAAGATTCCAAAGCCTGAGTCTCAATCTGAGTCCACTTTTGCTGCCTGGCCATGTTCCCAGCCAACTACTTGACCCTTGAGATTTTTGTCAGGGTATGACTGCTTGTAGAGTAGAGAGTACTTTGTCCCAAGCTCGAGGGGCTGCCCTGTTGTTTTCAGACCTTTTTCTACTCAACAAGTTCTGCCACAGCAGTGCTCCTCCTCCCCCAAGAACCGCCAGCCTGGACCACAACTAAGATCTGAGCAGGCTCTGAACTCCTGCTCTGATCCATCACTTAATTCCTCCCACCAGGTGGGCCTGGGGCCAGAAGCAACTGCAGCTGTAGTTCTGTAGTTGTGCCTATTCTGCTGCCCCTGGGACAGTGGCCAAACTGCAAACTCCTTTCACTCTGTCCCCGCAGTTTTTTTCCCATTAACCTTCTCTGTTGTCTTTGGTGTTTGTGGGTTGAGGAGTCTGGTAACTGTCACAGCTCACTGATTCAGGGCTCTAGGACCTGTCCCACCTGGCTCCCGGTCTGGTTAGTTAGGGTGCAGTCCATGCAGGGTTCTGCTCTGCTCCGCCCCTAGCTCCATGCCATAGACCTTACCCAGTGACCATCCAGTCTGTCCTGGGCTGGAGCCCTGCTTCCCTCGGCTATTTTGTGGGTTTTGAAGTTCTAGAATTTGTTCAGAGTCATTTTTATAGGTGTTTTGAGGGTCCTGGGGGAGAGCTTTAGGCATGTCCCTGCTTTCTAGCTGCCATCTTGCCCCTGCCCAAATGCAGCAAAATTATTTTCGTAATGTTGAACCTAGTGATGAAAAAGCATCTATTTACCATGAGTACTAATTATATCAAGATGAGCTGTGATTTTTCACAATAAATCTCTTACTGTTATCAATGTGAGATTATTATCAGTACTTGTTATCAAGGATATGTGACCCTTGAGTGCTGAACCACTCAAAGCTATGATTATTGGTATTTGTCATTTAAGTTATTATGGTACTGTAACTGATAGTGTTCTGAGTCTCACTTCAGGTGTGATCGTCAAAGAATGCTTTTAAGCCAATCATCCATGATACCAGCAACTATGTAGGGTTTGCATCCATGAACTACAAAAGGAGTTCTCAATGAGAAAGGTTGGGAAACCAACTCAGTATGGACTGAGGTAGGATTGTCCTGACTCAATTTCTCCACTATTATATTTCCTCTTGAATGGAAAATATCCCACCTGGCTGGCTTCAAATCTGGCTCACTGCAACTGGCTGTCTATATGACTCTGGCCTGGGATTGACATCAAGATACAGGAAAATTGTCCCTTAATGTGTAGTTATGATCCCCTTCTTCTTTTATGGCAGATTTCTATAATTATGTTAGATGCTCAGTATAAATGCAACTCAGTAGATCTTTGAAGTTAATGCTGAACTACATCTAAGTTACTATAGTGAGATGCAGGTATAAGATGTGAGCTATTTGGTCTAGAATTTTAGTCCTTTCACTAAGTAATTAAGTATTTTAGCTTTGCTGTCTGTCTGTTACTACTTTTATAGTTCTGTGTAAGTTAAGGTCCTTTGATTTCTCACAATGGTGTGGGGATGATCAGGGAAATGGTGCAAAAACTTATGAAACCAGGATACAATTCTGTTATTTAGTGAGGATAATATCATAACAATCTTACTTCTGTGTTAACAAAAAGAATAGCAGCAGAATTAGTTATCTTAAAAGAAGAATAGCTTGTGGTCTGTCTTGTAAATCCCTTAAAGTGACATCTGCTTTTGTTAGGGGTTATTTATTTGAAAGTGGCTGGAAGGTAAAAATGTTTTCTTGTAAACAATTTACTTGATATGCACTGTTTTGAAACTGATTGCTCAATGTATTTGTATATATCATCCTGAAACCTTATGTTATAATTGTAGTTAATCTGGAAACTTTTAAATGAATTCATTTTTGTATTAGAGTCCATCTTCTTATAAAAAGCGTTGCTATGAATTCCTTAGCAGAATCTCATCCTCCTAATAGGGGAATGAATAATTCCAAATATAAAAATTGGGTTCTAATTTTCTGTTTGTATCTGAGTTTCTTCTTTATATCACATGGAACTAGGCAGACAGATTTCTTGTATGGGACAATGAATTCAGAAAGTCCAACCTTAGTGTTCCCAAGGTAACCTCCCTACCTTATTCCCAGGGACAGATATTCACCAACCTCAGATCTCCGATGTCACTCCCATTGAGCTACTGACTGCTGACTTTTTTCTTAAAACATTCATTTAAGGTTGGTCCAAGGACTCAAGAAGCCTAAGAATGCAAATAAAAAGAACATTCAGGGTGCCCAAAAAACTTTCTCCTCAAACATTAAAGTCACTCTAATCACAGTAGTACTAGACACAATTGTTATCAATACTGTCAAAGTATTGCAATAAACTGACTCACAAATAAAATTTATTGGGCCTTCTAAATATCACACAAAAGTTCTCTACTTAAACATGTACACAAAAGATATTTTTTACCTAAACATTCCTTCTTAAAAAAGTGTTTCTCTTTCTTAAAAACAGCTTAAAATTTATTCTGATGTTAAAAAGATAATCAATAGACTTTCGTGAAGTAAATTAATTGAAAACCTCTAAACTAACAGGTATCTCTTATTCAACCTTAAAGCAATAACAAATCTTTAAAATTGGAATTTATCAAAACTAAGGGGGCATAAAATACCTTTAAGTATCGTAAATAAATTTTAAAAGTAACATAACAAAATAAATTCCTAATTATCACCCCCCTCTAGGCAAAAAGTGTTTGTGATAGGGAGGAGATTAAATCTAAGAAATGCCAAAAAAAAAAAGAGATAGCCAATTAAATTAGCATTATCACAGTAACAAAGTTTACCAGGCCTTTAAAAATTTTCTCAATATCCTTTTTCTTTCTTTTATCTTCTCCTAGAGTGTAAACTCATCCTGGCATAAAATATATCACTAGAAATCAATAAAGTAATTACATTCTAGAGTCCCACATACGTAGTGAATATGCGATAGTTTACTTAAACCCCTAGAAAAAACAAAACTGGCCACACACACACGTATATATGTATTTGTATATATATATATATATATATATATATATATATAGCATGTGTATATACACATAAAGATGTAATGATATACGTATACACACACAGACATACACACATATATGTAAAGTTATTTTGTATTAACCCCTTAGAGCAAAATAAATCTTTAAGTATGGAGTTTCTTAAGATTAAGTTAGTTCAAGATACATATAATCTCCACAAGTAAATAGACAAATAACTTTTAGATGAAACTCACTCTACATTATAAGCAGGCTTGAAAATCACGCATCCATTTTTTTCAAGGAGGAATTCGTATTCTATTTACTCAATAGGAATTCCACAACACAGTAAGGTCTTGCACAGGGTTGATAAGAATTTATGACTAAATAGTTCCAAGAATGCTTCTAAGTTTAAAAAGGAAATTTTATAAGACCTTTTCTTCATATTTTCCCATGCATTAATTAATTATCAATTTTCTTTTTTAAAATCTTGATAGGTTTTAACATTATAACAATAACTCCAAATAACTTAGTTAACAATTTCATAATTTTCATAAATGATAGCCAAATAATTTTAGATGAAACTTGCCCCTAAATAAAGGCAAAACTTGGAAGTTTGTAAGTTCTTAAATTATAGTACTTCAGAATATTACAACACATATTTTCCTGACCACAGCAGGACTGATAAAATAATCTAACAACTTTCTAGCCCATTTTAAACCTTCTTTTAACAGTACAATTATTAATCTATCAGCAGCTAGATTATAAGAGTTGCTTTTCTAATGCATATCTGATATAATAGCTTAGCAAATTTTACAACATAAGAAAATTTAGAAACATAGCAATACCATAAACAATATCATGTATTAGAAACTTGAAACAAAACCTATTATCAATCAAGTGACCCAAACTCAGTTGAATGTGTTTCCAAATTTTTAACTTACACAGAAAATCATTCATCTCATCATCATTGTCATTGTATATTGATCACATCTAAAAACCTGTATAAAGTTATTAAGTGTGAAGCAATTATATCTAATTAAAGGAATAATAAAAACAGTTAACATTAATATAACACTTGCTCTATACTAGGCTCTGTGTTAAGCATTTGTAATAGCAATTTAGATTTGAAGATCTTTCCCACCCATTAATAGGCCATGTGACCTGCTTACATCATAGGAAGCCTAAGTCACATGTGGTGGGAGGAGCTTGCTGAGAGGAAAAGGAAAGTGTGTCACAGGAAATGCTGAGAGAGCAGTTATGACAGAGCTTAGGAAAAGAGCAGACATGCTGTGGTGGCTGTGAGCGAGTTTTTGGGAAGGCCCCAGCAGGGAGTGGAAGGTTGTGGCATGGAGTGGTTCTCTGCTGTGGTATTGTGTATCAAAATCTTTGCTGCTGTGATGGGTTGGGTGTATTGGTTGCAGGATCTGGTTATTTGGTGTCTGAATAAATGGTTTACTTCTACTTTCTATGTGGAGAGCCTCATATATTTTGCCATACAGAACCACATAGGCATTTTGACAATTATCATCTATATTGTGATTATTGCCTTGCTGATAAAGAATTCTACAATCATGTGATCCCCAAAATGACCTTGGGAGGTGAGTACCACCATTATTCCAGTACAGAACAGTAAAGTGAGGTAGACAGACATGAGATAACTTGCTTGGGGTCATTCACCTAATAAGTTAATTACAAAAAGCAATTTTTTTTTATATTAGGTTCTGATTTACCATAATTATCCTGAGAGGAGAACATACTGAAACCACATTCTGACTTCCTTCAGGACAGATTTTGGCTTGAATCAAATCAGATTAAATCCAGATTTATAATCATAATGGTAACATTTTAACTTCTAAAGCTCAGTACTCTTAGCACTTCAAAAGAAAAGATTATTATCCATAAATTCATATACTTCTTTTTTTTTGAAAATACCTGGTGGCAGTTCCCAGCGCTATATAATTTTTTTCCTTACTTCCTTAAAGAACCAGAACAATTCTTAATCCCCTACCTCCTTTACCTATTTTTGAGACTTTTTAGATAAGGAGCTAGCCTAAGTATTCATATTCATTTCCCAATATAGACATATTCTTAGAAATACATAAAAAGTTTTATTTTAATATCATTAAGTTAGCTTAAAGTGCTCTGAGCTAAAATATTACAAGATTCTAGGCAGGTTTTGGCCTGGGCAGATAACTCTAAGGAGTTGCTGGCAGGGTGTAGTCATTTTTTTTCATGCATAGAAGCTTTTGAGGGCTTTTACAAGGAAATTAATTAAATAATTCTCCATTTGAACAGTAAAGGAAACATCTAAGATCCTATATAATAATCAGAGATCAAAATAACCAATAATTTTACCATATCCAATATTTGTGTAGTGTTAGATTTGTGAGGGATGACTCACAGTGAAGTTCCTTCACTGGAACCTCCCTGCTACAGTCTTATCTCTATCTCTCTCTGCTACACTCTGCAAAAAAGTTTAGTTTTGTTTTCAGTTTAGTTTTCTGAATAACGCAAACCAGTGATTCCTCTGAAATGACAAAAAGAAACTTAAGTGGTGGGGCTTAGAACCGGTGGTTTCCCTAGGGATATGGACACAGGATATGCAGATTATAGGCTTCGAGGCCATTACAATTCTGATAGGGTACTTATTCTCTACCCTCTTCTAATTGGTTGCCTGCAAAGTTAGTAAAAGGAAACGCATAATGAGGTTTTGGAAACTGCAGTCCTCTGATAAGGTACCTATTCAATGAATAACTATGGTAATAAAGGATTGAAATTGCTTTGCAATGATTAGCTAGCTGCTCCCTGAAAGACTGTGAGTCTATCCAACTGGCCAATGGTGGGATGGGACAGGGGTGGGGGCTTAATTATGGAACAGGATAAAAAGAAGCCTGTGAGCTTCCAAACTCTGGCACTGCTTGAGTGAGGAGGGCTGTGCCCTTTCTCATCGGAAAGAATAAAGACCTTTTCTAATCTCTAATTCAGACTCCGGATTTTTGATTTGGTAATCATCAATCGTCATCTCACACAGATTTAATATGGGCTTTCCACAGATTTATCCTTGAAAAGTGGCTGGACACAATTAACCAGATGATTATCTGACCTTACTCTTAGAGTAAAGCTGGTTAAAGACTGATTTCTAGGGGGCACAGCCAAGATGGTGGCTGGAAAGCAGGGACTTGCTTAAGCTCTCCCGAAAAGCCTTCCAAACACTTGTAAAAAATGACTCTGAGCAAATTCTAGAGCTGCGGAACCCACAAAATAGCAGAGGGAAACAGGTCTCCAGCCCAGTAGAGCCTGGATGGTCGCCAGGAAGGGTCTATCTCACTGTCCAGTGAGCCCAGTGTGGGCCACACCAGGACAGACCAGACCCTGAGTCAGCCAGCCAGAACAGGCCTTGGGGCCATGAAACAGTGAGCTGTGGCAGTTACCAGACTTCTCAACCCACAAACGCCAAAGAGCAGGTTAGAGGGAAACTGCAGGATGGCATTCAGAGTGGTCCAGCCACCAGCCCTGGGGGTGGTAGAGGTGGTGCAGTGGTGGCATAGAAGCAGGAGGAAGCTCCTGAGGCTGCTTCCAGAGCTACAGCATCAGTTGCTTCCCAAGTCTTTGGCTCACACAGTGGGAGGAATCTAGCAGCAGACCGGAGAGGGAGTGCAAGGAGCGCTTTGTGGGCACAAAGGCAGATTCTCTTGCTATGCCCTGCTTGGATCTGGATCACAATCTTGGTTGGCAGTTCTTGGGGGAGAAGGAGCACTGCTGGGACAGAGCCTGGGGTGACAGTGGAGTAGAAGTAGCTCTGAAAACAGCAGTGCTTGGATCCTAAAGCTTGGGACAAAGTACTGGCTACTCTACAAGCGGTCATATCCCGACAAAAAGCTCAAGGGTCAAGTAATTGACTGGGAACATGAACAGGCAGCAAAAACGAACTCAGACTCAAATGCAGACTCAGACTCAAACTCAAACTCAAACTCTAGGCTGCTTTTTTGGTGACAAAGAAGATCTAAACATACAGCCAGAAGAAGTCAACAAAGTCAAAGAGCCTACATCAAAAGCCTCCAAGCAAAATTCATGGTCTCAGGCCATTGAAGAGCTCAAAAAAGATTTGGAAAAGCAAGTAAGACAAGTAGAGGAAAAATTGGGAAGAGAAATGAGAGTGATGCAAGAAAACCATGAAAAACAAGTCAACAGCTTGCTAAAGGAGACCCAAAAAATACTGAAGAAAATAACACCTTAAAGAATAGACTAACCCAAATGTCAAAAGAGCTCCAAAAAAAGCCAACGAGGAGAAGAATGCATTGAAAGGCAGAATTAGCCAAATGGAAAAGGAGGTCCAAAAGACCAAGGAGGAAAATACCACCTTAAAAATTAGATTGGAGCAAGTGGAAGCTAGTGATTTTATGGAAAATCAAGATATTATAAAATAGGACCAAAGGAATGAAAAAAATGGAAGACAATGTGAAGTATCTCATTGGAAAAACCACTGACCTGGAAAATAGATCCAGGAGAGATCATTTAAAAATTATTGGACTACCTGAAAGCCATGATCAAAAAAAGAGCCTGGACATCATCTTTCAAGAAATTATCAAGGAGAACTGCCCTGATATTCTAGAGCCAGAGGGTAAAATAGAAATTGAAAGAATCCACTGATCACCTCCTGAAAAAGATCCCAAAAAGAAGACTCCTAGGAACATTGTTGCCAAATTCCAGAGCTCCCAGATCAAGGAGAAAATACTGCAAGCAGCCAGAAAGAAACAATTTGAGCATTGTGGAAACACCATTAGGATAATACAAGATCTAGCAGCTTCTACCTTAAAGGATCAAAGTACTTGGAATATGATATTGTGGAGGTCAATGGAGCTAGGATTAAAACCAAGAATCACCTACCCAGCAAAACTGAGCATCATGCTCCAAGGCAAAATATGGATTTTCAATAAAATAGAGGACTTTCAATCTTTCTCAGTGAAAAGACCAGAGCTGAATAGAAAATTTGACTTTCAAACACAATAAAATAATTTTGCTTTAAGTGCTTAATAACAAACAAGAAAAGACTTGAGATGGGATGTGTAAATATAAAAATCCCAAATTGTATCCAGAGAACAGCTTATATGAAACAGTGTCTATAGTAAAACATGTTCAGTTATTAACCATGTTCAAATGGACATAAACATAGACTTAATAGCAAAGGAAATGACTAAGAGATCTTAGGAATAGAAGGGAGATTGACTGTCCAAGGCAAGATAGAGAAATGTCTTTTTTAAAGCTGAGAACCTGATCTTGATAAACATAATAATGGGGAAATACTTCATGCTCTTCAAGATTTTGTCTGTGGATGACCTGGAAGACTATTGAGTAAGCAGTAAACTATTGAGAAGAGAGGCAGCCAATACAATGGAAAAAACACTGGTCATACAGGCCAGAAATCCTGAAGTGGGATCTTAGCTCTGACATTTTATAATTATGTGATACTGAGTAAATCACCCAGACTTAGCTTCTTTAATCTGTAAAATAAAAATCATATTTACACTATCCAAGAAGATTGTAATAAGGGGGAAAAACTTTGCAAATCTTACTGTACTGAATAAATGAAAGTTATTTATATTATTTTTAAATAGATAATAGCTTGAGTACAGAAAAATACTTAGTTTCATTAAGAATGGTCAGATAACGGAGAAGTATAGGTTAGCATGTTTTGATGAAAACCTTGTTTTATAGACCAAAGGATAGCAGGATAGTCAAAAATGATTTTGAGCCTTGTTAATTGAAATATGGGTAAGCTTTCTCACAGCAAGAAGGAACTCAGACTGAGTCCCTTTCACAGACCATCTTGTTCATCTCCCCACTTGAAATTCTTTCTACATTAAGGAATATGTTACCCCATCAGATTAATTACAATGTTTTTAAGGGTTTGCAAAGGCTTCCTAAAAAATCTATCCATGAGTTTTTGCCAGCTTGCCTTTTCCCATCCACTAACAATGGCCATATATATCTCTGTTAGCCCTGCTTCAGTGAGTAGTCCTTCTACTTGACTATTTACTGTATGTGAAAATTTCTCATCCTCAACACTCCTTGTTGCTGTTATTCAGTCTTGACTAGCCCTTCATGATCCCATGTGGGGTTATCTTGGCAAAGATAGTGGAGTGGTTTGCCATTTCCTTCTCCAGTTCATTTTACAGATGAAGAACTTAGGCTAACAGGGTTAAATGACTTATCCAGGGTTACACAGCTAGTAAGAGAGGCCAGATTTGAACTCAGTAAGATGAATCTTCCTGACTTCAGGCCCAGTACTCTATCTACTGCACCACCTAGGTGCCATCCACAACCCTAGTCTCCTACATTGATTCCATTTCTGAACATAAAAGACCACCCCCCTTTAATTTATTTTTTTTGAAAATTACAACAATGAAAGATGGAGTAATATGTGAATGAAAATAATAAGATCTCAAAATAAATGTTAATGTTAAAAGAATCTACTAGTCTAGAATTCCAGAAAAAAAGAGAGGAAGGAAGAGAGAGAGGGGGGGGGGAAGAGAGATTGGAGAAGGAGAAAGGGAGGGACAGGAAGGAAGGAAGAAAACAACAAATTAAGAAAGGAATGAACACAGGGAGTGAGGGAAGAAGGAAAGAGCTTATTAAGCTATTACTGTGTGTCAAGCACTATATTGTTTGTACTTTGAGAGTAATGTCAAAACTGTGCTGAGTAAATTCATGTTGTCTAAGGTTTTACTGCCTTTGGGCACAACTTTAGATAGAAAAGATAGAGTGGTACAGTGGAAATGGTACAAAAAGTCCTGAGTTTAAATTCCAGCTTTGTTATGTTAATTATCTTGGGATTATATGCAAGTTACTTGACTTCCCAGAATTATTTGTGAAGAAAGTTCTTAATGAAGAGCAAAACACTATTTAAGTGTGAGCTACTATTTTAGTACAGATTGTAATTACAGAAGAGACCCTAAAAGGTCAGGTAGGATGATACTTGTACCATGCCAGACAGGTAAGAATTTTTATGGTAAAAATTCTCTAAAATTGGAGACACCAATGTTTAACATCTTTATTTGGACACAAACCTACTAGATCTCTTGGAAATATATAACATTTTAAAATAGCTTTAGTAACAATGCCATGCCATATTCATCTTTTCCTATTTGAAATATGTAATCACTGACACAATAAAATTGCTACATGTTCCTCAATTGATAAATGGTCAAAGGATATAAACAGGCAATTTTCAGATAAAGAAATTAAAGCTATCTATAGTCATATGAAAAATGCTCTTAATCACTATTAATTAGAGAAATGCAAATTAAAGCAATTCTGAAATACCAGCTCACATCTATCAGATTGGCTAATATGACAAAAAAGCAAAATGATAAATGTTGGAGAGGATGTGGGAAAACTGGAACACTGATGCACTGTTGGTGGAATTGTGAACTGATCTAATCATGCTGGAGAGCTATTTGGAACTATGCCCAAAGGATTATAAAAATGTGCATAGCCTTTGATCTAGCAGTACCACCACTAGGTCTATACCCCAAAGAGATAAGAAAAAAAGGAAAAGGACCTAGATGTACAAAAATATCTATAGCAACTCTTTTTGTGGTGGCAAAGAACTGGAAATTGAGGGAATGAATGTCCATCAATCGGGGAATAGCTGAACAAATTGTATTATTGTGCTATATGAAATGATGAGCAGGTAGATTTCGGAAAAACTTTGAAAGACTACATGAACTGATGCTGAATGAAGTGAGTAGAACCAGGAAACACTATACAAAACAGCAACATTGTGTAATTATCAACTTAGCTCTTCCCAGCAATACAATGATCCAAGACAATTCCAAAAGACTCATGATGGAAAATGTTATCCACATCCAGACAAAGAGTTATGAAGTCTGAATGCAGATCAAACCATACTGTTTTCACTTTTTTTCTTGGCTTTTCCTTTTTGTTCTGTTTCTTCTTTCACAACATGACTAATGAGGAAATATGTTTAACATGATTGCACATGTATAGTCTATATCAGATTGTTTGCCATCTTGGGAAGGGAGGATGGGAAGGAAGGAGAGGGAAAAATTTGCAACTCAAAATCTTATAAAAATGAATGCTGAAATTTATCTTTACATGTAATTAAAAATGCTATTTACAAAAAAATTGCCACTTTTCAGTTAGTTCACTTACTTTGTATTCTCATCTTTAGGTTAATTTACTTATATGTTGTTTCAGTTAGGAAGAAATTTAAGCAAATATTTTCTGGAGAATAATAATTTGTCTTTCTTCTAGTAAGGACCAAAGTTTATTGAACCATGACAGAGTGGGGAAGAACTAATAAAACATCATTTTAGATACTGTATAATAAAATGAAAGTTATGGTCATGTTGACCCATAGTGTTAGAGTACACCATCTTCTAAGGTAAAAAGAAAATAAATTGTCTTATTTAATTTTTATCCACAGTCATGAATGAAATGGTGATTTTGAGGAACAGGATTAATAAAACATCAAAATAACTAGCAAGGAAGGTACATAATCAAAGATGTACTGTCATTCAAAATCAATTCAAATTATCTCTGTTCTTTTTCAATAACATTTCTTTTTAACCACAGAAATGAAAGCTCTTCTCAAATCAGGCCTTCTCTGTAATCTCCAAACATGCAAAAACAATTAAGAAAATATCAAATCTACAAAAATAATTGATGCTTTCTGTTTCTAATTGTTCTAATACAGTCTCTCTAGAGAATGTGAAAGGGCATCTGGACCCTCTATTACTACAGCTAACTCTTCCTTACAGGCTTAATAGCATTTCTGAAGTTGAAATATTCTGTAGCTGTGTCTCAGCTGTGGTCAGTGGTCTCTTGCAAAAGCTCCTGAAAAGGATGTGGAACAATACAACAAATCAGTGTCTAGTAAAAGTAGAAAAAGGAAGTATTTCTCTAGACAGGCCAAGAATTATTGCTTAGTGGGAACTACTCAATTCAATGAGAATTTTTAAATAAGAAATTGAAGAGTTGGAAAGTAAATTGCGTTATATGTTTAGGCTTAGACCAACACCTTACTTTCTTCACAGATCCATCTGTGGACATTGTGACAAATGTGGACAGTGAATTAGTTATGAGAACGTGTATGACCAAAGCAACGCGATCCATATAATTCATGCCAACACAGATTCTCAGAAATAAAATATTTGAAGATAGTCCTCATTTTGCTAAACTAGTAAACTTCTGCCTAAAAATGGATTTGCATTTTGCTAAATATAGATTCTTTTTTTTTAAGAGAAACAAAGTAACTTTATTCTACAAACCTTGCAAGATTTGGGCATACTTCCATAAGGCAGGA
Source organism: Trichosurus vulpecula (assembly GCF_011100635.1). Lineage (NCBI taxonomy): Eukaryota > Metazoa > Chordata > Mammalia > Diprotodontia > Phalangeridae > Trichosurus > Trichosurus vulpecula. The sequence goes on from NC_050574.1 coordinate 383,283,932, forward strand.
GGCAAGGTAAAAGGGAACCTGCCTTCATTAAGACTATAAATATAGATTCTTAAATAAAAATTATCAATATTTTTTATACTTAATCATGGGAATCTTATATTGGCTTCAGTGAGCTCTATGTGAGTGTCTAAGATAAAACTGAGGAGATAATGTTGAGAACAGAAATAAATAGACAATAATAAATAGAAAATAAATACAAAATAGACAATAAAATAAAAGACAAAAATGAAGAGTCAACTGGAAAGAACTGAAAAAGTGGAATGCCATTTAGTTCTTTATTTAGACAAATAACCAATATGTAACACCCTATTTCTATGATCTCTTTGATATGGGTAATTATTCCAACCAGGCAAATCATAGCCCATCTATATTTTTTCAATTTGTGCAATTGCTGTCACATTTAAGGGATAAGTCCATCTTTTTTACAACAGTATTCTTTTTGTAATGCTATAAATACACAAGTTACAAGGATTTATAGTTGCAAGTCACCCAAAAGGCAATGGAGAGGCTCATGGTAGGTGTGAATAGGCTATGACCTATTACCAAGAAAGAATTGCACAGGAAAGGAAGCCACCAGAAATGTGTGACTGGAAAAGGTGAGTCCTCTACTTACTAAGAGGGAGGGGTAACTAGCAAATACCCTACATGCCCCACTACTATCTATGTCATGTCAAGCAAACCAAAGAAAGGCACCTACTAGTTTAAATTAGACCTCTTATGGAGGTTATATGGGAGAACATGGACAAAACTCATACAGGATAAAAGGTAAAATGATCATGATTTGAACCATTGGTAGGAACACACTAACACTGATGAGATCACAGATTCATAGACACACACACACACACACACATACATATACTCCATAATATTACATTTATACATTACATTATTATAGACTATCATTTGTGCAGAAATTACTATGTATACTAAGCATGGATTTATATCCCCCTAGCATATAATAATATACATTATACTTATATATTACTGAATACATTAAATACTAATAAAACTAAACATTATTAACTACATGAATATTCTCATCCAATATCAACACATTTTATTATATAAGACATCTATATGTATAATATATGTTGGTGTACATAGACATATAAATCCATGACCTTCAGATTATATTTACCTCTGATATACTAGCATACTGCAATCTTTAGTGGTACCTCAGTCTTCATGAGAGACCACTATCCCTTTAAAGGTTTGCGATCCTTCAGAGAAAGCCCATAAATTGCAGATATACCTAAAATCCTGAAATACACAAACACATGTAAACACACACGAATATGTATATATGTGTGTGTGTATGTATATATAGATATCTCTATCTATGTCTGTACATATCTATATACGTGTATCTTTCTCTCTCTCCATATTTATAAAATGTTCTTTCTCCTTCAGGTTACCTCATCCTAATAAAAAAAAAACAGAACAAATGAAACAAGACCTTGAGCTGCTCCCCCTCAAACTATTGTCATAGCTCTCTCTTCTTTTTTACCACTAATTTGTTAAAAAAATTAATCTGCATCCCTTATAAACAAATGGTTAAAGGAAATGGACATTTTAAAAGAAAATGATAAACAATTAACTAACATGTGTAAAGGTGCTCTGAATCACTAAGAAACAGAGAAATGAAAATTAAAACAAGTGTCACCTGACACTTGTCAAATTGACAAAGATGATAAAAAGATATAAATTGTCAATAGTAGAAGGGTTAAGAGAAGCCATACCTATAAATACACTGGTGTTATAATAGTGTAGTCAAAACTAGTTCAACCATATTGGAAATCAATTTGGAATTATTTGAGAAAAGTCACTAAACTGTTCATATCCTATGTCCCATTTCTTTCACTACTGGACACACACTCCAAAAAGACCAATGATAGAAATAAATGTCCCATTTATAATATCCTACTTACAGCCTTACTCTTTAAGTTTACAAAATCCTGGAAATAAAGTGGGTGACCATGGATTAGGAGATAGTTTAACAAATTATGGTATATGAAAATAATAGAATATTATTGTGTTATAAGAAGTAGTAAATGTGAAAAATTTAGAGAAACATGAGACTTGTATGAATTGAAACAGAGCAAAGAAATTGGAACCTAGAGAGAAATATAGACTTTAATGACAACATAGATGGAAGCAACAATTAAAGACAGTTCAACTCAGAATGAATAATATCTGTTGCTTCTGCCTCTCTGATTGGAAGGCTGAAGGGCAGAGCAAAAAAGTCCCAAAGCCTCCCTTTATAGAGGATTCTGAGACTCAATCATCTCTTCATTTGTCATAAACTGCTTTGTTTGGTTTTGATTATATCAACTCCATTACTACCACCACCATCATCATCATTGCTTTTCCTCCCAACAAAAGGATAAACTTATCACCAAGAAACTCACCATGGAGAGATTGATCCATCTTTGGTACTCCGACCTTATCGGTTCCCTAAGGTGTTTCTACCCTCTGATCGGAGGGTGGATCAAAAAAAATATTCCTCCCAAAGTTTCTTTTTATAGAAAGTTCAGAATCCTAACCATTTCTTCATTTGCTACCAGCTACTCCTCTGGCTTCAACTCTGGCCTTCGTGAGGAAGAGAGCAACTACCTAGCCACAACTCTCTTACTCTCTCAACAAAGACAGAAAACACAGTCTCCCTGTAGAGATGGGGTGGGTTGTATCCCAGATCATAGCTAACCATACCAATGCAAGCCTATTCATCTTTACATTTAGAAAACAATCACATACACATTTTATGCTTGATATGTTAAATCAAACAAAAAAATCAGGGTTTTTTTTAAGTACAGCTAGGTCCTGATTAGTGCAAATAACCACCACCTCCCCCTTGCCCCTCCAAAGATAATCACATGAATTTAATTCAAACTGCATATTTCCAATAGTCTGGAGCCACATTTTACATAATTATTACTTCAAATAGTATGAATTTAAATACATATGACCACTTCAGGGAGTTAGTTAGTCACACTAACTTGGACCTGGCTGTAGTCTATACTGTTTAAAGAATCATAGAATCATAGGATTGGCCGAAACCTCAGAGTAACTACAATTCAGTTGATATTTTTTTTTTTGGTAATTATAACATTTCTATACTTTGATTATATTTTTGTATTTTTTTTAAATGCAATTTATTTATTTAACATATTTGGTTTTCAGCATTGATTTTCACAACATTTTGAATTACAAATTTTCTCCCCATTTCTACCCTCCCCCCCACTCCAAGATGGCTTATATTCTGGTTGCCCTGTTCCCCAGTCAGCCCTCCCCTCTATCACCCCCCTCCCCTCTCATCCCCTTTTCCCTTCCTTTCTTGTAGGGCAAGATAAATTTCTACGCCCCATTGCCTGTGTATCTTATTTTTTAGTTGCATACAAAAACTTTTTTTGTTTTTGAACATCTGATTTTAAAACTTTGAGTTCCAAATTCTCTTCCCTCTTCCCTTCCCACCCACCCTCCCTAAGAAGTTGAGCAATTCAACCTAGGCCACACATGTATTATTATGTATAACCCTTCCACAATACTCATGTTGTGAAAGGCTAACTACATTTTGCTCCTTCCCAACCCATCCCGCTTTATTGAATTTTCTCCCTTGACCCTGTCCCCTTTCCAAAGTGTTTGTTTTGATTAACTCCACCCCCATCTGCCCTCCCCTCCATCATCCCCCCGCCTTTTATTTTTTTTTTATCTTCCTCCCTCTTCTTTCCTGTGGGGTAAGATACCCAACTGAGTATGTATGGTATTCCCCCTCAGGCCAAATCTGATGAGAGCAAGGTTCACTCATTCCCCCCTCACCTGCCCTCTCCCCTCCTCCCATAGAACTGCTTCCTCTTGCCACCTTTATGAGAGATAATCCACCCCATTCTATCTCTCCCTGTCTCCCTCTCTCAGTATGTTACTCTCTCATCCCTTAATTTCATTTTATTTCTTTTAGATATCTTCCCTTCATCTTCAACTTACCCTGTGTCTGCTCCCTCTCTTTTACATATATATATATATACACATACATACACATACATACATATACACATAGATACATACATACATACACATTCACTTATATATATATACATAAACATATATATATATATATACATGCATATTCTCTTCAACTACCCTAATACTGAGGTCTCATGAATCATACTCATCATCTTTCCATGTAGGAATGTAAACAAAACAGTTCAACTTTAGTAAGTCCCTTGCAATTTCCGTTTCTTGATTACCTTTTCATGCTTCTCTTGATTCTTGTGTTTGAAAGTCAAATTTTCTATTCAGTTCTGGTCTTTTCACTGAGAAAGCTTGAAAGTCCTCTATTTTATTGAAAATGCATATTTTGCCTTGGAACATGATACTCAGTTTTGGTGGGTAGGTGATTCTAGGTTTTAATCCTAGCTCCATTGACCTCCGGAATATCGCATTCCAAGCCCTTCGATCTCTTAATGTAGAAGCTGCCAGATCTTGGGTTATTCTGATTGGGTTTCCACAATACTCAAATGGTTTCTTTCTGGCTGCTTGCAATATTTTCTCCTTGATCTGGGAGCTCTGGAATTTGGCAACAATATTCCTAGGAGATTTCTTTTTGGGATCTATTTGAGGAGGCGATCGTTGGATTCTTTCAATTTCTATTTTGCCCTGTGGCTCTAGAATATCAGGGCAGTTCTCCTTGATAATTTCCTGAAAGATGGCATCTAGGCTCTTTTTTTGATCATGGCTTTCAGGTAGTCCAATAATTTTTAAATTATCTCTCCTGGATCTATTTTTCAGGTCAGTGGTTTTTCCAAGGAGATATTTCACATTGTCTTCCATTTTTTCATTCCTCTGGTTCTGTTTTATAATATCCTGATTTCTCATAAAGTCACTAGCTTCCACTTGCTCCAATCTAATTTTTAAAGTAGTATTTTCTTCAGTGGTCTTTTGGACCTCCTTTTCCATTTGGCTAATTCTGCCTTTCAAGGAATTCTTCTCCTCATTGGCTTTTTGGAGCTCTTTTGCCATTTGAGTTAGTCTGTTTTTTAAGGTGTTGTTTTCTTCAGTGTATTTTTCAGTATTTTTTTGGGTCTCCTTTAGCAAGTCATTGACTTGTTTTTCATGGTTTTCTCGCATCCTTCTCATTTGTCTTCCCAATTTTTCCTCTACTTCTCTAACTTGCTTTTCCAAATCCTTTTTGAGTTCTTCTATGGCCTGGGGCCAGTTCATGTTTTTCTTGGAGGCTTTGGTTGTAGGCTCTATGACTTTGTTGTCTTCTTTAGGCTGTATGTTTTGGTCTTCTTTGTCACCAAAGAAAGAATCCAAAGTCTGAGACTGAATCTGGGCGCGTTTTCGCTGCCTGGCCATATTCCCAACCAACTAACTTGACCCTTGAGTTTTTCAGTGGGGTATGACTGCTTGTAGACTAACGAGTTCTATGTTCTACGTTTGGGGGGGAGGTGCCAGCTCTGTCAGAGCCGCACTCCTCCTTCCCCAAGGACCCCCAGTCCAGGCTGGACTTAGATCTTCAGCAGGCTGTTGCACTCCTGCTCTGATCCGCCACTTAATTCCTCCCACCAGGTGGGCCTGGAGCCGGAAGTAACAACAGCTGTAGCTGCCCCACCTCCGCTGCCCCCTGGGCTGGAAGCCGAACCGCGAACTCCTTCCACTCCCGCAGCTTTTCCCACTAACCTTCTCCGCAGTCTTTGGTGTTTGTGGGTCGAGGGGGGACTGGTAACTGCCGCAGCTTACATATTCAGGGCGCTAGGGCCCCCTCCGCCCGGCTTCTGGTCTGGATCGTCCACGCCGCTCAGGCTGGGCTCTGCTCCACTCCGTTCCCAGCTCCCAGCTCCGTGTGGAATAGACCTCACCCAGAGACCATCCAGGCTGTCCTGGGCTGGAGCCCTGCTTCCCTCTGCTGTTCTGTGGGTTCTGCCGTTCTAGAATTGGTTCGGAGCCATTTTTTATAGGTTTTTGGAGGGACTCAGGTACGGAGCTCACTCTAGTCCGTGCTTACCAGCCGCCATCTTGGCTCTGCCCCCTCAATTGATATTTTAATAATACTCTGCAATATATCTGAAAAGTGATCATTCAGCCTGTGCTAAAAGGCCTCTAATAGGAGGATCAAGCCATCTCTACTTTTTTTTTAACCACCCAACAAGGGTTGTTGTGGGGATCAAATGATAGAATATTTTTAAAGTGCCTAGCACAGCGTCTGCTACATTGTAGGCATTTAATAAATGCTTGTTCCTTTGCCCATTCCCCCTCTTCTCTATATATTATTTCACCCAGTGATCTCATCAGCTCCCATGTGTTCTGCACAGATGATTCCTCAGTCTGCCTTCTATACAGAGAACCTCTTATATTTTGCAACACGGGACTACATAGACATATTAACAATTATCATCTATGCTGTGATTTCTGCCTTACTAACTCAGCAGGAGAAAGAACTTAAGGATCTGAAGAAAATTAGAAAAGTTAGACATGACAGCTATTTGACATTTTACTGAATGGGAATTTGAAATATATGCATTTTTGGCTTTTTGTAGAGCCTTTATGAAAAATGACCATCTGCTAGGTCACAAAAAACTAAAAAGTAAAATTTTAAATAAATAAATACTTTACTGACCACAAAAAAATGAAAATTCTTATCAACAAAGGGCATTTAAAGAAAGGATTCAAACTTAATTGGAAACCAAATATTGTCTGAAAGAATATGTTGATGAAACAATGAATCATAGAAACAATGAATAATTTAATCAAACAAAGAACCAACAATGAAACAACATGCAAAATCTTATGAGATGCAACCAAGACAGTCATTAGGGGAAAATATAAGTCTTTAAAGTGCGGAAAATATCTCATTATTTATTAATATAGTTTGAATCTAGCTCTATATGGTTAGAAAATCATCTAACTGAAGGCTGATGGTAAAAGTCAGGCTGAGCCTATCTGCAGGAAATGTTTAGATTCTCCACTTGGGTCTTATTTTGGATCCACCCAAAGCCTGTGTTTTGGGTTCCCCAAATTTGAATGTTTATACTTACCTGATCACATGCATCTTAATCTGCCCTGCTATGTAGTTGCCTATCAGGAAAATGTCCCTGGTCTGAATTCTATATATTATAATCTCACAAGGTCTTGGAGGGAGGCATACTTTTTAGTTCTCTCTTTTGCCAAGTGACCTGATAAAATAATTTCCAAAGCTATTTCAGGTTTTGGGATTTGTTTGGGTAGTGTTACCATCACTAAGCATTTTCATAATCAGAAGAGAGAAAGAACATGCAACTAAAAAAGTACTAGAAATTCAACAAAGCAAAACAAAATTTTAACACCAAAATAGTAATTCTAAAACTCAATGAAGACATTAAAAATTTGTAAAAAACAAAAAATATTGAATTGATAAAAAAGAAACTAGGATCTTTTAAATATATACAATATATGGTTAAATAATTTAGTATCAAAGAGGAAAACCAAATCATCATGTTAAGAAATGAAGAAAGTTCACAGTAGATAAAAGAAATTGTTGTTTAGTTGTGCATAACTCTTTGTGACCCCCATGGACCATAGCACATCAGTCCTTTCTATACTCTACCATCTCCCAAAGTATGATAAAGGAATAAAGGAAACCATTAGAAACTATTTTGCCCAACAGTATGGCCACAAAACTGATAAATGAAATGAAATGAATAAATATCTGAAAAAATATAAAATCCTTAAATGAATAGAACAAGAAACAGAGGATTTTAATAATCCAGCTCCAGAAAAAGAATTGAAAAAAGCAGGCCTCCTAAATAAAGTAACCTCAGGATTAGATAGATTTACCATTGTGGAAACATATTAGAAAACTCCTTTTTAGTTCAATTGAAAATATTAAGAAATGCAGATTTCTTTAGTATAAAAAAAGCCTTTCCTGGTGTGTAATATGTTAAAGATATAAAAGACCTTTCTTGGAGAAATAGATTAATGCTAGAAACCAAAATTATAAAGCATACTTCTTGTCTTCTTACTTTTTTTCATCTCCTGAAGAATTGGGAATTCACCCTTCTCCATTCAGAAAAGGGGAGATATTGATCATAGAGAGGTCTTTTCAGTCCTTGAGGAGGGTGGTTAAGGAAACCATATTCAAGAAAGTTTATATAGTAGACTAATGTTAAATTAAACAAATTTGTTTCTGAAAGACATAACTAAAATTCAGAGTAAATTAATATTTTTCTGTAACTTCAGTTAATACCATCAAACACTGAAGGAACAATTAACTCCAATATTAAACAAATTCTTTGCAAAAAATAGAGAAAAAAGACATCCCACCAGACTCATTTTATAATACAAATTTTGTCTTTATGTCAATACCAGGGAGAGAGAAAATTAGACCAACATTTATTGATGCAAAATATTGAATTTGTTGTTCAGTTGTTTCAGTTTTGTGTCTGACTCTTCATGACCATATTTAGGATTTTCTTGACAAAGATCACTGGAGTGGTTTGTCATTTCCTTCTCCAGCTCATTTTATGAACAAGGAAACTGAGGTCAACAGGGTTAGGTGACTTGCCCAGCTAGCAAATAGTAACAGTAATCACAGCTAATAAATGTCTGAGGCTGGATTTGAACTGAGGAAGATGAGTGTTCCTGACTCCATTACTGGCACTCTATCCACCGTGCCACCTACCTGCCTAAAATATTGAATAAAATATTATAAATAATGAGGCTACAATAACGTATTAAAATGATTTTGCACTATGATTGATTTGGATTTGAACCAGGAATGCAGAGTTGGTTCAATATTTGGAAAGTTATAAATAACAAAAACAACAAAATGATATAGTCACATCTATAGATACAGAAATAGCTTTTTAAGAAAATGCAGCACTCACATTTGCCTTAAAAACACCAAAAGCATAAAATCAATGGAACTTGAATTAATTTGGAAAATAGTTGCCTGTGTAAAAAAAAATCTAGCATTCTCTGTAACAGAAAAATGCTTAGAGGCCTTTCTAGTAAAATCAGACCTAAAGCAAGTTATCTACAGTCACCATTATTATTTGATATAGGTACAGCTGCCTCTCTTAGAGGACTCTTAGTGAATAGAGAGGTGGGCTTGGAGGAAGAAAGACCTTAGTTGGAATCTTGTCTTATACACCTACTATCAAGTATGAACCTGGGCAAGTTTTTCTCTCTCTCCACTTCAGTTTCTTTAACTTTAAAGTGGGGATGATAACAGCACTTATAGAGTTGTTGTAAAGATCCAGTGAGTTAATGTATCGAAAAGTACCTTGTAAATTTTAAAGCACTATATATTATTCTAGAAATACTATCTCGAGCAATAAAATAAAAAAATAAATTGAGAGAATTAACAAAGCTCAAGAAGAAACACAATGATAATATCTTCCTAGTGATATGATGATGGCTTACTTAGAGAACTCGGGAGATTTAACTATAAATTCACAAAAATAATTTGCCTTCTTGTGTATTGCCAAAAAAAACAACAGGAAGAAATGGAAATAAGAAAGAAATTCCATTCATATATATTATACATAATGTACATACATACATACATACATATATGTATATGTGTGTGCATATATATATGAATATGTGTATGTGCGTATGTGTGTAGTTGTTGTCCTTCCTTCTTGAAGAGGACCAAAATGACATCACTATAGTAGAGTCAAGTTTCAGCGTGTTTGACTGTGGCTGATCAGATCAATATGAGCTCGGAATGTTCTACCACAGGTTGGGATACATACATACATACACACACACGCACGCACGCACGCACACACACACACATATATATGCAACACATATATGTACATATATGTGTATCTGTGTATCTTTGTGTCTGTGTATATATGTATATATGTATGTATTATGTATGTGTATACACATACATATATATATATATATATATATATATATATATATATATATATATATATATATACACATATATCCTATGCTCATTGCTGTATTTATTTACGCGCGCACATGTGTGTGTGTGTATAATAGGGACTTTGGACCATGCACAGATTATCTAACATGTAAGCATTCTAAAGGAGAGGTTACCTGGGCACATCCAGATCTCCTATAATGGAGACATTCTTTTTCCCCTAACACATGAGTGGGTGTAACCTCCTTTGATTGGCTGAAAGACCATGCAAGGCTGTCTTTTAAATGAGTAAGACTGAGACACCCTTCCTGGGATGCTCATTCTTTCAGGCTCAGGCTTCCTGCTGAGGACGGGTGCCATGAACTGAACCAGTAAGAGGGAGAGGAGACCAAAGTAGTCCAATTCTAGATTTGGGAGGGAATACATTTGGAAAGAAAGAAAAGAACTTCAGAATGTGAAAAGTCCCTTAAGACAAGACAAGGCCAGCCCCCCGGGATCTCTCCTCATATCCATCCTATAAGGGGGGCAATTGTCTTATTTTGTGACAGGAGTTTGGAGAGGTTTTATGGTTGGAAGACAAAATTGATATGTCAAGAGGAAACAATATTTAGGCTTTAAAAATTACAATTTCTACCTACAGGCTGGCTTAAGCCAGGTCTTGTAAAGAATAGGATCCTTGGTTACTAGAGTTGAGTAGAGTAAAACGGAAGTGTTCATCCATCTTATTTAGGTTTACTTGTGTTGTTTCTTGATCCCAGCCTACCTTCTGGTGATTTATATTGCAGCCCCTCTTTTACCTCCTCATCATTTGCCATTCTCATCTGTATCTTTCTACAGCCTCCTCCATGAAAGTGCTGTACATCTTTATCTGGATCTTTCCTCATTTCCTAGATATTCTTTTCTGATTCAGGCTGGTTTGGTGTTTGGAATTGAAAGGAAATCGGGCATTCGGAGACCATCTAGCAGTTAATCAAAGGTTTCCCTTAACAGGGAAAGGATATTCAACATAGATTCAGTTGGGTATAGCTTCTCACCTTCTGTGTTGGCCATGCTGGTCTGCTAGTCAGAAATCTGATGAAGGCTGGCTTTTTGTATTTGGGACTCCAGTAAGCTCAGTGGCCAGAGACTTAGATCCCTGAAAAAAAAAAGTATCAAGAATTTCAATACCTTTTAAGTCATTCAATTAACAAATGTGTTTTAAGTAAGTGCTTACTATGTGCTAGGCATCGTACTAAGCTGTAGTAAAAAAAAATGGGGAGAGGGACAGAACATGGTCTCTGCCCTGAAGGAACATATATTCTAATAGGGTAAAAAAGCATTCAGATAGCTATTTTATTGCTTGGCTGGTTGGACAACAAAGGTAGAAAACAGCCTTGAAAAGGGCTTGGCAGCTTTCACACCAGAGGTATTACACCCTACACTAGGAGAAAACACTAGCATCATAGATGACTGGGAAAGGCCTCCAACAGCACGTGGGATTTGAGCTGTCTTAAATAAAACCAGGGAAGCTAAGAAATGGAGGTGAGGAGAGAAATAGAAGAGTGATCTCAAAGGGAATGTTATACCTATGATACTTAATTTCCCACTACCTAAGAGTAAATCAGCCTACCTCCTTCAGTTCCCATGTCTCATTCTCTCATCTCCATCCTCCTTAACCAGTTCTGCCTACTGTGTCCTCTGGAATTCCTATTCCATAACTAACAAACCATCCCTTCACTTTGGATCTCTTTGTCTTACGTTCCTTCCATGTTCAGGAATTCATAGAACCATATGTAGGGTGGAGGATCAGGAGTAGGATCATATTTTTAGAACTGAAAGTCACTGTTGAGGATATGCAGTTCAACTTTCTCACTTAACAGATAAGGAAGCTGAAGCTCATATAAAGTGACTTGCCTGGGTCATCCACTATTCTGAGATAGGGTAATTTTCTATAGAACTGGCTGAACCTGGCTTTCCCCAGGTGATAATTCATCCCTAGCTATCTTCTCAAGACCTGGTCAAATATTCTCCATTATTACCCCTCCCCATACTCACACAGGTGCTATAGGGGGTAGCAGAATATTTCTCACATAAAATAGGTTATTTGTAAGAAATATTATTTGTAATGGGGCAGCTAGGTGGCTTGGTGGGTAGAGTGCTGGGCCTGGAGTCAGGAAGACTTATCTTCCTGAATTCAAATCTGGCCTCAGACTCTAACTAGCCGTGTGACTCTGGGCATGTCGCTTAACTCTATTTGCCTCAGTTTCCTCATCTGTAAAATGAATTGGAGAAGGAAATTACAAATCACTCCAGTATCTTTGCCAAGGAAACCCCAAATGGAGTCACAAAGAGGCAGAGATGAGTGAACAATAATAACAATATTTGTAAAGACCTTTGCAAACCTTAAAATACTATATAAATGTTAGCTGTGATGAGGATGAGGATGATGATAGGAGAGGTGAGGGGGAGGATGAAAGGATCTGGGAAGGCTTTCTGGAGGAGTTGGGCCTTAAAGAATGAATAGAAGGGATTCAATAAATGAAAAGGAGAGAAGCTGTGACTTATACTCTCTATCCATTTGTACCACTGGGAGGATGAGGTCTACTGAAGCTAACACCTGATGCCTAGATTCTCACATTCATTTGTAAGGCCAGTCCATTAAACTGGTCCATCAATACATGTATCTTGGATCTGCACTGCAGATAGTCAATGAGCTGAATGCAGAACTAAATAGGAAGAGGAAACTGGTCTGGATGGCATCCAGGAAACCACAGAGCTTTGAATTGAAGTGTTAATTGCCACAAAAACCATCTCTTTAACCTCCTCATTATCCCAGAGCTGCTCAATGGCTGAGAATCATAGAATATGATTTCAATATAATCATAAATCAAAGGGCAAGCGGAGAGACAAATCATGAGTTCAAGTAGGCTGTAGTTACTCATCATGAGTAACTTGTGAGAAAGAAGTGGCATCAAAGTCATAATCCAGAAGAGGCAGGATCACAAAATGAGATGGGCAGCCCCCATTGTGAGGATAGCAAATGAACAGCTAGCATGCTGGACTGGCATGATGAGAACAGAATCTGCAGGTTTACTCGCTGCTGCTCACAGACAACACCCCATCTCTTAACTCCATTCCATCTTGACTGGAACGCTCTCTCTCCTCCCCTCCTTACCTTACCTTCCCTGGTTTCCTTCATGACTCACCTCAAATCCCACATTTTCTAGGAGGCCTTTCCCCATCCCCTACAATGCTAGTACCTTCTCTGAGATTACCTTCCATTTATACAGTATATAATAGCTTTCTGAATGCTTTCCCCCCATTAGAATGTATGCTCCTTTAGAGCGGAGACCACGTTTTTTGCCTTCGTTCCCCACTGTGGCTTATCACAGTGCCTAGAACAGAGTAAACACTTAAAACATATTTGTTGATTGAATGATGATGAGCTTTAGAGTGCATAACTATCTATCATGGCCCTCAGTCAATTTAGTTTTGCCAGAAGTGGGCAGATTTAAACATTTTACTTCCAATGAAAGGTTAAGGGAAAGAAGAGTCATGATTGCTGAGCTGTCACAGAATGCCAAGTGTATGTGAAAAATATAGCTCAGATGTATGACTTGTACATGGTGTTCTTGGAACCTCTCATATGTCAATCTGTTCATGTGCAATCTGATAACAGTACAATTAGCAATGGAAATATTTACATGTACTGCTACAGTCAGTCCATATGTGCACACTATTGCAATTTTACCAATACTATGAAGGATTTTTCATTATTACATGATCACTTGAAACAGAAATTATAGCTCCTTGCAAAGCACTCTCAGAAGAGATGAACTTTCTTTATTCTGATGGATTTATTTCAAAGCTCAAATAAGACTCAGCTTAGTGGCCAATACCCTTTCTGACATGATTTCTGCCGAAAGAGAGTAACCTTTCTTTCTCTACCACTTATGAGACTGTTTGGTGTTCCAGAGAGCTATGATCTACATATTCACATGGATTAGTCAGTCAATATTTAGTATATAAAGAGCTGAAGAGCCTAATGAAGCTATAATTAAAATTCATTAAAGCTATAATGAAAGAACACCTAAGCTTCCAGCACAGTGAATACTTTTTTGTATTTGGTGAAAAACTGACCCTTAGATTACACTGCTATGAAAATATCTAGAGCTGAAAAGGATCTCAAAGGCCAACTAATCCATCACCATCATTTTGCAGATGAGGAAACTGAGGCCCAAGGAGGGTAAATATTTTCCCATGGTCACACCATGTGATTGTCAGAGACAGAATTCAAATTCAGGCTCTGACTCCAGAGCCAGAGTTCTATCCACAGCACCACCCTGGGAGGTCTGAGACAGAAAGAAAAGTCCAATATAGGTACAGTGGAAAAAGAAATCAAGTAGTTAGATGCAGACAATGATTTATTTAGCAATGCAGCATGTAGCTGCAGAAACAAACCAGGATGAAGGCTATCGACAGCCAATTACCCAGAACCTTGGTTTCTACACTTGAAACACCTGGTTTCTTGTTGGTGAGGTAGATTTGAAGACACTGAGGCAAGCGGGAGAGGGGTAGTCTTATGACCAAATTGGGTGACCTTTAGGAAAGAGTAACTTAGTAGAGTAGTTAGAGTAAGAGTAAGAGTGACTTAGCCACTGAAACTTAGCTTCACAAAATGGTGGATAAAGGCAAAATGGAGTCACTAATGCTATTTATTTTTGATGTAACAATGTATACCAAAATTTTCATAGCAACACATTTTGTGATAGCAAAGAATTGGAAATGAAGTAGATGTCCATTAAATGGAGAACTATCTCCAGAGAAGAGCTGAGAAAATAAAATACTTTTGCCTCCCTTTTCAGCAAAAATAAATGACTGCAGGTATATCAGGCAAAGCTGAGAGGTTGAACTGCTTCTTTCTCTCTCCCTCCCACTCTCTCTCTCTCTCTCTCTCTCTCTCTCTCTCTCTCTACCTCCCCCCCACCCCAGGAAACTTTTTAGTGTAGGTAGAGTGGGATAGCTGGACTCAATTTAGATAATTCCAATTTTGCTGGAAACTTCTAAAGTATTATAGTTTGGAGCAAGTTGGATATAGGCCTTCTTTTCTCTAACAGGCCAGATCAGTGTGTTTACCTTGGCCATGTTAACATATAGCTTCTTTGCTGCCTGCTTGATCTGATGCTTGTTGGCCCTAATGTCCCTAATGAAGATGAGGGTGTTGTCCTAAATCTTCTTCGTAGTAGACTCAGTGGTCAAGAGAAACTTAATGATGACATAGTGACCAAGCTTGTTTCTCCTAGGGGCACTTTTCTAAGGATAAATATGGGGAATAGAGAATGATGAGAAGTGAAAATTTACTTATAGTTTGGTTTCATCCGCCACTTTTCTTTTCCAGAAAAAATATCAGTTTGTTCCATTTTAAACTAAAGACCTAAAGGAAAAGGAAAAACAGAAGATTTGGACTAGAAGATTTGACATAGCCCCTTGGGCATTGATCTAATAGCATGTTTATCAAGCTAGTGATAGTCATTTCAAATTGCAGAAATATGATAATGAGGTATAATTCCTGTTCTTATACCAATATAAATAAGAACCTTTATGCCTAAACACAGCTGAGTCTAGTTGAAAAGGATACTGATGCCATTAATTTGTAATTCCTATGTGTTTACAACACAAACCTTGTTAATAATGCAAAGACCCTTGAAACAGAAAATTCTATAATTTTTAGGAACAACCTTGAAGAGAAGATATTTTTTGCAGCAACAATGTTTGCCATGTCACTGGAGTTTCAAGAGAGGAAGGATGGATTATTTCTTACCTTTATATATCATATTAGATCTCTGATGGAATGGATGAATGAATCATTTAAAAAGCTTTTATTAAGCACTAACTACTGTGTGCCAAGTACTGTATTAAGTGCTGGAGTTATGATAGAAAGGTGAGAATTTCTACTCTGAAGGAGCTTACATTCTAATAGGCGAGACAACACATAAGAGAAGGTCTAGGTGCATGAGGATGGAAAGGTCTTTAGGGTACAGTAGTTGTCTTTAGGGTACAGTAGCAGAGCAAATAAGTCCTTAGGGAACATTAGCAGGTCAGACAGCAATGTCTGGGGGGTGGGGTTCTGTAAACCATCATGGCAAGATAGGACAAGGCTCAGTGGTCCTCTGTCTTTCTTGAAGGAGTTTAGTTAGTCATCCAAACAATCCTGTTTATCCAATCAGCTTGAATGATCCTATCTATCCTGCAGAACAGGGGTTGGATGAGTTTCACCCATTACCCCTGGGAAGATTTAAAAGGCTGATGCTTTCTTGAACTATTTGATATAAGCATTGCTCTATGGGTTGAATACAAAGATGACTTGGAACCTTAACATTCTCAAGGACAAAGATTCTTCCCAAAGATGAAGAAGGGAACTATACCACAACCAGGAGAAAGTGTAGCCATGAATAAGGCTAATTAGAAATAATCCTTTACTGCCTAAATGTCTATTGAACAAAAGAATGATATCAATATCTATGAAAATGTAGAATTGTGTGCAGTTGTGTTAGTAATAGTTCAAACAAATATAGCTTTTTCCCTCGAAACTGATAAATTTGTCATTCACAACCAAGCACCTTTGCTCAGCTTGATGTCATCATGACAGACTGAATTTAGCTGAAACCTTGCTAGTTCAAAACCATCCCATAAACCAGGGGTGGGGAACCTATGACCTCAAGGTCCCTCTAGGTCCTTGGGTGTGGCCTTTTGACTGAGTCCAAGTTTTACAGAACAAATCTTACCATTAAGGGGATTTGTTCTGTGAAGTTTGGATTCACTCAAAGGGCCACACCTGAGGACCTAGAGGGCTACATGTAGACTCAAGGCCTCAGGTTCCCCACCCTTGAATTAAGACCTGCCCAGCCAGCTTCAGAGGGGCTTGTCACTAGATTGGCTACAGGTGATAAATATTTTGTCAACAGCAACCCTTGAACCCTTGAATTGGCTACAGGTGATAAATATTTTGTCAACAGCAACCCTTGAACCCTTGAAAGGGTGACAGGCTGCACACTGGTAGGAGGAACATGTTGTTCAGTCATGTCAGACTCTTCATGACCCCTTTTGGGGTTTTCTTGGCAAAGATATTTGAGTGGTTTGCCATTTCCTTCTCCAGCTCATTTTACAGATGAGGATACTGAGGCAAAGAAGGCTAAGTGACTTGCCCAGGGTCACACAGCTAGTAAGTCTGAGGCCAGAAATGAACTCAGAAAGATAAGTCTTCCTGACTCCAGGCCTGACACCCTATCCACTGTGCCACCTAGCGTCTCCCGTATATACTTGCTCTGATTTCTGTTTTGCTATTTGGATAAGTGGGTTTCTTTGCTATTTTTTAATATTCGTTTTGAAATTAGAATTTGGTTGGAATGGGGTCAGGCCTTGTAATATAAAGTTTAGGGTCCTACTTCCCCCCAATAATGAACAGTGATCAGAAGTTAGCTTGAACCTGAAAAACCTCATCCTCTAGACTAACAGTATTTAAAGGAGCAGGTAGATATAATTTCCTCCTGGTACCCCCTCCCTCTGAGGAGAACACAGTATTGGCCTCTGGCCCCAACTGCCTGCTTCCCTTCCTAGCAGGAAGTAAAACCTCTTCTGGAGAAGGATGGGGGTTGGGGGAAGAGGCTAAAGATGTCCATTCTGCCTCCCTTTGGGCTGTACAAGGACAGATGTTCATTCAGTCTTCATTGTCCTATAACATGCTGCTATTTCATACCATAGAAGTGCTATTTGCAGCCAAGGAAAAGGCAAGTTTTGAGACCAGTGGGTTATTTTTAGACTTTTTTCATTTTGAGTGGAATGTGAGTGGGATTCTCATTGGAGACTTTGCCAACTTGTTGTACAAATGCAGAATTGAAAAATGGATGCTCCTTTAGAAGGTTTTTCTTCCTTCTTTCCTTCCTTCCTTCCTTCCTTCTTTCCTTCCTTCCTTCCTTCCTTCCTTCCTTCCTTCCTTCCTTCCTTCCTTCCTTCCTTCCTTCCTCCCTTTCTTCCTCCCTTCCATCCTTCCTCCTTCCCTCCCTCTCTTCCTTCCTTCTTTTATTCCTTCCTTCCTTCCTCTCTCCCTTCTTCCTTTCTCTCTCTCTCACAGCCAAATTTTCTAAAACAATTTTCTAGTCATTCGTTTGTATTATGATCTTGTTGTTATAAATTATTTCTAATTAATTTCTGATAACCAAAAGAATAATTAAAATGAATAGTTATAAGTATCTTCTATACTCAACTTTCTCCCAGGACTACTAAGAACTGACAAAATGAAATAGTTATCATTTATCCTGCATTGTTGTGAGGTGCTGTTAGTGAACAATGAAAGAATATAAAGACAAAAAGTAGAGAAAAGATAATAAACAGAGGAAATGAACAATAACAACAATACATATAACACTTTAAAACTTACAAAATGGTTCCCTACCCCAACCCTGTGAGGAAAGTAGTAGAGATATTTCCATCTCAATTTTACAGATGAGAAAACTGAAGGCACAGTAGGCAAACAATTTGACCAGGATTGCTCAGCTGGCAAATGTCAAAGTGTCTAGGACTTAGAACTCTGTTTTTCTGATTTGAGGGCCATTTCAGAAAAAAAAAAAACTCTAGAAATAGTTTCAAATTGCCATGGAGGCAATTCACAAATTGCAACAATGCATCTGTAAAAATTCAGAATTCAGCATTCTTGGTAGTGTATTTTTTGTATTGTATATGAATATTTATGCTTACTATAGAATCTTGGATCTTAGAGTATTAGGATACCTTTAAAATATTAGGCACAATAAGCACAGTGGGATCTTGTATCCTCTACCTTTCAGTCAACTGTGTGAGTGCCAAGATGTGGTCTGTTATAAAAAGCCTTCCTGTTCCTTTTTCATTCCTCCATCAATGATGTCCTCAAAGTATCAGTAGATTATTCTTGAATGAATTTTATAGAAATGGGAAAGTATCATCAGGTCCATTATTATTAATATTATTTTGAATACCTTTCTATTGAAGTATATAAGTAGAAACCATCGATCCAGACAAGGTCACAGCTGGAAAGCAACCTTAGAGATAATCTTGTCTACCCTCTATTCCTCCCTCATCCCCTTCCATTTTGCAAGGGGGAAAGTAAAGACCAAAGAGGCTTTTACAAGTCCAAGATCAAACAGTTTATTGGTAGTAGAACGGTGATTAAAAACTCGAATCTCTTGACTCCTAATCTAGTGTTCTTTTCACCATATGACATTTCCCCAGAGATAGAAAATCAGCATTTTTGTAAGTTTAGAAACAGTCCAACAAATTCCAAGAAGGACAGTGTCATAGAAACACTTATTAGTAAAGATTTTTAGACCAATCTCCAACATTAACGTGAGAGGGCCTAAAATTCATACAATGCAAGCAGGTAATATTTTGTTGTTCTGGGTCATGTTAACCTTCTTGAAAATAGAGCAAAGTACTCTTTATCATCATTTGCTTTAGAGTTTGTGTCTATTTCAGCTTGAGGTTTTGTCTAGAGCCTATATATGAAGGATTGGTGAAATGCTGTATTTGTTTATGCAAGGTCAGAATAACCCAGAGGTCTTGAAGTACTATAGAACAAGTAAACTTTGAAGTTGCTCAGGGTTGTATATAACTGTGCAAAAGATAAGTAACTCTTTTCCATACCAGGAAGGTTGAAGAATTATTAACACTAAGTACATTTCACTAAAATATCATCCAGAACTGCAACGTGATACTAAAATGATGCATAGACATCATTTTGAAAATGTGTTTCAAAGGATTTTTAACATGTACATAGTGCCAGACTTAAATATAGTGTTACTAGATCTTTGATATAAGTTCAAAATTTGTGAGCAAATATGAAACATGAAATGAATCTCCCATTAGGAAATTAATGTTTCACTGACTCAAGTCAAAACAATCAGCATTATCTCTTGGTGAAGAGCAAGTTATTGGCTTGAAAATTAACAATCAATCTTATATTAAGTTTTATAGACTGGGAACAGCAACTCAAGCAAACGCCATGATTTATATATCACTTTTAATTAAATATGAATTCTTTAATGCTATTATAAAAACAAATACATTAAATTTAAGTCACTTATAAATATTTTAGTAGTGGTATACTAGATGCATTTTTATACATGATTTCATTTTTTCCCATATTATTCATCTGTCTTATCTGCCAGCATACCAAGTACACATATACATATGAGTATATATTTATGTACATACAGATATGTGTAGATATGATAGACTGATAGATCAAAATCATGAACATAGAAGATGAACATTAGGAGTAACTATAATGGGTCTGAGGTAAATCTATTATTTTAAGCCATCTTTTTCAAGGAATAAAATGCTATTGCAAGCAGTTATTCTTTTTTTTTAAACATAATCAAAGATTTCCCTATTACTGTAAAGACACCACTGGTGAACCCCACCCCCACCCTCCATATGAGAAGGAAGGAGGGAACTGGTTGGGGGAAGAGCTGAGTCTCTTTTTTCCTGAGGCAGCCCCTAGGTCAGACCCTAAAGTTGGAGAAACTGCCAAGAACACTGAACCTGATATCCCAAAGCCTTGGGGGAAAAAATCACAGAAGCTGACTCAATCCAACCAGAAAAAGAAATGAGGAGGGATAAAATTTGGTTGGGGGCAAGCATATGTGACTAAATTGGATGGACACGTGTCCATCCAATTTAGTCACATATGCTTATGAGATAAGTGCTATTATTAGCTCCATCTTATAGTTGAGGAAACTGAGGTACATAGAGTTGGAGTGACTTGCCCAGGGTCACACAGCTCATAAGTGTCTGAGGTGAAATTTGAACTCTAATCTTCCTGACTCCAAGCCCAGCACTCTTATCTACCATGCCACTCAGCTGCCTTCAAGTTCTAGTAGCACCAGAACTCAAACTATACAATAAATCAAAAATAATCGAAATTATTTGATTGGTTAATTTTTTTAAAGGTGACAATGTTGTGAGTAAGTTAATAATGCTTAGAAACATTTGATTATAGTAGCATAATGTTTTATAAATTCAAGGACACCAATTATTGAGGGTAGCTCAACAAAGCTGGAGAAATTGGAGATCAATCTCCAAAGTTAGATTTTGAACAACAACTTATACCGCATACAATATAAACTCTAGATATACTCTAAATATAAAAGGGCAGAATAGTTGGAAAATGGGAAAAATTATCTTTTGCAACTACGGCTAGGGTGGGGGTGAGGTGGGGCAGAAATTCTTATTAAAGGATAAAGATGATCTTGAAAGAGCAAATACAAAATGCTTTGTTTCACTTTCAGAGTTCTTCATAACATAGTTCTCTCTTGCCTTTCCAGACTTCTTACATCCTATTCTCCATCGTGTTCTCTTTGATCCAATGACACTGATCTCCCTGTAGTTCCATAAACAAGATGGGGAGTCTTTGTCCCTCTGGACATCCTTATCAGGCTGCCTCCTCATCTCTGCCTACTGGCTTTTCTGACTTCTCTTAAGTATCAACTAAAACCCCATCTTCTCCAGGAAGCGTTTTCCAATTCCTCTTAATTCTAGTGCCTTACCTTTCTTAAATATTTCCTTTTAATCCTGTATATTGTTTGTACATATTTGTTTGCTTGATGCCTCCTCTATTAGAGTATAAGCTTCTTGGGGTCAGGTTCTGTCTTTTGCCTCTTTTTGTATCCTCAGAGTTTAGTACAGTGCCTGATTCTTAGTAAGTACTTAATAAAAGCTTATCGATTGACTGACTGACTGGTGCAGTGAATGAGCAGTAAGCCTTGAGTCAGGAAGACCCGAGTTCAAATTTGGCTTCAGATGCTTACTAGCTGTGTGACCCTGGGCAAGTCACTCCAACTCTGTCTGCCTCAGTTTCCCCAACTATAAGATGGAGCTAATAATAGCACATATCTCACAGGTGTGGAGGTTTAGTCTCTGCCCACCCAGTGCCAAAAACTGCTGCGGTTTCATGTGTTGTGGTGGAACCGTCTCAATGAATTCAGTCACACCACCTCTAATCCAAGTATAGGCATTTATTGAGATTGACGCCTCTCAAGAAGTGGGCTAAGTTCCAAGAGGAACCACCAACTTCAGAGAAAGCAAGATGGATTTTTATAGAGAAAAGATGCTGATTACACAATAAAAATTTACATAGAATATAGGAATGTGATTAATATTAAAAAGGCAGTAGGAGTTTGTTAAGGGATTAGGTAATGGAGGAGGGGTCCTAGCCTCAGTGGAACTGTGCAGATGCTATCGTAGGGTGGGCCCCTTCTACAGTTTGGTGGTCAAGCATTCTGGTCATGCTGCCCTCCAATTGGCTAGCTAATATGATCCTGTCTGGTCAAGAGAGATAGTTAGGTATTGTCCTGTCTCGGGCTAAATGGATGATGGAATTGTGATCACACACCTGTTTCAAGGGAAAGAGTCTATGAGACAGTGCTGGGTTTCTGTTTCTGTGGGAACTAAGAGTTCAGGGACATGCCTGTTGTTCTCATGGGCAGTGAGGTATAAGTCAGGACATTGACAGGGGACCAGGTAGGTATAGTGGGTTATAATGAAGTTAGAACATTGAGGCCAGGGGCAGCTCTATTAGGACACCATCAATAGGGTTGTTGTGAGGATCAAATGATTTAGTATTTGTAAAGTGTTTAGCACAGTGCCTGGCGCACACAGGGTACTTAATAAATGCTTGTTTCTTTCCTCCCTTCTCTAGTCACTTTAACTATTTAAGCAACCCAAGCCACTCTGCCACTGTATACCTACAACATCTAGCTTTTCTTTTATACATTGTCTTTCCCCATTAAAATGTAAGTTCCTTGAGAACAGAAACTGTGTAGGTTTTTCAATTTGTGTCCTTAGTGTTTGTCATGCAATGCTTGGCATATAGTAAGTATTTGTAATTTATAATGCTGTTTCATTCATTCATTCAACTCATTAGTTATAGGCAAGGGCCTCATCCTGCTTTTAACAAATGTGCCTTCAGCTCCAAATCATGCAATTGCCAACCACAGCAGGGCAGTCACACACACACACACACACACACACACACACACACAGAGTCACTTAATTCCTAAACTTAGATTAGACAAAATAACCTAAAAGCTACTAAAATCTGAAGAGAGAAAAATTGAAGAGCCTGAGGTAAATGAAAATCCAATACAAACTCCAGGTCCAGGGGTATTTTCCAGGGTGAGAAGGCTTCTGGTGGGTGATAGTGCAGACAGGTGTTCTGAGTCAAGAGCAGAGCCAGTAGAGGAAGGAAGGAGTGAACATGGCTGGCTTAGTCCCTTCCTCAAAATAGAGGTTCTGGGAGAAACTGGTCAATAAGAGGAAAGGTCATGAGGTAAAGGACATCTTTTGGAGTATGAAGGGGGGGCATCATGGAGCAAAAAGACTGGAGAGCCTCCTTAAATTGGTTTTAGGAGGAACGGACCAGTCAGATGAAGAGGCCTAAGGGAGGAAGTGAAAAATAGTGAAAAAGAAACATGTAGAAAGAAATCTAGAAAAGAAAAAGCATATGAGAAATTCTAGAATCCTTTAATCAGCAATTAAAAGTCAAAAGGTTAAGGCAATGCAAGAAGTCAAAGATGTTCCAATGACAAAATAAACATTTAAAATAAATTTTAAAAATTATTATTATATTTATTATAGTGGATAGGTCGCTGGCCTTGGAGTTAGGAAGACCTGAGTTCAAATTCACCCTTAGACGCTAAGGATGCAGCCCAGGGCAAGTCACTTAACTTTTGTCTGTTTCAGTTTCCTTCTATGTAAAATAAGGTTAGTAACATCATTTACATATCAAAGTTGTTGTAAGGATAAAATGAGACCATATTTGTAAAGCACTTTATAAACCTTTAAGCTCTACATAAGTTTTCCTCCTCCTCTTTCTTTTCCTTCTCTTCCTCCTCTTCCTTTTCCTCTTCCTCTTTCTCCTCCTCCTCCTCCTCCTCTGATATGAGAAATAAAAGAATCAGGCCCAGAGAGAACCCTTGAGGAATGCAGAGGTAGAAAACACATTAGGCCAAATGAATATACAGAATACTTATGCATCTTTAATATAATGAATTACAGATTTCAAGAGTCTGAAACTCTTGCTGACAGATTTGGGGGCTTGACAAGATCTATAATTGTTGGTTCAAGTGCTTCCCAGTGGTGCATCAGTTTCCTTTCAGATATAAGCCTGATTCCTTTTGTATGGAGAGAAGATGTTACATATCCATTACCAAAAGATAAATGAACTTCCATGAACCCTCCAAATATAGGCCAATTGCTTTTTACATACTTCATACAAAGCATTCGCAATTTGTGTCACTCAAAAACAAAAATAACCATAAACACTTAAAAGAAAATACGTATTGACTGAACAGCATAAAACATTTGCCAACCACATGAACTCAGCCAACAATATATTGACAAATACACACTGAACAAATGGCTGAGTCTTATAGCAGGATAGTAACTTTTCTCAGGAATGTTGCTATCTAGATAACATTGAAAAATTTCAGAAGACTGAGATGATGATGATGATGATGATGATGATGATATTGATGAAAATTATAAATTATCTTGGAACTGGACTATTTTTACAGACCAAACTGGCATCCCCAAGCACATGAACATAGCATAAGTTCCTAAGAACTTAAGAACATCATTTTAATAGGAGTTGTACTATTAAATACTCATAATTTGCATTAAGAGTGTATTAAATTCAGTTTTTCAATGACTTCAGAGTCTTCAACTTTTTCCTCTTCTTGTTGTAGGAGACCAATTTATTTTCTTATACTCATGTACATCAATTACTCAATCGACATTTATTAAATGCCTACTATATGTACTATACTAAGCTGAGGGATAGAAAAAAGAGGCAAAATACAATCTCTGACCTCAAAGAGCTTACAATCTAATGGGGGAATCAACACACAGTCAAGTCTATACAAAGCATATCTGCATCTATATAAATCTATCTATATGATCAATAGGAAATAATTAAGAGTGGAAACGCACTAGAATTAAGAGGGGTTGGGGAAAGCTTCCAGTAAAAAATGAGATTTTATCTGGGAGTTGAAGGAAGCCAGAGAGGTCAGTAGTCTGAGTGGGACAAGGAGAGCATTCTAGGCTTGGGGGATAGGCAGGAGCCTAGAGACAGAGTGTCTTTTTCTTGGAACAGCCAGGAGGCCAGGGTCACTTTCAAAAAGTATCTTAAAGAAGCAAACATGACATTGTTTCTCTCATTTTGCTTTGTCTAGACTAATAAAGGAAGTTATTTTTTATGATTGCACTGTGCTAGGCAGTGGTACATCCTTATGCAACTGGGAGTTGAGAAAGCAGAGGAATATGAATCTCACATTATAACTGCTAGGATCAGTTTCCAGTTTTATCATGATAAATAGTATTGGTGCATAATCAAGTACTCATGTCTTCAGTTCACTTCAAATGTACATGTGCTTTTGCTACTTCGGTGGTGAGCATCATCTGCAATGAAGAATTCAGAAGGTGTAATATTACTATTTTTGCCTCATACTTCATTTAAAAAAATTTGTGGCCATTTGCTGAGAATTTCCTTTTCTCCCTCTCATTTCATTTTGCCTCACTCAAGAGCCTTCCGTGGAAATTGAGGGGATGCCCATCAATTGGGGAAGGACTGAACAAGTCATGGTATATGAATGTAATGGAATACTATTATGCTAAAACAAATGATGAGCAGGCAGACTTCAGAAAAACCTGGAAAGACTTATATGAACTGATGCCGAGTGAGGGGAGCAGAACCAGGAGAACACTGTACACAGTAACATTCACATTGTGTGATGACTGATTCTGATAGACTTACCTCTACTCAGCAACGCAAGGACCTAAAACAACTCCAAAGACTCATGATGGAAAATGCCATTCACATCCAGAGAAAGAAATATGGAGTCTGAATGCAGATCAAAGCATACTATTTGCTCTCTTGTTTTGCTTTGTTTTTTCTTTCTCATTCTAATTCTTTCTTGTTCTAATTCTCCTATATAACATGACTAATGTGAAAATATGTTTAATAAGAATGTAGAGCCAGTATCAGATTGCACTCTGTCTTGGGGAGGCAGGGAGGGGAGGGAGGTGGAGAAAATTTAAAACTTATGCAAGTAAATGTTGAAAGCTGAAAATAAATAAATGTTTTAAAAAGAGTCTTCCATCACCATTTCCTCCCTCACTCCAGTCTCACATGAAGACATAACCCTTCTTCTTGATAATGTAAACCTCTCTATTAGCAAAAGTGAAAATTTGACTTTCAAATACAAGAATCAAGAGAAGCATGAAAAGATAAACAAGAAAAAGAAATCACAGGGTACTTACTAAAGTTGAACTGTTTTGTCTACATTCCTACATGGAAAGATGATGTGTATGATTCATGGGACCTCAATATTACAGTAGCTGAAGGGAATATGCATATATGTGTGTGTGCGTGTGTGTATGCATATATGTATGTATTTCATTTCATTCTATCTCCTGCAGAAGACTGTCCCCTCTCCATACTCTCTTAAGAAATCTTTAATTTATTTCCTAGCTGCTTCTCTGCTGCCTACAAGTGTGGACGTGCTTCTCCCTTATCGCAAAACCTTGCCTTGATCTGTTCATCCCCATGAGCTATTGCCCTATAGGTCTCTCCCTTTTTATGGATAAATTTCTTGAGAAGGCCATCCATAATCAGTGCCTCCACTTCCTTTCCTCTTCCTCTCTTCTTAAGTCTCTGCAGTCTGGCTTCTGACCTCTTTATTCAACTGGAATTGCTGTTCCCCAAATCTCCTAGTTCCCAAATCTTTTTGTTGAGTTTTTTTTTGAGATTTTTAATCTTATCTTTGTTTATATGCCTTGTTTTTATATCACATTTATTTCTTTTTTATTTAAATTTATTTAATATATTTGGTTTTCAGAATTGATTTTCACATGAGTATAAATTATGAATTTTCTCCCCATTTCTACCCTCCCTCCACTCCAAGATGGCATATATTCTGGTTGCCCCGGTCCCCAGTCAGCCCTCCCTTCTGTCACCCCACTCCCCTCCCATCCCCCTTTCCCTTCTTCTCTTGTAGGGCAAGATAAATTTCTACATTCCATTGCCTGTGTATATAATTTCCTACTTGCACGCAAAAACTTTTGTTGGTTTTTTGAACATCTGTTTTAAAACTTTGATTTCCAAATTCTCTCCCCTCTTCCCTTCCCACCCACCCTCCCTAAGAAGGCAAGCAATTCGACATAGGCCACATGGGTATCATTATGTAAAACCCTTCCACCATGCTCATGTTGTGAAAGACTAACTATATTTTGCTCCTTCCTAACCTATCCCCCTTTATTCAATTTTCTCTCTTGAACCTGTCCCTTTCTGAAAGTGTTTGGTTTTGATTACCTCCTTCCCCTATCTGCCCTCCCTTCTATCATCCTCCCTTTTTATCTTCTTCCTCCTTCTTTCCTGTGGGGTAAGATACCCAATTGAGTGTGTATGGTATTCCCTCCTCAGGTCAAATCCGATGAGAGCAAGATTCACTCATTCCCCCTCACCTGCCCCCTCTTCCCTTCCTACAGAACCACTTTTTCTTGCCACTTTTATGCGAGATAATTTACCCCATTCTATCTCTCCCTATCTCCCTCTCTCAATATATTCCTCTCTCATCCATTAATTTGATTTTATTTTTTTAGATATCATCCCTTCATATTCTGTGCCTTCTGCCTATATATATATATATATATATAATGAATATGTATATACATATATATATACATACATACATATATACATACAAACACACACACACACATATATGCATATTCCCTTCAGCTACCGTAATATTGAGGTCCCATGAATCATACACATCATCTTTCCATGTAGGAATGTAGACAAAACAGTTCAACTTTAGTAAGTACCTTGTGATTTCTTTTTCTTGTTTACCTTTTCATGCTTCTCTTGATTCTTGTATTTGAAAGTCAAATTTTCTATTCAGCTCTGGTCTTTTCACTAAGAAAGCTTGAAAGTCCTCTATTTTATTGAAAATCCATATTTTGCCTTGGAGCATGATACTCAGTTTTGCTGGGTAGGTGATTCTTGGTTTTAATCCTAGCTCCATTGACCTCCGGAATATCGTATTCCAAGCCCTTTGATTCCTTAATGTAGAAGCTGCTAGATCTTGTATTATCCTGATTATGTTCCCACAATATTCAAATTGTTTCTTTCTGGCTGCTTGTAGTATTTTCTCCTTGATCTGGGAGCTCTGGGACTTGGCGACAATATTCCTAGGAGTTTTCTTTTTGGGATCTATTTGGGGAGGTGATGTGTGGGTTCTTTCAATTCCTATTTTTCCCTGTGGCTCTAGAATATCAGGGCAATTCTCCTTGATAATTTCTTGAAAGATGGTATCTAGACT
Organism: Trichosurus vulpecula; assembly: GCF_011100635.1. Classification (NCBI taxonomy): domain Eukaryota; kingdom Metazoa; phylum Chordata; class Mammalia; order Diprotodontia; family Phalangeridae; genus Trichosurus; species Trichosurus vulpecula. The sequence continues at coordinate 383,312,204 of NC_050574.1, forward strand.
CTTTTTTGATCATGGCTTTCGGGTAGACCAATAATTTTTAAATGATATCTCCTGTATCTATTTTCCAGGTCAGTGGTTTTTCCAAGGAGATATTTCACATTGTTTTCCATTTTTACATTCCTTTGGTTCTGTTTTATAATATCTTGATTCCTCATCAAGTCGCTAGCTTCCACTTGCTCCAATCTAATTTTTAAGGTAGTATTTTCTTCAGTGGTCTTTTGGACCTCCTTTTCCATTTGGCTAATTCTGCCTTTCAAGGCATTCTTCTCCTCATTGGCTTTTTGGAGCTCTTTTGCCATTTGAGTTAGTGTATTCTTTAAGATGTTATTTTCTTCAGTATTTTTTTCGGTCTCCTTTAGCAAGTCATTGACTTGTTTTTCATGGTTTTCTTGCATCACTCTCATTTCTCTTCCCAGTTTTTCCTCTACTTCTCTAACTTGCTTTTCCAAATGCTTTTTGAGCTCTTCCATGGCCTGAGACCAGTTCATGTTTTTCTTGGAGGCTTTTGGCGTAGGCTTTTTGACTTTGTTTACTTCTTCTGGCTGCATGTTATGGTCTTCTTTGTCACCAAAGAAAGAATCCAAAGTCTGAGACTGAATCTGAGTGTGTTTTCGCTGCCTGGCCATGTTCCCAACCAACTCACTTGACCCTTGAGTTTTTCAGTGAAGTTTTTTTCAAGTGACTGCTTGTAGAGTGAAGAGTACTTCGTTCCAAGCTTGAGGGGATGCGCTGTTGTTTTCAGAGCTATTTCTATACAGCCAGCTCTGCCATACCAGCACTCCTCCTTCCCCAAGAACCACCAGCCTAGACCTGACTCAGATCTTCAGCAGGCTCTGCACTCCTGCTCTGATCCACCACTTAATTCCTCCCACCAGGTGGGCCTGGGAGTGGAAACAACTGCAGCTGTAGTTCTGTAGCTGCACCACCCCAGCTGTCCCCGGGGTGGTGGCTGAAACTTGAACTCTTTTCTCTCTGTCCCTCGCAGCTTTTCCCACTAACCTTCTCTGTTGTCTTTGGTGTTTGTGGGTTGAGAAGCCTGGTAACTGCCATAGCTCACTGATTCAGGGCGCTAGGGCCTGTTCCACCTGGCTCCTGGTCTGGTTGGTCTGCGTGGCCCACGCTGGGCTCCGCTCCCCTCTGCTCCCAGCTCTGTGCATGGTAGAACTCACCCAGCGACCATCCAGGCTGTCCTGGGCTGGATCCCTGCTTCCCTCTGCTGTTTTGTGGGTTCTGCAGTTCTAGAATTTGTTCAGAGCCATTTTGTATAGGTTTTTGGAGGGACTTGGCAGGGAGCTCACACAAGTCTCTGCTTTCCAGCTGCCATCTTCCCTAGTTCCCAAATCTAATGTTTTTGTGGATTAATTTTTTATCCTTCATATTCTCTTCTATCTAGTTTTGATTGAAATGGCTCTTTTCTCATTCTCCTTCTACCTCTATGACCATTCCTTCTTGGCCTCTTTGAATGGGTCTTCATCTAGGTCACATATACCAACTGTGGGTATTCCCCAAGGCTGTGTTTTGGGCCCTCTTTTCCCTTCTCCCTATTTTTCTGGGTGATGTTATTAGCACATAGTAGGTACTCAATAAATGTTTATTGACTTCCAGTGCCAAGATGGTGGAGTGAGGAAGGAACAGCTGGAGCTCTCACAAATTCCTCTCTGAACAACTTGAAAACTGCTTCAGAACTGATCTAGGAGCAGGAAAGCAGCTCAGCAGCATAGCAGGAAATGTCTGTCTCAGGGTGGCAGAGGAATAAGGTCCCAGAACAAAAACAGCTAGCCTCACAGCAAGGTTACAAGCCTAGGGGAATCCACTAGCAAGATCCCACTTTCCAGTAAGCCAGTAGCCCTCAAGGCAAACTAGCAGTCCATACAGCACAGCAAGTCTCCACCCTCAACAGCCCTATACCCAGCACAGACTACCTGTAAGGAGTGGCCCCCAGTACTGCTGACCAGTAGTGAGGCTCTGCCCATAGGGATCACCAAGGAAAAGATCCCTCCCCTCAGGGCCTGCCTTCAGAAAGGATATGTTTCCATAGCAACACAGCAGCAAGATTCTACCCCTGGGGCAGGCCAGTAGCTAGGCCCTGAGGCCCAGTGAGAGCCAGCAGCAAGATGTTGAGCCTGAGCCCAAGAGACTTGAGACAGTGTAGGACCAGAGGCCAGCTCTCACATAAAAATACCAACTCACAAAACAGGTAGGAAAAAATGAGCAAAAAAAGAAACTTGATTATAGAAAGTTATTGTGGTGACAGAGAAGATCAAGGCACAAGCTTAGAAGAGGACAACAGTGTCAACATAACTGCATATAAAACCTCAAAGACCAAAGTAATTTGGGCTCAGGCCCAAAAAGAACTCCCAAAAGAGCTTAAAAAGCAAATTAAAGAAGTAGAAGAAAAATTAGAGGAAAAAATGAGAATAATGGAAGAGAATCATAAAAAAAAAAAGAGTCAACAACTTGGAAAAATATATACAAAAAGTCACTGAAGAAAATAACTCCTTAAAAGATAGAATCGGCCAAATGGAAAAGGAAGCACAATAGCTCACTGAAGAAAATAATTTCTTAAAAATGAAAATTGAACAAGAGGAAGCTAATGACTTTATGAGACATAAAGAAACAATTAAGCAAAATCCAAAGAATAAAAAGAAATAGAAGAAAATATGAACTATCTCATTGGAAAATATAAGACACTACATTTCCTAAATCTAGTCATTTTCTTTGGCTGTCCCTGATTTCTGGAATTCAAGTCCCAATTTCTGCAAAAAGTCTTTCCTTATTGCCCTTAATGCTGGCACTTTCCCTTAGAGATTTTCTCGTGTGTGTGTGTGTGTGTGTGTGTGTGTGTGTGTGTGTGTGTGTGTGTTATCTATATACACGTATATGTGTATACAATATGGATATATATACATACATGAATATATATATACATACCTATAGTATATTTATCCATATGAATGTGTATGTATGTTGTTTATACATAGTTATGCATGTTTTCTGTCTCTATTAGATTGTGAGATCCTTGGGAGCAGGGACTATTTAGCCTTTCTTTGTATCATCAAAGCTTGTCACAGTGGTGATGGTTATACGGCCCTGATTTTTATAGCTAATGATTTTTATTGTAAATTTTATTGCAAAGCATGATAGTAAGCATATAATAAGGCACATAGTAAGCACTTAATAAATGCTTGTTGACTTTTCTTGATTCTAAGGAGATTTTATGGATATGTATGGGCAATAATCATGGTGGATAAAAATGCAGTGGTTGTGGTTTATATAGTACATAGGGCTATATAATTAAAGTTGAAAAAAACCTTGGAGACCATAAAGTTGGAGGGAGTACTAATAGAATGAAATTATGGATCTCAGTTTAATGTATCACTATTAGGACAGAATGCAATGAAAGAAATTATTTAAAATAATATAAAGGCTAGCTGTTTATATACGTTTACATATAGATATGTGCATATGTGCATACACATGTATACACACATTAAATTAGAAAATATCTGGATTGGTCTTCAATTACCTTTAACATTTTCTCCAGATTGCATATTTTTTTGTCTCTAGCTTGTACTCATCTGTGAAAATAGACTTTAATTGATCAAATAACTAAATATAAACTTTAAATGTAAGATTTTAGTTAATGTAAAATTCTTTTTTCTTCCCGTTATGATAGTATTGATTATGCAGAATTGCATTTCATCATGTCTATTTCCATATTAACTGATAAATATTAATATAACAGATAGCAAGTTTCCATTCTCCTAATAATTTAAGTAGAGCTAATCTTTGTAGATCCAATGAATGATCATGTTTCATGACAAAAGGGAACATTTATAGCATTTTCTAAAAGCGTACTTTCACAACTGTGGTAGATAACAATCTGTCTTTCCCCATTGGACAAACAACGCATAAATTCGTTGTGTGTTATGAATGCATCAGTTAAACAAAACTTTAGCGAGCTTCTGATAAACTCCACATCAGTGTTCATATAACAAGCAACATTCAGTAATTACCAGGGTCTATTGCCTTCCCCTGTACAATTATTCCAGGCATTTTTCTTTTTTTCTTCTTTATTCTGCTTATCAACTTGTGGAATATGGGATTTTGAGGTTTTGTTAAATATTTGATTGTTTTATTGGAAGAGATCCACATTATCTGACAGAGCTAACCCCCAGAGCTAACTCCTCTGGGGCTTTACGTTTTGTTCTAGATTATCAACTGAATGTTCCAAAGGTTAGATTACCAATGAAGAGTGAAGGTGGATTGTTAGCTTCTGTTCTCCAACTATGAGTACAATCTTTAGCTTGTATCTGGATTCAGTCTTCTTATGGAGTAGTGGGGGATGGAGGGAAAGTAGTTTATTTGATTAATAGGTAATATTATATGTATATGTGTTTCTATTTACCATCTATTGATTTGATGTGCAATGATGGTTATGTTCCCCTGATTTGTACAGCTATTGGTTTTTATTATAGAAAATTTTATTACCAAGCATGATGTATCACAGAAGTCAAATATCTGTGGCAAGTGTCCTATTAAGTGTCCTAATAATTTAAATTCTCCTTAAACTTAATCAACTATGTGGCTTTCTTTGTTCTTCCATTTCAAAAACCAAAATAAGCAACATAGTCCCTCTCTCTCTCTCTGAGAAGGAAGAGGAGGAGAAGCAGGATGTGAAGGAGGAGGAGGAGGAGGATAGAGTTGAGGTAGGTTTGACTTGGTTGGAATTAAAAGGTCAAGACGTAGGGGCCTTCCTTTTATCAGTATATAAATGGAAACTAAAACAGAAACTAGAACTTGACAGTACAGAGAAGTGTCCATCTTTATTGTGCTATTGGTGATTTCAGAGAACATACACACACAAACACACATAAATACACACACATATACACTTTCACATAATGTAAATAACCCTGTCTTTTGTTAACCTCAAAGCTATGAAGCTTGAGTATGTCAGTAAGTCATTTAAATTACAGTACCAAATGCAGTACAAAAAATTAATAACTACCAATGTGATACTTTATAGCCTACATTTCTTTTGGGATAGTTGCAGCTGCTGACATGCATGAGAAATATTTGAAAGCTGAATGCTCGGCTCTTCAAATTTCAGATTTATGAATTTTATATCAGAGGTCATATTATGGACCCATTTTATCTCAACAGAGAATATCCCAGAAATCAGGTAGACACAGGCATGCAATGCCAAGGATTTGAATCGTTCGAATTTAAAACTCTTAAGGAGTAAAATCAGAATAATCAGTTAAAATATTTTCCCCTAGCATACAAAAAATGGTAACCATATCTAAGGTCACAATTTTAAGCATACATAAAAATTTTCACTTAGAAATGTTGTCCATATCAATCCAAACTCTTATCCGGTTTATATGACTAAATACCCTCTAGTTTTGGGCAATATTTCTGGTTTGTTTTTTTTTTTTTTTTGAAGTTGTAAGCAGAGGACTAGAATATGTAAATAACAAACCATGGAAGTTGAGGACATATAAACACTGTTGCTTTGTGTTGCAAACAAAAAACAATTTATAACCAAGTTAATATGACACCATATATATACACACATATATACATATACATTAATTAGTACCTCTTTTATACAGTTTAATCAAATGTGTATAGTCTTTATCTTCCAATATTGTTACTTTCTCAGCATCTATAAGGAGTAACATTAGTTTCCTCTGATACCAGATACAGCTTAATATCTCTCTCTCTCTCTCTCTCTCTCTCTCTCTCTCTCTCTCTCTCTCTCTCTTCTTTATGAATTCAAATCTGGCCTCAGACATTTATTAGATGTGTGACCCTAAGGAAGTCTCTTAAGCCTGTTTGCCTCAGTTTCCTCATCTGTAAAATGAGACAGAGAAGGAAATGGCAAACCACTCCAGTATCTTTGCCAAGAAAATGCCAAATGGGGTCACAAAGAGTCAGACACTGAAATGGCTGAACAACAATATATCAAGTGTGTATGTGCGTGTGTTTGTATGTGTGTGTGTGTGTGTGTGTGCTTTTCTCATATTTTTACTCCTTCTGGTCCCTTTCTATGATTATCATATGTGAGAGTCTGCTAAGCAGTATAACTAGTTGCTCCCTCCTCCCTCTTGCATGATGAATGTTCTGAATGCTAACAAATTTGAAGCAGCTAAAACTCTGAACCAAGAGCTTTGTTTCCTCAATGGTCTGACAACATGATCTTCGTGCAGTGTAGGAAAAGATTGGGGATACTCAGATGGGGAAAGCATTTTGGGAAAGAGAAAGGGAATAACGCCTTCCCTCTGACATGATCTCCTACGTGTCTCATATATCTTGTTTATAAATAGTTGTTTTTATGTTATCTTCCCCCAGCAGATTGTAAGCTCCTTTGGGCCGGAATAACTTTTGCCTTCCTTTGCATCCCCAGTGCTTAGCATGGTGCCTAGCACATTGCTGGTGCTTAACAAATGCCTGTTCACCTCACTTGTCTAATGAGAATGAAATCTGTACCCCTAACATCTGGGAGTCTTAAGGGAAGAAGAAGGAGAAATATCCTACTTTTCCAGAGTGAAAATAGAGTTAGGATTAAGGGAGAGAGGCTGGGGTGGGGCCCGCATCTACTCAGGAAAGGGAAGGTACAGGACCTTAATGAATTTGTTTTCTGGTAGTGGGGACTCTGGCTGAGAACAGTTAGTGATGCTACCCTCTCTTAGTTTCTAAGAGTAGAAATTTGGAAGCGGAAGTTGGACCAGCTCATGATTTCTCCCCAGGAAATCCAGGAGTGACCTTAGGAGGGGATATTATCTTCGGGCTTTTTTCCTCTGACTTCTTCCTTCCTCCAGAGCTCCTAAAACTATTAAAGTACATTTAGGTCTGGCCTTTGACAAAATAATATGACTTCAGAGGAAAAGGGGAGTTCTCTCTGATGCCTAAATATCTCTTCTACCCATTTGGCAAGTTGTAAACAAGAGAAAAATCTTCCAAAGTATAATTAAAATTATATCTTAAATTAAAAAAAAAACTAAAGAAAAACTTGGCTCTTATAAAGACCCCTGATCCTTGCTTTCTGTCTTTGTGTACACGCACGCGCACACACACACACACACACACACACACACTCACACACATATACATACACACACATATACACATACACCCTTATATATTTATCCTCTATATCTATACTTTTCTATTTAGCTACCTATCTTCTATCATCTATCTTCTTGAGGCCTCCCAGACTACTGCCATTGACTTGGTATTCTTGTGCTAGAGATATGTAAGAATAGGGATATATGTATATGTATAATGTATACAAAATATGTATATGTATATGCATATATGTCTACAATATACACAACACATACATACAGCATATATATGATATACAGACACACATATATATTTGTATATATATTCTAACATATTCCTGGTATAATAATACCAACTCACCATAAGTAGGCTGGAAGGCCCCAGGTCTAGGAACTAAAACTCACCTGCAGCCCCCTGAGTCATTTTTGGTTTTCTCCAGATCAATTCCAGGTTCTCCTTGACTCAGCTAAAATATGGGTAGAATGGGGGCCACATGCTAGTGAGCATTCAAGTCCAGGTTCTGGGACACTACCACTAGGTCCTTATGACTCTCCAACCAGGGAATATTATTAATAAACAGGGTGCTTTGCTTGCAACCTGCCCCCTCTCACTTTCATCTCTCCTGCCCCCAATTAGCATTTGAACCGAAAAATCCAGAAGCTGCCTACAGAGAAGAAACCTTGCCTTAGGTCATCAGCTGTTGCCAAGGGCTGGGCAGACAAAGTCTTACTGGCAGCTGTGCTTACTTCTCAAGACTTTTTTTGGAAACTAGAATGCCAGGACTGAGCTGATGTCATTTGTGGCCCAACCCTAGGAACATTTTCCCTGCTGGGACTGGGGGCTGTAAAAAATATAGCAACCTTCCCAACCCTCTAAATGAAGTCTCAGAGAAGCTTACAAAACCCCTGAGTCATCCTGTCAGAATGAAACCTGTAGCAGTAATGGTTGGTGGGGAATTTGAATATCAAATAGCCATCAGTTACTCCCTGACTTCCCCCTAACATGAGTCAACACCAGCCCTGAGCCTGGCCCCTCACTCCAGTTCCTAGCTATTCTGGCTCCTGGCCCCAGTGCCTGGCCCTGTGTGACCTGGATTAGATCGAGATAAAAACCCATCCCACTTTCCTCGCATTGGGCACCTAACTTCATCCAGAACTCCAGTGGACTGGCTTGTGTGTATTCTCCCAGACTGCCTCTGCAGTTTGTGAGAATCTCCCCAAAATGACTTTGTTTAGTGCACTTTTCCTCTGTCCACCGCACCTCCCAGCCATGCCAGTTCTCTTCTTAGAAGCGTGAGCCATCACAAGAGGATGTGACTAGCAATTTAGTAGCCACACCCAATTTCTAAGATTTTTGGTATAGGGAGTATAGAGAGCTAAGGCTGAATTGGATACCTGTCTTAACAGCAGGGCACCCTTGTTTTCCCTGACACCAGGGCTATGACTAGGCACCCTGCTTTGGGTGTCCCCCTCCCACCAGGCATTTCCCACTAGCTACAAGTTCTGAACCTCTACCTCCCCAAATCTATGTTAAGGCAAGGACTGGGGAGGCAGAGCGATCACAAGTAATGCATAAACTATTCCTACATAAACGATTCCTAACAGACCTAGAAAATGTACCAGACTGAATCCCGATGGGGAAATCCAGAAAAAGTCAGTGTCCAACACAACTCAGCAAAGGGAGTTAGATAGGAATGTCTTAGGACATTGGAGACAGGTAGGGCTAGGAACATCTCCATCTCCCAAGGAAAGACTGTGCACCAGGGCAAGAAGAGATCTCAGACCCATACTGGGCTACTGCACAATGGGTACAGGTGGCAACAGACAGCTTTGTCACCCACTTCCCAGCCCCAAGCAGCAGATCCATTGCAGGATGTGAAGGGGGTGGGAGCACAGCAGTGACATTTCTGGGTAAGGAAACCTGGGCAGTATGCAGAGAAAGGAGGAAGTTCAGGACCCAGCAGCAGTAATGGCAGCAGCAATGGTTGTATGGCTCAGGCATCAGGCTCAAGGGAGAATCTCACTTCTGATGTCTAACCCACAAACAGAGGAATAACCAGATTAGGAATCCCAGGCCAAAGGGAAATCTGTAATTCTCCTACTCTGAGCAACAGTTTTCCAGTTGGCAGATATGGGTGAAGTCCAGCAGCAGTTTATTCTTGCTCAGACCCAACCCAGGTGAGGAGTTTGTAGAGCTCAGAAAAGGGGTGTGGGGGTGGGCAGCAATCAGACTTTACCCTGGTTTCAGACCACTTACAAGTCAAGACATCACTGTCCTGATGTCACTGGTCCTCTTTGGGAATGAAGAGTAAACAACAATAACAACACAGTTAGACCTATGCATTAGAAGCATTTATTTTAGCAGCTGCCCAAAGGATAGTTGGAGAGGAAGGCTAGAGGCAAGGAGACCAGTTAGGAAACATTATTTTGTTTTGTTTGTTTTTTTTTTATGGGCGGAAACATTATAATAGACCAGACAAGAGGTCCTTGAGGATAAGTCCATAGGATCATTGATATCAAGCTGAAAAGGACCTTAAAAGTCACCTAGTTCAACCCCCTCATTTTCTAGATGAGAAAAGTTAAGATACGGAGGTGGGAATTGACTTGCTTGAGGTCATGCAAATAGTGTCACACAGTCTGTGACTCCTCCTAAGCCTTCATATCTTTCGCAGCTCCAAAACAGGGGCCTAGCACCTAGTAGATACTCAATAAATACTTGCTGATGAAATGATTGACATACTTTAATTCAATAAATATTTATTAAGTACTTACACTATGCTAAGCACTGGGTATACAAAAAGACTTGAAAGACAGTCCCCCAGCCCTCAAGGAGCTTACAATCTGATGAGCCGAAACAACATGCTAATAAATATATACTTATCCCTGCTAAGGTGGTAGATAGTAAGGTTTAGCCTTCTGAGCTGTATTTACATTGGGATAAGGGACAGAGAAAATGAGATACTTCTAAGTCTCCCAAGAAAGGGAGCTTTAATGGTGGAATTTCAGGTCAAAAAAACTGCTACAGATCAGTGACATAGGTAGTTTTGAGTAAGAGCACCTTCCCAGAGCTCCGTAAATTAGGTAATCCAATCAGGATCGCACAGGACCTGGCAGCTGCAACTTTAAAGGATTCGAGGTCATGGAACATGATATTCCAGAAGGCAAAAGAGCCAAGACTACAACCAAGAATCACTTACCCAGTAAAATTAAGCATAATACATCAAGGGGGAAGATTGTCATTCAACAAGATAGTAGGATTTCAAGCCTCAATAAGGAGAAGTCCAGAACAAAACCAAAAATTTGACCTCCAATATCTAGACCCAAGGGAAACATACACAAGTAAAAAGGGAAAAGAAAACTTGTAGCTCTTGTATCACCAATAGTACAGACAGAAAGAATATATGTAGACAGAGGATATGGATGTAAGGTGAATTTGAGGGAATGACATAAGAAAATTAAGAGATGAGAAAGAGGAGTACAATAAGTGCAGAAGGAAGAGAGAAGTAGAATGGGGATAAATTATCTCATATGAAGAGATAAAAAAGACCAACTACAATGGAGAGGAAGATGGGAAGGTGGGTGATGGGCTGCACCTGAACCTTTTATTGGTATTGGCTCAAAGAGAGAATAATATACACAATCAGTTGAATATAGAAATCTATCTTACCTGACGCAGAAATAGGAGGGGAGGTGATTAAGTAAAGGTCAGGTAGGGCCTGATCAAAGGGAAGGTGTATCAGGGGAAGTAGTAGACAGAACCAAAACACTGATGAGGAGGGAAAGAGTGAAAGGGGAGAGAGAACGAACAGGAGGTAGAACAGGATGGAGGGAAATATACAAGTAGTAATTATAATTGTGAATGTGAATGGGATGAACTCTCTCATAAAAAAGAAGCCGATAGCAGAGTGGATCAAAGACCAGCATCCTATGATATGTTGTTTAAAAGAAACATACTTGAAGCAGAGAGACACACACAGAACAAAGGTAAGGGGCTGGAGCAGAATCTATTATACTTCAGCTGAAGTAAAAGAAAAAAAAAAGAAGGGATAGCAATCCTGATCTTAGACAAAGAAAGAGCAAAAATTAAATTTTTTTTAGGACGTGGCCAATGTAGGAACTTGTTTTGATTGAATATACATGTGTATGATGTGTTTTGAGTTTTTTGTGCTCTCACTGGGGCTAGGGGAGGGGTGGAATAGAAAAGTGAGAAGACAGATCTTGGCTAATTTAAACAAACAAAATACATAATTTATATACATACATATATATATATATATGTGTGTGTGTGTGTGTGTGTGTGTGTGTATGTATGCGTATATATGTATATGTTGCCTGTACACATGAATGAATATATTTAAAAATCTTAAATTAAAAGTACCCAGATCTATAAGAACTAGAGGGAAAAGTGAAGATAGAGAGAAACCACCCATCATATCCTGAAAAAAACTACAAAATGGAAAACTCTCAAGCATGGCAGAGCCAAAATCCAAATCTTTCACATCAGAGAAAAGATACTGCAAGGATAAAAAAAAGCAAATACAAGGGAGCCACAGTCAGGATCACATAAGACCTGCATTTGTAGGCAGTAGGAAAACATTCAGTAGGGAGGGAGAGATTAATGAGACTTAGAATAATAAAGAGGACGATCTACCAGAGGAGTCAGGATGGAATGGGATAACTTGGGAAGGTAGAGGAAAGACATGGGAACTCTTGGAAAATAGCCTCAATTTTTTTCAGTAAAATATAAGCCAAGTTTCTAAGCTAGTGTGGGGAAGTTTTAAGGAGGAAAGAAAAGAGTCACTGTGGGGAGTGAGATACCAAGTTAATTAAGGGAGATTTAGAAGGACTGCCTAGAAGCAGTAAGGGCCCATTTGAGGTATTGTAATATAAATTTGTAGTTCATCCAGTTTACTGCAATTAGAAATAGCTGATCTACGAAGTATTATAAATGTATATATCCATATTTATGAATATATAGATAAATGATAGATAGCTAGATAGATATATGGATAGATAGAAGTAAAAGGAGCAAGGACCTTTTGAAGAAAGCAAGTAGTGACTAAAAGGGGAAAAAGTACCTTCCACAAGGACTACATGAATCCAGAAAAGAAATAAAGCCATGGATTTTTTTTTTTGTAAAAGAAAAGACCATCCAGTCAGAATGGTTGAATGATTTTCTCTTCTTTCATTCAGTGGCACCTATGTAATTAGTGGAGGCAGTAAAGAGAAGTAGTGGTCCATGGTTGAGACTTGGCAGGTTCTCATCAGTGATACGATAAGTAGGCAAGGGACCCAAGGAAAGACGATGGAAAAGAATTCAACTGGTTCACTAAGGGGTCAAGATGGGCAAAGATGGAGAATGTGGCTAGTGCAGGAGGGAAGGCTTGGGACAGAAATGAGGAGTCAATGGATGAAAGGTCATGGTATAAAGAACAGAGTTTGGTATTGGAAGACAGAAGGAGAGGTAGAAAGCCAATAAATTTGTGATAAGATAAAAGGGATTTCAGAGTTCATGAATATGATGGTGGTGCTTTTGTGGGTGCTGGCAAGGTCAAGGGTATGAGCATCTTTGTGCATGGCTGAGGTGGTGGGGGGACTTGGTCATTGAACAAGAGTAAGTTGAGGAATTAGGTTAGATTGTTTGAGGGAGTATCAATCAATAGATAGATAGACAGACAGACAGATGCTCTCTCAAACTAGATAAATAGATAGATAGATAGACAGACAGACTGACTGACTAATATATATGTTGAAAGTCCCCTTATTATGAGAGCTGGATTTGGAGAGGAGAGAACCATTGTGAGCCAGGATACTTAGCTCATTGAGGAAGGAAGGGAAGTGTCCTAGAGATCTGCAGAGGACAGCTAAGAGGACTTTGATTGGATGGTAGATTTGGATTGTATAGACCTCAAAGAAGTAAAGTTTACCAAATAATAGTAGACCTAGAGAAGCCAGAAGTGGAAATGGGGAACCAGGAATATTCCAACTTTCTTTCTTCTAACAATGAGTGTAGAGTAATGAATGTACTTGGAGACAGGTTGTTTAAGAAGTTTGTATTTTTATGGATGATTTTGAACTATTGGAAGGGGGTTGCATAAAACATATGAGGAAGATTATTTTGGCAACTGTGTGGAGAATGCAGTGGAAAGAAGAGAGTGTAGAAGTTGGGAGATCATAATTTAAGAGATTCTTAAAATGTTCCATATGATAGGTCCTAAACTAGGGTGGTGCTCCAGTAAATGGAAGGAATTTGGCCTTTGGGGGAGGATATTGTGGAGGTAGAATCAGTGAGACGTGACAGTTATTTGGAAACGGGGGTGAGAAAGATTAAGAATCAAGAATATATCCTAGGTTACAAGACTGTGAATACAAGGATTATTATTTCCTCAATGGAAATATAGAATTTTAGAGGGGAGTGTTGAGGTGGGGGAAGAGGAGTTTTCTTATGTACGTGCTGAGTTTGACATGCCAAAAGAACCCCCAGAAGAGGATAGGATGATTCGAATAGGAGGATTTATGCAGGCAGAGCAATTGCCTTTGACAGTCATTTGAGAGGGGGAGGAGAAGAGTGTCAGAAGGCTGCTGAGTGAGGTTAGATAAGGAAGAGGAGAGAAAGGCTTTGGCAAATGGCCTCAGTTTTTTCTGTAAAATATGAGGCAAAGTACTCTGCTGTGCACATGAAAATGCTTTTTAAATTTGTTTTCTTGTTTTGTATTTGTTTTAATATTTAAGTTTATAATATGTTTCTTTTTCTTTTTTTATTTTGTATATAGGTTTTAGTGTTTAAGTTTAAAATAATTAAAAAGAGGATAAAAAAGAACATCTGGGGAAAATGTCCAACAGGTAGAGCTGGATTGAAGTTAAAAAGAGATTAGAGCTAGATATATAGATCTGAAAGTAATCTTCAGAAAGATAATAATTGAACTTATGGGAAATGCTGAGATAGCCTAGGAAGAAGATACAGAAATCAATCAGTAATTTAGCATTAAATTACTTAAATTCAAGCATCCACAGCATCATGTACCAGTGATTATGCTAGACACTACAGATACAAAGACAAAAGTGGTAGATTCTGCTGTTGACTCCAGTTGTTTGACTTTTGTTTTCCCCCTCCTCGAGGAGCTTCCATTCTACTGGGGGAAGATAACATATATAAATATATAAGCATATGTAGAATAAATAAAAAATAAATACAAAGTTGTTAGGGAGAAAGGGCACTAATAGTTGGGAAGATCAGAAAAAAGCTTCCTTGAGAAAGTGATACTTGAGTAGAGTCTTAAAAAGTGAGGGAATCTATGAGATGGTGTTGATGAGGGAGTACATACTAGGCATGGCCAACTGCTGGTGAAAAGACATGGAAATAGGAGATAAGTTATGGTATGTGAGGAACAAAGAGAAGGCCAGTTTTGCTGGAGTATGTTATTTAGTTGTTTCAGTTGTGTGACCCCATTTGGAGTTTTCTTGACAAAGACACTGGAGTGGTTTGCCATTTCCTTCTCCAGCTCATTTTACAGATGAGGAAACTGAGGCAAACAGGGTTAAGTGACTTGCCCAGGATCACAGAGCTAGCAAATGTCTGAAGTCAGATTAGAACTCAGATTTTCTTGACTCCAGGCCCTGTCCTCTACCCACTCTACTACCTAGATGCCCCTGGTTGGAGTCTAGCATAAGTGAAAAGGAATAAAGTATAGTGAGACTGGAAAGGCAGGTTGCAATGAGATTGTCAAGGACTTTAAAAGCCAACTAGAGGAAGAGGACAAAATGGTTCAGGACACAGCTCTGGGGAACACTTGATTTTAGGAAGCACAAGATAGATCATGATTCAGAAAAATGCATGTAGACTGGTAAGAGAGGCTACAAAGAGAGAAGGGGATAAGAAAATCAAAGTAATGGGAACAGAGAATTTTTCTAGGAGGTTTTGAAATAATAACGGTAGTTGACATTTACATAAGGCCTTTAGTCTGAAAAGTACTTTCCCTACATGACCTCATTATCTCTTCACAGCAGTACTAGGTGGTATGTGCTACCGATACTATAGAAGATTAACAATTGGCACGCTCATTATTACCCCATTTTACTAATGAGGAAATGGCTCCCCAGAGATGTGAAGTGGCTCGCTTATGGTTAAATACTTTACTAAATATTTGTTCTCCTTGATAATTTCTTGAAAGATGATATCTAGACTCTTTTTTTGATCATGGCTTTCAGGTAGTCCAATAATTTTTAAATTATCTCTCCTGGATCTATTTTCCAGGTCAGTGGTTTTTCCAATGAGATATTTCACATTGTCTTCCATTTTTTCATTCTCTGTTTTATACTATCTTGATTTCTTATAAAGTCACTAGCTTCCACTTGCTCCAATCTAATTTTTAAAGTACTATTTTCTTCAGTGGTCTTTTGGACCTCCTTTTCCATTTGGCTAATTCTGCCTTTCAAGATATTCTTCCCCTCATTGACTTTTTGGAGCTCTTTTGCCATTTGAGTTAGGGTATTTTTTAAGGTGTTGTTTTCTTCAGTGTATTTTTCAGTATTTTTTTGGGTCTCCTTCAGCAAGTCATTGACTTGTTTTTCATGGTTTTCTCGCATCCTTCTCATTTCTCTTCCCAATTTTTCCTCTACTTCTCTAATTTGCTTTTCCAAATACTTTTGAGCTCTTCCATGGCCTGGGACCAGTTCATGTTTTTCTTGGAGGCTTTTGGTGTAGGCTCTTGCACTTTGTTGACTTCTTTAGACTGTATGTTTTGGTCTTCTTTGTCACCAAAGAAAGAATCCAAAGTCTGAGAATGAATCTGAGTGTGTTTTCGCTGCCTGGCCATATTCCCAACCAACTAACTTGACCCTTGAGTTTTTCAGTGGGGTATGACTGCTTGTAGACTAAAGAGTTCTATGTTCCACGTTTGGGGGGGATGTGCCAGCTCTGCCACACCAGCAGTGCTCCTTCCCCAAGAACCCCCAACCCGGACTGGGCTTAGATCTTCAGCAGGCTGTGCACTCCTGCTCTGACCTGCCACTTAATTCCTCCCACCAGGTGGGCCTGGGGCCGGAAGCAACAACAGCTGTAGCTGCCTCACCTTCGCTGCCCCCAGGGCTGGTAGCCAAACTGCGAACTCCTTCTACTCCTGCAGTTTTTCCCACTAACCTTCCCCCCTGTCTTTGGTGTTTGTGGGTTGAGAAGTCTGTTAACTGCCACAGCTCACTGATTCAGGGCGCTAGGGCCCACTCCACCCGGCTCCTGGTCTGGTTGATCCGACCCGCTCGCGCTGGGCTCGGCTCCCCACGGCTCCCCTCTGCTCCCAGCTCTGTGTGGGATAGACCTCACCCAGAGACCATGCAGGCTGTCCTGGGCTGGAGCCCTGCTTCCCTCTGCTGTTTTGTGGGTTCTGCCATTCTAGAATTGGTTCAGAGCCATTTTTTATAGGTTTTTGGAGGGACTCGGCAGGGAGGTCACGCTAGTCCCTGCTTTCCAGCCGCCATCTTGGCTCCGCCCCCCCTTTACTAAATATTTGGAGTGAGATTAGAACCCAAGTTTCTCTTAAAGCTTGGCCCATGATTCTTTCCATTACATCAAAGAGAGAAGTATAGGAAAGGGATAACATGGTCAAGAAAAAGTTTGGTTACCTTTTAAAGGATGAGGTAGCCATGAGTTTGTTTATAGGCAACAAGGAATAAACTAATAGGAAAAGGAGAAACATGGTAGAAAGAGAAAGGGGCTTCTGGAAGGAGGCATTTGGATCAAGGGCATAAAGTGGTACTTTATAAGGAGAAATACTGAGCAAAGAAGGAAAGAATAAACGTACACAGTAGGAGAGAAAAATTATGGCCTTGATTTTCTCATCAAAGTAAAAGGTGGGTCATCTGCTAAGGGGAAAAGGAGAGGCAGGTCTGGAGGAGATAAGAGAATTTTTGTAATAGCTGCCAAAGGCAATGTAATAGAGAATGAATCAGAAAGAAGAAAAGAAATGATGCAGTTAGTGACTGACTGCTGCTACAGTGAATAAGCTTCCATGACAGCCAAGTGCTTTACAAATATCTCATTTTAGTCTCACCACAACCTTGAGAAGGAGATACTATTACTCCCATTTTATAGATCAGAAAGCTGAGGTAAACAGAAATTAAGTGACTTGCCCAGGATCACACAGCTGGTAAATGCCTGAGTCTCAATTTAAACTTGTTTTCCTGATTCCAAGTCCGGGACTATATCTGCTGCCTCATTAGCACTCCTCTGTAATCATTGTAGATCACTGCATTGATCAGAGTTCTTAAAATTTTCAAAGTTTTTTTTAAAATAAATTTTATTGATATTTTTTATTTTTTAAAATTTTTTTAAATTTTTTTTATTTAATATGTTTAGTTTTCAGCATTGATTTTCACAAGAGTTTGAATTACAAATTTTCTCCCCATTTCTACCCTCCCGCCCACTCCAAGATGGCGTATATTCTGGTTGCACCATTTCCCAGTCAGCCCTCCCATCTGTCACCCCACTCCCCTCCCATCCCCCTTTCCCTTCTTCTCTTGTAGGGCAAGATAAATTTCTATGCCCCATTTCCTGTGTATCTTATTTCCTAGTTGCATGCAAAAACTTTTTTCTTTGTTGTTGTTTTTGAATGTCTGTTTTTAAAACTTTGAGTTCCAAATTCTCTCCCCTCTTCCTTCCCCCCTACCCTCCCCAAGAAGGCAAGCAATTCAACATAGGCCATATGCGTATCATTATGTAAAACCTTTCCACTATACTCATGTTGTGAAAGATTAATTATATTTTGCTCCTTTCTAACCTATCCCCCTTTGTTGAATTTTCTCCCTTGACCCTGTCCCTTTTCGAAAGTGTTTGTTTTTGATTACCTCCTCCCCCCATCTGCCCTCCCTTCCATTGTCCTCCCTTTTTTATCTTCTTCCTCCTTCTTCCCTGTGGGGTATGATACCCAATTGAGTGTGTGTGGTATTTTCTCCTCAGGTCAAATCCGGCGAGAGCAAGATTTACTCATTCCTCCTCACCTGCCCCCTCTTCCCTTCCTAGAGAACCGCTTTTTCTTGCCACTTTTATGTGAGATAATTTACCCCATTCTATCTCTCCCTTTCTCCCTCTCTCAATATATTCCTCTCTCATCCCTTAATTTGATTTTATTTTTTTAGATATCATCCCTTCATATTCAACTCACCCTGTGCCCTCTGTATGTGTGTGTATGTGTATATACATACATACATACATACACACACACATATATACACACACACCTACATATATACATACCTAGACACACACATAAGTATATATATATATATATATATATGTATGTATGTATACACACATATATATATATATATATGCATATTCCTTTTAGCTACTATGATATTGAGGTCTCATGAATCATACACATCATCTTTCCATGTAGGAATGTAAACAAAACAGTTCAACTTGAGTAAGTCCCTTATGATTTCTCTTTCTTGTTCACCTTTTCATGCTTCTCTTGATTCTTATGTTTGAAATTCAAATTTTCTATTCAGCTCTGGTCTTTTCACTGAGAAAGCTTGAAAGTCCTCTATTTTATTGAAAATCCATATTTTGCCTTGGAGCATGATACTCAGTTTTGCTGGGTAGGTGATTCTTGGTTTTAATCCTAGTTCCACTGACCTCTGGAATATTGTATTTCAACCCCTTCGGTCCCTTAATGTGGAAGCTGCCAGATCCTGTGTTATCCTGATTATTTTTCCACAATACTCAAATTGTTTCTTTCTGGCTGCTTGCAGTATTTTCTCCTTGACCTTTGGCGACAATGTTCCTAAGAGTTTTCTTTTTGGGATCTATTTGGGGAGGTGATGTGTGGATTCTTTCAATTCCTATTTTACCCTCTGGCTCTAGAATATCAGGGCAGTTCTCCTTGATAATTTCTTGAAAGATGATATCTAGGCTCTTTTTTTTATCATGGCTTTCAGGTAGTCCAGTAATTTTTAAATTATCTCTCCTGGATCCATTTTCTAGGTCAGTGGTTTTTCCAATGAGATATTTGACATTGTCTTCCATTTTTTTTATTCCTTTGGTTCTGTTTTATAATATCTTGATTTCTCATCAAGTCACTAGCTTCCACTTGCTCCAATCTAACTTTTAAGGTAGTATTTTCTTCAGTGGTCTTTTGGACCACCTTTTCCATTTGGCTAATTCTGCCTTTCAAGGCATTCTTCTCCTCGTTGGCTTTTTGAAGCTCTTTTGCCATTTGAGTTAGTCTATTTTTTACAACGCTGTTTTCTTCAATATTTTTTTCAGTATTTTTTTTGGGTCTCCTTTAGCAAATCATTGACTTGTTTTTCATGGTTTTCTCGCATCACTCTCATTTCTCTTCCCAATTTTTCCTGTACTTGTCTAACTTGCTTTTCCAAATGCTTTTTTGAGCTCTTCCATGGCCTGAGACCAGTTCGTGTTTTTCTTGGAGGCTTTTGTTGTAGGCTCTTTGACTTTGTTGACTTCTTTAGGCTGTATGTTTTGGTCTTCTTTGTCACCAAAGAAAGATTCCAAAGTCTGAGACTGGATTTGAGTGTGTTTTTGCTCCCTGGCCATGTTCCCAGCCAACTTACTTGACCCTTGAGTTTTTTGTCGGGGTATGACTGCTTGTAGAGCAAAGAGTACTGTGTTCCAAGCTTGAGGGGATGTGCTGTTGATTTCAGAGCTATTTCTATACAGCCAGCTCTGCCACACCAGCACTCCTCCTTCCCCAAGAACCACCAACCCGGACCTGATGCAAATCTTAAGCAGACTCTGCACTCCTGCTCTCATCTGCCACTTAATTCCTCCCACCACATGGGCCTGGGGCCAGAAGTAAATGCAGCTGTAGTTCTGTAGCTGCACCTCCCCCACTGCCCCTGGGGCAGTGGCCGAACTGTGAACTCTGTCGCCCGCAGCTTTTCCCACTAACCTTCTCTGTTGTCTTTGGTGTTTGTGGGTTAAGAAGTCTGGTAACTGCCACAGCTCACTGATTCAGGGCGCTAGGTCCTGTTCCAGCCTACTGCTGGTCTGGTTGGTCCTGCTGCCGCCCACGCTGAGCTCCACTCCCCTCTGCTCTGTGTGTGATAGACCTCATCCAGCAACCATCCAGACTCTCCTGGGCTGGATCCCTGCTTCCCTCTGCTATTTTGTGGGTTCTGCAGTTCTAGAATTTGTTCAGAGCCATTTTTTATAGGTTTTTGGAGGCACCTGGTGGGGATCTCAAGCAATTCCCTGCTTTTCAGCTGCCATCTTGGCTCCGCCCCTGGAAGTCCTCGATATTTTTGGTTTTATATCACCAAAATTTATCCTAGTATATCTCCCCTACCACCTTCTCAGAGAGCCGTGCCATATAGCAAGTATCTTTAAAGAGGAAGAAGAGAGAAAAATGAGCAAAACCAAAGCATCCACTGAAAAGTCTGACAATATATAGTTTTATAGCTATATGCTTCTTACCTCTGAAAGAAGCAAGCTAAGAGTACCTTTTCATAGCTCTCCTTTGACACCATCCTTATTTTTTTGTAATTTTACAATATTTACTTTTAATTATTTTGTGGTTGCTCAAACCATTTTCATAGCTGTAATCATTGTATATATGTTTTCTTGACTGCTTATTTTACTCTGCATTTATTCATATATTTACATACTTCCCTGTACTCATCATATGCATTGTTTCTTACAGCACAGTAATATTAAATCACATTAATGAACCACAATTTGTTTAGCCAAGACCTACCTGAGTGGAATCTACTTTGAAAAAGTCCATGATCTTCTTGGGGTAGATGTCTGATAGTGGAATCTCTGGATCAAAGGGTATAGACATTAGTATTCAATTTGTTTAATTCCAAATTGTTTTGCAAAATGGTTTTGATTCAAAGCACCATCACCAACAATGTACTCCCTTCCCTACAATCCCTCTTTTGTATTCCCATCTTTTGTCCCCATGGCCAATTAGCTGATTATGAGAGGAAATCGTGGGCTTCTTTTTATTTGATTTGCAGATCTGCATTCTTTCAAATGGTTAATATTGATTCTTCTTTTGAGAACTGCTTGTTCATATCCTTGGAATACTTTATCTATTGGGGAATAGTCAAGGTTTGTTTTTATGGTGCTGATGTTACTGCAGAAATTGTTTTGCTGCTTCTGCTTACTTTACATCAGTTCATAAATATCTTCCCAGGGTGGGGTGTAATTAACATTGGGATTAATTCTTCTTTATATGTTTTTATAGAACTTTCTTGTAAATTTATCTACTCCCATGTTTTTTTTCCTTTGGAGTTCACTTATGACTTGATCAATTTTTTTTTTGAGATTCAGTTTGTTAAATTCTATTTTTGTTGTTCTAAGAACCAGGCTATTTTATAATTTTTGAAAATATGAACTCCCTTATTTCCTTTAAATTGATTTTATTTTTACCAAGTTGGGCAAAATATTTTCTAATAATATCTTTTATTTCTTCTTCATTGTGATTTCTCCTCTTTAGTTTTTTTTTAATACTGACCCTTTTTAAAAATGAAATTAGCTAATGGGCAACTAGATGTCACAGTTGATAGAATTCTGAGCTTGGAGTAAGGAAGACCTGAGTCCAAATCTGGGCTCAGACTTTTAGTAATTTGTGTAACCCCAGGCAAGTCACTTACCCCTGTTTGCCTCAATTTCCTCATCTGTAAAATGAGTTGAGAATGAAATGGCAAATCACTCCAGTGTCTTTTCCAAGAAAACCCCAAATGGGGTCATGAAGAGTTGGACACGACTGAAAAATGACTGCACACCAATTATATTGAGAGCATTTCCTATTAAAAACAAAAAACAAAAAAACCCAAGTGCCTAGTTTTGTTTATAAATTCACTGAATTCTAATACTTTCAATTTTTTAATATCCTCTTTGATTTTCAGGATTTCTATTTTGTTTTTTAATTGAGTTCTTTTAATTTCTTGGTTTTTTAGTTTTTGTTATTCTTGCATGCTCAACTCATTTATCCATCCTTTTCTCTTTTGTTGATGAAAGGGTTTTGAGACATATTGTTTCCTCTAATGTTTAGCTACATCCCCAAAATTTTGGTATATGGAATAATTGATGTCAATATCTTTAATGAAATTATCCATTTCTCTATGATTTATTCTATGCAATAATTCTTTTGGACCAGGTAGTTTAGCTTCCAATTCATTTTAATCCTTTCTTCAATGATTCATTATTGAGTGAAGAAGGAACCCTCTGAAGCCCTCCAAAATTGCCCTGCACACAACTACGAAACCACCTCAGAATTGATCTAGGAGCAGGGAAGCAGCTTACCAGCGTAACAGGAAAGGTCTGTCTCGCTGGGTTGGGAGGGAAGCAAGATCCAAGAGCAGCAGCAACAGCCTCCAGCCTCACAGCAGGGGGCCCTGCAGCAAGGCTCCAAGCATGGGGCAATCCACTAGCAAGGCTCTACCCTTCTGCAAACCAGCAGCACCCTAGACAAGTGACCAAGGCAACAAGGCCCCACACCAATGACCCCACCCTGAGCACAAGCCACTAGTGAGGCTTTGATCCCATTGCTGACCAGTAGTGAAGCCCTGCCCCAGGGCTACCAACAGCAAGACCTTGCCCCAGGGCCTGCCAGAAGAGAGACCCTGTTTCCACAGCAACCCAGTAGCAGTGCCCCATTTCTGGGGCAGTCCAGCACCTAACCTCCACACTCAAGAGATGCCAACAGGGAAGGCATTCCCCAGTACAAGCCATAAGGGTAACCTACCCTCTAGGGAAAGCAAACAGCTAAGCCCTGAAGTCTAGTGAAAGCCAGCAGCAAGACCTTAAGCCCCAGCACAAAAAGCCTGGGACAGAGTAGGAACAGAGCCCAACTCTCACAAAAATACTAAGTCAAAAAATGGCAGAAAAAAATAACCAAAAAAACCAACTTGATTATAGAAAGTTACTCTGGTGACAGTGAGGATCAAGGCATAAATCTAGAAGAGGATAATAGTGTCAAAATGGCTACATATGAAGCCTCAAAGAAAAATGCAATTTGGTCTTAGACCCAAAAAGAATTCCTAGAAAAGCTTAAAAAGGACTTTGAAAAGAAAATTAGAAGAAAAATTGGAAAGAAATATGAAAGCAATGAAAGAGAAGCATGAAAAAAAGAGTCAGTAGCATGAGAAGAGATACAAAAATTTACTGAGGAAAATAATTCCCTAAGAAATAGAATTAGCCAAATGGAAAAGAAAGTACAAAAGCGCACTGAAGAAAATAATTCCTTAAAAAATTTGAATTAAGCAAGTGGAAGCTAATGACTCCATGAGACATCAAAATACAATAAACCAAAATCAAAAAAGCAGAAAAATAAAATAGAATAAAATGTGAAATTTCTCATTGGAAAAACAACTGACCTAGAAAATAGATCCAAGAGAGATAATATAAGAATTATTGGGCTACTTGAAAGCCACAATCAAAAAAGAAAAAGCCTGGACAACATCTTTCAAGAAATGATCAAAGAAAACTACCACGAACCAGAAGACAGAATAGAAATTGAAAGAATCCACCAATCACCACCTGAAAGAGATCCCCAAATTAAAATTTCTAAGAACAGAGCTCACAGATCAAGGAATAAGTACTGCAAGCAGCCAAACAGAAATAATTCAAATATTGTGTAACTATAGTCAGGATACACAGGATTTGGAAGCTTCCACATTAAAGAACCAGAGGGCTCAGAATATGATATACCAGAAGGCCAAGGAGTCAGGATTACAACAAGAATCACCTACCCAGAAAAAAAATGAACATAATCTTTCAGAGAAAAAAAAATTCAACATAATAGAGGACTTTTAAGTGTTCCTAATTAAAAGACCAGAGCTGAGTACAAAATTTGACTTCCAAATACAAGACTCAAGGGAAACATAAAAAGGTAAAAAAGAGAAACAAGAGAAAACAAGAAATTCAGTAAAGTTAAACTGTTTATATTTCTTTATGGCAAGATAATATTTTTAACTCTTAAGAACTTTATTACTATAACAGCAATTTGAAGGAGTATATTTAGACAGAGGATATGGATATAAGGTGACTTTGATGGGATGATACTCCAAAAAACAAAATAAAGGGGTGAGAAAGAAGAAGCGGGGGAGATGGAATGGGGTAGATTATCCCATGTAAATGAGGA
Organism: Trichosurus vulpecula; assembly: GCF_011100635.1. Classification (NCBI taxonomy): domain Eukaryota; kingdom Metazoa; phylum Chordata; class Mammalia; order Diprotodontia; family Phalangeridae; genus Trichosurus; species Trichosurus vulpecula. The sequence continues at coordinate 383,336,382 of NC_050574.1, forward strand.
ACGAAAGATTTATTATAATGGAGAGGAAGATGGTGGGTGGTGGGCAAATTGGATCAAAGAGAGTGTAAAATACATACTCTGTTGGATAAAGAAATATATCTTACAATATAAGGAAATAAAAAGGCATGGTGAAAATAGAAGGGGGACAGGGGACTGATAAAAGGGAGAGTAGATTGGGGAACATGGCAATCAGAAGCAAAACATTTGTGAGAAAGGAAATGGTGGGGGCTAAGAGAGAGAAAGGGATAAGGAAATGAAAAATAGCATGACGGGAAATACACAGTTAGCTATAATAACTATAAATATGAATGGGATGAACTCACCCATCAAACAGAAGTGTGTAACAGAATATATCAAAAACCGGAATTGTACAATATGTCGTTTACAAGAAACACATCTAAACTAGAGAGATACACACAGGATAAAAGTAAGGGGCTGAAGTAGAATTTATTATGCTTCAACTAAAGAAAGAAAAGGGAAGAAATTGTGACCTTAGGCAAAGCAAAAGCAAAAATAAATCTAATTAAAAGAGATAAGAAAGGAAACTATATCTTGCTGAAAGGTACCATGGTCAATGAAGTCATATCAATGCTAAAGTTGAATGAGTTACAGGAGGAAATAGATAATAAAGCTATTCTAGTGGAAGACCTCAACTTTCCCTTCTCAGAACTAGATAAAGCTAACATAAAATAAGCAAAAAGTTAAGGAGGTGAATAAAATTCTGGAACAGTTAGATATGACAGACCTTTGGAGGAAATTGAATGGGAATAGAAAGGAATATACCTTTTTCTCAGCAGTATATGGCACCTACTCAAAAATTGACTATGTGTTAGGACAGGGCTGTCCAAACTTAGGTTATCTTAGGGCCTCATTAAAATAAAATAATTATTCAAGGGCCACAGCCAGAATAAAATATACAGTACACTAATAGAAAGTGGGGGAACATGTGTCATCAATACGAGAGAAGAAAGGGCAAAATGTGAAAGCAAACACAAAACAACAAAGCAACAACACAACAATATAAAGGTAGGTGCATGCTGACTACTCTGCATCATATCGACAGAATGCATCCCACAGATGGATTGAAAATTCCGTGCAATATGTTCCTTCTGCAATACTGCTTAAAAACAAAAAAGAAAGTTAACATTAAAGAAATTATTTATTAGTGATGGAATTAAAAAATCAAACACGCATTCCATGAAAATTATTATTTTATTTTTTCACTCGTGAAAATTAAAACCCACAGGCAGGTCACATAAAATTGCACTGTGGGCTGCATGCAGCCTGTGGGCCATATTTTGGACAGCCCTATATTAGGACATTAAAAACCTCACAACCAAATGCAGAAAAGCAGAAATAATAAATGCATCCTTTTCAGATCATAATGCAATAAAATTATATACAATAATGGACAATGGAAAGAAGGATTAAAAATCAATTGGAAATTAAATAATCTAGTCTTAAAAATAAGTGGGTCAAAGAACAAATCATAGAAACAAACAATAATTTCATTAAAGAAAATGATAACAATGAGACAATATACCAAAATTTATGGGATGCAACCAAAGTGGTTAGTTAGGGGAAAACTTATATCTCTAATTGTTTACATCAATAAAATGCAGAAAAAAGCAGATCAATGAAGCGGGCATGCAACTAAAAGAAACTAGAAAAAAACATTAAAAATCCCCAATTAAATACCAAATTGGAAATCCTGAAAATCAAAAGAGAGATTAATAATATTGAAAGTTAAAAAAAATTGAACTAATAAATTAAAGTAGAATCTGGTTTTATGAAAAACACAGTAAAAGGGGGCTGAGCCAAGATGGTGGCTGATAAGCAGGGACTAGAGTGAGCCCTGTACCAAGTCCTTCCAAAAACCTATAAAAAATGGCTCTGAACCAATTCTAGAACGGCAGAACCCACAGAACAGCAGAGGGAAGCAGGGCTCCAGCCCAGGACAGCCTGGATGGTCTCTGGGTGAGGTCTATTCCACACGGAGCTGGGAGCTGGGAGCTGGGAACGGAGTGGAGCAGAGCCCAGCCTGAGCAGCATGGAACAACCAAACTTGGAGTCGGGCGGATGGGGCCCCTAGCACCCTGAATATGTGAACTGCAGCAGTTACCAGACCCCTCGACCCACAAACACCAAAGACTGCGAAGAAGGTTAGTGGGAAAAGCTGCGGGAGTGGAAGGAGTTCGCAGTTCAGCTTTCAGCCCTGGGGGCAGCGGAGGAGGGGCAGCTACAGTTGCTGCTGCTTCTGGCCCCAGGCCCACCTGGTGGGAGGAATTAAGTGGCGGATCAGAGCAGGAGTGCAACAGCCTGCTGAAGATCTAAGCCCAGTCCGGGTTGGGGGTTCTTGGGGAAGGAGTAGTGCGGGTCTGACAGAGCTGGCACCTCCCCCCCAAACGTGGAACATAGAACTCTTTAGTCTACAAGCAGTCATACCCCACTGAAAAACTCAAGGGTCAAGTTAGTTGGTTGGGAATATGGCCAGGCAGCGAAAACGCGCCCAGATTCAGTCTCAGACTTTGGATTCTTTCTTTGGTGACAAAGAAGACCAAAACATACAGCCTAAAGAAGACAACAAAGTGCAAGAGCCTACAACAAAAGCCTCCAAGAAAAACATGAACTGGTCCCAGGCCATAGAAGAACTCAAAAAGGATTTGGAAAAGCAAGTTAGAGAAGTAGAGGAAAAATTGGGAAGAGAAATGAGAAGGATGCGAGAAAACCATGACAAACAAGTCAATGACTTGCTAAAGGAGACCCCAAAAAATACTGAAAAATACACTGAAGAAAACAACACCTTAAAAAACAGATTAACTCAAATGGCAAAAGAGCTCCAAAAAGCTAATGAGGAGAAGAATGCCTTGAAAGGCAGAATTAGCCAAATGGAAAAGGCAGTTCAAAAGACCACTAAAGAAAATATTACTTTAAAAATTAGATTGGAGCAAATGGAAGCTAGTGACTTTATGAGAAATCAGGATATTATAAAACAGGACCAAAGGAATGAAAAAATGGAAGACAATGTGAAATATCTCCTTGGAAAAACCACTGACCTGGAAAATAGATCCAGGAGAGATAATTTAAAAATTATTGGACTACCTGAAAGCCATGATCAAAAAAAGAGCCTAGATACCATCTTTCAAGAAATTATGAAGGAGAACTGCCCTGATATTCTAGAGCCACAGGGCAAAATAGAAATTGAAAGAATCCATCGATCACCTCCTCAAATAGATCCCAAAAAGAAATCTCCTAGGAATATTGTCGCCAAATTCCGGAGCTCCCAGATCAAGGAGAAAATATTGCAAGCAGCCAGAAAGAAACAATTTGAGTATTGTGGAAATACAATCAGAATAACCCAAGATCTGGCAGCTTCTACATTAAGAGATCGAAGGGCTTGGAATGCGATATTCCGGAGGTCAATGGAGCTAGGATTAAAACCTAGAATCACCTACCCAGCAAAACTGAGTATCATGCTCCAAGGCAAAATATGGATTTTCAATAAAATAGAGGACTTTCAAGCTTTCTCAGTGAAAAGACCAGAACTGAATAGAAAATTTGACTTTCAAACACAAGAATCAAGAGAAGCATGAAAAGGTAAACAAGAAGGAGAAATCATAAGGGACTTACTAAAGTTGAACTGTTTTGTTTACATTCCTACATGGAAAGATGATGTGTATGATTCATGAGACCTCAGTATTAGGGTAGCTGAAGGGAATATGCATATATATATATGTATATATATATATATATATGTTTATGTATATATGTAAGTGAATGTGTATGTGTGTATATATCTATGTGTATATGTATGTATGTGTATGTATGTGTATATATATGTGTGTGTTTATATATATGTATATATGTGTATATATATATATATATGTATATATATATATATATATGTAAAAGAGAAAGCAGACACAGCGTGAGTTGAAGATGAAGGGAAGATATCTAAAAGAAATAAAATGAAATTAAGGGATAAGAGAGCAACATACTGAGAGAGGGAGATAGGGAGAGATAGAATGGGGTGGATTATCTCGCATAAAGGTGGCAAGAGGAAGCAGTTCTGTGGGAGGAGGGGAGAGGGCAAGTGAGGGGGGAATGAGTGAACCTTGCTCTCATCAGATTTGGCCTGAGGGAGAATACCATACATACTCATTTGAGTATCTTACCCCACAGGAAAGAAGAGGGAGGAAGATAAAAAAAAAATAAAAGGGGAGGGGATGATGGAGGGGAGGGCAGATGGGGGTGGAGGTAATCAAAACAAACACTTTGGAAAGGGGACAGGTTCAAGGGAGAAAATTCAATAAAGCGGGATAGGTTGGGAAGGAGCAAAATGTAGTTAGCCTTTCACAACATGAGTATTGTGGAAGGGTTATACATAATGATACATGTGTGGCCTAGGTTGAATTGCTCAACTTCTTAGGGAAGGTGGGTGGGAAGGGAAGAGGGGAGAGAATTTGGAACTCAAAGTTTTAAAATGAGATGTTCAAAAAAAAAGTTTTTGCATGCAACTAGGAAATAAGATACACAGGCAATGGGGCGTAGAAATTTATCTTGCCATAGAAGAAAGGAAGGGAAAAGGGGATGAGAGGGGTGGGGGATGATAGAGGGGATGGCTGACTGGGGAACAGGGCAACCAGAATATATGCCATCTTGGAGTGTGGGGGAGGGTAGAAATGGGGAGAAAATTTGTAATTCAAACTGTTGTGAAAATCAATGCTGAAAACCAAATATGTTAAATAAATAAATTTAAATTAAAAAAAAAAAGAAAAAAGAAAAACACAGTAAAATAGATAAACCATTGGTTAATTTCATTTTTAAAAAAAGGAAAAAAGAAAACCAAATTACAAGTATCAAAAATGAAAGGGGTGAATTCACCACCAATGAAGAGAAAATTAAGACAGTTGTTAGGAGTTAATTTGCCCAATTATATGCCAATAACTTAGACAATTTATATAAAATTGATGAATATCTACAAACACAAATTGCCCAGATTAACAGAAGAAGAAATAATATACTTAAATAAGAAAAAGAAATTGAAGTAGCCATCAATGAATTTCCTAAGAAAAAATCTCCAGGACCAAATGAATTCACAAGCAAATTCTACTAAACATTTAAAGAACAATTAATCCCCATACTATACAAACTATTAGGGAAAATAGGTGAAGAAGTCCCACCAAATTCCTTTTACAATATAAACATGGTTTTGATAACTAAGCCAGAACAAGACAAGACAAAGCAAGAAAATTATAGACCAATTTCCCTAATGAACATCAATGCAAAAATTTTCAATAAAATACTATTAAAACAATTACATTGATATATCACAAGGATCATACACTATGACCAAGTGGGATTTATACCAGGAATGCAGGGCTGGTTCAATATTAGGAAAAAGATCAGCATAATTGACCATATCGATAAAAAAAACAACAGAAATCATATGATTATCTCAATAGATGCTAAAAAAGCTTTTGACAAATTGCAGCATTCATTCCTTTTAAAAAACACTAGAGAGCATTGGAATAAATGGAGCTTTCCTTAATATGATAAGCAATATTTATCGAAAGCCATGAGCAAGCATTATCAGTAACAGCGATAAACTAGAAGCCTTCCCAGTAAGATCTGGGGTGAAGCGAGGATGCCTATTATTACTTCTATTACTTACTATTGTACAAGAAATGTTAGCGATAGCAATAAGAAGAAAAAGAAATCAAAGGAACTAGAATAGGCAATGAGAAAACAAAAGCATCACTCTGCAGATGATATGATGTTATACTTTGAAAATCCTAGAGAATCAACTGAAAAACGACTTGAAATTATTAATAACTTTAGGAAAGTTGCAGGATACAAAATAAACTCACATAAATCATCAGCATTTCTATGCAACATCAACAAAGCCCAGTAGCAAGAGATAGAAAGTAAAACTCCTTTTAAAATAAATGTAGACAATACAATATACTTGGGAGTCTACCGGCCAGGAGAAACTCAGGAATTATGTAAACAAAATTATAAAATGCTTTTCACACAAATAAAGTCAGACCTAAACAACTGGAAAAATATTAATCATTCATGGATATTTGGTTTTTTTCTTTCTTTTTTTAAATCAAATTAACTAATGGCTTATCAATCTTATTGGTGTTTTTTTCTTCCATAAAACCAGCTCCTAGTTTTATTTATTAGCTCAATCATTTTCTTGCTTTCAGTTTTATTAATCTACTTTGAATTTTCAGGATTTCCAATTTGGTGCTCAATTGGGGATTTTTAATTTATTCTTTTTCTAGCTTTTTAACTGCATCTTCAATTCATTGATCTACTCTTTGTCTATTTTATTAATTTAAGAATTTAGAGAAAAAAAATTTCTGCTAAGTATTTCTGTGGCTGCATCACATAAATTTTGGTATGTTATCTTATTGTTCTCATTCTTTTTGATGAAATTAGTGATTGTTTCTATAATTTGTTCTTTTACCCACTTATACTTTAGGAGTAGATCATTTAGTTTCTAATTAATTTTTCAAGGCCCTTTTTGAACATAATTTTTATTGCATTGTGATCTGAAAAGGATGCATTTAATATTTTTACCTTTCTATATTTGATTGTGAGGTTTTAAAGACCTAACACATGTTCAATTTTTGTGTAGGTGCCATGTACTGCTGAGAAAAAGGTACATTCTTTTCTACTTCTATTCAATTTTCTCCAAAGGTCTTTCATAGCTAACTTAAAAAAATTCTATTCATTTCCTTGATTTCTTTCTCATTTGTATTTTTTTTTCCCCATTGGATTTATCAAGTTTTGAGAGGGGATAGTTAAGGTCCCTCACTAGTATAGTCTATATTTCCTCTTGTAACTCACTTAACTTCTCTTTTAAGGATCTGCATACTCTACCACTTAGTGCATATATGTTTAGTACTGATATTGCTTCATTATCTATGGTACCTTTTCACAAGATGTAGTTTCCTTCCTCATCTCTTTTAATTAGGTCTACTTTTGCTTTTACTTTGTCTGAGATCAGGATTGCTACCTATGCTTTTTTAAAAATTTAATAGATTCTGCTCCAGCCCTTTACCTTTACTCATTGTGTGTCTTTCTGCTTCAAGTACATTTCTTGTGAATAACATATTGTAGGACTGTGATTTTTTAACCACACTTCTACTTTATGGGAGAGTTCATCCCATTCACATTCACAGTTATGATTACTACTTGTGTATTTCCCTCCATCCTGTCCTACCTTCTATTTGTCCTCACTCTACTTTCATCATTTTCCTTCTCACCAGTGTTTTGCTTCTGTCTACCACCTCCCCTTAGCTGCCTCCTCTTGGGTCAATTTCCACTTTACTTAATCTCCTCCCCTCCTACTTCCTTATCGAGTAAGACAGATTTCTATATTCAATTGATTGTGTACATTATTCCCTCTTTGAGCAAATACTGACAAGATTAAGGTTCAAGTGATGCCCATAGCCCACTCTCCCATATTCCCCTCCACTGTGCTAGGTCTTTCATGCCTCTTCATATGACATAATTTACTCCATCTCACCTCTCCTTTCCTTCTGCACTCAGTGTACTACTCTTTCCTATCCCTTAATATTTTGTCTTTTCCTCAAATTCACCTTATACTCATACCCTCTGTCCATGTATATTCCTTTTAGCTCTCCTATTAGTGATACAGTTTTTGAGAATTGTAAGTATCATCTTCCCATGTAAGGATCTAAACAGTTTAGCTCTTTTGAATCCCTTATGTTTTCTTTTCTTTTTTTCCCTATTTATACTTCTCTTGGGTCATGATATTGGAGATCAATTTTTTTATTTAAATCTATTCTCCTTATGAAAGGTGGAAATTCTTCTATTTCATTAAATGACCATTTCCCCTCTTGATGTATAATGCTTAATCTTGCTGAGTAAGTGATTCTTGGTTGTAGTCCTAGCTTCTCTGCCCTCTGGAATATCATGTTCCATGACCTCCCATCTTTTAATGTTGCAGCTGCCAAGTCCTGTATAATCCTGATTGTTACTCCTCAATATATGAATTGTTTCTTTCTGGTCACTTGTAGTATTTTTTCCTTGACCCAATAGTTCTGAAATTTGGCTAAAATGTTCCTTGGAGTTCTGATTTTGAGATTGCTTTCCTGAGTTGATCAGTGGATTCTTTCAGTGTCTAGTTTGCCCTCTGGTTCCAGGATATCAGGGCAGTTTTCCTTCATAGATTCTTGGAAGAGGCTGTCCAGGTCTGCCTTTGATTATGGCTTTCAGGTAGTCCAATGATTCTGACATTATCTTTTCTAGATGTATTTTTGAGGTCAGCTGTTTTTCCCATGAGGTGTTTTATGTTTTCATTCATTTTTTTAATTCTTTTGAAATTGTTTGACTCTAGATGTCTCATAGAGTTATTAGCTTCCACTTGCCCAATTTTAAATTTCAAAAAGTTGTTTTCCTCAAATAGCTCTTCCATTTGGCCAATTGTACTCTTTAAGGAGTTGTTTTCTTCTGTGGATTTCTGTATCTCCTTTTCCATCTGGTCAATTCTACTTTTTAAGCAGTTGTTTATTTTTCCCAAGCTGTTGGCCCTTTTTCATAATTCTCTTGCGTCACTCTCATTTCTTTTCCCAATTTTTCTTCTATCTCTTTTATGGTGTTTAAGCTCCTTTTTGAGTTTTTCCATGAGTTCTTTCTGGGCTTGAAAACTACTTCCCATTTTTCTTTGGGGTTTTTCCCATAGGTGTTTTGACATCATTGCCCTCTTCTGAGTTTGTATCTTGATCTTCCCTGTCACCATAGTAAGTTTGTACAGTCAGACTCTGTTTTTCTTTGGTTGGTTTTTTGCTCATCTTTTTTGACCTTTTCCCTTTCTTTTAAATTTGAGCTTTTTTCCCATGGTGGAAGGAACACTGTCTCAGGCTTCTTGTGCCAGGTGCCATAGGTGCTACCTGTTTACCTGGTGCTGTGCCAATGTTGCTCTGAGGCCCATTCAGGACTCTTGAGTCTGGTGCTGTGCTGAAGGGGTAGTGGAAAGTGGCTGGTGCTGCTGGAAACTATGAGTCTGGAAGCATACATGGTGCTGAATAAAGGTTTTTGTAGCGGTGTCTGGTGTGTGCTGAGGCCTGTGAGGTTTTTCTGCATTTCTCTGGGGCTACACTGAAATATATGGTGTTTTGGCTTCCTGTTTGCCCAGGGCTATGCTGAAGCACATGATATCTCTCAGAGTTGGAGTCTGCCTGTTCCCTTGGCTATGTTGAGGCACATGGGAAGTCCTGGTGTTAGTGTTTGCCTGCTCCACCACACTAAGGATCAGGATCTCCTGCTGTTTTGCTGAAGTGCGACTTGCTGCTGGTTTGGGGTTAAGCTTCTTGTCCTGGACTGTGCTCCTCTTCTATCCAAGTGAGACAGACCTTTGCTGCTGATTTTCCAAGTTTCTTGGGCTCAAAGATTGTTTCACCCCATCTTTTTGCTGGTTCTGCTATTACAAGATTTGCTTGGGGGTGCTATTTTATGGTTGTTTGGAGGTGAATATGGGAGAGTTATGTTGATTTACTGCTTACTCTGCCATCTTGGCTCCCAGAAGTGTCATTATCATTTCTTTTTCCAATTTTTCTTCTGCCACTCTTATTTGATTTTTAAACTCCTTTTTGAACTTTACCATGAGTTCTTTCTGGACTTGCGATTAATTCCTACTTTACTTTGGGGTTTTGACCCTAGGCATTTTGACATTGCTGTCCTCTTCTGAGTTTATGTCTTGATCTTCCCTGTCACTATAATAACTTTCTATAGTCCAAAAAATTTTTGGCTCATCTTTTCATCTTTTTTTCACCTACTTTTAAATTTGAGCTCTGCTCTTGGAGTAGAAGGGATACTGTCCCAAGCCTCTTGTGCTGGGAGCTGTAGGTCCTGGCTGTTTGCCTAGTGTTTCACTGGTGCTGCTCTGAGGCTCACAGAGCACCCTCATGCCTAGTGCTGCACTGAGGGGGTAAGATAGGGTGGCGGTTAGCTGGTGCTGCCCTCAGGTACATGGAGGGGTTCCAGTGTTGGTATCTGCTCATGTGCTGAGCCACATGGGGGGTCTCAGTGCTGGCTTCTGCCTGTGTGCTAAGGTATATGGTGAGACATGTGCTGGCATCTCCTCATTTGCCTGTGCTTTGGCACATGGAGGATACACACACTAGTGTCTGCCTTTTAGCCTGGCTATGCTAAAGCATGTGGTAGGAGAGTCCCAGCGTTGGTGTTTGCCTGCTCTAGCTGCACTGAGGCTCTGGACCTCCCACCGGCTTGCTGAGGTAGTGCCTACTGCTGCCTTGTTTGGATGTTTCCTGTCCTGGACTGCATTCCTCTTTACTCTGAGTGAGACAGACCTTTCCTGCTGACCCTCCATGTTTCTTGGCCTAGAAGATTGTTATACCCTGTCTTTTTGCTGGTTTTGCCATTCCAGAATTCATTTTGGGCCACTATTTTATGATTGTTTTTATGGTGAATATGAGACAGTTTAGTTGATTTCCTGCTTACTCTGTCACCTTGGCTCAAGGGACACCAAACACTCTTTTTTGACAACCCCAAAAGTAACTTTACAAATGGGCATCACTAGATGGTCAATACTGAAGTCAGATTGATTATGTACTTTGCAGCCAAAGATGGAGAAGCTCTATGTGGTCAGTCAGAACAAGACCTATAGATGACTGTGGCTCAGATCATGAGTTTCTTATTGCAAAACTTAGACTTAAATTGAAAAAAAAGTACAGAAAACTATCCGACTCCATAGGTAAGACCTAAATAACATCCCTTATGAATATGTAGTTGAGGTGAGTAAAAGATTTAAGGGATTGGGTCTCATAGAGTACTTGAAGAACAATATTTTACAGGAAGCAGCAACAATAACAACAAAAAACATACAAATAGCTGAGGAAAGTAGCAAAGCAAAAAGGAAAGGAGAAAGGGAGAGATATACTCAACTGAATGAAGAATTCCAGAGAATAGCAAGGGGGGATAAGGTTTTCTTAAATGAGCAGTGCAAAGAAATAGATTAAATCAACAGAATGGAAAAGACAAGAGATCTCTTCAAGAAAATTAGAGATATCAAGAAAATATTCCATGCAAAAATGGGCATAATAAAAGAAAAAAAATCATCAAAAATCTCATATACGCAGATGATACTACTCTGATGGCAGGAATTGAAACAAGAATTAAGAAACCTCTTGAGTATAACAGCTGGCTTTAAGCTTAACATTAAAAAAAAAAAAAACAACATCAACCAAAAACCTAGGATCAAGGCATCTGGTCCCATTACTTTCTAGCAAATAGAGTGAAATGAAATGGAAGCAGAGTTAGATTTTATATTTTTGGGCTCAAAGATTATTGAAGACATGAAATTAAACAATGGTAACAACAAAGAATGTTCAAACTATGGAATGATTGTGCTCATCTCAAATGCCAGCAAGATTATGCTTAAGATTTTGCAAGCTGGGCTTCAGCAATATGTGAACTAAGAATTACCAGAAGTGAAGGCTAATTTTCAAAGAGACAGAAGAACTAGAGACCAAATTGCTGACATTCACTATTGTGAAGAAAGCCAGGGATTTCCAGGAAAAATCTACTTTTCTTTCATTAAATACAACAAAGCCTTTGACTGTGTAGAACACAACAAAATGTAGCAGGTTCTCAAAGTGCTAGATCATTTTACTTGTCTCCTGTGGAACTTGTATGTGGGTCAAGAAGCAATAGCTAGAACTAAATATAGAACAACTCATTGGTTTGAGATTGGAAAAGGAGTACTACGAGACTGTAATTTTTGTCACCTTATTTATTTAATTTATGTGCAGAGTGCATCATACAAAAGATTAGGCTGGAGAAATCAAAAGGTAGAATTATGGTTGCCAGGAGAAATATCAAATGTCTCAGATATGCAGATAATACTATTCTGATGGCAGGAATTGAACAAGAATTAAGAAGCCTCTTGAGTGTAAAAGCTGGTTTGAAGCTTAATGTTAAAAAAGCACCACCCAAAAACCTAAGATCATGGCATCTGGTCCCATTATTTTCTGGCAAAGAGAGGGAAAAGAAATGGAAGCAGTGTCAGATTTTATATTCTTGGGTTCAGAGATCACTGTGGACAGTGACTGAAGCCATAAAATTAAGTCGCAAAGCTATGGCAAATCTGGACAGCACACTAAAAAGCAGAGAAATCACCTTGCTGACCAGGGTCAGTGTAGTCAAAGCTATGGTTTTTCAAGTAGTAATGCATGGCTGTGAGAATTGGACTATATAAAGAAAGCTGAGCATTGCAGAATTGATGCTTTTGAATTGTAGTGTTAAAGAAGACTTTGAGAGTCCTTTGGAGAGCAAGAAGATGAAATCAGTCGATACTTAAAGAAATTAATTCTGACCAGTCATTGGAAGGACAAGTGTGGAAGCTGAAGCTTAAGCTTAAATACTTTGGCCACATGTAATAATAATTAAGGTGGGAATTTTTGCTTTTCTTCCCTTAAATGCCTTTAACGATTCTGGCCTTTGTTTGAATGGGGCAGATAAAGTGGGATCTTTTTGCCTTGGAGTATTTCTCAGCACTGAGACAATTGGGAGTCATTGATTTGTTTATGATGTGATACTGTGGATGGGGAACTTTCCCAGACTCAGCCTGGGTGAGGTCAGAGCCCTCAGGGCTCCAAACTGGATATAATTGAGAAGAGCTTGGCATTTGATTTTTGGGGCACACTCATGGAAGGAGTGCTGAGACTCTGGGCAAGCTGCAAACTGCCCCCCAGCTTTGCAACCCAGAAGTTGGCACTGGTAACCATGTATTGTGATTTGAATCAGACAAGGTCTGTCTGTTGATGTTTGTAATTTCTGTTTGTATTTGCTTTGAAGTTTGGGGGGCTGATCTTTCCCCCCTTGTGTGGAACATAGACCCTCACCAATCAGGAAAAGAAATTAATTTTAATAAACAGGCATCTCAAGGTAGGGACAGAAATTAAATTTTATTCAGTTCTCGCGAGAAAAGGGAGTCCTCTGTCAGAATGGAACTAGCAGGAGGAGGCAAGGCACAAGGAACAAAGCACCGGTAATTATATCCCTAATGCAAGAAAATCCTACCCACCTCTATCCCTCCTTACTATTGGCTGGGAGGCTTACAATCTGAGCACAAAAAGCTAGACAAGAAACCAAGCACAAACAATCTAACCCCCACTTTCTCTAGTTAATGATTGTTGCTAAAGTGGCATGTATAAATCTAAAGAAAAAGAATAAGGTAAGGGGAGGGGGAGACTCTCTCCTCTTTCTTACAGTAAAGGAAAAAGCAGGTCATGGTGACCTTATTCTCATCAGGTAAATCTTTAAACCAGCATCAGAAGAAAGAACAGGGACTTCAAGAAAGAAAGGCATTCCTAAAGGCTGAGTAATCAAGTTCTCATAGACTCAAACTTATCCCATTTCCCCTTTTTCTGTATATTGATTCTCAAACATTTTGGATATAGATATATGTATGTATATAGTGTATTCCCTGAGAAGTCTTCACACTTTATTCTCTCACTATCTCACTCAATCTTTTCTCTTCTTGACACTATTTTGAAGACTTCGCACACCATTTTTGATACAAGTTATCCACTAATCTTTTCTCATCACTTGTGATACTTTCACACCACATTCTATCTTCCATCCTTTCCATATCGCTCCTCTTAAGCTCACCCTGATTTCCTTGCTGCACGTTTTCCACTCCTCAAGACCCTCCTCAACTTCACAGATTCAGAATAGACAATTGATTGTAATCTAGAAGATATAAGAGAAGTTAAACAATTTAGTATACAAGGTCCAAACAAAAGGAGAATTATAATGATTACAATCACAAAACTTATAGCATAAATCATTGATTTCCATTTGTCCCAGAGCGAGGTGATGGGAAATAGCTGTTGTCGCATCTCCTACATCCAGGCAGCTGCCTCATGCAGATGATGGGTTTTGTTTATATACAGACAACAAAAAGTATTTATTACCAAACAAACTCCACCATGGGCAGCCAGTAGATAATCTAAGGCTATCAGGTTGTCCAAGACCTCATGGGCTAGAGAATCCAAGGATTCCTGCAAATTTTGTAATCCAACCGCTGTTTCATTGGCAATTACCTCTATGGTTTTAGTAATATTTGTCAAGACAGTTTCATGGTCTATATATCCCACCCAAGCTATGAGAAATGCCATAGTTTTCCTAACCTACCATAGGAAGTTGTCCCATGAACTCTGTCTACTTGAATGAATCCCCTGATTAGATGATATTGGTGTTGTGTATTTATGTAATTGTATTCTAGGGTTAATAACACCAAGTGTGCACTGACCATAATTTTTATAGAGGCTTAGACACTGAAATGCATTGAAAGTAGTAATCATGTCCCAATGTGTATGATTAGGCCAAGCCTCATATACTACCAGAGATTCTGTTGACCTCCCACAAGCAAAGATATAACCCAAGGGAGCACATATAGAATTTAACCTAGTAGTCTTTAGTAGAGCAGACACCCTTTTACTCCAACTATGTGTGGAATTACAAGTAGGAAGGATGAAAGGGTGCAAATCAGTTTGATTTAGTCTTTGATATATCTGCCATGAGCGGGGCTTTGGCTCTCAGAGTTCAACAGGTAGATTCCTGAAACTTCCTCCTGGTGTTAAAACCATCGAATTTGGAAACCAATAGCTACAATAATAACCAATAGCTAGTGGGAAGATACATTTTGATACCAGTCGTATTAAAGACTACAAGATCCTTAGTATAGCAGTCACACATGATATGAGTATAATTTGGGGTTGTGAAAGTATGAATTTTCCCAGTTACACACTTATGATAGGAAGGTCCCACTTAGGCTATTCCATCTAAATCTATCAAAATGGGGCCAAAATTTTGACATTTCATATAAGTCTTATTTGTAAAGGTTTGACCAGTATCAAAACAGGGCACTGACTGAAAGGTATCTTTATCAGGCAATACTGGGAACAGAGGAGAAGCATACCTTGTAGAAGGATAAGGATCAGGCCAAGTAGCAGAGTGTTGTAACCCCCAGCATAGTGGGGGTCTATTCCTCACCTCAGGATGCAGATGACATACCCAACATTCCTGGGGTCCAGTATCTGCCACAGCCTGTCCTAGTCTTACAAGGGAATTTTGCCGCCATTCTGATAAGGTAGGAAAAGTAAGTATCATACTCACAAAGACTCCAAACTGTATCTCCATAATCCCCATATTTCACCCTGATTCCTACAATTAAAAATACAAATATACAGCAAAAAGATAATATCTCATGCATCCACCCCATGGATGCCTGGATCTTGCTTCAGAAGCAGCTTCAAACTTCCAGGTTCAGCCGGTTCATCAGTCCAAGTTGAAGGGGGTTCCACAGGTCCTTTTACTCTGGTATGGTGGGTCCAGCCTTTTTCCTGGGTCCAGATGGCTGTATCTGAAGTCAATAGAACTTAGTATGGCTCTTCCCAAGTGGGAGCAAGCTTCTTCCTTCCAGGCCTTTACCAATACCCAATCCCCTGGCTGATACCTATGTATGGGAAATCCCAAAGGTGGGGTTTGAGCTATTAATCCTTTCAACTATAGGGCCCGGAGGTGTCTGCCCAAGGCCATTACATACTTCCTAAGAAATCTATCTTTTTGATGAACCCTGGATCCCAGCCATCTTTTGTCCTCCCTGGATATGAATGCCCAAATATAAGCTCATAAGGGGAAAGTCCTATGTCCCTCCTAGGTTTTGTACGAAGGGCAAGAGGCAAACATTTTGTCCAAGGTAATTGTGTTTCTAAGGCTAATTTTGTTAATTGCCTCTTAATTTCCTGATTCATTCTTTCAACTTGCCCTGATGGCAGAGGGTGCCAAGAAGTATGAAACTCCCAAGTAATGTCTAATGCTTGGACTAGAGATTGCAGAATCTTAGCAGTAAAATGAGCTCCCTGATCTGAATCTACCCATTCCACAATTCCATATCTTGGAATAATTTGTTCCAATAACACCTTACTAACCATAGAAGCAGTGGCACGGAGCAGTAGGAAGGCCTCCACCCAGGGAGTTAAATGATCTACTATGACCAGTAGGTATTTGAGGCATCCAATAGGAGGGAGCTCAGTAAAGTCCACCTGAATGGACTGAAAAGATCTCAACCCTGGGGGCCTGCCACCCAACGGAGTCTGGTATAGGGCAGACTTGTTTGTCCTTCAACACACAAGGCACCCATCCACCAATTGTCAGGCCAATGTGTAAAGGCTAGGCAATACATACTGGGTTAGGACTGCATCACATAGATTCTGAACATCCCAATGGCTTCCTTGGTGTAAGTATTGGAGCACCTTTCTCATACCTGCCCTGGTTAGTACTTCTCTTCCATTGGGAAGAAACCAACTTCCATCTTTTTCCTGGGCCTCCAGTTCTAGTGCCTTCTGCTTCTTTTCCTTTGTGAAAGAGTGGGAGGGAAGATTCAGGGGAAAAGAAGGAATCAAGACAAACATACTGTTTATGCTATTCAATGCTTCAGATTCTGCCATCCCAGACCTTCTTGCTTCCTCATCTGCAAGTCAGTTTCCTCTGACTTCAAAGGAATGTCCTGCCTGATGGCCATTTTATATGTATTATTGCAATTGTCTGTGGTAATGATAAGTTCTTCAAAACTTGTGCAATTAGAGTAGTATGTACCAATACCTTCCCTTTACTGTCACTCATTCTTCTTTCTTCCCAAATCTTTCCAAACACATGCACTACACCCCAAGCATATTTAGAATTAGTATACACATTTCCCTCTTTCCCTTTTAAGATTTTTAAGGCTTGGTTTAGGGCACATAATTCACAGGTCTGGGCTGACCAATTTAGTGGGAGTGCCCCTGCTTCCACTAAGGACTCTTGATCTCTATCTACTATAGTATAGCCAGTGTTCCTTTTTCCTCCCACCACTCTTGAAGAGCCATCAATAAACAAGTTAAGCCTTTCCAGAATCAGGGACTCTTGTAAGTCCTCCCAGACCCTAGTTTGGATGTCGATAATGTCCATACAATAGTGTTCCAGCTCCAAAGCATCACTGCCATTTGAGGTTAAAAAGGAGGCTGGATTTAAATTATTATCTTGAGATAGTGTTAAATCATCCTTTTCCAATAAAATTGTTTCATATTTTAAAATTCTAGAATCAGTTAGCCCCCTTCTTACTCTTTGATTTAAGATTGCCCAGACTTGGTGGGGAACGCTTACAATTAGACTTCCCCCAAAGGTCAGTTTTCTACTTTCTTCAACCAATCCGGCCGTGGCTGCTACTGCTTGAATACATGTTGGCCAATCTCGGGCCACAGGATCCAGAATCTTGGATAAAAATGCTACTGGTCTTCTCTGCCCCCCTCTAATCTGTGCCAAACTCCCAATGCCACTCCCTTTTCCACATTAACAAATAAATGGAAGGGCTTCTCCAAGGAGGGGAGAGCTAAAACTGGGGAAGAGACTAAGATCTCTTTTAGTCCTTTAAATCCCTCCTCCCCTTCCTTGTTCCACTTAATTTTATCAGGTTTTTCCTCTAGTAATGCTGATACATAGGTTTTGTAGGGGCTGGGTAGGAATCAATCCAATTTCTACAGTAACCTACCAGACCCAGGAACTTCCTAAGTTCTCTTTTGTTCCTAGGTAAAGGTATCTGCAATATCCCCACAACCTGCTCTGGATCTAATTTATTTTGTCCTTCACTAATCAAATGACCCAAATATTTAACTTCTCTTTCAGCAAACCGTAACTTGTTCCAGGAAATTCTCAACCCTTCATGTCCCAAGTAATTTAACAACTGTATTGAGGCGCTACTAACCTCCTCTCTTTTCCTACCCACTCCTAACAAATCATCTACATACTGTAACACTTGAGTTCCTTTTGGTGTTTGAAACCTCTCCAATATCTTTTCTAAGACTTGACCAAATAGACTTGGTGACTCTGTATACCCTTGGCGAAGGACACACCAGCGATATTGTTGCTTTCTTCCAGTTTCGGGGTCCTCCCACTCAAAGGCTGTCTGGGTCCAGGGGACAAGCCCAAAAGGCATCCTTCAGATCACACTAAACCATTTTCCTTTTTCATCTATTTTCCCCAATAGGGTATAAGGTTCAGAGACCACTGGGTGGGAAAATAACACAATCTTATTAATTTCTCTAAGATACTGCACTAACCAGTAGGTCCTGTCTCCTTTTCTAACAGGCAACAAAAGAGTGTTAAAGGGCCAGATACAAGGCTCAAGTAGTCCTGCTTCTAATAATCCTTGGATCACTGGTCTAAGACCTTTCCTTCCTTCAAGGGATATTGGATACTGTCGCACTCTTACCATGGCAGTAGGATCTTTTAATCTCATCTTAATGGGTGTCATCTTAATCATACCTCTATTTGTGGGGGTTGCCCACACTTCAGGACGCACCAATTGATCCTCCTCTTCTCTTAAAACTAGTGCTCTTATTATCTGGGTCCCCCCGGGTATTAGTTGAATTGCTAGCTTCGTAATCAAATCTTTCCCTAATTGATTTATTCCTGCTTCTGGCACCAAAAGCAAACGATTTAAAACAAGAGTCCCTTCATATTCAAATTCCAAAATTTCAGTAAAGGGTATAACAAAGTTTTCACCTTTTACCCCAGAGATGATAAGGGTATCTTGTGACAATTTAATTCCCTGGGGTAATAGGGTTATGGATGACTGAGTTGCCCCTGTGTCTACCAAAAACAGTAACCCCCCCCCCACCCGCAGGTTTACCAAGGGTTCTGGGTGGGCAGTTTCTAGGAACCCCTGACACCCCTAGTCATCCAACTCCGCCAAGGAGTAGATCCTTTGTTCCCGCTGCTGTTGCGGGCAATTCCCCATCAGATGCCCTTCCTGTTTGCAACTCCAACAAGTGAGGAGTCCCTCCCCTGGTTTCCCCATGTTCCTACTCTACCTCTGCCTCAGTACCCCTCTCTTCCTTCCAGAGTTCTCTCACTTAATATAGGGCATGCTCTCTCTCTAGTATCTAATGACTTTGTAACTGCCTGCACCGTCTGAACCAATAACTTAGCATTCTGTCTCTGCTCATCCTCCTCTCTCCTCACAAAAACCTTCATAGCTTCTTCCAATAATTCTCCCATAGTCTTATTATTCCACCTTGCTATTTTCTGAATCTTTTTGTTTATATCCGGCCAAACATTGCTAACAAAATGTAATTTCAACATCACCTTAGTAGTTTCATCACTCACATCCAAGCCAGAATATTTTCTTACATTCTCCTGCAACCGCTCTAAAAATTCAGATGGTGATTCAGCCTTCTTTTGCATAACCTCAAAGGCTTTCTTCATGTTCTGTGACTTGGGCACAGCCTCTCTAACTCCAGTGATTATCAAATCTCTTAATTCCCTCATATGTTGTCTGTGGTCAGGATTATTATGATCCCATCTTGGGTCGGCTGCAGGATATTTCTGATCAGCCGATGGCACATCAGCACCTGCAGGGCGCCTCCTATCCCAATCTTTCATTCCTGCCTTCCGAATCATTGCCCTTTCCTCCTGGGAGAATAATATATTCAGAATGGACATTAATTCATCCCTGGTATATATATTAGGTCCAACTGTTCTGCAACTCCCCAAGGGTCTTCCATTAGGGATTTCAATTCTTTCTTAAAGCCCCTCACTTCAGAGGTGTTCAATGGGGCATTCACAAATCTAAAATGCCCCATTCCTGTTGGGACCTCCCTAAGGGGATATGATTCACTGGGAGGTTGGGGCTTTAATGGGAAATTCTCTTATCTTTTAATAATTGCTTAAGCTCTCTTCTAAGAGAGTGGTGAGAGGGTCCTGTGAGGTAGCCACCTCTTCTAACTCAAAACCTCCTTTGGATGGGGCCAAAACGGATTCAGAAGCTCTAGCTTCGGGCTCCACCTGCTGGGGCACTGCAGCCGCTGCATCAGTGGGAGGGGGAATAGAGGGAAGGGGGAAGAGCAAGAAGGGGGTCCCACTGTGTGGGCAGGCATTCCTCCTTTTGTTTCCTCTCCCCTCTCACTGCCATCTGCTTAACCCCATTCCTTAGCCAGAGCCCAGCCTAGGAGCTTTCCTCCAGATCAAAGGGCTCTTTAGCATTCACATATATATTTAACTTTTGGCATGCCCAATCTTCATAAGATCCAAATTTCAGCCACATAACCCCTCCTCTATCCATTCCTCACCAAACAAAACAATAAAATCTAATCATCTTTTTATCCTTTCCCTTATACTTTGGCAGTTCATCCCAATTTTGAAGCCTATTTCCTAAAGGACTATCTACTGGTATATCTGAAAAACTTTGCTCTGAAAGAATAGACTTTGATCGGTTTTTCCCCATTTTAATTTACAAAGTCCATGGCTGGAACTTCCAGGTCCAAGACCTAGTCGAATTTACAGGAGCCATCGCCCAACTCCTCTCAGTCACCGGTGGGGCTCACTTGGTGGTGCCCCTAATCAGGGTCAGCCCATGGTTTTTAAAACAAGGTCCCTTGCCAGATCCTCCAAGTCAATGACTCTCGAATTAAGACCCTAGGCCCCCCATTTTCTTGCTCTCCCCAGGCTTATATGCTTATAACTTAACGTGACTGTCTTATGGCCCCCTGGATTTCCAAATCAGAGCTTTTTAAATCAGAGCTTTTAGTTTCTGTTCCCCCAAGTCTCTCTTTCTTCGGGACTTTACCCAGCCGAAGTGCAAATAGCCAAAAGGGGTCCAGAGACTATCAGAGAAATCTCCGATTGCGGGCCAGTCCCAGAGCCAATCAGGAGTCTCCCTTACAAAGTGGGCAGATTCCAGACAAGCCCCTAAAACTGTGTGGGGTGTAGACCCTCATCAATTATGAAAAGAAATTAATTTTAATAAAGAGGCATCTCAAGGTAGGAGCAGAAATCAAATTTTATTCAGTTCTTGCGAGAAAAGGGAGGCCTCTGCCAGAACAGGGGACTAGCAGGAGGAGGCAAGGCAGAAGGAACAAAGCACCAGTAATTATACCCCTAATGCAAGAAAATCCCACCCACCTCTATCCCTCCTCACCATTGGGTGGGAGGCAGGCTTACAATCTGAGCATGAAAAGCTAGACAAGAAACCAAGCACAAACTTTCTAACCCCCACTTTCTCTAGTTAATGATTGTTGCTAAGGTGGCATCTATAAATCTAAAGAAAAAGAATAAGGTAAGGAGAGGGGGAGACTCTCTCCTCTTTCTTACAGTAAAGGAAAAAGCAGGTCATAGTGACCTTATTCTCATCGGGTAAATCTTTAAACCAGAACCAGAAGAAAGAACAGGGACTTCAGGGAAGAAAGGCATTCCTAAAAGCTGAATAATCAAGTTCTCATAGACTCAAACTTATCCCATTTCCCCTTTTTCCTGTATATTGATTTTCAAACATTTTAGATATAGATATATGTATGTATATAGTGTGTTCCCTGTGAAGTCTTCACACTTTCCTCTCTCACTATCCTACTCAACCTGAACTGTGAATGATATATGTGTTTGATTAAACTGAGATTGTTAACCCCTTAAAGTTACTTTCCTTAGTAAAGCAGATCAAAGAACCTGTGTTGGAAGCTTTCTGGGTGCTGGTTGTTGGTGGATCTTACACCCCCACAGCAGCTGCTAGCAAGATTGTTACTATACCACATAATGAGAATACAATGGAAAAGACCCTGATGTTGGAAAAGAATGAAAGCAAAGGGAAAAAGGGATGGCAGAGAATGAGATGGAAAGATAGAGTTATACAGGCAATGAGCATAAGCTTGGACAGATTTGGGGGGATGGTGTATGAAAGGGCCTGGTGTGCTATGGTCCATAGGGTCATGGAGAGTCAGACATGACTGAACTACTGAACAATAATGTGTGGTCTTCGTATAATTGACATTTGGTGGGGAAAGAGTTTGGGGCCCTCTTCTCTGGGAAGGGATAATAATCAGGAGCTCAGCTTAAATCTTAAAAATTGTTTCCACTAAACTAAAAATTTTAGGTGGGGTGCATTAATAAAATCATCACCAAGTACCCCTTTTCTAAGGAGAACATAGTGTCCTGCCTTGTGGAACAAATTTCCTGCTTCACCTTCTAGTAGAAATCAAAATTTCCTTTTGAGAACTGTGGGTAGTAGACACTCTAGAAGTATCTATCTATGCCTCCCTGCAACCTATATCTAGACAGAATCATGAGGATACACATATCCACATATTTCAGTTACATATAAAGTATTCAGATGGTTGTTAAAGGAGACACAATTTTTTTGTTAAATCATCAAAGGAATTATTTTAGGACTATTTAAACTGCAAAAGACAAATAACTCATTAATTAAGAGCAGTGAGTTAAGCAAGAAAAAGTTATGGTTGTGTCTGGTAATAAGAATGGAAAACAAGTAGAAATAGGCATACGAAATGCCAAAAAAATTTTTTTTCTGACATTACTTCAAATTTCAGTGCTGGCAATAAATTGGAGCAACTAAGCAAGACTAAAAACTTTTTATTAGGCTATTATTTTTGGCTGGGTAATTTAGCTGTTTTGTTGAGAATGGCATTTACCCAAAGTTGTTCTGTTCAATATCTTTCAAGTCAGCACTGGCTTGCTTCCACATACAGCAGGAATAATATTCAAAGAGTTTAGAAAAGGGAATAAGCAGTTATAGAGTCCCTAATATGTGCCAGGCACAATATTGAGCACTTTACAAATATTATCTCATTTCATCCTTACAATGATCCTGAAAGGTAGGGGCTGTTATTAACCCTATTTTACCATTGAGAAAACTGAGGCAGACAGAGGTTAGTGACTTCTGCTTTACCTCCTCATAAGAATCAAAATCTTGATGTCCAGGGCCACACAGCTATTAAGTGTCTGAGGATGGATTTGAACTCAGGTCTTCTTCACCTCAGGCCCTCTATGCATTTAGCTGCCTCTACAAATACTATCTATCCATCTATATCTATCTATACATTTAGCTGCTTCTATAATAATATCTGTCGATATCTATCTATCAATCTATCTGTCTGTCTATCTATGCATCTATCTATGTATCTATCTATCTATCTTGCTATCTATGTATCTATGTATTTATGTATCTATGTATTTATGTATCTATCTATCTATGTGTCTATCTTGCTATGTACCTATCTATCCTGTCTATCTTATCTATCTTATCTGCCTATATATCCTATCTTATCTTATCTATCTATCTAATCTACCTATCCATCTATCTATGTATTTATCTATGTACCTATGTATCTATGTACCTATGTGTCTATGTATGTATGTATGTATGTATGTATCTATCTATCTATCTATCTATCTGTCTATGTGTCTGCCTAATATCAACAATCTTGGGAGGTAGATGCTATTACAATTTCCATTTTTCATTTGAGAAACCTGAGGCAAACAGACATTAAGTAACCTGCCACACAGGTAGTATGTGACATCATATTTGAACTCAGGTCTTTCTGTCTCCATGCCCAGAGCTCTCTATCCATGTTAGTATGTAATAGTGGTAGCTTTAGTTGTAGCTTGATGGATATACTAGAAGGGGAATAATATTGGCCTACGAAATTGCAAAGTCACTGAATATTGAAAACATATTTCATTCAACTTGCTCATAAGCTTTGTAAAACTTAAAGCATCATATAATAAATTTATTATAAGTAATTAAAATTGAGTGTAGTAGGCATTTAATAAAAATTTATGGAATGAATGAGCTAATAGTTTATGAAGGGACACATGCCACTTTCCACTTCCTATAGGACTTGATTTGTGGATAGCTTTTGATAGCTGTTTTCATATAAATTAGATTTGGTCACCGGAATACAAAAATGATGTGCACTACTTTGATTTACTTGTGAAAATTATTCTACTTACTATCACAATCACAGCAGTCTTCACATGAATCGGTGTCGATTGATAAGTATTTATTAAGTACCTTGTCTGTGCCAGACACTGTCAGGCATTGCAGACAAAATGACAGAAATGAAACAGCCCCTGTCCTCAAGTAGCTGACATCTTACTGGTGGGGACAATTCTATATGAATAATTATATACAAAATAAACACAAGGAAATTAGGCGAGAGCAGAACAGGACAGATTTCATGTAGAAGGCATTGCTTAGAAAGAGCTTTGAAGGAAACAAGTCATTCTAAAAGTTGGAGGTGAAGTGAGAATACTTTCTAGTCATGGGGGACAGCCAAAATAAAGCCATGTACATAGGAGATGGAACGATATGTATGAGAAACTTAAAGGCCAATTTGGCTAAATCATAGAGTGCAGGAAGGGGAATAATGTCTAAGGTTGGAAAGTTAGGTTGGGACCAGATTGTAAAGGGCTTTAAAAGCTAAACAGAGGAACTCCTATTTAATCCTAGAAAAAATGGGGTGCCACACAGCTTCCCCTGCATCTGTATAGAGATGATAATTAAACTTCTGGAAGCTGACAAGGCTGCCAAATGAAAGAGTATAGTAAGAGAAGGTGTAGAGTAATAAAACAGACCCTCAAATAGGGAGTGATATGGATGAACCAGCAAAGATGACAGGAAAGAAGCAGTCAGACAGCTAGGGAAACCAAGAGAGAACAGGGTTAAAAATAGTTTATTGAAAAATAGAAATGATCAGACCTGCCCTTTAGGAAAATCACTTTGCTAGCTGTGTGACTGAGTTGTTGGAGAGAGACATGAGACAGAGAGACCACTTAGGAGGCTATTGTGATAGTTCAGGTGAGAGGTTAGGAAAGCATGAACTAAGATGAACTAAGAGTGGACAGAAGGGGACAAACATAAGAGACATTATAGAAGTAGCAATGGCAAAATTTACAAAATGGTAGGATTTGGGATGTATGAGGTGAAAGAGATGGAAATGCTAAGGATAATACTGAGTTTTCAAATCTGGGTGACTAGGAGAATGGTGTTATAACCTACAAAAATAGGGAAGTTTGAAAGGAAATGGATTTTGGGTAAAAAATAATCAGTATAGTGTTGGAAATATTGAGTTCAAGATATCCCTGGGACATCCAGTGTGAAAAGTTAGAGATGCGCAACTGGGGTTTAGGAGATTTAGGGCTCTATCTGTTGTTTCAGTTATGTCCAACTCTTCATGACCCCATTTGGGGTTTTCTTGGAAAAGGAATTGGAGTAGTTTGCCATTTCCTTCTCGAGCTCATTTTACAGATGAGGAAACTGAGGCAAACAGGGTTAAGTGATTCACCCAAGGGCACACAGCTAGTATCTGAGGCTGGATTTGAACTCAGGTCTTCCTGACTCCAGGCTATGTCATGCCACACAGCTTCCCCTGCATCTGTATAGAGATGATAATTAAACTTCTGGAAGCTGATAAAGTCACCAAGTGAGAGAGTATAGTAAGAGAAGGCATAGAGTTATAGAACAGACCCTCAATAGGGAGTGACATGGATGAACCAGCAAAGAGGACAGGAAAGGAGCAGTCAGACAGCTAGGAAAACCAAGACAGAACAGGGTTAAAGAAACCCAGAAAGGAGAGAGTATCCTAAAAGTTGAGAATAGTCAATAGTGCTGAAGGCTGCAAATAGATCAATAAAAATTAGGATAGAGAAAAGGTTCTAATATTTGGCAAATAAAAGATTATCAGTATCTTTGGAGAGAGTTATATACAGTAAATAGATGTCAAGTAGTATATTGAACTAATAAAGCAGGAACACATTTAGGGGGCTTATAAAATAGCTAGATTTTAGCCAATCTAATGCAAAATCCACTAAACTTATGAAAAATGATTCTGATTCACAAAGAGGTTTTTTTTTTGACAAAGCTCTTCTCCCTCTGGAATAGTGCAGATGTCTTATTCTGGGGCATGGAGGGGAGGAGGGTAGAGAATGATAAAGCAAAAAGAAAAAAAGAGTTAAGAATCTACCCTGCTCTTCTAATGTGTTTTGGTAGGTCAAATGTATAAATCTCTATGATGATCCATCTGGGCAAAAGAAATACATGGGCCTTAGTGACCTTCTTCAGAATAGAAGTCTTCATGTTGGATAAGAGGTTTTAATAACTGTGAAATATGTGATTAAAAATGATAGATCTTTTTTAAAAAAAAATCAGCTGGTGACATCGAGTTAAATGTTTCTGAATCCAACCTTAATGATACATGACCCAATTCAAGATCTTAGGGTTTTTTGATGTTAAGCTTCAAGCCAACTTTTACACTCCCCTTTTTACTCTTTGCTACCCTTTGTATTTGAAGACGTTCTCCTGGTCACTTGCAGAATGTGTTATCTCTGAACTTAATTGCTAAATTTAAGTATTATGTGTTTTGGAGTTTGAAGCCTTGCATATTCTTTCTGGACCAGCAGTGCAGAGTGCTGCCACACTTCTACTTTCAAAGCCTTGGCCATTTGGAGCTTGGATTTCCATAGCACTAGGAAGAGGCAGGAGGTAGGGTGTAGAGCTGAACACTAAGCCCACACATGTATCTTGCCTGTTCCCTCCTCTCCTCCACTCTCTTGTGGAGCTCATAGCAACACAGAACACTGGGGTTATTATGGCCTCAGCACATTTTGCAATTTGGAGTTTGGATCATTGTGGCTTTGGAAAGAAATGGCACGGGTGGGTCAGGGTTTAGGGTTTAGCATTCTGTTCCAAGTTCAGGTTGACTAGTGCAGCCTTTTTACAGGGAGTGTGGTGCAAAATGGGGAGGGGGACAGGGAAGGGCTGAGTGAGCATGAGTTATGCATTAGTTCAAGGACCTTTTACCTTCTTTGGATTTTTTCCTATCCTGGACCATGGAGACAGCTGAAATAGTTTTATTTCTGAGGAACAATTTTTGCTTTGAAGAAGTTGTGAGGATCACAGAAAATGTCTAGCCTTCCATCTTGTTGTTCATATGACTTGGAAATCCAACACCACCCCCCCCTTTTGAGAAAAATTGCATGTCTCTTTCATTTTATACTTCTGAATTTGACTTTTATTGACCTGAGTACTTTACATGTATAGCTATTTAATTTTTATGTTTGTTAAAAGAGAAGATTGAAATGGAATAGTGTATAGTAGATGAGGAAATTACTGTAGTTATGGAAAAAACAAAGAAAGGTATCAACCAAATTAATTTTAAAAAAGAAAGTAAAACAAGTGGAGGAGTTTGGACTTAATTCTGATAGAAAACATTGTAAATCATTGAGCAGGAGAATAACATTATGAAAATAATATCTTAACAAGATTAGAGGTCAATGGTTTGCAGGAAGAAGTGACAGTACAGAGAGACTAGACTCAGAAAAAAAATGATTAACCATTTCAACTCTGTGCTATTTACTTCTCTAAAGTCCCCAACTCTCTATTTATTTCACGGATGGTGCCCTACTAAACCTCAGCCTAGTATCTATCACTCCAACCATTCACCACTTTAGCTTCTACATAGGTGCTGCTGAATGAAGGCAGAGAAAAATCACACAGCCATTCTGAGTTTGAGATATCTCTATAAATTGATATTATGGAATCCGAACTGGGCCTTCAGTGCTACTAGTCAGTCCTTCTATACCTTCCTCATCAACTCAAGATTCCACTCTCCATAGCAGCTCTTCAAACTTTTTAAACTTTCCTCAAACTTTTCATGGCTGGCCCTACCCCCATTCTCTCAGCTGACAACTTTGACTCATTTTCCAGAAAATAAATGAGATCATTTGCCATGAATTCACTCTTCCTCAACTCATATCACTCATATATATTCTAGCACGACTCTTCCTTCACCCCTGTCTCAAATCATTAAGTGGACTTACTATTATCAAGACTAATCCCTCTATTCAAAGAATCCCATTTTATTCTGTCTCCTACAACAGATTGCTCCCCTCTATGGTCCCCACTCTCACTTAGTTTCAATCTTTCCTTGTCTATTGGCTGATTTTTTTATTACCTACAAACATGCCCATTTTCCCTCCATTGTCACTAACTTTCACTTGATCCTTCCATCCCTGCTAACTTACATCTCTTCTGTCCTTTGGCTAGACTCCTTGAAAAGACCATCTACAATAAATGCCTCTATTTTCTGTCCTCTCACTCTCTTCTTAGCTCCTTACAATCCGGCTTCTAACTCATCATTCCACCAAAACTTCTCTCTCTAAAGTTACCAATGCTCCCTTAATTGCCAGATCCAATGGTCTTTTCCCAATCCTCCTTCTCTTTGTCCTCTCTTCAGCCTTTGACACTGTTATCACCCTCTTCTCCTTGATACTCTCTTCTTTCTGTGTTTTTGTGACATTACCCTCTCCTGGATCTCCTCCTACCTATCTGATCTCTCCTTTGCCTTTGATGGATCCTCATCTAGATCCTGCCCTCTAGCAGTAGGTATGCCAAAAGGTTCCATCCTGGGCCCTCTGATCTCTTCTCCATTTTCACTATTTCACTTGATCTCACTTTCCATGGATTCAATTACCCTCTCTATGATGATGATTTCAAATCTACCTTTCCTGTCCTAACCTCTCATTTAACATTTCCAACTGCTTTTTGGATACCTTGAACTGTGTGTTCAATAGACATCTTAAATTCAACATGTCCAAAATGGAACTCATTATATTTCCCCCTTAACTCTCCCAACCTTCCCTATTACTATAAAGGACAACACCATCCTCCTAGTCTCTCAGGCTTGCAATCTAGCTTCATCCTCCCCTCCTCACTATCTCTCATCCCACCCCTTCCAATCTATATTAAAGTTTGTCAATTTTGCCTTTGCAACATCTCTCAAACACATCCACTTTTCTCCTCTGGCAGTACAACCATCTGGTGCATCAATCACTTCATGGTGCATAGCCTCACCACTTTACATTTGGACTACTGCAATGTTGATCATCCTTTTTTGAGGAGGACCAATGACATCATGGGATGATGACAACTTGCCAATAAATTGTATTTAAGTGAGGCAGAGTTTCTCAAAGACGTCAACCTTAGTCTCTCTCTTCCAGAGTCACTGAAGTCTACTGGCAAGACAAAAGTCAGGATGACTGGAGATGGCCCAAGATGCAGACCAAGCTCTAAGCTCTCTACAACACCTACTTCAGCCACCTTCATGGCCATTGGAACAAATTGTTCTCATCTGCCCATTCCACTGGGGAAAGTCTTCTCATGCTCAGGGTAGCCTCCTTGCTACTTTACCAGTACTCCATCTCTTGTATACAGATATTTTCTGTCAACTACCTCACCAATAGTTTTGAGACCTGTCAATTACCCTCAACTTGTTTTAGTCCATCTGCTGAGATAGCTTTACTTGGATATGGCCACTGTGCATGCTACAGCTTTTTGGAGTCACAGGTGAGAGTTGGGTGACAGGTAGACACCAAACATGAATGAGTAGCCCTGAAAAGGGCTTGGCAAACCCTCACACCAGACATGCTAGTCCTCCTTGAACATGTCATGCCACCCCTACTGCAATATTGCAGTAACCGGCAGGTGGATCTACCTGCCCCAAGCTTCTCCTCAGTCCCATCCATCCTTCATTCAGTCACTGAAAGTGATTTTTCTAAAGTACAGGTCCAATCATGTCACACACATGTTTCTACAACTCATTAAATTCCCAATGGCCTCCAGGACTACATACAAGACCCTCTGTTTGGCATCCAAAATTCTTGACAGCCTTTCCCCCTTCTACCTTTCCCGTCTTCTTACACCTCACTCCCTGATACTTATTCTTCTCTTCAATGACACTGGCCTCCTTGCTACTTTACCAGTACTCCATCTCTTGTATACAGATATTTTCTGTCAACCTGGAATGCTCTCCTTCCTTAAATCTACCTACAGGCTTCTCTGGATTCCTTTTCAACTAAAATCCCATCTTTTACAGGAAGCCTTTCCTAACTCCTCTTAATTCTAGTGCCTTCCTTCTTCCTATTCATCTTTTATATAACTTTGTGCATATTTGTTTTCTTGGTGTTTTCCCAACTAAATTGTGAGCTCCATGAGGGCAGGGGCTGTCTTTTGCTTCTTTGTTTTCATCTCCAGCACTTAACACAGTGCCTGACATATGGTAGGCACTTTTTAAAATTTATTGATTGACTAACTGACTGATGTAAGTATCAAAGGGATGAAGTCTGTATTAGTAGAATGACAATGGTAATGGAATGAAAAAGGTAAACTCAAGAGAAATTTTAAAAGAAGAAAAAGTAGGACTTAGTAACATTAGAAATATTCAAATATGTAACAAACATATGTATATATATATATATTATTTTATTTTATACACAAAAAAGAATATTTAGGGTCCCAAAAAAAGCTTTTTCCTCTAACAATAAAGTCTCACTAATCAAAATAGGTCTGGACACAATGGCTACTAATACCATCAAATTATTATAGTAAATTAGCTTACAAATAAAATTTATAAGGTCTTCTAAAAATCACACTCAAAAAATCTATACTTAAACATTAAATGAAAGATTTCTTACTTGAACATCCTTCCTAAAAGTATTTTTATTTCTTAAAAACAGCTTAAACTTTTTCTTGATGTTAAGATAATTAATAGATTTTCACAAAGTAAATTAGTTGAGAGACTCTAAATTTACAGATATCTGTCTCTTATTCAGCCTTAAAACAAAAATAAATCTTTAAAATTGGAATTTATCAAAACGAAGTTGGTATAAATTATTTTTAAGTATCACAAACCACTCCCAAAAGTGCCATAAAACAACACAAATCTTTAGTTTTCACAAATTCCTAAGTACCACTCTCCTGTAGTCAAAAGGTGTTTGCAGTGGGGAAGAGATTCAGTTTTTCTAAATTAAGCAATGCCAAGAACAAAAACAAAAACAAATTAGCTTATCACAATAGCAAAGTTTGCAGGCCTTTAAAAATTTACTCAATATCTCTTTCTTCCTTTTGTCTTCTCCTAGAGTATAAACTCAACCTGTTATAAAATATTATCACTAGAAATCAAGGAAATAATCACATTCTATTATCTCACATAGATAGTGAATATGATAGCTTCCTTAAACCCCTAGAAAAACAGCCCTGGCCAATTGCAGTAAACCTTCGGATTAACATACATACATACATACATAGTCAGTTGGACAAAACCAGCCTCTAACCTGTGGGTGACCAGAGTCGAACAGAGTAAGCTAGAGACAAGAGTGTCACAAATCAAACAGAAGTTTAATGTCAAAGTGAGGGAAATGGCTTGCAAGCAAGGACATGTGCCAGAGCCCCTGCCTCTAGTTAATATCGGTGATAACTATTATATTGCTTTGACCAGCAGTAGGTGTTCTCTGAGCTCTGATAAGCACTGGACAAGTACCCCTGTTCTGGTCATGAAGCCCTGCTATGATTAAAACTTGTCACATTGTTCCTGTTAGCCCTCATTGTCCTGGCTACAGCTTACTGTGTAGCCACTGGTTTAAGCACTGAGATCTCCTCACATTCACACTGCCCTGCATTCCCCTACTAGGGGTGGGGTTATTTACATTTTTATGTATTTGTGTGTGTGTGTGTGTGTGTGTGTGTGTGTATGTGTGTGTGTGTACACCTTAAATGAAATCCACTGTACATCATAAGCAAGCTTGAAAATTAAACCCTCATTTTGTACAAGGACTTTTATATCTCATTTACTTAGTAGGAATTCCACAACATAGTAAACTCTTGTAATAAAAATTTATGACTAGATGGTTCCAAGAATCCTTGTAGGTCTACAAAGGAGACTTTACAAAGTCTTTTACTTGGACCTTTTCCCACAATTGTTGCTTTTCCTTTTTAAAATACCTATGTAGGGGCAGCTAGGTGGCGCAGTGAGTAGAACACCAGCCCTGGAGTCAGGAGGACCTGAGTTCAAACCTGGCCTCAGACACTTGACACACTTACTAGCTGTGTGACCTTGGGCAAGTCACTTAACCCCAACTGCCTTGCCTTCCCTCTGCAAAAAATAAAATAAAATAAAATACTTATGTAGGGGCAGAGCCAAGATGGTGGAGTAAAAGCAGAGATTTGCTTTAGTTCTTCCCCAATCCCCTCCAAATACCTGTAAAAATGATTCTAAATAAGTTCTAGAGCAGCAGAACCCACAAAAGGACAGAGTGAAACAAATTTCAAGGCCAGGACAACCTGGAAGGTTGACAGGAGAGGTCTGTTGCACCAGTCTGAGAGAGGAGCACAATCCAGTGTGGGCCATGCTGGTACAGGCGGGGTCAGAGAAGGCCGCAGGGCAATGAATCAATGGCAGCTGTGGCAATTTCCAGACTTCTCAACCACCAAACACCAAGGACAACTTGGAAGGTCAGTGGGAAAAGTCTGTCAAAACTGTGTGAGAGAAGAGCATGGTCTGACCCAAGCCCAGGGCAGCAGCAGTGGTGGGCAGTGGCAGTGGCTGCTTCTGGAGCTCTCAACCCACAGATGGTGGGGGGATCAAGTGGTTGATAACAGGGAGACTGCAGGCATCTCTTTGCTGGTGCTAAGACAGGATTCTCATGCTTTACCTGTGCTTTGATCTGGGTCACAGTCCTGAGCAGCAGTCCTAAGGAGAGAAGGAGCACTGGCATGGAAGAGCTTGTGGCAGTGGAGAGGGAATCCTCCTCACAGTTCCAAGGCAGAAAAGAGTGCTTGTGGTCACTCATAGACCAGATCACAGGCCAGGAGAGGAGTAAACACCTCTCCTGTGATCATACCACCTTGGAAGAGCTGAAAATTTACAGGTCCCTAGAAGTATCTCTGAAAACAGCTGCACAAACCCCTGAAGCTTGGGACAGTACACCCTCCACACTGGAAGCAGAGAACCTTAACAAAGAACTAAAGAGTCAAGTAATTGGCTGGGAAAATGAGCAAACAGCAGAAAAAAATCAGACTATAGAATCTTACTTTGGTGACAAGGAAGTCAAAACTCAACCAGAAAAAGACAACAAAGCCAAAACTCTTACATTCAAAGCCTCCAAGAAAAATATGAAGTGATCACAGGCCATGGAAGAGCTTAAAATGGATTTTGAAAATGAAGTTGGAGAAGTAGAGGAAAAATTGGGAAGAGAAATGAGAGTGATGCAAGAAAATCATGAAAAACAAGTCAACAGCTTGCTATAGGAAACCCCCCAAAATGCTGAAGAAACACCTTAAAAATAGACTAAACCAAGTGGCAAAAGAAGTCCAAAAAGCCAATGAGGAGAAGAATGCCTTAAAAAGCAGAATTGGTCAAATGGAAAAGGAGGTCCAAAAGATCAATGAAGAAAATATTTCCTTAAAGATTAGAATGTAGCAAATGGAAGCTAATGACTTAATGAAAAATCAAGGAACAATCAAACAAAACCAAAAGAATGAAAAAATAGAAGACAATGTGAAATATCTCATTGGAAAAACCATTGACCTGGAAAATAGATCCAGGAGAGATATTTTAAAAATTATTAGACTACCTGAAAGCCATGATCAAAAAAAAAAAAGCCTAGACATCATCTTTCAAGAAATTACCAAGGAAAACTTCCCTGATATTCCAGAATCAGAGGGTAAAAAAGAAATTAAAAGAACCCATTGATTGCCTCATGAAAGAGATCCCAAAATAGGAATACTATAGCCAAATTCCAGAGTTTCCAGGTCAAGGAGAAAGTATTGCAAGAAGCCAGAAAGAAACAATTCAAGTATTGTTGAAACACAATCAGGATAACATGAGATTTAACAGCTTCTGCACTAAGAGACTGGTGGGCCTGGAATAAGATATTCTGGAGGTCAAAGGAACTAGGAGTAAAACCAAGAATCACCTATCCAGCAAAACTGAGTACAACACCTCAGGGTAAAAATGGATTTTCAATGAAATAGAGGACTTTAAAGCATTATTGATGAAAAGATCAGAGTAGAATAGAAAATTTGATTTTCAAATACAAGAATCAAGAGAAGAATGAAAAGTAAAGAGGAAAGAGAAATCATTATGGACTGTTATGAGCTGTTTACATTCCAACATAGAAAGATAATATTTGTAACTCATGAGACCTTTCTCAGTATTAGGGTAGTTGGAGGGAATGCCAACACACACACACACACACACACACACATAGACAGAGAGCACAGAGTGAGTTGAATATGAAGGGATGATATCTAAAAAAATAAAATTAAGGGGTCAGAGAGGAATGGGAGAAGGAGAAAGGAAGAGGTAGAATGGGTAAATTATGTCACATAAAAGAGGCAAGAAGTAAACAGAACTCAGGAAGCTTACTTGGGTCATACAGCAAATGAATTTCTTCATGCCGAATAACAAATGTCTTTTGTGTTAAGTACTAATTTACCATAATTATTCTAATAGGAGAATACACTCAGACTCCATTCTTATTTTGTTTAGGATAGATTTTGGCTTAAATCAAGTTGAATCCAGCTTTATAATCACTAATGTTAACATTTTAAGTTCCAAGGCCTATTACTCTTAACACTTCAAAAGAAAAAAAAAGATGATTATCCATAAATTCATATATTTCTTTTTGTGAAAAAAAGAAAAGACATGTGGTGACAATTCCCAGCTCTGTACAACCTTTTCCCCTACTTCCTTGAAGAGCTGCATCAATTCTCAATCCCTTGCCTTCTTTATCTAACTTTGAGATTTATGAGATAAGGAGTTGGCCCAAGTATTCAGCCAATATAGACATATGCTTAGCAAAGACATAAAGTTTTACAAACAGTTTGAATTCACCCCTGTCATCATTAGGCCAGCTTGAAGTGTGCTGTGCTAAAATATTATAAGATTCTAGTTGAATGGCAGCAGGGCATGGTCAGTTTCCCAGGACAGAAACCTTCAAAAGCTTTCACAGGAATTAATTAAATAATTCTGGATTTAAATAATACAAGGAAACATTTAAGATCTTAATCACAATAACCAATATTTTTTAACCATATCCAATATTTGTGTGGTATTAGATTTAATATAGGCTTCTTACAGATTATCCTGAAAGGTGGGTGGATATGATTAACCAGATGTTTATCTAACCTTACTTGTAGACCAAAGCTAAAAATCTCTTTCTTTTCAATTTCTACTTCTTAACAAAAATCAAATCACCTCACTTTAACCTAAGCATGGGACTAGATCCTGATTTAAATTTTTTTTTCTTTATAACATATTTACTTCAGTCTTTTAACAATTAAATCCATAATCCAAACCAAGTAAAATCTAGTGAACTTTTCTAACAATATTTTTAAAACAATGAATTATCAAATTAATGTCAGGTACTTTTTTTAATACATTACAAATCACATTATCTAGGGTAACTTGGCTTACTAAGACCTTTCCTGACCCATATAGTCTAATAATAATAATGATAATAATAATAATAATAAATTTCACTTGAAATGAGACCAGAACAAATTCTATCACATCTGGATCTATTTTCCAAATAATATCATATAGAAGATTAATTTATAATTTCAATGATTTAGTACGATATTTTACACAAGAGTTATTTATTCTAAGAATTTCATATTATGGAATTCACTATTTCCAGTTAATCCACTGCCAAAGATTTTAAAAGTGACAGTGACAGGGTATGGGCCCAAGCCAAGATCTTCGTCCCTTACCCCAAAAGAATTTGAGTCCCATTTGTCTATGGGCCCTGGAAACCCCACCCTAAATTCTCCTTAAATTTTCCCACTTGGTCAACTCTCTGGCATTTGCTTGAGGCATCTATCCATTCCAGGAATCCTCTCAACTAGTCTTTCATTGTGGCCTCTGCCCAATATCCAGCCCTCTATTGTCTGTTACCTCTGGATTACTCCTGGCTACTTCCTACCCTTGATCCTATTTAAACCCCATTCTCCCTTGGCAGTGTGGTCCATGTCCCTGATATCCCTGTCCCTTCTCTGTTACCTCCCAGTTGCCTCAGCCTACTGGCCACTCCCATCTAGATATTCCCTAGACCCTTCTCCCAGTCTCCCCAGACTACTTGGCCAATCCTAGATCCCTCCCACAGTCTTTCTATATATAAGATCCATCTCGCCTCCATTAAGTCACTCAGATTTCTTAAGAGTCTGGCCAATGTGGCACATTTTTAGAATCACTCCTACCCTGACCAGTGTTCTAAAAACCTTGGCTTTGGCTGAAAGAAGGCCTAGGTTGAATTCATTTGAGGCAGGACCTGCTTGTTGCTATTTCAAGGTCCCAGTGATGTGGATACAAATGGTGTCCTAAGGGTTAAAAATAATATTAAGGGTTGTTTTTTCCAGCACCTTGTGAGGTCTCTCTTGAGCTTGAGGGCATCCTAAAGTCTGTAACCTTTATCTTGAAATACCATAAGACCTCCCCCTTATTCTGATAAAATTCCTTGTCTGCCTCATTCTGAGTCATTAAATTTCCCCTGTCTTCCTCATCTTGTCTTTATGAAAACAAGTCCCTGTCCCTGAGTAAATTGCTAGTCCTTCCAGGGCTAGCCCACTGCTTTTAGGTCAATAAAGCACCCCTTGGTTAAGAGAACGTCATCTAAGTGAATTCTTTCACACCTGAACCATTCTCCCAACTCTGACCTCAACACCAGCACCCCTAAACCTCAACAACAGTATATAAGAGATTTTAATTAGGAACATGTTGCTCATCAGATTTTTTTTTCCTGTCCCCTTAGATTAGACCATCTGAAATTGAATGTGGAACAAGAGGGGCTTGAAACATGTCACCTGTGTCCTCCATTTTCATTCTCAAGCCTGTTAACAGCTTACAAAAGGCTTGACTGCCTATTTAATGTCAGAGATCTGTTATGTTGCCTAAAAAACAGTTTTACAAATTAAAAGTCATATCCTCCTTTCTTTCCTACTACTCTTTACCTTTCAGAAACTCAAGAGAGAGTTAACACAATAATTCCTAAATAAAGGCGCTTATATTTCTCTCACAATTTTCACCAAGATTACTTATATAAACAGTTTTTACAATGGTAATAAATATTTTAAACATAAATTACCGAAATTCTGAAGTTATCATTTCAAGGCTTTGACAGAAAAATCCTGATCAAAGTGTCTTAAAAGACAAAAAAGTGATTTTTCAGTTTTAAATATATAGCCCAGATGTCAGATATATTGGGACAAGGGGGGTGGAAGGGGACCCAGAGGCAAAGACAGTCCCCTAGCTTTAATTTAAACATAATCTACAAACTTCAGCTTTGGGATTCACTCACACCTGAACTCATCTAACTTTGGACTGACCAAAATATCCCTTTTGCCAAGTGGAAATTTCACTGAATTAGCCTTACTTGCTTTAAGTATTCACTAAAACTCCACCCAAAGGTGAAAACAAAACAAAAACTTGGCATTTTTTACACAGAGAGAAATCCATTCTCTGATTCTACCTCCAAAACTGT
Source organism: Trichosurus vulpecula (assembly GCF_011100635.1). Classification (NCBI taxonomy): domain Eukaryota; kingdom Metazoa; phylum Chordata; class Mammalia; order Diprotodontia; family Phalangeridae; genus Trichosurus; species Trichosurus vulpecula. Next base: position 383,373,582 of record NC_050574.1, read on the forward strand.
AAACTCATAATCAGAAGACAGAAAGGAACTCTTTAAAATTAAAATTACCACTTTTTAAACATGATAGCCTTGGGGAACCTCACCCTGCTTTGTCAGGTCCCCCCACCTAGCAAATGCAGACCATATCCTAAAGACAAAGACGACACACAGACAAAAACATACAGAAATCAAAGACGAGATTAAAAATGCCTTTCTTTACTTGCTTGGCAGAGCTTTCTAGCCTGCTGTCTTACTTAGCTGTCTGCTTCCTGCTCTGCTCAGAGCAGATTTTTTATTCCTTTGACACACCTCTGCCTGAAAATCCTAAGAAGAGGACTTCTCTCAAAGCCCTCTTTGCAGAGTTTTAATCACACACAATCCTGAAAAAATACTTCCTTTTACACACACACACACACACACACACACACACACACACACACACACACACACGAAGAGAGAGAAGAGAGAGAGAGAGAGAGAGAGAGAGAGAGAGAGAGAGAGAGAGAGAGCTTAATATATAAGTAACCCCCAAAACTTGAAAGCAAGTTTGTAGCTTTACAGATTCTCTCCCAGGGTAGTGACCCAGATTTCCCCTTTTTTTTTGAAACCCTATTCCTGCAAAAAAAAAAAATTCAGAATATGTTGCTAGTTCTTTGGGGTCTCATACTAATCAATTAGATCTTCATAAGCTGAGGTCCAGAATATCCTGAATTTTCCAGGTGGCCCCTTACTGTGTACACAGGTTTTCCCCTTTTATCTCCATATAGCTTACTTCAGGGGATCTCTTTTAAGTAGATGCATCTACTTGACTGTAATGCCCTCCTGTAAGAGTGAAAGCTAGAAAGCCACTGATCAAACACAAAAAACAGACAGAACATATAAACTTAACCAGTAAAAATAATTACTGGTTAAAAAAGATAGGGAGATCATAGCCTGTCTTAACAGAGAATTCCCAAAGTAGAGAAATTGTCCATGTGGTCCCAAGACATGGGGAGATTTTGTTAAGAATCTAGGGCCTGAGGGCCACATGTGGCCCTTTAGGTCCTCAAGTGCAGCCCTTTGGCTGGGATTTTTTCTGTAAAGTTTGGATTCAGTCAAAGAGGGCCATATGTGGCCTCCAGGCTGCAGGTTTCCCACCCTTGGTCTAGGGCCTAAGGTTCAGGTCCTTTCATCTGGGTCACCATAACTGTGAAAGTTCAAGAGTCATAATTTCTGGGTAATTAGCCATTTTATTAATCATGCTAGCATTTTAATAAAAGGTCAGTGGCACTCTGAAATGCCAAAGACAATCACAGCAGTGGGCTCATAGCTTATATGCTCTTGGAAGAGGGTATTACTGAGGGTGGCAATCAGCTCTGATTGGTTAATGATTAATGAGAGAACGGATATTACAATGAGGGGCTGGCCCTATTCCAATGAACTCTCATTATGTTTGTTTTTTTTTTAACTTTTAAGTTACCTCTAGACTTGAGCAATCTATTCATAGAATTGATCCCCAATCAAACCTGAGTAGAGCACAATGGCTTCCCTACCAAGGTGGGCTCTGAACAAGATTGTTAAGAAAGTTAATCCTACCCTATTATCTGTAATGCCTTCAAGAAACTGAACTTAGAAATGAGGACTACAGAAAAAAAGGGAGGACTCTAGCTTTCCCCAAATCATTGGTTATTTATTAATAATCATTTCTCTCAAAGGATTAATTGTCCTTCAAAAAATGAACATTTTGCTTTTTAAAATGGAATCAGGCCCATTAAATTGCAAAATGCTTCATTCATTACAGGAGTGTATGTTCTAATTTAAGATTTACAAATACTATCTCTTGAATTTGTCCAATCCATAGCACGGCCTTATTAGGCAGAGAGTATGGAGTATATGCACAGGTACCTATGTTAATGTGATAAAAAAAAATAGTGGCTTTCCCTTCCTAATCTAGATAGAAAAGCTGTTCCCTCCTTTAGTTTATAGTTTCCCTTTTCTGTTTTTAAATCATGAGTACCACTTTGAGTCAACCAAGTTTTCTCTCTATTAGAAAGAAAAAAGTGGCCTACAATATTTCTTCCTTGCATAATTCTTGAAATTAATTATCAATAAAAATACTCGTTATCTAATCTTTATACTAGTAGGCAAAGGTAGTTTAAGCAAAACTTCTTAATCTAATTGGACAAACAACTTTGTTCATACCTTTTTTCTTTCCAAAGGTGTAGCTTTCAAATTATTGTCCAAACACAGATAGTGCTTTATAGAGTTTGAAAATGAAACATTCTTCCCAGTGACCAACTTCCTTGGAACCTATTCAGAGTACAGAATGTTCAGCATATTCAGCACCTGTTAGTCATTTGTTTAAATGTGTCATGAAAAGGAGAAAAAATAGTTTTCTTTAAGTCTCTGGAAATATACATGTATTCATCAAACCAAGATTAAAATTATTTTATTTTTTAACACTTTTTATTCATTTTAAACTTAAATACAAAATGAGAAAAGAAAAAAAATCCATGTATACAGCAGAACATGAGAGGATTCAATACAAAATAATAACTTTCTGTTTCAAACGAACTTACATAATAAATACTACACATTGTTTTCAACGCTATCCAGCTTTTCCTTGCTTCCTTCTAGGTTTTCTCTTGTTCTCTTCTATGCACTTTTTACATTTTTTTCCTCCCTCCTCCCCTTTCATCCTAAAAAAGGCTACAGTTAAACATAGATAATACACACACACACAAATATATGTATATATGTGCATATATGCATATATACACATATATACATATATAGATATTTATAAACATACATATATGTATATACATATACACTCATACACATATAGGGAAGAGTGTACTATGCATATTTCCAATTTGTTATCTCTTTCTCTGGAAGTGGATAGCAAATTCCTTCATAGGTTCAAGTCTTTCTATATTTTTCTAAATCAACAAGCTCATCCTTTCCTGCACCACAGCAATATTTCAACACAATTACATCCTATCTGAGAGATTGTGTAAGAAAGTATTTTTCCCCAATTTTCTGCATTCCTTCTATTCTTGGCCACATTGGTTTTATTTATACAAAATTTTTAATTTAAAATAATCAAAATTATTCATTTTATGCTTCAATAATGCTCTTGCCTTATCATACAGTTTAAGGTCTGATACTACTGAATCTCCTTCCTTTAGGCATTTTTTTTCTCCTAGTTTCTTTGAAATTCCTGAGCTTTTGTTCTTCCAAATGAACTTTATTATTTTTTTCTAACTCAGTAAAATAACTTTTTAGTTATTTAGTTAGGATGTCATTGAATAAATTAGGCAAATTGTCCTTTTTTTATTATATTGACTTTTCCCACCCATGAACAATAAATATGACTCTGATTATTTAAAGCTGACTATATTTGCATAAAAGGTATTTTACGTTTATGTTCATGTAGTTCCTGTGTCTATTTTGGCAGGTATACTCTCAAGTATTGTCTAGTTATTTTAAATGATCTAAAAGAATATTGAATAATATTGGTGACAGTGTAATTTCCTTATTTTTCTCTTTTAATTAAATCTATTTTAGCTTTAACTTTGAGATCATGATTACTACCCTTGCTTTTTTTCCTACATAATAAATTGTACTCTAGCTTTTTTTTTATCTTTATGTTTCTTTCATTTTTATTGTGTTTCCTGAAAGGGGAATATTGTTGAATTCAGATTTTTAATCTGCTATCCATTTTTGTTTTATGGGTAAATTCATCCCATTCACATTCTAAGTTATAATTACTTGTTGGTTATTTCTCTCCTCACTATTTTTCCTACCATCTTTTTCAAAGGAGAAGAAGGAGACTGACAATATCAAAGGCTTCAGAGAAGTCAAGAAGGATGAGTATTGAGAAAAGGTCATTAGACTGGGCCAGTAAAAAATCATTAATAGCTTTGAAGATAGCAATTTCCATTGAATGATGAAGTCAGAAGCCAGACTACATAGAGTTAAGAATAGAGCAAGATAAAAGAAAGTAGAGGCACTGATTGTAGATAGCCTTCTCAAGGCATTAAACCACAAAATGGAAGAAAGAGATAGGACAATAGCGGGGAGGACAGGGGGAGGATAGACAGATTAAGTGAGATTTTTTTTGAGGATGGGGGGAGAGGTGACCATATTTGCATGCAGCAGGGAAGGAGCCAGTAGACAGGGAAAGATTAGTAAGGGAGTAGGAATGATAGAGGGGGCTATCTGGTGGAGAAGGTGGTATAGAACTGTGTCAATTGTAAATATAGAGATATTTGGCCTTGGCAAAAAGAACAGTTACTTCTTTGATTGAAGCAGTTGCAAAGGAAAAGATAGTGGCAGAAGGCACCTGAATGATGTGGGACGAGACAGAAGGAATGAAGGAGAAAAGAGAGCTCTTGGAGGATTTTTATAGTGAAATATGAGACAATGTTCTCAGCTTAGAGGGTTAAGCATGAGAGAGCTATGGAACTTTTGGGTGGCGAGGAAATGATTTATAAAAGCCACTGTGGTGAGTGGGATAGTGAATCAGAGAGTTATGGAAGGACTGCCTTGTTGTGGTAAGAGTTCAATTGAAGCTATATAATATAAATTTGAAGAGGACCCAGTCAGCACGCTTGTGTAATTTTCTCTAATTGGGTGTGTTTAGGAATGAAGGCAGCAGATGGTGAGAATATTCCAAGGCTAAGATTTTGAGGGGCAAAATCTCTGATAGGCTAAAGAGGCAAAGGAGAGAGAAGAGGACAATGAAGAGTTGAACTGGCTCACTAGGAACACAAGACTGGAAAGGGAAGAGAGTGTAGCCAGTTAAGGGTTGTTGGCTTGAGAGAGAAGTGAGGCATGGAGGAACTGGAGGTTCCTGTGAGGATGAAGAACAAATTTAGGGCTACAAGGCAGAGGCAGAGGTGGAATGACAACAGATTATGGTCAAATGAAGGAATTTCGTAGCTTATCAACTTGGATATGGATCACTTAGGAGTGATGGCAAGATCAAGGGTATGACCTTCTCTGTGGTTAGCAAAGGTAGTTTGAAGGAGTAGGCCGGAAGAAATTAATTAATTCAGGAATTTTGAAGTTAGGATGTTAGAGGGAATGCCAATATGTATATTGAAGTCCCCTAGTATGAGGTTAGGAGTTGATGGGGAGAGAAAGACTGTGAGTCATACACTGAACTCACTGAGGAAGGAAGGAGGATGTCTAGGAGGTCTTTAGACAACAGCTACCAGAATCTTGATTGAGTAATAAATGTGTATTGAATGAATCCCAAAGGAGAAGTTACTGAATGTTGCTGGTAAAGGGAATGCATGGAACTGTCAATAGGGAAGTAGGGAGCAATCAGCCCCTCTCCCCACCCCCACCCCCATCACCCCCAGTGTATTGTGGCGAATGTATAAAAGTATAACTAGTGTTGGCAAGGGTAGCTAGAGAAACTCATCAGGAGGGAGTCAGGTACTAGTGAATGAAAGAAAGGAAAAAGTTTAAGACAAGCAGAGCAGTAGCAAATTACTCTCCTGACAGCTGCCCTGGTACAAGCTCTCAAAACCTTTTTGTTTTTCAGTACATTTTTCAGTCATGTCCAACTCTTCATGGCCACATTTGGGATTTTCATGGCAAAAATGCTGGAGTGGTTTGCCATGTCATTTTCAGCTTATTTTACAGACAAAGAAAATTAGGCAAACAGGATTAAGTGATTTGCCCAGGGCTGGATTTGAACTCAGGAAGATGAATCTTCCTGACTCCAGGCCTGGCACTCTATTCACTTCACCACCTAGCTGCCTCTCATCACCCCATACCTGCTCTTTTACAGAATCTTCCTAGTTGGTCACCATGCTTCAAGTGTCTTTTCACTCCAATCCATCCTCCACTCATTGACTATCTACCAGGCCTGGAACACTCTCCTTCCTCATTTCTGTCTCCTTGTTTCCCTGGCTTTCTTCAAATCTCAGCTAAACTTATACCTTTGCAAGAACTTTTTCTTAGAGCTCATTAATCTTAGTGCCTTCTGAGGGTGGAGCCAAGATGGCAGCGGGTAAGCAGGGACTAGAGTGAGCTCCCTACCGAGTTCCTCCAAAAACCTATTAAAAATGGCTCTGAACCAATTCTAGAATGGCAGAACCCACAGAACAGCAGAGGGAAGCAGGGCTCCAGCCCAGGACAGCCTGGATGGTCTCTGGGTGAGGTCCATTCCACATGGAGCTGGGAGCTGGGAGCTGGGAGCTGGGAACGGAGTGGAGCAGAGCCCAACCTGAGCGGCATAGAACAACCAAATTTGGAGTCGGGTGGATGGGGCCCCTAGCGCCCTGAATATGTGAGCTGCGGCAGTTACCAGACTCCTTGACCCACAAACACCAAAGACTGCGGAGAAGGTTAGTGGGGAAAAGCTGTGGGAGTGGAAGGAGTTCGCGGTTTGGCTTCCAGCCCCCGGGGGGAGCGGAGGTGGGGCAGCTACAGTTGCTGCTGCTTCTGGCCCCAGGCCCACCTGGTGGGAGGAATTAAGTGGCGGATCAGAGCAGGAGTGCAACAGCCTGCTGAAGATCTAAGCCCAGTACGGGTTGGGGGTTCTTGGGGAAGGAGTAGTGCGGGTCTGACAGAGCTGGCACCTCCCCCCCAAACGTGGAACATAGAACTCGTTAGTCTACAAGCAGTTATACCCCACTGAAAAACTCAAGGGTCAAGTTAGTTGGTTGGGAATATGGCCAGGCAGTGAAAACGCGCCCAGATTCAGTCTCAGACTTTGGATTCTTTCTTTGGTGACAAAGAAGACCAAAACATACAGCCTAAAGAAGACAACAAAGTCATAGAGCCTACAACAAAAGCCTCCAAGAAAAACATGAACTGGCCCCAAGCCATAGAAGAACTCAAAAAGGGTTTGGAAAAGCAAGTTAGAGAAGTAGAGGAAAAATTGGGAAGAGAAATGAGAAGGATGCGAGAAAACCATGAAAAACAAGTCAATGACTTGCTAAAAGAGACCCAAAAAAATACTGAAAAATACATTGAAGAAAACAACACCTTAAAAAACAGACTAATTCAAATGGCAAAAGAGCTCCAAAAAGCCAATGAGGAGAAGAATGCCTTGAAAGGCAGAATTAGCCAAATGGAAAAGGAGGTCCAAAAGACCACTGAAGAAAATAGTACTTTAAAAATTAGATTGGAGCAAGTGGAAGCTAGTGACTTTATGAGAAATCAGGATATTATAAAACAGAACCAAAGGAATGAAAAAATGGAAGACAATGTGAAATATCTCCTTGGAAAAACCACTGACCTGGAAAATAGATCCAGGAGAGATAATTTAAAAATTATTGGACTACCTGAAAGCCATGGTCAAAAAAAAAGAGCCTAGATACCATCTTTCAAGAAATTATCAAGGAGAACTGCCCTGATATTCTAGAGCCACAGGGCAAAATAGAAATTGAAAGAATCCATCGATCACCTCCTCAAATAGATCCCAAAAAGAAATCTCCTAGGAATATTGTCGCCAAATTCCAGAGCTCCCAGATCAAGGAGAAAATACTGCAAGCAGCCAGAAAGAAACAATTTGAGTATTGTGGAAACCCAGTCAGAATAATCCAAGATCTGGCAGCTTCTACATTAAGAGATCGAAGGGCTTGGAATGCGATATTCCGGAGGTCAATGGAGCTAGGATTAAAACCTAGAATCACCTACCCAGCAAAACTGAGTATCATGTTCCAAGGCAAAATATGGATTTTCAATAAAATAGAGGACTTTCAAGCTTTCTCAGTGAAAAGACCAGAACTGAATAGAAAATTTGACTTTCAAACACAAGAATCAAGAGAAGCATGAAAAGGTAATCAAGAAACGGAAATTGCAAGGGACTTACTAAGGTTGAACTGTTTTGTTTACATTCCTACATGGAAAGATGATGTGTATGATTCATGAGACCTCAGTATTAGGGTAGTTGAAGGGAATATGTATATATATATATGTATATATATGTTTATGTATATATATAAGTGAATGTGTATGTATGTATATATCTATGTGTATATGTGTGTATGTGTATGTATGTGTATATATATATGTGTGTTTATATGTGTATGTATATATATATATATATATATGTAAAAGAGAGAGAGCAGACACAGGGTGAGTTGAAGATGAAGGGAAGATATCTAAAAGAAATAAAATAAAATTAAGGGACTAGAGAGCAACATACTGAGAGAGGGAGATAGGGAGAGATAGAATGGGGTGGATTATCTCGCATAAAGGTGGCAAGAGGAAGCAGTTCTGTGGGAGGAGGGGAGAGGGCAGGTGAGGGGGGAATGAGTGAACCTTGCTCTCATCAGATTTGGCCTGAGGGGGAATACCATACATACTCAGTTGGGTATCTTACGCCACAGGAAAGAAGAGGGAGGTAGATAAAAAAAAATAAAAGGGGGGGATGATGGAGGGGAGGGCAGATGGGTGTGGAGGTAATCAAAACAAACACTTTGGAAAGGGGACAGGGTCAAGGGAGAAAATTCAATAAAGCGGGATGGGTTGGGAAGGAGCAAAATGTAGTTAGCCTTTCACAACATGAGTATTGTGGAAGGGTTATACATAATGATACATGTGTGGCCTAGGTTGAATTGTTCGACTTCTTAGGGAGGGTGGGTGGGAAGGGAAGAGGGGACTCAAGAAGGGAATTTGGAACTCAAAGTTTTAAAATCAGATGTTCCAAAAAAAAAGTTTTTGCATGTAACTAGGAAAATAAGATACACAGGCAATGGGGTGTAGAAATTTATCTTGCCCTACAAGAAAGGAAGGGAAAAGGGGATGAGAGGGGAGGGGGGTGATAGAGGGGAGGGCTAACTGGGGAACAGGGCAACCAGAATATATGCCATCTTGGAGTGTGGGGGAGGGTAGAAATGGGGAGAAAATTTGTAATTCAAACTGTTGTGAAAATCAATGCTGAAAACCAAATATGTTAAATAAATAAATTTAAATTAAAGAAAAGGAAAAAAAAAATCTTAGTGCCTTCCCTCTAAGACTTACACCCTCCCCCCACTTATCCTGTAGATACACATATATACACATATATACACATACATACACATATATATGTATACACATACACACAGGCATATGTGTGTATTATATACATATATATATATATATGTATATATTGCATACAGTTGTTTGTGTGCTTATCTCTCCCCATAAGACTACACTTCGAGTTTGGACCAACAGATACTCTTTGTTTTTCCTGTGATAGCAAAACTAATAGCGTTTATACGGCACTTTAAAGTTTGCAAAGCACTGTACATACATTACCTTATCTTTTTAAAAAGATTAATTTATTTAGTTTTAGTTTCCAACATTCATTTCCATAAGATTTTGAGTTACAAATTTTCTCCCCATCTCTCCCCTCCCCTACCACAAGATGGCATGTATTCTGATTACTCCTTTCCCCAGTCTGCCCTCCCTTCTGTCACCCCACCCTCCTCCCTACTCATCCTTTTCCCCCTTACTTTCTTGTAGGGCAAGATAGATTTCTATGCCCCATTGCCCCAGTTGCATATAAAAACAGTTTTTAACAGGCCAACAGATATTCTTATTAAATATATTTGAATATGGATAACATGCATGTTACATCCGAGGATTTCCCCAAGGGTTTTTTTTATTTTAGTGAGTTAATAAACTGTTAGATTTTGGATCCAGGTCTGTTCTCTTATGATGCCAACCGGGATCACCTCAGTAGAATGGATAAATTGAAAGCTGCACCTAGAAATTTTATTATTATTGCAAATTTTACAGGAATTTTAAAAAATGGAATAAGGGGTGTGAAGCCTAATTGAATTCTGTGAATTTTTCTACTTGAATCAAACATAACAACTCACAGTAACTTTGCGAAATTTATGATATTTATGTTCCTCCTTCCCTTCTCTTTCTTCCTTCCTTTCCTTCACTCCTCTTCCTCCTTTTTTTCTCTTCTCATTTCCTTCCTTCCCTCCTTCCTTCTTCTTTGCTTACATGTGACTTCACTCTTGCTAAATTCTTTTTGGAACTCTATATAATTAGTGAACTGGCACAAAAACTTTTTTTCTACTCTGACTGCAAAGAAATACATTCTGAATGTGACCCCTCAGCTATATTGGGGCTAAACTTAACCTCATCATTGGTATAGGGTATGTACAAACTACAAACACTAAAGGAAGTACCCTTCAGATAGGAACATAATACAACTATAGTTCTCAGAAGATATTAATCCTTCAATATATTTATATTATATATTTTTGATTTTTAAAGAAAATTTTAATACAACATTTGGATTTTGATGTCGATGTCAAATTTCTATAAAATTAAGAATTCTTTAGGGGTGTTTTTACTGATTGTTAAGAAAAATTGCTGCTTTTTTGTTAACAACGTTGCTACCTTCTGACAAATAAGGATCTGAAAAATTAAGCTATTACTTAGTTCTCCCCAAAGCTACTAGAAGATTCCATGAATTAAGCATGCAGAAGTTTATAATTTACTTACCTAAGTGCAAGCTACAACATGTGTCAGGAGAGTAATTTGCTACTGCTCTGCCGTATGCCTTATTCTAATGTATTTCCTAACCTCAAAAATCTTTTCTGTGGTTCTGAACAGAAATTATTCATGATCCCATTTAAGCTTCCTGGTAGTACTTTAATATTTTTATCTTCCAAGGTTTATTTTGCCAAAGGGAAACTACTCCCTATTTTATTTTTATGAACTATATGCTAGGTTTGTCATGGAGTCTCCTGAGTATTAAATATATGTTCACAGAATCTACTCATTAATTTTTTTCTTTCCATTGGCATTCCCACTGCCTACTTCTACCACCAAAATCACAAGTCAGAGGAGTCAATCCTTTTTTAAGTACAATTGGGGAGCCTGTTTTTTTTTTAAATTATAGGGCACAGTGGGAAAAGAAATTAAATTGTAAATATCCTTTGGTGCAGAGATCCCACTACTGGGCATACACCCCAGTTAAAAACAGACAAATGTAGCAGCTTGGTGAGATACAGTAGATTCCCCAAAGTAGATTAGAGTGAGGAAAAATATCACCAGTAAAAGTAGGATATCCAAAATATTCAGAGAGTTGATATAAATAAATGACAAGAATCATTTTCCAATGAATAACTGGTCAAAGATTATGAACAAACTCTTTGAAAGTATAATTACCAACTATACAAAGCCATATGAAAACATGCTTCAAATTACTAGTAAATGAAAATTTTAGAACTTCTGAGATTTCACCTCATACTGCAAATTGGTAGATGCCAAAAAACCAAAAACAGCAAAAGTAGGAGGGACTCCAATATAGTTTGCAATTAATTAATACAACAGTTGTGATTTACTGCCCTTATTTTTGTGTGACACATTCTTTTTTTATCCCTAAAAAAGAAAAAAAATAGCTGCCATGCTTTCTGTTGTTTAGATGAAGTGCTTAAATTATTGTTTTTTATACTCTAAAAATTAGAGTAGATAATAGTTCCCTGTAAAAATTGGGTTGGAGAAGGTGAAAGGAAGAGATAGAATGCTGAGAAAGGCACCTCATATCTTGGCTGGGTTCAAGTTCATGCCAGTAAGGAAGGACCAAGAATCACCTTTAGCACTATGACATAAAGTAGAGAAGAGGACAGACAGGAGTAAATCAAGCATGATTTACCAAGAGCCGCTAGAGGGTAACCCTATGTTGTTATGTAATGATTACTACAAGGGCAGAGTCAAACCGGGATTTAGTAATCGCCTGTGCTGTGAACTGAAGGAATGATATATGTATGTACATATGTATGCATGTATATATGTGTATGCATACATACTTGTATGTACGTATATGTATATACCATGACGCACCTAGAATCTAGTTCATAAAATAAAATAGGGAGTAGTTTGCCTTTGGCAAGTAAAGCCAAGAAGATAGAAATATTAAGGTACTACCAGGAAGCTTAAGTAAGATCATGAATAATTTCTGTTCAGAACCACAGAAAAGTTATGCTATGTAATAATAACTTTTTGAAAGTTTATATGTATAAACTTTAAAAAGCAGATATATGTACAATGCAACACATATATACATATGTGTACATGTATGTGCATATGTGTGCATTGCATATATATATTATATAACTGCTTTTAAAAAAACCTTTTTAAAAAGTTTTCAAGTTAAAAAGAGGGAAAATATTCCTGTCAGCTCAATCTTTAGACCTGTGAATTGAAAAATTTGACATTTTAGACCTGTATAAGGTAAACTTTTTTTGGGGGGGGGATTCTGCAGGGATATCTCTCTATAATCCTCATATACATGAGATGAGTAAACAGAAATTTTTCCTATGGTGTTTCCTCATTTTAGTTTTCAAAGCTAGAATATGATTTTTAGATTCAAAATAAATTTCTTTACGTGAACCAGTTTCTTTATGTTTGAATTCTGCAATTAACAGTCTAATGTTATACCTAAAATGAAGCAACTTTACGTGGTTTTTATAGTGAAGGGTTTTGAAAAAATAAACAATCCACATTCCATTGCAATATTGCATTTACATACTATGTACCTAGTTTTATGAATAGCAAATAAATATATCATTCATTCCTTTCCAAAAGGTCAAGGATCCAAATATTTTTCTCAAAAGGGTTATATTACCCACATGTGTGAACCACTATTGCCCACCTAACAGAGTAACCATGAAAAACAAATGAGATAATGTTCGTAAGTCAGTCTGTAACCGCGGAATAACATATAAGTGCCGACTATTATTGTTATCACCCTCATCAAACATTTCCCTTATTGTTAAGGAGAAAAATAAAGTGAAAATATTAAACCACTATGTTCAAAATGTGGAATTCCCCTTAGGCCTAAAATGTGCCTGAAGATCATTTGAAACTGCATTTCTTTTACTGATCTCCAACTCTTCAGACACACAGCAATGCTCTCTTTTGATTCTTGCTGATTAGGTATTTGGCCTGCTTCTTGCTGAACCACCATATGAATTTACATTTCATTTAGCTCACAGCAAAATGTGAAAATGAACTGGAAAAACTGGATATTCCTAAACAAGAATTGCCTACAGAAGTATTTGTACTCTTTTAGCAATGCGTCTCACGTCAGTGAACTTCTCTAGTAAACTTTATTGATCTTTCAATACATCAAGGGTCTGGGATTTCATCAATGTGGGTATGCCTCCAAAGAAACAGATCTTAGCCTTTTGTGACTTAGGAGTTAGTTTTCCAGAGACTGCTCATAAGCCTCTCCAACTTAACTAGGCTGGTACTCAGAAGATACAGATGCATTACATCCCTGGAATTATTATTAAAACCTTTTCCAGTATGCTAAGAAGCTTGTGCTCGGCTTGCATAACATTTGAGAACCTGGGGTCAATTCTAAGCCACAATAAAACATCAGTCTCTTGATTGATATCATTTTAATATTTGAAATGGTTCACTTGGAAAGTGTAAACAGCTACATAGTCTTTTATTCTGAAGCTCTTTGTCAGGATTTTGACAGAATTAGTTCCTAAATGAATTTTTGTTCATTTCTTTTTTGAAAAAAAAAGATTCAGGGGGTACATAAGAAATACTAAAATAAACTATTTGTTGTGGTAGTCTCTATTAACTACAAGGCCTCAAATTCCTAAGAAAGAGCTTGTCTCTTTTTCTTAAATTCTTTACTCATCTATTATATAATTTAAAAGCGGTCTTCTTCTAGGAATAGGCTGCCAAGATCCAGAGGAGTCTACATAGCCCATCTTTCAGGGTTGAGGCCTTTGTCAGAAATGTATTTATTCTCAAATCTGCCTCCTCTTCTTCAAAGACCAATGCCATGTTTCTGTGTATATAAGATCCTAAATCAGCCTAGATGATGGCAGTTATATGTAGGGGAAAGAACACTGAATTGGGAGACAGAAAGACCTGTTTCTAGTTTTAGCACTCTCAGTTATTCACCATGTCATAAATAAGCAAGTTACTCTAGCCCCTTGGGTTATAATTTCATCATGTATAAGATAGACATGATGAAAGGGACGCATAAATTATAAAGCAAATGTGAACTATTATAACCGCATGTTGCTTTCTGTTTCCCTTCCTGCAAAAGTTGAATGGGCGTAGCATGGAGAGGATTCTCGTTCAGGCATGAATTGGACTAGATGGCACCGAGGTCACTTCCAACTCTGAGATCTGTGGTTCTATGTAAATTACTAATTGAACAGTCACCAGTGTGCTCAGTCTCTGGCTCACAATTTTCCAGGTTCGTAAATAAGTAGCAAAAAATCAACTGAGAGACCATCATGTGCCTATAAGGCATATATATTTTTCCACCTTACTTTTTCAGCTCATGAAAAATGGGAATTCATGTGTGTTGAGCTTCAACCCATGAAAACTTATTGAAAGTTTCCCACCATGAATTTATAGTTGCCCAATCAACAACTTATTAATTAGAAATTTGGCTGAATTAAATTTAAATAACATTTTAAACTGACTATTCTTTGAAGACCCTGCCTTGTGAAATTGTTTGTCTCAGAAGACCAGGCACAATTTGATACCAAAAAAATTCAGGAACACATGACTAAAATGATTAAAAATGATCCAACATAATCAAACAGTGTCAGCTTAAGTCTATTTCTTCTAGGAGGTTTATTTTATCTTATTCAAGACCAGATGAGAAAATTTACATTCTTAAAAAAGAGTTAGCCAGTTGATTTTTAACTAATGTTAAATTTACTTCATTAGTCCTTATGTTGTTGAAGTTTTTTGTTTTGTTCCACCCATAAATGATGCAATTCTTTAGGGAAGATAGTATGTCTAATCTTTACACTTTAAAATCCCATGGTCAAGTATAGGGCAGGTCATAGAGTTAAAGGTAATTGTTGATATTGACAATGGAGTCTGGAAGACCTCAGTTCAAATCCTGCTTCTTACCTCTACTAACTGTGTAACTATGGGCAGTGTGATTAGAATTTATAGATGAGTTGCTGATCTGCATTTCTGGAGGGAATTTCTTTACCAGGCAGTTCCCGAAACAGGTAAAATTATAGGTCCAAATAAAAACAAAACAAACAAAACTCCAGCTCTTGAAAATGATACAGTGGTATTTATTGTTCACAAAAGACCCCTCTTATCCTCTGGGTGTCAATATGAATGAAATAAGATTAAAATTTTATTTCAATTTATATTCAAGGAACTCTCATTTTTTTCATACTGGATCTGATGTACTAAAGTACTCTCAGAATGAAATCCAGCACTTTTTATTCAATGTAAAAGTCGCCTATTTTACTACAGCAAGTTATTGAAAAATTAAGACTAAGCTGTAAATTGTACTGAATATTGATAAAATGAAACTGAAAAGAGAATAAATTACTGCCCACTACACTTTAAGTAGGCATATAGTGTTCCAAATTACAAGGGTTTGACCACTTTGATAAATTGGTATTAATTTTTTATCTGACTATTTAAGCATTCTCTGTTAGAGCATCAGTCAGGCAATTCTCTTAACCATTTAAAATTAAATTTATTGCTTTTCTTCCCTTTACAAACTCAAATAAAACAGCTAGGAAGATTATGACTGAATTCGGCTACATTATAGGACATTGCTTACCTCTGGCTTGTGCTATTTTTCCTTGGAAAATGTGGAAGTAGGGGGCAGCTAGGTGGTGCAGTGAGTACAGCAGCGGCCCTGGAGTCAGGAGGACCTGAGTTCAAATCTGGCCTCAGACATGTGACACACTTACTAGCTGTGTGACCTTGGACAAGTCACTTAACCCCAATTGCCCTGCCTTCCCCCTCAAAAAAGAGAAAAAAAGGAAAATGTAGAAGTAAAATTGAGCATAGAGTAGGCCTTCTTTCTAGGCTCAATTTTTTATTTTGTTTCTGAAATATGACCCATATTGGGAAGGACAGGGGTGAACACAAAAATTTTACATGGAAAAAACAGAATGATTTGCTGAGAAAGTAAGAAAAAGCCTTGAATTGCTCTACCAAAATAAATCAATAAAAAATATCTATCTTAAAGGCTCTGAAACTGTGAGAGAGCTTAATTAACTCCTTGGCACCAGAAGATAAAAATTCCCTGTATGAAATTCATTGCCAGTAATGGACATGCCTGGAACCACTGCCTCAGAAGAATTGCAAGCATTTGTTGTTCCTTTAAAATATTCATATTTCAGCTTCAACATTGCATATTTTCAAGTGACAGAGGAGAGGGGGGTAAACAAAACAATAACAAACCACTTTCCCTTCCCTTCCTGGCAATGGAAATCTAGATAATTAACCCCTATTTAGCAAAATGGACGGTTAAAATTAGTACTATGCATTTTGAATGCTCTGTCTTTTGAAATGGCTCTATTGAAAGAAACCTTTCACTACAGTCCAAGTTTGGGAAGTGTACTTGCCCTTTCCGTTTTTGATGGTGTTAAACCAATGCAACTTGCTCAAAATCCATCAGAGTGCTGAAAAAGAGTGCAGTTTATCAGGTAAAAATGACAGCCCCTACTACTTACTTGGAAGCTAATATTCAGAAATATGACACTAATATAATTTTGAACACCAAAGATAGAGCTTAGAACATAAGACCTAAAGGAATTTCACAAATAATGAGATGAAGATTAAACTTTGAAAGCAAAGATATTGGTTTTTGGATATTGGATATAAAATGAAAAAAAGAAAAAACTCTGGAAGCTGCAGAAATTACTTTGCTAATTTTCTGTAACGTACATTTCTTTCTTTAAGGTATTTTCCTTCTTTCCTTCCTCTGTTGCATGAAATATTAATTAGACCCACAAGGGTCAGAGTTACCCAGATCCTAATGTTTAGAGCTTATCTCTGCTAATGAAGAGAAAATGGAAGGTTTTGCTTCTTTCTTTGCTATCAAATTAATAAAACATGAATTATATTGGGTACTATTACTCAGCTTGGTTTGTATGACAACAATAATAACAATATTTTTTAAATTTTATATTTTATTTTTTCCCAATTACATATGATACAATTTTTAAAGATTTTTTAAAGTTTTGAATTACATTATGCCACTAAAAACTGTGCATAACTTATGATCCACCACTAAGTCTGTATCTTAAAGAGATCATAAAAAAGGGAAAAGACCCACATGTACAAAAATATTTATAGCAGCTCTTTTTGTGGTGGCAAAGAATTGGGATGCCCATCAATTGGGGAATGACTGAACAACATGGAATGATGAGAGGGGGCATTTCAGAAAAACCTATGAAGATTTACATGAACTGATGCTGAGTGAAGTGAGCAGGACCAGGAGAACATTGTACACAGTAATAGCAACATTGTGTGATGATCAACTATGATAGACTTAACTCTTCTCAGCAATACAATGATACAAGACAATTCCAATTCACGATAGAAAATGCTGTACACCCAGAGAAAAAGCTATGGAGTCTGAATGCAGATCAAAGCATACTATTTTCACTTTGGTTTGTTTTTTTTTTCTTTCTCATGCTTTTTTTCCTTTTGTTCTGATTCTTCTTTCATAACATGTGGGCATGTTTAACATGATTGTACATGTATAACCTATATCAGATCTCTTGCTTCTTGGGGAAGGAGGCGGGGAGCGAGGAAGGGTGAAAACTTTTCAACTCAAAATCTTACAAAAAATGAATTTTGAAAACCATCTTTACATGTTATTGGATAAAAAATAATATAAAATGTCCAACTGCCCCCCCCAAAAAAAACAAAAAAAATTTGAGTTCCAAATTTTATGCTTCCCTGTCTCCCTCCCCACTCCCCGGCCTAAGATGGTCAGCAATCCAACATAGTTTATACATGTGCAATCACATAAAACATTTCCATGTTAATAATTTTGTACAAGACAAATTTTTAAAAAATAGCAAGTGAAAAATGGTATATGCTTCAGTCTGTATTCAGAGAGTATCAGTTCTTTCCCTGCAGGTGAACACTGCTTCATGAGTGTTTTGAGATTTTTCTTGAATCATTGTATTGCTGAGATAGTTAACTAAGTCATTCACAATTCTTCATCATATGATATTGCTGTTATTGTATACAACATTCTCCTAGTTCTACTCACTTCACTTTGCACCAGTTCATGTAAGTCTTTCCAGGTTATAAGATTTGCAAAGCACTTTACATATGTCACAGCATTTATCTTGAGAATTTTGTGGATCATTTCTTCATTGTGATAGGTTTCAACATGTGTTAATAAGTGATGATCAAAACTTGAAAGTAGCTAGGAATGAACATTGTCCATCTTTGTATTTAAAAAAAGATTTGTATTTTGTCTTGTGGAAGTGACACTGATTTCCTTGATGGTTCATGAAGAAGACTCTCCATATTTTGCCTTTGGGCATTTTCTCTGTCTACACCCCACTTCCCAAAAAATAAACCTAGAATCCTCTGCCTCCTCATCTCCACCTATTTGTCTTCCCTGGCTTTCTAAGTCAAGTACCAACTAAAATCCCATCTTCTGCAGGAAGCCTTTCTCCACCCATCTGATTTAGAATAAATGTTTATTGACTGACTGAAAGTGAAGTTTTATGTTGAATTCTGTGAGTTACCCTCATGCAACCAACCATTCATTCAAAGAGATATTTGAAAAACAACACAAAACTAAATATATTAAGTATATAAGGACCATGTGGAAATTACAGTGATTTAACCATTTTTCCTATGCAGACATGCCATTATCATACACAGATGAATACCCAGACAATGCTTTACCTGTACTTTAACCACTCTTATTGACTTGTATTGTTGACATAATTCATCTTTGATGAATATTATCTCCCTTTTTGTGATGCCATCATGTGCCTATTTGCCAGAAAATTTATCAGGGTGTAACAGCAAGGAAGGGATTTTATTTCTTTCTTTAACCACAGCAAAGGATAGATATGTGTAAAGATGTTTCCAAATTTCAGATTAAAAGCTCCAGATTCAAGCTATAACAGCCTATTCCCATACAGTAAGAGAAATGGCTTCACTGCTAATTTTTTGTCCGTGATGACAAAACAAGAAAGCTGAATACTTGAAAAGAACACCAACTGAAAAGTGGGGAATATATATATATATGCATATATATATATATATATGCATATATATACATATGCATATACACACACACACACACACATCTCCCAGACATCTCACTGTGTTATAGTAGCAAAAAGCAAATTATGAATCCTCAAATGAGCCTGACCCTTTTTCTCAAGGCATAATGATATTCTATTACAATGCATTCATATATATTAATATTATACAATACCACATAATATGTGCATGTATATGTGTATGTATGTATAGGCATATATACATATATGCCTATACATACATACACATATGAATATATAGCATTTAACCATTCCCCTACATAGATGAAGTGTATAGTGTATGTATATGTATATATGTGTGTACATAGGTACATATAGGTATGTATATACATACACATACCTATACACACATACATACACAGACATACACATACATACCTATATACACACATACATGCATACATATATATATATACATATATATGTATAAAATGTGTATATGTATGTGTGTGTATGTATGTACGTGTAGTGTTTAGCCATTCCCCAATAAAAACAGCCACTTACTGAGTTTTGGTTACCTTATTTTTTTGTGTGTACAGATCCTCTTCTGTTTCCTTTGATTTTTGCAGATGGGGGAAGGAGTAAAAGCTTAGTAGTAGTGGTATAGGTGGGTCAAAGGGTATGTACTTTTTAGTAACTTTTTGCTTATAATTACAAATTGCTCTCTAGAAAAATCAGACCAATTCACAGGCCCATCAATTAGTGGGCTTCTTTTCTCCTGTCTTTGCCCACATTTGCCGTTTTCCTTATCTATCCCAGTCTGATAAGTATAAGTTAGAACTGGAAAGTTGCTTAATTTGCATTTCTGAAATTATTAGTAATTTAGAACATTTTTAACATAAATAGTTGATAATTTGGATTTCTACATTTATAAACTTCTAGTTTATATCATCTGACTATTTTATCTACTAAAGAATGGCTCTTACTGACTTAATTCTTTTAGATTATTTGCCTGCATTACAAAAACAACTCCTTGATGATGTCAATGCAATGAAGAAGGTAAAATTCTTTTTTTAATATGTAATATTGTATTTCCCCTCCAATTATATGTTAAAACAATTTTAACTTTTTAAAAAAGTTTTAAGCTCTAAATTCTATCCCTCTCTTAATTCTTCCTGCCCTACTCCCTCCCTGAGGTAAGCAATTAGCTATAGCTTATACCTGTACAATCATATAAAACATTTCCATATTAGTCATTTAGTATAAGAAGACTTAAATTTTAAAAAAAGAATGAAAGAAACAAAGTGAAAAATAGTATGCTTCAGTCTGTATTCAGACAATAACAGTTCTATCTCTGGAAGTGGATAGTATGCTTCATCATTAGTTCTTTAGGATTGTCTTGGATCATTGTATTGCTGAGAAGAGCTAAGTCACAGTTCTTCATCATGTAATATTGCTGTTATTGTGTACAACGCTCTTCTGGTTCTGTTCATTTCACTTTGCATCAGTTCATGTAAGTCTTTCCTGGTTTTTCTGAAATCACCCTGCTTGTCGCATCTGATAGCATAATAATAGTCATAATCATATTCCACAGTTTGTTTAGCCATTCTCCAATTGATGGGCATCTCTTTGATGTCTAATTCTTAACCAACACAAAAAGAGCTGCTATAAATATTTTTGTACAAATAGATCCTTTCCCCACTTTTTTGATGTCTTTGGGATATAGTATTTCTGGATCAAAGGGTATGCACAATTTTATAGCCCTTTGGGCATAGTTCCAAATTGCTCTCCAGAATGGTTGGATCAATTCACAATTATACCAACAGTGCATTAGTGTCCCAGTTTTCCTACATTGCCTCCAACATTCATCATTTTCTTTTTTTTTCCGTCATGTTAGCCAACCTGATAGGAGTGACATGGTGCTCAGAATTGTTTTAATTTGCATTTTTCTAATCAACCATGATTTCTAGCATTTTTGATCAGACTATAGATAGCTTTGATTTCTTTGTCTGAAAACTGCCTGTTCATTTCCTTTGACCATTTAGTAGTTGGGAATGGCTTGTATTTTTATAAATTTGACTCAGTTCTCTATATATTTGAGAAATGGGGCCTTTATCTGAGATACTCGTTGCAAAATATTTTCCCCAGTTTTCTGTTTTCCTTTTAGTTTTGGTTGTATTGGTCTTGTTTGTGCAAAACTTTTTAATTTTATATAATCAGTGTTATCTATTTTACATTTTGTAATGCTCTTTACATCTTCTTTGGTCCTAAGTTCTTCTGTTATCCATAGATCTGACAAGTGAACTATGCCATGGTCTCCTAATTTTCTTATGATATTATCCTTTATGTGTAAATTATGCATCCATTTTAACCTTATCTTCATATATGGCATGAGATGCTGGTCTATGCCTATTTTCTGCCATATTGTCTTCCAGTTTTGCCAGCAGTTTTTGTCAAAAATAATTAGTTTTTTCCAAAAACTTGGATTTGGGGGCTTATCATACACTACGATTGCTAGATTACTAGTAATTAGATTACTATGGTTATTTACTATATTTTATTTTGGTATACGGTGCAAGATATTAGTCTATGCCCAGTTTCTGCCATACTATTTTCCAGTTTTCCTAGAAGTTTTCATGAAATAGTGAATTCTTAGCTTAGAAACTAGAGGCTTTGGGTTTATTAAAGAATAGATTACTATAGTAATTGACTACTGCATCTTGTGTACCTAAGCTATTCCACTGATCCACCACTCTATTTCTTAGCCGGTACCAAATAGTTTGGATGATTGCTGCTTTACAATACAGTTTAATATCTGGTATGGCTAAGCCATCTTCCCTAGCATTTCTTTTCACTAATTCCCTTGATATTCTGGAACTTTTGTTCTTCCAGATGAATTTTGTTATTCTTTTACCTAGCTCGATAAAATAATTTTTTGGTAGTTTGATTGGTATGGCACTGAACAAGTAAATTAATTTAGGTGAAATTGTCATTTTTATTGTATTAGCTCAGCCTAACCACGAGCAACTGATGTTTTATTCACTTATTTAGACCTGACTTTATTTGTGTGACAAGTGTTTTGTAATTGTGTTCATATAGGTCCTGGGTTTGTCTTAGCAGGTAGATTCCCAAATATTTTATAGTGTCTACAGTAACTTTAAATGGAATTTCTCTTTCTATCTCTTGCTGTTGGGCTTTGTTAGTAATATATAGGAATGCCGAGGATTTATGTGGGTTTATTTTATATATGGCAACTTTGCAAAAGTTATTTATTTTTTCACACCCTTGATCTTATTGGGAAGGGTTTTAATTTATCCCCATTACAGATAATCTTTGTTGATGGTTTTAGATAAATATTAGTTATCCTTTTAAGGAAATGTCTCTTTATTCCTATGCTCTCTAGTGTTTTTAATAGGAATGAGTAACATATTTTCAAAGGCTTTTTCTATATTTATTGAGATAGTCATATGATTTCTGCTAGTTTTGTTATTGATATAGTCAATTATTCTGATAATTTTCCTGGTATTAAACCAGCCCTGCCTTCCCGATATAAATTCTACCTTGTCATGATGTATGATCCTAGTGACATAGTGCTATAACCTTTTTGCTAATACTTTATTTAAAATTTTTGTATTAATATTTATCAAGGGGATTGGTCTATAATTTTCTTTCTCTTTTTTGGCTCTTCCTGGTTTATGTATCAGCACCATGTTTGTGTCATAAAAGAAATTTGCTGGGATTCCTTCTTTACCTATTTCCCCAAGTAGTTTATATAGTATTGGGATTAATTATTCTTTAAATGTTTGATAGAATTAACTTGCTAATTAATCTGGCTCTGGGGATTTTTTCTTAGGAAGTTCATTGATGGCTTGTTCGATTTCTTTTTATAAGATTGGGTTATTTAAGTATTTTATTTCTTCTCTTAATCTCGGTAATTTATATATTTGTAGATATCATCCATTTCATTTATATTGTCAAATTTATTGGCATATAATTGGGCAAAATAGCTTCTAATAATTGTTTTAATTTCCTCTTTACTGGTGGTGAAATTACCACTTTCGTTTTTGATACTGGTAATTTGGTTTTCTTCTTTCCTTTTTTTAATCAAATTAACAATGGTTTATCAATTTTATTGGTTTTTTTTTCAAAATGTAACTTGGGGTTTCCTAAGTCAATATGCATCCCATAAGGTTCTTTATTATAGTTTAATGGCCTGCTTCTATTTGCTCTATTTTGTAGGAAATTTTGATGTGATTGGAAAGATGGTGGAATAGTAGTTTTATATAAACCTAATATACACACACAACTCAGAAAAAGTAATCACATGCCACATATAGAGTACCTAGGCTGAGTTCACAAGAAATTTAAGAATACAAAAATATTGCATAAAGCAAAAGCCTCAAGATATGACATCATAGAAACTAAAATATTACGTACTCCAACTTTAAGTTTGGGGTACACTCAGGGTTTTGTTTTGCCCTTTTCCCTTGATAGAGTTGCAGAATTCTTCATGTCTGTGTTGAAATCTCTGCTCCTCTTGTCTGATTACTTCTTGTGTAATTACTACCTCTCTTCTCTGGCCCTCAGTCTCTTCCTATATAAAGGGACCAGGAAAAGGTCTCTAAGGTCTGAATTCTACAAACTACAATACTAATATAACCTTACCAGTGAATTTTTCTAGCATTTAATATCCATGGTTGTCCAGATAAATTTTCCTGTTTTTCATCCATGTAATTAACCCATATTCATGCTTCAGAAGGCAGGCAAAATTGTGAAATACTCAAAATTATCTTTTCTTATTAGTCTTCCTGAAACTAACCCATCCACATTCCCATTTTTTGTCTTATTTATGATCTCATCTAGTCCTTAATAATATAATAGGTCCCTTTCAGTGGTATCTGAATTTTAAAGACAGATTGATGGAACCAGAAATATGTTAGAAATGAAAAGGAAAAGAGCTTTAATAATGGAAAGACAGACAGTGAAGGTTTGGAAATTCTGTCTTAACCCCCTTCAAATTCACACAGAGCCACAAAAGTATGAGACACAAGAAGAAAGTTTGGATATATAAATAATTGCAAGTGTTACCTCCAGATCAGATATTTCAGATTTGTCAAGTTTTCTGTCTACTTTGATGACAGTTGATAAATAGCCATACTACTGGACTAAGATTAAAAAAAGTTGTTAATATTTAATAATTGGGCTACAAATACACATTAATCCTCAGTTTTCACAGATGTCTGATTGTAGCTAATGCCTGGAGGGTACCAACCTTCACTTGTACCAAGCTGGGCTTTACCCTGTGGTCACCCACAGGCCACCAAGCCCCACTCCCAGGTTTCCTGTTAACATCTTTCTTCGCTCTTTCCTCTCCTAGTTGAAATCTGACCCCTATTTACACTCCTACTTGAGAGAACCCTAAACCCTATTTCATTCCAACCCTTAGATGCACTCCCCCCTTACAAGTGATTGTGGGCCAGTTCCCTTCAGGGTTCCAGCACCTGCAAATTCCTAGGCCTTTCCATCTGCTTTGCAATCTCCTAATTAGATTATGAACTCCTTGAGTACAGGGACTGTGTTCTTTTTGTTTTTGTATTCCCAGTACTTGGCACATAGTGAGCACTTAGTAAAAGTTTTCAGTCAGTCAGTAAATCTCCTTTAGTGTCCTCATCTTTCAGCCCACTTTGCATGGTGGGTCTAGAGAGCTCAAGCAATCTTATAGATTTGTGCTTTAGAATCCATGCAATGGAGATCCTTACCTGGTACCCCCATGGCAGCAAGTAGGCCTCAACTTCTTTATCCCACAAAAGGCAGTAGACACCGATGGTGTCCAGCCTCACAAAAAAAATGGGAATAGAGATCAGGACACTAGAGAAGAGGGCTATATGCAGAGCTGATCAGAGGGGAAAGAACTTAGAAATTAAATAACCTACAAAGTAGAACCTAATCATCAGTGAAAAGAGATTGACTTTCAGCAAAATGATTCATTGTAGTCATTCCTGAAAATTAAAAGAGAGAGAGATGAGCAGAATTTTGCATTTGTAAATATAAGAGAAACATAAAAAAGTAGACAAATATAATGATGAAAAAAAAGACTAGGTTCAAGTGAAATTAATGTTTATAAGCTATTTTAGAAGAAATAAGTTGAATTTGAAACAAAGACTTATATGATCTTAAAATGAGGGGCTAGAGCAGGATTTTTTTATATCTCAGGTAAATTCAGAAAACCTAATCTTATTTTAAAAATAAAAAGAAAACCTAATTGTCAATATTAAAAGTAAAAATAGAGAATTTATCAGAAGGGAAGAGGAAATGAAGAAAATTATTAGAAACCAATTATGCCAACATAGATGAAATGGATGCACTTTTACAAAAAATAAGACAGATTAATAGAACAAGAACTAGAGAATTTAAATAACCTAGTCTCAGAAAGAAAAAAAATTAATCATGTCATGAGGAAATTCCCAAAGAGGGAGGGGGATCTAGGAGGAGAAAGAACTTTCAAATTATCTAATTGGATTAATTCCAATATTAGATAAATTATTTGCCAAAATAAAGGAAAAGACAACATTACTAAACTCTATGAGACAAATTTCTTCCTGGTATTTAAGCCAGGGAGAGAGAGAGAGAGAGAGAGAGAGAGAGAGAGAGAGAGGAAGGAAAGAAGGAAGCAAGGAAGGAAGGAAGGAAGAAAGAAGGAAGGAAGGAAGAAAAGTAAGAAGGGAGGAATGAAGAGAGTGAGGAAGGAAGGGAAGAAACTATACACTAAATAGGCTTAATGGACATTGATACAAAAATATTAAATAAAATATTAGCTAAGAGGCTAAAATAACACATATAACAGATTATACACTATGACCAGGTTGAATTCATACTATAATGTGGGGTTGGTTCAATACTGGGTGAATTGTCAAATGTCTAATTAGCAATATTCTAAATTGTTTTATATTATTCTGATGTTTAAGTATCAGCCTCTCAGTAGACTTTAAGAGTAATTTTTACTGAGTGTTAAGAGTGTAGCTAACTGAGAATCTAGTTCTAATCCTTTCTATTAATTTATGTTGCGAAAGTATTGCTTATCATTATTTTGTATGTGTATGAAAATTAATTGTCCTAAACTTTGAATCATATTGTATACTGAGAACTTCTACCACATCCTTTCCAATATCTTAGACAAGAGTAATAAATTAAGATACAAGTTTAATTTTCCTCAGGAAGCTAGAGTGAAGTCATTGAGCCACTGAGTGTGAGAAAAGGGATCCCTCTCTCACCAGAGGTAGGCGCATTGGGAATGAACCACAAGCAAACCACGTGGTCTCAATGTTAGATCTCTATAAAAGTAGTATTAATTACTGTCATTTACAGGAATCATCTGCTATTTGTGGTTGATCAACATGAAGCAAAATCATAATTATGGATATTGTTAAACATGTTAATACTTGCAATTTACATGTTATTTTATGATGGTACTAAGCCCTTTCTTATGTTCTCAATTATGTAGAATGAATAAGGCATGTCAGATGAATGAAGCCTTCTGTTTGAAGCTCAATCATACTGTCTTATTTAAAAGGAACAGTGTACAGGTGTAGCATCAAGTAGTAATTGCATGACATGATGATTACTTGATTTGTTTGCCAAAGAGCAGAGTAAGGTGACTCGTAGCAGGACTGGAAGACTGAGTTACGGAAAGGCGATGGAGGGATAGACTTGGTTCAAACCATATAACTAAGAAAATACTTCAGCAAGTGCATGTTGGGCTTAGATGCACCAGTAGAGCATGGTATAAAACAGAGCTTTTGATGTTTTTGATAAGGAATGATTCAAACAAGAAGTACCACCGAAATGTAAACAGTGTTGATATTATTTCCTCAGGAAGTGTTGATATATAAGTGAATGTGGTTTTTTTTAATATATAAAGGCAAGGTTAAGAAGACAGTCAAAGTATATTTTCTTTCACTTCCTCCCTAATTAATTCTACTGTGGGAAACATTGACGTAGGTTCAAAACTCTATTGAGCAGTCATAGCCAATATGACTGAGTAGCAGGAAGAAGTGTGGTGAGTTTATCCCCACCACACTCCCAACCTCAATTCCTCCAAACAGATCTAGAGAATGTAACAGACCAAATCTTCATTTGGAAATGCAGGAAAAAATCACAATGAGCCCAGATCAGAAGAGGGAGAAAAACAGAAAGTCTACATGCATTGGGGATGGAGTCTGTCCAGGAATATGTTGCATGGGGCATTTCAGCACTAGGAGAGGTTGTTCACCAAGGTAAGAATCAGAGTGCAAATTAAAGATGCCAAATCTAGACAGAGGGAGTCTGATCTTTTGCAAAGGAAAAGAACAGGTACCGAATGGCATCCCTGTTGCTCACCACCCAGTTCCAAGGCATAGATGCATGATGGAATAAAGAAGGAACCTATATTTAGAAGTGGCATTTCAAGGTGAGGAGCCATCAACAAGCCCTAGATTGAGTACCAAGAAAGAGCCCAAGTCTGATTATGTTACCCCCACCTCCACACCAACTCAATAAACACCAGTGTCTCCCTATTACTTCCAGGATCAAATATAAAATCCTTTGGCTTTCAAAGTTTGTTATAACCTACCCCCACTCAGCTTTCCAGTCCTTTTGCACCCTACATTCCTCTTCTCCCCCCATCCCTAACACATATTATTTGCTCTAGTAATATTGACTTCCTTACTGTTCCTCAAATAAGACACTCCATCTCTGACTAAGCATTTGCACTGGTTGTCCCTCATGGACGAACCATTCTTCCTTTTCAACTATGCCTCCAGCTTCCCAAGTCAAAATTCTACATTTTGCAAAAAGCCTTTCCTGAATCCTCGTAATATTCTTCCCTTAAAATCCTTCCCTATCTTCATTGCTTTTTGTTTATCCTTTATATAGCTTATTTATATATAGCTGTTTGTATTTGTTTTTCTCATTAGATTGTGATCTCTAGAGGCCAGGTTCTGTCTTTTGCTCTTTTCAAATCCCCAGTGATTATAGTAGGAAATTAATAAATATTTATTGACAGATTGACAAAACAGCTATCTCCTAAAATGTTGTCTTTAGTTTCCCTTGCCATCAAAACTCATGCCATTTTGTTTAATTAATTATTCAATGCTTTTCTGGTCCTGGCTATTTAGTCAACAATCACAATTATTTTTTAAGCATTTATGTACCAGGCACTCCACTGAGCATGGAAGATTAAAAGAAAAAGAGGAAAAAAGTCACTTCTCTTAAGGAGTTCACAGTATAGTAGGGGAGGCAACATGATACAATAATGGTATATACAAGGTAAATTGGAGACAATTTCAAAGGGAAGGCACTAAGGTTAAGGAGGACTGAACAAGAATTTTTTATAGATGATAGGACTTTAGTTGAGACTTGCAGGAAGCCAAGGAAGTTAGCAGGCAAAGATAAGGCGGTAAAGTGTTTCAGGAATGGAAGACAACCAGTGAAAGGCTTGGAGTTGGGGAAACCAAACCAAATTTCTTGTGTATGAGGAACAGCAAGGAGGCCAATGCCACTGGATTGCAGAGTATAAAGGGCTGTGAGATAGAAGAAAACCAGTAACGTAGGATGAAGCCAGGAGGATTTTAATAGCCAGAGAATTTTTATTTGATCTTGGAGGCAGTAGGAAGTCAATGGAGTTTATTGACTGGGGGACTGATATAATTATGTTTTAGGAGGATCAGTTTGACATCTGAGTGTGGTATGGATTGGAATGGAGACAGGGAGACCAGGCAATTGCAATAATGCAATTTTGAAGTGATGAAAGCTTACATTAGGGTTTGTGGTTTATCTGTGAAGGATTTTAGAACTCATTGCTAAAAATTATACAAATTTCAGATTAAAATTGTGAAACTATTCCTGGGAGTAGTAAGCCCTGCCTGCTAACTTCCACTTGAGGTATGATTATAAATGATTATATGTTTGTAATGGCAAGCAGGGTGGGACTTTTTTGTTGTCTTTTGTTTTGGAGTGCTTCTCAGCACTAAGGCAATCAAGTGTCTTTGAGTCTTGCCTTTGTTTGAATCAAGAGTCATTGATTGGAGACAATATATATGATGTGCTGCTAGTGATTAAAGATCTTTCTCACACTCTTTTGCTAAGTCAATACTAAGCTTTAGGTCTACACCCTTTTGCTAAGTAGGCACTAAGCCCCAGGTCCTTGAGGTATATATGCTCTGAGGTTGGCATTTTGCTTTGAGGGTACACTCATTGGAAGAGTGTTGGTGTAGAGACTCTGGGTAGCCATCATGGAGCCCCCTCCCTCCCAGCTTTTAAAACCCAGATGTTGGTGCTTTTCTTTCTGATAACTATGCAAGTATTGCTTACAGACACTTGTCTATTGATCTGTTTATATTGTCTCTGTTTGTAATTTCTGTTTGTATTTGCTCTGAAGTTCAGGGTGCTGACTTTTTCCCCTGAACTAAGTAAATTATATATCTGTATTTAATTAAAGTGAGACTGTAAATCCCTTAAAGTTGCTTTCCTTAGAAAAGCAGATCAAAGAACCTGTGCTAGTAGCCCTCCTGTGTGCTGGTGTTATTGGCCTTATACATCCACAGCAGCTGCTAGCAACATTGTTGTTAACAATGTTTTGAGGAGAAGATCAGAAAAACTTCACATACTTATTAGTGAAAATTAAATGATAATGAAATGCATACAAAAATACATGTGGTATCCATGTGAATTCTAAATTAATTCATTATGTTAGCACAAATAAAATCAAGTGCTAATAGTAAAACATCTTATGGAATAAAAACATGAAATAAAAAGGACTCTGGATTTTAATCTGAGGGGGTGGTATTTGAATCTAAGCTTTGTTGCTTACTATCTATGTGATCTTGGACAAGTTACAACTTCTTCAGGTCATCAGTTCAAAATATACGATCCTATGAATGTTAAACATGTAAATATTTTTAGGCTGTTGAGTCAGTTTGTCAAGGAAGTATTTATGTATTATTTATATTTATAATTTGTTATTTTAGAGAAGGTTAACTAAATATGAAGTAAACATTCCCAACATTTACAGTATTAAGAAGTGTCCATTTCAAAATGTCATAGACAGCTATTGTATTTCAATTCTTCTAATGTGCTTTCTTACTTGTCACACTGTAGGACATTAAGTTTCAATCACTCACTTAATTTTTCCTTGAGCAACTACTATATATAAGCAACTGTAGGGCATAAAAAGATCAAGATCGCACCCTCAGAGAGCCCCCACAAGTTAGCTCAGCATCACCGCTTGCCTAGACTATTTCAATAGCTTCTTAATTGAGCTCCCTTTCTCAAATTTCTCCTCCTCTCTTCAGTCTACACAAGTACCAGTCAGGCATTCTTCAAGTAAAAGGCTGATTATGTAATTCCTTGCTCAAGAAGTTCTAGTGACTAAAAATAATAGTTTTTAGGTTCCAATATAAACTTTTTTGTTTAGCACGTAAAACCCTTTACAACTTGGCACCAAGCTGCATTCATAGGCATTTTATGCCTTCCTCTTCATCATATATTCTATAGTCCAATAACCTAGTCTTGCTTTCACACACACACCCACACCCGCACCCACGCACACCCACACCCACACCCATACCCGTACACACATATACACACACTCTTCCTATTACTAACTTTTTTTACTTCATCTTAGTTGCACATAAATATAAGCATACCCTTGATCTTGCCATCACCCACAAATGCCAGGCCTCCATGTTCTCGAACTCAGAAATTCCCTTATCTGATTATAATTTGTTGTCTTTCTACATGTCCTTCTCTCTTTCAATACCAAACCCTGCTCTTCATCTACATCATATCCTCCTATCCATGATCCCCTCAGTTCTATGCCAGGCCATCACCCCTGCACTAGCCGCACTCTCCTCCTTTCCCCACCTTGACACCTTTAGTGAATCAGTTCAAGTTTACACTTTCCCTTCTCTTGAGTCCTTATCATATTGCCAGTTATGTCCTGTCAACCCTTAGCTGTGGACCATTCCCATCATTTGCTGCTTTTGATTCTTCATAAGTGTGGCTGAAAGGAAGAAAAAATTGTGCAACCACTTTCCTTCAGTCCACTCCAGATTTGTTACATAACCTCAACTATACCCTCATTGCTGCTAAGCAATCCTTCTACACACTCCTAATTAAGTCATTATCCCATTCACCACAGTGGCTCTTCCAAAAATATTCATGGCTTGCCTTCTCTCCCTTCTCTCAGCTCGGAACTTGGCTTCATATTTTACTGAAAAAATTGAGGCCATTCACTGAGAACTCCTCTCCTCCCCTTCTACTCATTTCATACCTTTGCTTATTATTAGACTATTAGTTCCTTATGAGCAGGGACTGTTTAGTTATTGCCCTTCTTTATATCCAAGGTGCTTACTAATGCCTGTCACATAGCACGTGTTTAACAACTGCTAGTTGTTTGATTATGCTTTCAGAATATCACTTTTTGTGATGCATAAGGGATGTCTACCCTGAGCATGTGAAGACTTTCCACAGCAGAATAGTCATATGAGAATTTTCTCCAGTGGCCATAAAGATGGTTGAAGCAGGCATCTCGGAGCCCTTAGCGCTTGGTCAGGCATCAAAGATGCCTTCTACTGCATTCTGGGCCATTGCCAGTAATCTTGACTTTTATCCTGCCACTGGACTTCAATGACCTGGGAAGAAAGAATAAAGCTGATGACTTCGCACAACTCTGTCTCAGTTAAATCCAATTCACACACAAGTCAAGATATCACTTGTGATGTCATTGGTCCTCTCCAAAAACAAAGGCCAAACAGCAACAATTCATCTCATATCACTCAGAAGCCTTCTGCCACTATCTCCTACTTTAATGAAGAGAGGGACTTTCTCCTTGCCAAAGAAAACTCCTCATTATGCACAAGTGAACTTATTCTATCCTCCAGAAGCTTGTCTCCTCTTCCCCTCACTCTTTCACTTATCTTCCATCTCTTCCTACCTATTGGCTGCTTTCCTATGGTCTACCAACATGGATATATCTCTCACTGTCCTCAAAAACCCTCACTTGATCTTTATATCCCCATTAACTACTGTCCTATATTTCTCCTGCATTCTGAGGCTAAACTCCTCAAGAACATTGTCTAAAACAGCAGCCTCCATTTCCTCTCCTCTAATTCTCCTCTTAATTTTAGTCCAACTTTTGACCTCAACATTCAACCAAAACTGCTATCTCTAAAGACTGATGATGTCTTTATTGCCAAATCCAATGGTCTTTTCTCATTCCTCATCCTTCTTGATCTTTCTGCAGTCTGTGACACTATCAATCACCCTCTTCTCTTTGATGTTTTCTTCTCTCTAGTTTTTCCAGACACCACTCTCTCTTGGTTCTCCTCCTACTTATCTGGTAGCTCCTCTTCTTTCTCTTTTGCTGAATATTTATCTGGTTCATTCCCACTAATTATGGGCTTCCTTCTCTTCTCCCATTAGCTCCTATGGATTTAATTATTATCTCTGTGCTAGTAATTCTCACATCTACGTATTCAGCCCTAGCCTTTCTGCTGACCTTCAATAGCTCACCTCCAATTCCTATTAGACATCTCAAGCTACATGTTTTGTAAACATCTTAAAGATGACATGTACAAAATTGAACTCATTACCTTTCCACAATAAACTCCCCCTTTCTAAACTTCCCTATTATTATTTTAAAGTTATTTTGTTTCTCAATTACCTATAAAACATTTTGAACATTAATTTTTTTTAAATTTTGAGTTCCAAATTTTCTATTTCCCTTCCTTCTTCCCTTCTTGAGAAGGTAAGAAATTTGGTATAGATTGTACATGTGCAGTCATGCAAAATATTTCCATACTACTAGCTGCAAAAGACATCACTGGCCAAAACAAAAAGAAAAATTCTTTGATCTGCATTCAGATTCCATAAGTTCTTTTTCTCTGGAGGTAGATAGCATTTTTCATCATGTCTTTCAGAATTTTCTTGGAACTTTATATTGCTAAGTCATCCACAATTACTGTTACTGGGTACAATGTTCTCCTGGCTTGGCTCACTTCACTTTGTATGAATTCACATGTCTTCCCAGATGTTTTAGAAACCATCCTGCTTGTCATTTCTTATGGCACAATAGTATTCCATCATTATCATATACTACAGCTTCTTTAGTCATTCCTCAATTGATGGGTATCCCCTCAATTTCCAATTCTTTGCTGCCACAAAAAATAGCTCCTATAAATATTTGATCTATATATGCCCTTTTCTTTTTTTCTTTGATAGCTTTGGGATACATATCTAGTAGTTCTATTGCTGGGTCAAAGGATATACACAGTTTTATAGACCTTTGAGCAGAGTTCCAAATTATTCTCCAAAATGTTTAGATCAGTTCACAATTGCATCAACAATGCATTAGTGTACCAATTTTCCCACATCCCCTTCAACATTTATCATTTTTATTTGCTACCATATTAGCCAATTTGATAGATGTGAGATGGTACCACAAAGTTGTTTTAATTTGCATTTCTCTAATCAATAGTGACTTAGAGCATTTCTTCATTAGATTATAGATAGCTTTGATTTTTTCTGTCTGAAAATTGTCTGTTCATATCCTTTAACGATTTATCAATTGAGGAATGACATATTCTTATAAACCTAATTCAGTTTTCTATATGTTTGAGAAATGAGGCCTCTAGGAAAGAAACTTGCTGTAAAATTTTTTTTCTCAGTTTCCTGCTTTCTTTCTAATCTTGGTTGCATTGGTTTTGTTTGTGCAAAAAAAATTTAATTTGATATAATAAAAATTATTCATTTCATCTTCATATTCATTTTGTAGTGCTCGCTATCTCTTGTTCAGTCATAAATTCTTCCCTTATCCACAGATCTGATGGGTAAAAATTCCCATACTCTTCTAATTTACTTATAATATCACCCTTTATATATAAATCATGTATTTATTTTGACCTTATCTTGGTATACAATGTGAAATGTTCATCTATTCTTAGTTTCTGCCAAGCTGATTTCCAGTTTTCCCAGCAGTTTTTAGCAAATAGTGAATTCTTATCACAAAACTTTGGATCTCTGTATTTGTGAAACAATAGAATATTATTATGGTCATTTGTTGTTGCTGTACAGTCATTCAGGGGACCGTAGTGCATTAATGCTGTCCATGGGTTTTTGTTTTTGTTTTTTTTTTCTTGGTGAAGATGCTGAAATGGTTTGCCATTTCCTTCTTCAGAGAATTAAGACAAACAGAGGTCATCTCTTGGATTAATCTGAGGCCAGATTTGAACTCAAGTCTTCCAGACTCCAGGGCCAGTGCTCTATTTGCTGAGCCATTTGCTGCCTCCAGTATTGGAATTAATTGTTCCTTAAATGTTTGGTAGAATTCAATTGTGAATCTATCTGGTTCTGAGGATTTTTTTTCTTAGGGAGCTCATTTATGGCTTGTTTGATTTCTTTTTCTAAGATAGGGTTTTTAAATATTCTATTTCCTCTTCTATTAATCTGGGCAATTTATATTTTTTGCAAATATTCATCCATTTAATTTAGATTGTTAGATTTACTGGTATATCAATAGGCAAAGTAGTTCCTAATAGTTGCTTTAATTTTAATCTTCATTGGTGGTGAGTTCAACCCTTTTCATTTTTGATTCTAGTAATTTGGTTTTCTTCTTTCTTTTTTTTTAAAACAAATTACCCAAAGGTTGATCAGTTTATTGATTTTTCTCACAAAATCATCTCCTAGTTTTTTGTATTAGTTCAGTTAATTTTTTACTTTCCGTTTTATTAATTTGTCCTTTTGATTTTCAGGAATTTTAACTTAGTGGTTAATTAGGGGGGTTTAAATTGTTCTTTTTCTAGTCTTTTTAGTTACATGCCCAATTCATTGATCTGTTCTTTTTCTATTTTATTGATGTAAGCATTTAGAGATATAAAATTTTCCCCAAAGTACTGTTTGGCTGCATCCTATAAATTTTGGTGTGTTGTTCCATTGTTGTCATTATTTTATAAAATTATTGATTGTTTCCATGATTTGTTCTTGGATTGACTTGTGATTCAGGATTATATTATTTAGTTTCCAATTAATTTTTAATCTATGTTCCTAGGCCCTTTACTGAATGAACCTTTTTATTGCATTATGATCTAAAAAGGATATATTTAATATTTCTGCTTTTCTGAATTTGGTCGTAAGGTTTTTATGCCCTAACAAATGGCCATTTTGGGGGGGGGGAGAAGTGTCATGTATAGCTGAGAAAAGGTATGTTCCTTCTATTCCCATTCAATTTTCTCCATATCTAACTTTTCTAAGATTCTAATCATCTCTTTAAATTCTTTCTTGTTTATTTTTTTGTTAGATTTATCTAGTTCTGAGAGGGGAAAGCTAAAGTACCCAACCAGTATAGTTTTACTGTCCATTGCCTTCTGTAACTCATTTCTCATTTAACTTTCCATTCAAGAATTTGGATGCTATACCATTTGCTGCATTTATATTTAGTATCAATATTATTTCACTGTTTATGGTACATTTTAGCAAAATATAGTTTCCCTGCTTATCTCCTTTAATTAGATCTATATTTCCTTTTGCTTTGTCTGAGATCATGATTGGTACCCTGTTTTTCTTTTTTTTTTTAACTTCAGGTAAAGTGGAATAGATTCTACTCCATCCCCTTATTTTGACTCTGTGTATGTCTGTCTATTTCAAATATGTTTCTTTCAAACAACATATTGTTAGACTCTTGTTTTTACTCCACTTCACTATTGCTTCCATTTTATTGATGAGTTCATCTCATTCACATTCACTGTTATGATTACTAACTGTATTTTCCTTCATTCTATTTTTCACTTTTATTCTTCTCTCTCTCTTTTTGCCATGTCTTTCCTCAAAAGTCTGTTTTGCTTCTGATGACTGCCTCCCTTGATCTGTCCTCTTTTCTATCAGTGCCCGCCTTCCCCACACTTATCCTCTTCCCTTCCTACTGCCCTTTACAGTAAAACAGATTTCTATATCCATCTGAGTGTGTATGTTATTTCCTCTTTGAGCCACTTCCAATGAGAGTAAGGCTCAAGCGCTATCTGCCACTCTACCCATCTTCCCCTTCACTGTAAAACCTCTTCCATGTGCACTTCTTGTTTCCACCCCTGAATTTTATTTTATTTTTTGAAATTTTCCCATCATATTCAAGTCACTCCTATCTCCTCTGTTTATGTATATTTCTTCTAACTATCCTAATAATGATAAAGGTCTTAGTGTTAGGGGGCATATGAAGACCTACCCTGGTTGAATGGGTGGATGAAAATAGTTTGTTCCAATGGGCATTAAGGCAGCTGAATCAGGCACTATGGGGCACTTAGAGCTTGGTCAGACATCAAAAACACCAAGGTAATTCACTGCATATTGGGCCATCGTCAATCATCCCGACTTTTGTCTTGCCATTGGACTTCAATGACTCTGGAAGAGAGAGTGAAGCAGACAACTTTGTTCAACTCTGCCTCACTTAAATCCAATTCACACATGAATCAAAACATCATCCTCTGATGTCATTGGTCTTCTTTGAAAATGAAGAATAAACAATAGTAGAAGGACATATGTTCAGCAAGGTGGGGTATGGCGATTCACATGGCCTCAAGATGTCCCACAAGTCTGAATGGTTTCAGCTGCAAGTGGATAGGTCTTTAATGTCATTAGGCACCCAGGAAATCATGTCAATCAGGTAAAATATCACTAGGAAGCTCCTTTCTTATTGAAGGCTTACCTGCTTGGTCCAATCAAGTCCCAGTGACAGCTTTGTCACCCTAAAGAGAAGAAAAAAACAAAACAAATAGTCTAGCCTACATGGTAGGGAGAACCTTGGTAGAAAGTGATTCCATTTCATATCTTGTTTGTATAGTTCTCTCCTGTGACTCAAACTATATTGACCATCTTTGGTTTTTCCCCAGTAGTAATTAATAAGTGAAAAAGTCCTGCCCTTTGTTCAATTTCAAGTTCCTGCTCTTTGGTAAGAATCAAGAGAAATTAAGATAACTGAAAGTGTCAAGCTGAGAAACATTACATGCAATGCAATCCTTGGACCTTTTAAATTTGTATCTACTGTCAGTTTTTTGGTTGGAAAAAATGGAAGTGAGAAGAGTATTGTACTAACATCTGTCATAGTCAGTCTTGGTGGAAATGAGAGAACTACTAATAGAGGATCATCTTTGAAAGAATTTGTGAAAGAGGAAGAGAATTCAGCCAATGTCTCAATAGCATTAAAGAAAGAGGAGGACAATGCTTTTAAACCTAGAGAATCTGGTGACTCAATAGCTCTTCAGTGATAAATTAGCACGGGTGGAAATTGAAGTTATATACTAATAGATCAAGTATGAAAACTAGTTTCTTCCAAGAAAATAGAGCTTATTTGCAATTCTTGATCATTTTATAAAAGTGGATAATCCATCTTGTGTTTTGACCCAAGAGATGACCAAGCAATTAATCCAATCCAGAAATGAAGGTGATGAATACAAATTCTTTTTGAAAGAAGCCCAGCTTGAACAGATGCATATTACTCAGGCATTATGAATACAAAAATAAGAACATGTGATGAGATAGAACAAAGAGAAAAGTGGAATCAGGAGCCAAAACATCATTGCATAGGAAAAAAGATGAGCCTTTTCAGAACACTATTGATAAATGTAATAAAGAAATTAGAAGATTTTAAACATCAGATGTCTTGGATGCTGGTGAATGAAACTGAAAGACAAAGATAAGAAATACAAATGTTGGCAAACAAGATACAATCAAATTGTACTGATTCTGAACATTTTCACTGACTGTCTCCCATTCTTGGAACCTTTCCTCTTATCTGACTCTGAGCTATTCTTAATTCTTTCAAGTCTCAGCTAAAGTCTCTCCTTCTGCCAGAAGACTTTCCAGTCCTCCTTAATCTTAGTGTCTTCCTTCTAAGACTACCCAAACTGTGTGTTGCCTCCCCCATTAGGCTATGAATTTCTTGAGAGTAGGAACTGTTTTTTTCCTTTTATTTCTTTGCATCCCCAGCACTTTGAACTAGTAGGTGCTTAATAAACACTAGTTGACTGACTAGCTGATTAGAGATCACAAAACCAGCAATAATACATTGGAAACTATGGGTCTGAGAAAAGAAGCTGAGTCCACTCATAATCTGTATGCTCCAGCATTAGATGAAGCATTTTGTTGACCCTCATTTGCCAGACCAAAACCCCATGGCTGAGAGAGATAGATGATAGCTAGGTGATAGCTAGATGATAGATAGATAGATAGATAGATAGACAGACAATGTATAAAGCACTTTGGTAATAAGAAGTGGAGGTACAAATGCAACAAACAGAATAGTTCTTACCCTCAAAGACTTTACATTGTATCAGGGGAAAATGAATATAGGGGAGCTGAAAAAGTAATAGTGAAAGTTGGGGTATTAAACAGTTTTAAATGCTAGTAAGTGAAGTAGAAGACTGGAAATAGGTAAAATAAAATGAAAGCTCACCTATCAGAATCCAGGGTGGTTCCAGAGACAGTCCAAGATTCCTGTATGGAGAAGTGTGGATAATGGCAAAAGCAGATAAATGGTATCAAAGCCACCTTATAGTAGAGTATTTTAAGCAACAAGGTTAGGGCACATGTGTCAACTTGTCCCTGGCATAGTAAAAAATGAACCTCTGTGACAGGTCTCATGATTCTGAAGCAGGTTACCTTTTGTTTTTCTATTCTAAATATTTTAATGAGTGCTTTGCAAGGCATTTAAAACATCTGTTTGTGAGGATAACCCCTATTGGTGACAGAACACAGAATTCAGGTAGTCATGGAGCTGAGGAATTTTCTTGATTTGGGGCAGGATCTGAGAGTCCACTGTTTTCTGATTAGTTTTATGCTACTCTTTAATCTTATATTTATTTTTTCTGTGTCAAAAATCTCTCTTGTGTCTAGGTTTACACAGCTTTTGGTCATGACTTAAAAGCTTTCTAGGCATATCCTCAGTACGATAATACTTAGGCATTTTGTGAATCTTTACCACTTGGGTTCCTCCATTCTTATCACCACCAACTGATCTTAAGATAGTAGGAGGCACCTACTCCTTCCATTTCCTTTCTATCCCAGTTTACAATACAGCATATTTCTACTTGTGCATGGCTCCCCTGGAAATACATTGCAGATGGTGAGTATCTACCAATCCCTTGAGCCAGGATGGGTTCTGGCTGCAACAGGTTCAAGTCTTCTTCACCGCATTTTCAGCTACATCTTTTTTGTTCTTCTTTTCCTTTTGACCTTTTTGTCCTTCTGGTTTTTTGTCCACCATCTTGAGAGAAGGGAAAGAGGATTGACATCCACACTTCCAGTCTATAAGCAGGCGTGGAAGGGAGGTCTATATTTCTTAATCATTCAAATCATTACATTTAACAACAGGAATTCCATTTTTTTCTGGCTGATGCCCCATCCTACCTTCTTGGAAGCTGATTTTATTTGGCCTATGTGTTGATATTCTCTTATGACTTTGACTCTGAATATTTTAACTCCATCCCCTCTCTCTCTCTCTCTCTCTCTCTCTCTCTCTCTCTCTCTCTCTCTCTCCCATAAGCTCCATAACATTGTGAAGCTTTCTATATAGATTCATTTTATAAAAAAGAGACTTTTGATGTTTGGGAGGATTTTTTAGCCTTTGGCTATTCAGAACTTGGAAGGATTTATGGAATGTTTATGCCTCATTTGTCTATTTCCCAATGTACTCAGTATTTTGATAATCATTCTTTTCATGGTAATTTAATCAATAATCATCAGTATTCACTAAGTAATTTATTGGCATGTTTATAGTAGTATAGACCTCAAGCAAAAGGATGAGCAACCCCAAAATGGCTTGGCAAGCCCTCACATCAGAAATGCTACTCCTCCCCAAACACCCCCATAAACCCAATGTAATAAGGCCATGCTAGGAGAGGCCCTAGATCAGATGGCTCACTTGAGGGACAAAAGGTGGTAGATCAATGCTAATAAAATGCCAAGGTCCAGCTTGCTTAATTAAATTTGAGGAGTAAAGTAGATGGAGGAACCCCAATAATTTCAGATTTAATCCAAGACAAACTATCAGCACTTACTTCTCCATAATGTAAAAATGAAGCACAGATTCTTTTGGATTTTGGGGATTTTAGAGAACCCACATTTCCCACCTGGCCATTATGATAGCCCTCATTTACTGAATCATTTACAAGTGTACCTCTTTTAAATGGTGTCTAAAACAGATTGTAGTCTTAGATAATCTAAAACAGATGATTCAACAATATCCCCTACTTCACCCTTATGACTCTATAAGCCCATGGTTTGGAAGGGTTCTGTCCATAAAGATCAAGCTGAATGGTGCCTTTGGAGTCAACATAAGGGGATCAGACCAAATGACCATAAGCTTCTGGAGGAGCAAGTTCTCCAAAGTAACAGCTCACTATAGCATCTTAGAAAAACAGTTGCTCATGTTACTGGGTCCTAGCTGCTAGTGAATGAATGTTGTACACTTGTACCAATCAGCCTTCCTTTAGAGTTCAATAATATGATTTGGCTGATGATGAGATAGGAAGCCTTTATCATTAAATAGAAATGTTACATTCAAAATTCTTCTTGGCTAGGTCTCTTGGGTCTTAGTGTCCTTTATGAACAGTTTGTGAATGTGCCAGAGACTGTGGCCTCCATTTCCAGCTTCAACAACCTGCCTCCTCTACTACTAATTGGCTTATAAAGTTCTCAATCCTGAGAAATACCTATAGCCAAGCTCACCAAAATTTGCCTGTTATGGGAAATGTGTCTATACAAAGATTTATCTAAGGACAGATTGCTTTTATGTGTGGACCTACTGACCTTCTCTAGTCCTTCCTTATTCCATACCCTATGCACTTGTACATCTCCTGCCCCTTCACGGTGCTCCATAAACCCTCAAGAAATGGCTGAAATCCTTCTAAATTGGCAGGTCTCCTTTCCTCTAAATAAAGAAAATCCTTTCCCAGAAAGGGTTTGGGGAACCTAGGGGTAGAATTGCCCAGAGGTAAACGAGGGAAGTGAAACTGTGCAACTGTGGTGAATGTGGATTTACCTCAAAAAAAGAAAAGGAAATCCCTTAAACCTGAGTCTCTGGATGAAAGTGAGGGAGAATCTGTACTAAGCCTTAAGGAAGAAGGGGCAGACACTCAGAAGAAGCTTACAAATTGGTAAAGTTTTATGTTAACTTTTACCATGGGGTTCCCAAAGATGAAGAGAATCTTTCTGATGATACAGAGAACACTGATTAGGTAGTGGTCTGTCATAAGTCTCATTATCAAGCCAGACCCTAGAATAGGTCACATGTAAGAGTATCATGACATCTGTTACTTTACTATAGATGAACCTAACCTATGGTGAGGATTGGTGACTGTGAAGAAAATCCTAGTGAATACTGATATGGATGCAAATAGCCTCTCCTGAGGGCATAGTTGTCAATGTGTGGGAGGAATATTTATGTATGTATGGACTTCCTATCAACAAGCATTTATTAAGTAACTACTAGATGATGATGATGATGACCTGATAATGATGGTGAGGATAGTGAGCATTTACATAGTTTTAAGACTTCCAAAGTGCCTCACATATGTTAACTTGTGTTAAGCACTGACAAGATCCATTACAATTAAAGGAAAGATTTTGAAGGCATACTACTTAAAAGTGATCTTGACTTTGACTAGCGAAGAGAAGTACAGAACTATGCTTTTGATGAGGGTTGGGATGAGAGGTGCTCGACACCCCAAAGTATCGACACACCGGGTCCTGCCGAAAGAATTTGACTCAAGCTTTCTCAGCCAAGGGAAAAGATAAAGTTTATTAAGAGTTAGCCAAATAAGCCTACCCCGAGAGATCCCACCCCTTGCGAAGCCTGTAAGGAAAGAGGGCCAGACCCATCTGAGCTAGATTGGTTCTGACCACCTTCATGGAGGCAAGATGGAGATTATATATACAAAGGTTGTGGGAGGGATTGAGGGGTAGCCTGGGGTGACCAGAAGAGGGGTCTAGGGAGGGACTTAAGGAGTAGTCTAAGGAGGAGCTTGAAGGGACTGGGATGAGGTCAGACTCCCGGGTGGGGGAAATAGCTGAAGGCTATATGGAAATGACAAACCATAAAGGGCTGGGGCTAGGGAGCTAGGGTATAGATATTTTGATCAGGATTAAGGATGGGAAACAGGATTAAGGGTGGGAAACAGCTGGACAATAGAGGACTGGGCAAGGTAGGCATTTGGGCTTAATGGTTATAGCCTCAGGCCAAGGCCAGGTCGAGTGGGAAGATTCAAGAAGAGTTCAAGGGTTCAAGGGGTTCCCAGAGACTGTGCCCTCATCATTTTAATATGATGCTGAAGTTATGGCCACAGTTAACAGAGAGAAGTATATGTATGACACCCAAGGAGGCAGGTTACAAGTAAATAAGTATAGCATAGAGTTTGGAACTTCCACCAGACAGCATATTAGTAGTATAAGTGAACCTAATTTTATCAAATCATCCACTTCTGCTTCATTTGTCTATGGATGACTGATGCCATCTCCCAATTTCAGGCACTTTTTCTGATTGTCCTCCATGCCTGCAACACTCTTCTTTTTCATCTCTGACTACTGGCTTCATTGGCTTCTTTTAAGTCCCAGCTAAAATCCCATCTTCTACATGAAGTCTAGTGACTTCCAACCCGTCTTAATTCTGGTGCCTTCCCTCTGTTAATTACTTCCTATTTATTCTGTATATAGCTTGTTTGAACATATTTGTTTGCTTGTTGTTTCCCACATTAGACTGTGAGTTCCTTGAGAGTAGAGAATGTCTTTTTCCTCTTTTTTTTTTTTTATAAATCTCTCACATTTAGCACAGTACCTGGCACATAGTAGGTGCTCAATATTTATTGACTAACGGCTGACTGAACATTGTGAAAAAATTAAAATTAATTTTACCTCTAGTTTTTACTGTATGGATTTCTATTGTATTGGTTGTACAATGTAATTAATCTTATGCTGTACTGATTTTTGTAACTGTGTCTGCATATGACTAAAGCCATCTTTCTACCTCCTTGAATTGAGCTCGTGAATTCAGATTTCCCCCTGACTTAGTTAAAGTTAAACTTAATGGGAAAACTGTTCCTACCATACCTTCAACTTCTGGGAAAACACCAAGATATATGATGTTATCCTTAAGTCCTGAAGTTAGCTCTAAAAGATACATGGAACCTGAACTGTCCTTACACCATGTATTAGCAAGCATCCTACCACACCTAGGATGGCCTGCTAACACAGGTTCTTTGATCTGCTTTTTTAAAGGAAAGACAGCTTCAAAGGTCATTCATTAGTTCAGGGGAAAGGTCAGCACCCTGAATATGGAGAAAATACAAGTAGAGAAGTAAAGAAGGTCATTTACTAGTTCAGGGGAAAGGTCAGTACCCTGAATGTGGAGAATATACAAGCAGAGAGAAATTAGCACATAGATCCAATAGACAGGTCTCCAACTATCTAAACAAAGTAATAGATACATAGTCATCAGACAGGGAGCACCAACATTTGGGACCACAAAACCGGGGGCCTTCTTAGCCATGGCTACTCAGAGTCTCATCTGGCCAAATCACAGATCTCAGGTGAACATTCTTCCCATGAGTGAGCCCCCAAAGCACAATCTCACCTCAGAATATATATACACTTTAGGCTAATAGGCTCAGAGCCAGAAAGCATCATGAGGCTTGTAACTCAGTACCTAATTAGCTTAGTACCAAAAGGTGTGAAAGCCTTCCTGCAAACGAGCAAGTCTCCTGTAACCAAGTTCCCCTTAGGCAAGTTCCTCCCTCGATGAGCTCTGTGTAACTCAGGATGTATCATAGCTGTGAACTGGGCCAGAGCTCAAAACAGCAAGACATCTGAGGTTGAAATACCTGTGTACCTTTAGACCTGGAACACAGCCCCTGTTCCAAGGAAAAAAAGGGAACACATGTGGTCACATAGGCCTATTAATAGACAGGGAAGATCTTATATTCCATTAACCCTACACATCGAAAAAGAAAGCCTTAACTTTAAGGTTTTAACAAACCTTTCTAGACACCAGTGAGTTTGTTAACTCACGTCCACTAATAAGGTTTGCAGTATATAGATGGGTCCCATAAATCAGTCAAGCATTCCTATATGATAGAGAGGGGTGGTCATTATCCTCACATGGGTGCTAGCCATGCTCTTCTTGATGTACACAATCATATTGTTTTCACCCCCATGGTGCTGCTGGTTCTGTAACCAACTGCATTGTTTTCCCCACATACCCAATTCTGTTATTTGTCTCCATACTTCCCCAAACTGTGGACAAGCTGGTAAGCTCTGCTTCAGGGTCTTTGGTCATTGAGAGAGGTCATTGACCCAATTTATTGGTTACTACTAGCCTAACTAATAAATTTCTCATGCTTAGACCATTGTCTCTCAGTTTACCTTAATTTTCAAAGATAATGTTATATACTGATAGATTTGACTAATGTGTTAGTCAGTACTGCTGATGTGTACTCTTTCTTTTTCTGTTCTTTTTAATAAGTCATGTCTCTCTGAGTGAGAGAAAAGGAGGGATGTATTTGTAAATTAAGTTGATATGAAAATAAATGATATAAATTTTAAAAAAATAACCCAAGAATTACTGGAGCTGAAGAAATCTCAAAGGGAAAAGCTAATACAAAGATCTTAAAATTTACAAAATTAACACATTGATGAATCTCTAATCTCATCAAAGTTGGCAACCCATCCAATGGTACAGATTAC
Organism: Trichosurus vulpecula; assembly: GCF_011100635.1. NCBI lineage: Eukaryota > Metazoa > Chordata > Mammalia > Diprotodontia > Phalangeridae > Trichosurus > Trichosurus vulpecula. The sequence continues at coordinate 383,418,275 of NC_050574.1, forward strand.
AAGACATTCATGTTCTCTCTTCCTGTACAACTCCCATTTGTGACCAAAAGAGTCCAGTTATCACCATAACCATAAACACTTGATTATCTTCTTGTCAAGTAGAAAGAGAAGTTACAGGCAAAATCAGTTTAGAATCAAATTTCACTTACAAAAATTACAGAAGAATATGGCAGAAGATTTTGAGTAGTATTGCTTAATAAAACAGCAAAAAGTCTATATAAAGCCTGGCATGATACCAAAATAAATCACATTATCCTAAGGATATACATAGATAAACCTGGAAAGAAGACAAAAATAGACATGACATGCAATTGGATGATTCCATTGAGTAAGTAGGACTTAGTGGGCAATATGTTGGGCTCAGAATCAAACAACAAGAAGAAATTATGTTGGGTTGCATTTGGAAAATTTTGTAGTGTTCTTAACAATTATGAGCTTCTTCTTACTCCAAAAATCACATCTTTTCAACACAAATGTTCTTTCATAAATTCTATACAGTTATGGATCTATGAACCACAATCTCAAATGAATTAGAGTTGCCACAGACCCAAAAGAGTAATAACAAAGTGCATTGTGTGTGTGCAAGTAGGCTATAGTGGTCAAATATGTTCCAAAGGAGCATAAGGGATATCACTGAGGAAATATATGATCAACAGAGGAGGATAGCCAGAAGGATAGCTCAAGTGCTCCACAGGTATCCATGAACTATAAAAGTATCTATGTGGCCCCAAGATGGGGCCCCTAGATGTATGGATCCTCTCTGTCAAATCTATGAAGAATATGAATGTGATCCAGAATGTTTAAGAAGGCTAAAATTTTTGGAAGAAGTTAAAAAGGACTTTAAAAATCAAATGAGAGAGGTCAAGGAATAATTTTTAAAAAATAAGAGCAATCCAAGAAAATCAAGAAAATTATGAAAGGAAAGCCAACCAACTGGAAGAGGTCTAAAAATTTAAGGAAAAACATAACTTCTTAAATCTAGAATTGGGCAAGGGGAAACTAATGATGTTATAAGACACCAAGAAACAATAAGACAAAATCAAAAGAACGGAAAAAAAACAGAAGTCAATGTGAAACATCTCATTAGAAAAACAACTGATGCAGTTTCCAGACTTCTCAACCCACAAACACCAAAGACAATGGAGCAGGTCAGTGGGAAAACTGTTGGACCTGTCTGGCACCAGCTCCAGGGCAGCAGAGGTGGCTACAGTAGCAGCAGCAGGAAGCTCTGGGCAGTTTCTTCCAGAGCTCCAGTGGCAGCTGCTTCCAGAGCTCCAGGCCCACAGATGGTGGATCTTAGGGGAATCAAGTGGCTGATCAGAATGGGAGTGCAGGGATGCTGCGGGCCCACGTTGAGCGCCACTTGTTACGGGCTCCCAAAGCCTCGCAACTATGCTCGGGGTTCCCCCCAAGCCCCAGGCCTTTGCCTAAGCAAAGGACCTGATCTCGCAGACAATGAATGGGGCAGGAGCCGAAAGATGGTGAAAGACTCCGAATTTTATTTCAGCAAGCAGCACCTTTACATCTTTAGTGATGCAGGTACATTCTTTGGTTACGTGGGTGAAGGACAGGTAAAATTCAATGCACCTGAGTACTAGGATCGCCCCGACTCCACCTATTCTCCTCCCCTTCTCTTCCTGCACGACACTCCCTGCGGGCAGGCAGTCCAGGCAAAGAACCGGAAGTTCCACGTACTCTGGCAAGGCCAGACAGAGAGCCGGAAGTTCCATGTGGTCAGGCAGGTCCGGGCAAAGACCTGGAATTGCTAGGGAGGCAACAAAGGCAAGACCCCTCCTGGCTCCACCCACATCCCAAAGCCCTGAGTCTATCTCAGCAGGCCCCTGGGCCTGGAGGTCCAAGGAGGACAGGGCTCAGCTCTAACTCAGCCCGCAACACAGGGATCTCTTTGCTGGTGCTGAGGCAGTGTTCTCTTGGTTTGCCCTGCTTGGATTGGGGTCACCATCCTGGGTGGCAGTCCTTGGGGGAGGAAGAGTGCTGGTGTGGCAGAGTTTGTGGTGGCTGTGGAGAGGGAGCCTTATGCTCACAGACCAGAGCACAGGCCGGGAGAGGAGCATCATACCACCTCAGAATAGAAGTAGCTCTGAAAACAGCAGCCTCAAACCCCTGAAGCTTGGGACAGAGCACTATCTACTCTAGAAGCAGTCATAACTGACAAAGAGCTAAGAAGTCAAGTAATTGGTTGGGAAAATGAGTAAGCAGGATAAAAGGACTCAGACTACAGAATCTTTCTTTGGTGACAAAGAAGATCAAAACATACATCCAGAAGAAGTCAACAAAGCCAAATATCCTACATCAAAAGCCTCTGAGAAAGATATGAATTGGTCTCAGGCCATTGAAGAGCTCAAAAAGGATTTAGAAAATCAGGTAATAGAAGTAGAGGAAAAATTGGGAAGAAAAACATCTGAACTGGAGAAGAGATCAAGGATAGAGAGTATAAAAATTGTTGGACTACCTAAAAGTTACAATTAAAAAAAACTCTAGTACAATATCACAAGAAATTATTAAAGAAAAATGTCCTTAAGTACTAGAATGAGAGAGGAAAATAGAAATAGAAAGAATCCATTCATCACCACCTGAAAGAGATCCCAAAATAAATACTTACAGGAATATCACAGCCAAGTTTCAAAGCACCCAGGTTAAGGAGAAAATACTATAAGCAACAAGAAACAAAAACCCAACTTAAATATTGTGAAGCTACAGTAAGGATAACACAAGATCTGGCAACTTCTATGTTAAAAGACCAAAGGGCTTAGAACATTACATTTCAAAGAGCAAAGGAGCTGGGCTTGAAACAAAAAATAACTTATCCAGCAAAGCTGAGTGTAATCCTGAATGAAAAAAAAATGAACACGTAATAAGTTGCAAGACTTTTCAGATGTTCATGACAAAAAGATCAGAACTCAATAGAAAATTTGACATATAAGATAAAATATAAGATAAAACATAAAATAAACATTAAAGACCAATTATAAGGGATTCAATAGGCCAAACTGTTTACTTCTTATATGGGAAAATGTTACTTGTACTCTTAAGATTGTTAACATTACTGGTTTGAAAGATTATACATAGATAAAAGACCTATGGTTGAATTCAGTATGATAGGATAGTTTAAAAAAATTAAATTGGGTAGGGAGGGATAAAATGGAATAATTATCCAAAAGAGACATAAATGGAAGAGATGTTACAGTGGAAGGAAGTGGGAATGGAGGGCTGGTTGTGCCAGAATCTTATTTACATCAGAATTGGGCTAAAGAGGGAATAACATATACATCTGGAAGGGTATAAAAGTCTTTTAAATTTATGAAGAAATAGGAGGCTGAAGAGATAGAATGAGCAAGAGACTTTTAGAAGGGTATATAGATCAAGCAGTAGGAGGGTGGAGAAAGAGGAGAAAGGAAGGCCTCTAAGAGGGACAGGTAGATTAAGGAATAGGAAGGCAAGGTAGTGGTTAGAAGTAAATTAAATGTGTGAGGAGGGATAGGGTAAATAGGGAAAGAAGAATACATAGTGAGGAAAAATAGAATGGAGGAAAATACACAACTAGTAACTCTAACTTTGAATGTGAATGAGATGAATTCACCCACGAAATAGATATGGGTAGCAGAATTCACTGAAAATTAGAATCCAACAATGTGCTGTTTATAAGAAAAACAATTAAAAATGAAAGATACGCACAAAGTTAAAATATTATGCTAATGTAAGAAAAAAATCAGGGGCAGCAATCATGATCTCTCACAAAGTTAAAGCTAAAATAGATTTACTTAAAAGAGATTAACAGTGAAACTACACTATGCATTACCAAAACTATTCAATATTGTCTTTAAAATGTTACCGATGGCAATAAGAGAAGAAAAAGAAATTGAAGGACAGAATGGGAAATGAGATAATAAACTACCTTTTTGCAGGTTATTTTTTGATATATTTAGGAAATCTAAAGATTCAACTAAAAAGTTAGTTAAACAAGCAATAATTTTAGCAAAGCAGTAGGCTATAAAACAAACCCATATAAATTATCAGTATTTTTATCACCAAAAATATCACCAACAAAACCCTGCAAGAAGAGATAGTAAGAGACAATCCATTTAAAATAACTCTAAACAGTATAAAATACCTAGGAATATGCCTCCCCGAAAGACCCAAGAACTACACTAACAAAACTATAAAACATTCTTTATACAAATAAAGTCAGATTTAAATAATTGGAGACATACTAATTTTTTATGTAGGCAAAGTCAATATACTAAGACAACAATTTTACCTAACTAATCTACTTATTCAATGCTATCCTAATTAAACTACCAAAACAATTTTTACTGAGTTAGAAAAAATAATAACAAAATTTATTTGGAAAAACAAGTAGTCAAGAATTTCAAAGAAACTAATGAAAAAAATGTAAAGGAAAGAGATTTAGCAGTACCAGATCTTAAACTACATTATAAGGCAGCAATTTTCAAAATTATCTGGTACTGGCTAAGAACTAGAAAGGCAGATCGGAAGAACAGAGTAGATATACAATACACAGTAGTAAATGATTATTGTAATCTTGTGCTTCACACATGTAAAGATTTATGTTTTGGGGATAAGAATTCATTATTTGGTAAAAATTGTTGGGAAAGCTGGAAATCAGTCTGGTAGAAATTGGGCATAGACCAATATCTTAAACCATTTACCCAGACAAGGTCAAAATCTAGATATAAAAGGACATATCACAAGGAAATTAGATCACAGAACATATTACCTATCAGACTTAAGGATAGGAGAACAATTTATGAATAAACAAGAGATAGAAAGTATTGTGAGGTGTAAAGTGGATAATTTCAACTCCATCAAATTAAAAAAGGGTTGTACAAATAAAACCAATGTAGCCAAGATTTGAAGTAAAACAGAAAATTGGGGGTGGGGGTGGGGAACCTAATTATAGACAGTCTCTCAGACAAAGATCTTGTTTCTCAAATACATAAAGACCTTTGTCAAATTTCAAATATTATCAAATATTCAAAAAGAATACAAATCATTCCCGCATTGATAAATGGTCAAGGTGTATGAACAGGCAGTTTTTTGATGAAGAAATCAAAACTATATGGAGTCATAGGAAACAATGCTCTAGTCTCAATCATTATTGCTGAGAGATATGCAGTTTAAAATAACTTTGAGCTATCACCTTACACCTATCAGATTGGCTGATGCACAGCCATTGGAGGAATGGCTAAACAAGTTGTAATATATGATTGTGATGGAACACTACCATGCTATAAGATTGTTGTGGTTTTTATTGTTGTTTGTTTGTCCTTCATTCTCAAAGAGGACCAATGACATCAGGAAGGTGATGTTTTGATTTGCAAGTGAATTGGATTTAAGTGAGACAATGCTGTGCAAAGTCATCAGCCTCACTCTTTCCTCCAAAGCAATCCCGGTCCAGTGGCAAGACATAGATCAGGATGATTAGGGATGGCCCAAGATGCACTGGGAGACCTTAATCTTTTTAAGGTAAGGTCTTTCCCAGGTCTCAATTTATCTAAAGTAACATCCAGTCAATGATAAAGGCTAGGAAAGAAATGAGGCCAAAGATGGCCTCTTTTTGTGCTATAAGAAATGATGAGGTCTCTGATTTTAGAAAAAAAACCATGGAAATACTTGCATGAAATAATGAAAAGTGAAATGAGTGGCACCAAGAGAACACTGTACATAGTAACAGAAATATTGTCCTAAGAACAACTTTAAATGACTAATTCATCTTGAGTATCATAAATACTCTAACTACAAAGGATCTATGAAGCAACATGCTATCCACCACCAGAGAAAGAAGTGATAAATATATGTGTAATATGGTTTAACATATTTATAAATATGCATATGTAGATATATATGTGCATATGTGTATGAGTATGTGTGTTTAATTATAGCCTTCCCTATGATGGAGTGGGGAGGGAGAAAACAATTAAAAGTGCACAACAGAGCACAAAAGAAAAGTTAGAAGAAAGCACAGAAAAGCAGGATAGCTTTGAAAATAATCTACAATGTTTATTACATAGTTGTATTTTTAAAAGTAAATGATCTGAAATGGAAATCCATGGTTTTATATTGAATCCTCTCTTTATGTTGTGCTGTGTACATGGAAATGTTCTTTTTTTTTGGTCTTTTTGTATTTAAGTTCAAAATGAATAAAATATTAAAAAGTATCTAAAGATATGGTATATTGCATTAAAAATACTTCCATAAAGCAACATTATGAGTTTTCATAATACGATGAGCAACATTTTTATACTTTTGGTTTAATATATTGAAGAGTGAATGTGTAAATTGGTCATTAATTTAAACTAAAAGGAAAAAATGTACCAGTAAACAAAAATGATATTTGAGTGAGTGGTCCTAAATATGGTGGAATAATTGAAGTACTTCCTTTCCCACATCTCTAAGAACTCCTGAAATGGACACTCAAAATATACATCATTTCAGTGTAGTCTCCCAAGGTATTCTTGGAGTGAGACCAGAGATTTGAAATGTACCATTATTTGTGTTCCAAAAGCTCTCTTAAGGTCAAAAGACCTACTCATAATGCTTAATTCACTTAGCATTAAGTGGGACCAAATGATCTATTGTGATTATATTCTTTAACCTCATTTAGTCACAAAGATATGGCATTCTACCATTTTTTAGCAATTGGTAGGGTAATTGTTCTCAAGTTTGCTCCAGTCAGTTCGGTCTCATTATTCCCTCTGCCAAATATTTCTTTGCCCATCTTATTTTCCTGTTTAAATTCTGTTCATCTCTCAAGATTCATCTTAAGTCCCTGTGCCTCCGTAAAGCCCTCTGCTACATGTGTGACCTTGGCAAGTCATTTTCACCTTCAAGGAAGTCATTTTCCCCATTTGTAAAAAGAGTGAATTGGACTAGATGACTTAAAAGATCCTGTGACCTATACAAGTTTACACCAATGTAATGATAAAGAGCTGTCCTCAGGGTTAGGAAGCCCCAGGTTCAAATCTTGCCTTTGCCACATACTGGCTGCATGACTCTGGGCAAGTCATTTAACTCTGACCCTATAGGCAAGTCACAGTACTCTAAGCAACTCTCTAAGTTTATAAATCACAGAGAAGGTGCCAATTAGCATTGACAGAGGCAGTTTCTTTATTGGGGGGTTCTCAATATCAATGTAATCACAGATCTCTCTCCCTGTCCACTGTGACACTATGATTTTTTTTTGCCTACTATTACCAACATGGGTAATCAATCATCAGTTAAGACTAGATGATCTCTAAGTGCCTTTCTATCTTTCAATTCATGGTTCTTTGATCCTAACATGCCTGAAATTTCTATAGCATTTATTATATTTCCCACAAAATCTATCATGTTAAATTAAATTAATTGCATTAAATCAAATTATATTGTTGTGTTAAACTCCCCTCTCTCCAACTACACCATAAACTTGGTGTAAGCAAAGAATATGTTAGAGTTGGAATCAAAAAGATCTGAGCTCCCATCTCAGCTCATCTGGGTGAGTTGTTTTACCTCTCTGGACCTTGTTTTTCTCATCTATAAATTAAAGACTTGTCAGAGATAGAGAGGATCACAGGAGGTAAAATGTATAATTTTGGTCATATAAAATTAAAATGCTTTTACATAACTAAAACTAATGCAGTCCAAAGTAGAAGAAATATGGGAAACTAGGGGAAAAAAACTATAGCAAGTTTCTCTGATAAAGGTCTCATTTCTCAAATATGTAGGGAACTGAGCCAAATGTATATGAATAAGAGACCCTCCCAAGCTGATAAGTGGTCAAAGCATAAGGATATGAACAGGTAGTTTTTAGGGGAAGAAATCAAAAATATCAATAGTTATACAAAAATGTTCTAAATCACTAATAATGAGAAAAATGCAAATTAAAACAACTCTGAAATACCACCTCATAACTATCAGATTAGCTAAGATGACAGAAAATAGAAAAATGGTAAGTGCTAGGGGAGATATAGAAAAATAGGTACATCAGTGTACTTTTGGTGGAGTTGTGAAACGGTCCAACGATTCTAGAGAAGAATTTGGAACTATGTCCCAAAGGCTATAAAACTGTGTATACTCTTTGGTCCAGCAATACCACAAGTAGGTCTATGCTCCAAGGAGATCAAAGAAAAGGGGAAGGGATCTATATGTACAAATATGTATGTAATAGCTCTTTTCATGGTGGCAAAGAATTGGAAAATAAGGGGATTCCCACCAATTGGGAAATGGTTGAACAATTTATAAAGTATAATGGTGATGGAATACCATTGTGCTGTAAGCAATGGTGTAGGGGATATTTTCAGAAAAACCTTGGAAAACTTATATGAACTGATGCAAAGTGAAGTGAGCACAACCAGGAGAAGAATGTATACACTAACAGCAATATCATAATGATAATCATCTGCAAAAGACTTAGCAATTCTGATCAATACAATGATCCACCTCAGTTCCAAAGAACTCATAATAAAAATGCTATTCAACTCCAAAGAGAGAACTAATGGTCTCTGAGTACAGATTGAAATGTGGTTTTTTTCTTTATTTTTCTCAATAAATTAAGTTTACTGATATTTAGATTTGGATATGGAGATTTGGTTGGCAGAAATTCATATGTATAATGGATGTCATAATCTTGCCTTCCCAGTGGGTTGTGGTAGGGGTGGAGAGAAGAAGAGAATTTGGAACTGAAAATAACAATTTAAAAAATAAAAAAGCCCTCTGGAAAAATTATACAATGGTATTAGAGAAATTAAACTTAGACCAACACTTCATATCTTACATACAGATAAGCTCCAAATGGGTTTGTGACCTACATAAAAAAGGTCACATCATAAACAAATATAGAGAATTAAGGGAAAAGTTACCTATCAGATATAGGAAAAGGAGAAAAAACTAAGTCAGGAATGAAGAGAATCATTGAAGAAAAATAGATAACTTTGATTACATACAAGTAAAAATTCTTTCACACAAACAAATCTAATAAAGCTAATGTTAAAAGGGAAACAGTCAACTGGGGAAAAAGTCTTTATGACAAGTTTCCGACAAAAGGTCTCATTTTTAAGAAACTGATTCAAATTTATAAGAAAAAGAGGCATTTCCCCAACTGACAAATAGTTTAAAGAAACACGCATTTCCCAAGAGAAGAAAGTGAAGCTGTCTATAGCCAAGTGAAAAAAAATGTTGCAAATCACTATTAGTTAGGGAGATACAAATTAAAGTAATTCTGAGATTTTTACCTCATACCCTTCAGAGTGGCAAAGATGATAAAAATAGGAAAAACAATCAATGTGGAAGGGGCTGTGGGCAAACAAGCACATTAATGTACTGTTGGTGGGCCTGTTAATGGGTAAGATCATTCTGGAAAGAAATTTGGAATTATATTTCTACTGAAGGCATCACCATCCATTCAATACCCAGAGTCATCCTTGAGCCTTTACCTTTCTTCCTCCATCATATCCAATTATTTGCCGGTCCTGTGGATTCTACCTTTATGGTATCTTTAACAACGGTTGACTTCTTTCAATTCACACAGCCACCACCCTAGTTCAGATTTTGAATATAGCTTCACCAGACTATTATTCTAAAAAATTCCTAAATAGTCTCCCTGAAACACTCCTCTCCTCTCTTACTCATTTTCCACATAGATGTCAAATTTCATTGCTCAAATACCAGATTAATTCCTACTCAGAAAACTTCAATGGCTTCCTAATCACCTCTAGAATGAAATACAAACTTCTTTGTCCTTTAAAGCCCTACACAATCTGGCTCCAACCTAGAATTCCAGACATTTCACATAGCTCTTAAATGCTCTACATCAGGGTTGTTCAACCTTAGATTATCTTAGGGCCTCATTAAAATAAAATAACTATTCGAGGGCTGCACCCAGAATAAAAAATACAGTACACTAACGGAAAGCAGGGGAATGAGAGTCATCAATATGACAGGCGAAGGCTCGAAGCTCGAAAGCAAACACAAAACAACAAAGAGGCAACACAACAGTATAAAGGTAGGTGCATACTGACTAGTCTGCATGGTACAGACAGAACACATCCCACAGATCAATTGAAAATTCCGTACGATATGTTCTGACCATAATACTGCTTAAAAACACCAAAGAAAATTAACATCAAGATCATTTGTTAGTGATGGAATTAAAAAATCTAATACGCATTCCATGCAAATCATTTGTTTTTTCTGCTCCTGAAAATTAAAACCCACAGGCACAGGCAGGTGGGCCAGATTTTGGACAGCCCAGCTCTACATTATAGTCAAACTGGCCTAAGTGTTATTCCCCATAACTGGCACTCTTTCTCCTACCTTTATCCTTTTGCATGGGGGGTGGTATTCCTCTATAACTGGGATGCATTTTCTCCTTACCTATCCTTTAGGAATTTCTAGCTCTTTTCACAATGTAGTTTAATTGTCCCTTTCTTCAAAATGTTTTCCTCATTTCTCTCTATTGTTAAGCTGTTCCCATTACCCTCTCGTCTCCCCCAACCCCACTACAAAATTATTGGATGTACTATGTTATGAATAATGGATTGCTCATTCAGTTAGCAATAGGTTTATACGTGGATAGTTAGATCTTAACTAGATCCCTCCTTTCTTACAGCTCTAAAATCATTAGGGACATGAGTCAACAACTCCTCTGGTTAAAAGTCATTACATAATTTTCCTCACTTTGATGTATTCATTTCAATAAAACTACAACTAAAGAAAAGCCTTAGAGGAAATGTCTCATCTTACGCCATTATAATCATATTTGTGTCCTAAATGAGTAGCTAAATGAAAGGGACATCCTGGAATCATTCATTTGCAACACCAAATTAGCAAACTGAATGATTTTGGTGTGTTCACAGAGTAATTGATTAAATCATGTAACTTCAAAGGGGGCATCCTATCATACAGCTGCTCTATCTGACAAGAAAAGAGAAAATGCAATCTGAATATGTGATTGTGCATGAAGGGGAGTTTGGGAGATTGAAGCAGGAACCACATGACCACATGACCAAATATTTATTTTATAACTATTATAGTTTTTAAAAAGTCACATTTCCGTTAGGAGCAGGGTTTTAATCAGAAATTGTAGTGTGGTAAGCAAGAAGAGGGAAGTGACAATTTTCTAGTTCTATTAGCTCACTATGTAATCTTGGACATGTTGCTTTATTTCTCTGGATCTTACTTTTCCATTGCTAAAATGGTAAGAGGTTGAATAATAATGATAATGACAATAATAATATTAATAATAATAACAATGATGATGATAATGAGGATGAGGACATATCTCATGTTTATGTAGCATATTACTGCATAAGCACTTTTTTTTCCTAAAGAGGAATCACATAAACATGAAATTTCATAAAAGGACAAGATGTCAAAAGTCATGTAATCTAATCCCTTGCATGGGGTAGGCTCACCCAAAAAACTCTCCTTCCATAACATACCCATTCACTTTTCACTTGAAGTCCTCTAGTATGGGGGGAAACCCCTGAAGAAGATCATCCTACTTTTTAATGAAAGTTTGGACATCAAGCATGAGTCTGCCCTCCTGCAATTTATATCCAGTGCTCCTAGTTCTGCTCTCTGGGACCATAAATAGAATAAGCCTAATCTTTTTACATAACAGTTATTCAAAGACTTGGCATTAAAGAACTGCAGCTGAGCTCACAGTGGCTAGAATCTGACACTACTCCTTGTTTTGTACCCAACCACTGAACTGTGTGGACTGGGTTAAGTTCTGCGGAAACCTGATCTCTAATTAGGAGGATTAGGCTCCCTATGCTCATAATTCTTCACCCAGCTCATTCATAACCCAGTCCCTTCCTACTCTGCCAGTCTTCTTACAATTTATTCCACTCTACATACCCAAATCCAGTTAACAATTGTTTATCACTTGATGAGAAACAGCCTCAAATTTTTCATTGCATAGACTGGAAGCAGTTAAAGAATATCAATGCATGCTCTGTATAGCCCATCGGGAAGGACAAAATAGGAACATGATCTTTACTTCTGTTAAACTTGAAAATAGCTGTCATGTCCCGTAAGCCCTCCAGTCTTTAAACTAACCATCCACAGTTATCTCAAGTGATAGTACATTTTTTTTTGGCAAGGCAATCAGGATTAAGTGACTTGCCCAAGGTCACACAGCTACTATGTGTCAAGTGTCTGAAGCCAGATTTGAACTCAGCTACTCCTGACTCCAGAGCTGATGTGTTATCCATTGTACCACCCAGCCACTCCAGTGATAACACATTATTAAATACTTTGCCCTCTTGGTTGTTGTCGTCTGGACATTTAACAACCCAATGTCCCTCTTAAAATCTGGGGCCCAGAAATGAAGTTAATACATGAGATTTGATCTGATAAGGACAGAGCACAGCAAGACTATGAACTCCTCTAATCTGGACACTGTATATCTCAATGTAGCCTAATATAGCATTATTTATTTTGTCTCCCATGTTCCACTGTTGAATTCTATCAAGCTTATAGTTTGATAAAACTCCATTTGTTTTTCATGTGAACAAGGAGAGTCATGTTTCTCCTGTGGCATTTATTTTTTTTAAAGTCAAGTGTAGGATTAATTTATTTTGATTAAATTTCATTTTATTAGCTTTATTCAACCATTCTAACCTATTAGTAACTGTCTCGCAAGGCAGTGTGGTGTAGTAGACAGATATTTGGTCTGAGAGCAAGGAAAATTTGACTTGAAGTCTTGTCTCTGACATATACTAGCTGTGTGATCCTGGAGAAGTCACTTAACCTTTCAATCTCTTTGGTGAATCTTTAAAACTGTAAATTACAGATTATGTGAATTTCCTCACCAGGTGTTATCTGTACTGAAGAAATCATAGTAACAGCGCCTATCCCCAAACTGTCATACAATGTAAGCCTTTTGTCACCAATAAATTAAACATACTACCTATATCTTTATCCAAGTCATTGACAAAGCCAATATTGAAAAACACAAGTCTAAAGACAGATTGTTCCTAAGTAATTTTGAGACATTAATGACTACTCCTTGGGTCTGATTATTCAACCAGTTCTGAATTTACCTAACTGTATTATTGTGAAGCTCATATCTATCAATCATATACATGAGGATAGCACAAGAGACAAAGTCAGATAATTTGCCTAAGTCCAAATAAACTATAACTACTTCCCAGTCTAGTAACTGACAAAATGGAGATGAGTATAGCTTGGAGTGACCCATTTGTGATGAAATAAATGACCTTAATAATCACAGGGTTTTTAATTTATTTTTTTTTCTAAATAGCCATACATTGTCCCCTTAACGATATGTTCTGAAATCTAGGTAGGGAAATGGAGGCCTAGGAGAACTTACTCAATGTCACATAATTAGAAAATGTAGAAACTAAAAATTGAACCCAATTTCTCTAAAGCTAAGAAGGATGCTTTTTTCACTGTGCCAAAAGGTCTTTAAAGTTCCTTCTAGTTATAATACACGTTTAAAGCAATAGGTAGCATTCCTATGGACATACTTTGATACCTTGTTATATCAGTGATCTCAACGCCCTCTCACAGCATGTCTTACAACCCATCTATGTCTTTTCATACTTTATAATTCTTTTTTATGTTTTTTCTATAAATCCACCATAGGAGGTCCATCTAGCATTCTGAGAAGAACTTCTGCTAGATGTCTGGACACTGCGTGGAAGGAAGCCCCATACTTACTATTATATAATTGATTCAAAAGTTCAGAGAATATAAGAAGCTACTATGTTTCCTGTTTGTTGTTGACTATAAAAAACATTTGAATTGGTAGAACAAAATGCTGCCTTAAAGGTTCTCTTCCAATGATGTATCGTTAATGCAATGGTCAAAATCATACAGGATTCTTTTAAAGATGTAAAAACAGACATGACTATGTTCAACAACCCTCTGGTTATGATATAAAAGAAGGAATAAAACAAAGAGAAACATACATGAAAGGTGTCTCTCTATTACCATGTAGCTTTAATTTTTTTTTAATTTTTTAATTACCTGTAGCTTTAATTCTTTGAAGACTAGTTCTCAATGCCTCCTAGTGATACAGAATCACCTGAAAATAGTGATGTTAAAGAGATATACCTTTATTTCAGAGAAAATCCTGGGTTCATTAAAAGCACTGCAGAATTTCCCAAATGCAATCCAGTATATTCTCTTTCTTATCATGGCATTACATCCTATGATTGAAAAAAAAATGATATGTGACTAGTATAATCTACCTTTAAATGCAATGTGGCTAATTTCAACTTAGACTTAAATTCAACTAAGACTTAATCGTTGGTTGTCTTATGGTACCAATTAATGTTCAGTTTGGCTAATAGGTGAATTATTATTACATATACCTCACACCAGCATTGAAATAATGCTTTCGAAATGGTTTCACTGAAATAAACAGAGAAAGGGCAGAAGAGAACAAAATTCCCAAATAGTATACACACAGGTAGAGAACTGTTCATAAACAACATGGGGATGAATGCTTTAAAGATATGTCACATCTTCTAATGAACCATAAATATGAATGAGTGGTATCATGAAATTGATTATTCTGATTTTTAAAATTCATATTTAAATAGCCTTTAAGATTTAAATGGTGCATTCTTCATAATTCTATAAGTCCTAGAAGTTGTGACTTGAAAAAAAATTTTAAAGCTAATAAGTGTCAGAGTCGGGACGTGGAATCAGAAGACATTAGTGCAAATCCCAACTCTGTCTTTTACCAGTGTCTGATTACAGGAAAGTTACTTAGCTTCTTGGAGCCTCAGTTTCCTCACCTGTGAAATAGAGATAATAATATTTACAGTTTCTTACCTCGAAAAGACTGTTGTTAAGAAAACACACTGTAAGCTACAAAATGCCACAGAAAGATCAATTACAACTACTGTTATTGGAATCATAGAATAATAGTACCTTAGCATTTGGAAAAGGCTTTCTTCATGAAGCCTCCTATTTTTATGGGTGAGGAAAATGAGAATAGTGGATAGAGCACTACACCTAGAATCAAGAAGACGTAGGCTCTAATCTGGCCTCAGACACATACTAGCTGTGTGATCCTGGGAATGTCGCTTAACTTCTGTTTGCCTCAGTTTATTCAACTGTAGAATGGAGATAATGACAGCACCTACTTTGCAGGGTTGTCGTGAGGATCAAATGAAATAATATTTATAAAGCACTTAGCATATTGCCTGGCACATAGTAGGTGCTATAAAAATTCTTATTTCCCTCCCTTCCTCATGTCCCCCTCTCCCCTCAATATCACATGAGTAGTAAGTAGTTTAGCTGGGATTCAAACTCAGGTCTTCTTATTCCATATGCAGTGAAAGATCAACCATGCACAGAACACACAAAGTTGGGACCCGTTTTATTGAATGAAGGCATGGGTCAAATAGTCAGGCAGAGTCCAGGGCCAACACCAAGAAGTGTGAATGATGGCTAGAGTGATCAATCAAAGGACAAGCTTCATACCAGTCACAGAGAAAAGTCCTGGTTACACATTAGGCTTGTGAGACATGTCTACAATTCATCATCTCTGACAATGAATAACCATAAAGCATCTGCCATTCACCCAATGGAAGGGAAAATTAAACAACAGCAACCTTCGTGATTCGGTACTAAAAATATTGAGAAAGAGATAACATTTCTCTTGACCTAGAAGTGATATACTGAAAACTCAGAGTATTAGATAAGATAGCTGGATAAGTTCAATTTCCTTTGCTTATTTTTAGTTACATAGTAGGCACTTAATAAATACTTAATTGGTGGAAATGTGCATCTTGTGTTATTTTTTTCAAGAAGCATTTGTGAAGTTTTTTTTTGTCAATTCATTTAAACGTATTTAATATTTTAGTTTTCAACATTGATTTCCACAAGATTTTGAGTTACAAATTTTCTCCCCATTTCTACCCTCCCCCCATTCCAAGATGGCATATATTCTGATTGCTTCCTTCCCCAGTCAGCCCTCCCCTCTTTCATCCCACTCCCTGCCCCCATTCCCTTTCTCCTTACTTTCTTGTAGGGCAGGATAGATTTCTATGCCCCATTCCCTATATATCTTGTTTCCCAGCTGCATGCAAAAAACAATTTTTTAAAAAAATTTTTAAGCATCTGCTTTTAAAACTTTAAGTTCCAAATTCTCTCCCCTCTTCCCTTCCCACACACCCTCTCTAGGAAGGCAAACAATTCAACATAGATCACATTATGTAAAATACTTCCACAATGCTCATGTTGTGAAAGTCTAACTATATTTCCTTCCATCCTTTCCTGTCCCCCTTTATTCAATTTTCTCCCTTGACCCTCTCCCTTTTCAAAGGTGTTTGCTTTTGATTACCTCCTCCCCCATCTGCCCTCCCTTCTATCATCCCCCCTTTTTTATCAGCTTCCCCTTACTTTCCCATGGAGTAAGATACCCAATTGAGTGTGTATGTTATTCCCTCCTCAAGTTGGATCCAATGAGAGTATGATTCACTTATTCCCCCTCACCTGCCCCCTCTTCCCTTCCAACAGAACTGCTTTTCCTGCCACTTTTATGTGAGATAATTTACCCCCTTCTATCTCTCCCTTTCTCCTTCTCTCAATATATTCCTCTCTCACCCCTTAATTTTATTTCATTTTTTAGACATCATCCCTTCATATTCAACTCATCCTGTGCCCTCTGTCTATATTCCCTTCAACTCCCCTGATACTGAGAAAGGTCTCATGAATTACACACATCATCTTTCCATGTAGGAATATAAACATAACAGTTCAACTTCAGTAAGTCCTTTATGAATTCTCTTTCTTGTTTACCTTTTCATGCTTCTCTTCATTCTTGTATTTGAAAGTCAAATGTTCTATTCAGCTCTGGTCTTTTCATTGAGAAAACTTGAAAGTCCTCTATTTTATTGAAAATCCACATTTTGCCTTGGAGCATTATACTCAGTTTTGCTGGGTAGGTGATTCTTGGTTTTAATCCTGGCTCCTTTGACCTCTGGAATACCATATTCCAAGCCCTTTGATCCCTTAATGTAGAAGCTGCTAGATCTTGTATTATCCTGGTTGTGTTTCCACAATATTCAAATTGTTTCTTTCTGGCTGCTTTCAGTATTTTCTCCTTGACCTGAAAACTCTGGAATTTGGTGACAATATTCCTAGGAGTTTTCTTTTTGGGATCTTTTTAAGGAGGCAGTTGGTGGATTCTTTCTATTTCTATTTTATCCTCTGGTTCTAGAATATCAAAGATGATGTCTAGACTCTTTTTTTGATCATGGCTTTCAGGTAGCCCAATAATTTTCAAATTATCTCTCCTGGATCTATTCTCCAGGTCAGTGGTTTTTCCAATAAGATATTTCACATTGTCTTCCATTTTTTCATTCCTTTGGTTCTGTTTTATAATGTCTTGGTTTCCCATAAAGTCACTAGTTTCCACTTGCTCCCATCTAATTTTTAAGGTGATATTTCCTTCAGTGGTCTTTTGGACCTCCTTTTCCATTTGGCTAATTCTGCCTTTCAAGGCATTCTTCTCCTAATTTGCTTTTTGGAGCTCTTTTGCCATTTGGGTTAGTCTATTCTTTACGGTGTTATTTTCTTCAGTATTTTTTGGGTCTCCTTTAGCAAGTCATTGACTTGTTTTTCATGGTTTTCTTGCATTACTCTCACTTCTGGTCCCAATTTTTCCTCTACTTTTCTTACTTGCTTTTCCAAATCCTTTTTTTGAGCCCAATTCATATTTTTTTTGGAGGTTTTTGATGTAGGCTCTTTGACTTTGTTGACTTCTTCTGGCTATATGTCTTGCTCTTCTTTGTCACCAGAAAAGGAATCTAGAATTTGAGTTTGAGTCTGAGTTCATTTTTGCTGCCTGTTCATGTTCCCAGCCAACTACTTGACCCTTGAGCTTTCTGTCAGGATATGACTGCTTGTAGAGTAGAGAATACTTTGTCCCAAGCTTTAGGGTCCAAGTACTGCTGTTTTCAGAACTACTTCTACTCCACCATCCTCCCAGGTTCTGTCACAGCAGTGCTCCTCCTCCCCCAAGATTTGCCAACCAGGACTGCAATATAGATCCAAGCAGGGCACAGTGAGAGAATCTGCTTTTGTGCCCACAAAGTGCTCCTTGCACTTCTGCTCTGATCTGCTGCTAGATTCCTCCCACTGTGTGAGCCAGGGATTTGGGAAGCGGCTGATGCTGGGGTTCTGGAAGCAGCCTCAGGAGCTTCCTGCTGCTACTATGCCACTGCTGTACCACCACCCCCAGAGCTGGAGGCTGGGCCACTCTGAACTTGATCCCGCAGTTTCCCCCTAACCTGCTCTTTGGAGTTTGTGGGTTGAGAAGTGTGGTAACCGCCACAGCTCACTGTTTCATGGCCCCAAAGCCTATTCCAGCTGGCTGATTCCAGGTCTGGTCTATTGTGGCACGACCTGCGCTGGGCTGCCCTCTGCTCTCAGCACCATGCAATAGATCCCTTCCCAGCAACCATCCAGGTTCTCCTAGGCTGGAAACCTGTTTCCCTCTGCTATTCTGTGGGTTCCGCAGCTCTAGAATTTGTTCAGAGCCATTTTTACAGGTGTTTGGAGGGATTTGGGGGAGAGCTTATGCAGGTTCCTGCTTTCCAGCCACCCTGTGAAGGTTTTTTTTAAAAGGAAAATGTCAAATTAATGCCATTTTCCCCCTTTGCCCTGCTCACTCTGAAAAGTAAAATCAAGCTTTCTACTAAAAGCTTAAAGAGTGCAGATTTCTATTTCTTCCAAAGATCTGTTTTCTTGCTTTTTGATATGTTAATTATTATGGTCATATTATAATATATATATGTGTATATGTATATACATAAATTTATTTATTTATAGCCCTTGTGCTCATTTATTCTTTCTCTGTCCTTATTGTACATTAAGCTAAAATAACTGAAGAGGCAAAGCATTGTGTTACAGAAGAAGCAGACTGAGGGCAAAGAGACAGGACAAATGTCACTAGATAGCCAAAATGTTCATCAGCATCTATCGTATTCCTATTTGAGGATTAAAACATTAGGGGATAGAAGGAAGAAGAGGAGCAATACGATGTGGTGGCAACAGTAAAGGACTTCGAGTCAGAAAACCTTAGTTAAATATTATTTAGTAGATGCTAGACCTTGGCCAGGTCACCTGATTTCTCCAGGCCTCAGTTTCCTTATCTGTAAAATGATTTCTAAGTTTCGATCAAGCAATAAAATGGTTTGATTCTAAGAGGTGTAGTATTGATGTGATCAGAGATCTTTCCCACCCATTCAATAGGTCTCAGGTGGGCCTACATGGAAAAGCTTGATTATATCTTTGTTTGTAAGTAGGCCTAAAGCCCCTACTTACTAGGTGCTAAGCTGATGTGGGTGTGAAGCCTTCAGGACCCTAATGCGAGTTGCTAAGACCAGAGCCAATGGTATGTGCACTGAGTTCTAGTCAATCATGAATTCAGCCAATTAGAGACCTGAGTTCCAGCCAGTCAGATGATAGCTAGGACTGTATATAAAGAGAGCCCAGAACTGAGATCAGCAGAACTGAGAACAGCATAACTGAAAGCAGCAGAATTCAGAAGCAGAAGTCAAGTAGACAATGAGGCAGCAGACAATGAGGGAGAGCCAGCATCGAGAGAGACTGCAGAGTGGAGAGTACAGAACAAGAAAGTTTCAGAGATCAAAGAGCAGAATCTTCAGAGAGTTACAGAAATTGGAATTCAATCCATGGAGAAGGAGCAGGAACTGGGAGTCAACAGAGCTGCAGAAGAGAGTCCTGAGTGGAGAGTTAAGATTCATGAGTGATTGTTTACAAGAAGGCCCTAGCAGCGGGGGAGGTTACAGGATGACTTGGTTCCTTGCTTTGATACTGTGTTATAATTTCCTTGTTACTACATTGAGGTGGGCTTACTGGTTTTGGAATATAATTGCTACTATATTGAATTGGAGATATTGGTTTTTGGATTTGATCCTCTGGAGTCTAAATAAATGTTATACTTCCTCTGCCTCCTACATAGAGTGTTTTTCATACTCCGTGATTCCGAGCCATTCAGGCATGTTCAAGGTCATCCTTGAGGTCATGAATCTTGCCCTACTGACACAAAAAGAAACAAAAAAAGATGCTAAAGTGAGATGTCAAAGATATAGAAGGAAATCAAGAAGGTGGTACTAGTTAAGGAGCAAGTGTCAAATGTGTCACCACATTCTTCTGGCTACAAAGAAGTCAAGAAAGATAACTAAGAAAAGGTTATTGGATGGGATGGTTGGGATTATAATTGTTATAATCAATAACTGATGTATAAAGTCAGATTTTCCTACTGAATGCTAAGGTTATGCTGACAAAGCTCTAAGAAGAGGAGACTTGGTAATTACTTAGTATTAACATAGTTAAGTATAGACATATGATACAGAACCCCAAAATTCTCTTAGCATCTGTACTTTATCAGTTGGCCTGCCCAGAATTAATCACATTTGGGCAATTGCCATACATTTTATTAGGATATTAAGGGAAGAAGATAAGATTATGTAATAAATCTTTTCACGGTCTTTGTATAGTAGGATCTTCCGGATTAGTTAAATATTATTCCTACATGAATAAACTGCTCAGTCTAGAGTCAGAAAGACCCAAATTTACATCCAGCCTCAGACACTTATTAGCTGTGTGACCCAGGGAAAATCATTTAACCTCTGTTTTCCTCAGTTTCCTGAACTATAAAATTTCATGGTTTTTTTCATTCCTAATTTATTTAGTTCCTCTGCAATCCTCAATATCTCTTCTTTTCTGCTTATTTTATATTTTTATTTGTTGGATTCCTAGTTTTTTAAAATTTATATTCAGTTCATTAATTCTGGTTTTTTTTGTTTTGTTAATTTATGTTTGTAATGATATGGTTTTTCTCCTGAGTATTGCTTTATATGTATCCTAGAAATCTAGGTACATTTTTTCTTTGCTATTGTATTCTTTACATAATTATTGTTTTTTATGATTTATTCTTTGATCCACTCACTAATTAGGATTTTCTTGTTAAGTCTTCATTTGGGTCTATAGCTTTTGTTTGTTGTCCATGAACTAATGACGATTTTTATTATGTAAGGTCAGTAAAGAATGTACTATTATCATGTACTACTCTTCTGTCAATTTTTTAAAAAGTTCCATGTGATGCTAAGAGGTATGCACATTATTTTGCTACCCCATTTAGAATAACCCCTAAGTATTTTAACTAGTTTCTCCAGGAATCTGTTCAGTTCCATTTGTTTCCTTTTAGCTTGTAAACTTCTTCAGGCTGCAAATAGATGAGACTAGAGACAGACTGATGATAGTTGGTTGCCATGGGGCACATGGTAGCCACCTGAAATCTTTTGGTGGGCTGCAAGCAGACCATGGGCCATAAATTGTGCAGGCCTGTGATAGATTAATCCAAACTAAGAGGGGGATATTAAAAGTCTCCTGTCAATGTTGTGTGATTGTCCATGTTTTCTTTATTAATTAGAATGCTAAAGCATTGTCACATATATGGCTATTAGTCATAGTGGTTTATTGTCTGTGGTTCATTTCAGTATAATGTAATTTCATTGTCAATTCTTTTTTATTTTTTGAATGTTTGTTTTTGCTTTATCAGATAGCATTGCAATGCCAGCTTTTTTGGATTCATTTGCTCCACAGTAAATTGTTTTCATCCACTCAATTTTATTTTGTGTATGCCTTTTTTAAAAACAGTCTCTTGTAAGCAACAGATTGTAGGGTTTTTTCTTATCCAGTTTGTTTGTCTTATTGTACTATGTAATCCATTCACATGTAAAGTTATGAGGTTTTAGTTTATATTTTATCTATCTGTATCTAACATTTTTTAAGTTATAAATGTTTCCCTCTTTTCCTATAAACAATTACCTTACCTTAAACTTTTTTTAAGGTGACTTTTTCCCCACTGACACTCTTCTCACTCATGATCTCTTATTCTCATCTGTTACCCCTTTGGGATTTTGTTTATTAGTTCCCTTTTTTCTCCTGCTTTTATCTGGTCATAGAATTTTTTTTCTGGTTATCTGGTTTTCTTCCCCTCTCATTTAGTCACCCTTTGTCTCCTACCATTCAACTAGTCTTATTCATGAGGTTTTGTTTTTTTTTTTCTATTCAAATGTTATTTTTAAGCTTCCAATTATTTATTTCAAATATTCTTTCTTTTTTGAATGTCAAACTACCTCCCTCTCTCCCAATTCTTCTCTGCCTACTGAAAAAGCAAGCAATATATCAATAATACATTTGAAATCATGCAAAAACACATTTCCTATTAGCTATTTTTAAAAAAAAGCAAGAAAAATAAAATAAGAAAAATATACTTCAATTTGCACTCAGAGTTCATCAATTCTCTCTCTGGAGGTGGATAGCAATTTTTTTCATCATGAGTCAATGTTTTATTTTTTATAAATTTAACTCATTTCTATACTCAGTATATATTTGAGAAATGAGGCTTTTATTAGAGAAAATTGGTGTAAACCTTTTTTATGTTACTTCATTATCTATGGTACCTTTTAGCATAATTTAATTTCCCAGATTATCTCTTTTAATTAGGTCTATTTTTGCTTTTGCTTTGTCTGAAATCACAATTGCTACTCCTGCCTTTTTACTTTAGCTGAAGAATATTAGATTCTGCTCCAGCCCTTTATTTTAACTCTGTGTGTATCTTCCTGTTTCAAGAGTGTCTCCTGTAAATAACGTATTGTTGGATTCTCATTTCTATTCCATTCCACTATCTGCTTTCCTTTTTCCTTTTATGTGTTAGCTCATCCCATTCACATTCACAGCATTCACACCTATGGTTACTGTGTAATTCCCTCCATCTCATTTTCCTCTCTCTCTCTCTCTCTCTCTCTCTCTCTCTCTCTCTCTTCTCTCTCTCTCTCTCTCTCTCTCTCTCTCTCTCTCCTGTCCCTTCTCAAAAATCTATTTTTTCTTCTAATTACTGCCTCCCTTAATCCTTTTTATCCTCCTCTTTCTCTCATCTCTTTCTATTCCTATTGGATAAGTTGCATTTCCATACTCAACTGAGTGTTCCTGTGTATATGTGTATGCTCCCCTCTCTAAACCAATGAGAGTAATGTTCAAGTCCTGCCCACCACACATACCCCTTCCCCTCCATTATAAAAGCTCTTCTTTGCACACCTCTTACATGTGAGAAAATTTGCTCCATTCTGCCTCTCTGTTCTCTCAGTGCATTTCTCTTTCTCATCCCTCCATTTTTCTTGGAGATCATTCCAAGATAATCAACTCACACCCATGCCCTCTGTCTATATAAAGTCCTTTTAACTACCCTAATAATGATACAGTTCTTAGGAGTTACAAGTATCATTTTCCCATAAAGGAATGTAAACAGTTTAACTTTATTGAGTCCCTTATGATTACTCTTTCATGTTTACCTTTTTATGCTTCTCTTGAATCTTGTATTTGAATGTCATATATTCTATTCAATCCTGTTCTTTTCATTAGGAATGCTTGAAGTTCTCTGTTTCATTAAATATCCATTTTTTTCTCTGAAAGGTTATACTCAACTTTGCTGGGTAGGTTATTCTTGATTATAAGCCTAGTTCCTTTGTCTTCTAGAATATACACATACATACATATATACACATATGTGTTTATATATACACACATACATATCCATATATAATATCCATATATATGTATGTATATCATATTCATATCACATTCTGCTCCTTTAACATGGAAGCCACTAAGTCTTATGTGAGCGTGACTGTGTTTCCATCATATGCAAATTGTTTCTTTCTGGCTGCTTGAAGCATTTTCTCTTTGACCTGGGAGATCTGGATTTTAGTTATCCTATTCCTGGGAGTTTTCATCTGGGCATCTCAGGAGGAGATCAGTGGATTCTTTCCTTTTCTATTTTATCCTCTGGATCTAATCTGTCAGGGTAGTTTTCCTTGATAATTTATTGAAATATGATGTCTAGGCTTTTTCTTTGATCATGACTTTTAGGTAGTCTAATAATTTTAGGTAGTCTAATAATTCTTATCTCTCCTTATTTTCCAGGTCAGTTGTTTTTTGATGAGGTATTTCACATTTTCTTCTATTTTTTTTTCATTCTTTTGATTTTGTTTGATTGATTCTTGATGTCTCACAGTCATTAGCTTCCACTTGCCCAATTCTAATTGTTAAGGAACTATTTTCTTCAGTGAGCTTTTGTACCTCCTTTTCCATTTGGGCAATTCTGCCTTTTATGGAGGTCCCTTCAGTGGATTTTTGTGTCTCTTTTTACCATTAGAATAATTCTATTTTCTAAGGTGTTATTTTCTTCAATATATTTTGTGTTTCAGGTGGAGCCAAGATGGTGGCTGGAAAGCAGGGACTAGCATGAGCTCCCTGCCAAGTCCCTCCAAAAACTTATAAAAGTGGCTATGAATCAATTCTAGAACTGCAGAACCCACAAAATAGCAGAGGGAAGCAGCACTGCAGCCCAGGACAGCCTGGATGATCGCTAGGTGAAGTCTATCATGCACGGAGCTGAGAGCAGAGAGGAGCGGAGCAGAGCCCAGCATGAGCTGCGCGGACCAACCAGACCAGGAGCTGGGAGGAGCAGGCCCTAGCACCCTGAATCAGTGAGCTGCAGCAGTTGCCAGATTTCTCAACCCACAAACACCAAAGACAACAGAGAAGAACTGCAGAACCCACAAAATAGCAGAGAGAAGCAGGGCTCTAGCCCAGGACAGCCTGGATGGTCTATCCCACATGGATCTGGGAGAGGAGTGGAGCAGAGCCCAGTGTGAGCCACACGGACCAACTGGACCAGGAGCCAGGTGGAACAAGCCCTAGCACCCTCAATCAGTGAGCTGCAGCAGTTACCAGATTTCACAACGCACAAACACCAAAGACAACAGAGAAGGTTAGTGGGAAAAGCTGCTGGGGACAGGGTGATAGAGTTCAGAGTTCAGCCACTGCCCCAGGGGCAGCGGAAGTAGGGCAACTACAGAACTACAGCTGCAGTTGCTTCCAGCCCCAGGCCCACCTGGTGGGAGGAATTAAGTGGTGGATCAGAGCAGGAGTGCAGAGCCTACTGAAGATCTGAGTCCAGTCCAGGTT
This sequence comes from Trichosurus vulpecula, assembly GCF_011100635.1. Classification (NCBI taxonomy): domain Eukaryota; kingdom Metazoa; phylum Chordata; class Mammalia; order Diprotodontia; family Phalangeridae; genus Trichosurus; species Trichosurus vulpecula. The sequence goes on from NC_050574.1 coordinate 383,443,343, forward strand.
GGGGGTTCTTGGGGAAGAATGAGTGCTGGTGTGGCAGAGCTGGCACATCCGCCCAAGCTTGGAACAAAGTACTCTTTACTCTACAAGCAGTCATACCCCACTGAAAAAATCAAGGGTCAAGTAAGTTGGCTGGGAACATGGCCAGGCAGTGAAAATGCACCCAGACTCAGTCTCAGATTTTGGAATCTTTCTTGGGTGACAAAGAAGACCAAAACATAGAGCCAGAAGAAGTCAACAAAGTCAAAGAGCCTACAACAAAAGCCTCCAAGAAAAACATGAACTGGTCTCAGGCCATGGAAGAGCTCAAAAAGGAGTTGGAAAAGCAAGTTAGAGAAGGAGAGGAAAAATTGGGAAGAAAATGAGAAGGATGCGAGAAAACCATGAAAAACAAGTCAATGACTTGCTAAAGGAGACCCCCAAAAATACTGAAAAATATACTGAAGAAAATAGCACCTTAAAAAATAGACTAACTCAAGTGGCAAAAGAGCTCCAAAAAGCCGATGAGGAGAAGAATGCCTTGAAAGGCAGAATTACCTAAATGGAAAAGGAGGTCCAAAACACCACTGAAGAAAATACTACCTTAAAAATGAGATTGGAGCAAGTGGAAGCTAGTGACTTTATGAGAAATCAAGATATTATAAAACAGAACCAAAGGAATGAAAAAGTGGAAGACAATGTCAAATATCTCATTAGAAAAACCACTGACCTGGAAAATAGATCCAGGAGAAATAATTTAAAAATTATTGGACTACCTGAAAGCCATGATCAAAAGAGCCTAGATATCATCTTTCAAAAAATTATCAAGGAGAACTGCCCTGATATTCTAGAGCCACAGGGCAAAATAGAAATTGAAAGAATCCACAGGTCGCCTCCTCAAATAGATCCCAAAAAGAAATCTCCTAGGAATATTGTCGCCAAATTCCAGAGCTCCCAGATCAAGAAGAAAATATTGAAAGCAGCCAGAAAGAAACAATTTGAGTATTGTGGAAACCCAATCAGAATAACCCAAGATCTAGCAGCTTCTACATTGAGATCGAAGGGCTTGGAATATGATATTCCGGAGGTCAGTGGAGCTAGGATTAAAACCAAGAATCACCTACCCAGCAAAACTGAGCATCATGCTCCAAGGCAAAACATGGACCTTCAATAAAATAGAGGACTTTCAAGCTTTCTCAGTGAAAAGACCAGAGCTGAATAGAAAACTTGACTTTCAAACACAAGAATCAAGAGAAGCATGAAAAGGTAATCAAGAAAAAGAACAAGAAAAAGAAATCACAAGGGACTTACTAAAGTTTAACTGTTTTGTTTACATTCCTACATGAAAAGATGATGTGTATGATTCATGAGACCTCAGTATTAGGGTAGCTGAAGGGAATATGCATATATATATATATGAGAGAGAGAGAGAGAGAGAGAGAGAGAGAGAGAGAGAGAGAGGGCATAGGGTGAGTAGAAGATGAAGGGATGATATCTAAAAGAAATAAAATCAAATTAAGGGATGAGAGAGGAACATACTGAGAGAGGGAGAAAGGGAGAGATAGAATGGGGTAGATTATCTTGCATAAATGTGGCAAGAAAAAGCAGTTCTGTAGGAAGGGAAGAGAAGGCAGGCGAGAGGGAATGAGTGAATATTGCTCTCATCAGATTTGACCTGAAGAGGGAATACTATACACACTTAACTGGGTATCTTACCCCACAGGAAAGAAGGAGGAAGAAGATAAAAGGGGGGGGGGAAGATAGAATGGAGGGCAGATAGGGGGAGGAGGTAATCAAAAACAAACACTTTCAAAAAGGGACAGGGTCAAGGGAGAAAATTCAATAAAGGGGGATATGTTAGGAAGGAGCAAAATATAGTTAGTCTTTCACAACATGAGTATTGTGGAAGGGTTTTACATAATGATACTCATGTGGCCTATGTTGAATTGCTTGACTTCTTAGAGAGGGTGGGTGGGAAGGGAAGGGAAGAGGGGAGAGAATTTGGAACTCAAAGTTTTAAAAGCAGGTGTTCAGAAAACAAAAGAAAAGTTTTTGCATGGAACTAGAAAATAAGATACACAGGCAATGGGGCATAGAAATTTATCTTGCTCTACAAGAAAGGAAGGGAAAAGGGGATGGGAGGGGAGTGGGGTGGCAGAAGGGAGGGCTGACTGGGGAACAGAACAACCAGAATATATGCCATCTTGGAGTGGGGGTGAGGGTAGAAATGGGGAGAAAATTTGTAATTCAAACTCTTGTGAAAATCAATGCTGAAAACAAAATATATTAAATTAAATAAACTAAAAAAATGATCAAAAAAAACAAAAAATATATATATATTGTGTTTCTTTTCATCAAGCTGTTAATTCTCTTTTCATAATTTTTTTACATTCTTTCCATTTATTTTCCCCATTTTCCTCTATCACTCTTATGTCTTTAAAAAAAAAAAACTTTTCCAGGAATTCTTGTTTGGTTTGGGTCCAATTAACATTTTTCTATGAGTCTTTTTTGTAACTTTTTCCACATTATTGTCTTCTGAGTTTATGTCTTGTTCTACCCTCTCATCATATTAGCGTTTTATGGTCAAATTCTTTTTTTGTTGTTTGCTCATTTCCCCAGCTTATTCCTTGACTCTAAACTTTAGTCTAAAGTTGGACTCTGCTCATCTGGGGGTGGGGAGGCATTGTCCTACGCTTCAGGCTTTTTTGTGCTTCTGGTTTCAGAGCTAGTTCTGCGGGTCTGCATGTTTTGTTGCTTCCAAGGTGATTTGATCCTGGGATAGGCATGGTTACTGCTTTCCTGTTCTGTGCTCTTTCTAACCCTTTTTGCTAGTAGGGTGGGAGGTAGAGGAATAGCACTGAGTAAGATCAGGGTAATTGAGCTTCAGTTCATCGGTTTGGGGGAGGGAGGTTGTTTTGTATTGTTTTCTTTAAAATCTTCTCTTGCTTTCTGGGTGTACTAGAGCATGGATACTGCTGAAGTTGCTTTATCTTTGGCCCATAATTTCTTTCTTGGAGAGGTTTGAAAAGTTGTAAGGATCAGAGAAATTGTTGTTCATGTGATACTAAAGTCTAACTTAACTTTTAAAGAGCTTCAGTTTCTGCTTCTATAAATTGTGGATAAGTAATATTTGAACTCTGCCTCACAAGGTTGCAGTGTGAAAAGCAGTTTACAATCCATAAAGTGCTATTATAAACACGAGTTATTTTTATTATTTCTTTGAATTATAGTGTATCAGAACAGAAATAGATTAATGCTTTGAAATTTTACCATTCAGAGTCCCTATGTGCCCTCTGTTAATAATGTAGAATACTAGTCCTACCTGTCTTATAATGAAGATTTTATTTATTATATAGTGATTAATTTTTTCCTGAACCTAATTTTACATGGACAAAATGAGAGAATATATTTTCAAGTGACAAAGGATGGCAAAAGAAATTTAAGTATTTCAAATCACACATGAATAGTCTTTAATAAATAAAGACTTGGAATTGTACTTTGGAACATTCCCTTTCATTCAGAAATAAACACATAATATGCTCCATAAGTCAGCACTATAAAAAATTTAGGTTTATTTTGTTGCTTTTGATTAGGTGTTTCTAAAAGAATTTTACTTTCATTCATTTTGATGAGACAAGTTCTTCCCCTGCAGAGTCATCTCTGGGAACAAACTGCTTCAAAATTTACATGGCTGCTTCCAATTAAATCAATGAGCATATCCTGAATTTTTGTGAACCTCTTAAAATCTATGATCATATCCTGAATTTCTGTAAACTACTTAATTTGCTAGGAAATCCTCTTCCAACAGGACACAGAAGAGTTAAGTGGAGACCCAGACAGTCTCTTGCTGATCTGGTAATGAGTAAGCAATGTAGCCGCATGTCAGTAGCTTGTTGTGAACTCCGGTAACCCAGCTGATCCCTTGACTTGCCAAAGCTGGAGGAGGTAATCAGCTTGACCTATGTGACCTTCCTGAGGCTGTTGGGTGTCCTGCACCGAGAAGCTTTTTTGCATATGACTCCTACATGCTGCTTAGCTGAGTATGAATCCCTTTTATAACAACTGAACCTGAGTCAGCTGTGAGAGGTAACATAATATAAATTAGTCAGTTATATGTTGCACAATATAGTAGGTACTTTTTTTTTAATTTAATGGGAACATATCCGGGAAATCCCAAAAAGATTTCCAGGAACAGCTATGACATCTGCCCTTCTAGATTTATTAAAATAAATTGAAGCTTATATAACAGTCTGTCAGCACTTCACATATCTTAGTGGAGTTATGTTTCATCAAGTGGTCTGTTTTCTAAATTTCACAGATTGATTTATTTTTATTTTTTTCATTTGGTTACAATCATTCCCAAAGTATGGCGTAAGCTCAAGGGTGTCACATAGATATTGTTTACTCTATGGATTAAGAATATATTTCAGTGCTTTCTAGAAGTACTTCTTACTCTCACTTGCCTGAAAGCAGCTTTAAATATGACTCAAAATCCTTTGGGGCCCGGCAAGTAACCAAATATATTCTGGTTAAAAATAATGATAACAATGACAGGCTAGTAGTTAGTTGGTTCTAGACTGTTGATTCTACTATTAGACTAGAACAAGGTATAGAGCAGTAAACAATATCTCCTTTGAAAGAATAATTCAAATAGTAAAGGTTAACCCATCATGAAATACGAAAATACAGAGAAACATCATGGAGCAACATCAATTTTCCTGCCTATCAAATAATAACACTTATTTCAGTGTTATTTTAAGATTCAAATGAAATACATATAAGTTGCTCTTCAAATCTTAAAACTGCTATATCAGTGAGAGAAATGATGTTTTCATCTGTTTTAGCTCAGCAGGAAGTTCTTCACTCAACAAGCTAGAGACAAATTCTTTTCAGGTGGTCACTTCAACAGAAAATATAATCGTTGTACTGAGGACTGTGACAGGCCTGAGAACAGGGGCTTATAGATCTTGTTTGAAAAAATATATAATTTCATGTAGTATTTATAATAACAAAATACATTTTTTCTGCTTAATTCTTTGCTGAGTTCTTGTGTCCTCTTGATGACCCATTGCCTTTTAAATGTCATCCATGTATTGCTTTCCATATGAAAAACACAGAAGAAAACATTGCAGTGGGACTGATCTAGGAAACGATGCAAAAGTTTAAGATGTAACCAATGGTCAGATATCATAAAACATAGCTTTCTTTTAGGCTAGCACATACGGTTGGATCAGCTAAAAAAGCTGCTTCCTTTGCTACATTAAGCTTAACATTATGTTTCTACTTTGATCTTCAGGGAAAATACAAAGTTTATTGAAATTTGAAACAACAGATGGGAAATGTTACTTGAGAGAAAGGTTTAAATAATGAGATACATGCATTATATTTCTATATATCTTCACACACGTAGGTAAAGATTTTTTCCTGTGGTTCGTAGTTGTAGTCAAATTTATATGCATACATATGCAAACATAATATTTATATGCGCCATATAAATATATTTGAATTTATTTGCAAATGTAAACATTTGCTTCTATATTATGTAAGCTCTTTGAGCCTTAAAGGCGGACTACTTCATCTGTGTCTTTGTATTGAGTATACCTAGTACTCTATAAATGTTGATTGATTTATTTATTAAATAGGATAATAGAGCTAACATAAGTATTACATATGTGGATATATTTGACCACAACCATAACACACAGGCAGACTATATAGAAGCTGTACTTTACCCAGATTTGTTTGGGATCTATAGGCTGGTAGGTTGATACAGGCAGAGTACAGACAATGTCAGTGCATCCAAACATCAGCATGGAAATCATAGAAATATATTCAGCATCTAATGACCAAATAGAACTATTATATCAAAATATATGTCATGTGCTGGATTGAAGTGGATCATGTATCATTAAAGTTGGAATCTGATAATCAATCATAAAATCTATGCCACCACCTACTGATTATAAAAAAATGTCTCTATAATTTTTAATCACATGTTTTCTAGTTATTTTATTAAGACCTCTGATCCAATGTGTAGAATTCTATTTCAAAGAAGGTCGCTTAAGGCCATGTATTTATTTTGCCCAGATGGAACTTCATAGCTTTATAAATTTGACCTATTCTACTCACATTAGAATAACAGAGTAGATTCTTAACTCTTTTTTTGCTTTATCATTCTTTGTCACTCTCCCAGAATAAAACATCTACACTACCTCAGAGGAAGAAAATCTTTGTCTAAAGCCTCTTTGTGAAGCAGAGCCATTTTTATAAACTTAGTGGATTTTACATTTGATTGATTAAAACCTAATTATTCTACCAGCCTCCTATATGTATTCCTGCTTGCTCAGTTCAATATACTACCTAATGTCTATTTAGTATATACTGATCTCTCCTGTTACTAATAATCTTTTAATTGCCACATTTATGACCTTTTCTCAATCCTCATTTTTCATGACTTATCTGCAGCCTTTGGCACTGTTAACCACTCTCTCCTTCAGGATTCTCTCTCCTCTCTTGGTTTTCTCTACACTGCCCTTTCTTGGTTTTCCTAGCTGTCTGACTGCTCCTTTCCTGTCCTTCCTGTTGGTTCATCTTCCATATGCCCATATTTGGGGGTCTGGTCTGGGCCTCTGTCACTCTTTTCTCTATACTCTCTCATTTGGTGATCTTATCACCTTCCATGACTTTAGTTATCATCTCTATGCAGATCCAGCCCTAATCTCTCTCTGAAGCCCCAGTCACTCATCTTCAACTTTTCAAACTGGATATTCCATACACATCTCAACTCAACATTTCCAAAAGTGTGCTTATCTTTCTCATCAACCACTCAAACCTCTAAAACAAAAATATGTCCCAAAGAAAGAAACTTCAGCTGTTTCCATAATTTAGGACACCCAGAATCCAGAAGAAAGTAAAAACAAATAAACCAACCCCTGAACTGACTTCTACAGTGAGCTTATTCAGCACACCTCCCCCATGCTCCCTGCTACCGGCAGCTAGGTTACACTAGACTAGTCACACAGGATCAAAACAAAACCCAACCCCATACCCTAGTTTCCCCTCCCTTTTTCTAGTGCCATGGAGATGTCTGCTCCTGGTTACTAAAGCCTGCTCAGGCCTGGATAGATAGCCAGCCAGTGTGTCTCTACAGAGCTCAAAACCACATCCACCCATTCCTCTTCCCAGAGCCTCAGAGCCCCAAAGTACAAAAGTTAGGAAAAGGAGTGGGGATAGGACCTTGGGACAGGAAGTAGTGTTTTATGTATGTATATGGCAGGAGGTGGGGGAGTGGGGGTTGGGGTGGACATGGATTGCTCTCCACTAAGCCTGAGGGAAACTACTTAGCACACATTTGGAGCCAGTTGTTCACTCAAAAGTCACTTGGGGCAGAGACCTAGACTGATGTACCATGAATTGCTTAGTGTGAGGGAAGTTGTAACCCTTTGAAATTCAGCACCCAAGAAAACTACCTTCAGAGGGGAGAAAACCAGAGAGTCAGAAAGTAAATAACAGGGAAAAATAAGGGGTGAGGGGAGATTGAAATTATAAAAGATGAAATCATATCCCACAATATATTCTAAATGGATTCTCTCACTTAATTCTAATCATCATACAAAAATGAAATTAGAAGACTATATACATCTCACAGCTATGGGTAGGATAGGATGATGAATCAACAAGGAAGAGAGGGAAGGAGCAATCAGAGAGCTAGGAAAACTAAAAGAAAGTAACACCAAGAAAATGCAGACAGAAGAGATTATCCTGAAGGAGAGAGTGACCAACAGTGCCACAGGCTGCAGATAGATCAAGAAAAATGAAGGTTGAGAAAAGGTAGCAACATTTGGCAAGTTAAAGATCATTGGTAGCTTTGGAGAGAGGAATATATATAAAATAGACATTAGGTAATATGTATCCTTAGCCAAACAAAAGATAGAGGTGATTTAAAAAGATAAAATAGAGCATTTTGATTACACGAAACTGAAATCTTTTGTATAGACCAAATTAATGCACTCAGGATAACAAGGGAAGTGGTCGAAGGTAATAATTTTTGTATCAGACTTCTCTGATAAGGGTTTGGTGTCCAAGATATGTTGCTGTTGAGTCATTTTAGTCAAGTCCAACACTTTGTGATCCCATTTGAGTTACTAGAATGGTTTGCTATTTCCTTCTCCAGCTCATTTTACAAATGATGAAACTAGCGCAAACAGAGTTAAGTGACTTGCCCAGAGTCACACAGCTAATAAGTGTCTGAGGCCAGATTGGGACTCAGGAAGACTCATCTTTCTGACTCCAGGCCCAGCTCCATCTAGCTGTCTATCCAAGATATATAACCATACATAATATATATTATTCATGATTATACAATGTATGTAATTATGTATGGTGATATCAAATGCATAATTCAATAATGCATTATATGTACCAGTATATATAATCATAACTATATAAGAGTATATATCATATATGTTATATATAAAAATTATCATAATTATAAATTGGTATATACATATAAGATTTTGTCATTGTCAATACAAGTCAAAGAATGTGAACAAACATTTCTCAAAAGACACATTGCAAAGAATTCTCAAGCACATGAAAGAATACTCCAAATCACAAATAATAAGGAGAAGCACAAATTGGAAAAACTCCAAGATTTTACCTCACACCCTGCAAATTGGTAAAGATGACACAAAATAGCATAATCAGTTTGGGAGGGTTTGTGGAATACTAAGCACATTAATACATTGCTGGTGGAACTCTGAATTTGTTCAATTATTTTGGAAAGCAATTTGGAATTATGAAAATAAAGTGACTAAAATATCTATAACTTCTGAACCAGAGACTCTATTAGTGGGTTTGTACCCCAAGGAAGTTATTAATAATAATTAAGTCCCCACAGACACCAAAATATTTATAGAAACACTTTTTTCTCATAGCAAAGATTCAGAAATAAAATAGATGTACATTACTTGAGAAATGACTAAACAAATCATGGTACATTAATACAAAGGGATATTGCTGTGATATAAGAAATTATGTGTGTGATAAATGCAGAGAGGAATGCAAAAATTTACATGAACTGATGCAGAATGAAGTAAATAGTGCCAAGAAAACAACGCATATAGTAACTACAATAATGGAATTGAAGGGTAGGGAGAAGAGAATCCAGGTACCAAGAAATTAAAAAATAAATGTATCAAAATTATAAACATCAAATAGGACTTGAAAGAAGACATACTAAGAAGATAGTCCTTTGTGGAGGTGGGAGGTCCACAAATATTACACATTGCACATTTTTTGAGTTTTTCAATATATTCATCAATTGTTTATTTTATTTTCCTCTTCAAAAATGAATATTATTTGTCATATGGAGTGGGAAAAGAAAGGAATAACTAATCATGTAAAAAACAGAAGCCATCATTAAGAACTTACACAAAATAAAATGAAAACTAAATGAAAAATGCTAAGAATAAGAACCTTTTCCCAATTGACAAATGGTCAAAGAATATGAATAAGTAGTTTTCAGAGGAAAATATTCATTCTCCCAATAGCCACGTGAAGAAATTCTCCAAATCACTAATGATTAGAGAAATGCAAATAAAAACAACTCTGAAGTATCACCGAACAACCATGAGATTGGCAAACTCGATAAAGAAAGTTAAATAACAGATGCTGGGAAGACTGTGGGGAAAGAGGAACTCTAAAGCACTATTAGTGGAGCTGTGAAATGGTCCAGGCATTCTGGAAAGCAATTTGGAACTTTTCCCAAAAAACTATTAAAGTCTGTATAACCTTCCACCCAGCCATTTCTCTACTATGTCTGTATTCCAAAGAGATCAAAGAAAGAGGGAAAAGATCCACATCTATAAAAATGTTTATAGCAGCTCCATTTGTGGTGGCAAAGAATTGGAAACTGAGGGCATGTCCATCAATTGAGGAATGGCTGAAGAAGTTATGATATATGAGTATGATGTTACCTTTTCATGCTGTATAAGGATGGTTGAAGAGAAACCTGGGAAGACTTATATGAACTGATGCAAAGTGAATTGAGCAGAACCAGGAGAACAATTTATGTAATAACAATAACATTATAAGAACAAACAACTTTGAAAGTCTTGGGAACTCTGATCAACATAACGACAAACCAGTTTCAAAGGACACACAATAAGACATGCTACTCGCTTCCAAATAGAGATCATTTTTTTTAACATGGACAATGTGTGGATTTGTTTTGCTGGACTACACATGTTTATAACAAGTTTTGTTTTTCTTGCTTTCTCTGTTGGAGAAAGAATCAGAGGTGGAAGAGAGTGAATGTAGACTTGAAAATTAAATAAAACTGAATTTAAAACAAAAAAAAAATAAACAGAAGAGAATGGGGCCCCAAAATAGAGCCTAGGGCCATAAGTACCAATAAAGGACTGAATACAGATAATGATCCAGTAAAGGAGAGATCAAATAGAGGAGAAGAATCAAGAGAAAAGTGTCACAAAAAACTGAAAGGAAGGACTTCCGGGGGTGGAGCCAAGATGGCAGCTGAAAAGCAGGGACTTGCGTGAGCTTCCCGCCAGGTCCCTACAAAAAATTATAAAAAATGGCTCTGAAAAAATTCTAGAACTGCAGAACCCACAAAATAGTAGAGAGAAGCAGGGATCTAGCCCAGGACAGCCTGGATGGTCGCTGGATGAGGTCTTTCACGCTTGGAGCAGAGGGGAGTGGAGCTCAGCGTGGGCAGCAGCAGGACCAACCAGACCAGCAGCAGGGTGGAACAGGCCCTAGCGCCCTGAATCAGTGAGCTGTGGCAGTTACCAGACTTCTTAACCCACAAACACCAAAGACAACAGAGAACGTTAGTGGAAAAAGCTGCTGGGGACAGAGTTCATGGTTTGGCCACCACCCCAGGGGCAGTGGGGGCGGTGCAGCTACAGAACTACAGCTGCAGTTACTTCCAGCCCCAGGGCCACCTGGTGGGAGGAATTAAGTGGTGGATCAGAGCAGGAGTGCAGAGCCTGCTTAAGATTTGCGTCAGGTCCGGGTTGGTGGTTCTTGAGGAAGGAGGAGTGCTGGTGTGGCAGAGCTGGCTGCATAGAAATAGCTCTGAAATCAACGGCGCATCCCCTCAAGCTTGGAACAAAGTACTCTCTGCTCTACAAGCAGTCATACCTCCATGAAAAACTCAAGGGTCAAGTAAGGTGGCTGGGAACATGGCCAGGCAGCAAAAACTCACTCAGATTCAGTCTCAGACTTTGGAATCTTTCTTTGGTGACAAAGAAGACCAAAACATACAGCCTAAAGAAGTCAACAAAGTCCAAGAGCCTACACCAAAAGCCTCCAAGAAAAACATGAACTGGTCTCAGGCAATGGAAGAGCACAAAAAGGAGTTGGAAAAGCAAGTTAGACAAGTAGAGGAAAAAAATGGGAAGAGAAATGAGAAGGATGCGAGAAAACCATGAAAAACAAGTCGATGACTTGCTAAAGGAGACCCCCCAAAATACTGAAAAATATACTGAAGAAAACAACACCTTAAAAAATAGACTAACTCAAATGGCAAAAGAGCTCCAAAAAGCCAATGAGGAGAAGAATGCCTTGAAAGGCAGAATTAGCCAAATGGAAAAGGAGGTCCAAAAGACCACTGAAGAAAATACTACCTTAAAAATTAGATTGGAACAAGTGGAAGCTAGTGACTTGATGAGAAATCAAGATATTATAAAACAGAACCAAAGGAATGAAAAAGTGGAAGACAATGTGAAATATCTCATTGGAAAAACCACTGACCTTGAAAATAGATCCAGGAGAGATAATTTAAAATTATTGGACTACCTGAAAGCCATGATCAAAAAAAAAGCGTAGATATCATCTTTCAAGAAATTATCAAGGAGAACTGCCCTGATATTCTAGAGGCAAAGGGTAAAATAGAAATTGAAAGAATCCACAGGTCACCTCCTCAAATAGATCCCAAAAAGAAAACTCCTAGGAACATTGTCACCAAATTCCAGAGCTCCCAGGTCAAGGAGAAAATACTGCAAGCAGCCAGAAAGAAACAATTTGAGTATTGTGGAAAAATAATCAGGATAGCACAGCATCTGGCAGCTTCTACATTAAAGGACCGAAGGTCTTGGAATACAATATTCTGGAGGTCAATGGAGCTGGGATTAAAACCAAGAATCACCTACCCAGCAAAACTGAGTATCATGCTCCAAGGCAAAATATGGATTTTCAATAAAATAGAGGACTTTCAAGCTTTCTCAGTGAAAAGACCAGAGCTGAATAGAAAATTTGACTTTCAAACACAAGAATCAAGAGAAGCATGAAAAGGTAAACAAGAAAGAGAAATCATAAGGGACTTACTAAAATTGAACTGTTTTGTTTACATTCCTACATGGAAAGATGATGTGTATGATTCATGAGACCTCAATATCATAGTAGCTGAAAGGAATATGCATATATATATATATATGTGTGTGTGTGTGTGTGTGTGTGTGTGTGTGTGTGTGTGTGTGTATGTATATATATACATATGTGTGTGCCTATGTATGTATATATGTAAATGTATGTGTGTGTATATATATGTGTGTATGTATATATATATAGAGAGAGAGAGAGAGAGAGACAGAGGGCACAGGGTGAATTAATGAATATGAAGGGATGATATCTAAAAAAAATCAAATTAAAGGATGAGAGAGGAATATATTGAGAGAGGGAGAAAGGGAGAGATAGAATGGGGTAAATTATCTCACATAAAAGTGGCAAGAAAAAGCGGTTCTCTAGGAAGGGAAGAGGGGGCAGGTGAGGAGGAATGAGTAAATCTTGCTCTCATCGGATTTGACCTGAGGAGGGAATACCATACACACTCAATTGGGTATCTTACCCCACAGGAAAGAAGGAGGAAGAAGATAAAAAAGAGGGGAAGGTAGAAGGGAGGGCAGATAAGGGGAGGAGGTAATAAAAAACAAACACTTTCGAAAAGGGACAGGGTCAAGGGAGAAAATTCAATAAAGGGGGATAGGTTAGGAAGGAGTAAAACATAGTTAAAATTTCACAACATGAGCATAGTGGAAGGGTTTTACATAATGATATGCATGTGGCCTATGTTGAATTGCTTGCCTTCTTAGGGAGGGTGGGCGGGGAGGCAGGAGGGGAGAGAATTTGGAACTCAAAGTTTTAAAAACAGACGTTCAAAAACAACAACAAAGAAAAAAGTTTTTGAATGCAACTAGGAAATAAGATACACAGGAAATGGGGCATAGAAATTTATCTTGCCCTACAAGAGAAGGAAAAGGGGGATGGGAGGGGAGTGGGGTGACAGATGGGAAGGCTGACTGGGGAATGGCGCAACCAGCATATACACCATCTTGGAGTGGGCAGGAGGGTAGAAATGGGGAGAAAATTTGTAATTCAAACTCTTGTGAAAATCAATGCTGAACATTAAATATATTAAATAAATTAAATAAAAAAATAAAACCAAAAAAAGAGGGAAGCACATAAAAGCAGGGTAGTTTTGAAAATTAAAAAAATATATATATAAAAAACAACTGAAAGGAAGAGTATCCATGAGGAAATCCAGCCAATGACAACAAATGCTAAAGAGAGGTCAAAAGGATTTTTGTCATTGTTTCAGTCAGGTCCAACATGGTGACATGACCCTAATTGGAGTTTTCTGGGCAAAGATACTGGAGTGATTTACCTTTTCCTTCTCTAGTTCATTTTATAAAATGAGGAAACTGAAGTAAAACAGATTAAGTGACTTCCACAGAGTCACACAATTAACTAGTAAGTGTCTGAGGCTGAATTTAACTCAGGTCTTCCTGACTCTAGGCCAGGCGCACTATCCACTGCACCACCCAGCTGCCCCTCAAAAAAGGATAAGGAATGAAAAAAAGACATTAGATTTTGAAATTAAGAAATGATTGGTAACTTTAAACAGAACAGTTTCATCTGAGTAATAAGATTAGAAGGCAGTCTCCAAGGCATTGAGAATTGAAGGAGAGGAGAGGAGAGGAGAGGAGAGGAGAGAATTCAAAAAGTGTGTATAGTTTTTCTAGAAGTTACTAATAAAGGAAAAAGATTTTTTAAAAAGATACAGAAAGACTAGAGGGGGATAGCAGAGTAGCCATTTTACAAATGGTAGAAATCTGGATGTGCCTGTAGGCATCACAAAAAGAGTCAGTCCATAGGGAGGAACTGAAGATTAGAGGGGAAGGATTAATTGTGAGGCAGTCTTCCAGAAGAGATAGTAAGGTATATGATCGTGCAGATGCTGAGAAGGGCATCTTCTTCATTAGTAATGGGAATAAAGGAGGAGAGGCAGATGAAGACAAGTGCTTTTGAGCTGTAGAATATGGGAGAAGAAGGAGCTCATGGCAAATAGCTTTTATATTCTCAGTAAAATAAGAAACAAAGTTTTCTGTTGAGAGGGAGAACAGTGGTATGGCAAGCTCGAAGAGAGAAGAGGTTTGAAAGAAGAGAAGTCACTGTGAGGAATGCAATATATATATATATACATATATGCATATGTAGGTATGCATGTATATGTGTGTATATGTGGGTGTAAATATATGTATATATGTCTCTGGATGTCCCACAAGCTACCTAAATTCAACATGCTTAAAATGGAACTCATTTAATCTCCTCATGATATTTTCCCACAGACTCCTATCCCAAACTTCCACATTTCTATTGATGGCAACACCATCCTTCCATTCACTAGGATTATCAGTAAAAACCCAAAAAAGGACCTCAAGGAGTTCACACTGTAACTGGGGAGACAATATATAAAAGAGGGTTCATGGTTATGCTCAGTTCATGGAATATAGAAAGGTAAAGTACTTAGGTTTGGGAAGGATGTGGGGAGTAAGCTTCCTGTCCCTGGTAGAACTGGACAAGGGGACAATGAGGGTCAAGTTAGAGAAAGTAAAAATTGGGGAAAGAAAATTAAAGAGTTAAGAATTCATATTTCATTGTCAATAGTACAAACTGTAAAACCCCAAAGGGGACAGCAATTAGAATCAAGATATTATGATGGGTCTAAGATACTTCATGTGCATGTGTGTGTATACACATATACATGTACACTCACACACAGAGATATGCATATACATATATACACAGATATGTATATATGCATCTATGTATATATGTCTACATATAAAACATATATACATATAACATATGTATATACATCATCAATATATGATCATTTGGACTTGTCTGCCTATTACCAGCTAATTCATTTCCACACATACCATAAGATTCCCTCCCTTGAAGTGGGAAACAGATATGAGAAGGACAGTAGCAACACTAGGGACCTGGGTTGCTTACCAGCTTACCTCAACCTGGTACCACTATTTTCTTCATTTTTAAGATTACAAGGTTTTATCAGAGAGGGAATTTTAGGGACACAGCAGGGCAATGGCATGGCATGGCACCAGAACAGGTGAGATAAGGGAAATTGTAGCAGCTGTGGCATCTCTCTAATTATACTGTATTTGTACCCTATGTGTCTGTCTCCTCTTTCTCCCTTCTTTCAACTAGGTCTGCTGAAAATTCTTTGCATGTGCCTATCCTCAATAAATAGTTTTTAATTGTCAGATAAAAGATAAAGAACAAAAAGGAATAGTGTAATGGAAATATTAATGAACTGAGTCTCAGGAGACCTGACCTCTAGTACTAGCTCTGTAGCTAACTAATCATATGACCTAGGGAAGAGTCACTGACCCCTTCTAGGTCTCCATGTTCTCAATGGTAAAATGAGGAGGTCAAACTAAGTGATTTCAAAGGTCCTTTCTGGGTTCTATTATTATTTGATTCTATGATTCTACTCCAAGAAACAAAGTCACACTAATTCACAAAAAAGGCACTGCGATAGTTCATAAGTAACATAAGCAAATCAAAACTTCAGTTAAAGAAACTAAAGCTAGCTCATCTAATAAAACAATCTCACCTCGAATCAGTCATAAAGTGCTGTGTTTTTTGTTTTTTAAATTAAGGGATTAACTGTACCTGAACAGTTTTTTCAGTCTGTTGGGCAAAGGACAGATTTTCTTATGTAACTGACATTTCTCATCCCCTTCTCTCTTCTTTCTTTGGCTAAAATATGCTTGAAAGAAACAATATGAGAAAAAAAGAAAATAGTTCCTTTTTCAAATATACATCTTCCAATGTCCTGAAGAAAATTCTAGGGGCATAAGCAAAAGTATCAGGAAAAAATTCCTTTATTTTATGCCTCACCCTTGTAGAAATACTGTATTTGTGGGCGGTGAAGGAGGGGGGAAGAGAACCTCCTTATATGATGACTGTTTCCAAGAATATATGCCCTTCTTCTTTCCTAGTGTCTGAGGGACACCAGCAATCCATCATTTTCACCATATTACTTGGCTTTGAGAATCATACTAGGTCCTTAAATAAATCATGAATACCCATGTTGTATGAGGTGCTCATCTTGGATTAAACCATGTTCTACCTAGAAGCATTAGTTCTATTTCTCTTACTACTCCTATGTGTTTCTATGAAATTATACCAAGAGCAGGGACCAAAGCTTTGTATCTCTTTTTCATATTGAGATTGGTACCTAGAGGGCAGGACATGTTAGATAATATGCTTATATAGCAACTTCCGATTGATGCTGAGAGGAAAAAGCATATAGTATTTTGTTAAATCTAGAGAGAACTTTATAAATTATCTAGTCCAATGCAATAGAAGTTTCTAGAAAGAGGAGAATGGTGACAGAAGGGTTTCTAGCACTAGAGATCTGTAATTGATGCAATCTATCTTGACTCCACTGATCATCTTTTCCCCTTGCCCAGTCTCTAATCATAGGTTCTTTCTTACTTTTTCTTTCATTTTAAACCCTTTTTTATGATCATACCCTCCAGAGTTGAATTTTGTTTTACTTACCATTAATTCTTCCCTGAATATCTCTTTTCTTATAAGTCTCTCTTCCTTCTTGTTTTCTCCTGTTTCCCTATTTTATTCAACATATTTCTTTTTTCATGTTAAAAGAAATATATTAATTTACACATCCAAATACACACCATACCCTTAAAAGAAGTCTCTTTAGGATAATGTCAACTTATTCTAACTAGCATTCAGCATATTTCTACATCAAATTCTGTGTGTTCCACCTGCTTCTTACCCCACCTCTTCATGTTGGTATAATCTCATGTACCTTTTTCTTGACTCCTTCTTTATTTGTGTATTCCATGACATTCCTGTGAGCTTTCATTTTAGAATTTTAAGAAGTGACTGGTGGATTCTTTCTATTTTCACTTTTCCCTCTGGTTTTAATAGATCTGGGAAGTTATCATTTCTAGAATTCTAGATATTCAGGGATTTTTTAGTGGTCATGTTTTTCAGATACTTTTTTTGATTTCTTCAATTATCTCTCCCTGACCTGTGCCCAGGTTAATTTTTTATCTTTAAAGAGATACCTTACATTTTCTTCTATTTTTCAATCTTTTTATTTTGTTTTATTATTTCTCATCATCTCATGGAGCAATTTATTTCTCTGTGGTCGATTGAAATTTTTCTGGAATCTTACTTGGGTAAGATTTTGTGCTTCCTGCACTGGCTATTTGTTACTTCAATTCTTTTCTCTAGATATCATTTCATTTTATTATAATTTTAAAACACTTTCCTCATTTTCCCCAGAAATTCTGGTTGATCTTGCGGTCAAGCTATGTTTCTGTTTGGGGCTCTCCTTGTAGATCTTGTGGAGTTATTTACTTGTCTTAAGTATTTTTGTATCCACATTAAAAAAAAAACCAACCCAACCACTGTTGGTGTTTTCCTTTTACTCTAATCTTACTTCCTGAATTGAGACTCTGTGTCAAGCTATGCACATATCTGTAAGCAATAGGGTTTGGTACTGCTCTATATTATCTGCGGTCCTGCCACTATTTCCTAAAGATACTGAGTACTGTGCTCTTTAGGGACCCCAGAAGCAGTTCAGGCCAGTACATCATAAACTTTCAGAGCTTTAGAGCACAGTCTGATTGCTGTCTTCCAGCTCTGCAATCATCTGATCCTGGATTGTAGTCAGAGCAACATCGCTTCAGGCTCCAGGTGACCCTGGCTCACTCCTCATCCCCATCCTGGAAGTTTTCCATCCTCAACACTCTTGGAGCCAGGCTTTTCTGGCTTGACCCCTTCCCTAGTGTCTGCAGGTTTCTAGCTATTTCTTTGCACTTTAATTTGGGCTGAAAAACACATAATGAATTTCTATTTGGATTTCTTAATCATTACTCACTCTGGTGCTCTTTTTCATTCTTGATGGAGTAGTTTTATTAGAGGTGAACTGTTCTGTTTCAGATTATTTCACTATCTTAGCCAGAAGTCCCAAGAGAGAAGTTTCTGAGGAGGAAAGGGGACTGGATGGTCTCTAAGGTTCCTTAACAGCAATAACATTCTGACACAGAGATAATCTGAAGTCACATATTAAAATAGTTAAAAAGAACAAATTATAGAAGACTGAACTCAAGAGATTACTCCTAAAATCAAGCTACTGGCTTTCTCTAGGTTAGTCAGAGAATCCAGAACAGTCAAGAACATGCTATGGGATGAATGATTCCTTGACCTTCCTACCCACTTCCCTTTGTAATGGAAAAACAAAGGAAACTAATCACATACTACAATGTGCTCACATGTTTTTGCTATGCTTCTGCTCAGTATATTCATAGAAATAATTTACAAGGAGGAAGTTGGTACTATTATAGGTAAGCGTTACAATCAGTGTCTACTAACTTTTGTTGAAAGTGGTATGAATATAAATAGAGGAGGGGTTAAGAAATAGCACAGCCATTAATCTATTTTGGTTATATACCTAGCAATGGAAATACCTAGGTCAAAAGGTATAGAAATTTCCATCACTTTCTTAGCATAATTCCAAAGTACTTTCCAAAATGGTTAGACTACTTCACAGCTCCATAAACAAGGTATCAATGTGCCTATGTTTCCACAACCTCTTCAATATTGACTATACTTCATTTGTGAGTTGAAACTTTATTAGTGAAATGGAGTATTCTTTCATATGATCCTTTTGAAAAATGTTTGTCCATATCCTTTAATCACTTATCTTTATGGGAATGACTTTTGGCCTTATAAATTTCTGTTAATTGTTTATATCTTGGGTCAGACCCTTATAAGAGATATTTGCATATTCACTGAGCTGAATGCTTCCCTTCTTATCTTAGTCCCATTAATTTTATTTGTGAGAAAGTACTTGTTTCATGTAATTAAAATTATCTATAGTGTTTTGTCTTTTGGGATTGCTTGGACCCCACATTTGCTTGAGAATTCATCCACTGTGCATAGCTTTGAAAGGTACCTAATCTAGTTCTCTTTTATTACTATTTTTTTGGTGTGACCTTTAATATTCAGGTCGTGTATTCATTCAGAGTTTATTGTGGCATGTGGTGTGTTATGCTGGTCTAAAGCTAATTTTTGCCAACATATTTCTGTTTTTCCCAGTGTTTCTTATCAAAGAGGAAATTCTTAGGCAATTTACATCTTCAGGTTTGTCAAATACTTAATTATTAAGTTCAATTATTTCTAGTCTATTCAATTACTGTGTAGTCTGTTTCACAGACCTGATTTTTAATTTTTAACCTATAAGAGATAGTTTCATTGTTTAATGCTTTATTATATTGAAGTCTGAAAGTACTACTCTTCCTTCACATTCCTACTTTTTTCATTAATTCCCTTTTTTTCTTCCAAAAGAATTTTGTTATAATTTTCTTTAATTTTATAAAGTATCTCCTTAGTAGCTTGATTAGTGTAGCGCTAAAATTGTCAGCTAATTTACATAATATTGTTGTTTTTATTATACTGACATAACCCAAACATATCCTTCCAGTTATTTGTCCTCTTTTTCTTTAAATATCATCTTGTAATTTTATCTATATAGTTTTTGACAGTGTTATGGTAGATTTACTCCCATGTTTTATGCATTTTACAATTATTTTCAATGGAATTTCCCTTTGTATATACTCTAAGGAGGTCATTGTTTAAAAGAAAGTCACTGTATACCCCAAATATATATAGCAATACTTTTTATAGTAACTAAAAACTGGGAACCAAGTAGATTTCTATCAATTGGGGAATAGCCAAGTATGTTATGACACATGAATATGATGGATATTATTACTGTTCTGTAAGAAATGATGACTACAGAAAAGCACAAAATGTTTTTATTGGGAATGATGAATATAGAAAACTTTGAACTGATGCAAAGAAGGCAGAACCAGAGGAACAATATATGCAATAACTATAACAAGGCAAATGGAAAGGACAGACACAACAAAATAATAAAAACTGAATGTTGTGATTATTAATGATCAAGGTTGACATTAAAGAAGAGATATGGAAAGGCAGTCTCCTTCTTTGCAAAATTGGGTGACCATGGGTGTAAAATACAGCATTATCAGATTTTTTTTTTGCTGAATTGCTTTTCCCTCCTATTAAAATCCCCTGTACAAATGATGGCTCCCTGTAAAGGGGAAAGATATAGTAGGGAATGTAGGCAGTATCTAAAGATAAATATGAGTGGCAAAGTGAGTCAGGAGACTTGGTTCTGGTCATATATGGCAGTAAGTAAGTAATAACTTTGTCATCTGTAAAATGAGGGATCTCAGACTAAATGATCTCTTAACTCTTAACATTCTATACTTTCTACAGTTCTTTCACCTCCTAGTTTTTCTTCTCTTTTCATTTCTCTCCATTTTTAAATTTCATTAATCACTGTTTTGGGATTGTTAGTGAGGATAATGTCTTCTTTCTAGCAGCTGATAGTTAAAATTATAAGAGTAGGGATGGACAATTTTGTGAAGATGATGTAAGTAAATTGAAAGTCATTTTCAACATCCTTTAACATCCCTCAAAGGCACTATTGCTAAGGAAAAATACCAAAGGACAAAGATGAAGTTAACTTTTAATTTCACATACAAGCTTCAACTGACAGAAATAGAGATGAGAATTTCTTGCAATATTCAACATAGGGTCATATAGTAAACATCTTATCTCATTTAACTCATCAGAGTTTTATTTTAAAAGAGGTGCAACTACTTAAATACATTTTTAGGTAGGCTCTAGTCATGAAAACTGGTAAGTTTTTGTGAGATCTTTTCAGATCTAGTTTCAGTTTAAAAAATCTACTTTAAATTATCTGAGTGAACAAATAAGCAAATATTTTAGTTTTCTGTTTTTAATTATTTTCTTCCTAACTGTACGTTGGATTGAACTGGAGCATATCCCATGGAGTGTGGGTGAGTATGGGCCTGTAGGGAGCATCCCATAGATGATTGTAGAACAGGACTGAGTCCCCATGACCACTTTCTAGGGCAGTGATGGACACTAGGACATTCTGACTTAGGAATGACTCAGAGATACCTTTTGCTTCATGACAGTAGCAAGAGGAGGGAGCTTTATCAAACTGAATTGGCCACTGGCACAGTAGATCTTAAATGGAGTGACTCAACCCTCTGGTGCTCTTTCATTCTTTCTGCTGAGGGTGTAAAGATTTTGTGGAGGCTCTTCCTTGGACTATTTGTGTGAAAAATCCCTCTCTTTCTGGCAGTCATGGGATGAATTCACATATATCAGACAGCACATGAGCTGACTAGTCAACCCTGAGCCTGAACTTAAGGCTCCTGGATACTTCTTGTACTCATGTTTTTTCCTGAGCATAGAGAATTAAACAGTAATAGATGCTTCCAGAAGATAGAAACTCCCAGCTCTTTCAATTGGAGCTGACTGGCAGCAGGGAAAGCTTTCTGCAATTGCACTCTACTCAAAGAAAATGACCATTGAGAGACAAATGAGCCCAAACTATGCACGGACTTAGCAGATTCACACCTGAAGGAGGGTGTTCAGACTGTGCAAAAGCTGAAATGGAGATGAAATGTCTATTCATCAGTCCTACAAGATACTTAATGATTTGATGTTTTAAATATCAACCTGGGAAAGTATAATAGGAGATATAGGTTATTGTATCATCTTTGACAATGTGAGCTTATGAATGTTTTATGTTTTAAGCATTTCCTTTGTAGTGCAGGAAATAAACAGCTGTCCTATACCTGACCTATCTAGTACATTAAGTACCTTTCTGATTCCTTTTGGGGTGACTCTAGAAATAAACCAAACAGAAAATTAAGTAATTTTCCCCAAGACTTTAGGGGGTTTATAAAGACCCAAAGCCAATGAGTAAGAACCTGAGTCTTTTCTTTAGAGTTCAGGCTCCCTCATGACAGACCTCAGTCTGTACAAGCCCAGAGCTGGGACCCCACAATAGGATAAGGTGTCCTCAGATGTCTGAGTCAGGGTTGGAATATTTTTACATATGCTATCATTAACACTATTTACATACTGATATAAGACAATAATTAAAATAATTAGTGGTAATTTTCTAACTGATTATTCCAACTTTATTTCTGAGATCTAACCATATAGCAATTTATTTTTCATAGTTCTATAGAATCATGAAAATATTAACAAAGAACTTGATTGATTATCGAATTTACCTTTCAATAATGGATCTAATAACAGTAATAGCTAGCATTTACATAGCTCCTTAAGGTTTGTGAAAGACTTTACAAATATTACCTCATTTGATTCTCATAACAACCCTAAAAGGTAGGTACTATTAGAATTCCCATAAGAAAGAAGACGGAAGGACTTTAAATAACTCACCCAGAGTCACACAGCTAGTAAGCTTCTGAGACTAGATTTGAACTCATCTTCTTCACTCCAATTCCTACCTATATATGTCACCTAACTACATATGACCTACAATTAAAGGTTATAGGTTAGCACATGAACAATCTGGTATAATATATTTGCTGATAGATAAACATTAACCGGTGTCATTGGATTAATTTTTATAGGATATTCCAACCATGTAGGAGTTGTTAAATTTAAGGCTAAATGACTACACAACTGACTTCACTAAATATTAAGTAGAAAAGTTTTAAAAATGGTTTATTACTTTCATTTTCATCTTTTAATATCTAGTATAGCCCCTTTCCAGAGTTCCAGCACTACATCACCAACTGCTGCTGAATATTTCAAACTGGAAATACCATAGGCATCTTGAACTCCATATGTTCAAAGGAGAATTCATTATCTGTCCTCCCAAACTCACCAGTCCTTCCAGTAACAAAGGTTTGCTACCTAGATTCATCCTTGAATCTTCACTTGCCTTCATGTAACTTCACACATCCAATCAATGGCCAAGGCTTATAGATTCTAGCTTCGCAGCCTCTCTTTCATGTCTCTCCTCTCCACTGATACTGCTACCACTGTAGTTTGAGCCCTCAACACCTTTCAATTGAACTATCGCAATAACCTCCTAAGTGGTCTCCCTGCTTCAAATCTCTCCCACCTCTAATCATTCTCCACATAGCTGCCAAAGTGATATTTCTAAAGCATGGGTCTGAGCCTATCACTCCCTTCCGTGACTCTCTTTTAACTCTAATGTTAAATACGAGCTTTTCTGTTTAGCATTTAAACCTTCACAACTTGACCCCAATGTATTTGCCAAGTTTGTCATGTATGCGTTATTTCCCTTCATGCAATCTATGATCCAGCCAATGTGTCAACCCATCTCCCATTGCAACCAACTTTACCTTGTATTCATTTTATATGCATGTTGTATATGCTTCTGTAGCACATGGTCTGGAGCTATGATCCCAACTACCACTCACACTGATGAGATAGGTTCCCAGTGCATGGCTGCTACATCCACTTAGAGACCTAAAGGGTTTTGGGGGGAGAAGGGAGGAGGATGGCTTTCTAGTGCTAGAGCTCACAGCCTTCAACCTCCCTTTTCTCTCCCCTCCAACCCCCTCCAAGTAACCACCTATGATTACCAGTTTACATTAATTAGTTACAGATAATTAACTTTTAGAAACAGATACTTATTACAGTAGTAGAGATATATAAAACATTCCCTACCAAAATCTGTGACACACTCTCCTATGAATACATACAGAGTCCAGGGGGTAAATGGTTTCAAACTTTAAGATTATGTGTGGGAAAAGAGTATCTCATGGCTTCTGGGAGTGCTTTCACTGGACTCCTCAGGATGTTCACCTTAGATATAATGTAGTTTTTCTTCTAGGCTCTTTTTAGAGCCTTAAATTGGCTTTCCTCATCTCATCCAGTGTGTCTTTGGCTCCTGGTGATGACAGTCAACTGTTTCAAAGATGCTACAATGCAAATGGGAAGACAGTAAGTTCAGAATCTTCCAGATCCTTCTAAGACCATCTGCCAGCCAGGATAGGGAAGGAACAAGGTGGAACAGAGGCTGAGGCTCAGGTATTAGACCCTCAACCTCCCTCAGAGATCTCTTCTCCTCCCAATAGAGGAATGAAGGCTTATAGAATTAAATACATCATCAAAATGAGTTACAAAGTATCAGATATATAAAATCCCTTGCATGTATTTCTTTAATCTGTGTTATAAAAATTTTGTGAAAAATGTGTGAAACACTCACATTGGAGATAGGAGCAAGTCCTCTGGTTAACCTTAGAATAGCACTCTACCATATGTAATTTAAGGCCTTTTGTCCCATCCTCTCTAATACTAGGAGGCAAGTGCCTCCTCTAGCATCTAGACAGCCTTTTTAATGTATGCTTCTGCCTGTAAAGATTTTGGTAATGTTATATTGCCATAGTGCTTATTTGCAAAGAGTATGTTAGGTCATGAAATGACAAAATGAAATGAACTCATTCTGTACTATCAAACACCCATTTTACCAAATAAGGTAATCAGATTTCTTAATTTGAATTGAATTCTAGGTAATGATTCTCTCTCTCTCTCTCTCTCTCTCTCTCTCTCTCTCTCTCTCTCTCACACACACACACACACACACACACACACACATTTGAAAAGCTGCCTTAGATGTTCTGACAAATGTCTTATTACGGATCCTGCCAATATAACAAAGCCCCTTAGAGAGGAATTATATTCATTTCCATGTGTGATGGATTAAATACAGCCCAGTGTAGACTGTAAAAAGAAGCCCTGTCATTGTGTTGCCCTAAGTAACATTCTGCTGTGTCCCTAGAACTGTGTATATCTAGGGTTCTGTTCCCTTCAAACTATGTCTGTCTTTAGCAATCCTTCCCCATTCATACAATGAGATATCCAGAATATAAAAATGACTTTACTACAGTGTGTGGGGGCACCATGTTGGGTTGCAAACTCTCTAGATAATCAATTAAAAGTCCTAGTTCCTTAATTTCATTTAGAACAATTTAACATATACATTGATATTTTATAGATATTCTCAGTTTCACTTTACAAATTATCTTTATATCTATGCCTAGCTCAAATTAACAGTCTTCTGTCATTGAAGAAAAGGGTTTTGTTTCCCAAAGTTCCTTCTTTTCACAACCACTTACACATTTACTTGGTAGCTTCAAAACTAATTTTGTTTTATCCAAAGACTTTCTTTGACTAGATACATCCTTTCCTGGCACAAAATTCAGGACAATGAACCAAGACTGTCAGTGCCTACATTTATGAAATCCTCTGGCTTTCTCTAAAATCCCCATTTCTTTACATTTTCCACTCCCTTGAATGTTCCTGTCACTACTATCAGTAATCACTAACCCGTTTGGGAGCATGAAACTTAATACATCATTTCTGGTCTTTTCTTTATAGTACAAATATTAACACATTTAACACACAGTTACATATTGATTGATCCAGTTCCAGTCAGATTAGAGTTGCTCAAACCGGAGATCATTTTGGAGGAGAGATGGATTTTACCACTAAATTTGCTTCATTTAACTCTATTGGAAGCAATTCTCTGACTACCAGAGAAGTCAGGGAGTACTGTTGAGATAAAGGGCTTGTCATGTGATTTGTTAACTCCTTTTTCTAAGAACTAAATAGACCTCTATTGTTCGGCGGTCTTTATGTCATCATGACCTAGGTGGAAACCATCTAACTAAGCTTTCCAAATTCCTGAGAACAGTGCTTTTAGAACTCTGGGTCCAACACTACCTAGTCAAAGTCAAGCAAACTAAAGCAAATTTCAGTGAAGCGAACTAGATAGCCAACCTAAATAACTTACACAAAAGCAGAATTGTTCTAACAGAAACATGACTATCTCTGTGACCTTGGATACTTCAACACTCTGAAATGTAGTTTCCTTATTTGTAGAATAAGAAAGTTGAATGGATTTATCTGTAAGATCTCTTAGAACCCTAACTTTTCCAATCCAATTTTAACTAAAAAATTTCTTTGCTTTGTAAATACACTGTTTGTGGATATATGTTCTTAAACCCCACACAGACTCCCGGAACCTTATTATGAATTCATAATCAGCATTTTCCCTAAAATGGTAAAAAAAAAATAGGTTTTGCTAACTTCATTTATGACAAAGTAGTACCTGAATTAATTCGAACTACTACACAAGGGCACTAGTTGCACAGTGGATAGAGTGCCAGGCCTGGAGTCAGAAAGACTCATCTTCCTGAAGTCAAATCTGGCCACAGACACTTGTCAGCCATATGACCCTGGGCAAGTCATTTAACCCTGTTTGCCTCAGTTTTCTCATCTATAAAATCAAGCTAGATAAGGAAATGGCAAACCACTTCAGTATGTTTGCCAAGAAAACCCCAAAATGGGCTCATGAAAAGTTGAACAAGATGCAAAACTTACTGAATAGCAACAGTACTTTGGGTCAAAGTAGACACCAAAGATAAATGAGCAGCCCTGAAAGGAACTCAGCAAGGCCTAAAATAATTATTTCCCTTTTAAAGTATGAGTGAATTTGAACATCCTTGACTAAGGTGCTAGGGAAATAAAGGTCTTACAACAAAAATTTCACCTTCTACAGGAAGACTTCTCCAACCCTCTTAATTCCAATTTGATCTCTCCGTTAAATATTTCTTATCTCATTACTATTTCTTATTTAATCGGCACAAGCAATAGCTTGTAATAATAGCTCTTAGACCCCACATAGACTCCCAGAACCTTATTATGAACTCATAATTAGCGTTTTCCCCAAAATGGCCAAAAAAAGGTATTGCTAACTTCATTTATGACAAAGTAGTACTTGAATTAATTTGAACTACTACACAGGGGCAAACCCCAAAGAGACAATTTAGAAAGGCAGGCCAATTCTATTTTTCTTTCTGTGGTCTTAAGTGTCTCTACACAAGTGCCCAAAGTTTAGAAAATAAACAAGAGCAACCAGACATCCTAACGCAGGGAGGCAAATTGAACTTACAGATATCACTGAGACTTGGTGAGATGAAATCTGATCATCACCCCCACCATCATTGTATATTTCTCCTTTCCTTGGATAAACCTCTTAAGAAAGCATTCTGCACTAGAAGCCTATACTTTTATTCTCATTAGATTCTAAATTATTCTGTAATTTGGCTTCTGACCTCATCATTCAACTGAAACTGACCTCTCCAAAGTTATCAGTCATTTCTTAATTACTAAATCTAACGGGAGGGGCTGAGGGGGTGGAGTCAAGATGATGGAGAAAAGCCGGGAAGTTCCCTGACCTCTCTCCAGTTTCCTTTGGAAACAATGTTAAATGAAACCTCTACACAGATTCTGGAGCAACAGAATCTACAAAATGATGTCATTGGTCCTCCTCAAAATGAAAGGATGAAAAATACCTATGTACTAGGGAGTCACAACAGATTTGGCCTCATGATCCAAATGAGCAGGTTTAAAGAACCTGAGTTCATAGTAATTCTACCTTTAAAAATTTCTTATGTCTTTACCAATATAAGTCCTCTTACAGATTGGGCAGTCCAAGACTTGTCAAAAGGGCTATTACACCTAGATAATTTATAAATTGTCTCCCTATTAGAGTAGATGTTCCTTAAGGTCAGGGACTACGGTTTGGTTTGGTTTTGCCTTTCTTTGGATTCCAAATATGTAGCACAGCACGTATCATGTAGTAAGCACTTAATACTTAATAACCTGTTGATTGACTAGGAAAGGCCAGGTAAGAGAAAGATAAACAGAAGATTGTGGCAAACTCCTGTAAAATTAGTGTAACAAACAATAATACTCAGAATGAGCTGATATGGAAACTGAGGACAACAAAAGGAGAGTTTATTTATATTGGGAGAAAATAGGAGAAAAAGGAAATCAAAGGAGGGAGGAAAACTTTATTTGGTATGAATGGGCCAGCGAAAACTGACAGCAGAGAAAAGGTGGACCTGCTAGTTTTTATTTTGTTTCTATTTCCTTTGCAAAAGAGAATGACCTTTACACTGAAAATGAGAAAACAAAATGACTAACAAGGAATCCATACCTCAGCTAAGTAAGGAGATTGTAAGAGAGCTAGCTATTGCTAATAAATTCAAGTTACCTAGTCCAGAAGAATTATATTCTGAGGTCCTGAAAGAACTAGCAAATGTGATTGCCAAAGACACTGTTAGAAATATCTGAAGTGTCAGGGAACATGGGAGAGGTACCGCAATGTTGGAGGATGGTTAATGTTGTCTTGGTTTTCAAAAATAGAAAGAGAACAGAGCCTAAAAAAAAGGCCAATGAGCTTCAATTTGGTTCCAGGGAAAATTCTAGAATGGATTATAAAAAGATAGTTGGTGAAGATCTAGATAGGAAAGCAGTACTTACAAAGAGTACATATAGTTTAATAAAGAATAGATTGTGCCATATTAACCTTATTTCCTTGGTAGTTTGATTAATATGGCACCAAATCTGTAAATTAGTTTGGATGATAAAGGCATTATTATTGTACTTGCCCAATCTAACCATGAAAAATTAATCTCTCTCCAATTATTTAAGTCTTCCTTTATATATTAAAATCTATTTTTGTTTCTTCATAAAAGTCCTGGGAAGATGGTAGATATTTTTACCTTCTGTCACATATCTCCTCTCCCCACCCCAGGAGCATGAGCAGATATTCTATTCTTGCCCTCTGCAAAACTACATGGAAACCTGAGTATGCACAGATATCCTTTGCCTGCTTCTAGCTATATACAACTCAACACTGGGTTGATTGCAATTCCCAAGATTGCTTGCACAACTGGAAAAAGCTTTTGAAGCAAGGAGGTGCCACACCAGGGAGAAGAAGAAGCAACAACCAATTGTTAATTCTCTTGGAAGCACCTCTTTTGAGCAGATGTGACTCTATTGGGAGGTAGAGAATGGAAGAGTACTTCACTACCCTGGAATAACAGCAAGACTAGGGACCATCAGTCCGTGTCCCCTTGTAGAACATGGACTCAAGTATCCAGGCTTGTATTAGAGTATGAATTGCCTAGCCCTTTGCATTTCCTTTATTGTAGTTTGGACCTTGTGAATACTAAAAAGTCCTGGAAAGCTTTAAGGTGCTAGTAACAAGTGTCTATTAGAATGGTTGTAGCAGAATCAGACTTGCACTAAAGAAAGTGTTGGCATCACATAGGGAGATACCCTCCACCCCACCCCACCCAAAAGGTGGATTTCACTTGGTATGTGTTTGGATTGTACTCAATGGAAATGAAATGTGAACTGGCTAATTCAAATCCTTGCAAAAACTTTACATTCCCCAAACCTTGAATGTTAGCTTCCCAATTGATTGTACTAGTAGTAATAGGTTATTGAATTCTGTTCTAATCATTCTATAATTCTTTATTGCTTTTTCTATAAAAGAATAAAATGCTTGTTCTATAACTGACATGTTTATACATTGGGAACTTCCTAACTTTCCTTTTTGGTTAAGACGTCCAAACAGTAACTGTTTCTACATTTAGCAAATTTATAAGTAAGAACTTTGCCAGGGTTGGGGGAGCAGGGGAAGTGAAGAGTCAATAAATATGAAATTTGGGGATCCTACATCTTCTATTGAGAACTCAAGTAGCCTCACATCACTGAACCCAAGGAAAATCTTAATGTCAGATAAAAGACAGAGACTTGTGAACGTCACCAGCCCCTGTGGTCTCAGCTTAATTAGCCAACATGATGGATGTCTATAGCTACTTTAAATGGGATTTCTTTTTTGTATATTTTCTACTGTATTTTTGTAGTAGTATATAGAAAGGCTATTGCGTTTCATAGTTTTATTTTATATCTTGGAAGGGAGTATGGCTTGGTAGATAATGATTCTTGAAAAGTGTTCTTCCCCTTCAGCTTTAATTTCAGTATGCCAATCAGTTTCTTACTGTATTTAGATTTTGATTTCTTTATGCTCAGTGTGGCTTGGAAGAGGAATCCTTGAGAAGATTGCAGTATTTACAGGTATCACCTTCTTCCATTGGTTCAATGTGACCTTCAGATTCAATTTTTAAAACTTTAGTATCAATCTTTCCTTGATGTACATGAAAAATTTTTAAATTATCTAGACCAATGAAATTTAAGATCATTGAAGAAAGAAGCTGCTTAATGTAGTTTTTCAGAGTAGGTATATCATTTGATATCATCTGTGTATATCAAGTGTTTAGATGTTTTGATTCAGCTCTCTCTTTAATTTGGAAGCCATCTACTTTTATTGAAGAGAAATGGTCATAGAATTAAGCTAGGGCTTAAACTTTCTTCCTGAAAACATATTCATCTTAACATTTTAATGTATGGCATATTCTTAAATGGAGAACAGTTTTTCATGTGGACATCAGATTCTTTAACATTCTCGTTATATTTAAATCTATTTTTGAAATTTGCAGAAAATGAATAAATGCTGAGAGTATAACAGAGACAACAACTCTGTATAAAAGACAGTATAAAAGTCATTGTGCTTTCAGACAGATTGTCCAACAATTACTGAATCAATAATAAAGTGTTCTTTATACACCCAAGAGTTTAGGACATTTTCTCTTTGCTTCTCCTCCATTAAAAAAAAAATTTGTAGATAAATGTTAATGATACAAACCACCTATAAAATACACATATTTAACATAATTTTATAATTTATAGACTATATTATATAATTATATATGGCATATAATTATATAACAGATATGGCTTATATATTATATAATTTATATATACCTATATAAAATATTTTACATATATAAAATAAATACATAATTAGTCTATGTTTAGAAGAGTCAGTGGTCTTCTTGTTTGTTCTTGGTAGACACATAATGCCTTCTGTGAAAAAAGGTAGGATAAAACTTACATGTGAAAGGAAGCTAGTAAAGTATTTTGCTAATAATTCATGAATCTCTGTGAAACATTTTTGGCAATAATTACAGATTTTATCTGACCCTTCCACTCTTTAGTTTTACAGAGAGGCTAGATAGAGTTTCAGTCATTTCCATTCACATCATTATTCTATGGTTCATTATATTAACAGTGCCCAAACTTTCTGTTTCTCATCCAAATAAACTTCTCATTTGTTGTATTTTACTTCTTGCAATCATACCAGGAATTTCCCACATCCTCCTTTTTTGAGGATTCCCTTGCACTTCTGATTTCTTTATTTTTCAAGCTTCTTTAATAAAGTTTTTTAAAATTATATTTCGTTATTTGTTTTATTATTTTTGATGCCTTGATTCTTTAACTTTTGGATTTTTTATTTCAATTACTGATTAAGGGAATCAAGAATCTCAGTTATGCTTTCTGGATATCTTTCTGTGTGTTTTCTTTTTTCTGTTGCATGTAAGAATTTTCTTTTGTCTACCAAAAGTTCCCTATTTCATGTATGAATTCACCCTAAGGGCCTCAGGTCCAAGATCTAGTGAAAAAGAACACTCTGAGACTACAATCCCTTTACTGGGAATTGTCAAAAGATTCAGGAATCAGGAATACAGAAGAAAAACTAGATTCAATAGTAGCTATAGGCCACACAGAGGCTCCTCATGGGCCTGATAACAGCAGCCTTGTGAATGGTGATGGTTTTACCAAGTCAGATGATTATCAACCCTCCTACCTGGAATTGCTCATCCCTCCCCCTACAATTGCTTTTTTGTTATTATTGACATATCACTTTTATTTATGTTTTTCAGAGTGATTAATACAAAAATACTTGCTGATCCTCCAAGAGTATGACTGCCCTCAAAGCAAAGGCAACGTCTGATGTTCATCCTAAAGCAGAATTCAAACCTTTTCTTTTTTTTTCAGTGATGTCCAACTCTTCGTGACCCATTTGGGGATTTCTTTAAATGTTGGGTGCCAGGTCAGCCCTGAGGTTTCTTGGGCAATTATCAAAACAAGGTTGATGGGACTTGGAACCACTTGTCTTTGGACTTTCACCATCTTCTATTTATAATGTTGTATTTTTGGATTTCTACCTCCCCACCCTCTTTCAATCATATTTCCCTATTCCTGTCTAGCTAAAGCCTTATTATCCCCACTGTGCTTGTGGTAATTCCTTATTCTAGATCTAGATAGGTATAGAAATCTGGATTTAGAGTGGGTCACAGTAGAGTCTAGTCAAAGACCACTCCAGTATACTCCCTCGGTTTGGGTCATTGGTAAACTTCTCATGGTCAGACCATAAATGTTATCTTGCCCTGCTTACAACATTATATTCTCATCTTAAGGTACAAGATATGTATCCCTAGACTGTAGTCAGGTGCTCACACCATCTTCAGGAAGATATTATTTTCTATCATAAATTTGCTACGGTTTGTAGCTGTCACCATATCCCAGTGTCAAGAGCCAATCATGGGATCTATAATGGTGATGATAATGACGAAGACAAATCTGAAATTCAACTATGCCCCTTGCCTGATGTTTGTCTTTCAAGTAGAGGTTATCATCTTGTCCTCCCTTCTTCCTAAACCATTTCTATTTCATTGGGACTTCCTGTGATTACTACCCTCTTCCCTCAGGGACCTTCCTCTTAGAAGGGAAACCAAACTCTATGTCCAGTGCTTCTCAATCTCCTAGGTCCTTGTTTTAAGTACCACCCACAGTCACCCAAGGAATTAAAGAAGAATCAGCTAGGTTGTCTCTCCTACTTAAATCTCTCTAACCATCTTATAACATCTTATAACAATGTTTCCTGGATCTAATCAAGGTTTATTGTTCCCCCTCCAACAGCCATCGTTTAGTTTGCCAATTGTGACCAAGTCTAGATTTATCCAAACCATCCCTGTGGAAAATAAATTTTAAAATTAGAGGCACTTTTCGTGTGTCTTGCACAGAAATAGTTGCCTCTTGAAGTACTGCTGTCCAATCAGGATGCCCCTAAAGTGGTGGCCTTCAGAATGAAAAAAGGCGAGTCAGAGCATACTGCCATTACAACTGTAGTAGGTGGGTTGAAAGTAAATTCTATGCATATATTTTCACCCCTCTCCTCTTTCTCTGGGAAGAATCAACCAGTCCCTACCTGCCTTTATACTGGCATGTCTGAAGGCTATTCAAGGAGGAGGGAGCAAGCCATAGTTTCAACCATAAGGATATAACACGAAGTAGTAGACAAATTCCATGTCTTTGGGTCTTAGGAATAATTTTGGGGTGTGTGTGTGTGTGTGTGTGTGTGTATGTGTGTGTGTGTAGGAGGGGGACGATATACTTTTTCTACTCAACAATGTAGCTTCCTCCCACATGTACAAAAATACTTATAGCAGCCCTTTTTGTGGTGGCCAAGAACTAGAAATTGAGGGGATGCCCATCAATTGGGGAGTGGTTGAACAAGTTGTGGTATATAAATGTAATGGAATACTATTGTGCTATAAGAAATGATGAACAGGCTGACTTCAGAAAAACCTAGAAAGACTTATACGAACTGATGCTGAATAAAGTAAGCTGAACCAGGGAAACATTGCACACAGTAACAGTCACATTGTGTGATGACTAACTTTGATAGACTTAGCTGTTATGAGCAATGCAAAGATCTAAGGCAACTCCAAAAGACTCATAATGGAAAATGCCATCCACATCCAGAAAAAGAAATAGGGAAACTAAATACAGACCGAAGCAAACTATTTTCTTTTTTTGTTTTATGTTTTCTTTCTCATGGTTAATCCCATTAGTTCTAATTCTTCTATACAACATGACTAATATGAAAATATGTTTAATAAGAATGTATATGTAGAGCCTATATCAGATTGCATGCTATCTTGGGGAGGGGAAGGGGAAGGAAGGGGGAAAACTTAAAACTTACGGAAGTGAATGTTGAAAACTAAAAATAAATAAATAAACTTATTAAAAAAAAGAACAACATAGCTCCTAAGTCACCACAGATGTTTTGGCCTACAAGGCCCGTAGCTGAAACCTGATACCACTCGAGCAGAATTCTGACCAGAAGGTGTTTTCTAATTGCCCCTGACACAGGCTAATTATAGGGTGTGGAGGGCTATAGTGGAGCAGCATCTATCAAATCCATACGTTTTACATATTCCACCCCTTCCCTTGCTGACCCCTAAAGAGAAACAAGCTGAAAAAGAAACTTATCCTAATGAGGCCAGTATATGTAATTTCAAATCTTAGCCATCTAAAAAGGGACAAAAACCCTCCTCCTAGAGGAACTTTAACTGATTCAATGGTCTTTGGAAAATAAGTCTTCTGTGAGACCCTCAAGCCAACAAAACTCTGTAGCCTAGAAGAGCTCCACAGTGGTCCCATTGGACCCTGACTTCACCAGCCATTTTTCCACTGACTCATCAGGTTTTGGCTTATAATGTTCCTCCTGTTTTTCAAGCCCTTTGTTGATGAAGATCCATCAACCTTCTTACCACTCCTCCCCAGAAAGTTTTGGAGTTTTGGGTTCACTTGCTCTCTGGGATAAGCTCCAATTATGATCTTCACTCCTGCTTCTCCTATTCCCCTCCCTCAACTCAAGGGGAATTCAACACATTTTCCATCAAAAACTCTAGACCAGAAATCACATTTCTCACTTGTAGCCCATAGGTCTTCATCTCTATCAGTATCATCCTTTTTACTTGTGATGTTACTAAAACCATAACTTCTTCCTTTCTTTTCAATGCACAACCCTCACATGCTAACAGTATATTCATGTTCATCTCTAGAGTGTTCAAAGAAAGTTTACTTTTGTTTTTCTTATGCTGGTGATTTGACTATTTTAAGACAGGTTAGCAAGAATCTGGGAACACTAACCCTCATAATCTTTACTTCTCCTGTCAACTTTCTTAGGCTAATCCTACAGGGTTAGCGAGGGCCCCCTCTCTATCTCACTGACAGGATTTCCTATATGCTGCCAGACATATAGTAGCCACAAAGTGTCAGACTCCAGTAACTGACCCAAATCACCCAAAGTGGAGGCCTAATAGCCCTTCTCCTATTTCACCCACAAGATCAACCACAGAGTCATTCTGGTCCAATCCTGAAAATGGATGCCAAATGTTCTAGGCCACGACTGACTCAAGCCAGTCCAGTGATTCAGGTTTGAAATTGGAATGTAATTAAATACTTATGGATCATATATTCTAGGTAGAGTTATGGATGGAATAACCAGCCATTCAAGTCAGAAAGACTTGAATCCAAATCCAGACTCAGACATTAGCTGTGTGACCCTGGGATTGAACCATTGTTTGTCTCAATTTCCTCACCTGTAAAATGGGTTGTTGTCAGGATAAACGAGATAATAACTACAGAGCACTTAGCACAGGGCAAAAGGCAAAGTCATTAAAAATGCCAAAGAAAGAGCTGACCTCCTCAACTGGAAAGGATTTACTATTTTTCCCTTTTCATATTGCTTGGGTATAACTAATTTTATTAAATTTCAAGGTAAAGGAAATTCAAATATGGCAAAGAGATCAATTCTTTAGTTTTCCTTAAACAATTAAAATAAATAATCTAATAAAGGAGTCTTAGATGACTAGGAATGATTGAAGATCATTTTATAATAACAACTACATCATTTTAATATGCTTGCCAAGTACAATAAGGTATTGATCAGAAATATTTCCACTGTGAAAATACTGAGAAAATGGAATTATATTTAGAGTTTGAAAAACACAATTTCTTTGATAATATTGTTTTCTAGAAATCTGAAAAGATACTAACTAACTTACAGAAATTATTCAATGCGAGAATAACTACATTGTCCTCAGATCTTATTGAACAAGATATGCTTTTCCTATCTGATTTTTTCTATGATTATCAGTGCTCTCACACTGAGGCACACTGTAAAGGCAATCAAATTCTACCTCTGAGATAACCTTGCTAGACCTCAGTGTCCTCATCTGTAAAATGACTAAATGACTTCTGAGTTACCTTCCCCTTTTTAGATCAGAACCTACAAACTATTTAACTGATTTCTTCACAAATACCTAAAGCATCCCACCCCTACCTAGGGATCAAATTTACCTCAAACTTTACATATCATGTTTTCCTAAAAATAATGTGTGAAGAAACCAACTTAAATGTCATTACCAGATCTTCATGAATGCAAATATGAACTTTCCAAATTGTTAAGTATTTCGTTTGGTGACATGCACCATATACAATGAGGATAGCCTTCAGTATTGGGAGAATTTATAGTTCCTGCTTAACATTCCAATTGGCTTAGAGACTGAATCTTGCTTGGTGTTTTCTTCTACCTCTGGGGGAAAAGAAAAGATTTGAAGAATTTGAAATAAAGAAGCCATCAAGAATCCATCACTTATTACCCTCTAGCACCTTGGGCAAGTATTTAATTTTCTCTTCTGTAAAATAAAGGGTTTGGATGGACCCCTAAGTTCCCTTCCAGTTCTGGATCTATGAGCCTGTTAGTCTATGAACCTTAAGCAGAAAAAAAGCAATATCATAACATATTTGATTAATTCTTAAGGAAGCTTCATCAAAAGGTTTTAAACATTTTTTGGGAAAAAGAGTCCTTAAAATAACACCTCAAAATCATCAAGTGGGCAGGTGGCATAGTGGTAGGAGACTTTAAATTGAATGCTTAAAAAAGATAAACTATTTTAAATAATTGAAGGAAGAGACATGAACATTAACTATGATGATTTCATACAAAAGTTTGGCTGCCATATCTCTCTACTTGGTAAGCACGTTAATTTACCTAAGAGTCAGTATTTAGGATCCTTTGGTCTCATTATGAGAACTGATTTACATCAACTAAATTTCTATTGTGTTTGTTCTTTGTTTTCAAAGAGGACCATGATACAAGGGAAATGATGACATGACTTGGAGTTGACTTTGATTTGAGTGATGGAGGGCTGTGCAAGGTCACCAGTCTCACTTTCTCCTCCAGAGCCATCTGGGTCCAGTTGCCTGATATTCACCAGGATGACTGGAGATGGCCCAGGAGGCATTGCAAGACCCTGGCCCATTCAGACTAACATCTTCTCAGGTTCTGACTTTGAGTGAATAGGCGTCTTTAAGGAGTTAATCAAAAGATGGCCCCTTTAATCAAGACTCAAAAATAATCAAACAGGGAGGGGAAGACTCTCACAATTCCTGGGCAAAAGAGAAATAGTTACTATTCGGTATTTATGTTCACTCTGTGCTAGGAGGACTGGGACCTATTGTCCAGTCTATGAACTCCAGAGTGAATTGGGTTTAAGGCTATAGAGTTGTGCTGTTGGATAATGGATAAAGCTAGAAGTCCTGCCTTTGATATATACCAAGTGTCCCTGGGCATATGACTTAATCTCCTTTGGCTCAAGGGAACTCTGGGATTTTAAAGTGTCAATCAGCATTAATAAAAGGAATTTCCCCACTAACCGTTCCCTAAACGAATGATATCATAGGTCAAGATCAAAACACAAGCTAATCCATAGCTCTCTAGCTGATATTTATTTTTAATTCTTTGGAGAATATCGAATTCCATATCTTACTACTACACACCAACACCAGTAGAATATTGTTATTAAAAAGATAGGCTTTGCTTTACAGGAAGTTTGGGATTAGTAAATTAGTTTTGCAATTTCCTGAAAGTGGTCTAGCATAGTCTCTTCCTCCTATTCAACTCTGAACCCAACTCATTGTCCGTCTCTACGTTTTCCTAGATGTACATACTGATGAATAAGCTCTACAGGAAATCTAACTAAATGCATGTCATAATCAGGGCAATAGACATTATTCATCTATGTGAATGGAAACCTCCTTTGAGTGAGTACAACACTGTTCCAGGAGGCTCATCAGGGGTTCGGGACTTGATGCAATCAGCTGAGTGTAACCTGCAAAAAGGAATGTTCAGAGGGCCTAACCATACACGAAGAATCCCACTTGAACCTGGACTCTGCATCTATTCTAATTCATCACAGTGGAAAGCACCTTTGGCAAGCATACAACTCCCTGTTTTATACTTCAGATAATATTTATGATTGTTGGTCAAGATTTTTTCTGTTGTTAGATTTTTTGAGGAATTCTGGGTGATTTAAAGACATTGTGTTGAAAAAGACTCTATTAGGCAGCACTTTGATCTACCAAACCAAATTCTTTATTCATTATGAACAAACAATAAGTGCAATGAGATCTGATATTTCACATTTCATTCATGTCAGTTGTAAAATGATTAAAGCTATGATCCATTCTTACAAATTCCTTCAGAAAACTTACTTGTTCCCTTCTAAAGCTCTAATCAAAGATGTTGATTTGTTTGTAGATAACTCTCATGGAGGTTTCATATAGATCAGAGAGGTTTTTGGAGAGAGATATTCATAAGGTTCAATATTTTTTCATGCATTTGGTATCTTGATCACCTTCAAATACCTTATATAGAAATCTCTTGATGCCCTCATAATTCTATCACCTCCTGGATACCCTCTGTATACACTTGTTCCTATCTGTCCATTTTTCTCAACATTTATACCATCACAAAATGGGAGGCTATGGAGAATTAATTATCCCATATTGCTTATTATTTCTTGATAATAAAAAATTATTTAGGAGACCTTCCTCTAACAAGGTATCTCCATACATAAGTCGAAATTATATAAGATTCGTTGAATTGTATAATATAAAAGACAAATTTGTTTTATGACATTGTGTATCTTAAGTCATATATAAAATAGAGAGATATTCTTGTTTACCTCTGTAATGGGGGAGATCAAACACAGAGTCCAATGCAAAGAAGGATTTCCTATAGATGGTAAGATTCTTCAGATGCTCCTGCTTGCTGCTGACATTTTGCCAATTGCATGGAGCTCCACACTACAAAGCTTGTTTGAGGAGATTAATACGGAAAATAAAAAGTAAAAATAAAAACAAGCTGATAAGTATAGTGAGGTGACTGGCCAACGAGGCTCTCATCTCAGAGCATGAGGACTATGGTTTGATTTGGTTTGGTTTTTGGTATCAACCCACTTAAAAACTTGGCAAGCCTGTTCAAGAAATATATAATGATGGGGACTTTTAAAAACCTGTGCAAGTATTCTTTGATTGTTTCTCATCAGTTTATAGCAGTTTAATTAGCTCCTGAACCAGAACTAAAAATGTATACAAAAGACTTGAATGAATGAGGAAAACTCTTTGATGGCTTTTGAGTTAGACGGAAGAAAAGCTATTAATATGGGAGGGACCCATTTCCAATCAGGCATCATGTGACTATGAGTACATGGTACTGCCATATTTTATTGCATTTTTTCTTTCCTGATATTAGGTGACTGTATATCAAAGGTTAAATGGACCATATTATAATCTTATGAGCTTTTAAAGGTTTAAAGAATCATTAGGGACTGTAACAACAAAGCAGCTGCTGTGGGAGCATAAGGCCAACAACACCAGCACACAGAAGAGCTGCTAGCACAATTCTTTGATCTGCTTTACTACAGAAAGCAACTTTAAGGGGTTAACAATCTCACTTTAATTAAACATATATATATATACATATACATATATACACACACACATACATGCAAATATATATACATGTATATATACACACATACATGCAAATATATATACATATATACATATACATGTATATACATATACACACACACACACACACACACACACACACACATATATATATATATATATATATATATATATATATATGTATGTATACGTATATGTTCAGGGGGAAAAGTCAGCGCCCTGAACTTCAGAGAAAAGACAAACAGAAATTACAAGCAGAACTTATATAAACTGAGCAAATAACACAAATCAATAGACAGTCTTCTAGCTGTCTGAACAAAGCTATACATGCATAGTTACCATAGAGAGAGACACCAACATCTGGGTTTTCAAAGTTGAGGGGCTCCTTAATGGCTACCCAGAGTCTCCACACCAACAGTCTTCCAATGAATGAGCCCCAAGCAAAATGCTAGCCTCAGAGTATATATATACCCTTTTTCAGGGGCCTGAGTGCTTCACACTTCTGGAGGGCTTCACATCTCTCAAGGGCTTCACACCTCTTGAGGGTTTCACACCTCTTGAGAGTTTCACACTTCTCCTGACCTAACTAGCAAAAGGGTGTGGACCTTCCTACAAACAAAGGCAAGACTCAATCACTGAGTTCAAATCCGACTTCAGACACTTGACACACTTACTGGCTGTGTGACCTTGGGCAAGTCCTTAACCCCAATTGCCCTGCCTTGCCCCCTCCAAAAAAAAGTTTAAAACAATTATTAAGATAATTCAAGTGAAATTTAAAAAAAGTAAAATAAAAGGTGCCATCTTAGAAACTAGTAAACAAAAAGATAGTCTGGTCTTATGGCAAAAACAAGGGAAAACTACTGGCCAGTCTGTGTGCTCTATTGGTATACTCGAGAGAAAGCAAGGAAAGTCCCCAGTATATTAGAAGAACTCCCCTGTGATGAATTTATGATAGAGCACTCTCAGAAGTTGCATATAATGGGCAAGATGTGTTGCAATCTCGACCACTGGAGGGAATATACACATCAATGACATCATAGATCCATGTGAGTCCTTATATAATCTATAAATGGTATTTGTCTTTGTGGAAGCCACAATTCCGAAAGATCAATTCTAGAAAATTCTCTTTTCTTTTTCTATACCTAATCCACTATTCAATAATCCATGTGTATGAATGAATGAATAAAAAGCATTTATTAAATATTTGTCAACCACTATGCTAAATGATAAGGATACAAAGACTGCTCCAAAAGCCTTAGTACAATTTTGAACTATTAAAACTTTAAAATGAACTGAGACTTTTGGGACACCTTGTATTTTTTTAAATGAGATAACAAACCCCTCCCCTGCATCCCCCTGCTCAAGGATCCCACACTGTAATTGGAGGAGAACACACATGTAAAAAAATTCAGCTGCAGGGCAAATTAAAAGTCCTAAAGGTTTAGAGGGGGAGTGGATGGCAAGGACTGGGGTCCTCAGTATGTGCCAGTAGGTCAGATGACATCCCAAGGGTCTGAAGAACATAGCAACAGGGCAGATGCTAATAACAGTATGATTTGAAGACAGTGGTAGGATAGATGGTAAGGCCTGATGGTCCTCCATCTCGCTGGAAGACTTATAGTTGGTGACTGGCAGTTCGTGTAAATGGTATGAACAGCTATGAACAGCTTGCTCATCCCATTTGGTTGCTTGAATCAGTCTGGGCAGCCAAGAGGTCAGCAGATTATTTTCAGGATTCTTAATACATTGCTATTATTTGGTCTTTTTTCCCCCACTTACTCAAAATCAGTCTTTTTTTACTGACGTTACTATCAGACTCCTTGCCAGATAAATTATTTGCTTTCATTTTGTTTCAGTTTCTAGTCTAAAATTCCTATAAACATGATCATTTTTTATGTCAAAAGCCAATTAATTTTGAATACTTACGATATCTTTTGTAATCTCTAAGAAGGTTTCAGGTCCAATCAGAGAGAAGAGATACATGGACTAATAGACAAAATACAAGCTTGAACAATAGCATACTTAATTCTACAGTTTTTGTCTCCTTTGTTGACTGTCAAAAGTCCTGTCATAAAGACATTTAATGTCTCTCTCCCTTATTAAAGAGGTAAAAAGAGGAATAAAAAGGATTTTCCCTTTCTCATCTAAATGTACCTTTAGCCCCATACTTCTAGTTTGTTAAAAAAAAATTGATACAGATTCTCTCTCTCTCTCCTTGTTTCCTTGTCTCCTTGTCCTATACCACAAAACTGAAAGTTCCAAAGTGAAAATGTCTCTTTTAGGAGAGAAAGACAAATTAGCAGAGAATTGTTGAGGCAGCATGGGAGTAGAGTTTGCTTGGAAAGATGTGAGGCTGCTGAAGGAAGTTGAGACACATTCTTTTTCACCTCTCTGATCTGGTGCCTTTTTATTTTATTTTTCACAGTAGGGGAAAAATAACATGGTGGAAATGAATCATAATTACATTACTAATTCATATTCTAACTTTGTTCAATGACTGTCTCCAAAGTCACTTCTGGTATACTATACTTGTGTATGATTCATTTAGAAGAACTTTTTTTAGGTCTGTCTGTCTTTAGAGCTGAATGAACAATATCACAGTCAGGAGAGACTACAATTTTAAAAAGCAGGTATGTTTGAAGCCTGATATATCTGGGCTGGAGGCAGGGAAAGGGGAGGTGGACAGTGAGTTCTGAGCCTTAGCTTCTGTACAAATAAGTATCCAATTTCTAAAAATCTACCAATAATTAGATATATTAAATCAAATGGCTTTTTAGTAGCATGGTCATCTAGGGCTAGCATGTTCTAAATCAACTACCATGGGTCTGATTGACCTTGGCAGTATTACAGGGTCATATTTTCACATGGCTGAACTGTTCTTGAACAATTTCTCCTAAGTACTGGGTACAGATAGTCTTTTCTTCAACACTAGGCATACATGTCTTATCTCGGGACCTATTCTTTCTTTGCTTTCAAAATAAACATAGCCATTGTGTGACATGCAAAGGCAATGTTACTCCTTGGTCCTGTTTTAATTGTTTTGGCTTGCCTCCTTTTCATTATTTTTTTTTTTGTCTTTTAAATGTTGGTCTGACTTGTTTAGTACTTCAGATGGGTTCAGGTACTGTGTGACTACATGAAACTATATAGTTTGGTTTAAGTTTTTTATTATGAACTTGACAAACATAAACAAAGATGAAAATTTCCAGATACAAATAACTGAAGATGATTATATATTAAACTGTGAATTTTTATTATATACAGCTTTTTTTTAAAAGTACACATTAAATTTTACACAGCAATACCAACCTTGCCCTAGCTTGTCTATGTCTCTTTTGTGAATTTTGCTTCTGTGTATTTTTAAAATGTTTCATTCATGCTCTTTTCTTTCTTTTCCTCTATTTTGCATTTCTTTAAATTCACCCACTCTTGAGGGCTGACTGGGGAACAGGGCAACCAGAATATATGCCATCTTGGAGTGGGGGGGAGGGTAGAAATGGGGAGAAAATTTGTAATTCAAACTATTGTGAAAATCAATGCTGAAAACTAAATATGTTAAATAAATAAATTTAAATTAAAAAAAATTCACCCCCTCTTTCCTACCACTCTTTCCCCTTCCCCTAAGCAAAAGACCTCCTTTGCAGCAAATAAGTGTTGTCAAGCAAAACAAATTCACACACTGCTCATATCTGAAAATGTATCTCATTACATATCTCTGGTCCTCTGACTAGAGAAAGAATGATTCATCATTCTTCTGCAGTTATAATTTATCATTGCAATGATCAGGGTTTTAAATCTTTCAAAATCATTTTATTTTATAATATTGCAATCATTATATAGATTCTTCTCCTGATTCTGCTCACTCACCTTTGCACCAGTTCATATAAGTCTTCTTAGGTTTATCTGGAAAGACATATGTTCCTTTCACTATTTCTTGCCACACGATATTATACAATGGGAGAACTCCCCAATG
Organism: Trichosurus vulpecula; assembly: GCF_011100635.1. Classification (NCBI taxonomy): domain Eukaryota; kingdom Metazoa; phylum Chordata; class Mammalia; order Diprotodontia; family Phalangeridae; genus Trichosurus; species Trichosurus vulpecula. The sequence continues at coordinate 383,486,940 of NC_050574.1, forward strand.
GTAGGGGGGAACTAGACTAAAACTTTAAGTGGTTCCACAAAGCATTTCACTCCACCAAGTCTGCTTCTGAATTCGGCATTCTCAATAGATGGATCCTCTCCCTTATTTACAGAACACAGAATTTCAGCTGCTAGGTTGATTCACTAATAGGCTGAATCACACAGCTTGCTCCGTGGGTTTGCTCTGTTGCTCACCTAGCTTAGCTAGGGAACATAGAGAAGACTTTGCCATGAATTCTTTATCATAAGATCTCTTCATTGGATCTCTAGTGGCTCCCCTGATTTCTGCTTTACACAGTCATTCCATCTTTAATATTCACTTACCTAAAAGTAAGAACAGACACAACAGGGACAGAAGCAATATAGGCATCATGAGGCTTCAAAGCCATGTGTCAACAAAGTGTACTATGCTTCTTCCTCTTTCCTGGAATTGTCAGGGTGAGAAAGAGGCAATTGAGCAAGTTAATATCTTTTACATAGATCCAATTCCAGTTTAACAGCCAATAAAAAAGGCTATTTTTCATAAGTTAACAGGAAATAATTATTGGATACCTGTGCATGTCCCGAAGTACTTTTGGGCCTGTCCATTCCTTGTCACCAACTCCAGAAGGGGGCTCACAGAGGCTGGCAGCAGGCAGTGTATCCCACACATGCTCCCTGGACTAATCCTTCATTAGCCAGTCCCCTTCCCTCCATTATAACTACATTATACTCATATACCATATCCTAATTGACAGTCATGTGCTTTTTCCTCCCAAAGTCTTTGCTATAACAAAAAGTGCTTCCCTAACTTTAATCTCATTGGTATGTATGCCTACTAGAATTTTTTTTCTTTTTTTTCTTTCTTTGCTGAATCAGAAGATATGCAGAGTTTAGTGACTTTATCAGTCAGTAGTCAACCATCACTTATGTGACAGGTACTACACTAAGTGAAAACAAAAAAAGAAAACAATTATAAACAATACTTCCTCTCAATAATCTTTCTCTCTCTCTCTCTCTCTCTCTCTCTCTCTCTCTCTCTCTCTCTCTCTCTCTCTCTCTCTCTCTCAACTGGAAAAGTGTTCCTGAAGAAGGTAGTAAGGAATCCAGGGTAGCTCAGAAGTGGAGAGGGAAAAAAAGAGTTCCAGGCATTGGGGACACCTAGTGAAAATATTTGGAGTCAAGAAATAGAATATCATGTTCAAGTAACAAGCAAAGCAACCAATACCAGTAGGTCATCAAACGCATGAAGAGAAGTATACTGAAAGAAGAACAGAAAGGTAGGAAGGAACCAGGTTATAAAAGGCTTTAAAAGCCAAACATGAGACAATAGAGAGCCACTGGAGTTTGTTAGCCTGTGATTCAGACCTGTGATTTTTAGGAAGATCAATTTGACAGCTGTGTAAGATGGATTGGGGTGGGGACAGACTTATGGCAGAGAGATCATCCAAAAGTCTATTGCAATAGTCCATACATAAGCTGGTCAGGTTCTCCCCCAGATTGGTGGCAATGTCAGAGGAGAGAAGGAGGAATACACAAGAGTTGTTATGAAGGGAGAAATGACAGGAAGTAAAAACTGATTGCATATGGGAAAGGTAAGAGAAAGTGAAGAATCAAGGGTGACATCTAAGTTGTGAGCCTGGGTGACAGGGAGGATTGTGGTGCACTCAACAGGAATCAAAAAGTTAGGAAGAAGGGACAATTTGGGGTAGATGAAGATAATGAGATGGTTTGGGGTAAGTTGATGAGACATCTGGTTCACGATGTCTATTAGGCAGTTGGAGATGCAAGACAGGAAATTGGGAGAGAGGTTGGAGTTGATGACGTACTTCCAAATTACTTTGCAGAACAGTAAGATCATCTCACACCTCCACCAACAGTGTATTTATGTGCCTGTTTTCCAAATTAAGTCTTTTCTTCAATAGTTGAAGTTCTGGCTATTGTAACTAATTACTTTTGGCTCTTCTGTATCAAATCCCTTCTAGTGTTTACTTTCCTGTTTTTTTTAATAAGAATCGTGAAGTTTTTTTTCATTTTTTTAAAAATTTATTTTTAGTTTTCAACATTTATTTCCACATGTTTTGAGTTAAAAATTTTCTCCCCATATCTACCCTTATCCCGACTCCAAGATGTCATGCATTCTGATTACCCCTTTCCCCAGTCTGCCATCCCTTCTATCACCCCACTCCACCCCCCCATCCCTTTCCCCCTTACCTTCTTGTAGGGCAAGATAGATTTCTATACAGCATTGCCTGTATATCTTATTTCCCAGTTGCATGTAAAAAACAATTTTTTAATATTTGTTTTTAGAACTTTGAGTTCCAAATTCTCTCTGTTCTTCCTTCCCTACCCACCCTCCAAGAGAAGGCAAGCAATTCAATATAGGTTATACATGTATCATTATGCAAAACACTTCCATAATAGTCTTGTTGTGGAAGACTAACTGTATTTACCTCCATTCTATCCTGTCCCCCTTTATTCAATTTTTCCTTTGACCCTGTCCCTTTCCAAAGGTCTTTGCTTTTGACTACCTCCTCTCCCAATCATCCCCCCCATTCCCTTCCCCCTACTTTCCTGTAGGGTAAGATACTCAATTGAGTGTGTATGTTATTCCCTCCTTAAGTCAAATCTGATGAGAGCAAGATTCACTCATTCCCCCTCACCTCCCCCCTCTTCCCTTCCATTATAACAGCTTTTTCTTGCCACTTTTATGTGAGATAAATTACCCCATTCTATCTCTCCCTTTCTCTTTCTCCCAAAATATTCCTTTTTCACCCCTTAATTTTATCCTTTTAGATATCATCCTTTCATATTCAACTCACCCTGTGCGCTCTGTCCACATATATGTACATTCCCTTCAACTACCCTAATACTAAGAAAGGTCTCATGAGTTACAAATATCATCTTTCCATGTAGGAATGTAAACAAAACATTTCAACTTTAGTAAGTCCCTTATATCTCTTTCCTGTTTACCTTTTCATGCTTCCCTTGATTCTTGCATTTTAAAGTCAAAATTTTTTATTTAACTCTGGTTTTTTCATCAAGAAGGCTTGCAAGTCCTCTATTTCATTCAAAATCCATATTTTTCCCTGAAGTATTATACTCACTTTTGCTGGGTAGTTGATTCTTGGTTTCAATCCTAGCTCCTTTGACCTCTGGAATATCATATTCCAAGCCCTTAGATTCCTTAATGGAGAAGGTGCTAGATATTGTGATATCCTAATTGTGTTTCCACAATACTCAAATTGTTTCTTTCTGCCTACTTGCAATATTTTCTCCTTGACCTGGGAACTCTGGAATTTGGTGACAATATTCCTAGGAGTTTTCTTTTTGGGATCTTTTTCAAGAGGCAATTGGTGGATTCTTTCAATTTCTATTTTACTCTCTGGTTCTAGAATATCAGGGCAGTTTTCCTTGATAATTTCTTGAAAGATGATATCTAGGTTCTTTTTTTGATCATGGCTTTCAAGTAGTCAAATAATTTTTAAATTATCTCTCCTGGATCTATTTTCCAGGTCAGTGGTTTTTCCAATGAGAAATTTCACATTGTCTTCCATTTTTTCATTCTTTTGGTTCTGTTTTATAATTTTTTTTATTTCTCGTAAAATCACGAGCTTCCACTTGCTCCATTCTAATTTTTAAGGTGGCATTTACTTCAGTGGTCTTTTGGACCTCCTTTTCCATTTGGCTAAGTCTGCCTTTTAAAGCATTCTTCTCCTCATTGGCTTTTTGGACCTCTTTTGCCATTTGGGTTAGTCTATTTTTTAAGGTGTTATTTTCTTCAGTATTTTGTGGGGGGTCTCCTTTAGCAATTTGTTGATTCATTTTTCATGATTTTCTTGAATCACTCTCATTTCTCTTCCCAATTTTTCCTCTACTTCTCTTACTTGATTTTCCAAATCCTTTTTGAGCTCTTCCATGGCCTGAGACCAATTTGTATTTTTCTTGGAGACTTTTAATATGGGATCTTTGACTTTGTTGACCTCTTCTGGCTATATGTTTTGATCCTCTTTGTCACCAAAGAGAGATTCTATAGTCCGAGTCTTTTTATGCTGCCTCCTCGTTTTCCCAGACAATTACTTGACCTTTGAGCTCTTTGTCAGGACTGCTTCCAGAGTGGAGAGTGCTCTGTCCCAAGCTTCAGGGATTTGGGGCTGCTGTTTTCAGAGCTACTTCTATTCTGAGGTGCTATGATACTCCTCTCCTGGCCTGTGCTCTGGTCTGTGAGCACAAGCACTCCTTTCTGCCATGTAACCACCAGGAGGACTCCCTCTCCACAGTCATCACAAGCTCTGTCACACCAGTGCTTCTTCTCCGCAAAGGATGGTCACCCAGGACTGTGTCCCAGATCCAAGCAGGGCAAAGTGAGAGAATGCTTCCTTAGTGCCAGCAAAGAGATTCCTGCACTCCAGCTCTGATCAGCCGCCTGATACCCCCACTACCTGTGGGCCTGGAGCTGGAAGTAGCTGCCATGGTCACAGTTGCAGCCACCTCTGCTGCCCTGGGCCTGGGGCTAGACCACTCACTTCTCTAACCCAGGTCCAATAGTTTTCCCACTGACCTGCTAAGTTGTCTTTGGCATTTGTGGGTTGAGAAGTCTGGAAACTGCCACAGCTCAGTGATCTAGGCCCCTGAGGCCTGCTCTGCCCCATCTACTCTGTCCTGAACTCTTCAGCCATGGCCCAAACTGGGCTGCTCTCCACTTCCAGCATGGTGTGATAGACACTTCCAAGTGACCATCCAGACTATCTTGGGCTAGAATTCTCCTTTCTCTTTTGAAAATTTTTGTTTTCCTTTCTTTTCTTAATTGAATCAAATATCTTGTCTTTTTATTGTTCCCCTCAGAAAATTCAGCTCCCAGTTTCAGCAATTTCTATCTCTCCTCTGATTTTTGGAATTTGTATTGTTTTTTTTAATTGTGAGTTTTCATTTTGTTGCTTTTCTAGTTTTTCTTTTATTTATATATCCAATTTATTATTGTGTTCTTTTTCATTGTTGTGGATGAAAATATTTAAGAATATATAATTTCCTTTAAAGTCTGGCTTAGTTATAGCCACAAAGCTTTTGTATGTTGTCTCATTGTTGTCATTTTAAAAAAAAATGAAATTACCTATTGTTTCTATGACCTATTCTTTGTCCCATGCATTCTTTTTTTTAACAATGTATATTGATTTATTTATTTTTAGATTTTAATATACATCTCCACAATATTTTGAGTTCCAAATTTTCTCCCCATCTCTCCCCTATTCCCCACCCCAAGATGACATTCATTCTGAGTACCCCTTCCCCCAATCTGCCCTCCCTTCTATCACTCCCCTCTTATCCCCCTCCCCTTTATTTCTTGTAGGGCAAGATAGATTTTTATACCCCATTGCCTGTATATCTTATTTCCCAGTTGCATGTAAAAACAATATTTAATATCTGTTTCTAAAATTTTGAGTTCTAAATTCTCTCCCTTCTTCCCTCCCCATCCACACCCATTGAGAAGGCAAGCAACTCAGTATAGGTTATACATGTGTAGTTATACAAAATACTTCCATAATAGTCATGTTGTAAAAGACTAAGAATATATCCCTCCATCCTATCCCACCCTCCATTTATTCTATTTTCTCTTTTGACCCTGTCCCGTTTCAAAAGAATTTGGTTCTGATTACCCTGTCCCCCAATCTGCCCCCCTTCTATCACTCCCCCACCCTCTTATCCCCTTCCTTCCTACTTTCCTATAGAGTAATATACCCAATTGAGTGTGTATGTTATGCCCTCCTTAATCCAAATCCAATGAAGATAAGGTTCACTCATTTCCTTTCATCTCCCCCACTTACCCTCCATTGCAACAGCTTTTTCTTGCCTCTTTTATAATTTACCTGTAACAGTAAGGCAAGATTCATAACCTCAAGGATGACCATGAACATGCCTGAATGGTTTGGAATCACATTGTATAAGAAATTCTCTAGATAGAAGGGAGAGGAAATATAACATTTATTTAGACTCCAGAGGATCAGATCCCAAGACCAGTAATTCCAATATGATATAGTAGTAATTATATTCCAAAACCAGTAAGCCCACTTCAATGTAGCAACAAGGAAATTATAACAGTATTATAGCAAGGAACCAAGTCATCCTGTAACCTTCTCCCCTGCTAGGGCCTTCCTGTAAACAATCACTATAGCAAGGAACCAAGTCATCCTGTAACCTTCTCCCCTGCTAGGGCCTTCCTGTAAACAATCACTCATGAATCCTAACTCTCAGCTCAACACTCTCTTCTGCAGCTCTGCTGAGGCTGGCTCTCAATATCTGCTCTTCAGCTCCCTCTTGATGTCTGCTGCCTCAATATCTTCTCACTTCTCAATTCTGCTGCTCTCGGTCAGCTGCTCTCAGTTCTGGCTCTCTTTATATACAGTCATAGTTGGCATCTGATTGGCTAGAACTCAGGTCTCTGATCAGCTGAATTCATGATTGACTAGAACTCAGTGCCATACCATTGGCTCTGGTATTAGCAACTCCCCTTAGGGCCCTGAAGGCTTCACACCCACATCAGCTTAGCACCTAGTAAGTAGGGGCTTTAGGCCTACTTACAAACAAATATATAATCAAGCTTTCCCACCTAGGCCCACCTGAAGCCTATTGAATGGGTGGGGAAGATTTTTGATCACATTAATACTGCATTACCCCATTCTATCTCTCCATTTCTCCTTCTTCTACCATATTACTCTCTTAATTTTATTTTTTGACCTTAATTTTATTTTTTATATATCATCCCTTTATATTCAATTCACCTTGCACCCTCTGGCTACATATATGTATATGTATTTATGTAGATATATGTATGTGTATGTGTGTATGTATGTGTGTGTGTATTCACTTCAACTACCCTGTTACTGAGAAAGGTCTCATGAGTTGCAAATGTAATCTTTCCATGTAGCAATGTAAACAGTTCAACTTTAACAAGTACCTTATGATTTCTCTTTCCTATAAGACAAATTTTCATTCAGCTCTGGTCTTTTCATCAAGAATGATTAAAAGTCTTCTGTTTCATTGAATGTCCATTTTTCTCCTGAAGTATTATATTCAGTTTTGCTGGATAGGTGATTCTTGGTTTTAATCCTAGTTCCTTTGACCTCTGGGATATCATATTTCCAGCTCTTAGGTCCCTTAATGTAGAAGCTTCTAGATCTTGTTTTATCCTGATTGTGTTTCTACAATACTCAAATTGTTTCTTTCTGGCTACTTGTAATATTTTCTCCTTGACCTGGGAACTCTGGAATTTGGCTACAATATTCCTAGTTTTCCTTTTGGGATCTTTTTCAAGAGATGATTGGTGGATTCTTTCAATTTCTGTTTTACTCTCTGGTTCTTGAAAGATAATGTCTAGGCTCTTTTTTGATCATGGCTTTCAAGCAGTCCAATAATTTTTTAAAATTATCTCTCCTAGATCTATTTTCCAGGTCAATGATTTTTCCAACGACATATTTCACATTGCCTTCTATTTTTTCATTCTTTTGGTTCTATTTTATAATTTTGTGATTTCTCATAAAGTCATTAGCTTCCATTTGCTCCATTCTAATTTTTAAGGAATTATTTTCTCCATTGATCTTTTGGACCTCCTTTTCCATTTGGCTAATTCTGCTTTTTAAGGCATTCATCTGCTCATTGGCTTTTTAGACCTCTTTTGCCATTTGGGTTAGTCAATTTTTTAAGATGTTATTTTCTTCAGTATTTTTTTGGGTCTCCTTTAGCAAGCTGTTGATTCATTTTTCATGATTTTCTTGCATTAATCTCATTCCTCTTCCCAATTGTTCCTCTACTTCTCTTACTTAATTTTCAAACTCCTTTCTGAGCTCTTCCATAGCCTGTGACCAATTCATATTTTTTTGGAGGCTTTGGATGTAGGAGCTTTGACTTTATTGTCTTCTTCTGGTTGTATGTTTTGGTCTTCTTTATCACCAAAGTCAGATTCTATAGTCTGAGTTTTTTACACTGTTTGCTCATTTTCCCAGCCAATTACTTGACTTTTGAGCTCTTTTTCAAGGTAGGACTCTGCTTCCAGAGTGGAGAGTGCTCTGTCCCAAGTTTCAGGGGTTTTGCACAGCTGTTTTCAGAGATACTTCTAGGCTCCTGTAAATTTTCAGGTCTTCTAAGGAGGTATGATCCAAGGAGAGGTGTTTACTTCTTTTCTGGCCTGTGCTGTGTTCTGTGAGTGACCTCAAGGATTCTTTTCTGCCTTGAAACTGTGAGGGAAATTCCCTCTCCACAGCCACTACAAGCTCTGCCATGCCAGTGCTTCTCCTCACCTCAGGACTGCCATCCAGAACTGTGATCTAGATCCAAGCAGGGCAAAGCAAGAAAATCCTGCCTCATAGCCAGCACAAATATCCCTGCAAGCCCTCTCTGATCAGCCACTAGATCCCCCCCCATCTGTCGGCCTGGAACTCCAGAAGCAGCCACTGCCACTGCAGTAACAACCTCTGCCTTCCCAGGATGGGGGCCAGACCGCACTCCTACCTCACTCAGATCCCACAGAGTTTTCCCACTAACATTCTATATTGTCTTTGGCTTTTGTGGGTTGAGAAGTCTGGAAACCATCACAGTTTCCAGTGATTCAGTCCCCTGAGGCCTGCTCCAGCCCATCTGTGCTGACGTAGCCAATGTTGGAGTGCTCTCCTCTCCCAGCCTGGTGCAATAAACCTTTCCCACCAACCTTCCAGATTGTCTTGGGCTGGAGATTTGTTTCACTCTATCATTTCGTGGGTTCTGTAGCTCTGGAATTTGTTTAGTCATTTTTTACAGGTTTTTGGAGGGATTTGGGGGAGAGCTCAAGCAAGTCCCTGCTTAACTCTGCCATCTTGCCTCCACTGATGCATGTATTCTTTAGAATTTTATTATTTAGTCTCCACTTAAGTCTGAATCCTTTCTCCACGTGGTCTTTAGCAATTAGACTTTTTACTATATTGTGGACACTAAATTATTTGTTTGATATTTCTGCTTTTCCACATTTGTTCATGAGGTTACTTACATCATAGCACATATACAGTTTTTGTAAAAATGTGATATACAACTGAGAAATATGCACACTCCTTTCAGTCCCCATGCAGTAATCTCCAGAGATCTAATTTTTTCTAAAATTTTATTCAGGTCCTAACTTCTTCATTATTTACCATTTTATTAGATTTACAGTTATCCCTTCCACATATCAGGGGTTAGGGGCATGAAGGCCCCACAATCTGGAGAATCCAACATAAAGTTTTTTGGCTCTCCCTTTGTACCAGAGAAGAAGTCTGAATTTTTTTTTCTTTTTCTTTTATGCTTACAGCACCTTATTTTAAATTTGGGTATATTTATAATATTAAAAGATAAAATATGTTGATGTTATATAATACTATACATATATTTCATGAATTTCTAAGTTTCTCAACTTTTTCTGGATATATGGGCAGCTTCTGCAAAATTCACCCAAAATTCCCATTTAATTTCTTATGTTGATCCACAATATATCAAAACCAAGATAGGGAAAGTCATGATGTAGAAGGAATAATTGCATTTTGGTCTGAAAGAGACATATAGATGTACTCAATTATTATAAATTACTGTTTTTCTCCCTGTAACTTGGTTAGCTTCCTAATTCATTTCATATATATTTAGTATTTATATTTCATTATCTACAATGTCTTTAAGTACAATGTAGTTTTCCTGATTATTTCTTTTAACTATGTCAATATTTATTGTTTCCCTGTCTAACACGATTAATATGTCTGTTTTATTTTTAACTCATTTGATGCATAATAAATTCTTCTCCAGCTATTCATTTTTCCTCTGTGTGAATCCTTGTTTCAGGTGTATTTCTTGTTAATATGCTGGATTCTGCTTTCTAAAGCATTCTCCTACCACCCACTCTGTTTCATGGGTGAATTCATCCTATTTATATTCATAGTTATGATTGTGAATTTTTTTCTTATCCTTTTCTCATATACTTTTCCCTCTCCTCTCTACCACATACTTGAGAAATAAGAAAGAAGAGAACATGGTGGTTGGAAAGCAGGGACTTCCCTAAAGCTCTTCCCCAAGACTCTCCAAACACCTATAAAAATGCCTCTGAACAAATTCTAGAACTGCAGAACCCACGAAATAGCAAAGGGAAGCAGGGCTCCAGCCCAGGACAGCCTGGATGGTGACTGCGTAAGGTCTATCGCACCATGCTGGGAGAAGAGTGGAGCAGAGCCCAGTCTTGGCCATGCCCAGACAAACCAAAATGGGAACTGGGAGGAACAGGCTGTAGAGCCCTGAATAAGTGACCTGTGGCAGTTACCAGGCTTCTCAACCCACAAACAACCAAAGAAAACCGAGAAGGTTAGTGCAAAAAACTATGGGGACAGAGTGAAAGGAGTTCACGGTTGGCCACCATAGGGGCGGTGGAGGTGGTGCTGCTCTGAGGCTGCTTACAGAGCTACAGCTGCAGTTGCTTCCAGCCCCAGACCCACCTGGTGGGAGGAATTAAGTGGCCGATCAAAAGCGGGAGTGCAGAGCCTGCTTATATCTGAGTCACGGTCCTGATTGGTGGTTCTTGGGGGAGGAGGAGCACTGGTGTGGCAGAGCTTGCTGTGTAGAAATAGCTCTGAAAACAACAGCACAGCCCCTCAAGCTTGGGACACAGTACTCTATACTCTACAAGCAGTCACACCCTGATGAATAGCTCAAGGATCAAGTAGTCTGCTGAGAACATGAACAGGAAGCGAAAACAAACTTAGATTCAGAGTCAGACTTTGGAATCTTTCTTTGGTGACAAAGATCAAAACATACAGCCAGAAGAAGTCAACAATGTCAAAAAGCCTACAGCAAAAGTCTCCAAGAAAAACATGAACTGGTCTCAGGCCATGAAAGAGCTCAAAAAGAATTTGGAAAAGCAAGTTAGAGAAATAGAGGAAAAATTGGGAAGAGAAAGGAGAGTAATGCAAGAAAATTATGAAAAATGAATCAACAGCTTGCTAAAGGAGACCCAAAAAATACTGAAGAAAATAACACCTTAAAAAATAGACTAACTCAAATGGCAAAAGAGCTCCAAAAAGCCAATGAGGAGAAGAATGCCTTGAAAAGCAGAATTAACCAAATGGAAAAGGAGGTCCAAAAGACCACTGAAGAAAATACTACCTTAAAAATAAGATTGGAGCAAGTAGAAACTAGTGACTTTATGAGAAATCAAGATATTATAAAACAGAACCAAAGGAATGAAAAAATGGAAGACACTGTGAAATATCTCATTGGAAAAACCACTGACCTGGAGAATAGATCCAGGAGAGATCATTTAAAAATTATTGGACTACCTGAAAGCCATGATCAAAAAAAACAGCCTAGATATCATCTTTCACGAAATTATCAAGGAGAACTGCCCTGATATTCTAGAGCCAGAGGGTAAAATAGAAATGGAAAGAGTCTACCAATTGCCTCCTGAAAAAGATCCCAAAAAGAAAACTCCTAGGAACATTGTCACCAAATTCCAGAGCTCCCAGATCAAGGATAAAATACTGCAAGGAGCCTGAAAGAAACAATTTGAGTATTGTGGAAACACAATCAGGATAACACAAGATCTAGCAGCTTCTACATTAAGGGATCTTGAAATATGATATTCCGGAGGTCAATGGAGCTAGGATTAAAACCAATAATCACCTACCCAGCAAAACTGAGTATCATGCTTCAAGGCAAAATATGGATTTTCCATAAAATAGAGGACTTTCAAGCTTTTTCAGTGAAAACACCAGAGCTGAATAGAAAATTTGACTTTCAAATACAAGAATCAAGAGAAGCATGAAAAGGTAAACAAGAAAGAGAATTCTTAAGGGACATACTAAAGTTGAACTATTTTGTTTACATTCCTACATGAAAAGATGATGTGTATAATTCATGAGACCTCAGTTTTAGGGTAGCTGAAGAGAATATATATATATATATATATATATATATATATATATATATATATATATATAGACAGAGGGCACAGCGTGAGTTGAATATGAATGGATGATATCTAAAAAAAAATCAAATTAAGGGATGAGAGAGGAATATATTGAGAGAGGGAGAAAGGGAGAGATAGAATGGGGTAAATTATCTTGCATAAAAGCAGCAAGAAAAAGCAGTTCTGTAGGAAGGGAAGAGGGGGCAGGTGAGGGGGAATGAGTGAATCTTGCTCTCATCGGATTTGACCTGAGGAGGGAATACCATACATACTCAATTGGGTATCTTACCCCACAGGAAAGAAGGAGGCAGGAGATAAAAAAGGGGAGGACAATAGAAGGGAGGGCAGATGGGGGAGGAGGTAATCAAAAGCAAACACTTTCGAAAAGGGACAGGGTCAAGGGAGAAAATTAAATAAAGGGGGATAGGATAGGAAGGAGCAAAATATAGTTAGTCTTTCACAACATGAGTATTGTGGAAGGGTTTTGCATAACGATACACACGTGGCCTATGTTGAATTACTTGCCTTCTTAGGGAGGGTGAGTGGGCAGGGAAGAGGGGAGAGAATTTGGAACTCAAAGCTTTAAAAGCAGATGTTCAAAAAAAAAGTTTTTACAGGCAACTAGGAGATAAGATATACAGGCAATGGGGCATAGAAATCTATCTTGCCCTAAAAGAAAGTAAGAGAAAAGGGGATGGGGGGCAGTGGAATGACAGAAGGTAGGGCTGACTGGGGGATGTGGCAATCAGAATACATGCCATCTTGGAGTTGGGGAGAGGGTAGAAATGGGGGGAAAATTTGTAATTCAAACTTTTGTGGAAATCAATGCTGAAAATTAAAAATATTAAATAAATAAATAATTTTTAAAAAAAAGAAAGAGGAGAAATAAAAGGATGTTGGTCAACATTAGCAATTTATAATTAAAGTGTTCTACCCTTACCCCTTTGCCTTTTCATCCAGCCTAGACCCCAATCACTGCTTAATATACTTTTTCTGCTTTCAATCCTGCCTTCATAATTTATTCTTTGAAGAAGAAGTTTGTTTTGCTTGTGATTATTGCCTCCCCAATCTGCCCTACCCCTTAAACCCAACTCCTCTCTCTTCCACTCTCACATGTTTCTCTGTTAAGTTTAGTGTATTTCTATATCAAATGCTTTGTGTGTTCATTACTTCTTTGTCCAGGTTCAGATAAGACTAAGGCTCATGAAATGCCTTCCTCATTATTTATATACCTTTTTCCTCATGTATCTCAGTTAGGAAAAATATTAGATTCCTGCCCCTTTTTCTCATTTCTTCCATAAAGTAGCATTTTCAGTTTCCTTTTCTTTCCTCTGCTAAAACTAATAAGCTGGAACAAAACTCCAGGCCCTGTATTTGTTTTTCTTTTGTCAGTCAATAAATATCTGGTAAGCACCTATTATATACCAAGTACTATATCTGTAAAATGAGCTGGAAAATGAAATGGCAAACTACTACAGTGTCTTTGCCAAGTAAGCCCCAAACAGGGGTCATGAAGAGTTGGACACAACTGAAACAACTGAAGGACACAACTGAAACAACTGAACAACACAACTATGTTAAGAGTTGGGGGTACAAATAAAGGCAAAAAACAATCCCTGACCTTGAGAAGCTCACAATCTAATGAGGGAGAAAACAAGCAAACACACACACACATACACACACACATACACACACACGCACACACACACACACAGAGCAAGATAAATAGGAGTAGTGCTTTATTTGAATTTAATTATTTTATTCTTTTATATCTTATCACAGAGAATGTTGTTTTATTACATCTTATAATCCATAAGTGGCTTGCTACATTCTAATATGAAGCCTGAATCACTGGACTGGCCTGAGTTAGGTTATGCCCAGAATATTGGCTGCTTAATTTTTGGAATATCGTAGTACAGGATTTTCTCTCCTTTATATTAGTTGAGGCATAGTTCTGTGTGATCCCAATTGTGATTCTCTGGCACTTGAATTTTTTTCTGACTACTTGCAACTATTTACAATTTTTCTCAATTATGAAATTCTGGATTTTGCCTGTGACATTTCTGAGTGTTTTCAGGTTGGATTTCTTCCAGGTGACCAAGATATTCATTCCATCTTCATTTTGTCCTCTGGTTCTATAGATCTGAACAGTTTTTTCTCGTGATTTCTTGAAATACGGACTCCAAGGTTTTTGTTTTGTCATAATTTTAAGACTTGTCAGGAATACTCCTCTAATGCCAATACCTCTTAGTTTGGATTTGATGTCAGAACAAAATGAACACTCACAAGTCATAGAACATTTACAAATGGAGATTTACAGTGGCGCTTGGTTTCTCTGGACATGCCCCTTCCCAACCACCAACGCTTTTCATCTTCCTCTAGAAAGGTGTCTGGTCAATAGGTCTTCAGGGGATGGCTACTTATGTTGTCATAGGCAGTAACCAAGTCTGAGAGCCCCAGAATCTATGTAGGTGGGACTTTTTATACCCCTACATGAACAAGATGCTTCACCAGGGAAGCTGGGGCAAATTAGGTCGAAGGGGCAGCTTTCTTTTTTTAGGTAAAGTTTCTCCATGTAGTGGGTAGGAAGAAAGATGTTGCATGCAGAAAACATTGCTCCTATTACAGGACAGCAGTAACTTTTAAATTACCTGTCCTTATCTCTTTTCCAATTCAGTTGTTTTTGATAACAGGTGCTTTACATGTTTTACTATGCTCAGTTTTTTTCAATTTATTCTAATATTTCTTGCTATTTCATGAAGTCAGTTTCAGTTTATTCCATTTAGTTTTTCAGGAGGTCTACTATTTAGGTAATATTTTTTATTTTCTTCTCTGAAGTATTTATTATCCTTCCAATTATTTTCTTGATTTCTCTAATTCTATTTTTTGTCTTTTTTTTCATTTCTTCCATCCACTATTAGAGTCCTTGAGAACAAGCTACTCTTTTTTCTGAGGATCTGCTTATACTTCTGAATTTACCCCTTTGCTTCTTTTAACCAAGAGTATTTCTTCATTGTACTCAGAATTTTCTTCTATTTACCCATATCTCTAGTCTTAGTTCTGGAATTGAAATTTTGTGCCAAAGCCCAGCTCTTCCTTTCCCATACTCTTGGATGGAATGGTCAGACCCCACTTGTCCCGGGTCACTCTAGAGTCTATAGGCCAATGCAACCATGATTCTATGTCTCTATTTCCTTCCTCCTGTCAAACTCCCAATTGAGATTTGGATCTATCCCTTCCTCTGGCTTTGATAGGCCCCACTCAGGTGTTGGAGATCATGATAATCTTCAGAGCCTCCTACAAGGTTTCACTCCACTTGTCAAGCTGAACCTTTCTGCTTCTGTGGGTCAGAGCATTCCAAACTATACCTTGACCAGCCCAGTTTTCTTGCTTAGTGACCTGTCAGGTACTAACTGTCCTCTACAGCTGCTGTAACAGACCAGGGCGCAGATCCCACTGACTTCAGGCCCCATTATAGAAGCTTATATTGACTTCATGACCCACTGGTATGACCCCAAAGTACCTTCATACTTCAGGCCCCATTTACCAGAGGTCAGACTGGCTTCCAAACCCCTCCCTGCCCACTTCCTGGATAGAAGAGCTTACAGGTATTCTTCCTTGTTGTTAGTAATTGTTCCATGTAGTTCCTTTTAGATCTTTGCTAGGGTATTAGGAGAGAGCTGACTTTCTCTAGGACTTTTCACATTGCCATCTTAACTGGGTAAGGCTATAAATGACTGACTTTAAATTTCTCTTTCAATTTAAAATTTTTGCCACATCCAACATGGTACAGTGAGAAGAAAATACTAGAATAGAAGCCCCAGGTTACAGTCCTATTTCTGTCACTCAACTAGCTGTGTGACCTTGATCAAGTTATATATTCTCTCTAGGCCAAACTTTCCTCATCTATAAAATGAGAAAGTTGAACTATGTTAACTAAAGTCCATTCAAATTCTAACATTATATATTTTCCTTATATTTATTATGAAGAGGAGGAAAAAAGAGATAAAATAGGGATTGCCAATTACATAAAAAAAATCTTTAAAATTGGTACTGCTCTCCTTCTTTGAAGCATCCTTTTTTAAAGTATAGGTGATATGACAAGATGGCGACTGGAAAGCAGGGACTAGCGTGAGCTCCCCACTGAGTTCCTCCAAAAACCTATAAAAAGTGGCTCTGAACCAATTCTAGAACTGCAGAACCCATGAAACAGCAAAGAGAAGCAGGGCTCCAGCCCAGGACAGCCAAGATGGTCTCTGCGTGAGGTCTATCCGGCACAGAGCTGGGAGCAGAGCAGAGCAGAGCGGAGCAGAGCCCAGCATGAGTGGTACGAACCAACCAGACCAGGAGCCGGGCAGAGTGTGCCCTAGCTCCCTGAATCAGTGAGCTGCAGCACTTACCAGACTTCTCAACCCACAAACACCAAAGACAACAGAAAAGGTTAGTGGGAAAAGCTGCGGGAGTGGAAGGAGTTCGCGATTCGGCTACCAACCCAGGGGCAGCGGAGGTGGCACAGCTACAGAAGTAGAGCTGCAGTTGCTTCCGGCCCCAGGCCCACCTGGTGGGAGGAATTAAGTGGTGGATCAGAGCAGGAGTGAAGAGCCTGCTGAAGATCTAAGTCCAGTCCGGGTTGGGGGTTCTTGGGGAAGGAGGAGTGCTGGTGTGGCAGAGCTGGCACATCCCCCCAGGCTTGGAACATAGTTCTCTTAACTCTACAAGCAGTCATACCCCGATGAAAAATTCAGGGGCAAGTAAGTTGGCTGGGAACATGTCCAGGCAGAGAAAACAGACTCAGATTCAGACTCAGACTTTGGAATCTTTCTTTGGTGCCAAAAAAGACCAAAACATACAGCCAGAAGAACTCAACAAAGTCAAAGAGCCTACATCAAAAGCCTCCAAGAAAAACATGAACTGGTCTCAGGCCATGGAAGAGCTCAAAAAGGATTTGGAAAAGGAAGTTAGAGAAGCAGAGGAAAAATCGGGAAGAGAAATGAGAGTGATGCAAGAAAACCATGTAAAACAAGTCAATGACTTGCAAAAGGAGACCCAAAAAATACTGAAGAAAATAACACCTTAAAAAATAGACTAATTCAAATGGCAAAAGAGCTCCAAAAAGCCAATGAGGAGAAGAATGCCTTGAAAGGCAGAATTAGCCAAATGGAAAAGGAGGTCCAAATGACCAATGAAGAAAATACTACCTTAAAAATGAGATTGGAGAAAGTGGAAGCTAGTGAATTTATGAGAAATCAAGATATTATAAAACAGAATGAATGGAATGAAAAAATGGAAGACACTGTGAAATATCTCATTGGAAAAACCACTGACCTGGAGAATAGATCCAGGAGAGATCATTTAAAAATTATTGGACTACCTGAAAGCCATGATCAAAAAGAGCCTAGATATCATCTTTCAAAAAATTATCAAGGAGAACTGTCTTGATATTCTAGAGCCACAGGGCAAAACAGAAATTGAAAGAATCCATCGATCGCCTCCTCAAATAGATCCCAAAAAGAAATCTCCTAGGAATATTGTTGCCAAATTCCAGAGCTCCCAGATCAAGGAGGAAATACTGAAAGCAGCCAGAAAGAAACCATTTGAGTATTGTGGAAACACAATCAGAATAACCGAAGATCTGGCAGCTTCTACATTAAGAAATCGAAGGGCTTGGAATACAATATTCCGGAGGTCAATGGAGCTAGGATTAAAACCTAGAATCACCTACCCAGCAAAACTGAGTATCATGCTCCAAGGCAAAATACAGACTTTCAATAAAATTGAGAACTTTCAAGCTTTCTCAGGGAAAAGACCAGAGCTGACTAGAAAATTTGACTTTCAAACAGAAGAATCAAGAGAAGCATGAAAAGGTAATCAAGAAAAAGAACAAGAAAAAGAAATTGCAAGGGACTTACTAAAGTTGAACTGTTTTGTTTACATTCCTACATGGAAAGATGATGTGTATGATTCATGAGACCTCAATATTAAGGTAGCTGAAGGGAATATCCATATATATATATATATAAAATATATTTATGTATATATAAAAGTGAATGTGTATGTATGTATATATATACATATATACATATATATATACATATATACATATATATATATATATATATATATAGAGAGAGAGAGAGAGAGAGAGAGAGAGAGAGAGGGCGCAGGGTGAGTTGAAGATGAAGGGATGATATCTAAAAGAAATAAAATCAAATTAAGGGATAAAAGAGGAACATATTGAGAGAGGGAGATAGGGAGAGATAGAATGGGGTGGATTATCTTGCATAAAGGTGGCAAGAGGAAGCAGTTCTGTGGGAGGAGGGGAGAGGGCAGGTGAGGGGGGAATGAGTGAATCTTGCTGTCATCAGATTTGGCCTGAGGAGGGAATACCATACATACTCCATTGGGTATCTTACCCCACAAGAAAGAAGAGGGAAGAAGATAAAAAAAAGGGGGGGATGATGGAGGGGAGGGCAGATGGGGGTGGAGGTAATTAAAAACAAACACTTTAGAAAGGGGATAGGGTCAAGGGAGAAAATTCAATAAAGCAGGATGGGTTGGGAAGGAGCAAAATGTAGTTAGTCTTTCACAACGAGTATTGTAGAAGGGTTATACATAATGATACACATATGGCCTATGTTGAATTGCTTGACTTCTTAGGGAGGGTGGGTGGGAAGGGAAGAAGGGAGAGAATTCGGAACTCAAAGTTTTAAAAACAGATGTTCAAAAACAAAAAAAAAATAAAATAAAATCACTGAGCTCATCAAAAAAAAATAAAGTATAGGTGATATGTACATTAAATATAAACTGAGAATTTTGTGTAGAAATTATATAAATGCATCAGGGTAGAAAATTATTTTGGTTTTTTGTAACTTTCTTTAAATAATGTCAATACAAATTTTAAATTACTTCTATGTTTATATTGTAATTTTCCTTTTTTTCAAGATGTGGTACAGAATCTAGTTATTCGGTTTAACAATGACAGAATTTTTTTTATTCTAACCATTTAAGTTGGCATTTGTTTGCATTTCTCTAAAAAATAAAACTTTCAACAGATATTACCTTGTTAATTTCCTTCCATTTGCTTAGATGTCCAAAAGTATTAAAAATTAAAAATCTTTTGAATACATTCAATATATGCTGGTGTATTATCTTGACCTTCATATCAGGAATTATCAACTTTCTGAAGTATGAAGCCAAGTTCCTGGATCATTTTTTTTCTGATGTTCAAGAGAAGGATCTACTCAGAGTAGGAAAGGAGAGTAAGTTTCTGAACCTACTAACTGAAACTGTTTCCCTCAGACATTCCATTGATTACCCATTTTTTAGGGTTAACAAGATCCTCTTTCAAAATGCAAACATTTCTCTTCACCTTAGGGTTAAACTTAGTCATCTCCAGCTTATTGTGAACAGTTTTAGACAAATAAATTCTAACCCCTAAGTGATAATGTCTTAAAATGAGAAAAACTTTGTGTCAGGAGACAGAAATTGCTATGGGAAATCGAGGGGTATTTTGAAAGTGTAAGAAATTTTAAGAGAGGGTAGACTTGGGCAAGGTGAACAAAGTAGGGGGTTGGACAAATGGAGTGTAATATGAGAATACTGGAAATCTTGGGGCTTAAAAAGGAGTGCTGGGGGTGGGGGTGGGAAGGGGTACAGAAAGGAAACATGAAGGGATCAGAGACAAACAGCCTGCTTTCTTATTTTTCATTGGATCCTAACCCATGTCCTGCTAAATGCCGCTAAAAACCACCTATTATGCCACTTTTGGCACACCTGCATAGTTATTTAATAGACCAATTCACTTGTTCTGAGTAGACAAAGGAACAATAACCTATAGATGTAGGTATTTGTTCTGTCTGATTGTGTGCTATGATTTCATTGGTGTGATGAACTCAAATGGAGAAATTTCCTTCACTAGTGTAGACTAACACTTTGACTGTACAATAGAATGTCCTGATGTGCCGTCAGACAGTGGATCCCAAATCTTCCAGTCTAGGTAGGAAATAGGCCTTGTAGTTTGATTGGAAAAAACCCATATTTGACTTACATAATAGTGACATTCTAGTCTTCTAAGGAAAATAGGGGTGTCATCAAGAGAAGGTAAGCACTGTGACTGTGGCATTCTAGACTCACCAATCATCTCTGGAATTTTGACATTAACTGGGACCAACTCCAACTTTCTTAAAGTACTGGCAGAATATGGCATGTGGCAAGATGAAGCCAAGTAGTAATACCTTAAGAATCTATACTTTCTGTGCAGAAATTTACCAAAAAATGAAGGATAAGTTTGTCTTGGAGCACTAAGTAAGAATTGAATTGTCCAGATCGAGAAATTCAATTTTTGAAATCTTTTAATAGTTACCTATAGAAGAAAATCAGAGTTGGAAGAAACTCAGGATATATACATTCTATGGCATGTTCTCACTCGCTTAAGCATGATGTAAAATGTAAGGAGTTTTGCTTTTCTTTGTATTCTAGCACTTATCATAGTGCCTGGCACATAAGAGGCAATTAATAAATACTTTTTGATTAATTGATTAAGCAATACTTACAATGCACCTCAGTGACTCCTGACCTTCTCAAAAGCAGTCGCAGAAAAGCACTCTCAAGTAAATGGTATCATTTTGGAGTCCTATAGTCCATATGACTCACCCACTGTGGTGGCCTGGGAAAAGGATGGAAAGATTAGGATGAGTTTGTATTATTCATACTATGAATACACATGAGTTTAAGATGCCCTGTACTGTTTTGTTTGCTGGACAGTTATTGGTTCTTAGTATTAGATCTGTACTTTCAGGTCTCTGTGACCTGATGCAGGCCACTGAGGGATTTCTGGACACTCTGCTACTCGAAAACAATGGTTCGCAGAAAAAAAACCTTTATTGACATGAATTTGAGTAAGTGGTAAAGTATCTGAATAATCTTTAATTTGTAAAGATATCAGAAGAATATAAAGAAAGATTTCTGAAGGTGTTAGATTGGCTAGAAGTTACTGGTCTACTTCATCAGAAATGTCAGTTCTGCAGCTTTTGTGAAGTATATAGGTCACTCAGAAAAGAGAGGAGAGTGTTCATCATATGGTTATATCACAGAACTATTGAGAGCTGAAAATATTGCTATATGCTACTATTAGAAAATTACGAAGAAATAGGCCAACCTCTCAATAATCTCTCCCATAGGTACATGGTTGTAAAGCCTCTCAATATCCTATCCATGGGTTGACGTTTAGAAATAACCAAAAGTGGAATAAGAAATGTGAGTAGGCTTTTAAAGGCTTTGTTAACTGCAAGCCCTTTGTATTACATGCTTATGACAGGCTAGAGCATCACAATTTAGGCTATTCTTGATTGACCTCACCTTCTCTCATCCTATATATCTAGTTGATTGTCAAATCTTGCTGATTCTCCTTCAACAACTCTCCTATTTGCATTCACCCCCTTCTCTTTGCTACTGCAGCTACTACTCTAGATCAGGTCTTACTTATCTTACCTGGACTTCCTACCTCATCTCTCTCCTCCAATTTACCCTCTATACAATAGCAAAAGTAATATTCCTAAAGCATAGGACTGAGGATGTCACTCCCTTACTCAACAAACTACAGTGGCTCCCAATTTACCTTTGGGATAAAATACCAACCCCTTTGGTTGGTATTTAAAGCCCTTCACAACCTACTTCTAATCAATCTTTCCAGCTCCATTATCATTTACTTCCTTTATCCTTGCTACAACCTATTCAAGCTGGCCCTGCTGTTTTTCACACAAGACAGTCCATCTCATATCACTTGCACCTTCGAAGAGCTTTCCAGAATACCTAAAAGGCATCTTCTCACCTCTGCATCTTGTAAATCATAGTTTCCTATGAAGTTCAATTTAAGAACCACCTCCTACAATAATTCATATTTTTTATATTTAAAATTATTTATTTAAAATAAACTGTGGAAAATGAGAAAAATATGTTCTTTTATGGTTTAAAATTACTACACAATGCTTGATAAAATGCAGTGGATGGTGTGTTGGATTTGGAGTCAGGAAGGAAGATCTGGGTTCAAATACTGCCTCAAATCCTTACTTGCTATGTGACTCTGGGCAAATCACTTAACCCTTCTGGGTTTTAGCTCATCTATAAAATGAAAGGATGACATCAGATTAAGGCTTCTTAACGTGGGGTCTGTGAACTTACTTTTTAACTATTTTGATGACATTTCAATATAATTGGTTTCTTTCATAATCTTATATATTTTATGCATTTTAAAAACATTATTCTGAGGAAGGATCCATAGGCTTCCCCAGACTGTCTGAGGGGTCCATGACACAGAAAATGTTAAGAAAATCAAGACTACAAGGTCTCTGATACTTTCTACTTCCACATCTATGATCTTATGAATATGCAACATATCATCACACCATATAATAACCCGTTCTTGATCTCCCCAGTTTCTATGTCCTCCCTCAAAATGTTACCTTGCTTCTTTTTTGTATATTATTTGCATATACTTTTATACATGTTGTCTTCTCTGACGAAACATAATTTCCTCAAGGGAAGGAAGCTTATCATTTTTATCTGTGTCATCATAATTAGCACATTCTCCGGCATGTAGAGGACACTTAATAAATGCCTTTTGATAGATTGCATTGTAGTTGTGTGGACAATCTGGTTAATAGAAAGCTACAGTTAATGGAATGCCTGATACAAGTGCTTTTATCGTGACAGGAAAGTGAGTTAAGCCTACACATAAGTATTTATAAACGACAATGTAAGATTTCTTCACCAGTGTCAACCTTTTAAAGAGAGAAATTCCTGGGCACAGAAAACACTTAGCATTCTTCAAATTCTCATTATGGTTCTGAATTAATAGAGTAGCATTCACTCATAGTTTCAATGAAAAAGAACAACAATCTTTTCATTGTTAATTCATGGATGGTGGGTAGACCATATGTTCTCCTTAATAACATTGTCTTCTGTTTCTATAGACAGATTCAGGGTATGGCATTAAGTAAAATAGAAAAACTGGATATATGGATTTCAAAAAACTAAATAGAAAAAATGACAATTAGGACACTAACGTGTAATTTCTAATACAAAAACAAATGTTGGTACAATCTACTTCTTTCCCTTATATATTCAAGTATTTCACAAACATTTATTGAGTGTCTACTAAGTGTAATGCACTATATTTGGGGTTTGAGAAAATATGAAGGTAAATAAAACCTGGTCTTGCCCTTAAGCAGATGTAATTAGACATGAATATTAATAACTCTAAGGTGAATTAGAATATGGGAAATGTTATTAGATCACAGGAGGGGAGAGAAACATTATTTAAGGAAGTTAGGAAAGGGGAGTTTAATAATAATAATAGCTAGCATTTATATAGCACTTTAAGTTTTGCAAGGTGTGTTGCTCATGTTATCTCATTTATTCCTCACAGTAACCTTGTGAGGTGGGAGTTATTATAACCCTGTTTTACATATGAGGAAACTGAGACTTAGAAAATGACTTGCCCAGGGTCACCCAGCTAAAAAATATCTGAGGCAGGATTTGAATTCAGGTCATCCTGACTCCAAGTCCAAAACTGTACCACTTAAATGATTAATTCTAGGAAGACTGTGGAAGGAAGCCTTCATGGAAGAGGTAGCATGTGAGTCTGGCCTTGGACATGGGGTAGAATGCACATTGTGATCGGTGATGATGACATTTCAGGCATAAGCCTTAAACAAAAAGTACAGAAATGAATGTAGTTAATGGTTGGAATGTAATGCAGTGTGGCTGGAGTAGAGAGAAGGATGGAAGTAGTGTGAAACGAGACTGAAAAGTTAGCAAAGGTATCTTCATAAGACAAGTCCTAAACTATTCTCTGAAAATGTTTCCTTTTTATCTTATGCACTTTTTAGCTACAAACAGGCATTAAAGGTAAAGCAGAACGTGAATTATTTGACTGCATTATGACCCACTGACCATCCATCAGACCATCTATCAGAAAAGTTTGGTTTGAAAACCTTTCCTACATATGCCAGACTAGGATTCTAGGCTGGAACCAATTTCCTCATTGACAAAATAATCCCCATAGTCACACGTACTGGTTGATTTCTTCCCAAAGTGTTGATTGCTGTTATATTGCCATCCTGATTATATCTGTCCTCTTAATTGGAAAGTCTTGAAAACTCTTTGTCTTACTTATTTGCCCATGGAAATCAGTGTAAAACATGAAATACAGCAAGTCTTATTTCTTGCATTTTACTTTATATCTCAAATACTTAAAATAAAAATTGTTTCAATTGTTTCCTGAAATGAGACTTTTGATCAGGGGTGTGCTAGTACAACCAGATCTCTATACAGGACATACTTTAAAATTTAATCTTCATTATTGACATTTTCTCTATCACTTTTTTAAGCATAGAAATCAACAAAACAATAAATTAATCTGATTTATAACATTTGACAGTTTATGAGTTGAAAATGCTTTTATTGAAAAATTAATAATTGGAGTTTACCGTACATAGTTACAAAAGGAGTGTTGCAGTATGATGTGTAAAAAGTCAGGGCTTTTAAGAGGGAGCATGGGGGGAAATGGCTAAGTAATGGAAGTTAGAGTAGAATAAATTAGTGCCCCAAGAAAGGGTTTTGAGAGTGTGGTTATAAAGAACATTTCTAACTGCCTTAGGATATTTAGGTAATTTGGGGGGGGGGGTTCCTCAGTTTTTATGCTGAGCAGAGTTTTTCTCTTAAGAAATCTAGATTGTTTTGTTTTTTCTACCCAGTTCACTCTTTCACTGGAATAGTTCTTGTATTTGTGATATATGTGTGTGTTTGTGTATGTGTGTATATGCATGTATATATTTGTACATATATACATATACATATACAAACACTATGTACCTATATACATACACACATATACATATATAACTGTGCTATACCTAATGGTAAAAGGAAGCAGAAAGCAGGATAGAACCTTTGACTCTTGTCTACATTCTTCTTATTTAGATCCTTAGATGAATCTGTAATCTCATTGGTGGATAATCACTGTGCAGATTGCAGCTTCTCCAAATCCTACGAATTTTTTTTTCATAATTTGTTCATAGAAGAGCTACCCAATGTGCCGGAGACCTTCCTATGGCGTTTTATTTTTTAAGTTCTCAGGGCATCAATGTAGCATTCAGGCTATCCAGTTACTATCTCCCATTCTTTTTAACTAACCAAGTCATCTCCTTTTCCACTGGATAGTAAATTCTTTGAGGGTGGTATTGTTGTTGTTGTTTGAACACCAATTCTTATGCATAATTCATCACTGATAATAAACCCACCAAAACTCTTCATATCCTTTAGGGTCACTTTTACATTTGATTTTCCTGAGATGCACATGTTCTATTATTTATAACCACATAGAACCACAGGGAGAATTTTGGCATTAAAAGGGTTGGTTTTCTTGGCAAGGAGAAACTTGGGATCACAGAAAGCACAGTTCAATTTCCCAAATGGACTACAGCCTTTTCTACTCCCTCAATTCAATTTAGGTCCAATTCATTGGCTCTCTGAGATGCATGTCTAAGATATTCATATTGATGCACTAACTAAATGGACTGAACATTCAACTGTATTTTTCAGTCTGAGTAATTATGGATTCTTCATCCTCTTGGTTTTTCCTCTATGGAGTGCTGAGATACTTTTGTGTGGCCATTAGGAGTTTAAGGCTCATTGCAATCAGTGCAATAGGATTCATAAGTAGGAGCATTTAATAAGGTATCCCTCTCCCACTAAGACTTCAGGTAGACCTCCTCTGTGATACTAGTGAAAACTTTTGGTGAGTATACGTCACACTTCTGTGTCTCATTTGATATCAAAAATCAGAAAATTGTTTAACATTTATCTTTTTGGTTGCATCTATTAAAGCAATCCTGTATGAACACGCATGGAAGGTTCTTTTAGATTATGCTTTGACCTACAAAATAAAATTTTTTTTTGTAATCATAAGCACAGGAAGAAAGATCTTATATTCATAATATCAAAACATCTCAAAATGCACACACATGTATATAATACATAAAAAGCATAACAAGTAGATTTAGATTATCCTACTACAAGGAGAAAGATATGTGTGTGTGTTTGTGTGTATGTGTGTGTGTGTACCACATTGGTCATTTTTAGTGGTGTTATGGAAGAAAAATGGAAAAAATATTAATCTGTGTGGGCTATCACACTTTGAACAAAAGAATTAAAATGGATGTGTATACCATGTGAAGAATCCAAGATGCCCTGGACTATCTACTAGGTTCAGTTATTCTCAGTATTTGCTTTATATAGTAGCTACTACTAGATTTCTATGTTCCTATGGCAGAGGAATACATACAAACATGCATACATACATACATATATATAATACACAACCAACAGATCATACCTACATTTCTTATATTCATTAGTCATACATTTTTTACAAAACCTTTAGAAGAATTGCTAATGAGCAATGAAATTAGCTAATTTTAAATATTTCCTCATTTCCTTTTTTCTTTTTATTTTCTAGTAGATGTGCTTAAAAGTACAAGTATCAAGAGGAAGAAATAGTTAAGTAAAGGGACACAGACAATGTTTAGATGGGTTAATAGAGAATAGATGCTATCAATTTCTGATTACATGTTGAATACATTCATGTAATTTCATTATTAATATGGCTGAAGTAACAGAGGCTAGAGGCCTTCTCTTTTTCAGAAATAGCTATACAACTTATTTTCAGAAAATCGGGATTTCTTTGAATATCTTATTTGTCTTCTGCAAATGTGGAAGTCTGTAAACATTTTTAGTCCCTTATATTTCACAGAAAGTATGAAAAATAGTTTATATTAATTAATTAGAGATTAATATTTAATCATATCTCATAATTTAAAATTTGACATAAAGCTTACTGTGCAACCAAATACAATATTTTATCCATCTCATTGCTTTACTCAACAGTAGTTTGATAGCATATGTGTGTGTGCATGTATGCGTGTGTGTGTATTCCATGATTGGGGCTGGCATTTAAAAAATACAAATAAATCTGTAATCAGTGCTGGCCATCTTTGATTATACATTAATGCATGAAATCAAATGCTTCTTTGGGAAATCAAAGTGGGGATTTTGTTCCCAAAACACTGTGATCACCACATTACAAAAAAATAATTGAAAATTGAGAAGTCTTAACCCAAAATGCATATTCCAGGGGAAAAAATTATACAATCTCAGCAGGTTTGGCGAACATAATGGATGCTAGCCAGAACTATGATTTGGAGGAAGGAGATGTTTTTTCTGTTAATTATTTCTTATCTCTTTCCTCAGTTCTTTTAGTGAGTACATTGTAACATGATTTACAGTGGAGCTGCCCTTTGCCACAACTGTGGCCTGGAAGGACACATGAATGATGCTGCAGCTAAGTGAAAAACTCAGAGCTGGTGTGGAAGAGATTGACTTCCAAGGACTTGCCAAGCATAGGGAAAGAAGAGAACAGAGAAGGAGATTACCCTTGATCCCCAAATAATAAGCATGACTTCATCAATTGCTTGTGGGTCTATCCCTTCTGAACTCACAAGATCTCGCAGAGGTGGTGAGAAATAACAAACCCAACAAAAATGATAATAACATCAGCCAGCATTTATATAGTGCATTAAAGTTTGCAAAAGATTGAGAACGTACAGGTAGCTAGGTGGCACAGTGAGTAGAACACCGGCCCTGGAGTCAGGAGGACCTGAGTTTAAATCCCGCCTCAGACACTTGACACATGTATTAGCTGTGTGACCTTAGGCTTGTCACTTAACCCCAATTGTCCTCCCAAAAAAAACCCAAAAGACTGAGAATGTGTGATGCTCTGCTTTCCTGCTCAGTTGCTCTCAAGTTTCCATCCTATTCCAATCTTTCTAACAGAGACATCTAAAGAAATTATCTTTACAATGTATGGAAATTCCAGCAGTAGCAGCTGGAGCCTAATGAACAAAGGAAGGGACAAAAGGAGACCACAAAGCCTGGGGAAGGAAATATGCAAGCCCTGAAGAGATCAATGCCCAACTTCAAGCTGAAAGACTTAAGGCAAGGGAAAAGAGCAAAAATTAAACAAGAAGCAGTCTTTCTTTCATTGCACGAGTAGGCCCTAGTGGGGTATGCCAAAAAAAGCAAATCAGGCTCCATATCACTGACTCCTCACCATTCAAGGAACTACTTAGTAACATTATTTTGTCTATAATGGAAAACCTCAGAAACTGTATCAAAGAACTTGTGGTTAGTGGTATAATCATCACAGAATAGAGTAGGCCATATTTGTCATTTTTAGTGGCATTATGGAAGAAAAATGAAAAAATATTAATCCGTGTGGGCTATCACACTTTGAACAAAAGAAAGTGGATATGTATTACCATGCCAGGGATTTAAGATGCCCTGCACTATCTATTAGGCACTCAGTTGTTCTCAGTGTTTGCTTTACATAGTAGCTACTACTAGATTCCTATGGCAGAGGACAACAAGAAGAAAACTGCTTTTATCTGCCCAGATGGATTTCACCAGTTCGAGCCTCAAGGCATCTTGGGAGTGCCTACCACTTTACAACAACTGATAGAGAATATAGTTGGAGACACGAATTATCTGTAAGTGTTGGTGCATCCTAATGACATAATTTTCTTTGGGAAGAACTTGAAGGAAGACTGAGGAAAGTGCTGGATCAGCTAGAAAGGTGGCTTGAAGCTTTCAGATTAGAAGTATCGATTTTGAAGAGCCTCTGTCAGCGTATGAATCAAATCCTATCTCCACAAGTTGTGAGCACTGACCCAGAAAAGACAGAAGTGCTCCTGAATTAGCCATACCTTTGAGATCTGTGGGTGTTAGGATCACAAATTTGTTAAGAACTATGATCCTATGACTAAAGTGTTTTTATGGCCTCATTTGTGCCTACGTGATTGAAGATAACCAGAAAGAGAAGTGTAAGAAAAATTGCATTGTTTTAAAAACTACAAAGCCATTTGAAGATAGGTGGACTGAAAAATGTGAACACATTTTCAGAATTGTGATCAACTACCTCACATGTGCACACATATTGACCTGTGCAGCTCAGGAACACTATTTGTTTTGTATGCAGTTGTCAACCTAGTGGGCTAGAGAGCAGTTCCTTACTAAGAGCAATAAGACGTATGAGACATGCCCATTGTGTTAAAAGAAAAGTGCTACCAACTCATGCTATGTACTGGGAGATTGTAAGTTCTAGCAAGTCTTTGGACTTGTCTGCAGTCGTTCTTATCTCTGGAAGGAAACAGCAAGAACATCTCATATTTTACTAGTGACTCTTCATTCTACCAAGTGTACACAGACTTACCCTATGAGAAACCAGAAAGCATCCACAGTAGCTAAAGTACTGAGGGAGGATTATTTCTCAACATATGGAATCCTTACCAGGATACATTATGATCAAGGCAGACACTTTGGGAATAAGTTACTCAAGGAAATGTTAACTTTGGCAAAAAATTTTCTAAATCAAGAACCACACCTTAACATCCTCATGAAAGTCAACACTCTGAGTGTTTCATTTGCAGATTATTGATCATGTTATAAATATTGAGTCCAGAATAAAAATCTTAGGGGAAGGAACATACAGAACTTCTAGCACATTAGTATAACTCCACTGGAAATGATGCTGCAGACTTTCAACCACACTTGCTTTTGTTTGGACAAAGATCACACTAATGACTTTGGTGTCTCAGAGGATGTAGAGAAAGCAGACACTCCCAACTGACACATCTCTCAGCAGAGAGTGAGGCTAAAAAGTACCTGACAAGTTTCCATAGCTTCTTTTCCTCTGATGCCTGGTCCCTATGCTCAAACTGTACCACAACTCTTTGTTGAGGTCCACATAGTCAGATGAAGAAGGACCAACAGACCAGACCTGGTCTTTTCACCACATAGCCCCTCTGTTTCTCTCATTACCCAAGCTGGGTTGGGTGGAGCCATCATACACTGGGTATATATTTCCATATGTGCTAAAGCTTAAGCATGTTCTGGTTTTTTATAGACCCACTAGTGCTATTTATTAACTATGAGGAATGTGCTGCTGTGATATGTACACGTAACAGGTTCCACTTGTAATTGATATGTAGTCACTGAAATAGGCTGTAATATTTTGTACTGTGCCATCTTTTTTCCTAGGCCCTTTGGGTGTATTTGTGATAGGCCCCTGAAATATTTAACCTGAAAAATTCAGATAATTATCATTGCTTTTTAAGTGTTGATGTTCACTGTTTATGTCATATATTTGTAGATGTCAAGTACACTGTTGCGGATTTTGCAAGGAAATGCAAAGTTTCCTAACCTTGAGGGTGAATGTAATTTGATTTTGGAGCGCAGAGATTTGGGAGGAAAAGCCAAAATTGTTAAAAAGGCAGTATTCATTCCAAAAGAGTTATGAGACTGCCTATATCTGTTGACCCAGCAATACCACTGCTAGGTCCATTTCCAAAGATGCTTAGGAAAAAGGAAAAGAACATATATGTTCTAAAATATTTATAGCAGCCCTCTTTGTAGTAGCAAAGAATTGGAAATTGTAGGGATGCCTGTCAATTGGGGAATGGCTG
The DNA here is from genome assembly GCF_011100635.1 of Trichosurus vulpecula. Taxonomy (NCBI): domain Eukaryota; kingdom Metazoa; phylum Chordata; class Mammalia; order Diprotodontia; family Phalangeridae; genus Trichosurus; species Trichosurus vulpecula. The sequence continues at coordinate 383,517,440 of NC_050574.1, forward strand.
AACAAGTTGTGGTATATGATTATGATGGAATACTACTATACTGTAAAAATGATGAGTTTGATGATCTCAGAAAAGCATGGATAGACTTGAACAAAATAATGAAGAGCAAAATGAACAGAACCAAGAGAATGTTTTATGCTGTAACAACAATGTTGTTTGGAGAACAACTTTGAGCAACTAAGTCATTTTGACTATTATAAATAACCAAATTAGCTACAAAGGACACGTGAAGGAAGATACTATCTGCATCCAGAGAAAGAACTGATAAATAGACATAAGTATAGAATTATTTCACATATGGATACATGTTTGTGTCTAATGGTAGCCATCTCTAGGGTGGGGGTGGGGGAAGAAAAAAAAGGAAAAGAAGAAATTTACATGATAACTTTTTTACATATTCAAAAGGAATAGCAAGTTGTACATAACAGATTTTCAGTTTCATGTACAATCATCTTTTTTGATTATGCTATGTTATAGAAATGCTTGTTTTATTCCATAAATTAAAAAAATTTAATTTTAAAAAAGAAAGGCAGTGTTCAAACTCCAAATTTGTGGACTTGTGGCTGAGCAGACTGATACAAGTTCAGAATGTTCTGCCAAAGGTTGGGCACAAACAGGCCCTATGAACATTTGGAGTGGAGATATCTCTAAATTTTCATATCTCATGTTTCTTTTGATCTATTGCATTTCTGCTTCACTCATATAGCACAGCACCTTCTTTGATATAGGTGTGTCATGCTGGGTGATCCTTTATCAGCATCTCTCATGTGATGCAATTGATTCCAAAGTTCTTCAGAGAGACCTTGAGAGAGTCCTTGTATTACTTCTTCTGACCACCATGTGAGCACCTTCTTTGTGTGAGTTCTTCATAAAATAGTCTTTTAGCCAAACGTGCATTTGGCATTTGAACAACATGGCCAGCCCATTGGAGTTACACTCTGCAGTAGAATTTGAATGCTTGGCCGGTCATCTCAAGAAAGGACCCCAATGTGTGCAGTACCTTATCCTGCCAAGTGATCTTCAGATTCTTCCTAAGACAATTCATATGGAAGTGATTCAGTTTCCTGTCATGGCACTGATATGCTGTCCAGGTTTCACAGGTATACAATGATGAGGTCAGCAGAATGGCTCTGTAGACCTTCAGTCTGGTAGCCAGTCTAATACCTCTTCTCTCCAACGCTTTCCTTTGGAGTAAGACAGCAGATAAAAGTCAGTTTTATGCTGATAGTAACAATACAAAGTCTTTTTAGGATGCCCTGACAGAGATCTATGGTGCATCTCAACTACTCAATGCTGATGAAGCCATATTGATGAGTGATAAGGACATGATCCTGCAGAGATGGGCTGAACACTTCCATAGTATTCTCAACAAACCATCATCAATCAATGCTGAAGCCATTGACCATATATCTCAGATGGAAGTAAATCCCTCTGTAGCTGAATTTCCAACTGAAGAAGAGGTTTTGAATGCCATTAGGTTCCTCTTGTGTGGCAAAGCACCCTGTGCTGATTCTATTCCAGATGAAATTTACAGGGCAGGGGGTCCACTGATTTACAAAAGCTGACTGAAATTTTCTGGGGTATATGGTAAGAGGTTGTTATTCCCTGGGAGTTCAAGGATGTCTCCATTATCCATCTTTTTAAAGGTAAAGGAAATATATTGTTTTGTGACAATTATGGGGAGTGGGGTCTCCTTTCTCTTAGTCATTGCTGGTAAGATTCTTGCCAGATCCCTCCTTAATAGACTAGAAGATGGTTATCTACCTGAGAGCCAGAGTGGCTTCAGAATGAGGAGAAAGAACAGTAAAACTGAGTGAACAGTTAGAAATGGTAAGGAAAACTAGTGGGATAGAAGATGATAAAGTATCACGTGGAAAGAAACTGGTTAGCCCTGATTGGGAGCAGCTGTTCACAGATGAGGACCTAGTGAAGGGTGAAAAATTAAGTCTGAAATCACTTTCTACCTTATTAAAAAAGCAAAAGATTTTGTCTCTTCTCTAGTTAGCTGAATGTATAAGCTTTATGTATTACTTCTTATTTAGATTTGTGTATTACTTTCTATTTAGATTTTATTTATCCACTATAAAAATCTGTTGGCCTGCAGAAATGTTAAGTTATGTGCATTTTATTTAATAGTTACAAATGAAGAAATTATAAAGAGAACATTCCTCGTTTTAGAAAGATGAAAGATTTGGTTGAGACTGAACCCAAGGGCTTGGAGCTAATACAGAACCACTGGTCAAAGTGGACTAAAGAAAATATTCTACTTTGCAAGATGGGCAATAACCAAAGGTCAAGATACTCTTACTAGAGAAATGCGAGGTGACATCACCCAGAAGTTGTAAGCAGGAGAAAAACATGGCCATTTTCCCTTTTCCTTAGCTCAGCTTCTATTTTAAATACAAATTGGAAAAAAAACACGCCCTTATGAGAGAAGAGGAAATAAGTTTCTTAGAAATGGAAAACCGAGTCCATAAAAAGGATTTAGCCATACCAAAATGTTCAGAAGGGTGGGGTATTAGTTATCTAAGTATGTTCAAATAGGTTTTCTGTCTCAGGAGATGATTAACAGCTCAACCTGCTTTGTTTGCCAATGCCACCTGCCACTTTCATTATTTTTTATTCTACCTAAATTTTCTTTATTGTATTTCCCTACTTAAATGCATGTTTTTACATAGTTATAAGCTTTTCGAATAAAGCACTACTCTTACCCCTACTATCAGTTCTGTTGCTTTTAAACAAGATATATCCTTTCTGGGTCATACGATAGTAATGAATCCCATTTTATTAAATCCTGGTGATTTTTTTGACTTTTTGATATTACCTAATGAAAATGAAGTAATCTTAATTATTCAGCTCAAATGAAATTTATCAAAATTTATCATGATAATACTGAATAGCATATGCATCTATATCTGTCCACATATATGTATGTATATGTATTTCTATATATACACAAATGTATTTTGTATTATGTTTATGTTCATATATACTATGCATCATATTTGTATATGTGTGTATATATATATATATATACACATATATACTAGGTATAGCATTTGCTCATACAAAAACACAAAGATATATAGTATATATTATATATACATATATATATATATATATATATATATATATATATGTAAGTTGGGATTTTTCTGAATTAGACTAATGAGGACAGGGTAACAGTGCATAGTCACACCAGTTCCTTCTTCCCTTCTCCTGGTGAAAAATGCAGCATTCATTTTTCTTAATTTTACAAAAAGCCCTATTCATTAACCATAAACAGATGGTTCCTCCCGGGCAAAGTACTACCATTGATTCTCTCCACTAAGGATATAGTCTATACTAGTAAATAGTGACACAGTTCCCTCAAAGGAGCAAAACAAATCTCAGTTAACCACAGCTCAAGTACGGGAAGTTCATTCCCTAAGGGTCACGCACTGTTCACTCCACACTAGGCAGCAGTGTCTGCCCTGAAGAAAACCCTAAAGCACTTAGTGCAAGGGATTCTTACCTCCTCTGAAATGTTTACCTTTGAGCAACTGCTGCTCTTCAGTTTCATACAAGGAAACCTCAATACCAAAGTGTGCAAGCCATGATGCATATTTTGCATCTTTATTCAATGATTTCTGAGCAAAGCAGATATGAACCTTTACTCATTGATCTTCTAAAGAGGGAAAGAGAACCCCGAAAGCAGTAATAATTAGTCACTAATTTTAATTCCAAGTGAAAGCAAGTCCTGAATACAATTTTCTTTCCTCTCATAAACTCTAAAACCACAATGGTAAAATAAGCATAATTCATGGCATAAATCTTCTAACTGGTTAACAAAATTAGTAGTAACATGTTATGTTACTGTTAAATTGAATACAATAGAAAATTAATGCCCCATAGACTATTTAGCTCCTGGGGACTTTCCAGGCCAATTTTCCTCTTTCCCCCTTCCCTCAGACATTTTAACTAACCATATGACTGTTCACTACCCTATATCAATAGGTCTACCTGAGTTTTACCCTGGGTATGGTTTTATCCACATTATAACTCAAGTTTTCTCCATTTATCTGACTCCCCTTTTAATGAAGCCATTTCTAGAGCTTCCCTTTTCATATTTATGTTTTTAGGCTGATGTCATCTCCTACCCCTGGTAAATCTATATACCCAAACTCATTTTCAAACAAGAGTTCCAGCATATCCCAATTATATGTTTCCATGTGCAAAATTTGAGAAGGATGTTCAGTGGAACATATTTGAATTCCAAATTCTTTTTCTTCTTTCTCTCTATCCCCTCTCATTGGGAAGGCAAGCCATTTGCTGTAATTTATATATGTGCAATCATGCAAAACATTTTCATATTAGTCACATTGTGAAAAAACAGACAAGAAAAAAAGGAAAAGAAAAAAGATTCCGTCTGTTTTTTCTTTGGAGATGGATAACATTTTTCATAAGTCCTTTGGAATTGTCTTGGATCATTGTATTGCTGAGAATAGCATTCACAGTTGATCACCATATAGTATCACTGTTACTGTGTACAATGTTCTTCTGGTTCTGCTCATTTCACTTTGCATCAGTTCATGTAAGTTTTCTCCAGGTTTTCCTGAGAGTATCCTGCTCATCATTTCTTATAACACAATAGTATTCCATCCAATCTTATATCACAATTTGTTATTTTCCTTTTTTTGTCATATTAGCCAATCTGATAGATGTGAGGTGGTACCACAGAGTTGTTTTTATTTGCATTTCTCTAATCAGTAGTGATTTAGAGTACTTTTCATATGACTATAGATAGCTTTGATTACTTTGTCTGAAAACTTCATGTTTATATCTTTTGACCATTGATCAGTTGAGAAATGGCTCCTAATTTTATATATTTGACTCAGTTCTCTATATGTGTTAGAAATGAGGTCTTTATCAAAGAAACTTGCTGTAAAATTTTTTCAGTCATGATTACTGTTACTATGATTACTGTTATCCATCCTATTTCCCCCCTGTTTATCCTACTCTCTTTTCTTTCACCTTCTCCATTTTCAAAAGTGTTTTGCTTCTGAGTATTATCTCCCTCAATCCACCCTCCCTTCTCTCAATACCTCCCTTCTCTTACCCCTTCCTCTCCTACTTTCCTGTAGGGTAAATTAGATTTTTATATTCAACTGAGTGTGTATGTTACTCTCTCTTTGAGCAAATTCCAATGAAAATAAGGTTCATGTGTCTCCCCCACCTCCCTCATCTTCCCCTTGACTGTAAAAACTGTCTTAAAGCTGTCAGAAAATTTTTAAAGCTATCAGATAATTTACTTCATTCTACCTCTCCCTTTTCCCTTCTCCCAGTCCCTTCCACTTTCTCACCCCTTAATTTTATTCTTTTAGTCAATCATCCCAGCATATTCAATTCATACCCATGCCCTCTGTCTATGTACACTCCTTCTAACTGCCCTAATAATAATAAGGTTCTTAGGAGTTACAAATATTATCTTACCGCATATGAATGTAAGTAGCTTAACCTTATTAAATCCCTAATGATTTCTCTTTCCTGTTTACCTTTTTATATTTCTCTTGAGTCAGCTCTGGTCTTTTCATCAGGAATGTTTGAAAGTCTTCTATTCCATGAATATCCATTTTTCCACAGAAGGATTATGTTCAGTTTTGCTGGGTAGGTGATTCTTGGTTATAACCCAGCTCTTTTGCCCTCTGGAACATAGGTTCCCAAAGTGAGTGATACCTCCCCCTGGGGGGCATTAGAATGATCAGGGGCAGTAGTAGCCTTAGGTTCAATTGGGGGGCATTGAATAAAAATAAGGGGGTGGTGGAAAATAAGGAAAGAAGAGAATTTTGAAAAACTGTTCATACATGTTTCATTTGTTATGTAACAGAGTTAAAGTCATAGTGATTATATTATTTTCCAAATAAACACATAAAATGCAAGTTATAACTGATCAGCAGTCAAGTCCACCAACAGGTCTTAACAAGTAAGTACCAGCAGTCAAGTATGTCATGCATTGTTGGGAAGTCCAGCATGCATTGGCAGGAATATGTGTGTAAAATGTCTTGTTTATAATATGATGCTATATGGTTACATGATGCAATTGAATCATCAAAATTTCAATGCAAGAAAAATCCCACAAATTTGTAACAAATTATTAAATTTAAGATGCATAATTTTTTAAATATTCTATATTTCTTTGAAATTATGCTAATTAAAAACAATGTTAATGGTTTAAAGAAAGTAGATTTCCAGGGATGGGATGCTGAGTAATTTTTTTTAAAAGAGGAAGTAGACCAAATAAGTTTGGGAACCACTGCTCTGTAATATCATATTCCAAGCTCTTTGAGCCTTTAAGGTAGAAGTTGCTAAATCTTGTGATATCTTGAATGTGATTCTACAATATTTGAGTTGTTACTTTCTGACTGCTTGCAATATTTTCTCCTCAAACTGGGAGCTCTTGAATTTGGCTATAATATTTCCGGGGGTTTTCATTTTGGGATCTCTTTCAGGAAATGATCAATGGATTCTTTCTATTTCAATTTTACCCTCTGCGTTAAGCTATCAGGGCAGTTTTCCTTGATAATTTCTTGAAACATGATGTCTAGGCTCTTTTTTTTACTCATGGCTTTCAGGTAGTCTAATACTTAACTTATCTCTCCCCAATCTATTTTCCAGGTCAGTTGTTTTTCCAATGAGGCATTTCACATTTTTTCCTATTTTTTTTCATTCTTTTCATTCTGTTTTATTGCTTCTTAATGTCTCATGGAGTCATTGGCTTCCATTTGCTCAGTTCTAATTTTAAGAAATTATTTTCTTCAGTGAGCTTTTATACCTCCTTTTCTATTTGGCCAATCCCACTATTTAAGTTTTTTTCTGCAGTGAATTTTTGTACAATTTTTACATGTTGCCAATTCTCCTTTTTAAGGAGTTCTTCTCTTTCGTGAATTTTTGTATATCTTTTTTTCCATTTGGCCAATTCTACTTTTTAGGGCATGTATCAGGAAGACAATAAACACAATATAGATGATAATTGTCAAAATGCCTATATGGCTCTGTATCACAAAATATACGAGACTCTCCACATAGAAGGTAGAAGAAGTAAACCGTTGATTCGTACACCAGAGAACCAGATCCCATAAGCCATCCACACAGTACATCATAGCAGCAAAGAATTAGATACACAATATCACAGCATGGAGCCTTGCCATCCCAAAACCATCTGCCCCGGCTGGGGCTTTGCCACCAACAAGCAAAACTTACAGCACAGCTATCACAGGTAGTCTTTCTTTCCCTCAGCTCTATCATAACTGCCGTAATTGCTCTCTCAGCATTTTCTGTGACACGATTTCCGTTTCCTCTCAGCAAGTTCCTCCCACCACATGTGACTTGGGTTTCCTGTGATGTAAGCAGGTCACATGGCCTATTAATTAGTGGGAAAGATCTTCAAATCTGAATTGCTATTACAAGGCATTCTTCTCTTCATTGGATTTTTGTGCCTCTTTAACATATGGCCTATTCTGTTTTTTAAGGTATTATTTTCAACAGTATTATTTTGTGCTTCCTTTATCTAGCTGTTGACTCTTTTTCTTCTTGATTTTCCTGCAATCATTGTCATTTCTTTTCTCAATATTTCCTCTACCTCTCTTACTAGATTTTTAACAGTTTTGTGCTCCTTCATGAATTCTTTTGGGGTCTGAGACCAATTCACATTTTTCTTGTGGCTTTGCATGTAATAATTTGACTTTGTTGCTTTCTGAGTTTGGGTTTTGATCTTCTCTGTTGCCACAGTAACTTTCTATGGTCAGGATCTTTTGTTGTTGTTGTTTGATCATTTTTTCTGGTTATTTCTTTACTTTTAACTTTATATTAAAGTTGAGCTCCACTGATGGGGTGGAGGGGTCACTGTCCCAAGCTTCATTATTTTTATGCAGCTAGTTCTGGAAGTTTGTAAACTTTCAGTTCTTCTAAGGTTGTTTGACCTAAGAAGTGTGTTTGCTACTTTCCTGGCCTGTAAGTAACCACAAGCACTATTTTCTTCCCTGGGGAAGGAAAGACTCCCCACTCCCCTGGATCACAGACTCTGGCCTGCTGTTTCTTCTCTTCACTCTGGGACTGCCATTAAGGACTGCAACTACTATCTATGTGTGGGCGATGCAACAGAGTCCTTCACCCAGTGCCAGGAAAAGAACATCTGTAATCTCTTGATCAGTTATTTGACCCCCTTACCATCTGTGGGATGAGAATTTTGGAAATTTGGTCACTCCCAAGGTCTGCTGCTAGTTTGTTGGAGCACAGCCTGTAATCTACTTTCACACCAGTGCCATAGACCTTTCCTGCCAACCTTCTAAGTTGTCTTGGGATGGAAAATTGTTTTACCCTATCCTTTTGTGGATTCCTCTACTCCAGAATTTGTTTTGAGGCATTTTTTAAAGTCATTTAGAGGGGAATTTTGGAGGGCTAAGGTAAATCCCTGCCTTTTCTCCAACATCTTGCCCCTTCTTACCTTAAAGTATCTAAACTAATACAAGTTAACATGTATGTACATTTTACTTAAGCACATGAATATGTATTGTGTGTGTATGTATATGTATGTGTGTGTGTTGATTTTTTCCCCATGGACAAAGAAAAAATACAGCTATGACTTGGGATATAGGACTTTTCAAGGCAAAAATGGCAGAATCACTTCCTATTAATTGTACTGAAATTCGAAGGGCCCATGTGACTTTCAAGTTAACACCTCACAGTAGTGAATAATATTCACTTTGGTACAACATTAACTCACCAAAGGGAACTCGGCAAAGGGAAGGGTTGATTTCATATGTTAGCCGTTACTGCTTTCTAGTCAGCTGTCACTAAAGGCTAAAGCTCCCATACAAACTAGAGCCACTGTCATATGAAGTCAGTTTGCTGCCAGATTAGGTCAAGAGGGCAGCAGAAGATTAGGTTACATTGTGACAGCTGTATCTTTTCAAGATAATCATATCTCTTTAATGGAAGGTTATGTGCTACAGAATACTACATAATGCATTCTCTTCCCTTCAAATTGATGCACAATTGCATCTTTTTCTAAGATTTAACACTTCTGTTACCAATGTTACAGCTCTTCTAAATAACGGTTTGTTCATTGAGAGCTAATAACAGTATCTTGATATAGTAATACCTCTAATAACATGTCTAGATATGAAGTTGTGAATGCTCAGCTCTCTTTGCTCACTCTCTGTCAAACGATGCTATTTTGTAACACAGTCAGTTAAAAATATTTCTCAAGTATCTACTATATTCCAGGTACTGTTCTAAGCACTAGAGGTGGTTATTATCCTTCATATTCCAAGAGGACTAAAATGACATCATTATGTTGGGTCAATGTCTTACTGTGTGTGACTAATCAGACCAATACAAGCTTGGAAGTCTCTACCAAGGTCAAGAAAGTCAGGCGCAAATAGCCTGTATGGGATAGAGATATCTTTAAACTTGTACATCTCAAGTTTCTTTTGAGCTATCATAATTCTGCTTTGCTATAGAACACAGTGCTTTCTTTGACGTAGGCATGCCATACTGAATGGTCCTTTGCCAATGTCTCCATTGTCTCACAATTGATTCCAAAGTTTTTCAGAGAGATCCTGAGAATGTCCTTGTATCATTTCTTCTGACCTCCATGTGAGCACTCACTTTGTGTGAGCTCTCTGTGAAATGGTCTTTTAAGCTGCCCAAGTTTCAGAGGCATACAACAATGAGGTCAGTACAATGGCTTGGTGGACCTTCAGTTTGGCAAGCAGCCTACTACCTCTTTTCTCCCACGCTCTCCTTTGGAGTCTCTCAGACACCTAGATAGCTCTGGCAATGCATGAGTCAACCTCACCATCTATGTGTACATCTCTAGAAAGTATATTGCCAATGTAAGTGACCTTATCCTCAGCATTCAATGTTTCTAGATTTACTGTAACCATTGTTTCAATGTTTGGAGATGAGGTGTTAAGTAGTGGAGAAACTTGGTTTTCCGGGTGTTAATTGTCAGGCCAAAATTAGCACAAGTGTCAGAGAATCAATCCATATTCTGTTGCATATCGGCTTCAGAGGCTGCCTTGAGTGTACAATCGTCTGTGAACAAAAAGTCAATCACCAATTCTCTCTGCACTTTAGTCTTGAGTTGTAGCCTTTTCAGAATTAACAATTTACCTTCAGTGAAGTAGCTGACCTTGAAGTTGTTTTTATCTTTGTTTAAAGCATCCAATAACATCACTGAAACCATTATGCTAAAAAACACAGGAGTAAGCATGCAGCCCTGGTTCATTCCATTGATGCCTGGGAAAGCATGAGAACATTCTTCATTATCCAGAACCCGTGCAAGTATGCCATCGTTGAATGGTATACAATACTACTGTATCAATACTGATGCCCTCACAACCTATGGTATCAAAGGCAATGGTCAGATTGATGAACCCTGTGTACAGACCCCTGTTCTGCTCCTGGCATTTCCCCTGGAGTTGTCAGGCAGCAAACAGCATATCAACAGTTCCTCAGCCCTTTTCTGAAGTCACACCAGCTCTCAGATAGATGATCATCTTTTAGGTGAAGGATCAACCAATTAAGGACTGTGGCAAGAATCCTTCCAGCAATGACAGAGAGATACTCCGGTGATTGTCACAGGACAACTGATTTCCTTTTCCTTTATAGATATGGACTATTAAGGCATTCTTTACCTTCTGGGGAATAACATCCTCTTGTTAATATCCAAAAGATTCCAGTTACGTTTATATGAGCAGCAGACCCCTTACGTTATAAATCTTTGCTGAAATGGAATTGGCACCAGGCACTTTACCACATGAGAGGAGCCTAAGGAAATACAAAGCCTCTGCTTCAGTTGGAAGTTTGGCTAAATAGGAATTGACAGAGGGGGGCTGAGACAAGGTGGTGGCTGAAAAACAGGGACTGGCTTAAGCTCTCCCCCAAATCCCTCCAAACACCTGTAAAAATGGCTCTGAACAAATTCTAGGGCTACAGATCCCGTGAAATAGCAGAGGGAAGCAGGTCTACAGCCCAGGAGAGTCTGGATGGTCACTGGGAAGGGTCTATCACACAGTGTTGGAAGTGGAGCACAGCCCAGAGGGGAGCACACCAGGACAGACCAAGCACTGAGGAGATTGGGTAGAGAAGGCCATAGGGCATGAATCACTGAACTGTAGCAGTTACCAGACTTCTGAACCCACAAACGCCAAAGACAACTTAGCAGGTCAGTGAGAAAACTGCTGAAAGGGGAGAGAGAAGTGTGTGCTCCAGTCCCAGGCCAGGGGTTGGTGGAGGTGGCATGGCAGGGGCAGCAGCAGCAGGTAGCTCCTGCAGCTGCTTCCAGAGCTCCAGCTGAGGTTGCTTCCAGTCCCAGGCCCACATGATGGGAGTAATTAAGCAGCAGGTTCAGAACAGGAGTGCAGGGAGCACTTTGCTAGTGCAGAGGCAGGGTTTTCTTGCTTTGCCCTTCTTGGACCTGGGTTGCAGTCCTGGTTGGCAGTTCTTGGAGGAGGAGGAGTGCTGATGTGGCAGAGCTGGCTGTGCAGAAGTAGCTCTGAAAAAAGCAGTGTGAGACCCCTGAAGCTTGGGACAAAGCACTCACCACTCCGAAGGCAGTCATACCCTGACAAAAACCTCAAGGGTCAAGTAGTTGGCTGAGAACATGAGAAAGCAGTGAAGAGACCCAGACTACTGAATTTTTCTTTGGTGACAAAGAAGATCAAAACATACAGCAAGAAGAAATCAACAAAGTCAAAGAGCCTACATCAAAAGCCTTCAAGAAAAATATGAATTGGTCTCAGGCCATGGAAGAGTTCAAAAAGGATTTGGAAAAGCAAATAAGAGAAGTAAAGGCAAAATTGGGAAGAGAAATGAGAGTGATGCAAGAAAATCATGAAAAACAAGTCAATGAGTTGAAGAAAATAACACCTTAAAAATAGACTAATCCAAATGGCAAAAGAGCTCCAAAAAGCCAATGAGAAGAAGGATGCCTTAAAAGGAAGAATTAGCCAAATAGAAAAGGGGGTTCAAAAGACCACTGAAGAAAATACTACCTTAAAAATTAAATTGGAGCATGTGGAAGCTTTATCAGAAATCAAGAAATTATAAAACAGAACCAAAAGAATGAAAAAATGGAAGACAATGCGAAATATCTCATTGGAAAAACCACTGACCTGGAAAATAGATCAAGGAGAGATGATTTAAAAATTATTGGACTACCTGAAAGCCTTGATCAGAAAAGAGCTTAGACATCATCTTTCAAGAAATTATCAAGGAAAACTGCCCTGATATTCTAGAACCAGAGAGTAAAATACAAATTGAAAGAATCCACTGATTGCCTCTTGAAAAAGATTCCAAAAAGAAAACTCCTAGGAATATTGTAGCCAAATTTCAGAGTTCCCAGGTCAAGGAGAAAATATTGCAAGCAGCCAGAAAGAAACAGTTCAAGTACTGTGGAAACACAATCAGGATAACACAAGATCTAGCAGCTTCTACATTAAGGGATCGAAGGGCTTGGAATATAATATACCAGAGGACAAAGGAGCTAGGATTAAAACCAAGAATCACCTACCCAGCAAAACTGAGTATAATACTCCAGGGCAAAATATGGATTTTCAATAAAATAGAGTACTTTCAAGCTTTCTCAATGAAAAGGCCAGAGGTGAATAGAAAATTTGACTTTCAAATACAAGAATCAAGAGAAGCATGAAAAGATAAACAGGAAAGGGAAATCATAAGGGACTTACTAAAGTTGAACTGTTTTGCTTACATTAGTACATGGAAAGATGATATTTATAACTCATTAAACATTCCTAAGTATTAGGGTAGTTGAAGGGAATATACATATATATAGACAAAGGGCACAGGGTGAGTTGAATATGAAGGAATGATATCTAAAAATAAATAAAAAAATGCAATTAAGGGGTGAGAGAGGAATATATTGGGAGGAGAAGAAAGGGAGAGATAGAATGGGGTAAATTATCTCACATAAAAGTGGCAAGGATAAGCAGTCCTATTGGAAGGGAAGAGGGGGCAGGTGAAAGGGAATGAATGAATCTTGCTCTCATTGGATTTGACTTAAGGAGGGGATAACATACACACTCAATTGGGTATCTTACCCTACAGAAAAGTAGGGGGGGAAGGGGATAAGAAAGGAAAATGATAGAAGGATGGGCAGAGTGGGGGAGGAGGTAATCAAAAGCAAACACTTTTGAAAAGGGATAGGGTCAAGGGAAAAAATTAAATAAAGGGTGACAGGATAGGATGGAGGGAAATATAGTTAGTCTTTCACAACATGACTGTTATGGAAGTGTTTTGCATAATGATACATGTGTGGCCTATGTTGAACTGCTTGCCTTCTCAAGGAGGGTGGGTGAGGAGGGAAGAAGGGAGAAAATTTGGAACTCAAAGTTCTAAATAAAAATGCTCAAAAAGAGAGTTGTTTTCATATGCAACTGAGAAATAAGATATACAAACGATGGGGTATAAAATCTATCTTGCCCTACAAGAAAGTAAGTGGAAAAGGGTTGTAGGGGAGGGAGAATGGGGTGACAGGAGGGAGGGCAGACTAGGGATAGGAGCAATCAGAATATATGCCATCTTGAGGTGGGGGGAGCATAGAAATGGGGAGAAAATTGTAACTCAAAAACTTGTGTAAATCAATTTTGAAAATTAAAAAATATTAAATGAAGAAAAGGAAAACAATTTTAAAAACAAAATAAAATAAAATAAATAGGGATTGACTTCTCCATGAGGTATATGGTTAATTGCTTCAACATTGTTTAATGATGTTTGAGAAGTATTCAGCCAATCTCTCCAGGATCGTGTCCTTATCACCAATCAGTATGGCTCCATCAGCACTGAATAGTTAAGATGTGCCATGGATCTTTGGCTCATAAACAGACTTCAGGGCATCATAGGAGTGCTTTGGGTTGTTGCTATAAGTATAAGATTGAATTTCATCTGTCTTCTTACTAAGCCAAGAATTCTGCACCTTTCTAAGCTTTGCTTACACTTTACTTTTAATAGAGTTGAATGCTGCCTTCCTGGGGAGTTTTTCATTTAGTAGCTTTTGAATGTCCCCATCATTTTCATCAAACCAATCCTGATGTTTGTAAGTGTTCTGGCCCAGATGAGTAAATCTAGTGATAAACACTAAATCTCTGAAAACTGCCCATTCCTTTTCTGCTCCACTATTGCCAACTATTTATTGACTCAGCTTTCCCTCCAAGTTAGCAATGAACTGTTCATTCTTGGAGAAGCACTCTAATCTGCTGACTAATGTCAACTTAAGATTTAAGAAGAAGACTTAATAGTCTTCTGGTAGTTGTCTTGACTTGCATTTTTGTTGAATGTGAATGTTTAGTTTGGAGAGGACAAGTCTATGATTGGTCCAGCACTCTGTGCCACACATCACCTTCATCGCTCTCACATCCTGTCTGTCTTTTCTCCGTAAAATGACATAGTCTATTAAACGCCAATATTTTCTGCAAGGATGAATCCATGAAGTTTCATTGCATTAGAGTAAATGGAAGATAGTGTTGGTGATGAGAAGGTCATGAGATACCCAAATCTTCAATAGTAAGTGATCATTGCTGTTGCTGTTTCCAATTCCATTCCCCCAAGGATTCCCAGCCATGTCTGATAGTCTGTGCCTACTCTGGCATTAAAATCACTCAGAATTATGAGCTTGTCCTCCTTTTGTACAATGATGATAAGGGTCTCCAGGCCTTCATAAAATTTTCTTTAGCCTCATCAAGATGATGATCATGATGAGAGCATACACACTGATGATGGTGGTGTGGCACTTTCCTGCAAGTGGCAATTACATTGTCATGAGCCTGTCATTCACTCCTTTTGGAAGGCATACAAGCTTGTTGACTATATTAGTTTTGATTGCAAAACCTATGCCAGCTTCACAGTATTCTTCATCGTGTTGACCACTCCAGAAAAAACAAGTATCTAGCTCCAACTTCAGTAAGTTGACCTTCATTTGCCAGCCTTGTTTCGCTCAGGGCTGCTATTTTGATGTTATACCTGCTGAGTTTTCTTGCAGCAAGAACTGTTCATCTTTTAAGTTTACTGGATTTCATGTTGTCCATAAGTGTGCACACATTCCATGCACCAATGGTGAGTGTAATCATCTTCACAAAACTTTTTGTACATGTATTTTTGTATTTTGACCAGAGGGTAGGATCCCTACCTGCTGCAGTAAGCATGTCAGCATTAGGTTAAGTAAAGCAAAAAAAATTTAAGGCATCTTTTCTAGTAACTTCTGCATGCCTGGAGATGAGCAGTGTGGTCCTTAAAAAAGACTTCTCAGACACCCAAGGAGCTGGTGAATCTCTTGATATTTCAGTCCAGTGAGAAGACCCTATGCTCTGGAACTCCTGTGTGCAGAGTTGTGACTACAGCTCCCGGTGTATGTGCATTCGCTGCTTTGTCACTTGCCTGTCACCACAGGACTCTGAGGGAAGAGTATAAAGTGATAAAATAATGAAACAGTAAAATGTAAAATATTATGGGTGATGTCTTTTGATTCAAGCATAAATTGGACTTAAGTGAGGCAGCAGTACAAGTCATCAGCCTCACTCTTTCTTCCAGAGTCATCATAGTCTAGTGGCAAGATAAAAGTCAAGATGACTGGTGATGGCTCAGGATGCAGTGGATGAGTTTGGCATCTTTGATGCCTAACCAATCTCTTAGCACTTCACAGCGCCCAATCCAGCTGCCTTCATGAGCACTGGAACAAATTGTTTTCATCCTCCTGTTCTACTGGGATAAGTCTTTATATACTTGAGGTAGATAGCCCCCTAACACACTAATAGGTTTGAGCCCTGTCAATTACCCTCAACTTGGTTTAGCCCATCTACTGAGACAGTTTTCTGGGGTGTGGCCACTGCACATGCTACAGCTTCTTGGAACCATGAGTGAGAGTTGGGTGGCAGGTAGATACCAAAGGTGGAAAGCAGACCTGAAAAAAGGACTTGGTAGTTCTCACTCCAGAGGTACCAGTCTTTCTTGAACACCTCATATGACCCTAGCACCAGTAATTATGGATACAAAAAGAAGCAAAAAGACAGTCCCTACCCTCAAGGAGCTGACAATCTAATGGGGGAGAAAATAAGCAAAAATATATGTACAAACAAGCTTCTACAGGATAAATAGGAAATAATTTAAAGCGGATGGCACTAGAATTAAGACAGTTTAGGAACAGCTTCCTATAGAAGTTAAGATTCTAGCTGGGACTTGGAGGAATCCAGAGAAGCCAGTGGTTAAAGATGAAGAGGGAGAGAATGGGGATAGCCAGAGAAAATATCTGTAGGAGAGAAATGGAGTATCTTGTTTGTAGAACCAAAAGGAGACCAGTATCATGGTGGGGAGCAAGTAATAAGAAGACTGGCAAGGGGGCACAGGTAGGGAGTAGGTTGTGAAGTGCTTTGAATGCCAGAGGATTTTATATTTGATCCTGGAGGTGATAGGGAGCCCTTGAGTTTACTAAGTAGAGGGCTAATATGATCAGAAATTTTAGAAGAATTACTTTGGTGGCTGAATGGAAGAAAGATTAGAATGGGGAAAAACTTGGGACAGGCAGACCTACCAGCAGGGTGTTGCAATAGTCCAAGTGTGATGAAGGTCTGCACTAGTGATGATAGTGTTAGAGGAGCGAAGGGGGCACATACAAGAGGTAAAAATGACAGACCTTGGCAACAGCTTGGATATGGGAGGGGGATGGTGAGAGACAGTGAAGAGTTAAGGGGATGAGCCTAAAGACTGGGGGGATGGTATTGCCCTCTACAGAAATAGGAAAGGTAGGAGTTGGGAAGGGTTTAAAGGGAAAGATAATCTTTCACTTTGGACATTTTAAGTTAAAGATGTCTACTAGACTTTCAGTTCCAAATTTCTGAAAAGCACTTGGAGATGTAATATTAGAAGCTAGCAGAGAGGTTAGGGCAAGATAGGTAGATTTGAGAAACATCATCTTATATAGATATCACTCAAAAGTTCTTAATCATCCCCTTCTTTTTTCTCATAATTTTGGGCTTTACAGCTAAGTACGTAAGATCATAGAATCATACATGTAGAGTAGGAAGTGACATCAGAGACCATCTTTTCTAAACCTATTCTTTTTAAAGAAAGGCAATTGAGACCTAGGGAGGCAGAAAGAAGCTTGGTATTCATAATAATAAACTTCTCCTGTGTATGTCTTGGGAAATATTTCTTCTGTCCTTCCCACTATCATCTATATTTTTTCTGCCCTTTGTACTAAACACCTCAAAAAGGCCACTTTTTCTCCTCTCTCTCTTTTAACTCCCTACAATATGGCTTCCAGTCTTATTCTGCCAAAACTACTCTCTCCAAAAGATATGAATGATCTCAGTTGCCAAATCCAGTGGCCTTTTCTCAATCTTCATTACCCTTGACTCATTTGCCTCCTCATTTGCCTTTGACACTATTAATCACCTTTTCCTCCTTAATACTCTCTTTTCTCTTGCTTTTCAGGATACCACCCTCTCTTCATTCTCCTCCTATCTATCAGACTGCTCCCTCTCTGTTTCCTTTGCTTGGATCCTCTTCCAGATCATGCCCTCTAACCATTAGGGGTTTGGGGTCCTCTTTTCTCCCTCTATATGACTTCTCTTGGTGATCTCATCAGCTTTGACGGATTTAATTACCCTCTCTATGCTGATGATTTTTTCATCTATCAATCCTGCCTCAATTTCTCTGCTGACCTCCGATCTTGCATCGCCAACTGCCTTTCAGAACTCTCAAATTTTATGTGTAGTAGACAACTTAAACTCAATACGTCCAAAATAGAACTCATTGTTTGATGTTCAGTCTTTAAGTCATGTCTGACTCTTAATGACCCCATTTGGGATTTTCTTGGCAAAGATACTTTGCCATTTCCTTCTCCAGCTCATTTTACAGATAAGGAAACTGAGGCAAATGGGAGTAAGTGACTTGCCTAGGGTCACACAGCTAATAAGTGTCTGTGGCCAGATTTGAACTCAGGGAGATAAATCTTCCTGACTCCAAGCCTAGCACTCCATCCACTTCACAACCTACCTGCCCAGAACTCATTATCTTTCCCCAAAACCCTTCCTACATCCCTCCCATCTTCCATATAATTATAGAGAGTAGAAGAGAGAAATATAGAGAGAAACTCTGAATGCTGTTGATAAATTCACTTACCTCAGCAGTATACTTTCTGGGGATGTACACATAGATGATGAGGTTAACACATGCATTGCTAGAACTAGCTCAGCATTTAGGAGACTCCAAATGAATGTATGGGAAAGACAAGGTATTAGGTTGCCTACAAAACTGAAGATGTACAGAACTTTTGTGCTAATCTCATCAGAAGATAACCTGGCAAGATAAGGTATTAGACAATGAGGACCCCCGTCAAGCTGAACTGCCAAGCATTCAAACTATTACAGAGAGAATAACTCTGATGGGTTGGCTATGTTGATCAAATGTCAAATGTACTAAAAGAGTATTTTATGGAGAGCTCACACAAGGCAAGTGCTCACATGGAAGCCAAAAGATGTAATGCAAGGACACTCTCAGGGCCTCTTTGAAGAACTTTGGAATCACTTGTGAGAAATGAGAGACATTGGCACAGGGCCACCAATCATGGTGTACCTGCAACAAAAAGGGCACTATGTTCTATAGGTAAAGCAGAATTGCAGTAGGTCAAAAGAAACATGAAATGCACAAATTTAGAGCCATCTTCACTCCAAATGTTCATGTGGACTATTGTGATTGACCTGTGGTAGGTGCTTTCAAGCTTGTATTGGTCTGATCAGCCATGGTCAGGTACACTGTACCTTAACCACAACAAAGTGATGTCATTTTGGTCCTTTTTTGTTCCTCTTCGAGAATGAGGGACAACAACCAACCAAAACTAAATGCAGACACTTATTGTCATTTACCAGGACTACTGTAAGAGCCTCCCAATTGGCCTCCCTGTATCCAATTCTTAGCTTCTCCAATGCATCCTCCATACAGATACTAAACTAATATTCCAAAAGTGCAGGCCTAACTATATCATTCCTTTCCTCAAGTAGCTCCAGTGGCTCTCCACTGACTTTATGATCAAATACAAAGTCATCTGTTTGGCATTTAAGATCCTTCACAATTTCATAACAGCTTATTTTTTCCTGGGTGATTACATATTAGTGTTTTTCCCTCTCAGGCACTAAATGCTCCGGTCACACTTGCTGTTCTCCATTCATGACACTCATCTCTTCCTTTGCACGGGTTTTCGTCCCTTTTGCCTAGGATTCTCTCCTGACTTCCTTACTTGAACCCTTAGTACCCATCCAGCCTCATCTCAAGTGCTGCCTCCTTCAGGAAGCCTTCCCCAATTCCCTCAGAAGTTAGCTCCATTCCAAGTCACTGTGTATTTTTTTTATACAACTTGAACTTACTCATCTAGCCTTTCCTAGTAAAATATAAGCTCCCTGATGTCAAGGATTTTCTCATTTTTGTATTAGTGTCTTTAACACCTCACATAGTACATGACACATGTTATTATTATTCAGCTGTACAGTCATTTCCAATTTTTCTTGACCCCACAGACCATAGCACACAAGGTCTTTCTATCCTTTACTATCTCTTGAAGTCTGTCCATGTTCGTGTTTGTTGTTTCCATGACGCTATCCATCTCATCTTTTGCCATCCCCTTTTCTTCTTCCTGAGACAATTGGAAGTGGTAGATTGTCCAGGTTTCACAGGCATACAATCCATCTCTTATGAGCTCAAGTATTACATAAGAGAAAATTTCATTCCTATGTCTTTCTGTCTTCAAGCTTTAAGACTGGTAAGTGATTTGAGGATTGGGCCTGTAAGATTGAACCCCCACCCCTTATTTTACCCTTTCTCAGAGATACCTTGAGAATCTTATAAACTTCAGCAGTAGGAATCTACTATTAAAACTAACTGTGGTTCTTACTCTTTAAAGACATTAATTATAAAAGCAATAGATGTGCATTCATCTTCTTGTCTTTTCTATAGAGTAAAAATACATTGTTTTATTTATTTCGTTAACATTATTCTAGAGCGTTCTATCAGGTCATGAGCTAGGAGCAGAGACCCCAGAGTGAGGATGTATCATGATTACTACCTTCATCAAATAAGAATGAAAGATAATTGCTTATCATCTACTCAATAATTTCTTAAAAAAACATCTTCTTAGTCTAATAATGCTATAAAGCTACATAAGTGATAACAGATATATATATATATATATATATATATATATATATGTATTTATTCTTGTTTAGTTATGGAAACAGCTAAAAACAAACATGTTTCTTATACTTCTGAGACTGTGAATCTAGGAAGCTAGAAGAATACTTGTGCCCTTAACAGAAAGAGAGAAGTTTCAAAAAGTGATGGGTTTGAGGTGAAAGATAATGAGTCTGTTTTGTGATACATGGAGCTTCTAGATGTCATTGGAAAAACTGATTTGAAATATCTGGTGCGGGACAGAATCTAGAGAAGAGGTGATGAATGGGATGAAAGGGAACTATAGTGGTGGACATGTGAGTAAAATGAAGGGGATCTGATGAGAAATATTGTGGAGGCAAATGATAAATAATGTGGCAAATGATTGGAAAAGTTGGATAAAGGTAAAAGAGTCTAAGATGACACCAAGGTTGTAAACTTGAGTGACTAAAATAATGGTGATATCCTTAACAATAGGGAACTGGAAGAAAGGTGATTTGTATTGTATTTTTGCACTGCATTCTGTGCACTTTACTCTGTCCTATCCTAAATGAAAAAGGAGGAAGTGGGTCTCCTACTAAACAGTCACTGACCCTTAATGCAAAACCCATCCTCCAAGGAGGCACTTGCTACCTTGTTACTAGAAGATAATCTGAGAGTGGGGGAAGAGGGTGCAGCAGGAGGTGGGTAACCTTTTGGGGATGGCATTTTCCTAGCAGCATCTGTATACTGTAGTTATTGCTGCCCTGGTAGGGTATAGCTGCCCTGAGGGATGACTCCTGACTCAGAAAAAAAGGTTCCTTGGAAGCTTGCACAATGGTGTGAGGAAGCTGAGTGGAAGGACATTGGAGTGTAAAGGTATTTGTGGTTATGTTAGAAACAAGCCCCATAATTAGCTCTTGCAAGGAGGGGTAGGATGTGACAGATACATGTGGCTGATTGATCATACACCCCTGAGGTGACCATGGCCCCCATTTCAGAGAACACAGCTGTAGACAACAGGAAGCCACTGAAAGTTTCTGAACAAATGAGTGAAGTTGTAAGTCTTGGGCCTAGTTTATCATTTTATGAATAAAAGTGTAACTTGGGCTTGCTTTGTTCACCTAAAATAAAGGCAGCCAGTTGAGAAACACCAGGGTTGATTTGTTGTTCATTCTGGAAGAGAACCATAACATCAGGGAGATTATGACATGACTTGCAATTGAATTGGATTTGAGTGAGGGAAGGCTGTGCAAGGTCACCAGCCTCACTTTCTCCTTCAGAGTCATCTGGTCCAGTGGCCAGATATAGATCAGGACAACTGGAGATGACCCAGGATGTAGTGGGAGACCTTGACCTTTTTAAGCTAAGGTTTTTTCAGGTTCTCACTTTGATTGAGTCAACATCCATTCAGTGAATAGGCCTCTTTCAGAAGGGAGTCAAGGGATGGCCCCTTTAATAAAAAAAATCAAAGTGGGAGGGGAAGACCCTCAGACTTGCCGGCCAAAAGAGAAACAATTATTATTTACATTGGCTCTGAGCCAGGAGGGCCCAAAAATTTAACCATTAAGTGGTGGTTGAGCAGGGACCTATTTGTCCAATCAATGAGATTCAAAATGAATCGGGTTTTAGGAGAAAATATCCTCCTGTGTTCCTCTATAAAATAAATGGGAGTAATCTCCTTCAAGTGACTTCATAGGCCAAACAGCCTACGTTGTCAAATCTGACAGACTGTAATATTCTCACTTTTTTCTGCCCAGCCTCCAGAATGGATGAAGGCTAACTCTCTACAGGAGCACCCTGAACTGAACCAGTGAGTGGTTGCAGGTAGAGCTTCTTCCTTCTCCTGTTCTCCCTTTTACCCCTTGGCTCTGATAAATGATCCTGAGGTCTCTGTTTGTTCTGTTCCATTTGACCTTCTCAGTTTCAGGTGCAGGCAGTAATCCTCACCAGACCTGGAACTAAGCCATGGCAACCTCAAAATCAGGATTGCAGGAGGGATGTTGCAGCCAGCCAACCTGGCAGGGAAGCCCTGAGAAGCTAGGGTGTCCAGGACGCAAGCCAAAGTGGGGCTTTGGACTTGGAACTGGGACTACGCTACATAGAAACCCAGCTAAACCAAAGCTTCCTTCTTCCCAGAGACTGAGGTGGTGGTGGATTATATCCCAAAATGTTAGAAAGTATGTATGTTTATTTTTATACGTTTAAAGTATAAAAAAATTAATAATATAAGAAGCTTGTCTAATTGTTAGTGGCTAAATGAAGCTGGGTCGCATCTTCTCATAATTGAGAGAACACTGTGGGTGAGATCAAGAGCATATGGAAGAATCTAGACACTCCAAGTCCCCTTAATGGTATTACAGAAATATAACATACTTGATCTTCCAACAGTGGAGACAGGATGGTCAGTGTTACAGAAGCATAGGGGTCAACTGCCCAAACAACAGGTAGCACTTCCCAAAGAAAATACATTATACCTCTAAGGTGGATTCAAATGTTGTTTATCAGATACTGATATTTAAAATAAAATAATAATTACAAAAATTAAAATTTGCAAATCAAATTTATTTGAATTTTTAATAAAACTAATATTGGAATGCATTATTTTCTAATTTGAGAAGCAGCCTGGTGTAGTGGATGTAGAACCTCAGAGAAAGGAAAAAGAGGATTCGAGTCCTGCCGCTAATAAACACTGGCTGTGTGACCCAGGCTGTAATTTAAACTCAAGTGATTCAAGTAGCATGCTAAAAACAATAAAACAATGAAATTGTAGGTCCAATCCAAAAAAATTCTACTTTGATTCTGAGGACACCAGAATGTTTTATACATAGCATTGTCTTTATGGGAATTAAGAAATAGCACCATTTTCTAAAGAATATATTCTACAACTTCTTATAAGATCATGGAGTAGTAGGAAAAATGTGAGACTGCATAATAATAATAATCAGTCATGTCTCCAAAGACAAAAAGGGGAAAGAATAAAAAAAACTTACTTAAATAACCTGGAAAAGGAAGATATTTTGCTACCACAACCAGTGATTTAGCTATATTCTCCTCCTGCCACAGAGTCTTATATCCCTCACATGTAAACCCTGAATCTGCAATTCATATGGGTCACCATATCACCCATATAGATGGTATCAATGTGGGATGTCTAAATATATCAGTGGGTGGCTCAAGAGGAGATGCTGATAAATATCTCTGAAATACTGCTCACCCTTCACCAAGAGATAATGTGATTCCTTCCTTGAGGAGAGCAAGTTAAGAGACTTCTGTTCTCCTCTGAGAATGGGTTGTTGTTTGACAAACAAAACAACACTATCTCCTCTGAGAATGGGTTACAGAACTAAAATTTCATCTATCTGTTCCCCTAATTATTTCTTCTATAGGGACACAATTTTTGTTCAATCTGTAAAAAACAATACTTTGTTTTTCTGACTGCTGTCTCTTAAAAGGAGAGGGGACACTAAGATTACATTCACACTTTTGACTCCTTTCCACCAAATGCTAGTTACATGAAAAACCAACAAAAATAGTGAACAGCAAACAAACACATTTATCCAAGCAAATAGTACATGGAAAATGAGAGAAGTAAAATATACTGGAAGATACATAGGAATGAGTAAGCTATTTAGATACAAAAGATAAAGGAAGAGGTTGTAGTACTGGAGGGTCACTTATGCCTGGAGAAACGGGAAGGCATGGACACAGAAAAATTTTGAGGTAAATGGAGAAGATGACAAGAGGCAGTGTAGAAGTCAGTGGTGGGTTGCATAATCTGGGATATGTGTATGTGTATGGGGCTACCATGGGGCAGTGTCCTCTCTATCACCTACAGGAACTGTCATCTTTCTAGGACTGAGGTACAATGGAAGAGGAAAATCATAGGGACAAGTTCCATAAATTAATCAAAGAAACAGCTTAGAGGGGAAAGCCCAGATGCAGAGCCTTTTGATTCAAGGAGGAATACATATAGAATAGTGAGAGACCAGATAATTAAAGGGGTCAGGAACCAGGGAATGAGGGTCTAAAATGGACAGAAAGGGAGGATTGGATAGGGAAAAGAGTGAAGGAAAAAATTCTTCTCTGGAAAGAGGTGCAAAAAAAAATGAAAATTTAATGAACAGGATTAGATAAGGGGAAGAGATAAAGTCAGAATCTACTTGATCAACTGAGAGGAAAAAAAGAGAACCATCTTAAAAAGATTAACCAAAAGTAACAAAAGAGACACAGCACTGTGTTTACAGTGGAAGAGAGGGAGGAAATCATAACTTGAAAAAAAAAACAATCTTGAAAACAAACTAGCATAATTTTAAATGTGAATGGATTAAGCAATCCAATAAAATGAAAAAGAGCAACCGATTGGATAAGAATACAAAACCCTATAACCTGCTGTTTACAAGAAACACATTTACAAAAACAAAAATGAAGATAAAATAAAACTAATAGGAATATAATTTTTTATTATGCATGCATTGAATCCAAAGAAGCAAGAGTTGCAATCATACAATGTGACAAAACAAAAACAAACAATTAAAAAATAAAAAGGGATGAACAAATAAACTACATTATGTTGAAAGGAAACATAGACAACACATCAACTTTAGTAATAAACTGATGCTCTAAATGCCTTCACATTCAAGTCCATAAAAGAAACATGAAATGACCTGCAAAAATACATAAACAGTAACATAATAGTGATAAGAGACTTCAATATCTCTCAGTTTTGGACAGTCTAACAGAAAGGTAAACAAAAGAATTTTAAAAATAGAACAGAGAAAATTCCTAGAGATACTAGAACTAAAAAACTTGTCGTGTCTTTCAAATGTAACTACAAAGGAATATATGTATTTTTCTCAGTACCACCTAAAACTTTTACAAAAAATGATGTATTAGTGTGCAGGAATATTGCAAAAAAAAAAAGCAAAAAGACAGAAATTGTAACTGCATTCTTTACATACCAAAACATTATAAAAAGAGTCATTGGTTCAGTGCCAAAAAAAAAAGTAACAGAATGGATGCTTAACAGTGAAATATTAAAAAATTAGTGGGTAAAAAAAATAAATCATAGAAACAATTAATAACTATATGAAAGAAAATGATAATGATCCAACAGCATACCAAAAGTTCTGTGATGCAGCTCAAGCAGTTCTTGGGGGGGGAAATCATATCCCTAGGAACACATTTTAACAAAGTACAAAAATAAAGAATTAAAGAACAGAATATGCAAAAAACAATAAACCTAAAATAAACACACAAAAGGAGATATTAAAATGGAAGAGAAATAAATTGAAAACAAAAAAGCAAAGGATAAATAAAAGCTGGTTCTTTGACAAAACTAATAAAATTGGTAAATCTTTAACCTCATTTAAAAAGAAAGATGCAGAAAATAAAATCAATAAAATAGCAAATGATCTAGCTGAAATAACAACAAAATCTGAAAAATAAAAACAGAACATATTATGTACACATATCCTAACAAAACAGAGAACACAAGAAAAAAGAGGAATATCTTCAAATATATAAAGTACCTAAACTATCAGAAGACCAGATAGAGATCTTTAATGATTCAACCAGAAAAGTAAATAGATCAAGCTATAAAGAGAAAGGAAAAGGGATTAAGGAGGGGGCAGGGAACTCTTGGTCATAAGGGATTCACAGGAGAATTCTATCAAACACTTGAATATTTAGTAGCCATACTTCACAAATTATTTTCAAGAATTGAGAAAGCACCCAGCCACAATTCTTTCATAAGAAAAATGTATAGTCCTAATCCCTAAATGACAGAAGATAAGGCAGAGAAGGAAAACAATAGGGCACCACAATTAATAAATATAGATTCAAGAATTTTAAACAAAATACTGTCAAACAGAGTACAGAGATCTACGAGGAAATCATTCATTATGACTCAGTGGGATTTATGCTAGGGATCCAAGGATGGTTCAACATTAGGAAAACAATCAACATAATTGTATTAAGAACCAAAACATCCAAAATTACATTTTCATATTAATAGATTCAGAAGAAGTCATTGACAAAGTAAAGCAGTCTTCAATACTAAAAAGCTCTACAAATTGTCGGCATAGAGGGACCTCATTTTAATACCACAAAATCATGTACCTAAAGTGAAAAGCAACCATCATGTGCCATGAAGATATACAAGAAACTTTTCCAATAAATATTGAAGTGAAGCAAAGATGTCCACTCTTCCCACTATTATTTGATACACTTGTGGAAATGCTACAAACATCAGTAAGACAAAAGGAAGAAATTAAAGGCATATAGACAGGTAAGGAGGCAATAAAATTATCCCTTTTCATTCATGAAATTACTGTGTATTTGGAAAATCTTAGGAAATGAGTGAAGTACTGATCAAGATGATTAATAGTTTCACAAATTTCAGACTACAAAATAAACCCTCAAAAATCAACAGCATTTCTAGATAATAATAACAAAGCACAAGAAGTAATAACAGAAAAGGAAATCCCAATACAAATAACTACAAAATACAGATAATATCTGGGGACCAATCACTCAAAGTACACAAAATGTATAGTACAAATGAATAGATTAAATTACAAAATGCTTCTTAGAGAAATAAAGAATAACATAAAGAGCAGGAGGAATATATAGTGTTCATGGCTAGGCTGTTCCAATATAATAAAAAATGACAGTACTACCATAATAAGTTTCCCATTTAAAACTATACCCAAATTTGCAATTTTTCTTTTGAGAACTGTTTGTTCATATCCTTTGAGGATTTGCCCACTGGGGACAATGGCTCTGCTTATTTCACTACACTTATTTCATTAATTATGAAGAGGATATTTTATTAAACCTGATAAAATAACAAAATTCATTTGGAACAATGAAAGATCAGGGATATCAAGGAAAATAATGAAAAAAAATAAGGATGAATGGGGAATAGCACTTCTAGACCTCAAATGATATTATAAAGCAACAGTTATCAGAACCATTTGGTAGTGTAAAAAACAGAAAGATTAATCAATGGAATAGACTAGAAAAGTGAGAATCTGAAACAAGAGAACTCAGTAACCCAGTGCTTGGTAATATAGAAAACTTCCCTAGGATAAACTTCTCATTTGATTAAAAAAAACTGCTGGGAAAACTGGAAAGCAGTCTTACACCAACACCTTACACCATATTCCATAACATACTTTAAATGGATACACAACTTTAATATTACAGATCGTACTATAAAAAAGTTAAAAGAGAAGCAGATCATATACCTCTCATAGCCATGGATAGCGGATGTATTCTTAACCAAATATGAGAAAGAGGCAATTACAAAAAGAAAAATAATACATGAAAATGAAAAACTTTTGCACAGACAAAATTAAAGCACCTTGGATAGGTGGTCAAATGGTTAAAAAAAATCTTTATATCAAATTTCTCAAATAAGAGTTTGAAATCAAAAATATATAAACAATATATGTGTATATGTATGTGTGTGTATAGATGCACACACATACATATATAGATGTGATGGGGTTTAGACTGTGGGAGCCCCCTTGAAGTCTCCTTGAATCTTTCCACTTGATGAGGCTTTTGCCTGAGGCCATAAGACTTCCATTATGGCCAGGCCCAAATCTCTAGGCTAGCTTACTTTTAACCTAGCCTAGCCCTCCCCGATCTGGCTAGTTTCCACCCTTGATCCTATCAAAGTGCCTATGCCCAAATCTGTTACCTTTAAACTAGCCTAGCCCTACACTTTCTGTTATCTCCAGGTAACCTTCAGCTATTTCCCACCCTTAATCCCATTCTCTTGGTTCCTGGAGTCTGACCTCATCTTAGTCCCATCCAGCTCCTGCCTAGACTGCTCCTCAAGACCCTTGCTAAACCTCTCCTCCTATCACCCCAGGACCACCCTAGATCCCTCCCACAATCTTTCTGTATATAAATTTCATCTTGCCTCCATCAAGATGCTCAGATTCAATCTACCTCAGATTAAATATGGCTGGCTTGTGAAAATGAGTGCCACAAATGATGAGATTTCTTAAGACAACTCAATATGGTGAATCTGTAATAAACTTTGTTTTCCTCTTTGGCTGTGAGAAGGCTTGAGTCATTGAATTCATTCAAGCGGGACCCAGTGTGTTGGTATTTTGGGGTCTCAAGCACCCCTAAAAACATAGGGTTCCCGGACCTTATCAGATGCATATTCATATATGACTAATAGCCATTCCCCAACAAATAAACCATCAAGAGAAATGAACAGACATTTCTCAAAAGAATAATTGTGAAATATTAACAAGTATGTTGAAGAATGTTTGACATCATGAATAATAAGAGAAATGCAAATCAGAATAACCCTGTGGTTTCACCTCACACCCTGAAAATTGACAAAGATGACAAAAACGGCAAGTCATTGCTGGAGGGGTTCTGGATATTATTTTAGGGACTGTGAAATGGTACAGCCATTTTGAAAAATAATTTTGAATTAGGCAAATAAAATGACTGAAATGTCCCTGCCCTTTGAACCAGAGACTCCATTACTAGGCTTGTACTACAAGGAAGCTACCAATAAGAACAATGTCTCTATACATACCAAAATACACCAAAAGCAACATTTTTTGTGATATTTAAGAATTGGAAACAAAGTAGATGTCTATCATTGGGGAATTGCTAAACAAATTGTGGCACATGAATATAATGAAATGTTACTGTGCTGTAAGAAATGATGCATGTGATAAATACAGAGAGGCCTGAGAAAATATATACGAACTGATTCAGAATGAAGCATGCAGAAGTATACACAATTACTAGAACAAGAGAAAAATGGAAAGAACAGCCATACACCAAAATATTAAAAGTGAATGTAGCAAAATTATAAATATCATATAGGCCTGGAATGAAGTTGGTTGGAGAGGTATGAGTTATGGGAGGTCACCTGTAACCCACCCCTTCATCAAGGTAAGAGGTCTAAGGGTGTTACATATTGCACATGTTTTGGGGATTTTTTCAATATATTGATCAATTGTCCTAGTTTTTTCCTCTTTAAAAAATACTATATGTTATAAGGGATGGCTCTTTGGGAGTCTGAGGTACAAGGATACTTGGGATAACTGTGATGATTTAAGAAACAGTAGTCATCAATAAAAACATTTAAAAATAAGAATTACTCTTTCTTAGCAGCTTTCTGAATTTGTTCAAAACTGCTATTTAAAAAATATTTTAAAATATCCAAATTTACTCTCTGCCCTCTGTTAATAAAACCCAATAGGGTAAATGTACATTTGTTGTTGAACTCTTCTTAATTATGAACTCCTTCAGGGCAGAGCCTATTTAATCTAAACTTTGTATCTTCTAAATCAATGGTGTCAAACTACATTAGAAGCAGATCTCTTCTTCTCACATATTAACTTAGAAAACAACAAATTAGCATTATTTATGTTGTATTGTATTTTTATTTACTTTGATAGACACTTCCCAACTACATCTTAATTTGTTTCCAAAATGGCTAGAGTTTGACATCTCCCTTGTAAAGTATCTAATGCAGTGCTCTGCACACTTATTATTGTGATAGAATCCAAGTCTCCTAGATCCTGGGTTAATATTTTTTCCTACTGCTTTGCTTGTTCAGTGCAATTTAAATATAGTCAGGAGAAGAGGCATAAAAGAGGGCACCCTTTACATGTATGACTAAGAGAGGATATTGTCTGTTCAAAAGTTGAAATTAAGTGTTACCTAATAAACATTTTGAGTCCCAGAACATGAACTGCAACACATTAATTAAATCTGATATGAAGGATTTATGGAAGGATATGTACAATAATTACATGGAATGAAAAAACAGCTGAATCATTAAGGTAAGGATACTTACAGTAATTCATCAAAAATATCCTCAACTCCAATGTCACTCCCTTTTAGTCATTCTATAATTATCCTTCAGTAAAATCTTAAGCCTTTAGATTCAATTTTAAGCTCCTTGAATTAATGCATTATTAAAGTGCAGATTTTATGCCTTTGTTTCTTAAAATATAAAACTTTAACGTTCTTTTTTATGCTTGGCAATCGAGTTAATGTCTTAGGAAGAAATTTCCTTTGTTGACCTTAAAATTTTAATTTTGAAATATACTAACACTTAAAAGGCAATTGTAATCTTGGAATAATATTTAAATGATTTTTTTAGAAATTATCTAAGAATAGTATTTAAATGTTCTGCAATAATAATGAAATCAAAGGATGGCAGTTTTGAAATTTTAATGTAAGATATATTTACTCTTTCAGCTTTTAGAACTGACCCAACTAATCTGCTATAATTGGAAACCTTCAGGCAAACAGTGAACCCGATCCTACTAAGTAAGGAATAAGTGCCTCTTCTTTTAGAAGATTCCTTTTTTTAGGCCATGAAAGCCCTGGAGTGACTCCGACAGAGTTAATCCATATCCCAATGATTAGAAATATATAGAGGTAGGTATATCATCCCAGAAAAGTGAGAAACATGGACTGTATCCATTTAAACAAGATATGGCTTTGAAACTTTCTAAATGATCTCTTTTTATCAGAGCTAAGAAAAGATTGTATCTGCATACTCAGGTCCTTACCTGGTGCAAGTACGCTCTCTTTCACTCTCTCTCTCTCTCTCTCTCTCTCTCTCTCCCTCTCTCTCTCTCTCTCTCTTTCTCTCTGTCACACACACACACACACACACACACACACACACACACACACACACTCATTTTCCATACATAGGCAGGCACAATTTGGCCCGGCAATTTTATTTTTTTTTACCTCCTCTTTTCACTCTTCTTGCTCAGTCTTGTTCCATCCATGGAATCCACCTAAGAAATGAAAGGCTAGACATGGAATAGCCAAGAATCTGTGAGTGGGCTGACAGGTGTCAGCTGAACATATGAATGGATTATTAGGTGAATGAATGGATGATTTAAAAAACAAAATGATTAACTCATAAATGGTCCTAAGAAGTCTTCTTCTAATGCCTCATCCTGAAATACAAGTGATTTTGGACAACAGGCTGACAGAGAGCCAGCTCTGGCAGATTCTAGCGATCTGAAAGAGTTTCAAGTACTACTCTGAGGCAGCTGGAGGACAAGCCTAGCTAAGTTTGGAGAGTCTCATCACTAACATGTTGGCCTCTAGTAATGAATTCTTTGCCATAGTGACCCCCAGGGGAAAAAAGCACATAACTTCAGACAACTAATCTGTCCTAAACCCTCCTCATCCATCCATCCTAATGAAAATAGAACCAACATGTCCCTCTAAATGAAAATTTAAAACCGCCTAATTAGTGTTCATATGGGAATAGGACAAAACCCAAATTCTTCATGAGCTCACCGTTTTTCCCCCTTTAGTTGTTGTTATAGGAATCCTTGTCACAGAAAACAGGCTCTGACTTTTCTTTTCTTATGTTACAGTTGTAGAAATTATTTTTGTCTTAAAGGAGAAAAGAATTCTTTAAAACTTGCTTTTATCTGCTTGACTGCATGCTTAGCTGCTGAGATATTCGGCAAGAAATTCAATTTCGACAAATTCTATATGGTTGAAGAAAAATTAACTAACATATAGATGTATATATATACATTTATATGTATATATGAGAGTATACTGTATATACATATACACATATAGATATAGATATATGGGCATACATGTAATTTGTGTGTGTGTGTATGTATATATGTATATGTACATCTGCCAAGAGCTATTACAGACCTTTTGGCATAAGGAATTTGTGATAATCATGAATTTTTACATTTAAAAGTCACTTCATTAAGTAATCAGCATGGGGAGAATCTGATTGGTTGATTAAATGGAGAAAATCATTTGTTTCTTTTTATGGAAATTTCCATCAGAATAGCTCTACCTAGAGAGGTTATAATAGGAATAAATAAGTTTATACATATCAGATAAAGTTACCCTAGCACAGACATGGTTCTTCAATCAGAATCCCTCCAAATGGCTTGTTCTAGTAGGGAAAAGACTCAAGAATACCTTTCTCTAAGGTTAATTGTGTTCTCCATTCCTTCTCTGTGATGCAGAGTAGAAATTCATGCCTCTGAAATGACTTAATCTTACTGAAACGACCTTAGGCAAAAGTGTGAGGTACACAAAGCTAGTTGTCAGCTATTCCTCATCTTCTCCTTTATCCACCCACATACCCTGTACCCTCCTTATCTGTAAAGGCAAAAAAAAAAAAAAACCACCAGTAAAATTTCAGGATTAATGACATCTAAGTTTAGAGTTGAGTACAATTGAGCTTTTTAAGCATAACTCAAATCAAACCTTCTGTGAGAACACCTAAGATTTACCCTACATTGTACTGGGAACTGATCTTGAGGATTGATATATAGCATATATAGGTTACAATATTCTATTTATAGCTAGTGGACCACAAAAATTTTGATTATTACAACAGCCTTCTTGACTGTAACACATGTTTAGATAGCACTGCCCTGCCCTTATTGTGAAGAAGCCCTAAAGCCAAACCCTGTATCTCCAGTCCCACTATTAACATACTGCCCAATGGGAAGAACTACAAAGAGGATAGATCCCACTGCTGAGCTCTCAGGAAACACCCTAGTCAAAGCCACACAGGTTTTGAGGGTTCTGATCTCCTAATTGTCATCTTTATTAGAGCTGCTCCTACCTAACTTTATTCACTATGCATAACAAACTCCAAACATCTGTCCCTCCCAATCCCTGTGATGTTTAGTCACAAGTTTACTGTTGTTGTTCATTCATTCAGTCCTGTCCAAATCTTCATGACCCCACGGACCATAGCACATGAGGCCCTTCTATCCTGCACTACCTGCTAATATCTGTCCAAGCTCATGTTCATTGCTTCTGTGACACTATCTATCCATCTCATCCTCTGCCATCCCCTTTTCTTTTTGCCTTCAGTCTTTTCCAGCATCAGGGCCTTTCCCAATGATTCCTGTCTTTTCATTATGTGGCCAAAGTATTCGACCTTCCAATGAATAATCTGAATTAATTTCTTTAACCATTGACTGATTTGATCTTCTTGCTGGCAAAGGGACTCTCAAAAGTTTCTACAGAGCTACAGTTTGAGAGCATCAGTTCTGTGGCATTAATCTTTCCTTGTAGTCCAATTTTCATAACTATACACTGCTACTAGAAAAACCATAGCCTTGACTACCCAGACCTTTGTTGGCAAGGTGACATCTCTGCTTTTTAGTATGCTATCCAGATTTGCCATAGCTTTCCTTCCAAAAAGCAAGCATCTTTTAGTTTCATGGCTGCAATCACCATCTGCAGTGATCTGCAAGCCCAAGAATATAAAACTCTTATACTCCTTCCATTTCTTCTCCCCCTATTTACCAGGAAGTGAGGGGACCAATTGCCATGATCTTAGGGTTTTTTTTAATGTTAAACTCCAAGTTGGATTTTACACTTTCTTCTTTCATCCACACCAAGAGGCTTCTTAATTCTTTTTCACTTTCTGCCATCAGAGTGGTATCATCTACATATTTGAGATTGTTGAGATTTCTCCTGGCAATTTTAATTCTGGCTTTGGTTAGTCTAGCCTGGCATTTCGCATGACATATTCTAAATATAAATTAAATAAATATATAATATATACGATACAATCTTGTCACACTCCTTTTCCAATTTTAAATTAATCAGTTGTTCCATGTTCTGTTGTTTCTTGACTTGCATACAGTTTCCTCAGGAGACAAGTAAGATAATCTAGTACTCTCATTTCTTTGAGGACTTGCCACATTTTGTTGTGATTCACCCAATCAAATGCTTCAGTGCAGTCAGTGAAGCAGAAGCAGATGTTTTTTTCTGGAACTCCCTCACTTTTTCCACAATCCAGCAATTTGGTCTCTGGTTCCTCTGCCTCTTTGAAAACCTGCTCTTCTGGTAATTCTTGGTTCACATATTGCTAAGATCTGGCTTACAGAATCTTAGGTATAACCAATGTGTGAAATGAGGGCAATTGTTTGGTAATTTGAGCATTCTTTGGCTGCGCCCTTCTTAAGGACAGGGACATAAACTGATCTTTTCCAATTCAGTGGATGCTATTGAGTTTTCCAAATTTTCTGACATATTGAATGCAGGACTTTAACAGCTTCATCTTTTGGAATTTTAAACAACTCAATTGGAATTCTGTCACCTCCATTGTGACTATCAGTGATGTTAAGATCTTTCTTCTATAGTTCTGTATGTTCCTGCTACGTTTCTTAATCTCTTCTGTTTCTGTTAAGTTCCCTCCATTTTTGTCTTTTGTCATGCCCGTTTTTGCATGAAACATTCCTTTGATATCTCTTGCTACAACCAGTGAGCTATCTTGACAAAATTCTAATAAACTCTGCCCTGCTTCACTTTTTACTTGAAGGTCAAATTTACCTATTATTCCAATTTTTAAAAAATTTCCTGCCTTGGAACTTCAATCCCCTGTGATGAATATGACATTTTTTTGGTGTTATTTCTAGAATATACAACTCTTCATAAAACTGAGCAACTTTGGCCTCTTCAGCACCAGTGGTTGCAACATAGACTTTTATTGCTGTGATATTGAATGATTGTCCTCGGATTCAGATTATTTTTTGTAATTTTTGAGATTATACCTCAGTGCTACTTTTCTCACCCTTTTATTGACCATGTGGGTTACCCTGTTTCTTCAAAGAATTCTTGCCCACATTAGTAAATATAGTGATCACCCGAATTAAATTCATCTATGACTGTCCATTTAAATTCACTGACACCCAAGACATTGAAGTTTCCATCTCCTGTTTGACCATATCCAGCTTACCTTCATTCATATTGCATTCCAGGTTCAGTCACCAGCTACCTAAGAGTAAATCACTTCTCTCTCCAATTCTTACCTCAATTTCTCTTATTGCTATCCAGCTCTACCTGACCCTTCCCTAATGCCCTCTAAATTACCTTTCCATAACTAAAAAAACCTTTCATTCATGTTTTACCTCTTCTTGTCATGTTCTTCCTCTTCTGGCACTCACAGAGAATAGTTTTCACCAGATGACACTATCCCTAGTCATCTTCTCCAGTGCTGGCTGTGCTTTCTCTCTTACATCTTCTTTATACCAGTCCTTGAGGAGGAATCAGTATTCTACTTGTTACCCACAACCACTTCTAGACTTTCCCTTTGCCACCATAACTCAGCTATCTCCTCTCCTTTGAAGTTCAATTTTAAAATTTGCCACACAATTCAGGTCATGTTATGTGCTGTCTATCAGCCTCCAGACCTTTCTTCATCCTCCCTCAAAGAGTATTTTCCTTTTGTCCTCAATATCCTTCTTTAAACTAAGGCACTTTAAAATCTATGTTAATCCTCCTTCAAACATACTAAATTCCTATTTCCTTAATCTTCTCAAGCTTTGTGTCTAATTCCTCTCCTCCACATCAGCCCCAAACAGTCCCAAATTAGATCTCTCCTTCACTCACAAATATTTCACTACTATGAAAAAGTACTTCCTTCTTTCTATCTGATCATAACCTTCTATCATTCCATCTTTCTTTATGCCTCACTTCTTCTAAATATAGTCTTCATTCTTATCATGACCTCAAATTCCTCCACCACCACCCCCAGTACTTAACCAGGCTTTTATCCTTCCTCCGACTTCCCGTTCTTCCCCTCCAATCTCAACCTTATAGTTAACCAGCCAAACTCCGTGCTGCATTCTATTCTTGAACCCCTCATATCTTTGTCTTTTACAAAGTCTAACCCTGAATTATTCACATCCTCCACCTCTTCTGCTTTTACTGAGGTGCTCCTAAATGGTTCTGGAGGAAATGACATAGCCAAGCTGATTGATACTCAATAAGTTTATATTATCCAATTTCAACTTGGCTTTTACTACAGCAAAGAAATCTTTTGTGCCTCTCCTCCCTAAAACCAGCCTCGTAATACTACCCACAGAAGCTATTCAAAACCTCTGAGAAAGTTTTGAACTGACTATATATATATATATATATACACACAGAGTTGGTGGAAAGTCACCTTAAAAGGCTCTAGTAGATTGGGTATTTGAAAGGCTTTCTGCAGAAGCTAGCATTTGAGCAATCTTGAAGGAAGCTATTAAAGGTGGAAGAGAGGAAGGAAAACATTCCAGGGATGGGAGATGGTAAATGCAAAGGCAAAGAGTTAGAAGATTGAGTGTTGTAAGGGAAGCTCAGATAGATAAGCTCATGAAGTTGGATTGTACAATATATGGAGGGAGGTGAATTCCAGGTGAGAGGTGATAAGTACCTGAACTGATTTGGTGAGTAGTGAGTAGTGAGAAGAGAGAATATGACAAATAATATTGGTGTATTTGGGGGGAATAGTTCCAAATTGCTTTCAAGAATGGCTATACCAGTTTATACCTCTACCACCAATGAACTGCTGGTGTGGACCAGAGAACTGAGAAACACAGGGAGTGGAACAGGTCACCAAGAAAGGATATTATTTGTGTGTGGAGGGGGGGGGGTTGGAAGGAACAAAATTAATTTATACTTTTAATGCTATACTAATTGAATTACCAAGTGAATACTTCCTAGAACTTGATACAATAGTAATTCATTTAGACAAACAAAAGATCTAGACTATCAAGAGAAATTATGAAAAGAAATAGGAATGAAGAGGAAATAGCATTTTCAGATCTCAAACTATATTATAAAGCAGAAATCATCAAAACCATCTACTATCGAGAGAGAGAGAGAGAGAGAGAGAGAGAGAGAGAGAGAGAGGGAGAAAGTAGATTATTAATGGAACAGGCTAGAGAATTGAGAATCAGAAACAATAGAACTCAATAACCCAGTATTTGATAAAATAGAAAACAAATTACAGAGGGGAAAAAACTCCTTATTTGATTAAAAAAACTGCAGGGAAAACTGGAAAGCAGTCTGGCAGAAATTAGGCTTATACCGATATCTTACACCATATTCCACAATACATTCTAAATGGAAATACTGCCATTATATTCAAGATCATATTATTAAAAAAATTAGAAGAAAACATATCATAAAACTCTCACAACTATTGGTAAGAGATGTATTCTTAACTAGAAAAGATATAGAGGCAAATACAAAAGATAGAATAGGCAACTTTGATTACTTGAAACTAAAAAGCTTCTGCACAGATAAAATTAATGGTCACATTTGGGTTCTCACCATTACCCACTAGTGTTGTACTTCCCTTAATCTAAATCACTAATGTGATTTAAGTTTTCAAGCCTGGTCATTTTTTTGTGCTAATACTTAGGCATCACTCCAGATTGTTGGAGAGAAAACTAATACAGGTCAAATCTCATCTAAGAGAAATTTTTCCAATGTCTCTAGGTAAGCAAGCTGGAAATTGGAGATACATTGAGGAGCTGGCTTCCCTATATGTCTGCAGCTTTCGGATTCTTTCATTCTCATTGTGTCTGGAATCAGTCCCAAAGAGTATCTGGCACCCTGCATGCCATCTTCTAAGGAAATAATGTCTTTTCTCCATAGCTTGTGTAAAAACTCTACTCCTCATACACATCCTCAGCCTTATATCAGCATTTGCTCCACTAATCCAGGGTCACACTGAAGGGGAAGCCCTCAGAATATCCCGGACTTGAATATCCAGGTTCTGTCTGACCATAATCTTCTATTATTCTACCTGTATCTATGCTTCACCTCCCCTAAACCTATTCTTTATCCTCATAAAGACCTGTAATCTTTTGACCCCTCGACCCCTCGCTACTTTCTTAGGCCATCACTGTTACTCTGACTTGACTCTCCTAATATTGACTATCTTAATACCGACTCTTCATTTAATCAATTCAACACCACATTGTCATCTAATCTTAGATTTATCACTTCTTTGTCCTATCACCATTCAACCATAGTTAAACCCAAGACCCAGATTACTCCTGCCTCTTCTGCTTCTACTCATGTATTGCTTAACAGAACTATATAAAGTTACACATGGTCATACTGGCAAGATATACCATACCTTTATGTTATCCAACTTCAATTGCATCAAGGCAATCCTTTTACTTTACCCAAATTGATTCCTGTAGCCCAGGGGAATTTGTATGAATAACATCATCCTACACAGAGATAACTTTAACAAATTTTATTGCTACTTAAAAGGAAAGGAGGAAAACAGCTGTCAGTGGGAATAGTTTCATGGTGTGGCCTCCATGCCTGCAGTAGGCACCACATTCACATGGTATTCAGATTCCAACCAAAGGCCTCAAAACCTTGAAGGTCCCACCTTATATATCATTTCTGACAAAGAGCCAATATGATACCAATGGAAGAGTGTTATCTATAGGACCAGTACAATGAAAAAACAGTATCTTCTAAATTATCTAAGGAGTAGGTTCTTATACAGAGCAGGAAATTAGGAATGGAGAATAGGAAAGCAAGAAACTGTATCTAACAGTACTGTTCCAGCAAGAAGATGAAATGGAGAGCTAAAACTATATCAGTCAACAGGTTTTCACAATTCCAAACCTTTTCTGTTTTCCTTACCCACACCTCTCCTTTCTCCCTCTCTTTCATCTAAGGACCTTACGTCTTACTTTGCTGAGAAATTGAGACCATTTGTTAACTCTTTAACCTTTTTCACACTCTTACAGGGTTATTGTAAAGATCAAATGAGTTAATGTTTGTAAAAAGCACTTAGCATAGTGCCTGCACATAGTGGGTGCTATATAAATACTTCTTCCCTCTCCTCCCTTCCCCTTCTCTCCATCACTGATAATGAAGTGGTCTTTTTTCTTGTCAAGGCTAAACCTACTGTACATACTCTCGAACCCATTCTCTCTCACCTTTTCTAGCACATCATGATCTCAATTATCCCCTGTACCTCTCATTTTCAATCTTCACCTACTGGTTCCTTCCCTACTGCCTTCACACATTTCTAAATCTCCCCCATCCTTAGAACAAAACAAAACAAAACGAAAATCTCTTCTCTATACTCATATAGCCACTAATTATTGAGCTGGTTTCCCTACTTTTAAGTAGATCTGTATAAGTTTAGTGATAAATTCCATGAATACACATATATAATTGCTTTCTTTTCTTATGTTTTTGACTTTATAGTTTTAAAAAGTGGCTATTATTCTAAGAAAACCCAGAAAATTGTAGTTCTTAAAGAATAGACTGAGCATACATTAGTGACTGTTAGAAATACTGCAGCAGCTGTTGATGCTGAGAAATCAAGTGTTTCCTGGATTATTCAAACCCACCATGAAACAGGATCAGTCATACCAAAGAATAAAGAAAAGTACAGTCAAAAATGAAAAAAAAAAGCCAAAAGCTGATAATCTATTGCTATGAAACAGCTTGATTAATCTTTAGAAAACAGGCAAAGGCTCTCAGAGAAAACTGGCAGTAAGAAAGGTGGTTATTAATTCTGCTATAGTGACATAGGTTTCTATAAGTTGGAAGAATATCAAGAAGAATAAGAAAACAGCTGCCACGTGTTATGGGGGAGGGGACCCTGTCATGGGCAAGAAAATACAAAGATTGGAGTACTCAAGATAGGGAAAAGATCAGTTTTCCTGATGAAACTCACTTTCTCATTCAAGGCAAAACAGGGTGTCCCTAAAGTCTGGACACATAGGAAAAATGCATATTTTGAAATATTTGGAATATTAACAGACCTTAATCTCCTTGACTTCTTTTTCTGGGTTATGCCAAAGGAGAAGGTGTACTCAGTGAAAATCACCGATGCAACACACTTGATTGAACACATAAAGAGTGAAAGTACTAAAATTGACATCAATGTGGAGTTATTGCATTCGGTTCACGTGAATCTTGCAAAGTGCATCAACTTTTGCATTACAAATGATGGAAATCATATTGAAGAGGTTATTTGTTAATACTCCAATTAAATAAAATGTTGTTGAAAATTTTATTCGTTTCATTTCTTGAAAATATGAATTTTTGCCTATGTGTCCAGACTTTGGGAACACCCTGTACAAAAATCATTTCCAGAAGTCCCAATGAGCTTATAAGACATGGGTGCCTACATCAGACAATCCAAAAACAAGTTTGGGGGATTTTTTAATTTCCCATGAGCATGGAAAGCTTATCTCCACTAAGGGAATGATGAACTCATGTACATACAGACATACATACAAACATACATACACACATATATATACACACATACATATATACGCACGTGTATATTTATATAATTTACTGAAGAACAGAATTGTCTAGAGATTACAGAAATGATCAGATAGAGATAGAGTACTACAACCTGGTCTTATGCCATCTTGCCACATGTGATGAAAGGTTGGAAAATTTATCTAAGACAAGGGTCAGCAAACTATGGCTCATGTGCCAGATCCAGCCTGCTGCCTATTTGCATATAAGCTGAGAGCCTAGAATAGATCTTAAAACACTGAATCTAAGAGATGGAGAAAAACATACATCTGGTGGCCCAAGAACTAACTTGACACAAATTCCTTTGAAAACCTATGTGCTAATAAGGCTAGATTTAGAAAAATGGGCTGCTTATAAAGGTATATTTAATATCTAATGCTATGAAAGTATGATTTCATGATAAAGAATTATACAAAAGGTAAAAATCTTATAAACTCAATGCCAAGTTATATAAAACAAATAATTGTAACCAAATGTTAACGCTTTGCACATTAAAAGTTTTTTAATGTGTAAAACATAAGGCTATTTGTATATTAGTAAATTATTTATTTTAATTTGTACACCACTATATACTTTAAAGACCACTTTCTTTTCCTTTTTAAAAATCAGAATCATATTTGTCCTCATTTCAATTCCTTTGATACCTCTCCAGCATTTTAAAGTCTTTGAAATATCACTAACAGTGGCTTAGCAATCAAATGTGCCAATTTTTTCAGTACCTAGAATGGATTTCACCTGAAAATGGTTGTTTGAATTCATTATGAACAAGTAGGCTCTTGTTTACTATCTCCCTAATTACCCTTGGCTAACAATTTCCCTGTTAGCCATTTTTGTTCTGTCCTTTCTAGTCAAAAGCACATCTCCTTGCTAGAGTAAATAGAAGCAAAATAAGTTTAACAGCTCTATCTTTTCTCCTCCATCCATTATCTTTGTCCATCTACCCTATGTAGCAGTCCTATCCCTTCTTTGATCTTTCTCTTTCCCCCTAAAAGGCTTTTAAAATCCCTGTGTGTGGTCTTCAGTAAAGTTTTCTTTAAATTCCTTTGGGTTATTATTTTGAACAATATAGAGAAACACAAACTGGATAATAGTGTGGTTAAGTAATAGATTAGTCAAAAAATTAGACCCAGAATGGTAATTACTAGAGCCCACCGCAGATGTTGGGTGGTCTTTTCTTGAATCCCTTTGTCCTGTTGTTCCCTGCTGATACTCTTCTACAGCTTTGCTCTTGCTATGCACCCTGCCCCCAGCCTAGCTAAAAAAAATTATGAAACCATACAGAGCAAGCCAAAAACAAATTCGTGCTATATAAACTCAGTCGAGCACTCCCTGTAGCACTGTATCTTTTCATTCATCTGTGAGTGGTTCCTAATCACTTTATCAACAATATGTTCTAAATCATCTCCTTTCTCCACAAGTCCCCAAACCAACTTCTCTCTCTCCAATGAATACCCTACAACTTACGTTACTAAGGAGATTGAGACCATCCATGACTAGTTTCTTCATTTTCACTGCTCCACATTTCTACAGGCTCTCTTGGCCTTTTTATTATTTCCCTGGAGGCTCCTCCTTATTTCTTGTTGCTGAATACTCTTTCATGTCCTATACTCCTGCATCTCCTAAGGCCCTTTCCTAGGCCCTTTCTCCTCTCCCTCCACTAACAACCCCTCAGTGATCTCATCTTTCCCAAACCTTCCTAGATACTCTCCACTCCTAAAAAATTACCTAGCATTTACCTAATTTTTTAAAAAATTTACTTAAATGTGTATGTGCCTTTTCCTTTAATAGAATATAAGCCATCTGAGAGGTGGAGCCATTTCATTTTTTTTTTGTCTTTGTTGCCCCGTTACCTAGCATACTACCTGGAATATAGTGGATTCTTAGTAAAACCCTATTGTTTGATGCATTGATTGACTGATACATCTTCACCCATTCACTCTTCCTGTATTCCAGTTACAGAGGAAAAGATGGTTCTATTGTTACCTTTAAAGGATAGCTCCCAAATCTACATATCCAAGCCTCATCTCTCCTTTAAATTCTAGACCCATGTTTCCTATTACTTGTTGGATAATTCTACTATATGACTCAATAGCATGTTAAGTTTTACATGCCCTAAACTGTAATCATCTTGTTTAAACTGTCCCTCCTCCTAATTTTCATAGTTCTATCAATGATACCATCTTCCCAGTCATCCAGGCTCAAAACCTCAAACTCATCTTTTGTTCTTCCCTTTCTCTCACCTGCTGCATCCAAACACATATTAAGTCTCTTTGATTTTGCCTCCAAAACAAAATTGTGCCTCCAAAAATCTTCCTAATGCTCATAAACTACTTAGAAGAACTCATCATCCTGAAAGATCCCATCAACCTTGGTTCTCCACCTTTTTACTACCCTCTGTCCCTCTGATTGAAGGGAGGAGCCATGAACTCAAAAAAGTTCCTTTAAAGAGAGCATCACCTCAGAATATCTCATTTCTCACCTGGTTGCACTACCTTGTGATCTTTGACTTATACACCATGTCCTGTAGGAGAGCATCCTTTTGTGTGATGTCTTCCCCCATTGTAAGCTCCTTGAGAGCAAGGACCATCTTTCTTTTTTCATATATGTATCCCCAGCACTTAGCAGAATGCCTGGCACATAGCAGGTGTTTAATAAATGTTTGTTGATTATTTAACTATTTTTAAAAGCTTTCTACATTTGGGTTCCAATCTACCTTTCTCTTCTTATTTTACATTACCCCCCTTCACACACTCTACCACATACCACTCAAACTATTAGCTATTATCCAAATTCAACATATCATATCAAAGCTATTGCCCATGGCTTGATGGCTGAAGTGAACTCTTTCTTTTTCTATCCCTTTCAAAATCCTTCTTTCAGTTCTCATCTTGGGTGTCGCTTCTTTTTTAATCTGTTCTGGATACCCAC
This sequence comes from Trichosurus vulpecula, assembly GCF_011100635.1. NCBI lineage: Eukaryota > Metazoa > Chordata > Mammalia > Diprotodontia > Phalangeridae > Trichosurus > Trichosurus vulpecula. The sequence continues at coordinate 383,560,670 of NC_050574.1, forward strand.
AGATAAAAGTTTTCTTGCCCTTCTTAAATTTTCCTAGAGCTCTATGTTGGGATATCTCCTTTGCAACATAGTACTCTCCTTTGCATTGTATTTATTTGTGTACCTGCTATATCCCATCCCCTGCCTTTCCCACGCAGTAGTCTTTGGACTTAAAGACTATATACATTTTTGTATTGGGGATACATAGAGCTGAGCCCAGTGCCTTGCACAGAGTAGGTAATCAATTAATGCTTGGTGAAATCAACTGAAATAGTTTTTTGAGGGCAGATAAAATCCATAGAGATGGATCCACAGAGAGGCAGTCAAAGGGTTGCTTAATCCAGCAGTCAGAGCTGAGGACCAGACTTAGGGATAGTGATTTCATTGGTATAAGAAACTACTAGGATGTTCCCACCATAGGTCAACAAATGTTTAGTCACTTTGGGAAGATTGTTACCCTGACCAATTTATTTCTCACAGGATCATTCAACTATCCCGAAACTAGTCAGCCAGCATAACTTCTTTCTAGTCCAAGAGCAGAAGATAGAAGTTAGTACCATCTTCATGATAACACAAAGATTTTGGTTCTGGGTATACTGCTTAGTAGCCTTGTTTCTCTGGGAGTTCTTCACAAATAAGAGAAAAGGTGTGAAGAAGATGAGTAACAGGAAAGAAAATATTCAGCATGTAGAGGAGGGCATGGTGATAAAAATAATAGCTGATACTTTTATAAAACATTTTTCACAATTATAAAACACTTCATATATATTACTACATTTATCACAAAAACCCATGAAGTAGGTACTACAGATGTTATTGCCTGCATTTTACAGAAGAAGAAATTAAACCATATACATAATTCAAATTCAATTTCTCTTGATTCCAAGTCACGTTCTCTTTCTATTGTGCCACCTAGTACAGAGATTTGTAGAAGTAGAGAGGAGGGAACTTGTGCCACATGATTTTTATCTTAGTGAAGTAGAATAGGAACCTGGTAGAATTGAGGATAGAGTAGGATTGAGAGTAAAAAATAAACCCATCAAAAAGATTCAGAGCTACTACTACAATGAATAGGAATAGACAGAGATCAACAAGAGATGTAGAAAAAGAACTACTAAGTGAGAGTTGAGTTAGTGAGTATATTTGATGGTGCAATGACCAGTAAGGCCAAAGAAATCATGGCTTGTCCTTGAAACTGTCTTCTACTGTAATCAGGACAATATTAGACAAGTAGTATCATGTTAGCTATCCTGTTAGAATATTTGGAAAGCTAGAGGTCAGGCCTTTGTCATTCTAAACTGTTTTTTTAGCTTTACTATCCAGCAATTGTTTATTTGGCAGGGTGGGTGGTATTCTAAGGAGAATACTGGATTGCATATAAGAGTTATCAGAATAGAATATTTAAACCAAAGTAGGATCTTAGAAGGTGACATCAGTAGTGAAGAATGAAGGGACTAAAGGGAAGTACAAGAAGCTAACAGCTGTATATGAATACAAGATGGGAATAACAAGGTGAAGAAATACAATAAATATTTTGATTTTGGTATATGAGGAGAAAGACAAATTTTGGCATAAAAATCAGAAAAAAAAGAGGTTTTTAGAAAATTAATTCAGGTCCCAAGAGGGGTCCTTGTCAGAAACAGTTTTAGAAATAGTGAATTACAATATAGCAACTATCCTACATTCCCAATCAGTCACCCTATAATATGCCTAGGTATGAAATTCACTTGATTACCACCTTGTTTGGGGGCCCTATGTGGCACTGGCTAGGACACCAACTAGCTAATTCATTGGTGTCATATTATTTAACTTTACATCAGCCTCTTCATCTATAAAATGGCCTGAGTGCCCAAAGAGTAAAAGCTCTATAGAGATGGAAAATTCAGTACCTCTTTTTATGGCTATCTTCTAAGGACTTGCCTAGCTAAGCTCAGAATGACCAGAATGGTGAGGAAACTAGAAAAAATACTATACAAAGTTCAGTTGAAGGAACATGTTTAGCCCAGCAAACAAGATATGTATATTTCCCCAACCAGACTATCTCCCTAACGAGCTCCACTGAGGGAAGGACTAAGCTATATATCGATACCTCTATCTATATGTATATTTATATAAAGGTATATGGTGCCTATATAACAGCACACCAGGAAATATATCTAGAATTGCCTTTTCTGCTTCCAGTAAACTATGTGTGCTAGTTCAGCACTTGGAGCTTTGAGGATAATGAAACAATCCCTTTATTATTCACTGAAAAGGAAGAGCTGCTGACTCACTGTATCTTTAACAGGGGATAATATGTCCTTAATTGTCCCTTCACTGCCAAGTTAAAGGGCACGTCAGGTCTACTTGGATCTATCCCTTGGAAGATGCAGGAAGGGAGAAGATGGCCATCTTTTTCCTAACTCTGGTAGAAAAGGTGACTGTTCCCTCATGACATCTAGAAAAGATGTTCAGCTAGATATGAGTTGAGCTTGGTCACTGAAGTCCCTATCTTTTCTTCTTTGTATTTCCTTTCCTAAACATAGGTGAACAAATAGCAATCCCATGAATTCTTGTCTTGGAGGTGACCTTGTGAGTCAAAGAGGTTCAGAGATCCTGGGTCCTCAGCTGGTGCTAGATGAACTTTGGAAGGAGTACCTGCAAATTACTCTAGTGCTTTTTGGAGATGACCACCAGCTGGAGGAGATAGCCTGGTTTTTCCTGGCTGATCGAAATTCATAGACCTGAAGGAAGTTGTTTGTATAGAACAGAAATTAGATGCCATGTAACAATTCCTATTCGGTCCTGGAAATTGTTTCATGTTTCATTGTGAAGTCTCATCCTCCCCATTAGAAGAGTAGTTATTATTTGCTACTTCTTTAAGTTTCTGTCAACACGTGCTAAGTATAATGGTGTTTATAAGTAGCTGAATGAACTTGTGAGAGCTTTTTGTCTTAAGCATTTCTATAAGGTGTAGTTTATAAATATCTATCCCATTTTTGATTTATAGTTAGCACTAAATACTTTCATACGTCACCAACCTCTGTGGTTTGAGGAGACCATAGAATTAACTAAAAACTGATATTTAGATAACTTTCCCTGGGATACTGACTCTTATCCTTCTTTTATGTAGTAAAGCTCCCGTAAGACTGAACCTGGCATAATCATCATGTGTGATCCACAGCAGAAGTGCCCTTTAGTGGAGAGATACAAGATGCAGTGCCCAACAGCCACTCTGGAGACTGAGTGGTTCTGTGTGTGTGTGTGTGTGTGTGTGTGTGTGTGTGTGTGTGTGATAGAGAGAGAGACAGAGTTTCTAAAATGTTCTGAGTTGTGTTGATCAAAAAACAAAGATTTGTTGCTTAGCCTCTAATAAAAACATTTGTGTCATCTATCATTTGGTGAGAAAATCACTATTTTTGATGTGGATGAATAATGGTCTAATGTTGGAATAAGGGTGGTTTATGTTTAGGGAAGAAAGCAGGCATTAAGGAATGCAATGCGAGTTTGATGAGGGCAGAAAGTCTGTCATTTAAATATTATATTTTTCCGGGGTACAACACTGTGCCAATAGATACTTGATAAATGTCTACAAATGAATGAAGGCTGGACTGACTGGAGCAGATGAGATTTGAAAAGAAAATTAAATAGATGCAGCCTCACCTCACCCTTCCTACACCTGTTTTTCATGTTCTCTACAGCCTCCATTTCCCCCATGCTTCAGTACTTTCTCAGGCCATTGCCTCTGCTCTTTCTTCATTCCCCATCCTCTCTAACAATAATTGACCATTTCAACTCTACCCTTTTGAATTTGTTATTGAATTCCTTGCTCCCTTGCCCAGTTATTGTTCTTCTCTTACTAAATCTTATCCACCATCCACCTCCTTGACTCCTATTCTCAAGTTGCTGAGCAACACTGAAGGAAATTCCCCAACTGTACTGACTGGGTACATTACAAATTAATTTTATCTAATCTCAGCTAGGTTCTGAATGCAATATTTTTATTCCTCTCTAAGTTATTCCACATTTCACACCCCAGAGAAAACTGCTCTCACACTTGAAACCCCAAATCCTCCTCCTCCCTATTCTCTCTTAGCTGAGTACCTTTCCTCTTATTTTACTGAAAAAAAAATTGAGCCCTTTTGAAATGAGCTTCTTCTTCTCCTACTCTCTTCATCAACCCCTTGATATCAACTCTCTCTCTCTCTCTCTCTCTCTCTCTCTCTCTCCTCATTTCCCTCAATCTCTGACAAAGCGGTAGAACTTCTCCTTGCCACAGCCAGCCCCTCTACATGCACATTTGATGCTTTCCTCTTCTGTCTTCTCAAGTAAATTACTTCCTCAATCATCTCCCTTACAAATCTTTAACTTCTCCCTATCAATTGGTTCCCCTTCAAGCATGTCTGTAGCTCCCTCAGCCTTAAAAAAAAAAACCTTCACTGGACCCTGCCACCCCCTCACATTATCATCCTATATCTCCTCTTCGTCAAACTCCTTTTAAAAATGTACTCACTGCCTCCACCTCCTCTCCTCTCCTCCCACTCCTCAACCCTTTTTATTCTGACTTCTGACCTCATAATTTGAATGAAACTGCCTTCTCTAAATTTATCAGTGATTTCTTAATTGAAAAATGTGATGGCCTTTTCTTAGTCCTGATCCTTCCTGATCTTTCTGCTTCCATTGATACTGGTGAACATCCTCTTCCTGGTTATTTTTTTGTGTGCATGACACTACTCTTTCCTGGTTCATCTCCTAACTGTATGACTGTTCCTACTCAATCTCTTTTGCTGGTTCATCATATACATCACACTTCCTAACTGTGGGTATTCCCCAAATTTTTGTCCTGAGCCCTCTTGTCTTTTTCCTTTATGGTCTCTCATCAATTCTCATGAGTTTAACTATCATTCCTATGGAGGTATTCCCATATACAAGACCAGGACCAGTATCTCTCCCTACCTAAAGTCACCAATTACCTATTGATTATTTCCAACTAGAAGTCCCCAAAACACCTTTTATTCAATATGCCTAAAACTGGCATGCTGGGCAGCTAGGTGGTGCAGTGGATAGAATGCTGGGCCTGGAGTAGGAAGACTCATCTTGCCTCAGATCTGCCCTCAGACAATTACTAGCTGTATGACCCTGGGCAAGTCACTTAACCCTGTTTGCCTAAGTTTCCTTATCTGTAAAACGATGGGGAGAAGGAAATGGCAAACCACTCCAGAATCTTTGTCAAGAAAACCCCAAATGGAGTCATGAAGAGTTCAACACAATGAAAATGACTGAACAACAACAACAAAAACTGAATTCGTTATCTTTTCCCCTATATCCTCTCTTCTTCTAAACTTTCCTATTTCTGTCAAAGACCTTCAGGGTCTAATGTTTGTCTTTTCAACATTATTCTCAATTCCTCACTCTCCCTCACCTTATGAGGCAGCTAGGCAGCAAAATAAATTACTGGACATGGAAGGAACATCACAGTTCAAATACAGATTCAGACACAACAACCATGTGATCCTGGGCAAGTCACTTAACCTCTGTTACCTCAGTTTCTTTATCTGTAAAATTGGGGTAATAATAGCATCAATTTCCCAGGTTGTTTGGAAGGTTTTTCAAACTTTGAAGCACTATGTAAGTATTATGTAAAGCTACCTATCATTATTATATCCAATTAGTTGCCAGATCTTTCCATTTCTACCTTTACTATATCTTTTGAATGTGACCCCATCTTTCTACTCTCAGAGCTACCATCTTAATTGAGGCCTTCATCACATCTTGCCTAGATTATTATAGCTTCTTAATTGGTCAGACTAACTAATATTTCTTACCACTCAGAGCTTTCCATACACCTGTCAAAATAATTTTCCTTAGGCATAGATCTAATGAAGTGACTTCCCTACTCAACCAACTTTCTATTGCCTCTAGAATAAAATATAACCTAATATAGCCCTCTTCTTTTTAGCTTTTAAAGTTCTATACAACCTGCACCTAATCTATATTTCCAGCCTCACTGGACATTATTCACCTTCTCACACTCAGCCAGGTTTTCTCTTTTCCTCATACATGACACTCCATTTCTAATTTATGAGACTTTATGCTCTCTGTCCCCCCTCTCCCCCCACCGAGCTCTTCATTTTATAAAGTCATTGCCTTCATTTTATAAAGTCTCTTCCCTTTTAAGATGCAATACAGGTGCAATCTTCCACACAAAGCCTTCCCTGGTCCCATGACTGCTAGTGAACTCTTTCCCAAATTCCTTCACATTTGATTTGCTTGTCTATAAACTTCATATTTGTACCATATATGTTTTTATATGTACTTATTTTCTCCCCCATTACAATGTAAATTTATTGTGAGTAGAGATTGTTTGACTCCTTTTACTTGTATACCCAGTGTCTAGCACAGTGCTATTTATTAAGCACATAGTAGGTGCTTAATAAATACTTGTTGACCAATTGATTAAATAAAGTAGCCCAGATTCATAGGGAACTTCAAATGCTGAACCAAGAAAGAGCAGATCATAGTGTAATGAAAAGACCAACGGGCCTGTATTAAAATCTCAGCCCTGCTACTTCCTTCCTGTCTGTGTGACCTTAGGCAAATCTCTGAGGTATACTTTTCTAATTTGCAAAATAACGATGTTAACTTACGTAATGTGCAAGGTCTCTTCCAACTCCAAATCTATGATTTTATGAAGACTAAGTAGATGTGTGATACTTGGATTCAAAAATTTGAAGGTCAATAAGCAAAAGTTATAAAGATGTCAATATTTGTCAAATTAACTTTTAGATTGAAGTGAATACATATCAAAGTATCAATGACATTTTAAACATAGAATTAGATAAATTTATAGCAATGTTCATATGGAAAAAATAGATGACCAAGGATATCACAAAAAAACCCTATGAAATAAACCAAATCATATCTTGAAATGTACAATCACATAATATTTATTTAAAAAAAACTAGATGGTGCTGGAAAAAGAATAGAAAAATAGGTCAATGTAATAGAATAGAGAAGCAAGAAGAAAAATAAACCGATATTAAACTCAGGCTTTGAAAAATTTTGTAATGTAATTTGTATTTAATAAAAATTGATGAGAAAACCTAATGACAAAAAAAGAGGAGGTGGGCATAAGAGTTTGGATCCCTACCTCATACTTTATACCATAATGAATTCTAACTGGCTCAACAATCTAAATATTTTAAATCATAAAAAAACTGGAAGAAAATGGAATAGTACTCTCAAATATATAAAGGAGGCACTCTTTGAAAATGAATCAAACAAATGGAAGAAATCATTGGAGACAAGATCAATGTACATAATTATTCAAAGATAAAAGGATTTTGTGTGACAAAGGACACTATCTTTAAAATTAAAAGAAACAGGAGGAAATATTTGCGGTAAATATAGCCAATAAAGGTCTGCCATCAAGCACCTACAATGTACTAATGCATATCTAAAATTAAAAAAATAAATTCTATGATGGAGTTATGGTAAAGGAACAAGAAAAGACACTTTTGGAAGAGGAACTAAAAACTTCCTCAAAAAAAGAAAACATGAAAAGGTGCTCAAATTCCCTGATTGCCCTTCATAAATTCACTTGTTTCTATCTCGTTAAATGCTAAGGGTTTAGGTAAAATTTTTACCATTTATTTTAAAGGTTTATTCGATCTTATTATCGATCATGATTAAGTTTATTATTTTATAAAGAAGCAAATATTTAAGGGATGGCAAGTGGAAGAAGAGTTAGACTAGTTTTGTTTGACCTTCAGGAGCAAAACTAGGACAAATAGATGGAAGTTGCAGAGAAGAAACTTTAGGGTTGACATAAGGCAAAGCTTCCTAATAATTAGTTATGCAAGAGTGAAATATGCTGTCTCAGTAAGTAATGAGTTTCTTACACGTCTTCAAGTCTAAGCTTCCAGGGAAATAAGGGCGACTCCAGTTTAGGTATGGATTAGATTAGGTCACCTCTGAGGTCCCTTCTGATACAGCTTTCTCAATTGTGTTTCTGAAAAAGATCTATCACAAAAAGATTGGGCAACATCTGGTGAATTTTTCTGGCCATGGATATCCATGTCTACTAAGAATGGATTACTACAAATAAAGGAGCTTTCAAAAAGGAGTGGGTGGGTGGGTGGGGGAGGCACAGGGATCACTTAGTCCATCCCCTTCACCTTACAAGTGAGGTTTCGGTCTACAATATCAGAGGAATGGTTATACTGATGAAATTGTCAACCTTTAATGTATTGTACTAATTGGTGAGCATGATTTTACCTTGGTATGAATGGTACACTGTGAAATTCACTACTATTTAATGCTTATCTTGCTCCACTCACAATCTGCTTTCAAATAAATGAAATAAAAAAGAATTTTTATTTCAAAGACAGCAGTTTGAAATGGAGCCATTTCTTTTACAATTTGAATATAAAATAACTTTCATAGGATTTGAACCTCTTTTAAAATTATTATTATCTCACACTGACGGAGTGTCTTTATTCCAGGATATCAAAGAACTTTAATAGGGAAAAAACATTTGTAACAATTTGTAACATTTCATGCTACATTTGCCTAAAAGAAACATAAGGGGGAAATGATAGCTTCCTAGATCAAAAGACTAAAACTTAATACAGTGTTAAAAGTAAATTTCACATATTGCAGGAAGGAATAGAGTTCTGATAAAGGTCGGTGTTCTATTACTGACTAAAGTTCTCATGAACATATGGTCTTTGGGTTCTAAAGATTCTGAAAGGATATTTTGTAACATAAAAACAAAACACACCAACAAACTTTTTTAAAAAGGGGTTTCATGGGATGCATTAAAAAGGGGTCACATTCTGGAATAAGGGGGAAATGGTACTGTCGTACTTTACCCAGGTCAAACAACGTCTAGAGAATTATATTCAAAATTGTTGGTGTTACATTTTATGACAGACATTGGTAAGCTGGAGAGCATCCAGAGAATGGCAGGCAGGATGATGAAGGGCCTCACATTCATGCTATACAAGGATTGGTTGAAAGAAATGGAAGCATATAGCTTGGAAAAGAGAAACCTTATGAGTGACACCATAGTCGTCAAAGTATCTGAAGGGTTGCCACACTAAAGAGAGATTGGATATGTTTTACTTGGTCCCAGAGAAAAGCATTAGAAGCCCTGGGCAGAATTTATGAAGAGGCAAATTTAGACTGAATAATGAAAACTACCTCACAATGAAAGTTACCCCAAAGTGAAATAGGTTGCCTCAAAAAGTAGTGGATTAGGCCAGAAAGTAAGTCTTCAAGCAGGGGCTAAATAACATTTCCAAGTTATATTGGGAAGGGATTCTTTTTTGAGGGATGGGTCATATTAAATCATCTTTGAGTTCCTTTCCAACTCAGAAATTTGGTGATTCTCTGTTTCTGAAGAATCTTACAAATAATATATTTAGAGCTGGAAGGGATCTTAAAGGTCATTTAGTCCAAATTCTTCATTTTTCAGAATAGGTAACTGAGGCCCAGAAAGGTGAAGTGATTTGTGTAAGGTCGCTTAAGTAATAAGTGACAGAGTCAAGATTTTAAAACAGGTCCTCTCATTCCAAATCCAGTGATTTTTCCGCTGTAACTTCCTGTCATGAAGGAGAAAGAAAGAGAAAACAATTTATAAAAGAGAAACGTAGGGAACAGGAGACAGAAGAAAACTTGAATAGAGATAACAAAGAAAGGAGGAAAGACATGGCAATTTACTAACCCTTTTGAGGGTGAGGTAGGGAGGAGTCAGGACCTGTCACTTCATGTGTGAGAAACTTGATGTGGAAAGTCTTTCCACTTACGTAGATCAACGGGAGTTGATGACACAGCTAGTATGTGTCAGAGACAGGACTTGAACCCAGGTCTTTTGGAAACCAAGGTCAGCTCTCTATCCTCTACCACAAGCTGCCTCTCTTAGTGTAATCTATCTGTAAAAGATTTGCAGAAACTATTGATGCTTAAAAAAAAAAAAAAGTTTGCCTGATATCTTTTGAAATGGGAATTGTTTAACTTTTAAATTTTTTTTTCTCTTCATGAGCTATATGTAAATTAAGTTTCACGACATATTAGAACTGGGATGATTTAATATGTCAAAATGTGTTCTGGACCATTTGTGCATCAGTCCTGTAGCTTAAATAGCAGCAGCTGAGCCAAAATTCAAAACTGTCCTTGCCAAATAGGAAACCTCAAAAATAAGGCAAACTGTTGCAGCATCTCTATTTGAAGGAAGCTAAACTTTGTTACATATTTTCTGAGTGTATGCCATAACTTCCCAGTTCTTTAATGAGCGGATACATGGGAAGCAATTTAAGCACAAGAATTTTCTTCGTATCGTTAGTTTACTCTGTAGCATTACAACAATGATACCTTTGCCTATCTATTAAAAAGGAGAAAAATGGAAGAAAAAAATATGGCATTTAACCATATTAACCTTTTCAAAAGCAGCATCCTGGATGATAATTTTTTAATAAAAAGGGGACATATGACATTACAAGACTCACCCCACCACGACACAATTTCATCATCGTCATCAAACTACCTGTAAGCAGCTAGTAAGCACATTTTAAAAGCAGCATTTATATTCTTTTCCTTTTTTTTAATGATTCATCAAAACTTCCTTTAAAGAAAAAAAACAATAGTTTCAGCTAAAGGAATTGATGGTCTTTTTGTCACTCTTTTCTATAATTTCTTTAAAAACAGCCTTAAATTTTTGTGTTTCATGGAAGCAAATCCAATCCAACAGACAGTCTGGCAATTTTCTTCAAAGAACACTTTACACTAGAAGTATTTCAAAATATATTTTTAAAAAAAATAAAAAAACATTAACTTGAATGCACTAACACTGACTTTGAAAATCTAATGTAACTGTCATTCGATAGCTATACTACCAAACACAGGTGGGGGGTGGGGGTAGGAGGAGGGTGTGGGGATGGTTATGCAGTAATGGGAATCCCTTTGTTCACATATTCATATACATAAAAGAATGTGGGAGAAAGTCCATATCTTTCTTGGTCTGAGCTAAGGTGATTTATCATGCTTCTGGTCAAAGACATCTTTTATTTTTGTGTTTCTTTGGCCAGTTCAATCTGTATAACTTTACCAACTTCTGTTTACTCTTTTGCTTGGATAAATGGGTTTACTTTCTATTTACTATTTATGATTGTTTAACCAGCATTTGAAGAGAAGGGACTAAGCAGACACTGTAAGCTAAGGACTATCCTCCACCTTGATGGCAATCAGGAAAGTGGATTTGCTTCTAATCCCCTTACAATCATATCCCTAAGCTAAAGGTGGTATAGTAGATAGAGTGCCTCACCTGGAATCAGGAAGACTCATCTTCCTGAGTTCAAATCCAGCCTCAGACACTTACTACCTGTGTAACCTTGTTTGCCTCAGTTTCTTTCTCTGTAAAATGAGCTGGAAAAAGAAATGGCAAAGAACTTCAATATCTAAGAATTGGACACATCCAAAAAACAATTGAATGATAAGAAGTAAGTCAGATATAACACTAACCTCATACTCCTCTTTAAAACTAGAGGAAAGATTGCAAAGCCTCTCCAATCTTGGATATTCCCTACCCCTTCAAACAACTGAGGTACTGACAGTGTTCATGAGGTCCTTCTATGAGGTCCCTACAAAGAAAGAAAGGCAATCCCCTTGAAGAAAGTGGGGCTAGATCATATTTTGTATCATAGGAGCAGTGTCTATATATCTGGTCAGTCCACGAACACGTAGCTTATGAAAGAGTGACCTAGCCTACTGATGTCTATTGTACCTATGTGTAGCTGGAGTAAACTATGTGTCTTAATAAAACCAAAATGCTTATTTTAGCATACTTTTTCTTGCATTTTGTTTCTAAATATGTTCTAAACAGCAAGTCTATAATTTCCTCCACTGCCTTTATTCACAAAATTCCCATTACTTTTAGTTCCTCAAACACCAGTGACAGAATGAAATAAAATAAAACAAATCCCTTCTACCCATTAATAAATATTTTTAAATAAACTTATTATGTATTATGCAGTATCTTAAAGAGCTAGAGGAATTTGGAAGTTTGGGAAATAATTTAATGTTACTCTCTGTGGTCATGTTGGATTAGTCCCTATAGCATTTAACTTGAACTTAGTGTTTGATAATCATGCTGTGAAGAAGTCTAAATAATTGGAATTTTTTTTAACTTGGAAATACTATTAGCTAATATTATTAATAGCACTGTGGTCATAGATAAGAACAATGATCAAACTGACTTTTAGGAAGCTTAATACTGAGAGAAGAAAAAGGAGAGAAAGGGAAGGGAAACATAATACTAGAAGAAGACAGACCTGAGTTCTAGTCCTGACTCTGCAAAAAAAAAAATGTGGTGTGACATTTTGGCAATTCATTTCAACCTTTCTGGGATTGTTTCTCCATCTGTGAAATGTGAAGACATTATGGAACTATAAACGAAGAGCCAATGGCATATCCATTTCATAGAAATGCTGAGATGTTTGTTCTCTTTTTAGTCTATTTATCATCTTCCTTCAAATTATATCCAAATGTTCTTGGCACCCCTCTGCTTTGAGATGTGATTTGAATCCAGATCTCTCTCATGCCAAGTTATGAACTTTACCCACTAAACAACATTGCCTTTATATGTTTTTGTATGAAACAAATTCAAAACTATATAAAATAAATTCATGTTCAAACAAAACAATTTCTTTGATTTATTAATTTAGCCTTTATCAGAATTCAACTCAACATGCATTCATTAAATGCCTTTTTTGGACCCTGTCGGCACTGGAGATATAATTCAAAAAAACAGAGTGTAATCTCAAGTTTAAATTCTATTAAGAATATTGACACATTCATAGATAAACATAAATATACACAAAATAATTTCTGAGGAGAGAGTACTAGCAACAGAGATGATTAGGATAGACCTCAAACTTGACAAGTAAGGTAAACACAAAAAAGGCATAAATTACAGATAGGGGGATAGTGGATAACTTGTGCAATCATAGAGGTAGGAGGGAAAATATTATATAAAGAATAGCAAGAAGGCCAGTTTGGAACATCTAGTATGTAAAGGAGGGTAATGTGCAAAATGCCTGGAAAAGTAAGTTGAACCATCTCACACCACTAGATTGTCTCAGGTGACAGCAAAGAAAAATGACCACGAATACCCTTTGACGAAGCAATACCACTATTAGGTCTGTATCCCAGAGAGATAAAAAACAAAAAAGAAAAGAACCTATATGTCCAAAAATATCTGTAGCAGCTCTCTGTGGTGGTGAAGAATTGGAAATTGAGAATTAGGAATGGCTGAACAAATCGTGGTATATGATTGTAATGGAATACTACTGTGCTATAAGAAATGATGAGCAGGATGCTCTCAGACCTACATGGAAACACTTCCATGAAATGATGCAAAGTGAAGTGAGCATACTCGGAAGACTATTGTACACAGCAACAGCAATACTGTACGATGATTAACTGTGAATGACTTGGCTATTCTCAGAAATATAACGATCCAAGACAATTCCAAAAGGACTCACGATGAAAAATGCTATCCACCTCCGCAGAAAGAACTGGTGGTGTCTGAATGCAGATCAAAGCATTCTATTTTTCACTTTATTTTTTTAACCCCCTTTGGGTCTGTGTCTTCTTTCACAACATGACTAATATAATAATATGTTTTTCATGATTGAACATGTATAACCTATTTCAAATTATTTACTTCTCAGGGAGGGGAGAGATGAAGGAGAAAGGGAGAAAATTTTGAAACTCAATTTTTTTAAAATGAATGTAAAAATTGTCTTTATATATAATTGAGGGAAGATATTATTTTAAAAATCTACATACTTCCTCTACATTTGAGAGCTTTAGAGAGTATCCTAGATTATTCTAGTTGGTCTGATCATGCGCATATCTCTTATGATAGCTGCTCTGGTTCTGAAATGTGCAAGTTGCAGGAGGTTTTCTTCTCGGGTAGAACACAGACCATGAATAGTGGGGTCTAAGTAGTCACTTCTTTAGGGAGGCAAAATTAAGGCATCTCTAGGTGTTGGCACCTTATTAGATGTTTAAGTAAATTTTTAATAAAATTCTCCTGAAAATGGTCCATGTCTACTAAGCAAATCATTTTCATATAATAAGAAAACCCTCAAGATTTTTTTGTGTATCAGTTCTTAAATACATTCAACATCTTATGCAGATTCTGTTGTTTCTCAAATCAATGTTTTCTTTCTTAATAATACTTGTCTTTCTTATGTCATGACATTAAATACATTGGGCTGAACATTTTTAGCTTAGTTTTGGGTTTTTGTAGAACCAAGTTTTAGGTTTCCTTCAGTCCATATGTAAAAGTAGTTTGTTGTGGGAAAAAAAATATTTTTGAATTCATAGGACTGAATGCTTGAAAGCACCTTAGAAAATATGTAGAAGGACTCCTTTATTTTTCAAACAAGGAGACCAAGGCCTAGAGAGTTCAAGTGTCTAGCCCAAATTCAAACATGCAATAAGCTCAAATTTGACTCCAAATCCAGTGGTCAACCCAAAACAATGCACTCTTTTAGTTGAGTCAACATTATTGTTGAACAAATTACCACAAGTACACAGAAAATAAATGTATCAGGTATACCTGGAAATTGATTGGAAAAGCAGGTACGCATAGACATGGGAAAAGCAAGAAATGTATGCAGGCTTCTCTGCATCTTCAACTTTCTTTTCCCTTTACCCTTGAAAAGATGTTCAGCCTATCATGCAAGCTATTCTTTCCATGTTGTTGGTGGCTGACCACTGGTCACTTCTTAGCCACTGCTTTGTAGCTATGGTTGTTTCCTGAGTAGGATGTGGTAAAAGACAAGCCAGGACAGATTCCAGAGGGCCGCAGTGACTAGGGAGAAGTCCTAAGAATCAGCAGGACTGGGCTAGTAATTTCAGTTATAAGACATAGCAGAATTAGCATAGAGAGAGTAGGTTAGTACCTGCCTCACAACCTCAACCACTGGTAAGATTAAGCCAGGAAACTGATCCCAATCTTCAGTTGGCTCCCCTTCACAATTGCCTCTAATTGTTTGCAAGGATTTTGCATTTCATCTTGAAAGTCTGGGCATGGGGTAGGGAGGAGGTGGCAGAGCAATAGGACCAATGACCATAAAAGATAGAGAAGGGGAAAGATACTTGCAAGTTGGGGGAGAAGAACACTGGAATAAACTTGCTTTGCTATGTGCTCCAGAAGTCCAATAAGCAATGCTGTGGGTAGCCTGGTGTAGGAGAAGAGTTAGTAGGGAAGAAAATAGAATGCACACCCCCAGTAGTAGTATATATATTAATGGGCCCAATTAGCAATGATTTTTATGGTGTCCTTGTGAACAGGTATGTCAGTTATACTAACTTTCCTTCCTATCTGTGTGGATTGGGCCACTCCTTCCCTCAGTCATCACTTTCTGTCAACCTTGACCGCTCCCTTCTGTGAAGGATTTTCCTCTCAAATCAAACCAAGTGGAAAATGATGAAAGCCTTGTCTTTGTATAAACCAAGCCAGTAGGATCATTCCAGGCACTGCTTCTCAAATCACTACCTAAAGAGATCCCAGTAAACATACTCTTTCTGTACCCTGGGAGGCTGAAAAAAATCAGTAATTCTCTTTTTTCAGTTCTGAGCTCTTAGCCAGTGGATTACTTAGCGTGAGGGGGAAAATTGTATCTTCAACCTCTCTTTCTTCCCTCTCCTAGAACTAAGTCCCCCAATTAGCTCCTTGCATCTGTATTCCCAATAAGTACATCCAGATTAACTTTAATCAATTGTGTTTGAGAAATACAGTAAGCAGAAAATCAAATATACTTTTAAGAAATAGAGATGTTTCTTCCCCAAGGAAGAGATCAAGCTATAATCTCTGGAGAAGGAAAAAGGAAGGAGAATGAAAGACCAGTCTCAGGACCAAAGTAGTCCTGACCAGTTCTATCAATATAACACACCATCTCTGCGTTAGGAGTTCATTGTTAACAAAGCTACAATAGCTGCTTCTGCCCCACTTAGGCTCGGAATCTTTCTGCTCTCTCTATTCTACCGGTTACTCTCAGTTTTCACTCATTCCAATTCATATAGGATTCTATGCACTCCTACCAATTCCCTTTTCATAATCCCATAGGATGGGAAGGACTTGGCTTGTCAATCAAAGCCAGAGCCCATCAGTCACATCCAGGGTTATGTCAAAACACCCCAAGGAGTCAAGAAGAGAATTCTTCATTTCTGCCAGGGAGGTGGGTCTTAATTTTCAATGTCCTGATCTCCGTGGCAATACTAAGCTAATGCTACTATCATTTTACAAATGGGAAAAACAAGGCCTGAGAAGCTTAGTGACTTATCTAAGGCCACATAGCTACTAAGAGAAGGTGCCCACGGTGCCCACATTTGAACTTGTATTCTGAATAAGCAGCTAAAAAGTGAAGTGAGTAGAGTGCTGGACCTCATGTCAGGAAGAGCTTAGATACTTACAAGCTGACTTATCTGCCAAAGTTGCTGTGAGTATCAAAAAAGGTAATATTTGTAAAGTGCTTTGCAAACCTTAAAAGGGTAAAATAAATGGTAGCTGTTGCTATTACGAATACCAGTTCTATGGGCTTGCGTTTACATTGTACTGCCTCCAATATAACCCTAAGAAAGAAAGTATTCTCAATTACAGGCCCCTGAGGTTCTAGTCTATTACTATATTGCTCTAATTTCTGGAAGGAATTATTATTTTGTTAGTAATTTTTATAATTTCATAGATTCCTTGGGTTATATGTCTCTCTTATGCTATCACTTAAAAGAGTAGCATCCTAACAACATCTCAGAATAAATGAGCCAAACCCCAGACTCCTTGGCACTTATCACCAAGAGTAGGAGTATGAATCACAAGCCTCTGGCTTTAGTCCAGCGTAGATTAATGTATTCTGTGTTCTAAAGTGCTCTTTAGAACAATATTTCTCAAACTGTTCTCTTATCACTTCTACTATCTCTGTCCAAATGTAGAAAAGGGGAAATATGTGCACACATACATATACGTACATATTAGTATGTACGTTCATATGTATATGTGCATATGTATGTATATATCTTTATACACATATACATATATATGTATTTATGTGTATATGTATATGTGTATATATATAAAAGGATAACATGATGGAAGGAACACTAAACTGAATAGGAATCACAAGATCTGGGTTCCAGTTCTAGTTCTGCCATTTATTAAATTAGTGATTGATCTTGTACAAATCATTTAAATATTTAAAAAGTCAATTTTCTAAACTGTAAAGTAAGGATAATAATTCTTATTTTGACTACCTCCTAACCTTGCTATAATAGTTTGTACACACAAGTATGCAATTCAAAAACTGTAATGTCTATATAAATGTAAGATATTATTACCAGAGAGAGATCTGTAGTTCTATTTAAGGTCCTCAAATTAACTACATGCCTACTTTTAAAAGTTAATGCCTTTATTTGCTATACAGAGTTAATTCTTTGACCATTTTTTGAAATAGTCTTAATATTTATTACAAACAAGCTTCTTTTGTTTATTTATTCTTGGAATAGAGCTACCTTTAAAAAAAGTACTCCTTGGAGTTGCCTTTATTTTATCTTCATATGGCTTGCTTATGCAGATAACAGCACCGCCATTCTCTTCAAAATTTTAAAAATTATAGTTTTGTTGCGTTTCATTCTGAACATAAAAGGATAAGTGTAAAAATCTAGGGAAATAACTCTTCAGTCATTTCCAACAACCATCTTAAAAGTAGTTAATAGCTTATCTGAAACTTGCCAGAGCTAAACAAAGCACGCAGTCAGCAGATCCTTCAGACACTGAACTTTGAACTTTAGCTAGACCTTGCACTGAGTCAGCTCAGTAACAGGAAGACAGAACGACATACTTTGAACCAGGGGTTCTAAGGCTGGAGTCAGGTTATGAGAGTGACAGCTGCATTTGCAGCATGAACTTTGTACCTAGACACAGGACTATTTAATCTCTATAACAGCTCTCTTTGTTTCATTACTTATTAACAGTTCCTCCTTGTGTAAAGTTCTTTGTTAATGAAGCTTTAAAACTTGGTCCCTTCCCTCCTTTTCCCCTCCCCTTTACTAGGCTCATTTGGAATATTCTTAACAGTGCTTTAGGAAGTCATGGGATCATTGGATTTAGAATTAGAAGGGAATTTGCAGAGGAGAGGATGATAGATTTAGAAGTACCAGGGATCTTAGGGGTCATCTAACTGCTCCAGTGTGAGTTTATGCCAGGTGAAGGCAACCTTTGACCCCTGATACCATTAAATGGCGCTTGAGGTAAGTGTTCCTCAGTGACACTTTACCATGTCTTCATTTTAGCTTCCTTTTTCTATCAACTTCTCCCTCTGATTCTTTTTCCTCTTCCCTTTACTATCCCCCTTCCTCTTTTTAAAATTTATATCTTAAATCTGTCGGTGCTACTCAGGACCAACCATACAGAGACATGGCATATGCTTCATTTCCCCATAAGTATGTGAATACATCTGTAAGACCTTCTTGGTGGGTGATGAACAGAGGAGTACTTTAAGAGTTATTTTTAAGTATCCCTAAAATAAACACATTAGCACAAAGGCATAAGGTTTACCTTCAGCAAGCTGAGTAACTGATCTTCAGCATGTTAGAGGGCTTAGCCATTTAAAGAAAGGATTTAGATTCTAGGAAAAAAGAGTGGACTTATTGTGGTATCAACCTTAAGTCCTACAAAAATAAACATGTTAATATCATATGGAAAATCATCAGAGACTTAGGGTCTGAAAACACAATATTTACTTATAATTCCCACTCTCATTAATCAGATTAAGTAGTGTTTGCATTTTGGATCTTGGTATTGTTTGGTGAGGAAATCCGTTTTAAAAATTTGACGACTTCAGAACTCAGAATTTAATCTTGCACCAATCTGCTAATTTGTCTCTTTTGTGAATACTTCAGATTAGCACTTCTTCCTTCATAATGTTTAAAGAGAAGGTCTTGGTGCTTGTCTCTCAGTTAGCTGAGTATCAACCCTGTCAGGGAGAGTGCAAGCCTATTGACCCCCAGGATGCCACTCCTCATAGAATCCAGGCCTGCTTGTCAATCAGTTCTAGCACAGAGCCAGCAAATCCATTTATGAAGAAACCAGTTGTCACAAACTATTTACAAAGTCAAAATAGAGGTTCATACAAACTTTTTTTGCGTCTCCTCTCTTCCTTTCTCTCTTTTTTCCTTGTATTCTGCTACTCTTGTTTCTTCTTTCCCTTTCATTTACTCCCATTATAATATCCTCCCCTTCTTTTCTCTCTACTCCATTATCTTATTAGGCATATACCTTTTTGTTCACATTTATTTATTTTATTTTTAATTTATGGAATAAAACAAGTATTTCCATAACATAGTAAATGAAAAGAAGATGATTGAACATGAAGCTGCAAATCTATTATGTATAACTTGCTATTCCTTTTAAATATATAATGAAGTTATCATGTATTTTTTCTTTTTTTTCTTCCCTTCTCCCCCACCCTAGAGATGGCTACCATTAAATACAAATTGGCATATATGTGTGTGTGTGTGTGTGTGTATTATACATATACATACATACAAACACATATATACATGTTAAATTATTCTCTACATATTTCTCATACCTTTCAAAGGCATCTATCTACCCACCTTCCTACCTCTTTTAACTAACATGTACACCCAAACTAAATTTTGTTCCTGAAAGGATATTTCTCCTCTAAAAACTGAGGTGTATCATGGAAAGGAAAATTCTAAGAGGTATAAATATAATGTTAAATTCCTATGGCTAAACATAGTAGAGTTGTAGTTTACCATAATGATCTAAAATAGTATGGCTAACTGACAGTAAAGGAGTAGGCATATTTTCTCAAGGGAGTTAGTCCACAACAAAGTCACCTCCATCCAACTTTTTCATTTCTGTCAGGGTAGGATTTTATTGGTGCAGTAACTAAAAAGTATGCTATGCACTACAGAGATGAACTCTAAGCAACTCCTTATCCCATGCCTTGTCCACTATGACAAAACCTGACCTCAGTCACTCAGTACTCCAATCCCAATAGAATTAGTTCTTTAGGAAGAGGTAGGAAAAATATTACCATTTAAAATAACAATTCTCAAACCTTAGCATTGTAAGACTCTTCCCTCCCCTACCCCCTCCACCAGCACATTTAGTGTTCCTGCAAGTCTTCATCACTTCATGCTCATCTCATGTTTTCCACACAATGCTGAAGAAAAGGTGATGGAGAAACAGCATATAAAAGCAATAGTTTCAGTGTTGTTGTGTTCCATGCTGCTATCATCAACTTTATCAGAGTTCCACAGTTTGGATCATCATATATTTCCTTCAACTCAACCATATCACCCACTTTCTACCCTCCATTTCCAGTCATTTACTGCTATTGGAAAGGTATTAGCATTGAGATTGTGTAGATCCTAGTTCAGCCCTTTGAAACTGGCTTTCTGCCACATGTTTGCATATCCCTAGATAAAGATTGCACCTGTTTGGGATTTACTCAATTTGAAGAATCATGGAGTTCTAATAGGACCTGGAACGACTTTTACCCTGGAAGCTATGCATCAATATCACCGAGCACTATTTGGCAGGCACTGTGAAGACAGCCAATCTCAAGTCATGTCCCTGGGTTGTCTGTCCAACACAATCCTGACAGAATGTTGCAACTCAAACCTTGATTCATCCCTCCTGCCCAACCATCTTTTGATTCCAGAGTCTGTTCCCTGTTCCAGATAAATGTTTTAAACAAACAGTATGTGAGTTCTTATTGTAGCTAGTTTATATATGTATGTTGATTTTTTACAGACATAATAAAAAGAATCCTGAAGATGAGATAAATATGAGGCTTATTAAATTGTTGTCTGCATCATAACAGTGGAAAGAGTAATGGCCTTGGAGTCAGAGGACAAAGGTTCCAGTCTGACTTTACTACTTATTACTCCAGTGCTCTTGGTCAGATGGGTTCATTTCTTTAGACTTTAGGAATTGGACTAGATGACCTCAAAGGTCTTTTTTAGCTCTAAATCTAAAATCTGGTGATATACATAGAGATTGGACCTGTGACATCTCAGGTATATAATCCCAGGTGAGGAAACTCCCTCCATCAATGTAGGTCAGCTACTTCTCTGCAAATTCTAGCCTTAGAAAGTTGTTTAGAGCAGAAGTCTCCAACACACTGCTGCTGGCCTACAACACTCTTGCATGTCTGAACTAGATTAAAATGTAATTGAGAAATATTGAATGAAATAGATAAAAATAATATAAAACATACATAATACTGTATTTTAAAATGAAGTCAATATATGGACTTCAGGGATCCTAGCATACTGTTTAGTGGGCCCCATTTCTATTTGAGTTTGGTACCACTGGTCTAGAGCACAAGCAGGCTAAGTGATTTGCCCAGAATCACACAGCCAGTATGTGTCAGAGGGGAGATTTGTACCCAAATCTTCCTGGTTTCAAATCCATTATGCAAAGTTGCCTCTTCTATGATAACAAAATTTAAAAGACACTACCAAGACACTACAACCTCAAGTTGTATATGTTATTAGGTATTTAATGAAAGACTTAAAACTCTCATTTCAGCCTCTTTTCTACCTATCGAGAAGGCAAGAAATACAATACCCATTATATATATGAAGTCATGCAAAACATATTTCCAAGTTAGCTGTATTGGGGAGGGGTGAATGGGGGGAGAGAGAAGCAAGAAAAGATGAAGTAAAAAAATGCTTCAATCTTCAATCAGAGTTCATCAATTCTCTCTCTGGAGGTAGATACATTTTTCATAATGAGTTCTTTGGAATTGTTGTGAATGAGTATTTATTCATCAGAGTAGTTAAGTTTTTTGCAGTTGATTATTGTTACAATATTGCTGTTGGGCAGTTAGGTGGCACAGTGGGTAGAGTGCCATGCCTAAACTCAAGAAGACTCATTTTCCTGAGTTCAAATCCTGCCTCAGGAACGTGCTAGCTGTGTGACCCTGAGCAAGTCACTTAACTCTGTTTAACTCGGTTTCCTCATCTGTAAAATGATCCAGAAAGATATAGGGTAAACCACTCCAGTGTCTTCGCCCCCCAAAAAATGGAATCACAAAGAGTCAGACACCACTGAAAATGACTAAACAACAGTAGCAGCAATTGTTGTTCCTATTTAAAATGTTCTCTGAGTTCTACTTCCTTCATTTGTATCAGCTCATTTAAGTCTTTTCAGGTTTTTTGAAACCATCCTATTCATCATTTCTTATAGCACAATAATATTCCATCCCAATCACATGCCAGAATTTTTGGTCATCCATTCCCGGCTGATGGACATCCCCTCAATTTCCAATTCTTTGCCACCACAAAAAGAGCTGCTATAAAGATTTTTATACAAATACGTCCTTTTCCCTTTTCTTTGATCTCTTTGGGATACTTTGGGATACAGTTGTAGTATTGCTGGGTCAAGGGGTACACAATTTTGGACACAGTTTCAAATTGTTCTCCAGAATGGTTGGACCAGTTTACAACCAATAGTGCAAAAGTATATTTTTTCCATATCCCCTCCAGCATTTATCATTTTCTTCTTCTGTTACTTTAGTCAATCTGATGGATATGATGTGGTGTCTTCAGAGTTGTTTTAATTTGTATTTCTTTCATTGCTAATGATTTCGAACATTTTTTCATATGACTATTGACACCTTTGATTTCTTTTTTTGAAAACTGCCTGTTCATATCCTTTGATCATTTATCAATTGGGAAATAGCTCTTTATTTTTTATAAATTTGGCTCAGTTCTCTATATATTTGAGAAATGAGACCTTTATCAGAGAAACTAGCTGTAAAAATTTCCCGCCTCCCAGTTTCCTGCTTTCCTTCTAATTTTGGTTGCATTGGTTTTGTTTGTGTAAAAGAAAAATTAACTTAATGTAATCAAAATTATCCATTTTATCTCCCATGATCCCCTTTCTCTTGTTCAATCATGAACTCTTTTCCATAGATCTGATAGGCAATTTTTACCACATTACCCAATTTGCTTATGATATCACCGTTTATGTCTAAATCACATACCTATTTTGAGTTTACCTCAGTGTATAGTATAAGATGTTGCTCTATGCCTAGTTTATACAAGACTGCTTTCCAGTTTTCCAAGTAGTTTTTGTTGAATAGTGAGTTCTTGCTCTAATACTATGTATCTTTGGGTTTATCGCACTGTGGTTAATTACTTCTATATATCGTTTACCTAATCTATTCCACTGATCAACCAACCTATTACTTAACCAGTACTAGATTGTTTTGATGACTGATGTGATGAAACTTTTGAACAATTTTTAATAATTCACAGTTTTATCCCTTTTTTATTTGTTCTTTTCCTTTATTCCTATTCATCTTTGGAAATAGACCTAGCATTTCTATGTCAAAAGATATGACAGTTAACTCTTCGTGCATAATTCCAAATTATTCTCCAAAATGGTTGGATCAGTTCACAATTCTACAAACAGTGAATTAGTGTCCCAATTTTTCCACATCCTTTCCAACATTTGTCACTTTCCCCTTCAATCATTTAAGCCAATCTGATAGGTATAAAATGATACCTTAAGGTTGTTTTAATTTGCATTTCTCTATCAATAATAATTTAGAGCATTTTTTCACATGTGTTTTCTTCTTGATAAAATGAATTGATTGGACTAAATGATCTTTCAGGCCAATTGTTGTTAGAACATTATTTAATTCTATATATCATAAGAGTTTTTAGAAAGAGAAAAAGGAAGGAATTAAAAAAAAACTGCAGAAGCATATTATAGGCCAGCAGTAAAATGGAAGAAAGAGAAGTAATTTAGCCCCAACTTACCTGTCCAGACTAACCTTCCACTGTTCTCCAACAAGCATTCAAGCTTTGTGCCTTATACTTTTCCTTAAATTCTTCCCTAAGTTTGTAATACTCTCTCCTCTCTGTTCCTTCTGCAATAATTCTATGGTTCCAAGTCCCACCACTTCTCTATTTGTCTTCCTTCAGCATTCCAATCTACTTTGACCACCACCTTTGATGCCTCCTAACACATTTACCTTCTGTGATGCATTTTAGAACTTCAGTACATAATATTTTATATTCCTATCAATTCTTACTCTAGATTTTTTTTAAATTGAGAGTAGAAACCATATCTTACACTTTATCTCTGCAGCTCTGGGCTTGGAGTAACTGTTCATTAAAATTTAATGATCATTTTATTTCTATATCTATCATTTACCTAGAGAAACTGTAACCTCCTTGAGGATATGATCTGTGCCTTACTTCTTTGTCATTCCCCAACAACAGGCAAAGTTATAAAATTTCTCTCATAGCTACTCGGTAGACACTTTTGAGTTGAGCTGTTGAAGGAATGTGTCTTTAGCACCTAAGATTTTTGGGATCTGTAATGTTTTCCTACATTAACTTCATTGTTTAGCACCCTATAGGCTCTTAATGTTAAATAATGCAAAACTGTGGATATATATACTATACTGAATATCATTTTCATAATCTACTAGCTCTGAATGGCTTCTTTGCTTTTTATTTTTAGATATTTGATTTTTACCATCAGACTATAGAAAAATCCTTGACCTGAAATTAAATACATATATACATACATATACACACATACATATGTGTGTAACTGAAATACTTTTTGCTTTTCCTTTTAACACATGAAACTTTTAAGATCACACAAATATATGCAACATATTTTTTTTCTCTTTTTAATTCTCTCAGGAGTGAATGGATGCAGTAAAATACCTCTGGGAGATGGACTGGGCAGTACCCCAATAAAATAATATATGATAAATGTTTTGGTTAAATATATTTGTTTGCACAGTACTTGCAAGATTAAGAGTTAAAGTGGGCAAAGTACAGATTAAAATGTAAAGGTTGAGAATGAATTAAACAACTTATAAGAAGGCTGTGAAAATTTTTATTTTTGCTATGGAGATCTGGAGAAAAGTTAGGAAGTTTTAAAATAATGAATTCAGATTGGGCCTAGCCCACCTGCTCAAAAATTAGAAAATCCTGCTTTCTGATCTTTATATATAACCATTCAAGTCTGGGACACACCCAAGCTCTCCCTCTCTGAATCACCCAAACCAGCTTACATAACTAGTAAGAGCAGTAAGAAAATCCTTTGTTCCTTTTCATGCTAATCAGTTTTTCTCACAATTTCATGAATTTATTTCAAAAGTTACATGAAAGTGTTGTTTTCAGGAGTGAGTTAGAAGATGCTGATGGTAGTTAGGTGTTTTACAAAACTGAAATTAGAGTAACTGCTTTCAATCTGCTTCACCAATAGAATATAACCAAACATCTATTAATCCATAAAGGTATTTTGTTTTTCTCACAGTGTTTTGAATTCCCTTCAGGAATTCAAATAACAATGTAACTTCTCTAACCATATCCTTTGCCATAGTTTGTTCAAATCTTTCTTCAAAAATTTCTCAATTCTGAAACCTAGAGACAGTCATTTATAATTTGAATTAAAATGTTGTAATACTGGACCATACTTGAAGTTAACATGGATTAAAAAAAATCAACCACACATTATGTAGATTTTATTTAAATGTTGAAACTATTCATATTTGAAAAAAAGCAAAAAAGAAACTTTAGTAAATATTCTTTAAAAGTCACAATGGAAATAATAAAATTCCTAGTGGAGATAAATCCTCACCATCACATAATGCTTATTGTGTCTGGAGTTATGTTAGGCATGGTACAGCTAAACAGAGCCTATACTAGGTATGTTCTGCCCTATTCACCCCATTAAAAAAGTTGTCTAAGGCAAACAAGCCCACTAACAAAGGCAGTCTAAGCAGAACTATAAAGTCAAAACAACTAATATGGTTATGATAGCAAAGTATAAGCAGTAGTCTCATCCAAATTAATGAAATAATTGAGGCTATAAATACACTTGCAAGTTCAACAATGCAAGTCAACAAACGTTTATTAAGCTCCCACTATGTGCCAAAGTATGAGTTCCACTTCTACCCCTCCATATTCTCTCAGTTCAGGCTTCCTGTTTTTAGCTCCACTTTTACTTTCTTCACAATTTCACACTTTCTTCACACTTGTAGCTAACCATTTCAATGGTATATTGTCTTCTATCCTTGACTTCCTTACTTCTGATGGTACCACAAGTCCAGCCTGGCTGTCTAAATGCTGCCAACCATATACCTTGTCCTCTTCTACTCCTGTGCTAATGATTGCCACAGCAGGAAATCATATAACATACTACAAAGTTATATTATCTAATCTCAACTGTACTGACGGGATGCGGGATGGGGGTTTAGGAAATGAAAATCCATATCTAAGGCATCTCTAAAAACCGACAGGTTTACTAAGGGATAGACCCAAATTTTCAAAAAGATAACCAACAATACACAGTAACAAATTGTTATAGTAATCCTGTGTTTGACAAACATAAATATTTAAGATCTTGGGATAAGAATTCATTAAGTGGGAAAGGTAGAAAGCTATTTGGCAGAAATTAGGCATAGAGCAATATCTTACACCATTTGCCATGATAAGGTCAAAATGGATATATGACCTAGATATAAAGGGAGATATCACAAGAAAATTAGAAGAACAGGGAACATGTTACCTATCAGACTTATGGATAGGATGTCAGTTTGTGAATAAACAAGATACAGAGAGCATTGTGAAGTATAAAATGGATAAATTTGATTACATTAAATTTAAAAAGTTGCTTACAAAAAAAACCAATGTAGCCAAGATTAGAAAGAAGACAAGAAATTGAGGGGGAAATTTATAGACAGTTTCTCAGATAAGAGTCTTATATCTCAAATATATAAAGAACTTTGTAAAATTTATAAGAATATGAGTCATACAGGGAAGTAGAGCCAACATGGGAGAAAAAAGGAAAGGACTTGCCTGTGCTCTCCCCTAACCTCCTCCAAATACCTTTTAATAATACCTCAAAACAAATTCTAGAGCAGCAGAACACACAAAAGGACAGAGTGAAACAATTTCCCAGCCCAAGGCAACTTAGAAGGTGAGCAGGAAAGATTTGCTACATGAAGGTGAAAGTGGAGCATAGTCCAGTGCAGGCTGTACCAGCATAGACCTAGCCCCAGTCAACCAGGAGCAGGCCTTGGGAGTGACTGAATCCGTGGCAGCAGTGGCAGTTTCTGAGCCTCTGTTATGGTAATTAGGGTGGGACTTTTTTGTTGTTCTTCTCTTTCGGAATGCTAAGGCCATCAAGTGCCTTTAATGAGTTTTGCCTTTGTTTGAGTGGGGCAGGTAAAGTGGAACCTTTTTGTCTTTTTTTTTTTGGAGCGCTTCTCAGCACTGAGGTAATGAAGTACTTTTGATGAGTCTTGCCTTTCAAATGTAAAGGCAAGCAAAATGGGGCTTTTTGCTGTTTTTTGGTTGAGTGCTTCTCAGCATTGAGGCAATCAAGTGCCCCAGGGCTCTGAGACATGTATATAAGATCTGAGGTTGGCGTTTTGTTTTGGGGGCACACTCATTGAAAGAGTGTTGGTGATGAGGCTCTGGGTAGCCATTGAATTAGGCTCCTCCTCTTTGAAAGCCCAGATGTTGGTACTTCTCTCTGGTAACTTCGTATATATTGTGATTTGCTCAGACAGATAAAAGCCTGTCTATTGATCTGTTTGTAATTTCTGTTAGTATTTGCTCTGAAGTTCCAGGTGCTGGCTTTTCCCTCTGAATAAGTGAATGGTATATGTATGGCATGTTTAATTAAAGTAAGATTGTTAACCCCTTAAGGTTGCTTTCCTTAGAAAAGCAGATCAAAGAACCTGTGCTGGCAGCCCTCCTGTGTGCTCTTGCTGTTGGTCTTGTTTTTGGTCTTTCAGTCCCCCAACAGCTGCTAACAACACTGTTGTTACAACCTCTCAGTTCACGGACAGTAAGGGGGTCAGACAACTGGTCAGATGGAGATTATAGAAGTTCCTTTGCTGGTACCAGGGGCTGAACTCTATTGTATTGCCCACACATGGATCTGGGTTGCAGTCCAGGGTCTCAGGCCTAGGGCAAAGAGGAGCACTAACACACCAGAGCTTGCAATGCAGGGAAGTGGAGACCCTGCTCGTAGTACCAGGGCAGAAAAGAGTGCTTGTGGTTGCTCACAGACCAGTGCACAATACAGGAGAGTAGTAAAGATCATACCTAGATCATACCACCTTGAAAAAACTGAAAACTTACAGGTCATGAAAATTACCTCTGAAAACAGCTGCAAAACATCATGAAGTTTGGGATGGTACCCCCACCACTTAGAAAGCATAGAGTTAAAAGTCAAGAAATAGGCTGGAAAATAAGCAGAAAATATCCAGACTATAGAAAGTTACTATAGTGACAGAGAAGATTAAAACACAAACTCAGAAGAAGTCAAAACTCCTACTTCCAAAGCCTCAAAGAAAAACATGCATTGGTTCGAGTCATGAAAGAGCTCAAAAATTATTTTTAAAATCAAGCAAGAGAAGTAGAGGCAAAATTGGGAAGAGAAATGAGAGTGATACAAGAAAATCATGAAAAAAAAGAGTAAATAAATTGGTAAAGGAGGCAGACAAAAAATACTGAAGAAAACAACAGCTTAAAAAAACAGAATAGGCAAAATTCAGAAATCCAATGAGGAGAACTCCATGAAAAGCAGAAACAAAACCAAAAGAATGAAAAAATAGAAGAAAATGTGAAATATCTCATTGGAAAAACAATTGACCTAGAAAATAAATTGAGGAGAGATAATTTAAGAATTATTAGACTATCTGAAAGCCATGATAAAAAAAATAGCCTGGACACCATTTTTCAAGAAATTATCAAGAAAAACTGCCTTGATATTCTAGAACCAGGAGGCAAAATAGAAATTAAAAGAATCCAACAATCGCCTCCTGAGAGATAACAAAGGAAAACTCCCAGAAATATTATAGCCAAATTCCAGAACTCCCAAGTCAAGGAGAAAATATTGCAAGATGCCAGAAAGAAATAATTCAAATATTGTGGAGACACATTCAGGATATCACAAGATTTAGCAGCTTCTAAATTAAAGGATGACAGGGCTTAGAATATGATATTCTGGAAAGCAAAGGAACTAGGATTACAACCACGAATCACCTATCCAGCAAAACTGAGCATAATCTTTCAGTGGAAAAGTAGACATTCAATGAAATAGAGGACTTTCAAATATTCCTGATGAAAAGATGAGATCTGAATAGAAAATCTGACTTTCAAATACAAGACTCGAGAACAGGTAAACAGGAAAGAGAGATCATAAGGGATTCAATAAGGTTAAACTGTTTATCTTCCTACATGGGAAAATAATAAAAATTTTCTCATTCTTAGAGCATTTAGAAGGAGTACATATGGATATGGGAAATGGGTAAGAGTTGAATATGATGGGGTGACTATCTAAAAAAAATTAAGGGGTGAGAAAGAATAAGGTACTGGGAGAAAGGGAAAGGTAGGATGAGGTAAATTATCCAACATAAAAGTCCTGAAAGAAATTTTAGAGTGGAGGGGGAAGATGGGGGATGTGGGGAGGGGGGAGTGTATGAACCTTACTCTCAATCAAATTGGCTCAAAGAGGGGCTCAAAGTTGGGTATAGAAGTCTTTCTTACCATTCAAGAAAGCAGGAGGAGTGGGGGATAAGAAAAAGAGAGGATGGGAGCTAATAGAAGGGCAGGTTGATTTGGTGAGGTAAAAGTTAGAAGCAAAATAGTTTTGAGAATAAACAAGGTACAAGGAGAAAGAGTAGAATAAACAGGGGGGAAATAGGATGGAGGGAAATACGTAGTTATCATTACTGTGAAAAAAAATTAGAGCAAGTTTCTCTGATAAAGAACATTTCTCAGATACATAGAAAACTGAATCAATTTTATAGAAATAAGAGCCATTCCTCGATTGATAAATGGTCAAAGGATATGAACAGACAGCTTTCAGAAAAAATAATCAAAGCTATATAGAGTCATATAAAAATGCTCTAAATCACTATTGATTAAAGAAATGTAATTTAAAACAACTCTGAGCTATCAACACACACCTATTAGATTGGCTAATGTGACAGAAAAGGAAAATGACAAATGTTGGAGGAGATAAGGGAGAATTAAAACACTAATGCACTCTTGTTTGGAACTATGCCCAAAGGGTTATAAAACCATGCATACCTATGCATGTCTATATTCCAAAGACATAAAAAACAAAAAGGAAAAGAACTTACATGTACAAAAAATTTTAGCAGCTCTTCTAGTAGTGGCAAAGAATTGAATGTTGAGGGGATTCCCATCAATTGGGGAATGGCTGAACAAGTTGTTGTATATGATTGTGATGGAATACTATTGTGCTATAAGAAATGATGAACAGGATGCTCTCAGAAAATCCTGGATAGACTTACCTGAACGGATGCAAAGTCAAGTGAGCAGAACCAGAACATTGTACATAGTAACTACAATATTACGGAGTGTTCCTAAAGTCTGGACACATAGGCAAAAATGCATATTTTCAAGAAATGAAATGAATGAAATTTTCAACAACATTTTATTTAATTGGAATATGAATAAGTAACATCTTCAATATGATTTCCATCATTCATGATGCAAAAGTTGCAAGATTCACATGAACTTGATGCAATAACTCCACATTGTTGTCAATTGCTATGTCTCCAGACTTTAGGAACACCCTGTATATGATGATCTCCTGTGAAGAATTTAGCTATTCTCTGCAATATGATGATTCAAGACAATTCTGACGGACTTATGATGAAAGGTGATGTCCATCTCCGGAGAAAGATCTGATGGAGTCTGAATGCAGATTGAAAATATTTTTTCTTTATTTTGATGGGGGTTTTTTTGTCAGTGTTTTTTTTTTTCACAGAATGGCTTACATGGAAGTGTGTTTTGCATGACTACGCATATATAACCTATGTCAAATTGCTTGCCTTCTCAATGGGGAGAGGGAAGCAAGTAAGATAATTTGGAATTCCAAATTTGAAAAAAAAGATTACAATTGTTTTTACATACAATTGGAGGAAAATATTTCTTAAGAAGAATATGAGTCATTCCCCAGTTGATAAATGGTCAAACGTTATGAACAGGCAGTTTTTTGAAGAAGTCAAAACTATATATAGACATATAAAAATGCTCTAAACCATTATTAATTAGAGAAATGCAAATTAAAACAACTTTGAGACATCATGTCTTACACCTATCAGATTGGCCAAAATAATAGAAGGGGAAATGAACAAATGTTAGAAGGGATGTGGAAAAATTGGGCAACTAATTCACTGTTAGTGTAACCATGACCTAATCTAACAATTTTGGAGAACAATCTGCAATTATGCCCAAAAAGCTATAAAATTGTGCATACCCTTTGATCCAGAAATACCACTATTAGGGCTATTTCCCAAAGTGATTAGGGAAAAATTAAAAGAACTTATATATTGTAATATATTTATAGCATCTCTCTTTGTGGTGGCAAAGAACTGGAAATTGAGGGTATGTCCATCAATTGGGGAATGGCGAAACATGACATTGCATATGATTGTGATAAAATACTACTGTGCTATAAGAAATGATCAACTGATTGATTTTAAAAAATGGAAAGACCTGCATGAAATAAAGAAGAGTGAAATGAGCAGAACCAAGAAAATGTTGTATATAGTAACAGCAATATTGTTCTAAAAACAACTTTGACCAACTAAGTCATTTTGAGTATTATAAATATTCAAATCAACTGCAAAGGACCTATGAAGGAAGATGCTATCCACCTTCAGAGAATGAACTGATAGTGTGCGTGTGTGTGTGTGTGTGTGTGTGTGTGTGTATGTGTACATAGTTCTGCCTAACTGTAACTTTTTCTAGGGTGGAGTGGTTGGGAGGGGGGTAGAAAAAAAAATGAAAAGTGTACAGCGGAGAACAAAAAACTTAGAAGATGCATAAAAAATCAGGGTAGCTTAGAAAACAAAATAGTGCTTATTTCATAGTTTATTTTTTAAAAAAAGTAAACTACAAAATGGAAATTCATGGTTTTGTGCTGAATCCTCTTTATGTTGTGTTGTGTAGATGGAAATGTTCTTTTTTTTCCTTTTGTATTTAACTTCAAAATGAATTAATTTTTTTTTTTTGAAAAGACAAGGTCACCTATATGACCTTGGAAAATCTTTTTCATTTCTTGGCATCTGTTTCATTTTGCCATTGCAGTTGTTTTGCATTTTGATAAAAAGGAATTGTTATAGATGCTCCCTAAGGGGAAAAACAAAGATAACTGACATTTCTAAAAGGCCTTAAGCTCAATAGGAAAAAAGGCTATGCAAATATAAGGTAGTATTTAAATAACAAAGATGTAAAGAGCTCTTACAATAAATGTTGCCATTTTTATTAAGCTTGCTAACAATAAAAACCATATTTTCACCACAATAAAATTCAGCTGCAGCAAAAATAAAAGAAATTCTTTTTTCCCTTGGAAGTTTATCCTTTGTGCTGTTTTTCTTTAGATATATGTGATATAATAATTATTAATAATAATAGCTAATATTTATATAGTGCCTAATATATTCCTTCTCCCAAGATACAAAGCAATGCCTAGCTAGACTGCTGGGAAGGAAAGCACTATGTCTAGAATATCTGATTCTAAGACATACTAAAGATGTGAATGAGATTAAGAGTTAAGGCTGAAACTCTGTCATCAATGTGCCCTATTATATACTCAGCATTACAGTTAATATGTCCTTTCAGATTTTGATAATCTGTTTTGCTACTCTGAGAGATGAAGCATAAAATAGTAAGAAAAGAGTCCCAATGGTAGTTTTGAATTTCCTTGCTTACTCGGATTGGTCCACAGTGTTAATGGTTAGTGTATACAAATGTGCTTGTGAGGGAGAAAGAAAAAAGTCTTAAGAAAAAGTTTCCCCTCTTTAATATTTTATCTATAAATAATCTAACCTAAAAGGAGGAACAGATGATACATTTTTTTATTTTTTTACTTCCCTTACATTGCAATTACACATATATTTGTTTTTCTTCTAGAATTTCAATCCCCTTTTTCTTTACCAATGTAGAGTGTTTTCAGTTTTGAACTTCAATACTTTTAGACAGAATCAGAGATTAATATATTTGATTAAGAATCTGATTTTCGGTAGACTTCCCATTCAGCTGTGTGTTATTGTGAGGCTGCACTCATCACTATGAAATTCTTGCCAATATAGGATTCTTCATTGTCCCCAGGGGGAAAAAAAGAGTTTGGCACATCACTAGCATCAATACTTTCCAATTTGTAAGGCTGTATTTGCTTGCTAAAGGGATTCCCTTGAGCAGGAATTCTCATAAGATACAAATCTCTCTTGGTAGAATTAGAACAGATACTATAGAGAAGATATCAAAGCTGACAACTAATTACTAAATTAATGACAGTAGTCTGCCTTTTTTTTTCTAGTTTCCATAGTATCAGAAAGCATTACAAGTAGGTGTGTTTCTCAGAATCTTTTATTTACCATGACTCTCAGACAGTTTGTTCAAACCCCAAAGAAACATTTGGGAAATGAAAGAGGGAAGATACATGACAAGAGCAATTGTATAATAGTGCATTTTTAAATGCCAAAAAAGAAACACAAAAAACCATGAGCTTTAAATCTTAATCTACCAACTCAGCTCCATTCTAAAATGGAAACAATGAAACAATGAAAGAAATGAAACAATCATTTTCAGCCCCTCTGTTGTCACATAATCATAGGACCATAAATCCAGAATGGAAAGGGACCTTTAAGACCATGTAGTCCAGCCCATTTATGTTTCACAAAGAAGAAACTTAGGAAATATATCGCCAATGTGATACCCACAGTGGCTGCTATGAATATGCTGGCATATTTACAGGTTTGAATCACAAGATATAACAGACTCTCTAGCTCAAAGATGAAACCAAGACATTTATTCAAACACCAGAAAGCCAAATCCATCATGGTAACAAAAAAGTCTATACACATTACCAATGCAGAGAGCACCTCCATCCCTAAGCTTCCCCTCAGTCAGGCCTCCCCACAAACAAGCTCCCTTAGGCAAAATCACTCTCTCTCTCACTCATGCTAGATACTCTGCCTGCTCTCTCTCTCCCAGCTCTGACAAGCTGCTCTGTCTCGCTCACTCACTTCCTGTTCCACCCCATTCAGCAAGCTCCTCCCACCACAGGCTTATGTGACTCAGGGGTTCAAAGCAGGTAACATAGGCCTATTAATGGATGGGAAAGATCTTCCCATTCCCATTAACATCACAGGAAACTACATAAGGAAAGTGGGGCATCTAATATTTTAAAATTACCTGTTATTTCTACTTTGGCAATGTACTCAGATACAATGGTACAGGCTTCCAGTACAGGGAAAAGAGTCACAGGAGCTCTAGAGTCACAGGAGCTAGGCTCAAATCCTACCTCTGATGCTTATTACCTATATTATTAACTTCTGCAAGTTATCTAACCTCACTGTTGCCTCACTTTAATAGTAAACCCACTAAAGCTTGAAACTACACAAAGACTTTGGAACATCCTGCATATGCACAGACACAGAAATTTAGTCTATTCACACTTTTGAAAATGAGTGATAGTATTACCAAAAAAAAAATAGACAAATATGGTAGGCTGCTTTCAGTCCACAGTTTTTGTACATCAAATTCCCTACAATTTTTCAGAAGTAGGGTCCCAAGTTGTTGACTGATGCTTCTCCACAGAGTAGTTTATATAATCATCTGTGGTTGCAAAAAGCTGTAGCATATACAGCAGCCACACACCAGTAAAATCATCTTGGCCCATGGGCTGTGCCAGGTGGAGAGAAATGCACAGGTCTCAGATCTATCAGTGAGTTAGGGAGATGTCTACTCTAAGATGTCTACTCTAAGAATGTAAAAAGCTTTCCCCAGTACAATGGGTGGATGAGAACAGTTTGTTCCAATGACCGTGAAGGTGACTGAAGCAGGTGCTGTGAAGCACTGAGAGCATAGTCAGATATGGAAGATGCCAAGGTCATTCACTGTATCCTGGACCATAGCCAGTCGTCTTGACTTTTGTTTTGCCACTGGACTTTGATGACTCAGGGAGAGAGAGTGAGGCTGGCAACTTTGTGCAACTCCTCCTCAATTAACTCTAATTCACAAGCAAGTCAATATATCACCTCGAGATATAATGGGTCCTCTTTGAAAACAAAGGATGAACAATAATATGCTAGGAAGATTTTCTGCACCCAAACACCACATATTCCACAATATTCTTTTAAATTGCTATTACCACCTAAAAGTTAGGAATTGCAGCCGTTCACATCTGGTTGTGCATTACTTTAGTTGACTGATAGCCAACCAAGATGAACCGAAAAAATAATATTTATGTATAAAGAAGGTGATGGGAATGGATATTTTTGAAGTATAGGGGAAGAACAAAGTAGGTCTGGTAAGGTCTTCACCAAAGGCCAACCAGAAGGCAGTAAAAAGATCATCAATGACCAGAAGAAAGGAAAGGGTACATTAAGAATTAAGAGAGAAGTAGAGAATTTGTGGTGGTGGTAAGCTAATAAAAACAACTTTTCCTTGTTTTTCAGTTTTACCAAGGTTCCTAAGGCCAGTCACCATTATAGTAGAAATCACCCCAACTGCCACCTTTGGCATCCATTATATAAACTAACAAAGACTAAAGTTCTCATAGATAATTTATAATATTTTGCCAGTGTTGAAGTAACCATGATTTTGTAGATTCACCTTCTTGTCTTTACTTAGTTCAGGGACATATCTTCTAGGGGTATGAATTGTTAAAAAAAAATATAAAAATCATTGTTTAGGACCCATTAATAGTTTAGCAAAGGTATGCTGAAAATGAAGTTTTACTGAGTACAGAGTTAGAATTTACACATCCTTTTTATTTAATATTTTTTGTTTTCAGCATTGATTTTCACAAGAGTTTGAATTACAAATTTTCTCCCCATTTCTACCCACCCCCCCACTCCAAGATGGAATATATTCTGATTGCCCCATTACCCAGTCATCCCTCCCTTCTGTCACCCCACTCCCCTCATCCCCTTTTCCCTTACTTTCTTGTAGGGCAAGATAGATTTCTATGCCCCATTGCCTGCGCACCTTACTTCCTAGTTGCATGCAAAAACTTTTTTTTTTGAACATCTGTTTTTAAAACTTTGAGTTCCAAATTCTCTCCCCTCTTCCCTCCCCACTCACCCTCCCTAAGAAGGCAATAAATTCAACATAGACCACATATGTATCATTATGTAAAACCCTTCCACAATATTCATGCTGTGAAAGACTAACTATATTTTGCTCCTTCTTCACCTATGCCCCTTTATTCAATTTTCTTCCTTGACCCTGTCCCTTTTTGAAAGTGTTTGTTTTTGATTACATCCTCTCCCTATGTGCCCTCCCTTCTATTGTACCCCCTTTTTTTATCTCCTTCATTCTTCTTTCCAATGGGGTAAGATACCCAAATGAGTGTGTATGTTATTCCCTCCTCAGGTCAATTCCAATGAGAGCAAGATTCACTCATTCGCCCTCACCTGCCCCTTCTCTGTCTCTCTGTCTCTTTGTCTCTCTGTCTCTCTCTCTCTCTCTCTCTCTCACTCTCTAAATTTTCAATTCAGCTCTGGTCTTTTCACTGAAAAAGCTTGAAAGTCCTCTATTTTATTGAAAATCCATATTTTGCCTTGGAGCATGATGCTCAGTTTTGCTGGGTAGGTGATTCTTGGTTTTAGTCCTAGCTCCATTGACCTCCAGAATATCATATTAAAAGCTCTTCGATCCCTTAATGTAGAAGCTGCTAGATCTTGGGTTATTCTGATTGGGTTTCCACAATACTCAAATTGTTTCTTTCTGGCTGCTTGCAGTATTTTGTCCTTCATCTGGGAGCTCTGGAATTTGGGGACAATATTCCTAGGGGTTTTCTTTTGGGGATCTTATTCAGGAGGTGATTAGTGGATTCTTTCAATTTCTATTTTACCCTCTGGCTCTAGAATATCAGGGCAGTTCTCCTTGATAATTTCTTGAAAGATGAGATCCAGGCTCATTTTTTAATCATGGCTTTCAGGTAGTCCAGTAATTTTTAAATTATCTCTCCTGGATCTATTTTCCAGGTCAGTGGTTTTTCCAATGAGGTATTTCACATTGTCTTCCATTTTTTCATTCCTTTGGTTCTGTTTTATAATATCTTGATTTCTCATCAAGTCACTAGCTTCCACTTGCTCTAATCTCAATTTTTAAGGTAGCATTTTCTTCAGTGGTCTTTTGGACCTCCTTTTCCATTTGGCTAATTCTGCCTTTCAAGGCATTCTTCTCCTCATTGACTTTTTGGAGCTCTTTTTGCCATTTGAATTAGTCTATTTTTTAAGGTGTTATTTTCTTCAGTATTTTTTGGGTCTCCTTTAGCAAGTCATTGACTTGTTTTTCATGGTTTTCTTGCATCACTCTCATTTCTCTTCTCAATTTTTCCTCTCCTTCTCTAACTTGCTTTTCCAAATCCTTTTTGAGGTCTTCCACGGCCTGAGACCAGTTCATGTTTTCCTTGGAGGCTTTTGATGTAGGCTCTTTGACCTTGTTGAGTTCTTCTGGCTATATGTTTTGGTCTTCTTTGGCACCAAAGAAAGATTCCAAAGTCTGAGTCTGAATCTGAGTCCATTTTCTTGGCCTGGACATGTTCCCAGCCAACTTACTTGCCCCTGAATGTTTCATTGGGGTATGACTGCTTGTAGAGTAGAGAGTACTTTGTCCCAAGGTTGAGGGGCTCCACTGTTGTTTTCAAAGCTACACAGCAAGCTCTGCCACACCAGTGCTCCTCCTTCCCCAAGAACCTCCAACCCTGACCAGACTCAGATCTAAGCTGGCTCTGCACTCCCACTCAGATCTGCCACTTAATTCCTCCCACCAGGTGGGCCTGGGGCCAGAAGCAACTGTAGCTGTAGTTCTGTAGCTGCACCTACTCCACTGCCCCCAGGTCAGTGGCCAAACCGCGAACTCCTTTCACTCTGTCCCAGAAGCTTTTTCCACTAACCTTCCCTGTTGTCTTTGGTGTTGGTGGGTTGGGAATTCTGGTAACTGCCACAGCTCACTGATTCAGGATGCTAGGGCCTGTTCCTCTAAGCTCTGGGTCTGATTGGTCTGGGCACAGCCTATGCTGGGCTCTGCTCTGCTCCGTTCCCAGCTCCATGCGATAGACCTTACCCCATGACCATCCAGGTTGTCCTGGGTTGGAGCCCTGCTTCCCTCTGCTATTTTGTGGGTTCTGCAGTTCTAG
Source organism: Trichosurus vulpecula (assembly GCF_011100635.1). Lineage (NCBI taxonomy): Eukaryota > Metazoa > Chordata > Mammalia > Diprotodontia > Phalangeridae > Trichosurus > Trichosurus vulpecula. The sequence continues at coordinate 383,598,906 of NC_050574.1, forward strand.
AATTTGTTCAGAGCCACTTTTATAGATGTTTGGAGGGACCTGGGGGAGGAGCTCATGCAAGTCCCTGCTTTCCAGCCACCATCTTGGCTCCACCTACACGTCTTTTTTTTAAAGATTAATTTATTTATTTTTAGTTTTCAACATTCATTCCACAAGATTCTGAGTTACAAATTTTCTCCCCATCTCTACACTCCTCTCCACCCCAAGGTGGCATGTATTCTGATTGTCCCTTTCCCCAGTCTACCCTCCTTTCTATCATCCCACTCCCCAACCTTATCTACTTCCCCCTTACTTTCTTTTGGGGCAAGATAGATTTCTATACCCCATTGCCTGTATATCTTATTTCCCAGTTGCATGTAAAAAAAAAATTCTAACATTTGTTTTAAGAGCTTTGAGTTTCAAATTCTCTTCCTTCTTCCCTCCTCATCCACGTGCCTTGAGAAGGCAAGAAATTCAATATAGGTTATACATGTATCATTATATAATAGTCGTGTTGTGAAAGACCAACTATATTTCCTTCCATTCAATCCCATCCCTCATTTATTCAATTTTCTTCTTCGATCCTGTCCCCTTTCAAAAGTGTTTGCTTCTAACTACCCCCTCACCTAATCTGTCCTCCCTTCTATCATCCCCTGCTCTTATCCCCTTCCACAGGAAGGATCTAGGTTATCTAGGATAAGATAACCAATTGAATGTGTATGTTATTCCCTACTTAAGCCAAATCCGATGCCAGTAAAGTTTACTCATTCCCTTTAGCCTCCCTTCCTACCCTTCCATTATAACGGTGTTTTCTTGCCTCTTTTATGTGAGAAAATTTACCCCATTCTATCTTTCCCTTTCTCCTTCTTCCAATATATTGCTCTCTCAACCCTTAATTTTATTTTTTAGATAAAGTCACCCTGTGCCCTATGTCTATATATAGGTATATTCCCTCAACTATCCTAATACTGAGAAAGGTTTCATGAGTTACAAATACCATTTTTCCATGTAAGAATGCAAACAGTTCAACTCAGTAAGTACCTTATGATTTCTCTTTCCTGTTTACCTTTTCATGCTTCTCTTGATTCTTGTGTTTGAAAGTCGAATTTTCTATTCAGCTCTAGTCTTTTTATCCAGAATGCTTGAACATCCTCTATTTCATTGAATATCCACTTCCCCCCTTGAAGTATTTTACTCAGTTTTGCTGGTTAGGTGATTTTTGATTTTAATCCTAGCTCCTTTGACCTCCAGAATATCATATTCCAAGCCCTATGATCCCTTAATGTAGAAGCTGTTAGATTTTGTGTTACCCTGACTGTGTTTCCGCAATACTCAAATTGTTTCTTTCTGGCTACTTGCAATATTTTCTCCTTGATTTGGGAACTCTGAAGTTTGGTTACAATGTTCCTAGGAGTTTTCCTTTTGGGATCTTTTTTCAAGAGGTGACCAGTGGATTCTTTCAATTTCTGTTTCAGTTCCTGGTTCTAGAATATCAGGGCAGTTTTCCTTGATAATTTCTTGAAAGATGATGTCTAGGCTCTTTTTTGATCATGGCTTTCAGGTAATCCAATAATTTTCAAATTATCTCTCCTGAATCTATTTTCCAGGTCAGTGGTTTTTCCAATGAGCTATTTCACACTGTCTTCTATTTTTTCATTCCTTTTATTCTGTTTTATAATATTTTGATTTCTCCTAAAGTCATTAGCTTCCATTTGCTCCATTCTAATTTTTAAGGAATTATTTTCTTCAGTGAGTTTTTGGACCTCCTTTTCCATTTAGCTAATTCTGTTTTTTAAGACATTCTTCCCACTGGCTTTTTTGGAGCTCTTTTGCCATTTGGGTTAGTCTATTTTTAAGGTGTTATTTTCTTCAGTATTTGGGGGTGGGGGTCTCCTTTAGCAAGCTGTTGACTTGTTTTTCATGATTTTCTTGCATCCCTCTCATTTCTTTTCCAAATTATTAATCTACTTTTCTTATTTGATTTTCCAAATCCTTTTTGAGCTCTTCCATGGCCTGCAACCAATTCATATTTTTCTTGAAGGCTTTTGGTATAGGATCTTTGACTTTGTTGTCTTCTTCTAGCTATATGTTTTGATCTTCTTTGTCACCAAAGTAAGATCCTATAGTCTGAGTTTTTACACTGCCTGCTCATTTTCCCAGCCAATTACTTGACTTTTGTGATCTTCGTCAAGGTGTGACTCTGCTTCCAGAGTGGAGAGTGCTCTGTCCCAAGCTTCAGGGGTTTTGCACCTCTGTTTTCCAAGCTACTTGTAGGGATCTGTAAATTTTCAGTTCTTCTGAGGTGGTATGATCCAAGGATATGTGTTAACTCCTCTAGTGGACTGGCTCTGGTCTGAGAGTGACCTCAAGCCTTGGAAGCTTTGAACTTTTCTGCTTTGGAACTGCCAGGAGGACTCCCACTCCACAACCACCACAAGCTCTGCCACACCAGCACTCTTCCTCACCCCAGGACCACCAACCAGGACTGCAACCCAGATCCAAGCAGGGCAAAGCAAGGGAATCCTGCCTCATCACCAGCAAAGAGATCCCTGCATTCCTCCTCTGATCAGCCACTTGATCCCTGCACTGTCTATGGGCCTGGAGCTCAGAAGATGCTGCTGCTGCAGCCACCTCTGCCTGACCATGCCTTTCTCTCACCCAGGTCCAACAGAGTTTTCCCACTGACCTGCTAAGTTATCTTTGGCATTTGTGGGCTAAGAAGTCTGGAAACTGCCACAGCTCAATGATTCAGTGCCTTGAGGCCTGTTCCACCTGGTCTGCTTCAGCCTGGTCTGTGCTTGCACAGCCCACACTGGGCTCTGCTTTGCTCCCAGCATGGTGCAATAGACCCTTCCCAGCGACCATCCAGGCCATCTTGGGCTGGAGGCTTGTTTCACTCTGTCATTTTGTGGGTTCTGTAGCTCTAGGGTTTGTTTAGAATAATTTTACAGATGTTTGGAGGGATTTGGGGGAGAGCTCAAGCAAGCTCCTTCCTTCACTTGGTCATCTTGGCTCTGCCCCTCTAGAATTTACACATTGTAATTGAATATTTGTTCTGCTATAGGTAAAACTTCTTCTATCTCATTGTAATGCAAAAACTCAAAATAAGCAAAACCAAGCCCACTCTAATTGAGATTTATTACGTCAATCTACCTAGTCCTTAGCTAGACTGGTTTCATAGTATAATCAGTTACTTTAAAACTAAAGAGGTTTGAATTCTGATCTTAGCTCTATAACAAATATGTGTGTTTTCTAATGACTTTGTCAGTACGCATACAGCTGCTAGAGACACAGGGTCTTGTTACTCTCTGATTATCAGTTGGAAATGTGAAGAGAAAACACTGCCTTAAGTGATCCTCTGTCTCTCAATGCTCCCTTTACCCTTTGGCATCATCTGCAGATATCTGAATGAATGTATTAGCTCTTTACATACAACTGCAATCAGATTAGAAACTTTATGAGTATCAGGAACTACAACTTATGGCACATTTGTTATAAGACTTTTGGCTCCCACTTTGGGGTCCTGCATAGACTACCAATATATGTAGCGTAACAAGTATCCACACTATATAAATGTGTGTATATATGTATCTATATAAATGTTAAAATGTGTGTATATATATATATATATATATATATATATATATATATATATCCACACATGTGTGCATATGTATACGTGTGTTTGTGTACATATGAGTATGTGTCTATATATTTGTGTATGTGTATACATATACATACATATACATATACACATACACACAGATATATACGTGTGTGTGTGTATATCTATATCTATATGCATATAGATACACACACACATATCAACAACTCTTGACTTCCATGTCATGAGACCAAAAGAGTGGCAGATTAAATCCTTTTCCAAATTTGATTAAATTTTAGAAACCTTATAAAAGAGCAGTTGAACATTAGATGTAGAGTGATTACAACTGATTCCACAGGACAAAAATGAAAAAGCCCAGTGAATTGGTATACTTATGAATGAACACTTGCCAGTTAACTAACATTTAATAAGTCCCTACATTGTGCTAGCCACTGTGCTAAGCCCTGACCATTCAAAGAAAGGCTAGAAACAGTCTGTGTTCTTGTAATCACAAGCTAAGTAGGACTTTTCACCATTTTTTCTTGTGGAGTGCTTCTCAGCACTAAGGACACCAAGTGCCTTTGATTGAGCCTTGTCTTTGATTGAATCAAAAGTCTTTGATGACCTGCTTAAGTCACAAGAAAGCCTAAGTCACATGAGTTTGAGTCACATGGTCGTGACACCCTCTATGGGCTGACCTTGAAGAAGTGTGTGTGTGTGTGTGTGTGTGTGTGTGTATATACACATACACACATACACACATATATACATATATATACACATATACATATATATACATATATACACATATATATACACATATACATATACACACATATACATATATATACATATACATATACATATATACACACACATATATATACACACATATATGTATATATACACATATATATACACATATATACATGTATATGTATATATACATATGTGTATGTATATACACACATGTATGTGTGTATGTGTGTACATGTATGTATGTGCATCTGTGTGCATGTATGTGTGTATATATATATGTGTGTATATGTGTGTGCATATATGTATGTGTATATATATATGTGTGTGTGTGTGTATCTGTGTGTGTGTACTCTGAGGTTAGCATTTTGCTTTGGAGGATCACTCATTGGAAGAGTGTTCATATGATTTGGCCAGATGAGACTCTGAGTAGCCATTTTGAAAACCCAGATGTTGGTGCTTCTCTCTCTCTGGTAACTATGTATATATTGCTATGGATAGACAGTTAGAAGCCCTGTCTACTGGTTTGTGTTATTTGCTCTGTTTATGTAATTTCTGCTTGTAATTTCTGTTTGTGTTTTCTCTGAAGTTCGGGGTGCTGACTTTTTCTCATGAACTAAGTGAATGATATATGTATGTTTAATTAATGTGAGATTACAAACCCCTTAAAGTTGCTTTCCTTAGAAAAGCAGATCAAAGAAGCTGTGCTAGCGGCCCTCCTGTGTGCAGGTTTTATTGGCCTTACGCCTCCACAGCACAATGTAGGCAACATTGTTGTTATAGTTCTCAAAGAGCTTACATTCTAATCAGGGAGATAACAAGAAACAAACGTCTATACAGAATAAATTGGGAATGAGTAAGTCTCAAAGTGAAGGCACTAAAAATAAAGAGAACTGGGAAAGAGTTCTTGGAGAAGTTGGGGCTTTAACTGAGACTTGAAGAAAAAAGGAGGGTGGTATACAAGAGATTTTACATAATATGGAATAAAAAATAACTTAACTAAGAATTTAATAATAACTTAAATAACTAGAAAGACATTCAGTATTGATGACTGTGCAATCCAAGTATATTTAAAAAAAAGAAAGTTACCCAAATTGATTTGAGATTTAGCACTACACAAATCAAACTACCAAAAGGGTATTTTAGAGTTAGACAAAATAACACAAAATTCACTTGAAAGAACAAAAGAAGTTGAATATCATATGTTTTTTTTTGTTTTTTTTTCTTTTTTTTTTCTTTTTTTTTATTTTTTTTTTTATTTTTTTTTGAAGTTGAATATCAAGGTTAATTATGAAAAAGTAGAGGAATGAATGAGAACTAGCACTTCCAGACCCCAAACTATATTATAGTGCTGTAAGCATTGAAACTATTTGGTACTGGTTTAAAAAGTAGGAAAGTAGGCCCATGGTAGATTATGCTAGAATGAAATGGAAATAATAATAGTGTTCAAACTACACCAAATATATACTATATATACACAATATACTATATACACACACATATGTGTGTATATATATAATACATATGTACATACACACACACACACACACACACACACACACACACACACACACATATATATATATATATATATATAATACAAAACACCAATTACCTAGGAAATAGCTCCTTCTATGAGAAAGACACCTGAAAAAATGGGAGGCAAAAATTGGATATTAAATGAAATACTACTCATTCAAAATGATTATATGACATGAATTTTCAGTCATACTATAAAAAGTTAGAAGAGAAAAAAGTTAGAAGAGAAGCAGATCGTATACCATTCCTATCTATGGTTTAGGTATTGAATTCTTCTTTTTGGGGGAGGGGGAGATTTTTAAAGCAGAATTTATTAATCAAGTTCTGGGCAGCATAACAAGATAAATAAAACATGTGTTCAAGTCTTTATATTTCATTAAACTCCTTTCCAGAGAGGTTGCCTGAATCAAGTATTGGGATTAAAGTACTGTGAGAGTGGGCTGAGAATAAGTTTGGAGAAAATATTCCCTTGACTGAGGATCAAAGACTTGGAGCCTAAAGGAACCTTAGAGGTCACAGAGTCTAACACCTCCTCTTTGAAGATAATGCAACTGAAACGTCAAGGCATTTAATCCAGCTCTAAAACACACTTCCCAAACTGCTGACAGGAGTAGTTTAAGAAGGAAGCAAAACAAAGTGCAAATTAGACAGTAACAACAAGAGTTGGCTTAGAAGACCCTCTGACATAATTGAAATTTTGTACACAGGGAAAAGTGGTAAAGTTTGGATAAATGCTGGGTCAATATCATCCATCAAATCTTCTCTGCCTCATCATAGACTCTGAGATGGGAGGAGGTAGAAGAGCCTTGGCATCAGCAGGTTTCTTCCATCAAGCACCAAAGAGGCACTGCATGTGTATTTGGTGAGGAGGACAGGTCACCTGAAAGGGCCAAGCCCTAGGGTAATACATTCAACGTCTCAACCTCTTGCAAGCTACCAACAAGTTAACAGAAGCACACCTGGAGAAGATGGTGGGACAAAGAGGAGACTGGGGAATAACACTCCTCATGGCAATGGCACACTCACTCCTCCTTCCTTCAGGAGACTTTCATATTATCTCCCACCTCAAGCTGTATGTTAAATTGATACACAAAAGGAGAATATTCCCTACTCCAATTCTCCCATGTGCAACAGCTGAAGCTGACTGGTGAATTTTTGGAAGGGCAGCTTGAAAAGGTCAGAATGTAAACAGAGACACAGACCACCAGATTCACTTATGCTTGCTCTACCATGATACGGTTGGGCATCGAATTCTTAACTAAACAAAGGCTAAAGAGAATTGCAAAAGATAAAACAGGCAATTTTGGTTGTATGACGTGTAAAAGCTTTTGTTTTCATAAATAAAATTAATGTCATTCAAGTAAGAAGGGAAATGGTTGACTGGGGGAAATTATTGTGTCTTTAATAAGTGACTAATATAAAATAGATATACGTATTATACATGTGTGTACGCATATATATATGTATGTATGGGTATGTGTATGTGTACACGTACATGTATATGTCACGTCCACTTGAATTGTCTTAGGAAGATTTTGAAGATCACTTGGCAGGATAAGGTACACTGAGGTCCTTATTCAACTAAATTTCCAAGCATTCAAACTCTGCTTCAGAGAGTGCAACTCCGATGGGCTGGCCACATTGTTCAAATGCAAAACATACGCTTGCCAAAAGACTATTTTATGGAGAAGTCACACAGGGCAAATGTTCACATGGTGATCAGAAGAAACAATACAAGGACACTCTCAAGGTCTCTCTTAAGAACTTTGGAATTGATTGTGTGATATGGGAGAAACTGGCACAGGACAGCTCAGCATGGCATGCCCACATCAGAGAAGGTGCTGTACTCTACGAGCAAAGAAGAATTGAAACAGCTCAAAGGAAACACAGGATGTGTAAATTTAGAATATCCCCCCCAAATGTTTACATGGACTATCTGTGCCCAACCTGTGGTAGAGCATTCCATGCTTGTGTTGGTCTGATCAGCCACAGTCAAACACATTGAAACTTAACTGTAGCATAGTGATGTCATTTTGGTTCTCTTCAAGAGCAAAGGACAAGAACCAACCATTCTATACACACACACACACACACACACACATACATACATACACATACATATAGACACACATACATATATACATACATATACACACATATATATGTTCATACATATATATGGAGTCTATATCTATGCATATGTATACACACATGTGTGCACACATATGTGGAGTCTTTATATGTATATTTGTGTATGTGTGTGTGTGTGTGTGAGAGAGAGAGAGAGAGAGACAGAGAGAGAGAGACAGAGAGAGAGAGGGAGAGGGAGAGAGAGAGAATCCATATAAACTCGAGGTGGGTGTCTTTGTTCCAATTCAAAATAACAGACAAAATATATCTCCAGAGGGTAGCTATATCTCCTCAGGCTTATAAGAGCAACCCTGAGGGATTAGAGGTATTTCTTCTGATACCATCAGCTCGAACATATATTTTAGTGTGCTTTTCCTAATATAATTTGTCAAAAACAGGTCATACCTCCTCAATATAATCAGTACCAATGATCAGTATCCTACTATAAATTTAACCCTGGGCAGCTAGATGGCACAGTGGATAGAACACCAGACCTGGAGTCAGGAAGACTCACCTTCCTAAGTTCCAATGTGGCCTCAGACACTTACTAGCTATATCATCCTGGATACGTCACTTAACCCTGTTTGCCTTAGTTTCTTCATATATAAAACTAGCTAGAGAAGGAAATGGCAAACCCTTCCAATATCTTTGCCAAGAAAACCCCAAATGGGGTCATAAAAAGTCGGACACAACTGAAAAACAACTAAATAACAATAATCGATTTGATTTCTGAATCAATTGATTTCTTCTCAGTTAACTCAACCAATTAATATCACCTAGCTTTTACAAAGAGATATCTGCTGAAAAGTTATAGCAGGAACCAAAATACAAGAACATTCTCCTAAAATGGAATCAAATGGACTGGTTAGTGCCCTTTTTAATATACTCTCCTAATGTGAGAAATTATTGTCTCTGGAATTAATAATTAATGATTGTATTAGGACCAAGATTTTTCTCCTTTTCTACTTCCTCATCCAGAAACCAACCAACATGGGAAATCTTAGGCAGAGATTTACCCAGACCGAGATCTAATCAGACAGTAAAAGAAATTCTCATTTTAGGCTAATGTGTGCATTCCTGTGAATTGTGTTTGCTTGGACAGGTCTGGGAATTGTTGATCCTCCTTTTTTTCAGGCAGGTGCTATGGAAATTAATATCTCTTTCACCAAGATTTTGGTTATCCAAATCATGTCCCCATAGCCTTCATTGTAATATAGACCAGTCTCTTGCTGTAATATTCATTTTGTCTTTGATTGTTGACCAATCAGAGTTTATTGCCACCTTAGGAACATCTACTTTTCAAAGGGCACATAAACTGTGAGCGCACTCTCATAAGGGGACTTTGGTCTAGGAGAGATGGCCATATGACCATCTTTTATTAATAAACATGCTAGCAGAGCCAGAGTCCTTCATTCTACATCATTATACACTTCTAGAAGCAGGCTGACCACATCCCCTGAGTCCTTACTGGCCTCCCATCATGTAGACAATTAAGAGAAATATATAAGACTAAAAGTCATCCCCCAATAGATAACTGGTAAAAGACTATTAATAGTTTTCAAGAAAATTGCACACTCTTAACAACCATATCAAAGAATGCTCCAAATTATCAATAGTAAAAGAAATGCACATTGAGTATGTAAAAAAATAGACAGTGATTTAGGCAGTATGAGATTTTACAAGTACCTTGAAAATGTTGCAAGATTATAAAGGCATTATAAAAAAAGTTGTTACTATTACTATTATATTTGTGCAATGCTGAGTTCATTCACAATAATATCGCAGAGATTTTTCAAATGGTTCATTTCTTTAATTTTGTATGTTATCCTTCATTTGATTCATATTTTTAGTCTTTTTCTAATTTAAATAGTTTTGTGTCATATTGACTATTTTACTGATGGATTTTCCTGGAGAAAGTCTGAATTCAAGGAACCTATAAACCACTGACTGATAATAACAGTTATACTTTGCTTTTATAAGACATTTTTATCTCAAGATATCAAAGCACTTTTCAAACTATAGCTATAATTATCTCCATTATGCAAAAGGATAACTACAGAGCTATGAGACTGAGTGACTTATAGCAAGTGATTGACAAAGCTAGAAGTAGAATTCCTGATTCCCATTCCTCTGCCCTGACTCCTAGACCATAACAGTGTTAGGAAATAAAACCATCAAAAATAGATTCTCAGGAGGTTCAAAATTGAGCATAACAAATTGAAACAGCTCTGAGATATTACCTCCTACCCCCTCAAAGTAGCAAAGATAATTAAAGAGAAATAGTAAATGTTGGAAAGACTGTAGGATGACAAATACACTAATATAGTTTTAGTGGAACTGTGAATTCAACTGTTTTGAAAGAAAAAATTCAGAATTATGGGAGAATATTCACTCAACTGTTCATTCCTTCAGCCTAGCCATCCCATTACTGGGCACATATCCCTAGGAGGTCAAAGACAGCAAAGGGGGAAAAAAGAGGCCCATATAAACTAACTGTTCTTAGAAATACTTTTTAAGGTAGCAAAAAACTAAAAGCAAAGTGAGTGTGCATTAAGAGAAATTGCTAGACAAGTTGTGATATTTGAACGTAATGGACCACAAGGAATTGTACCATAAGGAAAAATGGATGTCAAGAATTCAGACACATATCAAGACTTGTATGTGCATCATCACTGTAAACTAAGCAGAATCAGGAGAATATGCAAAATAATTACAATAATTTAAAATGATGCTACTTGGCATTAAGCTTTCATTATACTCAATTACCCATCATTGCTGGGAACTGTGGAAGTGGAATGAAGTATATACTAACAAAAGTTGTTTGTTACTCCATAAATAGGTTTTGCTTCAATGTTCTTTGTTTCAAAGAATGCTTCAATAATGTAGAGACTCTCTTTGAGTAGGAAATGATTGTGCTACAAAAATCAAAGGCAACAATAAAACTTTTTATTAAAAAAAGAATTATTCATAAATGATGTGCTAGTCACTATACCAAATGGAAACAGACCACTCCCTTCATTGAATATATCTATCTGGCAAGAGACAGGTGAGGATGCTATTGCTTGCAGCTTTCCATCCAACATTTTAGTTAAGACTGACTTTTACAGGATATCGTTTTCTTCAAAAATTTCCTTTGGAAATGACGTTATCTAAAACTAATATTGTAGCGATTATAAGCTTTTCCTACAGAATGTACATTTAGCTTTAACTGACTCTCCCTAATGCACATCCACCCCTTTTTTTCCTCCTATAGCATTAAATTGCACCAGAGCAAATTTTAGTAGTCAAGAATAATTCATATTGGTGTTTAATAATATCACAGCAAAGTGAATGCTTATATCAAAATTTTAAAAATCTTTTATTTAATAAAATGGATATCTAAATAGAATATGCTGACTTCAAAAGTAGGGTCAGCATTGTTAAAATAATTTTTAGCCAAGTTTCTGGCAGTACAATGAATCCTACTATAGGATGAGATAATCTAATATTCTATTTCATCAATATATACACTTTTTAATACAGTATTTCTGGTTAGGAGTACCTAGTTATGCTTAGACAGCAGTGACTCTCAATAAATGGTCACACATTCCAGATACTGTCCCCTAACCCCACCCAACTCCTAGAGTGCACCAGCTGTATTTAATTCCTCCCTGAAAACTCCCTCATGAACCAGAGCCAACTCAGCTTTTAGTCACACCATTTCCCAGAAACCAGACTTGCCAAGGTCTCCAGTAACACCTTCACTGCCAAAACAAAAATGGTATTTCTCCATCTTGACACTCTTTGACCTGTCTATTGAACTTGATGCTGCTAAAACCAGTTTCCAATGAGTTTTCTCATTGTCCTCGTTTTACAATGCCCTTCCCTTATTCAATGCAATTACTTTCAGTCCAGCCTTGTGCCTTTGTAACTTGCTCTCCTCCTTTGTACCTGAATCGTTGATTTCCAGTAGTTTGCCTATCATTTGTAGATGAATAATACTCAAATCGATTTCTGTGTTCCCTGCTTCTGGCATCTCTCCATCATTCCTCTGCCCTCTATCTACAGGCCTCCAACTTCTGAATCAAATAGGCAAAGTTATTCAAATGGTCATGTCAAATTTAATACAGTAAGAATTATAAATCACAATTCCTACCTAGCATAGTGCCTAGCACATGGTGTACATTTCAGACATATTATTTGGCACTTAGCTGGTTTTACATGATCCAGTTTTGTAGTTAAGATGGCCAAAATTGAATCAATTGGATCATGATCAGCTTATTTCATCTGTGACCAAATCAGATTGGCTAATTAGTAATTATGTAGTTATCATTGTGCCTGAATAAAATCAAATTAATTTAATTAATTCTACAACTGTAGAAAAATTTAAAGACTGAATATAGGGTGATATTATTATAGACAGGGATATAAGAGATAAATGGCTAATCCTTTTGGTCAGACAAAAATTTAGGATTGTATGTTGAACTAATACGTGACCTAATCAGCTGTTCAGAAAATTAATTTGATTTTATTCAGGCACAATGATAACTACATAACAAATAAAATCAAATTAATTTAATTAATTCTACAACTGTAGAAAAATTTAAAGACTGAATATAGGGTGATATTATTATAGACAGGGATATAAGAGATAAATGGCTAATCCTTTTGGTCAGACAAAAATTTAGGATTGTATGTTGAACTAATACTTGACCTAATCAACTGTTCAGAAAATTAATTTGATTTTATTCAGGCACAATGAAATGTATACTATGTGCTAGGCACTATGCTAGGTAGGAATTGTGACTTATAATTCTTACTGTATTAAATTTGACATGACCATTTGAATAACTTTGCCTATTTGATTCAGAAATATTGCACTGTCATGGCCTAACATAGTATATATAGAAATAAGAAATCAGATTTGGTACACGACATGCAGTTAATTGCAGATTCAAACAAGGACTTAAAATGTATAAACAAGCAAAAGTTAAAGATAATATGGATGTTTGTTTTTTCTTCTCCTTGGGAGATGAGTTATAAGTTAATGTATTAGCATGAGGATGATGAACAGGGAACCTTTAAAATAGATGGGAAACTCAAATGAGTTTGAATTGTTGATAATACTTGCTTATAAGTCTTCCAGAAGAACACAAGTCAAAAAACCTGAACACCATAATATAAGAAATACTACAAGAAAAATGTCCAGAACTTCTGAACACAGAAAATGAAATTCTAATTGAAATAATGCATAGATTGCCTCCAGGAAAAAAAAAACCAAGGCTGAAAAATCCAAAACACATAGTGGTTAACTTTATAAATTCGATTTTTAAAAAAAAATTCTGCAAACAACCAGAAGATTTTCAAATACAAAAGATACAAAAATCAAATAACACAAGATTATTCTGCATTCACCAGAAAATGCAAGGGGGGATGGAATTACATGTCATAAAATACAATGCAAATCTGAGCTTAACCATAAATGAAAAAAAAGAAAGAATCACAATAATAAAGAGGTGTTCAAAATATTCTTAGAAAGAAAAACAGGCTTGAAGAGATTATTTGCTTCTTGAAAACACAAGACAACAGAAATGCAAGAGAGGCAAATGGGTCGTGCAAGGGAGGTAAACAAATACAGCAGCCAAGGTCAGAGTAAGAACAGAGAGACCCGTAATATACTTTTTTTTAAAATGTACACAAAGTGACATAGGTGAAGGCAGAAATAAGGTAGAAGAAGAGAGGCAGGACTGGAGCATTATGAATAGAACCTTGTGATGCCTTACCTACAGATGAATCATTGTGTTTTGTGGGACTGCATTACAAAAAAAATGAGAGTGTACATTGAAGAGGGGAATGTGTGATATGGTTGAGTAAAATTGATGGCTAGAAATAAAACAGTAATTCCTTTGGTCTCCCAATAAGAGAAGAGCCTGCATGGAAGTGAATGAGGAGAAGCAAGGAGGATTAAAAGTGGGGAGAGAGAGGGAAGCTGTGTTTTGGTGGTAGGAGGAGGTTCTACTGATGAATGTTCCTATGGATGAAGATGTTTCATGCAGGGAAATAGGAAATCTGTGCTGGGTTTTTTTCTGCAGAGATTTGGTACTTGAAAAGACCACTTGTCCTGTCTCAAGGAGCAAAGAAGACAACTGGGGCTAACTGGTGCCTAGGGGAGTCAGAGATCATGGACTCAGGGGAATAGATATTTAGCTAAATAGAAAAGGAAGGTGACCAGGGAAGTGGTGTATATGACAGATGGACCACAAAATCAGGTATGTGGGCAGGTGAAGGAGAGTGTCCTGTGATAGGGTAGTGTACAATCTGTCTTCCATAGGAATTGGTGCTTTTCTGGGAATAAAGTACAATGGAAAAGGGAAAATGGAAAGCCCTAGAAGACAATGTCAAAATACTTTAGAGGGGAGAGCCTTGAATAGATATTGTTGAAGTTTCAAAACAAGGAGCAATTAAAGTAACTAAAGAGACTTAGTATTATGTTTCAAGTAGAAGTTTAAAAAATCACAAATTTAAAAAGGAGAACTTTAAATGTGAATATATTAAATAATCCAATAGATTGTTTAAAAGATTGGATCAAAAACCTACAATCTATTACTTATGAGCAACACATTTAAAAAACAAAGATGTAAACAGAGTGAAAATGAGGGGCTAAAAAATGTTTTACTATGCATCAAGTGACTCCAAAAAAAGCATGAGTTTCAATCATGCTATATTACAAAGCAAAACAAACATTCAACAAATACAAAGAGATAAACAAGGAAATTCATGGATATTGCAGAAATAAGTTTTGCATGACTTCATATGTATAATATGTATGTATTTCTTGCCTTTCCAACCATTGGGGGAAGGGCAGACAGGGAGAAAGAATAGGGAAATGAAAATAAAAATAAAAAGTCAATTTAAAAAATAAACTATATTATGCTGAAAGGAACTATAGACAAAAAAAACAATATCTGTATATACATGTATATGTTTCAAATGCATTAGCATCCAAATTCTTAAAGGAAACATTAACTGAGATACAGGAAAATATAGTGAAAAGAAACTTCAATATTCCTCACTCAGTTTGGGATAAATGTAACAGAAAAACAAATGGAAAAATATGCGACTGTAAAATATGCTAGAGAAACACTCTTTTAAGCAGAATTGCAAATATATACATGTATACATTTCTAACTAATGCATAGCACTTTTACAAAAATTAGGAACGTATTTAATGGCACAGAGATATTGCAAACAAGTATAAAAAGGCAGTAATTATAAATACATTCTTTATAGATTATAATTCAATAAAAATAGTCATTGGTTCAGAGACTGGAAAAAAAGACAGACCTAATGAAAACTTAACAATGAAATCCTAAGTAATGAGTGAGTCAAGGAAAATATCGTAGAAACAATTTTAAAATTACATGAAATGAAATGATAATGATGAAACAAAAAGCAGTCCTCAAAAGAAAATCATATCCCTGAAAAAGTTACATGGACAAAATAATAAAAGAAAGGATTAATGAATCAAATATGTATTTTTAAAAATTAGGAAGTCAACAAATAAACAAACTTAAAATAAGTACAAAAGAGGAGATATTAAAAGTATAGGAGAAACAGAAAAATTGCAAACAAGAAATAGAAATAAATGAAACTAAAAGTTGGTTCTTTTAAAAAACTAATAGAGTTGATCATTTTTAAGCTATTTAAAAAGAAGAGGGCAGAATATCAAATCAATAAAACTGCAAATGGGCCAGGTGAAATGACAACAAAAACAAAAGAAACAAAAAGAATAATCCGAATATACTATGCAGTTATATGCTAACAAAACTTAGAACACAAAGGAAATAGAACAATTCCTTCAAAACTGCCCAAACTATCAAAAGAAAGTATTGAGTCTCTTCTCCTCAGGAACTTTGTGTGTAAGTGTCAAAAGGAGGGATGAATGCCCAGGTGTGTTAGTATTTGTAACTATTTACTATTATTGCTATACTGCCTCAGTAATTACTCCATTCTAAAAGGTAGCTGATGACTTCTGGTTGATTACTTTGGGAGAATACACAAGATGGGGGCTCATGGGTACCAGTATTTGAAAGCATGACCCTTCTGGTTATCTCTGGTACACTGAGGGGAGTGTTATCCCACTGGAAACTTAAACTTACAGTACAATGGGACTTGGGAGACAAAACCAAAGGGCATTCTATAATGGTTTACTAGTACATGTCTAAAATTAAGGGAAAATGTTTTTTTCTTTTGATGAGAATATATTTATTCTGCCTCAGTAAGAGGGCAGGTATTGTGAAGGTTATGAATTCTATCATGTAATGAATACTTGAAAGAATAAAATTATCTTCTACTTAACTACAATATGTTCTTTGCCATGCTATTTTATCCCCAAATTTAGAATTGAAAAATTCTTCTAATCCTGGAGAAACATAAATCCATCTGAAGCATTATAAAGCCATCAAGGGAAATGTGGGATAATATTTTTACCTCTGAAGACACCACCACCAACATTGTCACCATGTGACTAGACAAAATACGTCTTTTATACAAAATTAAAGAAACATTTTCCAGTTAGAGTTAGTTCTTACCACTCCTGCCCCAGTTTAACTTGTTTTAGTTACAAGTCATCTATCTATAAAACTCCTTCCTCTGAACAGTTTTCTTCTTCTTTTTGCCTGATATTTAAAATCTGCAATAAAATATAAATGAGTAACAGCTTCCTGATAACCAGAAATTTCCATTTATATTTAACTTTATTTCAGTGTTCTTTTTGATTCCTCAAAGGACTTTCTCTTCCCATTTGGCATAATCCTAAATTGGTTTGAATCATATTCATCTTACATCTACTGGACCTGAAATTTGATACCAATGATAATTTGTGTTCTTTCATTACGGTAAACTACATATGATGACTTTAGCTCAGTAAGGCTGCTTTAGGGACAGGAATATTAATTTGGTTCAATATTCGTTTTCATTCCTATGCATATTCACCAATAAAACCAGTCATTTCAAGTGATCTTCTTACCCATATTGACATAGGGGGTATGGAAGACAGAATTTTTTCTTTATTTAAGTCCAAACAAAACAATGCATTTTTACTGGTGCTACCAATGCTTCAGCACCTATTTGACTTTTCTATTTTAACAATTCAACACAAAAGTATCAGTTAAAACCCTTGTGGTTATTTATTGTATGTTTTTTAATGTCTTATGCTAAAATTAAGTCATTCTATTTCAACATTGAGGAACCATTTCTAGGCTAACAGGGGCAATGGCAGTGTGACCCCCTTTGTATTCTATACCAAGGCATGTGTTTAGTAAAGACAGGAGTTAAGTTTCCTTTATTACTTAAACTATGGTTCTTATCTAGGGTTTCCTGAAAAGTACAAGGAGGAAGTAAAAGGCATTCATTTGGTGAGATTGGTAATTTATTTTCTCATTTAAAAGAAATGATAAACATAAAAGTCTCACAGGATATATTAACAGGACAACTTAAAACAATTCAGTAACAATTTATAATTATTGTTGTAAATGAGTATTTATATCTATTTATAACTCACAAACTGAGTTATAAATAAATTGGGTTATAAATTGGGTTAAATTTATACCCTCAGATTAGGAGGGATCCTTGCTAATATCTAAACCTCATCAGAACATAAAGCAATTTGCAGGATTTCTAATTAGGACTTTTAAATTCTACCTCAGCTCTAAACTGTCCAAACAACTGCTAGTACATACCTGATGGTAAAATTTCCAGACTTGGACCAACCCTCTTGTCAGTGGATGGCTTCTCCAAGAACACTGTAGTAGATGTCATGAACTATTATAATTCATCTCTGAGTAGATGGCACTAGGCCCTTTTCACCTTGACTTATAACCACTGTTCTTGCTATTTCATCTCAGTAAACATCCTTTTCTAAAAGATAATTGATGCTTTCTTGTCGATTAATTTGGAGAAGTACAGAAGATGGGGGCCCATGAGTGACACTACCAGAAAGCCTCCAAGCCTGGTCATATCCTTCTCAGAATAGATACTGAGAGCCAGAAAGAGCAAACATACAAAAAGAGAAAAGGTATCCAGGGGGTAGGCAAAAACTAACCCAATTAAGTCTCTTTGCACTAGCTTTGGTGACTATGATGCTGCACTGAAAAGAGCCAGCCCTTCCTTAGCACTCACTGGAAGAGTTAGAGTTAAATAATGCCAACTGGTGTATGTGAGGAAGGAGCCCATATTGGAAGATATCTCTTTGTTTGACTGATTCAGCTTCCTCCCCTGCCCTCTACCCTCGCTACCACTGTCACCACCACCACTGGCACAGGGTTGGAGAAGACCAACAGACCACACAGAGTATTCTACCTCATACCAAAATGCAAAGTGCTTTCAGAGGTACGTCACCACATGGCCAGATGCAATCCCCAAAGCTACTATGTAGTTAGCCAGTACCAGCAAGAGCAACTTGGAGAATGCCAGTGGGATGGCCCTGTTTATAACAAGTATAAGTTGAAATAAATATGCAGACATTGCTGCATTGATTTCTCATTCATGCCTTTATCTTCTGCAGATCAAATTACTGTAATGCTTGGCTTATTGGTCTGACAGGAAAATAAAATATGAAGTTTCATCTTGTGCAAAAATTTTGTTGCTAACACATTATTTTTTAAAAGCACAATCATATTTCACATATCTTGACATTGCTATACCTATTATTTATGAAAAAAACAACTCTAAGAAATTATAACTGACCTCTACATACTTCCTGGTTAGATCATAATCAGATAAATAAATGTCAGTGTTCTTGAACAAGGAAATTAATGGAATTAATAGTGATTGCAAAATCAAAGATGTAGCAGTCTCTGTGTGACTGAGGCAGAGCACAGGTACTCATGGGAATTGAGGAGATTAAAAAATCCCTGAGTATGAGGTCAAAAGATGATCATGATGCCACTTGATACATATGAGAGAGAGAGCCCATGCTGGTAGATCATGAGGTCAGAAAGGAGAGGAAAAACTACTGAACTCATTAAGGAAGGACAGAGAATGTCCTTGGGTTCTACACATAACAGCCATCAAGCTCTGGATTAAATTGACTAGCATGAACTGCAAAGGAAGAAGTTTTCTTAGTGAAAATGATTGAAGGAGGATCCTGAGGTGGCAATGGGAGTGAAAAGTATTCTGATTTTTCCCACTACAACCAGTGAGTCCGAGAGTATGAGGTGAAATGTAACCAAGATTGGAAAGGGTAGCAAGAGAAGTGGCTATCATTTGGAAGACGTCATGTCTCAGTAAGAGCCAAACAAAGAAAAGAGTGAGAAAGAAACAAATTTATGAAGAGAAGTTTGTTCATTATGGAGCAGTATCTCCAAGGAGCACAGAGGAAAGAACAGTCAAATTTTCTGGGAGACTGGGGCAGGGGATGGTGGCAAAAAGTGGGGTGGAGGTAGATAAATGAGTAGAAGATGTGAAAAAGATTATTATAAAATAGCCAGGAACTCAGAATAACTGGGGTGAATGAGTATAACAGGAATAGAGTACATTAACCAATATGTAGAGCATGTAGATGTGACATCAGTTGTTGGAGAGAAGTCTGTACTTTTCAAAGTCAGTCTTCCCTTGAGATTCAGCCTTCTGGCAGATGATGATAGGAGGAACGTACCTTGCACATCCTAAGGAAGGCCTTGGGGAACAAGAAATGGAAGAGATTTTTTTTTCTGGAGAGGACAACTATGTGGTAGAGATGTTCCTGGCACAGGGCACCATTGTAGACAACACCCCCCTAAGTGTGGTACAGGAAATGGCCTGAGAAAATAGCCCAGGCATGCCAGGTGATAGGGATATTTCCACCGTCACCACCATCACAACCATGTGGCCCAGTGCTAGAGACAGCACTGGCTCAGGTCTTCATGGGAAGAAACCTGGTGGGCTGTAGGGGTCCACCTGCTCTAGTATTCAGTCTGGCCCTGGTAAGAGCCTTGATTGTTTACAAAATTTTAATTTTATATAATCAAAGTTGTCTATTTTGTCTTCTGTGACCCTCTCTATCCACTGTTTGGCAATGAACTCTTTCCCTATCCATATGTTCTCATCATTTGTTTATGATGTAATTTTTTTATCTAAATCATGGATCCATTTGGGACTTAATTTGTCATATGATATGAGGTATTAGCCAAAACTTAATTTCTTCCAGAGTACTTTCTAGTTTTAACAGGTTTTATCAAATGGTGAATCTTTATTCTCGTAGATGAGATCTTTTACTTTATGATACCTCAGGCTACTTGACTCTTTCTCTTCTTGAATCCAGGCTTCATACTAAGGGAATGCAAGTATATATACATGTATATGTATATATATATGTATGTATGTATGTGTGCATGCATGTATATGTATGTACATATGTAAAATTCCCTCAACAATCCTAACATCCCAATTCCTCAATTTACTAATTTCCCATGACCTACTTTCACCACACCTGAGCTATTCAGAAAGATAATCATACCCTTAATCTTGCCATCACTCAAAAGTACTCCACATTCATACTCCTGAACTCTGAAATTACTTTATCTGATCATAATCTATTGTATTTCCACATCTCCCTCTGTCTTGAAACCCAGTTCTTTATCCTCACCGTGACCTTCAATTGCTTCACTCTTCAGTTCTTTCCCAGATCACCTTTGCACTGGCTATATTCTCTTCCCTTTCCCATCGTGACCTCTGGGTGACCAATTCAATTCAGCTCTGTCCTCTTCTCTTGAATCCCTTGACCCTTTACTGAATTGAGCATTTTGCATACCACTCAGATGTCTTCTGTAATGATCTCATCCTTCACCTGTTTGACATGATGAGAGGCCCTTCTTTGCAAGGCAAAAACCTCTACATGCACAAGTGATTCTATTCCATCTCCTCTTTTCAAGCAGAATGCCCCCTTGATCATCCCCATCTTCTCACTGTAAATCACTCCCATTCTACTGATTTCCCTACTGCCTATAAACATGCCCATGTTTCTCTCATTCTCAAAAAACAAAAACCTCACTTAATCTATCCATCCCCACTAGTTATATATTTCTATATCTCTCCTTCCGTCTGTGGCTAAACTTCTTGGAAAAGTCATCTACAATAGTTATATCTCTACTTTCTTTTCTCATACTCTTCTGATTTCATCATTTAACAGAGAATGCTGTCTCCAAAGTTTCCAATGATATATTAATTATAATTAATTGATTTATTAATAAATTAATTGAAATGTGATGTCATTTTCTCTTTCTTGACCTCTTCAGTCTTTGACAGTTTTGACCACCTTCTCCTTAATAGGCTCTTCCCTCTAGGTTTTTGTGACATTGCTCTATCCTGGTTTTTCTCCTACCTGTCTTAGCACTCCTCTCTCTCCTTTGCTAGATCTAGGTCACCTGGGTGCTGCCCAAAACTCCATCTTGGCCCCTTTTATCTTCTTCATCTACAATATTTTACTTGCTGATCTCATCAGATCATATAGTTTAACCAGAACATTCTCAGAACTACTTGTGTAGTCCTAACCTCTTTCCAGTCTCACATCTCCAACTTCCTCTTAAACATATAGAATTGGATGTCTCAGATATCTTAGAATCAACATGTGCAAAACTGAACTCATTGTCTTTTTCCCCCAAACCCTCCCCTCTTCCTAACTTCCCTATAACCGTCTAGGGTGTCACCACCCTCCACATCACCCAGGTTCATAATCTCAGTGTTATCCTCAGCTCCTCACCCTATCTCACCTCCCATATAGCATCAGTTGTCAAGTCCTACAAATTCTATTTTTGCAACATCTTTCATATTACTACCTTTTCTCCTCTGACACTGTCACTACCCTGCCACACACCCTGATCATTTCACACCTGAATTACATAATAGCTTTTCTGGCTCATCTACCTGCTTCAAGCCTCTCCCCATTCCAATCCATCATCAGCTCATTAATCAAATTGATCTTTCTAAAATACGTCTGACTACATCACCCCTTATTGAATAAACTCCAGTGGCCATTTATTATCAACAAGATAAAAAATAAAATCCTCTTGCTTTTAAAGCCCTTCATAACATGGCCCCTTTCTACCTTTCCAGTTTTCTTATTATGCCTTACTCCCCTCCATGTACTCTGTGATCCAGTGACATTGGCCTCCTCCCTGTTCCTCACACAAGAGGCTCCCCCTCCCAACTCTGAGCATTTTCACTGACTGTCCCTTAACACAGAACCCTTTTCTGCCTCATATCTACCTCCCAGCTTCCCTGAAAGTCTCAACTAAATCTTACCTTCTGCAAGAACCCTTTCCCAGTATGCCTTCCTTCTGAGATTACCCCCCAAATATCCCATATATATCATTTACATGTTGTCTCCTTCACTAGACTTTGAGGTCTTTAAAACAAGGGACCATTTTTTCCTTTCTTTGTATTCCCATTGCTTAGCACTCTGTGTGGCACATATTAGATACTTAACAAACGCTAGTTAAGACTGACTTTTCCTTCAGTTCCATTGATCAGACTCTCTATCTTGTTGACAGCTGCTTTATAGTATATTAGTACTGATCTGGTACTGATAGGCTCCCTTCCTTCCCAGTTATTTTCATTATTAAAATACTTTACCTTTTGTTCCTCAAGATGAATTTTGTTATAATTTTTTTCTAGCTTTAAATAATCTTTTGGTAGTTTGGTTGATGTGGCACTGAATAAGTAAATTAATTTAGGTAGATTTTCATTTTTGTTATGTTGGCTCAACCTAACCATGAGCCATTAAAATTTCTTCAATTGATTAAATTTGTGTTTCAGTACAGAGTACTTTGTAGAGACAAGATGGAGTAAAGGGAGGGCCTCGCCCAACCTCTCCCAAATTTCCTTCTAAATGACATTAAAATAATGTTTCAAAATAAGTTCTGAAGAGACAAAACCAACAAAAGGAGAGGAGAAAAAGATTTTTCAGCATAAGAAAGCTTAGAAAGTCAGCAAGAAAGGTCCATCTCACTGGGATGAAAGCAGAGAGTAGTTCAGCAGAGGCTGTGCCTCAACAAGACAACAGCAGGCTTCAGGGGTATGTGCATTGGTGGCAGTGGCTATTTCTGGAGCACTCAGCCCACAGATTTTAAGGAAGTCAGACAACTGGTCAGAAGGAGATTACAGGGGATCATTTGCTAGCACAGGAAGGAAGACTCTGTTGAATTGTCCATAAGCTTTTCTAAATTTCATTCTCAGGGTAAAGAAGAGCACTAGCAAAAGCAGGAACCCCGGTCACAGGTCCAGGGTAGAAAACAGTGCATTTGATCACTCACAGACCAGAGGACAGGCTGGAAGAGCAGTGACCACACCTCTCTTTAGATCATACCATCTTGGAAGAGCTAAAAACTTACAGACCCACAGAACTAGCTCTAAAAACAGCAACACACAAAAAACATGAATATTGGGACAGTATTCCCTCCACCCTGGGTACAGAGGCTAACTTTAACATAAAGTTAAAAGCCAAGAAATATGTTGGGGAAATGAACAAACAACAACTTTCAAAAACCTATGATCACTGAATGTTTCTATGGTGACTGGTAAGATCAAAACAGAAACTATATATATGTGTATTATGTGTGTATGTGTATATATATATGTGTGTGTGTGTGTGTGTGTGTGTGTGTGTACGTACATATGTGTATGTATGTGCACATATTATATATACATGTATGTGTGTATATATACATACATATATAATTCAGTAAATGTGTCTTTTCTGAATTTAGATGCTAAGTTATTTGGAGCATACAAGCTTAACATTGGTTGTGGTTTGCTGTCTATGGTTTCTTTTAGCATAATGTAGTTTCTTTGTTTATTTCCTTTTGGTTTTGAAGTTTGTTTTTCTTTTATCTGATAGCATGATTGCAATTCCTGCTTTTTTAGATTCACTTGATGTATAGTAAATTTTTTTCCATCCCCTCAGTTTTATGTTGTGTATGTCTTTGGTTTTGAAATCTATTTCTTATAAGTGACAGATTGAAGTTTTTTTAAATCCAGCCTGCCACTCTTTTTTATTTTATTGGATCATTTAACCCATTCACATTTAAAGTTATGACAGTTAGGTTTATATTTTCTTCCATTTCTCTCTATTTTTTAATTATTGGGGTTTTGCTTTTTTCTTTGTAAGCACATTTATTTTAGCTTAACCTATTCTGTTGTCATTGTTGTTGTCTAGTCATTTTAGTCATGTCCAACTCTGCGTGATCCCATTTGGGGTTTTCTTGGAGATACTGAAATGTTTTGCCATTTCCTTTTCCAGCTCATTTTATTGACAAGGCAACTGAAACAAAAAGGGTTAAGTGACTTGCCCAGAGTTACATAGCTAGCAAGTGTCTGAGGCCAGATTTGAACTCATGAAGATGAGCCTTCCTGACTCCAGACCTGACATTCTATCCACTGCACAACTTAGCTGCCCTTAATCTATTTTAAGGGAAGTCTATTCAGACTGGATCTCTTCCCCTCACCCTCAACACTACCCTTCCTCCTATTTGTTACCCCTTTCCTTTGCCTTATAGTTTTACTTAATAGTTCCTTTTTCTAACTTGCTTTTAGCTAGTTCTTTAATTCTTCCCTTCTTTTTTCCCCTCTTAAATAATCAAGTAGGATCCCACTTCTGCTCTCCTTCAACTTATTTTGTTTGTTAGGGTTGCTTTAAACTTCAGCTTCTGTATGATTTTCTAAAAAAGGACTTATTTCCCTCATTCTCTTCATTATTTATCCTCCCTTCTTCTACCTATTTTAGTGTTTCATTCTTTGATTCATGGTTTTTATACTTATTTGGTGCTTTTTTTAGAGTCTGCATTCCTCATGGAATTCAAATTTGTGTGGTATCTGTTGGATTTTCTCTTATAAAGAATTTGTTATCACATTGTAGATCTTGCTCCTTGTCTCTCCCTTTATTCTGTTGCACATCATTGATAGAGAGGTCGTAATTTTTCTGTTTCTGATTGTGTAACTCATTATTGATCATTGCTCTCCTTTTGTTATTTTTTACTCTTTTACCTCTAAATCTCTTCCCTGGGTCCATACCTTCTCAGTCTTCTGAGTATCAGTTGCCCCCAAGAGGTCTGATTCTTCTTCTCCTGAAACAGGTCTCTCTAAGCATCAAGTATCTGAAGACAGCATCCATCGTAAGGTCTCCCTCTCCCTTTATAGAATATCTCTTCTCCTATAACAGCTTTCATTAATGATATCCCCTCCCGCTATTAGAACAAAGTTTTCCCTTTTCTTCCTCCCTTTTTCATCCCTCTTTTCCTCCTCACCCATTGTTCTGTAGCCTACCTTCTTCCTGAGAGAATACAGGAGTTGTTTTCCCTTCATTGTTAGCCTTTGACTTGATTACAGCACATCACACACTCTCCTCTACCTCCTTCCTCTTGTTCTTTCTTTTATGTACTCTCTTATGTGGTAATTTATTCCTACAAAAAATTGTTTTGTCTATAAGTTAGGTGTTGTGAAATTTAGTCCACGATGTTTCTGGTCTCTTTCTCCTTCATAACTACTATCTGATGTTTGCTTTTATATTTGTCTCCTCATGTAAATTTAGAAATAAATCCCTTAATGGTTTCTCTGTGGTTGTTTTTTGTTGTGGTAGTGGTCCTTGTTTGCTGCAATGGTTTGCCCTTTCTTGTATTTCTGTTGTCTGGGGTACTTGAGAAGCAAATGATCTATTCAGGCCTGGTTTGCTTTCTAAGAATGTTTTGAATACCTCTTTATTATTGTATATCTGTCTTTTTCATATATGGTTAGAGTCAAATTTGCAGGGTAGGTCACCTTGAACTCCTTTGCTCTTTACAAAATATTATTACATTTGCTCCTGTTTTTTTCTGATAGGTACAAAATTGTTATTCAAATCTCCTTTCGTATATATTTCAAGGTCTTTCTCCCTTTCACATGCAGAATTTGTTGCTTGTCAGTTGAATTGTTCAATTGAACTACTTGGAGTTTGCAGTATAGTTTTGTTTTTTTCTTTTTTTCTGAAGGAAATCTATGGATTCTTTCAATTGGCATTTTGTTTTCTGTGTTCAGAAGTTTTCTTCTGAAGTTCAGTTTTATTCTATTATTTATTGCATTATGCTGTTCATTTTTTTACTTCTCATGTTCTTTTGGGTGATCTATTATTATTAAGTTGTCTCTTTATATTCTACCTTTAAGATAAATATGTTTTGCTTATAGGGAGATCATGTATTCCTTTAAAAGTGTTGTTTTTTGTGTCTCTTCTTCCAGATTATCCTTCACTTCCATATATTTGTGTTCCTAATCAGTTATATTCTTTTATTTTATTGGTAATATTTGCCACAAAGGATTCCAGGTTTTCTATTCTGCCAATTATTTCTTCTGTGAAGGCCATAATTTTGCTTTCACCATTCTTATTTCTCTTTTAAACCACTCAGGAACATCCTGCTACAGTTCCATGCAATTCCATATAGTCTTGAGAATATATAGGGTCCTCTGCTTCATTGGGTGGTGATTCAGTTTTCTCTTTTTCTTCTAATGATTATTGACAGATGTTTGAATCCTTTTTTCCTAATGTGGAGTCTATTTTTCCTTCTATTATTCATATTTTTCTACTTATGCTCAAGGTTCTTAATTGAGTTTTCTTCCTCCTGATATTTTTTGTAATTTTAATATTCTTCCTTTGCTTTTCCCTGTTGCTTACTCTCTGACTCCCTCTCTTTTGATTACAGTTTCCCTGGGGGCTGCATCTCAAAATTCTCTCTACCCCTCCCATGCTTGGGGATTCGCAATTCACTAGCTTAGGTCTCTTCCCCAAGTGGCTTTTTGGGGAGGGACAAAACTGGCCCTAGGAATACCAAATAAACCCACATAAATCATTAGCATTTCTACATATTACCAACAAAAACCAGCAGCAAGAGATAGAAAGAGAAATTTAATTTAAAATAACTGTAGGTAATATACAATTTTGGGGAGTCTACCCACCAAGACAAACCCAAGAACTATATGAATACCATTACAAAACACTTCACACAAATAAAGTCAGATCTAAACAATTGGAAAAATATCAATTGCTCATGGGTAGGCTGAGATAATATAATAAAAATGACAATTCTACCCAAATTAATTTATTCATTAAGTGCCATACCAATCAAATTACCAAATATTATTTTATAGAGCTAGAAAAAATAATAACAAAATTCATCTGGAAGAACAAAAGGTCAAGAATATCAAAAGAATTTTTAAAAATGCAAAGGAAGGTAGCCTAACCATACCAGATCTAAAACACTATTATAAAGTCACAGTCCTCAAAACTGTTTGGTACTGGCTAAGAAATAGAGTGTTGGATCAGTGGAATAGTTTAGGTAAACAAGACACAGTAGTAAAAGACTATAGTAATCTACTGTTTGATAAACCCAAAGACTCTAGCTTCTGGGAGATGAACTCACTATTTGACAAAAACGTCTAGGAAAACTGGAAAATAGTATGGCAGAATTAATCATAGGACAACATCTTACACCATTTACCAAAATAAGTTTGAAATGGGTACATGATTTACACATAAGAGATGATACCATAAGCAAATTAGAAGAGCAAGGAATAGTTTACCTGCAGATCTATGGAGAAGGAAAAAATTTATGACCAAACAAGAGATAGAGAGCATTAAGAAATTAAAAATAAATAACTTTGGTTATATTAAATTTAAAAGGTTTTGTACAAACAAAACAAATGCAACCAAGATTAGAAGGAAAGCAAAAAGCTGGGAAACAATTTTTACAGCCAGTGTTCCTGATAAAGGCCTCATTTCTCAAACATATAGAGAACTGAGTCAAATTTATAAGAATACAAGTTATTCCCCAATTGATAAATGGTAAAAGGGTATGAACTGGCAGTTTTCAGATAAAGAAATTAAAGCTCTAAATAGTGCTCTAAATCACTATTGATTAGAGAAATGCAAATTAAAACAACTCTGAAGTACTGCCTCATACCTATCAGATTGGCTAATATGATAGGAAAGGAAAATGATAAAGTTTGGAGGGAATGTGGGAAAACTTTGACACTAATGCATTGTTGGTGGAGTTGTGAACTGATCCAACCTTTCTGAAGAGCAATTTGGAACTATGCCCAAAGAGCAACCAAAATGTGTATACCCTTTGGTCCAGCAATACCACTACCATGTCTATATCCCAAAAAGATCATAAAAAGGGAAAAGGACCAATGTGTAAAAATATTTATAGCAGCCCTTTGTGTGGTGGCAAAAAATTAGAAATTGAGGGAATGTCTATCAATTGGGGAATGAGTGAACAAGTTATGGTATATGAATATAATGGAATACTATTGTGTTATAAGAAATGAGGAGCAGGCAGATTTCAGAAAAACCTCGAAAGCCTTATATGAACTCATGCTGAGTGAAGTGAGAAGAACCAAGAGCACATTGCACACAATAATAGCAACATCATGTGATGACCGACTTTGATAGACTCAGCTCTTCTCAGCAACACAATGATCTCAAACAATTCCAAAAAATTCATAATAGAAAATGCTAACCACATCCAGAGAAAGAACTATGGAGTCTAAATGCAGATCAAAGCATACTATCTTCACTTTTTTTGTTTTTTGTTTTTTTCTTTCTCACGTTTTTTCCCTGTTCTGAATCTCCTTTCACAACATGACTAATGTGGAAACATGTTTAACATGATTGCACACGTATATCCTATATCAGATCACTTGCTGTCTTGGGGAGGGGAAAGGGATGGAGAGAGGGAGAAAAATTTGAAACTCAAAATTTTACGGAAATGAATGCTAAAACTATTTTTACACATAATTGGAAAAAATAAAATACTATTGAGGGAAAAAACTGGCCCCAGAGCAGGCTGAATTCTTTCCTTCAAGGTTAATGTTGTGTCACACATCCCACACACCCATGTACTACCTTCCTCATTGCCGTTGTATTCTTCACTACTGTTGCAACCTGAGCAAATTTCTGTACTTTAGATCTCTGTAGAACTGAGAGTGAGAGGGGAGGCTAGAGTTAATTTCTGTTGCAAGAATGTGAGTCAACTTGTGGATCTCTGCTGCCAAGAGTAGGCTAAGTGGTAGTGGAAAGAGTGTTGACTGAGTGTGTTGTCAGATTTTTGCCTTCTTTGAGTTCTTAGTTCCCTAGACCATGGGGACAGCTGAAATCTCTGGAGAATAATTCCTGTTTCGAAAAGGCTTAAGAAATCATGACAATCAGAGAAAATATCTAGTCCTGCATCTTGTTGTTCACTACTGCATTAGGCTTATACCCCAAACAGATGAAGGAAAGAAGAGAAGGACTCATATACAAAATACTTCTAGCAGCTCTTTTTGTAGTGTCAAAGAAATGGAAACTACCTGGCAATCTGTCAGTTAGAGAATGGATAAACAAATTATGGTATATCAATACAATAGAATATTGTTGTACCACAAGAACTGATGAAAAGGACAGTTTCAGAAAAAACTGGGAATACTTTTGTGAATGGTACACAGTAAAGTGAATAAAATCAAAAGAACATTCTATAAATATCAACAAGATTATAAAGACAAACGACTTTGAAAGACATGATCAATGCAGCAACTGACCATGTATAATTACGTATTTAGAAGCTCTCACTCTGAAGTCAGAGAACATGGAATAGAATATTATTTGTGATGTTTTCTACCTATAGTATATAGGTGAAGTATGGCAAGTCTATTATTCACCCCAGGACTTGGTTTCCTCATCTATAAAATGAGAGGTTTTGATTTTATACTCTGGCTGGCCATATCTATATTCAAAAGGCTGCTATGGGCATAGAGAAAATAGTGACTTTTCTCCTGCGGCTCAGCTTTCTCAGAGCCTTTTCCCCACTTACTTATCTACATGAGAGAATGGAAAAAATTTGGCATGGGAAACGTTGGTACCTAAACCCCAGAGCAGCTATTTAGTAGTTATTATTTACTTAGTCCTTGTATGGTTTGTAGTCTAGCCTTCAGAAATTAAAAATCAGGAGGTTAGGAATACCCTACACGAGCTAATATGAGGTTGTCCACAGGGACCTCAAGCCTAGCCACTAGAAAGTTTAGTACAAGTAAACCATAAGCCTGAAGCACGATCTGCTTGGCTAACAGTGACTCTGCTCATTATTCTAAAGAGCTTGGCAACTGGGGTTCTGAATCTCCTTGTATCCAAGGCTCAGAAGGGAGCAAGGCAGTTCAATCCATGTAAGCAAAAATGCTGAGCAGATCCTTTTCCGTAGTGAAGATTTTTTACTGCTCCATAGCTAGGGCAATCACTTTTCTAAAAGAGCTATAAAAAGCTCCAGACTTTGAACTAAAAGATCATGGTGGAAATAGCCTTACAGTTAAAGACTTCAACTGAAGCCAGAAACCAGAACCAGAGCAGAGAGAAGCTCCACAAACACTTGTTCAGTAGGTCCGTGCCTAGAAATATCCAGCAGTGGTTATTAATTAAATGGAGTAGCATTGAGTGAAGCCACATTTGGAAGAGACTATGCATCTAGGAGAAATTAGGCCTACAGCAGAGATCATTCATTGGGTTTAGCAGATCAGGTATCCAGAGCAGCATCAGACAGAATTAATGTTGCTCAGTTGTTTTCAGTCATGTCCAACTCTTTGTGACCCCATTTAGGGTTTTCCTGAGTAAAGATAGTAGAGTGGTTTGCCATTTCCTTCTCCAGCTCATTTTACAGATGAGGAAACTGAAGTAAACAGGGTTAACCGATTTTCTCGGGGTCACACAGTTAGTAAGTGTCTGAAACCAGATTTGAACTCAGGGAGATGAGACTTCCTACTCCAGGCCTGTCACTTTAGCCACTGGGCCACTTAGCTGGCCCTATTGGACAGAATACTGTATAGTAGAGTTCAGCACAGCCCAGGTTCAGTCAGTATAGTACAAGAACCTTACCAGAAAACAACATAAGCATGAATTGACCTTTGATACATGTTGGGCAAGTAGGTGGCACAGTGAAGAGGGTGCTGGGCTTGGAATCAGGAAGACAAGTTCAAATCTAGCCTCAGACACTCACTAGCTGTATGACCTTGGCAAGTCATTTATCTTCTGCTTGCTTCAGTTTTCTCATCTGTAAAATGAAAATAATATTAATAGAACCTACCTCCCAGGGTTGTTATGGGAATCAAATGAGATAATAATTGTAAAACACTTAGCACCTAGTAAGTGCTACATAAATGTTAGTTATTATTTTGTTCCCTACATTTATCCATTTCACACATGTGGTCTCTTACATATCTACCTTGGGCACAATTGTTTCTTATGTCTTTGTGTGTCTCTCCATATGTGTCCCCTATATTTATCCATTCCTCTTCCAATGATGTATGTATCTGTGGGAAAGTATGCTCTAGGTTTGTAACGAGAATGATTTCTTTTTTCTTAAAATATTTCATTAAACAAAATCTTTTGAATTATTTGTACCTACCTGCTGACCATTAAAATTTTTTCAAAAAGGGTGGAGCCAAGATGGCTGTTAGAGGCAGCAACCTAACCAAACTCTCCAACTATTCCCCTCCAAACTACTTAAAAATAATGCCTCAAGTTGCATTTGGGGGCAGCAGAGCCAACCGAAGATCTGGGTGAGACATTTTTTCATCCTAATGCAACTTAGGAAGATAGTAAAAGAAGTTTCTGACACTGGGACAGGACTGGCTTGCTGTGCACTCAGTGGCAGCAGCAGCAGACCTTGGAGGCAGCCACAATAGTGCAAGAGGAGTTTCAGGAACTCTCAGCTCAGAGACTGTAGAGGTGTTGAACAACTGATCAAAAAGAGATTACAGGGGATCCTTTGCTAGCACTGGGTACAGCTGGCACTGATTGGCACCTCTATTGCCCATATGCAGTTCTGGGTCACAGTTCCAGGGAGAGGAGCACTTGTGGTCAGCTACAAGTGAGCGGGGGTCCTGGTCACAGTTCCAGGGCCAAAAGGAACTCTAGTACTTATGGCTGCAGGAGAGCATGGAATCTAGTCAGAATCCCAGGGCTGAGAAGAATATGAGTACTTGTGGCTTCAGGGAAGCAGGGGCTCTTTCAGAGCACAAACCAAGAGAACAGTGTCCATACCTCTCTTCAGATCACACCACCTTGGAAGCACCAAAAATTCACAGACCCCCAGAACTAGCTCTGAAAAGAGCAACAAGAGAAAATCTGAAGCTTAGGATAGGGCCTCCCCTTCCCAAGCGAGCAGAGCCCAACTTTAACATAGAGTTCAAATCACAGGTGAGAGAATGGGAAATTGAGGGGATTCCCATCAATTGGAGAATGGATGAATGAGTAGTGGCATATGATTGTGATGGAGTACTACTGTACTATAAGAAATGATGAGGGAGGTGGTTTCAGAAAAAACATGAGAAGACCTATATGAACTGATACAAAGTAAAATGAGCAAAACCAGGATATCATTGAACATAGTAATAGCAATATGGTAATACTGATCAACTGTGAAGGACTTAGTTACTCTGATCAATACAATGATCCAAGTCAATTGCAAAGGACTAATGATGAAGAATACGATCCCCTTCCAGAGAGAGAACTGATGAACTCTGAGTGTGAATTGAAATACATTTTTCTCACTTTATTTTTCTTGGGGTTTTTTGTGATATAGCTAATATAGAAATATATTTTACATGACCTCACATGTATAATTGATGTATTTCTTGCCTTCTTAGTGGGAGGATAAGTGCTGGGAAGGAGAGGGAGAAATTAGAAATAAAAACTTTAATGTTCAAAATAAATTTTGAAATAAAAATGTAAATACATCATAGAGGCTCATTTGCTATGGCTTTGAGTAGATGCAAAACTACAGGCTAGTTTGAACCTAGAATAACTATCTCGTGGGGATTTGCCCTACAAGTCACAGGGAAGATTGTGTCAGATAGGGTTGCTATGGATGCATATGAGAAATCAGGGATTTGGGTTTAAGGCATGGTCCTTAAGAAAGAATTCTAGGCCATGAATCACAAGACATCTTGCAAAGTTTTAGCAATCAAAATTTGCATTCCTTTGGGCACAGCACCGGCAAGTAAGGATATGATACCCTACGTGAACAGAGGTAGAGGAAGGAGGAGAGGAAAGGAGATGAGAGGAGACAAGGAGGAAGAAGCTACTTCACCTTTGTTGGAAGATGACACTTGTAACTCTTAAAAACTTTGCCATTATTAGGGCAGTTAGGAGTATATATAGATAGAGGGCATAGGTGTGAGTTGAATAAGAAGGGATGATATCTAAAAAAAAATAAAAGTAAGGAGTGAGAAAGAGGAATACACTGGGAGAAAGAGAAAAGGAGAGGTATAATGGGGTAAATTATTTTACATAAAAGAAGAAAGAAAAAGCTTTTAGAGTGAAAAGGAAGAAGGGAGAAGTAGAGGGGGGAGTGAGTGAACCTTGTTCTCATCAGAATTGGCTCAAAGAGGGAATAACATAAATACTCAATTGGGTATAGAAATCTATCTTAACCTACAGGAAAGTATGAGGGGAAAGGGGTAAGGTAAGGAGAGATGTGTGATAGAAGAGAGGGCAGATTGGGGGAGGCAGTAGTCAGAAGCAAAACACTTTTGAGGAGGGACAGGGTGAAAGAAGAGAGAGAAAAGAATAAATAGGGGTGGGAAATAGAAAAAGGGAAATACATTTAGCAAGTGTAACTGTGAAAAAAAATTGAAGCAAGTTTCTCTAATAAAGGTCTCATTTCTCAAATATAAAGAGAACTGAGTCAAATTTATAAAAATAGAAGTTATTCCCCAAATGATAAATGATCAAGAGATATGAACAGCTTTCAGATGACATAATCAATTCTATCTATAGTCATATGAGAAGGCACTCTAAATCACTATTAATTGGAGAAATGCAAATTGAATCAATTCTGAGGTATTACCTCATACCTATTAGATTGGCTAATAGGACAGAAAAAGAGAATGACAAATGCTGGAGGGAATGTGGGGAAAAAATGGGACATTGGTGGAATTTTGAAATTCTTCAACCATTCTTTAGAGCAATTTTGAGCTATGCCCCAAAGGCTATAAAACCATGCATACCCTTTGACCTAGCAGTGCCACTACTAGGTCTGTATTCAAAAAGATTTTTTTAAAAAGGGTGGGGCGGGGGGGGCAAGGACCTATGCGTATGGAAATATTTATAGCCCCTCTTTTCTGGTGACAAGGATTTGGAAATTGGGTGGATGTCCATCGATTGGGGAGTGGCTAAACAAATTCTGCTGTGTAGTTGTGATGGAATGCTATTGTGCTATAAGAAATGATGAGCAGGATGCTCTCAGAAAAACCTGAAAAGACTTACATGAACTGATGCAAAGGGAAGTGTACTGTGTACAAAGTAACAGCAATATCATAAAATGATCATCTGTGAGTGACAGCTATTCTCAACAGTACAATGATCCAAGACAATTCCAAAAGGCTTATGATGAAAAATGCTATCCATCCCCAGAGAAAGAACCGATGGTATCTGAATACAGATTGAAGCACATTTTTTTAACTTTCTATATTTTTCTTGAGGGTTTTTTTTTTGGTCTATGTATTCTTTCACAACTTGATTAATGTGGAAATATGTTTTGCATGACCGCCTATATAACCTGTATCAAATTGCCTTCTCGATCAGGGGAGTGGGGAGGGAGGAAGGGAGAGAATTTGGAACTCAAAGTTTTAAAAACAAATGTTCAAAATTGTTTTTGCTTGTAATTTGGGAAAAATAAAATACTAAATTCAAAAAAGTAAAAAAATTAAAATAAAAAAGGAAAGGGACATGTAGATGCTTCATAGTATAGAATACTGGACTCAATCAGAAAGACCTGAGTTTAAATCATGCTTCAAAGGTTTACTAGCTGCGTGACCCTGGGCAAGCCACTTTACCTCCCTCAGCCTCAGTTTCCTCATCTGTAAAGTTGGGATAATAATAGCAACTACCTC
Source organism: Trichosurus vulpecula (assembly GCF_011100635.1). Lineage (NCBI taxonomy): Eukaryota > Metazoa > Chordata > Mammalia > Diprotodontia > Phalangeridae > Trichosurus > Trichosurus vulpecula. The sequence goes on from NC_050574.1 coordinate 383,633,812, forward strand.
CCAGGGCTTTTGTAAGGATCAGCTAAGATAAAACTTAAATTGTTTTACAAATCTTGGAGTACTACATAAATGCTAGGTATTGTTATTCTTTTTAATAAATCTCATTTAATTAAAATAAAATATATTTACAATGATGGTTAAATTAATGCACAAATATGCTAATTCTTCTACACAAAGATAAATTTTGAACACCAGATTTCCAAAACAACATTCCAGAAGTCCAGGTAAGGACTATTTCAAAATTAAATCTTATATTTTTATGATCAATCACTTATACTGTGCTTTTAAACGATGAGAAAATCTAAATCCTATAGTTTAAAAAAGGATACTTATATTACCAACCTATCAGGTTGTTATAAGAAATATTAGTTGAAAAGCTTAAAACACAATATTGTTACTGTGTCATTGCTATCTCTATTATTATAAATCTTGCCCCTAAAAGAATCTATTATAAAGGTCTAATACTATTTTCTTGTGTCATCAGTGGGGAAAAGGATAAGATTATGAACACATTGAGTCTAAAATAAATCTATCTCAAAAATAAACTGGTAATGTATTTGAGATAAAAAATATTACCTAGGGGCAGCCAGGGTCGCACAGTCAGTACAGCACCGGCCCTGGAGTCAGGAGGACCTGAGTTCAAATCCAGCCTCAGACATTTGACACATGTACTAGCTGCGTGACCTTGGGCAAGTCACTTAACCCCGCTTGCCCTGCCAAAAAACAAAAAAGAAAAAAAATTACCTGGAAAGCCACCTAAAGTAAAATAAAATAGTCATTTTGTGACTCAATAAGAGTAACATGTATATATGTATATATGTATACGTATCTAAACACTATCTTCAGAGACTAATATATATGTACACATATACACACACAAATACACACATACTGTGTCTTCAGAGACTATTATATCTCATGACTCAACCAAACAATAACAGTAAGTTAGTATTTTGAAAACACGCCTTTGTATTTGGGAGAAGTTTGTAGTCATTAAAGGAGCTTTACAATTTCCTAAGGGCAATCCTGTCTCTACTATTTGTTTAATGTGAGAACCAATTCATCATCCATGTGTGCTGCCAGTTCTGATGGATATGTGTGTGCATGTGTTTGTATAGCAATAGGTAAGTTCTAGAAGTTGCCCATCTAAATGCAGGTTATTATCTGGAAAACAGATACTCTTTTGAGTGATCAGGGGTCTGTTTTTTATAGAATTAAAAATGAGCATCTTCTTCTTCCTGTCAATCTCAAGGTAGAAGAACTACTCTCTGAACTCCAGAGGGTTAGTGGGGCATTGCATTTCCCCACACCAGGCCATGAGCCACGAGGTCTTGGTCTCCTAGGCAACTCCACGCTTGGAATGGGGTCATCTCCTGTTTGTGTCTTCTTTATTGCTTTTTTACTTTACTTCTTTACTTTTGGTACAGGGCCTTGTGAGATCTCAAAGGGAGCTGGCAACTTCATTTCACTCTTGAGAATCCAAATATCGGGGTGACTGCCAGAGCAGTTGGGGCAGAAACATCAGCAGAGGCAGACTGGCTAAGAGGAAAAGAGAAAAACTACCAGGATCTAGTGTGGGGGTGGAATTGGAGCATGAAGCATCCTAATTCCCCTATTTAAGAGACAGGCAACCCCAGAGCAATGAATCCAGTACAAATATCAAGGGAAGGTAAAGGACAAGAACTTGTGAAATTCACCAGCCCATGATGCCTTTTCAGCCATCGTGCTACATAAGGGGGAGCCTTGTCTGGTTTTTGTGAGGGGCTGATTTCAGTTAACCCTGAGTGCTAAATTCTTTTTGAAAGCTCCACATGTGGTCAGGGCTAATCTAATTCTTTTTTTAATGCCTCTTTTTCTGTTTAACGCCAGGAACCAGTATGATTTTATCAGTGGAAATGACATTAAAGAAGATGCACTACCATCTGCTTTGTCTCTGCACCCTAAGGATTATAGGACCTTTCCATCTGACTTGCAGTTGAAATTTCTCTGTTTGTCTTCCCTATTTCAGTGTGAGTTCCTAGATGGCAGAGACTGTATTATTTTTCTATCTTTATCCCTAGTGCTTTGCACATAGTAAGCACCTAATCAATGATTTTTTATTCTTTCTTTCTTCTTTCTTTCTGTCTTCCTTTCTTTTTGACCTGAGGATGTCAGCACTATTGTGTGGTGAATTTAGAATTTTATTAGGATTTCCCTTGTTGTGGCAGAGATCCACTGGAGAAATTTCAGATTCTCATTAATATAGAGACCCAAAAGAAAGCTGCCTGGACCTCCAAGAATATTCAAGTTTCAGTAACTATTTGGAGTAATTTTGGTGTGCTCTATATGGAAAGGGACACAAAGAAAGTTTTGTCTGGATAAAAATAAGTTTAAGGAGGGATAAAAAGTTCAGGAAGAGCTTCTTTGGAGGGTGGGAAAGTGAATTGCTAAAGGAGGTATAGTAAGATTGCCTAGCAGTGGTAAGGGCCCAGTTGAGGTTATATAAGATAAATCTGTAGTGGATCCAGTCAGAACAGTTGCCTGATTTTCTCCACCTTTGCTCAGCTTTACAGGTATAGGCACAAAGGTGACAGGTGGTGGGAGTGATCTAAGGTTGAGGTTTAGCTGGGCATAATCAATGATATAAGGGAACTAGCCGTTCAAAAAAGGTGGATAGTATACAGTTGAATTGCTTCACCAAGCAGTCAAGATGGGGAAAAGAAGAGAGAGTGGCTATATAGGGGAGATGACCTGGGAGAGAATTGAGGAGTCAAAGGATTGGAAGTGGATAAAGAGTAGGGTTATGTAAGGGAAGGCAGAAAAAGAGTTGAATAAGTAAATAGATTACGGTCAGATAAGGGGATTTCAGGGTTCTTAAACATGAAAGCAGTACATTCTTGAACACGAAAGTGGGTGATGGCAAGATCAAAGGTATAGCCATTTTTGTTGGCAGCTGAAGTAGGCTAAAAGAGAAGCTCAGGGGAAGTGAGTACTATATTTCACCACATAATCATGGCAGATTTTATGCCAAATTTTTTAGCAAAAATGTGTGATGTGACCATTATGTGAAGCTTTAAAAATTGTGCCAGTATACTTAAAAATCATTTACTACTAAACTGTATCATTTGCATATGAACTGTACAGTTTAGCTAGCATAGAAAGATACAAGTCTTACCATATCATGTGACTTATTCATGGCAGCTTTGCCTGCCCGCCTGCTCACCTTGTGCCTATTGCTCTTCACTGGGGGTTGAGTGACAATACCAATAGTACTGTGGCACTCTGAATGAACCACCCAAGTCAGTTTTCAGAAATATACTGATAATGCATGTGCACTGAGAATTCTGAGAAATAAATGTGCATCTATATGCCACTGGTGCATACATTGGTGCTCTGTTTACCTTTCAGGTAGTTTGACAAACAGAATTATACCATGTGACAATTGTGCGATGAAAGGTTATAAACCAATTTTTGGACTGAAAAAACAGGGTTCAACTATTATGCAGTGGCAATGATTGTGCAGTAAAATATGGTAGATTGAGGAACTGGGTGGTTAGGCTATTTGAGGGAGAGAATCAATATGTATGTTGAAGTCCCCTGGTACAAGGCCAGGAGTTGGGGAGGAAAGAAAAATTGTAATCTATGTATCAAATTAATTTATCAAGGAAAAGGACTGACCTGAGGGGTCTATAAACAATAGCTACCAAGATTTTGATTGGCTGGTGGGTATTAATAGCAATGAACCTCAGAGGAAGAAAGATTACTGAGGAAGAGAATTTGGAAGTGGCAATGGGGAGCAAAGAATATTCCTACTCCTCTGCCTTAATCAGTGAGCCAAGGAGAATGAACGAAGATACAGCCAGTACTGGAAAGTGTGATGAGATGAGCAGGTGCAACTCCAGCAAGATCAGGGAGGGCCTCTGCACAAATACTTCTGTCAACAATTCTTCATCTTGCATCAGGGTCATCTGTTTAAAAGTGGTTAAGAGGTCAGAAGCCTCTTGCATGCAAACTATCTCAGCATTTAAGTTGGTACCAAGGCTGTCACTGTACCACCAGTAATCTCTGGCCTACCTGATAAAACTTCTTCCTCCCTGAATACTTTGCCATGATCCCCACCCCCACTCCCCCCAGAAGCCTCTGTGGAATGACTGCCCCCTTTTTCCACAGTGGCTAAATAAGGATATCATCTTCATCCACTGATGCAGAATTAACACCCAATCAACTAAGAGATCTCTTTCTCCCAGGTAAATATACACCCATCATAATAATATAGCAACAATTTCACCTTCCCCATGCTATTAGAAAGTAAGATGTAGGGACAGTTAGGTGGCACAGTGAGTAGAGCACTGGCCCTGGAGTTCGAATCCAACTTCAGACACTTGATGCACTTACTAGCTGTGTGACCTTGGGCAAGTCACTTAACCCCAATTGCCTTGCCTCCCCACCTCCCAAAAACAGCAACAACAACATAAAGTAAGATGCCTTCCAACAATGCAGAAATCAAGACGCCTCCCAACAATACAGAAAGCAAGACTCCTCTTAACAATATCACCCCTTGGTCCCCCAAGCCTTTTCTGGGAAGGAGTTCTTTAAACCATCCGAAAGAAAAGCAAGTCTACCAATTGAGGGGAACTTGAGCTACTTTTCTAGAATGTGCGGCCCTCTGAGAGGGAAAGAACCTTGAGGCTAAGGAAAGGTTGATGAGGATCAGCCAGAAATATGTTCAAAAACAGTCCATTTTTGTTCAGGTAAGTCATCCTAGAGAATGGATCCAAGAACCCACAAGGAACAGAGGAGTCTTTCCCCTTCCAAGGCAGCATCAATTTGTCATGGACATGGCTTCTGGGAGGTTGGACATCTGATGTGGGCATAATGATGCCACTGTTTGTCAATAAGGGCAACCCTTTCACTCTGAAATTTTTCCAGTTGATAGATTATCACTTGGGTTAGGAATAGCTGTCTCGTCCTTAGTAAAAGGCATCATATGGTCTGTTGCCCAGCACAGCATGGTATCACCTCTCAAATATCCAAATTCATACTGGATCCACTCCCCAACTTCTACTACTCTTGTAACTGCTCCAACCTGGTTTTTTAGTATGTACCTCTGAGTGTCGACATGCCCCACAAACAACTGCATGCAGTGGGAGGCAACTGCAAAATTTGTCCACTGGTCTTGACTCCAAAGGGGAAAGACTTTAATTGTCTAATCCTTTGTTTTCCAGGCCCCAGACCAGTTGGCCAGACCATAATAAATGCCCAGGAACTAGTATAGATGAAGATCTTCTCTGCTCTATCCCTCAAGGCTTTCTCACATGCCAGCCATACAACCTGGAGCTCAGCCAACTAAAAAGATTTGCTAGTACCCCTATCCACTAGAGTGTCTTCTCTTACCAGACTGGTGGTTGTTGAAGTCCATTTGTGCTCCTCTTGTAGCAGATGGAATGATCAGACAAGCAGACAGAATGGCATTTCTCAGGAGGCAGCTCCATAAAGACTGGAGCCAACTGGGCCAGCAGAGGAGGCAGGGTTTCAGAATCTGGACTGAAGGCCTCAGTCCCTGGCATAGTCACCAACTATTTGTGAAGACCATTATCACCAGAGGGACCTGGGGAAGCATGATTTCTAATGTAAAATTTTCATTTAGCAATAGAAGCCTCTTATGCTCTACACAAGATGGACCATCTTGTATTACTCAGCCAATAGTAGGCAACTCTGACCAAAACATGATTGTATGACCCTGTGTCATCTGTTCAGTAGCATTTAGGGCTTAATAAAAGGCAAGCAACTGCTTTTCAAAAGCCGCTCTTGGGAACTTGGAGCTCCAGAACCAAACTGTGCATATTGTAACCACCCCTTGGTGCCTGCCAAAGGCTTCAACCAGTCTGGTTTTTACAAAGACCTCTGGAAACAGACCTTCCAGGATTGTAGTCTTCTAAACTTCATTTGAAAGACACTGACTTGTGGGTGGCTCAGTAAATGGGGGCCATCAGGATATCTAGATAGGGAATGACAATTTTTCAAAATCTAAAGAGTCCAATAAGTCTCTGAGCTTACTTCTTAGATCATGGGGACTTAAGTGTCAGTAGCTTATTCTAGACTTTTCCTGGAATCCTCTCGCCTTTCCCCTTCTATTGTATTTCCCTAAAATTTGACTGAGCTGGCTGAATTCTGGATTTTCTTTGTGGGATTTTCACCCACTTCTTGTGTCTCCCCATCTGATCTAGGGGCTCATCTGATCCAGTCAATACTATGTCATCAAAATAGTGGGGTACACCCATGCCCTCAGAAAGGGAGGCCTCTTTTAGGTCTCTGCCCATCATAATGTGGCAGTATGAAAGAGAGTTCAGGTAGCTCTAAGGAAGGACAGTGAAGGTGAATTGGACTCCTTCCTAGGGGAAAGCAAACTGTTCCTGACTAGTTTCAGTCATAGAAATAGAGGGAAAAGTATTGACAAGGTTGATAGACCCATACCACTTACCCAGGCCTTGGGCTATCTGATCTACAATATTGATGAGATCAGGAACAGCTGTAGAGATAGGCATGATAACTCTGTTCAGCTCCCTGTAGTTCACTGCAAAGCTGCCAAGTACCAAATGCCTTTCTCACAAGTAATATAGTGTTGCTGTAAGGGGATCTGGTATAAGGAAGTGCTCCAGCTTCTTTGATCTCTATTACTAAAGAAGAAATATTTGTCATCCATTGGGAACCAAGTATTGTATGGCATTAAATACATGGAATAATTTGTGTAACTCTAAGGCTTTCCATTTGGCCCTAACCATAGTAATATGTCTAGAGGTTGCTGAAAGAGTGTGCCCAAATACTGAGCCTGTAGTACCCCTTACCTCCATAGACTGCCCTCTGGAGCTTCACTTGAGCTTCAGGCTTAGGGTGAGACTAAAGGACCCCTAATGCCCAGTGCGTAATTTTCCAGTACAGTTTTAAAAGCACTCTATGGTCTGGCCATCAGTTGAAATCAATCCCATATTTCAGGAGCCACAACCAGAGCTCTCTTCTGGAAATAGTGTCCTCAACCTCTGCCCACCCAGCAAGGCTATGGGTTCTGTGACTGCTCCTCCCATTCCCAGAGTGACTGTACTGTACTTGCATTTGGGCAAGACACTACTGTCCCAATATTCTTCTTAAATGTTACCGCTTGTTCAGCCAACATTTGTATGGTTGAATGGTGGGAAAGACCATAGCTAAAGCATAGTTAACATTCTACTGCAAAGAGATCTTACCTGGCTCTCTCTCTCTTCCTCTTTTCAAGGAGTGACAGCTCTTCAATAATAATATAATGGGAAAATCTTTAAACTCTAGCAAAGAAGCCCTGCTTCTGTCAGTTTTAGGTGCTTGTTTCAGACAGCACTAGTGTGAAAATGAAGCCAATACCCTCATCATGCACGGCATTGTTGTTATTAATCTTTGAGAAATCAAGGAGTAAAGGTGTCAGAAGAGCAAATATTGGCAAAGGGCTTGATTTTCAAAAAGACAGATACTGAAAACTACAAGCCAGTAAATGATGTTGATTGCTAGCAAAATATAAAGAATTTATCAAATAAGCGATTTGTAAAAAACAAACAAAAAAACTGTTTACTTGATTTTTATCTGGCTCTTTGTCACTAAATTCCTTGAGAAGGCCATCCACAATAGATATCTTCACTTTTTCTCCTCTTGCTCTCTTCTTAACATCTTCCAACTTTATCATTCCACCAAAATTGCTCTCTCCAAAGTTATTAATGCTTTCTCACTTGCCAAATCTAATGGCCTTTTCTCAGTTCTCATCCTTCTTGATCTCTATGCAGCCCTTGATCCCCCTCTTTTCCTTGTTACTAACCTTGGGCAACCCACAGGGCTCTGTCCTAGGCCCTTTTCTTCCTCTACACTATTTCACTAGGTGATCTCATCCACTTCCATGAATTCTGTTATCATCTCTCTGCTCATGAACCTCAAATATATTTATCTAGCCCTAACCTCTCTGCTGATGTTCAGTCTCATATCTCCAATTGCTTATTAGATATCTCAAACTGGATACCCTATAGAATCTTGAACTCAGCATGTCGAAGGTTTAACTCATTATTCTCTCCTCTCCTCCAATTTTCCCCTTCTAAATGTGCCTATTACTGTCAAGTTCCCCAGGTTCACAACCCTGGTTTCATCCTTGACTCTTCACTCTGTTTCACCTCTCTACCTCCCATATGCAATCTATTGTCAAGACCTATTGATTTCACCTTTGAAACATATCTCAAATACATCTCCTTCTGTAATGTTAATGGAATAGAAAGATCTTTGCTGTCCATTAATAAGCCTGTGTGACCACATGTGTTTCAATCACGGATGTCTTCCTGCTTTGAGCTCTGGCCCAGCTCACAGCTATGATATATCCTGAGTCACATAGAGCCCATTGGGGGAGAAACTTGTGTAAGAGGAACTTGCTTAAGGGAAAGCTTGCTTAGGGGAGGCTTGCTTGTAGGAAGGCTTTCACACTTTTTGATACTAAGCTAATTAGGCACTGGGTCATGAGAGTTGCCTTGTGGCTCTGAGCCTATTAGCCAAAAGTGTATATATATTCCAAGGTTGGTATTTTGCTTTGGGGGCTTGCTCATGAGAAGGACCTTTTGATTCCCTGGACAGGACTCTAAATAGCTGTTTGTTAAAAGCCCCCCTGACTACGCTGATGTTGGTGTTATCTTGATTTGGTGGTATATCTAGGTGGATGTATTACTTTGGAGCCCTGTCGGTTAACTCTTTGTGCTAATTTCTCTGCTCATGTTTTTTACTTAAAGATTGTTGACCCCTTTAAAAGTTGCCTTTGCCTTAGAAAAGCAGATCAAAGAACCTGCGCTAGCATGCCATCCTGGGTGTGCTAGAGTGTTTGCTATTACACCTTCTCTCCTCTGATACTAGAGAGAGAGAGAGAATGAGAGGAGGGGAGGGAGAGAGAGAGAGAGAGAGAGAGAGAGAGAGAGAGAGAGAGAGAATGAGAGGGAAGAGAGAGAGTTGTCCAAATGTGACTATGTGTGGATTGTACCTGTCCTTGCTAAAATGTTATGTTCCAGGTCATGCTGCCAAGCATACAAAGATATTGAGCACGGAAAACAATGAAGGTTTTGGCAAAGATGAACCTGTGTGACAAGATCAGCAATACCTGTATTCTTAACAACACCTTTAGAATCACTCCCTATACTCTTAGAAATTTCCGTGTCTGAGGTTGTGAGATGCTACTTATATGGAAGAGAAGAGGTGTGTAAATAAATTTTATTAATACCTTTTTTTTACATCACACACCTTTTCTCCAGCTTCCTCTTCCTCCTGACCTCTCCCATAGAGTCATCCAATATGCTAAATGTTATTTTTAAGGAACAAAAGAAGAGAAAAAAATCAGGAAAACTAATCAAAACATCAAAAAAGTCTTCAATGTACCACAATTATGGACCTCCCACTTCTGCAAAGAGAAGGTTGGCTTGTTTTCTCATCCCTCTTCTTTGAAATTGCTTATTCTTTGTGATTTTATGACATTCACTTTTGAGAGCTAGCATTTATGTACTGTTAAGAGTTGCAAAATTCTTTACAAATAATAGCTCACCTTATCCTCACAACAACCCTGTGAGGTAGGTGTTATTCTTACCCCCATATGGGGAAACTGAGACAGAGAGGGGCTAAGTGACTAGATTTCAATTCTTTCCATTTACATTGTAGTAGTCATTGAGTTTATTATTTTCTTAATTCTGCGTATTTCACTCTGCATCAGTTTATGAAAATCTTTCCACACTTGTCTATATCCTTCATATGCGCTGTTTCCTACAACACAGTAATATTCCAATAGATTCATGTGTCACAACTTATTTCGCCATTTCCCAACCAAAGTGAATCTATCTTGTTTCCTATTATTTTCCATCACAAAAATGTTTATATGTATACATATATACACATATATGCTTATCAATAACTTTCTTGAATATAAGGCTAATAGTATAATCTGTGTATCAAAGAGTATGGACATTTTAGTCACTTTAGTTGCACGATTCCAAATTGCTTTCCAAAGTGCTTGTACGTATTCATAGCTCCAGAAATAATATATTACTGTCTATTTTTGAGGCTACCCCTTTTAGATTGTTCCAATTTTTTACCTTCTTTTCCATTTTCAGGGTATGAAGTGAGATTTCAGGGTTGTTTTGATTTACACTTCTCTTATTAGAGAATGATGTATTAGTGCATTCTCTCATGTGGTTGTTAGTAGTTTTCAATTCTAATTTTGAAAACTGTTAACATCCCTTGACTTCTTATCTATTAGAGAAAGGCTTGTCTGTGTGTATGTGTATGTGCATGTATGTGTGCATGTATGCATATGGACAAGTAAGTGGCACAGTGGATTGGGTGCCAGATCTGGAGCCAAGAAGATTCATCTTCCTGAATTCAAATCTGGCCTCAGATACTTACTAAACTGTGTGACCCTGGGCAAGTCACTTACCCCTGTTTGCTTCAGTTTCCTCATCTGTAAAATGAGCTGAAGAAGGAAATGACAAACCACTCCAGCATTTTTGCCAAGAAAACCCAAAATAGGGTCACAAAGAGTTGGACACCACTGGAAAAAAAGATGATATATGCATACACTCACAAACACACGTATATGTATATATTTATACACACACCTGTTATTTGTTTGTATCTCTTGGATACCCAACACTTATCACAGAAATAGGATACAAATTTTTTCCCCATTCAACCGCTTCCCTACTTTTATCTTTGGTACATTTTTTTGTTCTCAGAAGCTTTTAGGTTTCATATAATTAAAGTTATCTATTTTCTCTTTTTTAATTGCCACTATTCCTTGTTTGATTAAGTATATCTCCTATCACAACTACAAGAAGTACTGTAATCGACTTCTCTTCTTTTTATGATATAAGCTTTAATATTGAGCTCATGTTTCCACTTAGAATATATCATACAATATTTTTTGGTTTTAATTTATTTTAACTGAGGGGGTGGAGACGTGGGGGAAGAAGATAAGGTAACAGGGAAAGGGTAAAAAGGCTGAAAGAAAATAGTGAATAAAAATAAGATGGGGGAAATTCACAAATAGTAATTATAACTTTGAATGTGAACAGGATGTTTGTGGCAGCTCTCTTTGTGGTAGCAAAGAACTAGAACTTACAGGGATCTGCATCCCCATATTATAAATACACAAATTAAAAATAAAGGACATAAATAGAATATTGTGTAAAGTGTTTGTCTAAACTTGATTTCTACCAGACTGTCCTTTAGTTTAATCAAATATGGAATTCTATCTTAAGTAATTTATACTTTCTGACTCATCAAACACTGAGTTTTTGAGTTCCATGGTTTCTGATTCTCCCTTGTTTAGTCTGTTCTATTAATCTCCCTCTTTATAACCAATACCAGATGGTTCCGTTGACTACTGCTTTATAATATATATACTTCTTTTCATTATCTCCCTTGATCTAAATCTTTTGTTTTCCAAATGAATTTTATTTTTATTTTATGGAGTTTTGTAAAGTATCCCTTTGATAATTTGATTGGTATATCATTAAAACTGTAGGTTATCTTTGGTAGTATTGTGATCTTTATAATATTAGCATAGCCCAGTCATGATCACTAAATATTCCTCCAACTATTTAAATTGTTCTTTATTTCTGTAAGGAGCATTTTGTAATTGAATCCACTGAAAAATTTTGTGTGCTGTGGTGGATTAATCACCAATACTTTGTGCATTTTTTAATTATTTGGATTGGGATTTCCCATTCTATTACTGTACAGTTGTTATTACTATAACAACTATGGAGTTGTTATTGCTATAGAGAAATGCAGTTGACATTTGAGGGGTTATTTTGTAGCCTCCAACTTTCTTAAAGCTACTAATTCCCTCAATTAATCTCTTTTCAGATTCACTAAGATTTTCTAAGTAAACCATCATTTCATCAGTAAGAGTGGTTTTCTTTCTGTTTTACCTAGTTTTGTGCTTTCAATTTCTTTTTCTTGTCTTATATTAGCATTTCTAGCATTTTCTGAGTTACATCAAATAATAGTGGGGAAAGTGAGTATCCTCGCTTATTGTCTTCTATACCTATTGGAAATGATTTTAATGTATTCCCTTTGAATATGAAGCTTGCCTTCAGTTTTAGATAAATGCTTTTGTATTTTAGAAGATGCTTCTATATAATTGGTAGGATTTTAATATAAATAAATGCTGTACTTTGTCAAAGTGTTTTTCTATACCTATTAAGATAATCATATGATTTTTAGATATTTTTATTTTTAATGATTATCTTGTTGATTATTTTCTTAATGTTGAGTCATCATTGTGTCCTTCATCTAAATATAACTTGGTCATAACAAACAATTTCTTGGATAAATTACGGCAGTCTGATAGAATTTTTCTTCTAATTTTGAATCACTATCAATTAACGATATTCATTTATAGTTTTCTATTTCATCCTTCCCTGGTTCTGTTTATCTCATAAAAAGCATGTTAGAACATCTTTTTTTTCCTCAATATTTGAAGATAATTTGCTTAGAATTGGTAATATTTGCTTTTTAAAAGCTTAGTAAAGTTCTCCTGAAAATCCACCAGAACCAGAAGTATTTTTCTTTGATAGTTCCTTTACAACTTGTTCTATTCCTTTTTCTTAGATTGGATTATTTCAGATTGCTTTTTTGGTCTTCTCTTAGTCTGAGTATTTTCTATTTTTGAAGCTATTCTATTCTATTCGTGTTCTCAATTTTGTTAGCACATACATCACTGTATATAATAATTCTGATTATTCTCTTTATGTCTTCTAATATTATTTTGATTTCACCTTGTTTATTTACTATTTCCTTGATCTCATTTTCTGCCCCTTTCTTTTTAATCAGGTGAGGTAAAGGACTATCAATTTTGTTAGTCTTTTCAAAGAAGTAGTGTTTAAATTTATTTTTCATTTCTTTGAGGGATTGGAGTCTCAGTCTATCTATTTCTTGCTAATTTTCCTTATCTCCTCTTTCATGCTTACTTTAGGTTTCTTTATTTGCTGGCCTATTTTTTTTAAATACACATATTCAGTTCATTTGCCATTTTAGCATTTTGCCATTCAGTCTCTTTTGCCATTTTGTTAATGAATCTTTTTTAGAGATATGCCTTTTCTCTTGAGTATTGATTTAGCCGTATCTTGGATATGTGGGTATATTCATTCATCATTATTACTTTCTTTCCCATAATTATTAATAGTCTCCACAATTTATTATTTTACCCACTTATTATTTAGGATGTCATTGTTAAGGTCCCCACATGTGCCTGTGTCTTGTGTTTGTGCTTTTGAACTTATTACTATTTTTACTGTGTTATTTTCTGTAAAGGATGTGTTTATTATTTCTGTCATTTAACTTTATTTGCAATTATCTCTGTGCCCTAACACCTGGTTAATTTTTATAAAAGATCCCTTTGTTTCTGAAAACATGTATATTTCTTGGCAGTCCCATTTAGAAGATGCTTCAAGCCTATTACCTATACTTTCTCCAATAATTTATTAGATTCTATGTTTTTCCTTTTGTTTATCTTTATGTTATCTTATCCAAAACTGAAAGAGGACCACTAAACTCTCCTGCAACAATTATGTTACTGCCTATGTCTTCTTGTTATTCAGTTGATTTTCCTTTATAAAGTTAGATGCCAAGTCATTTGAATCATCTAAGCTTAATATTGATATGGGGTGGGGTTGTCTATTTCCTTTCAGTATGATGTAGTTTCCTTGCTTATTTTTTTTAACTGTTATTTTGCTTTGTTAGATAGCATGACTGCAACTTCTGCTCTTTGGTATTCACATGATGCATAATAAAATTTGTTCCCACCCCTCATTTTTATTTTGTTTCTTTGGATATTTTAAAGGAGTGTTTCTTATAAGCAAGAGATTGGGGCGGGAGGTGGAGCAACTTTCCCATCTGTCACTTTTTTTTACTTTATTAGAGTTTTTAACCCATTCCTATTTTAAGGTTATAAGAGTTAGGTTTATATCCTTCTATATTTGTCTTTGTTATTTCTGAATTGTTAATTTTTTTCCTCTTTCGTGGTTAAGGACAGTACTTTGTCTTCCTGATTATTTTTGCTTAATTTAGTTTAAGGCAAACCAATTCCCATAGCTTTCTTCTCTTCACCTTCAAGCTTCATCCTTCCATTTAACATCTCTTTCCATAGCTTTGGAACTTAATTTATTAATTCCTCTTCTGTTTTCCTTTTGTCTAGTTATCTAATTTTTCTACCTCTTTTTCTCTGTTAAGTGGCCAAGCAAATACCCTCTTCTCCTGTTCAACTTGCTTTGCTGTTTAGTTTTTTACTTCATTTTCTGAATATCTTTAAAAAAAACAGATTTATTCCCCTCACTCTCTTCCCCTTCTGCCTATTCTAGACTTTTATTCTCTAATTCATGGCCTCTATGCTCATTCCTTCTTCATTCTCTGTATTCCTCTGGGGATTAGAGATTCTAAAGTACTATTTTGAATTCCCTCTTTTAAACAGTTTCTATACTATTAACTTTGTAGGTCTTGTTCCCTGCTCCTTTTTTTCCATGATTATTATTATCACTATGATCATCATCAACAATAGCTAAAATTTAAAGGTTTACTATGTGCCAGATGCTATGTTAATAACTTTACAATTTTATCTTATTTATTCCTCACAACCCTGAGAGGCAGGTGTTCTTATTATCCCTATTTTATAGATGAGGAAACTAAGGTAAACAGAGGTGAAGTGGCTTGCCCAAGGTCAGATAGCATTATCTGAGACCGGATTTGAACTCAGATCTTCCTTACCCCAGGCCTGCTGCTCCATCCACCTAACTGTTCCCAGTTATGCCTCTCTCTTAGAAAAATAAACTCCTGCAGGAGATAGAAAGGATAGAAGTATTTTCCCATGATAGAAATTTTCTTGTGTCCCTGATTGCATAGTTCATTACTATCCTCTGTCTTCCACATGATCATTTTACCTGTTTTCCATGAAATCTCTTCTCTGAGTCCATACCCTTTTACTCTTCTGCATATCAGTTGTTCCTAAGAACTCTGATTTCCCTTCTCCTGAGATAAGGCACAACACCCTCTTGGAGAGGATGACATCTCTAAGTACCAAATCCCTAAAGATTATATCCATTGTAAGATCTTCACTTCCCATTATAGAATGAATGTGCCTTTCCCCTAATATAAATGTTCCTCAGTGGGACCCCTTCCCATCACTGAATAGAGGTTTCTCCCTTCCTCCTCTGTTTCAGTCCTTGCCTTTACTCTCTCATCTATTTTTCTGTAGGCTTTCTTCTTCCTGAGAGACTGCAAGTGTTATTTTCCTTCCATTATTTACCATTGACTTATTTAGATATATCATACTATTCTCTACTGTCTTCTTGTACGTTCCCCTTCAATGCACCCTCCAATTCTGCATTCTAGTCTCATGCACGCACAAAAAAAGAAAACCAACGCCTGATTCACCTATAGACAGGTTGTTGTGAAGTTTGGTCCATGGGGCTGTAGGCCTGTTCCTCCATCATCACTTTTATTTGTTTTTCATTTTCTTATAAAGAAAATCTTGTTGTCTCTTTGTCTTCTTATGGGATTTTAGAGAAAAATGTCTTAATGGTCATTTTGCTGTTATACTATTGTTGTTAAGCTTATAAGTGCCGTTGGGTGTCTATTTTTTTTCCTTTTATTCTGCTGAGGCAATTTATTTCATTACGTATGCCTTCCTTGGTTGCTATGTTTGCTTACCTTTTTCTGGTATCTCTATTGTCTGAGGTGTATGCAAAACAAATAATCTCTTTGCATCTAGTATTTTTTGTTGGAATGTTTTACTTCATCTTTTTTTGTGGAATGCTTATTTTTTTTCATTAAAGATTAGGCTCAAGTTATCAAGAGATGTTACTGAAGGTTTTATTTTGAGCTCCTTTGCTCTTGAGAACACATTAATCCATTCATTCCTGTAGTTTCTGGTGGGTACAGAATATTGTGTTACGGTGTTGTTCTAATTTCTTTTCCTTTATATTTTAAGGACTTTTGCCTAATCACTTGCAGAATTTATTGTTTGTCATTGGAATAATTAAATTTAACCACTATGTGTCTTAGAGTTTTCAATACCTCCCTTCCCCATCCCCCCATGGAGGCAATCTGTACACTCTTTCAATGGACACTATTTTATATGTACAGAAGTTTTGAGTAGTTTTCTTGCATCATTTCTTTCATTATATTGTTCAGCTGCTTTTTCCTTTTCTTTCTTTTTTATTTTTACTCATACTCTTCTGGGAGACTTATAATCCTTAATTTTCTCTATACATCTTGTTTAGAGATGAATCTATTTTGCTTCTATAGACATTATGTTTTCTGTTGACCTTATTACTTTTTGCCTCTCTTCTTTCAGATTGTGCTTTACTTTTTTTGCATTTGCATTCCCAATCAGTTGTTCTCTTTTTGTTTCCTTGGTGATATTTGCTACTGTGTATTCCAGGTTATCTATTCTGCTGATTATTTCTTCTTGGCAGGCCATAAATTCTGTTTTCATTTTTCTTATTTCTCTTTTAAACATTCAGGAACATCCCATGTGGTTCCACGCTCTCCTGAAAATGCATGGCCCTCTGCCTCATTAAGTGTTGATTCAGTTTCTTTTGTTTTGCAATGTTAATTCAGGGATGCTTTGATTCATTTAATGGATCTGGAGGGCATATTCCTTCTTGTTATTAACCACGTTGGGTTGGGGGTTTTTGGCTTGTATTCAAGCTCTTTCTTCCAGAGATCTTTGATAATTTCAGTCTTTTTTAATTTTTACAATCCTTTATTGCTCACTTCCTGGCTCCTTCTCTTTTAATGGTGGCTTCCTGGAGGCTATACCCTACAGTAGTCTTAGTGATATCCCACACTGTGGAATTCACTTTTATCAGCCTCAGTTTCTGTTTCATGTGACTTCTAAAGGGCAGAATTGGCCTCAGTTTAACACCAGTCCCCTTTCCTTCAGGCTTGGTGCCCCCTCAACTCCAGCTGGCATCTTATCCCAACTCCCTTTGAGATTTACTTCTCTCTCTGAGTACTTCTGCAATATAGAACTCTGCCCTATTTTGGTCCTAGGAAAGGCATGCTTTCCACTTTTCTTCATGGTAAGTAGGGGACCAAGAGTGGGGAGAGTAGTAGAGTTGAGTTCTGTTTCAAGATTTTTGGCCAGCTGATGCAATCAGTTGTGGAAGTAGGCTTGCCAATAGAGATTATACATTATTAGCCTTCTTCGCTTTTAGCACATCTAGTTGTCACCCCATTATGATTATTGGGATCTTAGACCATAAAGACCAATGAAGTTGCTTTATCTCTTATACATAATTCCAATTTTAGAGAGGCTTGAGAAGTTGTGAGGATCAGAGAAAAATATCTAGTCATACCTTCATCCCTAATTATATTTTAATATACCTTGAGCTACAGTTCTCTCCTAATAGTGTTTCTTTTATCCTTTCAATCCAAAGAACATTCTGCTTGATAGAGGAAGAAGAAGGAAACTTGAAATTGCATTGTTTTATTTTTTATTAGCATCTGTTAACATTATATCATCTGTCTCAAGGACTAAGCCCACCTATTCTTTGTTCACTTATGGCTTTCAACATAGATAAAAGAGAAATTTTTGTTGTCCTTAGTATTTTTCATGAACTTAGTCTTATAAGGGTTTTTAGTTTTCCTTACACTATACTTATAGCTTAATGCCATCTGTTATAGATATTACTTATTTTGTTCAGGCCATGGACCTGAAGAGATTGTCTACGTTTCATGGTGTATAGCTTGCTTGAACTGTTTTTGGAGCTGAGCAAATTCCTGGAGAAAGCTTATCCTGCCTCCCAGCCTGGCACATACCCTGAACTAACACATGACTCCCCTTATACCCCAGTCTCTTCTTATAAGGATGGGCAGCAGGCAGAGAGGCTGTCAAGTGATAAAGCTCCATAGTGCAATGGCATCATAATGGGAAGGGAGGCACAGGTCATGCCATACCCTAGAGAAAACACCTGGCAGTAGAGTGAGCCTGCAGACTTGGATTCATCTTCTAATACATCTTCTAATGGCCATATGGCCCTGGATGAGAAAACTGAGATCTGGAGGTATGAAGTGATCTGCCAGTATTATCTGATAGTATATAATGGAAAAAACACCAAACTTGGAATCAGGAGAACCCTGGCCTGTGTCATTCATTGGCTCTAAGAACTTGGATACAGGGCAAATCACAGGCACTTAGTAAGCCCGCATTCCATGAACTACAAGCTTCAGTACTGTAGTATATAAGTATTGCAGTATTGTATTCAGTGAACTATAAGCTTCAGTATTGCAGCAATCACTGTATGGGTTAAAAATGATTAAGACTTAACATCTTTCTAGTTAAGATGACCAAAATTACCATATGCACATTCCAAGAGCCAGAGAAACTACTGCTGACCTTATCAAATATGATCTAAAATAAACAACACTGAGTTTAGCACAAAGTCAGACCTGATTAAGGTGCAAAGCTACAACATGATATTTCTGAAAGCAGAAGGATTTCCAACAACCATTGTTAATTGTTGTTTCAGTGTGTCCCATTCTTCCTGATCCCTTTTGGAGTTTCTTGGAAGAAATACTGGAGTGGTTTGCCACTTCCTTTTCCAGCTCATTTTACAGATGAGGAAACTGTGGCAAACAGGGTTAAATGATTAGCACAGGGTCACGCAGGTAGTAAGTGTCTGAGGCCAGATTTGAACTCATGAAGATAAGTCTTCCTGACTCTAAACCTGGCACTCTATCCACTGCTCCATATAGTTGCCCTAATACCATGGTACATACTACTAAAGAGGTAATATAACCTCTCTTATGACCATAGACAATGGTTCTGAAATGGAAAGTTATTTGTTGAGGTTGTTAATGTGTCTGCCAGGAAGACTCATATATCTGGTTCCTGTCACTTTAAAGCTTTTATATGAATTTGGAAAAATAGCACCTAAAATGGATTAAACTCTTGAGAAATTCCATCATCAAAAGATAAGTAGTCTACATTGGAGATACTTCATCTGGAACCTGAGAAACATCTTCTTCTAGGGAAATAGATTGATGCTCTGGGCTAAAACAGAAATGCATATTCCAAGAATCAGTATAAATAAAAATCACATCTGCCCCATCCTTCAAGGCTCTCTCACATGTCAACCACACATCCTGCAGCTTAGCTTACTAGAAGTTCTTGTCAGTACCCCCATCCTTCACAGTGTTGCCTATTACCAGATGAAGGGCTGCTGAAATCCAGTTTCATAAACCTCTTTCAAAATGGGCAGGGCCATCAGTAAACCAAGCAAAATTGTACTCCTTAGGAACTAGATCCTCATAGGTGGCAGCCTGTTGAGTACAGGAGGAGAAAGAATGTCAGAGTTTGGACTGGAAGCCTTGGTTCTAGTGAAGTTGCAACCTGTTCATAAAAGACAATAACACTCAAGGGGTCCGAGGGGGCTCAACCTTGAGTGTAACATATCTATTTAATAATAGAGACCCCTAGTACCACTTTCATCTTGTTATTTTTCATATCACCCAATTCATAATAGGCAACTCTCAATGGAGGCTGATGGCATAATATAATATAATTTGCAAAGTAGTAACTAGGGACCAGTAGCAAAAAAGTAACTTCTTTCCAAAAGTGGAGTAGTGACTAAATCACTATTGATTAGAGAGATGCAAATCAAAACAACTCTGAGGTATCACTTCACACCTATCAGATTGGCTAACATGACAAAATAGGAAAATAACAAATGTTGGAAAGGATGTGGGAAAGTTGGAACACTAAGGGTGAGAGGCCTGAAAGAAAGAAGGGTTGAGGTGAATAAGTCAGCAACCATAAAATTCTCTAAGAGTAAGGATAGGACACAGGATGTTCACCTCTTGTGTACTGATCCCAAGATAAGGGACCCTCGGCTTGGGAGAAGAATGGATGAAAAGCTGGAAAGCCAGGTGTAATGTAGATGTGCAAGACCAGTTAGGTATGAATGATGGAAGACAAAATGTAAGGGTGCTGGGGATATCCATCACAGATGTAAGGGTGATGGGAGGCATCCATTGCAGAAGCAAAGGTGGTGGGAAAGACTAGTCTGCCACAGGTGTGAAGATGAGGTAACCAACACCTGGCTTCTGCCAGTCACAACAACTGGCTTCTGCCTGTCACCGATAACTAAACCCTTTGTTCGTTGTCATTGCCATTAAGATAGATTTATCACTTCGGATTGATGGGAGAATGGGATAAGAATAGTGGGAAGGTTATGTCCGTCACCTGCTTGTCAAAAATAACCATACTATTTGTCCTTTGCCATTGTCATCAGGTAGATTTATCGTGTCCAGATTGTACCCTCAAAGCTTACATCTTCAAGCCGAGAGGAAGGAGGTTGGGAGGGGGAATTGCAGTTAGGGACCTATATAAACACCCCAGTTCTCTGTGTCCAGTGCGCTCTGACACTGAGAGGTGCCTGGAGTTGCCCTTTCCCACAGGATCATAATAAATTTTCCTTTCTACTTTCACCTTGAGATGCCTCTGTTTTAATTCTTGGATTCGTAAATCCATACCACACAGAACTATGCGCAAAGGGATACAAAAATGTGCATACCTTTTGAGCCAGCAATAGCACTTCTAGGGCTGTATCCCAAAGATATCATAAAAATGGGAAAAGGAGCCACGTGTACAAAAATATTTATAGCAGCTTTCTTTGTGGTGGCCAAAACTGGAAATTGAGGGGATGCCCATCAACTGGGGAATGGCTAAACAAGTTGTGATATATGAATTCAATGGAATACTATTGTGCTATAAGAAATGATGAACAGGTGGACTTCAGAAAAACCTGGAAAGATTTATATGATACTGAGTGAAGGGAGCAGAACCAGGAGAACATTGTACACAGTAACAGCCACAGTGTGCAATGACTGATTTTGCAAGGACCTAAAACAATTCCAAAGGACTCATGATGAAAAATGCCATCCACATCCAGAAAAAGAACTATGGAGTCTGAATGCAAAGTGAAGCAGACTGTTTTCCTTTTTTTATTCTGTTTTGTTTCTCTTTCTCATGGTTTCTCCCATTCATTACAATTCTTCTATACAACATGACTAATGTGAAAATATGTTTAATAGGAATGTATATGTAGAGCCAAAATCCAATTGCACACCAACTTGGGTTGGGAGGCGGGAGAGGGAGAAAATTTAAAATTTATGGAAGTGAATGTTGAAAACTAAAAATAAATTAATTAACTAATAAAAAAGTAGCACAGTAAATGGCTGCTCCAGGAAGCTTTCCATTCCAGAAATACAAATGAAATTTCATTTGGCCACACCGCACCACCCCCCCATCCCCGCCAGTGCCTGCCAAAGTTGGCAGGCCTGATTCAGCCTGATCTTTGTGGACAGAGACCTCAAAAAATGTGGGTCTCACAAGGCCCACAGGGAGAGCCTACTGTACAGGCTATTTTAGGTTTTGTAGGTCTGTAACCTGTTATGGGCACCATTCAAAAAAGCAGACTCACTGGTGATCTGGTAAATTGGGGCCATTAAGATACCCATGCAAGGAATGTGTGTTTTCTAGAACACAAGTAGTCAAATAAAAGTCTACTCTTTTTCTTTAAGGTTATGAGTGTATGGGGTGAGACCACCCTCCAGCAATTAATTAAAAAAATCAGAGGTCTCTCAAATTTAGAAACAGAAAAACTTTTTTATTACGATCCCGCGGGAAAGGGTGGTCTCAGAACCAATAGACAATCAGTAGGGAGAGACAGGGCCCAGAGGTCAGAACTTAGCTTTATACTCCAATGTAAACAACTCCCCCCCACCCAATACCCCTCCACTGGCCTTTTACTCTCATTGGTGGAGTTCAGGCTTACAATCTAAATGCCGAAATCTACTATGCCAGGTACAATTTAGCCAATGCCAAACTCTTAAAAACACTTTTATTCTTATTTGGCGAGGACACAGTTCAGGTGATTTTAATAACTTGAAACTTAGGCCTAGCAGTCAATCAAAAGCCCTGAGCCCTGCAGAAAGGTCCCCACCCCCATTCATTCCACTCAACTCACAGAAAGGTAGAGATCCAGATTCCATGAGAGGGCTTCACCATCCCACTCATGGGAAAACCAATGCAAGTAAGTCATTCCAAAATCACCTAGGTTCTTCCCATCCACTTCGCTCCCCCAAAATTGGCCAAACAGGCTGGACCTTATATTTTCTTGGGGTTAATTTCCTATTCCTTATCCCTCATATGGACCGCCAACCAATCCAGGGCCTTGGCCACTATGATTTCATCTTGCGTAGCCAATATTATGTCATCAATGTAATGACATATTTCATTGTCCTTTGCCAGTCTATAACTCTCTAACAGCTATGTCAAACCTGAACTACTTGATTCACCACATTGACAAGGTCAGTAACAGCTGTAGCAATGGACCTGACAACTTTGTGCAATTTCTTTATCATCCACTGTAAAATGCCAGATGCCATCTGATGTGTTTACATTTACTAAGCCAATCAAAAAGTACGTATTAGTTCAAAATTAAAAAAAAATTAAACAGAATAGCACACTCTCCCATCAGTCACCATAATGCCAGTTGGGAAGTACACACATGCTAAGAACAGATATAGTATGAGTGAAGAGGCTTACACACATTGCCAGGGCAACTTACACCTCTTGCAATGTCATTGTGCTTTTCTCTTCAGGGCTTTACAACTCTATTTTAAACTATCTATCAGGTCTTCTCTGCTGATCTCTGGTTTTGGTTTTCTAAACTGCTCTCTGCTACTATCTTTAGACTATGGGGGCCATGTTTTGCTCTCTGTAAGATCTGCTAGGATGAAGTGACCAGAGTCTCTTAGCAAAAGAGGGCTAACATTTTTAGAGCAAATAGAGTCATGACAGCTACATTCTGCCAAGAAGCCAGCAAAAACAACCATAAGCCCTTGGGCTGGGTTTGAATCTATTCTTCTGACCACCTCATTACTTTCACTATAAAATATCTATCCCCAGTCAACCATAAGAGATGATGGTAGAAAATTCCTTTTAATCTCTGGAAAATCTCTGATGTTAAGCCTGTGTCCTCTCAAACTATTTCAGAGACTACACCCAACAAAACTTCAAAGCAAACTGTCTTGGGCTGGGGCAATAAAGTTCCCTTCAGTCTAATTGGCACGCAGATTAAACTAGGAGAAAAACAAAAGGGCTCAGTGAAACCAGCAGGTTTATCTGCTTTTGCCCTAGATCTTTTGTGCTGTATAACTTGTTTTATTACATATACCTGTCACCAACTAAATCGCTTCTCTTTGTATAGCATTACAGCCAGCTGCAAACATTGTTGGTCTCCCTACAAATTCAAAAGTGGTTGAATATTAGCACTAATAGTACTTATCTAAGTTCCAAGTTCTGGGAGCAGAAAATCATGATTCATGATTCAGGAGTTAGAAGGAGGAGTGTTTACTGCCTTTTTTCCTTGTTGCAAGAAGAAAGCAAAATTTCAAAATAAGTGAGGTTTGTATTTGGCACCATCTTGTATGTCCTTCTCCATTATCCTTCCAACTACTACTATCTCCTTTTCTAGTTTTTCATGTTACACTAAACCCCTTGTTTCAGCATCCCACCTAGACCTGCCCGAACTTCCAAAATATTCTATCATTCAAAATCATCTCCCTTCCCATTCCCCTAAATAAAACTCAGTACTATATTAGACAATTTCAACTACATAAAAAGCAATACAATTGAACTACTTCATATTAATGTGTGAATGGTTGCCCATCAATAAAATACTAATCATTATCATTATTATGATTAACATTCATATAGTGCTTAAATATATACAAAGTTTACAATTTGAGATCTCTTTCCAGAAGTGATCAATGGATTCTTTCATTTTCTATTTTATCCTCTGGATCTAACTTTATCAGGGTACTTTTCCTTTATAATTTCTTGAAATATGATGTCTAGGCTCTTTTTTTGATTATGGCTTTCTGGTTGTCCAATAATTTTAAAATTATCTCTCTTTGTTCTATTTTTCAGGTCAGTTATTTTATATACTAAATTTAGATAATAATTTATAAATTATACATATTACAAATAATTATTCAAATATATAATTTTATTTCATTCATATAACAACCATGTTATTCCTTTTTATTTGATTCATGTAACAATCCTACAGCTCCACTATTTTCACTATTTTATAGAGAGGTTTTGTGATTTGCTCAAGGTCACATAGCTAGTAAATGGCTGAAGAAGGATTTTAGGGGCAGCTAGTTGGTACAGTGAGTAGAGTACCAGCCCTAAAGTCAGGAGGACCTGTGTTCAAAGCCAACCTTGGACACTAGACACACTTACTACCTGTGTGACCTTGGGCAAGTCACTTACCCCCAATTGCCCTGCCTTCCCCCATCCAAAAAAAAAAAGAAGGAATTCAAACTCAAGTCTTTCTAATTCAGTGAAAATGGACAATGAGTTAGATTCAAAATTAAACATGCAGAGGAAAGCGAACCTAATTGTCTTTGGGAAATTGCAAAGTTCTTTAGTGAGCCCAAACTTTTCTCTGAAACAAAGGTCCATCTTTTAAATTCCAATATTTTGCTAGTTTGATTGTATGACTGCGAGTCTTGAGATACTACAGTCTTTCAAATTTAATCTAGAGCCTTGAGATAACTGCTGGGAGGACTCATGAGGGTTCTATAACCTAGCCATGTTGTTATATCCCATATTCACTGCTAGGGGAGCCTTATCTGTCCTCAAGGCATCCCACTCTCATGTTCACTAATTCATCACCCTGATCCCAGCTACTCTTGAACAATATTTTTGGGTTCTATACTACTATTTCACCAAAAAGGGGGAGGGGGTGTAAATTTTTAAAAGTTACCTAATGTGCAAATGTGAATCAAGTATGGAATAGATCCTTTATTCCCACACAGAAAAAGAAATGCTTAGAATGATTAGAATAGAATTCAATAATTAGTGTATTACTACTGGCACAGTCAGTTAAAGTAGCCAGTAATCCTCATTGGAATCTTAAACACTTATTACAAGGCTGTTAATTAGCTACTTCTCATTTTATCTCTTCACAACTTTGATGTTTCTGGTGACTTTTCTCTGATGCTGACTCCTCCCTTAGCACCAGCCTACCATCTCCCTCAGGAATCCCAATCTCCAAAAAATAGAAAGTAGCCCAGTCTGTAATAGCACCAGTATGGCCATACTTTGTACCATAAGGCCAAAGAATTGAAGAATATGTGATAGGACACCATGCATGGGGCTCTGCAGGGTTTTATGGTGCTCCACTAAGCCTGAGGGAGTTCTCTCTTCCTAAAAGTCACTTGGGACAGAGACCTAGACTGGTGAACTGTGAATTGCTTAGATGTTTTGAGAACTAGTCCCCAAGAAAACCACTATCAGAGGGGAAAGAATCAGAA
Organism: Trichosurus vulpecula; assembly: GCF_011100635.1. Lineage (NCBI taxonomy): Eukaryota > Metazoa > Chordata > Mammalia > Diprotodontia > Phalangeridae > Trichosurus > Trichosurus vulpecula. The sequence continues at coordinate 383,659,222 of NC_050574.1, forward strand.
AGTGATCAACAGGAGAAAATAAAGGGCAGGGGGGGAGAGACTGAAATTACCAAAGATCTCAGAAGAAAAAGACCTTAAAGACCCTAAGCATAAGCAGACAAATCAACACAGAAAATATTAGTAGCAGAAGGAAATAATGACCTCCAGATCTAGTATCCAAGTTCAGAATCTATGCATGAATAATGGAAAACAAAGGAAAACAATTCAAAACCTGATAAGACAGAGTGGTATTTAAGGAGAATATGAAACCACAATACATGGATTCTGAGTATTTTAAAAGAGAAATGAGAGTTGTGTGAGAATTTATGTTCTATACTGCAAAAATAATTGGGAGAATTAAAAAAAAAAAAAACTTGATCGTGCCTGGCATAGGCATAAAAAATTGTAAAAAAAATTTCAGAAATATATGTCAACATGAGACTCTTTAAATTAAATGTGAATGAGAATTATATCAGCTAATAAGCTATCTTGCTCAATTATGGAAGTATACTTTAGAAAGAAAAAAAATCTAATCAGACACTAATATGTCCTTCCTCAAAGACATGAAAATGGACAAAACTAGTTAATACTGATTTATTTTACTTATGAATGGTCGGAAACTTTAAAGTATTTGGCCTGACAGGCTGAAACCCAGAAGTCTGCTCCATACCCAGACAGACTTTCTAATACTCAGAGAATGTCATAGATGTTCCTTTTTCTCCCTTGTGGTCACTTGCATTTCCCCCCCCCCACTTCTTAGTCAACATAAGACATAATACCCTCTTCAGTCTTCAAATCCTATGGTGGATCCTTCATATTAGTGAGGTTGTGTAGGAAAAGCCCTTTGTAAGAAGATTGTGTGTTGGTTTGACTACAAATTTTTTTCACTATAGGGTTTAACCTCACTGGCCCTCCCCCTTCAAAATAGGGATAATACAGGGTGTTCCTAAAGTCTGGACACACAGGCAAAAATGAATATTTTCAAGAAATGAAATGATTGAAATTTTCAACAACATTTTATTTAATTGGAATATTAACAAATAACATTTTCAATATGATTTCCATCATTTTTTGATGCAAAGATTGGTGCTCTTTGCAAGATTCACGTGAACTCAATAATTCCACATTGCCATCAATTTTAACACATTCACTCTTGGAATATGAAAATGAAATCATATGATGTTATCTGAAGTTGAAGATGTCATTCATTAATATTCCAATTAAAATGTTGAAAATTTCAATCATTTCATTTCTTGAAAATATTCATTTTTGTCTATGTGTCCAGACTTTAGGAACACCCTGTACATTCTCTATCTACCTCATAAGGCATAAATGCAAGATACAGAGTCTTACTTTAAAAATTTGGCAAATAATTCATACTTAAAAACTTATCATTGATGCTTCTCCATTCCTTGATCTCCCCTCCTCCTGTCTTTTACCCACAAACTCCTGTGGCTGTCATGGGAGCCATCATGAAAAACTTTTAAATTTTTTTCCAAAATTAACAGTTATCATTATGATTCCTCCTTCCTGTTTATCTTTTTGTGTTTCTTTTACATCTTGTATTTGAAAGTCAAATTTTCTATTCAACTCTGGTCTTTCATTCATCAGGAATGCTTGAAAGTCATCTATTTCATTGAATATCAATTTTTTCCCCTGAAGGACTATGCTCAGTTTTGTTTGGTAGGTGGTTCTTGGTTGTAATCTAGGTCTTTTGACCTCTGGAATATCGTATTTCAAGCACTCTGATCTTTTAGTGTAGAAGCTGCTAAATTTTGTGTTATCCTGACTGTGTCTCCACAATATTTGAATTGTTTCCTTTTGGCAACTTGCAGTATTTCCTCCTTGACCTGGGAGTTCTGGAATTTGGCTATAATATTCCCAGGAGCTTTCATTTTGGGATCTCTTTCAGGAGGTGATTGGTGGATTCTTTCAATTTCTATTTTACCCTCTGGTTCTAGAATATCAAGGCAGTTTTCCTTGGTAATTTCATGAAAGGTGATGTCTAGGCTCGCATTCTTCCCTTCATTGGATTTTTTGGGCCTCTTTTACCATTTGGCCTATTCTGGTTTTTTAGGTGTTATTTCCTTCAGTATTTTTTGTGCCTCCTTTATCATGCTCTTGACTTTTTTTTCATGATTTTATTGTATCACTCTCATTTCTCTTCCCAGTTTTTCCTCTGTCTCTTACTTGATTTTTTTTTAATTTCTTTATTTATTTTTAGTTTACCACACATGGTTCTACATAGTTTTGAGTTCCAGATTTTCTCCCTTCCCTCCCCCCTCCCTCCCCAAGACGGCATGGAATCTCATATAGCTGTCATGTATAACTTCGCATTGAATTAATTTATGCACTAGTCAAGTCATGGAGAAGAATTTTGACCAATGGAATGAATCATGAGAAAGAAGAAACAGAACCAAAAAAAAAACCAACCCAAAAAAACAAAAGAGAAGCAAAAAAAAGGCGAGCATGTAGTGCGCCTCGATCTGTATTCAAACTTCACAGTTCTTTCTCTGGATGAAGATAGCATTCTCCATCGTGAGTCCCCTGGAGTTGTCCTTGCCCCTTAGGTTGCTGAGAAGAGCGCAGTATGTCAGGGTTGGTCCTCACGGAATCCATGTATCTGTGGCTGTGCACAACGTTCTCCTGGCTCTGCTCTGCTCACTCAGCATTACGTCGTGTAGGTTTTTCCAGGTTGTTATGAAGTCTGCATCATCCCCATTTCTTATGGCACAATAGTATTCCATCACCTTCATATACCACAGCTTGTTCAGCCATTCCCCAATTGATGGGCATCCCTTTGATTTCCAATTCTTGGCTACCACAAAAAGAGCTGCTATAAATATCCTTGTACATATGGGTCCTTTTCCCGCTTGTGTGATTTCTTTGGGATACAACCCTAGAAGTGGTATTGCTGGGTCAAAGGGTATGAACATTTCTATAGCCCTTTGGGTATAGTTCCAAACTGCTCTCCAAAATGGCTGGATCAGCTCACAACTCCACCAGCAATGCAACAATGTTCCAATTTCCCCACATCCTTTCCCGCATTTATCATTTTCCTGTTTTGTTATTTTAGCCAATCTGACAGGAGAGATGTGGTATCTAAGAGTTGTTTTGATTCGCATTTCTCTAATCAGTAGTGATCCAGAGCATTTTTTCATATGCCTGTAGATAGCTTTAATTTCTTCCTCTGAAAACTGCCTATTCATATCCTTTGACCATTTCTCAATTGGGGAATGGCTTGTATTTCTATATATTTGGCTCAGCTCCCTGTATATTTTAGAAATGAGGCCTTTATCAGAGATACTAGTTGCAAAGATTTTCTCCCAATTTTCTGCTTCCCTCCTAATTCTTGTTGCATTGGCTATTTTTGTACAAAAACATTTCAATTTGACATAATCAAAATTATCCATTTTGCATTTTGTAATGCTCTCTATCTCTTGTTGGGTCATGAATTCTTTACTTTTCCACAAATCAGATAAGTAAACTATTCCTTGCTTTCCCAAATTACTTATAGTATCAGCTTTTACTCCTAAATCATGAACCCATCTTGACCTCATTTTGGTATATGGTGTAAGATATTGGTCTATGCCCAGTTTCTGCCCCACCATTTTCCAATTTTCCCAACAGTTTTTGTGAAATAGTGAATTATTAGCCCAGAAGCTAGCCTCTTTAGGTTTATCAAAGAGTAGATTGCTAAACTTGTTAATTTCACCTACTTGTGTACCTATCCTATTCCACTGATCCACACCCCTGTTTCTTAACCAGTACCAGGCAGTTTTGATGACTTCTGCTGTGTAGTACAGTTTAATATCTGGTGTGGCTAAGCCACCATCTCTAGCATGTCTTTTCATTAATATCCTAGATACTCTAGACCTCTTGTTTTTCCAAATGAATGTTGTTATTATTTTGTCCAGCTCAGTAAAAAAAAATTTGGTAGTTCGATTGGTATGGCACTGAATAGATAGATTAGTTTAGGTAAAATTGTCATTTTTATTATATTAGCTCAGCCTAACCATGAGCAACTGATATTTTTCCATTTATTTAGATCTGATTTTATTCGCATGAAAAGTGTTTCATAGTTATGTTCATATAGGCCCTGGGTTTGTCTTGGCAGGTAGACTCCCAAATATTTTATAGTGCCTTCAGTAACTTTGAATGGAATTTCTCTTTCTATCTCTTGCTGTTGGGCTTTGTCAGTAATGTATAGGAATGCTGAGGATTTATGTGGGTTTATTTTATATCCTGCAACTTTGCTAAAGTTGTTTATTATTTCAAGTAGTTTTTTACTTGATTCTCTAGGATTCTCTAGATAAATCATCATATCATCTGCAAAAAGTGATAATTTAGTTTCTTCTTTTCCTATTTTAATTCCTTCAATTGCTTTTTCTTCTCTTATTGCTACAGCTAATGTTTCTAGTACCAAATTGAATAATAGGGGTGATAATGGACATCCTTGTTTCACCCCTGATCTTATTGGGAATGCATCTAGTTTATCCCCATTACAAATAATGCTTGTCGATGGTTTTAGGTAGACTCTTACTTGATTTTTAAAATCCTTTTTGAGCTCTTTCATGGTCTCTTCCATGGCCTGAGACCAATTCATTTGGATGCAGGAACTCTGATTTTGTTGTCTTCTTCTGAATGTGTGTTTTGATCTTCCTTGTCACATAGTAACTTTCTGTGGTCAAATTTTTTCTGTTGTTTGCTCATTTTCCAGCCTATTTCTTGACTTTTAACTCTATGCTAAAGTGGGGCTCTGCTTCCCAAGTTGAGGTGGCACTGTCCCAAGTGTCAGGTTTTTTTTTGGGCAGCTGTTTTCAGAGATAATTCTGGGGACCTGTAACTTTTTGGCTCTTTTAAGATGGTATGATCTAGGAAGAGATGTGTTTATTACTCTCCTAAACTGTGCACTGATTTGTGAGTGACCACAAGCACTCTTTTCTACCCTGAAACGGTGACTAGCGCCCCTGCTCACAAGTTCTGCTGTTGCTAGTGCTCCTCCTTGCACTGGGATAAAGACTCAGTACTGGGACCCAAATCCAAGTATAGGCAATGCAACAAAGTCCTACCCCTACTGCCAGCAAAAGAACCCCTGTAAATCTTCTGACCCATTGTCTGATCTCCTTGTCATCCATGGGCTGAGAGGTCTGGAAACCACCCCTGTTGCCACTGATTCAATTACCCTAAGGCCTGCTCCTGGTTTGCTGGGGCCCTGTCTGTGCTGGACTGTGCTCCTCTCTCAGCCTGGTGCAACAGACCTTTCCTGCCAATCTCCTAAGTTGTCTTGGGCTGAAAAATTGTTTTACTTGGTATTTTTGTGGGTTCTGTTGATCTAGAATTTGTTTAGAGTCATTATCTGCCTCACAGCTCCTTATTCTAATCACCTCTTGGTGCCTACTAAAAGCTCCATTCAACCTGGTCTTTATGTAAACCTTCAGACGATCAGCCTTAAAGGTTCAGAAGGACACAAGAGAAGAGAATGTTGGATAGGATGCTTACATCTTCTAGAACTGTACACCTCTACATTGATGCTGTTCTGGGCTCCACCTAGAAGAGGAAGATTCATGGATGACTTAGTAAATGGGGTTTATCAGGGCACCCAAATGAAGAATGTGGGTTCTTTAAAACCTGGAGAGTACAGTAAGTCTCTCAACTCTCTTATTAGATTGTGGGAAAACAAGTGTCAATAGCTTATTTGGACTGCTCGGAATCCTCTGGGTTTTCAAAGTATTCCCCAAAACTTCTAAGCAAGCTGGATCCTGGATCCAGGAAAGATCCTGGATCTTTCAAGATTCATTTCTCACACCTTGTTCCTTATCAGAGCCACCATCTGATCTTTGGCCTGTGCCACTACAACCTCATCTGCCTCAATTAGCATTATGTCATCAATGTAGTGGTGTACCACAATGTGCTCAGGAAGGGAGGTCTCTTTTAGGTCTCTACCATCTATGATGTGGCAGTGTGAAGGAGAGTTAAGGTAGCCTGAGGGGAAAAAAACAGTGAAGGTACATTGAATTACTTCCCAGGTGAAAGCTAACTCATCATAACTAGTCTCAGCCTCAAGGATAGAGAAAAAAGCTTTGATAAAGTTGATAATGGCATACCACTCACCCTGGACCTGAGCTATCTCTTCTATAATATTGAAATCAGAAGTAACTGTATTGATAAGAATGATGACTTTGTTCAGATCCTTGTAGTCCACCACAAGCTGGTGCCATCGGATAACATAGAATATAACAAAATAATGCTTTATAACAAAGTACAACTGGTATAATAAAGTAATCCAGCCTTCTTCATCTAGATCACTAGAAAAGAAATATCTCACCCTCCTAGGGATCCAATATTATATGCTATTAACTATATGGGATGGTTCGGATAACTCTAAAGGTTTCCATTTAGCCGTATCAGTAATATGCCTCAGGTTTGCTGAAAGTGCCTATTCAAAGACTGAACCCATAATATTCATTTTCTCCATGGTCTGCCTTTTATAGCTTCCCTTGAATAACCCGAATGGGGGAGGGGCTTAGCTCTGGCTTGGGTGAGGCTAGAGGGCCCCTAGTATCATGGGCTGAATTTTGCTTTGTAGTTTTACCGGCATCCCCCGTGGCCTGGCCATCAATTGCTTTATTATCATCACCATGTTTCAGGAACCAAAGCTCCCTCAGAAAGATGGACTTATTTCCCTTGGCCCACCTAGCATGCCAGTGACCTCTGTGACTCTCCCCCCACCCCCAATCCCAGAGTGCTTAGTGACACTGACTGCAACATTTGCCCAAACTACAATTGTCTCATCCTCCTGTTTAAATTTCACCAATTAACCAGCCCACACCTATATGGTTAAATGGCGGGGGAGACTCATAGCAAAGTGTGAATCCATTCAGTTAGGGCTCCAATCTTAAAGCAAGCTCTAATTGCCTCTGACACAGGCTGAGCATAGCGTGTGTGGCAGGTGTGTGTGTTGGTAGGGCATATGATCAGTCAAAGTCATTTCCTTTAGGAATTTTACCTCCTCCTCTCCAGATCCCCATCTACGAGCTTGCTAAGAGGGCAATTCATCTTTGAAAAGACAGGTGTGAACAATTCCCCATCCTAAAAAGGGACAAACAGAACTCCCTTCTGTATACTCTAATAAGTTCAGTTGCCCCTGCAAAAGTACATTTTCACAGAGCTCCCTCACCCTCTGGAAGTCAGATGTGGAAAGTAGCTCAGCGCTGACTCCATTAAACTATGCCTCAGGAGCCATTGCTCGGATGACTTTCAGGCTTCTGTTTGAACCTCTCCTGCAACTACTCCAGCTCCTTGGTGGAAATCCACTGACCAACTGCTTGGGTGTCATTATTCCCACTCTACCCCACCAATAGCGATTTCTACCTACCTGTGGGAGTTTCCAAATTTCTGCCTCGTACCTGCAATCCTCTTTTCTCACAGCTCCAATCACAAAATCCCTGGGTCAGAGACCATAAGGCAGTTTCTTGGCTGGCTTCTGTCAGTCTTTATATCCATCAGGAGAGATCCCTTCATTTTCACAGCCACCAGCTCTATTAGCTGTACCCCCAGCTTTCATTGCACAGTCCTTGAAAGCCAAAAGCTCAATTTCTAGCTGAGAACTGTGCCAGCCCAGTTTACTCTTAGCTTTATTATGTTGGCAGTCCAATTTGTGCAGAACATTTAATAGTAAATGGGAAATGCTGGTCTTGGTGCTTTCTTCTCTCTACCCCCACCCCACCCCCATCCTTCTCCAGCACCTACTGAGCTAATCCCTCTGCCATACAGAGGGATTAATTACTCTAAAATCCAGCAACACTGGACTTCTTGATGTTCCTTGCATGAGACAATCCATCTCCTGACTCCATTCCTTTTCGTTTGCTGCCCTTTATGCCTAGAATGCTTTCTCCCTTTACCTGTGCCTCCTGGCTTCTTTAGCTTCTTTTAACACTCCTAGTCTCCATTGATCCCTGTGTCTTCTAAGATTTCCTTTCATTTATGCAATATATCTTGCTTGTAAAATTATTTGTGTGCTGTCTCCCCTGTTAGGATGTGAGTTTCCTGAGGATAAGGTATGTTTTTGCTTTTCTTTGCATCCCCAGAACTCAGCATAGTGTCCGGAACATAGTAAATGCTTAATAAGCATTTGCAGCTGAATCTCTGGATCAGGATTGATTATATAAAATAAAAATTGCCACATATCTGCTTCATTTGGTTTTGTGTAGTTATGGCCAATTTGGGGGAAGTCACAGAAAAATCCAGACATATAAATAGAATTAAAATTCTTAATGTGACAAAATTTCAATTAACAAGAATGTTAAAGAAACAAATTTCTTTTTAGTTCAACGCTTGTTCAATGTCTCTGTTAGTGTGTTAATTCAATTTCTACAAACAAAGAAAATGGTAAAGTAAATTTTCTTGACTCTTTAGTTGCTGAGTGTCTCGAAGAACTTAAGTCTTTTTCCTCATCTGCAAAAGAAGAGGGCTGAACTAGATGATACTCAAAACCCCTCTAGCTATGAAATGAAAAATGAGCTCTGTGAGCATCCGTTTTAATTGTAAATTACAGTAAATGTCAAAAGTTATAAGGGATTGAACTAAATGTATACTGACCCCATGATATCTTCCGTAGAATAACTTGGGGAGTTGGTATGTATGTTTTTCTTGTCATCTGCCTATTGCCTCTAAAAATTGAGGGTGGGAAAAGTATTATATTAGCTAAGTGTTTCCTGAAACAGCATTTTTGTATCCTCTTCTATTTCCAGAGATTTTTGTGGTGTTGCCATGTGGTTAGATATACTGCCTGTACCTCATGGGGCTGTGATTTTGTCACTGTAGTAACCATTTCCAAGGACATAGATCATAACCCATCCATTTCTTAGTTTTAGAAGTCTGCTTAAAGTTCAAAGAAGTTATTATATGCCTATAGTCACACAGATAGTAAATATTAGAGACAGGATTTGAACCCAGCTCTTCCTCACTCAAAGTCCAGCACCCTCTGCCATTCTGTCTCTCTGTTGTACAGGTAAACTGAGGGATTTAGTTTCTGCTGGATTTCTCATTGGATTTTTTAAAATCAATGGTTTAAAAAATGAATGGCATATTTCCTTGAAATAATTAGAAAAATAAATAGAACTTTAAAAACAAGCAAAAAGTGTTGGGTAGGGCCATAAAATTTGGGGGTTGGAAAACTAAACTAAAATAAAAATATTAAAGCCTTGAATTGGTTTGAAGCCCTGAATGCTATGGCAAGTGACTGATCTTTCATTGTATCACTATTGAGATCAATACAATCTATCAATTTATGGATATAACTAGAGATTTGATATTAGAAGTAAAGCAGTCAACGAAAGTAATGGTTTTTGTAAAGAAAAGACTTTTGAGTTGTCTTTGCTCAGGAAATTCTTTACTGTTTCACAATGAAAGAAACATACTATTTTCTTTTGAGAAATATCTAAGCCTCCTTCTTTGAAAACTTGGGACACCAATGCGTTGCATTAGAACAAATATGCTAGTGAAGACAACATTGCTAAATAAAATATAAATGGCTTCTCTGAATTCATAAATTCCACACTAAGACTGGAAAAGTAGGGGGCAGCTAGGTGGTACAGTGAGTAGAACACTGGCCCTGGAGTCAGGAGGACCTGAGTTCAAATTTGGCCTCAGACGCTTGACACACTTACTAGCTGTGTGACCTTGGGCAAGTCACTTAACCCCAATTGCGCTGCCTTCTCTCCTGCAAAAAAAAAAAGAAAAAAAAAGAAAGAAGAATGAAAAAGTAGCCTGATTTGCTGCATAATGCTGCCTTTAATTTGACTTGCCAATTTTTTTTTTACTTCTGTCCTGTGACCTTTGATTCTTAAACAAGTTAAAAGAAAAGCAAAAGAAACAATTTTCAAATATTCAAAGAATTTGCTTAACTTTTCTAATTCTATTGTTTCAGCTGGGAATGCTTTCCACTCTCAGATTGACTTCCACACACTTTGTATATGTCTTGTATATCCCTAGCTATTTACATATGTTTACATATTGTCTCTCCCAATAGAATGAAGGTTCCTTGAGGGCAGGACTTGTTTCTACCTTTCCTTGTTTCTCCAGCATTAATTCCAGTGCTGTGCACTTATGAAACAGTTACTAATTGTTGGCTCATTGACTGGATGACTGAATGGCTGGGACAGTAGATGGTAAAGTAAAAGATTTACTTTAGAAGGCTGATTATAAGGTCACAAAGAATTGGGCATGACTAAAAAATGATTAAACAACAAAAACATTATTCTCTTTGTAACTTGGTTGTGTACATATACAAAAGTAAATCAATCTTAGTACATGTTAGTACTTAACACACTGAGCTCATAGATTACTACACCTATAATTCAGTGCTAGTTATCACAAGATTTTAGATGGATGATGGGGTAGGTGGTGGAGAATTAATTAGGCCAAATTTTTAACTTTGCACAAGGAAAAAAATGTCCCACAGACTATACCATAAATCCCAATCATAAGACTTGCAAATGAATTCTTATGATTACAAGGTAATCTCATTAAGAGTACATAATGGAGAGGCCGAGCCTGGGGGTCGAGCCACAGTGGCAGAGTAGAGGAAGCAGGCAAGCTCTCCCAACATTCTGCTTCAAACAAATTTAAAATAACACCTCAAACTAAATTCTGGAGTTGCAGAGCCAACAATAGGTCAGAATGAGACATTATTGTAGCAAGAGACAACCTCAGACTTCAGAAGGAAAAGTCTGTGACAAAAGGGTAGAGGCTGGTCTGGAGCCCATGTGGTGACAACACCAGCTGTGGGCCTTGGAATCAGCAACCATCAGGATCAGAAGCTTCAGCAGCTCTCAAACCATAGATGGTAAGGAGAATGGGCAACTGGCCAGAAAGAGATTACAGGGGACCCCTATGCCAGCATTGGGCACAGACAGGAGGCTGTTGGGCAACTCCATTGCCCATAACCACTGCTGAGTCACATCCAAGGCAGAAAAAAGTCACAAGGGACCACGAGAGATCAGGGGCTATGAGGAGCAGTACCACTTTTGGTCTCAAGGAAGCAGGGGCCCTAAGCAGCAGTATCATTCCCCCCTGTATGAGAGAAAGGGAACTTTCTGGGTAAGGACTAGAGCAGTGACAAGGAATGTAGTGACCACATCTCTACCCAGATCACACCACTTTGGAAGCACCAAAAACTTCCTAATCCCCAGAACTAGCTTTAAAAACATCTATACAAGGGGGACAGAACCAAGATGGGGGTTATAAAACAGGGACTTGTGTGAGCTCCCCTCCAGGTCCCTCCAAAAACCTAGAGAAAATGGCTCTGAACAAATTCTAGAGCTGCAGAACCCACAGAACAGTGGAGGGAAGTAGGGCTCCAGCCTAGGACAGCCTGGACGGTTGCTGGGTAAGGTCTATCCCACGGAGCTGGGAGCAGAGCTGAGCAGAGTCCAGCTTGGGTGGCAGCAGGACCAACTAGACCAGGAGCCAGGCTGAACGGGCCCTAGCACCCTGAATCAGTGAGCTGTGGCAGTTACCAGACTTCTCAACCCACAAACACCAAAGCCAACAGAGAAGGTTAGTGGGAAAAAAAAAACTGTGGGGACAAAGTGAAAGGAGTTCACAGTTCGGCCACCACCCCGGGGGAAGCAGAGGTGGTGAAGCTCTGAGGACAGAACTACAGCTGCAGTTGCTTCTGGCCCCAGGTCCACTTGGTGGGAGGAATTAGTGGCTGATCAGAGCAGGAGTGCACGGCCTGCTTAAGATCTGAGTCCCAGTCTGGGCTGGTGGTTCTTGGGGAAGGAGGAGTGCTGGTGTGGCAGAGCTGGCTGTATAGAAATAGCTCCGAAAACAACAGTGCAACCCCTCAAGTTTGCGACAAAGTAATCTCTACTCTACAAGCAGCCATACCCCGACGAAAAACTTAAGGGTCAAGTAGTTGCCTGGGAACATGGCCAGGCAGAGAAAATGCTCTCAGAGTCAGACACAGACTTTGGAATCTTTCTTTGGTGACAAAGAAGACCAGAACATACAGCCAGAAGAAGTCAACAAAGTCAAAGAGCCTCCATCAATAGCCTCCAAGAAAAACATGAACTTGTCCTAGACCATGGAAGAGCTCAAAAAGGATGTGGAAAAGCAAGTTAGAGAAGTAGAGGAAAAATTGGGAAGAGAAATGAGAGTGATGCAAGAAAACCATGAAAAACAAGTCAATGACTTGCTAAAGAAGACCCAAAACATACTGAAGAAAACAACACCTTAAAAAATAGACTAACTCAAATGGCAAAAGAGTTCCAAAAAGCCAATGAGGAGAAGAATGCATTGAAAGGCAGAATTAGCCAAATGGAAAAGGAGGTCCAAAAGACCACTGAAGAAAATACTACCTTAAAAATTAGATTGGAGCAGGTAGAAGCTAGTGACTTGATGAGAAATCAAGATATTATAAAACAGAACCAAAGGAATGAAAAAGTGGAAGACAATGTGAAATATTTCTTTAGAAAAACCACTGACCTGGAAAATAGATCCAGGAGAGATAATTTAAAAATTATTGGACTACCTGAAAGCCATGATCAAAAAAAGAGCCTAGATATCATCTTTCAAGAAATTATCAGGGAGAACTCACCGAGATTCTAGAGCCAGAGGATAAAATAGAAATTGAAAGAATCCACAGATCGCCTCCTCAAAAAGATCCCAAAAAGAAAACTCCTAGGAATATTGTCACCAAATTCCAGAGCTCCCAGATCAAGGATAAAATACTGCAAGGAGCCTGAAAGAAACAATTTGAGTATTGTGGAAAAACAATCAGGATAACCCAAGATCTAGCAGCTTCTACATTAAGAGATCGAAGGGCTTGGAATATGATATTCCAGAAGTCAATGGAGGTAAGATTAAAACCGAGAATCACCTACCCAACAAAACTGAGTATCATGCTCCAAGGCAAAGTATGGGTTTTCAATAAAATAGAGGACTATCAAGCTTTCTCAGTGAAAAGACCAGAGCTGAATAGAAAATATGACTTTCAAACACAAGAATCAAGAGAAGCATTAAAAGGTAAACAAGAAAGAAAAAATCATAAAGGACTTACTAAAGTTGAACTGTTGTGTTTACAGTCCTACATGGAAAGATGATGTGTATGATTCATGAGACCTCAGTATCATAGTAGCTGAAAGGAATATGCATATATGTATATATATATATATATATATATATGTATGTGTGTATATGTATATATATATACACACGTGTGTGTGTATGTATATATGTAGGTGTGTGAGTGTATGTATATATATATATATATATATATATATATATATATAGAGAGAGAGAGAGAGAGAGAGAGAGAGAGAGAGAGAGAGGCCACAGGGTGAATTGAATATGAAGGGATGATATCTAAAAAAATAAAATCAAATTAAGGGATAAGAGGAATATATTGAGAGAAGGAGAAATGGAGTGATAGAATGGGGTAAATTATATCACATAAAAGTGGCAAGAAAAAGAGGTTCTCTAGGAAGGGAAGAGGGGGCAGGTGAGGAGAAATGAGTAAATCTTGCTTTCATTGGATTTGACCTGAGGAGGGAATACCATACACACTCAATTGGGTATCTTACCCCACAGGAAAGAAAGAGGAAGAAGATAAAAAAGGGGGGACAATAGAAGGGAGGACAGATAGGGGGAGGAGGTAATCAAAAACAAACACTTTCGAAAAGGGACAGGGTCAAGGGAGAAAATTCAATGAAGGGGGATAGGTTAGGAAGGAGCAAAACATAGTTAGTCTTTCACAGCATGAGTATTGTGGAAGGGTTTTACATAATGATAAGCAGGTGGCCTACGTTGAATTGCTTGCCTTCTTAGGGAGGGTTGGTGGGGAAGGAAGAGGGGAGAGAATTTGGAACTCAAAGGTTTAAAAACAGACATTCAAAAAGAAACAAAAAAAAGATTTTTGCATGCAACTAGGAAATAAGATACACAGGCAATGGAGCGTAGAAATTTATCTTGCCCTACAAGAGAAGGGAAAGGGGGATGAGAAGGGAGTGGGGTGACAGAAGGGAGGGGTGACTGGGGAATGGGGCAACCAGAATATATGCCATCTTGGAGTGGGCAGGAGGGTAGAAATGGGGAGAAAATTCATAATTCAAACTTGTGAAAATCAGTGCTGAAAGCTAAATATATTAAATAAATTTTTAAAAATGGAAAAATAAATTGAAAAAGCCATCAATAAACTTCCTAAGAAAAAATCCCTGGGACCAAATGGATTTACAGGTAAAGTCTACCAAACATTTAAGGAACAATTAATCCCAATACTATATAATTTATTTGGAAAAAGAAGTAAAAAAAGAATTCCTGCCAAATTCCTTTCATGACACAAATATGGTATCCTAAACCAGGAGGAGGAAAAAAAACAGAGAATGAAAGTTACAGACCAGTTTCTTTAATGAATATTGACACAAACATTTTAAATAAAATACTAGCAAGGACATCACAGCAATATAACACAAAGATCAAATGTTATGGCCAAGTGGGATTTATACCAGGAATGCAGGACTGGCTCAATATTAGCAAAACTACAAGCATAATTGATCAGAAAAATAACAAAAACAACAAAAATCATACGATTATATCGAGACATAGAAAAAGTTTTTGAAAAAATATAACACTCATTCCTATTTTAAAAAAACACTAGAAAGTTTAGGAATAAATGGAACTTTCCTTAAAATGATAAGCAGTAGCTATTGTAATAGAAAGCACTCTGGCACACCCAGGATGGCCTGCTAATACAGGGTCTTTGATCTGCTTTTCTAAAAGAAAGCAATTTTAAAGGGATCAACAATCTTACTTTAATTACATTCACTAGTTCAGGGGAAAGGTCAGCACCCTGAATGTGGAGAAAATACAAGCAGCGAAAATACTAGCAGAGAAATTAGCACAAAGACCAACAGCCAGGGCTCCAGCTGTCTGAACAAGGTAATACAACAAACTACATATGCCACCAGATCAGGGGAGCATAGATACATCTGAGTAGTCAGGGAGCTCTGAACAATCATTTACTCAGAGTCCCATCCAGGGAATCAAAAGGTCCTTCTGATAAGTGAACTTCCAAAGCAAAATACCAATCTCAGAATATATATGCACTTCTCAGAGCCCAAAGGCATCACAATCCTTGTGACTAAGTGCCTAATTAGCTTAGTACCAAAAGGTGTGAAACCCTTCCTACAAGCAAACCTCCCCCTAAGCAAGCTTTCCCTTTAAGCAAGTTCCTCTCACAATGGGCTCTATGTGACTCAGGATGTATCACAACTGTGATTAAACACATGTGGTCACATAGGCCTATTAATGAACCGGGAAGATCTTCATATTACATTAACATTACCTCTATCTAAAAACAAGAGCAAGAATTATCTGCAATGGGAATATACTTGAAGCCTTCCCAATAAGATTAGGGGTGAAGCAAGGATGTCTATTGTTCCCATTAATATTTTATATTGTATTAGAAATGCAAGTAATAGTAATAAGACAAGAAAAAGCCACTGAAGGATTAAAAATAGAAAATAAGGAAATAAAACTACAATTTTTTGCAGATGATATGATGGTATACTACAAGAATCCAAGAGAATCAACTAAAAACTAGTTGAAACAATTAACAGCTTTAGCAAAATTTCAGGATATAAAATAAATCCACATCAATCATCAGCATTTTTATATATTACCAACAAAATCTAGCTGGAAGAGATAAATTCCATTTAAAGTGACTGCAGACATGATGAAATACTTGGGAGTCTACCTGCCAAGACAAACCCAGAGAGTCTATAAGCATAATTAAAAAAACACTTTTCACCCAAATAAAGACAGATCTAAACAATTAGAAAAATATTAATTGTTCATGGATAGGCCAAGCCAAAATGACAAAATAACAATTTTCCTTAACTTAATTTACTTATTTAGTGTCATACCAATCAAACTGCCAAAGAATTATTTTATAGATCTAGAAAAAAAAATAATCACAGAATTCATCCGAAAAAATGAAAGGTCAAGAATACCAAGAGAATCAATTTCAAAAAGTGAAAGAAAGTTGCCTGGCATTATCAGAGTTCAAACTATATTACAAAGCAATAATCATGAAAACAATCTAGTTCTGGCTAAGAAATAGTGATGGATCAGTGGAATAGAAAAGGTACCCAATATACAGTAATAAATAACCATAGTAATCTAGTGTTTGATAAACCCAAGATCCAAGCTTTGGGGCAAGAACTAACCATCTGACAAAAATTCCTGGGGAAACTGGAAAGCATTTAGGCAGAAAAAGTTTTTGCACAAACAAAACCAGTGCAATCAAAATTAGAAGGAAAGTCGGAAATTTGGTGGGAGTGGGAGAATTACAGCAAGCTTTTTCTCATAAAGGTCTCATTCCTCAGATATATAGGGAACTGAGCCAAATTAAAAAAATACAAGCCATTCCCCAATTGAAAAATGGTCAAAGAATATGAATGGGTAGTTTTCAAAAAATGAAGTCAAAGCCATCAATAGTCACATATAAATGTTTTAAATCACCTTCAGTTAAAGAAATGTAAATTAAAATAACTCTTAGCTACTACTCATGCCTATTAGATTTCCTAACATGACAGAGAAGGAAAATGATAAATGTTGAAATGAATGTGAGAAAAAATAAGTACACTAATGCACTATTGGTGGAACTGTGAACTGGTCCAACAATTCTGGAGAATAATTCAGAACTATCACACTGTGTATACCCTTTCAACCAGCAATAATATTACTAAGTCTATATCCCAAAGAGATAAAAGAAATGGGAAATGGACCTATATGTACAAAAGCAGCTCTTTCTGTGATGGCAAAGAATCAGAAGTTGAGGGGATGCCCATCAACTGGGGAATGGCTGAACAAGTTGTGGCACATGATTGTGATGGAATACTATTGTACTATAAGAAATGATGAGCAGGATGGTTCCAGAAAAACCTCATGCAAAGTGAAGTGAACAAAACCAGGAGAACATTGTACACCATAACAATATATTACAATAATCAATTGTGAAAGATTTAGATACTCCGATCAAGACAATTCCAAAGGACCCATGATGGGAAATGCTAACTACCTCCAGAGAGAGAACTGATGAACTCTGAGTACAAGTTGAAGCATACATTTTTTAACTTTCTCCATATTTCTTGCTTTTTTTTTCTAACGTGGCTAATGTGGAAATGTCTTTTGAATGACTTCACATGTATAACTGATATATCGCTTGCCTTCTCAACGGGTGAGGGAGGGGCAGAAGGAAGGGAGAGAATTTGGCACTTAAAATTTAAAAAATGAATATTAAAGATAAAAGTTGAAAGTGAAATGGATCTCCCAAAAATACAGGGTAAAAAGTGTATAATGGTCTAGCACAACCAAATTTTTTTCTAGAAAAACAAAGTGTAATTTAAATAACATCTTTACATACAAAATTCAGAATACTTATTGGTTGAAAAAAATGACTTATATATTACCAATAAGATATTTATTCTTTTTTGTTCATTTTCTTTTTTTAAAAATTTTTTTAAAATTTATTTTTAGTTTTCAATATTCAATTCCACAAGCTGTTGAGCTTTAAATTTTCTCTCCCTCCCTCCTCTTCTCCCTCCACAAGATGGCATGCAATCTGATATAGGCTCTACATATACATTCATATTAAACATATTTTCACATTAGTCATGTTGTAAAGAAGAATTATAACCAATGGAATGAACCATGAAAAAGAAAAACAAAGCAAAACAAAAGAAAGAGAGGGAGCAAATAGTACACTTTGATCTGCATTCAGACTCCACAGTTCTTTCTCTGGATGTTGATAGCACTTTCCATCATAAGCCTTTTGAAGTTTGAAAGTTTAAAAAACTTTGCATTTCTGAGAAGAGCTAAGTCTATCAAAGTCAGCCATCGCACAATGTGGACGTAATTGTGTACAATGTTCTCCTGGTTCTGCTCACTTCACTCAGCATCAGTTCATGTAAGTCTTTCCAGGTTTTTCTGAGGTCTGCCTGTTCATCATTTCTTATGGAACAATAGAATTCCATTACATTCATATATCACAACTTGTTCAGCCATTCCCCAATTGATGGGTATCCCAACAACTTCCAATTCTTGGCCACCACAAAAAGAGCTGCTATAAATATTTTTGTACATGTCGGTCCTTTCCTCATTTTTAAGATCTTGTTGGGATATAGCCCTACAAGTAGTAGTACTGGGTCAAAGGGTATGCACATTTTTATAACTCTTTGGACATCGTTCCAAATTGCTCTCCAAAATGACTGGATCAGGTCACAACTTCACAAACAATGCATTAGTGTTCCAATTTTCCCACATCTTCTCCAAAATAGTAATTCTTTATTTTCTTTTGAATCACAAGAAAAGTTAATAATATAACAAATTATTATGAATAAGAATTCTAATTCTTATGTACTATGTGTACACTGTGCATCAGATAAAGGTACTGTTTGAGAATCAGTGATGACTCAGAAATTGCCTGTAAATAGCCAAAATCCTGCAGAGGAATTGTTCTAATAATGCTTAGGAGGGATTCTACCAAAGCATACTTTGCTTAAATGTGAAATTTTGTTTGAGATCTGTACCCAATAGTTAAATATGCATTTTTAGTTTTAGCACCTATGATTTTTTTCTTTACAGCATTTAGGAGAGCTCAATGAAAGATATTAAGATAGATATGCAATCATCATTAATCCACCAAGAAATAGTAAGACTTTTTTTTAAGGGCAGAGACACCCTTTATCAGATAGATGTAATGGCAGGAAGCAACCCCTGTAGTATTAATGTGATTGAAGATCTTCCTCATCCATTCAAGAGGCCTCAGGTGGGGCTAGGTGAGAAAGCCTTATTGTGTCTTTGTTTGTAAGTAGGCCTAAAGTCCCTACTTACTAGGTGCTAAGCAGATGTGAGTGTGAAGCCCTCAGGGCCCTAAGGGGAGTTGCTAAGACCAGAGCCAATGGTATGTGCACTGAGTTCTACTGAATCATGAATTCAGCCAATGAGATAGAGTTCTAGCCAATCAGATGGTGGCGGCTAGGACTGTATAAAAAGAAAGCCCAGAACTGGGAGCAGCAGAACTGGGAGCAGAGGAACCGAGAGTGGGGGGATTCAGAAGCAGACATCAAGAAGACATTGAGGCAGCAGACACTGAGGGAGAGCCAGTACTGAGAGAGACCACAGAGCAGAGAGTGCAAAACAAGAGAGAGTTGTAGAAATCAAGAAACCCAGAGTCAGCAGAAATGCAGGAGAGAGTGCTGAGCAGAGAATTAGGATTTGTGAGTGATTGTTTACAGGAAGGCCCTAGTAGGGGGAGGAGGTTACAGTATGGCTTGGTTCCTTGCTATAATAGTTTGTTATAATTTCCTTGTTGCTACATTAAGGTGGACTTACTAGTTTTGGAATATAATTGCTACTATATGGAATTGAAATTATTGGTCCTAGGATTGGATTCTCTCATGTCTAAATAAATGTTATATTTCCTCTGCCTTCTATCTAGAGAATTTCTTATATTTTGTGATTCTGAACCATTCAGGCATATTCATGGTCATTTTCAAGGTCATGAATCTTGCCTAACTGCTATAACCCCATACAAAATAGACATATTGTGCTTATTCTTGCTTCTTCAATGGAAATTAAAAATCGTAAAATACTTATTTTGCTTATACTAGTCACATATATTAAAATATGTTCATGAAATACAGTGATGTTGAGGGTAGTATGTACCTTATTCTTACACAAAAATATGTCTTACACTGTTACCTCTGAGTATAAAATATTAGAGTGATTTAAAGATTGAAAGTATTTGTGCATTTAATGCTGGTATTTTAAATGTTAAATGTAGAGTACATCTGCTTCTTAGTTGTGCAGAGACTGATCTTGTTTATAGTCGTATCCAGGCGATATGTCTTTACCCTCATCTCCTATATCTTGCCTTTTAGGAGTTTAGTTGACTACCCCCTCCAGAATTTGGGGAAAAATAGACAGGAGAAATATATAGACATTCAGACACACAAAAACAAATGTTTTATGGGAGAGGAGACTAAAATATGACCAGAATGAAATTTTGCAGTCTATGTAGGTTTTATGTACACATATAATTTCTATACTTCATTAACAAAGGTATCCAAAATGGACCACACCTTTGAAGCATTATAATATACTTAGCCTTAAATAAAATACTTTATTTTAGTGTTGCTTCAGAAGATATTTAGCATCTCTAGATAAGATAATGTTTGGTCACAAACAAAGTGACTAACTGATTTGGTAAATTGCTGCTTAGCCCTTTTTTTAGTTGAACTTTTGCTGAGGAAAGAAAGAATAAACAGGGGAGCAGGGAATATACTCTATGCATCACTGAAATTTATTGTTTATCTTTATTTGCATTTGAGTAAGTGCTTTTTTTTCCCTGTTGCCAAGTAAGTCATCATATTTTAGTTCTGCACTGAATCCTTTAGCAGAAGCTGAGATGTAAATAAATCCAAATGCAGGGAATAAAAAGAATGTACACTTTGATTAAATCTGCTTCCCTCTAGGTTTTATCTTCCCTTTGTTGGTAGTCCTTATAGTTTGTAGTTATCTATGGGAGACATAATTCATATAAAGAATATTAGCGTTTCAATATACATTTTAAATGTCTCTTAGTGATGATTATAAGCCCCCAGAAAAGACTTAGTAGGTTTTCCTTTATCTCCTTCTCCTTTCCTGATGATTTTTTGGTATTCATATCTCCCTTTACCTCGGGAATAGTCCTGAATCTCAAATACTCAAGACTGTCCCCTGAGTCATAAAATGCTTTCCTAGATCACTCATAAATCTTAGTTTTCTTGAAGCTACTCTCTCCCTCAAAGGGAGATCCCAATTACTCTTTTTTTTGTACTAATGGAACAATCAAACTACAAACCAATAAAAGCAGCAGAGACAGCCCTGCCTCCATTGTTGTGTCACTGCACCACCATATTTCATTCCTTATTTGGTTGCCTGTGAAACCAGTTTCTATCATCAATTTCCAAAAGAAATATAGCCCTAATTGGAGGCCAGAGCTTTAGAAGAACACAGCTTCTTGGCTATATGAAAAAAAATAAAAAAAAATAAAATTTCATGTAAGTTTTTGTCCCATTTAGATCAGCAAAGTTGTAGATAGGAAGAATATAGCATGGAAACTTGAATGGGAAGCACTTTCAGGTACAAAAGAAGTGATGTATACATTGGAAGGGATCTGAACTTTGAAGAACAAGACTGCTAAAAAGCCTACAAAGTATAGGTATAGAGGAAGCTTTTGAAAAATATCATAAATAGCAGATAAGAAACTAAGACTCAAAGAGGTTAGGTGACTTATCCAGTGTTGTGTATCACTATTTAGCCAGTCCTAATAGATTGGCATCTATTTGTTTCCAAATTTTTTTAACACAAAAGATACAGCTAAAAATATTTTACTGTCTGAGACTTCTTCCTATTGTTGGCTTTCTTAAGGTATAATCCCAGGAATGGAGTCCTTCATGCAAAGGGTATGGATGTTTTAGTTATTTTATTTCCATAATTTTAAATTGTTGCCAAAAATGGCTGTACCAACAAAGTTCTTCCAATAATGTAAGAATGTGTCTATCATCTCACAACCCATCCAACATTGACTATTGTCATTTTAGGTCAATTTTGCCAATTGTTATATTGTGAGGTAAAACTTCAGTGTTGCTATGACATTATTAGTGATTTGGAATATTATTTCATGTGGTTGTTAATATTTTATAATTTTTCTCTTGATAACCTTTTGTTCATGTCCTTTGACCATTTATCTATTGGGGAATGGTAATTGGTCTTATTTATATTTGTTAATTGTTTGCATATCTTGGATATCAAATTCTTATTATAGAAATTTGATACAAAAATATTTTTATCCTGTTCAGATGCTTCCCTTCTTATTCAAGGTGTATTGGTTTTATCTGTACAGCAGTTTTTCAGTTTTGTGTAATCAAAGTTATCTTTTATCTTTTGAAATTGCTTCTATAATTTGTTTGGTTACAAATACATTTTCTACTCATACCTCTGGAATTTTACTTCTTTTCTAATTGTTTATATAGTAGTGAGGATTGTCTGCAACACAGAAGAAGGGATGTTGTTTTTATGGTTCAAAGGAAGGCAGAATAGACATCTTTCTCCTCTTCTCCCCACCCTAGCCCATCCACCCTTTTCCAAGGGAGACTTTATGTCTTACAAGGAGAAGAAGCAGGAAGTTGGAGCCAGAGGTTTGGCCACTCTGTTCTCAGAGAGAGAGGGTACTGAGCTAGACTATATGTGTATGTGTATCTGTATATGTATCTATATACACACATATATGTATATTATATATATATATATATATATATACACACACACACATACATGTATGTGTGTGTGTGTGCTCCCTTAAAATTTGTTCCTCTAAGGGATATGGTTTTCAGGTTCAAGCTAACTTCTGATTGCTGTTCATTTAACGGAAAAAGCAGGGCCTCAAGCTTTATATCCAAGATGCTACTCCTTTCCCACCAAATACCAATAACAAAGTGAACATATATAGGAAGTAGCAAAGAAACCCATTTTTTCCAAGTATGTAGCAAAACAGAAATAAAGTACACATAGAAAAATATATACCAGACAATACAGATTGAAAGAGCTCTCCCATTGTGAGCAAGGAAACTCAGTTCAACCAAGAGGAAGTCTTGGATCTCACCCAAAGGGAAGTTTCCTAAGATCTGGAGAGTAGCAAGTTGGGGATAGGGACGTGATAGAGGCTGCCAGATCCTCTCATGTCGACTTCTTCCCAGTCTTTTCCTTTAATAACCTGAAGCGGGATTGGCATCTTCCATCTTCTTCCTCAAAATTGGAAGTCCTAAGTGCCTGAAATGACTGTTACATCCAAAGAGACTGAAGAAACTGAAGAGATTTGATGAGCAGGTTCAAAGCCTTAAAGAGACTGGAGCTCTCCTCTCCTGCTCTCTCAACTCCACCCTGCCTTTTATACAGGTTCTGGCCATTGATTTTCACTGATCGAGGGAGAGTTCCATAATAATGTGCTTTTGGACCTGGGTTACATATAGTGATGATTTTTAATTAACATATCCATTTAGAATGTGTTGTGGAATACGGTAAAGAGCAGTGATGTCAAACACATAACCAGTAGCCTGCATGCAACCTGAATCTGCTTAAAATTTATTTGAGAAACATTTTAACAAAATAAATAAAAATACAATAAAACATAGCATTTTAATATGTAACATTACATTATAACACTAAGTCACTATGTTGCCTGCAGGGATCCTTATGTACAAATTAGTGACCACCCCCTCATTTCTATTTGAGTTTGATGCCAGTGGTATTGAGTGTTAGTCTAAACCCCAATTTCTGCCAGACTTCATTCCAATTTTCCCAGTTTTAATGAAATAGAGAGTTCTTTTCATAGTAATTTATGTGTTGAACAATGAGTCACTAAATTCTTTTGTTTCTGATTCTCCCTTGTCTAGTCCATTTACTGATTTACCTCTCCATTTTTTAACCAATACCAGAGGGTTGTGATGATTGCTGCTTCATAATATAGTATGAGTTCTGGAAGTATTATTTCTCCCTTCAACCCTAATTCTCATCATCCTAGAATTTTTATATTCCTGAGCTTTTGTTTTTCCAAATACATTTTCTTTTTATCTTATCAAGTGTAATGTATCCCTTTTAAAATATTATTGGTATAATAAAATGTAAATTGACAATTTTTTAAAAATTAAAAACTTTGGTAGTATTATCATTTCTATTATATTATCATGGCCCAGCCATGAGCACTAAATATTTCTCCAGCTATTTAAATTATTTTTATTATCATCAAGGTGCATTTTGCAATTGAATCTAAAAAAGTCTTTTGTGCATTTTTGTAATTTGATCCCCAGATAATTTATGTAGGTATTTGGAATGAAATTTATCCTTTCTATTACTGCTTCTTAGGTTTAGTTATTATACAGAAATGCAATTGATTTTTCAGGGTATATTTTGTAGCCTGCAACTTTGCTGAAGCTATAAGCTCAAATAGTACCTTCAGTGATTCTCTAGGACCTTGGGGTGTTTGGGTGTTCAGGAAAGACTAGTACCTCTAGTAAGAGGGCTTTTACCAGCAGAATAATTCATCTGTCTCTAAGATGGGAGCACTTAATTACATCAAAAGAAAGTGCACGCAATGCTTAAAGAGATGCAGGATTCTTGCCTCAGCAAGAAGGCAGATAAAATTCAGTTTTACACTGATAGTAACATTCTGAGTGCTTTTATGATGCCCTGAAGATTATTTATGGGTCAAAGATCTGTGGTCATCTCAACTACTTATTGCTGATGGAACCACATTGATTAGTGATAAAGACATGATCCTGAAGAGAAGGGCTGAACACTTCCATAATGTCTTCAACAGATCATCACCAATAAATGTTGAAGTCATTGACCATATGCCTCGGGTTGAAGCCAATCACTTTTTAGCCAAACTTCCAACTGAAGAAGAGGTTTTGAATGCCGTTAGGTTCCTCTTGTGTGGTAAAGTAGCTGGGGCTGATTCTATTCCAGCTGAAATTTAAAAGGCAGGGGGTCCACTGCTCATATAAAAGCTGACTGAAATGTTCCAGATCAGATGGCAAGAGGCAGTTATCCCCCAGGAGTTCAAGGATGCCTGCACTGTCCATCCCTATAAAGGAAAAAGAAATAGGCTGTCCTGTGACAATCCCAGGGGGCTCTCTCTGTCTCTTAGTGACTGCCAGCAAGATTCTTGCCAGAGTCCTCCTTGATTGGCTGATCCTTCACCTGGAAGAAGATAGTCATCTACCTGAGAGCCAGTGTGGCTTTCCAGAAGAAATGCCAGGAGCAAAATAGAGGTCTATACACAATGTTCATTGATCTGACCAATGCTTTTGATAATGTGAGTCATTAGGCTTGCAGAAGATCATGGCAAAATCTGGTTGGTCCAAAATCTGGAGAAGTTCATCAGATTGTATGCCAGTTTCATGATGTCATGTTTGCATGGGTTCTTAATAATGGACAATGCTCTTGCACTTTTGAATGCTATTCACTCATCTTGGCAGTATCCTTTCCAGGGATACACACATAGATGATGAAGTTGACACACACATTGCCAGAGTTAGCTCAGTGTTTGGGAGGATCTAAAAGAATATGTGGGAGAAAAGAGGTATTAGGCTGCCAACTAAACAAAGTCTACAGAGTGATTGGGCTGACCTCATTCTTGTATGCCTGTAATACTGAAGAATATACCAGAGCTATGCCAGGAAACTGAATCACTTCCATTTGAGTTGTCTTAGATTTTGAAGATCACCTGGCAAGATAAGATACAGGACACTGAGGTCTTTTCTCCAGCTGAACTGGCCAAAGATTCAAACTCTACTGCAGAGAGCGCAACTCAGATGGGCTGGCCATGTTTTTCAGATGCCAAACATAAGTTTACCTAAAAGACTATTTTAAGGAGAACTCACACAAAGCAAGTACTCAAATGGAGTTCAGAAGAAGTGATACAAGAACACTCTCAAAGTTTCTCTGAAGAACTTTGGAATTGATTGTGAAACATGGGAGAGACTGGCACAGGACCACCCAGTATGGTGTGCCCACATCAAAGAAGGCACTGTACTCTATGAGCAAAGGCAAATCTATGACTTATCTTTATGACTTTAATTTCTTTCTCTTATCTTATTGCTGTCTCTAACATTTCCAGAACTGTTTCAAGTAATAATGGGGAGACTTGGCATGCTTGTTTTATCTCAAGATTTGCTAGAAAAGGTTGATGTTTATCTGTATTTCATATGATGATTGCTTTTAGTTTCAGATAGATGCTTTTATGATATTTTTTAAAGGCTCCCTCTACGCCTATGCTCTGTAGGGTTGGGTTTTTTTAGCATAAATTAATTGTCATACTTTGTCAAAGGCTTTTTCTTCACCTCTTGAAATAATCATATGGTTTTGAAAGTTTTGTTTTTTTAGTATGATAATTGTATGATATCCCTTTTTACATTAATATATATTTATGAAATAAAACAAGTATTTCTATAACATAGTACAATAAAAAGTGACTGTACATGAAACTGCAGATCTACTAAGCACAACTTGCTATTCATTTCAAATATACAACAAAATCATCATGTAAATTTCTTTTTTTCTTCTTTTTTTTCCTACCTTACCCCAACCCTACTCTAGAGATGGCTACCATTAGACATAAATAGATATATATGTAGAATAACTTTACATATATATGTAAATAATATATTTTATATATGTGCAAATAATTTTATATACATATGTGAAATTACCCTAATTTTACATACATATATGAAATTATCCTAATTTTACGTATGTATATAAAATTATTCTATACATACATCTATTTATCAGTTCTTTCTCTGGATGGAGATAGCATCTTTCTTCATATGTCCTTTATACTTAATTTGGTATTTATAATAGTCAAAATAACTTATTGACTCAAAGTTATTCTTAAAACAATATTGCTGTTACTATATTCAATATTCTCTTGGTTATGCTCATTTCACTCTCCATTATTTCATGCAAGACTTTCCATCTTTTTCTAAGATCACTGAGCTCAACATTTCTTATAGCACAGCAATATTCCATCAAAATCACATATCATAACTTATTTAACCATTCCCCAATTGATGGGCATCCCTGCAATTTCTAGTTCTTTGCCACCACAAAGAGAGTTGCTGTAAACTTTTTAAGACATATAGATTCTTTTCCTTTTTGCCTAATCGTCTTTGGAAATAGACCTAGTAGTGGTATTGCTGGGTCAAAGGGTATAGGTAATTTAATAACTCTTTAGGCATAATTCCAGATTGCTCTCCAAAATGGTTGGATTGGTTTACAAATCTAACAACACTGAATTAGTGTCCTAATTTTTCCACATCCCTTCCAATATTTGTCACTTTCCTTTTCAATCATTTTAGGCTATCTGGTAGGTATACAATAATATCTCAAGGTTGTTGTAGTTTTCATTTCTTTAATCAATAATGATTTAGAGCATTTTCTCATATGACTATAAATTATTTTGATTTCTTCATTGGAAAACTGCCTATTCATATCCTTTCACCATTTATCAATAGGGGAATGACTCATATTCCTGCAAATCTGACAAAATTCTTTATATGTGTTTGCTATGAGACCTTTATCTGATAAACTGTCTGTAAATTGTTTTCCCAAATTTTCTGTTTTTCTTCTGATCTTGGCTACATTTTTAAAATTTGTACAAAACTTTTTAATTTAATGTAATTGAAATTTACACCTAACTTTGCTTTGTAGCTTTTGTTTATTCATAAATTGTTTGCCTATCCATAAGTCTGATAAGTAATAGATATTACATGTTCTTATAATTTTCTTGTAAAATCTCTCTTTATATCTAGGTCATATATCCATTTTGATCTTATCTTGGTAAATCATGTAAAATATTCCCAGTTTCTATAATACATTTTTCCAGTTTTTCCAACAATTTTTATCAAATAATTAATTCTTATGCCAAAATCTTGTCTTTACATTTGTTAAATGCATGGTTATTATGTTTATTTGCTGCTGTAAATGATCTCTTTAGTTTCAAATTTGATGTTTTCTTAGTCCTAATTCTTCATTTGTCTGTTTCATTGTGACACTATTGACCATTAGATATTCTGTCCTCTCTAGGTTGCCATGAAACTACTCTTTGTTTGTTTGCCTCCTACTTTCTCAATGTCTTTTCCTTGCTCATCAGCCATATTGTAACACATAACTGGGATGTTCCCCATGGTCTTGTCCAAGTCTTATTCGCTACTCCCTTACATTTGGTAATGTTATCAGCTCCCATGAGTTTATCATTGTACAGATGAGATTCATGCATCTAGCACCAACAATCCATCCCCTGAGTTTCAGTCTTTCATCACCAACTGTCTATTGGACATTTCACACTTGATGTACCAGGGACACCCTAAATTCAACATGTCTAAAGCTAAATTCATGATTTCCCTCCCACACCCAATCTCCAATCCTGTCTTCTTCTACATTTTCCTATTTCTGTCAAAGGAACAACAATACTTCCAAACTCAGATTTGTTTCCCAGGTTGGTATCACCCTTAATTCTTCATTTTCTTTCAATCCTTATATTTAATTATCTGGCAATTTTTTTTGTTTTTGTTTGTTTTATTATTTTTTTTTTGGTTTTTGGCAGGGCAATTGGGGTTAAGTGACTTGCTCAAGGTCACACAGCTAGTACACTATCTGGCAAAACTTGCCATTTCTACCTTTACCACATCTCTTATTTCCATACAATGCCTTAATCTCCACCCACACAGCTACCACCTTTATTTATTCAGCTCTTCACCTCTTTCACCTCTTGACTTCTACACTTCTTATTGTTTGGGGGTTTTTGCAAGTAGAATGTTTTAGTCATGTTTGAATTTTTATACCCCAGAAATACTTAAACTGCCTCTCTTATTGTAGCTTGTTACAACATCTCCTTGCTCCAAGTGTCATGTTTCTAGTGCATTTTACACTCTGTTACCAAAGTAATTTTCCTTAAACCTATGTCTGACCATGTGAATCCCCCTACTCAATTCCAGGGACTTTCTATTGCCTCTATGACAAAATATAAACTTCTCTGTTTAGTTTTAACAGTCCTATGCTAGTGGTGTCAACCTCAAATAGAAATGCATCCTTATGGATGACTTAGAAAACCACAAATTAACCTTATCTTTTATTTATTTTGTTTTACAATTACACTTTAATCTGATTCAGGCTACATATTTTGTGGGCCACAGTCTATAGACCACAAGTTTGACGCCTCTGCCCTATATAACCTCAACCATCTTTCCAGCCTCACTGGATACTCCCCTGTTCATACTACCTGATCCTGGCAAACTGTCATTCTTTCCATTCCTTACAAATGACACTCTATCTCCCACCTTCATGCCTTTGCACTGACTGTACCATATGCCTAGAGTGAACTCTCTCCTTACCTTTACCTAATAGAATCCTTTTCTTCCTTTAAGATGCAGCTCAGACACTATCTTTTACATGAAGCTTTTCTTGATGTTCCTAATTATTAGTTCACTTCTTTCCAAAGTACCCTCTCAAGTTTTGTATCTTTCACTCTCTTAACGATTTCCTATTTACCCTGTACATAGCTTGTTTGTACCTATTTGTTTGCTTGTTGTCTCCCTATCAGATTGTGAACTGCTTGAGGGTAGAGACTGTCTTTTCACTCTTTTTTATATCCCATGTATTCCTGCCTGGTACATAGGAGGCACTTAATAAGTGTTTATTGATCTATCAGACCCAGGTGACAAAAACAAAGATAGACTCAAAAATAACCTCCTGAAAGAAGCATCAAAAGGAAAAATCCCAGGAATTTCACAGTCAAAATCAAAAACTTCCATTTCAAAGAAAAAAAATGCTGCAAATATCTAGAAAGAAGCACCTCAAGTATTAAAGAACCACAGTTAGGATTAAATAAGATATGCGCTGTATCTACTACAAATGAGAGAAGTTTTTGGAATATATTATTCCAAAGGGCAAAAGATATGGATTAGAATAATTTACCCAGAAAAGCTGAGTATAATCCTGCAGAAAAAAAATATATACTTTTAACAAAAGAGGACTTTCTAATATTTGCAATGAAAGAACCAGAACTGAGTATGAACTCTGAAATACAAGCATAAGTCAAGAAAAACCAATCTTTTGAGTAACTGGTAGAGGCTGTATGATGAAACAATGCTAGTATTCTAATAGGGAGAGCAGAAACAAGTAACCCTCCAGAACCTTAATGTCTTAAAAAGGTATGCTAAATAAAGGATGAAGATAAATAAGAGAAACAGAAGATCTAGGTGGGGTAGATTGGTTCTGTTCTGTGGGTTTGGATAGGGGAAAGAGAAGAAAGAATACAAGAAATACACTAGTGTAGAAAGGAGGAAAAAGAAAGTAGAACTTGCCATTCTCATAATGGGGGCATGAGAATGTAGAAGAAAGGATGAGAGAGCATACATCAGATGAATCTCGCTCTTCTCTGAAATGAACAAAGGATTAAATATACACAGTTTGGTGTTGAAACAACAGGAAAGCAAGGAGGGATGGGACTAGGAAAATAAGAGAGAGAGGATACTGGTTTCAAGCAAATCAAACTTCCTAATGTAGAAATGGAGAAGTAAAGGGAGAAACAAAAGCAAAGAACTAGAATCCCAGAATCCAAGGGGTGCCTATCAGTTAAAGGATAGCTGAACAGAATGTGGTATGTGAATGTAATAGAATATTATTATGCCCATAATAAATAACAAAAAAAGGATTTTAGAGAAAAATCTGTTAGTATGAATTGATTCCAAGTAAAATGAGAAGAACCAGGAGAATAATTTATACAAGCACAACAACATTGTAAAGAAAAACAACTTTGAAAGAATTGCAAATTCTGATTAATGTAATGGCCAACCATGCCTGCAGAAGAACTATCATTAAAGTATGTTGCTTCCTGATAGAAGTGATGAACTCAAGGTATACACACAGACTGAAGCAATTCATTTACTTATTTATATTTGTATATATTCCATTTGAGAGGCAGCTTGGCACAGAAGACCTAGGAGGTTCAAGTTCTGCCTGTTGACACATTAGTTGTGTGAACATGGGCAAATCACTTCAACTCTCACTGTCCTAGACAACTCTCAGACTCTAAATTACAAACCAGTAATCCTCTTTCTAAGTACAAACCATTTCCTCTTTCAGGGTCTCAGGTAACTGAATTGTTTCCACTTTCATATCTTCTGTTAACTTCTTCCATTGTACCCTGACTTCCATCCTCAGCACTCCACTGATACTGCTTTCTTCGGGGACACTAATGATCTCTTCATTGCTAAATCTGAATCCTCATGCTCCTTGACCTCTTTACAGCTTCTTACAGTCATCTGCCTTCTGAGTTCTCTTTCCTTCTTGATTTATTGTGATTCCCCTTTTTTTTTTCCTTTCTACCTCTTTGACCAACTGTTCTTTGTTTCTTTTGCAAGGCCCTTGTCCTGCCCCCATTTGAGGGTGCACCTCAGGTTTCTGTCCTAGGCTCTCATCTCTTCTCTCCATATACTATCTCTTTTGATTATCTCACTGGGCCCCATGTGTTTCACTTTACAAACATGAGTTTTTTTTACAAATTGAAAGAATTAATAATTGGTCAGTGTCAACATGGCAGGTATTCTTTCACCTAGTTTCCCAGGGATCTACATGACTAGCCAATACTCAAAATTTTTTATCAAGAATTTGGATAAAGCATAAACATCATGCTCATCAAATTTTCAGATATCACAAAGTTGGGAGGAATAGCTACCATGCTGTGTAACAGAGTCAAGATCCAAAAGGATCTTGACAGGTTAGAGTCCTAATATGATATAAAAAGAGAGAGGAAGAGAAAGACCTTTTATTTATTAAAAATTAGAGACATATGAGTGTAAGTAGATAGTTTCAATGGTAGCAATAGAGGATGGTGAAGACTTGAGAGCTGCAGAGTATGGTGAGTGCTTCAATAATTGCATATACAATTTTATGACTAAAGAGGATAAAACCTAAAATTGAGAAATCATATAAACTTTTGGAGACTATGGTATGATTTTTAAAAGGATTTTCAGTTTTATAAGGGAAATTTGTGTAGTGATAACTTTGTAAGTAAAAGAAAATGAGTTACTAAGAGTCTGGTGGTTTTCAGCTAAGACATAGGAACTGGAAAGAAATCAGGTTATAAGGAAACCTAACACAGCAATGTTAGTAGAAGAATTGAAGACAAAGCTGGGGAACTTCAGAGCTGTTCTGTTGGAATTGTGGTAGTTAATCAACTGATAGAAGGCTTTAGCAGAGAGATTCCTGAGTGGTGAGATGATTGACTCCCATGGCTGAGAACTCAAGTGAAAGCCATTGCTCTTCAGAGCTGCCTTGATTCAGAAAGAGATAAAATTTCTTACAAGGGCTTGTTGTTTCCTGCTGCCACCTCTTGCTTGAGAAGCACAAGCAGAGAGGGTTTGCTGCTCCTTTGTTCTCTTGGTAAGCTGCCTAGGTATGTTTGCCTAGCTTAATGAGTCAACCTGAACTGTGCTGCTTTGACCTCCATTCCAACTGGAAGACACAGGCATACCTCAGGGATATTGCAGGTTTGGTTCCAGACCACAGCAATAAAGCAAATATCATAATAAAGCGAATTGCACCAATTTTTTGGTTTCCTGGTATATATAAAAGTTATGTTTTCACTAGGCTACGATCTATTAAATGTTCAATAGTATTATGTCTTTTAAAAATGTACATACCTTAATTTAAAAGGTTTGAAGTGTTGGAAAAAATATGAAAATGTGACACAGAGACATGACATGAATGCATGCTGTTGGAAAAATGGTGCCAATAGACTCACTTAGTGCAGGGTTGTCACAAATATTCGATTTGTAAAAAACACAATGTCTGTAAAGTACAATAAAGTGAAGTGTAATAAAACAATGTATGCCTGTGCATCATTCAGGTAAGTAAATAACTGGCTGCCCTGGTCTATATAGTCCAGAGACAAACAATCTGATGAGTTCTGCAGTTCTCTAGTTTAAAGAGAACTGCTATTCACATTAGGAGCTAATATTTTCTAAGCACTCTTTTAAGTGTAAAGTTAATTGAAAGAGGTATAAATGCTGTATTAGAGAAGAGAAGAAGATCTACTCAATGAAGAGTAGTTAGAATCAAAAATCAAGTAGTAAGCAGAGAAGCATTTTCGTGTGACGCGGATGTTTCTAAATGGACCAATAACATCAAAGCAAGTTTAGAGTTGTGAGCTACTCTGAACACGTGAGTTTATTCCCTCATGTGCTTCCCTGTCAGTTTCCTGTAAGTAGTAGTAATAGTGGTAGTAGTAGTAGTAGTAGCAGCAGCAGCCCAGCAGCAGTAATAGCTAACGTTTATATAGTACCTGGAGGCAGCTAGGTGGCTCAGTGGGTAGAGTACTAGGCTTAGAGTCAAGAAAACCGGAGTTAAAGTCTGGTTTCAGACCCTTATTAGCTGTGTGACCCTGGGCAAATCACTTAACTTCTGTTTGCCTTAATCCACTGGAGAAGTAAATAGCACACCACTCCTCTGTAACTCTTCCAAGAAAACCCAGTGGATAGTATAGTCCATGGAGTCACAAAGAGGTAGACATGACTGAACAACAACAACAACAAATTATAGTAACTACTATGTGCCAGGTACTGTGTTAAACGAATATTGTCTCATTTGATCTTCACAAGGTTAATGCTATTAATGTCCTCATTTTACAGTTAAGGAAACTGTTAAGTGACTCACCCAGGGTCACACAGCTAGTAACTGTCTGAGGCTAGATGTGAACTCAAGTCTTCCTGACCCCAGGCCCAGTGCTCCGTCACTCTATCCACTGTGCTACCTAACTTCCACTCTTCACAGTGGATACTTAGTGAATTGGTGAGTGACTGTGCCGGGTTTAGATGTGTATTGTCATGTATTTTATTATGTATGCATTGACTTTAATATGCTAGAATACGAAATTGTATTTTTCAAAATCTTTTCTTATGGCTTATACTTAAGATCTAAAGTGTCACTATTTTGAGTGGCTGGCCATAGAAATATCATGCACTGTGAGCATATATTACATTGTGAGCGGTTGATTGCATATAGAGAAAATGCATCAGATCAGGGTTCGAGAGCTAGAGCAGTGAGTGGAGAAGGTATATTTCCCTTCAATAGGGTTACCTCCAGAGGTAAGAGAAAGTTTGAGTATAACTATATAGCAGTGGTTTATTTCTAGAAATCTAGACATAGCAGGGTGAGGGCAGGTGAGTGATGTAATTTGAATAGTGAGTGGGTTAGTATACTCACTCTGTTGATATATATCATACTGAAACTGTGAATTTAATTCTGGCGCCTGTGTGTGTGATTGGTCTATGCCCATGATGACAATAACATATGTTGCAATAATACCAATATGAGTTGAGCTGAGGCCATCCTCTGAAAGGTATGGCTTCAAGACAATCAACAAATTGGCAGAAGTGATTTCCAGTGACTTGAACCAGAGTTGAGTAATAAATTATTTATTTCTAATCTGGTGTGTGTGTTTGTGGAAAGGGAAGGAGTATTTAGATCTCCAATATTCTAGACAATGCTTCCCTTTCCCTATCTGGTTCTGAATTGCAGACAGTACCTATACTGTCAACTGAACTTCAGGCTCATCTCCTGTCATCACTATTTCTTCACCATTGCTGCCTCCAACACTACTGCCTATTCAGTTACTACCATGTAACTTCACTTCCATTGCTAATCTGGTCACTTTTATTTTGTTACAACCACCATTTCTGCCTCGCTCTCAGTCACTGTACCAGACCAAGTAAAGGGAAGAGTGAAATCCAGGGTTTTTTCTCCTTGTTTTAACTTTCTCCATTATCAAGTTGCCTGGATTTCATAAACCAAGAAGTTTCTTTTTAATCTTCCCTGCTAGTTTGGATATTCCTTTTGGTAAAGTGACTGTTTTATACATCTACATATTCCTTACAGTGTCTGGCATAGTACCTTAGTAAGTATTCAATAAATGCATTGATGGAATGTGATTAGGTTCCCAGGCAACCAATAAAGATTATTTCTTACATTCAAAGGTTTCTTGTTTCAAATGACCTTTCTCTAACAACACCACTTGATCAAGAAATGTACAAATAGATTAGACTTAGTAACAGAGCTCACTCAGTTCAAAGACTTAATCCTTTTAATTTCTTTTAAAGTCTTGTATGTAGAGGTAATATTGTATAGTGGATTGAGAGCCGTCCTTAGAATCATAAAGATCTAGGTTCAAGTCAACTTGCAACACAGATTAACTTGACTCTGACTTTGACTTAACCTGTCAGTGCTCTAGACCAGTCCTTCTTAAACTGTGGGTCAACAGTAAAAGCTTTCTGAACATGCAATGACCAAAAATTAATTAAAAATCAAACACATAGTGAATCCGAGGTGTTTCTGGCAGCATTTGCCCATGTGTCATCACACAATTTCAGTGCAGCCTTGGTTCTGAACACAAAGCATGAACATTTTGCACTGTGCATGCCCTCAGGCCACCTCAGGAACATCAATCAATGCTGCTGAAACCAGAAAAGGGGTCGTGAGTGGAAAAAGTTTGAGAAACTCCACTCTAAGCAATGCTCTAAGACTAGAAATTACAGACTAGGTACCAACCTGCATTTGTTGAGGAGTTCCCTAATGAGGGAGCTTTCCTATAATATTGAAGTTATAGGTCTTGCCCCCAAAATATTCTTGTATCTTACTCATGTCTCTTCTTCCCTCATTCTAGTTCGTTTTCTAGATATCCATCTATTTTTTTTCCTTTGCCTTCACCCTACTATCCACATCAGTTGGGTATCCTCACACAATGTTACCGACATAGAGCAAAATGAATTGGCTTTCTAAAGCTCTCTAAAATTATAAACATTAAATATTAATAGAAATGAAATCCTAAAATTCCTTGTATGTTTAATATTTCTCCCAATAGATTAATCTATGTTATTGTCCTAAGTTAAGTCCATTGTCTTATCTGTAGCATTATATTTAATAATACTCATTACTCATTTTTAACTTATGGTGAAAAATTTTATTAGGCAACTAGATAGTGAAGTGGATGGAGTGCTGGCCCTAGAGTCAAGAAGACTCATCTTCATGAATTCAAATCTGGCCTCAGACACTGACTAGCTGTGTGACCCTGGACAAGTCACTTAACCCTGTTTGCCTCAGTTCCCTCATTTATAAAATGAGCTGGAGAAGGAAATGGCAAATCACTTCAGTAACTTTGTCAAGAAAACCCCAAATGGGGTCACAAAGAGTTGTACACAACTGAAAACAGCCCAATAGTAACAAAAAAATTTAAAATACCTTTTACCAGTAGACTTATAGTAACTTGACACGACCAAAAAACAAAGTTGAGATCAGTGTTATTCACCTACATAAGTGAAGAATCTTTAATGCTATCAGAACAATATTTATGTACCCTCACCAGAGCAAAGCATAGAGCATAAGAAGTGTATACGACCAAGTTATGAAAAAAGCCTGCTGTCATGTTAGACTTAGTTGTGCAAAATTTATTCTGAAGGATAGTAATATGGATAAATGATTCAACAAGTTTACTTGCATTGGCAAATATTTTTCAGATACCCTAATTTCACAATTCCTCAGTCTACTCAATGCTTTCCACTTCTCCTCAGCTACAGATAGCGATGATCAAATCCTTGATCTTGCATTAGACAGAAGTGTTCCACTTCCATGATCCTGAATTCTGAAATTTTAAAATATTTTATCATTTATTCTTTCCCCCAAACTTGTTCTTCGTCCTTGATATGACTCATCAAACCTCTCCACTCAGTTCTTTCACAGGCCATCATCCTCCACTAGCTATACTTTTCTTCCCTTCTCTATCTCAAATCCTTGGTGAGTCAGTCC
Source organism: Trichosurus vulpecula (assembly GCF_011100635.1). Classification (NCBI taxonomy): domain Eukaryota; kingdom Metazoa; phylum Chordata; class Mammalia; order Diprotodontia; family Phalangeridae; genus Trichosurus; species Trichosurus vulpecula. The sequence goes on from NC_050574.1 coordinate 383,695,672, forward strand.
CACTAACCCCTTGCTAAATAAAACTGGAAATCATGAAACCACGTTCACTGGACACATTGTGAATTTATGTTATATAAACTCAGCTAAGCCCTCGTTGCTGTAAGACAATACTTTCATACCTGCCTAATCATTAACTATCCCATTCTCCACAGTTACTGTTCAAAACATTCTCTTTTCTCCACAAGCCTACCACAGCACCTCCTCTCTTTAATTCTAAATTGAAAACCTGGCATTATACTTCGCCTAAAAGTTTGAGGTCATTTCCCAAGAGCGCCCTTTTCTTTGCTCCTCAGCCTCAATCTCACACCACTTAACTCTTCTTCACCTCTATCTCATATGAAGAAGAGAAGGATGCTTCACATGCTCCTCCTTGCTAAAGCAAAGTCCTCCACATGAACCCTTAATCTCACTCTCTCCTATTTTATCCCACAGATTGGACCCTGTATTATCCCCATCCTCTCTCTAATCTCCATCTCTCCCTACCTACTGATTCTTCCCCCACTACCTAAAAACAAATTCATGTCTTCTCTATCCTAAAAACAACCCTCTCATTGATCCCTGCTAACTACCATCTTATATCTCCTCCTCTTCTAGCATAGGTTTTTGGGAAATCTGTCTATACTGGTGCCTCCACTTCTTCTCCTCTCACTTGTTTCTAAACCTGAAAAATGGCTACCAGCCTCAATATTCAGCTGAAATGACTTTCTCCAGTTATCTATGATCTCTTAATTGCCTTATCTCAATCCTTATCCTTCTTGACCTCTTTGCATCCTTTGACATTTTCAGTTTTTCTGTTAGATGTGGGCTCTTGAGGTTTTTGTGACACTGCTCTCTCCTGGTTCTCAGCCTTCCAGGCTGACCACTCTTTTTCAGTCTCCTTTGTTGGATCTTCAATCCAGTTCGAGCCTATTAACTGTGGTGTTCCCTCAGGATTGGTCCTTGGCACTTTTTTTTCATCCTTTCATTTTATCTCCCTTAACAATCCCATCAGCTTCCATTGACTCAGTTTTCATCTCTATACAGGTGATTGTTAGATAGATCCAGCTCTAATCTCTCTCCTGAGCTCCAGTCTGGCATCTCCGACTGCCTTTTTTACATCTTAAACTGTTTGTCCCATGAGCATCTTAATCTCAATGGGTTAAAAACAAAACACGTCATCTTTACTCCATTCCCAAACTCTTCCCTGATAGTAAATCTCCTATTATTTTAGGGGAAAATTAATCCTCTCAATCACCCAGGCTTGCACTCTCAATGTCATCCTCAACTCTTCACTCACACTCATCTTGCATATCCAATCTATTGTCACCTCATGCAGTTTCTGCCTTCAGAACATTTCTTTCCATACACATGATGCTTTGGTGCAGGCCCTCATCACCTCTTGCCTGAACTTTTGTAATAGCCTTCTAACTGGTCTCTCTGACTTATCTCTCTACACTCTAATCTATCTTCAACTCAGCTTGTCAAAGTGATTTTCCCCAAAACACAGATCAAACCATGTCACTCCTCTACTCAGTAAATTCCAGGGGGCCCCTATTACTCCCAAGATCAAGGATAAAATGTTCTGCTTGGCATCAAAAGCCCTTCAAAATTTGGCCCCTTCTTACCATACACTTTATTCTCTCACACATTTCTCTTTCCAGTGCAACTTTGCTGGCCTACCTACTATTCCTCACATGATGCAATATGTTTCTTGACTCCATACATGTGCACTAATTGTCCCCCATGTCTGGAATGTGCTCTTATCTCACCTCTGACTCATAGCTTCCTTCCTTCCAGCCCTAGTTCAAATTTGACTATCTGCTGGAGCTTTTCACAGTTCCCTCTTTACTTCCCCACCAAATCCCTTCACTCTCACATTACCTTCCATTTACACTATATACATCTTGTATGTATACAATTATTTGCAAGTGATCTCACATATTAAAATGTGAACTCCTTGAGAGGAGCAACAGTGTTTTTGTCTTTTTTGTGTAACCCAAGTGCCACAGCCCATGGGTATGAGAATCCTTATTCATGAAAATCAATGCCCTGCTCCTGTGTGAAGAGCTGGGCAGAATTGTCAAGACTGGGAGAGAAGAGAGTGTCAGGGTTTTAACTCTTCAGTTTCTTCAATCTCTTCAAGTCTTGTAGTTACTTTGGATGCTTCCAGCTTCGAGAGAAGATGGACAATGCCTAACCTCACTTCATGTTGCTAAAAGAAGACTAGGACTGTGGGAAGTAGCCAACTTGAGAGGAGATAGCAGTCTCCAGTTTGTCTCACCAGAGACTTTGGGGAATTTCACCATGGGAGAGATCTTGAACTCTCTCTCAGTTGTGTTGCTACCTTTCTCTCTTCACTCTGTATTGCCTGGTGTATGTTCACCTATGTATACTTTCTCTGATTTCCATTTTGCTATCAACTTGGATAAATGGGTTTCTTTGCAACCTGCTACATGTATTTGTTGTAGAACTGGTATTTGGTGGGTTAGTGAAGCCTTGTATATAAAACTTGCCTCCCCCATTAGGTAACAGAATTAGGAAGCTTAGCCTGAACCTGAAAACCACATCTCTTAGCCTAATAATATTTAAGGGAATAGATAAATTCTAGCCTGGCAGATAGATAATTCTAGTTAGTGCCCCCTCTTTCTGAAGTGAGCATAGTTGCCAGGCTTTTGGTTTTCAATCTCCTGCTTCCCCTCCTGGAAGGAATTAAAGCTTCCTTTGGAGAAGGGTGGAGGGAGAAGAGGCTAGAGATATCTATTCTACCTCCCTTTCGGCCATACAATGACACCTTCATGCTATATGTGAGGGACCTTTGTAATCCTAGTGCTTAGCACAGCGCCTGTCACACAGTAAGCCCTGAATAATTGCTTGTTGACTGATTTATTCATTGTAATATATTTGTCTAAGAAGCTCTTGATTTTGCCTCTTGATATTACTAGGCATTTTTAGTTTGGGAATTCTTTCAGGAGGTCATTTTTAAATTTTCACTTTGCCTTCTGGTTCTTCTAATACAAGTAAGTTTTCTTTTATGATTTCCTGAAAAACAATGTGATAGGACCACTATCTACTATGGTTTCCCATCCAGGACTTGCTTGACTCCCTTGGTGCAGCTTCTTGGTGGCCTCTAGCCATAACGATGTGGTTTCCTAGTCACCTAAGGACATAAAAAGGTCAATCCGTATAGATCGGGCTCTTTAGACTTATGATGTCACCACATCTTGACCTGGTGACCTTTTGATATGGAGGTGAGGGATTTCTGGTCTATCCAACTTAAGTCCTCTATGCAATATCTACATAAACCACCTTTTGTTACATTAGTTGTTGAAAGAACTGTGAATACCTCATTTCCTTCTAGCACCAAGCCTAAACTAAGAGGGCATTCGCTGAATTAGGTCTCCCCATTGCATATGCTCTTAAGATACTTTGATACATCAAGAGTTTCAGGGAGTCCAGGGACTTAAATTATCCTTTCTCAAACTGCTTTCTAGGTTAGTTATTTTAGGGAGGAGTTACCTTGTATTTTCTTCTATTTCTTAAATCTTTTGGCTTTGTTCTAATATTTGTTGTTTCTCCTGGAGTCACCGAGTTGTAATTGCCTCATTCTCTTTTTCAGTGAGGCTACTTCTTGGGAAGATTTTCTACTTTTTGTTCTAAGTTTAATAAGAAAAATATGGCATTACAATGGGTCTACAGACAGAGTGATCATAAATACTTCCACAGTGGGGCCTCTCACCTAGTTGTATAAATACCCCAATCTTTCTCTGTGCTGGCTGCCTCTTTCTAACTTGCTCTCACACTGGCAAGTCAAGATTCCCAGAGATAGACCACCACCACCACAAGGTTACATTCAAACTCTCTCAGGGTTCTAGAGGTAATCTTATTGAAAGGAAATGAACTTCCCTTACTCACTACGTTAGCCCTTGAGCCCTGATTCAATGCTTTTTCTAGCTACGCAAACAGCCACTCACAATGATTATGCTTTTAGATCTTAAATATAACTATTTACTTAATAACAAGGCAAAATAATTATAGATAGGATGACATATCAAAGCAAATATATATATATAAATGAACATATGTATGTATGAATGTAATATATTATAACACACATATAAACCCAAATCATACTATACCACAGATGTACTCAATATTCTGGTGAAGAGTGGACACACAGGAACTTGGCAGGTAAGCACATGAGGGAGAAAAACTCATGGTCAGGGTAACTCAATTATGAATGGCAGGCTTTGATGTTATTGGTCCATTGAGGAACATCTGTAGCACAGGAAGCTGTTCTTTTTACTCACTTCTTGACTGCTGATCCTCACTATTCGTCACCTGGGCAAATCCTCTTCTCTTCTCTACTTAAACATAGCATTTACCTCTCTTTCAATTAACCATCATCCTTAAAAGGGTGCTTAGGAAGTTTTAGCTCTTGCTGTGAATAGCAGTTCTCCTTAAGCTAGAGAACTGTAAAGCTCATCAGACTGTCCATCTCTCATAGACTAGCTCAGCCAGTTATTCATTTACTTGGATTCTGCACTGTTCAGTCATAAAGGTGCTCACTGCAATACAATTCATGTTGACTTTTTAATCTAGCAGACCACGATATCAATGCAGCTGTAAAGTGCCCTCTTTGTTTCCTTCTCAAACCAAAGGTGACAGAAAAAAATCAAAAAGCCCTTATGAGAAGGCTCACACCTCTCCATTTTTAGGTGGCACTGAAAGGCAATAGTTGTCACTGGAGCTCTAGGCCAATAAAGTCAATTTTTCTCTCCCAGTAATCAGGAATTATTCAGCTGAAGCCTTCTGTCATCTGACTGCTCCTAACTGCTTCAGCTAACAACAACTTTTCGGCCCCTATGTTGTATCTTCAATTCTTTAACTCAGGTTTCTAAGTCAGGTTCTTCTGTCACTCCATCACTCTCATTTTCTTTATCTTCAAGGGCATAAATGAAAGCCTCCTAACTATTAGTGATTTATCTTTTACTTAAAATGTGATAGCTATCTAAAGTTCCCCTATCAGATAGTTGCTGCTTTTTAAAATCATACCTCGGAGTTTCCTATTCCCTAGAGCTAGTAGAGGGGGTCATGGGCAGCTTGGGGGCTGCCTGCCCCCCCTATCCTCCTTTAGCCCACTCCCCTTGGGTGACCAATCCCCAAGGATCCTACCTGTGCATTTGTGGGAGTACGTGAGGGTGGATAAAAAAAAGTAACTCAGTCAATTGATGCATTTGGAAAAATGTGTGCAATGTGTAATACCTGGGGGCCTCTCACCTCCAAGAAAGGGGAGGGGAAAAATCAGCTCAATCAATTATATAACATTGATATATGTGGTTGGAGACACATGCTCTGAGAATATTCTGGTTACTACAGTCTTGTTCTCTATGGAAACACATCTAGTTTCAGAACACTCACAGGACAAGATACTTGTGGCAGAAGATACTCTTCTGAGGACATTCTTGTTACCATAAGTTTGCTCATCGTGGAAATGTATCTAGTCTCAGAACACTGAGAAGACAAGATACTTGTAGCATGATTCACAGTATTTGATGACATTTTAGTTACCTCAGGCTTGGTCTCTGTAAAAGCTAATCTTGTTTGAGAAAATTCAGACCTCTCATCTTGGTTATGTTCTGTGAGAAATAAAGATAATCTCTCCCTCCCTCCCCCCGCCTCCCTCTCACATACAGACACACACACTTCAGCTTCTAAGTGTTTATGTAATTTCTCATTTTTAGTTTACCCTCTTTAAAACAATTAAAACGAATTAGTTGACATACCATAATGCTTTGCAACTCTGAATTCTTTAACATGGTCATCCATCTTTTTTGGTGCCCTTGATGTTGTTTTTACACACCTTTTTGTCTAGTTTTTAATAAAAGATCTTTCTCTGCCTCTTTACAGCATGAAGTTGTCCCTGTATAAGGGAAGTATTATGTATAGATATGACATAGATATCATTTACAAACATGAGTCTTTATATTTTGTGCCATAGACAATTTTCTTTCTCATACGGTCCAAATCTGCCTGAAAGCTCTATGTCTTCATTCACATAATATTAGCAGTGTCTATGAAAACAAAAGCATTTTGAAACTTCTTTTTGGCATTAAAATGTTCATCTTTAATATGGAATCATTTCACAATTGATACAAATATTGATATAAATCTTTCCCTGTCTCCAAAAATATTTTTATCTATGCCCTTTTCATAATTAAACTGTTCTACATGGAAAGGACAGCATACCTTACATAAGCTATTTATTCTCCTTCGAATTATTTTCCTTGAAAGCTAGCTCCATTCTTTGCTTCATTTCTTCCTGCCACTCCTAAAGTACTCTTGGCCAAGCTATTTCTCCCCTTTGGGGTTCTCCTTTTACCTATTATGGAGTTACTCTCTTCCTCTGGGTTTACCTCATGGCTTCCCACAGTTCTTCATGCATTTGGCATTTTCTTCTATTAATTCATATTTCTAGACTTAGTTCTTGAATTAGGATTTTATGTTTGGCCAGACTCCATTCTGCCTGTAACTCTTGTTTGGGTTAAATGGGCCTTATTGGTCCTGTCCATTCTGTAGTCTGGATGGTACAGCTGACATTATGGATAGTATGGCTGGTACTAGGCCCCATCCCACAATTCTCAGTTTCTGTCTCAGTGTCCTAGTGGTTTACTGTAGGTACTGGTCCTTGCCCATCTCTATTTCCTTCTCCTTGCACATTCTAATAAGGAATTGGTTCTATCCTTTGTTGTGGCCCTGACAAGCCTCAGTCAGATGTAGGCGACTGCACTGGTCTCAGGCTTCCCCTAAAGGCCCTCATTGAGGGTACTCAGGCACTGAGCTGGCATTCTCTCCTGCTTTGGTTCCCAAGGAGTGCATAGCCAGGACCTGATCCTGTCAAAAGCACAGTGACCTCTAAGGGTTGGCTTTGTCCCTCCCAATCTGTTCCAACTAGGTAAGGGTTGGAATCTGGCTTCAGGCCTCAATTGATGGAACTTTCACTATCTTGTGATCCTTGTGAAACATTCTCATTTACACTGTCTGATATTTTCAACTCCATTTGTTGGCTCCCCTGGTATAATCTTCCCTATTCTCCCAGATTTCATACCTATTTTCCAGAGCTCAAGCTAATTTCCCTTCTCCTGGACCTCACAGGTTCTTGATGATCTTTGTGTAAATTTCTGGAATGGATTCAAAAGCTTACTTCAATTTCTTGTTGGTTTGCTTCACCATTGCTCTTCTGGGGTCCTTATTTGCTAGTGTGTGTGTGTGTGTGTGTGTGTGTGTGTGTGTGTGTGTGTGTGTGTGAGAGAGAGAGAGAGAGAGAGAGAGAGAGACAGAGACAGAGAGACAGAGACAGAGAGAGAGACAGAGACAGAGAGGGAGGGAGGGAAGGAGAGGGAGAGAGGGAGAGAGAGGGAGAGAGAGAGACAGAGAGAGAGAGAGAGAGAGAGAGAGAGAGAACTTAGTTTCTCACTAAGCTTCCAGGCTACCATTTAAACAAAATTTGTTTTTATCATTTTAACAGATCCGTGACATTTTTAAGTTTATGAGGATGTTAACTTATGTTGTTTAAAGCAAAATAAGCAGTGGGACTCTTTTCCCTGTCACAAAATGATAGTGTCAAAAAAGAAACATAATATCTAGGGAGGTGTTTGAGAGAGTCATTAATAGTTCTAGTATGAAGTTTAGAGATGAATGAATAAATGAATGAAGTGCTTGTTATGTGCAGAATATTGTACTAAGCAGTTGGGAGAGGAATTAGAAAGATGTCTCTACTCTGAAAGGGCTCACTTTAATTGGGGAGACAACATATATAAAACATTTCAACTATATGGAAGTTGAAAAAGGCTGGAGGTCCTAAGGGTGATAGGCCAGGTAGGTATGTATTAGGGGGTGAAGAGTAGGAGGGAGTGGAGGGAAGGGCTGGAGGGTATTGCAGCAGGGCATAAGGTAAAGATCAAATGCCTGTTATGGCAAGGTGGCTGGGTAGACGACAAGGTCTGTTGGCCCTCCATCTCCAAAGGAGGATTACAGATGATGACTTCCAGCCCAGGTAGGCAATGTGAGCAGCCACTGCTCTTTTTCAGCCTAGACCTGGGTCAAGGGATGGTTGATGGCAAGGGATGGGCAAAGGGTGTCCTCATTGTCAGGTCTTTCTGCCCAACAGTAGTAAAATATTCAAGATGAAAGTTGAAGGCAAAAAATATAGTAGAAAGAGAAATATACAGGTGTGTCTCTTCATTGATTGCCTTTACAGAAATTTAAAGCAAAAAGCCCACAAATTGCAGAGCCAACATGATAAGGAACAACTGCAGTTATCCCACAGTGATGATGGGGTCTAGGTCCCAACAACCCATCACTGATATTTCACTGGCCTCAGAATGGTTATGATACAACACATAGTTTCAATCCAGGAGAAGATAGAAAAGAAGATGACAGGGTTTTTAAGTACAAGCATTTCTTTCTTTGGGTCCTGGTCCCCTCAGTCAGTGATTGAGAATTGTTGACCAACACCCACTGGGGACTTTTCAAGTGATAAGACGATTCACAGATAAACTGTTCCTTCAGACTTCTGGCCACTTCTGGCTTACAATTCTAAGGAGAGGAGAGGGGAGGGCACTCACATATTTTGTTTGTCTATCATTTTGGAAGAGGACTATGACATCAGGGAAATGATGACATGACTCGAAGGCTGTGCAAGGTCCCCAGCTTCACTTTCTCCTCCAGAGCCATCAGGGTCCAGTGGCCTGATATTCACCAGGACGACTGGAGATGGCCCAGGATGTATTGAGAGATCCGCCCCTTTCTGGCTAAGGTCTTTCCAGGTTCTCACTTTGGGTGAGGTAATGCCCATTCAGTGAACAGGTCTCTTTAAGACGTTAATCAAGGGATGGCCCCTGATGTCAAGGTCCTCTTCAAGAATGAAGGCCCCTCTTCCCCTCTCCTTCCCTCTCTTCTTCTCACCTGAGGGTGCTCTGCCCAAAGGAAGGTACATTTCGATGGCTGAAGGCTGCCTCCTTAATGTTGGGTTTACTGGCTAGATTTCTTTCTCATAAACCAAGCCTTAAACCCAACTCATTCTGGAGCTCATAAATTGGATAATAGGTCCCTGCCTTCCTGGCACAGAGTGAATGTAAATTCTAAATAGCAACTGTTTCTCTTTTGGGCAGGAACCCTGAGGGTCTTCCCCTGCCTGTTTGATTTTTTTTTGAGTTTTTGATTAAAGGGGCCACTGGACCCAGATGGCTCTGGAGGAGAAAGTGAGGCTGGTGACCTAGCACAGCTCTCCCTCACTCAAATCAAAGTCAACTGCAAGTCATCATTTCCCTGATGTCATGGTCCTTTTCCAGAACGAAGGACAAACACAACAACAATCCTAAGGGGCTTTAAGAGGATTCTCCGACTTGGTAGTTTTCCTTTTAGCATGGGATTAAAATGGTCGCAGGGTCATTCAAGTTGCTGGTGAGTCAACTTTGAGGGGGTAGAAAGGGTGCCTGGAGGGGCTGTGATTGAGGAAGCCTCCTGCAAGCTGGCTGTAGTAAAAGGAACAGAAACTACAGAAGTGCTTCCACTCAGACACTCGGTGCACCACAAGGTGGATAGCAGGTAGTACCAAGATTTGGACGCGAAGGCCCAGCCTGGGGTGGAGAAGGGGATCTCTTTCAAATGCGTCCTTTTGGCCTATGGAAAAGGAAAGGATGACCCTTCACCAAGGTAGAAAGGAGTTGCCTCTAGAGAAAAGGTCAAGGAGGGCCATTGGCTGGATTGAGCTGGTAGATGGGGACGAGGATTTTTTTTTCCCTTTTGGGTGGGGGAGTTGGAGAGAAAACGTCCTAAAATTTGGTTTCCGTGCAGTCTCATGAAGCAAAAATCTCCGATGCCCTTTAACTCCTTTGCTTACGGTGCTGAAGCCCCGGGTCAGTGCATGATATAAAGAGCCGAGACCCACGCCAGGCTTCTCTCTCTCGGTCCCCTCTCCCCCCACCCGCCCCGTGACAAAGAGAAGGAGGAAAAAAAGGGGTTAAGAAACTTGGCTGAACAGATGAATGGCGTGGAGAGCGAGGGGAGGGACCGGGCCGCACCGAGGAGGTGGAGGAGGGAGGAGCGCCGCCGCTGCCGAGGCTTTGAAAGTCAGCCTCGCAGACATTGCAGCAGAGCCCCGAACTAGCGAGAGGGCTGGCCCGGAGGGGACCGGGAGGCGGAGGTTACGAGTAGGCGGCGGCGGCGGCGGCCGGAGCAGCTTCCTCCCTCCCCAGCTTTGTGTGTCGGGGGAAAGCGAGGCCGGCCGGAAGCGGGCACAGCTGCGGCTGCTCCCACAACTTGCCTCTAGGAGCGGGGTCGGCGGTCCCTGAGCCTTTCCGCTCGCCTTTCCCGGGCCACAAACGTGCAGGGGATATTTCCACGGAACCGTCACCGCCCAAATGGTGTGGGTTGTTTTTGTTTGCTTCTCTTCCATCTCCACAGTTTAAAATGCTGTCGGGCTTTTTTATTTTTTTTTAATCTCCTGAGCGGAAGAACCTGAGGGATTGTTGAGGCGACGGGAAGAAAGGGTGGGGGGGGGGGGGAGGAGGAGCAGGGGTGCCGCCGGGGCTACGTCTGAATTGGTGTTTAAGTGACACGGCCGAGCGGGCACGGACCGGGCCAAGTGCCCCCGGGCCCCGGGGCTCTTGGAGCAGCGGCGAGCCCACCTCCGGCACGGGCTCGGACTGCGCCTCTGGAACGGGAGCGGGAGTCGGCGGCCCGAGACCCTGGCTGGGGTGAGTCGGAAGTGCGGTCGGATGGGTCTTCCCGGGGCTCGATGGATGTGTGTGCGGCCGGAGGGGGAGGGGCGAGCTCTGTGTGTGTGTGTGTGTGTGTGTGTGTGTGTGTGTCTGTCTGTCTGTCTGTCTGTCGTGGGGGGGATTCCTCGCGTGCGCGGCCCCCGCCCCTCCCCCCTCGGGCTGCTCATCCGTTGCCGGGGAGGGGGGGCGGGGGCGGTCGGGCGCTGCGGCCCGAAGCACCCAGCCCGCGGGGAGGCCGGAGGAGGAGCTGCCCGAGCGGGCACTCGGGGCGGGGGTGAGGAGGCGGGGGCCGCGCGGGCTTGCCCAGAGTGAGCGCGATTTCGAGACGGAGGGGAGGGGGAAGGGTGGGTAGGTGGAAATCCTAAACTAGGCGGCGGGGAGGACTTATTTCCTGCGAAATCCCCGTCCGCCTCCCGCTTCTCTTCCCGCCCCCACGCCGCCCCGACCCCTTAAATTTCTCCGCAGAAATAAAAGTTGAGACTTCATTTTTCCCCGATAGTGAGTCAGGAACATGGCTGGTCACGCGTCCATCTCCGTCTCCCCTTGCCCGGCGCGCCGGCTCCGCGGTTCTCGGCTGGGCACGGGGGGCGGCGGGGGCTCTTTGCTCTCCGTGGCCGCCCTCGGCTGGGCGGGGAGGATGGGCCGACTGCTGAGTGTGTCTGAAATAACCGCGCCAGGGTGGCGGGGTGGCCGGTCCGGGGGATCCCTGGGGTGCGGGGAGCCCGGCGCTCCCCTCCAGTCTGTGCTTTACTTTCTCCCCGTCCTTCCAGTCTCCACTGTTTGCTGCTGTCTATGTGCAGCACCAGGGCATGCACACGATAATTTCCTACCCTTTTCACCTCCGCTCCTGCCGGAATCCGGAGGAGAAAAATAAAAACATATAATTAGACCTTCCTTAGTGCATGTTCCCCCTCCCCCCATCTCCAGACGCTCCGTCCCTGGGCCAGTTTTTTTTTTTCCTCCACCTGCCCATGTGAAAGATACACCTTTGACCAGGGGCCTCTGGGACCGTATCTTTTAACTCTGGAGAATAGCTTTCGGAGCATAGTTAAGTTTATAAAGGAACCCTGCTTGCACACCTAGTGGCCCCAAAACTGTTCATAAGGATCTTTCCTCTTTAGTTTTATACGAATATTTCTTTGCCATTTTTGATTGGTCAAATTAAGTTTTTAAGGGTTGATGTGCCACTAAAATCTTTACCTCCCCTAAAGAAAAAAAAGAAACTTTCAAAATGAACAATGTAGTATAGAAATTAATACTCTCAAGTACCGGAATATTTGAAAGAAAGTGCAGGATGGGGTGTGTGTGTGTGTGTGTGTGTGTGTGTGTGTGTCTGTCTGTCTGTGTCTGTCTGTCTGCGTGACTGTGTCTTGTGTACCTCCCTCAGTCCTTTTGGAACCGAAACTTAACACATGTGGTTGTTAAAAAATTTAAAGGCGATCCCTAATAACAGTAATTTGTTTGGGTTCTGGGGCTGGTTAATAGGAGTAAAGAAAGAGTTACATTTTTCATAGTACTTCGTGCTACTGAGGGAAAATAAGGAGGTGGGAAGGATTGTTAGTAAGGTGTTGGTATTGCTTCTAAGTGTTGACTTTTTTATGATTTGTTGCAGGGAGGCTAGTTGGAGTTTAAAACTAGATGAATGGAAGTTTTAAAAAAGTAAATATATTTACACATTTATGAGTGGTTTTTATACATTTCTTGGGGAAATTATGAAGTATGAGTGGATCAGTTTTAGCTTAATTAGGTGTATTGGGATTATTTTCAGAATCTTTTGCATTTTTTTTCCTGAAGTGATTTCACCTCCCCACTCTCACCTCCGACCAGTCGTTAACATCTTTTTATGGTGACCCTTGTTGAAAGACTATATTGCTCATAACTGGACTTTTTTAATCAAATGGGTAGAGCTGCTAAATGGTGGTAGCCATGTGGATGTATGGAAATAAATTCTCTTTCCCATTAGAACCTGAGCCCTTGGAGGTGAGGGATGGTATATTTTCCCCCTTTTCCCCAGAGCTGAGACGGTCCCTTACATATAGTAAGCACTTAAATACCACTTGGCTGGTTAACTAATTGGGAACTTGGATTATGTTTCTCTAGTTCTGCATGAAGGTTTAGCACCATCAATAGTGTTTTCATTCTTGTTTGGGTAGAAGCCTCCATCTACCAAAAGTAAAGACAAAGATGCAAAAGTGATTATGGTTGGCTACTTATATTTTTGGCTACAAAGTTACTGAGAAAATATATGCTCATTGCAGTTGTGGGAGTTAGGGAACTCCTGTCCTTTTTTTTAGCCTGAAAAGTGACTAAGAATGAATTTGAGTTAAAAGTGCCTCTCCTAAACTCTCCTTTCACCTTCTCTCCTTCTCCCACACCTCCCAAGGAGTTTTAAGTTACTGGTTCACAGATGTGAATTCACTATGTTTCTCTTTGGGTCAGTAGGTGAATCGAAAACTAGGCTTAATGCCTACTGGGCTGTTGAATGAGGGGACTTTTGAGTAAACGTGACGTTTGTCATCTACTAAATTCTCAAAGGAAAACTATGACTTTAACAATGATTTAAAGTAAACTGTCTTAGAAGAATACCAATTATTATATTACTGCCATAGTACTGTCTCTACTTAAATGACTAAAAGATCTGGAGACTCCTGCAGGAATAAGATGAAGGGTGGAGTGAGTGGGACTAAAATTCTCACCAACTGGAGTTCTACCTCTAGGTTTTGTTTAAATTATTGGATTTCCATAAGGTACATCCCATGAGGGGATATAGCTAAAAAGTGGCTTAGATTTTGTTTGGAAAAACAATCCATATGAGATATCAGAGTACAAGTTAATTAAAAAAAATGGCATGATCAGTTTAAATTTATTATATTTCATGTCAAATCACATGTCCTCTGTTGGATATGTTATTTAAAAAATATTGACCCAAAATCTGTTAAGCAGTGTTTTTCAACCCCACTTTTGTAATATTCCAGAGAGAATCATTAATTATTTCAAAGACTGCTGTGGAATTCTTGAAAGAAATCATTTAAAATATTATATGGGATTTTAAGGTTCTGTATGTTGCAATGTAAAAAAAAAAATCAGAACTCCAGAAAGTAGATGATGGGCATCTTTTCCATTTCCAGTTCTTTGCCACTACTGAAAGAACTGCTGTAAATATTTTTGTACCTGCGAGTTCTTTTGCCTTTTAAAATTTTTAAAAATCTCTTTGAGATATAAATCTAATAGTGGTATCTCTAGGTCAAAGAGTTATGAGGGAGGGGCAGTTTTATGGTACAATGGATAGAGGGAGTGCCCTGGAGCCAAGAGGACCTGAGTTCAAATTCAGCCTCAGACACTTGCTGGGTGGCCCTGGGCAAGTCACTTAACCCCTGTTGTGTCTTTAAAAAAAAAAGAATATGCACAATTTAATAGTTTTGGGGGACATAGTTCCAAATTGCTTTCCTCAGTGGTTGGACCAGTTTAAAGCTCCACCAACAGTGCACAGACTCTCTACCATTTGTCATTTTCTTTTGTCAACTTACCTGGTGGGTATGAGGTGGTACCTCAGAGTTGTTTTAATTTGTATTTGTCTAATTATTAGTGATTTAGAGTATTCTCTAATTATTAGTGAGAGAGAGCAGTTTTTTCCTATAGCTATTGGTAGCTTGGGTTTCTTCCTCTCTGAAAACTGCCTAGTCATATCATTTGACCATTTTCAGTTAGAGGACAAAATACATTCAAAACATTTAATTTTAATAAGGTATTTTACTCATTATGGTGCAGGGCATAGAATGCAGGGCCTGGAGTCAGGAAGACAGCTTACTGAGTTCAAATGTGGCTTCAGATGCTTACTAGCTATGTGACCCTGGGCAAGTCACTTCTTTGCCAGGAAAACCCCAAATGGGGTCGAAAAGAGTTGGACACTATTGTAAAGGACTGAACAACAATAAATTTTACTTATAACGGACTGATCAGTTATGCTTTTTAATGTATAAATCAGGTTCAGTTTTTAAAAAATATGGGTAATGTAGGAATATCATTAAGGTTGGTAATATATTTTTTCTATTAATATTTACCATTTGCATTACTTTGTAGCTGAAAAAAATTGCGTGAAAACTACCCTCATTTATTGTGTCCTTTGATAGCCATGATAAGGGCCGCGCAATTCCTAAGGCTCCAGATCAAAAGTTTGGTGGGTTTCAGATTTTTTCCCCCCATGAGGAATAGAAAGAAAAATCTTTTATGTTGGATTTTTTTTATAGTAGCACATTTGATTACAATAAAATTACTTATTCAAATCCTTTGGGCTGTAAGATGTTATTTTCAAAGCTGTCCTGCTTGTGGTGCTTCTTTTTCCAACTTCCTGTTCATTTAAAAAAAATTTTCAATGTCTTCTCCCACTTTTGGGGGCATTATTATTGCTAGCCTATCCCTCTCATTTATCCCAATTATGAGAAGTAGTAAATTCTACCCTTTTACTTCTTTACATTAGAGTTTTACTCTGTTATCTTTGCCCACTTAAAACCTTCAGATCAGAACCAGTCAGCTCCTAGGACCACTGTTTTCTTATTTAAGAAAGATCTCTAAGGTTCAGAAGAGATACTTATTTTTTCTTCCCCATCAGAATCTTAGCACTTAATATCAGTAGCTGGATGAGTAAATTTGAGATTCATTAGTGATATTTGAAGATGAGGGAGAGCATTCCAGGCATGGGGGACAGCCAGTGAAAATACTCAGTTGGGAGATGAGTGTACTATTTGAAGAACAACCAGGAGGCCAGAATCAGAGTATGTGGAGGGATAATAAGGTATAAAAAGACTGGACAGGTAGGAAAGGGTCTGGTTAAGGAGGGCTTTGATAGATGATTTTTTATTTGATCTTGAAGGCAATAGGGAGCATTGGAGGTTATTGAATAGGGAGAATGATATGGTTAGATCTGCATTTTAAGGTCAATTTGACAGCTTAGTGGAGGATGTATTAGAGCAGATGATGTATTAGAGCAGATATAGTGGGCATATAAGACAGATGTTAGGAAGGTAAAATTGACAAGTCTTGGCCAAAAATTGGGTATGAGGGGTGAGAAAGAGGGCCTCCAGGATTTGAGGATGACATCTAGATTTTAAGTCTGGGTAATGCTGGGAGGATGGTGGTACCCTTGGCAGTAATAGGGAGGTGAGGAAGAAGGGAGAGGTGAAGATAACTTACTTTAATTTTGGACTTGTTGAGTTTAAGAACATTTGTTTGAGATGTTTGACAGGCAGTTGAGCTACGTGACTAGTTGTCCAGAGAGAGATAGGACTGGAAGGGTAAATTTGTGGTGCATCTGTATTTCAGGAGGTGATCAGTAGATCTTCTTATCCTCACTTTTCTCTCTGATAGATCATTTATGATTTCTTGAAATATTGTGTTGAGAACATTTTTTAAAAATTATCATTTTTAGGCGGTTGAGTAATTATTAAATTTATCACTGAAATTTTCTCACTTTTTTGATTTTTAAGATTTATTTCTATAATTGTTATAATTAAGATGTTCAAAATAGAATCCAATCATAGTAGATGATTTAATTTTGTTTCGCCCCACAAATACAACTTTATTGTTTTATTTTTTAACTGGAAAACAAGTTCTAAGACTAAGAATTTTTAATTCAGTTCAACAAACATTAAATGCCCACTCTGTTCAAAATAATTTGTTGCTTAGGCTGCGTAATCTCTTATGATGAAGCCTGAAATTCAATTTAACTTTAAACTTGAAGCATCTCAGGCCCTATGCATTCCAAAGTCATTTGATAACTTAAGTTCAGCAAAAATAGAGGAAAAGGGGGGATGAGAGAGGAAATGTTATTCATATCTTGTTAAACTGATAACTTGACCCTTGACTGAGAGAACACAACCTAAGATACCATATGAGTTATAATAAGAAACAAATTTAAATTTCAAAAATAGATTGTACTGAAAGGTATTGATAACATCACTAGTTATTGTGATGTGCTTATATACAAAATTTCATGAGTGTATGACATTAAAATTTTAATTTGAATGAATTTATTTTTCTCCTGGTTGAAATTAAACAAAAAATCACAGTGAAAGAAAGTGGTTAGGGATTTTTTTTTTTGTGGTTGATCTGAACTTACATAACTAAAAAAAATGCACATACTGTTAAGCCACTTGAAAGAAGAATTGTTCTTTGTCATTGTTCTGAACAAAGATAGTGCCCACTTGTATGTTCACTTTTAGCTTTGTGAGCCTATTGGAGAGCACACATGTTGAAACCCAAATTAGAACATTTGGAGACTTGAAACTGAGTTCTCTAGGGAGAAAATGGCATGAAAAGGAGGAAATTAAGATACCCATTTAGTTTAAATTTAACATTATTTTAAGTCTAGCGACTAAAGAACTATTAAACTTATGAGCCTGCTGAGAATTTGAATCATCAGTTCCAGATATCACCAGAGGCAGGACGATTTCAAACTGTCAGTTGACTCAGAATGCTAATGTTAGAGAATCTTAGGCTCTCGGGCTTTATATCAAGATTGCCACCTCTAAGTTACTCCCCTCCCACAAATTCTCGTTGAATACTGAATCATTTTATATTGGGGCTGAACTGGGTCAAAACTTAATTTTACTGAAAAGGGTGATTACTGACTTGTTAGTGCTTAGTTTACTACTTTTTATATTACTCCACTCCTCATCACTGTTAGCAGCCTCCTGAAGTTTAATAGTTATCAAGGTTCGATTAGATAGATGCAGACAATGTACAAAGTGACAAAGTTTTATAACTATGTTATATATATTTAATAACATTTTCAAAAGTCACATGGTATTTTAGCATAATCAATGAAAAAGAAATTCTTACATGTAATTTTTAAACGTCCATTAATAGAAAGTGTTTTCCGATTAGAGGAACTTCTATGGAAAACAAGAATTGATTTTTTTAATATTTATTTTCAGTTTTCAACATTCACTTCCATAAGTTTTAAATTTTCTCCCCTTCCCTCCCTCCCTAAGACAGCATACAATCCGATATGGGCTCTACACATACATTCCTACTTAAAAACATGTTCACATTAGTCATGTTGCATAGAAGAATTATAATGAATGGGAGAAACCATGAGAAAGAAAACAAAACAAGAGAGAAAAGAACCTGCTTCACTCTGCATTCCAACACCATAGTTCTTCCTCTGGATGTGGATGGCACTTTCCATCATGAGTCCTTTGGAAAAGATGTTTGTCCTTGAATTTCTGAAAAGGGCTAAGTCTATCAAAATCAGTCCTTGTGCAGTGAGGCTACTACTGTGTACAATGTTCTTCTGGTTCTGCTCCTTTCACTCAGTATCAGTTCATACAAGTCTTTCCAGGTTTTCCCAAAGTCTTTCTTATATCACAGTAGTATTCCATTACATTCATATATGCCAACTTGTTCAGCCATTCCTCAATTAATGGACATCCCCTCAATTTCCAGTTCTTTGTCATCACAAAAAGAACTGCTATAAATATTTTTGTACATGTGAGTCCTTTTCCCATTTTTATGTTCTCTTTGGGATACAGTCCTAGAATTGATATTTTAAACTCCTAAATTAGACCTGGTTTGGAAATGAGTGTTTTAAAGGTAGTATCTCTAAATTGCTTTTTAGTTTAAAAATATATCATGGGGGACCAGATATGTAAAGTGAAAAGGAAGAAGTGGATCAAAGGATTTTCTTGATGTGGAATATCAGGCAAAAATACTGAAAATGTTAGCCCTACAAATGGCAACTTATAGCCCTAAAAGTGACTAATGTAAAAAAGTACAATTTTACAAAGTGATTCATTTACTCAGTAGATGCTATACAGATAGAATCAGGACTCATTTTCCAAAAATGTCCATGTTCAGATAGACACTAAAACCAAAAAACCCCCAAATTTTCAATTTTGTTCCTTTTACTAGTCTCTCCTAAATCATAATTTGCTGCTAATTTAAACTAGGAAAAAAAATCATTTGGAAGGAATTGAGAAGGTTGGATAAAAACTAGCAAGGTAAAACCTGATTTTGGTTTATCCATCTCATCTCCTGTTTTTCAAATGGCAGCCTGGAAAGAGGAAAGTGCTGTGTTTTGGAAGAAAAATTCATTCCATTTAAGCTTTTTATTCTGATTGCTCAGTATGTCTTTTAAAGAGCCTAGATATTAATTTAAAAGCCGTGTTTCTAGTAGTGGGCATGAAGTATTTTCAGAACCTCAACTCTGAACTCACATATACTATATCCCCCAGGGGGAAAATCCTATTATACTATTTTCATAGGATAGACTGAACACATTCTATTGACATAAGCTATCTGGGTAATATGTTTTTTTCCTTCAAGTGTTATCCATAGAGCTTCCTGATATGCACACTCTTTCTCCTCTTCCTCCCTCCTTCTTTCCCTCCCTCTCTTTCTGTCTTTGTCTCTGTGTGTGTGTGTGTGTATCTATAAACAACTGCATATGGCAAATATTTAATGTTTATATTATGCTTAAAAGTTTGCACAGCTTTTTACAAATATATTATTTCATTTTATTTTCATATCAACCCTGTGAGGTTGATGTTATTGTTCTTATTTTATAGATGAGGAAACTGAGCCACAGAGAAGTTAAATGACTTGCCTAGGATCATGCAGAATTCAAACTCAGGTCTTCAGATTCCAAGTCTAAAACTCTATCCACTGCATCATTTATCTGTGAGTTTAGGAAACTATAGAATACAACACAATCTTTGAAATAACTATAAAGGGGACTTCTCTCATTAAAATGAAATTATGTTTGTGAGGTAGGCAGTTCTGGATAGAAAATCTTATTTTCTATCTTTGGTCCTACATGGCTATCTGATACGGACTGAGAAAGTTAAATATACAGTCGTGCTTCTAGGTGCAATTCATTATAAGGACACTTTGTGGTCTCAGTTCAGAAATGCTTCTGTTTGTGATTTTTAGTTTCCATTGTGCCAATTGGACCAGACCAATTACCATAATCTAGATATGCCTACTTGAAAACTTGAGTCCTACCTGATTTACTTACTGTCACAATGACCAGACTTTTAACTAACTTAAACTTCATCCTCAGTAATTGTATTTTAAAGGTAGTGCTCGTACTCTAGTTACTTTATGGTAAATGAAGAAAAGATCAATAGTACTATTGCATATTGACAGGGGGGAAAGTAGAATCTTATGAGTAGATGTAGCAGGAAATTAGAATTGTGGGAAAGGACTCGATGGTAGGAAGCTAATGCCTATGTGGCAGGGACAGTTCTGGCACATGATCTATTTTTAAGTACATATAAGGTGTGTGTCTTGTTGAAGACTGTATCAAGTTATAAATATCTTCAACTTTTTTTAACTTCATTTAATACCTATATATCTTTATACTTTGATATTTATAGAATTTTTTGAATCTCATTAATACCTCCCCAGGAAAATTATATTGAATATTTCCCCACAGACAATCAAGGAGTAGTTAAAACTGTATTAATATTAAAAATGAAGATAAGAACTGTTTTTGCTATAATTAGTACTTCTGGAAACACAGGCATAATATTTTATTTAGAATACTTAAAGTTTTAAGCTACCAAGATAAATGTTGGAAAATCTGTAAAAGTGAATGCTCTGGAAAATTAAATCTTTCTAGAGATCAAGTTGATATTTATATAATTTCCCTAATCAATCATTGTGTTCTTTATAAGTCACTGAACTGGCCATTTACACAATGACAAACCTAAAATTCTGGTTCTTTGTAATACCTCTACATATTATGCACAGAAATAAACTCTTGTTGCCTCCACCTGGAACAAAGCAAAACCCAACCCTGTCCTTTCCCAGAATTAATCCAACTATTGTATTTCAGTATTGAATAGTATTAGCTTTTTCCTGCTTACCTAGACTTTAAAGCCTCGGTCATCTTTGGTTTTTCCTTCTGCCTAACATAGTATATTGATTCTACTTCTGTAGCCTCTTTCAAAATTGTCCCTTCATTTCCATGCTCAATGCAACTATCCTAGTCAAAGTCTCCATTATCTCTTAGTTAGACTACTGAAATAGGTTCTACCTTCACTAACTCTCTTCTCCAAACTAATTTTTTGCTCGTATAATTGGTCATTGCCCATATAATCTTTCTGATGTACCACTCTGATCCTGTCACTCTTGTAGGAAAAAATCACCAATGGCTTCCCATTGGCTACTGGATTTAAATTCCTTGGCATCCAAGCCCTTCTGTGGTCTGACTGCATGCCTTTCCAATCTTACCTCCTACTATTGTTTTTTATGGAGCTTATGTTCCATCCGCACAAACTATGAACTACAAACCATCTCTTAGCTTGTTCTTATCTTAACTTATCTGTGCATTTTCTTCTATAATCTTTCATGCCAGAGGGAATCTTTAGTTCATCTTCTCCATTCTCAACCTATTTAAATCTTGGCCATCCTTTTAGAGTTAGCTCACTTGTCATCAATGGCTTCCAAAAATCTTTCCTTTACTTCTCTCAAAGATTTAGAATCAGTTAAAAAAAAAAAAACTTAATGCAATTAAAGTTGTCCAAAAATAGAATACACTACCGTCAAAATCTGAGATTTGAGAAAGGGATCTCAGAGGTTATCTGGTGTAAACTATACCTAAACAGAAATCTGCTTTACAGTACCTCTAACAAGTGGTCATGGAACCAGAGATTTATAGGCAGAAGGGACCATAAAGACCATCTAGTTCAATTCCCTTATTTTACAGATGAAGAAATGGAGGCTAAGAGGTTGAATGACTTGCCCAGGGTTATACAAATATGAAGAGCCAGAGCCAGGATTTGAACTCTGCTCCTCTGACTCCAAATTTAGTATTGTTTTCCACTGTTATTGTGCTACTTTTTCTCCTTGAAGACCGTTTATAGGAGACTGTTTCCTGACTGGTCTGTTTTACTTTTAGGCAGCTCTCATTGTTAGAAAACGTAAATTCGCCTTTTTGTAACTTCTCGGTACCGATTTCTGTCCTCTTAACCAAGCATGACCAGACCACGTGTGTCTAGGACCTCTTGCTGTCTGCCCTAACTACATGTGCATCCTTCTCCCTACCTTTCATGTCTATCTCTGGTAACAGTAATAAAACCAATTAGTACTGTTGTTTCTGGAAAGAGATATTGGTTGACTGCCCTTTGAATCCTTTCTCCATCCCTTTGCTTCTCCCGTTCCTTATATGTGTTGACTTCCTTCTGCTGCTGTCCATTAGAGTGTAAGCTCCTTGAGGGGAGGGACTACCTTGCTTTTGTATTTGTATTCCTAGAGTTTGTGTTCCTTCTAACATTTAAAGAAAGCTATCTTTTGATAGTCTTCACTTCTTTAAACTACCAAGCAGTTCTCCAAATATTGAGAAATATGGTCTAGGGACTACTGGGAGTCCCTGAGGCCCTTTGGCAGTGGTCCCCAATGTCAAAACTATTTGTACAATAATAGTAAAATGTTTTAATTTCTGATGTGATAAGTATAAATAAATATAAACAAAAGCTCTTTGGAGGGTCCTTAATAATTTTTAAGAGTGTAAAAGTGTCCTGAAATGAGAACTCCTGCTCTAGACTAACATTTTCAAATGATCTTTGGTATCATTCCGGTCAGCATCTTGGTCACCTTACTCTGGATGTAGTATTTTCTCCAAAGGTGCAGATCATAAACCCCATCCATGTCTGGGGTATAGTTCTTAGTAATATCAAATAGTCTATTTATGCATATCATGTATCTCTTCATAGTCTTTTGGGTAACCTTTAATTTTAATTCTTTGGAGACTGCAGTATTCCATACTTTGCAGCCACACGCAATCACTAGAAGAACTTTGATGAGCCTTTGTTACAGGGAGAAGCTTGGAATCATTAAAAGGTTCCTTTTTATAAGTTGATCAAGATCACACCTAATAAAGTAAGTGGCAGAGAGGATTAGAGCTAATTTATTCTGATCATTTGCTCTTTATGGTATATACAAGTGGATCTCAAAAAGTTGGATTTTCCATTCAAAATGTTGAGTTGTTAACAATCTTTCAGAGATGCTTTCTCAGCTGATAACTGAGACAATACTTCTTCAGATGAATTTAGCATTTGAGGAACAGAGAATTTCGTGGTGGTCACTTTTCTCAGTGCTTACTCTTTGCTTTCTTACTTTCATATAAAAATAATTAGCTTTTTTGTAATTATTATTCTGATATTTGCAACATTTCTAATAATTTTTGGAATAATGGTAAGATTTTTCTAGTATAAGTGGACCATTTTCATGACTTGTAGCATATTTTAAAAAATACATTTTTATTAATTTTTTTCTTACATCAACATAATTACCCCAAGTATTTTTTCTCCTACTCCTCCCAGAGAGCCATCTTATATAACAAATAATATTTTTTAGATAGAATAAAAAAAATCAGCACAATTGGTTAATGCATCGAACAGGTGCAGTCTGTATACCTCCCACTTCCATGAAAGGGTAACTTGGGGAGGTAACTTGTAATTTCTCTTAATTTGAGTCTTGCTTATCTTTATAACTTTGTTACATTTTGATTTTTTGGTGTTTAGGTCTTTCCATTTACCTTGTTGTAGTTACTATGTAGATTGTTTTCTTGGTTCTGCTTACTTCTGCGATTGTACTATAGATCAACACATATGTATCTTTCTTTGCTTCTTTATATTCATTGCACACATCATTTGTTTCAGCACAGTAATATTCCATTACATTGATGGGTGTCTACCTTGTTTCCAATTCTTAGCTATCACAAAGTGTTGCTGTCAATATTTTGGAGTATATGGAGATTGTCTTTTTATCGATGGTTTCCTTTGGGTATAATCCTGGTAATGCAGTTTCTCCTTTTGGACTCTGAGTGTGCTAGACCATGGAAAGAGCCAAAGTTGCTTTATCTTTGATGCATAATTTCTGTTTTTGAGAGGTTTGAGAAATCCTAGGTGTCAGAGGAAAAAAATTTAGTCTTCATCTTGTTCATCTGGAAGTACGTGTGTAATTTGAAAAATACGTCACCTGAATCTTATTTTAAAAACATTTTGGGGAGCCTGCCATTTGAAGGAATCCATAATGATCATTTTGTTAACATAAATAGTAATCACCTCTAACTTACTTTCATAGAAAAATCCATATTAGGTTCATTAAAAGCAGATAAAATACAATACTTGATAATATAATACTATAACACAATGACTATTGTTATAATACTGTAACACAATGACTTGCTTTTGTTGATGATTTATGTATATTGTAAGCATGGAATTCCTTAAGGAATTAAGAATTTTAGGGAATTTTGATAAAGAAAATTAATTTTTGCTTTCAGTAATATATCTTTTGTCTTCCATTTCACATAGATTTGTGATGACAGTTGTGCTAATTTTGCAAATTTTAAAGTAGCAAATGAAAATGTGAAGGACCTTGAGTCTATATAGTGCTAGTTTTTATGAAAAACTTGTGTTTTTATATATATATATATATATGTATGTGTGTATATACATATGCACATATGTATATATATATATACACGCATATATATTGTTTCAGAGCTACCTAACGAATTAATAGATAGGATTTTTTTTTTATACCGAGGCATAGAGTGTTTATAGTTTTCTGTGACTAGAACCTGGTCTTTCCATTCAGAAATGGATTCTGTTCATTATTTCAGAGTTGAACTATAGAACACCCCATAGTAAAGCTTCATTTTTAGAGTTTGCAGATTTGGAACTGTTGACCCAATTTGTAACATAATAATCCTAAGGCTAAGAGTTGTAAAGGTTAAATTCACATTTTATCTTCTTACTGTAACTTGTAGAACCTTTTTTTCCCCCTCACTGTGCTCTCTCTGATTTTCTCTTGATTCCATTTACCCCTCAGTTCTTTCCTAGGCCATCACCCATGCACTAATATGTTCTCTTTTCCTTTCCCATCTTAACCTGTTGGTGAACAAGTTCAACTCTACACACTTCTTTTCTCTCAGATCCCTGGCTATGTTTCCTATTGCTGATCTTGCCCTGCCAAGCTTCATCCTGGGATTGCTCCTTCATCCACTCACTGTTTTTGTTCCTACTTGTGCGCTGCTAAATAAAGCTGAATAAAATCACAAAACCTTGCCAACTCAGTCTACTACAAATTATTACATATTCTTAACTGGGGCCCTGAATATGGCAAGGCAGTCCTTTCACATTTCCTTAATCGACTCTCTCACTCACCACAGTGGTTTTTCCAGATTTTTCCATCCCTCTTAAACTTTGCAGGTCTTCCCCTTTTCTTACCCTCTTAGCAAAGAACCTTACCTCATATTTCACTAAGAAATTGAGGCCATTCGATAAGAGCCCCTTCTTCTCCCCTTTTCCTCATCTCACGTCACTCTGATGGCTTTTCCCCCTATTTCCTCCTCTCCTTTCTCAAGAAGAAATGGCCCTTCTCCTTGCCCCTCTATCCATGCACACATCCCAATTCTATATTAGTTCTCTGGCAGAAGGCCTCTAATATCGTCTCTGCTCTCTCACAAATCTTCCGTCTTTCCATCTCTACTTGCTGCTTCCTAAAGTTCACCCATATCTCCTCCAATCCTCAAAAAATCTCACTCATCTGGACTATTTCTGTTAACTCTCATCTTCTGTATAGAGATGCCTTTCATGGCTAAACTCCTTGAGAAGGCTGTCTACAATAGGTGCTTCTCGTTTTTCTCCCACACTTTTCTTAACTCTTCAGGCAGGTTTCCTACTTCATCATTTAGCTGAACCTGTGCTTTCCAAAGATAGCAGTGATGTTTTACTTGCCAAATAAATTTTTTGGCCTTTTAAAATTCAGCTGTTGACACAGTTGATCATCCTTTTCTTCTTGATATTCTCTTCTACTTTTTTCATGACACTTTTAGAGGTTCTGAGGTGGTGCAGTAGATAGAGTGCTGGGCCTGGAGTCAGGAACTTTTCAAATTCGACCACAGACACTTACTGTTTGTGTGATCCCAGGCAAATCACCTCTGTTTGTCTCTATTTCCTCAACTCAAATGAGACTATTAACAGCACCTACTTTGCAAGGCAGTTATGAGGTTCAAATAAGATACTTGTAATGTACTTATAGGAGGCTCTAAATAAACATATGTTCCCTTCCCCCTTCCCCTTGTTCTTTTCCTTCCTAACTACTTTGCTTTCTCCAATAATCATGAATACTCCCACTTCACCTGTGCTTTTTCCTGGGCCCTCTTCTCTATTTCCTCTATACTATTTCATCAGGTCCTCATGGATTGATTCAGTTATTATCTTTAGGCTGATGCTTTTCTTAGATCTCTTTGTTCAGCCTTAAATTGTCTCATGAGCTCCAGTCTAGCATCTACAGCTGCCTGTTGGACATCTTGAATTGAGTATCTTGTAAAGATCTTGAACTTGTCTAAGACTAAGCTCATTACCTGCTCTCTCTCTCTCAGCTTCCTTATCAATGTCAGGAGCACCGCCATCCTTCCAGTCACCTATGCCCCTAATCTAGGTGATATCCTCTACTCCTCACTCTTACCCTTCCCCCCCAAATCTAATCTGTTGCCAAGTCCTGTCTATTTAACCTTTGTAGCACCTCTTATATGCCCTCTTCCTTCTCTCCTCCCTGGTGTGGGCCATCGCCATCTCATCCCTGTACAATTGGAGTAGCCTGCTGGTTGGTCTCTCAACCTCAGATCTTTCCTCACAGCAATAGATCCTCCACTTTAGCTGTCAAATTTATCTGTAGATCTGTCCAGATTGCCCTCCCCCGCTTCCTGGAGTAAACTCCAGTGGCTTCTTATTACCTATAGGATAAAGTATAAAGTCATCTCCTTGGTGCTTAAAAACCTTCATAACTTGCCTCTCTTCCTACCTTTCCAATTTTCTTACACCTTATTCTTCTCAACTTACACTGTGATCAGTGACACTGGTTTCCTTACTCTTCTATGTACAAGATACTTGTATCCTGGCTGGTTTCCATACCTTCATTGTTCTCCCTTCTCATCTTTTCTTGGTTTCCCTGACTTTCTGTAGGTGCTAGCTAAAATCCTACCTTCAGCAAGAAACCTTTCCCAATTTCCCTTAGTTCTAGTTCCTTCCTTTGAAACCTAGTTTATCTTGTGTATATGGATGTATGTATGTGTGTGTGTGTGTGTGTGTGTGTATCTAAAATGGTTTGTACAGTTTTTTTTTGCACATAGGCATTTGCACATTGTTTTCCCCATCGGACTGTGATGAATTCTTTGAAAATGTGGACTATTTTTCTTTTTCTTTCTTTGTATCCCCAGCACTTTACAGAGTGTATGCCGCATAATTGATGCTTAATAAAATGCTTGTTGACTTGATGCGGGGGATGTGCAGGATGCTTATTAAAACCTGTTAGCACCATTGAGAGGCAGTGTGGTATAATAAGTTATCAGACTTGAATCCTGGGTGTGCCACTTAAACTCTAAGTGATCTTATCCAGGTCATCTAAAGTCTGAGCCTCATTCTTCTCATCTGTAGAATAGGGATAATAATGCTTATACTACCTTCCTCATAATGTTGAGTGCTACATGTAAAGGTGTGTTCTTATTACGGAAATATTATGTCTAAATTGGGTTAATTCAACTTTTAAAAAGCAATAGCATGTTTAGCCTTATAACCCTTTGCTATTGTTTTCCTTTTGAATTTTTTTGCATATCTCATATCATTTAAAAGGAATATTTTTCTTAAGCTTTTTAGTTTTTAATAATTAGAAAAAGTGAAACTTATTATTGTAACTGATATCTTAAATTTTATTTTCTGTCAAGTTTCTAAAAAAAAATCCCAAACCGTTAGTCACTTAGGATTAGAAAAGTCATTACTTTTTTCAGACATGAAACAGAACAATTTTAGAATTGTATGAAGTGTTAGTTGGCAATTTTTCCTTATCTTTCATGATTTTGCTTAGAATGCATTTCCAGTAAAATTATGAGGCATTCTAACAAAGTCAGATTGTTTATCGAATCCATGTTTTCACAACTAGTATTCTATATGTAACACTTAGTTTTAAAAATTAGAACAAATAAAGCATTTCATTTTATTTTAGAAAAGCGAGACATTTAAAAGCTGATTATTTCATTTATGCCATGTAGTCTTAAAAACCTTTGGGGTTAAGAAGAAATAAGGGCAAGAAAAGATCTTTCGGTCATCAGGAAAAATATTATCTCATCCTTTTTTTTAAGCTTCAAGATTTAAATTAGACTTTACACAACTATCAAAAATGTTATATTTGAAGAATTTTCAATGTAAATAATATGTGTGGGTAGATGAAATTAGAAAATCTGTGTTGAAGAGCTAAGTACATATTTTTAGGATAGGGTGTTATTGTCCTGTCAATCATTTAGATGAATTCTCATGAAAGAAGAAATAACTGGTATTGTAACATAAGTATGAAGTATTTAGTGACTCTTTCCCGGCATGTATTATATTGCTGTCCTTTACATACTCCACTAGTACAGCCATACTGGCCTTTTTGCTGTTCCTCACATGAAACACTGTATCTAATCTTCTTGCCTTTGCATTGGTTTTTGTTAATGGTTACAATACACTTTCTCTTCACCTTTACCTCTTAATATCTCTTAATATCCTTGTTTTCTTTAAACTTTAAGTACCATCTACAGGAGACTTATCCTGATTCCGTTCCCCTCTTCAGCTGCTGGTGCCTCTCCTTTTCCCATCCTTATTACCTTATATGTATTTCGTACATTTCTGTATAACATGTATACATGTCTCCCCGGATCAAATGTGAGCTCGTGAGCTCAAGGACTTTTTTTTTTTCTTTTAGCATCTGCCACAATGCTTGCCACAGAGATCCTTGATAAATTCTTATTGATTAAAGTGTTTTCTGCAAAGGGAAAAAGAAATGGGTAGAATGGGAAGGGGTGAGAGATGAAGAATTTTAGGGAAAAATGACTAATTTGTGATGTTGCCCTAAGTTGATTTCTGTAGCATTTTAACCTTTAAAATATAGTTGAACACAAAAAAAGAGTATTTCCATGTACACAGCAGTAGTACATAGAGAATTTTATATGAAAAAGTGAATCTCCACTACCTCCAGCTTTTGAAAAAAGTATATAAATTCTGTACTTTAAAAACTCTTCTGCTTTTCTATACTTCTGAACTTTTCTCTTCTATGTGTTTTTAAAAATGTGACATTGCCCACCCTTGCACCCCCAGTTGATTTTTAGGCTTCCCTCTTCCTGCCTTCTACCCTATCAATTACAGACTGAGGAAAAAGGAAAAAAAAAACTTAAAACAAACAAGCACAGTAAGGGAAAATAAATTCACACGGTGGACACATCCAAAACTTTGTCTCTTTCCATACCTTGTGTCCATCACCATGATAACATGATTTATCATATGTCCTTAGAAGACATC
This sequence comes from Trichosurus vulpecula, assembly GCF_011100635.1. NCBI lineage: Eukaryota > Metazoa > Chordata > Mammalia > Diprotodontia > Phalangeridae > Trichosurus > Trichosurus vulpecula. The sequence goes on from NC_050574.1 coordinate 383,724,776, forward strand.
ATTGTTTATTGCATTGATCAGAATCATCAGAATTGTAAATTTTCTTTTCTTCACAGTGTAGCTATCTTTATATGAAGTATTTTGATTCTAGCCATTTTACTTTTCATCAGTTCATACTCTGATTCTCTCAAATCATCTTTTCCATCATTTCTCATGGGGCAATAAAATTGCATGACATTAACATACTACAGTTTACTTTTTCAAGGCATTCTGAGAAACCCCTTTATTCTAGTTTTCTCTTTATTACCCAGTTATCTTCAAGGCATTCTGAGATATCCCCTTACATTCTAGTTTTCTCTTTATTCCCTTCTCCCCATCCCGCAGTCCCTTCTTAAGAATCAGGAAATTTGTTTTTCTTGTTACTATTTCCTCTCTGATATCATCCTCCCTCTTAACAACTACCCATCCCCTACCCTGTTTTAAAATTTCAAAACCAACTATGTGTATTTTCAGTGTTGTCTCCTTTTTTCAGTGTCGCCCTTTTCAGATGAGCATGTGGTTCCTCTAGTGCTCTTTATAAACTAAATGTTTGTATACTCTTCCCATTCATGTCCAGTTATGAGAAATAGCAAATTCTACCCCCTTCTTTCTTTCTATACTAGCATATCAAGTAACCTTTGGAGACTCTTAAGGTTCCGAAGAAATATATCTTTCTTCTGTCCCTTTCAGAATGTTTGAACTACATCATCATATAACCTTCCACTTCCTCAAATAAAATATACCTTTCTGTATTTCTCTGAACTTCTGTATTTCTATTTCAGCTCTTGTTTTTTTACTCCTTTGGAAATGCTTAAATCTCTTTTGCTGTTTTTCCCCCATTATCTCTGCAAGGCAAATTAATCTTTATATACATTTTTATATATACATACATACATTCATATATATGTATGTATGTATAAATTTATTTTCAGTGTTCAACATTCACTTCCACAGGATTCTGAATTCCAAATTTTCTCCCCTTCTCTCCCCTCCCCCCACCCCATTACAGCTTGTATTTTGATTACCCTTTCCTCCAGTCTTCCTTTCCTTCTATTACTCCCCACCCCCCTCTCTTAACTCCTTCCCTTCTATTTTTCTGTAGGGCAAAACAGATTTCTATGTCCCATTGCCTGTATATCTTATTTCTCAGTTGCATGTAAAAACCATTTTTAACATTCATTTTTAAAGCCTTGAGTTCCACATTCTCTCCCTTCCTTCCCCTCGCACCCCCCACCATCATTTAGAAAGCAAGCAATTCGATATAGGCTGTACATGTGTAGTCATGCAAAACACTTCCATAACAGTCATGTTGGGAAAGACTAACTATATTACCCTCTCTCCTGTCCCACCTTCCATTTATTCTAATCTCTCCTTGGACCTGCCCCTCCACAAAGGTGTGTGCTTCTGATTGCCCCTTCTCCCAATCTGCCATCTCTTCTATTATCTCCCCTCTCGTATCCCCTTCCCCCCTGCTTTCCTGTAGGGCAAGGTAGATTTCCATATCCAATTGAGTGTGTATGTTATTGCCTCCTTAAGCCAAATCTGATGAGAGTAAAGCTTACTTATTCCCTCTCACCTCCCCCCTCTTCCCCTGCATTGTAAAAACTCTTTTTTGCCTCTTTTATGTGAGATGATATACTACATTCTACCTCTCCCTTTCTCTTTTTTCCGAGTATATTCCTCTCAATGCTTAATTTTATTTTTTAGGTATCATCCCTTCATATTCAGTTCACCCTGTGCTCTTTGTCTACACACACTACACACATACACTACACACACACACACACACACATATACATTCGTATCTATACACACATATATAACGTACATAATGCACATATACATACACGTGTGTGTGTGCGCGCGCGTGTGTGTGTGTGTGTGTGTACGTATTCCCTCTAACTACCCTAATGCTGAGAAAAGGTTTCATGAGTTACAAATATCATTTTTCCATGTAGGAATGTAAATACTTCAACTTCAATAAATCTCTTATGATTTCTCTTTCCTGTTTACTTTTTCGTGTTTCTCTTGATTGTTTGAAAGTCAAATTTTTTATTCACCTCTGGTCTTTTCAACAAGAATGTTTGGAAGGACTCTATTTCATTGAAATTCCATTTTTTCCCCTGAAATATTATACTAAGTTTTGCTGGGTAGGTGATTCTTGGTTTTAAACCTATCCCCTTTGACCTCTGGAATATCATATTCCAAGCCCTCCGATCTCTGTAGAAGCTGCTAAATCTGTGTTATTCTGATTGTGTTTCTACAATACTTGAATTGTTTCTTTCTGGCTGTTTGTAGTATTTTCTCCTTGGCCTGGGAATTCTGGAATTTGGCTACAATATTCCTAGAAGTTTTCTTTTTTTGGGATCTCTTTCAGGAGGTGATTGGTGGATTCTTTCCATTTCTATTTTACCCTCTGGTTCTAGAATATCAGGGCAGTTTTCCTTGATAATTTCTTGAAAGATGGATGTCTAGGCTTTTTTTTTTTTAATCATGGTTTTCAAGTATTCCAAGAATTATCTCTCCTGGATCTATTTTCCAGGTCAGTTATTTTTATAATGAGATATTTCACATTGTCTTGTATTTTTTTTTCATTGTTTTGGTTTTATTTTATAATTTCTTGATTTCTCATAAAGTCATTAGCTTCCATTTGCTCCATTATAATTTTTAAGGAATTATTTTCTTAAGTGTACTTGTGGACTTCCTTTTCCATTTGGCCAATTCTGCTTTTTAAGGCATTCTTCTCCTCATTGGCTTTTTGGAACTCTTTCGCCATTTGGGTTAGTCTATTTTTAAAGGTGTTATTTTCTTCAGAATTTTTTTTTGTCTTCTTTAGCAAGCTCTTTACTTGTTTTTCATGATTTTCTTGCATCACTCTCATTTCTCTTCCCAATTTTTCCTCTACTTCTCTTACTTGCTTTTCCAAATCCTTTTTGAGCTCTTCCATGGCCTGAGACCATTTCATATTTTTCTTGGAGGCTTTGGATGTAGGAGCCTTGACCTTGTTGTCTTCCTTTGTCTGCATGCCTTGATCTTCCTCATCAGTAAGTGTGTAAGAAAACATCTTTTTACAAAGAAATAACCTTCTATAGTCTTGTTCTTTTTTTCCTGTTTGCTCATTTACCCAGCTAATTGTTTGACTTTTGAGCTCTTTGTTAGGTGGAGGGTATACTGCCCCAAGTTTCAGGGGTTTTGTGCAGCTGTTTTCCAAGATATCTTTAGGGACCTGTAAATTCTCAGTTCCTCCGAAGTGGTACGATCAAAAGAGAGAGGTGTTCATTCCTCTCCTGGCCTGTGCTCTGGTCCGTGAGCAACCACAAGCACTCTTTTCTGCCCTGGAACTTCGAGGAGGCTTCCCTCTCCATAGTTGCCACCAGCTACTCCATGCCAGCGCTCCTCCTCACCCCAGGACCACCAGCCACGACTGTGACCCAGATCAGTTGCTCGGTTCTCCCACTGTCTGTAGGCTGAGAGCTCCAGAAGCAGCCCCTCTGCTGGGGCAGTGGCTGCTGCTGCCCTGGGACTGGGACTTGGGCTTGGGCTGGACCAAGCTCCTCTCTCACCCAGGTGAGAGAGCTCTCCCACTGACCTTTGAAGCTGTTTTTGGCATTTGTGAGTTAAGAAGTCTGGAAACCACTGCAGCTGCCAGTGATTCAGTGCCCTGAGGCCTGCTCCAGGCCTGTCTGTGTGGGTGGGGCTGCCCTTTGAGCAGGAGCATGGTGTGATAGACCCTTCCTGTCAGCCTTCCAGATTATTTTGGGCTGGAAATCTGCTTCACTCTGTCATTTTGTGGCTTCTGCTGCTCTAGAATTTGTTTAGAATTATTTTTTACAGGTATTTCAAGGGGTTTGGGGGGAGAGCTCAATCAGGCTTCTACGCCACCATCTTGGCTCTGCCCCCATGGTAAATTAATCTTAATTGTAAGTCTGTCTTTTGCCTTTTGGATTATTATATTGCATCAAGTCTTGTGTGATTGTGAAAGTAGTTTCTTGGTAATTGAACTGCTTCTTTCTAGATGATTGAAGTATTTTTTCCCCTCTGAAATGGAAGCTTTGGATTTAGGCTCTAACATTTCCAGCACGTTTCCTTTTGAGCTTTCTCTGTATTAGTGGATTCTTTCTGTCTTCTCTTTTCCCTCTGATAATCTGGTCAGTTTTCATTTATGGTTTTTTGAAATATAGTACTGAGGCTGATTTAAAAAATTAGTGTTTTTAGGGAATCCAGTGATTCTTAAATTTATCTCTTCTAGACTGGTTTTTTTTCAGGCAGATATCCAGTTACCTTACATTTTCTTCCGGTTTTTTTTTTCTTTCAGTCTTTTGATTTTGTTTTCATGCTTTTTGCTGTCTAATGGGATCACTGAGTTTAGTTTGTTCTTTTCAGGTTTTCAGGGAGTCTGTTAATTGGGTAAGATTTACTCCTTTCTCTTCTACACTATTATTTTAAAGCTCCTGCCAATTCTTTCCTCTAGAGCTTCTATTTCCTTTTTCATCTCTTGCTTCATTTCATCTGTGTAGCCTTGTGGTCCTTGAAGAAATTCCTTTTTTCTTTTGAATTTTTTCTGGTAGCCCTTGTTATGACTTATACTCTAGATTTGGCATAATTTTTTTATACTGGTTGGTTTAAAAAAATTTTTTTAGATTTATTCATCTCTCCAATTTTATTTCCTGAGTTGAGACTTTCTGCTAGTGTTGTCCAGTTCCTGCTTTGCTTTTAGATGAGGGATGGTAGGTCCTTTTTTGTTCTCATCATATGTTCCTGATCTGACCTCCACTTCCTAGGGTTAGGCCCCCTTTGAAGTAGTCCTGGGGAAAGGTCCTGTTCTGATTGCTGCTGAGCCTGTACTGGTTGGTTGTTAAACTGCTTGAGGTGGTTTTCAAGGTTTCTTTCCTCCTTCCACTCTCCCCCACCAATTTTTTACCACTCTGGCTTTCTAGAAGAGTCCTACCCTCTTGTTGATGCTGGGTACATTGTTATACAAACCACAGTCTCTCCCAGGTCATCTTTGGGTTATCTGGGAGGCTGCCTTGCTTTTTTGCTTGTGCCGCTTGGTGGTGGGTTTTCTGAGTGCTCCAGTTCCTATTACCTGTGGACTTCTTGCTGTCTTTTTGTATGGTTCTTTGGCGGAAGAAATCATGTGCTACAGTTGCTCTCTTTGGAGTTCTTGATTAATTCAGTGTGGTGGGAATGAGAGATTTTGTTGGGAGTATGTATGGGGTAGCCAGTGAGGGGTCAGAGGGGCATTTGGAGGTGTGGGTTGTTTCTTCCTGTTCAGGGAGCCATCTTGGCTGAAAGTCTTCTGTAGCATTTTCAAAAGATCCTGAAAGATAATATTTCTGGGCAAAAATTGATGTTACATTTAGACCTGTTGAAATGATTTCCCCAATTAAATGTTGTCTTAAAATTCATGTTATTGGTCAGAGTAATTGGATAACCTGATTCACTGAGCCGTGTGAAATGTAGATCAGTTACCATACCATCTCTGGTTCTGGAGTTACAGGATCTGGGTTTAAACTCACCTTACAAGTGTTTACCTCTGTGACCTGGGGCAAATCACTCAAACCCAATCCCCCCACCCCCAAGTTGAATTCGACTGTTCTGAGGTCCTTTCCAGCTCAACATCTATAAGCATAGTCTATGAAGGGACATTCATTGGGACTTTTCCAGCTAGACATTTAATGTTTTACAGCAAAGTTTTTAGCTTAACATATTTGAACTTGTACTAGATAAGGTTAATAGGCTAGAACAAAAGGTCAAAACATAAGGCATTAAGCTTAATTAAGGGAGAGCAGGAGTGGCAGGAGTATGTGACAGTTAAATGAGTTTCCCACAGACTAATGTCGGTTACAGAGGAACCATGCTTCAACTTAAGTGGGTTATTTTGTGCAAAGGGCAGCAGCGATTAGCAGATTGACATACCAGACACTGCTAGCCAATCCCATCTGTTTTAGAGGTTAAAAAAGCACACCCTTTATGAGCTGATGGATTGATTTGTGTGCCGGTCTGGTAAAGATTAGAAGTCCAAGGCCATTGCAATAAAAATGTCAGTTACAGAACATTGTACTTTCTTGGTTGGTTCCTTGTTTTAACTGTCAACTGTTTTATAATGGGGGTGTATAGCTTGCTGCTTATAATACAAAGTGGGGGAATTAGATGAGGGAGGGAAAATCTCTCAGAAATAATTGTTAAGTAACAGATTCTATAGCAGGTACTTCAAATTGAGACAAAGCCGACCACAGAATACATTTGGTTTTATATAGTGGGTTTTTTGTTTGTTTTGTTTGGCATGTTCATTACAACTTAAGGTATACTGTTTGTATTCTCATGCCATTGCCCTGTTTTAAATAGGATTTAATTTTATGAATAGAATTATTAGGCTGCTTCATCTAGGCATTTGCCACTATCAACATAGACAGTTTAGTAAGTTTATTTTTTTCCTTCTGATCTACTCTATGCTATGATAAAGACATTTATTCATTTAATTGAAAATTTGCCCCTAAACTCCCAATAACCAGGATATGGAAGGATTGCTTTTTGTTCTTTGCCTATGAATAATATATATTAACATTACTTTAGATTATATTGCTAAGTTAAATTATCTTGGTGCCATAAGAATGGGGGCAGTTAGGTGCTGCAGTGTGTAGAGCCACCAGTGCTGGAGTCAGGAAGACTAATCATCCTGAGTTCAAAACTTCAATCAAACATTATTAGCAGGGTGACCCTGGGCAAGTCACTTACCCCTATTTGCCTCAGTTTCCTTATCTGTAAAATGAGCTGGAGAAGAAAATGGTAAACCTCTCCACTATCTTTAAGAAAAACTCCAAAATAGGGTCACAAAGAGTTGGACATGACTAGGGGAAAGAGACCCCCAAAACTATAAGAATGACTCCTTTTTTGTTGGTCAGTGTGAAAGGAAAACAATACCACTATGAATATAATGCTATAAATTCTAGGCAGTAAAAATACTAGATAATATTTTAGTTTCATTTCTGTTTTTCCCAGTGTTCAAATTTATATTACATTTAAGGTTGCATAAAAAGTGAGAGTGTGGTATGAACCTATCTACAAATTATTTTGTATCTAGGAATTACTACCTAAATATAAAAGCCAAGCAAATTTTTAAGCTTTTAAGGAATGGGAAAAAGGCATGATTAAAAGGTTAGAGGGCATAGACCACCACTTTTTCCTGCAAAAGCATTTTAGGGAATCTAAAATACTTACTGGGCTATTTGGGACTAGTGAGGAGGAAACCAAAATACAGACAAAAGTCTCCTGTACGACATTAATACCTTAATTCCTCACTCTTGGTGTGGCCCTTCTCCCACCCTCCCAGTTCAAACTCAGAGCAGAATAAATGCCACCTCTACTGTTTGACTTCATACAAAGTTGTGAGCCACCCAGTGGAGTTAAATCAGATGCTGAAATTGGGAGTCAGGAAGACATGGATTTTAGTCTCGCCGAAAATGATGGTTGTGTTGTTCCTGAACAATTTACTTAACTTCTGTGAGCGTTGTGCCTCAGTGTCTTATCAGTAAAATGAGGGAGTTGGATTCAGTGACCTCAGAGGTCCCTTCTGTGGGGTTTTACAATTGTCCAGTCTTCAAGAAAAACCACTGAGGCAGAGCTCTGAGCCACTAATGCTTTAAAGTTTCCATGATTCGCCTCTAATGAAGTGGACCTCAGATCTTCCTCACAATCAGAGAACTCTCTGGTCTCTAGGACTGTGTTTTTATAGGATCTGATACCCAAATATGCAGAAATGGCCTGGTAAAACACAGAATATCAATGGTTGATAGACCTTGCTCATGAGGGCCAAAAATTAAGATAGGCAGGGCAAGAGTCATTCCTGGTGACCATCTAGTCATTAGATGGTTACCTGATAATGTTGGGCAAGAGAGGGTGGCACAAAAGAGGAGGCACAAAAATAAGTTAGAGGACTTTCCAAAAAATCAAGGCATCCAACCCAAGCTGGGTTTAGACATGGAATTTGAATGTAACAAGAATGGAGATAGATATCTTATGATACATCAGCCTTCTTGTGGTTGGGCAAGTGAGCTTTATAACTGATAAATAAGTAGTGAATAGCACATTAAAGTTTGAGGCCTGTTATAATATCCTATCTTATATCCTACTGTAAGGCCCTATCTTATCTAATTATCCCTATATGATTCATGTAAAATATCAAACCGATTAATGCTGATTGGAATACAATGGGATCCAAATGAATTATTTCTCACACTTCTAGCTCTGAATCTATGCTTATAATTTGTCTTAACAATGATTATAGTCATCACTGGAGAAGAACAAGGTTCACTTTTTGTAGCGTGGGGCAATATTGTGCCAGAAAACTAGGCATTCTTTGAAATTGCAAACCTGTGAACTAGGATTCAAGTAACTATATTAAATACTAATATCATATGGCTTCAGTCAAATAAACAGGTTGTTGTATACAAAAATCATGAAAATCTTTGTGTAAAACAAAGAACTTGAACATGAGTATGTTGGTTTCTATAGGCATAAATACGTAATATTTATGCATATAGATGCATAAAATAGCAATTCAGCTTTTTAGAAGAGGGCGATTAAAAAAACTAAGAAGAAATTCCATTCAAAATAATTGTAGACAGTGTAAATTACTTGGGCGTCTACCTGCCAAGATAAATCCAGGAACTATATGAACACAATTACAAAACACTTTTCACACAAATAAAATTAGATTTTAACAATTGAAAAAACTGCTTATGGATAGGCTGAGCTAATAAAATTTAAATGACAATTCTACTTAATTAACCTTTCAGTGCCATACCAGTCAAACTATGAAAAATTATTTTATAGAGCTGGAAAAAATAATAATTCATCTGGAAGGACAAAAGTAAAAAACATGAAGGGAATAAATGAAAACAAATGTGAAGGAAGGTGGACTAGCCATACCAGATATGTACTATAAATAAGTAATCATGAAAACAATCTGGTTCTGGCTAAGAAATAGAATGGTAGATCAGTGGAATAGATACGGTACACAATACACAGTAGGAAATGATCATAGTAATCTAGTATTTGATAAACTAAAAGACCCAAGCTTTTAGGACAAGAACTCACTATTTGACCAAAACTGCTAAGAAAACTGGAAAACAGAAACTAAGTATAGACTGACAGCTCACATCATACAGCAAGATGGGCACATGATTTGTACATAAAAGGGTGTTCCCATAAACAAATTAGAGGAGCATGGAATAATCTCCCTGTAAGATTTATGGAGAAGGGAAGAATTTATGACCAAACAAGAGCTAGAGTATTATGAGAGGTAAAATAGATAATTTTGATTATATTAAATTAGGTTTTGCGCAAACAAAACTAATGCAGCCAAGATTAGAAGCAAATCAGAAAACCTAGGAAAAAATTTACAGGAATTGTCTCTGACAATTTTACTCAGTTAAAATAAGAGAAGTAAATTTATAAAATGCAAGTCATTCCCCAATTGATAAATGGTCAAAGGATATGAACAGGAAGTTTTCAGATAAAAAAAATCAAAGCTATAGTTAAAAAAAATCACCATTGATTAGAGAAATGCATATTAAAATAACTCTGAGGTACCACCTAACACCTGACAGAAAAGGAAAATGATAAATATTGAAGGGGAGTTGGGAAAATTGGAACACTGATGCCACTGTGGTAGAATTGTGAATCGATCCAACTATTTTGGAGAGCAATTTGAAATTATGCCCAAAGGGCTGTAAAACCGTGCATAACCTTTGATCCAGCAATACCACTACTAGATCTGTATTCCAAAGATTTTTTTAAAAAGGGAAAAGCACCTATTTGTACAAAAGTATTTACATCAGCTCTTTTAGTGGTGGCAGAGTTGGAAATTGAGGGAACGTCCATCAATTGGGGAATGGGTAAACAAGTTGTGGTACATGATTGTGATGGAATATTATTGTGTTATAAGAAATGATGAGCATGATGATTTCAGAAAAACCTGGAAAGACTTACATGAACTGAAGCAAAGTGAAGTGAGGAAAACCAGGGGAACTTTGTACCCAGTAATAGCAGTATTGCATGATGATCAACTGTGAATGACTTAGTTATTTGTATTCCTGACGAAAAATGCTGTCCATCTCCAGAGCAAGAACTGATGCAGTCTGAATGCAGATGGAAAAATACTATTTCTCACTTCTTTTTTTTTGTCTGTTTTCTTTGACTAATATAGAAATACGTTTTGCGTAATTGCACATGTACCTATATCATATTGCTTACTGTCTTGGGGAGGTAAATGAGGGAGGCAGAGAATATGGAACACAAAATTTTAGAAAACATTAAAAATTGTTTTTACATGTAATTGGGGAAAATAAAATATTCAAAATAAGAAAAAACTAAGAGTACATTGATTTTCCATCAGTCATTCAACAAGTATTTATTAAGTACAAAATTACCTAGCCACCTTTTTTAAGTTCTCTCTCTCCAGAGTCATCTGGGATCAATTTATATCCTGGTGGCTTTTGTCTCTTGGACCTTCACGTTATTCTCCTTTGTCAAGGCATTCTGTCTGCCTTTCTCCCCACTTTCTGCCCTTATGCTAGGGGACTTCAGTATTCATATTGATGCTTCCATAAGTACCTTGACTTGTCAGTTCCTTCATTATATGACTTATTCCTTAGATTATATGACTTCTTCCTTCACTTTGTTCCACACAGGGGTTACCATCAACCACAGATGTTTCATTTCTATGGTAAAAAATCTCTGATATCTAGTTAGTTATCTTTCTGTCATTTCATTTTTCTGACTGCCTCACCCTTCCAAAACCTTTTAGGTCATTAGTACTGCTTTGACTTAGCTTTTATGCTTTTCTCATCTTGATGATATAATTAAACAGTTAAATTCCACATTTTTCATTGTCTTGAATCCCTTGCCCTTTTGCCTTGATCTCTATCCTCTCACACCTTGCTAACCAGGCTAGTGGTTTGAGTTTGAGATTGGAATGAAATGAGATATCTAGACCATCTAACATTTGATAAAAGGAAGTTGGCCTAACAATAGCTTGAAGCGATATTCAACAAAAATATATCATGAATTCATTTGGATACTCTTGGAGACTCTTCACACATTTGCCATTGTAGTATCTGGTCAGAAGTGTGTGTCAGCTCCTAGTGGGTTAGGCTTTTATACCTAGGAAACTAGTAAGATATGTTGGGAGTCCTGGAAGATTTAAGTATTGAGGATGATTTCATTGTCTTTTAGGGAAAAATTAGTCAATTCTACATGATGGAAACCTTCCTGAGATGTTCCTCCGTCCACGCTTGTAAAATACCAACCCTAGGTTACTCTCAACATATGTATTCACTACTTGCTTAATGGAGCTACAGGAAATCCTCTAACTCAGCAGGTTGGGTCCACTGCAAATTTATATTGGCTAACTTCAACTGGGGCCTCAGTGCAACAATGCAATTCTTTTATTCATTCTTAATAAATTTTCTGTCCCGCTCTCCAAATCTCTTCTTTCTTCAAAACTCACATAATGCCCTTCTTCCTACCCTCAGCTAAAGACCTTGTCTCATATTGAGATATTTCTCATTACCAAGAAAATAGAGGCCATTTTAATTTTAGTTCACTCTCTCTACTTCCTCTGCTTGATTTCAAATTCTGTGACATTATATCCTATATTCTCTTTTCTTTGAGTTTCTCAATGAGGTAGCATTTTTTAACAAGGTTAACCTCTTTATAAGTGCTCTTGATTTCATCTACCATCTTCTCCACCAATAGGTATCTTCTCTCCCTAGTTTTCAGTCTTTCTTAAATCTGCCCATTCCTTTTCTACTGCTTTTGAGCATGAGTCTCCCTCATTATTTAAAAAAAAAAAAAGCTTCATTAGACCCTACCAAATCCTCAAGCAGTTATCTGATATTTCTGTTCCCTTTCATAGCCAAACTCGTAAAAAAAGATGGCATTGTTTCTGTTTCCTCTTTTTTCACTCACTTAATCCTTTGCAGTCTGACTTTCCAACCTTCCCTTGACTGAAACTGCTGTCTCCAAAATTGCCAATAATCTTTTAAAATTTTTATTTTGTTATAAATTACACACACACACACACACACACACACACACACATATATATATGTATATATATATATATATATATATATATATATATATATACACATACTTTTTTTCAATTAGCAAATAACCATCTTCCCTCTCCACAAAGGAGAAGGAAAGAAAATAAAATTTGAAGTTGCAAACATGTGTAATCAAGTAAAACAAATTCCTGTTTTGCCCATCTCCCTCAAAGTATCTTTTTCTCCTACTCTCTGAGTCCTTCACTTGTCTGTCAGGAGGTCTTTTTCATCGTTGGTCCTCTGATACTGATCAGAGTTGCTTATTCTTGCAAAATTGTTCTTCTTTACCATATTGTTGCCATTGTATAAATTATTCTTCTGGTTCTGCTCACTTCACCCTGTCTCAGTTCATACAAGTATTCTCATGTTTCTTTGATACTATTCCCTTCATCATTTTGTTATAGCCTAATAGTATTCCATCACATTTATATCCTATAACTTATTTGGCAATTTCTCATTATGTGGGCACCTCCTTAGACTCCCATTCTTAGACATCTTAAGAAGAGCTATAAATGTTTTTTGCATCTTTAATTAGAGTTGGTTTTACTTAGGAGGATAGATTAAGAAAGAAATTAATCCTAATTCCCTCTCCTTTCTCCTCTTTTTCCCCTCTTATTCCCTTTTTAAATGAAATATATTTCTGTACCCAACTGTGTGTATTTCTTTTCTTCTTTGACCAGTTTAGATGACAGTGAAGTTCAAGTCACAACTACTCCACCCAATCTTTCCTCTTTGTATAGACTTCTACTTGTTCACCCTAATTGTAAGAGATACTTTTCTGTAATCTTCTCCCCCTACCCCTGTGTATTTTTCCCCCCTTTTTCATTTTTCTCTCATAATCAAGATAAAATAGAACCACTGTCAGGACATGTCTAATTAGAGTCTGTGACCCCTAATGATAATAGGGTTCAGGGGGGACATATCAACATCTCTCTATATTACAATGTAAACGGTTTGTCATTGCTTCATGCTTTATCATTGTATTTACCTTTTTAATATTTTTCTTAATTCCTTTGTTCGAACTTTAAAGTTTCTGTGTGGCTATGGTCTTTTCATCAGGAATCCTTGGAAGTATTTTCTTTCATTAAAAGTACTTTTTTCCCCCATAGGACTGTTATTTTTTGGGGGGGGTAAGTTATTCTTAGATATAAGCCTCATATCCTTTGCCTTCTGGACTATTGTATTCCCACCTCTCTACTCCTTTATAGTGGTGACTACTAGATTGTACATGATCTTGATATAGTGATTCCTTGGAACTTAAAATTCTTTGTTTCTGATTGTTGCAGTATTTTTTCATGGACATGGAAGCTCTAGGTTTTGGCTGTCTCATTTTCGGAAGTTTTCATTTTGGGATTTCAATCAGGAGGTGACCAGTGAATTCTTTCTATTTCTACTTTGCCTTCTATGAGTTCTGGACAGTTTCCTTTTAAGATAATCTAGGTTGCTCTTTTGGGGTATTTATTGAGTATTGTGTTGTTCTAGGATCCCAGAGACAGCTCAGACTGGGAACCTGCAAACTTTCAGTTCTCTGAATATAGTCTTATCAAGGGCAAAGTCTGATTGCTGCTTCCCTAGTCTGATCTTTTCCAGTTGCTGACCTGGGTAGTAGTCTGAGCAGCAGTAGAGTGCTGCTGAACCTAGATCTTATCAACCATCTGGAAAGGTGTACTGTACGGGTCAGAATTACAGAATGGCAGCCTCACTTTAGGTCTGGGATTTCTAGCCTCTTAATCTTATGCAGGCTTCTGACTGGGCTATGCTGAATGCTGGAGATATAAATATAAACAATTCCTATACTCAAGAAACTTACATTCTAATGAAGGAAGATGACAACATAAAGGGGAGCTGAACAGAAGTAGGGGATGAAGAAAAGGAAATCTGTTTTGAGGAAGCATTGCTGCTACTGAGGAGGTAAAATCCAGAGAATAAGTCTAGCTAAAGGCAAAGTATTTCCAGGTCATGTGACCAGCAAGATGGACTAGAGATTTTCTCTAATCTTTACAAGCTCTCAAACCTCTCCGAACAAGAAATTATGTGGTAGAGATAAAAGCAATTTCAGCTGTCTGGTCTAGGACACCAAGGAACCAAACCAGGTAAAAACTACATGCACTAATGCCTAACTCACACTCGCTCAGCACCCCTTCACCTACTGCCTACTACTTCCCCAGCAAAAGGTTGTACAAACTGTGTAATGTCCTTCTGCAACCCTTTTCTCCATGCCTTGGAGATCCAAACTCCAAGCAGCAAGAAATTGGCTGAGGTCAAGGTTGACAGATGTATGACAATGTTCTGTGCTACAGGAGAGCTCAACTAGCATAGAGGAACAGAGGAAAAAGGGGCAGGATGCATGTTTGGGCTTGGAATAGAGCTCTGTTCTATAATACCAGTGATTAGGAGAAAGACCTTTAGGTACAGACAAAAGAAAATTTGAACAACCCAAGATTATTCTGCACCTACCAGAAAATATAGGAGGGAATGGAATATATTTCCTGAAGAGCAATGGTGCTCAAGATGCAGCCCAAGGTGACTTACCTTGCAAATCTGAGCCTAATTATAAGTGAAAAAAGATGGTTGTTCAGTAATAAAGAGGTATTCAAAACATTTTTAGAAAGAACCAGACCACAAGAGATGATTTTCTTTTCAAATATCCCAGACAACAGATTCCATGAAGGGTAAATGAATACAATACCCAAGGACAACAATAAAAAAAAAATAACAGAGGGACCATCAAGAGACTTCTTTCTAAATGTACGTGAGGAGATAGGTGGAAAAGCAGGCCTAAAACATTATGAAAAAGCTCACAACACCTTACAAGTAAATCAGTGTTTTTGGGACTAAATTACAAAATTTGAGAAAAGATAAAAAGGGAAAAAGTTAATAAAGGCTAACAGTGGAGGGAATAGAAGTTCTATAGTCTCTCAAAAAGGTGGACTACAGGAGGAGAAGAGATGAGGAAGCAAAGGGAGAGAACCTTGTTTCAGTGGTGGGAGGAGGTACCACTGATAAATTCTCCTTTGGGTGAAGGGAGATATTCTGTAAAGCGAAATGGGGACTTTACAGTGAGTATTATCTGCAGGAATTCAGTGCTGTGTCTGGAAAAGGGGAATCAGAGTTCCATACGGCAACTGACATCCAGAACATTGAGAGGGTATGGATCTAGACAAACAACATTCAAAAGAGATTTCACAGTAAGTGGTAAAAAAAAAAAATGATTAAGGGAAGGGCAAAGGTAAGTAATAAAATACACAGAGACAGAAAGAATCCTACCATGGGAGCAATATCTTCTTTTTTTAAATCAAATTAACCAATATCTATTATTCAATTTTTTTAACTTTGAATTTTATTTATCTCTCTTTAAATTCATCTTGATTGGTTGTACAATCACTTTTTTCATTTTTGATACAATTTGGATTTCTTTCAAGCAGTATCCTCTCTATCGTCTGCATCAAACAGCCTTTTTCTAAAAGTAAGGCACAACAGAGAAAAGAGAGATCGGGTTAAGCTCTAACAAGGCAATAACAAAAACTGTTCAGAAGAAGGAACTCAAAATGTGTATGGAGAAAAAAGGGCTAAATAAGTAGAAGGAACATGAATCAAAGAATAAAAGACTACGATAGGCAGAAAGGGAAGGTAAATAATGAAGACAGTTAAGGAGAGGAATCCTTTCTAGAGAAAAGGGGTGGGAAATGAAATAAAATTAACTGACATGGAGAGGGCAATTAACTATTTAATTGAGAAGAAAAAAAAAGAAGTGTCAAAACAAATAGCCAGATAAAAACAAGGAAGAAAAAGGAATGAATAAGCAAAAACTAAAACCATTGAAAGTTGTAACATACAGAGGAGGGGGAATGTAACATAATTTTAAATGTAATTGAATTAAACTATGTAATAAAATTTAAAAAAAAAAGACAATGGATGAGAAAACAAAACTCCACAACCTGCTGCTTATGAGAAAGAAGAAACATTTAAAAAACAAAGATATACACAGAATAAAAATGAGGGCCTAGAAAAAAAAATTGCTATGGATCAAGTAAATTTAAAAAAGCCAGAGTTTTAGGCATGCTATCAAACAAAGAAAAAAACAACATAAAGAGGTAAATAGGAAAACTAAATTAATCTGAAAAGAGCCCTAAACAACAAACCAATATTAATACAAAACTTGTATGCTCTAAATGCCTTAACATCCAAATTAATAAAAAAAAAAACTGAGCTACAAGAATATATAGATTGTATCACAATAGTGACAAGATTTCATTATCCATCTCTCAGGTGTGGTTAAGAAAAAGAGAATGATAAGAGAGAAAATACTGAACTGAACAAGTTGCTGGAGACTACACCAAAGTGGAGAGTTAATAATGAAAGCTGAAGTAATGAGTGGGTCCAACGAACAAATGATAGAAATAATAATTATATGCAAGAAAATGACAATGATAAAACAACATACCAACATTTCTGGGATGTAGCTAAGGCAGTCCTTGGGAAAACTCATGATAGCTAAAAACCAATAATAATAGTTAATATTTATATCGGTTTTTCTGTGTGGAAGGCACTGTGCTAAACGTTTTACAGTTATTATCTCAGTTGATGCTCACAGCAATCCTGGTAGCTAGGTGCTGTTTATGCCCCCATTTAAGTTGAGGAAACTGAGGGAAACAGATTAAGTGATTTTGCCCAAGGTCACATAGGAAGTGTCTGAGATTGGATTTGAACTGAGGTCTATTGACTCCAGGTCTAGAACCCACTTTATCCAAATGCTGCCTAGCTGCCTATAATGTATGATGTAAATGGCATAACATGACATAAGAATGTATGTTAAGGAGCCAAGATGGCGGCTGGAAAGCAGGGACTTGCGTGAGCTCCCCCCCACGTCCCTCCAAAAACCTATAAAAAATGGCTCTGAACAAATTCTAGAACTCCAGAACCCACAATATAGCAGAGGGAAGCAGGGATCCAGCCCAGGAAAGCCTGGATGGTCACTGGATGAGGTCTATCACGCAGGGAGTGAAGGGGAGTGGAGCTCAGCGTGGGAGGCAGCAGGACCATCCAGACCAGGAGCCAGGCAGAACAGGCCCTAGCACCCCTGAATCAGTGAGCTGTGGCAGTTACCAGACTTCTCAGCCCACAAACACCAAAGACAACAGAGAAGGTTAGTGGGAAAAGCTACGGGGGACAGAGTTCGCTGTTTGGCCACCTCCCCAGGGGCAGTGGGGGAGCTGCAGCTACAGAACTACAGCTGCAGTTACTTCTGGCCCCAGGCCCACCTGGTGGGAGGAATTAAGTGGCGGATCAGAGCAGGAGTGCAGAGCCTGTTAAAGATCCGGGCTGGTGGTTTTTGAGGAAGGAGGAGTGCTGGGGTGGCAGAGCTGGCTATATAGAAATAGCTCTGAAATCAACGGCGCATCCCCTCAAGCTTGGAACAAAGTACTCTTTGCTCTACAAGCAGTCATACCCTGAAGAAAAGCGCAAGGGTCAAGTAAGTTGGCTGGGAACATAGCCAGGCAGCGAAAACACACCCAGATTCAGTCTCAGACTTTGGAATCTTTCTTTGGTGACAGAGAAGACCAAGACATACAGCCTGAAGAAGTCAAGAAAGTGCAGGAGCCTACACCAAAAGCCTCCAAGAAAAACATGAACTGGTCTTAGGCCATGGAAGAGCTCAAAAAGGATTTGGAAAAGCAAGTTAGAGAAGGAGAGGAAAAATTGGGACGAGAAATGAGAAGCAAGAAAACCATGAAAAACAAGTCAATGACTTGCTAAAGGAGACCCAAAAAAATACTGAAAAAAATATTGAGGAAAACAACACTTTAAAAAATAGACTAACTCAAATGGCAAAAGAGCTCCAAAAAGCCAATGAGGAGAAGAATGCCTTGAAAGGCAGAATTAGCCAAATGGAAAAGGAGGTCCAAAAGACCACTGAAGAAAATACTACCTTAAAAATGAGATTAGAGCAAGTGGAACTTAGTGACTTGATGAGAAATCAAGATATTATAAAACAGAACCAAAGGAATGAAAAAATGGGAGACAATGTGAAATATCTCATTGGAAAAACCACTGACCTAGAAAATAGATCCAGGAGAGATAATTTAAAAATTATTGGACTACCTGAAAGCCATGATCAAAAAAAGAGCCTAGATATCATCTTTCAAGAAATTATCAAGGAGAATTTCTCTGATATTCTAGAGCCAGAGAGTAAAATAGAAATTGAAAGAATCCACCAATTGCCTCCTCAAATAGATCCCAAAAAGAAAACTCCTAGGAACATTGTCGCCAAATTCCAGAGCTCCCAGATCAAGGAGAAAATACTACAAGCAGCCAGAAAGAAACAATTTGAATATTGTGGAAAAACAATCAGGATAATACAGGATCTGGCAGCTTCCACATTAAGGGACTGAAGGGCTTGGAATACGATATTCCGGAGGTCAATGGAGCTGGGATTGAAACCAAGAATCACCTACCCAGCAAATCTGAGTATCATGCTCCAAGGCAAAATATGGATTTTCAATGAAATGGAGGACTTTCAAGCTTTCTCAGTGAAAAGGCCAGAGCTGAATAGAAAATTTGACTTTGAAACACAAGAATTAAGAGAAGCATGAAAAAGTAAACAAGAAAGAGAACTCATAAGGGACTTACTAAAGTTGAACTGTTTTGTCTACATTCCTACATAGAAGGATGATGTGTATGATTCATGAGACCTCAATATCATAGTATCTGAAAGGATTATACATACATACATATATATATGTATATACACACATGTATACATATACATACATATGTGTGTGTCTATGTATATATGTAGGTATACATATGTACATATATATACACACAAACATACACACACACACAAAGGGCACAGGGTGAGTTGAATGTGAGGGGATGATATCTAAAAAGATGAAATCAATTTAAGGGATAGGAAAGGAATATATTGAGAGAGGGAGAAAGGGAGAGATAGAATGAGGTAAATTATCTCACATAAAAGTGGCAAGAAAAAGTGGTTCTGTGGGAAGGGAAGAGGGGGCAGGTGAGGGAGAATGAGTAAATCTTGCTCTCATTGGATTTGAGTTGAGGAGAGAATACCATACACACTGAGTTGGGTGTCTTGCCCCACAGGAAAAGGAGGGAGAGGATAAAAGAGGGGGGATGATAGAAGGGAGGGCAGATGGGGGAGGAGGTAATCAAAAACACTTTCGAAAGGGGACAGGGTCAAGGGAGAGGATTCAGTAAAGGGGGATAGGTTAGGAAGGAGCAAAACACAGTTGATCTTTCACAACATGAGTATTGTGGAAGGGTTTTACATAATGATAAGCATGTGGCCTATGTTGAATTGCTTGCCTTCTTAGGGAAGGTGGGTGGGGAGGGAAGAGGGGAGAGAATCTGGAACTCAAAGTTAAAACAGACGTTCAAAAACAACAACAAAAAAAAGTTTTTGCATGCAACTAGGAAATAAGATATGCAGTCAATGGGGCATGGAAATTTGTCTTGCCCTACAGGAGAAGAAGGGAAAGGGGGATGGGAGGGGAGTGGGGTGACAGATGGTTGGGCAGACTGGGGAGCGGGGCAACCAGAATATACGCCATCTTGGAGTGGGGGGAGGGTGGAGAGGGGGAAAAAATTTGTAATTCAAACTTTTGTGAAAATCAATGCTGAAAAATAAATATATTAAATAAAAAACAAAGAAACAAAAATGTATGTTAACATGTTAATAGGTTAACATACCTATAAGTATACTTTAACAGTTTATAATATAGAAGGCATATATACCTTTTAAAAACTTAGAAAGCCAACAAGTAACCCTCAAATCTGTAGAAGACATATTAAAAATTAGATGAGAAATGAAATATTAAAATAAAAAATATAAATAGAACTAAAAGGTGCTTCTTTGAAAAGACTAACAAAATCTCAGATTTATTTCATCTGATTTTTTAAAACGAGGGCAGAAAATCAAATTAACAAAATGTTAAATGAGCAAGGTGAAATGAAAGCAATACCAAAAGTAATAAAATAAGAATAATCAGAATCCATAGTTATGCTAACAAAATTAAGAACATAAAAGAAATAAATATATTCAAAAATATAAAATAACCTCACTGACAGAAACCCATATTGATATCTCAAATGGTCCAATTTGAAAAAGGAAATAGAACAAATTGTAAAAGAACTATCAAAGGGGGTGAGGGAAATTTGTATTGATATATTCACAGGAGGATTCTATTAAATTCTTGAAGAATAGTCAGTACACATAATATACATATTCTCAGAAATAAAGATAACACTACCAAAATCCTTTTATGAGTCCTGATACTTAAATTGAGGTTGGATAAAACACAGAAGGAAAATGATAGAACACTATTATTAATGAATATTGATTCAAAAATTTTAGACAAAGTCATGTCAAGCAGACTACAGCAATTTGTCCAAGAAATCATTCATTGTAATAAAAATGGAGTTACACTAGGCATGTGTAATGTTAATGAAATATGAAGAACTTCCCCATCCATTAATAGGTCTGTGTGACGACATGTGTTCAATCACAGCTGTGATACATCCTGAGTCACATAGAGCCTATTGGGGGAGGCTTGTTTGCTTAGGGGGAGGCTTGCTTACTGGGAACCTTGCTTGTAGGAAGGCTTGCACACCTTTTGCTACTAAGCTAATTAGGCACTGATTCACAAGGGTTGTGATACCTTCTGACTCTGAGCCTATTAGCCAAAAGTGTATATATATTCTGAACTGAGATTTTACTGGGGGTGGGGCAGGGCAGATTTGCTTATGAGAAGGACCTTTTGATTTCCTGGATGGGACTCTGAGTAGCTGTTTGTTAAGAGCCCCCGAATATATCAGATGTATCTGTGCTGCCAGGGATCTGGTGATGTATGAAGGTGATTGTATTACCTTGTTCAGACAGCTGGAGCTCTGTCTGTTGGTCTTTGTGCTAATTTCTCCGCTTGTAATGAGTGTAATTAAAAGGAGATTATTAACCCCTTTAAAGCTATCTTTCCTTTAAAGGTAGATCAAAAAACTTTTGCTAGCAGGCCATCCTGGGTGTGCCAGAGTGCTTGCTGTTACAGCATACAAAACAAGGATGGTTGAACATTAAAAGAGCAATCAAAATGATTAATCATATTAAAAACAAAAAGAAAAACCATCTCAAACTATGTGATTATCTTAAGAATTGCAGGAAAAGCCTTTGACAAAGTATGAGACTCATTTATACTAAAAACTGTACAAAATGTAAGCATAGGTGGACCTTTTTTAATACCTTAAAAAAGCATCTATCTAAAACTGAAAGCAATCATCCTATGCATTAGGGATAAACTTAAAACGTTTCATAACAAATCTGAGAGTAAAGCAAGGTTCTGGAAATTCTAGTGACAATAAGATGAGAAAGAAATTAAAGGGATTACTATTTCTATTTGCTGATGATATGATGATATTCTTAGAAAATCTTTGGAAACTAGCAAAGATTCTAATTGAGACATTTAATAGTTTAAGCAAAGTTGCATACTACAGAATAAAGCCTCAAAAATCAACAGATTTATATTTATATAGAAGAGGCAATGAAACCCTCATTCAAGATAGCTACAAAACATATAAAATATTTAGGGATCAGCTTAGCAAAGCATACAAAGGATTTGTACAAATTGAGTCCCAAAGTACTCCTTTAAAGAAATAACTTTAAAAACTGGAATAATATTCACTGCTTCTGTTTGTCAAGGTTGTGCAAATATATAATAAAAAAAGATAATACTACCAAAATTAACTTACTCTTTGACTGTTATGCCAATCATATTACCAAGAGGATATTTTACAGACCTTGATAAAATATTAACAAAATTCATTTGGAAGAACAAAAGATCTAGAATATCAAGGGTAGTGATGAAAAGAAGTAGGGATAAAGAAAGAATGTCACTTTCAGTTCTCAAACCATATTAAAGCAATAGTTATCAAAACTACCTGCTTGTAGTTAAAAAATGAAAAGGTCAATCAGGGGAACTGACTAGACCAGAGGATGATCAGAAACAATGAAACTCAGTAACCAAGTGTTGGATAGGTGGAAAACAAACTATCTCGGAACATTTAAAAATTGCTGGGAAAACTGGAAAAGAATGTGGTAGAAATTAGGCTTAAATACCCTATAGCATTATTCCACAATACATTCCAAACAGATGTGCAACTTGAATATTAAAGATCATACTGTAAAAAAATAATTAAAAAGAAATAGATCATATACCTCTCTTAGATATGCGTAGGAGATGTATTCTTAACCAAACACAAGGTAGAGGCAATAGGAAAAGATATATGTAACTTTGATTACTTGAAACTGAAATCATTTTGTATAGACTATAGTAATACACCTAGAATAAGAAGGGATATAGTTGCATAAAAAAGTCTATATCAAATTTTTCATACCCTTGCTCAGGGTTTGATATCCAAGATAAGTAGACAGTTAATAAATATGTACAAAACTACTAGCTGTTCCCCTATAGGTAAATGGTCAAAATATATGAGCAGTTCTCAAAAAAAAATTGCAAAGAATAACAACCACATGAAATAATGATCCAAATCACTTATAAAAGAGGAGAAATGCAAATAAAAACAACCATGAGTTTTTGCCTAACACCTGCAAAGTAGCAGAAATGACAAAAAACCGTCAGTCGTCAATGTTGGAAGTGTTGTGGGATGACAAGCACACTGATCCATTGTTGAATTAGCTGTGAAATCATAGAACCATTTTGGAAAGGAATTTGGGATTATGCAAATAAAGTGACTAAAATAGCCATAATCTTTGACCCAGGTATTCCATTATTGGACTTATACTCCAAGGAAACCACTGATAATAAGAAATTCCCTATAGACCTCAAAATATAATTAGTGCCCCTTAATGAAGAGTTTGAAACAGGGTAAATGCCCATCATTTGGGAAATGGCTAAAGAAATTGTGGTATATTAATGCAATGGAAGATTACTAGATTAGGAGAAATGATGACTATGGTGAATACAGAGAAGCATGGAAAGAGCTACATGAATTAATGGAAAATGTAGTAAGCAGAGCCAAGGAAAAAATAGACACAATGACCACAATTTATATGGAAAGAACAACCAAACTCACAAAAAAAAATTATTTATGTTGGTGGGATGTCCCCACCTGTGTTGCACTTTGCATGTTTTCTCATTGTGTCGATTTTTCCTTCTCTCTTTTAAAAAAGTTTGTTAAATGTGAATGACAGCGATACTATGGAAAACTATGATCATGTAAAATAAAAAGATCAGGAAAAGCTTATTTGAAGAAAAAGTGAAGTGAGCAAGGTAAGGCCCCTTCTGGTCTAGGTTGGAAGGAATATTTTGAATGGGCCTTAGAATGGAGGTATCGCTAGATTGGCCCCTGTTTTGTAATTATGCAGAATTTTTTTAAATTTTTTACTGTGCAGTTTTATGTTGTCCCTTTTTATTTCTTTTGTATTTACTTTGGATTTTCTAAGTCATTTTATTAGCAAATAAAGATAATTTTGTATCCTCTTTAATAACTATTTTTACACCTTTAACTTCTTCCTCTAATTTTATTACTATTGCTACAATTTTTGGAATTATATCAAATAATAGTAAAGGAAGGTATCCTTGCCTTTTTTTTTAATTGGCAAAGCTTATCTTCCTTTTGGTTTCAGATAATTTTTTTTTAAACACATAAAAAGATCCCTCTCTTCTGATACTTTTTAGGCTTTTTAAATAAATGAATATGGTACTTTCTCAAAGGCTTTTTCTGCATCTATTGAAAAAATCTTTTAACTTGGGTGTTTATTTCTTGAATGATTAATCATGTTGATTTTTTTTTTCTAAATCCTTAAACGACCTTGTATTTCTGATATAAATGCAACTTGGCCCAAAATTAATTACTGTCTTGGGTAAATTGCTACACAGTATTTCTGCCAAGATTTTTAAAATTTTGAGTTCATTAATGGCATTGGTGTGTAGTTTCCCTTTCATTGCTTTATCCTTCTCTGGTTTGCATATTTGTACTATATTTGTCCATAAAAGGATTTCAGTGGAGTGCTTTCTTAATTATTCTTTAAAAGTTTGATAGAATTTTTCTGTAATTGTGTCAGGACTAGAAGTCATTTTCTTTGTTAGTTCCCTTACAGCTAGTTCTGTTTAGTTTTCTTACACTGCTTTAAGATCTTTATATGCTGTTCTCTTAGTTTGAGTATTTTATATTTTTGAAGGTAGTAATCCTCTTGTCTGCATGTGCATTCTTTTGCTGGTGTATAGCTGTGTAGTAGGCTTTGATAATTGTTTTTGTGTCTTCACTTAATGGTGAATTTTGTTCATTTGATTTTTCTACCCTCTTTTTAATTATACAGGCTAAAGGTTTTCAATTTTAAAAATCTTAAAGAGCCAACTTTTAGGTATGTTTCCAGTTCTTCAGTTTTTTTTTTTCCAGTGTTTCTTCTGGTTTTCAATATCTCCTCTTTTGTAATTTTGGTAGGGTTTATTTGTTGACTTTCTAATTTTAAAATACTGTATGTTCAATTTAGTAATCCACTCTTTTTCCATTTTAAAGTATGTTTTTTTCCCTACAATATAGTTTTCACTCTGAGCATTGCTTAAACAGCATCCCCAAAATTTTGGTATATTATCTCACCATTATCATTGGCTTTCATATAGTTAATAGTTCTTTCTATGACTTGTTCTTCATTACACTGGTTATTAAGGATTTTGTTAAGTCTCCATTTGCGTCAGTGTCTTTTGTGTTCCCTTGTGTAAGGCAACCTTTCTCCCATCAGCTATTTTCCATTCCACATTCCCTCTCTCCCCATTTATCTACTTACTTTTGGAGTTCGCATATTGATTTCTTCCCCTCCCCCCAGTTTATTTAGTTATCCCGCCTCCAGCCCTGTTCCGTTTCCTCTTCTCTTCCCTGACTTCTTTACAAATTTTTTATTCTGTCTTTTTCTGAAGATCTATTTTTCATTTCCCTTCTTTTTCTGAATTTATATTCATTGATTCATGATATCCCTTCAATATCCTCTTTATGTTAACTCATGGAATTAAAACTCTGAGTTACCAATTGAATTCCTCTCTTCTAACCAATATCAATATTATTGTCTTGTGGTCTTGTTCTCAGTCATTTTTTCTTTCCTCATTCTTAAAGCTTTCAGTTAATGAGCTTAGATATCAAATTAATAGCCCAATAGTACCTTATTTCCCTGTGTCCCAAGTCACGAAGTCCAAAATCCAATTCTCTACTCTGCCCTCCCTATGATCATTCTCTTTTGCATTGTAAACTCTTTGCGTCCACGCCTTTTCACCCGTCTGTTTGCGGGTTACCCCCTGGAGCTCTAGTTTGTCTTTTGCAGAGGTAGAATGTAGTCCATGAAGCCGCGAAACTCTCCTAGAGGAAATAGTAACTTTTTTCTTTCATTCCCTCTTTGCCATTTCTTATTCTCCTGTAGAACTTAAAGAGCTGTTGCCCTGTCTGATTTTTAATGATACTGTTTGAGATTTTCTTGGCAAAGATTCTGGAATGGTTTGCTATTTCCTTCTCCAGGTCATTTTACAGATGAGGAGACTGTAGTAGCAGTTAGATTTGAAGATCTTCCCACCCATTAATAGGCCATGTGATCTGCTTATGTCACAGGAGGCCTAAGACACATCTGGTGGGAGGAGCTTCCTGACAGGAAAAAGAAGTTGTGTCACAGAAAATGCTGTGAGAGAGAGAGAGAGAGAGCACGTGCGTGGCTGTGAGCGCTCAGTTATGACTGCTAATGGCTGCCCTCGTGATAGTTAGAGCTGAACAGGCAGACTTAACTGTACTATGAGTTTGTTTTGGGGAAGACCCCAGCAGGGAATTGGAGAGGTTTTGGGATGGAGAGACTCCAGGTTGTGATATTGTGTGTGGAATGTTTTACTACAGTGGTAGACTGGATAAGTGGCTTGTGGGATGTGGTTTTCTGGCATCTGAATAAATGCTTTACTTCTACCTTCTGTGTGGAGAGTCTCCTATACTTTGCGAAGGAGAACCACGTAGGCATTTTGACAGTTATCATCTACATTGTTGTTATTGCCTTACTGGTACAGAAACTGAGGTGAATAGGATCAAATGACTTGCCTGGGGTCACACAGCTAGTGTCTGAGGCTGGATTTGAACTCAAGTCTTCCTTACTCCAGGGCTGGTGCTCTATCCACTGTGCCACCTAGTTGCCCCTGGCTTAAGGAGTTATTCCCCTCTTGTTGATTTTACCATTGCACTTAGTTATATAAATCACATATTCCCCTCCATCCTCCTAGTCCCTCTCCACTTTTATGTACTCTCCAATTTTGCTATACAGTTCCATAGAATACTTCAATTGGGTGGTGGAGATTGCAATGAGATTGTATCTCAGACCTATCCAACTTTTTCCCCATTTCTTTAAATATCTTTGTCTCCTTGCATGCTTAAAAAAATTTTCTTTTGTTGTTGTTTTAACCCAATAGATTTCTTTCTCTTTGTGTTTTTTTCTTTTAATTGTCTCAGGAGAATACTTTATTTCATTATGTATTCTGTCCTTGGTGGTTGTATTTATTTACTTCTGCTTTACTTCTATTATTTGAATATCATCTGTTTATGGGATTTTCTTTGCAAGAATACTAATGCCACTTTTTAAAATTGAATATCCATCTTTTTTCATTGGTGAATAGTGTCAGGATTGTAGGTAATGTTGTTTTGGTTTGCATCTGGAGCTGTCTGTAGTTTTCGATTTGTACAATAGTCTTTGAATATTATTTCCTTTTTTAGTTGAAGGTGTTTCTCATGGTTGGTTGCAGAATTTGTGTTTGTCTTTGGAATTGCTAAAATTTAAATACTTTATATTTTGGAAACTGAAGAATAGGGTTTCTCTCCTCCCCTCCCCCCCAACTTGTTTCCTTTGAGGTGATCTGTGGATTTTTTCAATTGGTGCTTTATTTTCTGTATTCAGAAGTTCTAGGCAGTTTTATTTGTTTTCTTTTATTATGATATTTAGGTATTTTGATTTGTCAGGTTGTTTTGGTTGATCTTTATTCATGTCTTCAGGATCATTGTTTTTGCTTGTATAGAGATCATTTTAAAAACAAAAATTACCTTAAACATTTTCGTTCCTGAATTTAACCCAAAAAAGTAATATTTTCATATACGTAATGGGATACAATACAATTATATGTGAAAATATGAATCTCCATTATTTAAAGGTATATAATAATTAAACATGTTACTTCTAAAACTTTGCCACCTGTCTGGGTTTCCTCTCGTCTGTGCCTTTTGGAAATGTGTAAATGACTTTTTTTTTAGTATTCTTATAGTTAGTACAGACCTCTCCCCCTTAAAAACCATGAGAAATTGTGAGAAATTATTAAAGGACTTTGTAACAAATAAGTATAGACAAACAAAATGAATCACAGTGATGTGATGTTTAAAAAGTTCAAGAGACATAGTTTCTGGGTAATTTAATCATTTTATTAATAAGGCCAGCATGTTTATTAGTTAAAGGAGGTCAGTGACACACTCTAATGCCGAAGACCCTCATGGTGATGGCTCACAGTTTATATATACCCTTGGAAGAGTGGATGTTCCTGAGTGTGTCAATCAACTCTGATTGTTTAACAGTGAGAAAATGAATACTACAATGAAAGGCTGGGCTATATTACAGTGAGGGTCTTGAGGTATGTGACTTGGATCTTGGTCAAAGAGACTTATTAATTCCCGTATCCGTTGTCTGATCAAAGGGAGGATCCACATTTTTGTAGACCTGTCTGAGCAAACACAGTGAGCAGAAATGTACCCATTACCCCAAACTTAAAATTTCTTTTACTGTCTGATTAGATCTTAGCCTGGGTAAGTCTTTGTCTAACATTTCCCACATTGGTTGATTTATGTATGAGGAAGTAGAAAATGTGAAAAATCTTGGTTCTGATTCAGTAGTTAGTTATTAATACAAGAAAGAACTAGTTATTTCACTCTGTGGTCATGTCTACTTTCTGCACCTTAAGTCCACTCACTTTTCTGTCAGGTCATCAGGAAATGTCATTGATCATTGCTTTGATCAGAGCTCTTTAAATTGTTTTTCTTTACATTGATATCTTCCTTGTATAAATTGTGTTTCACTATGCATCATTTTATACCTCTGGAATAATCTTTTTTATCATTTTTTCCATTTTTAGTTTCCTTTTCAGAGTCAGGCAGCTCGTTTTTTCTTTAGAGTGTGTTCAGCTTTGGCTGATTCTTCGTGACCACATTTGGGGTTTTCTTGACAAAAATACTGGAGTAGTTTGCCATTTCTTTCTCTAACTCATTTTACAGATGAAGAAACTGAGGCAAACAGGTGACTTGCCCTGGGTTATACAGCTAGTTAATGTCTGAGGCTGGATTTGAACTTAGGTCCTCCTGATCCCAAGCCCAGTGCTCTCTCCACTGTGCCACCAGCTGCCCTATCTTTAGTTTAGTCTTTCCCTATTATAATTTTCCATCTTAATCCTCTCCTGTCCTCCCATCTATGCTTGTTTCCCTGTTGTTTGATGCTTTTCTATACCAAACTGTATGTGTGTTCAGCCATCCTTTGTTAGTTTCAGGTAAGAGTGAGATTCATCTGACACTCACCCTTCTACTCTTTCCTCCTTGTTTGTAAACTCTTCTCATGTACCAGAGTTATGAAAAATAGCATTTTTCACTCCCCTTTCCTCCTTTTTATTTACATTACTGTATTCTGTCCTTGCCCTCCCATAGCTTTCCTCTTTTAAAATTTTCTGAATAGAACCAATCCACCCCAAGACCTCAGTTTTCTTATTTAAGAAATATCTCAATATCTCAATATTTTCATCACCCTTTGAAGATATTAAGGTTCTTAAACACTGGTTTCATAATTCTTGATTCATTTTGACTTATTTTGCATTTTAAAGTCTCTGCTTAAGTACCTTCTTTTCATCAGTAATGCTTGAAAATCTTCCATGGAAGAATAGCTTCCATCGAAGATGCATTTCCTCCCTCCCCTCCCCCATTCTGCCTTCTTAGAATTATACTTTGCTTTGTTGGATAAGTTATTCTTGGTTGTAAGCTTATATTTTGCTCAATTTGTATTCCAAAATGTCTATTTATTTTATAGTGAAGCTGTCAGTTCTTGGTATCCTGATTGTACTTCCTTGGTATTAGGACTGCTGCTTGTTGGATACTTTAAGGATGTTTTTCTTTGAAGTGAAAGCTGGATTTTGGTTCTGACATTACTAGGACTTTTCCTTTTGGGCTTACTCTCAATCAATGGATTATTTCTGTCTTCACTTTGCTCTCCACTTCTAAAATAGATCTGGAAAATTTTCATTTATGGTCCCTTGAAATATAGTGTTGAGGCTATTTTTAAAAATTATCATGGGGGAGGGGCTTTTTTCAGTCCTTATTCTTCAATACTTTGTATCTTTTTTGGTCTATTTTTTGGCCAGTTTGTTTAATGTATTTTATTCTCCCCAGTTACATGTAATAGTAATTTTAACATTCGTTTTTAAAACTTTGATCTTGAAATTCTCTCCCTTCCTCTCCACTCCACCCCCATTCCCTCATTGAAAAGGCAAGTAATTTGATGCAGGTTATACATATATCATCATGCAGAATATTTCTGTAGTAGTCATGTAGTGAAAGAAAACATAGACAAAAAAACCCTAAAGAAAGTAAAAAACGTATGCTTCAATCTGTATACAGACACAATCAGCTCTCTCTCTGCGGATGGGTAGCATTTTTCATTCTTAAGGCCTTCAGAGTTGTCTTGATCATTGTATTGTTGAGAATAGCCAAGTCTTCACAGCTGGTCATCTTACAATGTTGCTGTTACTATGTACATGATACATTTCACTTTGCATCAGCTCATGCAAGTCTCTCTAGGCTTTTCCCAGAGCATCCAGCTCATCATTTCCCACAGCACAGTAGTATTCCATCACAGTCACATTCCCCATTTGATGAGTTTTCCTCAATTTCTAATTCTTTGCCACCACAAAAAGGACTGCTATAAATATTCTATATATATACCCCACCCCCCCACTTCTTTTTGGATATAGACCTAGTAGTGGTATTGCCAGGTTAAAGGCATTTAGTTTTATAGCCCTATGGGCATAGTTCCAAATGCTCTACAGAATAATCGAATTAGTTCACAACTCCACCAGCAGTGCAATAGTGCTTTATTTTTCCACATCCCCTCCACCATTTATCGTTTTCCTTTTCTGTCCTATTAACCAATCTAATAGGTATGAGGTAGTACCCCAGAATTGTTTTAATTTGCATTTCTCTAATCAATAGCAAGTTAGATAGCTTTGCTTACTTTATCTGAAAACCGTTCCTATCTTTTGATCATTTATCAATTGAGAAATGGTTCTTTTATAAATTTGACACACTTCTCTATGTGTTTGAGAAATGAGGCCTTTATCAGAGAAACTCATTTCAACTTTTTTTCACAGTTGCTGTTGCTAATTGTATTTCTCTCCATCTGTTTCCCCGTTTATTCTATTTTCTTTCTCCTTTTACCCTGTCCCTCCTCAAAAGTATTTTGCTTCTGACTACCCCCTCCCTCAATCTGCCCTTCCTTCTATCACCCCCTCCCCCCTTTCTCTCATCTCCTTCTCCTCCTACTTTCCTATACGGTAAGATAGATTTCTATACCCAATTGAGTATGTATGTTATTCCTTCTTTGAGCCAATTCTAATGAGAGCAAGATTCACTCACTGCCCCTCACCTTCTCACCTTCCCCTCCATTGTAAAAGCTTATTTATGCCTCTTTTATTTGAGATAATTTACCCCATTCTACCTCTCCTTTCTCTTTCTCCCAATATATTCCTCTCTCACCCCTTAATTTTCCTTTTTTAGCTATCATCCCTTCATAATCAACTCACAGCTGTGACATCCGTGTGTATGTACTCCTATCTGCCCTAATAATGACAAAGTACTTATGAAATACAAGTATCTTCTTCCCATGTAAGAACGTGAACAGTTAGCGTGTTAAGTTCCTTATGATTTCCCTTCCCTGTTTACCTTTTATGCTTCTCTTGAGTCTTTTTTTTTTTGGAAAGTCATATTTTCTATTCAGCTCTGGTCTTTTCATTAAGAATGCTTGAAAGTCCCCCTCTAATTCATGGAATGTCCATTTATTTTCACCTGAAGGAATATACTCAGTTTTGCTGGGTAGGTGATTCTTAGTTATAATCTTAGCTACTTTGCCCTCCAGAATGTTATATTCTAAGCCCTCTGAACCTTTAGTGTAGAAGCTGCTAAGTCTTGTGTTATCCTGACTGTGGCTCCATGATACTTGGATTGTTTTTTTCTGGCTGCTTGCAATATTTTCTGCTTGTCCTAGGAGTTTTCATTTTGAGATCTCCTTCAAGAGGTGATCAGTGGATTCTTTCAATTTCTAATTTACCCTCTGGTTCTGGAAGATCAGGGCAGTTTTCTTTGACAATTTCTTGAAAGATGATGTTTAGGCTCTTTTTTTTTTTTGATCATGGCTTTCAGGTAGTCTAATTGAAAATTATCTCTCCTGGATCTATTCCCAGGTTTTTCCAGTGAGATAATTCACATTGTGAAATACCTATTTTTTCATTCTTTTGATTTTGTTTTATTGTTTTTTATTTCTCCTAAAGTCATTAGTTTCTGTTTGCTCCATTATAATTTTGAGGAATTATTTTTTTCAGTGAGCTTTTGTACCTCCTTTTCCATTTGGCCAATTCTACTTTTTAAGGAGTTTTTTTCTTCAGTGAATTTTTGTGCCTCTTTTTCTGTTTGCAATTCTGCTTTTTAAGGCATTCTTCTGCTTGTTGGCTTTTTGGACCTCTTTTACCATTTGGGCCTAGTTTGTTTTTTAAGGTGTTATTTTCTTTAGTATTTTTTTTTTGTGTGTGTCTCCTTTACCAAGCTGTTGACTCATTTTTCATGATTTTCTTGTATCACTTTTCATTTCTCTTCCCAATTTTTCCTTCTGTCTCTCTTAGTTGATTTTCAGAATCCTTTTTGAGCTCTTCCATGGCCTGAGACCAATTCATAATTTTTTTGGAGGCTTTGGATATAGGAGCTTTGACTTTGTTGTCTTCTGGTTGTATGTTTTAATTTTCTTGTCACCATAGTAACTTTCTATGGTCAGAATTTTTTTTTTCCTATTGCTTGCTCATATTCCCAGTCCATTACTTGACTTTTAACTGTTTGTTAAAATAGGGTTCTGCATCCAGGGTGGAGTGCACACTGTCCCAAGTTTCAGGGGTTTTTTGAAGCAGTTTTCAGAGATACTTCTTGGGGCCTGTAAGTTTTCAGTTCTTCCAAGATGGCATGATCTAAGGAGAGGTGTTTACTACTCTGCTGGCCTGTGCTCTGGCATGTGGGTGACCACAAGCACCCTTTTTTGCCCTCTAACTATAACAAGGGTCCCTACTCCACTGTGGCTACAAGCTCTGGTGTGCTAGTGCTCCTCCTTGCCTTGGGACTACCATCCGGGACTGTGACTGGGATCAGAGTATTGGCAAAGCAACAGTGCTAACAAAGAGACCCCTGTAATCTCCTTCTGACCAGTCGTTTGACCCCCTTAATATCTGTTGCCTGAGAGCACCAGAAGCAGTTGCTGCCTCTGCTGATTCAGTGGCTTCAGAAGCCTGCTCCTGCTTTGCTGGGGCAGGGGCTGTGCTGGCACAGCCTGTGCTGGGACTGTTCTCCACTCCAACTGAGGTATGACAGAACTTTCCTGCCAACCTAAGTCGTCTTGATCTGGAAAATTGTTTCATTCCGTCTTTTTGTAAGTTCTGCTGCTCTAGAATTTGTTTAGACTCATTATTTGAAGGTGTTTTGGGTTTGGGGGAGAGCTCAGGTGAGTTCCTGCCTTTATTCTGCCATCTTGACTCTACCTATACTCTTCCTCTTGATAACTTCCTTCTCTTTTGGTTTTTGTAACTCTTAAATTTTTTTATCTTTGAATAGTCTCCCAGGTGTTTTTTTTTTCCCTATCAGCTGTCTTATGAATACTATGTTTTCAGCCTTTTGACTTTGTTTTCATATTTCTTGCTGTCTTGTGTGATCATTGAGTTTTGTTTGGTCTATTCTAGTTTGTCTTCTAGTTGGGTAAGGTTGACTTCTTTCTGTTCTAAGCTTTTTTTTATTCCCTGTAATTCTTTCTTCTGGACTTTTAAAATTTCATTTTTCATCTCTTGCTTTATTTCTCTTTTATGTATTCATTTGGTCCTTGAGGAAAATCCTTTTTTATCCTTTGATTCTCTTCTGGTTGCAGTTGATACAGCATTATTCATTGCTTCTTTTTGTGCTATCTCTACGCTTTCCATAACTTTTTATATTGGTTGGTTTTTCATTGATTTAATCATCTATTTTAGTTCATAGGATATTTTGTATGGAATATACAAACTCTCCCTTTTCCTGTTGTTATTTGATTTGTATTTGAAATATTAGATTCATTATGAAAAAAAAATTAAGGAGCCCTACAATGATGTAGATGACCTTATAAGTGAAAGTTGTAGGAGGATGATAATATCGTTGCTTTGACAAATGTAATTTTCTTCTTTTTAAATGTACTCAGTTTTGTTTAAATCTATTTGTAGCTTAATATCTTTGGAATTTATTTATGACCTACATTTTCTTAAGTTCTAGGCAAGATGCTTTGGTGTATGTATACTTTTGGAAATATAAGACAACATCATTACCTAGTAACCTTGATCAAAAATGGGTACATGTAACCTTACGTTCTCTGGGAATAACATTTTTAAAGTTTTATTCCCCCGCCACCCCCCACCAATTATATGTAAAAACAATATAAGCTTTTTTAAAAAAAGTTTTGAGCTCCAAATTCTGTCTCTGCCTTTCTCCCCTCCCTGAGACAGTATGCAGTCTGATATAGGTTATACATGTGCAGTCATATAGCACAGTTCCACATTAGTGGAAGAAGACTTTGTGCAAGAAGACTCGAAAAGAAAGTGAAAAACAGTATACTTCAGTCTTTGTTCAGACTGCATCAGTTATTTCTCTGGAGTCAGCATTTTTCTTCATAAGTTGAATGGGATTATCTTAGATCTTTGTGTTGCTAAGAAGAGTTAAGTCCTTCACAGTTACTTAATCATATAATATTGCTTACTGTGTACAATAGTCTCCTGGTTTTGCTCATTTCACTTTGTGTCCATTCATATAAGTCTTTCCAGGTTTTTTAAGAGTATCCTGCTTGTCATTTCTTACAGCACAATAGTATTTCATCACAATTATATACCACAACTTGTTTAGCCATTCCCCAGTTAAAGAGCAGCCCCTCAACTTCCAATTCTTTGCCACCACAGAGAGCTGCTACAAATATTTTCGTACATATAGTTTCTTTTCTTTTTGTTTTTTTTTTTTTACTCTCTTTGGGATATAGACCTGGTAGTGGTATTGCTGGGTCAAAGGGTATGCATGGTTTTATATGTACTTTGGGTTTATATTTTTGGGGAGCCTATGTAGTTGTTCTCCAGAATTGGTTCACAACTCTACCAACCGAGTATTAGTGTCTCAATTTTCTTATATTCCCTCCAACATTTGTCTTTTTAGCCAATTGTGTTTAGCCAATTAGATTAGCCAATCTGATAGATGTGAGGTTGTGCTTCAGAGTTGTTTTAATTTGCATTTCTTTAATCAATAATGATTTAGAGCATTTCAGATAAGACTTTAGATGACTTTCATTTCTTAGTGTGAAAATTGCCTATTTATTTCCTTTGACCATTTATCAATTGGGGAGTGACTTGCATTCTTACAAATTTGACTCTGTTCTCTATATTTTTGAGAAATGAGGCTTTTATTAGAGATATTGCTGTAAAATTTACCTCCAGTTTTCTGCTTTCTTTCTAATTTTTGTTGCATTTGTTTTATTTGTGCAAAAACTTTCTAATTTTATGTAATCAAAATGATCCATTTTACACTTCGTAACGTTCTCAATAGCTTGTTTGGTCCTAAAGTCTTCTCTTATCCATAGATCTCATAGGTCAACTATTCCATGTTCTCCTAATTTGCTTATGGTATTGCCCTTTGTGTTTAAATGATGCCATTTTAACCTTATTTTGGTATACAGTATGTGAGGTCGTCTATACCTAGTCTCTACCATACTGTTTTCCATTTTTCCAAGCAATTTTTCTCAAATAATGAGTTTTTGTCCCCAATGCTTAGATCTTTGGGTTTAGCAAACACTAGATTACAGTGGTCATTTACTACTGTGTACTGTTTCCTAATCTATTCCACTGAGCCACCACTCTATTTCTTAGCCAGTACTAGATTGCTTTGACAATTGCAGTTTTATAATACAGTATCTGATATGGCTAGGCTACCTTTCCTTTTGTTTTCATTAATTCCCTTGATGTTATCAACTTTTTCTTTTTCTAGATGAATTTTGTTATTTTTTCTAGTTCTATAAAATACTATTTTGGTAGTTTGATTGGTATGGCACTAAGCAGATTAGTTTAGGTAGAATTGTCATTTTTATTATATTAGCTCAGCCTACCCATGAGCAGTTAATATTTTTCCAGTTGTTTAGATCTGATTTTATTTGTGTGAAAAGTATTTTGTAGTTGTGTTCATATAATTCCTGGGTTTGTCTTGGCAGGTAGGCTCCAAAGTATTTTATATTGTCTTTAGTTATTTTAAATGGAATTTCTCTATTTCTTCATTCTAATACATATTTACATGAAAAAAAAGTTTGCACTCTCTCTGCCAAGAGGTGAATAGACAATTTTCCATCTCTTGGTAGTTGTCTTGCAAGGGCACCTAGATAATGCAGTGGATAGAGTGCTAGCCCTGGAGTCAGGAGGAAGCAAGTTCAAATTCTTCCTTAGACACTAGCTGTGTGATCCTGGTCAAGTAAGTCACTTGGTCCTATTTGCCTCATTTCCTCATTTGTAAAATGACTTGGAGAAGGAAATAGCAAACCACTCTAGTATCTTTGCTAAGAGAACCCTAGATGGGGTCAAGAAGAATGGGACAGGATTGAACATCTGTTCAGCATTTCACATGCTTGTACTTTTTGTACTGCAGTGATACATTATGCATAGGAAGCTTGTTCTAAGCAAATTAGTTTAATTGTTATGTAGTTTTCATAACTGAGTCAGAAGCTTGTAGGAATGTACACTGCACTCTGAATAATGGTAATTTCTAATCTTAAAGGTATGTCTCATCTTCATCTTTTATTTTTCTTTGTTCCATGACCTTGAAGTCACTAATTTCTCTCTGGAAAAATTTCAAAGTAATATAATTAAAGTACTATTTATCTTCTAGCACAGTCAGGAAAGCTGTTGGATAGAAAGGTTTGTTTGCTGTTTGTGGAAAGTGACCATAAGGTTAAATTTATTGCCTGAAGTGATCTAGTAATACTTTTATGTAGCTGCTGAAGAAAGCAATAAGTCTGAGAGTAACTAAGTCTATTTAAAAAAAAAACACAAGTTATTTAGTTTAATTTTGTTCACTGGAGAAATTATCTTAAGTTCCTCCTGTAGCTAACACCAGTGTTGTTCAACTTAAATCAAAACAGAACCCTGCAGGCTGATGCTGACTTAGAAAACCATAAATTGACATTATCTATGTTGTTTGTATTTTATCGGGTACTTGGGGCACTTGCTGACCTGCAGTTTGACACCTCTGGCTAAAAACCTTCTCTGCACCCGCCTCCACCCCATGCACTTCCTAAATTTTATGAAGACTATTCTGGCTTTAATTATGACGAGTGACAGATGACATTCTTAGCTGCCAAGAGGGCAGTAAGGAGTTGCAGACTTGTGCCTGGCATGAGTTTTCCTGATGTCTAGCTACAATGCTAAACCACTTGGCTCACGACCTAGGAAGGAAGAAACCTGAATCCTCACTCACCTGCTTAGTTGGGAGCTCTTCCCTCCCACTGGAAGATTATCTTTCATAAGAAGTATTGGCGTGGATAAGAGTTAATTCTTAGACACAATTTCCCATGTACAGAATTAAAATAAATTTGTTAAGCAGTGCTATCTTTTCCCCTTCTGTGGTAGTTTTATGTATTTGTCTTTAGCTTAGAGTAGTGTTTCCATGGAGTTCTAAGACACTGCTTTAATTTGCTCAAGGAATTTCAGAGAGACCATATGCCACCTTAGATATTGGGTCTAAACAAGTAGGACACTGATAAAATGAAGTGGGAATAAAGACTAGGAACTGAAGAGCTACCTACTTTGGAACCATGGCAGGCCTAAGAGATTACCGTATTTCCCCATGTATAAGACCCACCGTTTTTTGAAAAATTTGGGGTCTAAAAACTGGATCTGTCTCATACAGTGGTTGTAGATTTTTTTTTTACTTGCATTTACCACTTTTTCGAGCTTGTTGTCTTTGTGCTCATTGTTTCACATTTGTTACCAGTATATTAGGTTACGTTTTGCCAAGTTCTGCCCAGAAATGACTCAGAAAAGATTTTTGTGTAGTGCTGAATTCAAGTTAAAAGTGATCCAGTTTGCAAAAGTGAATGGAAATAGTGCTGCTGAACCTAAGTTTGGTCCTCCTCCAACTGAGAAAACAATCTGAGACCGGCTACAGGAAGAAGAAACCCTACTGAAAACGCCATGGCAGAAGAAAGCCATGAGAGGCAAGTCAGCAAAATGGCCTGATTTAGAGAGGGAATTGAAGATATGGATTGAAGAGCAAAGGGCAGTTGGAATTCCTGTGTCCACAAAGATGGTTCAGCATGAGGCAAGAACTGCTGATGAAAAGTAAGTTTCTGATTTCAAAGGAGGACACAATTGGTGCTTCAGGTTCATGAAACAGAAAGGACTAAGCATACATACGTGCACCAGACTTGCCCAAAAGATACCTGAAAGCTATGAGCAGAAGGTCCTTGAATTTCACCATATTATTGTATGAATTTTATGATGAATAAAACTTGAGTTCAATAACGTTATGTAATAATCTTTTTTTTTTTCCAAATTTTTGGCCCCCAAATTAAGGTGTGTCTTATACATGGGGAAATGTGGTACGTTACGTATAGAACTGATCCTAAATCATAGGATTGGGGGATCATGTCTAGGGTGGGATATAGTTGGTATAAACCAGCCTTGGAACCAGACCATCCCTTCTTTGAAAGCTTTTTTTCCTAGGTGTGCGGAAAGGGGTGGGGGCAGAGCCAGTGCTAGATGTGCCTTATTACTCTATTATTGGCTAAGTCTAGGTGGGGAACTAGCAACTATGGAATAAAGAGTATGTGTAATTGTATTTAAATCTTGTTTTTTCTTTTCTTTTTTGTTTTTGCAGAGGGGAAGGCTGGGCAATTGGGGTTAAGTGACTTGGCCAAGGTCACACGGCTAGTAAGTGTGTCAAGTGTATGAGGTCAGATTTGAATTCAGGTCCTCCTGACTCCAGGGCTGGTGCTCTACTCACTTCACCACCTAGCTGCCCTTAAATCTTGTTTTTATTTGAGGCTCCCAAGGTCACCTACTAGGGGGCCAGGAGGAGTATTTTGTGTGTGTTGGGGAGGAGAGGAGCAGATCGTAAACCCTTGTGCGACTTATTATTGACCTACCTTGGAAGGAAAAGAACATGTTATAAGGACATGGCTCCTTTAAACAAAATAAAGACAGTAGTAAAATGAAATTGGTACAGAATAGAAACTGAAGAGCTACTCTTGGGGATATCAGTTTGGGTTCTTATACTTGTCTAAGTTTATGGTCTTAAGTAGGGGAAGGGGGAGAAAATGTATAAAAAGCAAGAGAGCAAGAGTATTTTACAATTGAGCTTACTATTAAGTCACTGGTGATTTCCCTTTGACAGTCCTTTTTTATTGTATTCTTTTAAAACATTCTGGCTGATGCTTGCACAGATTTCTCCCCTTCTTCAGAAGAATATCAATTCTTGAAGAATGGATGCTTGATTTAGAACATTCTGTGCTCACCTAAAATAAGACTTTCCCTTGGCTATGGTCAAAAGTCATAATCAGGGGAAACATAATATAGAAAGTAAGACTAGACTAGCTATAAAAGTACTCCGCTCTTTGAAGTACTTTCTTTTTTCCCTCCTTGTTTTGTAGGAGGTGGTCTTAATTTCTCATAACACTTCCATTGAGAGGCAGAATGGTGTCATGCAAAGGGTGTGGGACTATATAGTAGACAGACCTGAGTTTGAAACCCTATTCAGACAGATGGTGGGTGTACTGTTGAACCTTTCAGAGGTTCAGTTTCCTAATCTGTAAAACTGTAAAAATGTTTATACTAATTGTATTACAGTTACTGTGAAAAAGTGCCTTGCAAATTTTAAAGCTCTATAAAAATATCAGTTTTTTTCAGAATTATTAGATGCTTTAAAGGATTCCTTTAAAGTAATAAACATTGCAAAATAACCCCAGTCCTCCTTAAATTTTTTCAGGAACTGTTGGGATTGGAAAGATTGACCCACAGATGTGTTTACCTGTTGCCTGTAACTCTAATTGATACATGGTTTTCAGCATCCATTCTTTCAGCTACTGGGAGAAAATCAGAAGGTATGACATTTTAAATTGGTACATTATATAGAAATGATTAGGTCCTTAGTAGAAGAGTAATGTTACTGTATGACTTTTTTGGCCATCAACTTCTAGGTTATGTTAAATTTGTCATCTATCAGTAGAAAAGGAATGTTTATTATTTATGTGATGAACTCTGAAGTCTACTTTGAGTGATTATTCTTTGAATTTTATGTAGGTAAAAGGCATGTGGTAAGTAAGAAAAGCTGTTTCATTTTGAGTACACAAAATCTTGCCCATTTTAGCACTTAGGCTCACTGAAACTTCTCTTTGTAGTATAAAACCATTTAGAAAGTGTCTTTCATTTATGGACAGTAAAATATAAATACATATTCAAATACTTTTAGGTTTATCACTTTGTAGTAGTGAAACCCTTCATTTTAAATAGAATTTTGAGTGAATTCTTGCAGTAAACAAGCTTTAAAGATGATTTTAAAAAATATTTACCACCAGTGTTCCTAGAGAATATAAAGGTTTTTTTTTTTGTTTTATCATTCCTTTGTCAAGAATACAAAAAGAAAAAGTTACTGAAGAATGAAATGTACTTTAATCGCTTCCAAATCCACATTTTCTTTTACTTTTTAATTTTTCTTGATAGCTTTTGTTTTTAAAACATCTTCATTTTTGAATATATTCCATATTCTTCTCCTACCCAGAGACAATTCTTTGTAACAAAGAATAAAAAGGGTGGAGGTGGCAGAAGTATTTTAATGAAACCAGCCAACATCCAGAGTCTGACCTGTTTGATGTTACACATCCTTCCAAGGGTCCCTTGTTTGCAAAGTAGGGAAACAGATGCATTTTAAAAATCTCTTTTACATAGCTGCACTTGGTTGTTATAATTAAAAAGTATTCTGTTGTAGTTCTTATTTATACTGTTTAGAGTTATATTGTATATTGTTTTCCTTTCTCTGCTTACTTCACTCTGCATCAGTTCATATGAAACTTCTTATATTTCTCTGAATTGTTCTTATGCATTATTTTTATAGTATCTTAATATTTCATTAAATTCATGTACCATAATTTGTTTAGCCATTCTTCATCCTTTAGTCTTTGCTTATAGTTTTTCGCTAACATAATAAGTGCTGCTATGAAACATTGTAATGCATATGGTACGTTTCTTTCTGTCT
Organism: Trichosurus vulpecula; assembly: GCF_011100635.1. Classification (NCBI taxonomy): domain Eukaryota; kingdom Metazoa; phylum Chordata; class Mammalia; order Diprotodontia; family Phalangeridae; genus Trichosurus; species Trichosurus vulpecula. Next base: position 383,765,488 of record NC_050574.1, read on the forward strand.
TTGACATCCTTGGGATATATGCCTGTCAGTAGGCTCTCTGGGTCAGAATTATGGACATTTTAGTTACTTTTTAAAAAGCATAATGCAAAATTACCTTACAGAGAATAGTTAGTATCTCCACCAACAGTATATTTTAGCAAGTGTATCTTCAAACCCATCTTTTCATTTCAAACCTATGACTATAAAAGGTGGGCTCTCTAGAATTATAATTGTTTTTCTCCCCAGTTAGATTCTTTTTGTTATTATTGTTGTTATTTTATGTCTACTAGATTCTTGCATGAGACTAATGGGAGATTGACAGCAAATTAAATTAAACTGTGGGTCATGACCCCATATGGGGTCACGAAAAATTTGGCCATAGTAAAAGGTTTCTGAATATTCAGATACCAAAAATTAATTCAAAATCAAAGGAGTAATGAAACTGAAGTATTTCTGGTAGCACTTACTGGTGTTACACCTTGCAACTTCACTGCAGCCTTGGTTCTGAAAACAAAGCATGCATGCTTTGCACTGCAAATGCCCTCAGGCCACACAACACCAACAAAACACTGCAAGAAGTGAAAAGCAGTCTCCAGTGGGAAAAGTTTAAGAAGCCCTGCCTTATATAAATAGGGGCAGCTCAATGGGCGTGGTAACTACTATTTGAAACCTAAACCAGGATTGTTCCTTCATGGTCACAGAAAAAGTACACATCATGCCCATGGGATATCTGATAAAGAGGTATATCTGATAGGAAAGTGTATAGGCATTTACCAATGTAGAACAAGTAAATGAGGAAAGTGATAAAGGAGGATGGGCTCTGATGGAATGTTGTGGCTTGCAAGAGGGCTTGGGGACTTGGAGAAACCCAAGGAAGCAATAGTAGCAGGATCCTAGCTGAGGCAACAGTAAAAAAGTAGGAGTTGTTCTACTGGGTTCTATTTCCAACTCTATAACCGAGTTTTAGGCACCTCTTTCTCCACATCCCTCCTCTAAAATATGTTGGCACAACTTTGGGATTTAAGAATTTGGGAGCATAAGGTATAAGGTGGTGACAGTGTAAGGTGTGGCTGATGCGACTATTCTGAAAGGCCTTACTAATTTCTCGGTCGGTTTAAGTTCTTTATTTCTGTTTAGGCCTGTATTAGGAGGGCAGAGTTTATAATCTCAAAGAGGATCATAAACATGTCTGAAACGTTCGGAACCGCCGGATATAAGAAACTCTCAAAGTAGAAGGCAGAAGAATCAAAACATTTATTTAGGCTCCACAGTAACCAACCCATAAACCAGCAACCCCATTTTGATATATTGATCAAAAGCTTCCAGGCCCAATAAGTACGCCTTGAAAGAGTAACCAGGAGGCTACAGAGAAGCATGATTGCGTAAAGCAAAATCATGTTTCCCCCTCTATGGTAATAAGATTACCCACTGGACTGAAGTCTTTGTTCAGCTTCCTCCCGTAGGTCAGCTCTGCTACTGGCAGCTCCTGCTTCAGCTGTGGCTGTGGCTGTAACTGTAGCTGTAACTGTCGCTGTAACTGTCGCTGTAACTGTCGCTGTAACTGTCTCTGGCTCCAACCGGAAAAGGAAGAGAGGATCTTCAAGCTGTCCTCTCCCCTCTTATAGAGTTTTTGACATCATCAAGCACCGCCTGAACGACCAGGGCCGATTGGTTCTTGACTTGGCCCCTCCCCCTAGTGTAGCCGTTAACACCTCCCCTCAGCCAGCCCCATGACTCCTCACACAGGAAGTTGTCTGCTTCCTGGAATGCTCCTTGGGCCTCCTGCCCCGGAAGAGCAAGCCACAGTGTCCAGAGGCTCAATGAGGTAAGCTGAGTCATTCAAAGAAAACAAAGGCCATTCTGGCTACAAGGCCTTAGCGCCAACTTTAACTAAAATAGGTATTGGAGACAAATTTAGATTTATAGAGGTGCCAAAGTTCTTGGTTGATGGGTTTACAAACAGAATATAAAGGCATCTTGTATGGTTTTGGCCCAGATGTGTAGGAATCTGCAGTACTGGGGAATGAGGGGGAAAGGAAAATGTTGGTCTAAATGATCAGTGCCAAAGATTTATGTTTGTATTTTATGAAGGCTGTATTTGTGTTGTGAGACATAGATCCATATAGCCCTTCTCTCCAAACTTTTAGTTTCCTTCATTTTCTGTGAAAGATTATGGATGATTTTTGTTTGTGGACCTAGAGATCTGGAACTTGTGATTCGATACTTGGTAAGAGGCATATGAGAGAACTTGCTTGTTTTTTTAATTTTTTTAAATACACAGTTAATGAGCATTTATTAAGCACTTATTGTGGGCCTGGTGTTGTGCTGTATGCACTGGAAATACCAGTACAAAAGTGAGACAATCCTTGCCCTCAAAGAGTTTACATTCTACTAGGAGGATACAACATGGTCACAGAAAATACATATGGGATTTATACCCTTCCTGATTGGAGGTGAGGGGAGAATAACGAACAATTGGGGAATTAGGAAAGGCCCCTTGAAAGAATGTAAGCTCCTTGAGAACAGAAACTGTTTTTGTCTTTGTATTCCCCAGTACATTTCTGGGAACATAGTAATAACTAAGTTGTATTTTGATTGAGCTGAGTCTTTGAGTAAAGAAGGAGTTAAAAGAAGTGTGAATACAAGGAGGGAGAACATTCTAGGCCTATGCCAGAGGCACTGAGGTGTGAGGTGAAATGTTGTATATGGAGAACATCAATTAGGCCAGCTTGGCTTGAGCATAGTGTGCATGGGGGAAAGTGAAGCATCTTGTAAAGGTATGCTAGAGCCACAGTGCTGCTAACAGAGAAGTTAAAAATTTTATTCTAAGAGAAATGGGCAACCATTGAAGCTACTTGCTCAGGGCATGATATGATTAGACCAATACATTAGGTAAAATCAGTTTGGCATCTGTGGAGGATGGATGAGAATTATAAACTGGAACTATAGTTAGCAAAGCACTAGGATTTCTACTCAGCTGAAAATATACTTAAATGCTGAAAGTTTTGAACAGAACTTAAACTTTTATAAATTCATATTTATTTTCTCTTGACAAAAGAACATTTTTTTGTCTTTCTGGAAAAGAAAAAGGCATCTTAATATGAATACAGAGGAACCCAAAATATTAATTTCTCTTTGTAAAAATTTTTTTTAAAAATTTCTCTTTATCCTTGTTATTTGCAGTCAGAGAAAGTGTGTTGTCAAAGTACTAGTTTGCCCTGAAACTCATTGTTTTCTTCCCTTTAGTAAACAATAAAGTCGCTCATCTGTTAGAATTAGTCACAATTAAAGTATAAAATAAATAAGCAGTTGTGGAGACAGTTCTGTTCTTTTTGTTGTTGTTGTTTTATTTCAAATTATATTTCCATTTGAGAATCCTTGGCTGTGCCCTTTGTTCCAAAGAAGTATCAGAGAACTAAGTTAATTAGAATCATTAAAAATTTTCAGTGAATCAGAAGATTAAAATATTGTATTGACATGTGTGATAGGAAGAGAAGATAAGCTGGTCATATGGCAAGGACTGGTAGGTAAATTACATGATTGCTCTCATGTCAGGGGAAAAGTGAGGAAGGCCTGTAGAATGTTGGGTGATCCTTAAGGGGAAGACATGGACGAGAGTTGCACCATATAGGCGAGACAATGAATGAAATAGGTTGTGATAAGCATCATTAGAGAAGTTATCTAAATTGAGATGATAGAAGCATTTGAGAATTTGAATTAAAGAATTAAATTAAGTGCACTTGTAAATGTTAAATAAGAGCTTCAAATTAGTGGGAAAATAATGATGCTTCTGTATTACATTATTTTTTAAATTAAGATTTTTTATTTTTAGTTTACAACACTCAGTTCCGCATGATTTTGAGTTCCAGATTTTCTTCTCCCCCCTCCTCCCCAAGACGGCATAGAATCCGATATATCTTCTACATATAACTTTGCATTAAACTTATTTACACAATAGTCAAGTTGTAAAGAAGAATTATGACCAATGGAATGAATCATGAGAAAGAAGAAACAAAACCAAAAATAAAACCAAAAAAAAAAAAAAAAAAAAAGGAGAGCAAATAGTTTGCCTCAATCTGCATTCAGATTCCATAGTTCTTTCTCTGGATGTAGACAGCTCAAGGTTATTTATCAAGGTTAGTCATCACAGAATCAGTACATCTGTGGTTGTGTACAATGTTCTCCTGGTTCTGCTCCTCTCACTCAGCATCGTATCATGTAGGTCTTTTCAGGTTATTATGAATTCTGTATTTTCCCCATTTCTTATAGCACAATAGTATTTCATTACATTCATATACTTGTTTAGCCATTCCCCAATTGAAGGTCATCCCCTTGATTTCCAGTTCTTTGCTACCACAAAAAGAGCTGCTATAAATATTTTTGTACATATGGGTCCTTTTCCCACTTTTGGGATCTCTTTGGAATATAACCCTAGAAGTGGTATTGCTGGGACAAAGGGTATGAACATTTTTATAGCCTTTTGGGCATAGTTCCAAATTGCGCTACAGAATGGCTGGATCAGTTCACAACTCCACCAACAGTGTAACAGTGTTCCAATTTTCCCACATCCTCTCCAGCATTTATCATTTTCCTGTTTTGTCATGTTAGGCAATCTGACAGGAGAGATGTGGTACCTAAGATTTGTTTTGATTTGCATTTCTCTAATCAGTAGTGATTTAGAGCATTTTTTCATATGCCTATAGATATCTTTAATTTCTTCCTCTGAATACTGCCTGTTCATAGCCTTTGACCATTTCTCAATTGGGGAATGACTTGTATTCCTATAAATTTGGCTCAGTTCCCTGTGTATTTTAGAGATGAGTCCTTTATCAGAGACACTGGTTGTAAAGATTTTCTCCCAATTTTCTGCTTCCCTCCTAATCTTTGTTGCATTAGCTTTTTTTAATACAAAAACTTTTCAATTTAACATAATCAGAATTATCCATTTTGCATTTTGTAATGCTCTCTATCTCTTGTTATGTCATGAATTCTTTCCTTTCCCATAAATCTGATAGGTAATTTATTCCTTGCTCTTCCAAATTGCTTAGAGTATCAGCTTTTATTCCCAAATCATGAACCCATTTTGACTTTATTTTGGTATATGGTGTAAGATATTGGTCTATGCCCAGTTTCTGCCCTACCATCTTCCAATTTTCCCAGCAGTTTTTGTGAAATAGTGAATTCTTAGCCCAGAAGCTGGATTCTTGGGTTTATCAAAGAGTAGATTGCTATAGTTGTTGACTGTCTTGTGTACCTAACCTATTCCACTGATCCACCATAGTTTTTTGGTGATTGCTTCTTTATAGTACAGTTTAATATCTGGTATGGCTAGGCCACCTTCCCTAGCATTTCTTTTCATTAATTCCCTAGATATTCTGGACCTCGTGTTCTTCCAGATGAATTTTATTATTATCTTATCCAGCTCTGTAAAATAATTTTTTTTTAGTTCAATTGGTGTGGCACTGAATAAGTGAGTTAATTTAGGTAAAATTGTCATTTTTATTATACTAGCTCAGCCTAACCACGGAGCAACTGATGTTTTTCCATTTATTTAGATCTGACTTTATTTGTGTGAAAAGTGTTTTGTAATTATGTTCACGTAGGTCCTGGGTTTGTCTTGGCAGGTAGACAGACCTTCAAATATTTTACAGTGTCTACAGTAACTTTAAATGGAATTTCTCTTTCTATCTTTTGCTGTTGGGCTTTGTTAGTGATGTATAGGAATGCTGAGGATTTATGTGGGTTTATTTTATATCCTGCAGCTTTGTTAAAGTTGTTTATTATTTCAAGTAGTTTTTTACTTGATTCTCTAGGATTCTCTTAAGTAAATCATTGTATCGTTTGCAAAGAGTGATAATTTAGTTTCTTGTAGGCCTATCGGATTACATTTTTAAAAAGCCATTCCTTATGTAGTGTATTTACTTTCTAAATATTTTTGCTTTAAAACTTCCCCAGCAATGGAAAAATATGGTCCTTTTCCTTATTTCTTTCTTGTAAGACTTAATTTAAATTTTCCTTATAAAACACATTTCATTCTATTTTATTGTGTAGCATATAGTAAGCACTTATTTTTCTGTTAGGACTTTTCAGTGTCTGGTTTTTAAAAATAGTTCATGCCCTGTTACAAACGTACTTAAATATTATACTTGCTTTTCCTTTAAGTATCTGTTTTGTCTGTAATTTTGTGCTTGTCATTTCAATTAAATCAACATCTTTAGTAGGACATAGACATTTACATTTGTTTTATGTCAGGCACTGTGTTGGGTCCGGGGTATAAAAGATCAGAAAGAAAATAGTCCCTGTTCTCTAGGAGCTTGCATTCTAAGTATGTACAAAATACATACAGTTTTGCAGGGGGAAAACCCTAGGTGCTGGGCAGATTAGGAAAGGCATATCAGTTAGAAAGTGGCTAAAATAACAAAACAGGAAAATGATAAATGCTGGAAAGGATGTGGGGAAATTGGAACATTGTTACATTGCTGGTGGAGTTGTGAGCTGATCTAGCCATTTTGGAGAGCAATTTGGAACTATGCCCAAAGGGCTATAAAAATGTTCATACCCTTTGACCCAGCAATACCACTTCTACGTTTGTATCCCAAAGAAATCACACAAGTGGGAAAAAGGACCCATATGTACAAGGATATTTATAGTGACTCTTTTTGTGGTAGCCAAGAATTGGAAATCAAAGGGATGCCCATCAATTGGGGAATGGCTAAACAAGCTGTGGTATATGAAGGTAATGGAATACTATTGTGCCATAAGAAATGGGGATGATGCGGACTTCATAACAACCTGGAAAAACCTACACGACATAATGCTGAGTGAGTGGAGCAGAGCCAGGAGAACACTGTACACAACCACAGATATATGGATTCCGTGAGGACCAATCCTGACAGACTTCGCTCCTCTCAGTAACACAAGGTGCAGGCACAACTCCAAAGGACTCACGATGGAGAATGCTATCTACATCCAGAGAAAGAACTATGAAGTTTGAATGCAGATTGAGGCACACTTCATGCTTTCCTTTTTCTCTTCTCTTTTGTTTTTGTTTTTGGGTTGGTTTTTTTTTTTTTTTTGGTTCTGTTTCTTCCTTCTCATGATTCATTCCATTGGTCATAATTCTTCTCCGCAACTTGACTAGTGTATAAATTAATTCAATGCAAAGTCATTCATGATAGTTATATGAGATTCCATGCCATCTTGGGGAGGGAGCGGGGAGGGAGGGGAGAAAATCTGGAACTCAAAATTATGTACAACCGTCTGTTGTAAACTAAAAATAAAAATAAATTAAAAAAAACATATACATTCAAAAAAAAAAAAAGAAAGTGGCACATGAGCAAAGGTTTTAAGGAAAGTAGGTATTCTAAGAGATAAATTGCCTTCCAGGTATGAGAGACAGCCTGTGCAAGGGCATGAAAGCTGGTGTTTCAGTAGAGCTAGTTTGTGGAGGGATTTAAATGACAAACAGAAGAGTATATAATTGATGCTAGAAGGAAATAGGGAGCAATTGGAGTTTATTTAGTAGGGGATCTTAGAGGTCATCTATCCAATTTAAACCTCTAATTTTATAGATGAGAAAAGTGAGACCAGGTGAGGCTAAGTGAATTGCCATACAGATAGTAAATGTCAGACAGGTTATGAATTCACTGACTCTAAAGCACTACTCTTTTTACTGTACCATGCTATGCTTTAGTTATAGCACTTTGATTGCTCCATCTAAGATGGATTAAAACGGGGAGAGACTTTAGGCAGGGAGACCAATTAGAAGGCACTAGTTTTGTAGAGAAGTGATGATACTTTGAACTATAGGATGGTCATGTAAGTAGAGAGGAAGGGGATAGATAAGAGTACAGATTATGTAAGCATCAGCCAACAGTGTAAGAGGCACTCATTTCTCAGATTGCTGTAGGGTGGGTTTTGAGGGGGGCTACCAAAGAGAACTAGGGCTTGGAACCGACTTTGTGAAGAATGTGAAATAGCAACAGACAAAAGAATAAAAAGGGAATGAAAGGGTTGCCTAGGGGCCTACCTGAGGTTAGGTAGCACACACATGTAGCAAACAGTACTTGCAGCAAAGTTTGGCGTCTAGGAAATCGGAAGAGAGGAGGCAAAATAGTAAGAGTTACCTAGAATTGAGAGTAAGGACAGCAACAGTAAGACCTCAGAGGCATCAAGGTGCAGAAGAGGGCTTTATTAAAATAGCTGATCATGGGGTCAATATTGTGTACGGAAGAAAAGTAAAGCTAGAACATGGCTGATACCCTGGAGAAATAGGAATATAAGGACTGAAATTTGTGGTGATGGCACTGAACTGGTACAGAAGGTATAAGGAAATGGGAATAAATGGGACAGGAGAGTGTGGTTAGACTGGGGAATTTAGCCATCTTCTTGCTATGCTAGTGCTTGTCCTTCCCACATACCCCAAAACCTCTTGCTCTTGAAATAGTAATCAAATCAACAATACCATCCCTGTGACTTCTCAGACCATAACACTTTTCTCTTGCTACTGTGTTGTCATAATCCTCAGAATGTGACTTCAATGTGACTTCGTTTTGGGCAGAGGCTCTTTTGCTTTTTTATTTGTATCCCAAGTGCTTAGCATAATTCCTACTACATTATCAGTTCCTACTAAATGCTTTCTGGTTCATTCATTCATGTTTTGCCTGGAGAAGGGAAGGATTTAGAGTCTGTGATAGCTGTCTTCAAGTATTTGAGGAGCTGTTATGCCTGTGAACGCTTAAAAATTTTTCCTTAGCCTGAGGAGACCAAATCAGTAGTTGACAGAGGACAATTTAGTTTCAATGGAAGGAGACATTTCTTAAAAATTAGAGTCCCTTGAAGTGAAATGCCTCAGAACATGTTACCCATAACTGGAAGTCTTCAAACCCAGGCTGGAGATGAGTAGAAGGTGAACCAGTTTGGAAATCAGTGCCAGGTTGGGAGCTAGAAGACAAAATCAGAGGGTGGAACTCTGAAGCATTATCAGTGGCATCAACTGTAGAAGCACATGGTGGGGACAAGGCAAATAAGGCTGGCTTGAATTCTCATTAATTAATAAAAAATAGCACTTTTCATCTTATTTTAAAATAAAAATTTGTCGATTAACAAGCATTTATTTTCTTTCCACTTTCCATTGAAAAAAGAAAAAGTAAAACCCTTATAAGAAATATACACAGTCAGATTAAAACACATTTCCTCATTGGCCATGTGAAAATGTGTATCTCATACTGTATCTTGAATCCATCTCCTCTCTGTCAGGAGGTCGGTAGCATTCTTCATCGTTGATCTTCTGCAATAGTGGTTGATCATTGTATTGATTGGAATTCATAAGTCTTTGAGGGTTTTTTGTCTTTACAGTATTGTGTAAATTGATGTCTTAGTTCTGTTCATTTCATTCTGTGTGAAATCATAAATCTTCCTGGGTTATGCTGAAACCACCCTTTTGTCATTTCTTATGACATAGTGATATTCCATTATATTCATATAACATAATTTATTCAGCCTTTTTCTTATTGATTTTCTTCCTTTGTTTCCAATAGTTTGCCCTCATAAAAAGAGCTGCTATAAATATTTTTGTACATGAGTCTTTCTCCTGTTCCTTTGATTTCTTTCAGGTATAGGTCTAGTAGTGGTATTGCTTTGTCAAAGGACATACATAGCACAGTTTAGTATATTTTAGGGCAGAGTTCCAAATTCCTTTCCTGAATGGCTGAACCAATTTATGGGGCATTAGTTTGTCTTTTAAAAGAATGTATGTTTTATTTGGCATCTTGAGTCCTGTCATTGTCATCTGTCACCTAAGATTGTGTTTGGTCATTGCATTGATCAGAGTTCTTAAGTCATTGAGAGTTTATTTTTATAACATTATAATTTGTTCTCCTGGTTTTGCTCACTTTGCATCATTTCATAGAACTCTTCAAAGCTTCTCTGAAACCATTCTTTTCATTATTTCTTAGAACACAGTAAGAATTCCATTATATTCATATACAACAATTTGTTCAGCCATTCTTCAATTGATAGGCACCCCTCTTAATTTCTAGATCCTTGCCACTACAAAATAAATGGCTATAGATGTTTTTGTAAATACACATCCTTTCCCTATTTCTTTGATCTCTTTGGGGTATATAGGTATAGTTGTGGTACAAAGATTTTTGTAATTTCTTGGCATATTTAAAAATTTTTATCCAGAATGGCTGGACTAATGGCTGCACTGCATTAATGTGCCTGTTTTCCCCTAGCTCTTCTAATGCTTGGGATTGTTTTTTGTGCTAGCATTGCCAATCTGAGGAGTATGAGATGGGACCTTTGAGTAGCTTTAACATTCATTTCTCTAACGTTGAACATTTTTTTCCATGTAGTTGTTGATTGTTTAGACCATTTGAAATGGTATGATTCTTAAGAATTTGAATCAGTTCCGTATATATCTTGAATAAATAAGGATAAATATATATATATGTATATGATCGATATTATCTTTTTCTGATAAGTGTATTATGTAATTAAGTACAAGTACAATATGTAAATATTTATATAATAATATTCATCAAAGAAGCTGCAAAGGTTTTTTGGCCCATAGTTAAATGGCTTCATACAAAACATTTTAAATTTTATGTAATTAAAATTGTCCATTTTCCCTTGTGATCTTCTTGGTACTCTGTTTGCTCATTAACTCCCTATTCATACATCAGAATGATAATTTTTACTTTGATCTTTTATTTTATTTTCTGTCTGAGCCATGTATCCATTTGGAGCTTATCTTGTTATATGGTGTGAAATGTTGATCTAAACCTAATTTTTGTTAATTGCTTTCCACTTTTCCTAGCAGTTGCTTCTTTTTTTAAACAGGTCTTTATTTTTTTTTAAAGTTTCTTAAGTCTGTTTATTGAATATTTTTGGTTTTCAGCATTTATTTTCACAAGAGTTTGAATTACAAATTTTCTCCCCATTTCTACCCTCTCCCCCACTCCAAGATGGCATGTATTCTGATTGCCCCATTCCCCAATCAGCCCTTGCTTCTGTCACCCCACTCCTCCCCCATCCCCTTTTCCCGTACTTTCATGTAGGGCAAGATAGATGTTTATGCCCCATTGCCTGTATATCTTATTTCCTACTTGCATGCAAAAACTTTTTTTTTAGAATATCTGCTTTTAAAACTTTTGAGTTCCAAATTCTCTCCTCTCTTCCCTCCCCACCCACCCTCATTAAGAAGACAGGCAATTCAACATAGGCCACATGTGTATCATTATGTAAAACCCTTCCACAGTACTCATGCTGTGAAAGACTTCCCATATTTTACTCTTTCCTATCCTATCCCCCTTTGTTCAGTTTTCTCCCTTGACCCTGTCCATTTTGGAAAGTGTTTGCTTTTGATTATCTCCTCCCCCATCTGTCTTCCCTTCTGTTGTCCCCCCTTTTTTATCTCCTGCCTCCTTTCCTGTGGGGTAAGATACCCAATTGAGTGTGTATGTTATTCCCTCCTCAGGTCAAATCCGATGAGAGCAAGATTCACTCATTCCCCCTCACCTGCCCCCTCTTCCTTTCCTACAGAACTGCTTTTTCTTGCCACTTTTTTGTGAGATAATTTACCCCATTCTATCTCTCCCTTTCTCCCTCTCTCAATATATTCCTCTCTCATCCCTTAATTTGATTTTATTTTTTTAAGATATCCTTTCATATTCAACTTGCCCTCTGTCTATATATATATATATATGTATATATGTGTGTGTGTGTGTGTATGTATATGTGTGTGTGTGTATATGTATGTGTGTGTGTGTATGTATACACACACACACACACATATATATATATGTATTCCCTTCAGCTACCCTAATACTGAAATCTCGTGAATTATACACATCATCTTTTCATGTAGGAATGTAATCAAAACAGTTCAACATTAGTAAGTCCCTTATGATTTCTCCTTCTTGTTTACCTTTTCATGCTTCTCTTGATTCTTGTGTTTGAAAGTCAAATTTTCTATTCAGCTCTGGTCTTTTCACTGAGAAACCTTGAAAGTCCTCTATTTCATTGAAAATCCATATTTTGCCTTGGAGCATGATACTCAGTTTTGCTGGGTAGGTGATTCTTGGTTTAATCCTAGCTGCATTGACCTACTGAATATCATATTCCAGCCCTGCGATCCCTCAACGTAGAAGCTGCTTGATCTTGTGTTATCCTGATTGTGTTTTCACAATACTCAAATTGTTTCTTTCTGATTGCTTGCAGTATTTTCTTCTTGATCTGGGAGCTCTGGAATTTGGCAACAACCTTCCTAGGAGTTTTCTTTTTGGGATCTTTTTCAGGAGGCGATCTGTGGATTCTTTCAATTTCTATTTTACCCTCTGGCTCTAGAATATCAGGGCAGTTCTCCTTGATAATTTCTTGAAAGATGATATCTAGGCTTTTTTTTTTTGATCATGGATTTCAGGTAGTCCAACAATTTTTAAATTATCTCTCCTGGATTTATTTTCCAGGTCAGTGGTTTTTCCAATGAGATATTTGACATTGTCTTCCATTTTTTCATTCCTTTGGTTCTGTTTTCTAATATCTTGATTTCTCATGAAGTCACTAGCTTCCACTTGCTCCAATCTAATTTTTAAGGTAGTATTTTCTGCAATGGTTTTTTGGACCTCCTTTTCCATTTGGCTAATTCTGCCTTTCAAGGCATTCTTCTCTGCATTGGATTTTTGGAACTCTTTTGCCATTTGAGTTAGTCTATTTTTTGAAGTGTTATTTTGTTCAGTATTTTTTTGGGTCTCCTTTAGCAAGTCATTGGTTTATTTTTCATGGTTTTCCCACATCACTCTCATTGCTCTTCCCAGTTTTTCCTCTACTTCTCTAACTTGCTTTTCCAAATCCTTTTTGAGCTCTTCCATGGCCTGAGACCATTTCATATTTTTCTTGGAGTCTTTTGATGTAGGCTCTTTGACTTTGTTGACTTCTTCTGACTGTATGTTTTGATCTGCTTTGTCACCAAAGAAAGATTCCAAAGTCTGCGTCTGAATATGAGTCTGTTTTTGCTGCCTGGCCATGTTCCCAGCCAACTACTTGACCCTTGAGTTTTTCATTGGGGTATGACTGCTTGTAGAGTAGAGAGTACTTTGTTTGAAGTTTGAGGGGTTACGCTGTTGTTTTCAGAGCTCTTTCTATGCAGCAATCTCTGCCACACCAGCACTCCTCCTCCCCCAAGAACCACCAGCCCAGACTGGGACTCAGATCTGAGCAGGCTTTGCACTCCAGCTCTGATACACCACTTAATTCCTCCCACCAGGTGGGCCCGGGGCCTGAAGCAACTGCAGCTGTAGTTCTGTAGCTGCATCACCTCCGCTGCCCCGGGGTGGTGGCCAAACCGTGAACTCCTTTCACTCTGTCCCTGCAGTTTTTTTCCCACTAACCTTTGGTGTTTGTGGGCTGGGAAGTCTGGTAACTGCCAAACCTCACTGATTCAGGGCGCTAGGCCCTGTTCTGTCTGTCTCACTGTGTGGTTAGTCAGGGTGCAGCCCACGCTGGGTTCTGCTTAGCTCCGCCCCCAGCTCCGTACCATAGACCTTACGCAGTGACCATCCAGGTTGTTCTGGGCTGGAGCCCTGGTTCCCTCTGCAATTTTGTGGGTTCTGCAGTTCTAGGATTTTTTCAGAGCCATTTTTATAGGTGTTTGGGGGGTCCTGGGAGAGAGCTTTAGGCCAGTCTCTGCTTTCCAACCACCATCTTGGCTCCACCCCCCTAAACAGGTCTTTAACCACAGTAGTTGGGATCTTTGGGTTTATTGAACACAAGGCTATTCAGTTTGTTTGCTTATATATGTTTTGTACCTGATCAATTCCCATGATAGACCTCTCTTTAATCCGTACAAAATTGTTTTGAGATCTGATACTGCTAGGCCCATTTCGTTCTTGCTTTTAAAAAAATATCCATTGAGATTCTTGACCTTTTATTCCTCCAGATGAAATTCATTATTACAGTTTCTAGTTCTTGAAAATAATCTTGGTTACTTTGGTATGGCATTGAAATTTTTATCATTTTGACTTCATTTATCTATGAGCACTTAATAGTCATCTATTTAGGTCTGTCTGTATTTGTGTAAAGAATGTTGTACAATTATATTAATATAGTCCTTCTGTGGGTCTTGAAGGTAGACTACCAAGTATTTTAAACATTCTATAGTTATTTTAAATGGAATTTTTCTTTCTGTCCTTTTCCTTAGAGTGGAAACTGATGAAGAGAGGCTTGTGTGACTTAAAGTGGGTGCTTCATATTTAATTGGTAAGGATGTAGCTGGGCATCTGCAGTGATCACTTAGATACAGATTATAATAATATATGACATTCATATATTGCTTTAAGATTTCTAAAGTGTTTTATGTCTATTATTTCATTTAAATCTCTAGATAATACTGTGAGGTAAATAAACTGCAACTCCGAAGTTCTCAGTGTCAAAGGTATGATTCAAACCCAAATCTTTCCACTATACCGTGGGTCCTGCTTTGCTATAACAAAATGTAATGAAATATGACAGCTATTTAGAGAAATTCTTTCTGAAGCTGCTTTCTTCACTTGAAACATTATAAGAGGTTATTTTGATTGAATTAGTCACATTAAAAAAGAAAAGAACATTTATTTTTTGGTGTCAAGATTGGTAAATATTAATTTATCCTCTAAGATTTCTGTGAAATTTATCATCCATATTGTGTTATTGCAGATGATAAAAGTTAATTGGAGAGTCTAAAAAGAATGTTTAGCACCTGTCATGGTATATTGGCCTTCATCCTATTTCTAAAGGTGTATCAAAGTATGTTAAGGTTTATCGATGTTTTTATTAATTCTAGAGTTTCTTTGCCAAATTGTAATTTTGCATTTTTCTTTTTTTTAATTGATTTTATTTTTAGTTTACAACACTGAGTTCCACAAGTTTTTGAGTTCCAAATTTTCTCCCCCCCTTCAAAGATGGCATGTAATCTGATACAGGTTCTACGTATACCTCCACATTAAACTTCTTTTCCAATAATCAGATTGTAAAGAAGAATTATAATCAATGAAATGAACCACGGGAAAGATGTAACAAAACCAAAAATAAAATAAAATTTTAAAAAGAGAGCAAATAGTTTGCTTCAGTCTGCATTTAGATTCCATAATTCTTTCTCTGGATTGTGGATGGCCTTTTCCGTCATGAGTCTTTTGTAGTGTCGTAGAACTTTACATTGTTGAGAAGAGCCAGATTTATCAAAGTTAGTCAACACAGAAGCAGTATGTCTGTGGTTGTGTATAGTGTTCTCCTGGTTCTGCTCCCTTCGCTCATCATCAGATCATATAAGACTCTCCAGGTTCTTATGAAGTCCGTCTACTCCTCATTTCTTATAGCACAATAGTATTCCATTACATTCACATACTACAACTTGTTAGGCCATTCCCCAGTTGATGGACATCTCCTTGATTTCCAGTTCTTTGCC
Source organism: Trichosurus vulpecula (assembly GCF_011100635.1). Taxonomy (NCBI): domain Eukaryota; kingdom Metazoa; phylum Chordata; class Mammalia; order Diprotodontia; family Phalangeridae; genus Trichosurus; species Trichosurus vulpecula. The sequence goes on from NC_050574.1 coordinate 383,780,912, forward strand.
ACCACAAAAAGGGCTGCTATAAATATTCTTGTACATATGGGTTCTTTTCCCCCTAGTATGATCTCTTTGGGATGTAGTCCTAGAAGTGGTATTGCTGGGTCAAAGGATATGCACATTTTTGTAGCCCTTTGGGCATAGTTTCAAATTGTTCTTCAGAATGGTTGGATCAGTTTGCAACTCCACCAACAATGTAGCGGTGTTGCAATTTTTCCACATCTCCAGCATTTATTATTTTCCTGTTTTGACATGTTAGCCAATCTGACAGGAGACGTGGTGCCTGACAGTTGTTTTGGTTTGCATTTCTCTAATCAATAACGATTTAGAGCTTTTTCCTATGCCCATAGATATCTTTAATTTCTTCCTCTAAAAATTACCTGTTTGTATCCTTTGACCATTCATCAATTGGGAAATGACTTGTATTCTTTAAATTTGACTCAGTTCCCTGTATAGTCTAGAGATGAGGCCTTTGTCAGAGGTACTGGTTGAAAAAATTCTTTTCCAGTTTTCTGCTTCCCTCCTAATCTGGCCACATTTGCTTTGTTTGTACAAAAACTTTTCAATTTAACATAATCAAAATAAATTTGAATTTTTCTAAAGCAGTAAAAAAGGAATTGGAAAATATCTTTTATCCCCTGTCAGAGATAAAAGAATATCATTGAGACGTTCTTGGACCTCTCTTGAGAAGAATTGCTATGGAGCCTAGCTAGCCTTATGGAATTAATACTTCATAGCACTTTAGAATGTTACTATTGTAAACTCAAGTCAGCCATTAAGTTCCTTTAGAATATGGATTTCTTTCACCCTTTAGACCTCACCTGTGAATTGAGTATCATGTATTAATGGTTTTGGTTTAATTGGATGTTATAAAATGAATTTATGTTTGAAATTAGGAGACACTTTGAATACAAATACACATATACTTGTAAATCTTGTTTCCCATGAGAGATGAAAGGCTAAATTGACACTTGCTTACAAGCTTGTATTATTATAGGGATAGCTAGGTGGTTGCAGTGAATAGAACACTGGACCTGGAGTCAGGAAGACCTGAGTTCATATCCAGCCTCAGATGCGTACCAGCTGACCCTGGGCAAGTCACTTACCCTCTGTTTGCCTCAGTTTGTAGAATGGGGATAATAATAGCATCTACCTCCTATTCTATCAAATGATAGAATAATTGTAAAGTGCTGATTTTGAAGTCAGTGTCTAGGATGAAAGGCTGGATTTTATTAACTAGCTGTGTGATGTTAGGCAAATTAATGTCTCTGACAAAATAGTTTCCAAGGTGCTTTCCATCTCTAAATTCTCAGATGCTATGATAAGGGAGGGTACAAGAGTAAGAGTATTGCTTAATTCATGAAATATGACTGCAGTCTGTCAGATTGTACAATTCTCTAATTTCTTTGTGGTCTGAAGCTGGACATATTATGGTAAATATACTGATAATTGTACTTATGTGTAACCAGTATAAGTTGATTTAATTAGCTATGTGGACATGACTAACTTACTTAAGCTCAGCGAGCCTCAGTTTCTTCCATCTGTGAAATGAGGGTGTTGGGCTAGATGGTCTTTAAAGCCCCTTCCAACTTTAACATCTTGTGTTCTTTAAGGTTATTTCCAACTCAAATCTAAATTTGACTTTTTTTTTTTCTGGGTGTGCGGCTTAAAAAAATGAATCTTATTTTCCCTTTTATTTACATTATAAACTATTACATTAGAATTTATAATCTTCAGTCAACAAGAACTCAAAATAGCTTGGCAACACTAATTTTATATACTTAAATTAATCTAATCTAGACATTCTGTTCCATGCTTTTATTCATTTAGCTCTACTCCCAAGATTTCTGAATGGTATTTATTTACTCATTCCTTTGATTTTTTTTTTCCTGTTTGCAAAAATGAGAGAACACCAGGAAGGAGGAGGAGTATTACTGTGTATATAATGGTTTTTTTTAAATGGTTGAGTCCATAAACACTAAGATAAGAGCATGACAGCAACCCTTCTACACAAATTCCTTAGGCTGCCATAGGTAAGTCTTTTTCTTCTGCCACTGCTGAAGAAGTTGGGTGTGTGGGCGCTTGTGGGGATTAGGAGTTGGTGTGGGGAGATAAGTAAGGCAAGAAAAGATTAACTTTAAAGGACCAGATTGAAAAGATACTTTTCCCCCAATAACTGAATTCCTTTAAAGTATTAAAGTGCTGAAATGGTGGTGTTTTTGTTTGTATCATTTGGATGATTGGACTGTTTCTGCTTGATAAAGGGAAATTTGGGAGACATTAGTTATACTTTCCAGTATATTTTTTTTTCAGTAGACTTGGACCCTCCAAATTTAAGCCTCCAAATTCCTCCTAAATGTTAACAAGGCAAGCAAAATTATTGTTTACTAAGTATGTGTTCATTATAGTTCTCATTTTGTCTAGGTCCTACTGATGATGCTGTATCATTGTGTTTTTATGTGTGGTTTGTACACGAATTATCCTGGGACCTAAGTAAAATGTGACCCAGATATATACCATTATATATCATGAGTTCCATGACCACTCAAAAAAAGAGATCTGCTTAACAATACATACAGAACAGCCAAATGAATGAAAAATGCTTGATATTAAAGTATAATAAGTGTTGAATGGATGGTCTGTTGTAAAGTATTAATACATCTAGGTTGCACAGTGGATAAAGTGCTGGACCTGGAGTCAGGAAGACCTGAGTTCAAATGTGGTCACACATTTGCTAGCTGTGTGACCCTGGAATAAGGGAAAAGAAAGAGGAGATGGACTAGTCATGTAACAATGGTGGTAGTAGTAGTAGTAATAATAATAGCTGATATTTCTATAGCTGATATTTCAAAGCACTTTATTTACACACATATAATCTCATTTGGTCCTCAGAACAACCATGTGGGGGAGGGTACTATAGGAACAATTATCCGCATTCTATAGATGATAAAACAGGTTCTGAGATTGTGACTGATCCATGCGCACAGAGTAAGTCACAAGTAGAATTTGAATCCAAGTCTCTCTTGACAGAAGTCTAGAGTATGAGATAATAAACAACCTTGGTGCTACATTGGCTCCCCCTCAACGTAATGTTGGATAGATTGTCATATCTCAGGAGCTACTCACATGGGTAAGAACACAAGATCTATTGAAGTAGATGTACATTTTATACTATAGCCCCCTTATAATCAATATATGTAGTTCCTTTTGGCTTGGTTTTTAATAGTACTTGAATTAGGAAGACCTTGTTATGTCATAAAAAGAATGTAGGACTAAAAGCAAAGAGACTTGGCTTCTAGTCCTGTCCCTTCTAGCTCTCTGTGTAACCACAAGAAAGTAATTAACCGTTCTGAGTCTCAGTTTACTCAGCTGTAAAATTCAAGAGCTGGAATGGATGATTAGTGCTAAATTTCAGTGACTTAAAACGTACTTTACTACTTAAGATTATTAGACACCTGATAAATCTGTATGTTTATTTTATGTGGTTGGTGATATGTATTGTTTTCTTTGATGCAGAGATTTTGGTCAGGCATGTATTCTTGAACTGATAGGAACAATTTACTTGAAGACATTCCACTTTATCACAGTTCCCAAAGATGCTGAATAGTTTCTAGTGAAAAATGGTACTGCCTACAAGATTTCTTAAAGGAGACATACCTAAATCTGGCAAATTTTTTACCCGAATAATTTTGATATAATAGATTTTTGTGTATGGTTCTGCATGCTAATTTTTTTTAGTTAATTAATTTGTTTTTAATTTTCAATAAGCTTTTGAGTTTCAAATTTTCTCCCCCTCCTTCTCCTCCTCCCTCCTCAAGACGGCATGCAATCTGATATAGGCTCTACATATACATTCATATTAAACTTATTTTCACATTAGTCTTGTAAAGAAGAATTAGGACCAGTGGGATGAACCATGAGAAAGAAGAACAAAACCAAAGAGAGAGCAAATAGTATGCTTCGATCTGCGTTCAGACTCCATAGTTCTTTCTCTGGATGTGGATAGCATTTTCCATCATTTTCCAGCCTTTTGGAGTTGTCTTAGAACCTTGCATTGCTGAGAAGAGCTAGGTCTATCAAAGTTAGCTATCGCACACTGTGGCTGTAACTGTGTACAATGTTCTCATGGTTCTGATCCCCTCACTCAGCATCAGTTCATATAAGTCTTTCCAGGTTTTTCTGAAATCCGCCTGCTCATCATTTCTTATAGCACAATAGTATTCCATTACATTCATATGCCACAACTTGTTCAGTGATTCTCCAGTTGATGGGCATCCCCTCAATTTCCAATTCTTGGCCACCACAAAAAGAGCTGCTATAAATACTTTTATACATGTGGGCCATTTCCCCATTTGTATGATCTCTTTGGGATACAGACCTAGAAGTGGTATTTCTGGGTCAAAGGTCTGTGTGCTAATTACTCATTTTTCACTTCTGCACTTATCTATAAATCCAGTCTTGTGGTAGTATATCTTTATATAACATGAAGTCTATCAAGGCGGAAAGTGGTTCCAAGCAAACTATTTAATTTACTCACAGATGAATTTTAGCATAGTATTTATTTTATTATATGTGGCTGTAAAAAGAGCATAAGATCTCATTAGTGCTACTCTCTTAGATGCCCAGATTTCATACATGTCTGATAGATAAGTCTTTTGTTTTTGAAAAGTATAAACATAATAATGGAATTGCTAGGGAACAGAATTAAGGGAAAATGAAATTAGAAAATTCTAGAAAGAGACTTATATGTAACTGACTTTGGGGCAAAGTAATGAGATTGGTATTCTGGAAACACAGCTAATTGTATACTATACTTTCAAAGCAGTTAACTTACAAGACTATATGCCTATTTTGATGGCTAATTTTTTTTTTTAATTTAACTTTCCAAAAGTTAAGGGAAATCTGATGAGTTAAGCAGGTGATCAAACGAGATTGTAATATTTTCTGTCAAATGGAAGGATGACCATAAAATCATGTTGGGAAAGTTAGTCTCTTATAACCTTATGGTTATAACCTTCATGACCCCATTTGGGGTTTTCTTGGCAAAAATACTCATGTAGCTTGCCATTTCCTTTTCCAGATCATTTTACAGATGAGGAATCTAAGGCAAATCAACGTTAAGTGACTTGCACAGGATCTGGAGGCCTGATGTGAATTTGGAGGATCTGTTGGTCCTCATATAAGACTTAGGCAAAGAAAACAAAAATCAAAACCAAAAAACTCAATGAAATAGAACAAAAGAAATAATTTGTCTCACCTTCAGTATAAAGTCCATTATAGCTGTTTTTAGTATATCAGCATAAATTAGATAAAACTGACTTTTGGTTGTCTCACCAGCTAGAATAATGCATAAATAATATTGAATAGTTAATATTGTTGTTCATCCTTTGTTTTGCATGTGACATCATGGGGCATTGGCTTGACTTGAGGATGTAAGTGAGATAGTTTCACAAAGTTGTCAGCCTCACTGTCTCTTTGAGTTATCAAAATTTAGTGGCAAGATTAAAAATCAAATTGGATGACTTTAGTGTCTTGGATGTCTGACCAAGTCCTAAGTGCTCCACAATCCTTGCTTTAGCTGCTTTCATGGCTCACGGGAACAAACTGTTCTCATCTACCTATTCCAATGGGGGAAGTCTTCACACACTGGAGGTAGACACCCCCATCTCACCAGCAGGCTTGAGTCTTGTTGGTTACCCTCAGCTTGGTTTTGCCCATCTGCAAAGATGGTTTGCCAGGGCGTGGCCATTTTACATGCTACAGCTTCTTGGAGCAACTGGTGAGAGTTGTGTGACAAGTGGACACCAAAGGTGGATGAGCAGCCCTGAAGAGGGCTTGCCAAGCCCTCGCGTTAGAGGTGCTAGTGCTCCCTGAACACCCTATTTTTAGTGTGTTTGATTTTTTTCCTTCATGTAATTGAGTCAGCAAGGTATAAGTGGATAGTGAGCATGTTGACCTGAGTTCAAGGCTTCCCTCAGACACATGCTGACTGTATAACTGAGACAAATTCCCTCTCAGACAACTTTCTAAAGCTACAAATTGTAGGATTATTGCAGATGTGCATTGGTAAAGAGAATTACTTTGCTGGGAGTTAATTATGCCAGTGAAATTGTGGGCCTGGGCTGCAGCTGGAGTGGGTGGGGGTTTGACTTCCGTGTCTAGAAGAAGAAAGACAAAAAATAATAACATTAAAAGAAAATATTTCCACCATACAAGCAAAACACGCTGATCATGAAGATAGGATACGCAGAGGCAATCTAAGGATCGTGTGCTTTTCGGACAGGACAAAGAACCTTAACGCCTCAGTGCAAGAAATAATGGAGAGCTGGTCAGAACTTCTGAATATGGAAAATAAAATACTAATTGAAAGAATTCATAGATTGTCTCCAGAAAAGTCCCAGACACTCAGGGGTTAAATTTGACCATTCAATTCAGAAACAAGTTCCACAAGCAATCTAGAGAAAGACTTTCAAATACAAAGGAAAGGAAATTGAAATCAATGCAAAAGTATTCTGCACTGCTAGAAAATGTAGGAGGAAATGGAATAATGTGTTCTGAAGAGCTGCGGGGCTCAGAGTGCAGCCCAGGGTGACTTACTGTGCTGCAAATCTGAGTTTAAACATATGTGAAAAAAAGATGGATATTCAGTAATAAGAGTTTGAAACATTTTTAAAAAGAAAACCAGAACTGAAGAGATTGTTTCCTTCTTGAATACCTCAAACAACAGACATGCAAGGGGAATGAATGCAGCATCCAGGGACATCAACAGAGTGACAGCAGAGAGACCACTTAGAGGTTTACTTCTAAATGTGCACAAGGAGATGGATGAGAGTAGTGATCTGGTGGAAGGAACAATGAAGAGGTGAACAGGGGCCATCACAGACAGAACTGGTGAGGCCTGCCTACAGGTGAATCATTTTAATTTTGTGGGACTACATTACAACATGGGGGAGTACATGAAAGTAGGGAGGGGAGCAGGGATATCAAGAGGAATGTGTGGTGTGCTGGGCCAGATCAAGGGCTAGAAATGAGGGGGAAGTATCCACTGTGGTGTCAAAAATAGAAGACCCAGCCTTTCCCCTGGCTGGCTGTGCGGAGCCCACATGATGCCTGGAGTCATGATGAAGGACATGAACTGGCAGGAGTTCATCCGGGCCCTGGCTGCCTTCCTGAAAAAGTCAGGGAAGCTGAAAGTCCCCAAATGGGTGGACATGGTCAAGTTGGCCAAACATAAGCTGGCGCCCTTCGAAGAAAACTGGTTCTACCCATGGGCTGCCTCCATGGCCCGACACCTTTACCTCTGAGGTGGGGCGACGTAGGATCCATGATCAAGATCTGTAGGGGGCGCCAGCACAACAGGGTCATGTCCAGTCATTTCAGCAGGGGCTCCAAAAGCGTGGCCCAGAGGGTCCTCCAAGCCTTGGAAGGCCTCAAGATGGTGGAAAAGGACTAGGATGGGGGCCAGAAGCTGACACCTCAGGAACAGAGAGACCTGGACAGAATTGTGGGACAGGTGGCAGCTGCCAACAAGAAATCCCACACCAGATTCATTAATAAATTGCCTTTTTCTTAAAAAAAAAATAGGACACCCTACAAAGAAGTGGGTGAGGAGAGGGGAAGGATTCAAAAAGGAGGAGGGAAGGAAGAGGCCATATTTTCGTGGTAGGAGGGGTTTCCACTGACAAACACTCCTCTGAGTGAAAAAAAGATGGTCTGCGAAGGGAGATGATTTTATTTCAGGTGTGGCCTTGGTGGGTTTGGTACTTGAAAAGTCTGTATGTCCTACTTTGAGAGTTGGAACCCCTGGGCAGCTGGCATCTGGGGGAGTGGGAGAACATGTACCCAGGGAGGAAATTTTCAGGAAAGTGGGGGGAAACAGATAAACTAGGAAGGTTATAAATCAGTAGTGGGCTGAATAATCAAGGAATTGTGGTGAAGGAGCCCTGCTGTGGGGCAGTGTTCTCTCTGACAACTCTGGTAGTGAGACATGGTGGAAAAGGGGAAGCCATAAGCCAAGCTCTGAGACAAGGCAGTGATAGAAAGTGCCTAGAAGAGAGAGCCTAGAAGGGATTTAGAATAGATACATTGTAAGCTTTGATTACATGAGGAATAGAGAAAGAGGAAGACCAATTAATTACAAGGGTCATGAATCAAAAAATGAAGGTCTAGAGCAGGGGTGGGGAACCTGTGGCCCTTGGACAGAATCGAAATCCAGATTTGTTCTGCTAAATTTGGATTCAGTCAAAAGGCTGAATTTAAGGATCTAGAAGGCCACACGTGGCCTCAAGGCCGCAGGTTCCCCACTCCTGGTCTAGAGTAGGCAGAGTGAATGGATAATGAGAGTGTGAGAAAAACTTTTTGGAGAGTGCCCCGCCCCCCCAACACACACAAATACACAAATTAACAGGACTTGTTGAAAGGGAGGAGAGGAAGGGGGAATCTATTTGAAAGGGAAAAAAGAGGGGAAGAATTTTATAGCCAGATAAAACCAGAAGAGAAAAAGGAACTAATAAAACTCTGAAGGGAAAGAGGTAAATACTGCTGCAGCTGCTGCTACTACTACTACTACTACTACTACTACTACTGCTGCTGCTGCTGCTGCTGCTGCTGCTGCTGCTGCTGCTGCTGCTGCTGCTGCTGCTACTGCTACTACCACCACCACTACCACTACTACCATTACCAACAACAACAACATCAGCAGCAGGGAAGGGAAGAGAACCAGAGAAAACAGGGCCACCTTAAAAAAAATTAAAGTAACTGAAGCAACATAGTATTTTATTTATAGCAAAAGAGGGAAAATGAATCATAACTTTTAAAAATTTGTAGTCAGAAGGAACAAAATATAAATCTTAACTCATAACTTTAAATGTTGATGAATTAAACAATCTGATAAAAAAATTGACATTGGATAAGAAAACAAAACCCTGTAATCTGTTGCTTAAAAAGGCAAGGACATATACAAAATAAAAACTGAAGGGATGGGGAAAAAATGTACTATGTATCAAATGAATGTAAAAAACATAGCAGATACATGTCATGTAATCTGAGAAAACACCAAAAATTTCAAAAAAATAAAAAAGGGATGCAGAAGGAATCTTTATTATGCTGAGAGAAACCATAGACAACAAACCCATACAGCAATATATTTATGTGCTCCAAATGGCTTAGTATCTAGATTCATAAAGGAAATATCTCAACTACACAAAGAGATAGACAGCCACACAGTAATGAAAAGAGACTTTTCTTGGTTTTAGAGTAGTCTAACTGAAAGATAAACAAAAGGGGTAATGTGGAATTGGACAGCTTGTGGGAGAAATTAGTATTGAAGACTTATTGCAACTTCTGAATGGGGCAGCAAAAGAATATACATGTTACTCATCACCACATGGAACTTTTACAAAGCATTTTACCAAAAAAACAAACCATCTACTAGAGCAGAGAAATACTGCAAATAATGTTGAGGCAGAAATAATTAATACATCCTTTGCAGATCATAAGGCAATAGAAACAGTAATTGGCTCAGGGACCATAAACAAAAGATGTAGAACTAAATGGAGACTTATCAATGAAATCCTAAATAAGTTGGGTCAAATAATAAATCTTAGAAACAATAACAGAAGATGGGAATGATGAAACAGCATGACAGCATTTCTGGGAGGCAACTAAATCAGTCTTTAAGAGGAAAACCAGATCTTTAAAAATACAGAGTAACTAAATAGAAACAGAGAGAATTAAATGAGCCTAATCAGAATTTTATAACATTTGAAGCCCAATGAATAATCAAACCTAAAATAAGCATATAAAATGAGGGCAGCTAGCAGATGCAGTGGATGGAGCTCCAGGCCTGGAATCTGGAAGACTAATCTTCCTGAGTTGAAATCTGGCCTCAGAAACTGCTAGCGGTGTGACCCTGGTCAAATCACTTAACTGTTTGCTTTCATTTGCTCAGTTGTAAAATGAGCTGGAGAGGGAATGGCGAACCTCTAGTATCTTTGCTAAGAAAACTCCAAATGGGGTCACAAAGGGTTATACATGACTCAGAAATGACTGAACATCAACAACAAAATCAGCAGAAACAAGGAGATACTATAAATTAGAGAGGAAATAGATAAATTGGAAACACAACAACCCATAGAAGTGATAACTTAAAAAGTGGTTCTTTGAAGAGACTTAACAAAATTGCCACAACACGTCATACACAATTATGTGGTAACAAAACTGAGAACACAAAAGAAATAGAGGAATACCTTCCAAAATGTTAATCATGGTTCATCCTCAGCTTTCACAGGGATAATGTTCCTAGAAAATGGAATGAAAGTAAAAAACACTAATAGATTGAACCTATGAGAAATGGGGGTTAGGTTCCCACAAAAACCAAAAACTGTTATCTTTCACTAGAAATCACTGAAAATACAGTTTTTTACATGTAATTATTAACAAAACATTAATTTGGATAATATATGCTATTCCTAACATAACAAAATATGGGGGAGAGGCAATGCAGGCTGAGATAGGAGTTGGAGGGGGGAGGACAGCCAGTATTGCCAGAAGAACCCCAGGGTAAAAAAGAGAAATGGGTAACCTGCCATCTCTAATCTCCCTTTCAGCCGCATGGTTGATCTGTTCCCAGAGCTGACTACTCAACCTCTGGGATGCCAGAGATGGCAAGAGGATGAAGGTGACCGCCGTCTCATTTACCTACAAACTTAGCCACTTTTTCTTTCTTTTTTTTTCAAATTCTCTTCAGTGCTTTTCTGGAGCATATTCACAAACATTTTTCCAATACTTTCCAGCTTTTTGTGGATATAAGCTTGCACATGATGCCTCTCATTTTTTTTCTCTACTACCCTTAGCCAAGAATATATGTGGTTGCTAACTCAAAAGTAAAAATCTTGGGAATGCTTGGTTACAAAAATTAAACCTGTGAATGTTGATCGACTGTACTAAAACTAGCAGAAGACCAGAGAGAGATCTTAAATAATTCAATCTCAGAAAAGGTGATACAGTTCTAATGGACCAAAGATAAAACCTCCTGGCCTGATGAATTCATAGGAGAGTTCTATCAAACTTAAAAAAACCCCAGTATCCATATTTTACAAATTATTCTCAAAAATTGAGAAAGAAAACATCCTATAGTATTCTTTTATGAGAAAAACATAGTCCTAATAAATAATCCAGGGAAAGACAAAAGAGAGAAGGAAAACTATAAGCCAATATCATTAATGAATATTGACTCAAAAATTTTAAACAAAATCTTGTCAGACTACAGTGAGGATAGTTCTTCGACATTAGGAAAACAGTCAACACAAATCATATTAAAAACTAAAACATCCAAAATAGCTTGATCATGTCAAGAGAGCCAGAAACAACTTTTGATAAAATAAAATGCTTCTTTATGCTAAAAACCAAAAGAAAGCATCATGTTAAAGGGATACACTTGAGTTTTTTTCCCAGTATATATGGGAGTGAAGCAAGAATGTCCACTCTCTGGAAAAGCTAGCAGTAGCAATAAGACTAGAGAAAGAACTTAAACGAATAAAGATAAGCATGGAAGAGGTAAATCTATCCCTGTTTGCTTATGATAAGATGGTTTACTTGGAAAATTCCAGGGAATCAGTGAAGATACAAATTGAGACAGCTAATGCCTGAAGCAAAATTGTAGCTTACAAAACAAATCCTCAAAAATCAACAGCATTTCTGTATAATAATAACAAAATACAAAAAACAATAATAGAAGGGAAATCTCATTCCAAATAACCACAAAATCTATAAAGTCAATCTATGAATTGACCTCTCAAAGAACATAAAAAACTTTTAACAAATTCAATTGCATAGTACTCTTTAAATAGTTGGAAGAATATTCCATGCTCATGGTTAGGTCATTCCAATGTAATAAGAATAACAGTACTACCAACATTACTTTACACTTTTAATGCTCCTCCAAGCAGATTACCGAGGGGACACTGATAAAATGATAAAATTCATTTGGAAAAGCAGAAAATCTGGAATATCAGTGTACATAATGAAAAGAAGTAGGATTGAAACTGTATTCAAAAGAAGCAGTCATCAAAACCACCTCATTGGTTAAAGAACAGAGAGGTACATTAAGGGAACAGACTACAAAAGGGTCAATCAGAAACAATAGAACTCAATAGTGTAGTGTTTGATAAAGTGGAAAACATTATGGGGGGCGGATTCTTATATGATTAAAACTGCTGGGAAAACTGGGAAGTAGTCTCGCAGAAATTAGACTTAGGCTACCAGGATTCCATGAATTGTGCATGTCTCAAATATTAAGGATTTTTATCATAAAAACGTTAGTAGAGACACATCATATACCTCTCATGGCTTCGGATGTATCCAAACAAGAGATAGTGGAAATTACAAAATATAAAATTGATAAATTTGATTACTTGAAACTTTAAAGCTTCTGCACGGACAGTATTAATACATGTAGGATAAGAAGGGAAGGAGTTGAATAGGGGAAAATTTTTGAATCAAATTTCTCTGATAAGGGTTTAATATCCAAGATAGATAAGATCAATATCTATTCCTTTTCAAAGAGAACATTCAGTTCTCAAAAGAAGAACTGGAAAGTATTCAGAGCCATATCAAAGAATGTTTCAAATCAAAAATAATAAGAGAAATGCCAGTCAAAACATCTTTGAGGTTTGATCTCATGCTGTCAATTGACAAAAATGACAAAAAATGGCACCAATGTTAGAGGGGTTGTGGAAGAAAGGATAGACACTCTAATACACTCTAGGTGAAGTTGTGAAATAGTATAGCGATTTTGGAAAGTGATTTGGAATTATGCAAATAAGTGACTAAAAGGGATTCATGTCCTTTAAACCACAAGATTCTATTTCAGGGCCTATAACCCACAGAAGCCATCAATAAGAACATTCCTATAGACTCCAAAGTATTTTTAGCAGCATGATAGCTAAGAATTGGAAACAAGGTTAATGCCCATCAGTTGGGGAATGATGAATACAAAGAAGCATGGAAAGATCTATGTGGACTCATGCAGAGTGTAGTAAGTAGAGGCAATAGAGGCAAGAAAACAATATACACGGTAACTACAGCAACCTTCATTGAAAGAACATTAACACACTGAGAGAGAGAGAGAGAGAGAGAGAGAGAGAGATCAAAATAAATGTAACAAGATTGTAAAAATCAAACATGACTCAAATGAAGACATATGAGAAGACACTCCCAACCTGCCCCTTCATGGAGGTGGGAGGTCACAGGTTTTACATATTGCACATATTTTTAGCCTTTTTCATAGTATTGATGAGTTGTGCTGATTTTTTTTTCTTTCAAGAAAAAAGCCAAAAACTTCTTTGTCATGTGAGATGGCCCTGGAAGTTGGAGGAGGAGGGATACTTGGGTTAACTATGGTGATGTAAGAAACCAGGGTGGTGGCTAAGTGAATGGAGAGGAAATGATAGGAGACATGTAAAGGTAGACTCTAAACTATATATTTGTGGCGAGGCAGTTTGAAAGAACAAGTATGCCTGAGGTTGCAAACTTGGGTGACCAGAAAGATGGTAGGGCCTGCAACAGAAAATGGGAACTTTGGAAGAGGGTAAAGAATTCTGTTTTGTTGAAAACTGGAAAGTTAGAAGGGACTATAGTAGTCATTTAGTCCAACTCCTACATGAAAGGAATCCCTACTATAACATACCTGACAAGTGGTTGATTGTGTAACCTCTGTTTGAAAATCTCCAAGAATAGGGAACTCTCCACCTCTTCAAATAGCTCATTATATTTTTAAGGAACTCTAATTGTTAGGAAGCTTTTGCTGACATCAAGTCTAAATTTCCCTCTTTGTGATTTCTGCCCATTGCTCTTGGTTCTACCTTCTGGGGCTAAAGAGAATGAGTATAGAATGGAACTGTTGTTACCTCCCTACATCTGGAAGCTGTGGCCATCTTAATCCAGCCCAGGTTTGCACTAGCTTTTTTAGCTGCTATAGTCACACAGGTGTCTCAAGTTTATGATCCACTAACATCTAGATCTTTTTCAACATATTTATTCTCATTTAAATCTAAATGCCTATGGAACATGTAATTCAAGAAGTCAAAGAGAGATTTGGTGATAGGAGACTGAAGCTTAGGAGTGAGACTAGGGCTTTTTATGTTGATCTGCATAGACATAATAATTAAGCCTTTGGAAACTGATAAAGCGACAAAGCCCCATATTGGACTCTGTCATCCTAGGACCAGCCCAAATAAGTCTGGGCAGAGTAATCACCAAAAGATTTGCCACTTAGTGTCTCTTCGAAAGTCATGAAGGACTGAATCTTGAAGAAAGTGAAGGATTCTATGAGGCAGAGATGAGGAGGAAGTATATTGATAGGCATGGTGGAGGGCATGTGCAAAAATACAAAGGCAGGAGAGAGAGTGACCATATATGAAGAAATAGAGAAGGCTACTTTGGACTGAAGTGAGTATAGCAAGGGGCATAATGTCTAGAGTCTGGAAAAATAATCTATTTACAGGTTGTGAAGGACTTAAAAACCAGAGGAGTTTATATTTGGTTCTAGAGACAATAGGGAGCAATTGGAATTTATTGAGTAGGAGAGTGACATGGCCAGAGCAATGTATATTGGTTAAATCAGAGTACATTTGCATGTGCTTTGAGTTTAATAAATACTTTTACTTAATACCCTCAATTTTCTCCCTCATAAGAATGAAAGCTCCTTGAACCCAGGGACTATCTTCCCTTTCTTTTTTATCCCCAGAACTTAGCATAGCACCTGGTAAAAAGTAGGTATTTAATAAATGAGTATTGATTGAATGGGAGAGACTTGAGGCAGGGTGACCAATTGGGGGATCTTACAATAATTTAAATAAGAGTTGGTGGTCTTGTGAATAGGATTTGGCTTGATATGTGCAGGAAGAGTGAGTTGAGGATAATTCTGAAGTTATGAATCAAGGAGACTGGAAGAGCAGTTGTGCTCTTAGAAGATACAGGGAAGTAGGGTAGAGGAGGAGGTTTGGGGGAAAGACAAGTTCTGTTTTAGACATACTGTGTTTAAGATGTTTCCAAGATAGCCATTTTGAAATGTCTGTAATATACAGTTGGTGATGTTGGAAAGGAGCTTAAAAGAGAAACTTAGACTGGATATATTGATCTTGAAGTCATTTTCATAAAGTTGATTTTTAAAACTATGGAAGCTGATGAAGTTACAGAGAGTGTTGAGAGAAAAAAAAAGTCCCAGAATAGATAGAACTTTGGTGGTAACACTCAAGGATCTTCAAGGGTTTCCTTAATTAAGGTATCTAAGATCATTCCAACAAACTGTAATGTGTAAGTGAAAGAATGATATTTAATGCTTTCCCATTGTCATATGGGATTGTGGGAATATTATCTGCCAGAACACCCCACCATGTGGGATGAGCTAGCATTACTTGAGACCCTACCCGTCTTAACTTAGTAAGAGTTTTCCCTTAAAGGCCTTGAAACATGATAAAATTAGATTTACTTAGCCAGGACATTAAGAGCAGGGAAATGATAGTTCATTGAGGATACAGCCTTAATTCAATTGAGTACAAGTTCCCAGCGTTGTTGGTCATGTCATCAACCTATTTAATAGTCCTAGGATGCTGGCTTTTCTACCCACGCAACCAGGAACCCGTGTCTTTGGCCTAAGAGCTAGTCCCTTGAACCAGTCGATAGTTTCAGGGCCTTTGATAGGGGAAAAAAACCCCAACAGTCTAACCAGGATGGGATTGAAGAAAAAATTACATCAGTCAACATACTGGAGAATTTTTTTGGACACTATTACTTATTATAGCATAATAGTGTCCCAAAACACTGAATGTTTTCTCTAAAATTACAGTTTAAAAAAATAGTATCAGACTTTCTAAAGGAGAAAACAATAATATGTTGACTGACACAATCAATGTATCACAGGAAGGAACTGAACCTAGGTCTTCCTATCTTCAAGACAAACTTCTATCTACTCTACCATGCTACTTGTCATCCAGGTCCAAAAAATGACTAACTGATCTTTGTCATCTACTTTTATATAAAGTTTTTAGATTTTTAGAAATTCTCAAGTGTCTTTGATTTCATTCCTAGAAGCAATTGTTGATTTTGTATGATGTCTTCACCATTTTGCAGTGTAAAATTGACCTTGAGGGGCTAAAAACTACCTTAGAGATGTCACAATGAGGAGAATCTGCGAGACAAAGTTCCGAGCATAATCTATTTAATTAGCAAGGCTAACAGTTGCCAGTAATAGAAGTCAGTGGCTCCTCAGTGACCAGAGACACATTAAAGCAGACAGCAGTCTTTTATATAGTTGGTAAAGATGTAAGGTGGGCTGCTATTTGGCTTAATCATGCTAATTTGCTTTCAAAAGAGGGTTTCCAAAGTCTATGGTAAGGAGGAAATGCAGTATAGACAACATCTTCTGGAAAGCCCTGTCGTCTGGTGCTAGACTTATAACCAGGCAGAATATCTTAAAACTACGTGAACTCATCGTCCCTTTTCCCTTCTGGAGTAAGGTAGATTGAGTCCAGGCTGTAGCCCAGAGAAATGGTGAAGTTAAACTCTTATAAAGAAGTCAAATTATGTTATAGAGTCTCTGGCGTTCAGAAGTCAAACTGTCTTTTTAAATCAAACTAATTACTAAGTACTGATTGCATTGATTAGATAAAATTCTCAGTCAGCAATTAATGTAAAATAAAATGAGGCATCAATTTTCAATTTCACAGAGAGCATTGAATCCAAGAGCAGAATAAGAATTTGAACCCAGAGCTTTTGACTATAAATCCAGTGCTCTTTTTATTACCATGTTGCCTTCTCACTATTGTCTGTACAAATACAGAAGAAGAAAGACACCTACACCAGTGGTGTCTAACTCATTGCCGTTGACAGAACCCTGGAATACAAGTTAACGTGTAATTGGGAAATGTTTAACAAAAGTTTAACACAGAATAATAGTGTCCTAAAACACTGTAGGTTGTTTTTCCAAAACTACAGTTTAAAAAAAAATTTAAAGAAGAGTATCAGACCTTAACAAAGGAGAGGACATAAAAGGAAAAGTCACAATAGTCTGTAAACTAGCATGGCCAATGTATTTCACAGGCAGGACTTAAACTCACTTTTCCCTGGCTTCAAGACCTGATTTCTGTTTACTCTAAATAAAAAGACAATAGAACATAGACAATATTAATTTGTGGTTTTCTAAACAAATATGCTGCCCATTTCTGTTTGAGGTTGACCTAGCTGCCCTATCCCAATAGTGTAATACATTTAATATAGACAGACTAGTATCTATCACATTATTATGTGGTATTAATATTAATGATACATTTTGATATGTCTATAGCTTTTGGTTAACTAAAATTAAAATAACGAGGAAAGAAATTTACCCTTAAATAATCCATAATAGATTTCAGACCTTCAAATATGCTTTCATAATGGTTCAGCATCTTACAATCACAATTTCATTAAAAGATTTTTTAGAATCACATCTGAATAATATTTAATTTTCTACGCATATTTTTATGTTAGAAAACTATACGTCAAGTATATATAAAATAGCTATTCTTCTCTTTGTTCTGGGACCTATGTCAGAAATTAGACAGTCAGTCTGGGGCAGGATGGGGAACCTGTGGCCTCAAGGCCATAGGTCCTCAGGTGTAGCCTTTTGACTAAGTCCAAGTTTAACAGAACAAATCCTTTTATTAGGATTTGTTCTGTGAAGTTTGAATTCAGTCAGAGAGCCACAGAGGGCCACACTTGAGGATCTAGAGGGCCACATGTGGCCTCAAGGCTGCAGATTCCCTATCCCTGGTCTAGGTAACTCCAGAGTTACTTTTTGATAGCTGTCTTGATTTCCTTCCTCAGAAAGTAAAGTATCAGTAAAGGATTAAGCTTTACAATTACACATTGAGAATATTTTTACAAACTGAGTGCAGTCAGCGTGACCTTAAAAGAATTTCAGACTATCCTGGTCAACTGTAAATTCTCTTTTATTAATCAACTTTATTAATTTTATTAGTCAATTAGTAAGTGTTTTAAGGGCTTCTGATAAATCACTATGCTAGATTCCATGAGGTACACCTATATCTATCTATCTATCTGTCTGTCTATCCATCTATATCTAAAATATCCCCTACTTATAGCCCCAATGACATGATTAATTATTAACCTTAACAGTTAGAATGAACTTTTGCACAGTTGCTGTGAGACTAGAAAAAAAGGAATTCAAGATAAGTAGACAAAAACTTTATTTCATTGTGTCATGCTTTAAGTACATTACCAGTACTAGAAATACAAAGAAAGTACTATAGGGGTTTTGAAGAGGGAAAAATCATATCCTCTTAGAGTTTAGGAAGGGTTTCATGGAAGGAGGTAGTAGATTAGATCCTTGCCTTTAAGAAAGTTGCTCAAGAATGGAGCGCTTGTAGGACAGGATTGTAGCAGGTCTTTTATTGCTTTAAAAGTTGCTTAGGGATGCTTATAATTACGTGTTGTTTTATTTATAAAACCAAAGTAAATTGTCCATAATAATTTTTGAGAAATGCTCAAATTGTAAAATCTGTTTAATATGTTTTTTTCAAGAGGTAAGAGGAATACAAAGGCTAACTGATTCTACTTGTTATTAACTAACACTGATATTTTTGTAGATTGTGAATTTTGTAGTTCATTTTGTAGTAGATAAAATTGTCATTTCTTAAATTACTTAAATCTTACAGTTGCTAGTTTGTATAGGGTTCAATCTAAATAAACTTGAAAAAGTCACAATAAATGATTGTCATTAAGAACCAAAGTATCAGGTATCTTGCTTAAAAAAAAAGCCAAAAAACAAAACTCCTGTGTAGTTCCACTGAGTGATTACAGTCTTATTCTGAGTTTGAAAGCATTAATGCTTATATTTACAAAGCTGAAAAAGTTCATAATGGTTTACTAGTCATGACATTTCCTCCAAAAGGAGCAACAAACTTGTCATTTTGTTATAAAATACCACAGTGTCACAGCCATATCTATTATATCACACATCCCCAGTAGTTTTTAAAAAGTAAAAATATTTTGTTTGTTACACATGGTATTATGATTTATATGGAGACAAAGTGAAACTTCTTTCATTTCAGTAATAGCAATTGAGAGTGTAACTTACAGAAAATGTTATAATTGTTAAGTTTTTACGTAATATTATAAGATTCTATTTGAAGAGGGGTGGAGTTCACAAATAAGAGCTTTTAAAACATTTTATAAAAACTTAAAAGCCCTTTTAAAATGGTGCATAATTACTGTATACTTGTATAACTGCCATATAGTCTTCTAACATGCAATTTTTGGTAGAGAACTATTTGTGATTTGGGGTGTTCTTTCTTTTTTTTTTGATGACAGAGTCTTTCCCCCATATTTTTTGGGGGGTTAATGGAAAGTAATAAATAAGCATCAATATGAACATTTTGGTTACAGGCAATGCTGTTATAATGGTGCATGATCTTTAACATGGTATAGTAGAGAAAACCCCCATTAGATTTCTAGTTAGTTCTCTAACTCTTAGCAAGTTACACAGCTCTTCTAGGTTGACTTTACATTACAAAAATGTTGAACATATACTTGGCCAATAAATGGCTTTTGGAATATTACCAAAGATATACTTAATAATTTTTCAAAACAAAACCTTTGACATGAAAGTAGATGAGAAATATCAGTTAGTAGTCTTTCTCTGACTCTGGATGAGAGGAATGGAAAAGAAATCTGGCCTCGGAGACAGGAGGACCTGCGGTTCATTCCAGTCTATAATAGATACTGACTTTCTGACCATGGGCAAGTTACTTAATCTCTCAGTATTCTAGGTATCACTTTAATAATATCAGTTGCAGAAAAGGTGCCCATATGCTTTGGTAGAGGGAATTCTCTATAGTAGTGAAAATACAGGTCCAATTCCTATCTCTGAACTGAACACTGGCATTTAGAAGATCAGATTTTTAAGTAAAACAAACAGCCACTAGTTAACAAATCCAATTCCTCATCACCTCTGAACTGGACTGTTGCTTAATAATTAATCTCCCTGTATCCAGCTTCTTCCCCTATAAAATGTCATCCAATTAGCTGCCAAATTAATATTTTTAAATCACAGGACTGAACTTGTCATTCTTTTGCTCAAGAAGCTTGAGTGGCTCCCTATTGCCTCAAGGATAAAAAACAAATTTCTGGTTGGTATTTAAGACCCTTCATAATTTGGCTTCAAATTGCCTTTTCTGGTCAACGTTTACTTCTCCACACACAATATACTCTGCTCCAGCCAAAATGGCACATTTGTTCAATTCTATCTCTTACCTCTGCGCCTTTGTGTTGCTTCTCCCTTGTGCCCGAAATGCTCTTCTTTACTCCTGCTCTTTGGAACTCTATTAAAAGAATTATCTCTTAAAAACCCAGCTCAGGTGCTTTTAAGAGGTCCTTTAAGAGACCTTTCCTGATACTCCTCTCTTCCCCCTCTGCCTTGTATTTATTTTGTATATATTTTGAATTTGCTCATCTGTGTTCATGATCATCTCTCCTTTAAGCCACCCTCCCCCAATGTGAAGTTGAGAACAGGAACTCTTTTGGTTTTGTATTCCCAAGTGCTCAGCCCTTGGGTGACCAGAAAGCATCTTCCAGTTCCAAGGGAAGCTTGGTTTGAGCACTGAACAGCCAGGCCCAGGAGATATTTTTGTTTCTTTTTAGGGAAAAAAGTAGTTAAACCCTCAATTCAAGCTTCAGATGCTTACTGACTGTGTGACCCTGGCAAATAACTTAATCCTGTTTGCCTCAGTTTCCTCAAATCTGTAAAATGATCTGGAGAAGAAAATGGCAAATCATACCAGTATTTTTGCCAGGAAAATCCTAAATGGGGTCACAGCGTCATATACAACTGAAAAAACAACTGAACACAACACTGTGGCAGAGGTAGCCAGTGAAAAACATAAAGTCAAGATACTGTTTAAAAGAATATAATACTGATGATATTGCAGTTTACAAAGCACTTTTCCTCATATGTTAACTTTAGGAGCATATTATAATCATAACCAGACTAATGATGTTTCAACTGGCAGAGGTCTGTAAGTGACCTGTTTTAATAACAAAACAATTTTGTAATTTTATATGTGTGTAAACTAATGATCTTGAAATATTTTTTTTCTCTTAAGTTGTTTAAACCTTGTTGAAGTGTTTCTCCTTTGTTTTTCTCTTCAGAGAAAGGTCAGAGATAAATTATAGTTCACTTCTTAACCATATTACCACATATCCTAAATAATTATAATGTAAGTCAATAACACTTACTGTAATTTTCATATCACCAGATTTTAGTGCCTGCTATTATTCCTTAAACCCTGAAATATGGAGGATAGTAAAAGGAAATGGAAAAGACAGAAGCAGACGAAGCAAATGTAACAGAGCATATGATGTGTAAGATGTTATAAAGATTGTTATTTTCTTCTTTGGCAAGATCTGCATTTCTTGTAGTTCTTCATCTCACAGAAAATGCGGTGTGACAATAAAGAATTTTTTTTTGTACCTCACACCAATATATGTTCCCACTATTTTCTTTTTATCTCCTATATAGTTCCCATCGAGTTGAGATTTATTAAGTGGTTTGATTGACAAAAGCACTGAATGTATTGAATAGGGAATAATGAAATGGACACAGATTAGATTTGGAGTATTAGAGTCCCTCCAAAAACCTACAAAAAATGGTTCTGAACCAATTCTAGAACAGCAGAACCCACAGAACAGCAGAGGGAAGCAGGGCTCCAGCCCTGGACAGCCTGGATGGTCTCTGGGTGAGGTCTATTCCACACGGAGCTGGGAGCTGGGAGCTGGGAGCGGAGTGGAGCAGAGCCCACCTGAGCGGCGTGGACGATCCAGACCAGGAGCCGGGCGCAGGGGGCCCTAGCGCCCTGAATATGTGAGCTGCGGCGGTTACCAGACCCCTCGACCCACAAACACCAAAGACTGCGGAGAAGGTTAGTGGGAAAAGCTGCGGGAGTAGAAGGAGTTCGAGGTTCAGCTTCCAGCCCCGGGGGCAGCGGAGGTGGGGCAGCTACAGCTGTTGTTACTTCCGGCTCCAGGCCCACCTGGTGGGAGGAATTAAGTGGCAGATCAGAGCAGGAGTGCAACAGCCTGCTGAAGATCTAAGTCCAGTCTGGACTGGGGGTCCTTGGGAAAGGAGGAGTGCGGCTCTGACAGAGCTGGCACCTCCCCCCAAATGTAGAACATAGAACTCGTTAGTCTACAAGCAGTCATACCCCACTGAAAAACTCAAGGGTCAAGTTAGTTGGTTGGGAATATGGCCAGGCAGCGAAAACGTGCCCAGATTCAGTCTCAGACTTTGGATTCTTTCTTTGGTGACAAAGAAGACCAAAACATACAGCCTAAAGAAGACAAAAAAGTCATAGAGCCTACAACCAAAGCCTCCAAGAAAAACATGAACTGGCCCAGGCCATAGAAGAACTCAAAAAGGATTTGGAAAAGCAAGTTAGAGAAGTAGAGGAAAAATTGGGAAGAGAAATGAGAAGGATGCGAGAAAACCATGAAAAACAAGTCAATGACTTGCTAAAGGAGACCCAAAAAAATACTGAAAAATACACTGAAGAAAACAACACCTTAAAAAACAGACTAACTCAAATGGCAAAAGAGCTCCAAAAAGCCAATGAGGAGAAGAATGCCTTGAAAGGCAGAATTAGCCAAATGGAGAAGGAGGTCCAAAAGACCACTGAAGAAAATGCTACTTTAAAAATTAGATTGGAGCAAGTGGAAGCTAGTGACTTTATGAGAAATCAGGATATTATAAAACAGAACCAAAGGAATGAAAAAATGGAAGACAATGTGAAATATCTCCTTGGAAAAACCACTGACCTGGAAAATAGATCCAGGAGAGATAATTTAAAAATTATTGGACTACCTGAAAGCCATGATCAAAAAAAGAGCCTAGATACCATGTTTCAAGAAATTATGAAGGAGATATTCTAGATATCTGATATTCTGATATTCAAGAAATTATGAAGGAGATATTCTAGATATCTGATATTCTAGAGCCACAGGGCAAAATAGAAATTGAAAGAATCCATCGATCGCCTCCTCAAATAGATCCCAAAAAGAAATCTCCTAGGAATATTGTTGCCAAATTCCAGAGCTCCCAGATAAAGGAGAAAATACTGCAAGCAGCCAGAAAGAAACAATTTGAGTATTGTGGAAACCCAATCAGAATAACCCAGCTTCTACATTAAGAGATCGAAGGGCTTGGAATGCGATATTCCGGAGGTCAATGGAGCTAGGATTAAAACCTAGAATCACCTACCCAGCAAAACTGAGTATCATGCTCCAAGGCAAAATATGGATTTTCAATAAAATAGAGGACTTTCAAGCTTTCTCAATGAAAAGACCAGAACTGAATAGAAAATTTGACTTTCAAACACAAGAATCAAGAGAAGCATGAAAAGGTAAACAAGAAGGAGAAATCATAAGGGACTTACTAAAGTTGAACTGTTTTGTTTACATTCCTACATGGAAAGATGATGTGTATGATTCATGAGACCTCAGTATTAGAGTAGTTGAAGGGAATATGCATATATATATATATATATATATGTATATGTTTATATATATATAAGAGAATTTGTATATGTGTATATATCTATGTGTATATGTATGTATGTGTATGTATGTATATATATATATGTCTGTTTATATATGTGTGTATATATATATATGTATGTATGTAAAAGAGAGAGAGCAGAAACAGGGTGAGTTGAAGATGAAGGAAAGATATCTAAAAGAAAGAAAATGAAATTAAGGGATGAGAGAGCAACATACTGAGAGAGGGAGATAGGGAGAGATAGAATGGGGTGGATTATCTCATGTAAAGGTGGCAAGAGGAAGCAGTTCTGTGGGAGGAGGGGAGAGGGCAGGTGAGGGGGGAATGAGTGAACCTTGCTCTCATCAGATTTGGCCTGAGGGGGAATACCATACATACTCAGTTGGGTATCTTACCCCACAGGAAAGAAGAGGGAGGAAGATAAAAAAAAATAAAAGGCAGGGGGATGATGGAGGGGAGGGCAGATGGGGGTGGAGGTAATCAAAACAAACACTTTGGAAAGGGGACAGGGTGAAGGGAGAAAATTCAATAAAGCGGGATGGGTTGAAAAGGAGCAAAATGTAGTTAGCCTTTCACAGCATGAGTATTGTGGAAGGGTTATACATAATGATACATGTGTGGCCTAGGTTGAATTGCTCAACTTCTTAGGGAGGGTATGTAGGAAGGGAAGAGGGGAGAGAATTTGGAGCTCAAAGTTTTAAAATCAGATGTTCAAAAAAAAAGTTTTTGCATGCAACTAAAAAATAAGATACACAGGCAATGGGGCGTAGAAATTTATCTTGCCCTACAAGAAAGGAAGGGAAAAGGGGATGAGGGGAGAGGGGTGATAGAAGGGAGGGCTGACTGGGGAACAGAGCAACCAGAATATAAGCCATCTTGGAGTGGGGGGGAGGGTAGAAATGGGGAGAAAATTTGTAATTCAAACTGTTGTGAAAATCAATGCTGGAAACCAAATATGTTAAATAAATAAATTTAAATTAAAAAAAAAAGATTTGGAGTATTAACTTTAAAATAGTGGTTTCCTCACTAAAGAATATTTTTGTTCCATAATCAGTTTATGCTTATTGATCATTGAAAGGGATATTTCTGTATTCATAGCTGGGAAGCTAGGTGGTACAGTGGATAGAGCGCTGAGTCTGGAGTCAGGAATATTTTTCGTGAAGTACGTCTGACCCTGGGCAAGTCACTTAACCCAATTTGCCTCAGTTTCCTCATCTGTAAAATAAGTTGGAGAAGGAATTGGCAAACTACTCCAGTATCTCTGCCAAGAAAACCCCAAATGAAGTCACAAAGAATTGGACATGACTGAAAAACAACTCAACAACAACCGATATTCATAGCAATAAACCACTGGGGTATTCCAAGTTAGCTTTAAAAAAAATGCTTGCTATCACTCATCATGGATACCTCACAGATTTTAGTTTCTACCTGAAATAGGCAATTTTAAAAACATTTAAAAACAGTTAAAGGATAGAAATCCATTCTATGATAATCATTGAAATATAACAGGTAGATGACGTACTGAATAATAATAGTTATTTAATATATTTAGTTAACATATCAACTTTATTTGAACAAATTTCATTTTTATTCTGACTGATATGAGTAGACATAAAGCACTGTGGAAACAAAACACTATTAAAATCAAATATATTAGACCTAAAGTTTTGTAAAAACACTATTTTGAAAATTATGCATTATGAAATGAGCTATCCTATGTTCATCAGCTTTTTTTAAAAAATGAAACTATTTGAATTTATAAGTATTTTAGAATAGTTTTAAGAAGTCATTTCCCCCCTTTTTGATAAAAAGAGGAGCCTACGGGGTGAAACCAGTTACTTTTTTTCCCTTGGTCTTTTAAGGGGGCTTGGAATGAACCATTTCTGGGCCCAATTAACTCAAAGCAACAATTTCAGCCTAAGATTTTTAAAAAATTATAGCACTTTTAAACCAGTGTCTCTCACAAACATAGAGCTACCCCGAATTAGAATGGTCCAAGGTTTTTAGGCAAAAGTGGCCTAGGTGACTGCTTGTCTGGTGCGTGACGTATGGGTTACTTGTTAAGTACAGATTGGACTAGATGCCCTTCAAGATCTTTTCCAACTCTGAGATTCCTGATTCTGTGATGAACCATTTACAGTAGCCAAACTTGTATATTTGTTATTCTCTGTGCCTTTTTCCTCCCTCACATTTTTTCTTTCTCCTTTTCTAGCTACCTAAAATGGTACTATTATTACCTCCCCTATCCCTATTCCTCTTTTCAAACTCTTGCCTGTTCTTCAAGGCCCAGTTCAAATCCTGCCTCTTCTCTAAATCAGTCGTTATTGTCTAGATCACACCAGAAGATAAGTAACCCCTTTTCTGAACTCATACGCAAAAGCCAAAAAGAAAAATGGTCAGTTTACGTTCTACATAGCGATATAACATGTAAAAAATGAGTATATACATGGAGTATATACATATATGCATGCGTACATACATACATACATTTAAGGAGGAGAAAGAACATTAACAACTAGGGGGACTCAGAAAAGACCTCCTTTAGGACAACAGTTCTTAACTTTTTGTGTGTTTCATGAACCTGTCAGTCTGGCATGAACTAGAGGATTATCAGAATAATGTTTTTAAATCCATAGGGTTATAAAGGAAACCAGTTATATTGAAATATAGTTCTAAAAATGTGAGAAAAAAAGTTACTGGACTCAAAGTTAAGAATCTGTGCTATAGGCAGTAACATATTAGGCAAACCTTGAAACTAGGTTAGCATGGTATGATAGAAAAAGCATTGGCTCTGGAGTCAGAGGATCTGGGTTTGGTTCCTGCCTTTGTATTTTATCGCACTTTTTATTTTGCCTCCAGTCTTGGATTTCCAATTTTCTGTTGGCTATCTTGAACTAGATTGTCTCATAGACTTATTAAACTCAACATGTCCTTTATCTGCCCCCCCTAAAACATCCCTTTCTGCCTAACTTCCTTATTAATTATCCCAGTCACTCTGGTTCGCAATGTAGGTGGTTATCCTTGCCTCCTCAGTCTTCCTAACCTTCCATAGTCAATCAGTTGCCAAGTCCTGTCGTTTCTATTTTTGTATATGCTCTTTTGTATGTACTTCCTTCTCTCCTCTGCCACTGTTACCACCCTGGCACAGGACCTCATTACCTCATGCCAAGAATGTTGCAATAAAATATTGCTGGTTGGTCTCTTTGCCTTGAATGTCTCTCTCTTTAGTCCATCCTCCACTCATTTCTCAAATTGGTCTTCCTAAAGGTAGGTCTGACCATGTCTCTCCCCTATTCAGTAGACTCCAATGGCTCTTAGGTTACTTCCTGGATCAAATATAAAATCCTCTGGCTTTTAAAACCCTTCATAACCTGGCTCCTTCCTGCATTTCCAGTCTTCTTATGCTTTTCATCATACCGTTTAATTGGGCCCAATCTTCAATCTGTTGGCACTCTCTTCATTGTTGTTCCTAGCCCATGATACTCCATCTCCAGACTCCTGAGTTTTCAGTGACTGTCCCCCCTGCCTGGAATGCTGTTCCTTCTCCTCTCTACTTTCTGGCTTCTCTGCATGAGGTAGGACTTTAAAATCCCATCTTATGCAAGAAGCCTTTCCTGATCTCTCTGAATACTAGTACCTTCCCTCAGTTAATTAGCTCTGATTTATCCTATATATTGATCATATATGATTTGCAGGTTATTTTCCCCATTAGACTGTGAGCTCCTTTGTTTTGACTTTTTTTTGGTATTCCCAGAACTTAGCACAGTGCTGGAATTTATTATGCAGTTAATGAGTGTTTGTTTACTACCTAATAGAGGCAAGGGAGCTACTGAAGTTTTTTGAGCAAAGGAATGACATGGCCACACTTGGAAGATTAGGATATTTTTGTATTCAGTTGTGTACATACCAGGCACTCAAATAGTTGTTGAATGTATTGATACAAAATTTATTACATATCCACTGTATGCAAGGCCACTATGGAGATAAAAGATAAAATATGACATAGTTTCTACCCTCAAGGACCTTACACTTTACTAGGAGAGGACATATTAAGGTAATGAGTTTTTTTGAGGAACTGAAGTACTTAGTCTTTGTTTTCAAGTACCTGAGGACACAGTGAATATGAATAATAATTATTCTCTTTTAGAATGGTGCAGACTTAAGGACATAAAACCATATTTTTAAAAATTATATTTTATTTATTTTCAAAGATCAGCCTTATCTCCTTCCCACTTTTTTCATACTCCACCCCCAACAATGAGAAAAGCAAAATCCCTTTTACAAACATGTATAGTCAAGCAAAACAAAATTTCTCATTCATTGTGTTTGTGCATTCGTGTGTGTGTGTGTGTGTGTGTGTGTGTGTGTGTGTGAGAGAGAGAGAGAGAGAGAGAAATCTTGGCTCTGAGTCCATCACGTCTCTGTCAAGAGGTGGGCAGCATGTTTCATCATGAATCTGCAAGGATTGTGATTGGTCTTATGTTAATCAGTGTTCCCAGGTTTCCTTTTTTTTTTTCCTTTAAGAAATATATTTTATTTTAATCAACCATGAAACATCTTCACCTTCCCATCCCATTCCCCCCTCAACTCTAATTGAAAACACAAGAAAACAAAACTCATTACACATAGAATCAGTCAAAACAGATTTCCAAATTGCCCTTGGCCTAATAAATATATTTTCTCATTCTACCGTCTAAGATCTTGACTTCTCAGGAGGAAGATAGCATTTTTTACCATGACTACTCCATAATCCTGCTTAGTCATTACTCTGATTAGAGTTCAACACAATACTATTTCATCACATTTATATACCACAACTTGTTCATCCATCCCCCAATTTATGGACATTCCCTCAAATTCCCATCCTTTGCCCCCTCAAAAAGACATATAAATATTTTTGTACATCCTTAAAATGTTTTCCTGGTAACTATTCCATCCCTTAATCCATTTTCTAATTGTCATTTCCCCCTTTTTTCTTCCTGTTTCACTATGAGTAAAATGCATTTCTTTATTGACTCTGTGTGCATACACATTCTTCCTTATAAATATTCTTCCTTTTGAAGAGGAAAGAATCTGAACTGATATTCAGTTGAAAATGATGTTAAAGTGTCAGCCTTGCCCCTCACTCTCATCCTCTTTGTTTGTATAGATGTCTATTTGTGTATATTTATTATGTGAGATATAATTTTCTCTAACCTTCCTTTCCTTTTCCCCTCAGTGTATTGTGTTCCCCAATGTTTGCATTCTTGAGATCATCAAGACAAAACAGTACCACTCCCAGGCTTTGTCTGCCTTTATGAGTCCCTATGAGGCAGCTAGATGACTCAGTGAATAGAGAGCTGGGCCTGGAGTCAGGAATACCTGAGTTCAAGTTCTACCTCAGACACTTAGCCAGCTGTGTGACCTAGGGCAAGTCACTTAACCTCTGTTTGCCTTAATCCACTGGAAAAGAGAATGGCAAACCAGTCCCCATATCTTTGCTAAGAAAACCCAAGTAGGGTCATGAAGAGTCGGACACACACGACTGAACAGTAAGTCCCTAGCCTCCCTCTGAATTCAGGTGATGCTAGGGATCAGAAGGGATACATGTATCATCTCACCTTGTTTAAACATAAGCAGTTTATCCTTGTTTAGTCCTTTATGGTTGTCCATTCACGTTGACCTTTCTATGTTCCTCTTCACTACTATGCTTATAGTTCACAGTTTCTCCACAGATCTAATGTTTTCATCAGGATTGCTCTTTTTCATTAAAGGACTAGTTTTCCCCCCTGTAGAATTATACTCAGTTTTGCTGGATATATCATTATTGACTGTAAGCTCATATCCTTTGCCTTCTGGAATATCATGTTCCAAATTTTCTGTATCCTTTATAGGATGGTTGCTATATAGTGTATGATCCTGACCATGGCTCCTAGATTCTTAAATTCTTTCTTTCTGGATACTTACAGTAATTTTTCACTGACCTGAAAGTTCTGGGCTTTGGCTAAGAGGGTCGAGAAAATAAGCATAATATTTTTCATTTTCAGTCTTTCTTTTTTGAATGTTCTTGCATAAAATTAATATGGAAATATTTTACATGGTTGCATAGATATAAGCTATATCAGATTACTTAACATCTTAGGGAAGGGGGAGGGAGAGAAGAAGAGATAGAATTAGAACTCAAAACTTTAAAAAATGTTAAAAATTGCTTTTATGTGTAACTAGGGAGAAATACTTAAAATTTTTTTCCCCTGTTTTCCAGTTGTTTTGTGATGATATACTTTAACAATCTCTATTTTTTTCCCATCCTTTGACTTTGTTTTTATTTTTTAATATGTTTTTATTTCATTAACTATTTCCCATTTAACCTGGAAAGACTTTCATGAACTGATGCAAAGTGAAGTGAGCAGAACCAGTAGAACATTGTACACAATAACAATATTGTACAGTGATCAACTGTGAATGACAGCTTTTCCCAGCAATAGTCATCCAAGATAGTTCCAAAGGACTAATGATGAAAAATGCTATCCACTTCCAGAGAAAGAACTGATGGAGTCTGAATGCAAAATGAAGTGTAATGTTTTTCATTTTCTTTTTCTTTTTGTATTTATTTTTTTGCCTGTGTTTTCTTTTACAACATGACTAATATGGAACTATGTTTTGCATAATTGCACATGTATAAACTATATCAAATTGGTAACCATCTCAGGGAGGGGGGAAGGAAGGGAGGGAGAGAATTTGGAACTCAACATTTTAAAAAATGAGTAAAAATAGTTTTTACATGCAATTGGGAAAAATAAAATATTAATAAAAGTATTTCCCATTTATGTGTAAAATATTTTTAACATTCATCTTTTAAAATGATGATTTCCAAATTCTTTTCCATCTCTACCTTCTCCTTGAGAAGGCAAATAATTTGATTTTGCTTATATGTTTGAAGTCTTGCAAAACATTTTCCTAGTAGAAAAGAAAAGAGACAAAAAAAAAACCCAAGAAAAATAAAGTATAAAAAGTATGCTTTAATCTGCATTTAGAATTCATCAGTTCTTTCTCTGGAGTTGGATATCATTTTTCATCATGGGTCCTTTGAAATTGGCATGGATCATTGTCTTGATCAGAATAGCTAAGACTTTCACAGTTGAACATCTTTACAACATTGTTATTAGTGTGTATACTGTTCTTCTGGTTCTGCTCATTCCACTTTGTATCAGTTCATGTAAGTCTTCCCAGGTTTTTCTGAAACTATATTGCTTGTTATTTCTTATATGTAGTACAATAGTATTTTTAGTCAGTCGTTTGAGTCATGTTTAACTCTTTGTGACTCGTTTTGGGTTTTCTTGACAAAGATAGTGGCTTGCCATTTCCTTCTCCAGCTCTTTTTACAGATGAAGATCTGAGGCAAACAGGGCAAACAGGTGTGAGTGACTTGCTCAGGGTCACACAGTTAGTAACTATCTGAGGCCAGATTTGAACTCAGGAAGGTGACCCTTCCAGATTTTAGGCCCAGGACTCTTTATCTGCTGAAGCACCTACCTGCCCTATATAGCACAATAGTATTCCATCACAATCATATACCACAACTTGTTCAGCCATTCCCCAGTTGATTGGCATCCCCTTGATTTGCAATTCTTTGCTACCACAAAAAAAAAGCTTCTGTAAATATTTTTTTGTACAAATACGTCCTTTTTCCTTTTGTTTGATACCTTTGAGATACAAATCTAGTAGTAATATTACTGGGTCAAAGGGTATGCTCAGTTTTATACCCCTTTGAGCCTAGTTTTTAATTGTTCTTCAGAATGGTTAGACTAGGTCACAATTCCACCAATAGTACATTCATATCCCACTTTTTCCACATCCCTTTTGGTGCTTGTCTTTTTTTTTTTTTTTGTCATGTTAGCCAGCCTGATAGGTGTGAGGCTGTATCTCAGGGTTTTTTGATTTTCCTTTTTCTAATCAGTAGTGATTTAGAGCATTTTTTTCATTTTACTATTCGATAGCTTTTGCTCTCCTCTTCTAAAAACTGCCTGTCCTTTGACCATTTATCAACTGGAGAGTGGTTCTTATTTTTATAATTCTGTCTCAGTTCCCTATATATTTGAAAATAGGACCTTTATCAGAGAAATGTGCTGTACATCCCCCTGCCCCCCCCCAACATTTTCCTATTTTCATTCTAATTTTAGTTGCATTAGTTCCTGTTTGGACGAAATTGTTCATACTCTGTATCACTTACTCCTCCCTTATCCATAGTCCTGACAAGTACATTTTTACATGTTCTCCTAATTTACTTATGATATTGGATGCTGGCCTTGTGTTGGTATACAGTGTGAAGTGTTGGTCTATACCAAGCTTCTGCCAGACTGCTTTCCAGTTTTCCCAGAAATTCTTGTCAAATTGTGACTTCTTGTCCTAAAAACTTGAATCATTGGATTTATCAGCCACTAAGGACATTTGGTATTGTGTGCCTAATCTATTACACTGATCCATCACTCTGTTTCTTAGCCAGTACAAGATTCTTTTCATCATTACCACTTTGTGATATAGTTTGAAATCTGTTACCATGGAGCTGCTTTCCTTTACATTTTATTTTCGTTGATTTCCCTTGGTATTCTTGACATTTTGCTCTCCCAGATGAATTTTATTATTTTTTTCTAGCTGTATAAAATAATTCTTTAGTAGTTTGATTGGTATGGCACTGAATATGTAAATTAACTTAAGTAGAATTGTTATTTTTATTATATTGGCTTGGTTTACCAATGAGCAATTGATATTTCCCCAAGTTTTTTAGATTTGTCTTTAGTTGTGTGAAAAATGTTTTGTAATTGTGTTGAGAGAACTCCTGGGTTTGTCTTGGCAGTTAGACTCCTAAGTATTTAATATTGTTTGCAGTTATTTTATGGAATTTCTATCGCCTCCTCTTGGGTTTTGTTGGTAGTATATAGAAATGCTGATCATATGTGTAGGTTTTTTTTTTATATCCTACAACTTTTCTCAAGTTGTTAATTGTTTCAGCTAGTTTTTTAGTTGATTACCTAGTGCTCTCAAAGTATACTATGTATCATCTGCAAAAAGTGATAGTTTTGTTTCCTCATTGCCTATTTTCATTCTTTCAATTTTTTTTCTTGTCTTATTACTATAGCTTGCTTTTCTAGCACAGTATTGAATAACAGTGGTGATATTGGGCATCCTTGCTTCACCCCTAATCTTATTGGGAAGGCTTCAAGTTTATTGGCATTAATGTTTTCTCTTGGTTTTATATAGATTCTATTTATTTTAAGAAAGGCTCATTTGATTTCTAGACTTTTTAGTGTTTTTAATAGGAACAGATACTATATTTTGTCAGAGACGTTTTCTGCATCTATTGACATAATCGTATGTTTTTTGTTCTTGTTATTGATATGGTCAGTTATGTTGATAGTTTTTCTAGTATTGAACTAGCTCTGCATTGCTGGTATAAAAATTCGCATCTGGTCATAGTGTAGGATCTTTATGACATATTGCTGTACTTTCCTTGCTGGTATTTTATTTAAAATTTTTGCATTGAATTTTATTAAGGAAATTGGTCTATAGTTATCTTTCTCTGTTTTTGCTCTCCCTGGTTTAGCTATCAAAGCCACATTTGCATCAAAATTTTTTTTATATTATTTGGGATTATTTATTAAATGTTTGGTATAATTCACCTGTTAAATCCATCTGTTCTTGGTTTGTTTGTTTTTTTTCCTTAGGGAGCTCATTTATGACTTGTTCAATTTCTTTTTCTAAGATAGGGTTATTTAAGTATTCTATTTTCTTCTCTTAATCTTGGTAATTTATATTTTGGTAAATATTCATCTATTTCACTTATTTAATGTCAGTTTTACTGGTATATAACTGGGCAAAATAACTTCTAATAATTGCTTGAATTTTATTGTCATTGGTGATACATTTGTTCTTTTAATTTTTAATACTAGTGAGTTGGTTTTCTTTTTTTTTTACATAAAGTTAACCAATATTTTTTTAAATTCCCCTCCTCCCCAAACCCAAGCTTATAGTTTTATTTATTAGTTCAATGTTTTTTTTTTTTGGTAACTTTCAATTTTATATTAATCTCTCCGTTAAGTTTCAGAATTTCCATTTGGGTGTTTAGTTGGGGATTTTAAATTTGTTCTTTCTCTAGTTTTTTTAGTTGCATGACCAATTATTGGTCTGCTCTTTTTCTGTCTTTTATTGATTTAGAGATATAAATTTCCCCTAAGTACTGCTTTGGTTACATTCCACAAATTTTGGTGTATTGTTAAATTGGTGTCATTTTCTATAATGAAATTATCGATTGTTTCTCTGATTGACTCGCTGGTTCTTTAAGATTAGATTATTTAGTTTCCAATTAATTGTTTTTCTTTTGGAGGGGGGAAGGCAGGGCAAATGGGGTTAAGTCACTTGCCCAATGTCACACAGCTAGTAAGTGTGTCAAGTGTCTGAGGTCACATTTGAACTCAGTTCCTCCTGACTACAGGGCCGGTGCTCTACTCACTGTGCCACCTAGCTGCCCCCTCCAATTAATTTTTGCATTGTGATCTGAAAAGGATGCAATTAATATATCTGCTTTTCTCCATTTGCTTGTGATTTTAGTTGCTAATGCAAGGTCAGTTTTTGTTTTGGTGCCATATGCTACTGAGAAAAAGGTATATTCCTTTTTGTTCTCATTCAGTTTTCTCCAGAGGGCTATCCTATCTAAATTTTCTAAGATTCTATTCATCTCCTTAACTTCTTATTTGGATTTATCCAGCTCTGGAGGGGAAAGTTTAGATCCTCCACTAGTATAGTATTACTCTATTTCTTCCTATAATTGATTTAACTTTTCCTTTAAGAATTTGAATCCTCTGCCATTTGGTGCCTATGCTTAGTATTGATGTTACTTTTCTGTGGTTCCTTTTCACAAGATAGTTTTCTTACTTATCCCTTTCAATTAGGTTTGTTTTTTTCTTTCTCCGAGATCATAATTGCTACCCCTGCCTTTTCAGCTGAAGTATAATACATTCTGCTCCAGCCTATTATTTTAACTATGCGTGTCTCTCTGTTTCAAGTGTGTTTCTTGTGAACAATACATTTAGATTCTAGTTTCTCATTCATTTTGTTCTCCACTTTTGTTTTATAGGTAAGTTAATCCCTTTCACATTCAGTTATGATTACTAACTGTGCATTTCCCTCCATCCTATTTTCTGTTTATGCTTCTCCTTCTCTTTTTATCCAGTCCTTTTCCTAAAGTCTTTTGCTTGAATTTGTTTTAATTTTTTGTTGATAAATTATATCATCTCATATATTATATCATAGTTATTTTTCCCACATCATGACTTTCCCCATCATGGTTTTGATATATTGCTGGTCCCCATAAGAAATTAAATGGGATTTTTGGGCGGAGTTTTCCAGAAGCCACAGATGACACAGAAAAAGTTTAGAAACTCAGAAATGCATAAAACATATGTATAGTATTATATATCATCAGCATATTTTATCTTTTAATACCGTGAACGCCCCATAAAGAAAAAGGAAAAATTCAGACTTCCTCTCTGGTATGAAGGGAGGGCTAAAAAACTTTACATGGATTTTCCAAAGTGATCCCCCTAACCACTCGATAACTGTATATATTATTTTATGTTCATTACATTACATTATGTTCCCTTTGGTCCCTTCAAATTTTTAAGGAGTTTATTGCTTGGTTAAGGTTTTGTACTTCTTGTGCCTACCTGTTTATACTCTTGCCAGTTCTTGAGTAACTTGTTTTTTCCTCAAGTGCATTCATTTCACTAAAAATTATTATTTTTTTAACTCTTGCTTCATTTCTTCTAGGAATTCTAGTTGAACTTATGTTCAGCACAATTCAGCCTGCATTTTGTGTTTTTTTTTTTTTCCTGAGGCAGTGCTTGTAGATGTTTTAAAGTCCTTGATTTTTTAATTTGTCTTGGTTTCCCTGAGACCATAATGATGGGGTTCTTTTTTGTTTGCTCTTTCTTTTAACCTACCTCCTTACTTTGGATTTAATGTTAGATCTGGGCTCTGAGGCACTTTTAGAGGGAAAGTCTAAACTAGACTTGTTGCTGCTTTTTTAGGATATTGAATATTTGTGTTATTCCAGGATCTTAGTGACAGGCTGGTACAGACTGCAGGCTTTCAGTGGTCCTTAAGTGGTTTGATCCAGGACAAAGTCTGATTGCTGCCCTCCCTTAACTGAGCTGTGCAAGTTCTTGACCTAGTTTGGGTCTGAGCAAGTGTAGATTGCTGTTGGACTCCAGGCACCCTCATCAGGAAAACTCTCTTGCCTCAGAGTGGCAGAGTTACAGTGTCACCTTTGATCTGGCATTCCCACTACCCTGATTATTCTTCTGTAGGCTGGGTTAGGTGTTGGAAGTAAGGCCCTGCCTTGCTCCTGAAGTCTAAAGTCATACCACTGCTGCAGATGCTGTTGAATCTGAACTCCTTTCTTTCTTGGTATATCACCAGGGTTTCTCTATCTGGCATGTCTCCTCACTGTGCTCTGTACCTGTGACCCAGGACTGAGTAGTGGTACACATCTGCCAGTTGACAAGCTGTCCTTGTTACAGTACCCCACAACTGTTCTGGGTCTGAGAGTGTATCCCATTATGATTATGAGACCTCCTCTTATCCTGTTGTATGGCCTCTCCCTGGGTGCTGGAGTGATCTGCTAACAGCATGCTCTTGATACACCTGTTTGCCCTACACCTAGCTGGGCTGGACAAAGAACTCACTGGGACTTTTTCTGAATTTCCTCATCAGGATTCCTTCTGGTGTATTTTTTAGATGTGTTAGGAGGAGTTTGTGTGGAGGACTTCACTGCTTTCTCGCCTATCACTCTGCTTGGCTATACCTCCTATACTTATGGTTTAAAGTAACCAGGTGAGAGATAGGCAGCCTTTCAAAAAGTAATTAAGTTCTTGGTCCTTGTGCAAATGAGAGCAAACCACTTTTCCCCTACATGCTGTATGTTAGGTATTTTATAGTAGATTCATTATTCTCATCTTTAATGAATACCTTTAATCAATAATAAGTTAGGAAAATTGCTGCCATAAGGAGATGAAAATTTTGTTGAGGGAAGAAGAGAATTTAAGGGATAAAAGGGTGAGAAATTTGGAAGCTGAGCACTTTGAAGGAAGGCCTAGATTGCGTAGTAGGTGTAGTTTGTGCTGAAGGAACGCCTAGATTATGTAGTTTGTACACCCAGAGGGTGAATAAGGGCCCTAGAACAGGTGGACACCAAGGTAGATGCAAAGGTTCCAAGGACAGACTTCACCTTTGCTATTTTTCCTAGAGCCCTGATGGGCCTGTAGTGCCCTGAAAAATCCCCCCACCAGAAGTGTTACATTGCCAAGCCAGATATAAATAGATCTTTTAAAAGTCAGCTTTTTAGCGTTTTTTTGTGATGAACTAAATTTTTGTTGTCATTTACCACAAAGTAGTTAATTTTGTGGATTTTTAGTAAACTTTTAAAAACTGACAGACTAGTTGGTTTCATAAAATCTTTCTGTATGGCTAGATACTTAAAATCTTTTTTCTAAGACATCCTTTCCCCCAATACTACCTCAACAGAGGTTGGTGAATATAAATTGTTTTGAAGTCATAGGTATAAATGTCTTCGCTCAACCAGATGACATTTTGGGGAAGAGTAGGGAGAGATGACCTTCATGACACTTTACTCAAATAGTGTTTTGTCTTCTGTTTAACTGCTTGCCCTCTTGTGGAAAGTATATTTTCTTTAAAAGCCTTGTGTTTGTAAAGGAGTAAGTTTTATTTTTTAAAAAATAGTATCTGCAAAGCTGCTAGCAGTACCTTTTTATTAATGTGTAAATATTATAGAACAGGCTGAAACTTGTAACTAATGTTGCCTTGGCAGCTTTTAGATGGGGATGCTTACTCAAGGAGAAGTTGTTCTGCCTGGTTGGTTTTTATTTGTGGATACTCAATAAGGTCATTCCTAGTTGTGCCCTGTCAGTAATTCTGGCTTTAATCTGCCAGCCCTTTTAATGACATATGAACCTTTAGATACTTATCTCTTTTTGACAAATACCCTCTTACTCCATGGAGTTGGATGGTGTGATTGTTTTCCTAAATTTGGTATAATATAAAGTTTATCCTCATCTTTTTTGGGGGGTTGGGAGGGTAGGTGAGGGGGAAGAATCTTCCTTTCCCTTACCAACTCTCTCCGTTGTTTGACCTCGTTTTCTTTCAGTCTGGTCCTGATATTGGCGTTCCTGCTTGAAAGTACAGTCTGCTCTTTGGCAGATATTTACTTGACCCTGGTGATTCCTTTTCTTTCTCATTCCCTACCCTCTTACTTTGGCTGATATTCTGCTAAATTCTTTCAGAAGTCTAAGCAGGACAGTCAGCCTCTAGCGTATCTAAGTACACTCCTCAAATTACATGTGCCCTGGGTCTTCCCTCAGTGCTATGGGAATGCATTGTGTTTGTCTCAGTATGCTGAAAGATTTTCAGCTCACAGAATTGGCTTGATGTCTATCAAATACATATATTAGATTTTAAACTCTTCTGGTATTATGAAATCTCAGGGAGGGTTGTAATTTTGAGAAACGTTTAAGAAGTACAAAGTTGATATGATTTTGGAAGTGTTTATTTAAATGACTTGCAGTAGGTAGGTGCTCAATAAATAGCTGTATTTGATTTAATGTTGATCAGATGTTTACTTCTAAATAACCATACTCTTGAATGGTTTAAGCCAGAAACCTTGTATACTCAAGTGGAGTATTTTGGGGAATAATCATGTTTACTTTAACCACAACCTTAGTTAATAGTCAAGATTGATTTTTAAGAAGAGACAACATTTTATGATGTGATTTGCATATTCCACTTACTCCTTTTTAAAAAAAAAACACTTTCCATAGAAGATGCCTGTATTCTAGTTTAATTTTTACAGATGTTTCTGTAAATTATGACAATTTAAGTCTTCCATATATTGCTACAAGTGCAATAATAGCATTCATAACTTCAGATTTAATTAAATGAAGTATCAGTTAAATATTGTTACCATCATCATGAAGCTGTTTTGTACCATAAAGTTGCTCTATTTTATAGTCCTATAGTCCTAAATATTAAGAGAAGGCAAACTCTGGCTTTTTAGGTATATCTGAGAAAATATGAAAACCTCTTATGTATGTGCTTTGGCATTAGTCATCCAATACTTGAATCAAGGCTACAGATACTTCATCAGTTAAGGAAATAAAGGAGTTGTGTAGCAAAATTCTCCTTAAGAATAATTGAATCATATTTACAGATACTATATAGTTAAAAGAGGACAGAACTTTGAGTACTGTGTTGTTGAATGACTTGAACAATAAAAACTGACTCTTAATATCACTAAATTACATCTAATATTTCCTAAATGAACAGTTAGAATCCTCACTGAACAATAGCATTCAAAAATGTATAAAAATATAATGTTCTGTTTGCTACATTTTAATAAGAAATAATTAGAATAAGAGTTAAAACTGAATTTTAGTGCATGTTTTGAGAAAAATCAGTGTGATACTTCACTAGTGTAACTACTTGTCCTTTGTAGGTGTAACTGCCAAGTTTAATAATCTTTTCCTCCTTATAACTAGTAAAAGCACTTTAAAAGTCATTGTAGAGTAGTGCCTAAATTAAACTATGAATGCATAGCCAGTGAAGAATTAGAACACCCTCTACTGGCATTTACAGACTAATTTACTTTTGGTAGTATCTTTTTTTTCTGAGGATTTATGTGGCTTGTGCTTGGAGAATGCTAGGAAAGCATTAAAGAAGTAATCCACCTGACTTAAAAGGATATTAGATCACTTTGTTTTATTTATGTGCCTTGAACAGTATTTTTTTTTACTAGAATATTCATCATGTTATAAAGACTGTAGCAAAAACATGGTAGTGTTCCTTATTTTACCCAAATAAAATAATTTTATAATTAAGATTTTCTGCATAGTGATAATTTAGTATATTTGTGGATTTGGCTTTTTTAAGAAGTAAAGTAGTAACTTCAAAAAATAGACTTGTGCTTTCTTTAGGTATTTCCTGGTGATGAAACTCCCTTTCCTTGTGCAGATATTATGACTGCTCTGCAAATTAGTCATAGTATTGCTTGCTTAGGGCACTGTGAAGTTTAATGACTTTCCTGTTGTCTCAGAGCTGTTATTTGTAATATGTGAAACTTGAACCCAAGTTTTCTGGAATCTGAGACCTGCTCATCCACTACCCCAGTTGCCTTTCTGGAGCAGTAACTGAGTAATTTAACTAGTTAAAACAATGATATGTTTAAATTTTTTTTTCATGTGGATCTGGAATATGAATCAGCATCAGTTAGTGTTATATTTACCTGAATTTTTTTCCTAATGCCACTCTATTGGATCATTAGGCTGTTCAAATGTTAAAGTCTTAAATTTTTACATGATAGTACACTAAAAATGAAGGTAACATCAGACATGTTCTAGAAAATGGTTTAATTTTTCAAGACTATTTGCATACATGATTTGTTATGAAAGAATGCTGCTGTGTGTGTATTTCACCTGCTGAACTGTGTGTATTTCAATTGCTTATTAAATTGTCTCTCCAGAATACCCTTGATTTGTTGTATTCTGCATAAGAAGGGTTAAGAGGAAACAACATCCTGTTGGAGACCTTGTTTTTAATTTTGCTTCTCACACTGGAACAGATCCTGCTAAGAGCAGCCCAGATTAGTTTGGAAAAAACCTTTGAAGAGATTTAAGATGTCCTTCAGCCAGTTTGAAGGTTTTTGTCTTGCAAATCCAGTACAAGGGCGCCTGCAGGCATCTCGACCCTTGCTGTGCTGCTGATGCAGCTCAAGGTCACACTAACCCGCCCTGTGACATTCAAACAACAAAAAAATTATGCGGTGACACTGCTTCAGCATTCAGCCAAACAACAACTTCTTTAGTGAGGAACTGAGGAAGGAGTCTTCCTTTTTTCCTGGGCTCTTTCCCTTTCTTCCTTCCTTCCTTTCTTTCTCTCTCTCTCTCTCTCTCTCTCTCTCTCTCTCTCTCTCTCTCTCTCTCTCTCTCTCTCTCTCTCTCTCTCTCTCCTCCTAACAGGGGAGAGGAAGGTGGAGAATTCTTAAATTTTTGTTGTAGGAAATAATCCAGGATTTCTGGTGTATGTGATGACAAGGTCATTTCTTAATTAGAACACATGTAAAGAACAAAGCTAAATGGCTTCAAAACAGCTTTGTAGTTGATGGAGAGGATTTAAATTATTTAAAGAGAAAGTCACCCAAGTATGATGGAAACTGAATTCTAAAGATATTAACTCCTTCCTTACTGTTCATTTATTTTAGAATCTTAAGTACTGTTAAAAGAAAGTTGTCCATGTTATGCTTTGTGTGGACAGTCCTTTATTACTTTAAATTTTATTAGATTACTTGAATTAAAAATCATTTCCAAACTGGAAATGCAGCTAATTCATTTCTTAAGGCTTGGAGATAGAAGTGATGAATAAAAGACTACTTCTTTATTCTATACTTTCTTTCAAAACTCCACCCATTTTTTAGTTTGGAGTGAGTTGCCCCTTTGACTTTAGAAAGTTATACCATGAATCATGAGAGTGGTTGAACTTAAATGACTGGCTTAACGATGTTTTCTATGTTAAAAAAAATTAAGGAATTTCAGGCCAAATCAAACCTTTTAGAAATATATCAGAATAGGCAGGCAGACTAGGATAAGGCAAAAAGTCAGGAGACATGATTTTGGGCTTTTGCTCCTATGCTACTTAACTGACATTATCTCCCCCCTGTTAAATTGTAAGCTCTATGAGGGTACACATTATTTTTGCCTTAGTGTCTTCAGTTCTGCCTCATATATATTAAGCCCATGGTAAATGTTTGCAAACTGACTGAATGTCACAACTTCTGTGAACCTCAGTTTTTTTATCTGTAAAATATGGATAATACTTGTTACTTTCTAGGGTTATTGTGAGGACTGTGGAACTAAGTATTATTATTACCAACCATGAGAGAAAATCTGACTGGCATGTAATTATGACTTGAGTCTGTTGAAGAAACAGTTGCATTTATGCTACATTTAATGGAATCCTTTTGTTTAAGGCCTAATTAAATTAGTTGTGTTTTTTTGGTATTGTTTGCCATTCTCTATTTTAATTTACTTCCTCTGTGCAGGTTTAAGCTAGTTTAGAGGAAGAGAGTAATTTTCTATTTCATGATGTAATTGTCATACTTTATAGGAACATGTAGTGTAATTTACACTTGGAAAAGATTGCACAGAGAAATTTTATTTTAAAAATCGAGATACATAAGAATATTCTCAGACTTTATACCTAGTTGATGTCTTAAAAAGAATGTCAGAAGAAACATTTTCCTTTATCTTCAAGAGCAGCTCTGAAGTGGGTAAATAGCATGTAAATGCAATTGATATACAGAGTGTATTGCTATCCTCTTTTTAAAAATAGATGTTTGATTATGAAAATCTAAATTTGAGTAGGTAGCATGCTATAGAGTGTAAGAAGGAAAATTTACAATTAATTTTGTTTTTGTAAGGGAATTCCCTTCCTTTGAAGAAGCAGTTGGTTTTTTCACCAAAAGGAAGGAAAGAGATTATACATTGGGAAACAAAACTTCTTTTTGGATTTGAGTTTGTAAGGTAAAAATGAGAAGTAAAAGTGTGTATGCAGGGAAATGGTTATAAGAAAACTGATAAGGTATATGAAACTGTGTTCTTATTAGTGCCCTTGCCTGGGGTGTAGAATGACCTTAATATTAAATGTGACCTAAGCTCACCTGCTAGTAATTTCTAATTTACTGTCTTAATTCATCGATTTGTTATCACTAATTGTTCTTCATTTACTTCTATGTCGTTTCCAGTACCTAAAGGGTTGAAAGGTTGCTGTAATTGGCACTCACAGCTGCTCTTTCTTTTGACAGGGGATAATTTTGCAGCCTATGCTTTGTGTGACAGCTGCCTAATTGGGCATTCTCCCCTTGTAGCAAGCCTGCCTCCTCTAGCCTCCCTGCTGACAAATGGTGGTGGATTATAGATGAGGACATGCTGACCCATTCGACCTTGCTGAGATAGCTGGGAGGGGCCTCCTGCTACTTGAGGGAAGCTTTAGGTCATTTAAAGGACAGGGTCATGAGGCAGGTGGGGAAATGGCATGATATCACATGACATTAGCCCGATGACTTGGTCAGTATGTCAAGGACAAATTCATCAGTATTGATTAGACATTTTTTAGAGTATTTTATTGAAGGCACTGATGTTTCTTTAGTTTGTTGCTAATATGTTTTGGTGAGAGGAAGAATGTAGAATTTCATATAATTGTTTTGACTTCCATAAATCTCAATACTTTCAAAGAGTTTTGAGA
The DNA here is from genome assembly GCF_011100635.1 of Trichosurus vulpecula. Lineage (NCBI taxonomy): Eukaryota > Metazoa > Chordata > Mammalia > Diprotodontia > Phalangeridae > Trichosurus > Trichosurus vulpecula. The sequence continues at coordinate 383,823,855 of NC_050574.1, forward strand.
AAAGACACCAAACCAAGCCAAATGGAAAAGAAACAACTTGACAGGGGAAAAAAAAATCAGCTTTCACCATTGTTGATTTTTGGCATAAAATTACCATTCCCATTTTGAATAAAAGATGAAAAGTAAAATGAAAATAGGCAACTCAGAGTTTGGGGTTTATATCATTAAAGTTTATTATTGTTGTGTTTTACAAATGAATTTAAACCAGAAATTTTCAAGAAATTATACTAATTTCAAGGTAAATGAAAAGCTTCCCTGACATGTGCAGTGTTAGTAAAATGCTTACTTTTCTTGAGCATTTGGACTTAGGATATGAGCAATAACACTTTCGTGGAAAAATCTTAATTCTTCCTAAGCACCTAAAATCTATGTTAACACTTAAATCTGTAGTTAACACTATAACAAAATTTGCTTTTTGGCTGTAATAGAAATTTTAATTTAGAGAAAAATACTTCATTTAAAACAATGAACCTTTTAAATTTTGAGAACATTGGACACATTCTCATTTCCATGGGATCATAATTATTGTTAGATTCTCTTGTGTCTAAATATTCAGTTCAACAGGAAATAATTTTACACCCCTGAGGTAAAAAGCTGTCAGTGGTAAAGTGTGATGAATTAGTTCACTGAAGTAGACATATCCGTGTGTTCGTAGTGCGTGTATGTATGTGCTTAATTTTGACCTTGCTGTGTGTGTTTAACTGCTCTCAAAACCGGAGTCAAGCTTGGTGGAGGTTTAATCCTGTGCCCTTATACTTGATTAGTAGTTGTGGTTATCTCAGCAGAAGACATTCCGCCCTCTTCCTTGTATTGGTCAGGACCTGGGCATTGGGGAGTCAAGTCGAAGGAGAAAGAAAAGAGATTCTGCATTAGTATTCTATGAAAGCCTTACTGTCTGCAGAACAAATTGATTGCTACAGTGTACCTGTGCTTGGCACCACTGCTGTGAAAGAAAGGTAGGGTTGTAATCTGTTTTATTGTATTACATATTGTGACACTACAGGAATATTTAACATTCACTCTTACTGTGGCACTTGCGTTATATCTAAGTAAAGAAAAAAAATTTAAATGAATGAAAAGTGTGAGATACCAATAGTTTGCAGCATTGTTTACTCCAGTCAGATGGGATCTATTCTCATAAGAAAAATTTGCTGTATACTTCCCTGGAAACATAATCTGATGGAAAACAAAACCCTATGAAATGCTTAGTGGCACAAATCTGCTTCAGTGGTTGCAACATGCAAGGCAGAGATGAAATTCCAGCTACTATTGTAATTTTTTTTTTAACTATGAGATTGAAGGAAGGGGGAGGGGACACTGTCAGCAAACTCATAGACTTAGTTAAGGTACTTATTTATAATCATTTTTAGACTTTATTGTTTTCATAAAGGTCTTGTATAATATATTACAAAGATGAGGAAGAAATTTTACTAAAGAATTTTGGGAGAAGGTAAGCTTCTCTATGTTGAAATAAATACCTTAAACTATATTGAAGAAACTACAAAATTTGTGATGTGGCTTTTGACTATTTTCATTTATAACGACATCAAGCATTATCTTGATCTTTTGAGTGAGGAAGACAAGGAAGGAAAAAACATGCAGCCATTTGTTTTATACTGGAGCTCCTGGTTCTGCTGTTAGCATGATGTTGGATTTGTCTACTACATTATAATGATGCTTTCTTTGGAGCACTAGTTATATGAATGTATTGTTGAATATTTTCTTTAGTGACATTTTATTTTAAAATGATTAACGTTCTGACTCTTACCACCTGGGATATATCCTGCACTTTAAAATTTGAATATATATACACACATGATAACTTCCCAGCAGATTCCTCCTGCTAGTCTCTTGCCACAAGCAGAGTTGTAGGTATCTTTTGCTCTCTCTTTTCTTACTCTTCATTGGCAGATAGATCATTTAAAGAGAAGAAATAGTTAAATGTTCCATGGTAAAATTTTGACTGTACATTATAATTACATTTTCCTATTTAGAATTCTTTGAATTAGTTTATGTCCTTTCTTATACAGTATTTTTTGAGATTATGCTCTCCACTATGCTAAAATGTGAATAGTTTTATGAATATGAATTGTGCATCATGAAGTTCCCCCCTTTTATCTTCTTTTATGCATCAACCAACTTGTTGAGCTTGTTATGTCGAAGGCCCATGTGAACAGGGAATATTTTCCTGAACCTATATTTGGTCAGCAGGCATCCTAGCAAAAAATGCTAGTGGAAAAATAATCTTTGAGTGATTATTAATAATGAGTATAATATTATAAAAACTCAGAGACTTCTTAGTTGTTGCATACTAATTTATTTAAAAATGAAGTATTTGAGATCATAAAACAGCATGTACAACAAACTCTTTCACTCAGTCTTTTCAGTGATTTAAATTTTCAGAAAATAAGTGACAGAACCATGTCCAAATTGGAGTGCTAGGTTGTTTTAAACTCTTTAATTTCTTATAGTTATTTTCTTTTTTTTCTTTGATAACTTTAGTATTTATCACTAGAGGGACTATGTTTCTAAAACAAATATAAGATTTATACCTTGCAATTTTTTGTTTAACTGTGTTTTCCAAAATAATTTATCTACATAATTCTTTGAGGCTTGAACTGTATTAACAATACCAGTAATTGTAGTGCTGATTATGTGAAATATTCCCAATATTAAAAAGAGGTTAGGGGAATTTTTTGTCAATAAAGGAACTGCTCACTCATGGGAAAAAATGCCACATGTAGTTGTTAATGCATATATAATTTCTTATTTAAAACATTTTAAGGGGGAAAGATTATCCCATTGAATTTCCATTCCTATCATAGGGAAATTTAAGATTCTTTGTAACATAGTTTGTGCAGTAGTCATTTTTGTGAATTCTTGATTACAATTTGTTTTTGGCCCTGGTGTGAATGAAGATGAGGGTGTTGGGGTGAGGGGGGAATACACACACACACACATACACACCCCTTTTTTGTTTTCTATAGACAGATTAAGAGCTAGTATGTGTTCTCAGAGTATGCTGATTTTTTGGGAATATCATTGTCTTCAGCCCAGCATAGGCACCATCACCCTTTTGTTTACACCACTTATAATAATAATAGTCCTTGTATTTTTACTTACCTGTGGGACTCTGAACAGTCATTTAACTTCTTTGACCTCAGTTTCCTTAACTATAAAATGCAAGAGTTGGACCAGATGACCTCAGAGCCTCATTCTAACTCTAAATCTATGATACCTTAAATAGTACTTCTTCACATTTATATTTTTAGATTGTTTGTACTTAATCTGGGCCTGGCCTCAGTAACCTCTCGTGTACTAACTCTTGTGATGTTAAGAAGCATATTATATGAAGATTTAAAAAAAAAAACATTTGCTATATTCTCATTGTGGAAGGTGAAGAGTGTGTGTGTAGGTGCGTGGGTATGGGTGTGTGTGGTGTGCCAGTTTCATCAATATCTCTGGAATGGCCTAACTTGCCAAAAATAGTCTTCTTATGATTGGCTAATAGTAGTAATGATACCATTGATGTGTGCAAGAATTAAATGCAGGATAATTTATTTATATTTCGGTACTTCTATTTCAGTGAACTTGTAATCGTATTGATGTTGGTATTTCTCCCATTGGGACAAATCATAACTTATCTATGCATTCCCATCCTGTGTAATTCTTGTATATTCTTTCCTAAAATCTTTTTTTTCACCTTAGATACCAGCGGAGCACTTGGCTTGCCCATCTTTTATTACTTGCTCTCAGTACTTGACTATTTCAGCTCCATTTGCAGTCATTTGTTTTTTGAACAATATGCTTTACCTCTTTTGAGTATGAACTTGCAATGCCGTATCTTGCCCTTTGTATCACTTTGCACTTTTGTAGACGTTTAACAGTCACAACATCATTGGGAGAGCATTGGTGCTGAAAAACTGGGGTTTTGTATCTTGGGCTAATTGAAAGCATGACAGTTTCCCAAATGCAATCCACACCCTTCTTTCTATTAAGTTCTAGAAAGAAGTATGTCCATATCTACTGCTTTCAGTACGTGACCATTCTACCTCCATTTGCAGTCATGTTTTTTTGTACAATATCTTTTAATTCTCATATGGACTTGAAAAAATTTCAAAGTATGTGTATATCTGGAATACAAACTCAATATGGCCATTCAAATTACATATTATATTCTGGTTACTTGGGCATTTTTCACTTGCTTAATTTTTTCTGCAAAGATTAGCCTCCATGGTAGTGACAGGTATTCCAGCAGTCTTACCATTCCATGTTTTCAATCTGACTTGCTAATCATAGTCAGGTCCTTGAACAAAGTTATCTCTGTTGTTTCTTCCATCAGGAATATTTTTCTGAAGTCCTTAACAGTCTAGCTCCTAGCTGACACATTACTTGGTAGGATCTAGTCAGAATGGCTTGCTTTCTCTTCTCCATACACAATATTCCATCTTCTACTTTCTTGCCTTTGTCCAGACTTAGTTCATACCTGGAGTGCATTGCCTCATCCTTTTCTCTGCCTCAGAGTCTCTCCCTACCTTCCTTCAATCCAAGTTCTGTCTCTTCCTGGAAGTTAAACCCCATCCCCAGAAATTACTTTGTATATATATTGTATTTAATTTTCTATCTACATCTTGTTTGCTCCCAGTAGACTGTAAGTTCTAGAAGAGCATAGATTGTTCTTTTGTATTCCCAGTGCCGGGCACACAGTGCCCTTGTAACAAATGCTTATTGTTGAATTGAATCTTGCAGATACTGACATAAGATTGTTGATGAAACTTTCCAGTGACATTTTTTTCCTGTACAACTCTTGTCTGTATTTTCCTATAGATTCTCCACAAGAAAGGTCTACCTGTTAGGGTCCATGCTCTAGTTTTCTTGACATAGTCTGTTCATTGGTTTATTCCTTTCTCTTGCTTCATACTCTATATAGTTTTTGGAGAATTAACATTGCAACTTATACAAAGGGTGATGAAGAGACATACTGCAGAATATTGAAAATTTTTTCAATAAAGAATTGAACAGGAGAAGCAGTTTTAAAATGTGTTATTGGAAAAGGAACCAGTCATGTAGTGAGAAGAGGAGACGTGATCAAATGTGTATAATTGTGAGTGGCATGTATTAGACATTTGTAAAATCCTAAAGAAGCAACCTTTTGACACCTAGTGAGATAAATTTGTACCAAGTAAATTGAATTATTTTACATAAACAGTAATAAGTGTGCATTCATTATTCCCAGTAAGTGATAGATAGAAAAGGATATAAACATTCATGAAAATAGCCATAAATGGCTATGAGGAGAACTGATATAAACAAAACCTTTAAAGTTGACATTAGGAAGGATTCTGTAATGTTTTATTTCTCGTTTTATTTCTGCCAAAGGAACTAGGATAGGTGGACATAAATGAGCAATACATACATACATACATACATACATACATACGTGTGTGTATTTTTGCCATAATCATGATTTTTTAAAAAAGATTGTCAACAGAAATGTGCTTCACAACCTTTGGTTGGAGTTATGAATTTTAAAGCTTAAGGTCCCCTTAGAACCCTAAATCTGTGGTCCTACATGCCTAAAATATGTCTTGGAAAATATTTTTAACAGATTTTTCCCCCAATAAAAATGTAAATACAATTTAAATGGAAATATAGATCTCATTTTAGAATTACAGCAGTGGTAAATGTGAAAAGGATGGACCGTAGATACGGTTTCAAAATTTAGTTTTTAATACCTCATTGTGGATGGAATTCATTTGAATTTACAAATTTGAATACCAAGGAAATTTTAATGAGTTATACAACAAAATAAAACATGTTACTTGTCATGTGGAATGGAGCTAGTCCAGATTTAAACTGCCCTTTTTACTTTCTTATGTGGAACTAGCTGAGTTTTTCAATTTTTTTTTAAAACCTCTATAATACTTCTTTGTATTCTTAAAGTTATGCCTTGCTAGGTATCCTTGAAACACTGTAATCTGCAAATACTCTTCTAGATTGTGTTTTGGAGTTTTTAATAAGTTAGAGATATAGGTTAACTTTTTAATTCCGAACAGCTAAACTAGCAGTAGCAAAAAGTGTTTTCAAATGTGGTTATCCAAAATAATCTCTATTTACCCAGGAGTTTAGCTGTCACTGTATTCCTGAAATTAGATATGTGGGCATCAATTTGTCAATTCATTCTTCAGAAATTAATTGTCTAAAAAAGAATTGTGCAAATTTAGCAATTTTCTGTGTAAAATCTGATACCAGCCACTGGTATAATTAGTTTAGTTGAAGAGGAGACAATTTTATGTGGTGAAAACATCCCTAGAGTTTGAGTCAGGCTCAACTCTTAATTCTGGCACTTATTAGCTAAGCTGTATGGCCTTGAGAAAGTTACTTAAACTCTCTAGCACACAAGTTCTTACTAAACACTTGTTGAATTCAAAAGTATTAATCAGAGCAGGTCATACCAAGAGAGTTCACTTCTTTCAGAGGAAAAGTGAAAATTTTATTTTCTTTGTCATAAAATATATGTGTGACATCAAGGAACAAACAATGTCAAAAGAATGAAAAGATAGAAAAAAATGTAAAATACTTAATTTGAAAAACAGCTGACCAAGAAAATAGATCCAGGAGAGATATTTTAAGAATTATTAGATTGTCTGAAAGCCATGATCAGAAAAAAGGACCTGGACATCATACTTTAAGAAATTATCGAAGATAACTGCCCTGATACCTCAGAACAGGCCTGCACAACCTGCGGCCACAAAAGGATTTCCTTTACATACAAAGGATGTTTTCCTCCACGTTTTTTTCTGGTGGCCAGAAATCCTTTTACCTTCCTGTGCGTTGCAGGTTGAATGGACCTGTCCTAGATCCTGATGGTAAAGCAGATACCAAAAGAATCCACCAATCACCTCCTGAAAGAGAGCTAAAAATGGAAACTCCCAGGAACATTATATTCAAATTCCAGAACTCCCAAGTCAAGGAGAAAATATTATGAACGGCCAGAAAAAAACAATTCAGATATGATGGAGCCACAGTCAGGATTACCACAGGATTTAGCAACTTCAACATTAAAAGATCAGAAGGCATGGAATATGATATTCCAGAAGGCAAAGGAACTAGGACTACAACCAAGCTATCCCTTGAAATTGAGCATAATCGGGAGGAGTGGGGGAAGCATAAAAAGGAAAGAGAAAACAACAGATTTAATAAGACAAAACTGTTTACATTTCTGTATGAGAACATGGCAATTGTAATTCTTAAGAACTATATCACTATTAGTGCAGTTAGGAGTATAGTAGAGAGTGTGGATATAAGGTGACTTTGAAGGAGTGACAGAAAGATTAAGGGGTGAGAAAGGATTACACTAGGAGCAGAAGGAAGGGAGAGGTAGAATGGGGTAAATTATCTCACACGAAGAGGCTCAGAAGACCTATTACGGTGGAGGGGGAAATGGGAGGTGGATGGTGGACATTGCTTGAATGTTACCCTTCCACATTGGCTCAAAGAGGTAATAACATCAAATCAGTTGAGCATCGAAATCCATCTTATCCTACAGGTAAGTAGGAGGTGAAGGGGTCAAGTGAAGGGCGATTGGGGGTGGGGAACTGACAGAAGGGAGGGCACATTGAGGGAGGCAGTAGTCAGAAGGAAAACACTGGTGAGGAGGAAAAGAGTGAAAAGAGAGAGAAGGATAAACAGGAGAAAAAAGAGGGTGGAGGGAAATACATAATCATAACTTGATGTGAATGGGATGAACTCTCCCATAAAGCTGAAGCAGAAGGCACAGAGTGGATTAAAAACCAGAATCCTACAATATATTGTTTACAAGAAACACACTTGAAGCAGAGAAATGCACACAGAGTAAAGGTAAGGGACCAGAGCAGAAACTGTTATGCTTCTGCTGACATAAAAAAAGCAGAGGTAGCAATTATGATCTCAAAGTAAAATATATGTGTGGGTGTGTGGGGCAGTGTAATTTAATTGAATTTGGAGTAAGAGGATCTGTTTTGGAACCTCATTTTTGCGACCTACCACCTGTGTGACTTCGGACAAACTCATTAATTTCATATGTAAAATGAGGGTCTAGGACTAGATTGATGATCTCTGCAGGTCTTTCTACCCTCTAAATCCTATGATTTATCCCTGTGCTTTTCCTGTGCTGTTTTCAGTAAGTCATGTTTTCTATTGAAATACAAATGAAAAAATCCAGTGGTTTAAATAGAGGTTTTTCTCTCTTTGAATTCAAGTATGATGAACATGCTGCTAGTTGTAGGACTGTTATTGTTTGGTTAATGAGATAGCATATTTCTGCTAATTAAACATAATTAAAGTTAAATATATTGTCAGATTGTTTTAATGCCTCACCTCATACACACAAAGAAAAGTGAGTTGTGACCAGCCTGCATGATACAATTAAAAGATTGATTCTTGACAAAGTATTTTTTGTTAGCTCATAATTATGTCTTCAGGTTTATTTATGTAACATGACATATTCGTGGTGTTTGTTTAAATACTATGGTATTTTATTAGAATATGTAAAATATATGTTACTTGCTCAGATTATATACCATTCTTTTTGAATAGTAGTAAACTCTGATGGCTTCCTCTTGCCTCTGGGTTAAAATATAAAACCTTTTGGCTTTTAAAACTCTTGGTAGCCTGGCCCCAATTTAGGTTTTTAGGTTTGTTGTAAATAACTCCCCTTAACACATGGTGTGATCCAACCAACCATCCAATCCAACCATCTTTTCCTCACGTGGCACTCCTTTCATTCCTTTACCTTCACATCATCCGGTTCCCATCTTTTCCCGTCTCTCTCTTCTTCAAGGTGCAGTTCATACACCATCTTCATCAAAAAGCCTTTACTAACTCCTCCAACTAATAGTGTCTTCTTCCTCTAAGTACCTTTTATTTAATTATTCTGCATTTCTGTGCATTTTTTCTCTATTTTGTATATGTTTATTATATGTACTTTTCTCCTCCATAGAGTACAAGGTTGTAGAAAATGTGTTATTCTTTCATTCTTTGTTTTGTACTCCCATTGCCTGGAACAATGTCTGGTACTAAGTAGGTGTTTAATAAATGTTTGTTCATTAACTGATTGTATACCTAATTTGATCAATGTAATTTTTTTTCCTATTACAGAAGAAACTAGTTTCTAAGTTCATTGAGATTATGGGTCATCAATTATTAATCTATGTGCTTCCTCACCATTGATAGAATTGCACACAGTTATGCAATAATTTTTAAAGTTTAGTTGTCACATGTTGTAATAACATGGAAAAATTATTATACTCAAAAATACTTTTGCATTACGAACTTCAGTGAATATTTCAATGGACCTGTGATCCCATGAATTTGGATATTCCCTCCATCAGTGTAGATCAGAACCCATCTATGCTGTCTCATCCTCTGTGAATCCTCTTTGTGTTTCAGAATCAAATGAGGTTTCTTTTCCCTGAAGATTATTTGGGGAACATTAAAGCTCTAAAAGGCATTTTAAAATATCACTTTGAGCTACTTCAATATCCCATAGTGGTGAAAATGCTATACCATGCCATTTCCCTGTTGCATGATATATATTTTCCAAATATATTTAGAAGCCAAAGTTTTTCTTTTGTGGAATATTGAAGTTGTTCCCAAACTAGGAGGGGGGAAATTTAATGCTAAATCAACTTAGTTATTATTTTGCAGCAAAAACCTTTTGTGTTTGGCTTGGAAAAGACTTTTTGTTGTTTTGAAATTTTGATTGTTTAACAACCTTGCTATTTCTATTATACTTTTCCTCAAATACTTCATTCTTGGATGGAAATAACACTGGGTTTTCAGTCTTATTTCGGTACTGTATAAGCTGTGTCTTATTGAAATGTAAAGGCTTAGCATCTAGTCCCAGTGTGTTTGCCATCTGCGGTCTAGTCTAGATAAATTCAGATAGGCTTGTCACCTGGTTAGCTGCACGGTAATAAAATGTTTATCCATAGGATCTCTTGAAGATTATCTGCTAAATCATAACAGGCATATGCACTAGTGGAGGAAGTACCAACAGGCATGAAAATCAGGAGACCCTGAAGTAATTTCTGGTATAAAGAAGAGACTTTTGTGAAGACCCAGTGAGATTGTGTACACAAAGGACTTTGTGAATCTTAAAGCCCTACATAAATGGTAGCTATTGTTACTAAATGTCTCTGGATCAAGCCCAGCTACAAAGGAAAAGAACTTGAGATTATATTATCCTAGGTTTGTGGCCAGTTCCCCATACGTAAACTATATTCTTGGGCAAAAAAAAAAAAATAAAGTATGTACTGACCCAGAGAATGCTAGAAACAACTCAGAGAAATATAAAGATGTGGGCTATACGTGGACTCCAGTTTTCTTCTCTCTAGAAAAATTTTCCCATCTACTTATACCTCTCTGAGAAATCATGTACATGAGATACCAGTGCCACATGAAGACAAAGATAGACATGGAAAGAGAGAAGGAGTTATTACCTGGATTTACATATTCCATAATATGGAGAATATCTTATTTCTTAAGTTGTATTTTGGGTTGTGTGATCTCCTTACCAATGCTGACTTCTTTGCTTTTGGAAAGGAGTTTTACCCAGAGTAGTCAGGAAGACTGTACAAGTTTCTGGGTTGGAGAGGCCCCCTAAGAAGTTTGTCTTGACAGTATATGGGCTTATAGAAGAAATAGATTTTTGTGTTGTCTTTTCTCAAATAAAACGTGTTTTTGATGACTGCTTGCATGGAAACTAAGGACCCTTAGAAAGACATGAATTAAATTGTTATGTTGTAGAAGGATATCTTGGTTGGAGGTAAAATCAACCAAAGAGAGGGATTTAGATACATTTGTGTGAGTCCAGAGTTGCTTATCTGTGGTGATAAGGACTATATGGATTTCAATATTTGTATCATGGATCTGGGAGTAAAATCTGAGTTATTGATTATGATTTTTAATTTTGATGAGGGTTTAATATTAAAAAGTATGTGTTATAAATAATGTACTTGACCTTCTGGTTCCCAAGTGGTATTAGTAGGAATTATTGGTACTATGTTATCCATAGAAAGACTAGGTTAAGCTGAACTCTATATGTTAGGTAATATTAAGTAAAAGAAAAAAAATCGTCCCATCCCATTACCATCTCACTCCTGCTCCTACCCCCACCAAGAGAAAGATTTGAATAAAGAAGAATGGAAAAGAATTCCTATTTGCCATGGGCAGAAATAAGTCCAATAGTAATTCATTGCTAAATGGAAGACAATTTCACAGAATTTGACATTTGGAAGGGACCTTGGCATCCATCAATCCTATCCATATCTAAAAGGAATCCCTACAATAATATAACCTCACAAGTAGTCATCTACCCGCTCCTTGAAGACCTCTTGAGATAATCTGTTCCACTTTTAGATAACTCTTACTGTTAAGAAACATGTATCTGACAGTGGGCCTAAATTTGCTCCTTGCAAATTCTGCCCATTATTTCTAGTTCTGTCTTATGAGGTCAAAGAAAAAAAATTTAAATCCTCTTCACAAGGACAGCTTTTCACATATTTGAAGACAGCAGGTGTACCCTTCTTGGTTTTCTCTTCTCTGGGTTAAACATTCCCAAGTCTTTGAATTGATCTTCATTTGACATGAACCCAAGGCCCTTCACTATCCTAGTTGCCCTCTAGGACAATCTCCAGCTTATCATGTCTTTAACACAATACTGCAGCTATGGTCTGACCAGGACAGAGTACAGAGACATTCTCTGTCATGTCTTTATTCCTGGAAGTTATGCCTTTCTTAATTTAGCCCAAGATTACATTAGCGCTTTTTTTTTTGACTATCAGATTACAATGCTAAACTCAATGAGTTTGTCATCCACTAAAACCGTGAGATCATTTTCATTCAAACTGATGTCTAATCATGTCTTCCCCATCGTGAACTTGTGAAGGTGTTTTTTGTACCCAAATACTTTACATTTATTATTGAATTTCATCTTATTAGCTTTAGGCCAATGCTCTAGCCTCAAGATCTTTTTGATTATATCATTTATAGTGCAGAAGTTATTTTCCCTGGCAGAGAAGACAGAACCAGAAGAAAAATTCACTCTGCCCTCTTTCTTTTTTCAGTTTTGACCAATCTATTTCACAGTAAGATACCTTTTCTCCCTATACAGCTTTAAAAAATACCACCTTTTTTTGTTGTTGTTGTTCCTAACTTTGCCAGCCTCAGTTCATTCTGAGTCTCTGAACACCTGACTTTTTTTTTTTTAAACAAAACTGTCTCATCCTCTTATGTTAATCTTCTGTCACAGATGTTCTAGTGGGGATAGGTAAGAGAGATACAGCGTCCTCTCCTCCCCCCTAATTAATGTAGCCAACAAGATTCTTTACCCATGATACCTTTTCAATTAAGAATGCCTCTTAAGATACTAACTACTAGGTATGGATGGGAGGGGAAGGGAGGGCAGCCTTCATCAATTTGAAAGGAATGAAATCTTCCAGCCATTGGACAAAATTAGTTGACATTCAGGATGCTACTGAGAGATTGATTGAAAAGGATCATTCACACATCCTCTGGGGCTTGGATGGAAAAGAACAAACAAGCCAGTTCAGAATCTGGGATCCAATATAGCTGGCCATCCAAGTAGTGGAGCATCTTTAGCCAACTGAGAGAAAATACTTGGGGAGAAGAAGGGGGAAATAGTCTCTATCTTTGATCTTCTCTCCAGCCTCCCCCACAAGGGAAACCTTGTGACTTTTGAAGGGTTGAAAGATTTAGAGTTTCCATCTGGAATGAGAGCAACATCCAAGGAGCAGTAGTGGCTTGAAGACACATTAAACCCACCAGAGAAAGGCAGCCCCAAGGGCTAATATCCTTGGAGCTTAGCAAAGAGGGCCATGCAACTTAGGGGAACCCCTTTAGGACTCTAGGAATAGATAAATGGATGAACATCCAAAATGAAGTAGTGTTACCCCTTTGCCATGTGTGCTTTTTAAACTCAAGCACCTTTACCTTTAAACTCAATGTACTTGTTAGAGAGGGTCTCAGACTTTTAGAGGGAATGTTTTTGTACTTAGGTCCTGGCTATACTGTCTCAGTATAAACCTCTCTCAAATTGTCTCTGTGAAAACTAATCGATCTCAATTGGGTAGTGGGTAGTTGTCAGTCAATCATTAAACATTCATTAAATGGCAAGTACAGCACTATGTGAGTGGGGATACAAAAGAGGCAAAAACCAACTCCTGCCCTTCAAGGAGCTCATAATCTAGTGGGGAAGACTACATGCGAACAACTACATACAGAGCGAACTACAGGATAGATAGGAAAAAAATTAACAGGGGGAAGGTACTAGAATTAAGAAGGGTTGGGAAAGACTTCTTGCAAAAGATACATGGAGTAGATATCAACTGGTTAATTGATGCTAGGACATGCCAGATGAGGGCTCATGAATGACAATACTAGAAGACCACCACCTCATTCTGTCACAGTTAACTCTTGAAACCCTGAAAAGAGAAATAACCAGTTGCCCTTTGAGAAACTGCAATGTCATTATAAATGAGGGTTAGGAGAGTGAGCCAGAGCCTGTGCTGTATATATGCACATGCCTTTTTAAAATCTAATTTGGTTGGTAAATTCCCTGGGCAGTCTACATAGGTCTTATTCTTTTTTCATTGAAATTGTTTCCCCTTTGTATCTTCAGAATTTTATTCTTGAGATTTTTCCACCCTGCCTTGTCTGGCAGAATTTTAGTGTATGGGATGCTTATCCTTTGTTTGGATTCTTTAACATACACATTCCAAAAATATAGAATGCATCTTTGACTCTGCCCAGTTTCCTTCTTTTCTATCCCAAATCTATCATCTTTTTTTTTTCTATTTATTATCCTGGTTATTCTATTACATCACAGAGTTGTAAGGAAAACAGAATCTTCCATTCTTTTGTTCCTTTTTCTTTCCCAGAATTCAGTTCAACATTTATTAATCATCTTTTGTCGACATAGACTGTGCTAGGATCTGGGACAAATATAAAGTTTAGATAAACTGGGTATCTTTGTGGAGTTTATATGTTATGAGCAGAAAAAGATTACTGAATGTTACAGGAAGAGAGGTACACTTTAATCCTTCATGGGATTAAAAATAAAATTCTGCTGGTATGAACCATATGGTGAAGTAACCATACTTCATTAGGAGTGGGAAGGGGCAATGATAATATGTTAATAATTCTCTCTGTTCATGAATGTTTTTGTCATTATTTTAATAATGTTTAGCCATCAGTATCTACTCCCTGCATTTGGGGGACTGAAAGAGGCAATGACTCCTAATTCCTAGAAGGACATCTAGACTCCATTGACCCTCAGTTATGTCTGTTAATTTTGCTTAGTTAATAGTGGATGCTAATGGCAGAGAGATGTAGCTAGTTTGGAATGAGTAAGTCCTTGTAGTAAAAACACCAAGGCATGGGCCCAGATGGCATAGGTGGTACAAGTAGTTTTTCCATTCAAGTGCTTAACCAGCCCGAGCAGAGGGATGAGCAGAGTTAGAAAGCAAGCAGCTTCTGAAGAAGCCCAGAGCAAAGAGACTGCAGAATGGATGAGGTGACATAGTACCATGACCTGAAACAAAGGGCTGAGAGTAGCTTTGGGGCCCAGAATGACTTGCTAAGTCCTGGACTAGTGGTTTGAGGGGAATATGCCTATGACAAGATCACTGAGCTGGGAGGTTGTTAGAAGAAAAGTTGCTGCTTGTTTGGGTGCACAGCTGCAGAGTCTTCAGTGAAAGAGAGAAGGTAATTGCAGTTCACCTGTCATAGCCACAATACTCATTCATGTTGTTTTCCTGACTTTCTCTGTGTAGACTACCCACCTGCCCTTATCTCTCATGATCTGCTTCCTAATCCCTTTACAGCATTTCTTGGGTTGCTGAATAGTCACAAACTATATGCTTGTTGAACAGCACTGATCAGGCTCCCGTAGAGTCTAAAGGGCTCTTACAGCCCTGACTGGTCAGTCCTGCTATGATGAAAGTAAGACTGAATTAATAATGATTGAGACCAAGAAGAAGAAAGAGAAAGCGGAGACAAAAGAGAGTGGGAAATGCCGTGTCATGATGAAGATTGGCATTAAACTATTCAGAACCTGCATAAACTGGACTTTTTACTTTTTATCTATGACTGTACCTCTCCCCATGGCATATAGTGCTTGATTAAAGCACTTTTAAATCCCCTAAGAATTCTGTGTGTTTGGGTCTTGTGATAGAGGAGTGGAAGGAAAATCTTTTTTTTTTAATGGTTCCACTTGTCTGAATTTAATGTTCTCAGTTTGTTTTCTATTTAATTGTGTGTTTGTCCTGTTCCTCCCATGTATGATAAAATATAATCCAGGGAAAGGACTGTTTTGTTTTTGGGCTTTGTATGCCTAGGGACTTGCACATAATAGGTACTGAGTAAATGTAATTTGAATTCTGTTGAACCCCTGTGGTCTTTCTTGTGTCTGGTGCATGAGGAATCTTAGCAAGAAAGGAATAATGGACGTGCGAAACCTGAAGTAGACACTGGTGAGCCAAGACCTTGGTTGAGAAGGAGGAAAAAGAGTTCAATTCAAGAAGCATTGATTAAGTGCCTACTATGTTTCAGGCACTGTGCTATTTAGTGGGGATACAAAGATGAAAACTGAACAATACTTAGACAGCTAGCCATCACAGTGATTAGACCTGGAGATGGCAAGACTTGAATTCAAATCCTGCTTAAGACACTCAGCTACATGATCCTGGACAAGTTGCTTAGTCTTCTTATTTTCTCATCTGTAAAATGGGGATAATGGTAGCACCTATCCCACAGGGGTATTGTGAGGCTCAAATGAGATATGTGCAAACCCCTTAGCACAGCACCTAACACACAGTAGGTACTTAATAGATGCTTATTCTTTTCTTCTCTTCCTCTGTCTGCCTCCGCAGTAGTTTACTAATGGTCTACATGTACTCAGATAAGTAAATAAAAACATAAAGGAATTTTTTTTTAAGAGGGCAGTCCAGGAAAGGTCTTCATTAGGAAGCAGCCCTTAAATTGCCCCCTAAGGGAACTAAGATTTCTAGAGACAGGTTAGTAGAAAGAATGTCTTAGGTTTATGGGTGCAAAGAAGTGAAGAGGAGGTAGGAGATGGTGTGATATGTGTTTGGAACAATAGGAAGGGAAGTTTGGCTCTATCACAGAATATGTGAAGAAGAGGAGGGTGCCAGGTAGACTACAGCCAGATTGTGAAGGGTCTAAATACTAAAAAGATGTACAGTTGACTTTCCTTATTAGCAATAATTGTGTTCTATAAAGTTGCCACTAATACTCAGCTAATACTGAACCATTGCTGTTATGCGAAATATGGTTAGGTGCCTCTGGTTACATTTATTTTAGCATTTTCCAACATGTCTCACATACAGACTGGCAAATTGCTTCTTCCTTTTTCTGGATATACTATATTTATTGTTTATTCATTAACATTGAACCCATGTCCAAAAGCAGTATAACTTATCCCTGAATGAAGCTTATTGAACACATGTATTTTTCCATAAGGCACATTACAAGCTTTCTTGAGCTTGGGGGCATTAGATAGCACTTCAGCACTTCACGTGGGGACCATTTTTAAACAGCAAAATCACCAGCAAAGAGCACAAAAATGCAAAAAAGTGGCATTTGAGGACTGAAACAAGAAGGCGGAGTATTTCCTGGTTCATCCTCAACTGGAAAAGTGACTTCAGCTGCTTTTAGGCAATTCACTTTTTTTTTTTTTGGTCGC
Organism: Trichosurus vulpecula; assembly: GCF_011100635.1. Classification (NCBI taxonomy): domain Eukaryota; kingdom Metazoa; phylum Chordata; class Mammalia; order Diprotodontia; family Phalangeridae; genus Trichosurus; species Trichosurus vulpecula. The sequence goes on from NC_050574.1 coordinate 383,840,620, forward strand.
TCTGCACAAGTCCTAATGACTGCAAAAATGCCACTAGTATTGATTTTGGGGTTACAAATAAATTTTAGCAAGTAGTTGAATTCACAAACATCAAATCCACTAATAATGCGGATCCAGCTGTATTTGTATTTTTTCATAGAGGCAGTGAGGAAAGATGGAAGCTTTAGGGATATCACTTTGGCAACTGTGTGGAATATAAGTCAGAGAGGGGATAGAATGGAGCCAGAGGTCAATTAGGAGGTTATTCTAGTAGTCCACATGAGAGATGGTGAGAGCCTGAACTAGTGTTGTGATTTGAGTAAAGGAGGTAGTTGCTATAGATATTGAGGAAGTAATATGAATTAGATTTGGTAACAGATTAGATAGATTGGAGGGAGGGAGATAAGAGAGTTTGAGGATGACTGAGGTTGTGAACCCAGATGCATAAAAATAGAGTGGTACCCTGGACAGAAAAGGGGAACTTAGGAAGAGGGGAGGGGAATGGTAGAAAGACAATGAGTTTTACCTTGTTGACTTGATGAAGATGCCTATGGGGCACCCAATAGAGATTAACAGGCATTTTAGAAGAGTTTTTGTGCTTAGATATAAAATCTTAAAACATACTTTACCAAACAACCTATTAGGCTTAAAGGTAAATTATCTATTAATTAATATTGTTTTAAGAATGACTTCAAGTAAATAAATTATTTTGTCTACTATAAATACCCAAGTTAACCATAAAGGACATATGAAGAAAGACACTATCTGCATCCAGAGGAAGAAATGATAAATAGAAGTATGTACAGAATAATTTTACATAAACACACACACACTTATTTGTGTCTAATGGTAGGCTTTCTAGGGCAAGTTTACTCATTTGTAGAATGAGGTGGGTTGATTCTTTGAACTTTTCTTCCTACCTATTTGACTTGTCCGATTCCATAATTCTAATCACAGTGATTATATTCTACTTCCTAATAACTTCACATCTATAATTTTCTCTCCTAATGTGAAAACATGCCTGTAACCAGCCTACTTAACTATACCAAAAATTTTCACCAGCTATAGTTCTCCTTTTTTCCTTTTCTTGACAAAGTTATTATTCTTAAAACAAACAAAACAAAAACCTCTTGAAGAAATATGCTTGTTTATATAACTTCTGTTTCCTTTTGTTTGTGCTAGGGGATATACAAAACAGTGTGTGTGTGCGTGTGCGTGTGTGTGTGTTTGGTGTTTGAGAGGGTGGATGGGCTTTTTATTGGCAATAGGATGTATTATTGAAGCAAAATGTCACCAAATACAATTTTAGTGGAAAGGGTAGAAATGTAACGTAAAATATTATTTGATAGTAGCACAGAACAATATACTTGATTAATGTGGTTAATGAATCCTAGTTCATCCTGGGTAATGAATCCTCAAATGGTATCAATGTGGATGTAAAGCTCTAGCCTTCTCTCATTTGGTTTAACATCATTCTATAGTATAATTACTTATTGGAGGAGATATTGCCTTTCTGGTTTAACAGTATACCATAGTATAATCAATTATTGTAAGAGATAGTCTGAAATACTTTAAAATGTTTTCTTTTACTTAATTTATTTTAAGCTTAATTCACTTTAATTTAAAAAATAAAAAATATGTAGTTCTTGGGAGGGTGGGGGTAGGAGAGTACTTTTGTTTTCAAAGGAGTATTCCAACTCTAGGAAATGGAAAATTATGCCTCTGTTTCCAACTTTTATAAGAAGGCTTATCAAAACAAGCAACACAAAAGAAATTTAAATGAATGAGTTTAAAAGACCATTTCCCTTGACTCTATATCTCATTTCTTTTAATATCTGGGATGCAAGAGTCTTGTGTAACCTGTAACAACACAACTGTGACCATATGTAAAATGCCTGGGAATAAGTGTCAGGATCTATTCCTTCCTATTAAAGTCCATTGTGGGATACAGCCCAGGGTGAGAAACACAGAAGTCAAGTGGCAAGTGTTGGATAGAGACAGCTGCACAGAGATTAAGGTTAGGCTATCATTGACAGTGTCAGGAACACTGAAGCCTATGAAGAAAGGGAATTAAAAGTCACAGAATCTTAGCAATGGAAGAGCCATCTCATCCAACCCATGGATCATCATCAGCAAGTCACCATAAAGCCATTTATTTCTTGAAGATCCCTAGTTAGGAGGAACCTACTTTTGAGGCAGCCCACTTTTTTGGAACTTTGTGAGGAGGTTCCAAATAGAACTCCTGTGTACACTGTGTTCTCAATACAGCCCAGGATCAGGTTATGGGGTCAGCTTTTAGTGTTGCTATTTCATGGTTAGCTCATGTTCAGCTTACATTCCACTAAAACTCTCAGGTATTTACCACATGAGCACTTTGTTGGTTAATTGTCTCTCCCAGTCTTGAGTTTATGAAGTTGATTTTTTTGAACACAAGTATAGATCTTTACATTTATCTCTTACTTTTGAGATTTGACATACTATTGTGTATATCATCAAGATTTTTTTTTTGGAGCTTGACTATTTCCCAACGTATGAACTATCTTACCCCTCTTCGTTTTCTGTTATCTGCAAATTAGATGAGCATTCTACCTATATCTTGATCTATGTCATTGATAAAAACATTAAATAGTGATGATCTCAGGTCCTTGGAGAACTCCACTTGAGATTTCTTACTGGGTCTGATCATTCATATCATAGATCCTGAAAGATTATGGAGCTGAAAGTGACCCTGAGAAGCCCTGTAATCCAGTCTCTCCTCATTTCACAGATCAGGAAAATGAGATCTGGAGAAGCGAAGGGATTTGCCCAGTGTTGCACAGGGCTGGGATTTCAAACTTAGATCATCTGATGTAAACTGTGAATCTACTCAGCTGTGGTCTTATCTAGCCCACATCTCTGTGTGTCTTGTCTCTACAAAAATAAGAGACTTCGTTTACCTAGATTTATGTAAAATGTTTCACAGTTTCTGCAGCATCCTGGTAGTCAACTAGTGTAGCAACTTTAATAAAACGAAATTGTAGTAGACTCCATGACTTTTTTATATGAAGCCTTCCTTGTTGGCTCTTTGAAATCACCACTTCCTCTTTCTCAGTGTTCATGAACCAACTTTTTAATATGATGTTTTCTAGAATTTTACCAGAAATCAGTGATACTCACTGGTCTGGAGTTTGCAAGTACTATACTCTTCCCGCTTTTGAAAATCTAGATATTTACTCTTCCCTAGTACTTTTTCCCTTTTCTATTTCTCACCTTCTTTCCAAAATAACTGACAGGCATCTCAGCAATCATATTTGTCATTTTTTTTCTCCTAGTATTCTGTGATTTACATCATCTGTACCTGGTGACTTCAACCCATCTGTGGTAACGATGTAAAATCTTACTTATCTCCTTACCTTTTATGAATTTCAACTCACTATTAGATATTTGTGCTTTATACTTTTCAGTACACAGGTCACTCTCATTGGTACAGAAAATAAGAGCCAAATTAGAGTTAAATAGTAAGCTTTTTCAACAAGTTTGTCTTTTTGTCCATCCTAGTGATCCTCTCTGTCTGTCTGTCTCTCATCTTTTCCTTGCCCACAATCTAGTTTAAGCAGCTTTTTATGTTGCCCTTTGCATTCCTTACTAGTCTGAGCTCATTCTGAGCTTTGACATTCTTAATAAGGAATGTGATACTTAGGTGTCACATTCATCTTCAATTACCAGCCTTTGTTTTTGTCTTTTAAAAATCTATAAATTCAGTTGGGCATGGTGGAACTTGCCTGTAATCCTTGTTACTGGGGAGACTGAGGCTAGTGGATCATTTGAGCTTGGGAGTTCTAAGCTGCAGTATGGGTAAAACTGACTGATTGTCCATACTTAAGTCCAGCACCAATATAGTGAGCACCCCAGGAGCAGGACCATCTAAGGAATGGAGAATCAGAGCAGCTTTAAGCTTCTCTGCCAGTGACTAGTGGGATCAGGCCTTTCAGTGACCACTTTTAGCTCTGCGTGAGATGGGGAGACTAAGTCTTCCAAAAAAAGAAAAATCTATAAAAGGGCAAATGAGTTCCTTTTGTATCCATAACAATTTCTTTAGACCACTCCCCTTTTTCTCATTTAATTAGAATATTTTCTCTGTGTCTTTAGATTTTTACTTGCGAGAACTTGCCATTCTTCTTGGTCCAATTCCCCCCACACACTCCCTCCCTAGAATTTAGGCCTTTGGGATCCAGTTTGTCTTTTCTCTAAATTTTGAACACTTGGCAAAAATCTAAGATGTATGTTAGACTATACTTGGTTTTCCTCTTCTCTATCACTAGTGTTTTGAAGGAAAGTCACATTCCTCAGGATTTTCATCAGGTACTTCTTAGAAATTGACATTAAAGAGTCAGTTTTTTTTTTTTCCACAGGCTGAGTGCAAAACAAGCTAGGCCAGTCATCAGAATAACATGGAATCCTTAAATACCAGGCCACACATGACCACATCCACCTCAGTCTGCCCCAGATTCAAAGGCTAACGTATATACACCATTCTCTTCTTTTGAACTCTAAATGTTTTTTTGCTTTTGCAGGCAAAGTGTAACACTGCCCACTGCCTGACTCCACCTCTGGCTTTGACAGAGTTGTTTCTATACGTAGGGATCAGAAACCTTTGTAGCTCTAAGTGATACTGGCATTTATGGTTGCCATGAAGAAGAAAGAAAATCCAATGATCTCTTAATTGCCAAATCTAGGGATCTTTTCTCAATCCTTATCCATCTTGATAGCATTTGACACAGTCGAACAGTCTCTCCTCCCAAGTTCTCTTTGATTGCTTTGATACTGCTCTCTTTCATGAGTTGAATATTTCTTCTCAGTTATGTCCCTCATGACTGATGTTGCTCCAATGCTCTGTTTTGGGCCCGCTTCTAACTCTACACTTTTTCTTGCTGTCTTCATAAGTGCATAGTCATCTCTATGCAGATGACTCACTTATCTATATATGCAGTCCCAGTCCTTCATTTCAAACTGGATCCCATAGGTGTCTTAAAGGCAAGTGTCCAAAACAGAATTTGTTATCTTTCTGCCAAAATACGTCCATCTTCTAAACTTCCTATTTCATTTGAGGGCACTATAATCTTTCCAGTGACCCTGTTCTCCAACCTCAGTTATCCTTAGTTCTTTACTCTTACTCATATACCCAGTTACCAAATCTTATCTTTTCTACCTCCATACCTGTTTTTGAATATGCCCTCTTCTCACCATTCACACATTAAGTACTCCTTTTCAGATCACCTCTTCATTCAGGTAAGGAGGTAACTTCCTAATTGGTCTCCAAGACTGTCTTCTACCAATGCATTTCCCACCTAGCTGTCAAGTCATTTTCCTAAAGTATAGATCTGCCTTTATCACTCCCCCTACTCAGTAATCTCCAGTGGTCCCGGTTACCTCCAAGATCAAATACAGACCCCTCTGCTGTTCTAACCTACCTTCCTACCTTATTATGTATTATACCCCTCCACACATACTCCACTGTCCTGATAAACTGGTTTTCTTGTTGTCCCTCACACATTTGCACTTACTGTCCCCCATGCATGGAATGCTCTCCCTTCTCACCTCCACTACTTTGTTTTTCTAGCTAACTTTAAGACTCAGCTCAAATCCTACCCTTCTGCAAGAGGCCTTTCCTGGTATCCTTCCAGCCCCACCAACTGCTAGTGCCTTTCCTTCTGAGATTGTCTCCCATCAAATCTGTGTATATCTTATACATAGGTAGCTATTTTCATCTTTATTTCTCCCATTACAATGAGTTCCCCAAGAGTATGGACTGTTTTTGGCTTTTATATCTCTAGCTTTTAGCATTGTGCCTGTCACATAGCATTTAGACTTAATAAATGTTTGGTAACTGACTTTAGCTAGTCAGTTTCTACCTCCAAAACCCGAGTAGAAAAAAAGGGGTAAAAACTATTATTTTGGTTTGCTTATATGATGAATCATCAGCTCTGTGGTAGTTCTTTGACTTCTTTCAGAAGAAGAAGGAAAAAAAGTCATCTGTTATAAAATTTTGATGGCTGGAAAATGAGAAGCCATGGACTTAAAAAGTTCAACATTGGAAAGCTTCACACAGCTGCAGCCATAACTTCAAGAAAGGATGTGTTCAACCAGATGGCCTATGCTGGCCTCTTTCCCAATACTATAAAAGATATATTATTCCCTCCCAGGGTTACTCAGGGAAAGAGCTGATTATGGAATTAAAACAACCAATGTATAATTAACCCCTGTTTTGGTCAGTGTTTCCTACACAGTTTGGATAATTGGCTCACTTTACCTCCATAAAGGGAGGCAGCTGTTTTATTGGTTAGTATAATATATTGGGAATAAGAAATCTGAACCTGTTACCAGCTTTGCTTCGAGATGCTCAGGGTGTGATCTTCAGCAATTATACCTCTCTGTGCCTTTTGCTTTTTTCATTTAAAAAATAAAGATGCCTGATATATGTATGCATTTGTGAGGTGGAGCTATTGAAAGAAGTATGGGGAAAGGGGAGCACCTTAATGTCATCAAATTGTGAGCTCCTCAAGGGCAAGTACGTTTTGTGCCTGGCACATAATAGTTGCTTAATAAATGCTTATTGGCTATTATTGATTAAATTGGAATGGCTGTGAATACAAGGTCTTACAAGGAACTTTTGTTTTAAACAAACTTAATAATAATTGCTACCATTTAGATAGCACCTTAAGGTTTGCCCAGGCACTTTTTAAAGTTCATCTCCTTTGACCTTGATGACAGCCCTGGGAGGTAGGTGTTGTTATTATTTCCATTTTACAGATGAAGAAACTGAAGCAGAGAGAGGTTAGATGACTAGAGTCACAACACAGCTAGTAAGAGTCTTCCTGGCTCCAGATCCATCACTCTATACATTATCAAACAGAGGACAGCATAAAATTTCAAATATACAGTCGTAAAATGAGCCATGCCCTTTGCAGAGATGGAGAAGCTCTTGACTGTCCTACATTTTGGGAAAATGTGTAGTACCAGAAGAAAGACCCCTGCATGCAGTCATAGGAAAAAACTGCCACAGTGCTCCTACACCAACCAGCATATTATTATCCTGACCACCACGCTAATTCTCCAACCTTTTTTTAATCGTCTAAATGCCATCACCACTTGCCTATGGGACATTTCCAGTTGATGAGCTATGATCCACGGGGTCACAAAGAGCTGGACACAACTGAACAACAACAAAAAAGTCCCATAAGCATCTTAAACTCTGCATGTCCAAAACAGAATTTATAATCTGTATCCCTAAACTTTGTCATCTGCCAAACTTTACCTATTTCTCATCACCTCTAATCTCATCACCATGCTGCTAGCTTAAGCTTTGCTTGACACTACCTCCCTCAGCCTCCTCTTCCCTCTAATTAGAAGACTAAAGAGTTATATACCAAACTCCTCCCAATACTCTCCTTTATGGAGGGCAGAAACTGGATTCCCAACTCTTCACTTTGGCTTCTCTGCAAATAACTCCATGGAATAAGATGCCCCTGAGCCTGGTGTTCATCCCTGCCCCTGCCCCTCCCCCCCCATACATACACACACACTTTGTGTGTTGCCTCTCCCTTTAGGTTACAAACTCTTTTGGGGCAGGGACTGTCTTTTTATTAATTGTTTCCTGGGTGCTTAGCGGGATAAATGGCATGTTGTTGTTTTTCATTTGTGTCTTTTGTGACCTTGTGGACCATTACACACCAGTACTATCATGGGGTTTTCTTTACAAAAACTGGCACATAGGAGGTGCTAAATAAATGTTTATTGAATTGTATTGGATAAAGGACACCACTATCCTCCAATCACGCAGGTTTGCAACCTCAAAGCCATTCTTGATTCCTTAGTGTCTGATGCCCCTGTCCCCAACGTCTCTGCCCCAGATATGTCAGTTGCCCAATCTAGTCAATTTTACCTCAACATCTCTGCCTTCTTTCCATTTTTACAGCCAAAGCCATTATCATCTCTCCCTTTGATTACTCCAGTAGCCTCATAATTGATCTCTTTGCTTCCAGTCTCTTTCCTCTTCAAATCATCCTTTTTACAGTTACTAAGTTGATAGTCCTAAAGCGTACCTTGTCATTCCCTTGCCTGAGAAGCCTCTCTAAATCATCCTTTTCACAGTTACCGAGTTGATACTCGTAAAGTTTAGGATTAACTATGTCATTCCTTTTCCTGAGGAGTTTTGGTGGCTTCCTGTTACCTCTAGAATATGATGGAAATGCTTTTTTGTTTGACATTTAAAGACCTTCACAATCTTGATACTTTTCCAAGTTTATTACACATTGCTTGCCTTCCTGCATTCTCTGTTGTAGCCAAACTGCCTAACTTGTTACCCAAACGTAACAATTCATCTTCTACATCCATGCCTTTGCATAGGCTGTCATCACTTGTACCTCTGGAGTGCTCTCTGTAGTCAGTAATCTCTGCTTCTTGCAATCCCTAGATTCTTTCAAGATTCAGGTCAAGTGCATCCTTCTCTTGGAGGTCTTTCTTGATCTCCCTCAGTTGCAAGTGTCTTTCTCTCTGGAAAAAAAAAATTACTTTGAATTTTGCATTTCTTTATCTGTGTTCATATTGTTTCCCCTAAGAATATTAACTGCGTGAGTTTGGGAACCATTATGTTTTTTGTTTTTGTGTCCCTACTACATAATGCTTAACACTTAGTAGGTATTTAACAGATGCTGAACTGCCACAGACTTATAGCTCTGCTTCTATGATGGAATTCAGTGACAAAATGGAATTCATTCTGCAAAATTTAGTTAGGTTGGGATGTTACCCAATATAGCTAATAAGTGTTTTTTTAAGCAGATGTGAATACTTTTTATCTTGAAAATTAGAATATTATTTAAGTCTGGTTCCTAGAAAGCTTTTAGAATGGAAAACAATAAAATTGTTCTTAATATATTAAAATACAACTTTGGATGCTCTTCGCCCAGTTAACAAAGATTTATTAAGCATCTGCTATGTGTCATATTTCCCTGTAAACAACTTGGGGCTTGGTTTGAGCCTTCTATCTATCTTCTATATCTGCATGTTTAAATATAGTATATGATTTAAAAAATTTTTAAATTTATTTTTATTAATATTTTTAGTTTCCAATGTTCATTTCCACACGATTTTGAGTTAAAAATTTTCTCCCCATTTCTACCCTCCCCCCACCCCAAGATGGCATATATTCTGATTGCTCCTTTCCTCAATCTGCCCTCCCTTCTCTCACACCATGCCCACCCCCCCATCCCCTTTCCCCTTACTTTCTTGTAGGGCAAGAAAGATTTCTATACCCCATTGCCTGTATATCTTATTTCTATGTTATATGATTTTATGATTATTGTGATTATCTTCAGTTTTTTAAGTTAAAAGTTAAGGGCTGGAATCATTATGGCATTATCTATACACTCTTACATCTATGTAAATGGTCTCATTGGTAGTCAAGATTTTAAAAAGGAGCAAATTTTTAATTTAAATGTCTGTTGCATGCCATCTTCTGGGAAGGACTTGATCATATTACTTCAGAGGTCTGTGAACTTGGATAAGAAAAAATATCATATCTTTGTTTTTGCTGAACTTTAACTGAAGTTTAGCATTTTCTTCAAATATGTAAGGGGAACAGGCTTTACCAGTCTGCAAAAGCTACTCATGACACACAATAAGGTGAAGAACCCCTGATCTATTCTAGTTTCCTTATTCTACACCAGAAAAAAACTGAGGCCTAAAGTCACTCCTATAGATGGCAGAGCTGGGATTTTAGCACAGATCTTAAATCCAGGGCTATTTCCAATATAAAACCTGCTGCTTTTAACAGAAAGAATTATAATAATCTTTTTTCAGACAGACATTACTCTTAAATCTAGTTAGCCATCATGGGGGATACTTTGTTGTTCAGTCATTCCAGTCTTGTACGTACGTACATGCATGCATGCATGCATTCATACATACATATACATATACACCCATCCATGCATGTTGTGTGATAAGATATATTGTTATAGCCATTCAGTAGTTTCAGTCATATCCAATTCTTTGTGACCCTATTCTGGGTTTTCTTTGCGAAGAATGGTTTGTCATTTCCTCCTCTAGCTTAGTTTATAGATGAGGAAACAAAGGCACATAGGGTTAAGGGACTTGGCCAAGGACACAGAGCTAGTAAGTGTCTGAGGCCTTGGACTCAGGGAAATGAGTCTTCTGGGCCTAGAGGGGAACTCTCTATCCACTTCACTATCTAGCTGCCTACGAAGAAGTATTAGTACCAAAATAGAAAATCATTATGGGAATAAAAAAAACACCACCTTACATGGTGACTTCATAGTACATTGTATTTGCTTATGTTTCTATGTCTTCAGTAATTTTAAGGAACTTACTGGGGAATGTATGTAGTAGAGACTATAATAATTAAAAAATAATATTTAGCAGCTATCTTAGCTAGTAAAGAAAATTTATTTTTTAAAGGAGTCCAGTTTAAGACTTTTTTCGTAAAGTTTTGTTTTTTTTTTTTAAATATGGCTAGTAGTTTTTAATGTACTATTCTACTGCCACAGAATTGTGGCAGTTTCAAGTATGCTTTATAATATAATTCACAAAAAATAAAAACCTTACAATTGAAAATTTTCTATAAGACATATTTGACTTGCATATAGTATAAAGCTATATATAGTAAGTGGTGATTAATTTAACTGTGAATTTTTTTGTGCTCAACCCAGGGAACATTATGTAGCCTTAAAAAAATTCCTTATTCTGAATGGTCCAGTAAGAACATTCATATTTCAGCTATTTTCCTTAGGAACTTTAGTAGGAGAATTCAATATATTGTTTATAAGTGTATCTAAAGACTTCCTTTTGTTGTATAATTATATTCCTTAAAAACAGAATAGTTTAAAAATTATTTCTATTAAGCAATGTCTTGCATGCATCATAGGAAAATATTAGGGTGAACAGACATTTTTCACCCCAAATTTCTATCATTTACAAAAATACTGTTATAAATTATACAAGGCATAATGAGGATAAAGTCACTTCAGCCAGGTAACATGATAAAGTTCAGACAATGTATAAAAAATATTTGACACCTAAATTATAGTATAAAAATTGAAGGTTCTCTGGCATGCACATGTATGTCTATGTAGGAGTTTCTTATACTCCTTTCTATTGAATGTTCATTTTAGTACAAAGCTTGCATTGAACTTATAAGTCTTATATGTCTTATAAGATTGAGAACACTTTAAAACATGGTGTACTGTGTGAGGAAATTCGGAGTGTCTGATAAGTGTACTAAAAATCCCAGGAGCTTTGATCAAGTGCCAGCTGTTACATCAGTCTTGTTTGTAATCTTTCTTGCTGATCTGTGACCTTGACCTTGTACTTCTGTCTGTATGTCAAATCTATTTTAGGGATGGGGAAACCATAGTTGAGTTTATTAGGATTTATGTTTTTATTCTCCCAGGATATGTCCCCTTTTATAATATAAAGTCTAAAACAGTTCCAGGAGAAGGTTACATTTCCCATAATTTTCCTGCTTTTTAGGTAGAGACTGAAAAATATTGTGCTTTTGGAAACTGATGGATATCAAGAGGTAGTTTTTGTTGATATTTTAGGAAGTTTGGAGAAGCTAGAAATTATTATTTCAATCATTGTGAAATATAAAAATTAGTAATTGCTCTTTGTGTCTGTTGAACTGTTCTTTCCTTAAAAGGAGCAAAATAAAGGTGAACATATGATATTTAACTAATTTTAAATATCTTTTATGCATACCTTCATTGAATGCTTGTTTTCTTCTCATAGATATCTAACAGTCTCCTCTGGTATATTCTTTATAACAACGTAGTGAAGTGTTTTCAGAAAAAACTAGTATATGAGGCTAATCTCTGAGTTAGAAGGTGCCGTTTAATCTGTTTAATGTTTTGATTGGTCCTTATGATCTCATTATTTCCTTTTAGCGTTAATTTTTTTTAAGATAAAGTAAAAATGAAATGCAAATATATTTATGTGGTGAATTTGGTTAAGGTACTCAGGCTTTCTGGATAATTCATATCAAATAAGTAACTATTTTACCTCTGTTTTATGAGTTATTTATTTGTTGCCCACATAATTTCTAAATTACTCTTTTCATTTGATCTGTGTACACTGGCCTTTAAATCTTTGCTACTATTTTGAACTTTATGCAGTATGTTGTCTGCTATGTGACAAGCAAAAGTTTTATGTTTGAATTTAGTTTTCTATTTAGTTTTAAGTAAATGCCTACATATGAACTTTTCTGGACTCACTGAAATAGTGAATATAGAATGTCCCATTTTGTGCATTTAGCTATTTGGTGTTTGTTTTCATACCTTAGAATCCACTAGCAACAACTATAAAACATTGGTTATTGCTATTTCTGTAACTTTGTGACAGCCCACCATCTTGTTTTTAAAATATATGTCATTTTTGTCAACTGCATTGTTAGCTATTTATGAAATTACATAGAAACATTTGTCCTCATGTTCAATATTTGGATTAAGGTACACATGAATATTTCTTACATGTTAATAAATCAGCTCATTTTAATTGGTGTTGATAAGATTTATGAAGCAAGTAAATGTTTTCTTTTGTTAACACCTTTGATTATAGCACCCCGCCCCCCCCCAAACCAAAACAACGGGCATAGAGATTATCATGCTTCTCTGAATCTGTCTCCATTTTGAGAAAAACTGTTCAATGAGCTTTAAGGCAGCTTGGTATAGTGGGAAAAGCAATTATTCCCTCTTTGACTTTATGCATGTCCACTTCTGTGGGAAGCTGGGATACTTATTACTCAAGTCATAATTGGGATTCCAGGTCTTAATATTAGTTAATGGCCCAGAGTCAATTGTTCAGTCTCTACTAAAGGCCAATATGCAGCTAACAACTGCTTTTCAAAAGGGGTATATTGAACTCCAAATGAAAAGAGCTTCCTAGATCAAAATCCTGAGGGTACATTTCGCCTTTGTTTTTGCCATAAACTCTAATTTGCATATTCATCCTGTACAGTCACTTGTAATTCCATTGGACCACTTGGCATAGGCCATAAATCTAGGGCCCACTGTATAACAGCCTTGGCTTCTTCAAAAACTTTAATCTGCTCAAGTCCCCAATCAAATTCATGTTTCTTCCTAATAACTTTATATAAGGACTTCAAAATCTGTCCTAAATTCAGTATATGATGTCTCCAATATCCAAAAATCCTATGAGCTTTTGGGCTTCTTATTAGTGGGGATAGGAAAATCCTGAATCTTTTGTTAGGCTTTCAGGAGAATCTCTCACAGCCCCTTATTCCATTGTATGCCTAAAAATTTTACTGTTTGGGCTGGTCCTTGAATCTTTGCAGGGTTAACTTCCACCCTCTTCTTTTCATATGTTCAGTTAAAAGCATCAAAGTCTTCTCCACTTCTTTTACATTTTTTTTCCCTGTGTCATAATATCCTCTGTGTAGTAGGTAAGCTGTATCCCAGGTAGTTCTAATTCATCCAAATGTTCAGCCACAAGTGTGTGGCAAGTGTGTAAAAGTATATCGTCAGCCTTGCCAAGTGAAAGCAAACTGCTGCCATTATTTAGAATCTATTGGGATAGTAAAGAAAGTGTTGGCTAAATCAATAACTGCGTACCAAGTCCCATCATATTTCTGAATCCTTTCTGTTATGGTAACGGTATCTGGAATGGCAGCATACAAGGGGGGAGTCACTTTACTCGATTGTCTATAATCCACTGTCATCCTCCACGTCCCATCTGACTTTTGTCCTGGCCAGACAGGGTTATTCTATCTAGTGGTTGTAGGTGCTAACATTCCTGCCTCAACATATTCCTTTATAGTATTGGTAATTTTATCTTGCTCACCTAGCACATGATACTGCTTTAAAGTAATTACTTTAGAAGGTTCAGGTAATGTGACTGGGTCTATTTTTATTTTACCCACTAGAACTGCATTAATTCCTAACATCCGTACTGCAAATTGGTATCTCCCCTCAGGTAAATTTAAAGTCATACCTCTCAATATATCAACCCCAATAATGTATTCAGGAACAGGTCTAATTACCACTGTGTAGTCTTTCTTAGGTAGTTGTTTAGCCTTCATCATTAGTTTGACTTGTCTGGCTGATATTTCAGCCCCTCCTAGTCCTGTGATGGTAATAGGATTTCCATGTTTAAATTTACCAGGGTTTCCATATATAAGAGAGGCCTCTGCCCCAGTATCTATTAATGCCCAAGTTGCAGTAGTTGATCCATTTTTCCAGCATATGGTTAAACTGATATGCAGTCTGTAATCCTGCCCCTGTATTTCTTTAATCTGAGCTGGAGCTTGGCCAATTTCCTATTCTCCCTGAAGGTGTGACAAACTTGGATACCATGATTCAGGAGGATCTGGAGGGGCAGTTCTTACTTCCCTATTCCATTTAATATTAAATCCCTTTTCTCAGTACATCTTATATAGTTTGTTAGTTGGAATACCATGTATTCTTCCAAAATCTATCCCTGCTTTTAATAAAGCAGTAAACAATTCTTTCCTTCTTAATCTATTCTGATTTTGAATCCTCTGGCTATTTGCTCTTCTCTCTTGAGGAAATTTATCTTTTCCCCATTCCCTAAGTCACCCGTGAAATCTTATCCAGCACCTCTGAAAGAGGGTGCCTATAGTATTAATGTGATCGAAGATCTTCCCCACCCATTCACTAGGCCTCAGTTGGGCCTAGATGGGAAAGCTTGATTGTATCTTTGTTTGTAAGTGGGCGTAAAGCCCCTACTTACTAGGTGCTAAGCTGATGTGGGCATGAAACCCTCAGGACCCTAAGTGGAGTTGTTAAGACCAGAGCCAATGGTATGTGCACTGAGTTCTAGTCAATCATGAATTCAGGCAGTCAGAGACCTGAATTCTAGCCAATCAGATGCTAGCTAGGACTATAAAAAAGGAGAGCCCAATTCAAAGCAGGTCACATAAGCCTATCAGTGGGCAGGAGAGATCTTCCCATTCCATTAATATTCCACCTATGTAATCTTGACTGTGGCTCCTTCATATTTGAATTGTTTATTTCTGGCTGGTTTTGCATCATTTTCTCCTTGACCCAATAATTCTGGAATTTGGCTACAGTGTTCCTTGGAGTTTTTATTTTGGGATCTCTTTCAGGAGGTGATTGGTGGGTTCTTTCAATGACTGTTTTACCCTCTGGATTTCACAGTAGTTTTCCTTGATAATTTCTTGGGGGGGGGGGGAATTTTTTTTTTTGGAAGGGAGAAGGCAGGGCAATTGGGGTTAAGTGACTTGCCCAAAGCTAGTAAATGTGTGAAGTGTCTGAGGCTGGATTTGAACTCAGGCCCTCCTGACTCCCGAGTCAGTGCTCTATTCACTGTGCCACCTAGCTGCCCCTCCTTGATTATTTCTTGAAAGAGGCTGATCAAGATCTCTTTTTGATCATGGTTTTCGGGTAGTCCAATAATTCTTAAATTATTATTATATTATACATTATATATTAAATTATTATGTGATAGTATATTATATATAATAATAAATTATTATTAAATAAATTATCTCTCCTGGGTCTGTTTTCCAGGGCAGTTGTTTTTCCAGTGATGCATTTTACATTTTCTTCTATTTTTCCACTCTTAATTTAGTTTAATTCTTGATGTCTCCTAGAGTCATTAGCTTCCACTTGCCATTCTATTAAGGAATTTCTTCAGTTAGCTTTTGTACTTAATTATTTTTATGGAGTTGTTTTCTTCAGTGGATTTTTTGTTTTTTATTTTGCAGTTGTATTTTTTAAGGAATTGTTTTCTTCAATTTTTGTCCTTCCTTCTCCCAGATGTTGACTCTCTTTTGCATAACTCATATTTCTTTTCCCAATTTTTCTTCTACCTCTCTTATTTGATAAAAAAAAAAAGTCCTTTTTTTAGTTCTTCCAAGAAAGCTTGTTAGTGTATTAAGACCAAGCCATCATCTCCTCTGAGGATTCACATGTAGGTCTTTTGACATTGTTGTCCTTCTCTGAGTTAGAGGTCTTCTCTGTCGTCATAATAGCTTTCTGTGATCAGGGATTTTTTTGTTTGTTTGGGTTTTTTTAAACTCATTTTTAGCCTACTTTGTGACTTTTAAAGTTGAGCTGTGCTCCTGGAGCACAGGGGGTACTGTCCCAAGCTTCTTTTGCTGTGACACAGGGGACACTGTCCCAGTCTTCTTGTGCTAGGAACCAGGGGCCTAGTCACACTGGCTTTCTGCACTGGGGCCTCAGGTGTTTGGAACTTGTCGACTGTGCTGGGGTGGCATCACCTAGTCCTGAATGTTGTGCAGAGATGGGTGAGCGGGGGAAGGTCCCCAGACTGGCAGTTTGTCTGCTGCTAACTCTGGCTAGAAGCCTCACACCTGGCCTACTGTGCCACTAGCCTCCTGAGTCAGGTCTGAGAGAGCTCAGTTTCTGGTCTGTGCTGTGGCTCAGAGTATTCTACTGGCTTCCACTGTCTATATTGGGCTGTGTTTGTGTTCCCCTTTTACCTAAGTGAGACTCTTTTGCTGAAGTCCTTCTATGTCATCTTAAGCTAGAAAATTGTTTCACTCTATCTCTTTTAGGTTCTGTGGTTCTAGAATCCATTTAGAGGTTTGATTTAATGATGTTTCCAAGGGAAACTGAGGAGAGCTTAAGCAACTTCCTGGCTTTGTTTCCACCATCTTGGTTCTGCCTCTTCTTTCTATTTTATTGATGTAAGCAATTAGAGATATAAAATTTCTCTTAAGTACACTTTGCCAGCATCCTGTAAATTTTGGTACGTTGTCTGGTCATTCTTTTAATGAAATTATCGATTGTATCTATGATTTGTTCTTTGATCCACTTAGTTTTTAGAATTTTTTTCCAATTACTTTTTTCTGTGTTTCCATTGCCCATTGTTGAGTGTAATTTTTATTGCATCATGATCTGAAAAGGATGAATTTACTATTTCTGCTTTTCTGCATATGGTTATGAAGTTTTTATGTCCAAATACATCATCAGTTTTTGTGTAGGTGCCATGTACTGCTGAGAAAAAGGTATATTCCTTTCTGTTCACATTCTTTTTTTTCCAGAGATCTGTCATATCTAACTTTTTCAGAATTTTATTCACCTCCTCAGCTTCTCTCTTGTTTTTTTTTTTTGTTAGAATCATCTAATTCTGAGAGGAGAATGTTGAGGCCCCCCACTATTATATTGTTACTATTTCCTCCTGTAACCCATTCAGCTTCTTCAGAAATTTAGATGATACACTGTTTGGTGCATATATGTTTAGTACTGATATTACTTTGTTGCCTGTGGAACCTTTCAGCAAAATATAGTTTCTTTCCTCATCTCTTTTAATTAGATCTATTTTTGCTTTTGCTTTGTCTTGAGATTATGATTGTTACCCCTGCTTTCTTTCCTTCAGCTGAAGCATGACAGATTCTGCTCTAGTTCTTTACCTTTACTCTGCAACGTAAACATTTTAAAAGCAAGTTACAGCAACATAGTTTTGAATCACAAGTAGTAGATTTTGAGATATTTAACTGGAGGAAATATTTTTAGATCATGAATTGTTTTAGGTGCTCGATATCATTCCAGCTGAACTAACCTATTAGCAAGAGTCAAAAAGGATTATAGCATGGTAATAAATATTAAGTTATTCTTTATTTTAAAAAATAGATTATGTAAATTTTGGGGAATGTATTCCATAAATGTCAGTTTTGAAGTTTACTCTTTAAAAGAGTCGGTGAAGTCCATGTCATTCACTTTGCAAATGAGATTTTGAGGAAATTTTTCTGAAATGAAAGTCTTCTGATTCTATTCCCTTAAAATCTTTGTATAGGATTTTCATTATTGGCTTTTGCTTTGGAATCCTAAATTCATCCATTATTTTAAGCTTTTATTGATATATATTCTTGGTGTGGAATTGCTTTTCTTTTGTTTGCTCTGAGCTTAAAGAAGTGCTGTGCCAGTCAAATTTCATTAAAATAAATCCTAAAGAAACATTATTTTGTTGTACTAGATGTTACTTTGAATAGTCAGCCCAACAAGTCTGTCCAGGTACTATTGTTTAATGGAATTTAATTAAACTATTATTACATTCATTTTAAAAAATTTGCAAAAATTTACCCTTATTGAAATATGAACAGTGTTCTCTTATGGCAGTTATTCTCATAGATATATTTAGGAAACTCATTAACTTGTTTAGGAATTGGAGCAGAAATTCTAGTGAAAGCTGCATACCCAATTCATTTTTAGTCTTATGTAGTGTCACATTTTTCCTGTGTGGGAAATTTAATCTAGGAAAAATCTTGAGAAATTTCATGGAGAAAAGAATTTAGAAAAGGCTTAGATAATGCTGATAACTAACCATGTAATTCAAGTACATTACTCTACAAAGTAAATTTTGTTGAAATTTATTGCTGATCCTTGCTCTTGATAGGCCCAGTAGTTATTTTATTACAAATAAGATATTGGATCCTTTTCTCATAAACAAATTTTGCCAGAATTTCCCCTTTCCCCTCCTTGGACCAGCAAGAATGTACTTCCACAGTTACAGTCCATAAAGAAACATACCATACTTCATTTGATTAAAACTTCACAGTAAAAGACTGAAAAAATGAGAACTATAGTAACATCAAAATTAGTACATAACTTAAAAGTTATTTATGAATCACCTTAAGAAAGTTGAAACAGACAAAATTTATACAAATTAGCTTAATTATCACAATTACTCATGGCATTGAAACACTTGTCATTTAAGTTTCATTTTATAGAAATTTACTATTTGTGCCTTCCCTATCTTCCTCCACCCAGTGTTTTATTAATTTTGGAAACAATATTGTCTGTGCTAATGAAATCACAGGTCTGGTTTTTAAAAATTGTTACTGTGTAGCAGACTTTTTCTTTCTCCTTTTCACTCCACCAAGCTGGTATAAACAAGTGTTTTAAAGAAGCACCACAAACCCAATTCAATTTGCATTTGGTTCTTTATATTATTTTCTTTTAGGGACTTAATTTATTGTCACAACACATTCAAAAATGAAAGATCTATTATTTATGATGACTCAATTCATTCTGTTTCTTCATTCCACTTTGATACTATGAGCAGGCCAGCAAATTTTATCATCAGGGAAGATTCTTGTTTCTGTCCTCCTAAATATCCTACTTTCTTTGTTTTTTAACCTTTTGTGGTTAATGCACTTGGAGTATGCGTTTATTGTTAAAAGTCTGGCAACATTTTTAATTGGAAAACATAACAAAACTAATCAAACAAGCAAAATTGTATTCTGATCTTAAAATGATTCTTGCTTTCATGTTAAAAGCAACCATTGATCAACTTTGAATAACACAGATCAGAATTAAATGTTAGGAACAGTTTATAGTTTAATATTTACATAATGTGTGTTGCCCACAAATACAGTTTTAGGCATTCTTCAGTTAGTCGATAAACATTTATTGAATGCTTATAGTGTGCTGAGAATGCAAAAGAAGGCCAAAGTCAGTCTCTGCTTTCAAGGAGATCACAGTCTAATGAGGGGAGACAACCAACATGCAAACAACTATCAAAACAGCATTGTATATAAGATAAATGGGAAATAATCAGGAGGCAAGTCACTAGAATTAAGAGGGATTAGGAAAGGTTTCCTGCTGAAGAGAAGATATTATCTGTGATTTGAAGGAAGCCAGGAAGTAAAAACTAGGAGTTGAGAAGTATTCCAGGCAAGGCCCTACGCCCCCCAGCCAGTTAATATGGCTGAAGTAGGGAGATGGAATGTCTTACTTGATTCACGAATGGCAAGGACTCCTGTGTCCCTGAATCATATGGGTGGTTCGGGGATGGGGGTGAACAGTGTTTTAAGGTATGTGGATTTGAAAACTGAATTTTTTAAAATCCTATTTTGTTAAGACTTAAGCTAGCATGGATTTAATATTCTCCTTTCTCTGTATTTGCCTAAATTTCTTGCTCTTGCAAATCATTTAAGTACTCTTAGGTCACTTGGGTCATGATTTTTCACTTGTGACTTGTAACTCCATCCACCCACATTCCAGAGAAACTTGATTAACCTAAGGATCAATCTCATCAAACTAAACTGTTGGACCAAAGTTCAGTGATAACGATTTAAAACTGTTGTGGCAACTACCATAGTGGTAGACGAATTCCATCTCCTGAGGACTATTCTGATTACCTGAGAACTGATCTCATATCTCAGTGATTTAGTAGGGAGGAAGTGAGATGACACTTGTCCTACATCCTGGTTGAAATTGCTAGCCAATCAGAAAACATACCTATGTTGTTCAAGGTTTTGCTGTCATTTTGTTAATCACTATAAAAGATCCTGGGGTGCATAGGGTGCTTAGAGAGGACTAGCACCTCAGGTGTGAGGTCTCGCTGAGCTCTTTTCTGGGCTGCTCATCTACTTTTGGTTACCTGGCACTCAGCTGTCACCTGGGGTTCCAAGAAGCTGTAGCATGCACAGTAGCCACACCCCTGTAAACTCATCTTGGCAGACAGGCTAAATCGGGTTGAGGGTAAGTGATGGGCCTCATAATCACCAGTGAATTAGGGCAGTATCTACCCCAAGCTTATAAAGATGTCCCCTGGTGGAATGGGTGGATGAGAACAGTTTGTTTCAACAGCTATGAAGGCAGCTGAAGCAGGTGCTGTGGAGAGTTTAGAGCTTGGACACGCATCAAAGAAGCCATGGTCATCCACTGAATTCTGGGCCATCTCCAGTCATCTTGACTTTTGTCTTGCCACAATGGCTCTGTAAGATAGAGTGAGGTTGACGACTTTGTGCAACTCTGCCACACTTAAATCCAATTCACGAGTGAGTCAAGACATCACTTTATGGTGTCATTGATCCCTCTCAAAAATGAAGGACATAGAACAACAATAAAAGATCCTATCACCCTATTATCCCTAACTTAAGATCCTTGGTCAGAGGCCATTAACTGCATTTATTGGTAAATACTAGCCTTAGTAATAAATTGATCATGCACAAACTTTGTCTCTCAGAATTTCTGTTGTGACTCTTACCCAGCACCAGTTGATTTTACCAAGAAACTCCTTTGCAGGGAGCCACTCCTGGGGCTGGACTCCTCTGGTCTGATCCAGTTCTTCTGAGTCAATGTAAGCCTCTAGGCCTGGCACTGTAGGCTTACTCTATGAGAAAGCTAGTGGAACTGTAGACATTCTCTATAAGAAAGCTGGTAGGATAGCTACCCAGATGTCAGTGGAAGCTTCTGCCCACAGTGGGATACATGTGAGCATGTGTGTAGCAAATTTATCATTTCTGATTGGCTATTCAGATCTTCTGATTAGGCCTTGAAAAGGAACTACAGTTATTACATATTTTTTGTGTGTGCTGTATATTTTAGAAAGCTGTCTAGGCAGAGAATCTAGAAGAGGAAGTGCTTGAAAACACTCCTGCAGTTAGCATGGACTTAGCTCTCACATAAGTGGGAGGCAGGGAGGAGGACTGACAATAGATAGTTGTTGTGTGTCTGTCTTGATTTTCATGTTTGAGTTTGTGTAGTTTGCATAAGCATTTTGACATTACAAGTGTTTAGTTCATGTGTCTGTCCATCTTGTAGTAGTTTATATGAATCTAGACAAATCTCTGTCAGAACAAGCCCTCTTGCAGTTAGGGAATTCTTGTAATAGATAGAGCAACATCTCTTACAAATTGAGAGAGCAGAACCATTTATCCTACATGCCGGTTATATCACTCTTCAGTTAGAACAGTAACTCATACAAATAGGAAAATCTCTGCTGCAAGAAGAAAGTTTTCTTTATATAAGTAGAAAATGCTAGATTTCTAAAATCTCATCAGATTTTGTTACAATCAAACTTAACTATGGGTGACAAATTTTTTCTCTTTAAATTATGATATTTTATAGAAATTACCATCAGCTATTGAGGATTTTCACTCATACCAAATGAATTACTGGTTTCCTGGGAAGCTCTATCTAAAGTCTGACCTGGAATGCTTTACCTTCTCCTTCCTCAGCTACTTCACTTTTGCTTCATTTGGCTTTCTCTTTTTTCTGCTCCTCCAGTTTAATTTCTTCTTAAAGGAGCTGGATATTTGGTTTCCTCTGAAACGGAGGGACAGCCCATGACATTTTCCCTCTGGAAGGAAGGCTGACTCATGTCTATACTACGGGAACTCTAGTTTTCATTAGACATCACTAGCCTTTTAGTCCTACTGACCTTTCCCTCTGGAGGAGGGATACTCCTAGATTTGATGAGAACCCTGGAGCTGTTAGTACTTAGTTTCAGGCAGCCATTAGGGAATATAATTCCACCTGGGGAGATGTAACTAACTTAATAGAGACTCTACTCCCTTCGTGAGAAAGAACTTTTATAGAAACAGCAGATAGGCAAGTCTTGATCCTGCTGGCCCGGGGGGGTCTTCCGAATTGGCCTCTGCAAGGCCCACCCTGGAATCCTAACCATCCAGCAGATCACTATAGGCTAGATACTCCTTGATTAGGGTGATGGAAGCATGTGCTGTTGGCCTGTCTGGTCTGTCTTAATTTAAAGTCAGCCAGCATGTCTGTAGGCAAGTATCATCTGTGTTTTTGTGTGCCCTTGTAAATTAAACTAACTTCCTTTTTCTGTGGCCCAAATACAATGAAGAACTTTTTTCAGAGAAAATTTCTCTTTTCCCTGCAGGCTTTTAGAAAATTGTGAGCACTTAGAAGAAAGAATACCTTGCCAGCAAGTACGTATCTATCTTATCATATTTGTTTTCTTTTTGCTAACTTTTTCCTGTGGCCTTTTCAGCCAAAAGAAAGAGAATAGACTTAAAAACTTTCCTGCAGAAGAAACAGACTGTCTCTCAGCATTCCTAACCCTGACCCGGTTTGAGATTGCTGAGACAGATACAGATAAGAAGTAACAATGTTTCTCTCTCTCTCTCTCTCTCTCTCTCTCTCTCTCTCTCTCTCTCTCTCTCTCTCCCTCCCCCCCCTCTCTCTCCCTCTTCCCTCCCTCCTCCCCCTCTCCCTCCCGTTCTCTCCCCCCCCCCCGCCCCCCATCTCCCTTCTAACTCTGGTCAAGTTAAAAACAGACAGGAGGCAGAAAAGACAAAAGAGGATCTTTGTTCTCTGATCTGCAGTAATCTTTTGTAGCTTAACACTAGAGACACCATTTGTGACTGCTTAATTTCCAAGTTGTGACATGCTTTACAAATATTAAAATATCTTGGTAAAAATTTAACCGTTTGGATGGTAAGACTGAGAAAATCCCTTTGAGGGAAAAAAATGGGATCCCATGGTTAGCATATCCATGGGAATCCCCCTGGAAAAAATAAGTACATCTTAGAACCAGGGGAAACTCCTATTTGAACTAGTAATCACAAGAGACCATGGTATGAAATTAAGTGCTGATAATGTTTGCCCACCTTTTCCTGATGTCTTGCCTTCTCTATCTCTCATGCCTTCTTTTTCTCGCCGTACTTTCAGTGAGTTTCAACATTAGGAACTCATTGCTAGCATCCTTCCCTTCCAAAAACTAGCTAGGCACGATGACACCCATCAGACATGACTAACCTTTTAGTCTCTTTTCTCTCTATTTGGGAGACAGAAACTTCGAGTTTTAATGAGGACGGGGGCAGCTTCTTTCTTAGGCTTACTTGTGTTGTCTGTATTTTAATTTGAAAATCTGCTAAGAAGTCTATATCTTCCTTACAGCTTTTGTATAAAACATTTTTTCTGTAGCATTCTTAGCCCAAGGAAAAGAGTATAAGTAAAGTACCACTCTATAAAATTGAGTTTTAAAGAGTGGGCCCTTTGTAGAATACTTCTCTTAACCACAGAAAACAGAGGTAAGTGTGTAAATAAGGAAGAAAAATATATGAGAGTTCAAAAATTTTCATGAACTTAGAACTCTCTTACAAATATTTATGACATCAAACTGGAATTGTGACTATACACTGCTTGACTATACCCACATGGCCACCAAGCTATAAAATAAAGGCCACTGAAGTTGAAAGATAAGTAAGAAGAGTATAGTCTGACGCAGTAAGAATGGAGGGAGTGAGGGCTAAAGGAATTCAGCAAGTAGAAGGAAGAAAAAGAAGTGATGGGTTCAGAGTATGAAAGAAATAAGGAAGGAACATTTTTGAAGGTCTTTATTAGTAACTGCAAGATTAAGAATAAACACTACAAATTTCCTCCCTGGAGCATGAGGGATGTATCGATCATTCCAGTAGAGATAATTTCAAACGTCTCTCTGTCTACACACACGCACGCACGCACGCGCGCACGAAAAAGAAGTTTAAACAAGTAAGAGATGAGAATACTAGAGAGCAATGGAGTTCTCTTAGTTGAGGTTAATATAAAGGGAAGGATTTGGAGTTGGGAGAGAGGTTTGGGAAGGGTTGATTAAATTTTTAGAGATGTTTCTTTGACAAGTACTCAGTGTCTTCTCCAATACCTTCCTTCTCCCCGCCCCCCCCCCCCCCCCCAAACTCAGTTGAAGATTACAAAAGAAAATTCCTGGGACTTGTGAATTGGTGCGCTAGCTCTCCCCACCCCTCACTTCTTTATCCTATCTGATAAGACACTTAGTAAAAGCCTAACTAATGCTAGTTAACTAAGATACTGTTTTCTTTGGTTTGGTGTAACTAGTTATGCTAAAGGCTTTCCTTAAAAAAAATTTTTTTTTTGTTTTTAAGGAGATAGTTTTCCCAGCCTACCTGTCCTGTCCTCTCTCAAACCTTTCCAGGGTTACAACTGAAAAGTCTCAGGGTAACTATCCTCTTAAGGTATCTGGATGAAGTTAGGTTAAGTTGAGGAAATGAAAGGAGTTGATTTGGCTTCTTGGTTGATTTAAAAAAAAAGAAAATTGTGATTTTAAAAGTTACAATTATTGGTTATAATTCCAGATTTGATTTGGTCAAAATTTGTTGTCAAGCTAAATCATAATGTGACCTCACTCAAAGTGAGGGACATTTTACTATTAGGGTAAATGTATTAAGTCAGAACTTAATGCAAATCATATTTCCTATTCCATATTAATGCATTATGCTGGAAAGTACATGGATCAGAAAACCAGAGTTAAAATTTCAGTCTCAGAAATTTATCATCTATGTGATCTTAAAGCAAGTAGCTTTACCTTCTTTATTTCCGTTTCCTAATCTGTAAAGGGAATACCATTAATAATAGCACCCACCTCCCAGGGCTGTTGTTAGGATCACATGATTATGAAGTGTTGAACACAGTTCCTGGCATGTGGTGAGCACTACATAATGTTCACTATTGCCATTATTCTTGTAGCTGTTGTTGTTAAGTTGAACAAAACTACTCCATACTAGACAACTCTAAACTGGGTTTTAGATGGGATTACATGGTAGCAGTGCTGGTGTAGCCCCTTGCCAGGGGTGCTCCAGGCACTGAAGCTGTTCTGGCTTCCGGGCTGCAGAGCTATGGAGGAAGTGCGAAGGGGAGGGTCCAGGAGAACTGGCTGTACTTTGATTTGTAACTTTAGTCAAGTGAAGTGATTCATGGGAGGTATATCCTTTCAAGAATCAAAGGGAGGAGTTGTAAAATTGAAAATTGATTTTTTAAATCCTATTTTGTTAAGACTTAATCCAACTAACATAGATTTAGTATTCTCTTTTGCTGTTATGTGCTTAAAATTCCTTGCTCTTGCAAGTTCACTTAGGTAGCCAGGTCACTCGGGTCAGATTCTGCTTTTGTGACTCCACCCTTACGTTGAGACTTGTACCCCTACCCTTGTAACTGTGTCACTCACCACCTACTTTCTAGAAGTAAATCTCATCAAACTAAACTGTTGTACTAAAAGTCAGTCTCATGGATATAAAACTCCCATTGCCTGTGGACTGAGCCCATCACCATAAAAGATTCTATCATTCCTAAGATGGGGTCTTTGGTCATTGAGAGAGGCGATTGACTTCATTTATTGGTAACTACTACCCTAACTAATAAATTGTTCATGCTCAAAACTTTTCTCAAAATTTCTTTTTGCAAGAGGTGTAAAGACTGGAAAGTTTATATATTTTCATATCTTTCTAGTATACTTTACTAATGTATTATTTTATGTTACAGTTATCTGGGTAGGAGTCATCCGCCTCAGGCACCACCCCTGGTGCTTGTAAGCCTCATGAAAGCAAGGATATATGTCTTATAGGAACTTTGTATTTCATCCAGAACATTCAGTGTTTCATGCATGTCGAATTGAAGGGGTTGCAGCAATTTTATCCTTTGGTTTCTCTCACTCTCCTGTGTCCATTCTCCTTCTCATTAGCTTGTTCTTGCTCTCTCACTCTTTTACTCTCATCCTCATGTATACCATCAGACTAATTGGGGAATAGAAAAACAAAGAGCCTGGCACTGGCATCACCAGCTGTACACAATAGGCTTCTTGAGTAGTATTGCATAATGAGATGGCATGATTTCATGGTGTCATATTATGCATCTAAGCTGTTTCATGATTTCTGCTAGAAAGGGAATTATAACTAAGACATTTATTGTGGCTGTTTTCACTTACCACATATACCTTTGTTTTCTCTCTTATTTTGTTCTCTCCTGTCCATATTTTTCTGCTCTATTGCCAGTTGTTGTATTAATAATACTCTCAGATTATTTCTTATACAGTGTGGCTGGGAGTAGGTGTTGGAGTTATGAACAGTAGAGTGAATATAATTGGATCATTCACATTTGTGAAATAGTCACATTTGGAATTTTGTTCACTATTATTTTAGCAAGAGGAACTCGAAATTGAAATACCTTTATAACCTCATTTTATCTTAGTACAGAGATATATTGTCATAAGGGACTACTTTTCCATCATAATTTTGATATAATGCTGCTTTAGAATATCTTTTAAATGATCCCCAGAAAATGATATAAAAGCCTTTCATGAATTGTATAAAGTTCACCTTGTTAGAGAAAGGACAATTATTTGTGGAGGGGAGTAAGGCTGTTCACTTCATTTTGTTGTTGTTAAGTCATTTCAGTCACGTCTGACTCTTTGTGACCCTATTTGGGTTTTTTGGTGGGGCAGGGCGGGGGGACAGAGATCCTGGAGTGGTTTGCCATTTCCTTCTCCAGCTCATTTTGCAGGCGAGGAACTGAGGCAAACAGGGTTAAGTGACTTGCCCAATTGTCACATAGCTACCAAGTATCTGAGGACAGATTTGAACACAGGTCTTCCAGACTCCAGACCTGGTGCTCTACCAATACTGTGCTGCCTAGCTACCTGATGACTGAATACTTATTAATATTTTCTTAGGGATTGTATAAGCTGTACTTTCCACATTGCTATAGCAAAAAGATTTTCGTGAGAAATAATTGGATATGTAACACACATGTATGACCCCTGTGCCTTTGCTTCTTTCTTCTCAATTTCTTTTTTCCCTGTGGATTTTATTTATTTTATTTTTAATTTATGGAATAAAACAACTGTTTCTATAACATAGAATAATAAAAAAGATAATTGCACATGCAATTGCAAATCTAATATAGAATAAAGTTATCATATAATCTTCCCCCCTTACTTTCCCCTACCCCTCTCCCTAGAGATGGCTGCCATTAGACACAGATATGTATGTAAAATCACTCTATACATAATTGTATTTTTCAGTTCTTTGGATGGAGATAGCATCTTCCTTCATACATCCTTTATAGTTAATTTGGGTGTTTATAATAGTCAAAATGACTTAGTAACTCAAACTTGTTCTTCTTGTTACTGTATACTATGCTCTCTTGGTTCTGCTCATTTCCCTCTTCATTATTCTGGGCAAGTGTGTCCATGTTTTTCTAAGATCATCAAGCTCATCCTTTCTTATAGCACAGCAGTATTCCATAACAACCATATACCACAACTTGTTCAGCTATTCCCCAATTGATGGGCATCCCCGCAATTTCTGGTTCTTTGCCACAAAGAGAACTGCTATAAATACTTTAAAATATATAGGTTCTTTTCCTTTTTCCCTAATCATCTGAAAACAGACCTAGTGGTATTGCTGGGTCAGAGGCAGTTTAGTAACTCTTTGAGCATAATTTCAGATTGCTCTCCAAAATGTTGCATCAGTTCACAATTCCACCAACAATGAATTAATGCCCAATTTTTCTTCTTAATTCTGTATTCTGGCTTCTAGCCTCATCATTGATCAGAATGATGTTAACACTCCAAAGTTGCCAATTGCCATATGTAAGGGTCTTTTCTCAAGCCTTATCCTCTTGGACCTTTTCATAGGCTTTCATGCTGTCAATCACTCTGTTCTCCATGGTACTCTCTTCACTACCTAGCCACCTTTCCAGGCTTTCAGACTCCCCTGCAGTCCAGTGACACTGGCCTCCTGGCTGTTCCACAGTTAAGATACTCCATCTCTTGGCTTTTTCTCTGGCTGTCCCCCATGCTTTGGAATGCTCTCTCTCCTCTGCCCTGACTACTGACCTCTCTGGCTTCCTTTAAATCCCAAATAAAATCCTACCTGCTACAGGAAGTCTTCCCCAGTACCTGTTAATACTTCCATTGTCTTTCCTCTGTTAATTATTTCCTGTCTATCCTGTGTATAGCTTGTTTGTATATATTTATTTTCATGTTGTCTCTACTAACCCCCATTAGATTACAAGCTCTTTGAGGCCTCTTTTTGTAACCCCAGCGCTTATTATCACAGTGCCCACCACATAGTAGGCCCTTAATAAATGTTGATTGATTGATTCTCCTAAAAGGCCGATCTGACCATGTCATCTCCCTTCCTCCACAAGTAAACTCCAATGAATTACTATTACCTACAGGATCAAATACAATGTCCTCTAGCATTCAAATCCTTTCATAACTTGGCCCCCTCATACCTTTCCAGGCTTTTTGTACCATATCCCACTCTTATCTTTTGTTTTTTTAATGTTTCATTTTTGTAACTTCTCCTTCTGTCAGCAAGCAAGTCTTTTCCTTTAATTTTTTTAAAAGAAGAAAACCAAGTTTGGCAAAATTAGCCAAATGTGACTATTTTCTTTGATCTGTCTTCATAATCATCTACTTCTATAAAGAAGGGATTGAGATGTATTTTTTTCCTCACTTATTTTGCAGGGCCAAGCTGGTCATTATTACTGTATAGCATGTTTTATTTTCTTATAATTTCTACTTACATTGTTATGGTCAATGTTCTATTTATGTCATTCTACATCAGTTCATTTAAGTCTTCTCAGTCTTCTCTGAAATTCTTCATGTTTATTATTTCTGGTGGCACAATTACATTCATGTACCATAATTTGTTTAACCATTCACCATTCCATGGGTATATCTTTGTTTCCAGTTTTTCGCTATCACAAAAATGTGTTGTGTATACATGCTTACATACATACATACACACAGGTATATTTTTGACTTTTCTTTTTGTCTTCCTTGGGTTTTATACATGGCAGTATGATCTCTGGTTTAAAGTAAGTTTAGAAACCTTTAAAGCATAATTCCACTTTTTTTGAATGGTTTCATCAGTTCATTTATATGCCTACCTCTTTTTCATTGTCTCCACTATTATCAGGTTTATTGTTTGTCATTACCTACGTCTTTGTTATTCTGTTCCATAGCTATAGCTATGAAAAGTACTTGATCTCATTTTCTAATTTTTATTAGTGTGCGGTATTTAATATTCTAGCCATGACTCCATTTGAGCTTATTGTGGTATATGGTGTGACATGTAGCTCTAAATTGCTTTCTAGCTTTCTCAGCAGTCTTTGTCACATTCTTTTCCAACGATTTTATGTTTCCAGGCATATTGTGAACACTAGGTTACTGGGTTTGATTTTTTTTTTTCTGATTCTTGCTTATTCAGTCTATTTCATTGTTTCACTGTTGCATTTTTTAGCCAGCAACAAAATCTTAATGATTACTATTTTGCAAAATAATTTGAGATCAGAACATGCTATTTCCTCCTTTTTAAAATTATTTACCTTGAAATTCTAGATCCTTTGTTTTCCTCCTAATATTTTGAATATTTCTTTTTAGTCCAATAAGTTATCTCTTTGATATTTTGGTAAAGCAGTAAATCTGTAAATCAACTTAAAGGTAATCTGATATTTTTTATTGTTCTGATGTGGCCTGTGAACGCTGTCTCTAATTGCTTGTTATTCTTTATCGCTTCAAATAATGTTTGGTTTTCATACTCATACATCTTGAAGGTTATATAGGTTGAGTCCCTAATATCTTATGTATTTATTTTTCTTTCTAATGAATTTTCTTTCTATGATTTTCTCCTGGATTTTATTATTGTTACTAAGAAATGCATTTATTTTAAATTCTACTACATTACTCTTGCTTTTAATATCTCACTTAATGTGTGCTTTTAAAAATTAATTTTAAAATTGCTTACTACCATCACACAATTAAAATAAATCATTGGTAGAATGCATGTTATGATATAAGTGTAGTCTTAAAAATACTTGTGTGAATTTGGTTCTATTTTCTTTTTTTTTTTAACTTTCTCATTTTTATTTAATATTTTGGTTTTCAACATTTATTTCCACAAGATTTTGAGTTACAAATCTTCTCCCCATTTCTATCCTCCCCCCATTCCAAGATGGTATATATTCTGATTGCCTCGTTCCCCAGTCAGCCCTCCCTTCTTTCACCCCACTCCCCTCTGCCATCCCCTTTCCCCTTACTTTCTTGTAGGGCAGGATAGATTTCTATGCCCCATTCCCTATATATCTTGTTTCCCAGCTGCATGCAAAAACAACTTTTTTTTTTAAGCATCTTCTTTTAAAACTTTGAGTTCCAAATTCTCTCCCCTCTTCCCTTCCCACCTACCCTAGGAAGGCAAGCAATTCAACATAGATCACACATATATCGTTATGTAAAACATTTCCACAATGCTCAGGTTGTAAAAGGCTAACCATACTTCCTTCTATCCTATCCTGTCCCCCTTTATTCAATTTTCTCCCTTGACCCTGTTCCTTTTTAAAGGTGTTTGCTTTTGATTACTTCCTTCCCCTATCTGCCCTCCCTTCTGTCATCCCTCCCTTTTTTTTTATCCCCTTCCCCTTACTTTCCTGGGGAGTAAGATACCTAGTTGAGTGCGTATGTTATTCCCTCCTCAAGTTGAATCTGATGAGAGTAAGATTCGCTCATTCCCCCTCACCTGTCCCCTCTTCCCTTCCAACTGAACTGCTTTTTCTTGCCACTTTTATGTGAGATAATTTACCCCATTCTTTCTCTCCCTTTCTCCCTCTCAATATATTCCTCTCTCATCTCTTAAATTTATTTCATTTTTTTAGATATCATCCCTTCATATTCAACTCACCCTATACCCTCTGTCTATATATATATATATATGTGTGTGTGTGTGTGTGTGTGTGTGTGTGTGTGTGTGTGTGTATATATATATATATATATATATATATATATATATATGCATATTCCCTTCAACTACCCTAATACTGAGAAAGGTCTCATGAATTACACACATCATCTTTCCATGTTGGAATGTAAACAAAACAGTTCAACTTTAGTAAGTCCCTTGTGATTTCTCTTTCTTGTTATCTTTTCATGCTTCTCTTGATTTTTTTATTTGAAAGTCACATTTTCTATTCAGCTCTGGTCTTTAGCTTGAAAGTCCTCTATTTTATTGAAAATCCATATCTTGCCCTGGAGTATTATACTCAGTTTTGCTGGGTAAGTGATTCTTAGTTTTAATGCTAGCTCCTTTGATCCCTTAATGTAGAAGTTGCTAGATGTTGTGTTATTCTGATTGTGTTTCCGCAATATTCAAATTGTTTCTTTCTGGCTGCTTGCAGTATTTTCTCTTTGACCTGGTAACTCTGGAATTTGGTGACAATATTGCTAGAAGTTTTCTTTTTGGGATCTATTTGAGGAGGTGATCGATGGATTCTTTCAATTTCTATTTTGCCCTGTGGCTCTAGAATATCAGGGCAGTTCTCCTTGATAATTTCTTGAAAGATGATGTCTAGGCTCCTTTTTTGATCATGGCTTTTAGGTAGTCCAGTAATTTTTAAATTATCTCTCCTAGATCTATTTTCCAGGTCAGTGGTTTTTCCAGTGAGATATTTGACATTGTCTTCCATTTTTTCATTCCTTTGGTTCTGTTTTATAATATCTTGATTTCTCATGAAGTCACTAGCTTCTATTTGCTCCAATCTCATTTTTAAGGTAGTATTTCCTTCAGTGGTCTTTTGGACCTCCTTTTCCATTTGGCTACTTCTGCCTTTCAAGGCATTCTTCTCCTCATTGGTTTTTTGGAGCTCTTTTGCCACTTGAGTTGGTCTATTTTTTAAGGTGATATTTTCTTCACTATTTTTTTGGGTCTCCTTTAGCAAGTCATTGACTTGTTTTTCATGGTTTTCTTGCATCACTCTCATTTCTCTTCCCAATTTTTTCCTCTGCTTCTCTTACCTGCTTTTCCAAATCCTTTTTGAGCTCTTCCATGGCCTGAGACCAATTCATATTTTTTTTGGAGTCTTTTGATGTAGGCTCTTTGACTTTGTTGACTTCTTCTGACTGTATGTTTTGATCTTCTTTGTCACCAAAAAAGGAATCTAGAGTTTGAGTTTGAGTCTGAGTTCATTTTCACTGCCTGTTCATGTTCCCAGACAACCACTTGACCCTTGAGCTTTTTGTCATGATATGACTGCTTGTAGAGTAGAGAGTACTTTGTCCCAAGCTTTAGGGTCCAAGCACTGCTGTTTTCAGATCTACTTCTGTTCCACTGTCACCCCAGGCTCTGTCACAGCAGTGCTCCTCCTCCCCCAAGAACTGCCTACCAGGACCACAATACAGATCCAAGCAGGGCACAACAAGAGAATCTGCCTTTGTGCCCACAAAGCATTCCTTGCACTCCTGCTCTGATCTGCTGCTGGATTCCTCCCACTGTGTGAGCCAGGGACTTGGGAGGCAGCTGACGCTGGAGCTCTGGAAGCAGCCTCAGGAGCTTCCCACTGCTGCCACTGCCACCACCGCTGCACCACCTCTGCCACCCCCAGGGCCGGTGGCTGGACCTCTCTGAACTTGATCCCGCAGTTTCCCACTAACCTGCTCTTTGGTGTTTGTTGGTTGAGAAGTCTGGTAACTGCCACAGCTCACTGATTCATGGCCCCAAGGCCTGTTCTGACTGGCTGACTCCAGGTCTGACCTTTCCCAGCGCAGCCCACACTGGGCTGCACTGCGCTCTCAGCACCATGCGATAGACCTTTCCCGGCGACCATCCAGGCTCTCCTGGGCTCGAGACCTGTTTCCCCTCTGCTATTTCATGGGTTCCACAGCTCTAGAATTTATTCAGACCCATTTTTTACAGGTGTTTGGAGGGATTTGGGGGAGGGTATAAGCAAGTCCCTGCTTTCCAGCTGCCATCTTGGCTCCGCCCCCCTTTATTTTCTCATTGATAGAATTTATCTTCATCTCTTTTTTACACCACCGTTTGGTCAAGTTGTAAATTTGTAGAGGCGGGTGGGGGAAATACTTTAATGCAATAGAGGTGTTATTTCATAAAGGAATTCTGTGGTAAAACCTTTTATAATTAACTTTGTAAAAAATTATTTTAAATTTTTTATGTATCTTCATGCTTCACCGTGGCCTGGAGGTCACCCTAGGTTCTGAAAGGTGTGATAACCAGACTAGCTAAGTTCAGAGTTCATCATCGTATTAACCAGAGATGACTGAATTTTTCAGCCATATTAGTTCTTTAAAATAGTTTACTAAGTCATGGTGATTGAAGTTTTCACCTCCCCCAAATCATTTGCTCTTGAAGTATTAAAGTAGATTTATTCAATGAGGGGAAAAAACAGCTTTATATGTAATTCATAATTAACTAGTGCACTGGATGGGTCATAATATGAGTCATTGAAATTTAACAGATAGGTATTGAAGCTTTTTTTTTTTTACATGACTTACCAAAATACTTATCTTAACTCTTTAGTTTAACGGTTTCTTTGACCACCTGCAAAGGAAGAGGAAGATGGAGAAGTTACAAATGACTTGGATAATTTGTGAAAATGAATTATTGAACATTGAAAATTGGTTATAGATTGGCAATTTTTAAAACAGCATTAAATTATTGTGATTAATGCCATCTGCTCTGGTTTTGTGTGGGAGCCCAAAAAGCAGCTTTTGAAAATTTCTTTTAATTCTTTGCTTTTAAAATGTACAAATAATCAGTTTTAAGATATTGTTTTGGACCCCAGAAGCTTTTGGTGTATAAATTTTGAAAGGAATACTTTTTGCTGCTTCAAGAAGCATATTTTATTGATTTCTGTCCCTCTTCAGCCCCTGGAGTAAACTTATTTTGCACACTTTAGTCTTAGCATCAAATTCAAAATCTTTAAGCCACAATTTGCAAAACCAGGCTAACATTTTAGAATAAATATCAATGTCATTGTATCCTATTCTCCTTATCTAATATTGATACATGTAAAGCTTTACAGGACAGATTAGTATTTGGATTATCCATCAGAAGTGTCTAAATTTAGTAGAAAGGTACATAAATATAATGAATTGAATTAATGAATTGAATTCAGTATAGGTATTGGCATTCAAAGATTTTTTTGAATTTTTTGGGGGGGGAGGGAGGAAAAAGATATTTTGACTTCATAGAACCTTATCCCAGATCTTTACTTCATTTTACCTAATTTCTTTTATTTTATTACCATAGGAACCCTGAGACGTGATGAGGGAACAACAATATCTGCTTACTGAATGAAGATTTCAACTTCTTGCTACTGTGGACCCATTTATTAAGGAATCTGTCTGCCTTTCCTTACTTAAAGTTTTCTCACCTTCATAGACTGGGTCATCTTGAAGTTTTCCTGATTCCTTCTTTCATAGAAGAATTTATGAAGGATTTCTGGTCAGAATGTAACAGTTGATCAATGTCTGATTGCTAAGCAAGACAAAAGACTATTATTCCCTTTCTAAAGTTATATCTTATTCACCTCTAAAAACAGTGTTTAACGTAAGTAGAAACCAAGTCCTTCTTGAATACTTTTATTGAACATGACTCATGGAGAAGAGCTTGGCTCTGATATGCACCAGGATCCTATTGTTTTAACTTACCTAGAAGGATTACTAATGCATCAGGCAGCAGCAAGGTCAGCTACTGTAGTTGACAAAAAGTCTACTGGGCATAGCGGAGAGGATCAAAACTTCAAGATTTCTGGAAATATATTTCCCACCTGTCAAAATAATGGTCCAACTCTCAATACAAATACTTATCAGGGATCTGGCATGCTGCATCTCAAAAAAGCAAGATTATTACAGTCTTCTGAGGACTGGAATGCAGCAAAGAGAAGGCGGTTGTCTGATTCAATTGTGGATTTAAATGTAAAACAGGAGGCTTTGCTAGCTGGCATGGTTGAAAATGTGCCTAAAGGCAAACAGGATAGCACATTACTTGCCTCTTTGCTTCAATCCTTCAGCTCTAGGCTGCAAAGTGTTGCTCTGTCACAACAGATTAGGCAGAGCCTCAAGGAGCAAGGATATTCCCTTAGCCATGATTCTTTAAAAGTGGAGAAAGATTTAAGGTGCTATGGTGTTGCATCAAGTCACTTAAAAACTCTTTTGAAGAAAAGTAAATGTAAAGATCAAAAGCCTGATGCTAATCTATCTGATGTAACTAAAAATCTAATCAAAGATGGATTTATAGAGTTACCCCACACTGGACAGAGCGGAGCAAAGGTAATTAATGAACCCTTGTCATGTGCTGCGAGACTCCAGGCTGTTGCAAGCATGGTAGAAAAAAGGTCTAGTCCTGCTACTTCACCTAAGCCTAGTGTTGCTTGTAGCCAGTTAGCATTACTCCTTTCCAGTGAAGCGCATTTGCAGCAGTATTCTCGGGAACATGCTTTAAAAGCACAGAATGCAAATCAGGTGGCAAGTGAAAGGCTTGCTGCTATGGCTAGACTACAAGAAAGTGGCCAGAAGGACCCTGTTCATTTTCCATTGTCAAAAGGATTGTCGAGCCATCTTAATGGTCAAGCAAGATCATCATCAAATAAGCCAGTAGCTGACAAAAACATTACAGCTTTCCAAAGTCCAATGGGAATCCTTCCTTCTCCTCCCAGAAATGCAGAATATAAGAGCATACTGGAGAGAAACAATTTAAAACCAGCTGCCAATAATAGTTTGCTTTTACATCTTCTTAAAAGCCAGAATATCGCTAAACCAACTAGTGGCCATGATCAGAAGGAGAGAGTTAGCATTTTTGAGGATAGCAGCACACCCACAACTATTGATGAATATTCAGACAACAACCCTAGTTTTACAGAAGATGACAGCAGTGGTGATGAAAGTTCTCACTCTAACTGTGTCCCCATAGATTTATCTTTCAAACATCGAATTGAAAAACCGGAGTCTAGCCAGCCTGCCTCTCTAGATAATCTTACTCAATCCTTGCTAAACACCTGGGACCCAAAAGTTCCAGGTCTCAGTATCAAAGAAGACAGGGACACCTCCAAAAATTCTAAATTGAATCCTCACCAAAAAGTAACGCTTCTTCAGCTGTTACTTGGACATAAGAATGAAGAAAACCTAGAAAAAACAACTGGTTCTCAGGGATCACATAGTAATGTGACAAAAGTCAGTGCACAAAATAGTAAGAGGACTCCTGTAATAGAAAGCCCCAGCATGAATCGAGCTACTCCAGTGAGCACTCCACCATTGCTTGCATCTGCAAAAGCAGATTCACCTATAAATCTTTCTCAACAGTCTCTGGTCAAACACAGTTCACCCCAGTATGTTTGTAACGTTCAACCCAAAAGACTGATGAATCCAGCATCTAAACACTTGATAGACCTTACCAAAAGTAAAGAACTGCAAGGAACAAATAAACCAAACCAAAGTGACAGTGCACAAAATTCTACAACTTTCAGTGCCAGCAAACTGTTACAGAATTTAGCGCAATGTGGATTGCAGTCTTCTGTGTCAATGGAAGATCAGAGAGCAAGCAAACATCTGTTAAATGTAAACATAGATAAACCTGTAGGTTTGATTGATAGACTAAGTAGTCCTCTACTCACAAATAAACCAAATATACTTGAAGAAAATAATAAAGCATTCAGTAGTCAGTCAACAGTCCCTGAACCAGGACTGTCTGGTTCTGAAATAGAAAATTTGCTTGAAAGACGGACAGTTCTGCAATTACTACTGGGAAACCCAAACAAAAGTAAAAATGAAAAGAAGGAACGAGTTTCTTTGAGAGATGAAAGTTCCCAAGACCATACAGATAAAGCTTTAAGTGAGCAAATATTAACAGTAAAAATAAAATCTGAACCTTGTGACGATTCACATATCTTCCATAATGTGAATGAACATCAGAGCCAAGATACGATAACTAATAAATTCATAAGTGTGGTTCCTACTCTGCAGAGAAGTGCAGCTGCTTCACCAGCATCTGAGGACTTCAAATCAGAGCCTCTTTCACCTCAGGACTTTTCTTTTTCTAAGAATGGCCTGTTAAGTCGATTATTGCGACAGAATCAAGAGGTTTACCCTGCAGATGATCTGGACAGAAGTCACAGGAACAGTGAACTGACTCTTTTAGAGTCAAAGAGTCTTTACACAGTTCCTAAGAAAAGGAAACTTCATATTGAGCCTTCAGAAAGTCCATTTAAAAAAAAGATGAAAAGTCATATTTCTGATGGTGCAAATACTCATAGTCCTTCTATAGAATTGTATGGGCCTTTGCTTAACAAACAAGAAATGAAATGTAACAGAAATGATCTTGAATTTAAATATCCATCATGTCATGGTTCAAATAATGAACATGAAAATAGGAGTTGGTCTAGAGATAGTAAAGGCTTTAATGTATTGAAACAGCTGCTTCTCTCTGAAAATTGTGTGAGAGATTTGTCGCAGCATAGGAATAACACTATCACTGATGTTAAGAAGAAAGGCAACAAAAGTAATGTAATGAATAGCAAATCTGAATTTAGCATTTCTTCTTTAAATGGAGTCATGAATCATTCTAGTCAGCGGGGTAATTGTATGGATAATGGGACATTTGCATGCCCAGTAGCAGTAAGGAGCCCTGCCAGTTCTCCCTACCAGTGTTCTCCAGAGCACTTGGGCAGTGCAGTGTCTAGACCAGAATCTGGGCAGTTAAGTGTGTGTCCCATTCCCAGTGAAAAGGGTCCCATTAAGTGGGTTATTACAGGTATGGATAAGAATGAATATGAAAAAGACTCACCAAGACTGACTAAAACCAACCCAATTCTGTATTACATGCTACAGAAAGGAGGTAATTCTGTTAGCAACCAAGAAGCACATGACAAGGACATTTGGAATGAGTCATTTGCAAAAAATGCTACACAGGTTACAGTCAAGGAAGAATTGCTTCCTGCTGCAGAGACTAAAGTTTCTTTCTTTAATTTAAGAAGCCCTTACAATAGCCATATGGGAAATGCAGCTTCCCACCCACATAACACAAATGGAGAAGTTTATGGACTCCTGGAAAAAGTACTAACTATAAAAAAAGAGTCTGACTGAAATCTATCTGCCATCAAGATTTGAGTCTGTATAACTAATATGAACTTGAATACTTTATAAATAAGAGCATGATTTGAAAATAGCATGTTCTAATTGAATTTATTTTTCTTCATTTGGAAAATTATTGGTTACTGGTGATGTTTAAAATAGGCATAGCTCCCTTTTGCTTTACATTAGCTATCACAGGGAAACTACTGAACAAGCAGTTGGTTGTATAACACTTCTGTATACATCTGAGAGCACCTGTGAGTAGTTTGTGAATGAAATTTTCTTTTCAACTACCAGTGATTTAAATACACATAAATTAAAATGTAAATCTGAATCCATGGTAACCGTAATTCATTTTTTTCCAGTTTGTGTACTCTGGTACTGAATCTCACTTTGGGGAAGCATAAACAGCTAGCATTTCATACATCTATCTATATATATACATATATACACACACACACAAACTATATATGTGTGTTTTTTAAAGGCTTACTTTTAAAAAAGTAATTGTTCAATGGAGAAACATAGTGCCTGCTTATTTCTTATTATTCAATCCAAAAAAAGAAACTTGAGAGATCTGTTGAAAGTTTTCAGTTCCTCCCCCCCCCCAAAAAAAATCTTTTTATAGCTTTTTGTTGACTCTTCCTAATCCATTTTCCCCCAATTTATTCTCCCCTATAGCATCACCATGCTTCCCTTTGTTATAAATTTTCTTTTAAATTCTTAGTACTGTTTAGTCAATATGCGTGATATGGGGGCGGGGGGGGGAGGGGAAGGGCTGATAGCTCCTTTTTAAGAAAGCTTTTTTATTTTTTTATTCCCTTTACACCCCATTGCATTCTTTCCTTTTTTAGAATTGGGAACTCTAAAATGTTGCTTATAATATGCTGGATGTTTGGGATTTCTCTGAAATGATGTTTTGTAACAAAATCAAAATGCTTTACCTCTAATTCTGTCATCTTTTAACATTTCAACTTGCCTTGTTTGCAAATCATAACTATAACATTTTCTTTGATTCTTGTGGTTCTCCCAAGAATATAGAACAAGATTGTTGAAGCCGGTATTACTTCCTAAAACAAATTTTACCTGGATGTCTACACCTTAAGGGTGCCTTAAGGTTCACACAATATCCTTACATCTTTGGAAATCTAGGTTCAAAACTCTTTTTTATAATAATAAATGGAGGTGGGAGGTCTTATAATCTTAGTATCTGGTAACTGTCTCAGGAAAACCCACTGTTTGTCTCAGTGAGCTATGTCTGCTTAAGTGACTACAGAGCAAGAACAGATCCACTACAGCCCCACACTGAGGTACTCTGGTTAAAACACAGCGTGCACAATTTAGGGATCACACAGTGAGGGATTGTAGAGGCGGAAGGGACCTCCAAGGCCATCTAGTCCACCGCCCTCACTTTATTGATGAGGAAACTGAGGCCCAGGGAGGTTCGATGACTTGGCTGAGGTCCCCCAGGTCATCAGCGTCAGAGGCAGGATTTGAAACCAGCTCCTCTGATCGATTCCAGAGCCAGCACTCTTTCCACTGTACCACACTGCCTCCACTTTGACTGAATATATCCTTAACTTCCATGAGAAGCAGTCACACAAGAAAAGTGCTCACATTTTGTGAAAACCCAAGAAAAACAACAGCAGATTTAGCCTCAATAACAGGAAGCACACTGGGATAACTAACCAATATCAAGAAATGCAACCATTTGTTCTGATTGAAAAGCAGATCTTAATTTTATTTACATGAAGCTTAATATTTTATTGAGCAATATAGTTCAGGAAGTTTGCATCTTGAAAACCACCGTGACAATTACAAACTCCCTTTTTACAACCCAGGCTTCAGTTCCCACATTCAGTTACCAAATCTTAGGTTTTTTGTTTTGATTTTAAGTATGAGCCATTTTAGTAACTGGCCCTGTAAGGACAGGAACTTGTGGTGCAATTAACCATTAACTAGAAGAAATCTTAAGTTAGGGTGTTACTAAAGTAGTTTGATAATTTTTATATGAAAGATTCAGTATAATATAAGAAAAAGGGATTTACTCTACTTATTGAACGTCCGTCTAAAGTCTTAAGTGATTATTTTTCTCAAAATGATTTGTAAATAGTTATGAAATCTATAGAATAATAGATAACCCAGAGTAAATAATGGGCTCTATCAGGGTGACATGGAGGCATGCCCTTTTCTTATTGTGAAATGAGAATTGTTCTAATGGTCAGTGAATATATGCATGGAGAATATGTTGTACTCCATCTCATATTTACTGTGTGGTGATCTATTATCTATAATATATACTTAAACTTTTAAATAATTTTTAAAGATTTTTAAAGTTAAAATGTTAACTTTTTCATTGTTAACAATTTAGCTGTCCCTTTAAATGATGTCAATGAAAGGGCGCTAGAGCTCTTACGGTCCACAAACAGGCCTCTTTCTCATCAAACGTATGCTTCCAGAATTTCTTCCAATACATTGCATTTCTAACAGCATACATTGTTTACTATTGTACCAACTTAGGTGAGATGTAAGGACAGGAATACTAATGGAGGTATGTTTTGAGGTAATAATTTAAAAAGGGCTAGAAACTGTTAAAATATGAGCTCAACAAAAATCCTTCTTCCCTTAAGCAAAATAATGGTTCTTATGGGGAGGGAGGTTTAGTCCTTGAAAAACAATAGGAAACCAGAATTGCTTATTATTTTTGTTAACAAATAAAGGTATATAAATATGCAGTGTATAATATGACTTCAAGAAGTATAACACTAATTCACTACAGGAAGTTCCCACTTGATATTTTAAAGAAAGAAAATTCATCAGTACATTCACATTGTTTATGCAAAGTTATCTACATAGACATTTTTTAGAAATCAATTTTAGATATACAGTTTCCCCTAATTAAGACTCATTTGTGGAAGGGTACTACAGCTCTCATTGACATCAGTAAGGTAGCTTTACTAGTTTATTTTCTGCTGCATCTTACAGAAGAGTAAACTTTTTCATATATATGTGTGTGTATATAGATATACATATATATGTGTGTGTATATGTATATATATACACATAGAGAGAGAGTGTGTACATATATTGACTTGTTACACATGTTAAAATTGGTTTTTAAAAGGTGATGTAAATAGTGATTTCCTTAATGAAAAATACGTATTTTGTATTGTTCTAATTCAGAGAAAAAGCCTTTTAATCTCTTTTAAGTTCTGTATAGCTAATGTATAAGTGTAAATATGATCAGATAGGTTTAAATTTTTTTGCATGTATGTATACGGTTGCAAGTCTGGGAAGAATGTATAAAATAAAACTTTTTATTTAAAGTTGTGATTACCTGCTGCATGAAACATGCATGGGGGACCCTGTGCATATGGCGAAATGTCTTAAGTCAAATCAGATGTTCATCAAAAACAACAGTATTCCATTTCAGGACATAACTTTTTTTTTTCTTTTTTTTGCTGTGGTATTTTAGCTTTGTGAAAGAACATGTTTTGAATCCAAGTGTCTAAAAGAATCAAATGAATGACTTTTTCAACATAAAGAACCCACATAACTAAGGTCATCAAATTTTAATTCCATTGAAAACAAAAACAAAATATTGTATCAGGAGTATTCCAATACTAGAAAATAATGGAACATTGTATTACCATTCATGATATAAATTATGAGGTTTACACAACCAATTTTGTTATGATGTGCTCGGTATAACTTGTCATTTTTTATTAGAAATTTAATTTTTTCATGTGATGTCATGAAACTGTGCATACTGCAGTGTGAAGTTTTTTTTGTTTGTTTTTGTTTTTAAATCTTTTGGTGTTTACTTCCTGCAGTGGATTTGAATAAATGAGAAAATGCATTGTCTTGTTTGGAATGACTTTTTATTTTGGTCTTCTTTATCTAGTGCTTGTATTTTACTAATAATATGTATGTAAGTGAAAGGCCTTGAACATGAAAATAAATCTTTAAGGACTTTTTGTGCCCTTCTCAGAAAAAAAAAATGTAAAACTACTAGTCATCAGGTTAGTACAGCCTGTAAGAATGTTAATGAATTTCAAAATTATGATCCTTCATATCCTAAAATTTTGATATTCTACAGCAAATAATCTTTTTAACTCAGTTTATATGTGTGTGTTATTTCTCTTTATTCTGTACCTATTCCTTTTTTTTTTGAAGATACTGTTTTTGAAAAAGCAAAAATGAAATGTTACCTAATTGTTCTAACAAACTTTAAAATCAAGTGAGACAGCCAGTAAAAGACATTTTCGCATCTTTGTGTCCACACAAATAGCCCTAGGATTTGCTGTCCTAGACAGGTATAAACTAGGTGAGATCTAGTTATACACTAAAGTTTGTATTAAGTAAATTTGCATCACCATGTAGCTAGGTGGCACAGTGGAGAGTGTCAGGCCTGGATTCAGGAAGACATCTTCCTGATTTCAAATCTGACACTTCTTAGCTATGTGTTCTGTACCCATTCTTAAAAAGTAATATCTGAAGACAGTTTGTTGGTGTTTTTTTTTGTTTTTTTTTTAGCAATAAACATTGAGATGGTCTTTTCAGCAATGGACCACTAAAATGGATATGTAGGGAGGTATCACAGATCTAGAAGGAACAAGGCAGGCAAAAGAACACACACTATTGTGCTCAGATATCAAAATAAAGCAAATTAATTACAAAAATATTTCAATAAGAAGTTAAAGATCCTGCCATAAAGTTCCACTATTTTATATAGGTATAATTGGACCTGTTTATTTCAGCCAACTTGTCCTTTATTTTTAGCCAAAAAATTTTACCATAAGCACATACAAATTGTATACTTTCCAACAGGACTTCTGCTAGCAGGCATAGATCAATTAATAATTATAACTCAGGCTGAATGTGACTTTCATGTGACTTCTATTCAGGGATTTTGGATTGAGTTCTTCTTTTATTGCATGCCTCCTTTTCAGTATTTCAAAACAACCTCATAGCCTAAGTTGGAATTTTTAG
Organism: Trichosurus vulpecula; assembly: GCF_011100635.1. NCBI lineage: Eukaryota > Metazoa > Chordata > Mammalia > Diprotodontia > Phalangeridae > Trichosurus > Trichosurus vulpecula. The sequence continues at coordinate 383,884,018 of NC_050574.1, forward strand.
CAGTTTTCACATTGTATGTAGCCTGTTGCATTATCATGATATGCTACTTCGCTTAATTTGTGAATATCCAATCAGATACTTAGATAAGCACCTACTCTGTCCAAGGTGTTTTTTTTAAAACTTTAGAACTTTGAAAAGAAATAACCATTTTATAATTTGTGATAGAGGAAAAGAAAGCTGGAAGTAGTATGATACACACTTTAGATTTTGCAGAACAGATTGCAAAGGATTCAGAGGATAGGTAAGAAATAATAACTTGATTCTAGGGGTGGTCACCTGAGGAGTAATTCGTAGTTCCCCAAAATGAAATTCTAAGAACTAAAATTTCCCAAAAGGAGGAAGAAATTACTGTATAACAAAATTAGTGTGTTTGCATAGGAAACTCACCAACCAACTTAAGTTTTTTTGTTTTGTTTAATTTTTCCTTGCAATATTAGGAACATTAATGGTTAAACTTGAAGATCTTTTGTTTTGACGTTTTGCTCTTCCCTAGTACCATGCATATTTCTTTTAGTTTTTTTTTAAACTAGGCTTTATTAAAGAGGTTCCACTATACTTCTCCCTAATCAAGAAGTCACCTAAAATGTGTCATGTATTGTGCCACATTTGGAGAGGGATATTGAGAAACTCAAATGATTCAAGGAGAGATGCAAAAGGAACTGGAGATATTTTCATATGGAGAAGAGATGACATAGGGGACATGATCACTGTCTTCAAATACATATGAGAGGCATATAATAAGAACAATGATTAGATTTCTTCTGCTTGGTGGGCCTCGGAAAGCCAAAATTGTGGTGGAGGGTAGATTATGTTTTAACCCAAGGGCAAAATGCTACCCATTATGATCCAGATATTGAATGGGCTAGGTGCTGGAGTCAGGAAGACTCATCTTCTTGAGTTTTAATCTGACCTCAGATACTAGCTGTTTGACCCTAGGAAAGTCACTTAATCCTCTTTGCCTCAGTTTTCTCATTTGTAAAGTGAGCTGGAAAAGGAAATGGCAAACCACTCCAGTGTCTTTGCCAAGAAGTTCCCAAATGGGGTCGCAGCCTGGCACAGCTAAACAAATTGAAGGGGCTGCCAGTAGGTAGTAACTATCTTGTTTTTGCATGGCACTTAAAAGGGTTTACAAAGTGCTGCCAGGTATGCAACATTTTAGTGGGAGTGAGGTCTCCATCATTGGAGGTTTTTAAGCAGACTCAGGGACTTATTGAGCGTGTTACAGAGAATATTCCCGATTTGGGAATGGACTAGATTTCTGATGTTCCATCCAACTCTTGTCATATTACTGTTTGTTACTAGAGAGGTGCAGTTTTCAAGCATTGGTTCCAGTGCCTGTGTACAGTTTTGAAAGTTACTGAGGACCTCCTATAAGCATTTATGTGAATTTTGTCATGTTGATATTTACTGTTAGAAATCAAAATGTCTTAGTATTATTGTGGAAGTAGTTTTCATTCTATGGACCCCCATGGGCTCCTGGATCACATTTTGAAAAAAACGCTTCTATAGAGAATAAGGTACTGGATTTAGAGTAATAAAGACTGGATTCAAATCCCATCTTAGGATGGAATGGAGAAAGTATTTTCAGCTAAGTTTATCCATTCAATTTATTCAGTTATTCAATTTTATTGCCATTCAATGCTTAACTCCCTTTTTAAAATACTAAACTCCATCCCAAATAATAAGTAACCAATAAAAGCAATTACCATTTTTATAACACTGTGCAGGGCACTATGCTACACACTTTACAACTATTGTTTCATTTGATCCTCAGGGCAATTCTAGTACTACCTGCTGTTATCCCCAAATGGCTTAAGAGGTATCCCAAATTTATTTTTGCCTCTTGTTTCATCGAGCTTGAACCCTAACCAAACTTAAACTTTCTACCCTATCCCTAACTTTGCAGGAAGGATAGCCTCTAAAAGATAAGTAAAAATATTATCTCTTTATATTTTGTTCACTTGTGCTACTAGGCCAAAAATAATTTGAACAAACATTCACCTGAGATCAAATCTGGAACTTGTGAAAGGACCTGCAGACCAGACCCGCTACTTGTGTCATTCTAATTGGAACCCTGGGGCTTGTTGGTTCTACAAATGCCTTCATTAGCTAAATTTTGCTTACTACTATCCTGAATTGTGATTTACGTTACACACAATTACTCATAAGCTTTCCCTTGCTGGACCTGGTCTTTCATTCCTACTTCCCCTGACCTCATTGGAACCTAGAAACGTTTCCTCTATGCCATTAGAAACCCCCCATTCTATTAGGGAATAAGAAGAAGAAATAAACTTCCCTTTTAGTTTAGTGATTCCTTTTGCATAATTTGAATTCAAAGCCGATTTCTTGAAGATACCAAGTCTCTCAAAAGCATCTTAGATTAAGACTGCTGCTTTTATTGCCCTTACTTATTCTTCGGATCAAAAGAAGGACTGCTCTTCACTGATATATTTACAATGCTCTTCTAGTATCACTTCTCCTACTCATGTGTAAAGTTCATACCGTCTGACTTGTATAGCTCTTTTCTTAGAACATTCAGGACCTTCTTCCTTGTTCAGTGACTTTAACCCTCACTCAAAATCATCGCCTTGGACTTTGGGTATACATGACGATGACCTTTCTCATCCCCTCAACTTTAATTCAGATGACCACATTTCCATTCCATGTAGCAGTGGTGGGTATAAACTTTCACCACCCAGAACTTCCCCACATACAATGCCTTAAACTGAAGTTTACCTCCCTGTTCATCTACACTCCCTCACTCCTGAAAATTATATTTCTCCTCACTTAGTCCTTTGAGCCCTCTCTAGTTCTCCTATTTAGCAAATTCATTGCATATTAAATATCTACTTTTAGCAAGGCACTGTTAGGCACTGATGACGCCAATATAAAAATAAAATAACCCTTGGCCTCAAGGACCATGTATTCTACCAGGGAGATAGCAGCTAAAGAAATCAAACATAAAAGAAGCAAGAGAGCAAAGTGTTATGAAAAACTGAAGAGTGAGAAAACCTTGACTGGGAAGACTTCATGGAGGAGGTGGCACCTGAACTGAGCATTGAAGTAAGAATTCTGAGATATAGGTAAGAGGCAGCAGTGCCTTCTGGGTTAGGAAGAGGTAGTGTGGGACAATTTGTGTATGGAGGTGGGAAATACCACGTTTAAAAATAGCTAGTAACTTGGTATGCCTGAACATAGAGAGTATGAAGAGGGTTAGTATGATATGACTGGAAACAAAGGTTGAAGCTACATAGCACAGAACCTTAAATGCCAGGCTAAGGAGCTGTACTTTATCTTACAGGCAATGAGAATCCACTGAAGATTTTTAATCACAGGAAGGATATGTTCGAACCTCTACTTTACTAAGATTATTTTAACAGTTGTGTGGAGAATTCAATAGAGAAGAAATTGATGGCAGAGAAATGAATTAGTTTTGGAGAAATCTAATAAATTACAGTCCCTAATTTCCTAAAAGACTCAGCACATGTGCCGCTTCCTACCAGAAATTTTTGTGGTATACCTCATTATTAATGTTCTCTCCTTTAAATTATCCTGCATATACTTATGTTTATGTATTCAACTCTCCTGCTGTCCCCAACCCACAATGGAATACAAACTTGAGGCTGCTTTTCAATCTGCCTTTTTATCCTCAGAACCTAATACAGTGAGTACTTGCATGCAGTAGGCATTTAATAAGGAAAAGCTTATTGGATTGGATTCAAAGATGAGGTGGTCAGCAATGCAAAATCCAGTAAAAAAAAATCATGAAGGATATGGACTGAGAAAAGACCACTGGATTTAACAAGAGATCATTGAAAACAGTGAAGAAAGCAGTTTCAGTCCGTTGGTAGAGCTGGAAGCCTGATACCAAGGGGTTGAGCAGTGAGGGGATGATTGAACAGCAGAGGCAGAGAGTGTAGATGATTCTAGGGATTTGACAGTAAAAGGGAAGATAGAGTATGGTAGCTTAGCCTCAAATGAAGGTTAAGATTGGGAGAAGTCTGAGCATATTTGTCAGCGCTGGGTAAGGATACAGTTAGTAAGGAGAAATTAAAGATGAAAGAGCAAATGATCAGTGCAATAAGGAGATAGGATCAAGGACACAATTAGGGGTGTTACTCCCTGGGAAGAAAAATTGTGTTCTTGTGATATTGGAATAAAGAAATAGGTGAAGGTGTTGAGGTGTTGAATGGGGGGATGGGGGAGCTCATGATACATGGGCTCAGTTTTCTCAGTCAAGTAGGAATCAAGAATACTGATTATTAAACTAAGACTAAACTAAAACTAAGAGTATTGAAGCGACTTTGGTATAGTGGATTAAGGAAAGTGGATCAGGTATTCATTGCCATAGAAGCTTCACAATCAGAGAATAAAAGTATTTCCATGTAGTGATGAAGGTCCAGTTTGATAATATCAATAAATTATGACCACTATGGCCACATTTGTATGACTTTGTCTAATCACCCTTTCTCTGGAGTAGGATCTTTCCCTGAAAATGTATCAGATAGAGGGAAATTTCATCTGCACATGGGTTTCCCCACACACATTGATATAGTCCAGGGATGTAAATGAAATCAAGTATTTTATTAAGTTGTCAACTACAGACAATGTGCTAAGCTGGGAAAGCTCCCAGCAGTCAATTAGTGAGTTAATAGTATTTATTAAGCATCTACTATGTGCCAGGCACTATGCTAGCACAGTGGGGGGAAAGATATAAAAGGAGACAAACTCTGTTCTAGGAACTCACAATTTAATGGAGATGACAAGCAAACAAATATGTACAAATGAATATACAAGATAGATAGGAAATGATAAGCAGAGGGAAGGCACTATAATTAAGAGGGGTTGGGAAAGGCTTCCTGTAAAACTAGAAGTTTTAGTCAGGACTTGAAGCTAGTAGGAAGATTGAAGAGGGAGAGCATTCCAGGTTGGGGTTTGGGGGTGGGGGAGAAAGGCAATACCCAGAGCTGAGAGATGGAGTGTCTTGTTAGTGAAACAGCAAGGAGGTCACTGGATTGAAGAGTATATGGCAGGGAGTAAGATGTAAGAGAACTAGAAATAGAGTGGAATAGGTTATGAAGGGTTTTTAATGCCAAATAAAGGATTTTGTAATTGATTTTGAAGGCTATGGGGAAGCTACTAGAATTCACTGAGTGAGGTAGATGGCATGGTTGGACATACACTTTAGGAAAATCACTGTAGTGGCCAAATGGAGGCTGTATTGAGTGGGGAGAGACTTGTAGTAGGTAAGCCTACCTAGAGAGATTGTAGATGTCAATGATAACACCTAAGTTTGAGCATGGGAAACTGAGGATGGTGGTGCCCTCAACAGTAATAGTTTGGAAGTGGGGAGGGTTTAGGGAGAAAGAATGCATTCAGTTTTGGACATGTTGATTTTGAGATGTCTACACAACTTTCAATTCAAGATTTCTGAAGGTAAGTGGAAATGCAAGACTGGAATTGAGTGGAGAAATGAGGACAAGATAGGTAGATTTGAGAATCCTCAGCAGAGAAATAATTTTAAATAAATAAGAGCTAATGAGATCACCAAGTGAGGTTGTATAGAAGGAGAAGAAAAGAGGACCCAAGACAGATCTCTATGGGTTACCTGCACTTAATGGGCATGATATGGATGAGGATCCAGCAAAGGAAGCTGAGGAACAGTCTGAGAGGTAGGAATAGAATCAAGAAAAAGTAGTCTCCTGAATATTTGAAGAGAAGAGCCAAAGCCTACAGAGAGCTCAATAAGAATGAGGATTGAGAAAAGGATTGGATTTGGCAATTAGGAAATCACTGGGAATTTTGAAGACAGAAGTTTGGGTGGAATAAGGTCAGAAGCTTGATTGTAGGGTGGAATAAAAGTGAAAGGAGAGAAAATGAAGACACCTATTGTAGATGGCCTTTTCAAAATGTTTAGCACAAAAAGCAGCAGAGATATAGGACAATAGTTAATGGAAATAAAAGAATCAAGTGAGTATTTTCTGAGGATGGGGGAGATATGAATGTGCAGGCAGTAGGGAAGCAACTAGTAGGGAGAGACTGAAGATAGGTGAAAGTAAGAATGATAGAGGGGGCAATCTGTTGGAAAAGGGTGTAGGATGGGATTCCCTGTACAGGTAAAGGGGTTTGCCTTGATAAGGATTAGGACCATCTGTGAAATAGAAGTGGAGGAGATAGTGGCAAAAGACAATGGAGTGATACAAGGTTAGAAAGAGTGGAGAAGAAGGATCTCATGGTGAGTGGACTTTTTTAGTAAAATATGAGGCAAAGATCTCAGCTAAGAGAATTGTTTTCTCCACTTTCATTCAGCAACGTGTGTAAAAGCAAAGGCAGTGGATAGTGGGATTGATCCAAGGCTAAGGTTTGGCAAGGGGGTGCAATTGACAATGTAAGGGACCCTGGACCTCAAGAGAAGAGGATTAGTGTAGAGCTGAACTAGTTCACCAACAGATCAAGATGAGGAAAGTGACTAGTGCAAGGGAAGATGGCCTGAGAGAGAACTGAGAGGTCAGAATAGATTTTGGTAAGGGAAGACATTGGGAAAAGTGCAAAGCAAATAGTTTGTGGTCAGATAAGAGGATTTGGGGGATTTTTTAATATGGAGGCCATCCATTTGTTGGTGATGGCAAGATCAAGATTATGACTATCTGTGTGGGACTGAGGTGGGATGGAAGAGTAGATTATGGGAAGTGAGTAGGTTGAGGAACTGAAAGTTTAGGAGGTCTGAGTGGGGGATCATTATGTTTGTTGAAGTTGAGAAGAGAGAAAAACTACTGAACTCATTGAGCAAGGAAGGAGAATGACCTGGAGGTTTATAGACAATAGCCACTAGGGTCTTAGTTGGGTGGAAGACATGGATTGTTCGGATCTGAAATGAGGAAAGATTATTGAATGATGGAAATAGGGGGAGAACTTGGAAGTGATAATGGGGAGCAAGGAATAGTCCACCTTCCCTGCCAGTGAACATAGGGGAATTAGTGGAGGAGCATACAGTACTGGAAAGAGTGGCCAGGGAGCCTGTGTCATTGGAAGGAAGCCAGGACTCAGTGATTGCTAGAAGATAAATGGAGAGAGGAAAGGATTTAAGATGAAGTCAATTTTTTTGGCCTATGAAATAGGCAATCTAGAGGACCTAGTGGAAAGGGGTAGGTAGCATTTGGATGGGACTTTGAGGTGGGAAAGATTAGAGGGATGGGAATAATGAATTAGATGATGGGGGATAGAGAATGGGGTTTGAACAATGACCTACAGGGATTCATAATCACTGGGATGTGTAGAGTATGACCAGGTTATGTTAATCATTGAGTGGAAGGCACCACTCCTCTTCATTTACAACATGAGATGAAAGGATCACAGTCAGATGGGAGACCCTGTTTCACTTTTCTTGCATCTGAAGTTTGGAGATTAGTCAGAGGACAGCATGCCAAGCTATGGAAGTCCTGGGATCATGGGGAAGATCAGTCCTCTTTACACACAGAGGCTCTCTTCATCACAGGAAATTGGAGATCAGGCTGGCAGATGCATCAGGAGGTGAAAGTTGCCTTGTGCTGGTGCAGATGAAAGTCTAGCCTAAACCCATGCTGCTTTCCCTTAGAGTACACTGCAACAGTAAATGGAAGGCTAGATGTCAAGTGGAAATTCTCTCTTCTCCCTTGAAGCTGCCCCAGAGGTAGAAGTCTTGCACCAAGTAAGTGGAAGTTACCTTCAATTAGCAGGTTAAGGGTAGGATAGGGATCAAGGCACCAAAGAGGAGAGCACAGTGCAGGGATTAAGATGGCAACCAGATGGAGTAGTCAGTGCACAGTGATGACTGGGAAAGATCTGAGGAGTGAAGGGATTAGAGGTCACAGTGAAGAACAGGATTAGGGGTTTCTAGACAAGGAGAGGTGGAATGGTAGACTGTGATCAGATAAATGTATTTTGTTTAGTTTGGTTTTTTTTAAGTGTCAGCCAAGTACCAGGCACCATGTTAAGCTGAGGATACAAAGAAATACAAAAACAAAAAACAACAACAAAAGAAAAAGTCCTTGCTTTTGAGATTATAATCTAATGAGGGAGACAACATAGAAATAACTGTGCACAAACAAGCTAAGCACCATATAAAAAAGAAATAACCAACAAAGGGAAGGCACTTGTATTAACAGAAGGGAGGCTCCTGTAGAAGATAACATTTTAGTTATGACTTGAAGGAAACCTGGGAAGTCAGGAGGTAGAGATGCATAGGGGACAATCAGTGAAAATGCCCAGAGAAGGGAGATGGGGTGTCTTGTTCACAAAACGGCAAAGAGACCAATGTCCCTCTACCATCTGGTCCCCAACTTGCCCCAATGCTAGCAAACTCTATCATATCTAAGACCCCTTGTAGTTCTTAAGTCCTTTGGTCCTGTTCGCCATCACTTCTAGATAAAGTAGAATTCTAGTAGCTAATGTCTCAGATACCAGTGCCTATGCATGCTTCTCTATTTGTGGTACTTGGCCTCAATAATACTACAGTGTAATATCCTGGCTTTATTGCCTTAATACCAAGGATAGATTAATGAATGAGGCTTTACTATGTGATCCACAAGAAAATTACATTTCCACAAGACCAAAAGACCCACTTTAGGGCCAATAGTATAAGTCCTTCAAGAAGACATGGAGACACACAAGGATGGAGTCAGTTAGAAACACTAGATTTCAATCTGTGGATATTGCGTTAAGTAGACCAAGACTTAAATCCATGCTAGAAAGTAGGCAAAGAAAGGGTGTGTGAGAGAGGAATGGGGGATATCTGTTGACAGTAACCAGTGATAAGAAAACCACCCCTCTGGTAATTTTTAGTGCACATTGCCATATGTACTCATTGGGCAGCCTTCCCAGTTATCCAGCACAACTGATTTGCAACATTCTGCTGGATTGACACAGCTCAGGCGTCCTTTCTGAAACACTAGAATTTAGAACAGTATAGACCTAAGGCCAGTTTTCTCACCATAGAGTCTTTGCTCACGATAGTTCTCTTTGGAATGCCCTCCATCTACATCTCTACCTGTAAAAAATACTGAATGATTTTCAAGACAAAATTCCAAAGACATTTATTTCTTCCTCAAAGATTTTCCTGATTTTCTAAGCTAATATGAAATCTTGCCATTTTTGAGGAACCCTTAATGAATCCATCTTAATTTACCTTATGCTAAAGTTATTCATGCATTTAACTCAATTGTGTCCCTTCTTCATTCCCCTCCCCACTTCCTGGAGAGCAGGATAGATCTTCCTCAATATTATATTCTTCCTACAGCCTACTATTCCACAGTGCCTTGTATATATCAGTTTCTTAAGAGATATTTGTTGGATGAAATTGAATTTTATGTCATGTCCTAAATCTTAAGAATGGAGACACATGAGTTAGAAGATTGATTTTTTTGACTAAAATTGCAACCGTAAAGCTAATTCAAGGACAGAATTATGAGATCCTATTATTATTATCATTTAAAAATTAAACTTTCCCTTTCCATCTTTTTTTAAGACTATGCTCTAACTTCAACGAAGTTGAAGACTGGGCACATGAAGATATAAACCTCTCTGGTAGGAAGAAAGGGCAAAGGAAAGTTTAGTTTGTAGACATAATCTTTAAAAGCAGCATTAAATCATTAGCATTTGGAGATAGAAATTGAAGCAGAGCAGAAAAAGCTCAGAGAAGAAGAGTGGCTAGGTTCAAACTTGCTCTCAGTTAATCATTTCATTTGTACAGATGATAAAAAGCAGGAAATACATATTAGAGTAACCTTTTAAAAGTGAATTCAGGAGGAAGCTAAAATGGACTACAGTGATAATCACTGCCACTTTCAATAGCAATGTGAGGATATTATGAGTTCAAAGAAACATTTTTGATATTATTTTACTTGACTCATTCATTAGTTTACAACAGCTAATTTTATTCTCTGTTTTTCTTACAGGAATGAGAAGGGTTATAAAAATTCTTACTGTTTGATATTTATACAACCAGATAAATTTATACATTGTAGAGTATTTAATATCAAATATGGCTAATTTCTAGACACAAAAGAAGATGATAAAAATTGTAGATTTTAATCTTATCCCACCAGACCCTTGTAATATATTGTGACATTAAATTTTGAACTTGGAAATTATTTTTATAATAACAGTAAGTTTTATTTTAGCTTTATTGATGTACTTTGTTTTTATATCATAAACATTTACAGATTTCTCTCAACTGTGGAAAGATCTCTTGTAACAAAGTAAAACAATTAAGCAAAACAAATTTGATGCAGTTATCTCTTCTGAAAGTGTAAGCAGTATTTCACATCTCCTCTCTCCCTACCTCTTGATTTGAAAAAACAGAAACTAATCTATTTTCTGTCTTTCCCATCATCCACACCATTGGGAAAAAAGAAAATCTCTTGTAATAAATATGCATTAAGTTGATAAAAACCAAATCCTCTTCTTGGCTACACATACGCATACATACACACATACATACATACCACATACATGTCTCACTCTGCACCCTAAATATTTTACCTTTGTATAATGGATAGCATGTTTTATCATCAGTCCTCTGAATCATGAATGAGCCTTGTGTTGATCATAGTTCTTATGGGTTTCAAATTTGCTTTTATACTGTTGTTATATGTAGATATAGCTATTGTCAGTAATCTGTATATAGCTACTTGCATGTGGTCTGACCCATTAGAATGTTAGCCCTTGATGGCAGGGATCATGATTTTATATTTATTTATATCTTCATTGCTTAAAAATTCATGGCACAGAGTGAGAACTCCACAAATGTTTTTTGATCATGATAATGATGATGGGTTTAACTGAGGTGGTGATAATTGGCAAAACAGAAGACCACCTTCTCTGAGAAACTGTATCTCCATGGACTGCGTCATACCCAGGAGAAGAATATACTTGGATGGCACAGAGATAAATGAAATCCTAAGCAACGAGTTAGTTGAAGAACAAATTAGAGAAACAATCAATTGCTATCTCAGAGACATTGTTAATGTTGAAATAATACATCAAAAAGAAGATACTTGTAATTGGCCCTTTGGGCTACCTGTAACTGTGACAAAGTATAATCACTTCACGCTTCTCCAAAGATTATTAATATATCTAGTGCTTTGGATGATTTCAAAAAGTTATAATTAGTGTGAGCCAGTTAACAATAACATAACAACATATGTGACAAAGTCATCAAAAAAAGCCAGTGAGGACAATGCAAAATGGAGCTTGTTGATAAATATGCTGATAGTGATTATGTCATGTGGACTATATAGCTAAGTATGTATGTATGACTATGTATTGATATAACCTATTATTTTATGTTATAGAAAATGTGAGAGTTTTTTGTTTGGGATTCATTCTTCTTGTGGCTGAAGGGAACAAACCAATGACCAATAAAGTAATGACTTCCCCATAAAAAAAGGGAAGTCCTATTTGAAATAGCTGCAAAATGCATAAAATATCTGAGAGTTGATCTACCAAAGCACACTCAATACTTACATACATATAAGTACAAAACCTGTCTTAAAAACAAAAGAAATTTACACAGCTGGAGAAATATTCAATGTTCATGGCTGGGACATTCCAATGTAGTAGTAGTAGCAGTAGCACTAGCAGCAGCAGCAACAACAACAAGAACAACAACAACAATATTAATAATACCAGAATTTAGGTATTTGGTGCTATACCAACCAACAGGATAGTTTATAGAGCTATGCTAAACAAATAAAATTCATTTGACAGAACAAAAGATCAAGAATATCATTGGAAATAATGAGAAAATGGTAGAAATAAAAACACTTCCATGTCTCCAACCATATTATTAAGCAACAATCATTTAAAAACCACTTAATACAAATTAAAATAAGATAATATATAAGTGGAACGGACTGATCAAGAAAGAATCAGACATAACTGAACTCATTAGCTAAGATATCATTTTAGTTCAATAAACTAAAAACCTTAAATTGCCTGAAAAAGAAATCCTTGTTAGTGAAGAACTGTTAGGAAAACTGGAAAGCAATCTGTAGAAATTAGTTTTAGAGCAACATATTATACCATATTCTAACTATTCAAAATGGGTTCATGACTTGAATGTTAAAAATCATGCCGCAAAACAGAAGGAAAACATCAGATATTTTTCAAAAATATTGATAGAGGGTAATTCTTAACCTAAGATGGGATAGAGACAATTATAAAAGACAGAAGATTTTGATTTCTTAAAATTGAAAACCTTTTCCATTAGCAAATTTGATGCAATTAGGATAAGAAGGAAAGAGATCAACTAAGAAAAAAACCAAACTTTATAACATGTATCTCTGATATTGGTATAGTATTCAAATATATACATAATAAATATGTAAGGCCAAAAGCCATTATCCAAAGACAAATTGTCAAAAGATATTAATAGAGTTTTCAAAAGAATTTTGAACTATTAACCATATGAAAGGATGCTCCAAATCACTAATAATAAGAGACATGCACATCTGAACAACCCACAGCTTTGCCTCACTTCTAGAAAATTGGTAAAGATGAGAAAAATCAATATTGGGGATGTTATGGAAAGAAGGGCATACTAGTGCATTGCTAGTAGAGCTATGCCATTCTGGAAAACAATTTGAAATTATGTAAGAAAAGAGTTACTAAAATGTCCATATCCTTTGACATGGAGATTACACTACATAGCACATACCCCAAGGAAGTTAGTAATAAAAGAGCAAACCCCACATGCAGCAACTAGGTGGTGTAATGGATACAGCACTGGACCTGGAGTCAGGAAGACTCATCTACTTGAGTCCAAATCTAGCCTCAGACACTTGTTAGCTTTCTGATCCTGGGCAAGTCACTTAACCCTGTTTTCTTTAGTTTCCTCATCTATTAAATGAATTGGAGAAGGAAATGGCAAACCACTCCAGTATCTTTGCCTGGAAAACCCCAAATAGGATCAAAAAGAGTCAGCCATGACTGAACAACAACACGTACAACAAAATATAGCATGCTTTTTATGATGGAAAAGAGCTGGTAACGAAGTAGATGTTTATGGATTGACTAAACAAGTTGTGGTACATGAATGTAATGGAATATTACTATGCTATATGACACAGTGCATATGATGAACACAGTGAAGCATGGGAAGGTATATGAACTGATGCAAAGTGAAGTAAGCAGAATCAGGAGAACGATATACACAGTGACTACAGAGGTGTAAATGGAAATACAAACAACAACAACAAAACCACACTGAAGGTTACAAAATCATAATGACCAACCTTGGCACTATATGAGAGACATAAGAAGTTACATTCTTCCCCCTGTTTCTTTGGAGTCATGGATATGGATCACTACAAGTAATGGCAGACTATAAAGATAGATGTATATATATATATATATATGTGTATATACATATATATATGTATATATATATATATACACATATTCACATGACAGATTTATATATATATATACATATATATATATATAGTAATGGCAGACTATAAAGATAGATGTATATATATATATGTATATACATATATATATGTATATATATATACACATATTCACATGACAGATTTGTATCTTATATAATATATACTATAAAGATTATATATTTATATGTAATATATACATGCCTATGTGATACATAATATACATATACATATGTTAGTTGGTTTTGCAGAATTTTTTTCTTCCTCATTTACTTTATTTATTGTAAGTGATAGCTGTCTGAGAGGAGGTGGAGGGAAAGGATACAGAGGAAATATATGTGATGCAAGAACAAAAGATAATAAAAATTATTTAAAATTAAAAAGTAAATTATTTTGATGATTCAAAGTTCTAAGACTTTTATTCACTTGGTTCATTTAAGAAGTTAAAAATTGGTAGAAGTGGGGGCAGGGAGGCGGCGCAATGAGTAGAGCACTGGCCCTGGAGTTGGGAGGAGCTGAGTTCAAATCTGGCCTCAGACACTTGACACACTTACTAGCTCTGTGACCTTGGGCAAGTCACTTAACCCCAATTGCCCTGCCTTCCCCCCCCCCCAAAAAAAACAAACAGAAACAAAAATTGGTAGAAGTGTACATAAAAGAATCATTAGAAAATATTCCCTTCAGTATTCTCTGAATTCTCAGACACTGCAGACATCAATAAGGTAAGTAGCATGACTAGAACTCTTTCAGGGCACCTAGATGGCCTTTCATAAATATCCAATGACAACAATCTACCAGAACATATGCAATCTAAAGTAGAAGTAACTAAAAACCACCTCATTGCTGGAGAAAATTTTTAAAAATGATCTTCTGATTTAGGACTACAATCAATTAAAATTTACTTAAATATAACAATTTTGGTTAGAGTAAGAAAGGCTAGCCCTCTATGATGTATCATCTTCAATTTTATCGATAATAAAATCAAATAAACTGGTTGGAGTCAAGTACTACTTTGTCTTGCAGGCATATCCTTAATACCAAGGATGGAAAAATTAGCAATCAAAAACAATAATCTCTCTCCTTCCCCTTCTGTCTTCTCCCATTAAAATATAAATTCTTTGAGTCCAAGAACTCTCTTTCTTATTGCTCATATTTGTGGCCTTAGTATATAGTCGTTAGTTAATAAATACATATTGCCTGCCAGCCTTCCATCGATTTCTGTCCCCTGGACTTCCAGCAAGGACATAGAGCAGAATTCTCCCATTTCCTCCTACCCTTTGTGGCAATGTAAATTTATAGTAGAAGCACATGGCAGTCTAAGACTGGCTCTCAAGTCCCTGGTTGCTCTCTTCTGTTTTTTATTTTATTTTCTTAACATAGGTCAGTGATTAGTGAAACTGAGAAATGGATATTTTCAGCCTTGGTAGTTTTGGGTCAAGAGGGCCTGAATTTGGGATTCAGACATCTGTCAATCCAAAGGAAGAGGATTTCTTTAAGAGCCCACTTCCTGGAGGAAAATAACTGGATTTTCTCATAGCTGGACTATTAATTCAATTAATCACCGAGCATTTACCAAATATCTATGATATGCAAATAGTACTAGGGATGCTAAGTACTAGGGATATGAAGACCAAAGTGAAACAGTCTCTGCCCTCAGAAAACTTGTGCTCAATCGAATGATACAATATGCAAAAGATCTACAAAATAAATATAAGGTAATTTGGAAGAAAAGGGAACTAGCAACTGAGGAGATCACAGAAAGGCTTCATGTAGAGGGTGACTCTTGAGCTGAGAGATTGTAAGAGGGTCTAAAAAAACCATAGCTTGGCTCATCAGGGAATCTAGACCTTGTGAGTTACTCAGACAGTGAAGGTCTGAAGTGGATGCAGAGTGACTGTTTAGCTGTCCCAAAAGTTGACTTTATTTCCTTGGGAGAGTATAAACTGGTATATTAGGCTTTTTGAGATATTTATATCTTCTGTATCTGTTGGTACACAATTGTCATTCCGTCTTATATATTTTATGTGTATAAAGGCTATTTTATACCTGACATCTATATTTTACGTATAGCACCTGGGTGTAGGGGTGTTCAGGGAAGACCTCTGGTAGGAGGGCTGCTTTCCTCCTTTGGAGTCCACTTGATTCACCCAACTCTCACCTGTGGCTCCAAGAAGCTGTAGCATGCATTTTGGCAGATGGGCTAAATCAGGGTAATGGGGCCTCAAACCCCAAGTATGTGAAGACTTTCCCCAGCAGAATGGGAGGGTGAAAACAATTTATTCTAATGGCCATGAAGGTAACTGAAGCAGAGTCTGTGAAGCACTTAGAGCTTGGTTAAGCAGGGTGATGTACTACATCCTAAGCCATCCATCACCAGTCATCCTGACTTTTGTTTTGCCACTGGACCCAGATGACTTTGAAAGAGAGAATGGGGTGTACAACTTTGCACAGTTCTGCCTCACTTAAAGTCCATTTATGCATAAATCAAAAGACATAACCCATAACATTTTACCATTTTTACCTACCTCAAAGTCCTGTGGCAATTGGCAAGTTAAAAAGCAGCAAGTATGAATACACTGGGCGTTGTAGTCACAACCCTGCACACAGGCAGCCCAGGTCATAGGGGCTTACTCTCATTAAACTGAAGCAGCAGTGGGATTCAGCAGCCCCCTGGGTGTCTGAGCAGCCTTTTTTAAGAACCCCAGTGCTCACCTCTTGGCATGAAGAAATGCAATAGAAAAGGTGCCCTAAGAATTATCTGCTTCACTCAACCCTGGCCTGCTTACCACAACAGATGGAGATCCCAACCTGCAGTTGAAACACAAAGAAATGTACAAAAACTTTTGCAAAGCTGATTCCACTCACAATTGGCACATGGAATGTATGCATATTTATAGACAACATGAAAGACAAACAGTTCTTGTTGCAAGAGAACTCAATGAGTATTACATCCAAATAGTGAAGCAAGCATCTTGAGTGAAGCAAGGCTAGCAAAGGGAGCCCAGTTTACCAAAGTTGGAGCTGGATATATATTTTTGTTTTTTTTTTCTTCTGTCATGGCTGCAGTGATGAGGAGCATTGTAAAGCTGGTATAGGTTTTGCAATCAAAATTAGCTTGTATCCCTCCCAAAAAGGAGTAAGCAGACTCATGACAGTACAATTGCCACTTACAGGAAAGTACCACACCACCATCATCAGTGCCTATGTTCCCATTATGACGAACCCTGATGAGGTAAAAGAAAAATTTTATGAAGACCTGGAGATCCTCATCATCATTGTGCCAGAAGACAACAAATTTGCAATTCTAGGTGCCTTTAATGCCAGAGTATGCCCAGAATATCAGACATAGCAGGGAATTCTTGGGAGGAATTGAGTCAGATGCAGCAATAGCAATGGTCTCTTACTACTGGAGACTTTGGTGTCTAATGATGTTCTCATCAAAAACACTGTCTTTTGTTTACCTAAACACAATAAAACTTTGTGGATACATGCTTGCAGCAAACATTGGCATTTAATATAGACTATGGCATTGTAAGGAGAAGAGACAGGATGTGAGAGTAATGAAGGTGATGTGTGGCACAGAGTGCTGGACTGATAATAGACTTATCCTCTCCTAACTAAACATTTACATTCAACAAAAGCAGCAGCCCTAAGGCAAGAACACTACCAGCAGACATTGTCAACAGATTACAGTGCTTCTCCCAGTGTGAACAATAGGAACTAACTTGGAGGGAAAGCTGAGTCAACACATGGTTGCAATAGTGGAGCAAAAAATGAGTGGTCAGCTTTCAGAGATTTGCTGTACAATACTGCATTTACTCATCTGGGTCAGAACACTTTCAAACATCAAGACTGGTTTGACAAAAATGATGGGGAAGAACAAGAATTCCACAGCAGGATAGTTCATCTGTCTCTAAGAAGGCAACATTTAACTCTATCAAAAGTAAAGTGCAAGCAAAGCTTAGAGAGATGCAGGATTCTTGACTTAGTAAGAAGGCAGATGAAATTTAGTTTTATGCTGATGGTAACAACCCAAAGCACTTTTTATGATGCTCTGTGGAATGGTCAACATGGTGTTTTCTGCCCAACAACTCCAAGAGAAACGCCACAAGCAGAACAAAAGTCTGTATACATTGTTCATTGATTTGTGATGGCTTGTGGAAAATCATGGCAAAATTTTATTGCCTGCAGAAGTTCATCAGTATTGTATGTCACTTTCATGATGGCATGCTTGCCCAGGTTCTGGATAACGGACAATATTCTCATGCTTTCTCTGTCATCAGTGGAGCGAAGAAGGTCTATGTGCTTGCTCCCATGCTTTTTAGCATAATGATGTTTTCAGTGATGTTGTGGGATGCCTTCAACAAGGACAAAAATGGCATCAAGTTCAGCTACTACACTGAAAGCAAATTATTTAACTTGAAAAGGCTACAAACCAAGACTAAAGTGGAAGGAAAGTGGGTGAATGACTTTTTGTTTCCATATTATTGTGCATTCAATGCAGCCTCTGAGGCTGAGATGCAACAAAGTATGGATTGATTGCTGCTTGTGCTAATTTTGCCCAAAGATTAACACCGAGAAAACAGGATCTCCACCAGCCTGCATCACACCATCCATATGTAGAACTATCAGTCACAGTAGATGGAGAAATTTTGAATGCTGTGGAAAAGTTCACTTACCTTGGCAGCATACTTTCCAGGGATGTACATATAGATGTTGAGGTTGACGAACACATTACCAAAGCTAGTTCAGTGTTTGGGAAGAATCTGAAAGAAAATGTGGGAGAAAAGACTGCTTAACAAACTGAAGTATGCTGGCCTCAATGTTGTACGCCTATGAAACCTGGACAGTATACCAGCCCCTTGCCAGGAAACTGAATCGCTTCCATTTGAATTGTCTTAGGAAGATTCTGAAGGTCAACTGGCAAGATAAGGTGCTAAATACTAAATATAACTGTATGCTGAAGTTCTTCTTCAAGCTGAACTTCTAAGCATTCAAACTCAACAGGAGAGAGCACAACTTTGAAGGGCTGTCCATGTTGCTTGAATGCCAAATATACATTTGCCTAAAAGATTGTTTTATGGAGAATTCACACAAGACAAGCACAGACCTGGACATCAGAAAAACAATACAAGAGCACTCTTAAGGTCTCTCTGAAGAACTTTGGAATCATTTGTGAGGCATGGGAGACACTGACACAGAACTGTCCAGCATGGCATGCCTGCTTCAAAGAAGACACTGTGTTCTATGAGCAAAGAAGAATTGCAGTAGCTCAAAGGAAATGTGAGATGTGCAAATTTGAGACATCTCCACTCCAAATGTTCATAGGGACTATTTATGCCTGACTTGTGGTAGAGCCTTTTGAGCTCATTTTGATCTGATGAGCCAAAGGTTGGACATACTGTACCTTGACCACAACATGGTGATGTCATTTTGGTCCTCTTCAAGAATGAAGGTCAACAACCAACTAACATAGAACATCTTTTCTAGAGGGGAAGTTGTTATCAACATTTTGAAGAGAACTTAGACATAATTCATATTAAAGCTCTGTTTTTAGAAAATTCTCTGTAGTTACTCATGGATGAGGGCAAAGCCAGAGAGTTAAGAAACCTAATCTTTCTAGTGGTATCAGTCTTCTAAGGATGGACTTGCTCCTGTACTTGTCCCTGTAAGTACAGTTACCCTTGGAGGTCCTGGAGGATTGGGTACATCCTTTCTAATTCCCCCCCCCTTTTATTATCATGTCCTTGATAAACATCAATGAACATGAATATGCAAAGTACAGAAAAGAGGACTCTGCTATCCTATGAATCTCTACTACATGCAGCTTTTTAAAAGTGTATTTCAAATTTACCATCATAGTTTAATACTGCCATACTTATATCTGTCTAAACTTTCTAAAGTTCTAAACTTCCTTTTTCCTTAAATTTTAATGATTCACTGATGTTTTTCTTTTTTTAATATCACTAACCAGCCACTACTCCCCATAACACTTAGCCTACTAAAGGTATAATCAGGCAAAACAAAACTGCACATTTCCTGTAAGCTAATAGGAAGCTTCAATTACTCTTTGAATCTTAGACTTTTAGATGAGTTACATTTTTAGGGTGGCTTCCTTATCTTGTAAGGAAAAACTTGCCTGCATAAAATAGATATTGCACCTATGATACGCTGCCCTTTAGTGACAGTATTCGAAAGGTTTCCTGAGTGCTGCTGAACCAAATTAAAATGTAATTGGGAAATGATTAACAACATAAATGAAAATACAACACAGATAATATTAATTTGTGGTTTCATCAGTCAATATGCAGCCCACAGAAATCCATTTCTATTTGAATTTAACAGTTCTGTTCTAAAATGACCTTACACCAATTAAAATCTATTATTGGACTACCCATACAAACCCATACCTCTTCTGTGAGAGTTTCCCTTTCTTCTAAGGAGGCTGGAAAGTTATAATAGATGAAGGGGACAAAGATAAGATTGTGGAGTAACATAAATCTATTTGAACTATCCCAAATTCCCCTCCAAACAACTTTAAAATAATGCTTCAAATTGAATTCTGGAATGGCAGAACCAACAAAAGGTCAGTATGAAACAATTCCCAGGACAACTTTGGAGGTCACCAGGAAAGATCTGTCTCACCAGAGTGATGGTCAGTCCTGGAGCCCATGCAATACAGACCTGTACATCACAGGCCCCATGGGGTGCCAGCAGCAGGCCTTGGAGGCTGCTGCATGAGTAACAGCATCAGCTTCAGGAGCTCTCAACTCATACATGGTGAGGGGGTCTGACAAGTGGTCAGAAGGAGGTTACAGGAAACCCTTTGCTGGCATTGGGTGTAGGCCCCTGTTGAATTGCCCATATATAATTCTAGGTCACAGATGAATAAGAGCATTAGCACTTGTGGCCATGGAGGTGCAGAAGTTCTAGGGTGGAAAGGAGTGCTTGTGGTCACTCATGGGAGAGTGGGGCTTCGTCTCAGGTCCAGGGCAGAAAGGAGCACTATCACTTGCCCAAGTTTCATTTACGGAGCCAGAAAGAGTGAGAGCGGTTGGGGGTGGGGGTGGGGGGGGGAAGAGGGACCTTGGTTGCTGTTAGGAGTGCTCATGAAGGCTTGCAAGACAGAGCACAGGCCAGGATAGTAGTGACCACACCTCTCCTTAGATCATACCACTTTGGAAGAACAAAAAACTTTGAGAACTCCCCCCTCCACCCCAACTAGTTCTGAAAACAGCAGCACAAAAAGCCTGAAACTTGGGACAGTTCCCACTCTACCCCAGTAGCAGAGCCAAACTTTAATATAATGTTAAAAGTCAAGAAACAGGCTGGAAAAATGAGCAAACACAACAAAAAAGAACCTGACCATAGAAAGTTACTATTGAGACGGGGAAGATCAAGACACAAACCCAGAGGACAATGAAATCAAAGCAGCTACATGCAAAACCTAAAAAGAAAATATGAGTTGGACACAAGCCCAAAAAGAATTCCTAGATGAACTCAAAAAGGATTTTTAAAATCAGACAGGTAGAGGAAAACTTGAGAAAAGAAATGAGTGTTGCAAGAAAATTATGAAGAGAAAGCTTGGTAAAAGAGGCACTCACACAAACAAAAAGGCTAAAAAAAATAACAAATTAAAAATGAAAGTTGGCCAAATGGTAAAAGAGGCACAAAAATCAATTAGAGAGAAGAATTCCTTAAAAAGCAGCAGAAGAAAATAATTCCTTAAAAATTAGAATTGGGTAAGTGGAAGCTAATAATTTAACTGGCAATAAAACTACTAGTGGGGGAACTGAACTTTCTCCTCTCAGAACTAGATAAATATAATAAAAATAAATAAATAAGAAAGAAGTTAAGGAGATGAATAGAATTTTAGAAAAATTAGATGTGATAGACCTCTGGAGAAAATTTAATGGGAAAAGAAGAGAGTACATCTTCTCAGCTGTACATGGCACCTTCAGAAAAAATTGACCATGTGTTAGCACCTAAAAAACTCACAACTAACAGCAGAAAAGCAGAAATATTAAATGCATGCTTTCCAGATCATAATGCAATAAAAATTACATTTAATATAGGGTCATGGAAGCATAGATTAAAAATTAATTGGAAACTAAATCATCCATCTTTAAGAATGGGTCAAAGAATAAATAAGAGAAACAATCAATAATTTCATTGAAGAGAATGACATCAATGAGACAATATGCCAAAATTTATGAGATGCAGGCAAACTTACATGAAAATTTATATCACTAAATGCTTACCTCTGTAAAATAGAGAAAGAGCAGATTGATGAACTGGGCATGCAACTAAAAAAACTAGAAAAGGAACAAATTAAAAATCCCCAATTGAACACTAAATGGGAAATCCTGAAAATCAAAAGGAGGATTAATAAAATTGAAAATAATAAAACCATTGAACTAATAAATAAAAGTAGGAGCTGGTTTTATGGGGGCAGGGACAAATAAAGTAAATAAACCTTTGGTTATTTTGATTTGAAAAAAGAAAGAAAACCAAATTACCAGTATAAAAAATGAAAAGAGTCAATTCACAACTAAAGAAGTTAAAGCAATTATTAGGAGCTATTTTGTTCACTTATATACCAATACATCTAAACAGCCCAAGTGAAGTGGATGAATATTTGTGAAAATATAAATTGCCTAGATTAGCAGAAGAGGAAATAAAATATGTAAAAATCTTATCACAGAAAAAATTGTACAAGGCATAAATGTCCTCACCAAGGAAAAAATCCCCAGAAACAGATGGATTCCCAAGTAAATTCGACCAAACATTTAAAGAACAATTCTAATACTATATAAATTATTTGAAAAAATAAGCAAGGGCATTCTATCAAATTCCTTCTGTGACATAAATATGGTACTGATACCTAAGGTAGAAAGAGCAAAAACAGAAAAAGAAAACTATAGATCAATTTCTGTAATGGATATTGATGCAAAATTTTTAAATAAAATAGTAGCAAGGAGATTACAGCTATGTATCACAAACATCATAAAGTATCACCAGGTAGGATTTATACCAGGAATGCAGTACTTGTTCAATATTAGGAAAATCATCAGCCAAATTGACCATATCAATAACAAAATCAACAAAAATCATCTCAATGGATGTAGAAAAAGCTTTTGATAAAATACAACATTCATTTCCATTCAAGACTCTAGAAAGCATAGCAATAAATGGAGTTTTATTAATAAGCAGTATCTATCTAAAACCATCAGCAAAAATAAAAACCATTATCTCTAATGAGGATAAGACCAGGGGTGAAACAAGGATGTCCATTATCACCATTCAATATTGTACTAGAAATGCTATAGCAATTAGAGAAGAAAAATAAATTGAAGGAATTAGAATAGGCAATAAAGAAACAAAATATCACTCTTTGAAAATAATATGATGGTATAATTAGAAAATCAATTAAAAAGTAGTCGAAATAATTAGCAACTTTAGAAAAGTTGTGAGTTATAAAATAAACACACATAAATCATCAGTATTTCTATATATTACCAAGAAAGTCCAGCAGGAAGAGATAGCAAGTGAAATTCCATTTAAAATAACTGCAGATAATATTAAATACTTGGGAGTGTACCTGTTAAGACACCTCCACCCAGGAACTACATGAGCACAATTACAAAACACTTTTCACACTAATAATGTCAGATCTAAGCAATGGGAGAAATATTAATAGATCATGGGTAGGCTGAGCCAAAAATAATAAAAATGACAATTCTACCTAAATTAATTTACTTATTCAGGGCCATAACAATCAAACTACCAAAAATTATTGGATATAACTAGAACAAATAACCACAGACTTCATCTAGAAGCACAAAAAGTCAAGAATATCAAGGGAATCGATGAAATGAAAAAATGTGAAGGAAGGTGGCCTAGCAGTACCAGAACTCAAACTGTATTACAAAGTAATAATCATCAAAATGATTTGGTACTGGCTAAGAAATTAGACTAGGTCCACAATACACAGTATTAAATGACCATAGTAATCTATGTGTTCAGTCAGCTCAAAGATCCAAGATTTTGGGAAAAGAATTCACTATCTGACAAAAATGTTTGGGAAAATTAGAATGCATTTTGGCAGTAACTAGGTTTAGATCAGCATTTCATGCTGTATACCAAAATAAGGTCAAATAAGTACATGATTTAGAAATAAAGGGTGATAACAAGCAAATTAGGGAAGCACGGAATACTTTAGCTGTTAGATTTATGGATAAGGGAAGAATTTATGACCAAACAAGACATAGAGAGCAGTACAGGATGTAAAAAGGATAATTTTAATTACATTACATTAAAAACAATCCTGAAAATCAAAAGTCAAAATCAAAACCAATGCAGCTAAAATTACAAAAACAAGAAAAAAATTTACAGAAAGTTTTTCTTATAAATGCTCATTTGTCAAATACATAGAGAACTGAGTTGAATTTATAAGAGTACAAGTTATTCCCCAACTGATAAATGGTCAAAGGATGTGAAAAGGCAGTTTTCAGAAGCAGAAATCAATGTCATATGAAAAAATGCTCTAAATCGCTATTGATTAGAGAGATGCAAATTAAAACAACTCTGAGTTACTACCTCATACTTGTCACATTAGCTAACATTAGCTGGTTGGGAGTGGAGTGGCACTGAACCCTACCCTTTCTTTCCCTGCTGCACTAGGGCTTGAGTGCTGATATTGAACCCTGCCTGCTTATGCTGATAATAACGTTCCAACACACTTTTATGATGCCCTGAAGACTATTTATGGACCAAAGATCTATGCTGCATCTCAACTATTCAGTGCTGATGGAGCCACATTGATTAGTGATAAGGACATGATCCTAGAGGGATGGGCTGAACACTACATAGTGTTCTCAAAAAACCATCATCAATCAATGCTGAAGTCATTAATTGTTTACCTTAGGTTGAAGTCAATCCCTCCATAACCAAATTTCCAACTGAAGAAGAGGTTTTCTATGCCATTGGGCTCCTCTTGTGCTGCAAAGCACCTGTTGCTGATTCTATTCCAGCTGAGATTTACAAGTTGGATGGTCCCATACAGCTCATACAAAAGACGACTGAAATTTCTTGGATTATATAGCAAGAGGAGGTTATCCCCCATGCATCACCCCATCCTGTCTCCATTGTGCATCTCTATAAAGGTAAAGGAAATAGACTGTCCTGTGACAATGGGAGGTGGGAGATCCCTCTTGTAGTCATTGCTGGCAAGTTTCTTGCCAAAGTCCTCCTTAAAAGGCCAACCCTTCACCTGGAAGATGATCATCTACCTGAGAGCCAGGGTAGCTTCAGAAAAAGCTGAGGAATGGTCAGTATTGTGTTTGCTGCCCAACCACTCCAAGAAAAAATGCCAAGAGCAGAAAGGTCTGTACACAATGTTCATTAATCTGATTGAGGCCTTTGATGCTGTCAGTCATGAGGGCTTATGGGAAATTATGTTAAAATTTGGTTGCCAGAAAAGTTTATCAGGATTGTATGCCAATTTCATGATGGCATGCTTGCCCAGGTTCTGGATAATAGATCATGCTCTTGAGCTTTCCCAGTCACCAATGGAGTGAAACAAGGCTGTGTGCTTGCTCCCATGCTTTTTAGTGTGGTTTTCAGCAATGTTGTTAGACACTTTCACTGAGAATGAAGGCAGAATCAAGGTCAGCTACCACACTGATGGTAAAATATTTAACTTGAAAAGGCTACAACCAAGACTAAAGTGGAGGGAAAGTTGAAATGTGATTTTTTGCAGCCTGTGAAGCTGAGATGCAACAAAATATGGATTGATCCTCTGCTGCTTGTTCTAATTTTGGCCTAACAACTCACACCAAAAAAAAAAAAAACAAAAACAGATGTTCTCCACCAGCTAGAACTATACCGTCCAAATGTGGAACCGTTGGTACAGCAAATGGAGAAGTTTTGAATACTGTGGATAAGTAGAATTACCTTGGCATTATACGTTTCAGGGATGTACACATTGATAATGATATTGACACACACATTGCCAGAGCTAGCTCAGTGTTTGAGAGGCTCAGAAGGAAAGTGTGAGAGAAAAGAGGTATTAGACTGACTACCAGACTGAAGGTCTACAGAGCCATTGTGCTGACCTCAATGTTGTATGCCTGTGAAACCTGGACAGTCTACCAGTACCATACCAAGAGACTGAATCACTTTAATTTGAATTGTCTTAAGAAGATTCTGAAGATCAGCTGGCAGGATAAGGTACCAGACACTGAGGTTCTTTCTCAGATTCTATCACAGAGATCTCAACTTTGATGGATTGGCCATATTTTTTGAATGCCAAATATACACTTGCCTAAAAGACTTTTATGAGAACTCACACAAGGCAATGCTTACATGGTGATCAGAAGTGATACAAGAACACTCTCAAGGTCTCTCAGAAGAACTTTGGAATCATTTGTGAGATGTGGGAGACACCCAGCATGGTGTGCCCTCATCAAAGAAGGTTGTGCATAGTAGATTTGCAGTTTCATGTGCAATCATCTTTTTTATTGTTCTATGTCCTGGAAATGCTTGTTTTATTACATAAATTAAAAATCAAATAAAAAGGAGTTGTACTCTATGAGAAAAGCAGAATTGAAATAATTCAAAAGAAATAAGAGGTACAAATTTAGAGAATGCACTCCAAGTGTTCGCATGGACTATCTGTGCCTGACCTGTGGGAGAGCATTCTGAGTTTGTATTGGTCTGATCAGCCACAGTTGGACACAATATAACTTGACTCTAACATAGTGGTATCATTTTGGCCTTCTTTGAGAATGAAGGACAACAACCAAATTATCTCTCCTTGATTTGTTTTTTGCTAATTTGCTTCTATTTTTTCTGTATTTTGACTTTTAAACAATCTTGTCTTATGGAGTCATTAGCTTCTATTTGGTCAGTTCTAATATTCAGGGATTCATTTTCTTGAGTAAGGTACCTCTTGTTTCCTGCTGTTAATTCTCTTTTCATTTCTTTCTTCCCATAGATCCCATTTCTTTTTTGATTTTCTATCCTGCCTTTCTCATTTGGTTTTTAAAATCTTTTTGAAGTTTTTTTTAAACTCTTGCTTTAACTTTTTCCAGGAATTCTGATTTGATTTGTGTCCAAGCCGCATTTTTCTCAAGGCCTTGCTTTTGGATGTTTTGAAGTCATTTTATCCTGAATTTGTTTCTTGAGCTTCCTTTTCTCCATAATAGCTCTTTACGGTAGAATTTTTGTTTGTTTCTTCCATTCTGATTCTCGATTTTTGACTTTACGTTAAGGCTGCGCTCTCCAGACTTTTGGGTAGGGAGTTGGGGGGAAGGTTTGGACTGAGCTTCTGTCCTGTTATGTCCTTCTATTGCTTTCACAACTTAGTCTGGGGAAATTTCAAGCTTTCAGTTTCTGACCTAGCTTTTGGTCTGTTGGCTTGTCCCTGGTTGGAAGTTAAGCTGTGGGACTCAGCCCCTCATAGCCCTCTAGCAGTTTTAGAGTGTCTGAACTGCAGGCTCACCTTTGACCTGGGACTCTTACCCCATTAATTCCACTGTAAGCAGAAGTGCATCTCTGCCCTGCTCCCAGAATCAGAACCATATTCACTGTTTGCTTCCAAATTTGTTCCTCCCTTAGCACATAGCTAGGACCCAGTATTCTGCTATCGCTTCTCTTTGCCACCCTTAGGTGCAACATGTCCCGCCTCCCACAGTCCCACTGGATTTATTACCTAGAACTGGATATTGGATGAAAGATCTGTCAAATGGCACCTGTTCCTATACCCTGTACTATTTTGGGGATTCCCTTGGATCTCCTCCAACTCCAGTGTTTCCTTCCTTGGTGCCTAGTCTCAACATTCTTTTATTCCTTGCACACTGGAATGCTCTTTGTGGCATACTTCTGTACATCTCCCTTAGATGCCCCAGGCTGAAAAAATGACTCACTGTGACTTTTTAAAAAAAATTCCTGATCAGAATTCAGCATGGTACATTGTCTAGATCTTTGTGGAGGAGGTTAGATGGGGAAGCTAGGCTATATTTCTAACTGGTACTCTGTCAGTGAAAATAAAAATAAGATAGAAAAGTTGGCTGAAAATAAAATCTTTGTAGAAAGTTTCATTGTTAAAGGTCTGGTATGTAAGACATACAAAGAATTGATTCACACATATAAGAATAAGTTCTCCAAACAGATAAGTGACCAAAGGATATAAATATTAAATTATCAAAGCATAAACTCCAAACTATCAATAGCCATACAAAATAGGTTTTAATAATAAACAAGAATTAAAACAATCTTGATGTTCCAGCTCATATCTGCCAGATTTGCAAAGATGATGAAAAAGGAAAATGACAATTGTTGGAGGGGATGTGGGAGGACTGATATATTTTTGGTGCTGCCATTATTGGCCCAGTCATTCTGGAAAATAAATTGGAACTGTATCACCCCAAAGTCATTAAACCATGTAAATTTTTTGACCAAATGATAATACCACTTTTCTAATACTGCCAATAAATTGAAGAAAAGAAAAAGAACATACATACAAAAATGTTTGTAGCAAATTTATTTGGGATAGGAGGAGCATCAAAGAACTGGAAATGGAGATATCTATCAACTGACAGATGGTTATGATTGTGTGGTTTGTCCTTCATTCTTGAAGAGGACCACGACATCACAGAGATGATGACATGACTTGCAATTGAATTTGATTTAAGTGAGGGAGGGCTGTGCAAAGTCACTAGCCTCACTTTCTCCTCCAGAGCTATCTGGGTCCAGTGTCCAGATATCAATCAGAACGACTGGAGATGGCCGAGGATGCAATGGGAGACCTTGGCCCTTTTAAACTAAGGTCTTTTCAAGTTCTCACTTTGAGTGAGGCAACACCCATTCAGTGAATAGGTCTCTTTAAGAAGTGTCAAGGGATGGCCCCTTTAATAAAAAAAATCAAACTGGGAGGAGAAGACCCCCAGGGCTGCTGGCCAAAAGAGAAACAGCTACTATTTACATTTACTCTGAGCCGGGAGGGTCCAAAAATAACCATTAGGTGGTGTCTGGGCTGGGACCTATTGTCCAATCAGTGAGATCCAGAGTAAATTGGGTTTTATTGTAGGTAGCTTTCAGCCATCACAATTTACCTTCCTTTGGGCAGAATACCCTCAGGTAAAGGGAAGAACAATTTATGAAATATGAATGCAATGGAATATTATTGTTTCATAAGAAATGAGGAAAAAAAGGAATTTCATCAAAACCTAGGAAGACCTATATGAACTAATGAGGAATGAAGTGAGAAGAATCAGGCGAACAATGCATTCAGTAGTGAAATTGAGGTCTGGTGTATGTGCAGAGTGCTTTTAATGGCATCTACCTATGTGGAGAGCCTGAGGAGTTTGTTTCTAGGAGAGTTATGATGACATGGAATAGAAGTGCTGGAGGGATTTTGGAGCATGCAAAGATATTTTATAATTGATTTCAGGCTGCTAATCATTGTGGTGAGGCTACATGGGTAGAACTGGGCAGCCACTTGACTGGGCAGGAGAATGGTATTCCAGCTTGAACAGCGCCTGGTGAAAGATAATGCTGTAAGGGGAGGGCCTTGGTACTGTCTCTCCTCTGAAACCATGTGGCCATGTGAGCAGGAATACAGTCCTGGGTTCTTTGCCATTCTTGGTATTCATTCTTTTCCATTTTAAGTGAAGGACAGGGGCAATCTAGAATCCAAGCATCTGGTTTTTGGAGCCAGCTCAGCATCAGTGCTGCAACAAGCAAAGAGTGACCTTTGGAATCTTGCCCAGCTACAGCTAAGACAAGGACTCGTGTAGATTCCTGTGACCTGCCTTCCTGACTTCCAGCTTAATCTCCCTCACCAAAAATGGAAAAAAGAACAAACATAGATGTCAAGGACCAGGGCTCATTTCACAGGCCCACGTGGCCTCAGAACATGTCAATTTGGCTAGCAGCTGCCCACTGGCTAAGTGACCTGCCCCGTCCTGTCCAACCTAGCAATAAAGTCAATTTGTTTGTCCAGCAGAGATGCTTTGCTTTATAGTCAGCCCAACCTAGCAGTGGAGTTACTTGTCCATCGTTGACACTAGTAAACTTCATAAAGACCTACAAAAAAAAGACATTGAGACCCTATACTTCCATAGTCTTGAATTGCTTTGGTCACATGTGTTACCCTACATAAATCCCTCAAAACCATGATACTTTAAGTTCATTGCCAGACCCCCCCACCCCCACAAACTCTCTGTAGGACAGTTTGACCCAGTTTTGGGGGAGAAATGCTTTCTAACTACTGTTATTTCAAAAGGAGTCCTAAATATAGTAATTCCATTTTGCCCTCGTGCATTTAACAGACACTGATATCTGTAAATTTTGTTATATATTTCGTGTAGGGATACATTTTGTGTTTGGGATATTTCAGGAAAAAAAGTGCACACTTTCCCCCCAAAGTGTTTTACGTCACTAAAATGGAGTAAGTAATAATAAAATAATTGTAAGAGTCTGAAAACCTGATTTGGCGCATCATTTTTTTCTTTGTGGTTTTTGTTCTAGACCTTGTAATTTCATTAGTGTAGAAAGCTATTTTGAGGAAATTCCTTCTACCAATACAGACCAGAAACTTCTCTGCAACGTGGGCTTAGAGACACAGAAGGATTAAATGATTTACTCGAGGTCACAAAGCCAGGATGTCCTATGGAAAGGAAGTGCTCCAACCCAGGGTTTCCTCAGTCTGATACTAGCTCTCTATTTACCATTCCAGATGTATTAACCTAGACTTGTTTCAAAATATCGAGTTTGGTAATAACGATTTAGTTTATAGCTAAGCACACAATTCTTTCACCAGTATTAGAATATAAGGCCATCAAGAGGGAAAAGGTTATTTAAAGCAGTTGTTTCTCTGCATTTGCATAATTTATCTGAGAGCTTCTTTTATCCTCTATTCTTTGAACTAGGAGGAGGACACCTGTTATGACCATTTTGCATATGAGGAAGCCAACAGAAGATTTTGGGTGGGCCTACTCAAGTTATATAGCTAGTTAGAGTGGTTCAGGGCTAAAGTGCAGATATTTTGACTGTCCAGGCTTTTTCCATGAAGGTAATTGTAGTGGTAGTAGTAGTAATAGGAGTAGTAGTAGTAGTAGTAGTAGTACTAGTAGTAGTTGTAGCAGTATTAGTGGTAGTGGTAGCAATAATAACAATAATAATAAATAATAATAATTTACATTTAATGAGAAGTAGAGAAAAAGACATTTAAATGTGTTCCTTTGTTTCATAACTTTTTAGTAATAAGAATAAAAGTAAAAAAATATGCTTTACAGTTTATAAAGTGCTTTTCTTAAAACAATTCTGTGGGGCAGATAGTAAAAATAATACTATCCCTATTTTTAAAATGAGGAAACTGAGAAATGAAATTACTTAGGTTTCATGACTGGTGTTAGAGCCGGCATTCAAAAACCATATATACAGTGTTGCACACACTAAAACAAATGTGCTTATTTTTGAAGTAAACCTCTATTCAAGATGATGAGCCTGGAAGGGACCTATTATATTATTAGTTCTACATGAGGGCTGACTAACTTGCTTCAGCACCACCTGTTTCTGGCACTCTTCTGGATGATACCTCGGATTGCTTTCTGGAGCATCTCAGAAATTCTAAAAGGAGAAGAGAGTGACTGTAATACCAGAGATTCTTATGGCTGTGAGAATGGACACCATATGCTTTGCAGTAGCATTCCACTGTCAGAAAAAGATACAGCTTACTGTTCTGATCTACATATTTATTTGCTCTCAACATCAGAAACTTGAGGATTCCAGGAAAAATATGATAGGAA
Organism: Trichosurus vulpecula; assembly: GCF_011100635.1. Lineage (NCBI taxonomy): Eukaryota > Metazoa > Chordata > Mammalia > Diprotodontia > Phalangeridae > Trichosurus > Trichosurus vulpecula. The sequence continues at coordinate 383,915,258 of NC_050574.1, forward strand.
GGAAATGTTGCTGGAGAAGCTGGCTTTTATCATACAAAATAAGAAAATTCTATTGAAGTACATAATTATCACATATACATAGACAGACACAAATGCATATTACTCCATATGACACATGAGAGGGTGTGCTGTATTTAGACCTATCTGTATTATATAAATATATAAGATGAAAAATATGTTAAATGTTAGATTATGGAAATATGAAATAATTGCTCCAGAGAAAAATTAACTCCATATAGAGGGAGAGCATGTCATATTTGGAAAAGTTATTAGAGCCAGTTATAATTTGGCGAAAATAACAAATGAACATTTGGCTCTTTTTCAATAAGGAAAGATATATGACCCAGCCGTGTTAATTATTATTAATGTACTAATGTGGCTGAGACTTTAGTCACTAGCCACTAGTCAATGGATTTTGAAGAAATTTGTTGCTAGAAACAAAACACGCTTATTGACAATAACACATTATCTACCCTTCTCAGTTTTTGTAGGAAATGGTATTCAATTTGTCTTTAAGCGCAAACCTGCCTTCAGTACCTTATCCTAATGTTATATGAAGCATGGTAGATAGAAACTGAAAATAAAAGCTCACATTTAAATATCACACTGCATTTTATTAATATTACTACAGATTTATAGTGGTAAAAATTACTACTTGGATGAGTAGAACCAGTGATAAGCTGTAGTAAGGTGAACATTTGTTGAGTCTGGAAAGGTTCTTAGTAGTCATGACACTATAGGTGATTTTTTTTAGAACCTTCTGCTTATGGAACTGATTTTTAGCAAGTTGCTACAAATGAATATTTGTCTTTGGGGCTACATGTAGATGATCTTTCATCTCTGTAACAAAACAATATACATTAATTATAAGCAGTACATTGTGAACTTTAATGTAGTACATAACACTTATTGAGAAAGGTAAAGCAGCCATATTATATTGACTTTTTTTGAAAATTTCATTTTATTTTGAACTTAAATGAAACAAGCATTTCCATAACATAGTAGAACAGAAAAAAAGATTGCACATGAAATTGCAAGTCTATTATATACAACTTGCTATTCCTTTTAAATATATAATAAAGTTATCATGTACCTTTACTTTCCTTTTATCCCCCTTCTACCACTCTCTACCCTAGTAATTTTAGGAAACAGACCTAGTAGTGGTATTGCTGGGTCAAAGGATATAGGTGGTTTAATAACTCTTTGGACATAATTCCAGATTGCTCTCCAAAATGGTTGGATGAATTCATAGTTCCATCAACAGTGAATTAATGTCCAAATTTTTCCACATCCTCTCTAACATTTGTCACCTTCCCCTTCAATTATTTTGGCCAATCTCATAGAGGTAAAATGATCTCAAGGTTGGTTTAATTTGCATTCTCTAATCAATAATGATTTGGAGAAATTTTTATATGACTAAAATTGTTTCGATTTCTTCATTGGAAAATTGCCTATTCATATCCTTTGACTATTTATCAATTGAATAACTTATATTCTTATAGACTTGAAATTCAAGTTCTTTATATTTTTGAGATATAAGTACTTTATTTGAGAAACTGTCTATAAAATCCCCCCAATTTTCTGTTTTCCTTCTGATCTTGGCTACATTTGTTTTATTTGTATATAACCTGTTTAATTTAATGTAATCAAAGTTATCATTTTACACCTCACACTGCTCTCTATCTCTTCTTTATTTATAAATTGGTCACCTCTCCATAATTCTGATAGGCAATATGTTCCATGTTCTTCATGATCTTGCATGTAGGTCATGTATCCACTTTGATCTTATTTGGTAAATGCTGTAAGATATTGGTCTGTGACTAATTGCTTTCAGACTGCTTTCCAGCTTTCTTTTCATTTATATATTAGTAATTTGGTTTTCTCCTCTTTTTAAAGATCATATTAACCAACGGTTTATCTATTTTATTGGTTTCTATTCCCATAAAACAACCCCTAGTTTTATTTATTTTTTTAAAGATTAATTTATTTATTTTTAGTTTTCAACATTCATTTCAACAAGATTTTGAGTTACAAATTTTCTCCCCAATTCTCCCCTCCCTCACCACAAGAGGGCATGTATTCTGATTGCCCCTTCCCCCAGTCTGCCCTACCTTCTGTCGCCCCCCCTCCATCCCCCAATCCCCTTTCCCCTTATTTTCTTGTAGGGCAAGATAGATTTCAATACCCCATTGCCTGTACATCTTATTTCCCAGCTGCATGTAAAAACAGTTTTTGACATTTGTTTTTAGAACTTTGAGTTCCAAATTCTCTCCCTCCTTCCCTCCCCAACCCCCCTGCTTGAGAAGGCAAGCAATTCAATATAGGTTATACTTGTATCATTTTGCAGAACACTTCCATAATAGTCATGTTGTGAAAGACTGACTATATTACCTTCCATCCTATCCTGCTCCCCATTTATTCAATTTTCTCCTTTGACCCTGTTCCTTTTCAAAAGTGTTTGCTTCTGACTACCCCCTCCCCCAATCAGTCCTCCATTCTATCATCTCCCTCCTTTTCCCCTTCCCCTTACTTTTCTGTGGAGTAAGATACCCAATTGAGTGTGTATGTTATTCCCTCCTTAAGACAAATCCAATGAGAGTAAGGTTCACTAATTCCCTTTCACCTCCCCCCTCTTCCCTTCCATTATAACAGCCTTTTCTTTCTTTTTAATGTGAGATAATTTATCCCATTCTATCTCTCCCTTTCTCCTTCTCCCGATGTATTCCTTTCTCACCCTTTAATTTTATTTTTTAGATATCATCACTTCATTTTCAACTCACCCTGTGCCCTTTGTCTATATATATGTATATTCTGTACAACTACCCTAATACTGAGAAAGGTCTCATGAGTTACAAATATCATCTTTCCATGTAGGAATGTAAAAAGTCCCTTATGAGTTCTCTTTCCTGTTTACCTTTTCATGCTTCTCTTGATTCTTGTATTTGAAAGTCAAACTTTCTATTTAGCTCTGATCTTTTTATCAAGAATGCTTGAAAGTCCTCTATTTCACTGAAAATCCATTTTCCCCCTAAAATATTATACTCATTTTTGCTGGGTAGGTGATTCCTGGTTTTAATCCTAGCTCCTTTGACCTCTGGAATATCATATTCCAAGCCTGTTGATCTCTTAGTGTAGAAGCTGCTAGATCTTGTGTTATCCTGATTGTATTTCCACAATACTCAAATTGTTTCCTTCTAGCTGCTTGCAATATTTTCTCCTTGAACTTGGAACTCTGAATTTGGCTACAATATGCCTAGGTGTTTTCCTTTTGGGATCTTTTTCTAGAGGTGATCAGTAGATTCTTTCAATTTCTATTTTACCCTCTGATTCTAGAATATCAGAATCTAGAATCTCAGGAATTGATAATTTCTTGAAAGATGATGTCTAGGCTCTTTTTTTTGCTCATGGCTTTCAGGTAGTCTAATAATTTTTAAATTATCTCTCCTGGATCCCTTTTGCAGAACATTGGTTTTCCCAATGAGATATTTCACATTGTCTTCTATTTTTTTCATTCTTTTGGTTCTGTTTTATAATTTCTTAATTTCTCATAAAGTCATTGGCTTCCATTTGCTCCAGTGTAATTTTTAAGGAATGATTTTCTTCAGTGATCTTTTGGACCTCCTTTTCCATTTGGCTAATTCTGCTTTTTAAGTCGTTCTTCTCCTCATTGTCTTTTTGGAGCTTTTTTGCCATTTGGGTTAGTCTATTTTTTTAAGGTGTTATTTTCTTCAGTATTTTGAGAGGGGGTCTCCTTTAGCAAGCTGTTGACTCATTTTTCATGACTTTCTTTCATTCCTCTTGTTTCTTTTCCCAATTTATCGTCTACTTCGCTTACTTGATTTTCCAAATCCTTTTTGAGCTCTTCCACGGCTTGAGACTAATTCATATTTTTCTTGGAGGCCTTTGATGTACGATCTTTGACTTTGTTGTCTTCTTCTGGCTGTATGTTTTGATCTTTGTCACCAAAGTAAGATTCTGTAGTCTGAGTTTTTTTTTACCCTGCCTGCTCATTTTCCCAGCCAACTACTTGACTTTTGAGTTTTTTGTCAAGGTATGACTCTGCTTCCAGAATGGAGAGTGGTCTGTTCCAAGCTTCAGGGTTTTTGTGCTGCTGTTTTCAGAGCTACTTCTAGGCAGCTGTAAATTTCAGTTCTTCTGAGGTGGTATGATCCAAGGAGAGGTGTTTACTCCTATACTAGCCTGTGCTCTGGTCTGTGAGTTACCTCAAGTACTCTTTTCTGCCTTGGAACTGCTAGGGGGACTCCCTCTCCACCGCCACCACAAGCTCTCCCACACTAGCGCTCCTCTTACTTACCCAAGGACTGCCACACAGGACTGCAACTCAGATCCAAGCAGAGTAAAGCAAGAGAATCCTGCCTCAGCACCAGTGAAGAGATCCCTGCACTCCCAACTCGGATTAGCCACTTGATCCCACCATCTCTGGGCCTGGAGCTCTGGAAATAGAGGCTGCAGCCACCTCTGCCATCTTGGGTCTGGGGCCAGACTGTACCCTTCTCTCCCCCAGGTCCAACAGAGTTTGCCCAATGATTCAGTGCCCTGAGGCTTGCTCTGCCTGGTCTGCTCCAGCCTGGTCTATGCTGGTGTGGCTCACACTGGACTGTGCTCAGCAAACAGCACAGTGCGATAGACCCTTCCCAGCAACCATCCAGGCCATCTTGGGTTGGAGACTTGTTTCACTTTGTCGTTTCATGGGTTCTGTAGCTCTATAATTTGTTTAGTCTTTTTTACAGGTATTTGGAAGGATTTGGGGGAGACCTCAAGCAAGTCCCTGCTTTGACTCCACCATCTTCTAGTTTTATTAATTCAATTTTTTTTTACTCAATTTTATTAATCTCTCCTTTAATTTTTAGGCTTTCCAATTTAGTTTAATTGGGGACTTTTATTTTGTTTTCTAGTTTTTATTAAATTGTATACCCAGTTCATTGATCTTCTCTTTCTCTATTTCACTGATGTAAGCCTTCTGAAATATAAATTTTCCTCTGATTACTGCTTTTGATACATCCCATTGATTTTGATATGTTGTCTCATTATTGTTACTCTTGTTAATGAAATTATTCATTGTTCCTATGACTTGTTCTTTAACCCAATCAGTTTTTAAGATTACATTGTTTAGTGTGAAATTCACTTTTAATCTATGTTTCTGTGGTCTCTTATTAAATAGAATCTTTATTGCATTGTGATCTGAAAAGAATGCTTTTAAAAAATATATCTGCTTTTAGATATACATGTTTTATGCCCTAATATATGGTCAATCTTTTTAAAGGTACTATGAACTGTTGAAAAAAAGGTGATTCCTTTCTATTCCAATTATATTCTCTCCAGATATATATTATATCTAGCTTATCTAAAATTCTATTCACTTCCTGGACTTCTTTCTTATTTTTTTTTGGTTAAATTTATTTAACCCCACTATCATAGTACTACTATCTAGTCACCTATAATTCATTTAATTTTTCTTTTAAAAATTTAGATGCTATAGTATTTGGTGCATATAGGTTTAGTATTGATACTGCTTCATTGTCTGTGGTGTCTTTCATCAAAATGTGGTTACCAGGGGCAGTTAGGTGGTGCAGTGAGTAGAGCACCAGCCCTGGAGTCAGGAGGACCTGAGTTCAAATCTGGCTCAGACATTTGACACATGTACTAGCTATGTGACCTTGGGCAAGTCACTTAACCCCAATTGCCCTGCCCAAGAAAACAAACAAAAAAACATGTGGTTACCATATTTATCTCTTTTAATTAAATCTATTTTAGCTTTAACTTTGTCTGATATTATGATGGCAACCCCTGCTTTTTTTCATCAGCTGAAGCTTAATCAATTCTACTCCAACCCTGTATTTTAACTCTGTTTGTAGCTCTTATTTTTTAATGCATTTCTTTTCTTTAAATTTATTTAATATATTTAGCTTTCAGCATTGACTTTCACAAAAGTTTGAATTACAATTTTTTTCCCCATTTCTACCCTCCCCCCACTCCAAGATAGCGTATATTCTGGTTGCCCTATTCCCCAGTCAGCTCTTCCATCTGTCACCCCACTCTCCTCCCATCCCCCTTTCCCTTCTTCTCTTGTAGGGCAAGATAAATTTCTATGCCCCATTGCCTGTGTATCTTATTTCCTGGTTGCGTGCAAAAACTTTTTTTTTGTTGTTGTATTTTGAACGTCTTATTTTAAAACTTTGAGTTCCAAATTCTCTCCCCTCTTCCCTCCCCACCCACCCTCCCTAAGAAGGCAAGCAATTCAACATAGGCCACATATGTATCATTATGTAAAACCCTTCCAAAATACTCATGTTGTGGAAGATTAACTATGTTTTGCTCCTTCCTAACCTATTCCCCTTTATTGAATTTTCTCCCTTGACCCTGTCCCTTTTTGAAAGTGTTTGTTTTTGATTACCTCCTCCCCCCGTCTGCCCTCCCTTCTATCATCCCCCCTTTTTTATCTTCTTCCTCCTTCTTTCCTCTGTGGTAAGATACCCAATTGAGTGTGTATGGTATTCCTTCTTCAGGTCAAATTGATGAGAGCAAGATTTACTCATTCCCCCCCACCTGCCCCCTCTTCCCTTCCTACAGAACCACTTTTTCTTGCCACTTTTATGTGAGATAATTTACCCCATTCTATATCTCCCTTTCTCCCTCTCTCAATATATGCCTCTCTTATCCCTTAATTTCATTTTATTTTTTTAGATATCATCCCTTCATATTCAACTCACCCTGTGCCCTTTGTGTGTGTGTGTGTGTGCGTGTGTATATATATATATATATATATATATATATATATATATACCTACATATATACATACATAGACACACATATGTATACACACATATATATATATGCATATTCCTTTCAGCTACTATGATATTGAGGTCTCATGAATCATACACATCACCTTTCTATGTAGGAATGTAAACAAAACAGTTCAACTTTAGTAAGTCCCTTATGATTTCTCTTTCTTGTTTACCTTTTCATGCTTCTCTTGATTGTTGTGTTTGAAAGTCAAATTTTCTATTCAGCTCTGGTCTTTTCACTGAGAAAGCTTGAAAGTCCTCTATTTTATTGAAAATCCATATTTCGCCTTGGAGCATGATACTCAGTTTTGCTGGGTAGGTGATTCTTGGTTTTAATCCTAGCTCCGTTGACCTCCAGAATATCATATTCCAAGCCCTTCGGTCCCTTAATGTGGAAGCTGCCAGATCCTATGTTATCCTGATTGTTTTTCCACAATATTCAAATTGTTTCTTTCTGGCTGCTTGCAGTATTTTCTCCTTGACCTGGGAGCTCTGGAATTTGGTGACAATGTTCCTAGGAGATTTCTTTTTGGGATCTATTTGAGGAGGCGATCTGTGGATTCTTTCAATTTCTATTTAACCCTCTGGCTCTAGAATATCAGGGAAATTCTCCTTGATAATTTCTTAAAAGATGATATCTAGGCTCTTTTTATGATCATGGCTTTCAGGTAGTCCAATAATTTTTAAATTATCTCTCCTGGATCTGTTTTCTAGGTCAGTGGTTTTTCAATGAGATATTTGACATTGTCTTCCATTTTTTCATTCCTTTGGTTCTGTTTTATAATATCTTGATTTCTCATCAAGTCACTAGCTTCCATTTGCTCCAATCTCATTTTTAAGGTAGTATTTTCTTCAGTGGTCTTTTGGACCTCCTTTTCCATTTGGCTAATTTTGCCTTTCAAGGCATTCTTCTCCTCATTGGCTTTTTGGAGCTCTTTTGCCATTTGAGTTAGTCTATTTATAAAGTGTTGTTTTCTTCAATATTTTTTTTTCAGTATTTTTTTGGTTCTCCTTTAGCAACTCATTGACTTGTTTTTCATGGTTTTCTTGCATCATTCTCGTTTCTCTTCCCAATTTTTCCTCTACTTCTCTAACTTGCTTTTCCAACTCCTTTTTGAGCTCTTCCATGGCCTGAGACCAGTTCATGTTTTTCTTGGAGGCTTTTGTTGTAGGCTCTTGGACTTTGTTGACTTCTTCAGGCTGTATGTTTTGGTCTTCTTTGTCACCAAAGAAAGATTCCAAAGTCTGAGACTGAATCTGGGTGTGTTTTCACTGCCTGGCCATGTTCCCAGCCAACTTACTTGACCCTTGCGTTTTTCTTCAGGGTATGACTGCTTGTAGAGCAAAGAGTACTTTGTTCCAAGCTTGAGGGGATGTGCCGTTGATTTCAGAGCTATTTCTGTACAGCCAGCTCTGCCACCCCAGCTCTCCTCCTTCCTCAAGAACCACCAACCCAGACCTGATGCAAATCTTTAGCAGGCTCTGCACTCCTGCTCTGATCCGCCACTTAATTCCTCCTACCACGTGGGCCTGGGGCCAGAAGTAACTGCAGCTGTAGTTCTGTAGCTGCACCTCCCCCGCTGCCCCTGGGGCAGTGGCCAAACCACGAACTCTGTCCCCAGCAGCTTTTCCCACTAACCTTCTCTGTTGTCTTTGGTGTTTGTGGGTTGAGAAGTCTGGTAACTGCTACAGCTCACTGATTCAGGGTGCTAGGGCCTGTTCTGCCTGGCTCCTGGTCTGGATGGTCCTGCTGCCTCCCATGCTGAGCTCTGCTCCCCTCCACTCCATGTGCAATAGACCTCATCCAGCGACCATCCAGGCTGTTCTGGGCTGGATCCCTGCTTCCCTCTGCAGGGATCTGGGTTCTGCAGTTGTAGAATTTGTTCAGAGCCATTTTTTATAGGTTTTTGGAGGGACATGGTGGGGAGCTCATGCAAGTCCCTGCTTTCCAGCCACCATCTTAGCTCCCTAATGCATTTCTTATAAACATATTGTTTAATTTTGATTTTTGTTCTATTTTTTCTATCAGTTTCCCCATTTTGTGAGTTAGTTCATCCCATTCACATTCAAAGTTATAATTACCATTTGTGTATTTCCCTCCATTCTATTTTTCTTCACAACTGTCCTTCTCAGCCTCTCTTTTTATCCTGTTCCTCCTCACAAAGTCCAGTTTACTCCTAACCAGTAACTGCTTAATCCACACCCTTTTAAAGAATCCCTTCCTTATCCTCTCCCTTTATCCTCCTATACCTTATTCTACCATCACTTCTAAGAGTCCCTCCTTTATCCTGTTCCCCCACCCTCCTAAATCTTAATCTACACACTCTTTAACCAGTCCCATTCTCATATTATTTCTTTAAAAATTTAGATGACTTTTGTTTCCCCATATATATATAGTGCCCTCTTTAACCCAGATCTTTCGAGAATAAGGTTTCAGCATTATCAGACTTCCATCCCCACCTGTTTCTCTGTATTAGTTCTTCCTTTCATGCCCCATTGCTAATGAGATAATTGCTCCTTTTTCCTTTTCCTATCCAATTTTTTTTAAACCACCCCATCATACTCTGCTCAGCCCCAACCTTTCTTTTAAACTACCCAACTAATGATAACAGTTTCAAGAATACTAACATTTTCATATATAAGAACTAAACAGTTTGACTTTAATGAGTCCCTTATAATTGGTCTTTAATGTTTCCTTATATTTTTTCTGGATCTGACATATCTAATTTTCCATTGAATTCTGATCTTTTGGTCACAAATACCTAAAAGTGTTTCAGATCATTAAATGTCCATTTTTTTTCATTTAGGATCATACTCAACTTTACTGGTTAAATTATACCCCAAGTTCTTTCACTTTTCAAAATATAATGTTCCAGGACCTATGGTCTTTTAATGTAGAAGCTGCTAGGTCTTGTGAAATCCTGATTGTAACTGCAAAATTTAAATTGCTTTTTTTCCTGTTGCTTGCAATATTTTCTCCTTAACCTGGGAATTTTGAAACTTGGCTATGATATTCCTGTAAAGTTTTCCTCCTGGTGTCTCTTTCTGGTGGCTAATGGTTGATTTTTTTCTATTTCTTCTTTGTTTACTTATTTTTTATGTACCCTATATTGGTTTTTCCAATAATCTACATCCGTCAGTATAATACTTCCTGAAATCTTAGCCAGTGATTTATGGCTATTTTTGTTGAATTGTACAGATATTTTATTTTCTTTCATACATTCACCATTTCAACAAATGTTTATCTACTATATACAAGACATTTAAAATCTCCTTCTATTTTTCCCCATCTCCTACTTTTCTGCTCAGCTACTCCATCCTCCATATATGTGTCGGCTTTGGCCTAGTTCAAATTTCTAGCTTTATATCTATGTTCTTAATACCATTACTGAAAAATGTTATCTATGTACATTGTTCTTCTACACCTATATTAGTTACTTAAACATGATAATGCTACTTGAAAATACGAATTATTTGAAGATACCTTTCAATCACATGGAAAATCTTTTAATGCCTTAACTATAAACAAGAAAAGAATACTAATTAGCAAAAGCAGAAAAAAGAACTGTAACTACTAGGGAAGAAGGTCTCAAGGGAGACCTGTCTTCCCAAGGTTCTGCCAGAAAAGCCCTATCAAAGCTATCTTTGGAAACAATTGGTATGTAAAAATCCATCTGCCACACATGCCTTGCATTCACAAACACTGGACTTACACATTGCTAACCTTTGGGACAAGTAGGCGTCTGCTGTCCATCTGCTTTGCCTTTTGTCTGACCTCTTTGGTGAGCTCCAATCTTGAATCTGAGGCAGGTTAAAGTTTAAGATAAGTCTGGTGATCTTCATCTAGTTCCCCTGAGGCAACAATCCTGTTTCACACAATTCACTGCAGACTTTGTTATATGTAGAAGTTTCTGCTTATTAAAAAGGTAAGACCAGAATAACTGGTTTTGCACCAGTAAAACTGGTATGAGCTTATCTGTCCTATCTGTCACTGAGCTTGATGTTTGGAAATATCCAGGGTCATAATGTCATAATGGTCTTTTTCTTTCTTTTTAAAAATCAGATGCCTCTCTCTCCCTATCAACTTGCCTAGAACAGTGGTTTCCAAACTTTTTGGATTGTTCTTTACATCTGTAAAAAATTTTTGAACGTACAGTTGTTGTTTATGTATATTTATTCATAAATTATATGCATGTGCTACTGTGCTAATATGCTATATACATTATATCATACACAAAATATAAAAAATGTTATGTTTGAGACAAAGATGAAATGCACAATATTTTTAAATTTTAAAAATTATATTTAACATCCAAAAAAACTTTTTGAGATCTCACTAAAATATTTGCCAATGTGATTAGACATGCCTTATTATTTTTAAAGAATTCCTATCTAGACTCATAAATAACAATTATTATTAGTAATGAATTATTCCATTATTCCATTATGGGGCAACTAGATGGCTCAGTGGATAGAACGCTAGGCCTGAAGTCAGAAAGAGCAGAGTTCAAGCCTGGCCTCAGACATTTACTAGCTATGTGACCCTGGCCAAGTCACTTAACCTCTGTTTACCTTAATCCACTGCAGAAGGACATGGCAAACCACTCCAGTATCTTTACTAAGAAAAACATGTGGACATTATGGTCCCTGGGATCTTAAAGAGTCAGACACTACTAAACACCAAAACTCCATTAATTTTATGGTCAATCAGGTGAATTTCTTCTTAAAGATACTTTTTAATTGAAAGATCCATAATACAACAATATAAGGCATGGTAAAAAGCATCTATTGTTAACTCTGTGCCAGACACTGTGGTAAGCATTGGGTGTACAAATACAAATGAAAAGAAAGATAGTCCTTAGGCTCGCATTCTAATAGGGGAGACAACAGACAAAAGTGGAAGAGGTTTTGGGGTGTAGTGGGGGAGATGTGTCTGTGTAGGGGCATGGTGTTGAAGTCTAGAAAGAATTGGGAGGGCAATGAAGGTAGGCCACCTTGGACGCTTCTGCTAAATGGATGCCTAGGAGAAACTTACCAATGAGAGAAGGGGGCCATTCTTGTGGAGGAATATTTCTGGGTGACAAGTCTATATGGATAGTTTCATGTTGCAGGGCAAGGAGGCCCCAGGCTCTGAGATAAATCTCAGGATGAGCCAGCAGCTGAGGCATGGTGCTGAAGTTTGGTAAATCAGAAGTAGAATTGGGTCATAATAATGAACATGACTGCTTTTCAGCATGAGTTGTGTTTCTCAGCATGTAGGTAATCACTAAACACACTGTAAAAGTAAGAAGTGAATTATTTGAGAGTTTTTAATATAAACACATTCTTTTTTTTTCTTTTTGTGGTTTCACATAATGGATAACATCATACATTAATTTTTCTTTAATGTTTCGATATTTTTGTTGTGTTTTTGTATGAGTGTAAGGAACAACAAAACCAATTTTCCTCAAGCATTTTGTGCAGAAAGGGGAATAATATATCATAATCTTAGAAAGGTAGGTTGGGAATGGGTTATAAAGGCCTTTAAATGCCAAATAAAGTTTCTGTTTAATTCTAGGATGCACTGTGATGGAGTAGGCTGGTGACACATTCGGATCTTTAGGTAAAGGATGGATTGGAGTAAAGAGAAAGTTGAGGTAGATGGACCAATTAGAAGGCCATTGCAATAATAAGACAATGGGAGCTTAGCACTTTAAAATGGTGACTGGAGATAAAGGGACAAATATTAGTGATGTAGTAGAGATAGGAATAACAAGTTATAGCAACTGTGTCGATATATGCGTGGATATATGATGTGAGGACTCGATGACACTTAGGTTGTAAGCTTAGGTGACTAGGAGGATAGTGCTATCCTTGACAGAAAAAGGGAAATGTGGGAGAGAGAGATGGGTTTAGGAGGGAAAAATAATATAACGAGATCTACAATGAAGCTTGTAAGATATCCATGCTTACTCATCCTTTGCATCTCTGTCTCACTCAAAATAAAAAAAAGACTTGGGAGGCCTTGCTCATCACTTACTGCCCTGGATCGAAAATTCAGACCTTCTACAACCATGAAATGAAGTGAGGTATGGGTTAGGAGAGTGGAATTTTCTGAATGGCACTTGCATAGCTACTTCAGTGAGTGCCATGGGTTATAACTGTGCAGAGTGCTCAATGCCTGGGGCAAAAGGGTGAAAGTTGGGAGCTTGAAAATTGAAGATATAAAGTGGGAGATTTTTAGGCCATAATTGATGATGGGTAGTTGTGGTTGTGTTGGGGGCAAGCCTCATAACTGGCAATCATAGGGTGGGTGGGATCCAATTCCATTCTCTAATTATTTGATCACACAACTTTCCATGTTGTGCAATGGCCTCCCATAGGACTGGGCTCTCCACTTTGGGGATGACTGGGCTGGTACATTGGCAGGGTAGGCTATGCTCCATTGTTCAGAGTCTCTTAAGCTTTGTTTTATTCTTGCTTCTGATTTAGTTTTATATTCCATGAAATATGATATCTATCAATGAAATTTGGAGTTCATTTTTTGTCTTTTTAAAAATTCTACTACTTGTAGATATTTTAAACTTGAGCAAAAACAATTTATTATTGATCAAATTTAGTTTAATGATAGTATGAATATGGAAGCTGTCTTGTTTTGATAATATTAGGTGTTAGCCAGGTGTTTATTATATTCTGTAGAGGCATATTCTGTAAAAAAATTGTTTGTGTTGTAATACTTTAGCTGCCTAACTAGAAGATGGCTCATGTTTGAAGATGCTCTTACTTCGGTCAAGCCATTCTTGTGTTTTTGGCAACATTATTTGGTTCTGATGTATTTTGTAGTCTTATACACTTGTAATATTGAGAACATTTGAGAAAATTTATTTCTATTGTAAGCCTATTACATAAAAATATCAGATACTTACATATCGATTTAGACTTACAAGGCTTTTCCTCTACATTATGTCATTTAATCCTCACAACATTCCTCTGAGGTGGGTACTACTGATATTATTGTCCCCATCTTGCGGAGGAAGACACAGAGACACCAAGAGGTTAAATGACTTGCTAAGTCATACAGCTAGTAATTGTCACAGATGGGATTTGAACTGAAGTATTCCTGTTTCCTAGTACACTGCATTTGAAAATACCTCGAGGTAGTTTGGTACAACAGAAAGAGAGATGACTTTGTATCTGAAGACCTGGATTCAAATCCTACCCTTGCCACTGACTACTTGTATAACCTTGGGAAAGTCGCTAAGCCTCTTGGGGTTTCAGTTTCCTCATCTATAGAGTAAGAGGGTTGGACAGTTTAGACTCTTTCCATCCCTGAATCTATGAGCTTACAGTTTGTCCTCATCAGTGTCCACAGAGAGTCTTATTTATAGCAAATGCTGTTTGTCTTCTAATATTTCAGCTGCTTAACCAGGACATGACTTATGTTTTAAGAGACTTACTTTGGCCAGGAATTGAATTGGAAGAGGAGCAAGGTCATCGGATGGGCAAAGGTAAGATACCTACATCATTGGCTGTTAAAACTCTAGCTTTCTGGTTCCAACAGTCCAAGAAGAATCCAGACCCTTTGGAGAGAATTACTTTCTGTCTTTTAGTGGGAAGTAAAAGATTTTTCTCTCTTCTCCCTACATCAGTGATGGTCATTGCATTTTATAACCCTGCAGGAGGCCCTCTTGAGGCACATCCGACAAGGCACATAGACCTTCAAACTTTATGGAGACACAGACATAAAAAGAACTCAAGACAGAAAGCAACTTCAAGGAATGAGACCTCTGGAAGGAGAAAACAGAGCTGATTATGTGTTCAAGAGAGAACTAACTTTGGCCACCAAGACTTAAGCTGCAGAGTGGATCCAATATTGGGAATCAAGTAGAGACGCTATGCTGGAGGGGCACAGCATGGGGAAGATTCCGCAAGAAGAGAAACATTAAAGTTCTGCAGTAGTTGAGGGCTAAGTTGTCTTGACCACCTACATTCCCTACATGTGTGGCTCACTATCATTTTACACTAAAATTGTATCTACTTCATGAACACAGACACTGTGTGGATATTTGGCAGTGAACCCCATGTTTACAAGGGTAGAGTTGTGTGGCTACAGTTCTTATAATGTTATCTTAGTAATTACTATTGCTTTGAGCTAATTGTGTCTACTGTCTGTTAAAGGGAAGTTTATTGATGGGGTGACATAAGCTATAATTTTAGGAGCAATGACCCAGGGTGAACCTTTGGAGCCTAGGAGTAGCAATCTCTTTCTGAGGACTCAAACCGTAAACGTGAATATCACTTGGGAGAATGGCCCAAAGGGGTGCCATGATCCTGTGATCTCTAAATTAAAAGGGGAGACATTTAAAAAATGAATATCGACCATTTTCACTTGAGCGAGAAAGGATCTTAGCTAGCCAACAAAGAATCATTCCAGATGGCTGAGATAACTGGACTAAATACTCAAAACATTTAGTTATTCATTCAAATATTGATTTTTTTTAAAAAGCTGACACTATCTAGCAAGTGTAAATCACTTCTACATTAGCTTTCCTTTTATCCTATAATGAATTATATGTGCATATAACACCCAAAATATCATATTTAAATCTCATTTCAAAAATGAGAAACAAAGAGCCATTTCTTCCACTTTTTTCATTGTTTTTCCTCATCAAACTACAGACTACTAATATATTTGTGTACATATGTGTGTATATATACATTATATATGTGTATATATGTATACACATATCTATATGGATAAACATATCTATCCAAAAAAAGAGATTTTAAGCCTATTCCAATGACATGTTGTTGCTGAATATTGCCTTCATCTCCACTGTTGCTGCTGTCATCATCATCATCATCATCATATCATCATCATCTTCTTGTTTTTCTTCACCTTTAAAGTAATTATTTATTCCCATCATAGAGAACTAAAAGAAAAATACTACATAATTAATATTCATATATAAGGGAAATTAAATTAGGTTAAGTAATGAAACATTATATGTATATATACATATATAATAGTAAATTTATAAAGAGGAAATAAATTAAAAGTTTCCTTAATTTAGTCAAAGCATAAATACTGTACATCTCAGCCCAATTATCTTTGAATAATGGTTGTTTCAAGAATATAGCACACTGATTTTCAAGAGGAAAACCTACTTTTAAAATGTTTTGATGTTTAACATAGACTATAGCATTTTTCTTTCCAATGTCTACTACTGATCTTTTTCAGCTAAATGAAAATGGAAAAAATCAGATACTTTAAAATTTCAAGTTCTACCACAGAATTTTAATAACCATTAGGAAAATTTAATTAAGATAATTAATTTCACAGTACTAACTACTGCTCAGCAACTTGTCTTAGATTAATCCTTAAATATACTTTATAAGCAAAATGAGATATTTTGTTCATATAGTTCTTATATTTTTCTGTTCTACTTTGTACTTCAATTAAATGTAGATCATAATTACCATATTACCGTTTCAATGCACAATTTGATACTGTACAGTAGTAATACTGTTAAGCTCTGTTAATTGTGGGCTTAGGAAAGGCAAGCCTGATTATACCCATTTAAAAAATTACTGAGCCGTCTTTCCCAGACTGGAAATCCAGTGACCACTCATAGCCCTAACTCACTACTGATTAACATGGAAGCTTTGTCTTGCTCTCATTCAGACCTGGTCTGCTCATTGCTCCTTAGGCAGCCAGGGCTCCACCCTTAGCCCCTAGGAGCCCACCATGTTGATACTAGACTTAGTGTGAACATGCTATCAGCTTTAGTACTGCTGTAGTTTGGAACTCCCAAATTTAAAGGATCCACCAGCCTCAGCTTCCCCATTAGCAGGTACTACAAGCATGGACCACCATGCCAGGCTATATCTATTGTTAAAAGAAATAATTCCATACTATTGCCAATGCCTAGTTTCAGGTTAGCTTCTGATTATAAAATAAATATATATGGGTGTTTATTTGTGTGTATATACATATATATATGCACATGCTACGTATGTATAAATCTTTGTATTTATGCATACGTACATAAATCTGGATGGGTGTGTGTGGGGGAGGATAGTTAAAAGCATTAACAGTTTAGCATTGCCAGGCTAAAGCCATAGGTTTGATAACTTCCTGGACAGAACTACTTTGCCAGTAATTTTCAATTTGTCTTGAAAGTGAGCAGACCAAGGATTCATTTTCCTGGTCATTAAAGCCTGTAAGTCAGTGTCGGCCATATAATCATGTGGTCAACCATCTCAACTGAATTAAGAGCCACAGAACCTTTGTAATTCTTCATATTTACTATTCAGGTGGTTCCTTTTCTCTCTGATTCATCTTTACTTTGAAGGCAAAAACAACACCAACTTTCTTCACAAACTATTTAATCTCTTCTCTCTGCAAGTGTCTTCTCAATCTCTTTAAAGAAAAGATTTGCATTAAAGCCTCCCAGTGCTGCATTAGTAGGAGAAGCTTTAATTTAATGACTTGGGCTGTTTTTGGCTTAGGGGAAGCCCATCCTATAGAGCAGGGCTGTCCAACCTTGAGTTATCTTAGGGCTGCATTAAAATAAAATAATTATTCGAGGGCCATACCCAGAATAAAAAATACAGTATACTAATAGAAAGTGGGAGAACACAGGTCATTTTATGACAAGCAAAGGTGTACGAAAGCAAACACAAAACAATAAAGCGACAACACAGCAGTATAAAGGTAGGTGCATACTTAGTCTGCATCGTACAGACAGAACGCATCCCACAGATTGATTGAAAATTCCCTGCAATATGTTCCGTCTGTAATAATGCTTAAAAACACCAAAGAAAATTAACATCCATGAGATCATTTATTAGTGATGGAATTAAAAAATCTAATATGCATTCCATGCAAATTATTATTATTTTTTTCTGCTCATGAAAATTAAAACCCACAGGCGGGCTGCATAAAATCACACTGTAGGCCACATGCGGCCCGCAGTCCATATTTTGGACAGCCCTCCTATGGAGCATCAGGAACATGGCTCCCTGAGTTTAGGATTGCCAGAATGTTCTTTTGAACATGATCCAATGAGAAATTTAAAGATGATTGGAGTCATTGCTCAACTCTGGCACACTTAGAATAACTTTATGGCCTTCCCAAAATGAATGCTCATTTGAATGTAGTAATTCTGATATTTTTAAAATTGACATTAGGATAATAGAGCTAGAACCAGAAGGGATTTTGCAGGCACTTTGATACAACCCCCTTATTTTTCAGCGAAGGAAACTGAGGCCCAAGTAAGCTAAAAGACTTGCCCATGGTCACACAATAAGTGATGGAAGTAGGAGTTGAAAAAAAAGTTCTTTGACTCCACATCAGCATTCTTTCTCCTGTATCACACTTGCTAAGCACACCTCATATAGTCAATAGTAAATTCCTTTCTTGGGAATGTGCAAGGATCAAAGGTTCATTGCTTCCCCCCTGCATGCACGTGCATGTGTAGTCATCTAGAAAGGAAACTTATTCCTCGTAACAAAGCTAAACAAATGTTTTGATGCCTTGGAAACATCCTCAGGTGTTGATTCTGAAAAAGGAGATGACACTGATTCAGACCCAGTGAAAGTATTTTGAACGAGATCATCCAGCTTGTTTTTAAAGATAACAGTCACGATGATGCATACTAAGGAGTTAAAAAGCTAAAAGTGGGACATCTTTGACACCTCTTCTGGTAGTATGATTAACAAAAGAGATATTAAGGCTGTCTATGTTGAGATTGCTTTTATTTTAAAGCAATCATCTAAATATTTTCTTTAAAGCTTTTTTTCTTGGTGAACTGCTTTTTTTTAGTCATGTTAGTTGAATATTTTTTGTGGGGGGGGCACTAAAAATTACGCTTAATCTACTCTAATTTATCTTTCAATAATGGAGTTGTCATTTTAATTTTAGCATATATACCTTTATTCTTTTAGTTCTAGTTAGTAAGACTACGGTAATTTTTCCTTCAGTCGTGCCATTCATGCTATTTCTATACTTGCAGAGATACTGAATTGCAATTTTTTTTGCTTCCTATGGCCCTTTTCTTCCTATGACTCTGCAGCTAACGCACAATTTCTATGCAGTGCTATATTTCACCTCCATCTTCCTTATATTGAACATGCTTTTGCATAATGCTACCTGAAATGAGCATATACACTTAAGATATATTTCAGTGTTATTGCTTATTATAAATCACTCAAGTCTAACCATCTGATTTATGACACCATGTATTTCCCTCAATGAAATGATCACCTAGTACATTCATTATCATTACTTTTCATTTTTCTGTCTTTTTAGCCTTCTAGTTTAGTCTACTAAATTGACAAAGTACACTGTCTCTCTAGCTGCCATTGTTTCCTGGCAACAATATTCTATTCCACTTTACTAAGCAAGCTCAAGGCTTTGTGACCCATTCAAGGTATTTTCATTCAAGTTTCTTGACTAGCCTAGACATACAATATACATTCATCTTCCTGAATTTACAAAATAAAGAAGTATAAAAGTGATTATTGCATCTCGTCTTTATTAGCTGCCGTGCTAGAAAGGAGCAAAGTCAGATAATGGAAAAGAACCTTGTGACTATTATAGAAAACAGTGCAGAAGTCAAAATCACTATGTGCCAAGGAAATTTCCAAGCACTTAGAGTCAGCTAATACTTCATCAAGTGCTTACTTCCTTTGAATGAAACCAATCTTACCTTGAAACCCAAAATAGATGGTTTATATATGATGTCTAATTTGAACTTATTAATTTAAGTTAAATTAATTTACTTTATTTTAACTAATTTAAACTAATTTACTCCTAACTCCAATCCATCCTCTATTCAGACACCAAAGTGATTTTCCTAAAATGCAGATGCAACCATGTCAACTCCCAATTAAAAAAATTCCAGTGGATCTCTATTGCCTCCAGAATAAAATAGAAAATCCTCTAGCATTCGAAGCCCTTCGTAACTTACCCTCTTCCTACCTTTCCAATCTTATTGTACTTTATTCTTCAGGAAGTATTCTTTGACATTGGTCTCCTTGCTGTTCTTTGAGCATGATACTCCATCTCTTGGCTCTAGGTATTTTCCCTGGTTGTCCTCCTTGCCTGGGACTTTTCCTCTCCACCTCTGCTTCCTGGCTTCCTTTGAGTCCCAACTAAAATCCCATTTTCAACAGTAAGCCCTTCCCAATCCTTCTTAAGTCTAGAGCCTTCTGTCTCAATTATTTACTATGTATCCTGCAAAAAAACTTGTCTGTACATATTTGTTTGCCTACTGTCTCCTCCATTAGATCTTTGAAGGCATGGACCGTCACAGTGTTTAATACAGTGCCTGATATATAACAGGCACTAAATAAATATTTACTATTAAATTAACGAGAAGTTTAGGATTTTAAATTCCAGATACAAGAATTTTTAATCAGTCCTACACATGCCATCACTTAAAATAGATAAAATTAATCATTCATTTCTTTGGTTGGGGAGATTTTAAAGCACCAATTCTGGTGCAGTATAAAGAAATTAGAAGAGGATTGAAGTCTTGACTGGCTCACCCCATGCACAGCTAAGAAAAAAGAAACATAAAGTTGACAACTTTCAAATGTTGGCACCTTAGACTTGTGTCTATACAACACCAAAAACAAATGGATGGTTTAGTCAGTTTGATGGAAAGCATCTGTTCAAACTAGATATTTGGCATAGTGTAGATGAAGCAATTAATTGCAAATATTTTTTTCCTTTCAAATTGCCTGGAATCCTACTCTTAAGCTGCTAAATTTAAAGAAATCACATTCATAAATATTCATTTAGATAATTAGTTTTTCAAATGATGCTTCAAATGAGATCACATATTTAGAGGAGTTTGCGAACCATAAATCTTGTTATGGTGATGATAGTGATGATTAAACTTTAATACTTCAAGGATCTGTGCTTTCATTGATGAGGGTACTTCTTGCATTGTTGTACATTATACACCTCTTTATTATACCCTCTATGCCTTTATTACTTGCTGTACAAATTTCCTGCCCTAGACTGGTCTTCGGATGATAGACATGTTTGTTGCAGGCCTACATCTGAATCTTAGTTATATTTACCAGAGCTTATCAATAAATATCAGCACAATCTTCAAGAAACCAAGGTCATATTTATATAATGATTTGAGTGACACTTGAGCGAGGGTTCCAATTTACAGATGTAACTCAGTTTCACATGAGCCTAGGACACTTTACATGTGGCTGTCCTTGGAAAAAACATGACTTTGGGTTGGCGGAAAGAATGCTAAGCATATGATGAGTATAAAGAACTTATGGAACAGATGCCAGAGCTTTTTCTGAGAGAGACCTGAGTGGCTCCAGAAACTTTTTAGGAGACATATGTGAAAAGAGCAGCAGGAGACAAGTAAGGGAAGCCAGCTCCTCAACATGTCCCCAGTTTCTAGCTTGTCTATGTAGAAACTATTAGAAAAGACATCTTTTAGTGACATAGGGCCCTCTTTCTTTGTTTGAGCTGAGATATCTCATTCCCAGTGGAACAGCCAATTTACTCTTTTATTTTTAAATCAATCAATTTTTATTGAAATCATTTTTCTGCATCACCAAAATTTTCCCCAGACTGCCCTTTTTCACCCTCACAAAAAGCTATTCCATATAACTAAAAATATTTTAAAGGAAAAAAAAACCAGCAAAACTGATCAGGATGCCAAAAAAGTTTGAAAATA
The DNA here is from genome assembly GCF_011100635.1 of Trichosurus vulpecula. NCBI lineage: Eukaryota > Metazoa > Chordata > Mammalia > Diprotodontia > Phalangeridae > Trichosurus > Trichosurus vulpecula. The sequence continues at coordinate 383,936,764 of NC_050574.1, forward strand.
TGTACAATGTGCCATAATCATTGACCTCTCAGCTCTGCAAAGGAGTGAGATACAGAATGTCTTCTTTTGGGGGGGGTGGCAGGGCAATTGGGGTTAAGTGACTTACCCAAGGTCACACAGCTAGTACATGTGTCAAGTGTCTGAGACCAGATTTGAACTCAGGTCCTCCTGACTCCAGGGCCAGTGCTCTACTCATTGCGCCACCTAGCTAGCCCCAAGAATGTCTTCTCATTTCTCTTCTCTGAGGCTATATTTGTTTTCAGTAACTTCACAACATTCACTTTTGATTGTTTTGAGCTTGTTTTTTCCATTTGCATTGTTGTAGTCATTGTGTATGTTATTTTCTTGGATCTTCTTATTTCATTCTTCATCAAATCATATAAATCTTTCCATGCTTCTTTATATACATCATATTTGTCATTTCTTACAATTTACTAATCGTCCATTGTATTCATATACCACAATAAGATATTTTCTAATTGATGGGCAAGGATAGGTAAGTGGCACAGCAGATAGAGCTGCCAGGCCTGGAGTCAGGAAAATTTATTTTGTAAGTACAACTCTGACCTTTTCCTACCCAATTTTGTTTTTTAGAATCATCTCATCATACACAGCTCAGCTCCCACCTTTCTTTCAAACTACTTTAGTAATGATAACAATTTTAAGAATAATATTACTGATAATAATAACTAATAATTACTAATGTTAATAACATTTTCATATATCCTAAGCAAACAGTTTGACCTTAATCAGTGTATAATTAGTCTTTAATGATTTCCTTATATTTCTTCTGGATCTTTTATGTCAAGTTTTCCATTGAGTTCTGATTTTTTGTTACAAATACCTGAAAGTATTTCAGTTCATCAAATACCCTTTTTTATGTTCAGGATTATACTCAGTTTTGCTGGATAAGTTATTCTTGGATGCAACCCTAACTCCTTTTCTCTTTGAAATATAATGTTCCAATACCCATAGCCTTTTAGTGTAGAAGGTGCTATGTCTTGTGAAATCTCGACTCTTTCTGCAGTTTTTAAATTCTTTTTTTTCTTGTTGCTTACAATATTTTCTCCTTAACCTGGGAATTTTGAAACTTAGTTATGACATTCATGTAGATTTTCTTCCTGGGATCTCCTTCTGGTGGTAATGTATGGATTTTTTCCATTTCTATTTTACCTTCTTGTTTTAGAACACCAGGGCAATTTTCCTTAATAATTTCTTGTAATATTGTATCCAGATTCTTTTTTTCATAATAACTTTCAGGTAGTCTGACAATTCTTATGTCATATTTCCTTGATCTGTTCTCCAGAATAGTTGTTTTTCTAATGAGATGTTTCAGATTCTCTTCTATTTTTTCTATTTTTATTATTTCTTGGTGTCTTATAATGTCATTCAATTCTACTTGCCCAATTCTAGTTTTCAAGGAATTATTTTCTTCCTTAAGATTTTATATCTCTTTTTCCAGTTGGTCAACTTTCTTTTCATAATTTTCTTGGATTGCTTTTTTCCCCTAGTTTTTCCTCATTCTCTCTTACTTGATTTTTGAATTCATTTTTAAGTTCTTCTGACCATTTGATATAACTCTTTAGGTTAGGAGTGGCTTTTTTTTACCTCATTACCTCTGAATATATTTCTATAGAATATCCATGAAAGTTCATGTGACAATGACATCAATACCAAATTACCTCATCATGACTAACAGTACTAAAATCAATAGCTGAAAAATGATAACTATGAAATCAATTAATATGAAATGTCAACTCACTAAGACAGTTCTTTGCTAAGAAAGGGCACATTAAGAAATTACAATGGTACAAAAAGTACAAGTGCTGAAATGTGAAAGATCTGTACTCCACTAATGAAAGCAGGTTAACTTTAGTAAAGTAATCTTTGTGGTATTTTAATTTCAGATATTATTTATGGGTTCTGCACAGGTCTCTGAACTGGACATATGCCTACTCTTCCACAAACACCATTTGGTAGCTTCAAGGTCATCCTTCCATAGATATTTTAATTATTCATAATATAAGCTGACCAATAGCTGAAATGATTCTTTATGGTACTTTATTCTGGATCTCCCCTAATGAAATGTGCAGGGTTCTTTGTTAATTCCATGATTGAAAGAGGGTGAATTATATTCAAAGTAACTTGTAATAACCTATTCATTTTCACATGATCCTAAAGGATTTTGTGTTTTGGAAAACTTTTTCCTGCAAAAGTGTTAATAATTGATTCAAAATAATTGTAAAGTAGGAAGGGGTCTGAAGTCAAATTCCTACCCAAACCAATAATGTCTGACAGCAATTCCAAAAGAAGAGTTTCAACAACGTTTTGAGCAATGACAGTATCAAAAGAACAAGTATGTAGGCCCTCAAATTAACTACTTTGCAGGATAAAATTTATTTATGCATATAATTTTTGCTATGTTTGCTTCAAATGGGATTGACAATGTCTATTGCTACCATTTTGCATAAAGATTCAGAAATCTTACATGCTAATTGATGTATATATTTTCTTTTTTGTTTGTTTCATGCCTTATTAATTGTACCTCATTTTAAAACACTTTTTTGAATTCCAAATTCTCTCCCTCATTCACCCCTCCTCCACCTACTGAGAAAGCAAGCAATATGTCAATTACACATGTGAAATCATGCCAAACAGATTTTCACATTAGCCATGTCAAAACAAAATCAAGGAAAAAAAAGAAAGTGAGAGAATTATACTTCAATTTGCACTTAGAGTTCATCAGTTCTCTCTCTGGTGGTAGATAGCATTTTTTTGTCATGAGTTCTTTGGAATTTGTCTCAGATCATTTTATTGATCAGAGTAAGACTTTCACAGTTGGTCATCATTATAATATTGCTGTTACTGTATACACTGTTCTTCTAGGTCTGCTCTCTTCAATTTGTATCAGTTCATATAGGTCTTCTCATGATTTTCTGTAACCATCTTGCTTGTCATTTCACATAACAGAATAGTATTCCATCACAACCATATACCACTATTTGTTCAGCCATTCCCCAATTGATGGACATCCCTTCAATTTCCAATCATTTGCCACCACAAAAAGAGCTGCTAAAAAAGTTTTGTACATATAGATCCTCTTCCTTTATCTTTGATCTTTTGGGACACAGATCTTGTAGTGGTATTGCTAGGTCAAAAGATCTGCACAGTTTCATAGCTTTTTTGAGCGTAGTTCCAAATTGTTCTTCAGAATGGTTGGACTAGTTTACAACTCCACTAACAGTTCATTAGTGTGCCTATTTTTCCACATCCCCTCCAGTATTTGTCATTTCTGATAAGTGTGAGGTGGAGCTACAGAGTTGTTTTAATTTGCGTTCCTCTAATCACTAGTGATTTAGAGCACATTTTCATTTGGTTCTAGATAGCTTTGATTTCTTTTTCTGAAAGCAGACTGTTAATATCCTTTGACCATTTATCAATTGGAAAATGGCTCTTATTTTTATAAATTTGACTCAGTTCCCTATGTTATTTGTGAAATAAGGCCTTTATCAGAGAAATTTACTGTACATTTTACATTATTCATTATCTATGGTACTTTTTTTTTTATCAAAACGTAGTTTCCCTGATTATCTCTTTTAATTAATTCTATTTTCGTTTTTGCTTTGTCTGAAGTCATGATTGCCACCCCTGCCTTTTTTTTTTACCTCAGCTGAAGCATAATAGATACTGCTTCAGCCCCTTATTTTAACTCTCTGTGAGTGTCTTTCTGTTTCAAGTGTGTCTCTTGTAAATAACTCATTGAATTCTGGTTTCTAATGTATTTTACTATTTGCTTCCATTTTATGAGTGAGTTCATTCCATTCATGTTCACAGTTATGATTATTGAGTATTTTCTTCCATCCTATTTTCTTGCATTTATCCTTCTCTCTCTCTTTTTATCTGTCTCTCTTCAAAAATCAAAAATCTGTTTTGCTTAGGGTCACTACCTCCCTTAGTCCACTCTCCCATTAATCACAACCCACCTTTTCCTTAGAACCTTCCTTTTCTTCTCTTTTGCTGGCTAACTTAGATTACTATACTCAACTGAGTGGGTTTATATCCTCTTCCATCTTTGAGCCAGTTTAGATGAGAGCCAGGTTCAAGCATTGGCTACCACCCCATTGTCCCTTCCACTTTAACAGCACTTTCTTGTGCACCTCTTTTATGTGAAATAATTTTCTCCATTCTTCTTTTCCCTTCCCCCTTCTCCCAATGCATCCCTCTTTCTTAGCCCTTCACTTTTTTTTTGAGATCATCCTAACATAATTGACTCATACCCATGCCCTCTGTCTTCATAGACTCCTTATAATAATGATAAAGTTCTTAGTGGTTATATTTATCATCTTCCCATATAGGAATATAAACAGTTTAACTTTATTGAGTCCCTTATGATTTGTCTTTCATGTTTAGTTGTTTATGCTTCTCTTGAGTCTTGTGTTGAAAATTAAATTTTCTATTCAGCTCTGGTCTTTTCATCAGGAATGCTTGAAAGTCATCTATTTCATTAAATGTCTATTTTCCCCTCTGAAGGCTTATACTCAGTTGTGCAGGGTAGGTTATTCTTGGTTGTAATCCTAGTTCCTTTGCCTTCTGGAATATCATATTCCAAGTCTTCTACTCCTTTCATGTGGAAGCTCCTAAATTTTGTATGATCCTGACTGTAGCTACACAGTATTTGAATTATTTCTTTCTGCCTCCTTGCAATATTTTCTCCTTGACATGGGAGCTCTGGAATTTGGCTATAACATTCCTGGGAGTTGTCATTTTGGCAACTCTTCCAGGTGGTGGCTGATCAATTCTTTCAATGTCTATTTTACCTTCCATACCTAAGATACCAGGGTACTTTTCCTTAATAATTTCTTTAAATATGATCTCTAGGCTCTTTTTTCCCTCATGATTTTGATCTATTTTCTAGGTTAGTTGTTTTCTAATGGGATATTTCACATTTTCTCTTATTTTTTCATTCTTTTCAACTTTGTCTTACCATTTCTTGATGTCTCCTGGAATCATTAGCTTCTGCTTGCCCAATTCTAATTTTTAAGAAATTATTTTCTTCAGTGAGCTTTTGTACCTCTTTTTCCATTTGGCCAATTCTACTTTTTAAGTTCTTTTCTTCAGTGAATTTTTGTGCCTCTTTTACCATTTGACAAATTCTGTATTTTAAGATTTCAGTTTCTTCTTTTAAAAAGTTGTTTAATATTCATTTTTCTCCAATTACATGTAAAAATAATTTTAACAGTTTTTAAAAAAATTGAGTTTTGAATTCTCTTCCTCCCTCACTGCCCTCTCCTCTCATTGAAAAGACAAGCAATTTGATATTGGCTATACACATATAGTCATGAATAACATATTTCCATATTAGTCATGTTCTGAAAGAAAACACAGATGAAAAAGAAAGAAAAATAAATAAAGAAAAAAAGGTATGTTTTGTTCTCTTTTCAGACTCCATCAGTTCTTTCTCTGGAGATGGATAGCATTTTTCACCTTAAGTCCTTTGGAATTGTCTTGGATCATTGTGTAGCTGAGAAGAGCTAAGTCATTTACAGTTGATCACTGTAATATATTGCTGTTGCCACATACAGTGTTCTCTTAGTTCTGTCCTCTTCACTTTGCATCAGTTCATGTAAATTCTAGGTTTTTCTGAAATCATCCTACTTATAATTTCTTATAGCACAATATTATTCCAGCACAATCATATACCACACCTTAGCTCAGCCGTTCCTCAATTGTTGGGTATCCTTTAAATTTCTAATTTTTTGCCACCACTAAAAGAGCTGCAATAAATATTTTTGTGCATATAGGTCTTTCTCTGTTTTTAAAGAACTCTTTGGAATACAAGCCTAGTAGTGGTATTGCTGGGTCAAAGGGTGTGTATGATTTTATAGCCCTTTGGACATAGTTCCAAATTACTCCCTAGAATTATTGGATCAGTTCACAACTCCACCAACAGTGCATTAGTGTCTCAACTTCTCCCTGTCCCCTCCGACATTTGTCATTTTTCTTTTCTGTCATATTAGCTAATCTGATGGATGTGAAGTGGTATCTCAGAGTTGTTTTAATTTACATTTCTGTAGTCAATAGTAATTTAGAACATTTTTTCTTTGCCTATAGATAGCTTTTATTACTTTGTCTGAAAATTGCTTGTACATATCGTTTGACCATTTATCAATTAGGGAATGGCTCTTATTTTTATAAATTTTACTCAGTTCTCTATGAATTTAAGAAATGAGTCCTGAATCAGAGATTCTCACTGTAATTTTTCACAGTGATTACTATTTCTCTTCATCCTATTTTCCCTTTGTTTGCTTTTGACAACCACCTTCTCTAATATGTCTTCCATTCTATCAGCCCCCTCCTTTATTTTCTATCCACCTTATTTTCCTGTAGGGTAAGACAGATTTCTATAACCAATAGAGTGTGTATGCTATTCCCTCTCTGAGCCAATTCTTATGAAAGTAAAGTTAAAGTGTTCCTTGCCTACCTCCCCCATCTTCCACTCTACTATAAAAGCACTTTCCGCTTCTTTGCCCCATTCTATCTTTCCTTTCTTCTTTCTTCTTTCTTACACCTTAATTTTATTTTTTTAGATATCATTCCATCATATTCAATTCACACCCATGTTTTCTCTATGTATACTCCTTCTAACTGCCCTAATGGTGAGCAAGTTCTTAGGAATTAAAAGTATCATCTTCTCTAGGAATGTAAATAGTCTAACCTCATTGAATCCTTGATGATTTCTCTTTCCTGTTTACCTTTTTATGCTTCTCTTGAGTTTTGTATTTGAAGCTCAAATTTTCTATCCTACTCCGGCCTTTCATCAGGAATGCTTGAAATCCTTCTGTCTCACTGAAAATCCATTTTTTTGCCTTGAAGGATTATACTAAGTTTTGCTGGGTAGGTGATTCTTGGTTTGAATCCTAGCTCCTTTGACGTCCAGAATATCGTATTCTAAGCCCTATAACCCTTTAATGTAGAAGCTGCTAAATCTTGTGTTATCTTGACTGTGGCACTGTCATATTTGAATTGTTTCTTTCTGGTTGCTTGCAATATTTTCTCCTTGACCTGGGAGCTCTGGAATTTGGCTATAATATTCCTGGGAGTTTTCATTTTGGTATCTCTTTCAGGAGATGATTACTGGATTCTTTCAATTTCTATTTTGCTTTCTGGTTCTAGAATATCAGGGTAGTTTTCCTTGGTTATTTCTTGAAAGATGATGTCGAAACTCTTTTTTTTGATCATGGCTTTAAAGTCATCTGCTAATTCTTAAATTATTTTTCTTGTATCTGTTTTCCAGGTCGGTTGTTTTTCCTGTGAGATATTTCACATTGTCTTCTATTTTTTAAGTTTTGTTTTATTGCTTCTTGATGTATCATGAAGTCATTAGCTCCCACTTGCTCAATTATAATTTTTAAAGCCTTATTTTCTTCACTGAGCTTTTGTACCTCTTTTTGCATTTGCCCAATTCTACATTTTAAGTAGTACTTTTGACTTCAGAGAATTTTTGTGTATCTTTTTCCATTTGGCCAATTCTGCTTTTTAAAACTTTCTTCTCTTCATTGGATTTTTTGGGTTCTCTTTTGCCATTTGGCCTATTCTGTTTTTTAAAGTGTTTTTTCTTCAGTATTTTTTGTGCCTCCTTTACAAAGATGTTGACTTTTTTCATGATTTTCTTGCATCACTGTTATTTTTTCCCATTTTTCCTCTACCTCTTTGTTTTGGTTTTTAAAATCCTTTTTGAGCTCTTCCATGAATTCTTTTGGGCCCGATACCAATTTACATTTTTCTTTGAGAGTTTGGATGCAGCAGTTCTGACTGTTATTTTCTTCTGAGTTTGTGCTTTGATCTTCCCTGTCACCATAGTAACTTTCTATGGTCATTACCTTTTTTTTTTGCTTATTTTTAAACCCTATTTCTTGACTTTTAGCTTTATGTTAAAGTTCAGCTCTTCTCCTAAGGTGAAGGTGGGGTGGTCCCAAGCTTTAGGTTTTTAATGTAGTTGTTTTCAGAGCTAGTTCTGGGGGTCTGTAAGTTTTCAGTTCTTCCAAAGTAGTGTGATTTAAGGAGAAGTGTATTTACTACTCTTCTGGCCTGTGCTCTGGTCTGTGAGTGACCACAATCACTCTTTTCTGGCCTGGAACTGTGGCCAGTTTCTTGTAGCTTCAAGCTCTGGTGTGCTCTTCACCTTGAGACTGTGACCCAGGACTGCAACACAAATCAGAATACAGCTAATACAATAGAGTCCTGTACTCAGTGCCAGCAAAGGACCCCTGTAATTTCCTTCTGACCAGTTATCTCTATTACTATTTGTGGGCCAATAGCTCCAAAAGCAGTTGATGCTGCTACTGATCTGGTCACTCCCAAAATCTGCTGCTACTGGCACAGCTGACTTTCTAAATTGTCTTGAGCTTTCCTGGTGATATTCTAAGTTGTCTTTGGCTGGAAAATTGTTTCACTTTGAAGCATTTTAAAAAGTTTTTGGCATAGAATTTTGGAGCATTCAGGTGAATCCCTGCTTTTCCTTTGCCATCTTGGGTAAGCCCCGCAAGATATTATTTTCTTCTGTATTTTTGTGCCTCTTTTACCAAGTTGCTAATTATCTTTTCATAATTCTCTTGCATCATTCTAATTAACTTTCCCACCTTTTCTTCTCTCTCTCTCTCTCTCTCTCTCTCTCTCTCTCTCTCTCTCTCTCTCTCCCTCCCCCCCCTTCTCTCTCTGTAATATTTCCAGGAATTTTTGTTGGTCAATTAGCATATTTTCCTTTGAGGCTTTTCTTGTAGCTTTTTTCATGTTTCTGTATTCTTTTGAGTTTGTGTCTTGGTCTTCTCTGTCACTGTAATAGCTTTTTATGATCAGGTTCTTTTTTGTCATTTGCTCATTTTTCCAGCCTGTTTCTTGACTGTGGCTTTTTTTTTGCTAAAGTTGGACTCCATTCACCTAGGGGTGGGGAGGCACTGTCCAAGCTTCAAACTATTTTTGCACTGCTGTTTTAAGAACTATTTTGGGGGGTCTGCGTGTTTTTGGTGCTTCCTACGTTTTCTGATCTGGGATGGGTGTATGGTCATTGCTTTTCTTATCTGTACTCTGGCCTTTATCCAGGAATGGTCCCTGCTCCACTGTGGATGAAAATGCTAGTGTTCCTCTTGTCCATGGAACTGTGGCAGTTACTCTGCTCTCATGTAGCTACAAGCCCTAGTGCTTCTTTCCACCCTGGAACTGTGTCCTGGAACTGCATATGGACAATACAACAAGGTGTTGTGCCCAGTGCCAGCTCAGGGTCCCTTGTAATCTTTTTCTGACCAGTTGTCTGACCCCTTATCATCTCTGAGCTGAGAGCTCTTGCAGTTACTGTTGCATCCAAGGCTCACTGCTGGTGTTGCCAAAGCATGTGCTCCAGGCCTGTACCCACTCTGTGGTCACAGACCTCACCTGTCAACCTCCTAAGTTGTTTTAGACTGGAAAAATGTCTTATCCAGAACTTTTCTTGCCTCTGTCACCATAGAATTTGATTTGAGGTGCTATTTTAAAGTTGTTTTTGGAGGGGAATCTTGGGAGAGTTCAGTTTTGTTGCTGCCTATGCTACACCATTTTCTGATCTATATATTTTCAAAAACTTAAATAAAAGTTAAACTAATATTTTGAGAAAAATCTTTCTGAAGATAATATTAGATGAAGGACATCAAAGTATGCCCCGTTCTAACCGTGTTCATCTCCTAACTGATCTACATATCATGAAACTGATGCTTATTTTGCATGACTAAAGTAAAATCGAAATTTTGTTGAAATTCTTAGATTCTGTGGTACACAATGTGTTCTGTAATATGTAAACTATATTTTTAAAAAGACCTCTGAATCACTGGGTGATAGTTTTCTGTGCAAATTACTTTATCTACTGTCCATCATAGAAAACGTTCTTCAAAAGCTCTGAGACAGAGAACACTAAGTATGTTGTGTTGTATGTCATGTCAGTGATTTTCTTCCACTTATGTTCTCAAGTCAATATGTTCCAGAATAATAAGGCATTTGTTCTCATCTAAGATGCTATTTAAGAACATATTTTTATTTTAAATGATTTGTTTATGATTAATTGTTTCAACATGTCTTCCTCATATTTTTAAAAGATATTTCCAGGCTGTTGTCTTCTCCCCAAATAGAACCCAGATTTCTGAATGCTTATAGATACTATAACTCAGTGACTCAAGAGACTAAATAACATTCTTTGGAAATAGTTCATGAAGTCTGCCTAAAGTATGACTCATGGTCTGGAATAATGGAGAAGCACTTGTTAAACACAATTTGGTCACACAAGATATATTTTTAATGATCTTATTATATATCTGTGACTCTGCTTTTTCTTTATGAAGAGCAATAATAGAACTACTGGATAACTTGAGAACTTTTACCCTTGCTGATCTTTGCTGCATTACTAACAAATGGACATTATATTTTACTATTTTTATTTAGGTTTTTTACTTTAAATAGCTAAGGGATTTTTTGTGGTTTTGTTTCAATCTAAGCTATAAAACTAAGTGATCAATAAATTTATGCTTAAATGTTTGGAGTACTGGAAAAGAGTTTCTATGCAGCTCTGATCCATTTCTGGTTTGAAAGTGGATTTTGTCAGTTTTATTTTAAATGCTCTTTATCTATATTCTTAATATTGCTTGAAATTTGCCCATTCTTTTATTTACCCTCTATTTAAACACCAAGTTGAAAAAGAAAGGTTTGCTTCTTTATTATTTTAGTTTTCTAACTTGGTTACATGGAATTAGGAGAAACTAGAACTTACATATATGTATTATATTATATCTGCATGTAGATAGATAGATAGATAGATAGATAGATAGATAGATATGTATATCCTAAAAATACCCATAGACCTCAAATAGCATTTTGGCACTCCAATGAAATTTTCATGTAATATTCTGCACTATAATTATCTCTGTGTGCATTATTCCCTATATTAGATTGTAGGCTCCATGAAGTTAAGGAACCATGTTTATCTAAACTTAAAATTTCCCCCAGTAGTATAATGCTTTGCATACAGTAGACATTTTATAAAGGCTTGTTATTAAGCAGTTCAGAGTTTGGAATCTCAGTGATGATGAAAAAATTTAAGACATCGAAAAGAGGAGTAGTGAAAATAATTTGAGGATTTATTTCCCCTTTATGGGTGGGAGTATCCTATGAAAAAGTAAAAATGGGAGTAGGAAAAGTGCCATGAAGTTGCCTTCGGAACAAATTCAGATATCTGTATTTACTTGAAGCATATTTATTTCATTATAGTATTTCATGTACTCTGAAAAAAAAGTCAAGTGATGTGAAGCACAAAGATTTTGCCCTTTTAAAACCTACTGATGTTTCATTTTAAATGATGTTTGATTCTTTTCTAGTAACGTAGAATAAAAAGAGGAAATGAGCATTTATATCTATTTGGTCCCTCTCCATCTGTCAAATCAAGTTACTGTCCTACATTTTACTTGCATATGTGACTGCTTTTTTTAACTTTTTCAACTCATCAGCTCCAGTTTAAAAGGTTTTAGGAAAAATATGAATCAGATTAAATAGGGGTTCTTGACTACATCCATTCTTTCATACTTTAGATGTGTTTAATGATTATTTGGGCTTCCCTATGAGAACTAAAGTGAGAATTGTTCATTATATAGTTCTTATAATTTTTTTCTTCACCATAAGCCCTCAAAATTGGTAGTTAGTTTTTATCTTTCCAATAAGAAACTTTTGTGTGATTCTGACAAGTCATCTAACTTCTTTATGTCATAGTGGCTTCCTCTGTAAAAATGACATGGTGGAATATCTTTCAGACAAAAATATTTTTTAAAGTTAGGAGAAAGACCTTGATAAGCATGAATAAAAGGATAAACAACTTCTAACATTTTCCATCTATTAGGTGTACTGTTTGTTAACAGTTACATCCCACCAAGTGATGCTCAATACACATCTTCAAGTAATAAAATAAGGCAAATAAATGTTTTTATACATATCCATATGTATGTGTGTTTACACACATATATGTATATAGTAACTCAATTTCTTCAGTTATGTATAGAACACCTCAAATATCAGGAAAGAGGGCAAGTTAGGGAATAAGCATTTATTCCTACAGTGCCTACTATGTCAGACACCGTGCTAAGTACTTTAGGGTTAATGGGGGGAAAGTACTGAGTTCATGAAAGGACAATATATTTATTTGAGATACCATTGTTAGTAAGTGAATTTGCATACTCACAGGAAGTTTTAAAATTCTGTTCAAACTTGATGGTAGCCTTTGTATTCTACTTGATAATAATAGATAACATATCTAAGAGTCTATTTTATTGTTGTCCATATAAGTTGAATGTCTAGTAGGGAAGACAGTTTATATGTTAGCCACCAAGAAGTAGGAAACAAATAGCCCTGGACCTCGCAGCCAGCACACAAACACAATATCCACATTCTTAGATAACTTTTTTTTTTCTTTGCCTGTCAAGAAAATTATAAATACACACATATATCCATATACACATACATATACGTATGTGTGTTTAGTTCTAACTGACTAGAATTAAACCCAATTCAGGGGGAAAAAGACTTGAGAACCAGGTGCGTGTGTGTGTGTGTGTGTGTGTGTGTGTGTGTGTGTGTGTTGGGAGTAGTGGGAATGGTTAATGGGTAGAAAGAGAACAGTAGTTGTAGGGAGGCACAGAGATGAGTCAGATGAGGGTGGGTTAGCAAATAGCAGAAGTGAGAAGTCAAAATGTAGGGTTATAATAGCTAAAGACTAGCATAAACTTGTAGCTCTGAGTCTTAAGACAATCAGGCCAGGAATGCAGTTTTACCAGAGCTAAGCCATAGAAATCAAAGAACTAATCAGAAAGGACTTATTTCAGTGATTAGGGAAACATAAAAGAGCTTCCAGTTTGGAATGGTAGACCTAGGAACAGAATCAGATTTCTCAAATAGCCAAGCTGATGGAAAGCTACGTCTGAGAAGGAACTGAAATTGAGAAACTAAACAAAGGAATTCTAATCTGAGGTATCTTTAAGACTTCTCTCCTAACTTGGATTTTGTTACAACTCTTTGTACTTGTGATTGTCTACCCACATATACAACTAATGCTTTGTATCATTATGCTTTTATTAAAATAGCTTCGTGCCCTGACCCCTGCTAAAGCCTCATCGAAGGGGTAAAAAGTCTTATTCAAGGCCAGGAGAGTGAAACAGTTCATGGTTAGCCACCCAAGTCCAATGTTTTATCACACTCCTATTCTCAAGAATCCTACAGACTTAGTAGGAAAATAAAATATAAACACATGAAGCATGTGGAAAGATGAAAAGAGCACTTATTATGGAATTAAAAACATCTGGATTCAAATTCTACCTCACATTTGTGAGCATGGGCAAATAATTTGAGTTGCATGAATTTCAATTTCCTCACCCATAAAATGAATTGGGTTGGATTAGATGGCTCCTGGGGTTCTTTCTAGTTCTGTGTCTCTGATGCTATGACCCTGCAAACACTAATGAGTTAATAGAATTGAATTGTGCTGTACTGTTTCTGTGCTGATACATTTCTATCTGTGCTGATGAGATTTTAAATGGGCCCAACCTGACCTATAATTGGTCTTCTGAAAATTTTTGATATTTCCTTTACTTACGTAGAGGCCACATGTTGTAACTTGAACATTGGTCTATAGTTCATGAGTTCAAGCTAAAACATGTAGTGAGATCAGTCAATAAGAATTTATTGAGCAGAGAGTACCTTGGGCACTGTTTATAGAGCACTGATCTAGGTGTTTGCTTTGTTTGGAAAGGGTCAGTAATTTTAAAAGGTAGTTCTAATCTTTATAAGTTAAAAACAACTTATCCTTGCAACAAGCCATGGGTGGCTGTGGGTTGTAGATACAGCACATGAAACTGGGCCTATTGAAGCTGAAGCAAAGCCTACAGGACTGGGTAGATTGTGACATTCAGCATAGGCAATAAATTTGTAATCCATGGTAACACTATCGTCAAGATGGTGGTAGAGGACATGGAAGCTGGACAATAGTGGGTACAGAGCTTTGGAAATAAATAAAGTTGATACCGAGTGTGAGTTATAGCTCCTTCCATTTGTATGGTAGGAAATGAACTATGAAACATGAAATTTAAATCTGTTGGAGTTGGTGAGGTCCCTGAGTGAGAATGTTGAGAGAGAAGAGGGCCCAGGATGGAGGCTTGGAGAATGCCCATAGTTAGTGGGCTTGATATGGATTGTGATCTAGCAAAGAAACTAAGAAGTCTAGTAGAAGAGCTAGGAAAGAATGTCATGGAAACCTAGAAAAGAGAGAGAATATAGGAGAGAATGATCCGCAGTGTAAAATTAAGTAGATAGATCAAGAAAGATGAGAACTGAGAAAAGAACCATTAGATTTGTCAATTAAGAGATCATTGATTATGTTAACAACAAGGGCTCCGTGACCTCTCAAACCTCTCCAGAAAAGAAATTTCCAGGCAACTTAAGCTGTCTCTATGGTCTAGGATATGCTGAATCAAAAACAAAAGTTAAAAAAACTCATACCCATGAACTGATGCACATTGACCTGAAGCCCATTCAGTTAACATCCCACAGTATGGGCAGTGAAGCTGCATTGGCAGATCCACAGACACAGGCTTACAACAAAATCCATCCCTATATTCTGGCTCCCCCTCATCCCCACCGCATCTCCAGTGCTGTGGAGATATTCTGGTCTCCAGAAATTTGCCATGGATATGATATCCAGCCAGATGGCCACAGCCCTTCAGGAGTAAAAGCTGGGAGCCACAACCCTGTATCACTAGCACTGCAAAGCTCTAAAATTTCAGTGACTGGGTACACAACTCTGTATCAGCAGCACTGCAAAGTTCTGAACTAAGGAACAGAGGGAACAAGACAAGACACCAGGACAGGACTCTAGGGGTTGAGGGCAGGTTGGTAGAGCACTCCACTACCAAACCTGAGGGAAAGAGCACAGTATCCAGCTGGGGACAGTTCTGACCACCCTAAAATCAGGTGAGACAGAGACCTAGGCTGTTAAACTGTGTATTACCCAGCATGGGAGGAATCTGAGATGCTTTGAGATCCAGCCCCTGAGTAAACTACAATCAGAGATGAGGGAGTCAGAAATACAGCAGTAGGGAAAATAAGGGGGGAAAGACTGAAATTACCAAAGATTTCAGGAAAAAGAAAACTCAAAAATGTTGAAAATAAACAGATAAATTAATAGGAAAAATAGTAACACCAGATGGAAATATGGCTCCCAGATCAAGTAAAGAAGTTCAGACATCTATGAATAAATACTGGGGACAATGAAGAAAAATTATCCAACACAGATGAGACAGAAGACCCTGTTGAATTTGAGGAGAATCTGGAACTACAACATGCTATTCCTGAGTATTCAAAAGAGAAATGATAATTATGAGGATGTAATTTGTGGCCTACACAGCAAAAATAATGGCAGAATAGAAAAACTGGAATCTGCAATGGCAAACTTAACCAAAGAAACAAAAAAAATAGCAATTTATTGGGAATGCAAACACACAAAAGTGAAGGACAATCTAGAAGAAGAGAAGCAAAAAAAAAAAAAAAACAACCCAAACCCACCCTACATTAAAGGAAAGTATACTCAATATACAAGCAAAACATACTGATCTTGAAGACAGACTGTGTAGATTCAATTTAAGGACTCTAAGTCTCCCAGAAGAACATAACAGGACAAAAACCGCTTAAAACCATAATGCAGGAAATAATAGAAGAGAACTGCCCAGAACATGAGACTATAGAAATGAAATTCCAATTTAAAAAAATGTACAGGTCACCTCCAGAAAAAATCCCAAGGTTACATACTCCAATACACATAGTGGTTAATTTTAACAATTAAATTCAGAAACAACAAATTCTTCAAGGCCATCAGGGGCAAGACCTTCAAATACGAAGGAAGGGACATTTGAATAATGCAAAACCATTCTGCTGTACCTACAAATGTAGAACAGAATGGAATAATGTATTCCAAAAAAAGCAATGGAGCTCAGGATATAGCCCAGGGTGACCTACCTTGTAAATCTGGGCTTAACTACATGAGAAAAAGATCAACATTCAATAATAAAGAAGAGTTTAAAATATGTTTGAAATAAAACCAGAACTGAAGATATTATTTGTCTCTCGAACACCACAAACAACAGAAATACAGGAGGAGTAAATAAACTCTGGAGGCAAGGACAGCAAAAGCAATAGAGAAACCGTAAGAGTACTTTCTAAATGAATATAAGAAAAGAGGTGAAGGAGGAAATCTTGTAGAGGTAACAATGAAGAAACAGATAGCAGGCTTATGGACAGAACCTGGTGATAGCCTGCCTATAGGTGAATCAATGTGTTTTTATGGAACTACATTACAACATGGGAGGGTGAAAGGAAGAGAGGGGATTAAGGGGACAGGGAAGAATAGACAATGTACTGGGATCAAATCAAGGGCTAAAAGTGAGGGGAAGGTGACCCCTTGGTCTCAGAAAGAGAAGAGCCAGAAAAAGAGTGAGAAAGAGGGGGAAAGATGAAAAAGGGAAGAAGAGAAAGAAATAAGGCCTTGCTTTGGTGGTGGAAGGAGGTTCCACTGAATCTCCTATGAGTGGGGAGAAATGGTCTGTGCAAGGAGATGAGGACTTCGAATTGGGTGTGCCTGGGGGATTTGGTGCTTGAAAAGTGTAGTTGTCCTATGTCAGGAAGAGGAGAGTTGGCGCTACTGGATACAACTGGCACTTAGGAGAGTGGGAGAACATGGACCCAGGAAGGAGATTTTGGATCATATGGGGAAGGAAAGGTAACTAAGAGAGGTTATAGATCAGTAGTGGGTTGCATAATCAGGGACATGGTGGTAGAGGGGTTTATTATGGGACAGTATCCTCTCTGACATCTGAGAATAAGACACAATGGTAAAAGGGAGTCCATGAGGCAAGCTCTACAAAGCAGTAGAAGAAAGCACCTAGAGGGGAGAGCCTAGAATGGATCCCTTGGAGGCTTTGATTACTTGAGGAATAGAGGGGAGAGAGGAGAGGTAGAGAGAGAGAGAGAGAGAGAGAGAGAGAGGGAGAGAGAGAGAGAGAATGAGAGAAACAGAAAGAGAAACATAGAGAAAGACAGAGAGAGAGACAGAGAGAGAGACAGAGAGAGAGACAGAGAGAAGCAGAGACAGAGAGAGACTAGATAATTATTAGGTTCATAAATTAGAGAATGAGGGTTAGCAACAGACAAAAACAGGAGAGATAATGAAGAAAATGAGAAATCCTATTTTGGAAAGGAGTACAAAAATGAAATATATAGTCCTAATACCTAAGCATGGGAAAGATAAAGCATAGAGAGAAAATTATAGGTCAATATCATTAATGAATATTGACTCAAAAATTATAAACAAAATTCTATCAAATAGACTATAGCAATTTATCCAAGAAATTCTTCATTATGATTCAATGTGATTTGTACTAAGGATGTAAGGACAGTTCAATATTAGGGAAAATAATTGATATAATTGATCGTATTAAAAACCAAAACAACCAAAACTACATGATCATATCAATAGATGTAGAAAAAGCCTTTGACAAAGTATAGCATTCTTTTATGCCAAAAATTCTATGAGGTAGGCCTGTCATGGAGCAGCAAAGGGATGACTAATGGACATCAAACTCCATTCTTCCATCCATTTAATCTACTTTTGACTAAGAATTCAAGAAATGTCAGGATCATAGAGTTCAGAGCTGAAAGGGACCTTTCAGTGTCATTGAATCCAACCCTCATTTTACAAATGAAGAAACTGAGGTTCAAAGAGGTTAAATGACTTGCTCAGAGTCACACAGCTAGTAAAACTCTAAGGTGGGATTTGAATCCAGGTCTTCATGACTCTGCATTCAGTGTTCCGTCCACTGTACCATGTTGCCTTTCCAAGGAGATTTGGAGAAAGGATTCTAACATCTTGGGTAGAACACCAGTGGAGGATTTATGGGAGAAAATGAGCAAGAGTAGAAGAAGGTATGGATAGATTGTGATCTGCCCCATTGCACCAAGTACCCACATATATTAGTATCGCTGATCCACTGAAGTATTGATATATTATTAAAGGAAAGAATAAGAGAATACCTAGAGAAAGATGTGGTGATCACAGTGAGCCAACATGACTTCATTAAAAATGTCATGTCACTCTTTATTCTAAAATTGGGGAAGTGTAAGTTAATTATCATTACAAAAGCTGTTCTGTGTGGAACTAGTCAGGTAACGGTTTTTCCATATTTTACTTGGCTTCATCTTGAAGCTGTCAAAACAAAAAGAGATACTTTTACTCAAAACAGTTCTCTGATACCAAGGCAAATTTAACTTGTCTGTAAATTCTAAGACCTTACTTAGCATTTAAAAAATAGCTAAACAGGAGAAATTAAAGAGCAATCGTTCAGTTCCTGCCATTTTACGTCTTATTTCCTTCAGAACTCTCATATAAATATTATATAAATTTAATTATTTAGAATGGTTTACTTTTTTTTTTGAAATGCATTCCTTCTCATTGGAAAGTAATGTCTGCCACAGTTTTACCTGTGTACTGTGCTAACAGAATTGGAATTTCTTTCTCATTTCCTATACTTTAATGCTGCTGAAAAAAAGCCTATCCCCTGTTTTTCCCATACTGTTTATTATTCTCCCTAGGCTGTCTAGATGGTCTACATCCTATATTCAACAAACTTTTTTAACTCATATTTTTCTTCTCATGTTTGTACTTTTCAGTTTGGGTTTCTTATTTTTCAAAAATGGTCTCTTACTTAAAGGTGTCATATTTTCCTTCCATTTTAGGCTTGTTCTTTCCTTTTTGCATTTTGTTTGCTCCATGATAGATAATCCATGTGACAGGGGTGTGCTGTAGCCAGCTCAAACTGGCTCAAGAAAGCAAATTTTTACATTTTCTGTGTGATCACTTATTCTTTGGTGATCATCAAATGGTACAAATCAGGGCTTGATTTATTATTCTGTTGTTTGTCTAGACTTAAGAAAGTGATGATCGGGACACTCACGTTGGTGGAGTTGTGAACTGATCCAACTATTCTAGAAACCAATTTGGAACTATGCCCAAAGGGCTATCAAACTGTGCATACCCTTTGACCCATCAATACCACCAGTAGGCCTGTACTCCAAAGAGATCAAAGGAAAAGGACTTATATGTACAAAAAATAAATATCAGTTCTTTTTGTGGTTGCAAAGAACTGGAAATTGAAGGGGTGCCCAATAATTGGAGAATATCTGAACAAGTTGTGATATATGATTATTTTTTCTTTTTCTTGGAGGGTGGACAGCAGGGCAATTGGGGTCAAGTGACTTGCCCAAGGTCATACAGCTATTAAGTGTGTCAAGTATCTGAGGTTGGATTTGAACTCAGGTCCTCCTGACTCCAGGGCCAGTTCTCTACTTACTGCGCCACCTAGCTGCCCCATGGTATATGATTGCGATGGAATACTATTGTGCTGTAAGAAATGACAAGCAGGATGCTTTCAGAAAGACCTGGGAAGACTTACATGAACTGATGCAAAGTGGATTGAGAAGAACCAGGAGACCACTGTACACATTTACAGCAATATTGTAATGATGATAAACTGTGAATGACAGCTATTCTCAACAATAGACCCAATAGATCAAAAACAATTCTGAAGGACTTATGATGAAAAATGCTTCCCACCTCCAGAGAAAGAACTGATGGAGTTTGGATACAGACTGGAGCATCCTTTTCTTTAAAAAAAAACTTTATTATTCCTGAGGGTTTTTTGGTTTGTGTTTTCTTTTGCAACATGGCTAATATGGAAATATGTTTTGCATGACTGCATATGTATAATCTATATTAAATTGCTTTCTTCTTAAAGAAGGGAGTGGAGTGGGAAGGAGGGAGAGAATTTGGAACTCAAAATTTAAAAAAAAAGAATGTTAAAATTTTTTGTTTACGTGTAACCGAGAAAAATTAAATTAAAAAGGTGATGGAGAAAATGTTAATAATGCAGATTAAATCTAAAAGTGTGTCATAATTACATGTTTTCCCTCAGAAAGCCAGTTGTTAAATATTTGTATGCATACTCCTGCTTCTGTGCCTTTATATTCTTAAATGAGAAACATTGTTTTCTGTCCTTTCACTTGGGATCAACAATTTGCATCTCTTTGAGATGTCACAGAGAAATGAGGATCATATTACAGTTAGACTTTCTATCATAATTTGAAGACAACAATCCTAGATTTATCAGTCACCCAAGAAGACATATAGTAGAACTCCATTATAATTATGGTGTTTGGGCAGAGGATAAAAATAACAATGCTAATGGATTTACATAGTCTAGTAATGAAGAAATATTTCGTGTTATGCAGTGCATAGAGGACCTGATTTGACCCAAAATGTAACCTTATATGCAGAATAGTGAGATGATTTACTATACCTTGAACTGAAGGAAAATATTTTGGAATTAAGAAAATTTTAGACACTATACAGAGTAATTTGTAAAGCCGTTATTTGTGATGTCTACTGATCACTTCTCATGAATGAATATGTGCATATTCTATTTTATGTCATTTATGTTTTCACATAATTTTATTGATATATTTCATATATTTTTCAGTCATATGAATAAATTTCATTAGTATAATTATTCCCTCCCACCCAAAAGTCCTACTCTGATGGAGGAGAGCCTGAGAAGGTGATGTCAGAAGAACAGAAGCTTTGGCAATCCTCACCAAACAAGAAAGACTTCAAGTACCAGCCCACTGAAGTGATTGTTGCTATATTAGGAAGAGATATAGCATATAGGCAAAAGTAGTAGGAACTTGGGAACTCTGAGGCTCTGTGTTACAATTCACTTCTGATCCAGACTACTTAATTTTAGACAAGTCATTTTAAGTTGGGAAAATTCCTCATGCCTCAAATAGAAACTGAAGTAGTATAATCAGGCAATGAATTCCAATTTTGTCCCTTGGAAGTTTTGATACTCCTAGACACACATCCCACTTCAATGCATGGATATTTTCAACCTAAATTCCCTTGATATGAGATCTTTGGGTACAAGTAGCCTTATACTCTTAACCTCAACTGTGAGAAAGTAGAGCCTTGATCAATGTCTGTCCAAGGAAACTCTGTTGTCTGGAATGTCCTCAAATAAGGCCCAGACTTATGCCCAGCTAGGATTTGAACTCAGGTCCTCTGATTCTGAATGTAGGATTATTTCTACAACCTAGGCATTTACTTGGTTGTATTCTGTACCATGTTAGGTTTTCTCATCTGATAGGGAGGACTTTAGTTTTTTCCTATAATGTTTATGGGACATGATTTATATGCCATTTGAAAGTATTTGGGGGGTGCTTATTTTAATTCATGTTCACTTTCTCTATTGGCCTATCCTACCCCTTTACTTCCTTTTACAAGAACATGATCATAAACATTTAAAATTTGGGTCAAATACTATGAATTTTTTTCCTATAAGAATTTTTTGTGCTTTTGGAATAGGTATATCAATATATTTCTTTTAGATATATAACTATAATCTGTACAGTGTAAAAAGTCAACTTATTACTTGGTCTGATGCCTGAACACCATCACAGTTCCTTATTATATCTAAAAATGCAATTCTGCCTACCATCTTCTGCCTTTGTGCCTGTTCACGTGTTTCTGAACAAAACTGGAGAATGCCACAAAATTGTGAGATCTACAAATTTTTGTTACATAATCTTAAATAGGTATTTACAATGCAGAGCAATCCATTTATACTACTATAATTGATTTACTATCTTACTGACTTGGAAGTATCTCTTCCAAGCCTTTTCATTCCTCCTCAAACCTCTGGCTGTCCCATCCTCTACCCTCTCAGTAAGGAATCTTGCTTCATATTTTACTGAAAAAAATGAAGTCATTTGTTGAGAGCTCCCTCTTCTCCCCTTCTCCTCATTACCCAGGTGCATCCCACCACTATCTCTTCCTTTGTCCCTGTCTCACATGAAGAGGGGACCCTTCTTGCCAAGGCAAACCCCTCTATAGGCACAAGTGATCCAATTGTATCCCATCTCCTCCAGTAGATTATCTCCTTCTGTCATTTCCACTCTCTCACTCATTTTCAATCTGCTTCCTCTACTACCTACAAACATGCTCATGAATCTCCCTACCTTCAAAAACTCTCACTTGATCCATCATCCCCTCCTCACTAGCTATCATCCTAAATCTCTCTTTCCTTTCCCTTTTTCTCTTTCCTCCTAAATCTCTTTCCTTAAAGAAGTTCTTAAACTCTTTAAGAAGGCCACCTGTAGTAGATGCTTCCGCTACCTTTCTTCTCACTCTTTTCTGCAATCTGGCTCCTTGTATCATCATTAAACTGCAACTCCTCTCTTCGGAGGTACCAAAGATCTTTTATTTGCCTATTTCTCAATCATCACCTCTCTTAACCTCTCTGTAGGTCTTTGAAACCTTTGATTATCCTCTCCCCATTGATACTCTTTTTTTCTTCAAGTTTCCATGACACTGCTATCTCCTTTCACCTACCTGACTGCTCCTTTAAAGTCTCCTTTGCTGGCTTTTCATTCAAATCATGCCCACTAACCATGAATGTCCCATATTGTTCTCTTCTTGGGCCCTCTTCTCTTTTTATAATATTTCATTTGGTGACTTCATCAGCTTCTATGGATTCAGTTATCATCTTTATGCTATGATTCTCAATCCAGCCCTAACATCTCCTAATCTCCAGACATACATCTCAAATTAAACATTCTGCAGACATCTGAAACTCAACAAATTCAAAGTTGAACTCCTCTTTCTCCCCAAATCCTCTATACTTCCTAACCTTACTATTTCTCTTGCGAGTACCACTATTTTCCTAATCACCCAGGCCACTAATCTAGGCATTATCTTTGACTTCTCACTCCAATTTGTTGCCAATTCCTGTTGATTTTACCTTCATAACAATTCTGGACCCAGTCTATGTGTAGACTATATGTAGTGTCTATGCAATATACATGTACCAATGCACCAAACATATTCTGGAAAATAGTGTTTTTTTTCTTCCCGAACTCTTTTAAGTGATTGTAAATATCATATAAAGAACCTCTAAATAATGTTTTTTTGGGGTATTCTGCATAATGTCATATGAAAATAAGAGTCTTCATAGGCTCTTATTTTCTATAGGAATCCTTTTATGGATTAAACATTGGACCTCCTCCCTGAGAAGAGCAAAAATTGTGTTATTAATATTAAGTGAGAAAGAAGGGTTGGGGTTGAGTTGTATATGATGGAATCCAGAAGAAATATAAAGAAAACATTAAAGACTTATTACAAAGGACTCAAAAAAATTAAGCGAGGCATAAAATAGAGATGGATAACATATGACTGTTGAACAAAGTTGTCTCTATCAAGGAGTTTATAAAAAATTTTAACATGTATGTGTAAGACATCTTGTTGTAAGAGGACCTTTAATGCTTCAGCTAGTTTTACCTAATCTAATGCTTTTTTTAGTCAACAAACAGTAACACAGCGAAATACTGTATTTTCTGCACCTTTGCATCAATTCTGTGACTATAAAAATGTAGGCTGCTGTAGAACATTGTGGATTTCAATTTTTATATTTTCATCGAGGAGATACATGTATGTATACTATATATGGAAATATAGATCATTCTCATTAAGATTTTTGTGAAGTAAAGGGGTTCCATTGTTCTTTAGTCAGTCAGTCAAGCCCATTTACTGGGCACTTGCTATTCTGCTGAATTGTTTATTGATGAAAGAGAATGTCAGAGTGTAATTTTACCTTCATAACAATTCTGGACCCAGCTCACTGTCCATATGTAAAATCCATCCACTATACATATATCAATGAACCAAACATATTCTGGAAAATAGTAATTCTTCATCCACTTGTTTCTTCCTGAAATCTTTTAAGAATATCATTTAAGAATCTGTCCAATAATTTTTGGGATCATCTGCATAATATCATAGGAAAATAAGCTGGGGGTGAGAACTGGAAAAAGCCTCCTGTAGAAGGTAGTATTTGAGCTGAGTCTTAAAGGAAGCTGGGAAGGTAAGCATTCTAGGCATGGATGACTGCCAGTTTAAAGGTACAAAGAATGGAGATAGAGTTTTGTAAGTGAGGAATAGCAAGCAGGTCAAAATAGCTGGTTCATATATTTCATAAAGTATAAGAAGATTGGAAAGGTAGGAAGGGGGCACATTATGAGACTTTAAACATCAGACAGAGGACTTCATATTTGATTTTGAAAGAAATTGGGAGCCTTTGTAGTCAAATGAGTGGAAGTTGACTTGTTCAAATGTACATTTTAAGAAAATCATTTTTGCAGCTGAGTGGAGAAAGGACTGAAATAGAGGACAGATGAAGCAGGGAACCAAATTAGTCCATGTGAAAGATGATTAGGATCTGAACTGGGTGGTAGCTGTATGAAGAGACAGAAGAATCCACATACAATTGACATTATGTTCTTAGAAATAATATTCAACAATGGACTGTATGTGTTGGGTAGGAAGTTGAAGATGACACCAAGATTGTGAGCCTGGGTGACTGGGATGATAATGATAGCCCTCAATAGTCACAGGGAATTTTGAGAGAGGGTAAGGTTTGGGGATAAAAATGATGAGTTCTGTTGGAATACATCGAGTTTGAGATGTCTATGGGACATATAGTTTAAGATATCTAAAAGGCAGTGGGTATTACAAGATTGAAGCTTAGGAGAGAAAATAGGGATGGATAAATAGATTGAGAATCATCTGCATAGAGATCACAGAGGAAGAGTAGAGAGGAAAAAGAGGGCCCAGAACAGTGCCTTTGGAAACACACATTTTTAGTGGGCATGACCTGGGTGAACAACCAGCAAAGGAAACTCAGAAGGAGAAGTCAGATAGATACACAAAGAAGGAGCAGCATCAGGAAGATCCAGGGAGGAATGCATATCAAAGATAAGTTGACCAATAATATCATACTTCAGAGAGGTCAGAAAGGATGAAGATTGTGAAAAGTGTAATTGATGGAGAAAAGTTTGTTATGGAAATGTTAATAGATTTTTTTCTCCTCACTTTTGATCTATTTTCTTTTTTGTCCTCCCAATTTCTTCTGTAAAGGCACTTGTGATAATGCAACTTATCTGGCTCTCGTAGGCTGGGCTTGACTTCGATACGTCCAGTGCTGCAGCTCCGGAATTGGAATGATGTGAGACATTTGTAGAACATCTAACTAACTGTTAACAAAAGGAGGTCTACTTAGTCATAGCATGGAAAAGAGGCAACAAGCGTGTTGAACTTGTTCATCTATACACAGCCACCCTTGCCTCTATATAGAAACAATTATGGTCAAAAAGGTATATTGATTCATATAACTGTGGAACAACTGTCAAGTGTGAAGGGTATTGTGGGCTGACCTTTTTATCCCTTAAGCAACCAGGGAGGTATATCAATTGTTTGAGCCTTAGCAGTCTTGACCGGTCAAGTCACGGGAAAACATTCTCTGACTTTCTGGAAAAACTGGTTAGCCTCTATGGCAAGACCTCAGTAGGTGTTGTACCTACCAAGGATCACTCTGTATTGTTTTTGGGCAAAATTGCTTACAATATTAGGTCATTTTTCTCTGCAAGATTGGTGTTATTCTTGGCTGCCATCACTCTTAGCTTGGCAAGGGGATCAAATGTTTCCTGGATGAGGTGGGTTTCTAGGCTGTATTGTCCTCCTTGTAGTAACAATGCTTTTCATCAATTAAGCTTTGATAGGAAATAATGACTGTCCTAGTCCTTGTCATTGTCTGTTTCTGTGACCATTTTCCTTTGTTTTTGTAGTCAATAACTTGTTATTCTAGATTAGAATGGAGATATTTTAATTACACAGCCATGCCTCCTCATTTTTAGTCTTTTTTTCTAATTTAGTATTGATCTTTTGTCTTTGATCTCATAAGTTAATGGTTTTACTATACATAGACCACTGACTCAGATATGATACCACATCTGCAACCCTTATGTTAAGCTACAACCAATTTCATTTTATTTGGTGATTTCATTCTGTACTTACTAATATTAGCACTTTTGACATTGTTTTTTGAAGATAATATTTATGATATAAATCTTTATAACGATAGTTTTTTGTTTTTACAAGACCAAAATTTATCCCTGTATTCTTCTATCTCCTCATAAAGCATGCCTTGTAAAAACAAAAACAAAAAAAAGAAAAAAGAGGAAGAAGAGAAAAAACAACAAAATTGATCAATACAAAAACAAAATCTGATCCATACAAACACAAAATCTGACCTATGCAATATTCTGAACACCTTTGCAAAGAAGTGGGAGGAGATATCTTTTGATCTATATTTTTAATGCATTTTTCACTATCTTTCCCTGTGGTCACCTTTGTATTTGAATCAGCAAGCATTAAACTATATCCTGATTAGCTTTTTTTTGGTAGACAGACCTCAGCAACAGATTAGATATAGGAAGGTGAGATAGAGAAGGAGTTGAGAATAACACCTAGGTTTCAAGCTTGGGTGACTAGCAGAATGGTTGTACCCTTATCCATAATAGGTCTTTGGAAAAGGGTGGGGGAGGGTTGGGAAAAAGATAATGAGTTCGATCTTGGACATGTTTAGCTTAAACTGTCTAAGGGAAGTCTTTGGAATAGTGTTTTTTTCATGACATTTTTTTGGGAAACTAATATTTTTTTTTCCTGAATCCCAAGAATAATCAGTTGAAACACTGGGGAAAAGTATTATACCTCTGTGAGAATTAAAGTTTAACAATCAACCTAGAAATGTTACCTATTTGAAGAAATCCACTGCCATCAAGTTAAAAGTGCAAGCAGGAAATACTGATAGGCCGAGTCAAAGGTTAAGGTCAACATTTCTGGAAACTGGGACAGGAGAGTGTCAGAGAGTAGTAGTCATGATCTAATTAATCAATTTTGCTTGTAACTGTTGCCATGTTCTAAGTGTGTGTTTGTGGCCCTGTCTACTGTTAATTGTGAGTCATTCTTGCAAATAAAATAAATATCAATACATTTATACTGATAGTATACTCTAAAGATATCCGATTAGTGATATTCCAAGAAATATCAAATTTTGGAAGCAAATTAAATCCTTAAATTTGCAATTTAAGCATGTGATTCTGTGTGGTGCTGTTGACTTTACTAGGAGATCTAAACAATACATTATTTGAATACTACCTAACAATGTTCACTGTTGTTTTTCAGTGTTTGAATATTTGCTATGTTCTTCCATTCCCTCTAAGTACTACTAAAATGAGTATTTCTTATTTGCTAAATAAGTTTTTTTTAATATTTCTATAATAATGAATAAAGACTATGAAGAACTTTGAAAATATTTCAAGAAAGACAAACATTGTTAGATATTTTAAGTCACTGTCACAATATATGGTTCATAATAATAATAATGATGAAGGATGTGATTATTATTAAATTCTTTTTTTTTAAGCAGAAAATCTCTGAACACAGTATAATCTTATCAATTTGTCAGGCACTACATAGTGCCTACTATGTGCCAGGCACTGTCTTTAGTGCTAGTGATATAAAGAAAGGTGATAGACAGATCCTACTCTCAAAGAGTTCACATCCTAATGGGGAAGACAACTTGAAAACAACTATGTACAAACAAGATATATACAGGACAAAACAGACCTAATCTCAGAGGGAAGATAGGGAATTGGGAAAGGTTTCCTCTCAAAGGAATTTTTGCTGGGACTTGAAGGAATCCAGAGAAACAACTCCAGAGGAGGTAGAGATAAAGAGGGAGAAGATTTTAGGTATATAGGACAGTCAGTCTGGAGATGGAATGTCTTGTTTGAAGAACAGCAAGGACAATGTATTTAGTTATAGAGTAAGTGGAGTAAGGTATAAAAAGATTGTAAAAGTCAAGGTTCAGGGGGACAGGCTATGAAGGGCTTTGAATGTCAAACAGAGGGTTTTATTTTTTATCCTAGAGTTGATAGAGTGGCCATTGGAGTTTGTTGAATAAGGAGGTGACATGGTCAGATCTGTGCTTTGTGAAGGATGGACTGGAATAGGGAGAGACTTGAGGCTACTGAAATATTCCAGGATTGAAGCGATGAGGGCCTGCACCATGGTAGTGGTAATGTCAGAGAAGAGAAAGGGAATATTTGAGTGATGTTATGAAGTTAAAATAGAAAGGCCTTTACAACAGATTGGATATAGGAAAATGAGAGAGAGAGAGAGCAAGAGGTTGAGTCTGACACCTAGGTTTCAAGGTTGGGTGACTCTTGTCAGTAATAGAAAAAGGGTAGGTTTGGGGAAAAGATAAGGAGTTCAATTTTGAACATGTTCAACTTAATATGGCTAAAAGATTCATTCTGAGATTCCAATAGGCAGTTAGAGATGTGAGACTGAAGGTCAACAGAGAGATTAGGATCAGATGAGTAGATGTAAAAGTCATCAACATAGAGATGGTAATTTAATTCATGGGAGCTGACGAGATAACCAAGTGAAGTAGAAATGAGGGAAAAGAGATGAAGAACCCAGTACAGAGCCCTGTAGCAAAGAAGACTGAGTAGTCAGATAGGTAGGAGAATCAGGAGAAGAGACTATCCAAGAGAAGAGTGTAAATAATGTTAAAGTCCTGCAGAGAGTTCAAGAAGGATGAAGATTGAGAAAAGATCATTATATTTGACAATCAAGATATATTTAATAACTTTGGAGAGAGCAGATGTAGTTGGAGGTCAGAAGCTGGATTGTAGAGTTAAGAAGACAATGAGAGGAAATGATTTGGAGGCAGCTATTGAAGACTGCCTTCTCTAGGAGTTTAGCTGCAAAAGGGAGGAGAAATGTAGGGCAACAGCTAATGGGGATGGATGGTGGATCAAGGGAGAGTTTGGGGAATGTTTATAGGCAATAGGGAAGCAGTCAGTAGACAGGGAGAGATGAAAGTTGAGTGACAGAGTGGGGTTGACAGAAGAGACAGTATGTTGGGGGAGATGGGATGAGATCCTTGTGCATGTACGGGGGTTTGCCTTGGCAAAGAATAAGTCCACTTCTTCATGTGAGGCAGGGATGAAGGCAGAAATAGTGGCATCTGGGTGATGTGAGATGAGGAGAAGGGGAGAAGAGGGAGCTCTCAGCAAATAACCTCAATTTTCTTTTCAGTAAAACATGAGATGAGGTTCTTAGCTAAGGGAGGGTGAGGAGAAAAGGGGACTATCAAGGGTTTAAGGAAGGATTGAAAGGTTCGGAGTATTTGTGGTGATTTGAACAGTAAGTTAGTGTTAGGGGCGCTCTGGACCTGGGCCTCCTGAAAGGGTAGTGAGACGCCAGGGAGTCTGGACCTGCTGACGCAGCAGTGCCTGTGTGGCTTCTGTTACGTCAGTACCGGGGCGGCTCCAACTGGAAGGGCTCCACCTTCGGGGAGGAACTGGGGAGGAGCTAACCCGAAACTCCCAATATAAGGAGCACCCCAGAGAGGGTCAGTGGGATTTTGTGTAAGATTTCTGGTACGCCATTGCAATAAAACTGCTTGTCGCATTCCGGTAGCTGCCTGGTGATTCTCCTCTCGCGTCCCCCGGGAGGAGCCGGAGACGTCCAAAGACCCGTGGGCAGGGTGAGTGTGAGGCGGTAGTCGGGGAGAACGGGGTGCTATTGTGGGGCACACCCGTCCGGCCGCCGACAGCTGGCGCCCAAACGTGGGGCTTGACCAGTGAGGCCGCTCCTGCTCCCAATAGATAAGGGGAGCGGAAGACCAGGCAGAACCCAAGGAGACAGGTTGAGCCCTTGGGATGGGACCGAAGGTCTGTAAAGCCCGTGTTGAGCCGGAGGACAAAGGCGTACTCGCCTGCCAGATCTACAAGGTCTGTAAGGAGCAAGGCGTTAGAATTCATATAAGAGCATGTAGAGAGTGGGTGGAGAAAGTTTGGGTAGTTAGCCCGTGGTTAGAACACACGGGGGTGGATCCGCAGAGATGGGGTTTGGTGGGCCAGCAAATGGCCTCTTACCATAAAACGGACCCCACATTCTTAGACCCCAAGGACTTTACGATTTACTCGGCGATTGGGGCTGCCCTATCGCCCCAGCCACCCCCTATACGGGACGAAAGGGGGGCCCAAGTAGGGGCATCCCTGGCAGGCTCGGATGATGACGATGAGGAAGAGAAAACTCCCGAGCCAAAATCCATCTACCCTTGGGAGGCTTTACAGCAAGGCAAAGAGGACTTCCCATGTCCCCCTCCGAGGGAGGGGTTGTTAGCAGCCCCCAAAAGGAAGGAAGAGCAGAACTCCCTAGGCAAAGGAGGTGCTTCTTTACCGCCTCGGCACCTCTTCAAAGAGGGAAAAGAGGAACAGACAGGCTGGCGTAAGTGGGAGGGAACTCATGAGTTCAGGGAGAAGGAGGAAGGGGCCACTGCCCTGCTGGCAGAGATGACACTGGGGCCGCGGAAAGGCTTTTCGTTCAGTACAAAGGGTGCAGCTGCAGCCCGGCCCCCACAGAGCCTGCTGTCCTTCAGCCTACGCCAGGCTGTGAAGGACGGGGAGGATGTAGATTGGGCAGAGTGGGACTCCCCGCTGGCACTACCGGTGCTGATAGAAAATCCAGGCGATATAGACGAGGACAGATATCACCGACCTGTTCCCTTTAAGTTTATTAAAGATTTGAAGGAGGCAGTCCAGAAATATGGCCCAGGCTCAGCCTATGTACAAAAGGCTTTAGAATCATCCTGCCTTACGCTCCCCTGGACCCCATTCGATTTTCAGGAAGTTGCAGAGGCGATTTTTGAGCCCGCCACGGCAGTAGCCTTCAAGGCTTACGTCCGTAGGGAAGCGCAGAAGTTTATTACAGAGCATAATATTGCAGACGAGCAGGATGCCTTAGACATGATTTTGGGACAAGGACCTTATGTGTCTTTACAACACCAGTTAAATTATGACGACCTGGTGAGGAGGGCAGTGAATACCTGCCACATTAAGGCCCTCCAAAAATTAGGCACTCCTGGGAGCAAGGTCTCCTTAACTTCCCTCAAGCAGAGGAATAATGAATCACCTCTGGACTTTATTAGCAGGGTGAAAACAGTAGTCCATGCCACCTTTGGCAAGACGGGAGCAGCACCACCTCTGATAGTGCAGTTGGTGAAGGGAGGGCTGTTACCGCAATATCGTGCAGCGCTTGCATCGCTGCCACATAATCCCTCCCTTGATCAAATTATTGAAAAAATGATGGATTTGCCACACCGAGACCCTATGACCATGATGGCTTCATGCCTGGAAAAACAAACTCAGTTGATGGCACAGTGGGGTGGGAATGGAAGGAGGCTTACTTGCTTCAACTGTGGGAAAGAGGGGCATATGAAGAACGCTTGCCGTGCGCCATTTAACGGCATTAAATGCTTCTCATGTGGCAAGTTAGGGCATGTAGCCAAAAACTGTCGTTCCATGCTAAGACCATTGGAACTATCCTTACCCAGTCAAACTGCCATTTCTGAAAATGAGATTTTAAAGAAAGAGTTAGATGCCTTGAGAGCCTTTTGTGATTCAGTTAAGCAAGATAAGATTAAGCTCCAAAATGAACTGGCCCATAAGGTGGCAGTATGCAAAGCTTTGGCATTAGAATGTGAAAGAGTCAAGGAGGATTCTGATGACCAGATAAAGCAGTTGGAGGATGCTTTAAAAGATGTGCAAAAGAGAATGTATGATTCAGAAGGTAAAATAAAGCAAATGCAGACTCATTTTCTTGCTCTAAAGGAGCACTTGACGAATGAAGCAGCTTCAGGAAATAACAGATTAACAGAAGAACTAAGGGAGCAATTGAAAGAAATGAAAGCAAAATATGAGGGAGCTTCTGCTGAAGCAGGAAGGCTAAAGAACCAAATCAAAAGAAATGAAAAGTTAGTAGAGGAATTTAAAAGGGATAAAGGGAGACTAGGAGAAGAAAATAAGCGACTACAGAAAGAATTTAGCATGTCTGAAATAGAGCGAGAGAAGAGAGGAAGAAAAGCCTTGGAGATGGAAGGCCAATTAAAGGAGTTAGCAACAAAGTTGGCCCTCTCCATCCCTACGGAAAAATTTGAAAACATGAAGAGCTTACTATCAAATGAAGTGAATGAGAAAGCAAAAAAGTTCGTAGAGATGGAAAGGGAATATGAAAAATCACAGGCTGAACTTAGGCAGTTAAAGAGAGAACTTGAGAACTATGAAGCTAAGCTTTCTCAACATGTTAGGCCAGAAGAACATGAACAACTTAAAGACAAATTTGAACAAAAGTCAGGTGAATTTGGAAAGAAGATCACTGAGTTAACTTTGAGGAATCAGACATTACAGAAAGAACTTGAGAAGGTTGGTTCAGATAATAAGCTACTAAACCAACAGTTGCAGAACTTAGAGATTGAGATGCTGAACACAAAGCCAATGAATGTGACACAAAAGTATAAAGAAAGAGAAATGGAAACTGAGAAACTTAAGCCACGGATCAGGCCACATTCATAAGAATCATATACAAGATGGCCAAGATCAGGGGTGTACAATCACTCCCCGAATTACAGATGTGGCTCCCGGAACAGAGCAAGAGGAGGAATTTGCACACTCGGTAGACTCCAAGGACAAGATACCAGAAAAAGGCAACTTAGAATATGATCCGGAGGAAAGAATGAAGTCTCCTTTAGCCCCTCCCCCAACTCCTCACATTATATGAAAGTTTTGAAGAAGTTAGTAAGAGAAAGCTGTCTCCTAAACAACTGGAAGAGACCAGCCAGCGATCTGCCTCTGATCATCTTAAAAGCAGGGTCTCCAAGACCCCAATAAAGCACGGCACCTGGCCTCCGTTACATCAGAGGGCCAAGCAATTTGTGCATAGGATTCAAAAATCCTCTCTGTGTTTTTTGTCTCTGTGTCTGTGTGCTGTATCTGTGTTTCTGTGTGTGTGTAACCTGACACCCTGTAATGTCCACTGTCTCTTTCTCTCCCTCCCTGACTCCAGTCTCTTCAGAGGAGCGGGAGGGCAGGGGGGGAGAGCAGGAGAGAGGAAAATGTCTTCTTGTTTAACGGTTTATAGTTGTTGAAAATAATGCTCTTTCTTTCTCTCTTCATCCCAAATCTGGCCAATTTGGGATGTGAGGAGAGATAAGAGAGGAGGCGGGGACCTTTTCCCTGAAATTTAAAGAAATGTGTTACTCCTGATTTGATGCTTAAGATAAAGTCAGAATTTCTCATACCATTTGGCACTAAGGCAAATTTGGAAAATGCATAAGGAAGAGACACTCTGAGTCTCCCAGTATGAGGAGAAAGGGACATGGTACCACTGGATCTTTTCCAGAGTCCCACTCACCTTAGACTGGCAAATTCAAAGCTCTCACTTCCAAAAAAGTTTTTAAGGAGTGAACACAGAAGTAAAATTTACTTGAGAAAATTAGAACCATTAAGATTTTGATTTAGCAGATTCTGTTAACCATAGATAATCTGGTGAAGTATATAAAACCTTTTTCAAAATAATAATGCACGTATGAATGTGAAGAAAAATCAGTTTATATGACAAAAGATATTCTGTATCCCCCTCCAATCCGTAGACTCCTTGGGGGGTTAAGAATTCCAGCTCTATGTCAGAAGTATATACAAAGATGTTTTAATTCCTGTGTGGTGAATGAGAATCACCATGAGACTAGTATAGATAAAAAAGTTGGAAAATATTTAATGACATAACGGTATTAAATCTATAGAGTTGATAAGTACTTTTCAATCTACAACTACAGAGATCCTTATGTGCAATTTAGTGACCCTCATTCCTGTTTGAATTTGAAACAAGTGGTTTAAAGCTTCCAAAACAGAGAAATGAAAGCCAAACGTGAAAGCCAATCTGAACATAGTGTACCCAAAGGACTGTTACTGACTGTTACTGTAGTCCTGAGAAACAAAAATACTTCTTCGGATAGGAATTATCTCCATAGATATAACCCAGTCCGCCCGGGTGAAAACATTTCTAGCTCGCTGTGATTTTCCTACGTTTGCTACTTGGAAAGTTTAAAGTGATTCGTAAATATACAATAGAGAGTTGGCTTCTTTTCAAAATAATTGCCCTGTGTACAAGCTGCTTTTTCTTATTTAGGCCCTTTTATTCTGATGTGCCTTTCCCCTAAAAGTCCTCAAATAAATTAAATCATAATACATAGAAACTGTAGAAATTAAAATACAACCCCTATAAGAAGGTAAAGATCTCTCAGGGACCCCTCAATAATTCCTTAGACCTTTAATTCAGGTGCTGGACTCTGCAGCTTCCCAGCACCTTCCCCCCTTTCAGTCCACAGCCAGGCTCTGCAACTATGAGGAGAAGAAAAGCCTCTATGCTTGGTAAGCCTAATGTATGTAATGATTTGGGAATGCAGTTAATGTCATCTGAAATTTTTCTATTGTACTTCTGAATTGTAGTAAAATTCTCCTACGTTGTAAAATTTAAGTGACTAGATATGAGATTAGACAAAGTGATCTTTAATTTGAATTTTGGTGAAACTACAAAATGAAAACAATTGTGTAAAACTGGTTAAGTTACTTTCTCAGCCTTGCTAACCCTACCTTGTTAAGATCACAGCTAAAACACTTCTGCCAGCACTTAGGAAACTTGTAAGATTGTTAACTAGGTTATTTGGGATTACTGTTTTAGTGTTAAAAACCAATTAAGTTCTGAAGAGATAAAAGAAATTGTGTCACCCACCTTTTGACCTAGATTTGTGGGTGGGTTCTATTAAATTTTATACGAATATTGATTAGGGTAAAGATGTTGCTTATTATGAGTTGTTATGATTGCTGTTCAATTAATTATCAACCCCCTCTGCCTGGAAGGGAAACCGACTATACCTTCTTAGCAATGTTTCAAATTTCTTAGGGCAAAAGAAGTAGTTAGAATACTGGCCCAGTACATTTTAAACCGATCTAATTATAATACGTGATTGCAAACTAT
The DNA here is from genome assembly GCF_011100635.1 of Trichosurus vulpecula. Classification (NCBI taxonomy): domain Eukaryota; kingdom Metazoa; phylum Chordata; class Mammalia; order Diprotodontia; family Phalangeridae; genus Trichosurus; species Trichosurus vulpecula. Next base: position 383,971,700 of record NC_050574.1, read on the forward strand.
TTGTAAAACTTTCCCAAGAAAAATGTGAAGGGAACTTAGAAATTCATATTCGAATAATTGAGAAATTTATTAACTATATAGCCCCAAGAAAATTCTATTTACTGTAGTTTGCTGTTCAATAAGGGAATGGTGGTGGAATCCATTCCCAGGGATGTTACAAAGATCGCATAATTGTAATAAGATACATGCTATTTAAATGTAAACTGTTTTAAGTTAAAAATAATTGCTTTATATTAATTTTATGTGGATTTTCTTCAATGTGAAGTTTTGGTAATGAGATGAATGATTCTCTGTCTTAAGCAATTTGGGGTCATATCTGACTGCGGTGAAGCCACCAAAATGGAAATTAATTGGTCTTGGTTTTCAAGTTTTAATGGATGATAATTATGGTTTTTTTGATATTTTGTTATACGTCTCAAATTTTTCAGCTATATCATCTGTGTTGTTAGAAACGCAATTTCTTTTATAATCTAACTGTTATTCGGTTCCGAATTGTAATTTGAGAAATCTTAAATTACCAAATTTTGTCTTTAATTGTTTTGCTATCATTTGGGAAATTTGTGAGATCATTAATTAAGCTATTGATGTTGTTGCTTAGAGATAGTATTTACTATGGTGAGTTTAGTTTTCCTTTTTTTTAATTATGTGGAGAAGGTGGAAATTAATAATATCAGGATAAATTATAAGCTGTCTGAGAAAGAGAGATTTTTTATGAAGGAAAGTTTTGTGCACTCCTTTGCATAATTTTTGGTAAGACTCGACCTTGAATAAGTTTGCTCAGGGGAACAGCAACAGATAGCACACAGAGTTCTCTATGTAACCCCTTCCTAGAGACCATGTTGCTTCTCCTTATTTTGTAACATTGCCAAGACCCTTGGAAACTCTCTGCACGGGCAAGGTCATCAGCCCAGAGAAAGAACTTGTTTGAGTTATGTAGGTCCTAAACAATGCACTTGACTTGCTGAGGAACTGAATGTACAATAGATGGAAAGGATTCTAATATTTGGCTTTTACACTGGGATAAGTTTAACGTAGAGGATGAAAGATGTTTAATTAAATCCCTTATATATGTGAGTCCTATTCTCATTAAACAAAAAGGGGGAGTGGTGGGTAGGCTGACCCATGCGCAGCTCGCTACAGCTACCTTTACTGCCCATTTTTTATTACTGCCAATTTTTTATTTTTTACGATTTCGTGATGATGGCCTCACGCCTGCGCTAAAATATTATGCTGGAGGCCAGTGTGAAAGACAGGAGCCGGGCCAAAAGGAGACACCGCCGCCAACTGCATGCCTTCAAGGCAGCACGGTCTGGTGGAAAGATGAGAAAGGAGTGTGGCACGGGCCAGGGAGGGTTGTAGTTAGAGGGGGAGGGTATCTTTGTGTCTCCACAGATGATGCCACAGGAGAACAAATCTGGGTGCCCCTCCGCCGGGTCCGTGAGGTTGCGCCCCCGTCGACGCCCCAGGGAACGGAGGCCACGGCGGAAAAACAGGACCGTCCAGAGAAGGAGGGCTGCCTTGAACAATGCCCTTAGCTGCCTGCTTGCCATGATCCAGTTGGCGACCCCATCCACATCTGCTCCTGCCATCTTGCCACCCCTGGCAGTGAATCCTACGCACTGGGCCATTACCCCGAATCTCTGTGTAACCCCTATTCCCTACAATGCCTCCCAGTATGCACAATTAGAGACACTTCTTATAACACTGCCACTAATTTCACAACTGAACTGCATATGCTAGATGAGGTCATTGTGGCCATACAGAATGCCACTATACAATTCAATGGCGACTGGGAAGAGAACTATACCAACGCTAAGGCCTGGTGGGACACTCTCAGTGTCCACCAGTTGCTCCAATGGGCCTCCATTGGAGGACTTGTTCTCATGCTAGCCTTTCTCATCTGTTTGTTCCTGCCCTGCTTGATTTCTTGTATGATTGGGGTTTTGCGCCGCTCCTTAGAAGCTGTAAAAGCCGATGTCATTAAACAAAAAGGGGGAGTTGTTAGGGGCGCTCTGGACCTGGGCCTCCTGAAAGGGTAGTGAGACGCCAGGGAGTCTGGACCTGCTGACGCAGCAGTGCCTGTGTGGCTTCTGTTACGTCAGTACCGGGGCGGCTCCAACTGGAAGGGCTCCACCTTCGGGGAGGAACTGGGGAGGAGCTAACCCGAAACTCCCAATATAAGGAGCACCCCAGAGAGGGTCAGTGGGATTTTGTGTAAGATTTCTGGTACGCCATTGCAATAAAACTGCTTGTCGCATTCCGGTAGCTGCCTGGTGATTCTCCTCTCGCGTCCCCCGGGAGGAGCCGGAGACGTCCAAAGACCCGTGGGCAGGGTGAGTGTGAGGCGGTAGTCGGGGAGAACGGGGTGCTATTGTGGGGCACACCCGTCCGGCCGCCGACAAGTTAGGGTTGTGTAAAATGAATGCTTTGTAACAGTGAGGGCCCAGTTAAGGTTATGTAACTTCAATATGTAGTGGACCCAGACTACCTGGTTTCATGATTTTCTCTAACTTTGTTCAGCAGCATGTGTGTAGGAGGGAAGGTAGCAAACAGTGGGAGTGACCCAAGGCTGAGACTTGGCAGGGGAAAATATTCAATAGAATAGGGGGTTACGGACTGGAGAGAAGAGGACAATGGAGAGCTGAATTGGTTGACCAAGGAGTCAGGATGAGGGAGAACATTGTAACTAGTACAGGGATGGTGACCCAAAAATAATCTTGGGCAAGTAACTTCACCTTTGTGACTCCTTATCCATCCCTCTTTTCAAAAAAGGGGTTTCAGTACATCTTATTTAGCAGTCAGATGGAGGTTTATTTCAAATAAGCATTTTGTGTTATATTGAATCTCCAGTTTTTCAAAGCTTCCCTCCCACAAAACTGTCATTTATTTGATCTGTCTGCAACTATCTGAATAGTAAATAAGAACTGCCACACATGTTCAATAGTCCAACATATAAAACTGAGCAACAAATTCTCAAAATAATCATGACCTTTAAAATTTCTCAGAAAAACACACAACATAAGATTAAACTTTCACAATATTACTTCCATATAAAATACTAGAAAAATATTTTTCTTAAAATTAAATAACGAAATATCAAAACAATTATACATAGTACATGTGAATGAAGCAAAATAGCCAGTGTTTGTTCTCTCTCTCTCTAGAAGTTCTATAATATTTTTTGTCACTCGAAGGCAATTCAGTCAAGACCCCTGACTCATGAAGTACTTGGTGAGAAAATGTTTACAACCTCACGCTTGACCTTTAGTGAACAGGTTTGACTGAAAATTCTCCTAGGAGAGATCATGTTTACTTCAGTAGGTAAAAAATCGCGACTTTTTTTCCAGATACAGCAGCCAATGTCTTCCTTTAGGTTTATTGCTTCTAGCTCAGAGCTATGTATTTGCTTAGTATATGGTGATTTGTCCATTTGAAAAAAGTCTCATTTGAAATATTTCCCTTGTGCGTTCTGACGTGTTAAAAGTTATTTGATCCTACAACTGGCTTCAGATAACCGAATCAAGGAAAAATGATAAGAACCGAAAAGATCAGCATATCGCTAACAAATGAGTTTTGACTCCAAAAATACAAAGAATCCATAGATAACATTTCCACGTTTAAATCATCAAAAATATTCCTTATTTCTACATTTGCAAAGCTGCCATTTTACCTTGAGAAATCGGAGGGCTCAGCTAGAAGGCTCAACAAATACCTACCAAATACCTTGCCACCAAGACAAGATAGACCCCTTTTCTGTATTCAGACTATGTTCTTAGAAAGTATAGGATATACTACTTAGTATTTTTTTATGCTAATCTTTTCATGTCCCCTTCACAGAGATTAGCAAAAATGACAATATCTGAACAATTTGGGTCATTTAATAAAAACTTGTCAAAAATTCCTTCTACTACAGTAAATCTCATCAATTATTTTCTTCTTTTCTACTCTTCTCTTGCCTATGTTCTTCAATGTTTGGCTACACTTGGACTATTTGCATTTAAGACCTTTTCTGGTATCCAGGTGCATTTCCTCCGGTCCGTACCTACTTTAGACCCTGATGACCTTTTTTCTTTGTCTTTGCCACTGGATTTTTTAGCTCCATTCCCTGAATTTCCCGAAGATGTAAAAACAGTATATGGATCTACTTCTTCCTTTACCTCATCTTCAATTATTACTTTCCCTTCTTTGACTTATTGAATAATTTCTTCAGAAAGCATGAAATTCTTCCTTGAATTAGGGAATGGACAAATCTCAGATGCATGCAATGCTTGCATAGCATGTATGGTGGAGGCATTTAAGGTCCCAGGAGATCTACTTTGCTCTGTTCTGAATTAACTTGCAGATCTTGTGGAAGTGACAGTTCACACCTATTGGCTTGTGACCCAGCATGGCATAGAAGAGGCACACCTCTAGGACTTCATACCAAGACTTCCTCACCAGGCTGGGCGCTGATTCCATGGGGTCCTTCTCATGGCTACTATTAAGGTCTGAGCCAGGGTCACCAGCCAACCTTTCCATATCTGTTAAATGAGGGTGTTGTATTAGACGACCTCTAAAATCACTTCCAGTTTTAGACTCTATGATCCTATAATCCTAAAAGGAAAAGAAAGCAAACAAAATAACTTAGCAAAGTGATAAATGGAAGAAACAGATAACCATTAGGAAATCACAAAAGAATCAGGTTAGTTAATAGTCAATAGTCAAAAAAACTTTTATTAAGCCCCTACTAAGTGCAAGGTAGGGGCAGCTAGATGGCTCAGTGGAGAGAGTGCTGGACCTGGAGTCAAGAAGACATTTGGCCTTAGACATTTAGTAGCTGTGTGACCTTGGGCAAGTCACTTAATCTCTGTTTGCCTTAATCCACTGGAGAAGGAAATGGCAAACCACTCCAGTATCTTTGCTAAGAAAATCCCCTGGACAGCATGGTCCACAGGATCGTGAAGAATCAGACACAACTGGACAATTTAACAACATGCTAAATATTGTACTATGTGTTGGGGATACAAAAAGAGGTAAAAGTTAGTCCCTGCCTTCAAGTGCCTACCTACAATCTAATGGGGGAGATGATAAGCAAACAACAACATGGGAGCATGTTGAAATGAATAGAAAGGCCTTGACGCCATGAGTACCTTCTTTCAAGTCACGTCTTTGACACTTACTGGCTGTGCAGGCCTGGTTAAGTTATTTATCTTTTCATGCTACAGCTACTAAAACTAAGTTGCAAATACCTGCATTGGTACAGGGGACTGGTCCAGTCCCCATCTTCTCTAAAATTTGCAAATATATTGTCCTCATAGCAACCCTGTGATATTGAGAGTGCCAGTATTAGATTCCCATTTTACAGGTGAAGAAACAGGCCCAGAGCTTAAGTGAGTTGCCCAAGGTCATATAACTAGTAAGCAGTTAAGAGACTTGAGTTCTAAGTCCAGTGTACTTTTCCATGATCCCCCTCCCCCACCACTTCCTTGAAACAATGAAGAATACTGAGGGCCCTCAAATAACCAGGGTTAGGAAATATCACTACACTCACTCTTCCTCTCTACCTTCCCGCCTACGAAAAAGTTCACAATTAGTCTTGTACTCTTGTCATTAGTAAACAGATACTAGAAACTCTGTAGCTTTACTATATTTCATTACCAATTTAAATTTGAAAAGAATTCAGCTCAACTATCAAATGCACATAAGCTACAACTTACTTCCAGTGCCTAGTTAAACGTTTTGAATGCAGCAGATTGTTAAAAATAAAAAATCCAAAGTTAGAAAATACATTTTTGACATTCACTTCTAAGGCGAGTGATAAAGATCAAAGGATTTTTTTATGACAATATTTTCATCCTTGCTGAATAGAGTCACTTTGGACTTTGGCTCACATTTGAAATGTTTACTTTTTAATAAGTGATCTGTTTAAATGTGGATCAGAGAACAAGGATTTCTGTTATTTAGTTCAACTTTTGACCTTGGGGGATGAATGGGTGGAGGCTAAGAGAAAAAGTCTGCTGTGTCTCCAGTGAACTTTTTACCCTTTTAAAAGAGTGAGCAAGTTTAAGGTTCATGCAGTGAACAAGAGGTCTCCACTGGGGATTTCTGGTATTATTAACTTCCTGACCTCGGATAATTAAAAGGGAAGAGCAGAGGCAGCTCAGACTTTGACTCAACTTTGAACTTTTAACCTCCCAAGTACAATATTTCACTTGTAAATGGTAGGGACCCAGTTAAGCTTTCTTTGACTATTAACTTCCTTCATCCCTGGCCACAAAAGTCACAAACGAGGCCAAAAGCACACCTTGCTTTTTGCTTTGTATTCACTTAACCTCTTTAAGGGGAAAGGGTTGGGAACATTCTATCTGGAAACTGCAGGGATACTGATTAAAAAAAAAAAAACTCAGCTTAAAAAAAAATCCTAGAATAAGAATGTTAGGATTTAAAAGGAGGCTTAGAGCTCATCTAGTCATTCCCCTTCACTTTGTAGATAAGGAAACTAAGACTCATTTGCCCAGAGGGGAGCAGCAGTGACTGGGGTTTCCTTTTCTTCCTGAAGAGTATTCAGGTAACCATGCTAGCCCTTGCCCCACAACGCCACCCTGTGGAGATTGAGAGCAATGCAATTCATTTCCCACTCACCACAATACCTAGGACTAGTTGCTTTTACTCCTGCCCTAGGTACTTAATTACTTACTCACTAGGTACCTTGAATTAAACTATTCTCAACCCCATCCTCTCATTCTCATCCTCCCCAACCCTGCTGCCACCTTGTCTACATAACACTGGATGACAAATCAGCAAAGAAGAATGAGAAGAAGCAGTCAGACGGGAGAAGAGCCAAGAAACAATAGCATCATGAGAAAAAGAGAGGCAAACAGTATCAAATGATGCGGAGAAGTTAAGCAGGATGAAGACTGAGAATATAGTTCAGTAGTAAATTTGGAGAGAGCAGCTTTAATTGTTGAGTTAGAATCCATATTGCAAAAGGGGAAGGGGAGAGGAGAAGAAGGGGATGTATTTCTCGGGGGGAGAGATATAGCATGTTAGCTTAAGGGGTTAGTAGTGTCTAGTGATTTTTTTAAGCATGAAGGAGATTTAGATATTGTTGAAAGCGGTTGGGAAAGGAACCCGTAGATTAGGAGAGATTGATTAGAAGGAGTGATTGAGGGGGCCATTTGCAGGAGAAAATGGGTGGGGATGAGATCAAGAGCGCATGTGTTGAGATTGGTCTCCCCATCAGAAGCTGGGGGAAAGGAGGAGAGAATGGAGCGTGATGTCAAGGGGTTGGGGAATGGCTTCAATTTTCTCAGTGTAGTGGGAGACAAGGTCCTGAACTGAGAGAAGGGGGAGAGATGAAATATGTAGGAGGCTTGAGAAGAGAAAGTTTGGAATAGCTTTTCTCAGGAATAAGATAAGGAATCAACTAGGAAAGAACAAGCTGTTTGCCTTGCTGGAGTGATGTACAGCCAGTACAGACACGTCTTCTTCCAGCTCTATTTTACAGCATGTGAGTAGGGGTGGAGGAGGTAGATAGAAGGAATGATCTAGTGCGGGGTTGGGGGGGGTTGCTTTCAGGGGATGTGTTACAATATAAGGGTGTAAGAGTGTGGAGTTGAATTATTTACCAAAAGGTCAAGATTGGGAAGGGAGGATGTAATAATGGTCGAGGGTAATAGCCTGAGAAAGTATTGAGGTTTGGAGGGATTGGAGGTCACACTGAGGACAAAGAATAGGTTTAGGAGGAGTGAGGCATAGGGAAAAAAGGAATTCTAGAACATTATGAATAGATAGCTGGATGTCAGAGTTTTTGAGAAAAGAAATATAATATCTGAAGGTTCTGTAGTGAGATCCAGTGTGTAACTATCCCTGTGCGTGGCTGTGGTGGAGCAAAGGTCAAGGAATTTAAAGAAATTGAAGAATTAGAAAATGATAAAGTTGGAGAGTGTCAATATGGATGCTGAAGCCCATTAATATAGCACGAGCTGGGAAGGAGAAGAAAATAGTGATCCATATGCTGAACTCCTTGAGAAAGGAAGGAGAAAAGAATGAGTAAGAACGAGGATGGTTAAGAGGAGACAAGAGGAGAAAGAAAGAAAGGAAATAAAAATAGGGAAATCAGCAGAAAGGATCTGCATAGGAGATTTGGAGGCTATGGATGAATGAATGAAAAAGCATTTATTTAGTGCTTACTGCTCACTAGATATTTGTGCTAAATCCTAAGAATATGGCTACAAAACAGAATATTCTGGAGGAGATGGCAGTTCGGATTTTTTCTTCTTTTTCTAAGAAAGATTTCTTTTCTCTTCTTTCTAACAATTCTCTTCCTTTTTTGTCTATTCTGAAACTTTTACTTTGATTCATGGCCCATATGCCTTTAAAAATTTCTTTGTATTCCTCATGGAATCAAAGTTTCTGAAGCCAAGTCTGTTCTCCCACTTCCAGCCAATTTCTATGTGATAACTTTGGTAGATCTTGCCCTCTTTTTCTTTTTTAATGTCATACTTCACTCTGAGAGGTATCAATTCATGAAGGAAGCAATGGCACTGGAAATATGTCGCCTACGTGACCCTATCAGAGTAAGACCAGTAGTAATGGCTCAAAGTTCCTTTCTTGCCAATGGTAAGTTGGAATATCAACTAACCACCAGTTACCTCAGAGTTCTTCCCCCCACTCCAATAGTATGAATAAGCTAGACTAGTTCCCAGGTCTAGGCTCCTTGCTCCCTTCTCCCAATGTCTGTACCTGCTAGATCCAGACTAAGAACCTTACAAAAACCTGCCAGACTTCACTGGTGGGGAGTATCCCATTTCTTCTGGGGCCCCAGTGAACCTGACCTTCTACCATTTTTTTGTGACTGTCCTTCATATTGCAACTATGTCCCTTCAATAAAACTGAATTGCTTTACTGTCTTGTATGTTTTGTGTCACCTTGTACTCAACATGAACATTCCTAAGTCTGCATTGATACCAGTTCTTCACCCTGTTCTCTCCTCTCACCCCTCACTTTGACCATTTTCCCTTGACTTAGCATGCAATGTCTTCTCTGGGTCCATGCTTCCACTCTTCTGAGTGCTGGTTGCCCTGAGGAACTCCAATTTTTCTTTTCCTGAGGAAGAATGTTATCCATGGAGGCCCAATAGAATCTCAGAAAAAGTGGTACCATTTGCCCCCACAAACAGACCTACTGTAAGATTTTTTTTTACTGAAATTTACCTCTTCTCTTAGAGGTAGCTGGTAGTTCAGTGGTAAAGTAACGGGCCTCGAGCCAGGCAAATCTGAATTCAGATCTGGCCTCAGATACTTGCTGTATGGCTGTGCAACCCTAGGCAAATCACTTAATCTCTGTTTGTCTCAGTTCTTCAATAGGAAATGAGAATACTGATAGCATCTACCTCCTGGGGTTGTGTTGAGGTCCAAATGAAATAATATTTGTAAAAAGCACTTAGCACATGGTAGACACTATATAAATGCTTATTCTCTTCCCTTCCCTCCTCACAGGAGTGTTTTTCAGTGACAGCCCATCGAGTTGAGATTTCCTTTTTGCATTCTCCCATTTCAATCCCTTGATTTACCACATTTCTATTCTTCTTGTTGAGAGACTATAAGAGTTGCCTTCCCTTCCTTGTTCAACCATGGGCTTGTTTAGGGTATATTACATTATTTCTGCTGTCCATTTTCCATTTTATTATTTATAGACCCTACAATTCCACAATTTACTACCACAGAATTCATTGATTCATCTGTAGAGAGGTTTGAGATTTAGTCGATGGTGTTTTAGTCCTGTTCATTCATTATAACATATTCCATTTCTTTAAAATTGTTCAACATTTTAGTATGTATGTATTACAAATCTGTTAAATAAATTTGTAGTAGATAAATTTATGTTGCACAACCACAACTGGGCTCTTTCTGCGGCTAGGCAGAAATTTCCCTTGTCAATTCACTATCCCACTCTCCACAATGGCTCTTTCAAATCCTTTCTTATCCCTCCTCAAACCTCCTATGGCTCCCTGTCCTCCCTTCCTCTCACCTGAGAACCTTGCCTCAATATTTCATACAAAAAAAGTTGGGGTCATTCTCCATGAGCTCCCTTTTCTACCTCTTCCTTGTCTCCTATCATTCAAATGCCTTCTGCTACTTTCTCCTCCTTCACCCCTGTCTCACATGATGAAGAGGCCTTATTCCTTCCCAAAGTCAACCCCTCTACTTGTTCAAGTCATCCCATTCCATCCCATCCCCTCCAACAGATTGCTTCCTCTGTCATCCCCACTTTTTCACTTATTTTCAATCTCTTCCTATCTATTGGCTCATTCCCTACTGCCTACAAGCATGCCCTTATTCCCTCTGAGAGAAATTATTTTCTATTATATTAATAACCCATTATTAATTAGGATCCAGGCTTTTTATTTACTCCTTCAAGGACCAGCCCCTCTAGGTCAGTCAGCTAGTCTCTGAAGGGCATGAGTGTCATAATCCTCCAGGTACTTGCTTGCACCTCTATCTTGGGCAGGACCCCACCCAACTAGGAGACCTTACTTCTGTTTGAAGTGTAAACAGAATCTAATTTAAGTAAATTCTTGCCCTGAGAGAATAAACCCAAGTCCTTGCACCCCTCCGTTGAAGTTTAGGGTGACTTAGCTCATGAAGGAGAAAACCAACCAGAGTGGTCTGGGTGGAGATGGATTCCCCTGTCTAGATTGCTGGAGGTGGGTAAGTCTCATGTTTAAGCCACATTCTCAGCCTGAGAAGCTGAAGACTTTTAGCCACCTCCCCATTTAAATGTCCACCAATCAGGTTGGTTTCTCCTGTTAGGGACATTCCCTTTAGAAAAAATGTTTAAGACATTCAGTGCTTCTGATTATGAGAGAAACCACTGACCATAATTATTAGCTAGCCTAATTAATAGATTGCTTATTAATTACCTAGAAACTGTCTCTTGGGTTTTCCATTTGTCACACCACTCATCCTGGAAAAACCTTCACTTGATCCTTCCATAACCCAAAACTATTGGCCTTTTGCTATTAAAACTCCTCAAAAAGGCTGCCTCCACTTTCTCTCCCCCACCCGCTAACCCCTTACAATCCAGTTTCTGACTTTATCATTCCATGAAAATTGTTCTCTCCAAAGTTACTAATGATTTCTTACATCATCAAAGACTCACAGAACCATTTAATGTTATAGCCTGAAGGTTTCTTAGAGATCATCTAAATCCAACCTTCTCCTTTCAGGTTAGGGCACTGAGTCTTGGCTAAGAATGTGTCTTAGCCAAGGTTATACAACAAATTAATGTTAGAATTAGGATTAGAATCCAAGTCTTCCAGGCAGAACTAAGATGGTGGAGTGGTTAGAAGGAGCACAAAGAGCTTCCCTCCACAAAACTCCTCTAAACATCTCTAGAAAATGCACCGAGTAAATCCAGATGAGGAAGTCAAGAAAAAGTCATTTGTCCAGCCCAGCTCTGCATCAGGAGATAGACAGGGAAGGCTGCAGATATTGGGGACAAAGTTGGGCCAGGAGCACACTGGGTTTGAGTACTCTAGTGCCCAGAAAAGGCCATGCACCAAGACAAGAGGAGGTTCTGAATCCATGGGTGGCACCTACAGACCAGTATCAGGGCACTGTGATAGGGACAAGTATGAACTGCAAATTTGTTCTGTATTATACAGTTTCAGGTCATAGATCTGGAGAGACAGAGGGCATGCACACAAGAGTGGCAGTTCCCTGGTAGGGAGACCCCAGGCAAGGCCCTGAGAAACGATAAAGTTCAGAAGCCAGCAGTAGTAGAACCCAGGTAAAGAACAGGGTGTCAGTTTGAGCATCTAGCCCGGGTTGCAGAGGAATAACCAGGGCAGGAATCCCAGATGAAAGGAGACCCAATGATTCTGCCACTCAGAAGCAACAGTTTTTCAGCTGGCTGATAGGACTGAATCCAGCAGAAATGTACTTTTGCTCAGATACAAACCCACACCCAGGCCCACTTCAGGAACTTGCAGCACTTGGAGGTGGAAAGGGGACAGCAATCAGACTTTGCCCTGGATCAGGCTACTTTGGCGGGAGCACTAAAAGCTTACAGGTCCCCAGTTTATCCCTGAGACCCTGTAATAACGCAACACTTGATACCCCAAGAAAGCAGCAACAGGACTGGCCTAAACATTCCCTCCAGAAGTACACAGAGTTTGGCACTAACATCAAGTCCAAAGTCAGGAAGTAGGCTGGAAGAATGGACCAAATGAAAGCCAATAAATAGAAACAGAAACCAATAAAGGCCACAGAGTTGTTAACATCGTGTGACTTAAGGTGAATAGAATAAAATCAAAGGTACCTCATAGAAAAGCAACTGCTTTTTTTAAAATATAAAAATAAAATATAATATAAAATATATGTAAATAAATATATAAATATTAATATAAATAAAATATTAAAATAAAAATAAAAATTTTATTTTGCTCTCACTAGAATAATACTTACCTTCCTAACCTCCCCAGCTTATGTGACAGAAATTACCCTTCCCTTCAGAGAGATACTTTCCCTGAGTGTTCTCCTTAGCATGTTAATAAATCTCTCATTAATTATTGCTCTCACTCCCAGGTTCTAGATTTATTTACCTCGATCTATGAACCGCAGAAGGGTGAGTGGCTCCCCTGAGGGTTTGTTCCCCAGGGTAGAGGCAATTATCTTTCAAATCTTCCTCTCTGAAGTGGGATAGCCTGGATTCTTGAGACTTTATGACTTTACCAAGAACTTCTCATCACCATCAGCACTGAGGTAAAAATCAGGTAAGGTTTTTAACCTAATAATGCCTTCTGAATTTCTTTTTGTTTTACCATGGCTTCCTAGGCAGTAAGAGTCATTTCTCCTTAAAGTAATCCTGTGGACACTAGAAGTCTGAACTGAGATTTATAAGAGGTTGATTATTTTTCTGTTGGTACAGCTTTCCAGAAAGGACTCTTCTGTTTTAGGGATTTAATTAGTCATGAACTGTTGACCAAGGCTGGTCTACCTGTCTTGGCAGCTATACCTACATGATTTATCTTAGGGAAGTAGAATGAAAAGGCCGGAAAGGGAGAACCACATGTCTCAACAGGAGATGCCTTTTTGTTTAGTCAATACAAGGGCTGAGACTAGGACTTCAGTCTAAACTTCACAGTCCTTTGATCATCATGATATCCCTCTCCAGTAAAATTAACAGAAGAAGCCACTTGGTTGGGCTGCAAGTGTATATAACTGATGGTTAGTGATTGTGTGAATAAATGTTTAAACCCAAACCTAGATGAAACTCTTGTCAAGACTTGGAGGAGACTTGTGGCTAGATCTCACATCAAGTCCCTGGCAGGTAATGGTTCCCAGTACAGCCTGAGGATAGATTACCTCCATTGTTATATATGTTATATGGTAAATCACTGATTCCCAAACATAGTCTGGAGATAGGCTAGGTTCTTTTGTATATTTATTATATGGAATATCAGTGACTGCTAAGCTAGGCTGAGGTCCTTTGTTATAAATTATGTGGTGAATCTTCTTGTCTTTCCTGAGAGCTGGAATTGGTGGATGGTGGCCTCCCCTGGTCCAGACTATGGATTGGATAGACTGAACCAAATGCGAAAGCAACAGAGGTACCCTGAACCAGGTAATCTCCTTGCCCAAATGGCAAAAAGCTATTCTCAGTCTGGGTCAACCAGACTCTCCCTTAAAAGATTAATTTCTCTTTGTCATGTGTGGAATGGGTATATGCAGGATGATCCAAGTCAGCAGACCATTTGATTTTAATAAATTTCTCTATTTATAAGGCTTCTGTGAGTAACCAAATCCAAAACAAATGAATTATTGGTTCCTGTGGGAAAACCAAATCTAAGCAAAAAGTTCTCATAATATTCAAGCTAACCTCAAAGATTCATTAGAAAAAGTCCAAAAGAAAATTTAGAATTAAAGCATCAACTTACAGTTCTTAAAAACAAAACTGATCGGCAAGAAACTAGACATGACTTTCAGCCCATTGCTTCCCAGCCTATTGCCCCACTCTTTTATGCCTCCCTCCTTTATCCCCAACTACCTATTCCTGATCCTGAGGAAGACCTTCTGGACCTCTGCATTTCTTCAACTCACCCTCCATCTTCTCCGCTTCCTGGTATCAATTATCTTTTTCTCCTTCACTAATTCCCCCTTCCTCTTTATCTTCCTTCAATGCCAGATCATCTTACCTCACCTTCCACTCTTACCATCCCCTCAAATCCCTCAACACCCAAATATTTTCCATCTCCTACTGTCTCTTCCTTGACACTCAATGATTTACAAGAGGGTTATGCACTGGTCTTAAGAAAAGTGGAGCTAAAGTCATTGGCATTAGAAATCCTGCTCTCAAAAATCTCAACTAACGACACACAGAGGGGCTCCTAAGAGTGATAGTTTCATCCTCATATGACCCAGAAAGGTTACTCACAGGATTTAAGACACATTGACTACCGTATAACCTGGATGAATACTACTATTAATACTACTTCTTCCTCTTCCTCCTCTTTCTCCTCCTCCTCCTCCTCTTCTTTTTCTTCCTCCTTCTCCTCCTCCTTCTTCCTCCTCCTCCTCCTTTTTCTCCTCCTTCTCTTTTTCCTTCTCCTTCTCCTTCATCTTCTCCTTCTCCTTCTCCTCCTCCTCCTCCTCTTCCTTCTTCTCCTTCTTCTTCGTCTTATCAGAAGCATCGATCAAAATCTATCAAATGTCACTCTATTGTACGAGGATAAATCCTGGTCCCCCTAGAAAGAATCCAGGCACTGTGGACAGCAGTTGATATTAAAAATTACAAAAATTTTCTCCTCTTTCAGAAGATCCCCTAAAATTCAGGGAAACCCTAAGTGGCCTGGTGGCCCTTTATAATCTAACACAAAGAGATATGAAATGGCTCCTTCATTGTGTACTCTCCTCCCATGAAGATACCATACTTGAAACAAGCAAGGTATCTACCTGGGGAAAATCTGAATATTAAGTGAGGAGGTATCCTGATCCATTACCCAGATCTGACACAGCCCAAAGATACTTAGATGCAATATTCAGGGGTTATTGGGTATGATTAGTGAAGCCTACCCTTCTAAATCAAGTGGGCTAAAGTTGACCTATGTAAGCAAATAGAAAAATACTCAAAGGCTTTGGTTGAAAGATTTGTAGAAACCTTTTTAGAGGTATATACATAGACATAGACATACATACATACATACATATATATACACATGTACACATAAATACACACATACATACATACGTGTATGTGCATCTACATGTATGTATATAGCCTTGGACTCAAATGCACCAGAACATCAAGCTTTACTAATTTCTGCCTTAGTGAAAAACTTAGTACTAAAAAACTAACCCTCTATTAAAAGCACATTGGTAGATTGGGATGATTTACCTCTGAGCACCATCATTTCAGTTGCTATCCATTACTTTTGAAAATTTAGAGCAAGAGACCCAAAAGAAAAAAGAGCTTAACTCTGCAATATCAGCTTTACAACTTGTCACTTTAAAACACAAGATTACCACTTCATTTCTTGTGTGAATGGTCCCCCAAAATAAAAAAAATTCAAAACCTAGGCAATGACACTTTTGTAAAAGATACGGACATTGGCACGAGTGTGAGCAGCACCTCTACCAAAGAGGTATCTACAACTAACCTAACCAATCCTTTTATGAGCCTGATAGGCCACACCAAATGAACCTAACTTCCTGGGAAACCTAACCTCCAGTTGACCCTCAGTAAAACCCCATATCCTTGTTACCCTTTGGGGGTCATAATTTCTTTCATTCCATCTGGGGCTGTCTTTTCAACCATAAGAGCTGAAGATATTGACTTAATGCTTATCTGAGGGCATAGTCCATGCTATAGGTATAAAGGGTACCCCTCTTTTAGCTCTGACTATAGTTACTGTTGCTCCCCTAACTGCAAAACAGCTCTTTTGAGTATCACCCTCAGTACCTGTGAACCTCCTAGGAGAGATCTGTTGTGCAGATTAAATGTAAAATTTTATTGGACCCCAGATAGGGTCTTTCTAGAATGACTTCCACCTGCAGTGCTCCAATTGGTTCAACTGTTAATGGATGATACCTCAATAATGGAAAAGGGAAACCATTCAAATCCTGAGTCTGAGGCCTCTCAAGCTTTGGATGAGGTTTTTTCTACCTTGTGGGCAGTCCACCCAAATAAATTGGGCTTGTCTGTAGCAACATCACCAGTAAAAATACAATACAAAGCCCTTTCCTGCTGTATTGGAATATACAATATCTTGAGATGCTGAATGAGGAGTCAACTTTCATATAGATGTGCTTCTTGACAACCCATTTTTAATATTATTCTGTGATGGATCATGCAAGTAATCAAATACTGAGAGCCGTATAGCTGCCTGTGTAGTGGCTAGCCCCTAGGAGACCCTAGAAACTTTTACCTTACCCAAAAGTAAACCTTCTCAAGCAGCAGAGCTGACTGCTTTAACTTAAAGTCTTCCAAATAGCCAGAGGCCAGTCAGCAAACATCTACACCAATTCCAAATATGCTTTTGGTGTTTGCTATTCAATGGGACAAATTTAGAAAAATAGAGGATGTCTTACCACTTCCGTTTGGCTCATTTAAGCATGTGTGCACCTGAGAGTGTCAGGTGGAAGTCTGCAACAGCAGTGTGGAAAGAAGGGCACACCCCCAAGGGGTCTTTCAGGACTTGGACCTTCTGCTTTGATTGAGGGGATTGTAACCTATTGTAATGTGGGGGTGGAGTGTGTTGTGTTCTCTGGGGCCCCTGGTGATTTGCTGTGTAAGGGAAGCCCCTTTCTTGTGATGGGGGTGGTGGGTGCAGTTTCAGTAACCCCAGTGATCACAGTCTGGGCATGAGCATAGCCATCTACTGAGGATGCAGCCCTGCAGGAGTAGGGAGTACTTCAGATGTTAGCCCAGGACCCCCTGATGCATAACCAGTGCTATGGACAGTACTTTGGACAGTACCTGAAGTGAGGAGGAGCTGGCTGCTCACTCCCCAAAGATTTTGGTCCCCCAAAGAATGTATAAGTTGGCGGGGGGGAGTGGTGGAATGTTATATCACATACCACGTGCTATGTTATATACTCTGCTATGTTCCATAACAATCTCAGTTTCCCAGGCTCATGGTTCAAAACATCTCCACCACACTGTTCAGCATTATGTAATAATAAATATTATAAACATGTGTGCTGAAATTGTAAACATCCATTGTGACTGCACAGTGAGATACAGGGATGAGGTGATGTAAATTTGTGAGGCTATTGCTGGCAATATGCCTTCTTTGTGTGATGCCCTATAAAAGAGGTGGCCAGTGGTTAGGGGAAACTTTATGGTTGAATGCACAAGCTGGGATGCTGTGCATGCCTTGATTGGCCCCCATCAAAGCTTGGGAGGGGAGAATCTGTGCCTCAACCAGCTCCCCTTGAGGCTTGAGGGGATTTAAGGGAACCCTCCAGGGGTGAATGCACAAACAGTGCCCATCTCAATTGGCCCCATCGAGATGTAAGGATAGTTGCCCCTCCTTCTCTCTGACCCCTGTGAGAAGGGATATTAGAGAATGCTATAGGAGTTTGTGGTGCTTCTGTTATCAGCAATACTGTGTTAGAGAAGACTAGACTAGAATAAAGATTATTAACCCCTTTGAAGCTGTCTTTCCTGTCTGACTGCATCAAGAGTGAATCTGTTAGAGGCTGGAGTCCAGAACCTCCAGTGCCTCCTGTGTGTTATCTAACACCCATACATCTCTTTATCAGCTCCTTCTCTGGATGCAAATAGCATCTTTCTTCATATGTCCTTCACAGCTAATGTAAGTATTTATAATAGTCAAAATGACTTATTGTCTCGAAGTCATTCTTAAAACAATATTGCTGTTACTATATGAATTGTTCTCTTGGTTCTGCTCATTTCCTTCTTCATTATTTCATGAAAATCTTTCCATGTTTTTCATTGAGCTCATCCTTTGTTACAACACAGTAGTATTCCATCACAATGAGCCCCCAGACAGAATTCAGAAAACAACAGGAAGGAAGACCTGAGGCCTAGGCCAACACTACCCACAACTAGGGATTAAAACTTGATTATAATAATAAAAAAACTGCTAAAACAAAATAGAAATGAGCAATATCAAATGGTCACAAGGCCAGAGGGAGCTCTTGGGAGAACCTCCTCTGGTTCTGCCATGACATGTAGGCCATTAATATGTTCTTTGTCCTTCATTCTCAAACAGGACCATGACGTCAGGAAGGTCATGCCATGACTTGTGAGTGAATTGGATTTAAGTGAGGGAGGGTTGTGTAAAGTCACCAGAGCCATCTGGGTCCAGCAGCAAGATATAGATCAGGACGACTGGAGTTGGCCCCAGATGCAGTGGGAGACCTTGACCTTTTTAAGCTAAGGTTTTTCTGAGTTCTCACTTTGACTGAGGCAAGACCCATTCAGTGATTATGGTAAGAAATGAATCAGGTTAGGACCTCTTTTACCTAATTGAAAAAAAATCAATCTGGGAGGGGAATACCATTAGGATTTCTGGCCAAAACAGAAATAATTGCTATCTACATTCACTCTGAGGCCCCTAATAGCAGAACTCAAGGAGGGCATACAAAGGCCTCATTTACTGGCAACCATGCACTGTCCTCCTTATACATATCCCATCTCTCTGGGCAATGCTTGTGCTTAGGAGGTTGCAAAAAATGCTTCATAACCTCAGGGTTCTTTCTACTCTTTCCCTTCCTTTCTCAATTTCTGGTCTCCTTATTACCCAACCAGCTTCACCTGCTACCAAGCAGGAGAGATGATCCTTCTTAGGCTATATCTTATAACAGAAGATGGAAAACCAGTCACTACTAAATCCCTACTCTTGGCTTGCCCTTGTGATCCCTCAGATGGGCCACATGTGCTAAGATGAGATGGCAATGAAATAATGAAGGAATAGTTTTGTCTGGTAATCTATCAAATAGCAGCCTCAATTACCTATAGTTGTTTAGCATGCAAGCAGTTTAATGTAGGAAGGAGAGAAAGAACTAAGTGAATCACTCCATGGAGGCGCCATATTCCTTTCCAAGACCTTCAGGTAGACTATAGAATTATCACACTTGTGATACTGCTTGGTCAAAATATGTGTTCAGTATTTGGGTGAGATGTTCCCCAACTGGGAAGGTGGACTTGCTGACTGGCACTGAGAAATTACTAATTGAATACATCTCCAGGCTTGGAATTCCTATTTGGATTAAATTAGATCAAGGAATGCATATCTCTTCTGAAGTAACTTACCAGCTAACCACATCCCTTGGATTCACTTTAGAATTTCACATTCCATAGCACCTTCAGGCCTCAGGATGGGTAGAGTCCTAGTGAGCACTGTACCCACTCTCTCAAGGAGTGTAATAAATGCCCTCCTCTGTTCACTCTGGTCCTGAGTTCTTTGGGTGAGAGTGGTCAAATCACATGGATCTTCCTAAGGCTATGCTACCAGGAAAGCAATGAGCTGCAGAAGCACGTCTTGGGCTAACTTCCTGACCCTGCCTTGGGGAGTCCTGTGATCCCCACAGCAGTGTTAAGGGGGCTACCACTTGGGATTTCCCGGGGAGTGCTGTGGTCTGCACAGCCTTCTTAAAGGGCCATAACTTGGGTCTTCCAGCCCTGTCTTGGGAGCCTTGTGATCTTACCACCATTCTAAGGGGCCACCATTTGAGTATTCCTTAGGGTCTAACTCCTAGGAAGCCCTGTGATCCCCACAGTTAGAAGGGGGGCTACCACTTGGTCTTCCTCTGGGAGTCCTGTGGTCTGCATAGCCTTCCTTAGGGATTATCACTTAGGTCTTTCTCAGGGACCAACCCTAGGAAGTCCTGTGATCCCCACAAACATTCTAAGGGGCCATCACTTGGGTCTTCCTCAGGGTCTAACCCCTAGGAAGCCCTGTGATCCCCACAGTTAGAAGGGGGGCTACCACTTGGTCTTCCTCTGGGAGTCTTGTGGTCTGCACAGCCTTCCTTAGGGGTTATCACATGGTTCTTCCTCAGGGCCTGACCCTGCCTGGGGAGGTCCTTTGATTCCCATAGACTAAGGGACCATCACTTGGTTCTTCCTCAGGTCTTTGGCCTTGCCCAGGAAGTCCAGTGATCCCCAAAACCGTGTTTCTTGCAAGAGGAAGATTTTGGATACTAAATTACCCTATGGAAAGAAATGCCAGAATGTGGAGTTAAAGTGGCCAAAAGAGCTTTTGGTTATGGCCTAGATATGGCAGTCTCCCAGCCACCAACATAAACTGTGTCTATGTGAAATTTGAACAACCTATGCCAACAGGCACAAAATCTACTTTAATCATTTGATTCAATTACCAAATATATAATTTCATTAACAAAAGTGCTCTCTGACTTTACAGGAAAAATGCTGAATCATGGCCAAATCCCAATAATCACCCATGCCACAACATCCATCCAGGAGACCAAATACGTTGTTATGGTGCATTGGAGAAAGTCTACTTTGGCGACCAGGTGGGAACAATCCTCCCAAATGCTGTTGGTGACCCACACTCCCATCAAAGTGGAAGGAAAATCCTCTTGGATATGCACTAACTACCCATACTTGATAAAAGCAAAAGGACTGGGATGTTAACTTTCAGGAGACTTAAAACTCTGGATCATGGCAAAAGGAGAAAATATTCCCTAGAAGCAGGTGGTAACACTTGTGAGACAGCTTCTCCAGAGACTCAAGTTATAAAGCAGCTGCATCCATGACACTAACCAGAACTTTTCCAGCATCCCACTTGGACAAAGACACATTCCTTGATGCACATCTTATGTTTCTCCCCTTTATGACCAGGGTTCTTATTGCAGGAAAACATCTAAGACATTCCAGAGCCTCAGCACCCATTTAGCAAATCACTAAAAGGTGACTATTCCTTCAAATCTTGCTGACTGTATTAGCATTGTCAAAACTTTGGAAAAAACAATGGGTGAAATTCTCTTAGTCTCTGCTCCAGCTCTCCAGATCACTGCTTGAGTACTTCTGTGTAAGGGGTATATTATTCTTCTCAACATATGAACTACCAATTTTCATGGAGATACACTGGACAGGGAATCTTTGGAAAAACTCATGCTTCCTCCCAAGGCTAAGAGAAATATGCCTGTTTAGGAACACATCCATATATTAAAAATGTATTTTTGTTTATTATTGTTAATGATATCTCATGTTAGTTTATAAAGCACTTTCCTTACAACAATCTTATGAGGCAGGTAATGCTAGTAATTATTGTCCTCATTTAGCAGAGTGTCCCAGTCCCCTGGACCCATCAGTGGTAATAAAACAAATAAATTACTGAATGAACTACATTTTATAGTAATAGCTAATAAATGCACCTGCATTGGTAGAGGGAGTTTCTTTATCCAGGAAATTATGTCTCTTTATCAGTGAAATCACAGATCTAGTCACTGTCCCTGTCACTAGTGATAGGCACCAAAATAACTTCTATTTCAATAGCTCACAGCTCACTTGTACAATACAAGCCTACTATTTATATTGTAAATGTAACAGAAGAAAAGACATAGTTTGTGCTCAGTCACATCTTCACAAAAACAATGACTGGCGCACAAATATATTTGCATGCATTGTATACTTCGATTTTGCTCCAGTAATCTGCTAATCAGAAAACTCATATATTGTCTGAGACTGCTCACTTTTTTACTTAGTATTTTTTCGTTTTCAGCATTGATTTCCACAAGATTTTGAGTTATAAATTTTCTCCCCATTTCTACCTTCCCCCCCACTCCAAGGTGGCATATATTCTGATTTCCCATTCCCCAGTTGGCCCTCCCTTCTGTCACCCCACTACCCACCCCCCTATTCCCTTTCTCCTTACTTTCTTGTAAGCCAAGATAGATTTCTATGCCCCATTGCCTATATATCTTATTTCCCAGTTGCATGTAAAAACAACTTTTTTTGAACATCTGCTTTTAAAACTTTGAGTTCCAAATTCTCTCCCCTCTTTCCTTCCCACCCACCCTCCCTAAGAAGGCAAGCAATTCCACATAGTTCACACATATATCATTATGCAACACACTTCCACAATAATCATGTTGTGAAAGACTAACTATATTTCCCTGCATCCTATCCTGTCCCCCTTTATTCAATTTTCTCCTTTGATCCTGTCCCTTTGGGAAAGTGTTTGCTTTTGATTACCTCCTCCCCCATCTGCCTTCCTTTCTATCATCCCCCCTTTTTTATCCCCTTCCCCCTACTTTCCTGTGGGGTAAGACACCCAATTGAGTGTGTATGTTATTCCCTCCTCAAGTCAAATCCGATGAGAGCAAGATTCACTCATTCCCCCTCACCTGCCCCCTCTTCCCTTCCATAATAACAGCTTTTTTTTAAATCTTTTTCACGTGAGATAATTTACCCCATTCTATCTCTCCCTTTCTCCCTCCCTCAATATATTCCTCTCTTATCCCTTTATTTTATTTTTTAGATATCATCCCTTCATATTCAACTCATCCTGTGCCCTCTGTCTGTATATATGTATATTCCCTTCAACTACCCTAATGCTAAGAAGGGTCTCATGAATTACACACATCATCTTTCCACGTAGGAATGTAAACACAATAGTTCAACTTTAGTAAGTCCCTTATGATTTCTCTTTCTTGTTTACCTTTTCATGCTTCTCTTGATTCTTGTGTTTGAAAGCTGGTCTTTTCACTAAGTAAGCTTGAAAGTCCTCTATTTTATTGCAAATCTATATTTTGCCTTGGAGCATTATACTCAGTTTTGCTGGGTAGGTGATTCTTGGTTTTAATCCTAGCTCCTTTGACCTCCGGAATATTATATTCCAAGCCCTTCAATCCCTTAATGTAGAAGCTGCTAGATCTTGTGTTATCCTAATTGTGTTTCCACAATACTCAAATTGTTTCTTTCTGACTGCTTGCAGTATTTTCTCCTTGATCTGGGAGCTCTGGAATTTGGTGACAATATTCTTAGGAGTTTTCTTTTTGGGATCTTTTTTGAGAGGTGATAGGTGGATTCTTTCAATTTCTATTTTACCCTCTGGTTCTAGAATGTCAGGGCAGTTTTCCTTGATAATTTCTTGAAGGATGATGTCTAGGCTCTTTTTTTTTGATCATGGCTTTCAGGTAGTCCAATAATGTTTAGATGATATCTCCTGGATCTATTCTCCAGGTAAGCGGTTTTTCTAATGAGATATTTCACATTGTCTTCCATTTTTTCATTCCTTTGGTTCTGTTTTATAATATCTTGATTTTTAGGGTGTTATTTTCTTTAGTGGTCTTTTGGACCTCCTTTTCCATTTGGGTCATTCTGCCTTTCAAGGCATTCTTCTCCTCCTTGGGCTTTTAGAACTCTTTTGACATTTGGGTTAGTCTATTTTTTAAGGTGTTATTTTCTTCAGCATTTTTTTGGGTCTCCTTCAACAAGTCATTGACTTGTTTTTCATGTTTTTCTTGCATAACTCTAATTTCTCTTCCCAATCTTTCCTCTACTTATCTTACTTCCTTTTCCAAATCCTTTTTGAGCTCTTCCACAGCCTGAGACCAATTCATATTTTTCTTGGAGGCTTTTGATGTAGGCTCTTTGACTTTGTTGACTTCTTCTGGCCATATGTTTTGATTTTCTTTGTCACCAAAAACAGATTCAATAGTTTGTGACCTTTTTCATGACCTGTTCTTGTTACCAGCTAACTATTTCACCCTTGAGCTTTTTGTCAGGGTATGACTGCTTGTAGAGTAGAGAGTACTTTGTCCCAAGCTTTAGGGGCTGTGCTACTGTTTTCAGAGCTACTTCTACTCCACCTTCACTGCAAGCTCTGCCACAGCAGTGCTCCTCCTCCCCCAAGAACTGCCAACCAGGACTGCGACCCAGATCCAAGCACAGCAAAGCAAGCTCTGCACTCCTGCTCTGATCCGCTACTTAATTCCTCTCAGCAGGTGGGCCTGGGGCTGGAAGCCACTGCAGCTGGAGCTCTGGAAGGAGCCGCAGGAGCTTTCTGCTGCTGTCACCCCCCAAGTAGCAACACCTCTGCCACTCCAGGGGCTGGGGCTGACTGTTCTCACTCTGATCCAGCAGTTTTTCCACTAACCTGCTCTGTTGTATTTGGCATTTGTGGGTTGTGAAGTCTGGTCACTGCCACAGCTCAATGATTCAGTGCCCTTGGGCCTGTTCCACCCAACTCCTGGTCTGGTTGGGCCTGGCCCAGTGCACACTGGGCTGCGCTCCGCTCCCAGCCCTGTGCAATAGACCCTTCCCAATGACCTTCCTGGCTCTCCTGGGCTGGAGCTCTGCTTCCCTCTGCAATTTTGTGGGTTCCACAGCTCTAGAATTTGTTCAGAGCTATTTTTTACAGGTGTTTGGAGGGACCTGGGGGAGAGCTTAAGCGAGTCCCTCCTTTCCAGCTGCTATCTTGGTTCCGCCCCTCCCTTTTTAAAATTAAGATTTAGAGTCACTCACTCTGCAAATATTTTAACCCACTGGTAAGCTGATGAATGGGGAGGTAGACAGACTGGAGCAACAACACATACACTGACAAAAAAAATTCAAAGTAGTTTCACGAAATGCCTGCAGAAAGCAACCTCTGTCTTTGTTTTTTCCCAGGCTAGTCCATATATGTCCTGAAAAGTAATTTCCCCCAACTTCTATTATAGCAGAGGAGTTTTGATTCATTTGAATTCATTTAATTATTCTATTTGTATTTTCTCCTGTAAATTAACTTGAGTTGGTTAATGAGTATGGTCACAGAGTGAAGGAAAAGCCTTGTGATATTCCAGGGGAGAAGCCTTTGCTTGGCCACCTCCCCACACTCCTCTTGGTATTGGTTAGATACATCTCTTGCTTTCTCCCCATGTTTCAGTATATTCTGATTCTATCCATGAAAATAACACCAGTTATAAAAGAAGGATTAGTGGCCACTAATTTAGTTAGTGTATAGGGGAATAGACAACACAGTAAATGGAGAGAGCAAAAGGGTGAAGGGATACCCTTCACTGCATAGAACAGTGGTCAGCAACAATACTTCTGAGTAAAATAAGTCATGTCTTTTTAGAGTCCTTCCCTTTCATGGGGAGGAGTTGTTGAGTTAGAGGGGTAGTGTCTGTCCTTGACTTGGAGGCAGAGGAGAAGTTTAATGTCTGTGAAGGACACTCATGTTATCTTACTAAATACTGTCCAGCAAACACCCTCATCAGCTACAATTCTGAGGCTTGTCATCACTTGTGGGGAGAAAATTCCCACGTTCCCTGCATCTCCCCACATGGCAACAAGATAGAAGATGCCACACAGAGTGGAACCATGCTTCTTTTTCTTCCTTTCTGGTGTCTTTTTTCCCAGAATTCCACGTGAAACACTCCCCATACTCCTCCAGTTCCCCCATCAATACTCGTAGATTCTAGGGAAGTATCTCATCTTCCTGGTGATTCCAATTCAGAGTCACCCTTGTTTTGACCTAACTACTTAGCAGTTCCTATGATATGTCACATGATATAACTTCATGCTTTCCAGTGTAAGATGCCCATATAAAATTGAGAACATATCTGTGGTATTCATTCGCTATTTCATCTCTTGATTGTTAGTTTTTTGTCTGCATTTCCTGGGGTTGGTCTTCTCATTTAATGTCGATCCTTCTGGGCTGAAGCTTAATCATGAGATATTCAGGAGGTAGAAGCTTATCACCTGACAGAGTTTTTAGAGTAAAAATTAGGGGTAGTCAACTATTGCCCATAAGACTGTTATCTTTTCCTAAAAAAACTTTCCTTCTCCCAAACTTCCCTATTAGTGAACAGGGCACTACCATCCTCCTGGTCACCCAGGCTTACAACAATATTGGTGTCATCTTCGACTCCTCGTTTCCATTCACCCCACATATCGAGTCTGATGCCACATCTCATCACTTCTATCATTCTTTGTGCTGCCAGTACTCAGCACAGTGCCTGGCGCATAGTAAATACTGGATAAACGCTTTTGATTGACATAAGTGATTGAAGTCCAGCATTTTTTCAAGGTCCATCTATAATGCTTCTCCTTCACAGCATTTGATGTTTTCTCCCCAAATAACATCATCAAATTGGATCTGAAAGGGGGCGTCTATCCAAAGCTAATAATTAAAGGAACCTTTCTGCAAACAGAAAGAAAAGTCAGGTTGTAATAGTTGGAAAAGTTCCTGGGAATGGCATATGGTACAGAGAAAACATTGCCTCATAGTCATGCTACAAGGGCAAAAGTGTTATAGATAGAAGCTTAAGAGATGAATATGCCAACTAAACCAGCCAGGATTTAGTCTTTCATGGAGAAGAAAAATAGTCTTTTTTGGTTTTTGGTTTGTTTTTGTTTGTATAATGTTGTGTATGTTGGGAGGGGGAGGTTGTTCCTCTTTGTGATTGAATGATATCCTTAAACTTTTAACAGATGAATGATGACATTAAAAGCCTTCCATTGCAAAAACACTTCCGATGAAGGCAACATTAGACCTAGTCAAAGGTATTATTCCAGTTCCTGAAATTGTCTTCCTCTGGTGAGTTTCTGTGGCTTCTAAGAATAAGATTTTGCTGTCTTTAAAGGGAAATAATGTTAGAAATGTTGTGGGCTAGCCCAAGACCTTGCATTATCTCTAACAGTGTGCATTTCTTCCATTCTAACTTTTTCATTAACTGGGAATCTTCTTTTTTAAAAAATACCTTTTTTATTATGACTTTAAAATAACAACAAATATGAACATTTTAATAAGGAGGGAATTATATATGCATATATACATGTAATATATTCTCTTTATAGCAAAACCACCTATGTGCACACATATATTAACACACATACAAATAAATATACGTATATAGTATGTATGTGTATGTATAAATACGACATCATTTCTTTGCTTCATTAAAATGTACATTGAATTTAACATGATAGTAACAAAACTCTTCTGCTTGTCTATGTCTCCTTCTTTAATTTAATTTAATTTAAAAATTTTTTAAAACATTTAAAATATTTTTCATTTGTCTTCATCTTTTTGTTTCTATCACTCACATTGCCCACCAACTCTCCCCACTTCAAATAGAAGCCCTACTTTGTAACCAGTAAGTATAGTCAAGCAAAACAAATTAACACGTTGATTATATTTATAACTGTTTTTTCCTCACAGGTGTAATCCCTCACCTCTTCAGCAAGAGACTGGAAAATTGTTTCATCATCAGTCTTGCAAAGTTGTAAGCGGTCATTGCATTGATTAGGGCCTGGCAGCTTCCATATATAACTCTTGAAAATTCCCCTTTTTTTCTCCTTGTCAGAATTGTTGATCTTTCGATCTGGAACTTTATTCTTGAAAAATTTTCTATCCATACTAGGTTGACTTTTTCTGTAGAATTTTAATAAAATGGGTCCTACACATTGTCTCTCTAAGCCTTTTGAATTCTGCTGTCCAAAAGATATGTTGCATATCACATAAGGCCTGGCTTTCCTCAACTCTCCCACAAATCCAAGTTTGAATGTCCAAACTTCACCAACCAATTCCTTCTTATTGGCGCGAATCAGATCTAGCCTCTCCAGTCCCTAGTGATTTCATTCAAATTTTCAAGAATTAAATTATCATTGGCTCATGTGAAGAAGCTACTATTTTGTTTGGGTTACAGAGAGTTCTGGTGACTATCTGGATGACTGAAGTGTACCATCTTTGATGTATCTATTATTCTTCTCATACTTAGGCAACCTTAGGTGGCTCAGTGGCAAGAATGCTAGACTTGGAGCCAGGAAAATCTGAATTCAAGTCTGATAGATTTGACAGAACAAGATTGTTGATAGAATAAGGAGTCAAGAGACTTGAGGGAAGAGTTGAATTGGTTCATCAAAGGATCAAGGTGGATGTAGAGATTAGAGGTCACAGTGAAGAAGAATAGCATGTTTGGGGGATGCAAGGCAGAAGGTGAGGTAGAATTACAACATATGATCAGATACAGGAATTTCATCATTCATGAACATGGAATTGGATTTCAGAATTTTTTTTTTTGGACTTAAGTGAGGCAGAGCTGCACAAAGTCATCAGACTTCCTCTCTTCTCCAGAGTCGTTGGAGTTCAGTGGCAAGACATAAATCAAGATGAGTTGTGATGGCCCAGCCACATAGAGTTAGACACGACTGAACTGGGCTCATCCTTATGCATTTGCATGTCTCCTGCTAAGTCACAGTGTTCCCTTCAACAGGCCAACCATTAATAGCCTATAATTTCCAATACGGGCTGTCTGATTCTTTTCTGAGGCCCCTTTAAATCCATAAATGGCCTTCATATACTACCCCACTTCCAATGGGGAGCTGCCCCATTCCAGGGACTGGGTTCCCCCCATACCTTTCTTAGTCTGTCTCTAACCACCATGGGTTTAGGCCAGAGAGAGGATGAATGCAACAAGACTACAACATCAACATATGCCTTGGGTATAGGGAGCACTAAGGAGATAGTCCTGCCAATGCTGACTCACATCCTCCTGAAGGATAGAGCACCAGCCTCCCTCACCTGGTTGTGATCCTTCCCTCCTATTGCTTACAAGAGACTAATTTCTAGGTGTCACAGCTGGTATCCTTCCTGCTGCCTAAGAGGAAGGGGAGGTGAGACCCTGTCTGAGGGCAGGGCAGATTCTTTTCTTTCCCAAGCATCAATTAGGTGAGAAGGGAAGAAGATAAAGGATGAAGGGAGAAGAGAAGTCTCTGTGGGGACATGATAGCTGTCTTCAATTATTTGCAAAGCTGTCATGTTTCAACTATTTGCAAAGCTGTCATGTGGAAGGTTGGGGGCACGAAGAGTTGGATGTGAATGAATGGCAACAACATGTGGAAGAGAGATCAGACTTGTTCTATTTGGCCCCAGAGAGACCAGAAGCAGGAGCAGTAGGAGAAAGCTGTCATGAGGATTGATAAAAGGAAGAATGTCCTAAATGTCCAAAATCAGACAGGGCTGCCTTAGGGGGCAGTGGGATCTTCTTCTTCCTCAATCTTCAAGGAAAGTTTGAATGACCACTTGCCAGGCAGGTTATAGAAAGGGCTCTTCTGGACTTTGCCAATGTGGGAATTTGCTTTGCTCAACTGTGTATATTTATTCCAAGTGCTTTGTTTTTCTTTTCTCCCACCTCCAATTTGGGAAAGGGGGAGATTTTAGAGGGAGAAAAATATCTTTTGTTAATGGAAAACATTTCTTCCTTCCTTCCTTCCTTCCTTCCTTCCTTCCTTCCTTCCTTCCTTCCTTCTTTCCTTCCTTCCTTCCTTCCTTCCTTCCTTCCTCTATCTCTCTCTCTCTCTCTCTCTCTCTCTCTCTCTCTCTCTCTCTCTCTCTCTCTGTCTCTCTCTCTGTCTCTCTCTCTCTCTCTCTCTGTCTCTCTCTCTCTGTCTCTCTCTCTCTCTCTCTGTCTCTCTCTCTCTCTTTTTTTTTTTTAAAGAGGGACTTGGACTAGGTGAAAGGATCCTAGATCTGGAACTGGAAGAAACCTTGGAGGCCATCTATGTACTCTATTCACCATCTCTTCCCTGAGGTCTAGGTCCTACATAGCCTTCCCTCTCTCCAAAATCCAGTTGTGTCCTGGTTATACTGGACTCCATATATATGCAGACTCTTCTTCCTTGTACCCTTGAGGGTCTCCAGTAAAGCCACACAGATTATGAATAATAAGTAACTTATTGAGCAGCTAGATGGCATGGTGGATAGAGCACTAGGCCTGGAGTGAGGAAGATCTATGCTCAAATCCAGCCTCAGACACTTACTAGCTGTGTGACTCTGGGCAAGTCACTTAACACTGTTTGCCTCAGTTTCTTCATCTATAAAATGAGCTGGAAAAAGAAACAGCACACCGTTTAAATATCTTTGCCAAGAAAACCCCAAATGGGGTCATGAAGAATTGGACATGACTGACACTACTGAACAACAAAGTAAGTTGAAGAAATGGGAACTTAGGTTATCTGAGGGTTATCTCCTTCTATGTGCTCATGATTAGTTTGTGGAAGCAAAGTAATGATGTTATATAACTTAATTTGCTTATTTATTACTATACCAATTAAACTGCCAAAAGATTGCTTTAGAGTTTTAGAAAAAGAGATTATAAAAAATTCTCCTGGAGAAATAAGAGGTCATAAATTTCAAGGGAAATAATGGGGAGAAACAGTGAAAAACTAAGCCTAGCAGATCTCAAATTATACTACAAAGCAGAAACCATCAAAATTATCTAATACTGGTTAAAAATTTTCAAAGTTTATCAGTGAAATAAATTGGTTACATATTCTATAGAAACAGGAAAGAATAGTACCATAGTATTAAAAAAAGACCCTAGTTACTGGGGGAAGAACTCATTATTTGACAAAACCTTCTGGGAAAATGAGAAGATTGTAGAACATAGAATGTGTGGGCCTTTCCCCACAGGGTTCAGGAACTTATAACTGGGAATCATCCTTCAACTTTCAAGTGAGAAACTAAACTGTCTTGAGTAAAAACTCTTCCATAATTCCTCCAGTTCATAAGCACATCCAAGTGGGGTACTGGTAAAATCTCTTCTAAATCTCCCTTTCTACACCAGTCATGCCAGAATTCCTTCAGGGGTCCTTCTACCATAGGTGACCCCTTGGTACTCCAAATGAATTTTTCTGGGTCCCTATATGATAGTCTTAAATTCTCTGCCTCAGTTTTAATCCAAAGATCCCCAAATGAAGACTTAACTTATTTTTATAAGGTTTGAACAATGAACAAAACAGAGTAGGTGACATCATGAGGTGGAGGACACCATGACTGGTTGTATAGCTGAGGTATGGGGAACAATATGATTGGTTAGAAATTGAGAATGAGGCCTAGCAACAACTCCTTCCTTTTCCTTCTGTGACCAAGAAGTTTTCTGTGTTTCAGTCCACCTGCAAAGTCAAAGACTGTGGTCCATACTTAGTTGGATAGCAAACCAGACATCCTTGGAGAATAGCTTTATGGTGTAAAGATACAGGACTGGACCTCTTGATGTCAATCCACATCCTCCAAGGATAGAAGAATTCCTCGAGGCAAGAATAGAACAGTGATTAGCAAGAGAACCGGATTTTTGAACTTAACCCCTTACAGACCAGCTGAATTTCTGCACATTGTTCAGAGGCAAAGAACCATGACTTGGGACAAAATCTATTAACTATAAATAGGATCAATAAAAATGATATAGCATCAATTTAATCTATACCTTAAGTTTACAAACATGAAAAATTCAGAGAAATTTGGAATAGTTCTATTAACTGATAGAATCAAGAGAAAACATGTAGAAATCACCACAATGACATATAGGGGGTGAACACTGAAGAGAATAGTGACCCTATAACAAGTTCATGTAAAAAATAATATTAAGAAAAAACCCACAATATTATGGCCACAGGGAATGCAGGAGCATCTGAAATAAAATGAAACAACAGATACAGAATGAAAAAATAGAGATGCAAGACAAGGTCTTTGAAGAGATGGTGGAAAATTTCACTCAATAATTAAGTACCCTGAAAATTGGAATATGTCAGATTAAAAAATGCTCAATAAAACAACAATGTTAAAAAACCCCAAAATTGAAGAATAGGAGAAAATATAAGAAATATAAAATAAAAAACAACTGACTTAGGAAATAGATCATGGAGAAATAATTTAAGAATTATTAGACTATCTGAAAACCATGATCAGAAAAAAGAGTCTGGATGCCACTGTTCAAGAAAGTATAAATGAAAACTGCTTAGAACTCTTATAACCAGAAGGCAAAGTATAAATGAAAAGAATACACTGGTCATCTCTGGAAAGAAATCCCAAAATGAAAACTACCAGGAACTTTATAGCCAAAATAGATAGCTTCTTGGTGAAATAAATGCTGTCAGCTGTCAAAAACAAAAAGTTGAAGTACAAAGGAGTCACAGTGAGTCTCACACAAGACTTGTCAGCTGCCATCTTAAAGAAGAGACCTTGGAATAGGTTACTCCAAAATGCAAAAGATAAAGTTTTGCAACCCAGATATTTGGTAAAACAATATAATCCTATGGGGGAAATAAATGAATCCTTACAGGTATTTTCAAAGCATTCCTGATGAAAAGTCCAGAACTGAGTCACAATTTTGAAATGGAAATGCAGTTAGCAAAATAAAAACATAGAAAGATACTTATATTTGTTTACCTGAAAGGGAATGTGTGGGGACAGCATAGAACTTGTTAATAAGGGGGATAAGAAACAAATAACATCACAGAATACCAATGGTCTTAGAGAAAGACTATTTATATAGTGGGTGATTTTGTTCTGTTTCTATCATCTTAGGAGAAGACAAAAATAGGAGAGACAGAGACCGGGAAAGAAAAGAAAAATGGGAAGGAAAATCACTATTAATAATAATAGTAGAACTGCATATGATGATGAACGTGATGGAGTAAGGGATGAAGGGAAATCCATCTCACTTTTCTCTGAACTACATAAAGGAATATTAGACACATTTACACACAACGTATTGAAATACGTTAAATTCTGAAAGGAAATAGGAGGGGACAGGGACAAGGAAGGAATAGAGAGTGGTCTAATATGGAGGGCATAATAGGTGATGGCATAGTTATAAGAGAAACAAACTTAGATGTTGGAAGGGAGAATGTAAAAAGAGAATTAAAAAGAATGGAAGAAGAAAAACTTCAGATTGATAGCAGGATAAGGACAACAGAAGAGCTGCAACAGAGAAGAAATTGCTATTTCATTTATAAGATCAGATCCATGAGGCAAACTCCCCCCTCTTTTACCATCTTCTTATTTGGAAAGAGGGAAATGAGAATAGAGAAAAAAGTCCAAAAGAATAGGGAAAAGGGAAATACACAATTAGTCAAAACTGCAATTGTTAATGGGATAAACTCACACATAAACTGGAAGAGGATAATAGAATGGATTAGAAAGCAGAATTTGTGATTATGTTATTTACAACAAACACACTTGAAACAATGATTCATATAGAGTTGTAATGGTAGGATAAAGCAAAATACATTATAGTTTAGTTAAACTAAAAATAAAGGGTAGCAATCATGATTTCAGATAAGGCTATAGACCGGATGGTTATAGTAGTAGTCATAGCAGCAGCAGCAGCAGCAGCAGCAGCAGCAGCAGCAGCAGTTGACAGTTATATAGCACTTGATATGTGCTAGGTGCTGTGCTAAATGCTTTAAAATCATTATCTCCTTTGACCCTCCCAACAACTCTGTGACATAGTGCTATTATTTTCCCAATT
The DNA here is from genome assembly GCF_011100635.1 of Trichosurus vulpecula. Classification (NCBI taxonomy): domain Eukaryota; kingdom Metazoa; phylum Chordata; class Mammalia; order Diprotodontia; family Phalangeridae; genus Trichosurus; species Trichosurus vulpecula. The sequence continues at coordinate 384,004,915 of NC_050574.1, forward strand.
TTATAGATAATAAAACTGATACAGAGGTTAAGTGACTTGCCCAGAATCACACAGCTAGTAAGTGGCAGAGGCCAGATTTGAACTAAGGTATTCCTGGCACTCTATCCACTATACCACCCAGAAAACAAATAAGAAACAAAATTACATTATGTAAAAACACCACAGATCATAAATCAATATATATGTACCTACTAACATAATGCCTAAATACTTAAAAGAAAAGTTAAGTGAATTAGCATACATACTAAAATTACAAGAATGAGCAAAATGTACCCTTTTCAGGACTGCATGAAGCTAACCAAAAGATAAAAAAGGAAGAAATTAAGGAATTGAAAAGAACTTTAGAAAAACTAGATGTGATAAATCTCTGACAACTACTTTTCAGAAGTGGAAAGGAATCTATATATTTCTCAGTGTACATAACACATTTACAAAAATTGAAAAATATTGGAACAAAAAGACCTTACACATATTTAGAAAAGCAGAATTGATAATCATATCATTTATTGATCACAGTGCAACAAAGTTATACTCAATAAACTGCCCCAACTAAAAGGATTCAAAAGTAATTCTAAACTGAGTAACACAGGTATGAAAAACTCATGGGGATAAAGAACAAATTATAGAAAGAATAAATAATTTCATCAAAGGAAATAACTCCAAACATGAGATACAGCCGAAACAGTTTTGAGGGGATGTTTATGTCTTTAAACACTTTCATCAACAAAAGAGAAAAATAAAAAAATCAATGAATAGGATATATATATATATATATATATATATATATATATATATATATGTCCTTGGTCAACAAAAATTGAAAACCCACAATTAAGCAACAAAGATGAAATTCTGAAAATTAAAGAGAATAATAAAATTGAAAGCAAAAACCAATTGAATTGATAAAACTGGAAGTTTTTTTTAAAAAAAAAACTAATAAAATTTTTCAAAAGTTAATCAGATTTTCCTTTAAAAATATTTAATATTTTATGTCTCCCAATTATATGTAAAAACAATTTTAACATTTGCTTTTTTAATTTTGAATTCTAAATTCTCTCTTTCCCTTACTTCCCTTCCTTTTCACTAAGAAGTGAAGCAATTTAATATAGATTATACATATGCAGTCATGCAAAACATATTTCCATATCAGTCATGTTGTGAAAGAAAACACAGACAAAAATGAAACAAAAAAAATAAAAATGAAGAAAGTTTTTTTAAAAGCGTGTTTTGATTTGCATTCAGATTTCATCAATTCTTCCTCTGGAGGTAGATAGCATTTTTCATCATAAGTCCTAAGGAATTATCTTGGATCATTGTATTGCTGAGAATAGCTAAGTCATTAACAATTGATCATCGTACATTATTGCTGTTACAGTGTACAGTGTTGTGATTCTGACCATCTAATTTTGCATCAGTTCATGTATTTCCACGTTTTTCTGAAAGCATCCTGTTCATCATTTCTTAAAGCATATTAGTATTCCATCACAACCATATAACACAATTTGTTCAGCCATCTCCAATTGATAGAAATACCTTCAATTTCCAATTCTTTGTCACCATCAAAAGAGTTGCTATAAATGCTTTTGTACATATGGGTCCTTTAACTCTTTTTTTTAAGTCTTTGGGATAGAGACCTAATAGTGGTATTTCTGAGTAAAAGGGTATATACATGGTTTTATAGTGCTTTGGGCATAGTTCCAAATTGCTCTAGAGAATGAATGAATTAGTTCACAACTCCACCAACAATGCATTAGTGTCTCATCCATATCCCCTACAATATTTGTTATTTTTTCTTTTCTGTCATATTAGCCAATCTAATAGGGTTGAGTTTTACCTCAGAGTTGTTGTAATTTGCATTTCTCTAAACAATAGTGCTTCAGAGCATTTTTTATATGACTATAAATGGCTTTGATTACTTTGTCTGAAAATTGCCTGTTTATATCTTTGACCATTTATCAATTGGGAAATAGATCTTATTTTTAATAAATTTGACTCATTTTCTATATATTTGAGAAATTAGGCCTTTATTTGAGAAATTTGCTATAATTTTTTCAGTTAAAATTGCTATTACCAACTATAAATACTATTATTCATCTTATTTTCTCCTTCATCCTATTCTTTTACTCTATCCATTTTCAAGAGTGTTTTGCTTCTAACTACCACTTCCCCCAATCCTCCCTCCTTTCTATCAGCTGATGCCTTATATTATCCCCTTCCTCTTCTACTTTCTTCTAGGGTAAGACAGATTTTCATACCAAAATGAGTGTTTTTGTTACTCCTTCTTTGAGCTAATTCCAATGAGAGTAAGATTCATATGCTCTTCTTCCACCTCTCCCATCTTTCCCTCCACTGTAAAAGCTCTTTTGTACCTCTTTTTTTGTAAGATAATTTACCTTATTCTCTTTCTCTCTTCCCCCTTCTTTTTATGTATTCCTCTTTCTTGCCCTTTAATTTGATATTTTTTATATTATCCTATCGTATTCAACTCACACCCATGCCCTTTGTCTATGTGTACTCCTTCTAACTGCCCTCATGATGAGAAGGTTGTTCAGAGTTACAAGTATCATCTTCTCCTGTATGCATGTAAATAGTTTAACCTTATTCAGTCTCTTAGGATTTCTCTTTCTTCTTTACCTTTTTATGCTTCTCTTGAGGCTTGTGTTTGAAACTCTAATTTTCTATTCAGCTCCAGTGTTTTTATCAGGAATACTTGAAAGTCCTCTATTTCATTGAATATCCATTTTTTCCCCTGAAGGATTATGCTCAGTTTTACTGGATAGGTGGTTGTCATTCTAGCTCCTTTGCCCTCCAGAATATCATATTCCAGGCCCTCAGATCTTTTAATGTATAAGTTCCTAATCTTGTGTTGAACTTACTGTAGCTCCATGATATTTGAATTGATTCTTTCTTGCAATATTTTCTTCTTGATTTGAGAGGTTTGGAAATTGCCTATAGTATTCCTGGGAGTTTTTATTTTGGGATCTCTTTCTGGAGGTGATCAGTGGATTCTTTCAATTTCTATCTTGCCATCTGGTTCTAGAATATCAGGGCAATTTCCCTTTATAATTTCTTGAAAGATGATGTCTAGGCTCTTTTTTGATAATGGCCTTTCAGATAATATAATAATTCTTAATTTATTTCTCCTGGATCTATTTTCCAGCTCAGTTGTTTTTTCAATGGGATAGCTCACATTTTCTTTTATTTTTTCATTATTTTGATTTTGTTTTATTGCTTCTTGATGTCTCATGGAGTCATTAGCTTCCACTTGCTCAATTCTAATTTCTAATGAATTATTTTCTTCATTGAGCTTTTGTACCATTTGGTCAATTCTACATTTTAAGGAGTACTTTTCTTTTTCCATGTGGTCAATTCCATTTTTAAGTAGTTCTCTTCAGCGAATTTTTGTGTATCTTTTCCATTTGGCTAATTATGCTTTTGAAGGCATTGTATTCAGTGGATTTTGTGTGCTCTTTTTTTTTAACCATTTGACATATTCTGGCTTTTAAGTTGTTCTTTTCATCACTTTTTTTCTTTCTCCTTTACCAAGCTGTTGCCCTTTTCATGATTTTATTGTATCACTGAATTTCATTTTCCCATTTTCCTCTATCTCTTTGATTTGATTTTTAAAATCATTTTTTGAGTTCCTCCATGATGTCTTTTTGGGTCTGAGACAAGTTCACATTTTCTTTGAGGCTTTGGATGTAGCAGTTTTGACTTTGATGTCTTCTTCTAAGTTTGTGTTTTGATCTTTCTGGTCACCAAAGTAACTTTATATGTTCTGAATCTTTTTTGTTGTTTGCTTATATTTCCTGCCTATTTTTTAAAATTTTAACTTTATATCAAAGTTGAACTCTGTTCATGGCATGGAAAGGGCCACTGTTTCATGCTCCAAGGTTTTTGTACAGATAGTTCTGGGGATCTTTAAGCTTTCACTTCTTCCAAAGTGGTATGATCTAAGGAGAGATATGTTTACTTCTTCCTTCAGTATCAGTTAAAGACTAAGAAAGCCTTTCTTATATCCCCTGAATGCTCATACCTTTCCTCTGAGATTATCTCCAATTTATCCTGTATATGTCTTATTTGTACACACTAATTTACATGTTGTCTCCCTCATCAGAGTTCCTTGAGACCAAGGATTGTTTTTCACCTTTCTTTGTATTCTCAGCACTTAGCACAAGTACCTGGCATACATTGTTTTTAATAATTTCTTCTTGACTTGATTTTATTAGTCTATGCCCTTGTACAGTCATATTCTAGCCACAAGTTCTATTCTACTGAGTGTGAAGGATACATATGAAATAAAATTTGTCTCCATGCATTAGGATCTTTATTCATTACTCTTTGTTTTTATGTGTGTGTATTTGTTTGTGTGTACAAGCATATGCCTACACATAGGTATCTGAGGCCATGGGCTTTATTGTTGTTTTTTTTTTCTTGAGTTTTGTCCACTGTAAATTTCCAAGCACTTTTTCTTGTCTATGGTATCTATGTTGGTGGATAATATGTGAAAGTGTGTATTGTCATTTTTCTTTCCCCTTTTCCAGTTGAAAGTCCTTTGATTAGTTTTGTAAGACTTGAAGAGATATAGTCTTACCAGTCCTTACTAGGTTCACTTTTTTTGGCCAAGAGTCCCTCGTTCCTTTATTCTGAGAAATCCAGAATCCTTGTCTAAAATTATTCTCTTAACCAGCTATTCATTTTTCTTTTGCCTTTTATTTTAATCACTCATGCTTAGCACTGTACCTAGCACATAGTGGGCACTTAATAAATAGTGACTGACTGGTCAGGGAGGTAATAGCCATTGAAGTTTACTGAGTTGGGTAGTGATATGGTCAGTTATGTACTTTGGGAAGATCATTATGATAGTTAAATAGAGAATGCACCAAACTGGAAGATACTTGAGGCAGGAGGACCAACCAGTGGCTATTGCAATAGTCCAGGAATGAGGTGATAAAAGCCTGTATCATATGGCAGCTGTGTCAGAGAAGAGAAGGATTTGCAATCATGAGAACTGTATACTAAGTGAGGTGAGATGAAGAGGGAATTCTTGGTGAATGGCCTCAATTTTGTTAGCAAAATATGAGGTAAAGTTCTTAGCTAAGACAATAGGGAAGGGGTGTTATGGGAAGTTTGAGGAGAAATGAAAAGGTTTGTGGAGTGTGAGTGGTATGGAGTAGCGATCAATGAGGAAGGTGTAAAATGTTTGCCTTGCTGCAGTGAGGGCCCAGTTGAAATCATATAATACATTTGTAGTGGACCCAGTTAATACAGCATCACTTTTTTCACACTCCATTCACTGGTGTGTCAGTGGGGACAGCACAAAATTGGGGCTCGGCAAGGCATAATTGGCGATAGGATTAGAGAGAAAGGGACTTTAGTATAGAGTAAAGTGTCATATATAGGCCAGTAGGCTACATTGCTGCCACAATACTCCCAAGTGTGGTGGAACCAAATTAAAATGCAATTAGGAAATAGTAAATAAAATAAAATTATGATAGAACATAGATAATGTTAATATGTGGTTTCGTACATCAACATGCAGCCCATAGGAATACTTATACACAGCTTAGTGGTTCCCATTTTTTATTTGAGTTTGATATCACTGGTGTAGAGGACAGTATAGAGTTGAAATCATCCACCAAAGAATGGAGCTTTTAAAGAGGGGGAAATGCAGTCAGTGGAAGGGCAATAGCCTAGGAAAGAACTAAAGGGTAGAGTGATTCAAGATCATGATACAAATGAAGAACAGGACTCATAAGTGAGAGATAGAATGATTAGATTATAATCTGATAAGGGAAATTTAAAATTCCTTTCACAAATTCTGGAAAATCCTTCTGTCCTTCTCTCCAGGCTCTGCCTCTTAATCTTTATAAATTACAGCCAGACCCCCCTCACCTCCTTTTTCTTCCCTGTTTTCCTTTCCAGAGTTCACAAACATGGAAGTAGAATCCCTTTGGGTGATATTAAGTCCATCTCTATGAACAGCCGAGGTGAAATGGAATGATCATGGGAAATGGAATATGTTTACATTATATCAATGATCTCTTAATGACTTTTCTCAATTTTCATCCTTCTTGACCTCTCTGCAGCCTTTGGCACTATCTTTTCCTTGATAGTTTTTTCACACTAGGATTCCATGACTCTATTGTAACATGTATTTCCTCCTGACTAGCTGACTGTTCCTTTTCAGTCTCCTGGAAGGAGAGTGGGACAATAAGGTAATAGACTGAGTTATGGAAAATATAAACAACAGTTGTTTAGGATAAAAAGGCACAGCTTGGGTTATGGTTGCATCATTAGGAGTAACCACAGTGCAGAGACACTAGAATCATCTAAATACCTATGCACCAGACAGCATGCTAAGCACTGCGGATACAAAGAAGTGCAAAAAGAAAGATAGTCTTTGCCCTTACTTTCTAACAGAGGAAGATACTATATAAAAGGGATTTGGAAAGCAGGGAACAAGGCAGAGGAGAGAAGCCTTTAAAATAACGTTCAACAGTAAGAAGCAGATCCTGGAGGGGTTGGAAGGATTTTCCAGAGTGAGAAGGCCAGTGGTAATGAAGAGACTTCCAGGGTGAGAAGGCAGTTGAGTAGCAGTGGCAAAGTCAGGAGAGAAGGAAAAGGATCCAGGAGAAGAATGAAAGATGGGTGGTTTGGAACTTTCCTCAAAATGGAGATTCTGGGAGGGACTCCATGGGAGAAGAGAGATTCAAGGGCTAAGAGGGGCCTTCCTGAATGAGAAGGCAGCTGAAGGGCAGTGGTCAAATCTGTGAAGTCAGAGGCAAAGCTGGGAAAGAGAACATGGAAAGTTATTATCCTTATAGATGTCTGTGGGGTAAATTAAATTCACTGGCGCTAAATGGTGAAATAGAGAAGACAATGAGCAAGAAATTTTTATATTCCAATGATTTTAAAATGTGACCACTTGGCTTCTATAATGTAATTTCCCTGAAAATTCTGCAACACTGGGCAATTTCTGTTGGCAGCAATTAGTAGACTTGATGCCTTTTTTACTGTAAATTAATTTGGTTCAGCTGAGATAGAGGAAGAGTCTCTATTACTTAAAACCCAAATGAGTTTGAATTAAATCAAAATATCTGCAGTACAAATGCATTTGCTGCCAACAGGTTGTCGACTTGAGCAATTGCCTGGCCTTTGCATCTCAGTAAATTGTTACAACAGTATTTTCACCAGTCATAGAAATAAAATTTTGCCAGAAGTGCAGTCAACTTTCTTGTAGTGTTGTCTATGCCATTGGAAGCAAATCAACCAAGCCACTATCCTCAGTCTACTCATTCCCTCAAATAGTCTTGGAAGATAGAGCAAATTAGCTGCATGCTGTTAATCGGACAAATCAATCAACAAAATTTATTGTATTCAAATTATATGCAAAGCATGACTCCTTTATCAGTCAGTTAATAAACATTTATTAAGCACCTTCTATGTGCCAGGAACTTTACTAAGTAATCGGGGTACAAATAAAGGCAGAAGATAATTCAGGCCTCCAAGAATCTAAGCTCCCAATCTACAGAGAGAGACAATATGTAAATACCTATGTACTAATTATATACAGTAGAAAGAGGGAGAAAAACAACAGAAGAAATGCACTAGAATTAAAGAGGATTGGGAAAGGCTTCCTGTAGAAAGCCACATTTTAACTGGGTCTTGAAGGACACCAGGAAAGCAAGGAGGCAGAGATAAGGAAAGAAAGCAAATAAAAAATAAATAAATAAAAAAGCAATAAATGGGAGAGAGCCAGTGAAAATGTCCAGAGCTGGAAGATGAAGAGCACTGTTTAAGCCATAGCAAAGAAGCCACTGTCACTGGATCAAAGAGTGCATGGGAAGAGATGGTTTAAGAAGACTGGAAAGGTGAAGGAGAGTAAGTCATGAAAGGTTTTGAATGACAAGTAAGATTTTATCTTTGATCCTGAAGGTAATAGGGAGCCACTGGATTTTAATTATTAATTTAATTAATTAATTGATTATTAATTATTAAATAAAGCGGTGATATGGTCAGACTTGTGCTTTTGGAATACTGGCAGATGGGGGGAGAATGGACAAAATTGAATGACCTATTAAATACTTTATGAAAGGATTAGCTAGTACATCTGCATATGAAGGATGACTTTCACTTGGAAATTATCTTCATGTACCCTAGGCTTCAGTATAGCTTTTCCTCTAAACGAGTGTGTCAAATCCTTACATTAGTATAACAGAAGTGCTCCCTTGTATACATTGTACTATCACAAATAATTAAAAATTAGTTGCAGTAGATTTGATATCATTTCCCAGTTTAGATTGACTAATGCATTCCTTTGAAGAAAAGGCACAAGCAATGAGACTTTAAAAAACAATTGCCACGATGGAAACGGTGTAAGTAGTCTCAGATCAACATCTCAGTCAAAGAATTTTACAAGTGGATTACATCTGAAAGATCATTTACTCCAACTCCCTCATTTGATAGCTAAGGCAACTAAGATCAAGAAAAGTTTAATGATATGACAAAGCTTGTACAGCTAATTAGTGTCAGAACTGGAACTAGAAATTAGGTTACACGACTTATGTCCTCCTGTGACTGGGCAGCCTCCTCTTTAGAGTGCCTTCGGCTCATAGGTTTTACTCTTTGTTCTTTTCCTCTCTAGCACTACTGCATGAAACAAAGGTGAAAAGAAAGGCAAGACCAGCTCCTGAGTTGCTTCTACTTCTTCTGTGCTGTTTGTTTGTTTTCCTATTTAGGAGATTAGTAATAACAGTCTTCAACTACTACTACTACTACCCTGCCTTCCATTCTTGTCACGTATTTAAAATTCAGGAAATTGAGACATTATAAAGGCCCACTTTGCTACAGATCACATAGACATTCATGCAAAACCTCCAGCATCAAGGGACCCATAAAATATAGAATCCATGGCAAGTTAAATGAGCAGTTTGACTAGGCCACTGCAGGCATTAGAAAAAAATAAACCTTTGTGACAATTATGCATAGTCCACCAAAACAAACTCCCACATTTACCATTTGTAAGAAATATTATATCTCATTCTGCACCCCGAGCACATCACTCTCTGTCAGAAAATGGACAGAGTGCTGTATCATTGGTCTTCTGGAATCATTGTTGGTTATTACATTATACAGAATTGTTATGGCTTTCTTTTTTCAAAATTTTATTTTTTTGAATTACGTGTAAAACAATTTTTGACGTTCATTTTTTAAAATTTTGAGTTATAAATTCTCTCCCTCTCTTAGTCCCCTGTGCCCCTTTTGAGAAAGGAAGCAATTTAAAAGAGGTTATACATATGTAGTCATGCAAAACATATTTCCATGTTAGTAAAAGAAATCACAGACCAAAAAACCCCAAGAAAAATAAAAAAGTAAAAAGAAGGTATTCTTTGGTCTACATTCATACTCCATCTGTTCTTTCTCTAGGGGTTGGTAACATTTTTTCATCACAAGTCCTTCAAAATTATCTTAGGTCATCGAAATTCTGAGAATAGCTTAGTCATTCACAGCTGATCATCATGCAATATTGCTACTACTGTATGAAATGTTCTCTTGGTTATGCTAGCTTCACTTTGGATCAGTTCATGTCAGTCTTTCCTGGTTTTTCTGAAAGCATTTTGCCTGTCATTTCTTATAGCGCAAGAGTATTCCATCACAATCTTATATAACAACTTGTCCAGCTATCCCACAATTGATGGGCATGCCCTCAATTTTCAATTCTTAGCCACCACAAATATGATTATATTTTGCTATAAATATTTTGTACATACAGGTTCTTTTTTCTATTTTTTAAAATCTCTTTGGGATACAGATCTAGTAGGATCATGGCTTAGGTCAAAGGGTATGGACAGTTTTATAGCCCTTTGGGTAAATTGTTCTCCAGAATGGTCAGATCAGTTCACAACACCAATAATTCATTAGTGTCCAAATTTTCTCCCATCCACTCGAAACTCTGTCATTTTCCTTTTCCAAACATTAGCCAATCTGATAGGTGGGAGATGGTACCTCAGAGTTGTTTTAATTTGCATTTCTCTAATCAATTAGTGATTTAGAACTTTTTTTTTCATTTGACCAGAGATAACTTTTATTTCTTCATGAGAAAATTGCCTGTTCATATCCTTTGACCATTTATCAATTGGGGGAATGACTTGTATTCTTATAGATTTGAGTCATTTCTCTTTATATTTGAGAAATGAGGCCTTTGTCAGAGACACTTACTACAACATTTTCCCTCAGTTTTCTGCTTTCCTTCTGATCTTGGCTGCATTGGTTTTATGTGAAAAAGCTTTTTAATTTAATGTAATTTGGATGGTATACTAGTTTGTGCATATATACTTAATATTGACATTACTTCGCTATCTATGGTATCTTTCAGCAAAATGTAGTTTCCCTACTTAGCTCTTTTAATTAGATCTATTTGTTGCTTTTGCTTTGTCTGAGAACATGATTGCTACCCCTGATTTTTTTTTACTTCAGCTGAAACATTCTGCTCCAGCACCTTAGTTTTACTCTGTATCTCTCTCTGCTTCAAGTATGTTTCTTGGTAATAACACATTGTAGGACTCTGATTTTCAATCTACACTGCTATCTGCTTCTGTTTTATGGGCAAGTTCATCCCATTCATATTCACGGTTATGATTACTAACTGTATATTTACCTCCATTCTACTTTTCCCCTTTTTATTCTTCTCTCTCTTTTCTCTCTTTGTCCTCAAAAGTGTTTTGCTTCTGATAACCACTTCCTCCAAGTCACCTTCCCTTCTATCAACCCATGCTTTTCTTATTCTCCTCCCTTCCTGCTAAGATACCCTCCTGAATGTGTATGTTATTCTCTCTTTGAGCCAATTATGATGAGATTAATGTTCAAACATTGTTTGTCACCCCACTCCATCTTGCCCTTAACTGTAAAAGCTATTTTGCCCCTCTTTTATGTGAGATAATTTATCCCATTCTTCCTCTCCCTTCTCCTTTCTTCCAGCACATTGCTCTTTCTCACCCCTTAATTTAATTCTTTTGGAATATCATTCCATCATAGTCAACTCACACCTGTGTCCTCTGCCTAGATATACTTCTTCTAACTATCCTAATAATGAGAAAGGTCTTAAAATTTACAAGTATCATCTTCACCTGTAGGAATGTAAACAGTTTAACCTTATTTAATACCTTATGATTTCTCTTTCCTGTCTACTTTTTATGCTTTTTTTGAGTCTTCTATTTGAAAGTCAAATTTTCTAGTTAGCTTTGGTTTTTTCATCAGGAATGCTTGAAAATATTCTATTTCATTAAATATCCATTTTTCCTCCTGAAGGATTATATTCAGTTTTGCTGTGTAGGTTATTCTTGGTTTTAATCTTAGCTCCTTTTCACCCAAGATTATCATATTCTATGCCCTCTGGTCCTTTAATGTAGAAGCTGCTAAATCTTGTGCAATCCTCACTGTGGCTCCATAATATGTGAATTATTTTTTTCTCGATGCTTGCAATACTTTATCCTCGACGTGGGAGCTTTGGAATTTGGCTATAATATTCCTACGAGTTTTTATTTTGGGATGTCTTTCAGGTGGTGATTAGTGTATTCTTTCAATTTCTATTTTTACCCTCTGCTTATAGAATATCGGGGCAGATTTCCTTGATAGTTTCTTGAAAAAAGATGTCTAGGTTTTTTTTTTTTTGATTGTAGCTTTCAAGTAGTCCAATAATTTTAAAATTATCTCTCCTGGATCTATTTTCCAAGTCAGTTGCTTTTCCAAGGAGAGATTTCACATTTTCTTTTATTTTTCATTCTTTTGATTTTGTTTTGTTGTTTCTTGATCTCTCATGAAGTTATTAGCTTCTATTTGCCAAATTCTGATTTTTAAGTTTTTTCTTCAGTGAGCTTTTGTGCCTCTTTTCATTTGCCCATTTTACTTTTTTTATTTTTTTCAATTTTTTTTACATCTTTTTCCATTAGGCTACTTTTGTTTTTTAAAGTTCTTCTCTTTGGTGAATTTTTGTACATATTTTTTCCATTTTGGCAATTCTGTTTTTTAAGGAGTTATCTTCAGTTGGTTTCAGTGTCTCTTTTACCATTTGACTTATTCTGTTTTTTAAGCTATTGTTTTCTTCAGTATTTTTTGTGCTTCCTTTACAAAATTTATTCTTTTTTCATAATTTTCTTCTGTCACTCATTTCCTTTTCCAATTTTCCTCTACCCCTCTTATTAAAATTTCAAAATATTTTTTGAGCTCTTCTAGGAATTTATTTTGGTCTGAGACCAATTCACATTTTGATGCTTTAGATGTAACTGTTTTTGATATTTATGTCTTCTTCTGAGTTTGTGTTTTGAATTTCTTTGTCTTTATAGCAATTTCTATAGTCAGGTTTGCTCATTTTTTCTAGCTTATTTATTGATTTTTAACTTTATATTAAAGTTGAACTCTGCTCTTGGTGTAGAAGAGGCACCATACTAAGCTTCAGGTTTTTTCATGTTGCTGTTTTCAGAACTAGTTCTGGCACTGTGTAAGTTTTCAGTTCATGCAAGTTGGTATAATCTAAAAAGAAGACTAGTCACTTCTCTCTTTGCCGGTGCTCTGATCTGTGAGTGACCCTAAGCACTCCTTTCTGCCCTGGAACTGTGAGAACAGTCTCTGCTTTCCTTCAGCTGCAAGCTCTGGTATGCTAGTGCTCATCCTTGTCTTAGAAGTGAGACTCAGGACTACCACTAGGTTCCATGTGAGTAATGCAACAGAGTTCTGCACCTAGCGCCCGAAAAGGGAACCCTGTAATCTCCTTCCCATAAGTTGTTCAAAGGCCCCCTTACTGTCTTTGGACTGAAAGTTATGGAAACAGCCACTGCCATCATTAATTCAGTAGCTCTTAAGGCCTGGTTTTGGTTTGTGGGTGGGGGGGGGTTGTCATGTGCTGACAGCCTGTGTTCCACTCTAACTCTTGCTGACCTTCTGAATTGCCTTGGACTGGCAATTGTTTTACCCCATCCCTTTGTGGGTTTTGCTGAACTATAATTTGTTTTGAGTTATAATTTAAGTTGTTTGTAAGGGAATTTGAAATAGCTCAGGTGAGTCTCTGCCTTTTCTCCACTAATTTGGCTGCACCCAAGTCAATCTGATTTTAAAAAGAATAGAAAACTAAATTGTAAAAGAAAAATTAACTCAATTGAAGAGAAAATATCAGAAACTATTTTGCTCAATTACATGCTAGTAATTCTGATAACTGAGATGAATTAGGTGGATACATGCAAAAATATAAAATACACTGATTATCAAAAGAGATATTCATTTTTTAAATTATCCAGTATCAGAAAAAGAAATTATATGTGACAAAGTGAACTCTCAAAGGGAAGAAAATCCCACAGCTCCAGAAGCAGATGGATTTATATTTATACTTTCATTCTCTTTTAGTATAAAAAATATGGTCTTTATCCCTAAAACAAGGATAGAAAAAACAGAGAAATAAAACTACAGACCAATATCCCCAATCTATATTAATGCAAAAATTTATAAAATATTAGCAAGTAGGTTATAACAACATATCAGAACATTATTACATTGTGTTCATGCCTGGAACATAGGGTTTGTTCAATATGAGGAAGACTAGAACTATAAAAACCCATGTTAATAATATAAATAACAAAAATGATATGATTATATCAAGAAATGCTGAAAAGGATTTTGGGCAAAATGTAGTTTTTTTCTGTTAAAAACTCTAGAAATTATAGGAGTAAATGAATATTTATTTAACATACATAAATAATATTAATCTAAATTCAAGAGCAAACTTTATTTGTAATGTAGAAAAATTAAAGACCTTAATAATAATATCAGAGGTAAAGCAAAGACATCTATTATCACCACTACTAATTGACATAGTGCTAGAGATTCTAACTATAACAATAAGAAAAGAAAAAGTCAATGAAGGAATAGGAACAGTTAAAGATAAATTCAATTATCATTTTTTATGATATTATCATCATTTTTACCCTAGAAAATCTTATGTAAAAATAAAATTAATTTAAATTATAAATTAGGTAAAGCCACATTAATTATTAACATTATTGCTTTCCAGGTTATACTCAAGATTCTATTGGATTTTCTCCACAATGCCATGCACTAGTACTTTCATATTTCCCCAATTTGCTTCCCCTCTTTTCAGCTATCTTTTATGTGCTGTCTTTCCCCTTAGAATGTAAGCTTCTTGAGAGAAAGGATTTTCTTTCTTGCTGTTTGTATTTGCATTCTTGGTGCTTAGAGAAGTGTCTGGCACACAGTAAATTCTTAATGAATGCTTGTTTATATTTTTAAGAGTTAGAAAGAGGAATTCCATTAAAAAATAATTGCCAGAAAGTATAACATATTTGGGAACATATCTGCCAATATTCACCCAGTTTCTCTATGAATCTAAATACAAAATACTCTGCAGAAACAAGGACACATCTAAATAATTAAGGAACTATGGATTACTCATAGGTAGATCAAGCCAATATAATAAAAATGACAATACCACTTTACTTGTTTTCTATTGTACCAATATAATGCCAATTCTTACAAAGGGATAAAATGTCAAGAATCTTAAGGAAATAATGAAAAAGTAGGAAGGAAGAGAGTCTAGCAGTATTAGATCTCAAATTGTACCACAAAGGCTTAATAATTAAAATGATTATGTACTTATTGAGTTAAAAATAGATATCACCTAATGGAAAAAATTAGGTGAGCAATATACAAATGCATGTCAGCAAGGTGGCACAGTGGATAGAGTGCCAGGTCTGGAGTCAGGAAGACTCATCTTCCTGTTTCAAATCCGGCCTCAGACACTTAGTAGTTGTGTGACCTTGGGCAAGTCACTTAACTTTGCCTTAGTTTCCTCATCTGGAAAATAAGCTGAAAAAGGAAATGGCAAGTCACTCCAGTATCTTTGCCAAGAAAATCCAAAATAGTGTTACAAGGAGTCAGACATGACTGAAACAAGTGAACAACAACATACAAACATAAATAAGAAAATCCAGTTTGGATTTAATAAATCCAAAGACACTAGTTACTATGGGAAGCACTTATTACTAGACAAAAACTGCTTGGTAAACTAGACAGTAGAGTGGCAGAAATTAGATTTGGACCAACAGCTTATACCATACACCAAGATAACCTTCAAATGGATACCTGACCTAGATATAAAAGTTTACACCATAAGCAAATTAGAGGCTTGAGGAAGAAATGTCCTTTTGAATCTGAATAGGTGAAGATTTCATGAATAAATAAGTGATAGAGAAGAACACACAAGATAAAATGCAAAGGGGCAGAAATGATCTTGTAGCATCTGAGAGGTTGGTTATCCCTTCACACATACCTTATCCACAAGTGATCCCTGTGTATATATCCCATCATATTTGTACCCTGGACATATATGTTCCTCCTATCTGCCCCTCTGCATATGTTCCCTCAATACATCCACCTTTCCCATAAATGTTGTGTGTTTTGAAGGGAGAATATATGATAGATTTACTGAGAAAATGTTTTGTTTCCCTTTTTTAAAAAAAATACTATGCCATTTCATTAAATGCTTTGAACTTTGCTTTGATTTGGACTAATTATGTCTTCTGTCTGACCTTTAAGGACAAATGCATTGGTAGAGGTACAAGTAGTTATGATTTTAAAGGACATGAAATCAAAAAGTACCTTGAACCTAGGATAGCTATTGCTGGGGGGTATCAATCTAGTGAATTTGAGGGGCCCCTAGGCTCTTGTAGCAGCAAGCACCCTAGCATACCCAGGATGGTCTGCCAGCACAGGTTCTTTAATCTGCTTTTAAAGGGGTTAATAATCTTCTTTAACAATCTTCACTAGTTCGTGGGAAAAGTCAGCACCCTGAATGTCAGAGAAAATACCAGCAGAGAAATTAGCACAAAGACCAACAGACAGGGTTCTAATTGCCTGAACAAAGCAATATTGCTATGCAGTTTACACTTATTGGATCAAGAGAGGCTTTACATCTGAGCAGCCAGGGAGCTCTGAACATACAGCTATTCAGAATCTCGATCAGGAAATCAAAAGGTCCTTCTCATAAGTGAGCCCCCAAAGCAAAATCTCACCTCAGAGTATATATACACTTCTCAGAGCCAGAAAGCATCACAACCTTCATGACTCAGTGCTTAATTAACTTAGTATGGAAAGATGTGAAAGCCCTCAAGTAAGCCTACCCCTAAGCAAGCTCCTCCTAGGCAAGTCCTTCTCCCAAAGGGCTCTATGTGACTCAGAATGTAGCACAGCTGGGCTGGAGCTCAAAGCAGTAATATAGCCATGATTGAACACATGTGGTCACATATGCCTATTAATGGGTAGGGAAGATCTTCCTATTCCATTACAGCTCTACATATGAATTATCCAGGTAATTGCTTCCGTTGCTTTGCATCAAGTGCTTAAACACACAGAAAAAAAAAGTTAGCTGAACTTCTTTTTGTTCAACCTGTGAAAAATACTGTTTACAGTACTTTTCTTACACAGGTAGGAAGAAAATTAATTACATTAAATTATTATTAAAGTTTCTATAGCAGCTATTAGAAAGAAAAGAAAACTAAGAAGATTATATTTCATCTGATCCATTGTTACATTTTCACAGGAATATTACTATTGTCTTCAGTCAATATTTCTAAGTCTTGGGAAAAACTTTAAGGAACCAAAATCCCAAATAATTTCTAAGATTTAAATCCATATACTTCTTTTAATCATAAAATTTTCGCGTACTAATATGTGGCCAATCTTTGTTAATGTACCATAGATCACTGAGGAAAAGGTATATTCCTTTCTATTTCCATTCAATTCTCTCTAGATATCTATCATATCTAGTTTATCTAAAATTCCACTCACTTTCTTAACTTCTTTATTATTTATTTTTTGGTTAGATTTATATAATTTTTGAAACAATTAATGATTTTAGCCAAGCAGCAGGATATAAAGTGAATCCACATAAATCATCAGCATTCCTATATATCACAAACAAAACTCTACAAGAGTACACTGTTTAAAATAACTCTAGACAGTATAAAATACCTGGGGGTATACCTGCCAAACAAACCCAGGAAATATGTAAAGAAAATTATAAAAAATTTTAAATAAAATCAGATTTAAATAATTGGAGAAATATTCATTGTTGATGGGTAGTCAGGGCCAATACAATAAAAATGACAATTTTACCCAAACTACTTTATATATTCAATGCCATCCCAATTAAATTACCAAAAATTATGTTACTGAATTAGAAAAAAATAATGACAAAATTAATTTGGAAAAACAAAAAGTCAAGAATATCAAAGGAAATAATAAAATAATGTAAAGGAAGGAAGTTTAGCAGTACCAGATCTTAAATTGTATTATAAGACAGTAATTATCAAAACTATCTGGTACTGGTTATGAAATAGAAAGGTAGGTCAATGGTATAGAGTAGCCATAACAATTTATAGCAGCAAATAAACATAATAACCCTGTATTTGACAAGCATCTTAAGCAACTTAAGATTTTGGGATAAGAATTCATTATTTGGTAGAAATTGTTGGGAAAACAGGAAAGTGGTATGGTAGTGCAAGAAAAGAATATTTTTATCTTGTCTTTAATAACTAATTTACTGACAACCAGTGTGGGAAATCTTTCTTAAGGATTTACCCAGGTCAAGATCTAATCAGAGTAAAAGAAATTCTAAATTTGGGCCAATGGGTGTATTCCTGCTCATTGTGTTTGCTCAGACAAGTCTGGGAAAATGTTGATTCTCCCTTTTGTCAAGACAGGTAATATGGAAATTGATAACTCTTTGACTAAGATTTGGGCGACCCAAGTCACATTCTCCAAGACCCTCATTTTAATATAAGCCACCTCACATTGTGTTAACCAGTTGGATTTGACTGGTATTCCTCAGGAACATCTACTCTTCAACGGGATTATACACTGTGAGTCCATTGCCATGAGAGGTCTTTGGTCTATGAGAGACAGCCAAATGACCATCTTTTTATTAATAAATGTGCTGGCTTTAGTAACAAAATAATTAAATTACCAAGAAACTATGTCTCAGCAGAAACTGGGAATGAACCAAGAGCTCACACCATTTACCAAGATAAGGTCAAAATGGATACATAACCTAGATATAAAGAGATATTTTATAAGAAAATTAGGAGAACATGGAACATATTATTTATCAGACTTAGGGATAGGTGAATAATTTATGAATAAACAAGAGATAGAGACAAAGTTAGATGTAAAATGGATCATTTCAGTTACACTAAATTAAAAACATTTTGTATAAATAAATTTTGTCAAGATCAGCAGGAAAGCAGAAAATTGAGAAAAAATTTATAGACAGATTATCAGATAAAAGTCTCATTTCAAACATATATAAAGAAACTTTGTCAAATCTTTAAAAAGGTAAGTCATTCCCCAATTGATAAATGCTCAAAGGATGTGAACGAACAGTTTTCCTTTGAATAAATCAAAACAATTTATACTCATGTAAAAATCCCCTAGATCATTATTAATGAGAGGAATGTAAGTTAAAACAACTTTTAGATATCATTTTGCACCTACGAGATTGGCTAAAATGATAGAAAGGGACAAATATTGGAGAAGATGTGGAAAAACTGGGACACTAATTCATTGTTGGTGAAATTGTTAACTGATCCAACCATTTTGGAGAACAATCTGGAATTAAATGCCAAAAATTATTAAACTACCTATACCCTTTGACCCAGCAATACTACTACTGGGTCTATTTCCAAAGATGATTAGGGAAAAAGGAAAAGAATCTGTATGTTCTAAAATGTTTCTAGCAGCTCTCTTTGTGGTAGGAAAGAAGTGGAAATTGCAGGGATGCCCATAAATTGGGGAATGCCTGAACAAGTTGTGGCATATGATTGCGATAGAATACTACTACGCTATATGAAATGATGAGCTCAATGATCTTAGAAAAACATGGAAAGACTTAAAAAATAATGAAGAGTGAAATGAGCAGAACCAAGAGAACATTGTATACAGTAATAGCAATGTTGTTTTAAGAAAGATTTTGAGAGAAAAAGTTATTTTGTCTATTATAAATATCCAAATTAACTACAAAGGACATATGAAAATAGATGCTATCTGCATCCAGAGAAAGAACTAATAGAAGTACAGAATAATTTTACACACACACACACACACACACACACACACACACACACACCTATTTGTGTCCAATGGTAGCCATTTCTAGGGCAGGGTGGGGGTGGAGAGAAGAAAAAAAAAAGAAACTTACATGATATTTTTGTTGTATATTTGAAAGGAATAGCAAGTGGTGCATAGTAGATTTGCAGTTTTATGTGCAATCATCTTTTTATTTTACTGTTATGGAAATACTTGTTTTATTCTATAAATAAAAAATAAATTTGAAAAAAATCATATGCTTCTGCTTAAGAGCATGTTTATTTTTAGAAAGAAAACAATGAACATGAGATTTTCAGGATAAGAGAAAGCTAAGCAAGCTAAGATCTGCTGAGCAAAATGAACTTTCTCCTTATACTTTCTGTTAGTCCAAATTTAGGTACCTGTGAACCTGCAACATGAAGGTTTTGCCTTTGTCCCATGACCTTTCAGCTCCTGCAAGAATGATACTTTTGCCTATTGTGGTTGGGGTGGGGTAGGAGAAAGTGCCAAACTTTGTCTTTAAGTGGCATGCTTATCCTGCGGGTTAACAGAATCACATATAACTTATAAAGACATAAAACCCCCCAAGTTATTTGGGATGGTAATGGTGTTTTTTTCTCTATCAATGGAGGCATTCTTAAAGAATTCAAGTTTGTAACTATGTCAGTATTTTCACTTTATAAATATCTTTCTTTTTCTTCTTTGCTGTCTCTGACTCTGTCTCTCTATCTCTATGTCTCACCTTAGTCTCCTCTCTGTCAGTTCCACCCTTCCCCACTTCCATGATTTTATTGGCATAGGCAACTCTCAAAGCTGGCTGTCTTCTACCCCATGATGCCTTTATTCCCAGAAACAAGGCATCGAAATCAAGGGTTCTTAATTTTGTGTGTGTGTCATAGACATTCTGTAGCAATCTGGTGAAGCCTATGGACAATGTTTATTGCCCATATTCAAAATTGAAGGAGATAATAAATTTTAATTAGAAGTATAGAGAGTGCTGTCTGCACAAGTAGCATGGGGGTCTCGTGTGCTCAAAGGGAGGCAGAATAGATATTACTAGTCTTTTTTCTCTTCCTCTTCTGCAAGAGAGACTTTAATTCCTGCTTGAAGGGGAAGTAGGAAGTTGGGGCCAGCATCTGCCCTCTCTGCTCTCCTTAGAGAGAAGAAGTACCAGACTAGACATATCTCTCTGGTCCCTTAAGTATTATTAGACTAGGGGATGTGGTTTTCAGGTTCAATCTAACTTCTGATCACAGTTTCATTATGGAAAGAAGCAGGACCCCAAGCTTCATATACAAAGTTTTTCCCCTTATTCCTATCAAATATCAGTTCCACAATGAACACATGGTAGATAGCCAAGAAAACCATTTATCCAAATTGGTAGCAAAATAGAAATCAGAGAAAATATACATAGGAGAATATATGTCAGACAAGAGAGTGGTGGAGCTCTCCCACTGGGAGTGAGGTAACTCAGCTCAATCGAGAGACAGAGAGTCATAGATCTCCCAACAAGGGAAATTCCTTGAAGTGTCTAGTGTAGTGAGCAGGGAATAGGAATAATACTGAGAATGCCCGCTCCCCTCGTGTTGGCTTTTTCCCCTCAGTCTTTTCCCTTAGTAACCTGAAGTGAGATTGGCATAATACATCTTCTCTTTTTCAGTTGGGAGTCAGAAGCACCAGAAATGACTGCAGAGTACTAAGAGACTTTAAGCAGATTCAAAAACTTAAAGAGACAGACAGGAGTGTTCTACTGTCACTCCACCCAGCCCCCTCATGCAAGTTCAAGTCTTTGATCTCCACCAATGAGGAGAGAGTCTCATTCTATTGGGCTTTGGGTCTGGGGTTACAGAAGTAAATGAAAATAAAGATGTCATTTTTTTTCTCTCCAAGGTCATGGACTTCAAAATCTATCTAAAGACCACCTAGCTTAAGAACCCTTGACCTAAACTTACTAGGTTGCCTTTGTTCTTTTCTTTCATGTGGATTTATACTCAGTTTCACCATTTCTTAAGAGAAATAACCTAGTTAGAGGGCAAATGATTTAAAAGATGACAGAGTGGTAACCCTGACTCCTCAACAATGTCAACCACACCCTATATAATCCTCAACTTCAACAATGTATGAATAGATGGATGAAAAAGTATTTATTAGGTGTTTACTATGTACCAAGCACTGTGTTGAGCAATGGGAATAAAAAGACCAAAACAAAGACAGTCCTTGCTCTCGAGGAGCTTACATTCTAATGAATGAGACAATACAAAAAAAAAAGAGAATGGTTATCAAGAAGTGACATTTTAGTCTGAAATGTTTCAGGCATAGTAAGTAGGGAAATAAAATAAAAATAAAATGAATAAAATAAAACACTTGTATATAGCAACAATGGTAGAATTAATTTGATACTGATTCATAGTCCCAGAACCTAGGGTGGGAGGGGAGAAAGGAGGGACTTGGATTGGGAAATGATCTTGGGGGAGGAAATGGGTTTTGGTGAAGAAGAGATGGCTGTGGAGTACAGAGTGAATTGAAGCATGGCTAGGACTTTCCTGAAACTGGTTTGGGGAAGGCAGTCACCAATCAATTTGGATGTTTCTCCAGGATTGAAAAGTCTTTTTCTTCACAATTGACCAACCAGCAATTCCACAGTAAAATAAAGTTTCATTATTTTGTGTTCTAATGAATTTGGAATTTTTGAAAATCCACTTGAGAAGGCTGAAGTGAATCTTTGTATCACCAATGAAGAAAGAGAATCACAGAATTTGAGATTTGGAAGGGACCTGAGTGGTCATCTAGTCCAATCCACATATGAAAGGAATTCCCATTATAACATACCCCAACCAATGGTCATCCAACCCCTGCTTGAAGATCTTCAAGGAAGAGAAACCCACTACTTCCTAAAGCCATCCATCCTACTACTTTCTAGATCTGAAAGAGCTATTTTGAAATTCTCCACTATTATAGTTTTGCTATCTATTTCTCACTCCAATTTGATTCAGATGCTATGTTATTTGGTATATGTGTATTAAAATTGATGTCAATTAATTATTTATTGTTCCTTTACGTATGATATAATTTTCCTGCTTATCTCTTACTGTGTCTATCTTTTCTTTGGTCTTGAAAATAATGATTGCTACCCTTGATTTTTGAAGTATAACATATTTTGCTCCAGTCCCTCATTTTAACTTTATGAGTATATTTTTCAAGCATGATTGCTATAAAGACTATTGTCAACAATATATTACTGGATTCTGTTTTCTAATCCATTCTGCTATCTTCTTCAATTTTATGAGTGAGTTTATCCTATTTACTTTCACAGTTCTGCTTGTTAATTTTGCATTTTTCTCTCTCCTATCCCCTTTTACTCTTTCCTTCCTTTGCTCCTACCTCATCATTACAAATCAGAAGCAAGTTGTAAAGGAGAAGACATTTATCTGACACATGATCCACAAATGAAATGGCTTGTTTCTGCTCTGATATAATTCTTACCTTACCCTTGTTCCCGGTCTTTATTCTTTCTTCTCTTCCTTTTAATCACTTCTCAATCTTCTCTCTGAAATTGGAGTTTGTTGTACTTCTGACTAATCCTTTAATTATTCTCTCCTTCTTCTCAAACACCTCTTTATTCTCTCCCTTGTATCTGTCCCCTCTTGTTTCTCTTTTGAGTTTAATGTATTTCTATACCATGGTATCTGTGTGTATGTGTGCAGGTGTAATTGCATTCAATCTTTCTTTATCTGGTTCAGATGAAAGTTTGGTTCATGGGATGCCCATTCCTCTCACCCATTCCTCCATATTTAAATATTCTTCAATTTATGTACCTCTACTATGTAATAATTTCCTTGCCTTCCTCCTCCTTTCTTCCCCAATATAATCTTCTGTCCTTCCTTTTTATTTTCTCCTGAGATCATCCACATAGAAATCAGCTGCTGACATACCTTTGTCATATTTACTTTTCTCTATGACCATTAAAGTTCTTAGAGTTATGAGAAAATGCCACCCTTATTAGTATATAAACAATTCATTCCCAAATACTCTGTCCCAATTAAACATGTGTAGGTTCCTTCTCCTTCCACAAGGTTTGAGGTTGGCCTTCACCTGAGAAGATGCCTGGGTGTGCTAGATTCATCTTGGAGCCCCTCTCCATTTGTTGTTGGAATGCTTTGTACCACACTTTCTATATACTTCAGTTTTGTATTTCAGAGTTTCTTCAGCCTACAGTGTATCCCTGGGCTGAACGGAAAAGTCTACATGAAATTCATCTTTTTTTAAAAATTTGGTTAAACATCAATAGTATTATCCAAGAGATCTCATTAATTAAGAGATTTCTTAATTCCTAGCATACCACTCTTTTCCTCTAGAATACTTTTTAAAAAAATGAATGAAATAAAATACATATGATTACAAAGGAAACCAATGATATTAAAATGTAGTTATCCCAATATAAAAACAAACAAACAAACAAACAAGTTCATGGACCCCAGGTCAACAACTCATGCTCCAAGGTAATCCTTTGTTTGATATGATACTGAATAAGTAAGCTGATTTAAGTAATATTGCCATTTTACTATATTTACTATATTTTACTACATACTATGTATTTATACTCTATTTACTATACTATTATATTACTATTTTACTATCTATGAGTAATTAATAGGTCTTCGATTATTTCTCTGTCTTTTGTTTCTATAAAGAGTGTTTTGTAGCCGTATTTGTGCAGTTTTTGTGGATGTCTTAGGAGGTAAATTCCCAAATATTTTATATATTTTGAAGTTATTTTGAATGGAATTTTTCTTTTTACATCTTCTTTCTGGGTTTTGTTAGTAATAAAGAAATGGTGATGATTAATGTAGATTTTCTTAATATCCTGTAAATGTTCTGAAGTTGCAGAAAAGTTCCATTTTCCAAAGATTCTGTCAGTCTTTGGAAAATGTCAGGTACCTCTGAGATATCTGACACATATGTTCAAACTGCTAAAATCCAGCTGGATAGATGAAAGCAGTCTTTCTTGTCTGTCATAGAAATCTGGTAACAGTCACTGTGCAAATCCAATGCAGAAAGCTATTCATTGCCTAAGAGATAATTCAGGCCAACTTGATCCCCTGATATAGTGTGTTGGTACACTTTGTTTCTCTTGTCCAAAATCCAGTAGTCTATGCACATACAAGTCTTTCTATTCTTCCTTGGGGCTACCACTGTGGATGATGCATAGGTACTATTAGATTTTGTGATGATAGTATTCACCAGGAAGTCTTTGAAATGTTCTTTGAGGTCATCTATCACACCAAAGGGATCTTTCTACATCTTTTCTAGAATGGTTGTGAGTCAGTGAACTTGATTTTGTGGGCTGTTTCTTACATACATCTCACATACCAATCATGCAGTGAGAACACACTTGCCCTCTTGCTGAACCTCCACCTCTGCCAGTCTTTTATCTGGCACTGTGGAATGCCAAGGTCAAATGACTTAAGGTCTGCTTTATTATTTAAAGAATGAGAAATTCCCTTATGATGATCACAGTCTCCTCTGTACTCACTGTATGCCTGTGTACAAGCTACATGGATGGTTAAAAATGTGCTTATTGCTTGCAATATTCAGCTAATATTCTGAACAGACTGGAATTAGTTTCAGTCTGGAACTAGAACAAAGTGCTAAAACTTCACTGCTACCTAAAGGGTACAGAGAGAACAAGGAAAGAATTTCCATTACTTTATGGACACTAAAAATATCTTCAGGAAATTCCAGGGTCACTTCAATGTATTCCAAGTATGAGTAATTTTTGTCACTGAGCCCTCTAAGGCCGGAATCAACAAGAAGTTGAATAGGTATTTTCTTCAAATGTCTCCCATAGAATGACTGGAACTTGATGGTCACTTGTGCTCCACTGTCTAGGATAGCAAGGCAATCCACATTCTCAATTTCTACTTTTATTCAAGGTCCTATGATCTATAGGAATGGGTGGAAAAGAGCCAATAGAAATTCCAATAAGGTCATTGTTAGTGTCAGATTCAAATTTGTCTATTCTACCAGTTATTTTTGCCATGAAGCCATAAATTCTTCTTTCTTAATTCTCATTTATTTTAAAAATCACTCAGGAACAGTGTGTTATGGTTTTATGCTGGCTTTGAATTTCATAAAATCCTCTGTCTCATCAAGTGTTGGATCTTTTTCCTTTGTTTTGAAGTATTTATTCATAGATGCTTGAACTCATTTAATAAATCTGGAAGTCATATTTCCTTCTGCTGCTAATTTCCATTCCTCTCCATCTCCCTTTACTTTCTTCCATTGCTCACTTTCTGATTTCTTCTCCCCTGAAGGTTGTTTCCCTGAGGCCTGAATCTCAAAGATCCTCATATTCCTATAGTATTGGGCACTTCAGTTTGCCATCTGAAGTCTCTGTCACAAATGAATTTTGGGGATATAGTGCTGGCTCACACTGGCTGCTGGTCACTTTCCCTCAGTCAATGAAATGCCATACAGCCCCACACAATCCTTTACTTGCAATGTCCTGTCCTATTCCCTCTGTTCCTGGTTGCCTGGCCCAATACTTCTGAGCACTAGTACTGTTGTAGCCATTGGTTGATTTCTGGTTTGTTTGTTTTTTTCTTTTTTAGTTTATGCCTCTGAGACCTTGTATCTTTGGCTCAATCCCGAACCATTTGTGTAATGGGTTTCTCAGTAAGAATCCTCCTGGGCATGCTTGTGCCTATTTACCACGTCACTTATGGTATTTAATAACTCTTCAAGACTAGGAGAGTTACACTTAAAATTCTATCTTCCCAACTGTACTCTACCAGACTCATTACATTAAAGGCGTACATATACTCATTTCAATATTATGTCGCCTTTTATCTCAGAATTTACTTCCCCTAGTTCTACCAACTTTCAAGAATCAACAGCCACACAGAGGACAAAGTCATATAACTTCTCACTTCTGTTCTGGTATGTAGATACAACTTGACTCTGTGTTTTAACATTCCTAAAGCATTTTTCCAGTTTTTGTAAGCAATTTTTACTACATCACATCTGGATTCTTGGCCATCAGGCCTTTCAACAGTATAAGGGGCTTTCTGTGGAGGCTTCTTATCAACCATTCCTTCTTTACCATATCATATGCCTGCCAACCAGGAAGTGCTACTGTTATCTGTTTAATTCAGGTTGCCCATGTTTGTTCCCCAGTGGAGTATGGAGCTTCTTCTGAGAAAATATCCAAACTGAGTCAGTAGCATTTCTCTGCCATAACGTACATAATCCTATATTTACCATCAGGCCAATTTTTCTCCTTCATCCTCCTTTTCACATACAGAAGAGGTTTCATTGTATGAACCAGAGGAACTGGGTCTGCTCCAAAAATGACATCTATGAGGTTCCATTTATCTATTTTCCAGGGACCTACTAGACTTGGTATTAGATTGTCCCCATGGTGCCACACTGACATCAGTCACAGAGGAAGTATCTTGCCTTAGACCTCTAGAGATATGAGGCAAACTCATTGCCTGATGAACTACTATTGCACAATCTATGATATAATCAATGTTTTCCTGATGCACACTCCAGATTCCTCAATGATCCCAGCTTCCTTCTTCCATGACCCAAACTTCCTTCCTCCATGCAACCTGATTGACTCCAGCTTCCCTGATGCAGCTAAGCAACATCCAGAGAAGGCTAAGTGTCAGTGTATCCTTGTTGAAAAGAGCATAGCCTTAGTTGGTTGTGATAAGATGAGATGGTCTCATAGCTCAAATCATGGTTAAGTTGAGGGAAGAGCGCTGCAAACACAGAAGAAGGTGACCTGAACTGATTGCTGGTCACTGCCTGGCTCCTCGACTTCAGAGCTCTATCTTCCCATCTCTCCCCACCGCCATCCCTGGGTAGTCCTCTCTGTGGGACTTGCTTCCACTTTGGCAGAAGGATTAGTTTGATGTGTTCTAGAAGAAGCTGCCTGGGAGAGTTAAGAATGTGCCAAGATCAGTATTCCTTGGTTGTTGTTAACTGTGCTGCATAAATGAGACTACTACAGAATTAAAGCAAAATGTGTCTACACATTCAGCAGCTAGTGATGGACCTAACACCTCTCAAGGGAAATGAAATGAATACTAGGGTCTGCTAACGGAGCTGGTAACTGCACAAGTGAAGAGATCTCCCCCGATGTGGACAAGCACGGAGGGAACCCAGGTGCTAGGAATCCATTAGGGTCAGAGATAGGAGAGATAGGAACTGGGATAGGAACTGTGAGACTGGAGGAGAGCAGACTTGGAGCAGATACTAGAGAACACCAAGGAGATTAGAAGATTAGATTAGATTAGGAGATTAGAAAGCCCTGGGGTTACCCTAGCTCTGCTCCCAGGTGGAGACTCCCTCTTCATCCAGGACCTGGGGCAGTTGCAGAAGAAGTTCAAACAGAAAACTGTGAAGTCCTTGGAGCAAAGCTTCATGAGGTTGTGGTCTAATGGGTCCAATACTGAGAGGCTCTCCATTTTGGTCTTCCATAGCCTGGCATAATTCTCTGGGGATCTCCTTTTTACAGAGCAACTACATTTGCTAGAGACTCCAGAGGGAGAATGCTCTTTGTCTCTTTTTGGGTAGCTAAAATGGGTAGTTATTTACACCTGGCCTCATCAAGATGAATTCTCCTTGCAGCCAGTTCCCAGATGGGGATATGAAAAGGAGGGGGTAAAGTTCCTAAAGAAAATGGGTTTCATGGATTAGATTTATATGCTCCCCCCTAACCCTACCCTAAGGCCTATCGAATCTTCTGCCCAGCCAATCTTTGGGAAAAAATTAGATCCTTCCTTCTTGGTGGAATCCCATCAGAATTTAGTTATGGGTTACCCCCACCATGTAAACATATAAGTGTGGGCTCATTAATTGGTAAAATTTGAGTAGGAGGATGAAGAAAGCTGTAGTTTGAGTAGATACTGCTGTTAGTGCAAATAGGCTCTCTGGGAATGGAGAGAGGAAGCACAGAGCACCCTGGCCACCTGTTAGGTAGAAATAGAGATGGCAATAAGTTCTTTAGGAGGCAAACAACCTCCTAGCACTTGAAACATCACAACTCCATTAAGGGGGAAGTTACTTTAGCAGGCCAGCCAAGTGGTTATGATATAGAGAGTTGTAATGGGACCACTGCAATGGGGTTTGAGTGACATAGTGAAGCACAACTTTAGGTAAATTGTAAAACATTTTTGGACTTCTGGAAGGCATAAGGAATATGTACAAAGAACCTTTAAATATGCAGTCATTTTTGATTATGTTGCATGAGTGCACACCCATCACCATCACTACCACTGTTTATACAAAAGGCACAATATACATAAATGTTATCTCTTTGAAATGATGAGCCAATATTGTCATCATCTGTGAGAAAATTTGGTTCATAAAATACCTACAAAGGAAACATAAGGACAGGCTCTCTGAATTCATTGGTAGGTATTAGCATAACTAACATAAAAGATTCTTAGTTTTCACGGTCAGATGCCACCCTATCATAGGAGCTCTCATTTTTACTTCTTTGTTTTTGAGTTAGGGATGGGCTACTACCCATTGGAAGCAACTGGTGGCTCAATGGAAAGAGCACTGGGTCTAGAGTCAGAAAGACCTGAGTTCAAATCTAGCCTTAGATAATTCCTAGCTGTGTGACCCCAGGCAAGTCACTTAACCTTTGATTGCTTGACAAAATGGATCCAGTAGTTTGTACTGGCAAGCAGGGTGCTGTTTTGGAGTACTTCTCAGCACTAAGGCAAACAAGTGCCTTTGAGACTTGCCTTTGTTTCAATCAAGAGTCTTAGATTGAATCAGGAGTCTTTGATGACTTGCTTAAATCATGGGAAGGCCTAAGTCACATGGGTTTGAGTCACATGGTTATGAAGCCCTCTGACCCTGAAGAAGTATATATATATAGCATTTTGCTTGGGGCTCACTCATTGGAAGAGTGTTGGTATGGAGACTCTGGGTAGCCCTTAAGGAGCCCCTTGGGCTTTGAAAGCCCAGATGTTGTTGCCTCTCTCTCTAGTAACTATGTATGTATTTCTGTGGTTAGACAGAAGCTTGTCTGTTGATTTGTGTTTATTTGCTCTGTTTGTATAATTCCTGCTTGTAATTTCTGTTTGTGTTTTCTCTGAAGTTCAGGATGCTGAATTTTCCCCCTGAACTAAGTGAGTAGTAAAAGTATGTTTAATTAAAGTGAGATTGTAAACCCCTTACAGTTGCTTTCCTTAGAAAAGCAGATCAAAGAACCTGTGCTAGCAGCCCTTCTCTGTGCTGGTGTTGTTGGCTTGTTGTTGGCCTTACACAGCCACAGTAGCTGCAAGTAACGTTGTTGTTACATAGATACACTGGAGAAGGAAATGGCAAACAACTCCAGTTTCTTTGCCAAGAAAACCCCAGTAGGATCACAAAGGATTGGTTATGAATGAAACCACTGAACAACACGAATCATTAGTCCTTCCAGTTATATGCTGTTTTGTATAAATAGTAATGAAAGCTTTTCATTGAATTAACTTTGATAAAGGATAAAGACAAAATTATATTCTTATGCAAAGTATTAGTAGAAATATATCATTAATCATTTAGGATTAAATAGAATATCTTTGATTACACCTTCATACTATCCTTCTTTCACTCTCTCTCATCTGCAAAGGGTCACAAGAATATTTTTTACCTGCTAGGGAGCTTGGGATGTGTAAGATGGTATAAGATAATTGGAAATGCAAAATATTTCCTGAATTCTGACGGTATTTGATGTTTGATTGATGAGCATTTCATTCCTCTGCAATTTCCTATTCTGCATATAGACAGGACTGTATATATGAACTTGAAAAGGCTGCTACTCAGGATGGAAACCTTATGTTAACCTTCTAGAAATTGCCTGTCCTTTTTAAATAGCAAAAAAACAACTCCCAAGATTTTAATGTGTTGAAAGGTTCTAAAGATTTTGATTATGTGCCAATCATCCATTTTACTTTGTTTCACTATACATTGATTTGTCATGAAATTTTCAGTGACAGATTCAAGGAATTTTTCTTTCAGCCCATTTGAATATATCAGAAACTATAAACAATTAAGTATACTACCATCAGTTTTGTTTTTAATCAATGGAACTATCTGCCAAGAGAGCAGAATTTTTGTTTTCTTTTTCTCTAATTAATATTCTTATCAAACAGTATATACAATTTGATACATATAAGACTAGTTAGTGGTTTCATTCATAAAGCATTGTGGTGGTTGATCAGTCAGTAAAGAAGCATTTATTAAATACCAGCTATGTTCTAGGCACTGGGCTAAATGCTGAGAATACCAAGAATACAAAAGATGGTCCCTGCTGTCAAGGAATTTAAATCTAATGGGAGAGATGACAAGCAAATAACTACACACTAATAAAATATATGCAATATAAATTAGAAAGAAAACACTAGCATGAAGAGGGAGAAAGAGAAGCTTCTTGGTGAAAATGGAATTTTATCTGGGAATCTAAGGAATCCAGGAAGATGAGATGAGAAGGAAGAGTATTCCAGGCATGGGGAACAGCCAGTGACAATATCTGGAGTCTGGAGGCAGAGCGTTTTAGGGTAAGTAAAAAGTGTAAGAAGCCTGGAAAGGCAGGAGGGCTCCAAGTTATGAATGGTTTATTGCCAATGGTTTATTTGATCCTGGAAGTGATGGGGAGCAGAGGAGTTTATCAAATGGGAGTGAGGTGTTGGATGACAGGGTCAGATCTGCATTTTAGGAAGATTCTTTTGCTGACTGAGTGGAGGATGAATTGTACTGGGAAGAGATGAGGCAGAAAGACCAACCAGAAGGCTATTGCAGTACACTAGGCATAAAGTAATGAGTGTCTACACCAGGGGTGGGGAACCTGTGGCCTCAAGGCCACATGTGACCCTCTAGGTCCTCAAGTGTGGCCCTTTGGCTGAATCCAAACTTCAGAGAACAAATACCTTTAATAAAAGGATTTGTTCTGTAAAACTTAGACTTAGTCAAAAGGCTGCACCCAAGGATATAGAAGGCACCATGAGGCCCCAAGGCCATAGGTTCCCCACCCTGGTATACAATAGATTTGGCAGTATTAGAGGAAACTGAGGTGGGAGAGAAGGTATATACAAGAGATGGGCAACATATTGGGTATGAGGGATGAGAGAGAGTGGGAATTTGAGGATGGCACCTAAGTTGCTGCCCTGAGTGATTGGGAAGAGAATGGTGCCTTCATCAGAACTTAGAAAGATAAAAGTGGAAAGAGTTTAGGAGGAAAGGTAAGGAGTTCAGTTTTGAACATGTGTTTAAGATATCTATGGGACATCTAGTTTGAGATGTCTAATAGGGAGTTTATGATATGATTCTGTAGGTTACGAGAGAATTTAGTGCTAGATAAGTAGATGTGAGAATTAATGGGCATCCCTTTGCTTTCCAATTCTTGGCTACCACAAAGAGAGCTGCTATAAATATTCTTGTACATATGGGTCCTTTTCCCGCTTGCGTGATTTCTTTGGGATACAACCCTAGAAGTGGTATTACTGGGTCAAAGGGTATGAACATTTCTATAGCCCTTTGGGCATAGTTCCACACCGCCCTCCAAAATGGCTGGATCAGCTCGCAACTCCACCAGCAATGCAACAATGTTCCAATTTCCCCACATCCTTTCCAGCATTTATCATTCTCCTGATTTGTTATTTTAGCCAATCTGACAGGAGAGATGTGGTATCTAAGAGTTGTTTTGATTTGCATTTCTCTAATCAGCAGCGATCCAGAGCATTTTTCCATATGCCTGTAGATAGCTTTAATTTCTTCCTCTGAAAACTGCCTGAAGGTGATGGAATACTATTGTGCCATAAGAAATGGGGATGATGCAGACTTCATAACAACCTGGAAAAACCTACACGACATAATGCTGAGTGAGCGGAGCAGAGCCAGGAGAACGTTGTGCACAGCCACAGATATGTGGATTCCGTGAGGACCAATCCTGACATACTGCGCTTCTCTCAGCAACCTAAAGGGGCAAGGACAACTCCAGGGGACTCACGATGGAGAATGCTATCTTCATTCAGAGAAAGAACTGCGAAGTTTGAATACAGACTGAGGCACACTACATGCTCGCCTTTTCTGCTTCTCTTTTGTTTTTGGGTTTTTTTTTTTTTTTGTTTGTTTTTTGGTTCTGTTTCTTCTTTCTCATGATTCATTCCATTGGTCAAAATTCTTCTCCACGACTTGACTAGAGCATAAATTAATTCAATGCGAAGTTATACATGACAGTTATATGAGACTTCATGCCGTCTTGGGGAGGGAGGGGGGAGGGAGGGGAGAAAAACTGGAACTCAAAACTATGTAGAACCGTGTGTGGTAAACTAAAAATAAATAAAGAAAAAAAAATATAAAAAAAAATGAAAAAAAAATGTGAGAATTAACAGCATAGCAATTGTAATTAAGACCATGGGGGCTGATGAGATCACTGAATGAAAGAATTGAAAGAGAGATGAGAAGAGGACCCAGGATAAAGTCCAATGGGACACCCATCTTGTTGGGCGTGATGTGGACAAAGATCTAGCAAAGGTGATCAGGTATTCTGAACTGAAATACACAATCACTGAAAATATGGCTATTGATGAAAAACTAGGTTATAGTTGTTTGGTTTGATGTAGGATTGCGTCTTTCTTAAAGAATAAAAAAAAGAAGACAGACTGCAGAGCAAAATAGTATTGAACATGTTAACTTAATATTTGGAGAAATAAAAGATCTAGATTATCAAGAGAAATCATGAAAAGAGGTTACAACAAATGAGGAACAGCACTTCCAGACCTCAAACTATATTATAAAGTAGCAGTCATCAAAACCATAGACTAGATGAGAAAGAATAAAAAACAATGGAACTGAATAACCTATTGATAAAGTAGAAAACATAAATTTCCTAGGAAAGAGATGCTTATTTGATGAAAACTGCTGGGAAAACTAAAAAGTAGTCTGGAAGAAATTGTGCTTATACCAATACCTTATACCATATTCAAACAATATATTCTAAATAGATACATGATATTAATATTAAATATAATACTATTAAAAATTAGAAGAAAAATAGATCATACACACCTCTCTCAGCCATGGGTAGGAGATGGATTCCTTTTTTTTTATTTTTTGGAGAGGGGAAGGCAGGGCATTTGGGGTTAAGTGACACACCTAGTAAGTGTGTCAAGTGTCTGAGGCTACATTTGAACTCAGATCCTCCAGACTCCAGGGCCAGTGCTCTACTCACAGCACTACCTGGCTTCCCCAGGAGATGCATTCTTAATGAAACAACAGAGTTAATTACAAAAATAAAATATATAACTCTGATTAAATGACATTGAAATGCGTCTGCACAGACAAAATTAAAGCACCTAGGATAATAAGTGAAGAAACTGAATGAAAGGGAAAAAGAAACTTTGTATCATGTTTTTGTGATAAAGATTTGGTATCCAAGATATACAAATGATTCACAAATAAATAAATAAGCAAACAAACAAACAAATAAATAGATAGATAAATAGATAAATGTATATACATATACATATATATACATATATGTGTGTGTATATGCATATATATGTATAAAATTAATAGCCATTACCCAATAGATAGGTGGTCAAAGACTATGTACAGTTTACTTAAATATTGCAAAGTATTTACAAGCATATGAAAGAATGTTCCAAATCACTGATAATAACACAAATACAAATCAAATCAATGCTGAAATTTTGCCTTACATCCTACAAATTGTCAAAGATGATTTTTTAAAAAATGGCAATAGTTAATGTTGGAATAGTTGAGATAGTGATACACTGTTGGCAGGGTTGTAAAAGAGTACAACTGTTGGGGAAAGCAATTTGGAATTATGCAAATGAAGTTATTAAAAATGGCCATATCTTTTGATCAAAAGATTT
Organism: Trichosurus vulpecula; assembly: GCF_011100635.1. NCBI lineage: Eukaryota > Metazoa > Chordata > Mammalia > Diprotodontia > Phalangeridae > Trichosurus > Trichosurus vulpecula. The sequence goes on from NC_050574.1 coordinate 384,038,967, forward strand.
TATGTGCTTGCACTCCAAAGAAGGCATTTATAGAAAAATCCGTATACACCAAAATATCTGTAGAAGTACTTCCTGTGAAAGCAAAGAATTGGAAACAAAATAGATGCCCATCATTTGGAAAATGTCTAAATAGCTTGTGGGATTGAAGGCAATGGTATAATACTGTGCTGTAAGAAATGAGAAATGTAGTGAATACAGAGACACGTGGAAGATCTAGATGAACCGAAGCAAACTGAAGCAAGAAGAGTCAAGAAAACAATATATGCAATGACTACAACAATGTAAGTGGAAAAAAACAATCACAAAAAATAAAACATGAATATAGCAAAATTATAAAAACCAAGCACGACTCAAATAAAAAGATGTGAGAGGACACCTCCAACCCTCCCCTTCATGAATTTGGGAAACCCCCAGGTGTTGAACATGGTACATGTTTTCAGACTTTTTTCAATGTATTGATCTGTTGTACTTATTTTTCCTCTTTTTTCTTTTTCTTTAAAAATACTGTTTGATACATGGGATGACTTTCTATAAGGGGAAGAGGGAGGGATACTAGGGAAAACTATGATCATGTAAAAAAACCCAAAGATAATGATAAAACATTTTTTTTAAAAAAGAGAAAAAGCAAAAAATTAAATTGCCATTTGTTCTAAACTGAAGGGAAGCATCTCAACTCACACACCCTTGTGTGCCTTATCAGCACGTTAAAGAAGTCTCATTCATATGAACACATTCTGGATAAAGTAATTTGGAGAAAGTAATCATACAATTTCCTGGATTTCAGTTAAAAATGTAATGTTTTGACACACAGGCATCATTTTAATGTTTTTTTAAAAGTAAATATCTATGTATATACATTAAAATGATATCATTGTAGCTCTCTTTTCTGAAAACTGCAAGGCAGGAGAGATTCAAAACTGGTGAAGATTTTTCAAAAAGCCATTGCTTTCTTTTATTTTGGCAAGTAATCTTAACAACCTTCATCTGGCTACCTAACAAAGAATATGTATTTTTAACAGGAAAACATAGAAAAATATTCCTGAAAAGCTAAATATTTTCAACTAGAATTGATCTTGTGAAAAAATTATAGAAATAAAAAGTTCCTAATTTGTAATATATTGTCAGACATGTACTTTTCTTCTTCCTCCAGTTTGAAGGTGTATTTTTTCAATGGCCTTTACAGTGTTTCAACCATATCCTTTCTTTTCTCCAGGCTATTACATTCACATCTATTACTTTTGAGATTATATCCAGAAAGATACTGAAAAGGGCCTACCTATAATGAAAAGAGCTACAGAAGTAGGAATTAATAGAATCATACCAGACTTTTCCCCATGTACTTTTTATATTTCCTAGTGAAGCATTACATTTCTTTTAGTGCATCTTGAGAATGAGGAGTAAATGTCACATGTGGGCCAAGTCATTTATATCAGATGGACTTTTTTCTTTCATTTTATGTCTTTAAAAATACTATTTTTATATGGATAACTTTATTGGAGAGGAAGGGGTAGGGTTAACTATGATGTGAAGAATAATTAAGATAATGTAAAAAACAGAAGACATCAATAAATATTTATTAAAAAAGATCCTGCAGCAACAAGAAAATTAAAGATAGCTACATTCCTGGCATCTATTATATAACTGATAGAATTATTTGGAGTATTGCCTGGTTATGATTTAACTGGCAGAAATAAAGATTATGTTAATCACAATCCTTTTATACCTCCATAATTAATTAATTATCCCACTTACCTCAGCAGCTTTTCTAAAGCTTTTCATGCCTCCTCAAACCTCCCATGCATAGTTCTTCATCTCTCTTCTAACACAGCTACCATCTAAGAGCAGCCACCCCATCCCTGAACCATTGCACTGGCCATTGGCTGTTCTCTCTGACTCAAGTCTCTCCCCAATCCAATGCATCTTCTACTCTGCTGTTAAAGTGATCCTCCTAGAAAGCACAGGTCTGATCATGTCACCCCACCCCACTCATTCAATTATCTCCAGTGGCTCCCTTTCACTTCCTGTATCAAATATAAAACCCTCTGTTTGGCATTCAAAGCCTTTCATAATCCAGATTCTTTCTGAAATCTTTCCAGTCTTCTCATGGCTTTCACTGTCTCCCCTCTGTTCTCTGTGAGAACGCTGCTAACCTCCTTGCAATTCCTTGCACAAAACATTCCATCTCTAGATTTCGGGCATTTTCACTGGCTGTTCCCCAGCCTGCAATTCTCTCCCTTCTAATCTCTGCATATTGGCTTCTCTAGTTTCTTTCAAGTCTCAGATATAACCCCATACTCTACAGGAAGACTTCCCTAATCCCCCTTAATTCTAGTGCCTTCCCTGTTGATTATTTACAATTCATTCTGCATATAACTTGTTTGTACGTAGTTGTTTGCATGTTGTCTCTCATTACATTGTGTGTTACTTTACAGCAAGGACTGGTGGTTGGAGTTTTTATTTATTTATTTTTGCCTTTCTTTGTATCTTTAACTTTTAACATAGTGCTTAATAAATGCTTATTGACTCACTAACTTGGGCTAGAATATTGAGCTGAGATGCCTCAACGAAGGAGTTCTGCTTTGGTGTTGGATTAATCTGAGAAAAGATCCCCAGTATAATTAGTGTCAATCATTTGGTCAGTAAATATTTATTAAGGACCTACTATTTTCCAGATACTGTCCTAAGTAACAGGAATGCAAAAAGAGGAAAAAGACTGTTCTTGCTCTCAAAGAGCTTCTTTTCTAGTGGAAGAGACAAGAGAACAACCATGTACAAAAAAAGGTATATAGAAGATAGATTGAAGCTAATTTCAGAAGGAAGGCATTAGAATTAAGATGAATTGGAAAAAGTTTGCTGTAGGACATGAGATTTTAGTCTTCCCTTTGATACTCTCTTCTCACTAGGTTTTTGGGACACTACTCTTTCCTGGTTTTCCTTGTACCTATCTGATCACTTCCTTCTCTGACTCCTTTGTTAGATCTTCCTTCAAATCTTCCCCTTTAACTGTAGGTATCCCTCAAGGTTCTGTCTATGATCCTCTTCTCTTCCCTGTCTACCCTATTTCACTTGGTGATCACATCAGCTCCCATGGATTTAACTGCCATCTCTACATTGTTGATTCTCAGATTTACCTATCCTGCCCCAATCTCTCTGGGGACCTCCAACCTTACATCTCCAACAGTCTTTCAGACACTTCAAACTGGATTACAATGGACATCTTAAACTCAATATGTCTAAAATGGAAGTCATTATTTTTCTCTTTAAATCCTCCCCGGACCCCATCACCACCATCATGGTAGAGGGCGATGCCACCCTCCCAATCCTTCAGTCTCACCAGCTAGGAGTCATCTTGTGAGTTGCCTTTGCCATTTGTGTTCCCTACATGTGTGTGTTTCTCTACTAGAGTGTATTCCCACTCTTCTTACTAATGCTGTCTTTGCCTTTTTGAAATATTTTTTCAATTAATAAGCATTTATATTTCTCCTTCTCCTGCCTTTCCATTTTAAAAGAAAAAAGAAAAATCCTTATAACAAGCACTTCACACATTGCCCATGTTCAAAAATGTATAACTCATTCTAGATAATATATATATATTTCTTTCTGAAAATCTTCTCCACTGAACTTTTTAATTAAGTGAATATTTAAAGATATGCTCTGTGTGTGTGTGTGTGGGGGGGGGATCCAAGACGGTAGAGTAGCAGGGAATCACCCAACAATCCCTCCAAATACCTTGAGGAAATGACTCTAAACAAATTCTAGAGCAACAGAACAGGAAATATCTGTTGGATGAGGGTGAGAGTGGAGCGCGGTCCAATGTGGGCCATGACAGCTCAGCTCTGGCCCCAGGAAACCAGGATCAGGCCTTGGGAGTTACTGAATCAGCAATGGCAGCAGTTGCTTCTGGAGCTCTCAGCCCATAGATGGTAAGGTGATTGAATAGCTGGTCAGAAGAAGATTATAGAAGAGGTCTCTTTGCTAGCACTGAGGCAGGAATCTATTGCTTTGCCCATACTTGGATCCAGGTCACAGTTTTGGGTGGCAGGGCAAGGAGGAGCACTAGCATAGTAGAGCTTGTGGCAGCAGTGGAGGGAGGACCCTCCTCATAATTCCAGAGCAAAAAAGAGTGCTTGTGGTCACTCACATACTAGAGCACAGGCCAAGAGAGGAGTAAACACCTCTCCTTAGATCATATGTCCTTGGAAGAACTGGAAACTCACAGGTCCCTAGAAGTATCTAAAAACATCTGCAAAAGCCCTGAAGCTTGGGACAGTGTGACCTCCTCCCTGGTAGCAGAGGCCTACCTTAACAACGAGTTAAAGAGTCAAGTAATAGGCCCGGGAAATGAGCAAACAATGTAAAAAAAACTCTGACTATAGAAACTTACTTTGGTGACAAGGAAGATCAAAACATACACTCAGAAGAAGATAACAAAGTCAAAGCTCCTACATCCAAAGTTTCCAAGAAAAATATGAATTGGTCTCAGGCCACAGAAGAGCTCAAAAAGGATTTTGAAAAGTAAGAGAACTAGAGGAAAAATTGGGGAAGAGAAATGCAAGAAAATCATGGCAAATGAGTCAACAGCTTGCTAAAGGAGACCCCTCCAAAATACTGATGTTGGTATATGAGGCAAAGAAAAAGAAATAACACAACTCTCCTAATATGTTACAACTAGAAGTAAAAAAGATCAAGAGAAAAGATTATTATAACATCACATACATTTGGCCAAGAATGCTTCAAAGGATCACTTTCTCCCCTAGTTTCCTTGCTTGGTTTGTTGTTGTCCTTCATTTTCGAAGAGGACCAAAATGACATTACTATGTTAGAGTCAAAGTTGCAGTGTGTCTGACTGTGGCTGATCAGATCAATAAGAGCTCGAAATGCTCTACCACAAGTCAGGCAGAAATAGTCCACGTGAACATTTGGGGTGGATTCTCTAAATTTGTACATCTTGCGTTTCTTTTGAGCTACTTCAATTCTGCTTTGCTCATAGAGCACAGCACCTTCTCTGAAGAGGGCAAACCATACTGGGCGGTCCTGTGCTAGTGGCTTCCGTATCCCACAATCAAATCCAAAGTTAGCAAGACAGACCTTGAGAGTGTCCTTGTATGGCTTATTCTGACCCTTATGTGAACACTTGTCCTGTGTGAGTTCTCCATAAAATAGTCTTTTTGGTAGGTGTATGTTTTGTAAGATTCTGAAGATCACCTGGCAGGATAAGATACCAGAGACACTGAGATCCTAGTTTCCTTGAAAGAATGGTAACCAATCAATCAAGAACTCATAGAATGCAGATGGGGTAATTTTAAATTTGAATACGCATGTAATTAGAACCCTTACTTTCTATCCCCTTGTGTCTTGAACAGATTTATTTTCTCTTTTGGATAATTTTGTGGTTGTATTAATATGGTAGAGAAAAGGGAACCACCACTGATGTCAGGGCTTAGGATGGAGGAAAGAAGTGAGAAGAGGGGAGAAAAGTGGTTAATTTTTGTCTTTCTGTTTAACTTTCTTTTTTAAAATTAAGTAAATAAAAAATTGAATTCAAATTAAAAAGGATTTTGTAATCAAAAGAAAGGTACATTACATATATGAGCAGGATGCAATGTTACAAAATTAACATATGTGCAAAAGATGGATAAAATACATTATTGAGCACATGTATGACTAGACAATCATGTAGTGAGACTGAGTGACAACAAATGGGCAACTTGAATGGTACATGTGGAAGCTATGTGGTGTAGTGAATAGCACACAACACTTGGATTCAGGAAGACGTGAATTAAAATCTTGACTCAGCCATTTAACTAGTTGTATGACCCTGGATAAATCATCCAACTTCTCTGTGACTTGGTCTCCTCATCTGTAAAATAATAATAATAATAATATCCTCTACCTCATGGAATGTTTTGAGGATCATATAAGATATCATATAAAGAGCTTAGTAAATTATAAGGCTCAATATAAATGCCAGGTGCTGCTGTTGTTATTTTTCATCATCACTATCGTCATCATCACATAGACACTCCTAAGATACTAAAAAATAAAAAGAGTGAAGCTGAGTTGATCCCTTATTCAAAAACTTATGAGAAAATTTGGACCAAAATTAAAAAGGCTCTGATCTGTATAAGTAGATGGAGTAGCCCAACTTATGAAATTAGTTTAACTTAATTTAACAAATATTTTAAAGTGTCTTCTATGTGCAAAATAATTCTTTTCAAGTTATCACAAAAAATGAAAAGAACAGGGTAAGTATATTTTCTAGGGGTGAAAATTATAATCCTTCCTCCCCTTTAGCGCATTCTCATTGATGTAGTCTGCAGGCTTCTTTCCTTTTTTCTAGGTCTGAGGAAGTTTGAGTACACCTATCTCCCTCTCATTGTTTCTCATCATGGCTTTGAATTCCTTTCTGTTCTCTCTCATCAGGGATTCTTTGGTGCTTACCTCTAAGTGCATATGGTTGCCTATAAAGACTGCATATATCACAGGATCATAGCTTGAGATAGTTTGGAGGGAACTTTAGGGGTTACCAAATCCAATCTTTTCATTTTGCAGATATGTAGGCCTTTCTTCAAATACATGTGATGCCCCTTGACTCTTTTCCTCTGTCTTTCAGAGTCTCTTTATCTGCCTGTTTTGTGCATCCATGTCTATGTCTTTTCTGTCTCCCTTCTACCTCTGTCTCCTGGTGAGTCCATAACTTCTTTAAAAAAAAACCAGTCTGAGGCCAGTTCTACAGTGTGAACTTCATCATTCCTAAAAGTCTGTCAGGTGATCCTTCCTTGCTGCTGCTCAACTTTGAGGCAAGGAACTTGGGTCACTTGAGTCAATGGGAACAAAAGCCCTATTGTTGGATCCTTATATGGGAAATTCATTCCTTATGGTGGGTATCTAGGAAAATAAGTTTGCCAAGCCGCTCTCATCACATGCATGGATATGTCTCTTACATATAAACAAATGAGAGTTAAGGTTGAAATAAGGATCACAATTGAAAATTTACAAAATTATGATTTTAGGTCATTGGACTTATAATGAAAGGCAAATTTTCTTTGAAGTGATGTCCTCTCCTGAGAAGAATGCTATTACAATTTGATTTAATTTATCTTTAAATAAAATTCTCATCCTATAAAGAGTAATTGGTGAAGTATATTCTAGAATGTTTCCTTAATTTGTTTCAGAAATATCTGGAAAACACTCACTACATTTTCATTTAGGACTGGTAATAGGCAGCTCATTTGACAGAACATTGTATAAATACTGCAGTGAGATGTAATTTGACTAGTAAATGGATGGTTTCTGGTGGTCTTAATGGTAACATCACATTTGGAGGGATGGCTCACCAGGAGTGCAATAATGTGGTTCACAAGATACATGAGGGAAAGACACTTAATGAGTTTTGGCTTCACTGGACATATTGTATATAATTCTGTTCAAACTGTTACAGGCTTCTTGCCAAGTGATGTAAAAGAAATTGCTTAAGAGATTAGGAGTAAAGGTGGTTCAGTCTCCTGCTGTGTACCCTTGTGATTAGTTTGTCAACAGAAGGAGAAGTTTTGTGTCAAGACAGTAAATAATTATTTTGTGTTAGTTCATTGCAGTAGTGGACTCCTAACAAGATTCATGAAGAAGGAAATGATTAGTGAACAAGCGTTTCTTCTTTGATCACTATAGATGGTTTTTAATAAGTGAAGACTACTCTTGATATCCATTATTTATGCTCTTTCATGTTTTAATAAAGCCAACAGGAATGTCATTTAGTATATTCCTAAAATGAGATGAATAGAAAACTTTCAGATTCATATTATCACGCAATTTTTATATGACATTTAAAAATTATCTACAATGTCATTGAAATGTTTAATATTAATAGATAAGAATTGATTGTTACTCAGGAAATGAGAAATAGCAAAAGCAAATATCCTGTATGGTTTAGTTGTGAAAGCTCCTACACTATGGGGTATTTGTACTATTGCCAAAATTTTGGAAAATATGATTTTTTGTGAATAGAGATGGCAAATATTTACAAATGTGTAAAACAAGCAGATGTGTCTTTCTATGGAAATTAAGAAAACAACTTATTTATATTTTGTTGATATAGAGCCCATTCTGCCTCTCTCATTAAACTGAATTTTTTACTACTTATTTAGTACTTAGGATTATAAGTTGGCCCCCTCATTTTACAGATGGAAAAACTGAGTCCTAGAAGGGTAAAATGATGTACTTATGGTCACAAAGTAGTTAAGTAACAAAGGCAGGATTTGAATTCAGGTTCTGACTCAAAGTACTCTCTCTACCACACCATACTGACTAGTTTAAACTAATTGTAGAGAAGAGTTGAGGATACCACATTTGAAGTCTAGAATCATCCAAATAAATGTAATTTATTACTTTAAAGAAGTATAGTAACTTTTGTTACTGTAGTACTAGTTATAGTACTAACTTCGGACATTTTATGAGGGCTCAAATAGCCATTCTTAGTGTCAAACTAATATAGTATAGTGTAAAAAACTGAACTCAGACCAAGGAAGTCCTGAATTTGAATCCTGCTTCAGATCGTTATTATTTTTGTGATCCTGATAAAAATACTTTCCCTCTCAACCTATTTATCTGCAAAATGAGCATCTACCTCACAGATTATTAAATAAGCTGATGTATGTTTAACAATAGCTACTACTACTACTGGACCTGGGAGACTTATTCTCTCCACTAAAGGGCCTCTCTCAGCACTGGACCTGCCTATGTAGAGTTGTTTCTTTTTTCTCATACTCTTAAATTACTTAAATATCAAATTAGGGTTTTCCCCAAAAGCAGCGAGTAGAAAGGTATTTAATGTAAAATATAAATCAGGTATAGGGAAGCTATTTATTTCTTCCATACAAAAGATACATGCACAAGAGACTCATGGACATGCATTAAAAAAGACAAATAAGCAGCAGTAATAATCTGTAATGACATTTATAGTCTCTCAGGATGTTTTAGCTTAAAATATCTAACAAAAAGTGATTTCATCTATGATTCAACTCTTCACTGTCTTTTTAACCTCACATACTCCTGGCAAGGCAATCCCTGAGGTTTGGCCCATTCTCTTGCTGATGGTCATTCTTTCTGATGAAGAAACTCCTCCTGGTAGTCTTCTTTAACTGAGAAACCCAGGGACTTTTGATCTCTTGAACTAATATGGCTACCTCCAAAAGCATATATGTTCACATTGAAATCACTCTCCAGTCACCTGTGCTCAGGGAAGAAAACACAAAGTAGATAAACCAATGAGGAGCCCAAGGCTGCTGGGCTGAATTTCTAGCTGTCATATTCAAGCAATGTGTCGTTTCTGCTAGGGAAAGTGGACCAGCTCTTCTCCCACTTTTATAGAGAAAGGAGTCAGAGTCCTAACAAAACTGGCAGACAGAGAGAGCCAGAGGGTTCCTTTAAAGTTCATCGAGTGGGCCATTTCTTCTTACTTAGTTGTAGCTTGTACACAGATTCTCACCTTCCCAACCTTATCAGCCATAAAATGTGGGGGACCAAGGGACTACCTAGAGTTCATTACATGATCCCAAAGTGACAAGCATTTTATCATTGAGCAGTAAGTCCTGTTCCTTTTTTAAAAATCTCTTTAGGTATCGTTGAGACAAAGGTCTACGCATGGTTTTATAGCCGTTTGGCCATAGTTGAAAATTGCTCTCCAGACAGATTGAATCAGTTCACAACTCCACCAGGAGTTCATTAGTGTCTCAATTTCTACACATCCTCTCCAAAATTTGTCATTTCCCTCTTCTGACATAATAGCCAATCTGATAGGTGAGGGGTAGTACCTAAGAGTTTTTTTTTAATTTGCATTTCTCTAATCAATAATGATTTAGAGAAATTTTATGACTATAGATAGCTTTGATTACTTTGTCTGACAACTGCCTGTTCACATCCTTTGATCATTTATCAATTGGGGCATGTCTCAGATTCTTATAAATTTGACTCAGTTCTCTATACATTTGAGAAATGAAGGCTTTGTCAGATATATTCACTGTAAAACTTTTTTTTTTGCAGTTATGATTACTAACTGTACTTTCCTCCATCCCATTTTCCTTTTGTTTATCCTACTCTTTCTCTCCTTTCACCCTGTCTATCTTCAAAATTATTTTGCTTCTGACTACCACCTCCCCTAAGCCACCCTCCTTTCTATCAGTTCCCCTCCCTCTTCTATTACCCCATTCCCCTCATACTTTGCTTTGAGGCACAGATTTCTACATGTTATTCCTTCTTTGAGTCAATTCTGATGAGATTAAGGTTTGAGTACTCCCAACTCCCTCATCTTCCCTCTCACTGTAAAAGCTCTTTCACACCTCTTTTATGTGAGGTAATTTAAACTAATCTACCTTTCCCTTCCCCTTTCACTCAGTGTATCCCTCCTTCTCAACCCTTAATTTTATTTTTTCACATTTCATCCCATTATATTCAACTCACACCCATGATTTCTGGCTATGTATACTCCTTCTAACTGCCTGAATAATGATGAAGTTCTTAGAAGTTACAAGTATCATCTTCCCATGTAGGAATGTAAATAGTTTAATCTTTTTGAATTCCTTATTATTTTTCTTTCTTGTTTCCCTTTTTATGCTTCTTTTGAGTCTTGTATTTGAAAGTCAAAGTCTCATTCTTTTGATCAGGAATGCTTGAGATTCCCCTGTTCATTGAATGTCCATTTTTTTCCTCTGAAGGATTATGCTCAGTTTTCCGGGGTATGTGATTTTGGTTGTAATCCTAGCTCCTTTGCACCTAAGATTTTCATATTCCAAGCCCTCCAGTCCTTTAATGTAGAAACTTCTAACTCTTGTGTCATCCTTACTGTGGCTCCATGTTTGAATTCTTTCTTTCTGGCTGCTTGCAGTATTTTTTCTTTGACTTGGGAGCTCTGGAATTTTAGTATAATTTTCCTGGGAGTTTTCATTTTGGGATCTCTTTCAAGAGATGATCAGTGGATTCTTTCAATTTCTATTTTACCCTCTGATTCTAGAATATCAGGGCAGTTTTCCTTGATAATTTCTTGAAAGATGATGTCTAGACTCTTTTTTTTTAAAACCATGGCTTTCAGTTAGTCAAATAATTCTTAAATTACCTCTCCTGGATCTATTTTCTAGGTCAGTTGTTTTTCCAATGATATATTTCAAATTTTATTCTATTTTTCATACTCTTTACTTTGTTTTATTGCTTCTTGATGTCTCATGGAGTCATTAGCTTCCACTTGCCAATTCTAATTTTTAAAGACATTTTCTTCATTGAGTTTTTGTATCTTCTTTTCTATTTGGCCAATTCTACATTTTAAGGAGTATTTTTTCAGTGAATTTTTGTGTCTCTTTTTTCATTTGGACAATTTGCTTCTTAAGATATTTTTCTCTTCATTGGATTTTTGTCCCTCTTTTACCATTGGACCTATTTTTAAGGTGTTGTAACTTCAATATTTTTGTGCCTCCTTTACCAAGTGGTTGACTCTTTTTCATGATTTCCTTGCATCACTGTAATTCCCCACCCCCAATTTTTCCTCTACTTATTATTTTATTTTAAAATTCCTTTTTGAGCTCTTCCAGGAATCCTTTTTAGGTCTGAGAGCAATCCATATTTGAGGCTGTAGATAGAACAATTTTTACTTTGTGGTCTTTTGAGTTTGTGTTTTGATCTTCTCTGTCACCACACCAACTTTCCGTGGTCAGGATATTTTTTGGTCATTTATTCAATTTTTTCCAGTCTATTTTTTGACTTTTAGCTTTATATCAAAGTCAAACCCTAGCCTTGGGGAGGAGGGGGCACTGTCCCAAACATCACATGTTTTATGCAGCTGTTTTCAGGGTTTTTTCTGGGGTTTCAATCTTTCAGTTCCTCCAGGGTGGTATGATCTAAGGAAAGGTGTGTTTACTACTGTCTTAGCCTGTGCTCTTTCGTCTCTGAGTGATCACACTCTTTTCTGCACTGGAACTATGACCAGGATCCCTACTCTTCTGTGGCCCCAAGCTCTGGTATGCATGCTAGTGCTTCTCTTTATCCTGGGACTTTGACCCCGGACTGAGACTAGGATCTGGATATGGACCATGCAACAGAGTTTTGCACCCAGTGCCAGCAAAGGGACCCTTGTAATCTCCATTTGACTAGTTATCCAATCCATTTACTGTCTGTTAGATGAAAGTTCTGGAAGCCATTGCTGTCACAACTAATTCAGTCTCCCCAAGGCCTGTTGCTGGTTTGCTGGGGCACAGCCTGTGCTAGACTGTATTCCATTCTCAACCCAGTGAGACAGACCTTTCCTGTGGACCTTCTAAGTTATCTTGGGCTGGGAAATTGTTTTTACTCTGCCCTTTTGTGGGTTCTGCTGCTGTAGAATTTGTTTTGTGCATTATTTAAAGTTATTCAGAGAGGAATTTGGGAGGGCTCAGGCAAGTACCTCCATTTTCTCTGCCATCTTTGCTCTGCCCATTGCCTTATAGTTTTTAAAAGATGCTTGTGATTTCTGTCTTTCCATATATTCATAATTTTTCTTTGTCCTAGTACGCTATTCATTTTTAGTAAAGGTACAATGAGGTGCTCAGAAATGCACATGTTCTTCACTATTTTCTTTTCTTCATTCAATCAATCAATAAACACTTATTAAAAGCCTAATATGTGCCAGGCACTGCACTGAGCACTGCAGTATACGAGGAGCCCCAAGAAGATCACAGTCTAATGGGGAAGAACACAAATATATGGTAAAAAACTATATACAAGATAATTAGGAAATAATTAACAACAGAGTGAAGTCACTAGAATTAAGAGAATTTGGGAAAGGTTTTCTGTAGAAGATGGGATTTATGCCTTGTTGCTCACTAGAACAACAGGTGTGTCCCTGAACTCTTAGTTCCCACAGAAACAGCAGGCATGTCCATGTGAGGGGAACCTAGCCACTGCCTCTACCTAGCTACTGCCCCCAGACCCATTCCCAAAAATTTGAACAGGTGTGTTCTTGTATCCCATCATCCATCCAGCCCAAGACAGGACCACAATACCTATATATCTTCACCAGATACCTGCATAAATGATGAATCCTACAGGGATTCAGAGCAAGGTGTAATCATTGAGAACTCAAGTTGTGGGTGAAAGCCTCTCAGAGCAGATGCAATGACGTGGGGAGCCAGCTATGTCCTGTTTAGGGTTCTTAGACCTCTGCAAGATAGGGTCCATTGAGAATGGGTCTATGCATGGCAAGGCCAGTTTTAGGATAAAAAGACTTGGCAAGGAAAACCCGCCTTCTAGGCTGATTACCCACATGGGAGATGAAAAATGTTTCAGTCTGGTTATCTATATGTGAGAGAACATAAATGTTTCAATTTGGTTAGCCTTGAAGAAAAATAGTGTGTCATTCCTAGGAACAAGGAGATAAAAAACTTAACCAATGCTTTATTGTATTTTTTTTTGAAGTCTGGATGACTAAGCAATTAACCTGTATAAAATACTGTCAGTAACTCCATTAAAATCAGTCTATGGCCTGACTACACGACTAGCCTAGCCCCATGTCTTTGTCTTTTTGTGTCAATTACTTCATCATATATTCACGCCACTGCGGGCACACAACTTCAGCTATACCTTGAAGCACAAGAAGAACTGAGACTCATAGAAATGGATATTTTAGGCATGGAGCAATGATGTGGGCAGAGGCAGGAATGTACATGCTACCTTCTGGGGAGACTGAGCAGATTGGAGCATTGAGTTTGTTTAGGAAAGCAGTGTAAGGATTCTAAATTTTGGAGGACTCTTAAATGAAAGGATCAGTAGATAAACTTTACTCTGGAAGCTCTGGGAAGACATTAAAAATTTTTCAATCAAGTAGTAGTATATACTCAAAGTGCTTTACGTGTTGCCGTCTCATTTATCTGACACATGTAATATTGACTACCATGGCCCTCAATGACTGAAGGCCAAGTAGATTAGATTTACCTCCGCTCCTAGGGTTCTTTGATATCCACAATGGAGTTTGGGGTGTCTAGGCTCTCTGCAAATGGCTCCATCCCCCACCAGTTATATGTGTGCATGGGGAAGCTGCACTTCAGTTTTATTTAGTCACTAATAGCTTAACTTTTACAAAGGATTATTTACTTTAAAATATACACATTTCTATACACACACATGCACATATTCACAAATATATACATTTATTCCCCACCACAGGAGGCTTAATCCCCCCTTGGGTTTCCTAAGTAGGCTAGTTGGCTACAACATATTGCCTGCAATCCTGGCTCCAAGGTTGCCATGGCTCCCTAAACCAAGAACAAACAAAATAGAAGAAAACAAACTCTCCAGGTGTGTGGTAAAAGAGAGGAGGGGAAAGAAGTGCGTTTCCTTCCCACCAATTTGGTTCATGGTGCCCACACTGTGGGTGAAATGTGATCTTCAACCTCTGGACACTGCAGGAAACAATATGAACCAGAAAAAGTTACAGAAGGAGAATGACCATCTCAGTTGATCCTAGTTTTAGGGGAAAAAAACTTATTTGGGTTATGTAGCCAATCAGAGGATGTTCTATTCAACAATAGTAGGGGAAGAAGAGTGCTTCCATCTTAGGAAATCTGGACATGCCCAGGCAAGCCTCTCTCCATAAGACAGAGTTTATGAATTGATGAATATATTAAATTTTTTGTATGGTAGTCATGAACAATCACTTATTACAAAGCACTCTTTCTAAACATCCCTATCTCTTACTATGCTCAGAAATTTAAACAACAGTACATATAGAGATATGTTTTATAATTGACTGTGGAGGACTCAGATCACACAATGTATTAACAATAATACCCAAACAGATTTATTTTCAACTTCCTGTTATATGATCTGCTCTGACATTTACACTTTTTTCCTTGTTCTTTATGACCTTGACTTTTGAACAGTAAATCCAAACATTTAATCATTATCATATAGACTCATGCTCTTGACATGTAACTAGTAATTAGTCTATTATCTACACCAGAGATGTCACGCTCAGGCCTTTCAGCCCCAAGCTGATGCAGAACTCCCAAGTTTAACAATGTAAATAAAAATATGACATAAGTAATATTTATTTTTGTTTTTTTAAGTCAATATGGACCTGCAGCCATCTATTTCTTTTTGAGTTTAACACCACTAATCCACTTTGTTGAATTAAATCTATCTAAATTTAAAAGGATGGAATCCTTCCTAATTAACCTTACTTTTTAATAAGATTATACTGCAGATTGATATTGACAGTTCATTTTATTTTCTTTATTTAGAGTTTAAGGAAGCACTTAATCACTTAATATAAGTTGTCAAAGCATATGCTATTCTGGAAAGCGAAAATGTGGACCATAATTACAACCTTTTAAAAAATCCAAGATACCAAATTAGAAAAATATACCTAAATGATTATACACACTATTGAGTAGTTATTAATCCTATTCAAGAAAAATAGACAATTAAAATAACTTATTTTGTTTCATGTTATTTGGTATACCTTTATTAATGAAAGAGAGGAAGGTTTCCAATGACAGAATTTATTATCAAGGAAGAAATATTGTAGGAAACAGGAAAGTATCTTAGGCCATAAGGAAAAAAAGGTTATAGTAGTAATAATTTTGGCATTTTAAATGGTAATTATACTATGAATAAAGGGGTAAAGATGTCCCTGATTAGGAGACTTCAAAACTATAGTTGCAATTTTCCTTTTAACAGTTGTTTAAGGTATATCTTAAAAACATAACTTGCCTTTCTTTGTATGTTCTATTACCTCTGAGATCCAACATAATATCCAACAATAGTAGAGCCTGGTCTCAAGTTCATATTATTTCCACTCAAACACCATATGATTCTTAACATCTTCTACAAAGTCCTCATCATGGCATGGAGGTTGCTCAAAGTTATCCAAAGTAATGTCATTGGGATACATGAAGGTCCAATGATAGATAGATGATAGATACTAAAGATGGTACAGGCATCCTTATAGATAATTGTTTGCTGCCTTGTTTTTACAGTTTCGTTAGGCATTTCTCCTAGGTATTTGGAAAGCTAATTGTGAAGACATTAAACATCTATTATTTCAATAGGCTATGATAATATAATGCCTCAGATAGACTGACTATAGAAGAAGAAATATGGTAGTTTAAGGGCTTCAGAAACTAATTTTCCATAGTGATGAAGACTGGTGAATGAGTTTTGTAAAGCTGTTAGTGGGTGTGTGAGGGGGTAGGAGGGAGGTTGGGGGAGATTATCTCCCCTGCTTTTCAGCTGGTTGCTTCAATGACAGAAAGTAAAGGATAGATTGTAGAGATAATCGGATAATAATATGTTAACCAAATGTAAAGGTTTTCTAGGCCTTTCATCTCTTTGTGAAGTGTGAAGGCGTTCTTTGATTGAAATGGAAGGGCATCTGGACATGGTCTCGACTAAGGTTGGCTATACCCCTGTTTCATTTGTTGTTTATCTTTTGTTCAAAAAGAGGACCAATGACATCAGAAGGGTGATGATCTGACTTGCAAATGAATTGGATTTAAGTGAGGCAGAGCTGTTCAAAGTTATCACCCTCACTCTCTTCCAGTCATTGCAATCTGATGGAGTCCTAATAGAGCTGTCCCCAGCCCCAATATTCTAACTTCATTATAGGTCCACTGTATCTACCTAGTCCCCCCCCCCCCACCATGTCCTAACTTATGCCTCATTGCTCACTAGAACAACAGGTGTGTCCCTGAACTCTTAGTTCCCACAGAAACAGCAGGCATGTCCATGTGATGGGAACCTAGCCACTGCCTCTACCTAGCTACTGCCCCCAGAGCCATTCCCAAAAATTTGAACAGGTGTGTTTTGTATCCCATTACAATCACATCATCCATCCAGCCCAAGACAGGACCACAATACCTATCTATCTTGACCAGATAGGACCACAATAGCTAGCTAATTGGAGGGCAGCATGACCAGAATGTTTAACCACTGAACCATAGATAGGACCCTTCCTCCATTACCTAATCTCTTAACAAACTCTTCCTGCCTTTTTAATATTAATTATATTTCTATATTCTATGTAAATTTTGATTATGTAATCAGTATCTTTACCCTATAAAAATCCATCTTGCTTTCTCAGAAGTTGCTGGCTCCTCTTGTAACTTAGCCTGCTTCATGAGAGGCACCCATCTCAATAAATGCCTATACTTTGATTAGAGATGGTCCGACTCTGAATTCTTTGATGGCTCCACCACAACACATTGTGAAACTGTGCCAGTTTTTGGCCCTAGGTGGGCAGAGACTAAACCTTAACAAGTCTAGTGGCAAGACATAAGTCAAGATGACTGGTGATGCTCTCCCTGCTAATGTCTCCCCCCACATATTCCTGTATGTCTTTAGAAAACAACCTGCTAGATAGACTAGTAGCTTGAGAGTTTGATTCATTTGAGGTAAGAAAGAGTTTCCATACAGACACCAACACAAAGATACAATAAGTCGTTTCAGTCAGCTACTTGCAATAGAGAAGAACTGCCTGGATTCAAGAGAGAAATACACTTGGTAATTGAGACTTGAGCATTGGACAGGAACAGACTCAGGAATGTCAAATGAGTGGCTTGCCTATTAAAGATGATACCCAGGGAAAGAAGCACAAGGACTCCATGAGTAGTTAATTATATATACTGGATAACTGCTAAATCTTCCCTTTCCATCTGCAGTTCTGCTTGGTTTAAACTCCAATGAACTTGATGCCCCTCCCAGGATAAGCTGGTCACCTGAAATCTCATCATCATGCCAATGACTCAGCTTTGGATACTCAACACTTTCCCAATTCCCCCAGCCTCTTTTTCTCGCTTATTGAAGGGCTGAAGGGTAGAGTACTAAACTCCTCTCAAAACTTTCCTTTATAGAGATTTAGATCTGAACTCTCCAGCTAATTCTCCATTTTCTATCTGCAGTTCTTCTTGGTCTGAACTCCAAGGAACATGATACCACAGTGGATACCCCTGTTTCCCTCCTGAACCTCCCTTTCCAGTTTTCTTTTATGTGTTGTCTTCCTCCTTAAGAGTGTAAGTTCCTTGAGGGCAGAGACCATCTTTCTTTTTCTTATTTGTAGAGTGCCTGGCATATAGTAGGCACTTAATAAATATTGTATTGTACTATATTGTATTGTACTTTTAAAATGTTAAGTAGTCATTGCATTAATTTAGCTTTTATTTCTGGGTCACATCATATTGCTTTGGATAAATTTAACCCTTTTCCATAGCATTTAAAATTGGTCTAGACAGGCTTTTGTGAAAGTTTTCTAGTCTACCTGAACCATTTATGATAATTAGCCTCAAGTTGATTTAACAAGAAGGAGATATTTTCTTAGAATAAAAATATTTCTATTATAAACTGGACTAGCACTTCTTAAACTGTGGGTGGTGACCCCATATGGGATCGTAACCCACAGTTTAAGAAGTTTTGAAGGGGTCACAAATGGAAAAAGTTTGAGATGTCATCTAGACAACTCTCACTAAATACATCTTAAAATACAAAAAAGAAACAAAGATTTATACAATCATAAATTTCTATCATAGTTTATTAAAATTATGTGTTAACTTTGATTTGATAATAAATTTACATTTGTTTATGCCTCTAAATTTGTTTTATATTTTCTAGATGTGGTTGATTTTATTGTTATGGCTGCTTACATAGTTAATAGTCATCATTTTCCACATGGTTGATTTGCTGGATTTCATGATCTCCAGAAACTCATCATTATGCAGGATGAAATCAGCTCTGAAACTCATACCTCCTCAGTACCCCTGACCTTAAGGTTCATTGCTTCATGTAAGTTTTTTTTTTCATATTTCTTCATAGTTGACACTTCTTATCATGTAATAATATTGCTTTGGTTCTTGGTTCTGCCTCCCCCCCTCCCCTGCCCCAGTCCATTTGAAATTGTCAAAGAAAGCAAAAAGCAGATAATAGAAGTAATAAGGTGTCAATGTGTTAGCAAAGTATTAACACCAGTTGATCATTTTGTGAAGTATGGGGGAGAGGGAGGTGGAGAATAAATATTCATATAGTGCCAACTCTTGCCACGCACTTCTCTAAGTGTTTTATTTTACAAATAATGTCTCATTTGATCTTCACAACCACTGTTCAAGATAAATGCTATCATTTTTCCCATTTATTATCCCCATTTATTTTACAGTTAAGGAAACCAAGGAAAATAGAGGTTAAGTGACTTAACCAAGGTCCCATGGGTAGTGTCTTAGGCTGTATTTAAACTCTTGTCTTCCTGATTCCAGACTTCGCACTCTATTCCTTGTGCCACCACCTGCCTCTGTGTGAACACCTTTCCTGAGTCATCTGGTAGAGTAGTGACCAGAGCAAGGCCATTGGTTCTGGAAGTCTTGAGGAAGTCAAATTGGCGATCCATTGCAGCAGTCCAGAAGAGAGGCGCTATGTGTCCCACAGGCACCTCAAATTCAATATGCCCCAAACAGAGTTTATTGTCTTCTCCCCTCCCCAATTTCTCCCTTTTTTCTAACTTCCTTATTGCCATAAAAAGTACTACAATCTTTCCTGCCCAACCTCGGTGGCATCCTTGACTCTTCAGCCTCACAACCTCCAATCTATTGCCAAGTCTCATGCCAAACTGCCATGTGAATAGAAAGAATATGGGAGGGATGTGGTGAAAGTAGAAATAATAAGATTTACTAAAGTGGGGAGAAATTTGTGAAAAGGAGACCACATTATTTCATACATGCAACAAGCCTTTTCTTGATCTCCACGGCTTAGGTCTCTCCCGACTCTTGCAAATCCTATATTCAACTAACAAATTAATCTTCTTCAAGCATAGGTCTGACCATGTAATGCCCTTACCCACCACCACTCCCTGCCCCCCGAAAAAACTCCCAACAATTCTAATTGTTCCCTATTATATCAGGATCAAATATAAAATTCTATGTTGGACTTTTAAAGCCCTTCACAAACTAGGACCTTTCTACCTGCCCAGTTATTTTATACTTTACTACCCTCCCCACATGCTGTGACACAGAAATACTTCTTTTCCTCTTATATGACACTTCATTTTCTGACTTGGTGACTTGTTACTGGCTGGAATTCTCTCCTTCCTCCCTTCTCCTTCCTGACTTTCTTCCAGACTCAGTTCAAATCCCTCCTTTTGCAGGAGGCTTTTCCTAGTCTTCTTGATACTGCCTTAGTGCCTTACCTCTGAAATTACTTCAAATTTACTCTGTATTTGTGTTAGATATACACAATTGTTTACATATTTTCTCTACTCTTCAATTGTGAAGGCAGGGACCTTGTTTTTGCCTTTATTTGTATCATCAGTGATTAGCACAGTGCCTGGCTCATATCTAATATTTAATAAATACATGTTCACTTACTGATTAAGTAAAAAGTAAAGGCAGTGGAATGATAAGGGGGCATGAGAAGCCTAGAAAGAGGTTATCAGATCATCAATGTTTCACAAGTTCCAGTGCTGGTAAGTATATCATAAGGCTGCCTACTTCTGGTGAGATAACTACAATGTACAAAACAAAATAATTTGCTAGATCATAGTCAGAATGTTCTAACTTCACCTTATATTACCTGGGCCATTCAAGCTCTGCTGATATGGCTCTGTTGACTGTATATAATTGGTGGACATGGTCATAGTCACAGCATTGGCAAGGTTGATTAGATCTGTGAATCTAATGGATCTGTGCTTTTGGTATTCTTATTCCATCACTGATAAATATCTCTGTAGAATTCCTGAGAATTAGATTCTAGAATACCTTCAGGTATTTCTGATCAGTCCTGAAATTTACTAATGGAGAAGGGGTCATCTAAACTCTAATAGTGCTTCCTAATCCATACTGTGCTGCACATTGGGGAAAAATGCCTAAATTCATTACCATGGATCGCTCAGTCCTCTGTAGCTCCATCAACATAGGATTCAGTTCTTTAGGGGTAAAGATGAAAAAAGAGAGGAAGTTGTGGAGTGCAAGAAGGGAGCACACAGGAATAAAAAGGAAAATGTTGAGCCAGTCTTTTAGGCTGGTGAGCAAGGATGAGAGAGAGGACTATCTACAGGAGAAAATGGGCAGGGTAATCAAAGGTACATTCAGATAAGTTTGTCTTCACAAGGAGAAGGGCCAAATCTTCATGTGAAACGGGAGTGAAGGAGGACATAATGGGGAAAGACATCAGAGTAATTCAAGATGAGTAGTACATGTGATGGAATAATTCAAGATGAGTAGTAGGGGAGGAAGGAGCTCTCAGTAAATAACCTCTTTTTTGCACAAAATATGACTCAAGGTCTTCAGCTGAGGGGGTAGAGCAGGGGTTTTTATGGAAGGCTTACTGAGGGTCAAGACATCTAGAATAGCTGCTGTGGTGAATACAATAGTGAATCAATTAAAGAGGCATAAAAGGATACCTTTGCTCCAATGAGAGTTCAGTTGAGATTGTGTTACACAAATTTTAGCAGACCCAGTCAACATACTTTTGTGGTTTTGGTTCAACTGTTTAGTAGCATGCGAGGAGCAAAATCTGTGGATGTTAGGAGTAATCAAAGTTTGGAATTTAGAAAGACACGCTTGGCAATAGCATGAAAGAGCAAAAAGAGGAGTATAAAGTACGGTGTAGAAGTGGTTCCCCGAGGGGATGATATTTTTATTGCTCCCTGGGAAAGGTTATAGAATAGAGGGAACTCTGAATAAATCCGCAGCTAGTATGTTAGCATAGGGCCTTTTTAAGCCAAAGAATTTTCCCCCTATATCATCTGGGATTCTTTCCTCAATTACCCTTTTGTGTGAACTTCTATTTGTTGTTTGGCTATTTCACAATGAAAGTGAACCCTTTCTAGTCTGTGTCTATCTGTGGATAGGCAGGAAACCTATGGATTCTGGATTGTGTTTATCTGTGAATAGTAGGAAAGAATGGGTCAGTTTTCAAGGGGTATCAACCCTTAATGAAAGCAGGTTCCAAACTAAGCTAATTAGGCTAATCAATCAATCCACAAGCATTTTATTAAACTTTATGTGTCACTCTATGTCCTAAGGATACAAAGAAAAAACAAAATAGTCCTTCTATGAAAGTGTGTCTTTAGAGTTGGCTCATCTCTGTTATATAACAGGTGCACACAAAGAAAGTTATTATACTTCTTTTTCTTACTGGGCATAATAGTGGTGGATTACTGTGATACTCTTGCCTACTTTGGTTCTAGCTTACTCCTTTAGAGCTCTTCATAGAAAAGAGAATCATAATCAAGGATCAATAAACTCATTTAAAATATTTCTATAATATTTCAATGTCATTGATTTCCTTTGTTGTTCTATGTATTTCATTTCATTTATTTTAAAATATTATTCTGAGAAGGGGTCTATAAGCCTTCATCTGCCTGCCAAAAGGAGTTTTAGAAAAGGTTAAGAACGCTCAACCAAAGAATCCCAACACTACTCTGGCCAAGAGAAACACAAGATAGAGGTAGCTATTGACTTTCATGAGTTATGATCATAAAATAAATACAGCAGCAGCAAGATCTAACTGATCACACAGCTAGTAGGCTGTAACCAAGGGCCTTGAGCACCCCTGAAGCTCCATAAGAGAGACATAACATCTTTCTGATTTATTGCAATCTAGTTATAAATAACTGAATGTAGTTCAGAAGACCATTGGACAATTTCCCCTGCACTGTATGTATATTTTAGCATGATCTAAATCAAAGACTTCAGGAGAAGATCATAAATCAGTTTATGATCAGAAACTTTAAGTTGGGCTTAATTAAACAGTATTATCTTTCAGTGATCAAATCATGAGTTCATTAAACAAGAAATAACATTTTATCTGTGCCCTATTCTAAGTCTGAACTCTTCTTATAATAAACCAAAAAAAAAAGACTAGTTTACTGACTTGCTCAAATTTCCAGGAACTTCAGAACATATGTTATTCACAAGTGACAGGAATTATATCAGGAACCTGATAATTCTTAATAGAAGTTACTTGGATAATACCTTATGCTTATTGAAAATTTATGTTGTATTATTAACTTTTATCATATTTGTTTCCTGCAAGTAATATATACTTCATTTTTATAAATACATCTAGTAAAGATTAAAAACTATACAGAAGGGGATTAATTCTTATTATTAGTCTCCTAGATACTATGGGTCATACAATACAATTCAACCCAAAAAAGAGATCAAGGATTAAGAGAAAACATAGTGTTTGTTTGCTTTGCATCTGGAAACAAGAACATTTTGCCTTTTCCTTCTTACAAGGAACAAAAGAAAGGTGTTTTAAAATGATGGCAATGTTTTACAAAGAATGTATTATTTTAATAGAGAGAACCATTGATCATGGATTTGTGTTACAGTTGGCTCACTACACTTTTAAAATTGGCATGCATTGGAGCACTTAAAATTTATATCTTCATTTGCTCCATTCATTTAGTAGGTCAAATCATCATTACATTTCAGTGATATGGTTGATTTTAATTTATTTAACATTTTAATCTTTCATTACTTTTTCATGTAAGAGGATTTAAAGTATATTCAGGATTTGTATAAATCTTTGTGCAATAAATTTATTCTTTTAACAGTTTTATTCTTTAATCAGAAATTCATTTAAATGGACTCCACTATATATTACATTCACTTTCCATGCAGCTTTAGGTCAGGCTATAATTGATGCAAAAGCAATGAGGTATTAAAAGAGATAGGAAATATCTGAAATTGGAAAGAATTCAAAAAGTGTGCTATTGTGAGGTCATTACACTCCTCAGATAAGGTAGGAAAGGTAAAATAATAAAACATTTTGAACTAAATCCTTAAATGTTCAATTCTTGACAAAATCAGAAATATCTGCCCACATCTAAGTCTTTAAAACAAAATTAATTGTGCTAGTGCCTCAGCATAAACCCCGCCATGGCTCTATGGAGATACATTCCTTCCCCTGTCTATACATATGACTTAGTGGCAGAGACTTCTAACTCCTCCAAATTCATTAAATGACATCCAAATTATAAACATTAAAATGATAAAGACAGCAGTTAATAGAAAAAAGACACAGTACATCATGTCATATTTTCATGGAGCAGACAAAAATCCACAGGAGTACATGATAGTGGGTGATAGAAAACAGTAAGAAGAGCTTCCTTGCTCTGTGAAAAGAGGCAAAGATACTTTTTTTCTTTTGTGTACATTCTGAAGTACCATATGATCTTGAGAAAATTCTCTTTCTGTGAAAAGGAACTGATGCTTTTTCAATCTCTGTCACACAAGAGAGCTGGGGAACTCCAAAAATATTTCTAAGGTGTTTCTAGATTTGTGAGAAAAAGGGTTTTGTTTAGTTTACTTTAGAGAAACACAAAGTAAAAAATGTGTAGGCTAATAATGTCTACTCTAAGAAGTCTGAATAAAATAATATGACAATTTTACAATACTACTTCTATTATTTAACATTTACAGAGAATCAGAGGCAAAGAAATGAAGATTTTTTTCCAATACCACAAAAAGAGGCAATGTCTGAATTAAGAAGTGATTTTGTGTGCTATTCTGTTCATATAATCTTATGTAATCCTTTCCCTTTACTACATATGATCAGGGATAAAATTGATTCATAAATTTAGAGTCATGCCTATGTTAAGTGTAGACAAGATAAGGGAGCCAAGGCAATTAACCCACCCTACCTAAAATAGGGAAATTTGTCAAGTGAAGACATATCTCAATTGTTCACTGGATATGAACAGGGCCAGGACACCTCCATGGTCTGCTCCCTGGTCCTTTGACAAAAGGAGGATCTTTTGAGTGTCAAACGATCAGAAAGACTTTGGACATCCCATCTTCACATCAATTTCCTGATAAAATCCTTGGAAGAGAAATGTCTGGTGACAGAATGTACTTTGGAAGTGAAGGACAGACTAGATGACATAAGGAAAGAATTTTCAAGCCTCTACACAATGCCTAGCCAGAACACTACATCACTTTACAGGGAAACTTGAGGATCCCAGCAAAAAGACTTCCAGGAACTGTGAGTTCCACCCTTTGCCACAAATACTGTAAGATTGAGCCCATTTTCAAAATAGAGTAGAGCACACACACACAGGGTTTGTTGTAGAAATGTGTTTATTTTAACAAGGATGCAAAGAAAAACAGGAAGAGGAGAAAGGAAATAGGAGAGGGGGGAAATTCAGGGAGGAATTAATTATAAGCAAAATAAACCTTAAGCTTAAAGAGGAGATAATGAAGAAAATGTTAAAAAGGAAAAATATTTCTTACACATGTGCCTCACTACTATTATGGTCTAAGTATAAGCTTACTCCTCCCATGGATGCTATGTGTATTTGTGGGAAGGAGTAAACCAGGTTCTTAGGAGGATGTTTTGTGTTAATTGCATTTAGCATGTTATCTGAAAATAGTAATAGCTGCCATCTGGGGAACCAACTTGGCGATTTGAGTGGAATTGCTGCTATTTCTTCTTGTTCTTGTTCCTCTTCATTTATTTGTTTGTTTGTTTATTTTCAAAAAGCTGGGACAATTTACTTTTGTTTTGGGCAGTTTTAATTTTTGATTTCTTGAAATATAGCTCTGAAAAGATAGTCTTTAAAAGAACTCATTGTCTTTTTAATTTTTAAAATATTTTTATTTAAACTTTTGAGTTCCAAATTCTATCCTCCCTCCCTTCTTCCTCCCTGAGAGAGTAAGCAATCAGATATAGGTTATACATGTGCAATTACGTGCACATTATACATGTGCATTTTCATATTAGTAATTTTGTACAAGAAGCCTCTAAAGAAAAAAAAATTGAAAAAAAGTGAAAAATAGCATGCTTCAGTCTGTATTCAAACAATATTGGTTCATTGTCTACAGGTGTATATTATGCTTTATCATTAGTCCTTTGGGATTGTCTTAGATCATTGTATCACTGTGAAAAGCTAAGTCATTCGCAATTCTTCATTGAACAATATTGCTGTTTCTGTGTGCAACATTCTCTTGGTTCCATTCGCTTCACTATGCATCAGTTCATGTATGTCTTTCCAAGTTTTTCTGAAATCATCCTGGTGGTCATTTCTTATAGCACAATAATATTCATTGCAATCATACACGACAGCTTATTTAGCCATTCCTCAATTGATAGGCATCCCTTTGATTTCCAATTCTTAGCTAAAAATCCAACCATATGTTTGTTTACAAGAAAATACACTTGAAATACAAAGATTCAAATAGTTAATATGTTAGAGGAAGATCTCTATCATGTACCAGCTAAACTAAAAAACATCAGGGATTCCGCTCAGCTTTAACTGCCATCTCCATATTTGAGATACAGTATAGAAAAAAACTGACAATGCATTTTAAAATAGATTTTTTTATATCTGTTGTTTTGGCATTGCCTAGATTTCCCCTTTTATTTCTCCCCTCACTCCTCTGAGAGGTTTATCTCTTGTAACAAAGAATTTGAAAAGAAGAAAGAAAAGGGTATGAAGGGTAACAAAGAATTTGAAAAGAAAGAAAAAGGGTATGAAGAAAAAAAAATCAGCAAATTCAATCAAAGCACCAAAAAAAAATCTAGTATTATACACAATATTTAACACCCATGCATCTAGACATCTCAAGGAGTTCAGAAATGTATTTTTTCTTGTCTCTTATCTGGGGGCAAAGCTTGGTATTTGTAGGCAGCTCTGTGGCACTGTAGATATAGTGCTTGGATGGGAGTCTGGAAGACCTGAGTTCAAATCTAGCCTCAGACTCTTTCTGTGGGATCTTAGGCATGATACTAAACCTTTCTTTACCTTAGTTTCCTTATCTGTAAAATGGGGATAATAGTAGCACCATCCCTCCAGGGATGTTACTAAGACCTGAATGGGATAATAATTGTAAAGTGCTTGAATAGTTCCTGGTACATAGTAAGTGCTATTTATCATTATTATTAATTTCAGAACATTCACTTTTGATTATTTTGTGATTATTTTTCTTGTTGGGGTTATTGTGTGTATTCTCCTCCTAAGCCCTTTTCACCTTACCTCTGCTTACTTCATTTTGCTACAGTTCAGTTCATGCAAGTCTTTCTATGCTTCTCTGTATTCATTATCTTCATCATTTCTCATAACACAGTCATATTTCATTACAGTCATGTGCTATATTTGTTCAGCCATTCCCACATCTGAAAATAAGGGTTTCAGTTCTTTGCTACCAGAAAAAAGTATTGCTATAAGTATTTTCAATGTACATGGATCCTTTCTTTTTAGTCAATGACCTCCTTGGGGTATATACCAAACAGTGGAATCTCTGGGTTAAAGGGTATAGACATTTTTGTCACTGTTTTTGTAATCCAAAATTGCTTTCCAGAATAATTGTCCCAATACACAGCTTCACCAAAAATATATATTATTGTGCTCCCTTTTTCATAATCCTTTCAACATTAACTATTCCCATCTTTTGTCATCTTTGCCAATTTGCTAGGTATAAAGTGCAACTTCAGGGTTGTTTTGATTTGCATTTCTCCTATTAATGATTTGAAGCACTCTTTCCTGTGATTGTTAATACTTTGCAATCCTTTTTCTGAGAACTGTTTGTTCATGTCTATTTGAACAATTTTTTGGCTGGGGAATGACTTTTGGTCCTATGTTTCTATTAGCTGTTTGTATATCTTAGGTAGTATACCCTTATCAGAAATATTTGATACAAAATTTTTTTCCTGACCACTTCCATTCTTATACTAGATTAATCAATTTTGTTGCGGCTTAAACTTTCCAATGTCATGTAATCAAAATTGTCTATTTTATCTTTCATAATTATCTCTATTCCTATTGGCTTAACAATTTATTTTCTATCTATCATAGTGAAAACTATATCATCTTGTCTTTTCATTTTTTTAATACTATGATCCTCAACTTAAAGGTGACACATTTTACTGTGACATATCATTTAAGATGTTTGTCTAAGCCTAATTTCTGCCAGATTGCTTTCTGACTTCCTTAGAAGTACTAATAATACATCTTTGCTTCTGCTGCCCTGTCTGGTTTCAACTTCCAGAACAAGAAGCTCCCAGAATAAGTTCATCACTTCTAATCTCATCACCAGGCTGCTAGCTGAAGCCTCGACACTATTTGCCTCAGCCTCCTCTTTCCCCTTTGATTGGAGAGCTAGAGCATGTAGTACCAATCTCCTCCCAAAGCATTCCGTTAAAGAAGGACAGAAATTGAATTTTCAGCTCACTCCACTTTGCATCAGATGCTGTACTAGGTTTCAGCTCCACAGAACGAGATACCTCCTGGAATCCCTCCCTCTTCTCCAGATCCCCCCTCCTCCTTCCTGCATCCTTTTGTATGTTGTCTACCCCCATCAGATTGTAAGGTCCTTGAGGGCAGAGGCTGTCTTTATTTTTCTTATTTGTAGCCCCAGTGCTTCACACAGTGCCTTGGCATGTAGTAAGTAATTAACGAATGTTTATTGAATCGAATTAAATTTATATTTATATTGATAATTCACACAAATGAGAGTAGAGAAGGTTGTTAATTCACAGATGGCATACTATATATATACATATATACACATACATACACATAGGCAGATATATGCATGTGTGTATGTGTATACCTTTGGTATTCTTTCTATCATATTCTGTAGCAGAATCAGAAGGTGAGAAGATATCTTCCCTTACAGTACACCTGTGCTAAGATTATATAATAGTACAATGGCCAAGGGCAAATTTTGCCATGGAGGCCTTAGCATGGGTGTAAGTGAGGCAATAAATAGATGGATCCTGAAATGTGGGAGAAAGATAGCATCTTTGCGTATCAAACAGAAAGTAGTAGCAGCAACATCTCCTGGGATTTCTATCATGTAGACTGAATTAATTTTCCCCTAAAAGACATGGAAATTGTTCCTGAGACTTGATTGGTCTAAAGGATTAGGACTCAAATCATTGGTGAAACTTCCCGGTCATCTAGGTTATAAAAATCCATCCCTAAAGGATAGATTGTATCACCTCAGACTTAACAAACATATCACTGCTGTCCCAGTTAATGTATACTCTTCCAACCAGATGTGTTTCTATATGAAGATGAGAGGTTCTCTGAATACATCTGAACAAGTGTTGTATTCTTGCTGTATATTCTTCCTCTGTTATGGTTACATATACTTCCATTTTGTTAAATGCTAGTTAATTGGCAAGTATCTCATTTTGTTCAAATCCCCAGTTTGAACAACCAGACTGGCCTGCATCAGGTCTGATCCAGAACATTTGTTATTGGTTGTCAGGGTTAGATGGTAATGACCTCACGGATGACCTTGCGTTTGAGGTTGGGGAAGGGCATTTCAGAGGATGCAGAGACACAGGTGATAGGATGGCCGTATACTATAGTCTGGCACCCTGTGGTCACTGTACTTCTGGTTGCATATAACAGTAAATTCTCTTACAGGGAGAGAGGGGGACACTCCACTGAACTGAAGGGATTAGCTCAATGGGGTGCTTAGGTAGTTTGACATGGAACATTATCTCAAGGGGAAAAAAATTCCAGGCTATTTTTAACCATCTTATAAAAGCTAGATTATAGAATAAGAAAATGGAAAGTAAACTGTTTATACACATTCAGTTACTAGAGATAAACTTCCTGGTTTCAAGTTTTCATGGTCTTGAAGGCAGACTTATTAATGGGCTGAGCAATTTCACAAGTGAGAGAGATGATGCTATTGGGGGTGGAGACTGACAGACCAAGGTCAGGAACTATGTGCTCCCCATGTAGAGGTTTTGGTGGGAAAAGTGTTGCATCTCACTAAGATCAAGACTGTAAGAGAAGAAAATAGGAGTGTGAAGATAAGGACTTGGAACTCACCCTGACTGTTAAAGAGCTTTGGACTGGCACTATTAACCCCCCACCCCAGAAGATGAATTAATTCACTGTGGGGAGGCAGAGAAGGGAGTGAACTTTCACCAGTAAGAAACTTGGGAGGCTGCAGAAGTCTAAATAAAAGCATGATGAAAAACTAGCACAGTGGTTGCTGAGAGTGTGGTCCAGTTGGGCAAATGCAATTTTCTCCCAACTCCAGAGCTCCACTAAGCCATACGGATCTTTAGAAATATTGCTTTTTACAAAGTCAGTTAAATAACTTGGAAGTCCTTAGTGCATATCATCTTTAGTCCCTTCTAGAGTGTCTTCTTACTTGGTGTATCAAACAGAAAGTAGTAGCAGCAGCATCTCCTGGGATTTCTATCATGTAGACTGAATTAACTTTCCTGTAAAAGACATGGATGTTGTTCATGAGACCTGATTGATCTAAGGGACTAAGACTCAAATCATTGATGAAGCTTCTTGGTCACCTAGGTCATAAAAATCCATCTTCCATATTTGGAGAGTTCTGCCCCACTGGCCACATAAAGATGATTTTCCTTTAGCCAGTGGTTCCCAATCTGTATTGTTTAAGGGGTTCTCTCTCCTCTCTCTCTCTCTCTCTCTCTCTCTCTCTCTCTCTCTCTCTCTCCCCCTTTCTCTCTCTCTCTCTCTCTCTGTATATATGTATATATATATATATATACATTCATATACATATATGTATATACAGATATGACATATATGTACACAAAATGCACATACATGATAATCTTGATAGGGTGATAAATATGGATTGAATGGAACTCAGAGGAGGAGAGGTTACTGAAAAATGGATGCAGAGGGAGTATCTTGTAGTGATAATGGGCAACAAGGAGTATTCTAACTTCCCTACCATGAGTAGCGAGTCTGAGGATAAGAGTCAAAGTGCAAACAGTGTTTCCAAACCACCAAATGGTGGTCAGAAAAACCTTGTTATTCGGAGAGAGCTAGGTCTCATTGAATGAAAGATGAAAGGAGTGAGAGATGAAAAGTTTTAAGATCAAAGAAAGCTTTTAACTATGGAGAAAGACATTCCAGAGAGCACAGTTGAAGAGGTGGGTAGGTGTTGAGGTTTGAGTTAGGTGTTGGGAGAGTAGTGGTTTGGGTTGAGGGGAGTTAAAGCTATTTCAGTCCCAGAGTTATAGATCACTACATTAGCTCCCTCTATAGTAAACTTGTGCGACACTTATAAAGGTAAATGGCACCTGGTTGCATACAGTGCACCCTAGGGAGCTAAGGTTGTTATGCCAACCTCTGAGGCCATTCCTGATCTCATCAATATGGCGGACCATGTAGGCCAGGTGCCATGTGAGTGGTATGGAGCTGTCAACATCTGAAGTCAAGAAGTGGGCTGAAAGACTGGGCAAAACAACCACCACCACCACCACCACCACAACAACAACAACAACCATCTCTACCATACTGAACTCTTATGGTTGTAGTACTGAAGACACAACCACAGAAAACAATGACTCTAAAACATCTATGAGCATTGACTCAGAGAAAGTGCAGTTTGAGCACAAACTAGAGATGAAGAGATGGAGCAGGAGTTAAAAATTGTTTAAAATGTTTTTATAAGAGGAAAAAGAGTCCTCGAAGAAAAAAATTGGAAAATAAATGAGAGCTATGGAAGAAAGAATTGGTTTGGCAAAAGAACTACGAAACCTTGCCCAAGCATCAAACTCCCTGAAAATCTGAATCAATGAACCAAATTAAAGTCAAGGCACAAGATAGATGTACAAAATATTATAAATATCATTATATATGTATATGTATACATATATATGTATATTGTGTGTATATATATGTGTGTGTGTGTATATATGCATACATATATACACAGAGTCAAAAACTGAAAAAAAAACAGGAGAAAGTATAAGGTATCTCAGAAAAAATAACTGTGGAAAACAGATAGAGGAGAAAAACCTTAAGAATAATTTGACTATCTGAATGCCATGACCAATAAGAGAACCAATACAATATATTTCAAAAAATCTTGAAAGAAAACTGCCCCAATCTCTTACAACCAGAGGGCAAAGTAGAAATAGAAAGAATCTACATGTCACTTCCTGAAAGAAATCTCAAAATAAAAACTCCCAGGAACACCAGAACGAAAGTATAGAGCTTCTACATCAAAGAAAAAAATTTATAAGCAACCAGAAAGAAAGAATTCAATTTGAGGAGCCACAGTCCGGATCACACATGACTTAGAAGACACCACCATAATGAAGTGAGGAACTTGGAATATGGTATTCTAGAAGGCAAAGGTTATGGGCTTGCAATCAAGAATAATTTACTCTGTAGAGTTGAGTATAATGCTGCAGAGAAAAAAAATGGATCTTCACAGAAATAGAACACTGTCAAGCATTCCAGACAACAAACAAACAAATAAATAAACCAAAAACAGACCTGTGGAGAAACTTTGAAGTACAAATAAAGGAGTGATGGTCATAAAAAGGTAAATATGAATGAACAACGATAAAGAACTAAACAAGAATAAACTTCTTGAGTTTAAATATATGTGAGTCCTATCATTATTGGGGTTCATAGAGGGAGTCCAATTAAACAGGGCCTGAGAGTGGTTTTGTTATTTCTTGATGATCCTTAAGAAATGAATGGAAAGAGAGGGGAAGGAAGGGAAAGTTAGAGAAATTTATTTTGCATAATAAGGGTGCATATGTATATAATTATAGAAACAAGGAAGAGGGAAAAGTGTTCCTGCTGATACTTGAACCTCACTCTCATTTGAACTGGTCAAAAGAAGAACACACTGAGTTGAGTACAGAAATAAATTTCACTCAAAATGGAAATAGGAGGAAAAGGGAAGAAGGGGAAGGGGAAAAAAGAGGGAGGATAGATTAAGAGAGGGATTAGTCCCAAGCAAAATGAATTTTAAGGATGTGCAAAATTATTTATAGTTCTTTGTAAAGCAGCAAAGAATGAGAATCTGAGGAAGTGCCCATAAATCGGGTAACAAATGAAGAAGTCATTGTATATAAATGTAACTACTCTAGTATCTTTACCAAGAAAACCCCAAATGGGGTCACAAAAAGTTGGGTATGACTAACACTACTAAACAACAAATGTGCCAGGCACTGTGCTAAGTACCCAGGATATGAAGAAAAGTAAAAGATACTTTCTGTACTCAAGGAGCCCAAAATCTAATGGGAGAAATAATATGCAAATAATAATAAATAAACAAGATATATGCAGGATATATTGGAAATAATCAGCAGAAAGAAAGCCCTGGAATTAAGAGGGCTCTGTAAAGAATTCCTATAGAAGGTACCATTTCCGCTGGTACTTGAAGAAGCCAGAAAAGCAAGGAGGGAGGAAAAAGGAGAGAGAATTCCAGGAATGACAAGCCAGTGAAAAAGCCTGGAGTTCAGAGACAGAGTGTCTTATATGAAGAACAGCAAGGAGGCCATTGCTACTGGATCATGGTGTACATAGTAGGAGCATATAAAGTTTAAGAAGTTTGGAGAGGTAGGTGGAGGCCAAATTATAAAGGGGTTTGAATGACAAACAATATTTTATCCTGTAATTCAGTAGTGTCAAACTCAAATAGAAATAAGGCCAATAAATTATGCATAAGGATAGAGGCAGGCCACATATTGACTTAGAAAACCACATATTTACATAATCTATGTTCTATTGCATTTTTGTTTACTTTGTTAAATATTTCCCAATTACATTTTAATCTTATTTGGGCTGCACTTGGGAGTATTACCAGCCACAATGTTTTGTGCTGGCCACATGACACCTCAGCTATGATAGGGAGTCATTGTGGTTTTTTAAAATTGGAGGGTGACATGGTTGGACCTGTACTTTAGGAAGATCATTTTGGCAGCTGAGGGGAGGATGGACTGGAGTGGGGAAAAGATATGTGATAGACAGACCAACCAACAGGCTATTGCAGTAGTTTAGTTTTGAATTGTTGAGGACCTGAAAAAGGATAGTGACTGTGTTAGAGAGAAGGGGACATGTATGAGAAAAGCCATGAAACCAAAATCAACAGGCCTTGGCAACAGAGTGGATATGTGGGGGGTAGTGAGAGTGAAGAGTTGAAGATGTCAGCCAGGTGAAGCCCACCCCTCAAAATGTGAGGAGTTCGAGCTGGGTTAAAAGCAGAAAAGTTTTATTAGGAGGAAAATCAGACACTAGTGCTGAGGACCCCAGTACAAGGTACAAAGGTGCCCACAGCCCAGGAGAGGCAGGGAAGATTTATGCTTGAAAACCACAAAGGGGAGGTTCAGAGAGGGGTTTGGAGAAAGAATGGACAATTTTCCCCAGGAATAGGTGGGTATAGAAACAGGATATTTTTCAGGAACAGTTGACTGGAAGACTGGTTTGGACCAATTTGGAGTGTGGGGCACAGCTCAACACAGTCAGCCAGCAAACACCAGCAATGGAGTCTGGGGGTGAGCAAAGCTCACTGCAGGCTCTTGATTGGCTCCTTTCAGGAGGCTTACTCTGTGTTCAGTGCATTAACCTGGTGAGGTAACTCATAGAAAACAGACACATTAATCTCAGGGGTACTTCCACAAAGATAATACCTAGGTTGGAAGCCAGGGGGCGCCAGGAGGATGGTAGTACCCTCAACAGTAATAGAAAAGTTTATAAGAGCAAGGGGATTTAGGGGAAAGATGTGATGAATTCAGTTCTGGGCTTGTGGAGTTTCAGATATCTACAGGACATACAATTCCAACAGGCAGCTGGAGATTTGAGCCTTGGAGGTTGGGACAGAGTTTAGGGCTGGACAAACATTTGAGAATCATCAGAATAGAAATGATAGTAGAATTTCACCAAGTGAGTTAGTATAGAATCATAAGGTCAGAATCCTGTGGGACACCTATAGTTAATGAGCATGGCCTGGATAAATAACCTGGAAAGAAGACTATGAAGGTGCTTTACTCTCTGTAGGAGAACAAGAAGAGAATGGTGTCCTAAAACATAGAAAAAACAGAATATCAAGGAGAAAAGATTGCCATCTTATTTATTTAACTCATATGCAGAGTACATCATGCAAAAGGTCAGGATGAATGAAGCAAAAGCCAGAATTAAGGTTGCCAGGAGAAATATCAACAATCTCAGATGTTCAGGCAATATCATTTTGAGGACAAAAGTAAAGAATTGAGGAGACAGAGCCAAGATGGAGGAGCAAAAGCAGGGTCTTACTTGAGCTGTCCCCCAAACCCCTCCAAATACCTGTAAAAATCACTCTAAACAAATTCTAGAGCTACAGAACCCACAAAATGACAGAGTGAAACAAATCTCCAGCCCAAGACAACCTGGAAGGCTGACAGGAAGAGTCTATCGCACTGGGCTGGGAGTGGAGCACAATCCAGCTGGCATAGATCAGGCTGGAGCAGGCTTCAGGGTATTGAATCACTGGTACCTGTGGCAGTTTCCAGACTTCTCAACCCACAAACTCCAAAGACAAAGTTGAATGTCAGTGGGGAAACTCTGTTAGAACTGGATGAGAGAAGAGTGCAGTCCAGGCCCAGCCCTGGGGCAGAGGAGATGGTGGTGGCAGAGGAGGCAGCAGCAGCAGTGGTGGCTGCTTTTGGAGCTCCAGGCCCACAGATGGTGGGGGGATAGAGTGGCTGATCAGAAGGGGACTGCAGGGATCTCTTTGCTAGCATTGAGGCAGGATTCTCTTGCTTTGCCCTGCTTGGATCTGGGTCCTAGTTCTGGGTGGCAAACCTGGGTGGAGGAGAAGCACTGGCATGGTGGAGCTCATGGCAGCAGTGGAGTGGGAATCTTTCTCACAGTTCTAAGGTGGAAAAGAGTGCTTGTGGTCACTCAAAGACCAGAGCACAAGCAGGCCCCTAGAAGTATCTCTGAAAAGAGCTGCATAAAACCCCTGAAACTTCGGACAGAACACTCTCCATTCTCAAAGCACAGTCTTATCTTGACGAAGAGCTCAAAAGTCAAGTAATTGGCTGGGAAAATGAGCAAACAGCAGAAAAACTCAGGCTATAGAATCTTATTTTGGTGACGAAGAAAAACAAAACATACAACTAGAAGAAAACAAAGTAAAAGTTCCTTCATCCAAAGCCTCCAAGAAAAATATGAATCAGAAGAGCTCAAAAAGGAGTTTGAAAATCAAGTAAGAAAAGTAGAGGAAAAATTAGGAAGAGAAATGAGAGTGATGAAAGAAAATCACGAAAAATGAGTCAACAGCTTGCTAAAGGAGACCCAAAAAATACTGAAGAAAATAACACCTTAAAAAATAGACCAACCCAAATGGCAAAAGAGGTCCAAAAAGCCAATGAGGAGAAGAATGTCTTAAAAAACAGAACTGGCCAAATGGAAAAGGAGATCCAAAAGCTCACTGAGGAAAATAATTCCTTAAAAATTAGAATGGAGCAAATGTAAGCTAATGACTTCATGAGAAATCAAGAAATTATAGAGTAGAATCAAAAGAATGAAAAAATAGAAGACAATGTGAAATATCTCATTGGAAAAGCCATTCACCCAGAAAAATAGATCCAGGAGAGGTAATTTAAAAATTATTGGACTAACTGAAAGCCATGATCAAAAAAAGAGCCTATACATCATCTTTCAAGAAATTATCAAGGAAAGCTGTCTTCAATTTCTAGAAGCAGGGAGTAAAATAGAAATCGAAAGAATCCACTGATGTCCTCTTGATAGAGATCCCAAAAAGAAAACTCTTAGCAATATTGCTGCCAAATTTCAGTGTTCCCAGGTCAAGGAGAAAATATTGCAAGCAGCCAGAAAGAAACAATTCAAGTGTTGTGGAAACACAATCAGGATAACACAATATCTAGCAGCTTCTACATTAAGAGATTGTAGGGCTTGGAATATGATATTCTGGAGGTCAAAGGAGCTAGGATTAAAACCAAGAATCCCAGAAAAACTGGGCAAAATATGAATTTTCAACAAAATAAAAGACTTTCAAGCATTCTTGATGAAAAGACCAGAGCAGAACAGAAAATGTGACTTTCAAATACAAGAATCAAGAGAAGCATGAAAAGGTAAACAGGAAAGAGATATTATATGGGACTTATTAAAGTTGAACTGTTTACATTCCTACATGGAAAGATGATATTTGTAACTCATGAGACCTTTGTCAGTATTAGGCTAATAGAAGGGAATAAATAAATAAATTAATAAATAAGTAGATGAATAAATAAATAAATATATATAATAAATAAATAAACATTTGTGTATATATGTATATATATATATATATGTATATATATATATATAGACAGAGCGCACAGGGTGAGTTGAATATGAAAGGATTATATCTAAAGTATAACATTAAGGGGTGAGAGAGGAATATATTGAGAGAAGGAGAAAGGTAGAGATAGAGTAGGGTAAATTATCTTACATAAAAGAGGCAAGAAAAAGCTGAGGGAAAGAGGAAGGAGGTGAAAGGGAATGAGTGAACCTTACTCTAATTGGATTTGGCTTAAGGAGTGAGTAACATGCACACTCAACTGAGTATCTTACCCTACAGAAAAGTAGTAGGGAAGGAGATTGGGGGCGGGGAATGATAGAAGGGATGGCATATTGGGGGAGGGAGTAATCAGAAGTAAACACTTTTGAAAAGGGACAGAGTCAAAGGAGAAAATAGAATAAATGGGAGGTGGGATAGTATGGAGGGAAATATAGTTAGTCTTTCACAATATGATTATTATGGAAATGTTTTGCATAACTACACATGTATAACTTATATTGAATTGCTTGCATTCTCAATGAGTGTGGGTGAGGAGCAAAGAAAGGGGAGAATCTGGAGCTCAAAATTTTAAAAATAAATGTTAAAATTGTATTCATATGCGAACAGGAAATAAGATATACAGGCAATGAGGTATACAAATGCATCTTGCCCTACAAGAAAGTAGGGGGGAGGGGATGGGGAGGGTGATAGAAGGGAGGGAAGACTGGGGGAAGGGATAATCAGAGTGCATGCCATCTTGGGGTAGCGGCAGGGGAGAGATGGGAAGAAAATTTGTAACTCCAAATCTTGTGGAAATGAATGTTGAAACTAAAAATAAATAAATATTTTTTTTGAAAAAAGCAAAGAATTAAGAAAATTTTTGGTGAGAGTGAAACAGCAGAGTGCAATAGCTGGCTTGAAGCTTAATATCAAAAAAATTGAGATTTGCCATTACTTCCCGGCAAATAGAGAGAGAAGAAATGGAAGTAGTGTCAGATTTTATATTCTTGGCCTCAAGGTTCAATGCAGATGGCAACTTCAGCCATTAAATTAAAAGATGCTTGCCTCTTGGAAGGCAAAGTATGACAAATCTGGATAGCACACCAAAAGCCAGAGATATTACCTTGCTGATAAAGATCCATAAAGTCAAAGCTATGGTTTTTCTAGTATCAATATATAGCTGTGAGAGTTGGACTATAAGGAAAGCTGAGCACTACAGAATTGATGCTCTTGAATTGTGGTGCTGGAGAAGACATTTGAGAGTCTCTTGGCCAGTAAGGAGATCAAATCCATCAATACTAAAAGAAATTAATTCATACTGTTCACTGGAAGGTCAAACACTGAAGCTGAAACTTTGGCCACATAATGAGAAGACAGGACTCATTGGAAAAGACTTTGGTGCTGGAAGATTGAAGGCAAAAGAAAAATGGGATGGCAAAGGATAAAATGGATAGGTAGCATCATGGAAGCCATGAACATGATCATGAACAGACTTCAGGAGATAATGGAAAACAGAGGACCTGGTGTACTATGGGCCATGGGGTCATGAAGAGTCAGATATGACTGAATGACTGAATAAGAACAAAATGCAGATTTCCTCCCCTTTATATTTGAAATTCTTTCTTCGGAATAATTTATTCTTTCTTAGTAAAATTGTTCAATTTAACCACTATATTTCTTGGAATTTGAAGCCTCAGGGTTTGTCTGTTTTTTCTTCTGGAGATGATCTCTGTATTATTTTAATTAATATTTCGTTTTCTGTGTTAAAAAGTTCTGGGTAATTTTCTTGTATTACTTCTTACATTGTAGTGTTCAGCTTTGTTGACTTTATTCTTTTTTGAGACATGTAATCCTTAACTTATCTTTATGCATCCTGTCAATGAGATCATGTTTTGTTTTTATGAATGTAACAACAATGTTACTTTCAGCTACTGTGCAAATGTAATCAATGACACCGGCACACAGGAGGGCTGCTGGCACAGGTTCTTTGATCTGCTTTTCTAAAGGAAAGCAATTTTAAGGAGTTTACAATGCCACTTTAATTAAACATATGTATATCATTCACTTAGTTCAGGGCAAAAAGTCAGCACCCTGAACTTCAGAGAAATCAACAAACAGAAATTTCAAGCAGAAATTATATAAACAAAGCAAATAACTTAAATCAGCAGACAGGGCTTCTAACTGTCTGTTCATAGCAATGTATATAGTTACCAGAGAGAGAAGCACCAACATCTGAGTTTGCAAAGCTGGGGCAGGGGGCTCCTTAGCAGCTACCAGAGTCTTGTCTGGCCAAATCACATGAACATTCTTCCCAAGAGTGAGACCCCAAAGCAAAATGCTTACCTCAGAGTAAAGATATGCTTCTTCAGGGTCAGAAGGGATCACAACCATGTGACTCAAACACATGTGACTTAAGCAGGTCATCAAAGACTCTTGATTCAATCAAAGGCAAGACACAATCAAAGGCACTTGATTACCTTAGTGCTGAGAACAAGATCTCCAAAAGACAAAACAGCAAAAAGTCCCACTTTGCTTGCCATTACAATGGAGAGTATAAATTCTTTTAATTTTATTGTTTCTTGCATCCTTTCTTCCAGATTGTCCTTTACTTTCAAGTATTTGCATTCCTAATTGTTTTTTGTTTTTTGGTGAGACTTGCCACTTACAGATTCACAGGGAACTGCCATATTTTATCACAGTCTGAACAAATTTCTGCCTTTTGGAGTTTGGGTCTTCCATAGTACTGGGAGAAGGGAGATGGGTCATCTATTACAAACCCAGATGCATTCTTCTCAATTTCCTCTATTAATACTGTGCTCTACTGCAAAACAGAGTACTGTCAGGTAGCTATCATGGCCTAAACAAATTGCTGCCTATTGAAGTTTGGATCTCTGAGGTACTGGGAAGTAGGAGAGGGGTTGGGTGTGGAGTTGAATTCTGTTGTAATTAGTGGCTTTGCTTGTACAACCATAATATGAGGAATGAGGTGAGTGATGGTGGGGTGGGGAGCTGAGTATCAGTTAGGCTTAGCTTATGCAGTTTTTAACTTTCTTTGGGTTCTTGGTATCTTAGATTGGAGTCAGTTGAAATTGATTTATCTCTGGCTCAAAGTGTCTATTTTTGAGAGATTTGAGAAGTTGTGATAATCAGAGAAATATCTAGTTATCCATCTTGTTAATCATATTGATTATCTCTGGTTTTGTCTCTTCTCTTTTCATTCTCACTTAAATGACTAATTTAAAATCTTCCCATCCTTCTTTTTCTCCAACTTCATATTTCTTAAATCCTGAGCCAAGATGGTGGAGTAGCAGGAAAAAGCACAGCTGAACTCCTATATAACTCCTCTACTAAGAGTTAAAATTGACTAGACCAAGTCCTGACCAGTAAATTCAAGAAAAATATTACAGTGAGGGATATTTCCAACCCAGCTCAGCCTAGGAAGATAAAGAGGTCTGTGGATACCTCAGATGGGGTCTAGATAGCAGTATGCTGCACAGATCATTTTAGGATGCAGCAACTAAAGGAGGACCAAGACTATATATCAGTTAAGAATGAGTCCAAGATCCATAGAGGGGGCCCCTACCTTGTGTAGGATGCAGAAACATTTCGAATGATAGCTCTGTCATTCACTAGATAGATCCAAGAAAAAGGTCTAGGGCAGATTGAGAAGGAGAACTGTGCCTAGGGGTGCTATTCCATAGTATGGAGCATTCGTAGCCCTAGATTGTATACTGAGAAAGCGGTTCAAAAGCAAACAGTAGCAGTGTGACCCAGGAAATGACCTGGGTCTCATTTCTAGCCACCAACTCAATCTGAGGCCTGTAGCTGAACTTGTGAGCTTTCCGGTTGACTAATAACACCTGAGTCCAGCACTTCTGGAACACAAGCCAGGGGCAAACCCACAGATGTGTTTCTCATATCCAAAGCCAGACATAGGATTTGTAGAGCCTAAATCAGGAGAGTAGTGATCAGACTATATACTTTCTATCAGACTACATTAGGAACAATGAAAACTTCATGGTCATTGATCTGAGCTGTCCTTGAGATTCCAGAATAGCATAAAACTCAATACCCTAAGACATCAGCATCAGCAACTTAGAGATATAAGTTTAGCTGAGATATTCTATCCAGAAGTGTGAGAAGTCTGGCCTTAACATAAAGACTGAGGTCAGAAAGGACATTTTATAATGAGCAAACAAATGAAAAATCCCTCCATAAAGAGCTTTTATGATGACAGGGACCCTCAAGAAACAAATCCAAAAAAGAGAATGACTCGAAACATCTACAAGCAAAGTCCCAAACAAAACAAAACAAAACCAGCTTGGGCACAAGTTCAGCTAGAATTCTTGGAACAAATTATGAAGATTAAAAGAACAATAGCTGAAATTATTTTTAAAACCAGATGAGAAAACTGAATGAACAAATGGAAAAGAAATGAAAGCAATGGAAAAAAAAATTGGAAAGAAAATTAGCAGCTTAGAACAAGAGGTACAAAATCTTATCCAAGAAACAAATTCCTTGAAAATTAGAATAAACCAAATAGAAGATAACAATACCATGAAACAATAAGAAATAATGTGAATTTAAAAAGTTTAAAAAACATAGTTTCTAGGTAATTTAATAACTTTAATAATAAGGCTCTTGTGCTTATTAATAAAATGATCTCAGCGACACTCTCAAATTGAAAGACTCCTCCTGAGGATAGCCTCATAGATTATATGCTCTTGGAAGAAGGAGTATTCCTGAGCATGGCAATCAACTCTGATGGGTTAACACTTAATGAGAAAATGAATATTGCAATAGCAGGAATCCTCCCATTAGTTCAAACTTAGAACTTCTTTTACTGTCTGATTAGATCTTGCCCTGAGTAAATTTTTGAGAAAGATTTCCCACACTGGTTGATTTCTGGATGAGGAAGTAAAAAAAGGGGGAAAACCTTTGCTTTGATTCAATTATTAGTTATTAATACAAGAGAGAAATAATCATTTCTCTCAAAGATGAAGCAAAATTAAAAGACTAAAAATAAGTAAATGTAAAGTATTTCATAGCAAAAAACAACTCACTATAGAACAATGAGAGATAATTTAAGAATCACTGGACTGCCAGAAAACTATGACCCCCCCCCTCCCCAAACCAAAAAACCTAGGAATTATATTTCAAGAGGTAAAAAAAGAAAACTGTCCAGACATCTTAGACAGAGAAAACAAAATAAAAATAATTCTTTGGCAGAATCCTGAAAGAAACTCCAAAA
Organism: Trichosurus vulpecula; assembly: GCF_011100635.1. Lineage (NCBI taxonomy): Eukaryota > Metazoa > Chordata > Mammalia > Diprotodontia > Phalangeridae > Trichosurus > Trichosurus vulpecula. The sequence goes on from NC_050574.1 coordinate 384,081,234, forward strand.
GGATAACTTACATGAATATTATAGCCAAAATTCGGAACTTCTTTGTGAAAAAAAAACAAACAAAAAACTACAAGCAGCCAGAAACAAAGAATTCAAGTACAAGGAAACCATAGTAAGAATTACTAAGATTTAGCTGCTACTGCCATAAAGAAGTAGAGAACTTAGAAGTTCTAGAAGGCAAAGGATATGGGTTTATAACCAAGAATAACCTACCCACCCAAACTGAGTCATTTTCCTGATTATATCTCTATAGCAGGAAAAAAATATAAATCTCTAATGAAATAGAGAACTTCCAAGAATCCTGATGAAAAAAAAGTGAGGTGTGTGTGATGATACAGATATTCCATCGGAAACTCTATCTGCATCCAGGGTCATAAAATGAGATTAGTAGGAGGCCTAGGATTAGTTCTATGTTTTCTTGATTATAAAAGAATGAAAATAGAGGGGAAAGGAAATAAGGAAGGGAAAATATTACTGAAATACAAAGTCAATGTTCTTTTTTTAAAGTGAATACTTCTTCAAATCCACTTACTAACTTCTCTTTCTATGTCTGTAGAATGTAGTAATTTCCCTCAAGATTTAACCTAAATCTATCTCTAGCTGACCACTATCTTTCCAATTCAAATTCAGCAGCTTTCAATCTATTTCAGAATTTGTGGTTTCTTGTTTCCTGAAGTCACCTAGGCAACTCTATGCAGACCTTAAGAGACTAGGAAATTGAGCATACAGATACTAAAGACATGACTTCCTTAGAGTATCAACTCCATTTTGTAGTTTTGAGAACTTTTTTTCACTTTTCTGTTTCCCATTAGAAAAAAGTATTTAGAATATAAGGTTTTGGAATTCAGAGAAATGCTAGATCAAAGGCTGTGACTCAGGACTGGTTTTTTTTCTCTTTTGCCTTGAAGTCAGAAACTGTGATATTTATTCACCTTTTATAAATAGAGATAGATCAATATATAATGTATAATACACCTACATATACACACAAATAATTCACCTGAATCACAAGTATAATTTTATCTTTGCACTGGAGAAATAAAATGGTAGCAAGTGTTTCAATATTCAGTTTTATTTAGATGCTCATTGCTTATCAAAGTGAATTAGATAAGCCCTTCCTACTTTATCACTTGGTTTGAGAGTGTCAAGAACGTATTGGTGCTCAACACATAGCAGCATAGGCTGTTTAATTATTTGTATTTCCTGGTGAACAAACAGACTTTGTCATGAAAATGCTGGTAACATTTTTCCTTTTAGCAAAGTTACAAATAATATAAAAGAATACTTCATGCTGGCAAATAAAGATATGAAAATGAAATAAATGGAGAATATGTTTCAAAATAACTTTTAGAAATTTCAGAAAATTTCAATTTTACACTTGGATAAATAGTTTATAACTTCCTACATGTTTATCTGTTTCTAGATATGATCAGACTATGTAGGTTAGGATAGGTCTTAGGATAGGAAGATGATTAAGTTATCTCTTGAATTTGATTGGCTGTGGGGTTTGCAACTTCCTGGTGGCCTCTGACCATACTGGTCATCTAAGGACATTAAAGACCCACCCAAAAGAAGTCCTTTAAACTTGGCTGATATCAGGGTGGAGCCAAGATTGCAGAGTAAAAGCAGGGACTTGCCCGAGTTCTCTCCCAAACCCTACCAAATATCTGTAAAAAATGACTCTAAACAAATGGTAGAGCTGTAGAACCTACAAAATGACAGAGTGAAACAAATCTCCAGGCCAAGACAACCTGGAAGATCAACAGGAAATGTCTATCACACTGGGCTGGGAGCAGAGATCAGAGTGGGTTGCACTGGCACAGAGAGGCTAGAGTAGGTCTCAGGGGACTGAATCACTGGCAGCTGTGGTGGTTTCCAGACTTTTCAACCCACAGACTCAAAAGACAATGTAGAAAGTCAGAGAGAAAACTCTGTTGGAAGTGGGTGAGAAAGGAGCATGGTCTGGCCCCAGCCCAGGGGTGGCAGAGGTAGCAGCAGTGGTGGCATCAGCAGGAACAGCAGTAGGGGCTGCTTCTGGAGCTCCCAGACCACAGATGGTGGGAGGATTGAGCAGCTGATTGAAGGGGCAGATGGCAGAGATGTTTTTGCTGGTGCTGAGGCAGGATTCCTTTGCTTTGCCCTGTCTGGACTTGGGTCACAGTCCTGGGTGGCAATCCTGGGTGGAGGAGGAGTGCTGGCATGGTAGAGCTTGTGGCAGCAGTGGAGAGGGAATCCTCCTCAGTTCCAAGGCAGAAAAGAGTGCTTGTGGTCACTCAAAGACCAGAACACAGGCCAGGAAAGGCGTAAACACCTCTCCTTTCAGCATATCACTTTGGAAGAAATGAAAATTTACAGGCCCCTAGAAGTATCTTTGAAAACAGCTGCACAAACCCTCTGAAGTTTGGGACAGGACATCCTACCTTAACAAAGAGTTAGAAAGTCAGGTATTTGTCTGGGAAAATGAGCAAACAGCATAAAATAACTCAGATTATAGAATCTTACTTTGGTGACAAAGAAGATCAAAACATACAACCAGAAGAAGACAACAAGTCAAAGCTGCTACATCCAAAGCCTCCAAGAAAAATATGAATTGGTTGTGGGCCATGGAAGAATTGAAAAAGAAGTTTGAAAATCAAATAAGAGAAGTAGAGGAAAAATTGGGAAGAGAAATGAGAGTGATGCAAGAAAATCATGAAAAATGATTCAAAAAATACTGAAGAAAAGAACACCTTAAAAATAGTCTATCCCAAATGGCAAAAGAGGTCCAAAAAGCCAATGAGGAGAAGAATGTCTTAAAAAGCAGAGTTGGCCAAATGGAAAAGGAGGTCCAAAAGCTCACTGAAGAAAATAATTCCTTAAAAATTAGAATGGAGCAAATTGAAAGCTAATGACTTTATGAGAAAACAAGAAATTATAAAACAGAACCAAAAGAATGAAAAATAGAAGAAAATGTGAAATATCTCATTGAAAAACGACTCACCTAGAAAATAGATCCAGGAGAGATATTTTCAAAATTATTGGACTACCTGAAAGGCATGATCAAGAAAAGAGCCTATGCATCATCTTTCAAGAAATTATCAAGGAAAACTGCCCTAATATTCCAGAACCAGGGGGTAAAACAGAAATTAAAAGAATTCACTGATCTCCTCTTGAAAGAGATCCCAAAAGGAACTCTTAGAAATATTGTGGCCAAATTCTAGAGCTCCCAGGTTAAGGAGAAAATCTTTCAAGCAGCCAGAAAGAAACAATTTGAATACTGTGGAAACATAATCAGGATAACACAAGATGTAGCAGCTTCTACACTAAGAGATTGAAGGGCTTGGAATATGATATTCTGAAAGTCAAAGAATCTGGGATTAAAACAAAGAATCACCTACCCAGCAAAACTAAATATAATCCTTCAGGGGAAAAATGGACATTCAATGAAATAGAGGACTTTACAAATTTTTGCATTTGTGAAGTAATGAGTATAAAATAAACTGGCATGTTATAAATTAACTAATACCAAGGTCTAAACCTTTAATGCTTTGATATCTTGCAGCTCTTAGATGGGTCATTCAAAAGAAAAAGGAAGGAGAGAGGAAGAAAGAAAGGAAAGAACTTAGGAAGGAAGGGAAGAAGGAAGAAAGGAAGGAAGGAGCAAAGAAAAGAAACAAATAAAAAAAGAAGGAAGGAAGAAAGAGAAAAGATATTTTGCCAGTGTAGAAGCTTTTACCCCTTTAGTCCTCACAGTCAATTTATATAACCTTTGCTTGAATTAACTGGAATAGTGATTTATAAGCTTTTGAGAATTAATGGCCTACCCTTTGATTTCAATGCACTTCGCTTCCATCATCTAAAAGTCATGGATAATATATTTATTTCAAAACAAATTAATTTTGATCCTAGAATTTCATCCCTTGATGAACTTGGGTTAGGGAGATCTAGATTATACTGAGCATTTTTGTTTATTCATTATAATTGTTACTAGTACATACAGAACTATTTTTCCAGGAGCAGGCTTCTTCAAAGTCATAGAAAATATCCAAGTTCCTTCAGTAAAAGGTGACTCATTATTTCTAAAATGTAGTCTTGACTGTGGCCTAAACAAGGACATCATACTTGAACCTTTGTTAATATGCCAAAGATACTTGAATTTCAGATTGGTAGTGTAATAACAACAAGGAGGAGCTTCAATTGTCAAATAATATTCCTTAGAACCAATTTTTCAAAGACTATTATCCTTGGGGCAGTTTTGAACACAACTTTCCGATGCTTTATGGTCTATTCTCTCTCTCTCTCTCTCTCTCTCTCTAGTGTTGTATGTATATGTATATAAGTATGTATGTAAACTTTAATATACGTGTACCTCCCTACATACGTATATACAAATATATGTTGGTGGGTATATATAGTGTATTTTATATATGTATATATATATACACACACACATATGTGTGTGTATGTACATACATATATATTATACTTATGTGGTCTACTCTAATCATTTTATTTCTTTCCTAATTAAAACAGCCTCCAACCACTTTCATTTATATGAAGGTTTTTGGACATTTCAATAAAGTTCCCAAGGATTGTTCTATGCAGGCAAGGAACATATTTCCATCTTTTCATCTACATAGCCTTTCTAGGTACTTTTCCAATATTTCACATTGTCTTCCATTTTTTCATTCCTTTGGTTCTATTTTATAATATCTTGATTTCTCCTAAAGTCACTAGCTTCCACTTGCTCCAATCTAATTTTTAAGGTAGTATTTTCTTCAGTGGTCTTTTGGACCTCCTTTTCCATTTGGCTAATTCTGCCTTTCAAGGCATTCTTCTCCTCATTGGCTTTTTTGAGCTCTTTTGACATTTGGGTTAGTCTATTTTTTAAGGTGTTATTTTCTTCAGTATTTTTTGGGTATCCTTTAGCAAGTTATTGACTCATTTTTCATGATTTTCTTGCATCACTCTCATTTTTCTTTCCAATTTTTCTTCCACTTCTCTTACTTGATTTTCAAACTCCTTTTTGAGCTCTTCCATGGCCTGAGACCAATTCATTTTTTTTCTTGGAGGCTTTAATGTGGGCTCTTTGACTTTGTTGACATCTTCTGGCTGTATGTTTTCATCTTCTTTGTCACCAAAAAAAGATTCTAGAGTCTGAGTTTGAGGCTGAGTCTGAGTCCTTTTTTGCTGCCTGTTCATGTTCCTAGCCAACTACTTGACTTTTGAGTTTTTGTCAGGGTATGACTTCTTGTAGAGAGTACTTTGTCCCAAGCTTTAGGGGCTGTCCTGCTGTTTTCAGAACTACTTCTACTTCACTGTCACCGCAAGCTCTGCCGCAGCAGTGCTCCTCCTCCCCCAAGCACTGCTAACTAGGACTGCCAACCAGATCCAAGCAGGGCACAGCAAAAGAACTTGCCTCAGTGCCAGCAAAGCACTCCTTGCACTCCCACTCTTATCTGCCACTTGATTCCTCCCACTGTGTTGGCCAGGGACTCCAGAAGCAGCTGATGCTGGAGCTCTGGAAGCAGCTGCAGGAGCTACCTCCTGCTGCCACACCACCACTGCCACACCACCTCTGCCATCCCCAGGTCTGGGGCCTGATCGCTCTCACCCCTATCTAGTAGTTTTCCCCACTGACCTGCTCCATGGTCTTTGGTGTTTGTGGGTTGAGAAGTCTGGTAACTACCACAGCTCACTGATTCAGGGAGCTACACCTATCCCTCCTGGGTCCCTGTCTGGTTGGTCCTGGTGCAGACCATGCTTGGCTGCACTCCATTCCCAGGTCTGTGAAGTAGACCCTTCCCAGAGACCATCTAGGCTCTCCTGGGCTAGAGACCTGCTTCCCTCTGCCATTTCGTAGGTTCCACAGCTCTAGAATTTGTTCAGAGTCATTTTTTTCAGGTGTTTGGAGGGGTTTGGGGGACAGCTTAAGCAAGTCCCTGATTTCTGGCCACTGTCTTGGCTCTGCCCTTCTTGCTTCACTCGTAATTGATTTCTTACTGCTGTTGTGTGACTCCAACTTCAAGAACCCTGAGTGGTGAGCACTGATCCTTTTGGATTCCCCCCAAATTCTACTACAGCATATAATGATGTATCAATTTAGTAGTCTTTCATAATTCATTTTTTTCTTCAGGTTTTGCACTTATTTCATTTTGCCATTTTGTTGATTTGATATCCTATCTTCTACTTTCAAGTCAAGTTTATAAAGGTGTGATAAGATTAGCCTTTTCCTGGCTACTTCTTTCCTCCCCTCACAAAATGGTGAGACTTCCTGGAAGACAAGACTACCTGGGGCCTTATACTCACTTCCCTGAAGGAGATTTCTATTCATCTAGGGACTATAAAAGTCCCAGCCTCAGGTAGTCTGGGCCTCTCAGACTTATTGGGTGCCTGAACCCATGTAACTTGCCATACCCTGACTTCCTAACATACTGACTAGTTGCATTTCTAGATGGAAATGGGAGAGGGACTGCCTCCAGAGAAACTAAGTGCCCCTATATCCCTGCCACATATTTTTTAATTAGAGCAAAGTAAACTTTCTCCTTTGTTAAATGTTCAGTGAATTAAGAGTGCCTCATTTTGCCCCAATAGCAAACCTGAAGTAAGGACGCTGGCATTAGAACTTTACCTACAACATTTGGCATAGTCTTGGCAGAACAGGATGAAATGAGATGACATCTTGGCTCACATCATTCTTGAGTTGAGGGACTGACACTGCACATACAGTGGAGGGTGGCCTGATCTGATGGCAGGACACTGCTTGGGTCCTTGTACTCATAGCCTTCCTGAGCATATAAGGGGAGTCCTCCCTGTGATACCTGCAGCAGGCTCCCACTCAGGCAGATGAATTAGTTTGATGGGTACTAGAAGAGGTTGCCCAGGATGGCAAAGAAAGAGCTAAGGCTAACATTCTCTTCTTGTTGTTGACTGTTTTGCTGAAGTTGGACAGCTAGCATAGTAAACTAGGTAGAACTATTCAGGACAGCTCAGTTTTCAGGGTCCAGGCAATGAAGGCAGAGAAGGGAACTAACATAGCTGGTGATTGCACAAATGAAGAGATATTTCCTCATGGGTAAGGGAATCAAAAAGCTTCAACTAAGAGTCCATTCTATAGTCTTTAACTTTTATGGTTTTCATTCTTGCTGGAACAGGAGCCATGAAACTGGAGAAAGAGAGCACATTTGGGGCAGACACCGGGGGACTCCTGAGAGGTAAGAAAGCCCCAGGCTTATCCAATCACTCCTCCCAGGAAGGGGATGGTGACTCTTATTTGAGGGAGCAGGCTGTGGACAACATTATCCACTAAAGAGTTGGGATAGTTATAGGAGAAGTTCAAAGAGAACCTGAGGAAAGAATTTTGAATGTGGCTCCGGAAACATAGGATTAAGAAAGCAATTGATGGCCAGGTTTTTGGGCTGCTAGTAAAACAATATAACAAAATGAAGAACCTGTACAAGGGGTCTTTTAGCCCCACCCAAGTCTGAGGTATCTTCCAAAGACTCAGCGCCATTTAGATCATTCAGAGGAGGTTACAGAGGGCAGCCCATGGAGGGAAGGGATATTATAGGTTCAGGATCTATAATGCCCCTTTCAACAACCTCTAGACAAGTTACTGTGAGAAGTGTACTCACTCTAGAAAGAACAATATTTGTTTTGAAGCCAGGAAAAGCTCTTATTTTATTTTAAATTCATTTTACATTTCTTGTGAATGGGTAACTTCCTAAAGGAGTACACTTGCTCAGACAAATGAAAGGCTTTTTATTTCCTGTCCCCAATCTAAATTTCCGTCTTTGACCCCCAATGGCTAGATGTGACTTCCTGGACCACCTCTTCCATGCTCTTCCCCTTGATATGTTTCTCCCTCCCTCATCATGTATTGCATATGCATGTAAATTAGCTTGCTCCACCCTGGGGGTGTGCTGCATAATATTATATAGCTCGTTAAACATGTGTACAAGCTTCTGACCTTTTACTTAATCAGAAGCCTGGTTCTGCTAGGCCACAGCTCTGATTAGAACCAGTCACCTTTGACTTACATCCTGTTATCACTCCTACAAAGCTGGGAGCAGTTTTTAATCCTGTGGAAACAGAATTCCTTCCTTTGTTCCACACATTACTGTGAGTAGAGCTGAGTGGGAACTCTTAGGGTTACTGGAACCATCTCATGTAGTTGGGTCATCTAATCATCTAATACTGGGTCTCCAACAAGTGAAAGATTTTTTTTTCTGGTAATGGAGGTGAAGGAAGTTGGAATACTTTGTTATACCAGATCCTTTTGCAACTGTTCTGTGTTACCTGTGAGGAAGGCAGATAGTACCTAGCAGCTACAATGGACTACAGGGAGGTAAACAAAGTCATCATGATTATCTCTAGGCTATTTCTATCCTGTTGATATTGTAGACCATGTAGGGGAGACTCAGGGTTAGTGGTATGGAGCTATCAACCTTGCCAATGCTTTTATTCTTTTCTATTTCTGTGTCTAAGACTAGTCAGGTACAGTTTGCTTTCACATGTGAGGGAGTCCAGCATGATTTCACTGTCCTTCCCCAGGGCTACCTGAACTTTAGACTGCTACATTATGGTAGGCAGATACCTGAAGGAGACCTTCCTTTCTGAGGATGTTGATGTGCACTACTGTATTAATGATATAATATTGAATGGACCTAATGAGGCCATACTGGCAGAGGCCCCAGATGAGATAGTAGTAGCTATAATAGATGAGGGAGGGGGAATCAACCATAAGGAATAGCCAGGATCCAGCCTTCTCAATCAAGTTTTGAGTAATACAATTGGCTGGAAAAACCTAGGCATAATCCAGAATAAGATTAACACTTGCTACCCAAAGTGTTCTCTGAGAAGGAAGCCCAGTCTCTCCAGGTTTCAGAGAACCCACATTCCTCACTTGGGAAACCTGATGGCCCCCTTTTGCTGAGTCACAAACAGTCTCTTTTAAGCAGAGCCCAAAGCAGACTACAGCCCTAGAAAATGCAAAGTAGGCTATCCAACAGTATATGCCTATGGATATACTCTAAGACCCCCAGAAGACTATATTACTGGAGGTGTCTGTTCATAAAGACAGGCCCCAAGAGGTGGCCAGAATAAGCCACTGTTAGTTGTCTAGAGCTTCAAGTATCTCAGAGTAGTCACATATCACTTTTGAAAAGCAGTTGCTTAACTCTTGCAGGGACTTATTTGCTATGACACAGGGTCATACAATCACCCTTTTTCCAGAGTTGCCTATTTTGGGTTGGATGGTGCCTCTGAATAGAGCACAGGAAGCTTCTATTGCTAAGTACAAATGGTACATTAGAATCATGCTTGTAAACAACATATTGTTGGATTCTGATTTCTATTGTTTACAAGAAACATGTTTAAAAATGAGACATACACAGAGTTAAAATGGAGGGTTGGAGTAGAATTTACTATGCTTGAGCTGATGCAAAAAAGCCAGGGGTAGCAATTATGATGTCAGACAAAGTTATGGTTGAAATGGATTTAGTTAAAAGAGATAAACAGGGTAACTACATTTTAATAAAAGATGCCATAAACGATGAAGTAATATCAATACTGAAGCTATATGGACCAAATACTATAGCATCTAGATTTTTAAAAGTTAAATGAATTACAGATGGAGATAGATAGTAGTACTATAAATAGCAGAAGACTTTAATCTTCCCCTCATAGAACGAGATAAATTTAACAAAAAAAGAAAGAAGTCAAGGTAATGAATAGAATTTTAGATAAACTAGATATGATAGATACCTGGAGAGAATTGAAAGGGAATAGAAAGGAATATACCTTTTTCTCAGCTGTTTATGGTACCTTTACAAAGACTGACCATACATTAGTTCATAAAAATCTTACAGTTAAAAGCAGAAAAATTAAAAGTATCATTTTCAGATCATAATGAAATAAAAATTAAATTTAATAAGGGAACAAAGAAACATAGATTAAAAGCTAATTGGAGATTAAAAAACCTAATCTTAAAGAATGAGTGGGTTAAAGAACAAATCATAGAAACAATTAATAATTTCATTAAAGAGAAAGACAATATAGAGATAACATATCAAAACCTATGGAATACAGCAAAAGTGATCATTAGAGAAAAATTTATATTTGTAAATGCTTACATCAATAAAATGGAGAAAAACAGACTAGTGAATTGGGTATGTAATTTTTAAAAAACTAGAAAAAATATCTAAAATCCCCAATTAAGCAATAAGTTAGAAATCCTAAAAATTAAAAGTGAGATTAATAAAATTGTGTTAAAAACCCATTGAATTAATAAATAAAATTAAGAGTTGATTTCAAATTAAATAAATAAACAAATAAGATAAATAATTGATTAATTTGATTTTAAAAAGAGAAAAAAACCAAATCACTAGTATTAAAAATGAAAAGGCTAAATATATCAACAGCAAAGATGAAATTAAAGCAATTATAAGGAGTTATTTTGCCAGATTATATGCCAATAAATTTTACAATTTAACTGAAATGGAAGAATATTTACAAAAATATAAATTGCCTGGATTAGCAGAAGAGGAAATCAAATATCCCAATAGACCTATTTTTGAAAAAGAAATTGAACAGGCCATAAATGATGTTCCAAAGAGAAAAGCACTAGGATGAGATGGATTTACAAGTGAATTCCATAAAACATTTAAAGATCAACTAATTCTAATATTAAATAATTTAGAATAATAGATAAGGAAGCGATTCTATCAATTTCTTTTAATGAAACAAATATGATACTGATACCTAAACCAGGAAGGGTAAAAACAGAACAAGAAAATCATAGGCCAGTTTCACTAATGAATATGGAGGCAAAAATTTTAAATAAAATATTAGCAAAGAGATCACCGGAACTTATCATGAGGATAACACACTATGACCAAGAATGAAGGGATAGTTCGATATTAGGAAAACTATCAGCATAATTGACCATATCAATAACAAAACTAACAGAAATCATGTGATTATCTCAATAGATGTAGAAAAAGCTTTTGACAAAATACAGCACCCATTCTTATTTTTTTTAAAAAAGCACTAGAGAGCATAGGAAAAAATGGAGCTTTCCTTAAAATGATAAGTAGTATCTATCTAAACCCATCAGCAAGCATTATCTATAATGGGGATAAGCTAGAAGCTTTCCCAATAAGATCAGGGGTGAAAGAAGGATGTCCATTATCACCACTGTTATTCAATATTATATTAGAAATGTTAGCTTTAGCAATAAGAGAAGAAAAAGAACTTGAAGGAATTAGAATAGGCAATGAGTAAACAAATGAGTAAACACTCTTTGCAGATGATATGATGGTATACCTAGAGAAATCAACCAAAAAGCCACTTGAAATAATTAATAACTTTAGCAAAGTTGCAGGATATAAAATAAACCCATATAAATCATTGGCATTTCTATATATTACTAACAAAGCCCAGCAGCAAGATGAAGAAAGAGAAATTGCATTTAAAATAATTGTAGACAATATAAAATTTCTGGGAGTCTACCTGCCATGACAAATCCAGGAACTTTATGAACGCAATTACAGAACACTTCACACAAATAAAGTCAGATCTAAATAAACTGGGAAAATATTAGTTGCTTGTAGGTCGGTCAAACTAATATGATAAAAATGACAATTCTACCTAAATTAATTTACTTATTCAGTGCCATACCAATCAAACCACCAAAAATTACAATAGAAAAAATAATAAAATTCGTCTGGAAGAACAAAAGGTCAAGAATATTAAGGGAATTAATGGAAAAAAAGGAAAAAGAGCATGGCCTAGCTGTATTAGATGTAAAGCTATATTATAAAACAGCAATCATCAAAACTGTTTAGTACTGGATAAGAAACAGAATGGTGGATCAGTGGAATCAGTTCACAAGAAACAGTCATCAATGACTATAGTAATCTTCTGTTTGTTAAACCCAAAGATTCCAGCTTCTGGGATAAGAACTCACTATTTGACAAAAACTGATGGGAAAACTGGAAAACAGTATGGCAGAAAGTAGGCATAGACCAACATCTTACGTTATATACCAAGATAGGTCAAAATGCATACATAAAGGATGATACCATAAGCAAATTAAGAGAGCAAGGAATAGTTTACCTGTCAGATAGAGAACATTATGAAATACAAAATGGATAATTTTTATTAGGTTAAATTAAAAAAGGTTTTGCAAAAACAAAGCCCAGGCAACCAAGATTAGAAGGAAAGCAGACAGCTGGGAAACAATTTTTATTGCCAGCATTTCTGATAAAGGCCTCATCTCTAAGATATCTACAGAACTGAGTTAAATTTATAAGAATACAAGTAAATCCCCCATTGATAAATGGTCAAATGTTATGAACAGGCAGTTTTCAGATGAAGAAATTAAAGCTGTCTATGGTCATATGAAAAAAACACTCTAAATTACATTGATTAGAGAAATGCAAATTAAGACAACAACTCTGAGGTAATACCTCACAGCTATCAGATTGGCTAATACGACAAAATAGGAAAATGACAAATGTTGGAGAAGATGTGGGAAAATTTTGAACACTAATGCATTGTTGGTGGAGTTGTGAACTGATCCAGCCATTCTGAGGGGCAATTTGGAACTAAACCCAGAGGGCAATCACAATGTGCATACCTTCGATCCAGCAATACCAGTCCTAGGTATATATCCCAAAGAGATCATAAAATGGGAAAAGGGACCCACGTGTACAAAAATATTGATGATAGCTCTTTTGTGGCGGCAAAGAATTAGAAATTGGAGGAATGCCCATCAACTGGGAAATGGCTAAACAAGCTGTGGTATATGAATGTAATGGAATACTATTGTGCTATAAGAAATGATGAGTAGGCAGATTTCAGAAAAACCTGGAAAGACTTACATGAACTGATGCTGAGTGAACAGAACCAGAAGAACATTGTACACAGTAACAGCAACATTGTGTGATAATCAACTTTGATAGATTTAGCTTTTCTTAGCAATACAATTATCTAAGAAGACTCATGATGGAAAATGCCATCCACATTTAGAGAAAGAACTAGGAAGTCTGAATGCAGATCAAAGCATACTATTTTCTCTCTTTTTTTCTTCTTTATGGTTTTCCCCTTTTGTTCTAATTCTTTCATAACATGATTAATTTGGAAATATGTTTAATATGATTGTACATGTATAGCCTGTATCAGATTGCTTGCCTTCTTGGGGAAGGGAGAAAGGAGGGAAGGAGGGAGAAAAAAAATTGGAGCTCAAAATCTTACAAAAGTGAATGTTTAATACTAAAATAAACAAAAAAAGTTAAATTAATTGGAAGGAATGAAACATTAAATTTTTAAAAAGAAAAAAAAAAGGAATTAAACAGGCCATAAATGAGCTTCCTAAGAGAAAAATACCAGGACCAGATGGATTTACAAGTGAATTCTATCAAACATTTAAAGATCAAATAATTCCAATATTAATTAATTATTTGGAATAATTGGTAAAGAAGGGATTCTACCAAACTCCTTTTATGAAACAAATATGATACTAATACTTAAACCAGGAAAAGTAAAACAAGAAAAAGAAAATTGTGGACCAATTTCATTAATGAATATGGATGTAAAAATCCTAGATAAAATAATAGCTAAAAGGTTACAACAATTTATTACAAAGATTATACATACTATGCCACAATACTGGAAACTGAAGTCTCCAGTACACATTCCAGAAACCTGCTTCCTCTACAGGACCAGTGGATTCCCATCTAAAAGGACTTGACTCTTAAGAAATCCTATTTTTCCTGGTTAATCAATATTTCCATCTGCTACAAAAGACGCATGGGTAATTAGACTTCAATAGCCACTAATGTGGTAAGGACAGATAATTTAGGAAGTAGGATAATGGTAAGTCCTTTCAGTCAGCTGAACTCCAGGCTGCAGAGCTGGTATGCAAGACAGCTTTGTGGCATGGGGCAGAAATCTTCACCTATTCTAATTTCTGAGTAGTAACCATAAGTCTGACCACGTGGTAGGCCTCAGAGGACTGGAAAATCCAAGGTTTCCCTTTGGGGTCAAGACCAATGAAAAAATGTTAAACATTCTAGTTGCAGCTGCTACAAGAGTAGCAAAATTTGCAGAGTGGGTTCACTGTTAATGAAGGGATCAGGTGGTATCAATATCATGCTGTTCTAGGATGGGACCATATGATCCCCCTCACTAAGGACAAGACAGCTATACCTGACCCAGGTGGCCCTGAACCTGTCCCCCACTGGCAAAATGGCACTTTCTCGTCTCAGAAAGAGAAGTTTGTCCTTACTGATCAAAAACTACATCAGTATTCATCTGATTATACATGTTATATATCAAACATTCTGGAAGCCTTGTCTGTGATAAATCGATGCTAACCTGGAAACTGAAGGGTTCTCTTGTTCAGTAGTTTCTTTGATCTATTATGGTAATTAGAATGGGACTTTTTTGCTTTGTCTTTTAGAATGCTAACGTAATCAAGTGCCTTTGGCTTTCAAATGTAATGGTAAGCAAAGTGGACTTTTTGTTGTCTTTTGTTTCTTTGATTGAATCAAGAATCTTTGACCTGCTTAAGAAACAAGAAAGCCTAGTTCACATAGGTTTGAGTGGCATGGTTGTGACTCCCTCTGATCCTGAGAAGGGCACATAAAATCTGAGGTTGATGTTTTGTTTTGGGACTCTCACTCACTGGAAGAGTGTCATGTGATTTGACCAGATGAGACTCTGGGTAGCTGCTGGAGCCCCCTGGCTTTGAAAACCTACATGTTGGTGCCTCTCTCTCTCTCTGGTAACTATGTAATTATTTGGTCAGAGAGATAGTGGCCTGTATGTTGATCTCTGTGCGTTATTTGCTCTGTTTATATAATGTATGCTTGTAATTTCTGTTTATATTCTCTCTGAAGTTCAGGAAGCTGGCTTTTCCTCCTGAACTAAGTGAATGATATATGTATGTTTAATTAAACTGAGATTGTTAATCCCTTAAAGTTGCTTTCCTTAAAAAAGTAGATCAAAGAACTCATGCTAGGAGCACTCCTGTGTGTTCATGTTCTTGGTCTTGTTGTTGGTCTTTCACCTCCACAGCAGCTGCTAGCAACATTGTTGTTATAGGATCCTATCTCTAGGAACACTTACCTTAAGAGTTCTTAAACAAGGAAATGGAACACTTGTAGTCATCCCTGTTTCTAGCTGAGGTGAAATGAAGGAGTAGTTCATGAGAACTGAGTAGGTTGAGGAACTGGTGAGAGTCTTTGAGGAAACTTCTCCACTTGTGTTGTAGTTCCTAGAAGGAGTTGGGGGATGAAGAAAATCTGTGGTCAAGACACTAAACCTAGGGAGAAAACAGGTTTAGCTCACCCCTGTTGGTTCCAATAGCTCACCAGAGCTATGCTATCATGATTTCTCCCAGCTCACATTTATGATGGCTTCTTCTTATGCCATTTTTTTCCTCCGGAAACTCATTCTGCCTCCAAGTCAGGGGCAAGACCTCAGGAAATCGGGAAGTGCTGGATAAAGTGCCTAGCTTGAAGGTAGCTCTTCTCCTTCCCAGGCTTCTAAAGGCAATGTCCTTGTGGATGGGGCCAAATGCTACCTATGTAACTATAGCATAAGGGAAGAAAAATACAACCAAGACATTCCTCAAATTATGAAAGGATTTGTTCCTAAAGTTCACTCGTAAGTTAGTTGTTTATAACTTTATAACATGATTAGGTTCCAAAGTCAGCATAAAAAACCTTATTCAATCTGCAATGTTACTGAATTATAGTACCATATAAACTAATCACTATTTTTAAATGGTTGGGGGGTAGGAGTATTTCAGTTCAATTTCAGTGGGTGCCAGGAAAACATCTTCCTTCCCCCTGCCCATCCTGCATCAGCAGCTGTGGACAGCAGCTTCATCAGGGTGAGGAAAGGGATAATCCTAAGCTTGTCCTATAAAAGCTCTTTCTCATTTGATAATGAGCTCTGAATCCATTGGATTATTACAGGGATTTTATTTTACAGTAATCTCTCAAGAAAAGTGAACAAACAACTGGGAGGGCAAGAGGAAGCCACCCAGAGCAATTTGTGTTCTTTAAAGAATAAATTTGGGAGAATCAAGGCTCATCAGAATGAATCTCTTCTGTTTTTCACTGGTAAGTTTTCTCACTTATACTATTCATGTATTCTTGCTGTTTTCCTCCACTGTCAATGATGGAGAAGATCGAGGTTTTCATTTGGCGAAATACACATTAAAGATGTCTCAGGAAATTACCTATTAAAAAGGGAATTTTGGCAAAGGCTCAAACAAAATCTACTTACATATAAATAATAACTTAATGCAAGTTATGTACGTTCAACTGCAATATTTACCAAATTGTTACAGTGGAAATATTTTGGGATGCAGTATGCTACACTGGAAGGAAGGCTCAGTTTGGAGTCAGATCACCTGAGTTAGAATACTGGCTTTGCTACTTACCATATTATGAGCTTAAGGAAACTACTTAATATTTCTGAGCCTCAATTTCTTCATTTGTAAAATAAGGGGTTAGACTGATGACTTCTAAAAGTACCTTTGAGCTCTAGATAAATAATCTATCTTTTCTATAAATAACATGACAGTGTGCCTACATATTTTTATATTAAAATATATGCATATATGCAAATATGTTTATGTATACATATATTCTATTTATACAAATTTTATTTATTTGTGCACCCAACATGATTTTTTTTTTTTGCAAAATATACTGCTGTTTGCTTTATTTGTTTAGTCACTGACACTTGATACTTCAGCCATACCGGAGAAGAGAAGCATCCTGGCCCAGTAAAAAGAGCCTTTGATTTGGCTTCAGGGTTTGGGTTTAAATCCTAGCCCCACCACTTACCACCTATGTGAAATTAGGAATGTTACTTAACCTCTCCAGATCTCAGTTTCTTTATCTATAAAGTGAAGGAGCTAGTCTAGATGACCTCTAAAGTCCCATCTGTCTTTGAATCTATGGTCCAAATTTTTTCTTCAATGTTTGTGTTATCAATTCCCTTAAATGTCAATAAAGGCAGTATTAAACTTTTATAAAAGTGGTTTTTCCAACTTGTACTACACTGTAAATGAAAAATACAATGGAAAAGTTAGCATTAGAAATATACTAACTCAAGGCTTAAAAGTATTTCTCTGAATTATTTTTCTTTCTTGGATTTTCCTTTTGGCCAGAGGAGGAGAATCAGTGAAAGTAATAGGCAGATATAGATCTATAAATACATTACAATTAAAACCAGCATTTGTGCCCATCTGCTACTGCTATTGATTTCAGATGTAATCTTTTGTACAGCATAAAGACGGATATTGATGCTGCATCAAGACTTATGCCTATTTCTTGCTTTTTCAAGATGTTAAAAAAGATATCAGTCATTTTTGGAGAGAGACAAAAGATTCATACAACAACAGTATAAACAGTTTGCCTGTTTTAGGTTCAATTCCAAACAGTATGAACATATGAGTCAGAGGTAGTGCTTACTCAAGATGTAGTACTGTCAGAGGAAAGCAATTTCAAGCCACAATAAAGAATTTAATGTCATAGAACCTTTAAAAATAAAATAAATCTATGGATTTTGAGGAGATGAAATATCTGATGTGACTTTCTAAATAGGCCCAATTTCCTGAATTAAATTCAATTGAGTTTGACAATCATTTTAAAATATCTATCATGCACAAGGATCTATGCTGTATGTTGGGGAGACAATGTGAACAAAACAGTTCTTGCCTCAAGTAGTTTATATTCTACTGGATTGCCAGCTCTCCAGTTTACATGCTTTAAAACTAAATTATTTAAACTTCATTGTTAAAATTTTTCTAGTTTATATGAAAAAATAGAGTTTATAAGTGTTCATATAAACATGATATGAGCTATAAAATGTTTTTTGAATTGTTTTGGATGAATATCTGAGTTCACACATGAGTGTTTCTGTAATATTTCATGTTTTGGTCGAACATGTCGTTAATTTGCGATCAGTGACAAAGAACATACTATGATGACTATTTAGTGAAAATAGCTATCCTGCTCCACACATATGGAAGGGAACTTTAGAAAATCATGATTCCAAAGCATACATATATTTGCCAACTTTTTCTGCTAGGACCTATTGACCATCATGTATCAAAGAAGCCTTACCTTATAAATTTTTAATTAAGAAAAATATTACTTCTCATCTAAGGTTTTCCCAAAGAAGTTTCTCTGAGAAGAGGAGCTCTTACTCTTTTCTGTCAGAATTGTATGTTATTTTTGGCTAAATGTTCAATAGCTCATGTTGCTTCATAATTAATTACTTAGTGTTTTAAAATTCTGTAATTTCATTGATTTGGGTATCTGTTTTTATCAATATAGATTGTAAACTCCTTACCACAGTCTCTGTGAGTCAGTCTGGCATAAAAGTTCATGACCTTATGGTCAACCTTCTAGTGAACAAGGCTCTAAATTTAGTTAACCTGGTCATGGGACAGCAGATTTACAGACTGTTTTTGAAACTGCACTGAAGTTTTCCTTTTGGCTGAATTCTCTAGAGTTTGTGCTTCATGAGATTAACCTTTGAGAGGGTTAATTCTACTCCAGAAAAAATAATTATTACATTAAAATTAATTGATTGCAATAATTAATTCATTACTTTAATTAAAAAATTTGGAGAGAAAATTACCTTTAAAAATGATGTGTCTTCTTTCTTGAAAAGTTCAACAGAATTCTTTACTGGAAAGGAAATTATTTGGCTTTGAAAAGAGGAATATCAGTATATATTTTGACCTTTAAAGCTATAGAATTTTGTTGATTTTTAAGCAGTATGCATCACTACTTAGGCAAAATAGCAAAAAAAATTAAACGTTGCCCTTGGAGAGCTGCTGACAGTTGTCTCAAACCCAGTGATTGGAATAACTGACCTGACAGGCTAGGAGTAAAAAAAGGTTTCCTATGCTTCTCAGGATACAGTTGTCAAACAAAAGGACAAGGATATATGTCACTAGTCTTGATTTTCATTCTGGTCATGGCTCATCAAAAAGCACCAATCTCCCCTTGTCTCCCTTTCCCCCACAGAAATGCACTTAAAATGATGGTTGGTTCATCCTTCACAAGGTTAAAGACTCAGGTCTGAGAAGGCCAAGGGGTCCCCTCCCTTGGATTGCTTTTATCCCCACTAATGAATGCTGCTCTTATCCACAGATTGCTTCAGCACATGTCTAAAGCCTGTTCTTTGTCTTCACCCTGACCTCCGGTCCTTCAGATCCTCAGTTACTTCCCAAGCCATCACCCCTACACTGGTTACACTCTCCTCCCTTCCCTATCTTGACTGCTTGGTGAACCAGTCAAAACTACACTACCCACTCCTCTGGTCCCTTGTTTCCTTATCCTGTCCTTGATTTTGCCCTCCAAGCCTAATCTCTGGATGACTCCACCCATCTTCTACTTTGTCTTTTATTCACATGCTGCTGGATGAAACTGAAGAAAATCACAATACTGGTATGACTGGGTTCACTACAAATTCCTGAACTGGTACCTCACTGGTACCTCAAAGTCATCTTTTTATACTGACTTACTATCACACTTACCTCAGTGGCTTTTCCAGACCTTTCCATTCCTCTTTAATCATTTCATGGCTCCCTCACCCCCATTGTCTCAGATGAGAAAAGGTTGAGTCCATTGGATGAGATCTCCCTCTTCTCACCTCTCCTCAGGTCACATCTCTCAGGTGCCATCCACCACACCATCTTCTCCTTCACTTGTCTCACATGAAATAGTCCTCCTTGCCAAGACAAACCCCTTTATATGTACATATGATCTCATTCAAGCCTATCTTCTCCAACAGTCCCTGGCATATAGTAGGCTCTTAACAAATGTTAATTGATTATTTTTGATTGAGGGCAGCTAGGTGGCACAGAGAATGGAGTGCTGGGCCTGGAGGCAGGAAGATTCATTTTTGTGAATTCAAATGTGGCCTCAGCACTTACTAGCTGTGAGACCCTGGGCAAGTCACTTAACCCTGTTTGCCTGAGTTCCTCATCTGTAAAATGAGCAGTACAAGGAAATGGCAAACCACTCCAGTGTGTTTGCCAAGAAAAACTCAAGTGGGGTCATGCAGGGCCAGACATGACTGAAATGATTGAACAAGATTTGTTGATTGAGATTGCCCATTCTATCATACCATACTGTCATATCATCAATCTCTCCCTGCCAAATGGCTGCTTCCCTACTGCCTACAAACATAAGCATGTCTCTCCCACCCTCAAAGTATCCTCGCTTGACCTATCCATACTCATTAGCTGTTGACACATATTTGTCCTCCCTTTTGTGGCCAAACTCCTTGAGAAGACTTCCATGAGCATGCTTCTTTCTCTAGCACTTCTATTTCCTTTCTTCCCATTCTCTTTTTAAAAAAATTTCAACTTAATTTTATTTTTGGATCTGCATTTGTAACAACAATGTTGCTATCAGCCGCTGTAGAAGTGAATGACCAATAACAAGACCAACAATAAGAGCATGCGGGAGGGCAGCTAGCACAGGTTCTTTGATCTGTTTTTCTAAGGAACGCAACTTTAAAAGGCTATCTCAGTTTAGCCAAACATACATATATCACTCACTTAATTCAGGGGAAAAAGTCAGTACCCTGAATTTCAGAGCAAACACAAACAGAAACTACAAACAGATCAGTAGATAGGCTTTGTCTGATCAAGACATTACATACATAGTTACCAAAAAGAGATGCCCCAACATCTGGGTTTTCAAAGATGGAGGGCTCTTAACAATGGCTACCCAGAGTCTCATTTAGTCCAATTGCATGACACTCTTCCAGTGAGTGAGAGCCCCAAAACAAAAACCAACCTCAGATCTTATATACCCTTCTCAGGCTCAGAAGATGTCACAACCATGGGACTCAAACCTATATGAACTAGCCTTCCTTGTTTCTTAAGCAGGTCAAAGACTCTTGATTCAATCAAAGAAACAAAAGAGAACAAAAAGTCCACTTTGCTTGCCCTTACATTTGAAAGGCAAGACTCATCAAAGGTGTTTGATTACCTTAGCATTCTAAAAAAGAAAATAAGAAAGTCCCACCCTAATTACCATAACAGCATTCTCTCCCTCCCACTCCTCATCCTATCCTCCATCTAGAAAGCAAAACCAAAACAAAATAAAAACCCCATTACAAATAAGTATAGTCAAACAAAACAATTTCCTGCCTTCCTCATGTCCAAAAAGAAGATTTCTCAATCTTCACTCTGTGTTTGTCACCTTTCTACCAGGAAGTGGGGAGCATGTCTTCATATTTTAGTCCTTCGGGACTATGTTAGCCATCCTGCTGATTAGAGTTCCTAATTCTTTCAAAGTTATATGTCTATATAATATTGTTGTTATTGTTTTCATTGTTCTCTAAGTTCCACTCAATTCTCTTTGTATCAGTTCATACAAAACTTCCTAGATTTCTTTGAATCTATTCCTTTTAGCATTCCCTATAACATGATACTCCATCACATTCAGATTCCATAACTTGTTTAACTATTCCCCAGTTGACACCCCTTCAGTTTCCAATTCTTTGTTACTTCAAGCAGAACTGATAGATATATAGATAGATATAAATATCTACATCTCTCTGTATACATACGCATGTATATATTCACACACAGGTATGTGTGTGTATGTGTATATCTATATCATATGGGCCCTTTCCTTTTTTTTTTATCTTAGTGGGGGTATAGATTTAGTAGTGGTATCACTGAGTCAGAGTGTATTCACAGTTTATTGAACTCTTTATTGAACATAATTCTAAATTGTTTTCCAGAATGTCTGAACCAGTTCACAGTTGCAACAATAGTGCAACACTTGTCTTTTCACAGCCCTTCCAACATTTGTCATTTTTCACTTTTTGTCACCTTTGCCAATCTGATAATTGTGAGGTGGAACCTTAGAGTTATTTTAACTTGCATTTCTCTAATTATTACTCTCAGTCTCTTCTTAACTCTGTGCAGTCTGGCTACAAACTTCATTCACCTGAAACAGTTCTCTCTAAAGCTATCAATGATCTCTTAATCGCTAAATCTAATGGCCTTTTCTTAGTTTTCATCCTCTTTGACCTCTCTGCATATTACTTCTCCTAGACGTTATCTTCTCTCTAGGTATTTGAGAAACTTCTGTCTTCTGATTCTACTACCTGTTTGACCATTCTTCAGTTTCCTTCGCTGGATCCTCATTTAGGTTGTTTACTCCTCCCCCAAGACTCTCCTGAGTTCTCTTTTCCTCTATTCTATTTCCTTTGGTGATCTCACAAGCTCCCATGGATTCAATTATCCTTTTCGTATTGATGATTCTTAGATCTATTTATTTAGCTTTAACCTAACCTAACCTAGGTACTAACTTTTAGTCTCTCATTTTCAATCACTTAGACATCTTGAACTCTATGCCTTGTAGACATCTTAAACTCAACATGTCCATAACTGGACTCAATATGTTTTCCCCCATATGTCTTCCCCTCTTCCTAACTCCTATTAGTCTAGAAGACACTACCAACCTCTCAGTCACTCAAGCTTTCAACATAGGCTTTATCCACCATTTCTCACTCTTTCAGTCCAGAAATGCAACCTGTTGCCAGGTCTGTCAGTTTTGCCTTCATGACATCTTCCATGCACACCCCTTCTTTTCTGTAATACTGCTACTGTGTTGGTGCAGGCCTCATCATCTCATGCCTGTAATATTGCCATCTCCTGCTGGTCAATGTCTTCCCTCTGTTACAAGTGTCTCCTCGTTCTATTCTGTCTCTATTTTGATCCTCCTAAAGTACAAGTCTTATCCATGGTGCTTCCCCTCTCTACCTCATTCAATAAACTCTAATGGCTCCCTATCACCTCCAAGATAAAATGTAAAATTATCTGGTGCTCTACACTCTTCATAAACTGGCCCTTTCTGAACTTGCCAGTCTTGTTCGTCTCCTCTCTACAAATACTCTGCAATCCAGTGGTCCTTGCTATTCTTCTCATAAAACATTTCATGAAAGTTTACTGGCCATCTCTTATCCCTGGAATTCTTTCCCTTATCTCTAGATCCTGGCTTTCCTGGCTTCCTTCAATTGAAAGCTAAAATCCCATCTTTTACAAGACTTTCTTTTTTTAAAAATTTATTTAATGTATTTAGTTTTCAACATTGATTTTCACAAAAGTTTGAATTACAGATTTTTTCCCCATTTCTACCCTCCCCCCACTCCAAGATGGCATGTATTCTAGTTGCCCCATTCCCCAGTCAGCCCTCCCATCTGTCACCCCACTCCCCTCCCATCCCCCTTTCCCTTCTTCTCTTGTTGGGCAAGATAAATTTCTATGCCTCATTGCCTGTGTATCTTATTTCCTAGTTGCATGAAAAAACTTTTTTTGTTGTTGTTGTTTTTGAATGTCTGTTTTTAAAACTTTGAGCTCCAAATTCTCTCTCCTCTTCCCTCCCCACCCACCTTCCCTAAGAAGGAAAGCAATTCAACATAGGCCACATGTGTATCATTATGTAAAACCCTTCCACAATACTCATGTTGTGAAAGATTGACTATGTTTTGCTCCTTCCTAACCTATCCCCCTTTATTGAATTTTCTCCCTTGACCCTGTCCATTTTGAAAGTGTTTGTTTTTGATTACCCCCTCCCCCCATCTGCCGTCCCTTCTATCATCCCCCCCTTTTTAATCTTCTTCCTCCTTTTTTCCTGTGGGGTAAGATACCCAATTGATTGTGTATGGTATTCCCTCCTCAGCTCAAGTCCAATGAGAGCAAGATTTACTCATTCCCCCTCACCTGCCCCCTCTTCCCTTCCTACAGAACCACTTTTTCTTGCCACTTTTATGTGAGATAATTTACCCCATTCTATCTCTCCCTTTCTCCCTCTCTCAATATATTCCTCTCTTATCCCTTAAATTGATTTTATTTTTTTAGATATCATCCCTTCATATTCAACTCACCCTGTGCCCTTTGTGTGTGTATATATATATATGTGTATATATACATATATATGTATATATATACACATATATACACACATATATATATTTACCTACATATATACATACATAGACACACATGTATGTATATATATGTACACACACACACACACACATATATATATATACATATATATGCACATTCCTTTCAGCTACTATGATATTGAGATCTCATGAATCACGCACATCATCTTTCTATGTAGGAATGTAAACAAAACAGTTCAACTTTAGTAAGTCCCTTATGATTTCTCTTTCTTGTTTACCTTTTCATGCTTCTCTTTATTGTTGTGTTTGAAAGTCAAATTTTCTATTCAGCTCTGGTCTTTTCACTGAGAAAGCTTGACAGTCCTCTATTTTATTGAAAATCCATATTTTGCCTTGGAGCATGATACTCAGTTTTTCTGGGTAGGTGATTCTTGGTTTTAATCCTAGCTCCATTGACCTCCGGAATATCGTTTTCCAAGCCCTTTGGTCCCTTAACGTGGAAGCTACCAGATCCTGTGTTATCCTGATTGTTTTTCCACAATATTCAAATTGTTTCTTTCTGGCTGCTTGCAGTATTTTCTCCTTGACCTGGGAGCTCTGGAATTAGGCGACAATGTTCCTAGGAGTTTTCTTTTTGAGATCTATTTGAGGAGGTGATCTGTGGATTCTTTCAATTTCTATTTTATCCTCTGGCTCTAGAATATCAGGGCAATTCTCCTTGATAATTTCTTGAAAGATGATATCTAGGCTCTTTTTTTGATCATGGCTTTCAGGTAGTTCAATAATTTTTGAATTATCTCTCCTGGATCTATTTTCTCGGTCAGTGGTTTTTCCAATGAGATATTTCACATTGTCTTCCATTTTTTCATTCCTTTGGTTCTGTTTTATAATATCTTGATTTCTCATCAAGTCACTAGCTTCCACTTGCTCTAATCTCATTTTTAAGGTAGCATTTTCTTCAGTGATTTTTTGGACCTCCTTTTCCATTTGGCTAATTCTGCCTTTCAACATATTCTTCTCCTCATTGTCTTTTTGGAGCTCTTTTACCATTTGAGTTAGTCTATTTTTTAAAGTGTTGTTTTCTTCAATATTTTTTTCAGTATTTTGGGGGTCTCCTTTAGCAAGTCATTGACTTGTTTTTCATGGTTTTCTTGCATCATTCTCATTTCTTGTCCCAATTTTTTCTCTTCTTCTCTAACTTGCTTTTCCAACTCCTTTTTGAGCTCTTCCATGGCATGAGACGAGTTCATATTTTTCTTGGAGACTTTTGGTGTAGGCTCTTGGACTTTGTTGACTTCTTCAGGCTGTATGTTTTGGTCTTCTTTGTCACCAAAGAAAGATTCCAAAGTCTGAGACTGAATCTGGGTGTGTTTTCACTGCCTGGCCATGTTCCCAGCCAACTTACTTGACTCCTGAGTTTTTTTTGTCGGGGTATGACTGCTTGTAGAGCAAAGAGTACTTTGTTCCAAGCTTGAGGGGATGTGCCATTGTTTTCAGAGCTATTTCTATATAGCCAGCTCTGCCAACCCAGCACTCCTCCTTCCTCAAGAACCACCAACCTGGACCTGACTCAGATTTGAGCAGGCTCTGCACTCCTGCTGTGATCTGCCACTTAATTCCTCCCACCCTGTGGGCCTGGGGCAGGAAGTAACTGTAGCTGTAGTTCTGTAGCTGCACCTCCCCCGCTGCCCCTGTGGCGGTGGCTGAACTGCGAACTCTGTCCCCCACAGCTTTTCTCAGTAACCTTCTCTGTTGTCTTTGGTGTTTGTGGGTTGAGAAGTCTGGCAACTGCCACAGCTCACTGATTCAGGGTGCTAGGGCCTGTTCTGCCTGGCTCCTGGTCTGGCTGGTCCTGCTGCCTCCCACGCTGAGCTCTGCTCCCCTCCACTCCATGTGCGATAGACCTCATCAAGTGACCATCCAGGCTGTCCTGGGCTGGATCCCTGCTTCCCTCTGCTATTTTGCGGGTTTTGCCTACAAGACTTTCTTGATCTCCCTTAATGCTAGTGAGTTTCCTCTGTTGATTATCTCTTACTTGTTTGTATGTTGTCTCCTCCATTAGACTGTGAGATCCTTGATATGGGGACTGTCTTTGCCTTTCTTTGTATCCCAAGTGCTTAGCATAGTGCCTGGCACATAGTAGGTGTTTAATAAAGTTTAATTGAATAAATAGCATTGATTTGAGGCTGCATGCCCTCTTCTCCTATTTAACAATCTTGTTTTTTCTGACTCCGCTCTCTACCCTCTATTTTGTAAACTCCTTTTCTTAGTCATAAACAGTTAAAATTTTACTGTGACCACGCTTTTCAGTATTTTCTCATTCCAGATACAGGATCTTATCAAAAGCCATGACATTTATTTAGTGTAGGAAGATTGTAAATAACAAGTGGATATTTTTGCATGAGAATCATAAAAGTAAGAATGTAATAGATTACCTTATGTAAGCCAAGAGCGCTACAGATAATTTATCAAAGGTTATTGCTATCATTTTGAAACAATAAATAATGAAATGGAGACTATCATTCAAAAGAGATGGTCAATCTGGTTATCATCAAGTATCTCAAACTTACCCTGTCCAAAGCCATATCTATTATTTCTCCTGCCCCATCCCTCAAAATCCAAGCTTCTTCTGAACTTCCTTGTTTCTGTTGAGGGAACCACTATCTCTCCAGTCCCCCAGGTTTAAATTTAGATGTTACCCTCTACTACTCCTCTCTATACTCTCTCCATCTTTCCAAACAGTTGCAAAATCTACTCCCACACCATCTCTCACTCAATCATATCCTACTATCCATTCACACAGCCTCTACCCTATTTCAGGTACTCATAATCTCTTTTCTTTTCCTTGCTTTCTTTTTTTTCCTCTCTTTTTCTTTCACTTTGTTTCTCTCTTTTTTCCTTCCTTCTTTCCTTCCTTCCTTCCTTCCTTCCTTCCTTCCTTCCTTCCTTCCTTCCTTCCTTCCTTTTTCCTTCCTACCTTCTTTCCTTCCATCCTTCCTCCCTCTATTCCTCCATCCCTCCCTCCCCCCCCACCCTTTCTCCTAATCTCATAGATCCTTCGTAGTTGATTTGAATATCCATCTTGCTCAGAATAGCTTCAGCATTCATGGTTAGTCTTCAAAAAATATTGCTATTACTATATAAAACATTCTCTTGATTCTGCTTATTTCACTCTGCATTATTTCATGCAACTCCTTCCATGTTTTCCTAAAATCAACCTGCTCATAATTTCTTATAGCACAATAGTTTTCCATCACAATAATATACCACAAATTATTCAGCCATTCGCCAATTGATGGGCATCCCCTCAACTTCCAATTCTTTGCTACCACAAAGAGACCTGCTAAAAATATTTTAGAACTTAGAGTTTCTTTTCTTTTTTCATTCATCATCTTGGGAAACAGACCTAATTCTGTGGGCATAATTCCAGATTGGTCTCCAAAATGGTTGGATCAGTTCACAATTCCACTAACAGTACATTAGTATTCCAATTTTTCCATGTCCTCTACATTTGTCATTT
Source organism: Trichosurus vulpecula (assembly GCF_011100635.1). Classification (NCBI taxonomy): domain Eukaryota; kingdom Metazoa; phylum Chordata; class Mammalia; order Diprotodontia; family Phalangeridae; genus Trichosurus; species Trichosurus vulpecula. The sequence continues at coordinate 384,108,706 of NC_050574.1, forward strand.
TCCTCTTCTATCATTTTAGCCAATCTGATAGGTGTGAGATGGTATCTTGAAGTTGTTTTAATTTGAATTTTTCTAATCAATAACGCATATCCTTTGACCATTTATTGATTGGGAAAATGACTCATATTCTTATAAATTTGACAAAGTTCTCTATATATTTGAGATATGAGGCCTTTATCCAAGAAACTCTCTATAAATTTTATTATAAACTTTCTGCTCTCCTTCAAATCTTGGCTACATTAATTTTATTTGTACAAAATCTTTTTAATTTAATGTAATCAAAATTATTCATTTTACTTGTCACAATGATCTCTATCTCCTGTTTATTCATAAATTCTTCTATCCATACAACTGATAGGTAGTATGTCTTATGTTCTAATTTACTTATGATATCTCCCTTTATGTCTAGGTCATGTATCCATATTTACCTTATCTTGCTAAATGATGTAGGCTATTAGTCTCTACCTAGTTTCTGCCAGACTGCTTTTCAGTTTCTCCAACAATTTTTTTAGCCGATAGTGAAGTCTAAGCCTGAGAGCTTAAATCTTTGTATTTATCAAACACAAGGATACTATAATCATTTACAACTGTGTATTATATATCTATTCTATTCTACTAATTCGCCTTTCTATTTCTCAGCCAATACTAGATAATTTGGATAATTACCACCATATAAAGCAGTGTAAAATCTGGAACTGCTAGACCTCCTTCCTCCCTCTCCCTTAATTCCTTTTTTCCCCTGAATTCCTTTGATCTTGTTCTTCTGCTCTTCCAAATGAATTTTGTTTTTGTAGTTCTAGCTGAATAAAATAATTTTTTGGTAGTTTAGTAGTTTGATTGGGATGGCACTGACTAAGTAGCTTAGGTAGAATTGTCATTTTTTATCATATTGGCACAGTTCACCCATGAACAATTAATATTTCTCCAATTATTTAAATCCAACTTTATTATTAATTATTTATTGAAGATGGTGTCTAGACTCCTTTTAAAATCATAACTTCCAGGTAGTCTGGCAATTATCCTGTTATCTCTCCCTGATCACATTCTCTTCTATTTTATCATTTTTAATTTTGTTTTTAATATTTCTCGATGTCTTATGAAGTCATTAGCTTCTGCTTGCCCAATTCTAATTTTTAAGGAGTCATTTTTTTCCATAAGTAAGTTTTTGGATCTCTTTGTCCAATTAGTTGATGTTTTTCATAATTTTCTTGATTTTCTTACATTACTCTTATTTTTTCCTAATTTTTCCTCAACATCTCTTATTTGATTTTTAAAGTCCTTTTTAAGTTCTTCCAAGAACTCTTTTTGGGCTTGTGACTCTTTTCCTTTTTTTTTTCCTTTGAAGCTTTATAAGCAATTGTTTTGACTTCACTGTCTTCTGAGTTTGAACCCTGATCACCATATCTATATCTATTACCATATTGCTATCAATGGTCAAGTCCTTTCTCTTTCACTTGCTCACTTTTAATGGCCATTCCTTGATTGTTAACTTTATGTTAGGGTCGAGCTCTGCTGCCAGGGTGTAGGGCAGAATGTCTCAGGTTTCAGGCTTTTCATGCTGTTGTTTTCTAGGCTCTGTCTTGAGGATCTTTGGCTTTGTGTTTTGTCTAATGTTCTATAATCTAAGGCCAGGTGTGGTCACTGCTCCTTTGGCTTGTATCTTGGTCTACGGATGCCCTCAGGTACTCTTTTCTGCCCCTGAACCACAACCAAGATCCCCAGCTCTGCAGCCACCTCAAGTGTTCTTGCTGTGTGCAGTTCCCTTAGGTGGCTACAAACTTCAGTTCAGCCTTCTGCTCTGGATCTGAAACCAAGAACTCCCCTTTCCTATGAGTGACAACAACAGCAGGGTCCCACCCATCTGCCATTTCACACACATACCCGTGCTCACTCCTCCTTGCTCATAGCCATAGTCTCGACTATGTCTGGTCAACATGCCTGGGCCCTGAGACCATTGCCAGCAAAGGGCCACCTTCCTCCACCCTGCCTCCCCTGCAGTCTTCCCTGATTAGCCACCCCACCCTCATATTGTCTGCAGGGCAAAAGTTCCCAAGGGTAAGGGGCTTGCTATTTGTTAACTGGGGTTATCTACCCCAAACAGACCATCACCCTAGGAAAGTCAGATTTTTCCTAACATCCTCCCCAATTTTCTAGGCTGGATAACTGTTTTACCCAACTTTTAATTTTGCTACTGCCCTAAAAATTAACTTTGAGGAGTTAAGTTATTTGGGTGGGGGACTGAGTTGGGGGAGCCAGATAGTTTCTGCCTTATTGTCATATGTCATCTTATAAGTCATATTCCTCCACTTGTCATTTTTCATCTGGACTCTTAAAGTTTCCTTATTGCCTCAAGTTTATCCCCACTCCAGTGCATCCTCCACACAGCTGCAAGAATGATTTTCCTAAAGCTCCAGATTGACCATGTCACCTCCCTTATTCAATAAATTCCAGTAGCTCTCTATTAATTTTAAGGTCAAATATTAAGGCCTTCATTTGGTATTTAACTTCCTCTGTGACCTGGCTTCAGTCTATCTTTACACTCTTATTTCCTGTTACTTCCCTTCTCTCTCATAACAGTTCAGTTAAACTGGCCTTTTTACGGTCGCTTATACAAGGCTGTACATTTCTCATCTCCCTGCTTTTAAATTATTTGTCCCCAGTGCCTGAAATGAAATCCTTCTTTCTTTCTTTTTTTTGGTGTTTTGTTTTTTGGATGGGGGAAGGCAGAGTAATTGGGGTTAAGTGACTTGCCCAAGGTCACACAGCTGGTAAGTGCATCAAGTGTCTGAGGCTGGATTTGAACTTAGGTCCTCCTGACTCTAGGGCAGGTGCTCTGCTCACTGAGCCACCTAGCTGCCCCCTTCTCTTCTTTTAATGGAGTTGCTTCCACGGAAGTTTAATGCAACCTGATATGACAATTAAGGAAATTTATAACAGGGAGTTGTTCAAGACTTTTAAGGGCAGCTAAATGGTACAGAAGATAGAGCACTAGGCCTGGAGTGAAAAACACTCAACTTCTTGAGTTTAGCTGTGTGACCCTGGGTAAGTCACTTAACACTGTTTGCCTCAGTTTTCTTACCTATAAAATGAACCAGAGAAGGAAATGGCAAAGCACTTCAATTTCTCTGCCAAGAAAACACCAAATGGGGTCATGAAGAGTTGGGCATGACTGTAAAATAACTCAAGAAGACATTTAAATGTTATCTGGATCTACTAGAATCCCTATTTTGCTTCAAGACAGAGCTAGGTGGTGCAGTAGATAGAGCCCTGGATGTGGAGTCAGGAAGATCTGAGATCAAATATGGCCTCAGACATTTACTAGCTGTGTGACTCTGGGAAAATCACTTGCCCTCTGTTTGCCTGAGTTTTCTATCTGTAAAATGCAGATAATAATAGCACTTGACACCCAGGGTATTTGTGAGGACCAAATGAGATAATTGTAAAGCACAGGGCCTGGCACATGGTGTTATATGAATGTTATCAATAAACTAACTAATTCAAGACTTAGGTTGAGGTCCCTCTTCTACATAAGGTCTTTCCATCTCCACGTAGCTGTTGGTACCTCCTCCCTCAAAAATCAGTATATCACTATTTTGCATATGCATGGTTGTATAATTTAATAGAATGAAAACTCCTTTGAGAGTAGGGAGAATTAACTTCTTTCTTTGTATTCCTAGAACCCAGTACACATAGTTGGTGCTTAATAAATGCTTGATGATTGATTGATAAGTCTATCAATGCATAGACATGCATAGAATACAGCTTGGATGGCAGGACAACCCATAGCAGCATTACTATTGACATCTTCCCTAAGAGAAAGAAGAGTCAATGGCAATATTTGCTCCATGGTGTGACAATAAACGCAGGCATGGGAGGCCCAAATTCTGTAAACCATAGGGTGGAATGTTATGCTTATTTCTCTGGCAATAATGTGGATGGGCTCATTCCCTGGATTTTATGTTGTTATACCAATCCTACATAGTATATAATTTTCAGGAGACATTAATTTTGTTTTGTTGAACTCACATAGATATTGAATTTGACATGATTTGGTGATGAAATAAGGTTTTCTTTCAGAGCATTGGAGTTTACACTTTTAATAGGGCTCATTCTTCCATGATAATGAAAAAAAATTACTTAGATAATATCTGAGAATAAGGGAGGAAGACAGTTCATATGACTGTTCTGAATATAACTTGGAATTTAGAAAACAAGAATATATATCATGGCTGTGGGTAATTTAAGAATAATATGATCTATAAGTAGGATGATGGACTAATCGAGTCTTTTATACTTTGTGAATATTTTTTGTTTTAGGAAGGCTCCATGGACAGTTTGTATGAGCCAGTGCCACAGCAACAAAATAATAAAGAAGATGCCTACCCGTCTACCAACACCTATCTGGAAAGTGGAGAGTCAAAAAGATCTTCAATGGTGAGTCAAGCCATGACCTTACTTGCCCCTGTACGTGTGTCTGTCCACATTCATTTTTTGAAAGGTAAGAGCATTGACTCTGGAGAGACCTTGCAATCAAATCTTGTCTCGGATATTTTATGGATTTAGAGCAGGAAGAAAACTTGGAGGTAGCTTACTCTAGTTTCTTGATTTTTTTCCTGGTGAGTAAACTGGATTCCAGAGGTACAGAGACTTACCCAAGGGAAGTGACAGAACTGGGATTCAACCTATCTTATCCGCTTACAAATTGATCCCTCCTTCCATCGCACCATGATTCTTCTAATAGTGATGCATTTGGCAGGGACTTAAATTATTGGTGCTGTGAGTTTTCTATTGACTGAATGACTAGAACTTGGGAAGAGCTTATCTTAACTTGGGACACACAATATGTATACAGATAATTAAATAGAAAGAAAATACAAGGTAAAATGTGTTGGGAGGAGCATTAACAACTGAGGGATCAGGAAAAAGGTTCATGTAGGAGACCACACTTAAGCAGAACATAAAATGACATTTTTAAAATGGATTTTTTTTCCAGCAAAGAGTTTGTTTACAGCACTTCAAAGCTAATGAAATACATTCTTGTCCAAAAGGTTGAGGGATTTGCTACTATACCTTATTTTCTCTAGTTGTAATATTCCTTTGTCTGTATAGGAAAAGAAATAAAGACACTCAAACTGGCATCAGGGGATCAGGGTTCATATCCTCGGTCTGAAAAATACCAGCTTTTTGACCTTGAGAAAGTCAGCTAACCTTTCTTAATCTTGAGTTTTCACAGGTGCAAAATATGAAGTATTACCGTAGTTCTCTGTGTGTATGCAATGTACCTTTGTAATGCAAATGGCACAGCCACCAAAGAGCTGTGGACAAGCTCAGATCATTTAGAAAGGTATAGGTGGTATCAGATGGCTTTATATACCTCTAACTTGCTGCCAAACTGTAAGATCCTTCATCACAGAAACTGTTTGGTTTCACCTGAGTAGGTTCAATCACGAAGCATCCACGTGCCTCCTATGTTCTGAACACTATGTAAACACTTAATAAACATTTGCACATATGAATTAAATTAGATTGATTATTGGAGATTACTTCTGATATTGTTCTAATCCCCTCATGGTCCTCTTAGTAAATAGTTCCCATACCCTCAAAGGAAGGAATGGATTCAGAAGTATCATCAATTCGTTATAATGAGAAAAGCAAGCTTTTATATAAGTCACGTTCATTTTCTGTCTTAGAATAAAAACCTTATAGAGTTCCATAATCAAAGGCATGTGATATTATAAGGGCATGAAAATCATTGCATAGTGGGTTATAAAATCCATAAAGAAAGGAGATATTTCTGATTATCACATAACAGGGGCTCAAAAATATCTGTTGGTTGGATGAATGAACAGGGGAATGAATAATATAACTAACTAGGTAGCATGTTAAATGGAAAGAGCATTGGACTGGAAGGCAGGAGGTCTGGGTTCTGGACCTAGGTCTGTCACTAACTATATTACATTAATTACATTATATTAATTATATTATATTAATTGTATTATATTATGTTAGGTTAGGTTATGTCATATTATATTATATTACATTATATTACGTTATGTTACGTTATGTTATGTTTTGTTATGTTACGTTACGTTACGTTACGTTACGTTACGTTACGTTACGTTACGTTACGTTACGCTACGCTACGCTACGTTACGTTACGTTACGTTACGTTATGTTATGTTATGTTATGTTATATTAGGTTACGTTACATTACATTACATTACGTTACGTTATGTTATGTTACGTTACGTTACGTTATATTATATTGTTACGTTATGTTATATTAAATTATATTATATTATGTTATGTTATGTTATGTTGTAATATAATATAATATAATATAATATAATATAATACAATATAATATAATATAATATAATATAATATCATGTCATGTCATGTCATGTTATATCATATTACATTATATTATATTATATTATATTATATTATATTATATTATGTTACGTTACGTTACGTTACGTTACGTTACGTTACGTTACGTTACGTTATATTACTGTCATTATCAATTTCCTTGTGAAGGCTGTAGTTTTCTCATATGTAAAATGAAGGATTGAAATGGATAACCACTAATGTTATTTCTAGCTCTGTGATTTTTCTTTTGGTGAGAATTTCTTAATTTATTTCTTATATTATTAATCACTAATATAGTAGTTCATGTGTGTCTTCATTCCAGGAATATCTTGGCAATATTATATATTATATTGTATAAAATAAGCATGTATTCTCTCAGAAAGGTTATGGAAAATTAAATACCATTTTAAAGCAAAAGCAAATAAAAGCAAAAGAAATTCAAACTATTTTAAGATATCCTACCTTTCATTATATTTCCCCCTTATCAATTACTTATTTTTCTGATTCTCTGGTTGACTTCTCTACACTCATCCTTCCCTTTACTTTTGAAGTCTCCCTATCTGATTTGTTTATATTCAGGATGCAGATTTCAGGATTCTCACGAGCTATTTCAAAGTCTGAGACTTTTCAATAGCTAAATGATATACTGGAGCTATCTTAGTCACTAAGTATGGCTGTTAACAAAGAAGCAAGGGGTTCAAGGAGCAATTTCCCTCAAAATTCTGAATTGAGCTGGATACTTGGACAAAGAGATAATTCCCAGAAGAACGTAAAGTCTAATAACTAGCATCATCCCAAAATGGTATGGGTTATTTCAAGTGGTGATGATTTCCCCATCACTGGAAGTGTTTAAGCAGAGATTGAACACTATCTTGGTGATGTTATAGATAGGGTCCATGATTTGAGAGTGGGTGAGATGATCTCTGAGTTCCCTTCCAACCCTTAGATTCTAAGATTTCCATTAATCAGACAGGATAAACTGCCAATAACCATACTATTTACCACCTGCTTTGACTTTTCAATTTAAAAGGAAATCCGCTTTAGCTCAGTAATGTGAAAAGCTTGTGGATTTTAGACTTTCAATATTCCAATCTTAATGAAAACTCATCCACATGACAGAGTGGAAGAATAGAGACTTGGCATCTGGCATCTAGAATTTTTTCTTTGTGAGATAGATTTTTCTTTCTTAAATTTCTAATTCTTTGTTCTATTCACCATAGTCCTTTATAATACTTACTCCATTTAAAGTCATGAAAATATCAGTTTCTCCAAATCACCCTTATTCATTTTTTCAGTAGCATGGACTTCACACATTCTTTATTATTACATATCACAATATAATAATTTTAAAGTATCCTTAAAGATTTTTCAAAATAATTTTTAGGAAAAAACAAATCAAAATATATCATAGCCATAATGTCTGGTCAGTGTTAAATGCTTGTATTGCTATGTGGTTTTAGCAATAACCAATACAACAACTGGGCCCTAGTCCCTGATATATCAGACTAAATTCCCTGTAGGGGTCCCAGTTTATAATAATATTAATGGTTCACTTTTGAACCCACCTACATATCTTCTGGGAAGTTCAGAATTTGGTTCATCTCCCCACTAAAGGCCTCAGCTCCCCTGCAAACTTCCACGCTAAAAGATACCCAATATAGGTGTCTTTTTATTTAAATTGTGTTATATTTTATATATTATAAAGTTATTTAAAGCTTATTTAACTCAATAACAAAACTTGCAAAATGGATTTATATCTAATTCATTTCAATATTAGTAAAATTCTCCCCATTTAGGAGAGCATCATGCCACTTTTTAATATGATGGGTCTTTACCTATGAGATCCACCTGACTTACAATACTCACCAAGGGATAAGTCAAGATTTTTTATCAGATTATTTGACATCTTGAAGTGTAGCTACTTTGAAGGTATAGGATGTGTAACCTGAGGTTCTCTCTCTAGTGACAAGCTAGCTGTCACTATCTGCTTTTCCTATAGGGGATGGCTGTGTCTTCCTTTGTCTGTATGCTAGTTTGCTAGTCTCGATATCATTTTAAAGGCTAGGGTTGATTTGGAAATGCTTCTGGAACTCTGTGTAGCACTGCTGCCTCCAATTTTAGTGGCCAGAGAGAACATTCTGAGCAAAGGATGTCTGAGCAACTAGTGGCTGCTGACTTTCCACTATTTTCAGACAGTGAACTGCCTATCTCTTCTCCCTTTCTTTCTGTATAAGAGGGCAAATTTGGATTCCCCAATCATCCTGTTCTTTAAAGTTTACTTATATTTTCTGTTTAATTAGTATTAATTCTAGCTCAGTAAATATACATTCAATCATATTTTTTGATCTTCATACTTCATTGTTAGGAAGCCAGAGAAAAGTGGAGAAGGGAGGGGCAGATGATAGCAAAGTATACAAACAAAATTGAAGTGAGACAGAGTACAGATTCTTTGCCTAATTAATTGGATTCTATCTCAACTGGAAGCCCCAGACTTGTATGAATTTTATTGTTCCATTTTTTCCAATTAACAAGCATTTATTTTCTATCTTTTCAGTTGCTACTCATTGTTGTATTTGGTAAACTTCCCCAAAACACAGAGATAAAGCCATATGAATCTGGTTCCAACCACCCCCCCTTTCCTCCTAGACTTAACACCTTGAACCTATGTTGTTATGTCATAGGTCTGGGCTATCACAGCAATCATATTACTTTTCTACATCGTTCCTTCCGATGCATGCCCATAAAGATCCCCTGGCAAGGGTGGACTTGAGGGTGGTGACTAGAAAGTACATCATGCTGGTGGGAAGATAAAGTTGGTGACTGAAAAAGACCATTACTTATATTCCAAGGGTTAGGGCCACCTAAAGGGATGTAGCTAACTTTCCCCTTCACTTAATGTAGGCAACCTTCACAGACACTCTGCTACAAGCTACTATATGGCCATGGAATTAACACACTGGAATTGTATCTGATAAGATCTGTGCGAAGTGTTTAGATCAATTTGACACACTGCAGCATGGGGTCTATCTATGTTGTGCATTCAGGTCTGATTTAAAAACATATACTGTGATTCCTGACATTCTTCTTCATAAGACCACGTTAATTAGCCTTCTAATTGGAGCAATTAAGAAAGTCTGAACTTTAGGCCTCCATATAAATAACATAAAATTAATTAATAGCCTATCAGTTGCAAGAGCAAGAAAGAGCAGGATCAATTAACAGAGCAAACTCAGACATCACACTAGCTTTTTATATCTCATTGACACCCCTAGACTTCTTTATCACTTTAATATTTTTATTAGAAAATTTGTGAATCTTATAACTAACTTTACTCATAGCAGTATGTCCACCAATAGGGAGAGATAATGTAGAATAAGAATACTTTTGTGTGAGGAGAAGAGGGTAGTTTAGATTTTGCAGGCCCTGTCTGAAATGTATTAGAAATTGGAAAATACAAGATTAGAGTTTGGCAGACATTTTCTACTACTCATTTTAATATCTTCAAGGAGCAAAAATGATGCTGTGCTAGTTTCCTTGATTCCAGGATTTGGTCAAACTTTTATATCTCATATAGATTGAACCCCTGTGCATGGACAGTTGTCAGCATTAGTACACCAGGAAACTTTATACAAATAATCTTATGTTATCTCACACTTAGAGGTATTTGGAAGATAATTTATACCTAAAAAATACAATCTAATCCTACCAATTTAATGTGAATTTTGAGGGGTAATATCTTATTCAGTTCTTTTCTGACAGCAAGAAAAATCTGCTGAATTGCAGTAAGAGCAAACCAGAAATGTTTAAAATATATAGAAAATTAGTTTAGATTTTTTTTCTAATAGAATACACATTTTGGAAAGAAAAGCTCAGTAAGATCTTTAGAGATCTTAGAGAAAATTCTTAAAAGTGGAGAGATGCAAATTTTAAAGTTGGTACAAATAATACTCCTTTGGGTTTGATGAAGTCAAGAAATTATAGCTATGGCAAGTATATATAACTGTCCTTAGAATGATAAAATATTGATTATTTTTGCCGTTGTTTGATAGAGGAGTGGAGAATTTGAGGAGGTATGGGCCATTGGAACTTAATCTGAATGATCTGATTTGAAATTTTCTTGATTTAACAGAAAGTACTTGTTTAAAATGAGGATTTAAAATAAGAGTGAACAGATTCAGAAGTGCCAAATTTGGCATGCCAAATTCACATTTAAGTGCTTTGTATATGGTTTGAGGTGGAGAAGGTAGAGGGTTTCTTTCTTGGAGGACAGAGACACAACCATTGTTGAATGCCCTCTGTCCCTCTCCCACAGAAGCTACCATTACTGGGAATGGACAAGGTCATTCCATGAGGACCATGACTCCAAGTCTTAGGCTCTTAGCAATGGTTTCAGCATGAATCAATGGAAAGATAATGAATTTAGAATCAGAGGACCTGGATTTATATTTCACTTCTGGTATTTTCTTCCTTTGTAACCTTAGGCAAGTCCCTTTTTATCTCTCTGGTTCTCCATTTTCTCCCGGGTACAATGAGAGAGTTGAATTCTATGAATATTAATGCACCTTCCAGCTCTAGGACTCTAATCTTAGGGAAGCAAGATAGTTTGGGGGTGTGGTAGGGTGATGGAGAGCAGTCTATCCTTCTAATACACCTTTTTCCACAAATAGAATGCCCATATATAGTCAGACTCACAAGCAGTCAATCCCCTTAAAATGTTTCTTAAAACAATATTTTTGAGTTCTACTTCCTCCTTACTGATAATTGTTAGGAGAGAAGATCATAAAATCTAAAACATTATCACTATAGCATCACACTTAGAAAATACATATTGAACCTTAACGTTATTTTGGGATGGAGGGTTGACACACTAATTGCAGTGCCCGTACAAAAGCTAATGTTACCATGGTCACTTCTCAGGACATCTAAAGGGGAGAGAAGGATTAAGGAAGGTCAGGAGTGGATATAGGGAGGGTAGAAGTGAAAAGATATAAAATGCTTTCCCTGAAACTTATTTTGCTCCATAAAGATTTTGAAGATTTGATCTAACATAATCTTCACCAAAAGAAAAAAAAGCACGTAGAAATGTTTCTAGTTTCTAGAAAGTAGATGTGCTGACAGTAACAATTTGAAGCTGAGTAGTATGACTGGCACTGTCATCATTATAGTCTAACATAAAGACCATCTCATGGAAACTTTATTCTCAGCATTTATTTTTGCATCCTGTTCTTGTTTGTTCTTCTCTGGCAGCATTCAGTTGATGGCTCAAACCATTTGTAGCATATTGAAAAGGATATAAAATATGCAGTAATACAGACTCTGGGCTAATATATTTTCAAAAATGTTTCATGCCTCATTTCTCACATAAATTCTTAGGTTGCATTCAGCCTTCAAAGAGTCATTCATATTCATGATACAAAAGAGAGATAACATTTATTACTTTCAGTGTTGATGATATTAAGCACTGTCAAGCTTCCCCACTGGAGATTGCATCAAGCTCCAGTCCCAACCTCTTTTAGGGAATAATTGTGACTAGGACTAGAGGAGCTCATTTAAACAAAGGCCAGAAGTGTTTTTTTCCTTAGTTAATGAATCTCTGAAGTGCCCTTATCTTTCCCTTCACTCTCCTCTTTTTCCTCCATCCACATGAGGAATCATACCCTTACAAGTGGGTGCTCTGTCCAAAGAAATATGGATTTGATCACTTTTTCTTTACAAGATATTTTGGGGCTTGGAGGCTAGATATTTTTATTTCCCATTCATTTATTGTATGATTTTTTTTTCAAAAAGCTGGGATGATAACTCTTTCTTATCATGTAGCTTTCATTTCAGATTTATTGAAATATAGCTCTGGTAAACCAGGCTTTAATAAAGCTCATTGGGATTCAAATGGAGCTACTTGACTGTACCTTTAAATTCAAATCACTTTAAATTCAAATCACTCTCACTGATTGGTCAATAATAGATCCCAGCCCAAGCTTCACTTGCTCATTGTTTGGGTTTTGATGGCCCAGAGTGAGCGTAAATAGCAATTGCTTCTGTTTGGGCCAGAAACTCTGAGGGTCTTCCCCCTCAACTCCCATTGATTCTTTTGTGAAGTCAAATTAGACCATCTTTTGCCTCAATTGTTACCTAACCTTTAATCACTGAATGGGTGTTGCCTCAGACAAATTGAGACTTGGGGAAAACTTTAGCTTAAAAATGCCAAGGTCTCTCACTGCATCTGGGACCATGGCCAGTCAGCCTGATCTATGTCTTGCCACTGGACTCCAATGACAAGAGAATGAGGCTAATAACTTTGCACAGCAAGTCAAGACATCACCATCCTGATGTCATTGGTCCTCTTCAAGAGCAAGGGATGAGCAACAGCAATCTTTCTCTTCATTTTCTCTAATGATAATTTTGAACAGCTACATGTTATCCACTAGACCAAACTGAGTCTACTGAATGTTTTATTTTCATTTGATTGTGACTATAGTTCATTTCATGAACACTATCACCAGCAGCATCTATTAGCCAGACAGCCACTAAATACCAGATTAGATTGCCAAGGGTAAAGTCCTAGAATACCTTCAGTGCACCAACCTTGAAGCAAGGGTTCCCTTGAGAAGGATGTATGGCAGAGGAATCAAAGCATAATGATAATTTGATGATGTGAAGTGAGTTTACTTCACCTGGTGTGGGTCAGAGGGGAGAGAGGGAGCAGCAGAAGCACTTTCAAAATACACTGAAGTACAACTTCAAATGTGCAAGAAAGCTTCCAAAGACTAGCCAACAATAGTGGCAGATAGAACGACTTAGCAGGTGGTAATCGTAAAGGGATTCTGAACAAAAGAGATGAATAGACATTGGATATAAAAAAGAAGGGTCAAGAGTACCAGACCGTTCAAATAAAAGCTGCACTCAGAAAATATGTGACTGTTTTAGTGTATGCTATAAAAATATCAAGAACACTTTGCCCTGATATTTGACTTCCAACTTTTCAAAGCACTTTCACATCTAGGATCTCATCGTCTCTCTCTATATTAAGCATGTGGAATAGGTCAAGGATGATGGGATTTCCATTTTACAGTTAGGGTAACTGAGGCTTGGAAAAGATGAATGATGCTCTTGAGTTGATAGAGTTAATTTGTGGGAGCAGGAACAGTACTGATTCCTAGCCAAAGTTTTGGGGATTTCTTCTCTCCAAAGCAAGCCAAGTTCTTTTTCATACAGAAGAAGAAATAAGACTATTTTGGATGCTAGCATTTCAGATGAACAATTAAGCTTTGTTTATTAGACTAACTGTCTGACTAGATATCTTTTAAAAGGGCTTGGATCAATGAAAAAAATAGTGTTATATTTTACCAGTGAGCATAATTATTTACAGGTAGCATAACCATAATCAAAGTAGTTTCAGATCACTGGATTTCAAGCTACAAGGTTACCTTAGAGATTATTTGGTCCGACTACTTCATTTTACCTATGAGAAAACTGAGGCCTATACAGATGAAGTGACTTGCTCCAAGTCACACAGGTAGTAAGCAATAGAACCCAGAATAGTCCTCTGACTTGCCTCTTTCAACTATCCCACGTTGATCCATATTTGTGTTTCTACTTTAAATATTTAAGAAGAGATATATTTTTAATATATTTTAAATAACTAAAAATAATAAAAATACAAATTAAAACAATTCTGACTTTATCTCACATCCTGGTGTAGAAAACAAAAACCAGGAATAGATAACCTTGGCGAGAATATGGGGAGACAGGCACTCTTATTCACTGTTGGTGGACCTATTAGTTTGCAGCCATTAATTTTTTTTTTCTTTTTGCAGGGGGGAAGGCAGGACAATTGGGGTTAAGTGACTTGCACAAGGTCACACAGCTAGTAAGCGTGTCAAATGTCTGAGGCCGAATTTGAACTCAGGTCCTCCTGACTCTAGGGCCGGTGTTGTACTCACTGCGCCACCTAGCTGCCTCTAAATTTTTTAATAGACTAAAAAAATCTCTTCTTCATTTTAGTGTAACTTATAATTATGACTACCACACCAACTCTCAAGTGGGTCCCTATGAGCCACAATGTAGAGATTCAAGCTATAGAGTTCAGGAAAATGTCAACATACTGACTGCCTCAGGAGCCTCAGAAGTTAGCACACCTGTCCACAACCCTCCTGCTCTCTCATTTTAAAAAATCCTTAAGAGTAAAATACCTTATAAAGAAAATGTAAAAGCATGATCATAAGATCAAAAATTTAGAACTGGAAGGGAATCTAGAGGTTATCTAGTCTGACCTCCTCATTTGGCAGATAAAAAACAGAGAACTTTGCAAAAGAGCTTGAGAAGTTTGCCCAAGACCATGTGAATAGTAAATAGCAGAACTGGAATTTGAACACAATTCCCCTGACTGCTTTTTCCCATTGTACCAGAGAACTAGATCCAACTAGGAAAAAAATGGGAAATCATTCTGCATCTTCCAGATCAACTATAGTTATTTTAAAAAAGTGTTCTTTCATAATATTGGAACAGCTAGGCATAATGGATTGAGAGCTGGCCTTGGAGCCCAGAAAACCTAATTCAAATACTTAACCTCTTAATGGACCAAGCAAATCTCTACGTCTCTAAGTTACAGAGAAGGTGTCAAACATGTGTTGGTAGGAGGAATTTTTCTATCTGGGAGTTCCTCATACAATGATAGATCCTAGCCTATTCCTTTGATACTATCAACATTATTTTTTTCTCCCTGAAATATCCAAGGGGGATTTGAAGCTCTTGCACTCAGCTGAGACAAAAATACTACTTTTACTTCTTGTTTTGTTTTATTTTATATTTGCTATGTGGAAATTGTGGGAGGGAGAGGAATGTGGTAGACTGAACATTTTTATACTTACTACAATACAAACCAGAGGCATAACTAAAACAAGACAACTAGAGTATAACCCTAGAGCCAAAATTTAGAGGGTGTTTATAGCACTTACATTTCTTTACTTGTGGTGAAACAACTGAATTCAATACAATTACCTAAAATAATTAAGATTGGAGGCTACCAAATGACATTCATTTCACCTGTAGATTGCCACATTCTAGTTAGGGTAAACTCTTCTTTCTCTCACGATACTATGTTTCAATATGGCCTGGAGTCTCCCTCTACTCTTTCCCTCCCCATCTAACTTAGTCTTAGGACTTTGATTTTAGAGAGTTTTTCCTTGCCACTTGTCTTGGGCCCATTTTATGAACGTTTCCCTCAGCATGAAAAATACCAGTTGAGGGTTTTTTTTCAGGAGGTTCTGGTTCTTTATGCTTTATTAGAAGGTCTTTATACATTTTCTAATGGGATCTGCTCTTCTGATGTAACTTTTGAAAGACCTCCATACCACAATGAAAAAAATCAGAGTAGGACTTCAGTGAAGAAACATTTTTGTAGTTAGAGTAAAATTTCAATTTTTTCTGGAATAATGATTTATCAGATTTGCCATTTTCTCAAAATGAAAGAGAATGATCAAGAATATGTTAATTTGGTGCCTCCTTCTTGCTAGTATTCTAGTTCTCTACACATAATTTATTTCATGACTCATGACAGCCGCTAATGTCAGCTTCTTGCCCTTCTCTAACTATTAACCCTATATTCCCTGCTTCTTTCTGGTGAGTTAATTAGCTTTTAAATGTCCTAAAATTTTTAGTGTGCTTTTAAGCTACTAAAGCTTAAAACAATTTAAAATAAATTCATTAAAAGCTGTAAATCAAAGCTGTTAAAGCTTAAAACTACATTAAGACTTTTTGGTGGAGATGGAGCCAAGGTGATAGTATAAAAACTTGGATTCACCTGAGCTCTCCCAAATTTTCCTGCAAAAAACTTTAAAATAACCCCTCAAAATGAACTCTGGAGCATCAGAACCAACAAAAGGCTGGACTGAAACAATATTCCAGCTCAAGATAACTTAGAAGGTTGGCAGAAAGGTCTGTCTCACTCAGGTAAGAGCGGAGCACAGTCCAGTGCAGGCCACACCCTGGCAAACCAGCAGTAGGCCTTAGGGGTAATGGAATTAGTAGTAGCAGTTTCTGGAGCTCTCAGCCCACAGATGGTAAGGGCGGGGGTGGGGTGCGGTTGGACAACTGGTCAAGAGGAGATTACAGGGACCCTTTGCTGGCACGGAGTGCTGGACTTTCTTGCATTGCAGGTTGCAGCCACAGTTCAAGAAGGAACAATAGTACATTAGAGTGTGCAGCTGCAAGGGAGCAGGGACCTTGGTCAAAGTTCCTAGGCAGAGAAGAATTCTTGTGATCACTCACAGACCAGAGCCCAGGCCAGGAGAGATTTAAACACACCTCTCCTTAGGTCATACCACCTTGGGAGAACTAAAAACTTACAGGCCCCCAGAATTAGTACTGAAAACAGCAGCACAAAAAACTCAGAAGCTTGGGACAGTGCCTCCTCCACTCCAGGAACAGAGGCCAACTTTAAAGTTAAAAGTTAAAAAATAGGCTGGGAAAATGAGCAAACAAAAACAACAAAAAGAACCTGACCGTAAAAAGGTACTATGGCGACAGGGCAGATCAAAACACAAACTCAGAAGACAGCAAAGTCAAAACAGCTACATCAAAAGCATCAAAGAAGGGCGGAGCCAAGAAGGCGGCTGGTAAGCACGGACTAGACTGAGCTCCGTACCCAAGTCCCTCCAAAAACCTATAAAAATGGCTCTGAACCAATTCTAGAACGGCAGAACCCACAGAACAGCAGAGGGAAGCAGGGCTCCAGCCCAGGACAGCCCGGATGGTCTCTGGGTGAGCTCTATTCCACACGGAGCTGGGAGCTGGGAGCTGGGAGCTGGGAACGGAGTGGAGCAGAGCCCAGCCTGAGCGGCGTGGACGATCCAGACCGGAAGCCGGGCGGAGGGGGCCCTAGCGCCCTGAATATGTGAGCTGCGGCAGTTACCAGACCCCTCGACCCACAAACACCAAAGACTGCGGAGAAGGTTAGTGGGAAAAGCTGCGGGAGTGGAAGGAGTTCGCGGTTCGGCTTCCAGCTCCCGGGGCAGCGGAGGTGGGGCAGCTACAGCTGTTGTTACTTCCGGCTCCAGGCCCACCTGGTGGGAGGAATTAAGTGGCGGATCAGAGCAGGGGTGCACAGCCTGCCGAAGATCTGAGCCCAGTCTGGACTGGGGGTCCTTGGGGAAGGAGGAGTGCGGCTCTGACAGAGCTGGCACCTCCCCCCCAAACGTAGAACATAGAACTCTGTAATCTACAAGCAGTCATACCCCACTGAAAAACTCAAGGGTCAAGTTAGTTAGTTGGGAATATGGCCAGGACGCGAAAACGCGCCCAGATTCAGTCTCAGACTTTGGATTCTTTCTTTGGTGACAAAGAAGACCAAAACATACAGCCTAAAGAAGACAACAAAGTCATAGAGCCTACAACCAAAGCCTCCAAGAAAAACATGAACTGGCCCCAGACCATAGAAGAACTCAAAAAGGATTTGGAAAAGCAAGTTAGAGAAGTAGAGGAAAAATTGGGAAGAGAAATAAGAAGGATGCGAGAAAACCATGAAAAACAAGTCAATGACTTGCTAAAGGAGACCCAAAAAAATACTGAAAAATACACTGAAGAAAACAACACCTTAAAAAATAGACTAACTCAAATGGCAAAAGAGCTCCAAAAAGCCAATGAGGAGAAGAATTCCTTGAAAGGCAGAATTAGCCAAATGGAAAAGGAGGTCCAAAAGACCACTGAAGAAAATACTACTTTAAAAATTAGATTGGAGCAAGTGGAAGCTAGTGAATTTATGAGAAATCAGGATATTATAAAACAGAACCAGAGGAATGAACAAATGGAAGACAATGTGAAATATCTCCTTGGAAAAACCACTGACCTGGAAAATAGATCCAGGAGAGATAATTTAAAAATTATTGGACTACCTGAAAGCCATGATCAAAAAAAGAGCCTAGATACCATCTTACAGGAAATTATCAAGGAGAACTGCCCTGATATTCTAGAGCCACAGGGCAAAATAGAAATTGAAAGAATCCATCGATCGCCTCTGCAAATAGATCCCAAAAAGAAATCTCCTAGGAATATTGTTGCCAAATTCCAGAGCTCCCAGATCAAGGAGAAAATACTGCAAGCAGCCAGAAAGAAACAATTTGAGTATTGTGGAAACCCAATCAGAATAACCCAAGACCTGGCAGCTTCTACACTAAGAGATCGAAGGGCTTGGAATGCGATATTCCGGAGGTCAATGGAGCTAGGATTAAAACCTAGAATCACCTACCCAGCAAAACTGAGTATCATGTTCCAAGGCAAAATATGGATTTTCAATAAAATAGAGGACTTTCAAGCTTTCTCAGTGAAAAGACCAGAACTGAATAGAAAATTTGACTTTCAAACACAAGAATCAAGAGAAGCATGAAAAGGTAAACCAGAAAGAAAAACCGTAAGGGACTTACTAAAGTTGAACTGTTTTGTTTACATTCCTACATGGAAAGATGATGAGTATGATTCATGAGACCTCAGTATTAGGGTAGTTGAAGGGAATATGCATATATATATATGCATATATATATATGTTTAAGTATATATATAAGTGAATGTGTATGTATGTATCTATGTGTATATGTATGTATGTGTATGTATGTGTATATATAGATATGTAAAAGAGAGAGAGCAGACACAGGGTGAGTTGAGGATGAAGGGAAGATATCTAAAAGAAATAAAATGAAATTAAGGGATGAGAGAGTAACATACTGAGAGAGGGAGATAGGGAGAGATAGAATGGGGTGGATTATCTCGCATAAAGGTGGCAAGAGGAAGCAGTTCTTTGGGAGGAGGGGAGAGGGCAGGTGAGGGGGGAATGAGTGAACCTTGCTCTCATCAGATTTGGCCTGAGGGGGAATACCATACATACTCAGTTGGGTATCTTACCCCACAGGAAAGAAGAGGGAGGAAGATATAAAAAAAAAATAAAAGGTGGGGGGATGATGGAGTGGAGGACAGATGGGGGTGGAGGTAATCAAAACAAACACTTTGGAAAGGGGACAGGGTCAAGGGAGAAAATTCAATAAAGCGGGATGGGTTGGGAAGGAGCAAAATGTAGTTAGCCTTTCACAACATGAGTATTGTGGAAGGGTTATACATAATAATACATGTGTGGCCTAGGTTGAATTGCTCAACTTCTTAGGGAGGGTGGGTGGGAAGGGAAGAGGGAAGGGAATTTGGAACTCAAAGTTTTAAAATCAGATGTTCAAAAACAAAAAAACTTTTTGTATGCAACTAAAAAATAAGATACACAGGCAATGGGGCGTAGAAATTTATCTTGCCCTACAAGAAAGGAAGGGAAAAGGGGATGAGAGGGGAGGGGGGTGATAGAGGGGAGGGCTGACTGGGGAACAGGGCAACCAGAATATACGCCATCTTGGAGTGGGGGGGGAGGGCAGAAATGGGGAGAAAATTTGTAATTCAAACTGTTGTGAAAATCAATGCTGAAAACCAAATATGTTAAAGAAATAAATTGCATTTAAAAAAAAATAAAATAAAATAAAAATGAAAAAAAAAAAAAAGCATCAAAGAAAAAGTGAATTCATCTCAGGTCCCCAAAAATATTCCTGGAAAAGCTCAAAAAGGAGTTTAAAAAATTAAATCAGAGATGTAGAGGAAAAAATTGGAGAAGAAATGAGAGTGATACAAGAAAATTATGGGAAAAAAAGTCAATAGTTGGGTAAAGGAGGCACAAAAAATACCAAAGAAAATAACACCATGAAAAAAACAGAATACACTAAATGGTAAAAGGAGGCACAAAAATCCCTGAAGAGAAGAATAGACCAAATGGTAAAAGAGGTGCAAAAGCTACTGAAGAAAATAATCCCTTAAAAATTGGAATCGAGTAATTGGAAGTTAAAAACTCCATGAGACATCAAGAAATTATAAAGTTGAAAGAACAAAAAAGAAGATAACGTAAAATATCTCATTGGAAAATGAATGACCTGGAAAATAGATCAAGGGAAGATATTTTTAAAATTATTGGACTATCTGAAAGTCATGATCCAAAAAAGAGTCTAGACATTGTATTTAAAAAAAATATTTAAAGGAAAATTGCCTCAATATCTTAGATCCAGAGGGTAAAATTGTAACTGAAAGAATCCACCAATCACCTCTTGAAAAAGATCATAAGATGAAAACTCCCAGGAATATTCTAGCCAAATTCCAGAGCCCCTAGTTCAAGGAGAAAATATTGCAAGCAGCCAGAAAGAAACAATTCAAATGAGGAGCTGAAGTCATGATAACACAAAATTTAGCAGCTTATATCTTAAAGGATTGGAAGGCTTGGAATATGATATTCTGGAGGGCAAAAAAATCTATGATTATAACAAAGAATCATCTACCTGCAAAACCAAGTTTAATCCTTCAGTGTGAAAAATGGACATTTAGTCAATAGAAGACTTTCAAGCATTCCTGATGAAAAGACCAGAAATGGATAGAAATTTTAACTTTCAAACACAAGACAAAAGTAGCATCAAGAGGTAAACAGGAGAGAGAAATCATAAGAGACTCAATAAGGTTAAACTGTTTACATTCCTACATGGGAAAATGATACTTGTAACTCCTAAGAAATTTATCATTACTAGGGCAGTTAGAAGGAGTATATATATATATATAGATAGACAATGCTGGGTGTGGGTTGATTATGAAGGGATGATATAACAAATAAAATTAAAGGGTGAGAAAAAGTTATGCACTGGGAAAAGGGGAAAGGGAGAGATAGAATGGGGTACATTATCTCACATAAAAGCAGTGCAAAAGAGCTTTTACAGTGGAGGTGGGAGTGGCAACACTTGAACCTTAATCTGATCAGAATTGACTCAGAGGGAATAACACACATATTCAGTTGGTTAGAAATCTAATTTAGTATACAGAGAAGTTGGAAGGGAAGGGGACAAGATAATGGGGCTATGATAGAAGAAAGGGTGGATTGGGGGGCAGTGGTCAGAAGCAAAACACTTTTGAAGGGGACTGGGTGAAAGGAGAGAGAGAAAAGGATAAACAGGGAAAATAGGATGGAGGGAAATACACAGTAGTCATAACTGTGAAGAAGATTTCACAGCAAGTTTCTCTGAAAGAAGCCTGATTTTTCAAATATATGAAGAAGTGATTCAAATTTATAGGCATACAAGTCATTCGCCAATTGATAAATGTTCAAAATATATGAACAGACAGTTTTCAGATGAAGACATCCAGGCTATTTATAATCATATAAAATGTTCTAAATCACTATTGATTAGATAAATGCAAATTAAAACAACTCTGAGGTACCACCTCACATCTATCAGATTGGCTAATATGACAGGAAAGGAAAATGATAAATGTTGGAGGGGATATGGGAAAACTGGAACATTAAAAGCACTGTTGGTGGAGTTATGAACTGATCCAACCATTATGGAGAGCAATTTGGAACTATGCCCCAGGGGCTATAAAATTGTGCATACCCTTTGACCCAGTATTACCACTACTAGTTCTGTATCACAAAAAAAATTAAAAAAGGAAAATGCTCTCTATATACAAAAATATTCATAGAAGCTCTTTTTTGTGGTGGCAAAGAAGTAGACATTGAAGGGATGCCTATCAACTGGGGAATGGTTAAATAAGTTTTGGTTTATGATTGTGATGGAATACTCTTGTGGTATAAGAAATGATGAGCAGGCAGATTTCAGAAAAACCTGGAAAAGCTTACATGAACTGATGCAAAGTGAAGTGAGCAGAGCTAGGATAACAGTTAATATAGTAACAGCAATATCTGTAATACAATGATCCAAGGCAATTCAGAAGGACCATGATGAAAAATGCTCTCCACCTCCAGAAAAGGAACCGATAAAATCTGAATGCAAATCAAAGCATACTTTTTAAAAATTTGATTTTTCTTATTTTCTTTTTTGTCTGTTTTCTTTTTCTACATAACGAATATGGAAACATGTTTTGCATGACTGTACATGTTTAATATATATCAAATTACTTGCCTTCTCAATGGGGTGGGGGAAGGAATGAAAGGGGGAGAGAGAATTTGAAACATAAAATTGTAAAAAAAAGAGTGTTCAAAATTATTTTTACATGTTACTGAAAAAAAAATGAAAATTTTTAATAAAGACTTTTGGGATGCTGGTATAAAATTTATTTTCCCAGCATGGGGTTAGAAATTAGAGGCAATATGGTGTAATAGATAAAGAATTGAAGAGGAAGCCAGATAAACCTGGATCTATGACCTGTTTTGTCATACTGGTTATGTGACACTGGGAAAGTCACTCAATCTCCCAGTGCTCTAGGCAACTCTCTAAGTCTATAAATTTCACATGAGATGTCAACCTGCATTGGAAGAGTTTTTTTTTTTTCATTTGGGAGTTCCCTGTTCAGTGGAATCATAGGTCATTATCTCCCTATCCTTTCCCAGAATAATGGATCCCACTAATTTTTACAGCATTATCAAGGATGTCATTGTCTTCTTTTCATATGACTAGCCAAGTATACCATGTTTCTCTTTTCTTAACATTAATCAAATGATGTTTACCAAAACAAGCCTCAAGTTGTCTTTGCCACCAGGTGGCCGTTTAAAAGCCACACTGTGAAAATTCATAGACGCATTCTCAACAAACTTTGTGTGTGACTTTCTGTGAAGAAAATAATGGTGTACATTCTTAGAATTTTGTTTTTCTCACCTTAGGTCACAGAATTAGATGATAACCAAGTGGGATCAACGGGCACATTACAAAGACTATGGAAGTTGGTTGGAACCAAGAAGGCCAGTGTGCATAGTTTGGATGAATTCAATCATGCATTGACACCTCTCAGTAAGAGCCAGCTTTATATTCTAAGTATTATTTAGTACAATGCTTTAAAACTAAAATCTAGTCACTTTGTGTTTGTTTCTGTCAATATTTTGCTATCAACCTTTGTAATTGCAAATAAAAAATAATGATTTTGTACGCAAATATGTATGTATGTATATGTGTATGAAAGGGACTGTGTTATATGTGAGAGAAGTAGCCTCAGAGTCAAGAAGACCTGGATTTGAATCAGATCTCTGACACATCCTTGCTGTGTGACCCTGGGCAAGTCCCTTAACCTCTAGGTACCTTATAAATCTCTCTAAGACTATAAACTGCATTGGTAACACACTGTTATACTTCTGTATATTTGTGTATGACATCATAGTGGACTGAGCCAGCCTCAATCCACTTTTAGCTTCAATCATTTTTAAAGTAAAGACTTGTATTCAGTGGGCCACTAGGTGATGCAGTGAGTAGAGCACCAGCCCTGGAGTCAGAAGGACCTGAGTTCAAATCAAGCCTCAGACATCTGACACACTAACTAGCTATGTGGCCTTGGGAAAGTCACTTAACCCCAATTACCCTGCCTTCCCCCCTGAAAAAAAAAGACTTGTATTCAAAGCTCATTTCTGATATGGTATGTCCACAAGACCTTTAACAAAATGATTTTTTGTGAAGAAATTATCCTGTATTTTCTTAGAACTGTATTTTACTCTGGTCACAAAATTTGATTATAACCAAAGCAGAATCAATGGGCACAATACCCAAGTGCTTCAAAGCAACTCTTTTAAATTATAAATTGCAAAAATGGTTGCCAAACTGCACTGGGAGAGAGGACTTTCTCAAATGGACTCACCTGAACAAATAAAAATAATAATAAAAAATCAAAAATACACATGCACATACATGCATACAATAAGCACACACATGTATGTATATATATGTATGTAGCTATTTATTTATCTGTCTATATATGCTTGATCACTGAGAAATGTTTAAAATTTAAGTATGATGCCAAACCAACCATATACTCACAAGAAAATAAATTGTATCATTTGATATGGTGGGGGGTGGAAATTATATTCTACTATTTTGTAATTGGACAATTACTTCAAGTTTCTTTCACTTCATTATCCTATATTTGGGCAGAATTCAGTTTATTATTATCTAGTTTTATGCAAATAGACATACACCTAAAATATGGAAAAACCTTTTTGTAAAATAAATCAAGATTTAAAAAGAAGTCATACATACGCTCTCAAACTTTTTGTTGACTTTGGCAAGCACCTCCTCAACATATATATACATGTGTATAAATATATATATATATATATATATATATATATATATATATCCAAATATAGCTGCCTTTTCAATCTTTGATTTCTTATGCCATTTATAATTCTTCATGAGACTTGTTGGAGATTGTGATGTTAGAGTCCAAATGTTGTGGCTCTGTTTTCATTGATGGGGAAAAAATATTTTCACAATCTTTACAGATCTTCTTTCTTATTTTTCATCTATTAATTGTCTTCTTTCCTGCTTCATCCTTAAATGCCCTTGAACTTATTTGACGTAGTTAGATCTCTCACTAAATTTCTATACACTTGTTGGGTTTGTTTCCTGACTATACACTGATTCTCCTGGCTTAATGGGAGTGATGCTACTTTATTTTTTAACCTCTCCAAGGTTTGCATTTGAATGATTTTTCCACTTAACTGACACTTAACTTGTCTTGTAGACTCATTTATAGTAAAAATGTCAAGAATTATATGATTCAGTTTCTCCAGAATTATGTACATGTGTTGGTCACTGGATAACAATTGATTTATAGCTGTCTTTGTGTGCATGTATCTAGAAACTATGTATATTTTGTCCCCTTTTCTACCACTCTGCTACCACCACATAGATGGAAGGGAGTCTCAGAGGATCAAAGGCCACTTTATACCTGTATTTCATGTATTGTCTTAGTCAAAGAGCTTCTCACCAAGTGACAAATCTAGTGATGATGGTTTTCTCTGTACTTACCTGAACTGGCCTCTGGAAGGCAGACATAGTACTACTGCTTTCTATTATTGTACTTAATGCATTTCTGGCATGGCAGAATCTTACACCATGTATGGTCTGCTGATATAGCCTTCAAAAACCCAAGATAACCTCTATACTACAATGAGGTACTTGAGTAGGATGATGAGAAAGGTATGCTGAAGCATCCAGAAAAGCTCATATAAATTCAGGCTTCATTGAAAGATGTAATGTTGAAGACAAAAATAGTGATGGTCCCAATGTCATCTAGTCATACCATATCTAAAACATAATATTTCAATCTCAATGATACAGAATGTCAAGAAAACATTATAAACTGGAGCATCCAGAATAGGATAAGCAGGTGATGAAGGGCTTGAAGACCATAGTATATGAAGACAGGACAAAGACACTGGGGATATTTAGCCAATGAAAAGGAGACTTGATGTGGAGGGGAAGGATGATAACTGTCTTCAAGTATATTTTTTTAAAACCTGTCATATAGAAGAGTCATTATAATTGTTTGGTCTTGGGGTAGACCAGAGTGTGGCATAATGAGTGGAAAGCATTGCATGAGCATGAGTGAGACATGCAATGAGGCTTATTTATGTTCATTACATGAAAAAATTGCTAGTATTTAAAAATAGACAAAAGGTGATTATTTCCTCCTTAAACAAAGTCTTCAAACTTCAAACATGTATTCTATTTGTTGTAGAGATTGGTCAAGTATGGCTTCTTCAGGTCTCCTCTAGCTCGGAAATTGTATGGTTCTGTTTCACAGAATTTCTACCACTTCTGTGTTTTAACAAAAATAGCCCCTCATCTGAAATGCACTCCCTTCTCACGTCTGTCTCATAAAATCTCTTGCTTCCTTTAAAGCACAGTGCAGTAGCTACTTGCTAAACAAGACTTTTTTTTTCTAATTCTTCCAGCAGCTAGTGTCATATTTCTCCCTTTTCCCCACCAAGGTCATAAACTCCTTAAGGAAAAAAAAATTGTTTGATCACTGTCCTTTTATCTCAGTGCCTAGGCCAGTGACTTACACTTAACAGGTGCTTATTGCATGTTTACTGAATTGAGTCCTATCCTAGAAATTAGGCTTAGAAGGCTTTTTTTCCATGTGGCCATGGATAAACTTATAAAAAATTTGAATTTTCAATCCCAGCAACATCTAACCTGTACTCAAAAGAAAATTTAATACATTTTTGATGAGATAAAAATATTTTCATTCCACTATCTTGAGACTGTTTCCTTCAAATTACTTCAAGTTTATTTCAATTTACTATCCTATATTTGACAAGCATTCAGTGGAGGCATATCCATTAAGATGCAATAGATATTGTCTAAAAAAGTGTGAAAATCTGTTCTTATAAAAATATTTTAAAATGTACTAGGAAGGTTTTAATTTCAAGGGATCCTATTGTGAATTCGTTGGTTGATTACTTCCACATTTGGTCTTTTCATGAGAATCAAAGACAATATCTGTAAAATAGTTTATAAACCTTCAAGTTCTATGTATTGCTAGACATTATTATTATATACTAACATATTATTATATATAATATGTTATATTATATATGTATAATATTATATATTATATTGATATATATTATTATAATGCTAGGCATTATTATTATCCTTTTGACATATTAGGTTTTTAATCAAAATGGTATTCACCTTTTTATACCTTTATAAAATTATAAACATGAATATGGCAAAAATAAATTGATAGATTTGGCTCATTTTCAAATAAATCTTTTTATCATTTAGACTCACCCCAAGACAGTAATCATCCAGAAGAAGAAGATGACACTTTGATTTCATGCATGAAATTAATGAAATCCCAAGAAAAGAAAGTTTGTAAAGATAACACAATAAAAAATGAAGAGACTGAAGGTAGAGTGGATTTCATTTCTCCTTCACTGGGAAGATTCTATACTTCTAGAACAAGCTATTTAGAAGACATTTCACCACATTTGGGAAGTGAATTTCAAGTATGGAATGGTTGGAAGACATTTACTGATAATCATCTCTGGCCATGTGATTTTCTGGTTTCTCAAACCGGAAGATGGGGAAGCTACACTTGCTCTGCCCACCACTCAACACTCACTTCTTCCCTCTTAGATATGGATCTGCCACATCCATGGGTAAGTGGTTTCTTCTTTTCATAAAATACAGTAAAAATGGAACAAATGTGCATCATCCTATTTTGATCTTTGTGATAACTTAAAGAAGCAAATCACCAAAATTCTACTTATTTTCCATCAAATGTAGTTAGATTAGCTAAATGCTATATTTCCAGCAAAAACAAAATTGTATTTGGCAACTTTGCATATGTGGATATATTAACTATTTGTGGACGAGAAAACTCCATGATGTTTTCAGAGACTATTTGTGAGTATTTTAGGACAACATCTTAACATATGGAACTTTGGACCTATGTGATGTTAAATATATTCAGTGGAAAATGAAGTTCTCCTGGAGTAGCATAGGCAATTTGCTATGATGAAAACAACACTAGTCTTAGAGCTAGAAGGTGTCAAGCCCCAAGTCTACTATTTTCTAGTTGTATGACCATAGGCAAATTACAATTTAGCCTAAGTTTCTTCATGAATGAAATAGGTTTTATAATATCTGCTCTGTCTTTTCAGATCAATTCAACGAATATTTACTGTATTAAGCAACTGGCAAGTTTGATATTCTTTGCTAGGCAGTAAGAGAAATTTATGTCAAAGTTTTTACTCTTAAGGAATATTTAATTAGATAGCACAGATAATGATAATACAAAGTAAAATGAAAGTACCTAAGAGAGGTACTAAAGCTGTGAGAGTAAAGATAAAAGAGTAAAGATAATTTCCAACTGTGTGGGTGGGTGGGGATCAGAAAAGGCTTTCTACATAATGGCACGCAACTTTTAGTGCTTTGAGGTTTGCAAAATGCCTTACAAATATTATATCCTTTTATCTTCACTACAACCTTAAGAGGTAGATGTTATTATCACCCCCATTTTATAAACGAGGAAACTATAAGAATCTGAGGCCTGATTAGAAGCCAGGTCTTCCTGGTTCTAAGGGCCACCCCTCTCTCCACTTTGTCATGAAGGAGAAAGAATTGACGTGGATTTATGAAGGATGAGAAGGATTTTAAAAGTTTAAGATTGGAAGTGTCAGGGAAGAATATGGCCAAAGGCAATGAGAGGAAAAACTTGGAATGTGTTTGAGGGATAAGACAAAGAGAAAAAGCATTTGTACCAGGCCCTATCCTAAGTACTTTACAAATATTGTCTTAATTGATCCTCACAACAATCCTCTGAGGTAGGTTCTGCTATTATCCCTATTTTATAGTTGAGGAAACTGAGGCAAATGGAGGTTAAGTCATTTGCCCAGAGCCGCATGTCTAGAAATTATCTAAGATCGTATTTGAACTCTTTACAATGATGTCTTTGTGTGAATTTTTCTCCAAGTTCTACTCACTTCATTCTGCATCATTTTTTACTATACATCATTCTCCAGAATCATCTATTCCGTAATTTCTAGCAGCAAAATAATATTCTGTTAAACTCATATATCACAATTTGTTCAGCCATTTCTCAATTGTCTAAGAGGCAATCCCCCTCAGTTTCTATTTGTTATTTTTTTCTTGCCCTTCCCCCTTCAATTATCCCTTCAGGTTCATGAAGTTTGTTTTGTTTGTGAGTATGCCCTAGCCAGGATTATATTCCCTCTTAACTGCCCTTATCCATTCCCCTTTACTTGTTGAGTTTCATGTATTTCCACACCAAGTTGTTTATGTTTATATATGTATGTTCAGCCTTCCTTTATTCATTTATATGAGTGAGGCTCATCTACAGCACACTTCTCTCTACTCTTAATCCGTTTTGTATAGTCTTTGTAAGTACCACTATTATTAGAAAGAGCAAGTTCCACCCCTTCTCTTTTCTCCTTTTACTCTTCCTTCTGTTCTGTTCTAACTTTCAGATAGGAACCAATCTACCCCCAGTATCTATATTTTTATTATCAGCTCCCTCAATACCCTTTAAGACAGCATTATATTGTTAAAAGCTCCTTTACCATACTAATCAAACTACCAAAAATTATTTTACAGAGCTAGATAAAATAGAAACAAAATTCATCTGGAAGAACAAAAGGTCCAGAATATCAAGGGAATTAATGAAAAGAAATGCTAGGGAGGGTGGCCTAGCCATACCAGATATTAAACTGTATTATAAAACAACAATCATGAAAACTACTTGGTACTGGCTAAGAAATGGATTGGTGGATCACTGGAATTGAGAGCATTTTAAAAAAAGCTCCTTTAAATTGTTTAGTTTTCTAGGTTTCTCCGGAAATTCTCTTTATGTTTCAAAGTTTCTACTTAGCTCTGTTTTTTTCATCATCAGTGCTTGAAAAAACTATTCCAACATAGGTCAGTTTTTCCCTAAATAGCAATTATATTCAGTATTGTATGGCAACTTCTGTATGTATTTTATTTAATATTTCCCAATTACATTAAAAAAGTTTTAACCTTGATTTTTAAAAAAAAAAATCTGAGTTCCAAATTCTCCTGCTCCTTCTCCACCCCTTAAAAGGCCTTAGTCTAAAAGGGCCAGGGTCTGCCCTTGCATCCTCAGCCATCTCCAGTCATCCTGATGAATATCTGGTCGCTGGATCTCATGGCTCTGGAGGAGAAAGTGAGGGTGGTGACCTTGCATGGCCCTCCCTCACTCAAATCAAAGTCAATTGCAAGTCATGTCATCATTTCCCTGTCATGGTCCTCTTTGAAAATGAAACACAAACACAAGAGGGCAAGTAATATGAGACTGATTATAAAACTGAAGTCGCGCAAAACATATTTCCACATAAGCCATGTTACAAAAGAAAACACAAAATCTCCTCAAAAAACTAAGAAAATGAAAAAAGTATGCTTCAATTTGCACTCAGAGTCCATCAATTCTCTCTCTGGAGGTGGAGAGCATTTTTCAACATCAGTCATTTAGAATTTTCCTAGGTCATTGTCTTGATCAGAGTAGAGTAATCTTTCACAGTTGATCATCATTATAATATTGCTGTACACAGTACATCTTTACAATATTGTTGTATACAGTAAGTGTGCACTATTCTCCTGTTTCTGCTCACTTCATTTTACTTCAGTTCATATAAGACTTCTCAAAAACCATTCTGCTCATCATTCCTTATATTACAATATAGTCTTCCATCACAATCATACACCACAACTTGTTCAGCAATTCCATAATTGATGAGCATGCCCTCAATTTCCAATTCTTTGCCACCACAAAAAGGGCTGCTACAAATATCTTTTGTACAAATAGGTCCTTCTCCCTTTTCTTTGATCTCTTTGGGAAATAGAACTATTAGCTCTATATCTGGGTGAAAGAGTATGCTATTTTATAGCCCTTTGGGCATAATTCCAAATTGTTGTCCAGAATGGTTGGACCAGTTCACAACATCACCAACAGTGTATTAATGTCCCAGTTTTTCCACATCTCTCCAGCATCTGTCATTTTCATTTTCTGTTAGCCAATCTGATAGCTGTGAGGTAGTATTTCAAAGTTGTTTTAATTTGCATTTCTTTAATCAATAGCGATTTATAACATTTTCATGTGACTATTGATAGCTTTAACTTCTTTTGAAAACTGTCTCTTCATATCCTTTGACCATTTACCGATTGTGGAATGGCTCATATTTTTATAAATTTGAATCAGTTCCCTACACATTTGAGAAATGAGAGCTTTATCAGAAAAACTTACTTTAAATTTTTCCTCAGTTTCCAGCTTTCCTTCTAATTTTGACTGTATTAAATTTTGCTTGTGCAAAAGCTTTTTAATTTCATGCAATCAAAATTATCTATTTTATTTCCCATGATCCTTTCTGTCTCTTGATTGATCACAAGCTCTTCTTTTATCCATATATATGACAGGTAAATTTTTCCATGCTTTTCTTTTTTTTTTTTTCAGTAAAAAGTGGTGTATTTTATTTTTAAGAGGAAAAGTCTTTGCCAAAGATCCTTAGCTGGTTGTCTTTCATTCCCGAAGAGGACAAATGAGATCACAAGGATGATGTCTTGACTTGTGAGTGAACTGGGTTTAAGTGAGGCAGAGCGGCACAAAGTCATCAGCCTCAGTCTCTCCTCCAGAGTCTTCAGAGTCTACTGGCAAGACAAGAATCAAGACGACTCTCCATGGCCCTGGATGCAGTGGGTGACCTTGGCTCTTTTAATTTAAGGACTTTGCTAAGTCTCAGTTTACAAGTAGAAAAACCTAACTGGTCAACTGGACATGTAAACGCAAACCTTCATTATCTGACTCCCTTAGTAGTTGGAATCTCTACGACATTCCCTACTCCAATTTACCTCCCCCTTCACCCAGTCCTCATTCTGAGTTGGTTTCCTTAAGAGGAGCTGAGACAGAGCTGAGACTGAAGTGGCTCAGGACACTCCAGGTCCTTCATGGAGCTTCCCAGTCTTCTGAGGAGCAGGGAGTTACTGACAGAGACTTGACTGAGAAAATCATGGGCTGTTGCCCAGAAGCAGTGGAACTGAGCTCAACTGGATTATGGCTATATCCTCATTGAATACCCTTCCCAGGCTATGAATATCCTTCCTCTCTTAGAGCTAAACTTCCTTTTTTTTTTAATTTATTTATTTAACATACTTGGTTTTCAGCATTGATCTTCACAACAGTTTGAATTACAAATTTTCTCCCCATTTCCACTCCCCGCCCACTCCAAGATGGCATATATTCTGGTTGCCCTGTTCCCCAGTCAGCCCTCCCCTCTATCACCCCCCTCCCCTTTCATCCCTTTTCCCCTTCCTTTCTTGTAGGGCAAGATAAATTTCTACGCCCCATTGCCTGTGTATCTTATTTTTTAGTTGCATGCAAAAACTTTTTTTTTTTATTTTTGAACATCTGTTTTTAAAACTTTGAGTTCCAAATTCTCTCCCCTCTTCCTTTCCCACCCACCCTCCCTAAGAAGTCGAGCACTTCAACCTAGGCCACGCATGTATCATTATGTATAACCCTTCCACAACACTCATGTTGTGAAAGGCTAACTACATTTTGCTCCTTCCCAACCCATCCCGCTTTATTGAATTTTCTCCCTTGACCCTGTCCCCTTTCCAAAGTGTTTGTTTTGATTACCTCCACCCCCATCTGCCCTCCCCTCCATCATCCTCCCCCCTTTTATTTTTTTTTTATCTTCCTCCCTCTTCTTTCCTGTGGGGTAAGATACCCAACTGAGTGTGTATGGTATTCCCTCCTCAGGCCGAATCTGATGAGAGCAAGGTTCACTCATTCCCCCCTCACCTGCCCTCTCCCCTCCTCCCACAGAACTGCTTCCTCTTGCCACATTTATGCGAGATAATCCACCCCATTCTATCTCTCCCTATCTCCCTCTCTCAGTATGTTGCTCTCTCATCCCTTAATTTCATTTTATTTCTTTTAGATATCTTCCCTTCATCTTCAACTCACCCTGTGTCTGTTCTCTCTCTTTTACATATATATATACATATATATATATATGTATATACATATATAAAAAAACACACATATATATACATATACCTACATACACATGCATACATATACACATAGATACATACATACATACATATTCACTTATATATATACATAAACATATATATATATATGCATATTCCCTTCAACTACCCTAATACTGAGGTCTCATGAATCATACACATCATCTTTCCATGTAGGAATGTAAACAAAACAGTTCAACTTCAGTAAGTCCCTTGTAATTTCCGTTTCTTGATTACCTTTTCATGCTTCTCTTGATTCTTGTGTTTGAAAGTCAAATTTTCTATTCAGTTCTGGTCTTTTCACTGAGAAAGCTTGAAAGTCCTCTATTTTATTGAAAATCCATATTTTGCCTTGGAACATGATACTCAGTTTTGCTGGGTAGGTGATTCTAGATTTTAATCCTAGGTCCATTGACCTCCAGAATATCGCATTCCAAGCCCTTCGATCTCTTAATGTAGAAGCTGCCAGGTCTTGGGTTATTCTGATTGGGTTTCCACAGTACTCAAATTGTTTCTTTTTGGCTGCTTGCAGTATTTTCTCCTTGATCTGGGAGCTCTGGAATTTGGCGACAATATTCCTAGGAGATTTCTTTTTGGGATCTATTTGAGGAGGTGATTGATGGATTCTTTCAATTTCTATTTTGCCCTGTGGCTCTAGAATATCAGGGCAGTTCTCCTTGATAATGTCTTGAAAGATGGTATCTAGGCTCTGTTTTTGATCATGGCTTTCAGGTAGTCCAATAATTTTTAAATTATCTCTCCTGGATCTATTTTCTAGGTCAGTGGTTTTTCCAAGGAGATATTTCACATTGTCTTCCATTTTTTCATTCCTTTGGTTCTATTTTATAATATCCTGATTTCTCATAAAGTCACTAGCTTCCACTTGCTCCAATCTAATTTTTAAAGTAGTATTTTCTTCAGTGGTCTTTTGGACCTCCTTTTCCATTTGGCTAATTCTGCCTTTCAAGGCATTCTTCTCCTCATTGGCTTTTTGGAGCTCTTTTGCCATTTGAGTTAATCTATTTTTTAAGGTGTTGTTTTCTTCAGTGTATTTTTCAGTATTTTTTTGGGTCTCCTTTAGCAAGTCATTGACTTGTTTTTCATGGTTTTCTCGCATCCTTCTCATTTCTCTTCCCAATTTTTCCTCTACTTCTCTAACTTGCTTTTCCAACTCCTTTTTGAGCTCTTCTATGGCCTGGGACCAGTTCATGTTTTTCTTGGAGGTTTCTGTTGTAGGCTCTTTGACTTTATTAATTTCTTCTGTCTGTATGTTTTGGTCTTCTTTGTCAGCAAAGAAAGAATGCAAAGTCTGAGACTGAATCTCGGTGCGTTTTCGCTGCCTGGCCATATTCCCAGCCAACTAACTTGACCCTTGAGTTTTTCAGAGGGGTACGACTGCATGTAGATTACAGAGTTCTATGTTCCACGTTTGGGGGGGAGGTGGCAGCTCTCCCACACCAGCAACCCCCAACCCGAACTGGGCTTAGATCTTCAGCAGGCTGTGCACTCCTGCTTTGATCTGCCACTTAATTCCTCCCACCAGGTGGGCCTGGAGCCGGAAGTAACAACAGCTGTAGCTGCCCCACCTCTGCAGCCCCCGGGGCTGGAAGCGGAACCACGAACTCCTTCCACTCCAGCAGCTTTTCCCACTAACCTTATCCGCAGTCTTTGGTGTTTGTGGGTCGAGGGGTCTGGTAACTGTCGCAGCTCACTGAATCAGGGCGCTAGGGCCCCCTCCGCCCGGCTTCTGGTCTGGATGGTCCACGCCGCTCAGGCTGGGCTCTGCTCCACTCCATTCCCAGCTCCCAGCTCCGAGCTACGTGTGGGATAGACCTCACCCAGAGACCATCCAGGCTGTCCTGGGCTGGAGCCCTACTTCCCTCTGCTGTTTTGTGGGTTCAGCCGTTCTAGAATTGGTTCAGAGCCAATTTTTATAAGTTTTTGGAGGGTCTCGGTATGGAGCTCACATTATTCCCTGCTTACCAGCCGCCATCTTGGCTCCGCCCCCCCTAAACTTCCCTTTTCCATGCTTTTCTAAATTACTTATTTATCCATTTTGACCTTCTCATGATATACAATGTAAGATGCTGGTCTATGTCTAATTTATGCCAAACTGCTTGCCAATTAAACCAGTAATTTTTGTCAAATGGCGAGTTCTTGTCCCCAAAGTTTGGATCTTTAGGTTAATCAAACAATAGATTACTATCTATTATGTATGTAATCTATTCCACTGATCCACCTCATTATTTCTTAGCTAGTACCAGACTGTTTTCAAGATTATCACTTTATCATATAATTTGATCTGGTACTGCTAGGCTACCTTATCTTGTTTCTCCACCTACCCTCAATAAAACCAGCTCCTGGTTTTATTTATTAGTTCAATGTTTGTTATTTTACTTTCAATTTTATTAATTCTCTTTTGATTTTCAAGATTTTTATTTTGGTATCTAATTGGATATTTTTAATTTGTTCTTATTTGAGTTGTTGTTGTTGTTGTCGTTTTAAGTTGCATGCCCAATTTGTTATTTGCTCTTTCTCTCTTTTATTGATGTACATGTTTAGAGATATGAATTTTCCCCTAAGTACTGCTTTGGCTACATCCTGTGAAATTTTGTTGTGTTGTTTCATTGTTGTCATCCTCTTTAAGGAAATTATTAATTGTTTCTGGTTTGTTTCTTGACTCACTTTTTAAAAGAATTAGGTTGAAATAGTTTCTTTTTGACCTTGGAATTCTGGAATTTGGCTACAATATTCCTAGGAGTTTTCATTTTGGGATATCTCTCAAGTGGTGATGGTGGATTCTTTCAATTTCTATTTTACCTCCTGGTTCTTGGATGGAGGGCAGTCTTTCTCAACAGTTTCTTGAAAGATGATGTCTAGACTCTTTTTTCATGGCTTTCAAGTGGTCCAATTATTCTTAAATTATCTTTTCTTGATTTATTTTCCAAGTCAGCTGTTTTTTGATGAGATATTTCACATTTGCTTCCACATTTTGTTCTTTTGATTTTGTTTTATTGTTTCTTGATGTATCATGGAGTCATTAACTTAAAGTTGTCTAATTTTTAAGGAATTGTTTTCCTTTTTGAGCTTTTATACCTCTTTTTCCATTTGGTCAGTTCTCTTTCTAAGGTGTTATGGTCCTCAGTATACTTTTGTGCCTCTTTTATCAAGCTGTTAATTGTTTCTTTTTCCCATAAATTTTCCCTTGCTTTCATTTCTTTAGCCAAATTTTACTATACTATATTTTGATTTAAAAAAAAAAATTAGAACTTCCAGGAATTCTTGTTGGGCTTGTGTTCAACTCACATTTTATTTTTTCTTTAAGGCTTTGTTTGTAGCTGTTTTGACAACATTGTCTTCTAAGTTTGTGTCTTGAACTTCTCTGTTACGATAGTAGGTTTTTAGGATCAGATTCTTTTTTGTTGTTGTTTGGTCATTTTCTCAGCCTATTTCTTGACTTTGAAATTTATGTTAAAGTAGTCTCTGTTTCCAGAATGCAGGGTAAGGGAAATCCAGTATTTTAATCTATAGGATTTTTTTTTTTGCATTGCTGTTTTCAGAGCTAGTTCTGGGGGTTTGGAACTTTCCAGGGCTTCCAAGGTGCTGATCCAGGAAGAAGTGAGGTCACTGCTTTCCTATTCTACACTTTAGGGAATATGTCTGAGTTATGTAAAGTGAGGAGGAAAGAACAAGAGGGAGCCCTTATTGAATGGTCTCAAATTTTTCATTTATTTATACTTCATTTTTTTATGAAGTATGAGGACACTCAGTTGAGTGTTTTGGGGGAGGAGGTACCATAGAAAGTTTTAGGAGGAATGAAAAGATTTGGAATAGCTGCTGTGTTGAGTGGGATAGAGAATGGATTAGGCAAGTATCAAGGGATTGACTTACTGCAATGAAAGCCCAGATGTGATTACTTTAATTTAAATTTGTAGTGGATCCATTCAGCACAGTTCCATGATGTTTACTAGTTCTGTTCATCAGCACATTAATAAAAGCGAAGGAGGCAGATGGTGAGATAAATCTAAAGCTGGGAGCTGCTAAGGTATGATTGGTGATAGGATAAGCAGGCAAAAGATTTGAGGGTAAAATATAGTATAGAACAGAATAGACATTACCCAGCAGGATCTAGGGATTCATTTCAGATATTTGATCATAGGCTATCTCTTATATTTTTGTCTAAAAAATTTCAGCCCAGAAGCAATACAAAGGATGAATTAGAGAGAAGACAGTGAAGGGAAGAATGCCTGTTAGTAGGCTATTACAATAGTCAAAATGGGTATTAATGAGGACCTGTACTGTCAGTAACAATGAGACTAGAGAAGAGAGAGATGTGAGAAATACTATAGAGGTAGAATTTTTGTAAATGCAGGCCAATCATATCAGAAGCTTATGAGAACATTTTATAATTATATTTGAATGGAAATGAATGGAATAATAATATTTTGTGTTTATATATGATTAACAGATACTTTAGTCCATTATCTAATTTGAGTCTCACAATAACCCCCTGAAGTACCAGTATTGTTATCCCAATTTAAGATAAAGACACTAAGCCTCAGAGAGTTTAAGTGACCTGACCAATAAACTTATGTTGAATGAATAAAGGTGCAAGAAGTAAAATTTTTGTTCTGTTATTTTAAAAAAGAATAATGGCAGAAACATTTATATACACATGCAAAAATTATGTACATCTATCTACATATATATCACTCTCCCTTTATTAAAAATGGCTTAGTGCAAGGAAGAATTCTAAGTTATGTTATTTGCTGTAAATATACATTTTTGCTTTTAGCAGGATCAAAACAAATTTTGATTTATCCAGTCATATGAGAATATACCTTATGTGTATATAGATTAAACGCTTAATGCCAGTTTATTTTTTCTTTTTATGTGTGCATATTCCTATTATATCATATGATTAAATAATTACATAAGTAGTTTTATACCCAAAGAAGGTCAAGATATCACTTAGATTTTGAAACAATAATATTCAGCATTTTTGAAAATAAAACCTCAGTGGATTTGATGGGAAGATTCAGAAATGTGTTAGAATTAGATTGGTTTGGTAAACTTAATGAGACCACTTGCTCTTGAGATTTGAGGTACTCATCCAAGAAGCTGGATGAGTGGAAAACATTTTTTATATTCTACACATATATTCTGTATTAATGACATATGGGAAAAGATCAACTTTCATTTTAGCAGAGCTAGTATTTTTGCTTTAGCAATTGTAGGGTTATAATTTAAGTTATAACTTTTTTTGCATAGAAAATACAGAAGGCAGAGATTACTCTGTGAGAAAAGATATGTTTCTGCCATTTATATTTCCTACTGCCAATGACAAGTAGTTGGGGGTAATACTTAGACATGTACCTCAACAGGTCAGAATTCCTGAGGCAGTCCTAGAACTTTTTCTTTCAATTCTGTAATAAATCAGAATTTTAGGGTAATAATGGAATCATCAGTTATTGAAATGGATTTAGTCTACAGGATTTTGGTCCTCATTGTATTAATTGGTGTCCTCATCAGCTATGGATTCCACAGCAAAGAAACATTTAATTCAAAAACTGTAATAACAAATATGCAGTTTACTTCAGTTCCTATAGAACACACTTCTAATTCTAATTCCAAGCCCCCCCACCCAGCTTGAGTCCCAGGAACCCTTGGTTCTTTGGTCTTTCCTTCTTGGCTAGCTATCTTCACCATCCCACTTGGAATTCTCACTTCAAAGTCTCTATATATTGAATCTGGGTCCAGTGGGGATCATTGCCTGCACCTGAAATTGAGGACAAATTACTTTTTAAATCTATGCACGGGGAAG
The DNA here is from genome assembly GCF_011100635.1 of Trichosurus vulpecula. Classification (NCBI taxonomy): domain Eukaryota; kingdom Metazoa; phylum Chordata; class Mammalia; order Diprotodontia; family Phalangeridae; genus Trichosurus; species Trichosurus vulpecula. The sequence continues at coordinate 384,147,262 of NC_050574.1, forward strand.
AGTCCACAATCTAAAAAGGATAAAGAGGATCACATGATAAAATGGACAGTTTCTATCACAAAAAATTGAAACATCTTTGTACAACATTTTTTACAACATTTTTGTACATTTTTGCACAATAAATCTAATGCAGCTAAGATGAGAAAGGAAACACTTAACTTGTATAATATTTTTGTAGCAGGTTTCTCTGACAAAATTCTTCTTTCAAAGATATATAGCAAACAGATTCAAATGTAGGATAATGAGGATCACTCTCTGATAAACTGTTAAAGGCTATGAACAGGCAGTTCTTGAGGGAAGAAATCTAAGTTATCTATAGCAATTAAACAGTCCCCCAAATCTCTAATAAATGAAGAAATTAAAATTAAGGCAACTCTGAGATTTTACCCCATACCAACTAGATTGGCAAAGATGATAAAAATGGAAAATGCTAATTTTGGAGGATCTATGGGAAAACAGGCATAGTAATACTATTAGAGGAGCTGTGAATTGGTATAGCCAATCTGGAAAGTAATTTGGAACCAGGATGTATAAAAAGTTCAAGAGACATAGTTTCTGGGTAATCATTTTATTAATTATTGCTAACAGATAATTAATAAAAGGGGTCAATGGTACTCCTGAATGCCAAAGACAGGTCATGTAGACTTTTTGTTACTGATATGGCCTTGGAAGAGTGGATGTTACCAATAGAAGACAATCAACTCTGATTGCTTAACAATTAATGAGATGAGTAAGTAATATGATGAGAGGTGGACCTACTCTAATTAGGGGATAAGGAACATGACTGATTATATCCTTTTTACTCCTGGACCACCCCCCAGATGGGGCAGTCTAGACAAAGGATTTACCCCCCACCCAAGCCTGAACAGAACACAATGGGCCAAAATTCACTCTTTTGGTGAGGTTTTTCTAATAGGGTGGGGCAACAACTCCACCTAGAAAAGATAATCTAGGTGGTAAAGTCAGAGACCTCCTCGAAAGACTGGACTCTGAATGAGGAAACAGAGAAAAGGAAAAAAACTCTGCATCTCCCCAATAGTTGGCTATTTAATAATCATTTCTCTCAGAGCTATATCCTAAAAGTTACTGAATTGTGCGTATCTTTTGGCTTAGTGATTCTGTTATTAGTTTTATACCATAAAGAGATAAAAGAAAGAGGAAAAGACCTTTTAATTACCCTTTCCCCCCCCAAAAATATTATAGTAGCTTTTTTTTTAGTTAAAGAACTGGAAAACTATTTTGCTTTAAAAAATGAAGAGATGGTTTTAGAGAAACCTGGGAAGACTATGAACCAATTCATCATAAAAGGAGCAGAACCAGGAGAAAAAAATTTATACTGACACATCAATATTATCCAAACAAATAACTTTCAAAGACAGTAATTTTAGAGAACAAAAAGGTAGATCAAAGGCCCTACCTACACACATTTTACCATATACAAGAGCAAAAGAGATGGGAATAATGGGCCTAGGATTTTTTTTAAATGGCCAGATTAAGGTGACTTTAAAAGATTAACTATAAATAATCAGGAATTATTTATAGAAATGTTTCAAGTGCACACAAAGACATAAAGAGAGGGAGAAAAGTATAGATCAACAAAAATGTTAATGAATATCAAAACAAATGATTTAACCACAGATATCATTATGTGAGAACTGTGATCAAACTTGAAGAAAATGGGAGTGCTTTGAGATCCATCAATAAATTCTGATAAGTTCTATAAGATTTCTGAGTATGCTGTGATGTTCTCTATGGAACATGGCATAAAACTAAAAAGAACACAAAGACACAAGTAGTATCTTCAGCACAAATTTTAAAAGGAAATTTTAAAAGTCAGGGTGCTGACTTTTTCCCCTAAACTAAGTGAATGATATAATGATATAAGCTAGAAGCTGTATATACTATATATTCTAAATTAGAGGTCGTACATACTACACATACCACACACTATACATATTATATGTACTATATGGTGATTATAAGGTGGTTCCCCACCCCACCCACACCCAAAGTATCCTGCTGTAAAGCAAATTTCATGTGGTGACATTTAGTACTTGTTATGATAATTAGGGTGGGACTTTTTTTTTTTTTTTTACTGTTTTCTCCTTTGGAATGTTGAGGTAATCAAGTACCTTTGGTGAATTTTGCTTTTCAAATGTAATAGCAAGCAAAGTGGACTTTTTGTGGTCTTTGTTTCGGAGTGCTTCTCAGCACTAAGGAATCTTTGATTGAATTGGGAGTCTTTGATGAGCTGCTTACATCAAGGGAAGGCCTAGTTCTGCCCTCTGACCCTAAGCAAGCATCTAAGTCACAAGAAGGCCTAAGCCACATGGGTTTGAGTTGCATGGTTGTGACACCCCAAATTTGACCCTACAGAAGTGTATATAAGATCTGAGGTTGGCATTTTGTTTTGGGGCTCTCACTCACTGGAAGAGTGTTGTGTGATTTGACTAGATGAGACTCTGGGTAGCCATTGTTAAGAACCCAGATGTTGTTGCTTCTCTTTTTGGTAACTACGTATGTGATATCTTGATCAGACAAAGCCTGTCTGCTGATCTGTTTGTAGCTTCTGTTTGTTTTTGCTCTGAAGTTCAGGGTGCTGACTTTTTCCCCTGAACTAAGTGAATGATATATGTATGTTTAATTAAACTGAAATTCTTAACCCCTTAAGGTTGCTTTCCTTAGAAAAGCAGATCAAAGAACCTGTGCTAGTAGCCCTCCTGTGTGCTGGTGCTATTGGCCTTACACAGGCACAGTAGCAGCAAGTAGCATTGTTGTTACAGTACTTTGCATAATTTCACCACTACTTACTTTTTCTCCTTTTCTCTATGAATGCTCTATATAACACCCACCCCACCCTTGTTGCAGAAGCATTATTATTTCTATTTTACAGATGAGAAAACTGGGTTTCAGATAAACTCATATAATCTCTAAGTGACTAAACCTCAACTCCAACTCAGATCTTTTGATTCCAAGCATGTTATAGAAAGGGAAGGGACCTGAAAAGAGTAAACTAGAGACAATTAGGTGGTGCAGAAGATTGAGCCCTGGACCTGCAGTTAGGAAGTTCTGAGTTCAAATCTAGCCTCAGACACTTCCTAACTGTGTGGCTCTAGGTAAGTCAATTAAATGCTGACTGCCTCAGTTTCCTCATCTGTAAAATGTGGAAAATAATAGTACCTGTCTTCTAGGGTTGTATGTAGATAAAATGAGATAAAATTTGTAAAGTATTTTAGAATTCTAGCTACTATAATACTATTACTAGAAGTAGGAAAACTGTCAACTTTCAACTATTGAGAATATTTTGTGCATTTTTGATGGAAAGGGAAGGGTAAATGTATAAATATATGTTTTATACTAATCTATGATTATCAAATGAGATAATTTATATATGTGCTTTTAAAAAACAAAATATCATGTAAATACAAGGAGTAATCACTATCCCACATTTTTTGGATAAACAGACAACTCAAAATTAGACTTCAATTAATAGGAAAAAATCAGGAAAAGGAAGAGCAAATGCAAATTAGGCCAGTTTTTAGGTGATATGCTGTATTGTCACTGCAATACCCACAGAGGCTGCTATGAATATGCAGGTCTGAATCTCAAGATATAACAAACTCTCTTCATTGAAGACGAAACCAAGACATTTATTCAAACACCAGAAAGCCAAATCCATCATGGTTATAAAGAAGTCTATACATATTACCAATGCAGGGGGCACCCCAAGCCTTCCCTCAATTGGGCCTCCCCACAAACAAACTCCCACAAGCAAAATCACTCCCTCTCTCACTCACACTGCTGCTCTGCCTCTCTTTGCCTCCTCTCTCTTTCCAAGCTCCAACTCCCTCTCACTTCCTGCTCTACCCCTTCCTGCTCCACCCCTTTGGCAAGCTCCTCCCACCACAGGTTCATGTGACTCAGGCTTCCATGTGATCCATATGCATCTTTCTTTGTTTACATTTACTTCATCCCTCCTTGTGGGGGATGACAAGAATTTATGTCTTAGTCTTCACAGAACAAGTATGAAAAAGGATTCTTCTTTCTTTTCTTCCCATGACTACCTTTTCCTTTTAGAGAATGGTTGTCTCAGCTACAAACAGAAGGAAACCTAAAAGGTAAAAATGTTTTTAATCATAATAAAGGTTATTAATAATAAAATATTGTGAGGTAACATGATAAATGGGATAGAAGCTGTCATTGAAGCCATCTGTTCTCTGATATAAAATCACCTGTGCCCCCGAGGGAGTTTCTTATCCTCTTAGTGCCCCAGGTAACTCTCTAGGATTGTAAGCTGCAGAATCATTCTTGATCTGCCTTAGTAGGGCAACTACTCCTCAGGAGTTCTCTGAATCGTTGCAAACTGAGGTCTGAAGCATCATCATCATCGTCATCATCATCATCAACCACAATGTATATTCTATAAAAGAAAGTCAGATCCCTTAAGATTCCTGACACTGGATTCCTTCTTACAAAGAAAAATGGACTATGTAAATGGCTAGTGCTGTCTCTCTTGTTCTGGGAAACAGAAGGTTCCTTTTCCTTCTGGCTTTTTCACTTCTTACTGCTAAAGTGTAGGAACAGTGTTTAATGAACTCTGAAGGCCTTTCCAGGAATAAGGGCAGTTCAATGTTATAAAAGCCCTAGGCTCTGTTCCCAACTCTATCACTAAAAAATGGAGATACAAATCATCCAAACCTGTCATCCCTGTCCTCTAATTCAAAGATTTCAAAATAGAAGGTACCTCAGAGGAACAGGCAGCTAGACAGCTCAATGTGCTAGGCTGGTGGTCAGCAAGACCCGAACTCAAATCGGCTCTGTGACTCTGGGCAAGTCATTCAACCTCTGTCTTCCTTAGTTTCCTCAGCTATAAAAGGGGAGTAATCATAGCATCTACCTCCCAGGGTTGTTGTGCAGATCAAATGAGATAATATTTGTAAAGTGCCTATCACAACATGGGCACATAAGTGGAGGCTCAATAAAGTCTTGTTTCCTTCCTTACTCCAAGAGTATATATTTCCTTCATTTTATAGTTAAGTGATTTTCCCAAAATCACACAGGTGGCAGAGCAGGGATGTAAGCCTGGCTCCTCTGACTCCAAATGGAATCTGCCATGCATCACGTTTCTTTTTCCGTAAAATGGGGGGCATTCTCCAGCCATTCATGCTTTAGAAGTGGTGCTTTGTTCATGTTTGTATAAAGTGACATGTTGACAAATGTTTGTTTTCTATCCCTTCAAAACACATTCTGTTCAGTCTAGCATGGTGTTCCCACTCTCTTGCTCTCATTTTCTTCATGAACTAATTTTTCAGTATATAGTTATTTCTCACCAACAACACTTCCTTTCTCCTTGCCACTTCCTCTCTCTCTCACCTTCTCAGGATGAAAAAAAACTATGACTAAAGCCCCAAGACAAAACTAGAAATTATATTTTTAAGAACAAACTCTGCTCTTATGGCACGTCCAACACTTCCTAGTCTGATACAGAATCATTTCTTCCTGGATCAGAATGTCTGCTTTTACACTCCTAGGATCAAGTGAGAGGATAAAGTGAAGAGAGGATATCAAAGGGACTAACGAGAAAAGGTCTTCCTATTCCAGGAACGGATTTGGGGGGGAGTCCCTAAATATCACTTTGCTTATGTTTCTCTTATCAATACAGAAAGAGTTATTTTGAGTTAATTTTGTAAATATTTTTTAAGTTTATGTGTAAATTCTTCCCCATCCCAGCTCCCACTACCCTTCTCCCCAAAAATATTTCAACCAAAAAAAAAACCAAATAAAAAGTTAAATACTCACTGGAGTTTGCTACAGTGAGGGATTTAGGATTTAATGTTCTTATTCCTTAGTTACTTTTAAATATGACACTTTTCGTCTATGAACTAAGTAAAGACTATTAGGAAGTTTCTTAATTTCTGTGGGCCTCAGTTTTCTCATTTATAAAATAAGGCATTTAGAATAGATGATATCTAAAGTCACTTCCATTTCTAAATGTAGAAATGATGATATAAACTCCAGGATTGCTACCTATCACCTCCTCCTGGATCAAACATAGAATTCTTTGTTTGGTGTTTAAAACCCTTCATAACCTGCCTCCCCAGCCCCAACCTTTCCAGTCTTCTTACATCTTATCCCCTAACCCCACTGCAATGTATTCCTCAATCCAGTGACACTGGCTTCTTTGGTGTTCCTCAAACAAAACATTCCATGTTTCAACCCTACTCATTTTCACTGGCTGTCCCCCATGCCTGGAATATTATCCCTTCTCATTTCTGCCTCTCAGCTTCTTTGGTTTCATCAGGTCCTAGATAAAGTCTTGCCATTTTCAGGAAGCCTTTCCCAAATCCTTTTGATGCTAGTGCCTTCACTCCCTTGTTTATCTATCACCAATTTTTCCCATCTATTGCTTGTTTGTTCATAGTTGTGTGCACGTTGCCTCCTCCATTAGACTGTGAGCTAGTTGAGAGCATGGATTGCCTTTTGTCTTTCTTTGTATCTTTTGCACTTAGCACATTGCCTGGCACATTGCAAGTAGGTGTTTAATAATTGTTTTTTTCTGATTAACTTTTAATGAGAAACAAATATTTCTTAAGTTGAACTTGGCTGAAGAAAATGTAAATGTTTTAATCTGTCACAGATCTTAGGGAAATAGGAATATATAGTCTATTTTGAAGGAAGTTGTTCTTCCTCTCCATACATCATCTTAATTATGTTCTCAAGAAGTCACACAAACAGCTGTACTACCTTGGAAAATGAGACATTCTGATGATTGAAGTTACGTCTAATATTCTGCAATCAATTTTATTTACTGAGCAATAGTGTCTAAGAAAGCAAATGGGAAGATGAGTCTATAACATGACCAATTCCACTTATTACTGAGGACTTTTTTCCTTTAATTTCCCTTTCCTCATCTCAGGAAAGGAAAATTAATGTGACAAGCTTGTGCCAGAGAGGAGAAGACTAGAATATTTTCTTCATTTTACATAATGATACTTGTGTGGCCTTGAGGGTTCTTGTGCAAGCAATGGGCATGATTGGGTGTGGGGTCAAACATACTTATCCAACATTTCTTCAATGTTCTCTCAAATTCCCTGTGTTCTAAATCCATTACCATGATATATTAAGGACCTGCGATTTTTGTCTACTGTAGATCCCAAGAGGTTAGGTTATTTGCTTATAGGCAAAGAGTAATAAGTATCACAGGTGGGATCCTGCCCAGGATTCCCTCCCTCTCCTTTTGTCTCTGTGTCTCTGTCTCCTTCTTCTCCCCCTCCCTCCCCCCACCCCTTTCCCCACTTATCACCTGCCCAGGTCCTCAGAGTTGCAGTCTAAGAGAGGTAAATTAATTCATAGGTAATTAATTTCTTTCTGCACCAGAAAGAAGCCAAATAGCAAGGAACCACAGTAAGGGTCACACAAAACTTACTTACCACCAATGTAAATTATCATATAGCTTAGAATACAATATTCCAGAATATGAAGGATCTAGGATTATATCCAGGAATAACTTACCCAGAAAAAATGAGTATACTCCTACAGGGAAAAAAAATGGATTATCAACAAAATAGAGGATTTCCAAGCATTCCTGATGAAAATTCCAGAGCTGAGTAGAAAATTTAACATAAACACAGGATTCAAGGGAAACATAAAAAGTTAAACATGACTGAGCAATCATAAGACTTTAAAAAAGGTTAAACTGTTTACATTCCTTTATAGGGAGATGGTACATGAAGCCACTCAGAACTACCTGTGCCAGAAGTAGTCTAATGGTGCAGGGCTTGGGAGTCATTTTGTTATGTTGTGATCCTCTCAGAAGAAAAAAGATTTTAATCCTGAGTTGTGAGTAATGTTGCCCTAGGCCTCCAGTCCTTCTCACTGTTGTTTTCTGAGTCTGTCCTGGGCTCAACCTCAGGGACTTCTCTCTTCCTCTTCTAAGCCCCCAGCTACGCTATCTAAAAACATTCTTGTTCCCTTCAGTACTGCACTCCCTGGGCTTGTGCGTGCTCCTTATCACCCACAGCCACAGCTGGGATCACGTCTGGGCAGTACCACTAGGCCTGACTTCCAGAAACAGCAGGAGGTTCTTCAATCTTCCCTCACTCAGCTTATCAGCTGTTTTTTAGATGAAAGTTTGTGAGGTACAAGTTAATGAGGTGAAATTTCTTGAGATGATGAATGATGTAAAAGTTGAGGTGAAATTCTCTGGGGCCTAGTCTACTTCCTTCAAGGCCCACTGTTTGTTGATTCAGTGGAGTTGGCCTAGAGGTGTCTACACTTCACTCAGACCAAACCTCAGCCCCTGGAGTCTTCTCTAAGATTTTCTCAAGATGTCTTAGGGGGGCAACTACTTTAACCCTTTATTTTTGCTGCTCTACATTCATTTCGTGGCAATTGTCTCTCTGTTTGCAGAGGAAATCTGGAAAGCCTGGAAATTTCTGACATACTTAGAGTTATTAAACTACCAATACCCTTTGATCCAGCAATACCACTACTTGGTCTATTTCCAAAGATAATTAGGTTAAAAAGAAAAGATCCTATATCTTCTAAAAATGTGTAAAGTGGCTCTCTTTGTTGAGGCAAAGAACTGGAAATTTCATGGATGCTCATCAATTGGGGAATGGCTGAACAAGTTGTGCTATATGATTGTGATGGAATATTACTGTGCTATAAGAAATGATGAGCTTGGGGCAGCTAGGTGGCACAGTGAGTAGAGCACTGGCCCTGGAGTCAGGAGGACCTGAGTTCAAATGTGGCCTCAGACACTTGCCACATTTACTAGCTGTGTGACCTTGGGCAAGTCACTTAACCCCAATTGCCCTAGCTTCCCCCCCTTCATAAAAAAAATGTAAAAAACAAACCAAAACAAAACAAACAAAAAAAAAGAAATGATGAGCTCAATGATCTTAGAAAAACACGCGTGAAATAATGAAGAGCAAAATGAGCAGAACCAAGAGAATATTGTATACAGTAACAGCAATATTGTTTTAGGAATGACTTTGAGTGAATAAGTTATTTTAACTATTATAAATACCTAAATTAACTATAAAGAACATATGAAGAAAGATGCTATCTGCATCCAGAGAAATAACTGATAAATAGAAGTATGTATAAGAATAATTTTACACACATACACACACATGTACACATATACATACACATACCTATTTGTGTCTATGGTAGCCATTTCTAGGACTGAAGGGGGGAAGAAAAAAATTACGTGATAATTTTGTTGTATATGTGAAAGGAATAGCAAGTTGTGTATACTAGATTTGCAATTTCATGCCTTTTCTATTGTACTATGTTGTGGAAATGCTTGTTTTATTCCATAAATTAAAGATAAAATTTAACCAAAAAAAGAACTGAAAAGTGAAAGAACAGCACACTGGGACAGAGACAAAAGGAGAGGGGGGAAGAAAAGGAAAATTATCTGATATAAATGGAGTTACAAGTAGGAGTCTATATAACAAGGAGGAGGCAGTGAGGGGAAGCAGGTAACATCTGGGCCTCATTCTCATCTGAATTGGTCAAAGGAGAGAAGAATACACATATGCACAGAATTGGGTAGAGAAATGCATTTTATTCAAAGGGGAAATTGGGTAATAAAGGGGGTTAGGAAAAGGAGAAGAATAAGAGAGAAGACATTAAGAGAGGGATTAGTCAAAAGCAAACAATCTCTTAAAGAGAGGGTGTTATGTTGATGGGGATGGGAAGATCTTTCCCATCCATTAATAGGCCTATGCGACCTGCTTTGAGCCAGTCACATGGAAGCCTGGGTCACATGGAGCCTGTGGTGGGAGGAGCTTGCTGAATGGATGGAGCAGGAAGGGTGGAGCAGGAAGTGAGACAGAGCAGTCAAAGCTAGGAGAGAGAGAGGCAGAGCAGTAGCGTGAGTGAGAGAGGGAGTGATTTTGCTTAAGGGAGCTTGTTTGTGGGGAGGCCTGATGGAGGCAAGGCTTGGGGATGGAGGTGCCCCCTGCATTGGTAATGTGTATAGACTTCTTTATAACCATGTTGGATTTGGCTTTCTGGTGTTTGAATAAATGTCTTGGTTTCATCTTTGAGCTAAAGAGTCTGTTATATCTTGTGATTCATACCTGTAAATATGTCAGCATATTCATAGCAGCCACTGTGGGTATTGCATTGGTGATATAGGGGGCAGGGGAAAAAGAGAAAGTAAAGAATAAGAGATAAAAGAAAACGAGAATGGAATGGAAGAACATACACAATTAGCAAGTTTAATTGTAAATGGAAATGGAACAAGTTCACCCATAAACCAGAAGAGGTTAGGAGAGAGAGAGAGAGAGATTAGAAACCAGAATCTATATATTATTTACAAGAAACATACTTGAAACAGAAAGATATGCACACTTTAAGGGACTGGAGCAGTCTGTTAAGCTTCAGCTAAAGTAAAAAGGGAAGGGGTAACATTCATTACCTCAGACAAAGCCCAACAAAAGTAGGCCTGATTAGAAGAGATAAGCAGGAAAACTACATTTTTCCCATTATAGGAATATTTGAGGGCTTTTTATACCTAAGACTGTCATAGATATTTTGACTGGACTTAGAATTTCACTGATGTAGGGACCTATTTGTAAGGAACTTGCAATGCCAATGCAAATAAGTACCTCAGCAACTTGTAATCTTAAAGAGTTAATTATTAATAGAGTTACATATCATTAAGCCAAAGATTCCCCTGATGGTCCATAAAACATGTACTTAGTAGTTCAAATTATACTTATTTGTTATAGTCATCATGAGACAAAAATTCCTGTACAATCTGTATTCTTATGAATATAGATATTAAATATTTTCTCTAGAGCAAAATTGTGTGGTTACTTTATGGGTTCAGCTTTGCTAGTACCCTCAGACCAATGCCAAAAGTTCCAGGACTCCAAGTACGCCAATAGACTTTGGACACAGCAGACTCAACAGCTGGTAGAAGTTGGAAGGGTGCCCCCTAGTCCAAGAGGGTAGTTAGCTCCCAAGATTAAACAGTTCATATGAGCCCAGATGCATGGTTGGTAGGGGGCTAGATAACAAAATAACAGAACTCTAGACATTAAGCCCCACCCTCCTTTAGAGAAAGGTATGCTTTCCAAACCATTTCTCCACTCCAATGTCTAGCAGATAGCAAGGATGTTTCTTTCTTAGATGTGGATGTGCGTATTTCTTAGAAAGCTTCCTTAAGGTTTCTCTCAATTCTGGCCAGTGACCCTACTGTGATCAGATTATGAAAGGTAGAATCAAGTCAAAGAAAGCACAATGGAGGGATAATCAACAAAATACAATAAGCTTTAAAGATTGAGACCAAGAAGAGATCCTTGAGAAGATCTATTTCAATATTCATCCCCGCTCCCTCCAAAAAAGATTTGAAAAAATTACCCTTTTGTGATACCATTGTTTGATTTCTACAGTTAAATGAGAGAAACTCACTTTTGAAGACTGTTTCTCAGTTTTGCAATGATGGCACAGCAATGGCCTGATGGATATGCTAAATGACATCAACTAACTAAAGCCCATTCTTTTGTCTCTTCGGGTTCCATGTGCACCTCAGTTACTACTTCACAAACACCAATTTCAAGCCATGCAAAAATTGTGTAAGTAATTGGCATTGATCTTTGAGAAGATAGTGGGTGGATATGGAAAGATTTCATATATACATATACATACATGCACACACACATATGTACATACACATATTACATGCCTATATGTACATATGATGTGTACATGTGCATGTGTGTACATGTATGTATATATATATAAATGTATATAAATAAATGCGTGCATATACACACACATATAGCCACTCCATAAAAATTAAGAGTGGATTTCATTCATGATGATTGAAATCGATTTATAAATTTTCTCTCTAGGATGTAGTTTCTTCCATACCTAGGGATTTAATGGGTACAAAGATATTCTGAATGAATTGGCAAAACATCAAAGGCTCTTGCACAGTCACCCCCAAAAAGCAGTTAGCTTCTAGAATATGAAAGCTGTTATTACAAAATGTATTCAGTAGGAACTTGGAATGATTGATGAAACCCACTGTAGACTGTGACAAAGGGGCAACTGAAAAACTGGAATTCTTTTTGTGGTTTAAGATGCCACAGCTTCAAAAACATATTTGACTTTCGTAGATGAATTACTTCCATTTAAAAAAGTCTCAACACCTACAAGAAATGTAGATCATTTGTTTGTGGCATGACCATAATATTTTGAGGGTACTGAAGTCTCCAACTGAGATCTGGGTGTAGTAGATTAAATTGTTCTCACACAATGATAAATAGATCCCTAAGTGCCATAACAGGAATTCTGTAGTAGTATCAGTTAATGGTATAACTTCCAGTTAAAACAATATTCTTTGGGTTTTGTTGGCATGTTCCCCATAGAATGTGTGCTATTTTTGATAAGCTAATTTATCACATTTACAGAGTCAATATCATTCCAGGCTCAATGGATTGAGTAGGAACCAGAGGCTAGAGTTCTATGATGTTTTCCTGGTTGTATGGATTTAGATCAACTGACTAGGATTTTTCAAGGAGATTTGTCATTCTATAAATATTATTTTAGAATTTAACAATGTCCACAGATAGTTTAGGAAAATGGTAATTAAGAATTAATTATATTTTCAAGCTCTGAAGTAAGAGAATTTGTTAAGGAAATTCATTATTGGTAAAGTGTAGCTACATGGGGAGTGAATCCTACTGCACTATTTTATTTGATAAATAGCCATTAATGAGTTTTTTATTAGATGAATAGTAGTAACCCAAAACCTTATATTCCATTTCTTTGCCCTTTTGTTGGCTAAGTGTGAAGAAAAATTCTAGTTTGTATAAATGTGTTAACAGCTAAATTTCTTTTCAGAAACAGATGGATGATTTTCAGATTTATAAAGACTATGTTGGAAAGCTAGTGGGTGCTATGATATGAGGGAGCAGAAGAAAATAATAAGAATATCAGAACTGGTAGGTAACATACATCTTGTTTAGTCCAAAGAGGCTGATTTAAAGATGAGGAGAGTGAAGAAAACAGATGTTAAGTGAGAACAATTTAGTGGCAGAAATTAGATTTGAATGCTGATCTCCTGATCTCAAATCTAGTGTTATTCCTATTATACCATAGCAACAATAGCTAAGATTTCTGCCACACTTTAAGGCTTACAAAGTATTTAACATGTATTTTATTATGTAATCCTCACATCAACTTTGTGTGGGAAATATTTGAGATATTCTTATCCCTTTTTTACAGATGGAGAATCTGAGGCTCAAAGAAATTAAGTATTTCAAAGTCACACAGCTAATAAGTGTTAAAGGGCAGATGTGAACCCAACATTTGCCTAACTCCAAGTCCGGTGTTTGTTTTTGTACCATCTCAAGCTCTCATGCCAAAATGCCCCATTTCCCTAATACTTCTTTCACCTTCTTATTTAATTGTTATTTTGAGTTTCAATGTTTTATCAGTCATTTATATTCCATGTTTTCCAGCCCAAAGTTTCTCTCTAGCAGCGAAAACAGAAGCAAAATTAGAGTTGAGTAGATCTGTCTTCTCACTGCTGTTCATTATCATCATTCAGTTAAGACTTAACAGTAGTTCTGACCATTCTCTGATACTCCTCTTTCCCCTAACATAGCTTTAAAAAAACACGCGCTAAGCAAACAAATGAAGACACTTTTGTTGTCCTTAAACTTTATTGCTAGCCTTAGTTCATCCTCTGCTTTCATGTTTCCAACATGAAATTTACAAAATATAGCCACATTCTTTATTCTTCCTTCCTTTCTTTCCCTTGCTTCCAGCTTCTGGACTTAAAATTTAAAAATATAAGCTGGTATATGAGTTCGTTGGGGCAACTAGGTGGCACAGTGCATAGAATGCTGGGTCTGGAGTCAAGAAGATCAGTGTTCCTGAGTTCAAATCTGGCCTTAAATACTTACTAGCTGTGTGACCCTAGGCCAGTTATTTAACCCTGTTTGCATCAGTTTCCTCCCTTGTAAAATGAGCTAGAGAAGGAAATGGCAAACCACTCCAATATTTTTGCCAAGAAAACCCAAAATGGGGTAGTGAAAAGACTGGCATTACTAAAAACAACAAAACAACAATATGAGTTCTTTATGTGTCTTTATGAGACCACAATTTTTTTTTACAATTCTTCCCCCCTGTATTCCCCTTTATGATTGTTTTTCATCATGTCTTCAAAATTTCATTAATGAGAGCTTTCCATTCCTCTTGAGTTGAATCGTTCCATGGGATCCTTTTTTCTGGAATGTATTTTAAAAAGACTCTCCATGGTCTCCAGATTATGCTTAGCTTTCTTCTCCTTGAGCTGGTGTGGTTAATCCTCCACAAGGTTCCCATCATTTGTACTTCAACAGTGAATTCCTTTTTATTGCTGAGAATCAGATCCATAATAGAAGAATTCATTGATTCATCCATGAAATTATCATTAAAGTAAGCCAAAAAAATACTAAATCTTCTACTTGGGAAGAGAGACAATCTCCATTAGATTTCTTATAACCGAATCTCTTACAATTACTATATCATGCATCCATCACAGGTTTTTGATCTGTGTCCCAAACTCCTTATATATTTTTATTTTCTGGCCAAACTCACAAAGAAGGTATCTAAACATAAGTATACATAAGTATTCCTGCAGGCCACATGTTGACTTAGAAAACTATATATTAACTTTATCTATGTTCTATTGTATTTTATTTATTTTGTTAAATATTTCCCAATTAAATTTTAATCTGTTTTCTGTTCTACTGAATATGTGACATCTCTGGTCTATAATATACCCTGATGAAAATAATGCTTTTGTTGCTGCCTCTACTGATCTTTACACAAATGCTCACTACCATGCTTCCCCTTCTCAATTTTAATTTATTCATATAAGTGTTTCTTAATATCTCTTACTGCCTCAAGTCTCTACCTATGCTATTCCTTTTGAAAAGGATTAAAGTATTGCAATGGCTTTCAAGTTCATGTCCCTGGCTTAAACCTCTTCTCCTTCCATTCCATCCTTCAATGAGCTGCCAAAGCAATTTTCTTAAAGTGCATGTCTGACTGTGTCACCACTCTATTCAATAAATTCCAGTGGTTCACTATTAGCTTTAGAATCCAAAGGAAAATCTTTTTTTGGCATTCAAATCTCTTCCTAATTGAGATCTCTTCTTACCTTTGCCATCTTATTATACCTTAGCACCACTTATTCTTTGATTCAGTGACTCTGACCTTCATACTGTTCTTTGCACAAGACACTTCATCTCCCAACTCTGCTTTTTTTTTTAACTGGCTATCCCCTCCTATGCCAGAAATTTGATCTCTCCTTATTGTTACCTTTTGGCTTCCCTAGCTTCCTTCAAGTATCAGCTAAAGGCTGAGAAAGCCTCTCCTCAAACCCCTTAATACTCATGCTCTTCCTCTAAGATTATCTCCAATTTATCATACGTGTGTGTATACATACATACATACATACATACATGCACCCCCGCCATATATATATGTATATATATACATATACGTCTTATTTGTACATAATTGTTTGCATGTTATCTCCCTCATTGGTCTTTGAGTTCCTTGAGACCAGGGATTGTTTTTCTTTATATTCTCAGCACTTGGCACAGCTGCGTGGCATAGAGTAAGTTTCTAATAATTTCTCATTGACTTGATTTTATTAGTCTATGACTTTGCAAAGTCCTGTTCCAGCCATAAGTTCTATTCTATTGAGCATAAAAGATACATATGAAGTAAAATTTGTCTCCTTGAAATAGGATCTTGAGTTCAATGCATCCATTACTCTTTGTGTGTGTGTGTCTGTGTGTGCGTGTACGCACGTGTGCATGCACATGGGCGAGTGTGTGCAAGCAGATGCCCATGGATGGGTATCTGAGGCCATGGGTTTTATTGTTGGTTCTTTTCTTGAGTTTTGTCCACTGTGAATGTCCATGAATCTCCTCTTGTCTATGATATCTACTTTGGCGGACAATATGTGAATGTGTGTGTATTGTCATTTTTCTCTCCCCCTTTCCAGTTGAACATCTTTTGATTAGTTCTGCAAGACTACAGGAAATATACCCAAAATGGCAAGTGTTTGAGTGTTTCACCAAGTTACAGTAACAGGGTTGGAAAAAGTACCCTTTCTGAGGCACTGCTTTTTATATAAAAGTATGTGTGTGGGATGCCTTTAGTTTTAATTCAGTGAGCCCTTTGTTGTGAGGTCCTGAGTGCCAATATCTAGGAATTTGTTGACAAGTTAGGAAACCTGACCATCTGTTTACATTTTTTTTTCTCACTCATATTTCAGTTCATTGTTTATTCCTAGTCATCATTTTATCCAGCCTGTCCTTTTTGGTTATAATCCTAATTTACTAGCAGAGTGTCTCATTTTTGTGGCTTGGGTTTTCCTTTTTTTTAAAGCAGTGGGCCATTGAATAGTTTCTCACTAAGCCTGAGCCTTAGAGAATACATACCACAATATATTAAGGCCTTATACCATCCTTTTGAAGAACTAAAATCTTGTTAGTGTACAGGGTCTGTGGTGAGGAGATGTTGCTTATCCAAAGGGCCAGCATTCACTTGGTGCTTATACTTCTGAAACCAAATAAACTTTGTCAGCACAAACACTACCTTTTTAGTATCTGTAAGATTGGTCCCTCTTTCACAGTAGGAGTAGTAACTCCTGGCTTTAGGAGATCATGGGTCTAAAGGTAGCAGATTGAGAAGTGAATTTTTTTTTTTAGTTGCAATCAATTTATTAAAAGAAATGATTGGTTAGGCATCTGCAATGGTGACTTCAACTTCTACACCTGGTTCAATGCTGATAGATGTGATCTGTTTAACAATTTCAGAAGGACTGTGCAAATCAATAAGGCATTTGTGGATTCTCATCTGGAACCGATCCCAAGTCTTTGAACCTTCACCGCAAGGAGTTTTTCTAGTTGTGATCCGAAGTGTCTTGGTGGGCATTCGAACAGGTCCCTTCACTTTCAAGTTCTTTTCTTTGGCTCCTCTGATTAGGTCAGCACACACTTTCTCGAGTGATTTCACATTGCGGCTGGTGAGGGTGATACGGATCCGGTGAATGGCCACTTCGGGCTCCACAAGGGTCTTGCTGGTGTCTTTGAATGCCATGACAGTGGAGGGGCTTCCTGACCGATTTATTCCTCGGTGAGAGCGAACAGCGGTGAGTCAGGAGGAGGAGAGGCAGGGACTGCCGACTCCACGCGGCTACAGCCTGCGATACCTTCACCAAAGAGCGAAGTGAAATTTTTTTTTGACAGCCAGGATAGTGATAATTAAGATCTAAGGGCTCTCTTTCTTAGTCTTTAAATTATGTGCCTTGCAGGACAACCACTGCTGACTTCAGGAAGGTTACTTATCCCCAACTTAAAATTCTTCTGATTCCCTAAAAAGGTTTTTATTCTTCGTGGTCTTATTTCCACTGACACTGACATTTTCTTCTACTCTTCTCCCTTCCTCCCCCTGGGGAGGGGGTAGAAAAAAACCACATAAAGAAAAATGACACATGCCCTTTGATATTATCATTCTTAAATCCTCATGGACTTGTTGCCTGTTTTAAAATATTTGAAACTGCACTGAAAGCTACATTTGTATGTAACTTTTCTTTTGTAAAATGAACTCACATGTAAATTCACCAAATAAATATTACATTAAAAAAAGACTATAAGAAATGTAGTCTTAGCAGCCCTTATTAGGTTCATTTTATCTTGGCCAAGAATCCCTCAATCCTTTATTTTAAGGAACCCAGAATGATCATGGGAAATGGAATAAATTTTACATTTTATCAATGATCTCTTAATGGCCAAATCTAATGGCCTTTTCTCAATTTTCATCCTTCTTGACTTCTCCAAAGCCTGTAGCACTAGCTTCTTCTTGATCTTTTCTTCACTCTAGGATTCCATGACTCTTTTTTCCTCCTCACTATTCAATTGCCCTTTCTTAGTCCCCTGAAAGGAGAATTGGACTATAGGGTGATTGATAGATTGTTAGATAGAGTTATGGAAAATGAAGTAATAGCCTGTTAGGATAAAAAGGTATGGTTTGGATTATGACTTGCACCATTAAAGGGGATAACCACAGTTCAGAGACACCAGAATCATCTAAGTACCTGGGCTGAAGACCCCAAAATGGCTTCTGGAATCAGAGACAATTAATATAAAGAAGAAATATTAGAGAAAGGGGCTAAATTTAATTCCCTATATACACTCTTAATGTAGCCCTTATGTCATGGTAATTTTTAAGTGAAAGTATTTGATTCAAGTCCTTTGCAATATGTATTAAAATATTGAGAAGTCAGATGACAGGCCTAGTGTTTACTACGTGCCAGACACCACGCTAAGCACTGGGGATACGAAGAAGAGCAAAAAGAAAGAGTCTTTGTCCTTACTTTCTAACAGGGGAAGATAACATATTAAAGTGAGTTGGAAAGCAGGGGACGAGGCGGAGGAGAGAAGCCTTTAAAATAATGTTCAACAATAAGAAGCAGAGCCTAGAGTGGCTGGAAGGATTTTCCAGAGTGAGAAGGCCAGAGGCAATGAAGGGACTTCCAGGGTGAGAAGGCAGTTGAGTAGCAGTGGCAAAGTCTGGAGAGTAGGAAGCAAAGCCAGGAGAAGAATGAAAGATGGATGGTTTGGAACTTTCCTCAAAATGAAGATTCTGGGAGAGATTCAATGGGAGAAGAGAGATTCAAGGGCTAAGAGGGGCCTTCCAGAATGAGAAGGCAGCTGAAGGGCAGTGGTCAAATCTGTGAAGTCAGAGGCAAAGCTGGGAAAGAGAACATGGAAAGTTATTATCCTTATAGATGTCTGTGGGGTAAATTAAATTCACTGGTGCTAAATGGTGACATAGAGAAAACAATGAGCAAGAAATTTTTATATTCCAATGATTTTAAAATGTGACCACTTGGCTTCTATAATGTAATTTCCCTGAAAATTCTGCAACACTGGGCAATTTCTATTGGCAGCAATTAGTAGACTTGATGGCTTTATTTACTGTAAATTAATTTGGTTCAGCTGAGATAGAGGAAGAGTCTCTATTACTTAAAACCCAAATGAGTTTGAATTAAATCAAAATATCTGCAGTACAAATGCATTTGCTGCCAACAGGTTGTCGACTTGAGCAATTGCCTGGCCTTTGCATCTCAGTAAATTGTTACAACAGTATTTTCACCAGTCATAGAAATACAATTTTGCCAAAAGTGCAGTCAACTTTCTTGTAGTGTTGTCTATGCCACTGGAAGCAAATTGATCAAGTTATTAGCCTCAAGTAGGCTTAGAAGATAGAGCAAATTCATTGCATGTTTTTAGTCAGACAAATCAATCAACAGAAATTTTTGTATTCAAGTTATACATAAAGCATAACTCCTTCATCAGTTACTACACTTACTAAGCACCTCCTATGTACCAGGCACTGTACTAAGTAAGAAAGAAGAAGATAAGTAAGAAAGGCAGAAGATAATCCAGGCCCTCGACAATCTAAGCTCACAATCTACTGGGAGAGACAGCATATAAATAACTATGTACTAACTATATACAGTAGAGATGGGGGGAAAAACAGAAGAAAGGCACTAGAATTGAGGATTAGGAAAGACTTCTTGTTGAAAGCAGCATTTTAACTGGGTCTTGAAGGACACTTTACTTTATGAATAACATAAAATACTTTATGAAAGGATTAGCCAGTGCCTTTGCATATGCATGATGACTTCTTGACTTGGAAATTATCTTCATCTACCTTAGGCATCAGTATAGCTTTTCCTTTAAAAGAGTGTGTCAAACCACTTATGTTAATGTAACAGAAGTGTTCCCTTTTATAAGTTGTACTATCACAAATAATTAAGAATTAGTTGAAATAGGATTGGTATCTTTTTTCCAGTTTAGATTAACTAATGCATTCCTTTGAAGAAACAGTACAAACAATGAAACTTAAAAAATATTACTATGAAGGATATTGCTTAAGTATTCTCAGATCAACATCTGGGTCAAGGAAATATATATCTGATCTGCAGCAAAGTGGGCCTGGGTAATGTCTCAATTTCCTGAATTTTAAATACATGGTGGGAATGGAAGGCAGGATAGTAGTGGTAATTGAAGAGCATGTTATTACTAATCTCCTAAATAGAAAAAAAATCCTGTCCTAGGAGAAGAAGAAGCAATCCAAAAGCTGGTTTTGCCTTTCTTATCAGCTTTGTTTCATGCAATAGTCTAGAGGAATAAAAAAAAACTAAACAGTAAAAGCCATGAGCTAAAGGCACTCTAAAGAGGAGGTATGATTCCTGCTGCCAAGTCACAGGAGTACTGAGACAGAAATCCTGTAACCTAATTTCTAGTTCCAGTTCTGACACTACTTAGCTAGTATAAACTTTGTCATATCACTAAACTTTTCATGATCTTATTTGCTATCAGATGAAGGAGTTGCAGTAAATGATCTTTCAGATTTGTCTTAAAATAAAGATAGGATCTCTTGTCTAGAATACATCAAAAAAGGGAAGGTGAAATTTTAATTATCTTGCATCATAAAAAAATCTAATCAAAAGTCTTTCAGTTGAGAAAAGGGAGAGGAAAAATTACCTAGGTAGATAGATAAATAGATATCTACCAAACTAGATACCAGAGGTAATAACTGAAATGTCTTTACAGATTTTGAATAATCGAGAAAAACTCT
Source organism: Trichosurus vulpecula (assembly GCF_011100635.1). NCBI lineage: Eukaryota > Metazoa > Chordata > Mammalia > Diprotodontia > Phalangeridae > Trichosurus > Trichosurus vulpecula. The sequence continues at coordinate 384,167,944 of NC_050574.1, forward strand.
CAAGAATAAAATTTGGAAGACACATTGAGAATTCTAATGAAGAGAAAGAAGGAGAGGCATCAAAGAAAATTGAGGAACACAATCAACTTGGAGTGTGTGTGTGTGTGTGTGTGTGTGTGTGTGTGTGTGTGTGAGAGAGAGAGAGAGAGAGAGAGAGAGAGAGAGAGAGAGAGAGGGAAAGAGAGACAGACAGACAGAGACAGACAGTGAGACAGACTTTCAAAGTTCAACACTAAATGAGCATATTGATTGGAGAGGTAAATTGACTCAGAGATTTAAATTGTGGAAAATCAGAAAGAATTCATGATTATAGCTTCTCTAAACACAGAATAAGCTTAGTAGAGTTGAAGCAATGTGATGTAACAGAAAGGACATTTGACTGGCCATCAGAAGACCCACATTCTAGTTCTAGTATTGCACAACTCATGATATGACCAGGAATAAGTCAGCATGTGACAGTTATTTCCTAATTTATAATAAGGGAACAGCATAACACTTTTAAAAATAAATTTTATTTTTTAAAAATTAACAAAATGTCTTTTTCTCCCTCCAAGCTCTCAAGAATTAGAAAAAATAAACCTTTGCAACAAATATGCATGGTCCAGCAAAACAAATTTACACATTTACCACTTCAAAGAAATATGTTTCATTTTGCACCTATGTAACCACAATGTTACTTGCAGCTACCATGGCTGTGTAAGGCCAATAACACCAGCACACATGAGGCACAGGTTCTTTGATGTGCTGTTCTAAGGAAAGCAACTTTAAGGGATTTACAATCTCACTTTAATTAAACATATCATAATTAAACATCATTCACTTGGTTCAGGGGGAAAAGTCAGCACCCTGAACTTCAGAGCAAATACAAACAGAAATTACAAACAGAGAAAATATAAACAGAGCAAATAGCGCAAATCAATAGACAGGCTTCTAGCTATCTGAACATAGCAATTCATACATAGTTACCAGAGAGAGAAGCACCAACATCTGGGTTTTCAAAGCCAGGGGAGGGGGGCTTCTTAACAGCTACCCAGAGTCTCCTCTGGCCAAATCACCAACACTCTTCCAATGAGTGTGCCCCAAAAGCAAAACCTTTCCTCCCACATTACTGAGAGTTCTCGATTCTCAATTCTTGATTCTGAGTTCAATGGCTATCCTCTGGTACATATACCCTTTTTCCAGTGTGGACCTTCCTATCAACAAAGGCAAGATTTAATCAAAGGCACTTGATTGCCTTAGTGCTGAGAAGCACTCCAAAAGAAAAAACAGCAAAAAGTCCCACTTTGCTTGCCCTTACAACCTGAGTATGTCACTTTCTGTCAGAAGATAGATAGCATGCTGCATCATTGGTCTTCTGGAATCATTGCTGATCATTACACTATAAAAAATTGTTATGGCTTTCTTTTTAATATTTTATTTTTTAAATTGCATGTAAAATAATTTTTAAAATTCATTTTTTTTCTAAAAATGTTGCATTCCAAATTCTCTCTCCCTCCCCTATCCCCTTCCTGAGAAGGCAAGCAATTTAAGATAGATTATACATGTGCAGTAATGTAAAACATATTTCCATATTAGCCCTATTGTAAAAGAAAACACAAACCAAAACAACAAAAAAACCAAAGAAAAATAAAAGAAAATTTTGAAAAACGTATGCTTTGATCTGCGTTCATACTCCACCAGTACTTTCTCTACATTATATATGTTATTTCCTCTTTGAGCCAATTCTGATGAGATTAAGGTTCAAGCATTGCCTGTCACCACTCCATCTTCCCCTCCACCATAAAAGTTCTTTTACCTTTCTTTTATGTGAGATAATCTACCCCATTCTACCTCTCTCTTCCTCCTTCACCCAGCCCATCCCTGTTTCTCTCCCCTTTATTTATTTATTCACCTACTTATTTATTTGTTTGTTTGTTTGTTTTGGATATAATTCCATTATAGTAAACTCCCACTCATGTCTTCTGCCTACATATACTCCTTCTAACTGTCCTAATAAAGACAAAGTTCTTAAAAGTTACAAGTATCATCTTCCCATGTAGGAATATAAACAGTTTAACCTGACTGAACCTCTTATGATTTATCTTTCCTGCTTACCTTTTTATCCTTATTTGAGTCTTTTATTTGTAAGTCAAATTTTTTATTCAGCTTTGACCTTTGCATCAGGAATGCTTTTGATAGTCCTCTTTTTCATTAAATATCCATTTTTCCTTTTGAAGGATTATGTTCACTTTTGCTCAGCAGTTATTCTTGGTTGTAATGCTAGCTCCTTTGCACGTAAGATTATCATATTCTAAGTTCCCTGATCTTTTAATGTGGAAGCTGCAATATCTTGTGTAATACTAACTGTGGCTCCATGATATCTGAATTACTTCTTTCTGGCTGCTTGCAATACTTTCTCCTTGACCTGGGAGCTCTGGAATTTGACTATAATATTTCTAAGAGTTTTCACTTTGGGATCTCTTTCAGTAGGTCATCAGTGAATTCTTTCAATTTCTATTTTACCCTCTGCTTCTAGAATATCAGGGAAGTTTTCCTTGATAATTTCTTGGAAAATGATGCCTAAACTCTTTTTTAGTCATGGCTTACAGGTAGTCCCATTATTATTATTTATTTTTCAGGTTAATCATTTTTTACAATGAGAAATTTCACATTTTTCCATTTTTTAAAAAATTTTTGACTTTTTTTTACTGTTTCTTGATTTCTCATAAAGTCATTATTTCCACTTGCCCAATTTCGATCTTAAAAGAGTTATTTTCTTCAGTGAGCTTTTTTAAACCTCCTTTTCCAATTAGTCATTCTATTTTTTATTTTTACTTTTTCCAATGAATTTTTATACATCTCTTTTCATTCGGCCAATTCTACTTTTTAAAGAGTTCTTCTCTTCAGTGAATCTTTGTACATCTTTTTTTCCTGGGCAATTCTACTTTTTCAGGAGTGAGCTTCTGTGATTTTTATGCATCTTTTACCATTTAGCCTATTCTGTTTTTTAAAGTGTCATTTCCTTTAGTATTTTTGTGTGACTTTTATGAAGCAGTTCATGTTCCCCGCCCCCTGCCATGATTTTCTCTTATTTCTTTTACCAATTTTTCCTCTACCCTTTTTATTTAATTTTTCAAATCCTTTTTGAGCTCTTCCAGGCATTTTTTTTGACCTGAGACCAATTCTACTTTTTCTTTAATGCTTTGGTTGTAGATGTTTTGACATTGTTGTCTTCTTCTGAGTGCTTTAATCTTTCCTGTCACCATAGTAATTTCTATAGTCAGCCTCTTTTGTTATTGTTTTTGCTCATTTCTTAGCCCAATTCTTGACTTTTAACTTTATGTTAAAATTGGCTTATGCTCCCGGGTTGGAGAGGGCACTATCCCAAGCTTCAGGTTTTTTCATGCTGCTATTTTCAGAGCTGGTTCTGGGGGTCTTTAAGTTTTCAGTTCTTGAAAGATGGCATAATCTTAGGAGAGGTGTGGTTTGTGCCAACACTTAAATTTTATGTAAATGAAAATTTATTCATTTTATCTTTGTGATCCTCTCCATGCCACATTTGCTCAAGAATGCTTCCCCTATCTATTGATCTGAAAGTTAACTTCTTTCTTGTTATTTTAATTTATTTTTTGTGACACCCTTAATGTTTAAGTCACTTTGTTTTAATATTTATTAGGAACTGATTTTAATTTGCACTGTGAGATGTTCATACCTAATTTCTGTCAGAATATTTTTCAGTCTTCCAAAAGTTTTAAGTACCAGAGTTTATTAAGAAGATATTTCATGTGAGGAAATCCAGGAATCAGACTGGTAAAGCATGGTAGAAAACATTCTGATGAAAATCAAAAGAAGCACAGAGAGAGAAGCACTATAACCATAACAGAAAAATACATACTAACTGCTCAGAAAGAGGAATATGTTATGAACTTTGTAAACAAATCAGCAGCATGGTGTAGAAGCTTGATTCAGTGATGAAGTTTTCAATTATCCATGCATCTACTAGAATTCTCACTCTTCCAAAGCAGACTAGCTAATAACTTCTTTGTTTACCTTAATTGACATTTCATTCTTCAAGATTTAGAGAAACTAGTAGCAACTTCTAATCTAGATCTAATTCTCACTTGAAAAGGGGAACTAGATAATGAGGTGGAAATGAAGAAAACAGTGAGAATTACCATTATATCTTGGAATTTGTTACAGAGGAGAAAAAATCCAAGGACAGTCTACATGAATGCTATATTTGAGGGAAATTATTCCAAAGGCTTCAGAGAGAGAATAGATAGGATTCCGATGCCTAAAATTTTACAGGGAAATTCAGCTTAAAAGGAATGGGAAGCTCTCAGGAATAAAATTCAGAAGACATACATAGATGTTTAATGAAGAGGAAAAGTGAAAGTTGTCTAGACAGCTATATGTTGATGAGTAAGGTACACAGCAACCATCTCAGAACTTTAAAAGGTATATATAGAATATTAAAAATGAGGATAGGAAATGAAAGAAGCATAAGAGTGTGGAAAAAATTTTCTAAGAATAGGATCAAGAGTGCTAAAATAATGAATTCATGTTGACAAGGAAAGTTAAAAGCAAAAAAATTGAATTTTTTAACTACAGTATATTGAGGAAAGCATATTAGGAAAAAAGGACAATCAAAGAAGGGGTGGGAAGGGGGAATCAATAAATCAATCAAGTGCTGACTATGGTACAGGAAATGTCCTGGGTATTTGGGAAACCAAGACAAAATGGAAGCAGTCCCTACTCTTAAGGAGCTTACATGGTATCTGGGAGGCTAATGCAAATCTTATCTCGTAAGTAAAACTCTGTGTGTGTGTGTGTGTGTGTGTGTGTGTGTGTGTGTGAGCACACATGTGTATGCATATAACATGTATGTAAAAGGAAATTTTTATTGAGAGGCACTAGCATTTGGGGAAAGGGGTGTGGAATCCAGTCAAGAGCTCTTGGTCCTATGCAGTTTAATATTCTTACAAGTTATTTGGTTATAGGCACAGATAAGATGCTTTTCAAACTCATTAATAACCCAAAGCTAGGAGGAAAAGATAACACATGGGATACAAAAAACAGAATCTAAAAATATCTTGGCTGACCAGATATTGGATTCAATATAATAAGATGAAATTTCATATGGATAAATGATAATCTAAGTAATTGTCTTCTCAAGTAGAAGATGGGAGAGCCATGGCTAAAGACTAGTTCATCTAAAAGAGATCTGAAATTTGAGCAAAATGACTCAATACAGAGTCAATAGTGTGATGTGGCCAACCAGAAAAGCTAATGTAATCTTAAGCTGCATCACTGTGCCCCCATCAGTCCAAATTAAAGTATTATGTTTAGTTCTGGATATCATATTGATAAACTGGACAAGCTCTATGGAATGGTTAATATGATGGTGAAGGCCTTAAGTTCATTCTATATGGATAGTAGTTGAAAGAATTTGAAACTTTTGACCTGGAAAAGAGATGACTTGGGGAAAACATGATAGCTGTGGTCCAGTATTTGAAAGACTCTCATGTGGAAAGAGGAACTAGAATTTTTCTGTTTTGTTCTATAAGGAGAAATGGGTTGGAGTTGAAGAGGCAGATTTCAATTTGATTTAAGAAAATTTCCCACAGGGAGAGTTGATTAAAGAGTGGAATGAGCTCCCTCTTCAAGCAAAGGCTGGATGGCCTCATGTTGGACAATTTGTAGAGAGAACTTTTGTTCAGGAAAAGACTAGAGACTCCTTCCAGATGGGTAATTTTGTGATTCTTTGATTCTGAGTCTCTATAAAGTCCTTTCACGATCTGGCATTCTATGATTCTAAGTTGTATGCACCAAGGACATTTGAACATCACATTGGATTTATGTAGCCATCTTTATTTCTGCAGTTATTTTTTATATGTTGGGTGTGTGTGTGTGTGTGTATTGCCTAAGTAAGTTATGTGTTCGTCCACAGGGGCTTGCCTAAATACAGCTCACAGTGTAGCATGACTGGAATCTTATCTACTCAATTATCTCCAAGAGATATTTTGATTCCTGCATGGTAGGGAGCAGGAGATTGGGAATATAGATCTAGAATTAAATCTATGTGCCCCCATAATTATTGCTGTTCTAAGGAAATTATTTTTAGTTCAAGTCACTTTCCTGGTTGCTATCACTTAATAGAGGTAAATACTAATTTTTAGCAATTTGTTCGCTCTCTCCCTCTTTTTATCTCTCTCTCACATACACACACATACACACACATTTTGAAGCTACATAAAGTGTAGTAAAACTTTTTATTTTTCTGAGCTTTATTAGGATTCACCTCGGGCCAGTTACATCCCTATCAAAGATGCTATCACAGAATACAACTCCCAGGATATGGATCTCACAATCACATTATTGGAGACTGACCATTTACATCAAACCACACAATTTTTAACTCAAAAAAAAAGAAAGTATGTATGTGTGTGTGTGTGTGTGTGTGTGTGTGTGTGTGTGTAGACAATGGACATTAGAAGCCAAGTTACCCTCATACTTTCTTGTTGTTGTTCAGTCTTTTCAGTCACATCCCACTCTTTGTGACCACTTTTGAGGTTTTCTTAGCAAAGATACTGGAGTGGTTTGCCATTTCCTTCTCCAGCTCATTTTTTATAGATGAGGAACTGAGGAAAACAGGGCTAAGTCCAGGGTCCTACAGCTAAGAAGTATCTGAGGCCAGATTTGAACTCAGTAAGAGGAGTCTTTCTGACTTCAGGCCCAGAATTCTATCCACTCTACCACCTAGCTGCCCTAGCTACTACTCTCATACTAAGGTTCCCACATAGATACAAAGAAGTACCTTGATATCCATAGGAGATTTTGGTAGGCACACCAATGAGGGGAGAGCATTATTGTTCAGGAAGAACCTACGCGTGAGTCACAATTGTGGTGACTAATCAGAGGGAGGATATTATAAGAGCAAACACTAGGAACTCTTGGAAGTTAGTACACATGAGACCCTTTGATCAAACTCTGCCAAATGAAAACCTTTGGAATTATGTGAACCATCTTGTGTAGTTAATATCAAACATTATTGTGTTCTGTGGGGCAGAGAGGGAAGATATTTCTTCTCTAATAATGGAGATGAAAGAGGACAGAGTACTTTATTATGTTGACTGGGTCAGTTGAGGATATACTAGCTGAGGCCTTAGAATAACCCTTTATGAAGGACAAGGGATGGGAAATTAATCCCACAAAACTCCAGGGTCCAGACCATTTAGTAAATTTTTGAGGAATATAGAGGATGGGAAGAACCCAGATGATTTTAAACACAGTTTGGAATAAGTTACTGATGTTGAATTCCCCACTATCCAGAAAGGAATCCCAAATGCTTATTGAGGCATTGGAGTTCTGAAAAACTCATATTCTGTACTTGGTTATTGTGATTGTGCCCATTTACCAGCAAATCTGACTATTTGAGTGAGCTTAGAATGACCTAAGGCAGATCATCCAGAAGTCTTTTCCCTACGTCCTTAAGAACCTGTGGGACCCATGTTTTTAGTGGTCTCTGTCCTCAAAGATAAGGCTGAATGGAGCCTTTGACAGGCACCTGAGGGCAACCAGGATAACCACAACCACAACCATCAGGGAGCCTATAGCTTCCTGGAGTAGCTACTCTCTATTTGTTGTTGTTCAGTTGTATCTGACTCTTCATGACCCCCTACGGGGCTTTTTTGGGCAGTTGCTGGAGTGGTTTGCCATTTCCTTTTCCAGTGGAATAAGGCAAACAGAGGTTAAGTGACTTGCCCCAGGACACACAACTTGTGAGTATCTGAGGCTAGATTTGAATTCATGTCTTCCTGATTCTAGGCCTAGTACTCTATCCACTGAGCCGCTTAGTTGCCTCAAGCTCCTCTCCATACTACTTTTGAAAAGTGGTTATTTTCTTGCTCCTGGGCCCTAGTTTCTATACAATGGATGACACAAGGTCATACTGTCACCCTTTGCCCATGAGTACTTATGTGGCAGTACAAACTAAGCCCTCTAACAGAGTAGGTAGAGCACAAGAGGAGACCACTGTTAAATGAAAATGGCAGTCAAGACCGAGCCTGCCCAAATCCCTCAGGCGTTAATGATCTTCTAGCACAAGCCCTAACACCTTGCCTCTTCTGGTGTGCCAGTGAGCCCCTACTGGTGAGGACTTGGCTCCTGAGGAATGCTATTTTGCCTGCCTCTGGCCATTATGAGACAACTATATGAAAATGTAACAGCTATTGATCTAATAATAGTACACTCTGAGGGATGAGATTGAGCTATGGGCCAAATGGTTGACATGCAAGGGCTTTGAAGGAAAGGGGAGACAAGGTCTTTATTTACACTGATTTATTTACACTGATTGCTGGGTAGGGAGCAGGAGATTGGTAAGAAGAGAATAGAGAATTTAGAACAAAATACTGAAATATTTTCCTAGAGAAACTCTCTGAAAAAGAAATTAAAAGAACTGGAAATGAAAAAAAAAAGAGCGACAGAAGGAAAATTAGGAGAAAACCATTATTTGGAAGAACACATAAGAGCCCTCCAAAATTAGAACAGAGGAATCAAGGCTAGGATTTAAAGTTAGCCTAAGAACAATACGTCTTCTAAAAAATTACCAGCAAGAGGCAAAGTTGAATACCATATTCCATGAAACTATGTATGAAAATTGTCCAGAAATGTAAGAAGTGAAATATAACAAGAAAAAACACAAGACGTCAATAGAAAGAAACCCCAAGCTCCATTCACCAAAGAACACAATAATCATACTTTGGAATAATATCAAACAACCAATTTAGCAGGTAGCAATGAAAAACTCTTTAAAATTCTAAAGATAATAAATCAGAATAATGTAGGATTACTGCATTAAATTGCAAGAAATCAATTTTTTTTGGCAGGGCAATTGGGGTTAAGTGACTTGCCCAAGGTCACACAGCTAGTGAGTGTGTCAAGTGTCTGAGGTTGGATTTGAACTCAGGTCCTCCTGACTCCAGGGCCAGTGCTCTACTCACTGCACCACCTAGCTGCCCCAAAAATCAATTTTTTCAAAAAAGAGCAAAGTGTTAATTTAAAAAAAAAATAAGTTGGCCCTCAAATTGACATATCTTGCAAAACTGATCTTAAAAATAAAAAAAAAACATAATTAGACATTCAGTAAAAGAGAAAAATTCGAGTAATTCCCTTGAAGAAATCCACAGGTGAGCAGTCTATTCATCATGTCAACCTATCAAACAGATGAAAGTCAAACACCTTCAATAAATGTGAAGGATTAAGAAAAAAGTGCTGAGTTTCACGAGGCTAACACTAGAAAGGTCCATGAGTGTAAGATAGGAGAATCTTTAAAATTATTTTTCCTTAAATAAAAAAGCTTACATTTTGAGAAACATTCAAAAGTCAAAGGAAGCATGAATTAGTTAATAAATCTAAAGATTACATGATATAAAAGAGAAAATCAGAAGTATAAGAGAAAGAAGTGATTTATATTTTAGCAACAAAAAAGTACTAGGAATCAAAAGCAAATATAGAAAGGAAGAAAAAAATAAACACATCTTGTATGGACCATAGCATAAGAAAAATAGTCATTAATAAAAGACATGATTACAAAGGATAATATCTTAAATGGCGATAGGATAATAATATAATAACAAAAGGGTCAAAGAACAAATTCTAGAAACAAGTAATCTTGTTAATATAAATAAGAAGGCAATATAGAAAAATCTTATTGGATAAAGCTGAAGGAGTCCTCAGAAGAACATGTTTATCTCTGAAAACTTAAATTAACAAAATAGAAAAAGACAAGATCAATAAACATGCAACTTTTTAAAAAAGAAAATAAGCAAATTAGCAACCCTAAAATTAATATGAAATAAGAAATCTTGAAAATTACAGGCTAGAGAAATTTCAAAATAAAAAGACTAACAAAATAATATTTAAAATGAATAAACAATTAAAAGTTCCTTTAAAAGACCAATGAACTCTTTAGCTAAAATGTTTGAGAAAAAGATAATAGAAAATAAAATTACCAAAATAAAAAAAGAACCTGGTTTATTCACAGCAGAGGAAATAAAAAGAACTATCAGTCAGAATTATGCACAAATATATGACATCAAAATTGATACTTCAAAAGAAGTGGATCAGTAGCAAAGTAAGAATTATAGATCTTAAGCAATTTAATCTTTGAATGGAGAAGAGGTTGGGATTGAGGAAGCCAAAAATGAATTCCCAGAGAAAAAGCACCTCGGCCAGATGGATTTACAAGTGAATTCTATGAAAAATGCAAGGAGCAATTAATAATGAACATTATTGTAGCAGATATAAAAGACAGCTTACCAAACCTCTATGAGTTAAACATAGTCAATATTGAAACCCAGGAGACAGAAAGCAGAACTACAGCCTTGTTTCATTAATGAATATTGACACAAAGATTTAATAAAGTCTTTGCAACTACTAGATACCTACAATATATTTAGAAAGTAACTCATAATAAATTATTAGTATAGCTATTTGGACTAATAATAGATGTGTTAGTTTAATATTAGTAGATATATTGATTTAATAATTCAATACTATTAAAATTAATAATAGACATAAAGATGGCTTATTACTCAGATAACACAATTAACAAAATAATAGAAAACAAATTATTATTTTTTAAATGTATTTTATATTTAATTTATGGAACAAACATTTCCATAACATGACACAAGAAACTGCAAATGTATTATGCACAACTTGCTATTTCTATTTATATATTGTATACAAGTATATAATAAAGTTATGATGTACATTTTCTATTTTTCTTCCCTCCCCCTCCACCTGTCTACGATTAGACACAAATACATGTGCGTGTGTATGTGTACAAACACATGTCTAAAATCATTTTATGTATACTTCTATTTATCAGTTCTTTTCCTTGATGTGGATAAGCATTTTCCTTTATATATCCTTTGTAGTTAATATGGGTATTTATAATAGTCAAAATGACTTATTTGCTCAAAGTTGTTCTTGAAATAATATTGCTAATACTGTATGCAATATTCTCTTGGTTCTGCTCATTTCACTCCATTTATTTTGTGCTAGGCTTTCCATGTTTTTTCTAAGATCTTTGAGTTCATCATTTCTTATAGCACAATAGTATTCCATCACAACCATATACCACAACTTGTTTAACCATTCCCCAACTGAAGGACTTCCCTGCAATTTCTAGTTATTTGTCACCACAAAGAGAGTTGCTATAAATATTTTATGACATGTAAGTTATTTTCCTTTTTCCCTAATCATCTTTGCAAATAGATGTAGTAGTGATATTGCTGGGTCAAAAGGAACAGACAACTTAATAAGTCTTTGGGCATAATTCTAGATTGCTCTCCAAAACTGTTGGATCAGTTCACAATTCTACCAACAATGAATTGGTGTCCCAATTTTTCATATCCCTTCCAACATTTGTCACTTTTTCTTCTATCATTTTAGTCAATCTGGTAGGTGTGAAATGATATCTCGAGGTTGTTTTAATTTGCATTTCTCTAATCGATAATGTTTTACAGAAGTTTTTTCATGTGACTATAAGTTGTTTAGATTTCTTCATCTGAAAACTGCCTATTTATATGCTTTGACTACTTATCAATTGGAAAATGACTCATCCTCTTATACATTTTACAAAGTTCCTTACATATTTGAGACATGAAACCTGTCTGAGAAATTGTGTGTAATACCCTCCCCCTCCCAATTTCCGGCTTTCCTTCTGATCTTGGCTACATTTATTTTGTTTGTACAAAACATTTTAAATTTAATGTAATTAAAATCATCCAAATTTACACCTGACTCTGCTAACTTTTGTTTATTTATAAAGTGTCCTATCCATGGTATGATGGTGTATGTAAAAATGGAGAATCATTGAAGAAACTAATTGAGATGATTGATATCTCTAGCAAAGTATCAAGATATATACATGCATACGTATATATATATATATGTGCATATATGTATATATACATATATATATATATATATCACAGAATCATGACAATAGAAATTTCACTTAAAGTAATTGCAAATTGCATAAAATATTTGGAAATTATCCTACAAAGACAAAGTGATATTTACATAAATACAACTTTAAAGCACTTGGAAATTGTTTTAAAAAAGGTTAAAATAATAGATGGCGGCTGGTAAGCACGGACTAGAGTGAGCTCCGTACCTGAGTCCCTCCAAAAACCTATAAAAAATGGCTCTGAGCCAATTCTAGAATGGCAGAACCCACAGAACAGCAGAGGGAAGCAGGGCTCCAGCCCAGGACAGCCTGGATGGTCTCTGGGTGAGGTCTATTCCACACGGAGCTGGAAGCTGGGAACGGAGTGGAGCAGAGCCCAGCCTGAGAGGCGTGAACCATCCAGAACAGAAACTGGGTGGATGGGGCCCTAGCGCCCTGAATATGTGAGCTGCGGCAGTTACCAGACCCCTTGACCCACAAACACCAAAGACTGCGGAGAAGGTTAGTGGGAAAAGCTGCGGGAGTGGAAGGAGTTCGAGGTTCAGCTTCCAGCCCCGGGGGCAGCGGAGGTGGGGCAGCTACAGCTGTTGTTACTTCCTGCTCCAGGCCCACCTGGTGGGAGGAATTAAGTGGTGGATCAGAGCAGGGGTGCACAGCCTGCCGAAGATCTGAGCCCAGTTCGGGATTGGGGGTTCTTGGGGAAGGAGGAGTGCGGCTCTGACAGAGCTGGCACCTCCCCCCCAAACATGGAACATAGAACTCGTTAGTCTACAAGCAGTCATGCCCCACTGAAAAACTCAAGGGTCAAGTTAGTTGGTTGGGAATATGGCCAGGCAGCGAAAACGCACCCAGATTCAGTCTCAGACTTTGGATTCTTTCTTTGGTGACAAAAAAGACCAAAACATACAGCCTAAAGAAGACAACAAAGTCATAGAGCCTACAACCAAAGCCTCCAAGAAAAACATGAACTGGCCCCAGACCATAGAAGAACTCAAAAAGGATTTGGAAAAGCAAGTTAGAGAAGTAGAGGAAAAATTGGGAAGACAAATGAGAAGGATGCGAGAAAACCATGAAAAACAAGTCAATGACTTGCTAAAGGAGACCCAAAAAAATACTGAAAAATACACTGAAGAAAACAACACCTTAAAAAACAGACTAACTCAAATGGCAAAAGAGCTCCAAAAAGCCAATGAGGAGAAGAATGCCTTGAAAGGCAGAATTAGCCAAATGGAAAAGGAGGTCCAAAAGACCACTGAAGAAAATACTACTTTAAAAATTAGATTGGAGCAAGTGGAAGCTAGTGGCTTTATGAGAAATCAGGATATTATAAAACAGAACCAAAGGAATGAACAAATGGAAGACAATGTGAAATATCTCCTTGGAAAAACCACTGACATGGAAAATAGATCCAGGAGAGATAATTTTAAAATTATTGAACTACCTGAAAGCCATGATCAAAAAAAGAGCCTAGATACCATCTTTCAAGAAATTATCAAGGAGAACTGCCCTGATATTCTAGAGCCACAGGGCAAAATAGAAATTGAAAGAACCCATCGATCGCCTCCTCAAATAGATCCCAAAAAGAAATCTCCTAGGAATATTGTTGCCAAATTCCAGAGCTCCCAGATCAAGGAGAAAATACTGCAAGTAGCCAGAAAGAAACAATTTGAGTATTGTGGAAACCCAATCAGAATAATCCAAGACCTGGCAGCTTCTACATTAAGAGATCGAAGGGCTTGGAATGTGATATTCTGGAGGTCAGTGGAGCTAGGATTAAAACCTAGAATCACCTACCCAGCAAAACTGAGTATCATGTTCCAAGGCAAAATATGGATTTTCAATAAAATAGAGGACTTTCAAGCTTTCTCAGTGAAAAGACCAGAACTGAATAGAAAATTTGACTTTCAAACACAAGAATCAAGAGAAGCATGAAAAGGTAATCAAGAAACAAACATTGCAAGGGACTTACTGAAGTTGAACTGTTTTGTTTACATTCCTACATGGAAAGATGATGTGTATGATTCATGAGACCTCAGTATTAGGGTAGTTGAAGGGAATATGCATATATATATATATATATATATATATGTTTATGTATATATATATAAGTGAATGTGTATGTATGTATATATCTATCTGTATATGTATGTATGTATATATATATGTGTTTATATATATATATACATATATATATATATATGTAAAAGAGAGAGAGCAGACACAGGGTGAGTTGAAGATGAAGGGAAGATATCTAAAAGAAATAAAATGAAATTAAGGGATGAGAGAGCAACATACTGAGAGAGGGAGATAGGGAGAGATAGAATGGGGTGGATTATCTCGCATAAAGGTGGCAAGAGGAAGCAGTTCTATGGGAGGAGGGGAGAGGGCAGGTGAGGGGGGAATGAGTGAACCTTGCTCTCATCAGATTTGGCCTGAGGAGGGAATACCATACATACTCAGTTGGGTATCTTACCCCACAGGAAAGAAGAGGGAGGAAGATAAAAAAAAATAAAAGGCAGGGGGGGGGGATGATGGAGGGGAGGGCAGATGGGGGTGGAGGTAATCAAAACAAACACTTTGGAAAGGGGACAGGGTCAAGGGAGAAAATTCAATAAAGCGGGATGGGTTGGGAAGGAGCAAAATGCAGTTAACCTTTCACAACATGAGTATTGTGGAAGGGTTATACATAATAATACATGTGTGGCCTAGGTTGAAATGCTCAGCTTCTTAGGGAGGGTGGGTGGGAAGGGAAGAGGGGAGAGAATTTGAAACTCAAAGTTTTAAAATCAGATGTTCAAAAACAAAAAAAGTTTTTGTATGCAACTAAAAAATAAGATACACAGGCAATGGGGCGTAGAAATTTATCTTGCCCTACAAGAAAGGAAGGGAAAAGGGGATGAGAGGGGAGGGGGGTGATAGAGGGGAGGGCTGACTGGGGAACAGGGCAACCAGAATATAAGCCATCTTGGAGTGGGGGGGAGGGTAGAAATGGTGAGAAAATATGTAATTCAAACTGTTTTGAAAATCAATGCTGAAAACCAAATATGTTAAATAAATAAATTTAAATAAAAAAAAAGTTTAAATAACTGAGAAAGCTTCACTGCCAGTTTTGGTTCATTTCTTCATAATACCTTTGAAATATAGTCTCACTGAAATTAGTTTATAGATTTGGTGTTTAGTAGCAAGCAAATTTTGAAGAGGATACTTTATAGAACTAAAGAAAGCAATTAACAAAATACATTTATAGGAACAAAAAGTTTAGAATACAAAGGGAAATAATGAGAAATAGCACTTACAAAGGCAAGGTTTCAGGGAATGTCTGATGAATGGAATCTCCCCAATTTATTTAACAATAATGAAGGATATAAAGAAAAAGGTAACAGATGATTCAGTGTTAAGGTTTTTCCTTATTTATTTTTAGGAAGTCTCTTTTTAAAATTCTAAAGGTTCCAAACTGGGAGTAGCCCTTTGGTGGTTTGATAAGGGAAATATAAATTAGGGTTTGTTAGTCTTTTAAAAGGAGTTTAAAATTTTCTTCACTCAATTTCTTGATTAGATAATATGGTAGCTGTTACTAACTTAAAGGTATATTAGATAATATGGTAGCTGGTTACTAACTTAAGTATCAGCTCTGTGACACATTCAAGACATTCAATCAGTCAACAGCAGTGTCATCTCTTTTTTTATTTAATATTTTTAGTTTTCAGCATTGATTTTCACAAGAGTTTGAATTACAAATTTTTGCCCCATTTCTACCCTACCCCCCACTCCAAGATGACATATATTCTGATTGCCCCATTCCCCAGTCAGCCCTCCCTTCTGTCATCCCATGCCCCCCCCCCAATCCCCTTTTCCCTTACTTTCTTCTAGGGCATGGTAGATTTCTAAGCCCCATTGCCTATATACCTTATTTCCTAATTTCATGCAAAAACTTTTTTTTAATAAATGGTTTTAAAAACTTTCAGTTCCAAATTCTCTCTCCGTTTCCCTCCCTGCTCACCCTCCCTGAGAAGGCAAGCAATTCAACATAAGCCACATGTGTATCATTATGTAAAACCCTTCAACAATACTCATGTTGTGAAAGACTAACTATATTTTGCTCCTTCCTATCCTATTCCCCTTCATGCAATTTTCTCCCTTGACATTGTCCCTTTTCAAAAGTGTTTGCTTTTGATTACCTCCTCCTGCTATTTGCCCTCCCTTCTATTATCCCCCCTTTTTATCTCCTTCCTCCTTCTTTCCTGTAGGGTAAGATGCCCAATTGACTGTGTATGTTATTTCTTCCTCAGGTCAAATCCGATGAGAGAAAGATTCACTCATTCCCCCTAATGTGCCCCCTCTTCCCTTACTGCAGAATTGCTTTTTCTTGCCACTTTTATGTGAGATAATTTACCCCATTCTCCCTCTCCCTTTCTCCCTCTTTCAATATATTCCTATCTAATTTCTTAAATTAATTTTACTTTTTTTGGATATCATCCCTTCATATTCAACTCACCTTGTGCCCTCTCTCTCTCTCTCTCTCTCTCTCTCTCTCTCTCTCTCTCTCTCTGTATATATATATATATATATATATATATGTATATATCATATGTCTATCCCTTCATATTCAACTCACCTTGTGCCCTCTGTCTATATGTATATATATATATATGTGTGTGTGTATATATATGTATATATAATATGTCTATATATAATGTATATATATTCCCTTCAGCTACCATAATACTGAGGTCTAATGAATCATACATGTCATCTTTCCATGTAGGAATGTAAACAAAACAGTTCAACTTTAATAAGTCCCTTGTGATTTCTCTTTCTTGTTTACCTTTTCATGCTTCTCTTGATTCTTGTGTTTGAAAGTCAAATTTTCTATTCAGCTCTGGTCTTTTCCCTGAGTAAGCTTGAAAGTCCTCTATTTTATTGGACTATTTTCATGTGACTATAAGTTGTTTAGATTTCTTCATCTGATAACTGCCTATTTATATCCTTTGACTACTTATCAATTGGAAAATGACTCATCCTCTTATACATTTTACAAAGTTCCTTACATATTTGAGACATGAAACCCTGCCTTGGAGCGTGATACTCAATTTTGCTGGGTAGGTGATTCTTGGTTTTAATCCTAGCTCCATTGACCTCCAGAATATCATATTCCAAGCACTTTGATCCCTTAATGTAGAAGCCACTAGATCTTATGTTATTCTGATTGTGTTTCCACAATACTCAAATTGTTTCTTTCCGGATGCTTGCAGTATTTTCTCCTTGACCTGGGAGCTCTGGAATTTGGTGACAATGTTCCTAGGAGTTTCCTTTTTGGGATCTATTTGAGGAGGTAATCTGTGGATTCTTTCAATTTCTATTTTACGCTCTGGCTCTAGAATATCAGGGCAGTTCTCCTTGATAATTTCTTGAAAGATGATATCTAGGCTCTGTTTTTGATCATGGCTTTCAGGTAGTCCAATAATTTTTAAATTATCTCTCCTGGATCTATTTTCTAGGTCAGTGGTTTTTCCAAGGAGATATTTCCCATTGTCTTCCATTTTTTCATTCCTTTGGTTCTGTTTTATAATATCTTGATTTCTCATCAAGTCACTAGCTTCCTCTTGCTCTAATCTAACTTTTAAGGTAGTATATTCTTCAATGGCCTTTTGGACCTCCTTTTCCAATTGGCTAATTCTGCCTTTCAAGGCATTCTTCTCCTCATTGGCTTTTTGGAGTTCTTTTGCCATTTGAGTTAGTCTATTTTTTAAGGTGTAATTTTCTTCAGTATTTTTTTTTTGGGTCTCCTTTAGCAAGTCATTGACTTGTTTTTCATGGTTTTCTTGCATCACTCTCATTTCTCTTCGCAATTTTTCCTCTCCTTCTCTAACTTGCTTTTCCAAATCCTTTTTGAGCTCTTCCATGGCCTGAGACCAGTTCATGTTTTTCCTGAAGGCTTCTGATGTAGGCTCTTTGACTTTGTTAACTTTTGTTAACTTAACTGTTTTGATCTTCTTTGTCACTAAAGAAAGATTCCAAAGTCTGAGTCTGAATCTGAGTCCATTTTCACTGCCTGGCCATGTTCCCAGCCAACTTACTTGACCCTTGAGTTTTTCATCCAGGTATGACTACTTGCAGAGTATAGAGTACTTTCTCCCAAGCTTGAGGGGCTGCGCTGTTGTTTTCAGAGCTTTTTCTACACAGCAAGCTCTGCCACACCAGTGCTACTCCTCCCCAAGAACCACCAACCTGGACCTGACTCAGATCTGAGCAGGCTCTGCACTCCCGCTGTGATCTGCCACTTAATTCCTCCCACCAGGTGGGCCTGGGTCCTGAAGCAACTGCAGCTGTAGTTCTGTAGCTGCACCACCTCCACTGCCTCCGGGGTGGTAGACAGACTGCAAACTTCTTTCGCTCTGTCCCAGCAGTTTTTTCCCACTTAACCTTCTGTTTTCTTTGGTATTAGTGGGTTGAAATGTCTGGTAACTGCCACAGCTCACTGATTCAGGGCGCTAAGGCCTGTTCTTCCTGGCTCCTGTTCTGGTTGGTCTGGGCACAGCCAATGCTGGACTCTGCTCCTCTCTGCTCCCAGCTCAGTGGGATAGACCTTACCCAGCAACCATCCAGGCTGTCCTGGGCTAGAGCCCTGCTTCCTTGTGCTATTTCATGGGTGCTGCAGTTCTAGAATTTGTTCAAAGCCATTTTTATAGGTGTTTGGAGGGTCCTGGGGGCGAGTTTTAGGCCAGTCCCTGCTTTCCAGCCACCCTCTTGGCTCTACTGCCAATGTCATATTTAGAAGCTGAGAAGACAATTGGCAATGGAGGCAGCACCCAGCCGTTGAAAAGAAATAACCTACACTTTATGTGTTTCTGAGAGATCGAACCTAAGGTTTACAAAGGAAATGTTTTGTAGCTACTTTTCTTATTATGACATTTTAGTAAATGCTTTTGCTTTAAGATAACTTGGCTAACTGGATGATTGTTGAAGATAAATCCACTGATGGAAGGGTTGAGAGCTATAGTTTTAGGAATGAGATCTATAAAGTAGCTTGGACTTCTTGTACCCATCCCCTGGAGGACCTAATTCATGAGTGAGAATTGGGGGTGAGTATCCTGTTATCAGTATCAAAGTCTTTGAAAGCCATTCGATAAAATGCTGTGACAATGCATAGAAGCCATATTCATATTGATTGAGGAAACTTGGTCAATCCCTGTGGATTGTACCATGACTTGACAATTGATTGGATATAGGCAGAGCTAAGTGAGAGGGAAAAATAAGGATGATCCCTAGGTTGTGAACCTGAGTGCCTGGAAGAATAGTGTTATCTTGAACAGAAATAGACAAGTTTTACATATGTTGAGTTTGAGATACCTATGGGACATCTAGGAAAAGACGTCCCCCAGACAGATGGAGATGAAGGATTGAGGTCTGGTTGAGAGAAGAGGACTAGCATGCCTTTCAGGTTTAATGCTAGCTCTGTTTCTTACACCAGCCTTTTCTTTTGATTCCTCCAGTTGTCAGTGGTCTCCCCATCCTATTCCTATCACTAACCTGTTGAAAGGGCTTTATATTTATTTTGTATTCACTGTAGAAATAAAGGTAATAAGATAAGTTCAAACCTTATCTCTGACACATTGTCTGCGTGATGTTGAGCATCCTCTGAGTGTCCCAGCAAACTCTCTTAAGACTGAGAGTTTCTGATCTATTTTAGTGCTGGTATTTTCCCACATTGATTAAATCACAAGTTGAGGAGCAAACTTATACACAAACAGACACATTCTACTCAGGGGAGAGTGTACTTAGAAAAGTAAATAATAGATACATAGCCATAGAAAAAGATATATCTATATCTGTATAGATCTCAATACACCCATCGCATTCATACATAGAGAATCCTAAAAAGTCTCAGTGCAGTGTTATTTTCATATCTACATGTTTTTATATCTATGCACCTATCTACCTACCTACTTATCTATCTATTTAGCAGACAGGTGGCACAGGGGAAAGAACACTGGGCCTAGTGTCAGGAAGACCTGAGTTCAAATGTGACCTTAGACACTCACCCTGAGGAACTCACTTAACCTCTTTTTGCCTCATCTGTAAAGTGAGGATAACAGTAGCACCAACCTCCCAGGCTTGTAGTGAGGATCAAATGAGGTGATAAAGTGCTTAGCACAGCACCTGGAACATGGTAAGCACCACACAAATGTTAGTTATTTGTTATTATTATCTATTGACCTATCTTTCTATCTATTATTCCTCTGTTTCATTTTTGTCTTTGTATCCCCAGACTGGCACAAGTACCTGGCACAAAGTAGGGGTTTAATAAATTATTATTGAATTGAGATCTACATATAACACAGCAATATACAGAGGGCAAAACCTATTAGACTAATCAGAATGTGTTTAAATATAGTATGGTGAGAATTGAAAAATATTTTAAATTTAATTTTAAAATAATTTGCAACTAAATTTAAATAAAGCCAAAATGGTATTTCCCTTGTAATTTAACTTCCCCTTGCTATTGACTGGGGGTAGACAAGGTATTCAAAGCTAACTACAGCATATGATAAAGAGTAATAATAGCTAAAACCACTAGTGACATAGATATTTTCTTTGGTAATCAGGTGCTGAGCTTAGTACTGGGAAGTTTCGTCACACACTGACCACATCCTTGAGCAAATGCTGTATGTGCGTGTATGTGTGTGTAGAGGCAGACAACTTATTTTCTTCATATCACAGCACATTGAAAGTTGCCAGGTAAAAATGAGAAGGAAATAAAATGTCACTGGCCAGGAATTCCAAGGTGACAGAGTGCCGTCATGGTACTTCTTGAAGTATAACTGTGTCTAAGTAACACTTCAGTTCCTTACTGCCCATTGATACTGAGAACCCTCTGCATAATAGTCATTTGCAATAAGAACTTTTGTGTCAATTATTAACCTTAATCCTGGTATGAGTGCAGGTTCATTCAGTTATATTTTGGTGATATATCATTATATATATATATATGTACATATCTATATACATAATATATTATAACTATATTTTATAGTTGTATTCAGTTACATATTGGGGAAGTCAGCTTTTCCTTTTCCTCTTCATTAGTGCAAATGAACACTATAAACAAACCTTTTATAAAAGAGGCTAGAAGAATTAGATGACAGTTAACTTAAATATTCTGTTACTCCATTCCCACAAACTGGATTTATATGTTTTAGAAATTGTAATTTTTGTCATGTTTCTGGGAAGCTGGGACCCATTCTGAGTTTTATACTCCATGTGACAATAGTACTTCATGTATTAGGCAAGGTGAGATAATATTTTTAGGATCACATATGTGTACCTAGATAAAAGATTCTCCTTTGCTATTTTTTTCTTGAATTTGAAGGTCTGTAGAATGAATCCTTTCCTAAGCAAAGTGGGGCAATTAGAACTTTCTTCTGGGGCATTAAAATTGAGAGGGTGAAAAAAATGATAACACTCTGTTTGCAGTTTAGAAGCTATTATACAAATTCTCTCTCCTGCTCAACTGAATTTGTCTTAATTACTTGTATTATTTTCACATCAACATCTCAAAAGTTGATTTGAAGGAATTATTTTATGCTGCTTCATCAGGTATGAAAATTTCTAGTTATGACTCGTTTGTCTATTGGAATGTCATATATTAGAATTTTCTGTTAATGTAAACTTTACCTACTACTTTTTGAGTTAATTGTAATAAAGGTATGCACAGTTAAAATGTTAAATCATAGCAATCTTGTGGTAGCACTGGGTTTGGAGGGACAAAGATTATAGTATATGCAATAATATATTTTATTGTTATATATTAATGATGTACAGAATATATAATATTATAGCAACATAATATTTATTATAGTTAATCTTTGTCCCTACAAACCCAACTACACACATGCGCGCGCGCACACACACACACACACACACACACACCCCAACGTCTGTTTTATAAGGACTTGTTCACCCCTTTTTTTCAATGGGCAGGTTTCTTATACAACCTTTCAACTTAAATGTAGTCTAAAAATTTTAGATGATCTGATCTTTTTCAAGTTTGACATTGATTTTTCTGATGATTGAATAAAAAATGGAAAAAACTCTCTTCCTGTCTAAGAAAAGCTATTCTGGAAAAAGGAAACATTCATAACTCTTTGACTATATTATATTAGTTCCCCCTCCCCAACACAAAACACAGACACAGACACACACACACCATTTTTTTTAGTTAAAAAACCCACAGGAAGTCATATCTATCAAAAAGGATACTCTGCTTTTCTCCAGTGTTTATGTGAAAAAAGTATGGAGAAAGCAGGTCAACTTAATAGTATATTTATAATTGAGAGACAGTACATCTTCAAAGTCATTATAGAGTAATATTCTATGTAAAAATGCACAAATCATAAAGTATGTTAACATTGTGCAATTATGGCCTAAATTCTCAGGATCATAGATGGAGATTTGAAAGTGACCTCAGGGGGTACCTAGTAGTTCCACACCATGTTTTTTTGCAAATCAGGAAAATGAAACCAAGGGATATTAAGTGACTTGACTAAGGTCACACAGCTAATAAGTCTCATATTTGATGTTCAAAATTCACTCTGGCCCCACACACAATGAACAAATCTAGTTCTGAGAGATCCAGACCACTGAAAAGAAAGTTCGCTGTTATCCTTGAACTCCTTGGCTCTAACTACTCCCATCTAGGAGCTACAGAGAAAATTACATAATGCTTAGATTTTGGCTAATGTATTGGGTCACTCTCAGAAGGGAAAACAGAAAGGTAATGAATGTACCATGTAGATGAGGTTACATGGGACAATTATTCATTTCCTCTAAACAAAACATATGCTTAACACACATAAGACTGGAGAGAAATGCTTAAACAAGAAGTACTAGTAACATAAATAGTTATGTTATTCTCTCCTGGGAGACTGATACTTAAAATATCAGGCATGATGGGGGCGGAGCCAAGATGGCCGCATGAAGGCAGCCTCTTACCGGAGCTCTCTCACAAGGTCTGTCAGATTCCCATAAAAAAGTGAATTTGAGCAGATTTGAGAGAGTCAGAAACCGCGAGCAGTCTGCGTGGGGCAAATTTCCGAGCCGGGAGAGTTTGAAAGGCCGGAGGAACGAACCTGCAAGCTCGGAGAGTGCTCGGTGCGGAGCTGCTCCAGACCAAGGCGGAAGCGGCTGGCCGGGAAATCCACGTGGGAGACGGGCTGGGAGAAAGCTGGGCGCCCGAAACCGGCAGAGATCCCCAGGCCTCCCAACACAGGACGGCAGTCTCTGGGAGCGACGAGAGGCAGCGCAACACCACCAGCCGCGAAAACACCCAGCCCTGACGTTTGCAAAACCCAGGAACTCGGCTTCTTGAACTTCCGGAAGACTCAATGGCCAGGTAACCGGCTCTAACCCCTCCCCCCCTCACCCAGAGAATTCCTCAGGAAAAAAAAAAGAGAACTGAAACAGAGGAGAGAGTAGCGGGGCTTCACAGGACAAATACTAGAAGCTCATTAGTCCCAGAGGGGAAGAGTCGGCAGGGGGCCAAGCCAGGAGCCCAGACGTAATCTTGCTCCCCCAGGGGAAGCGCCAGTCATCAGCTCAAACAACAAACAGCTGAGACCATTGCTGAAAAGCAAGTGCTGGAGAGCACCCACAGGGAGTGAGACACCAGGGAGCCAGACCCCTCCCCCACACCTCAGGAAACTGAAGGTTATAATTCTAGACTCACAACCCCCAGAATAAGAAAGCTGGGACAGAAAGCCCTGAGATCCACAGATAGAAATTCGTTGTAAAGCCAGCAAAAGGCAAACCAACATGAAGAAGAACACAAAAAAACCGAGGACAATAGATTTTTTTTATGGAGACAGGCAGGATCAAAATATCGACATAGAAGAAGATAGCAATGACACGGTAGATACATCAGATACCTCAAAAGCTAATATGATCTGGTCTCCAGCCCAAAAAGCACTGCTGGAAGAGCTAAAAGAGGATTTTAAAAACCAAATTAGGGAGGTAAAAGAAAACATGGAAAAAATGGAAAAGTCCCTAAAGAATAAGATTGGCGAAATGGCTATGGAGATTCAGAATCTAGAGAGAGAAAAGGACACCCTGAGAGGTGAAATCAACCAATTGAAAATGGAGGCTCAAAAGCAAAATGTAAACACTAACTCATTTAAAATTAGACTTGAGCAAGTAGAAGCTAATGAATCTATGAGGCATCAAGAAGTAATAAAACAAAACGTAAAGAATGAAAAAATAGAAAAAAATGTGAAATATCTGATTGGCAAAACTACTGACCTGGAAAATAGATCCAGGAGAGACAATTTGAGAGTTATTGGTCTACCAGAAATCCACGATGAAAAAAGGAGCCTTGACAGTATCTTCGAAGAAATTATCAAAGACAACTGCCCAGAGGTCCTAGAACCAGAGGGCAAAATAGTCATTGAAAGAATTCACCGATCACCCCCTGAAAGAGATCCCAAACTGAAAACACCAAGAAATATTATAGCCAAATTTCAGAGCTATAAACTCAAGGAGAAAATACTGCAAGCAGCCAAAAAGAAGCAATTCAAATATCGTGGAACTACAGTCAGGATCACGCAGGATCTCTCAGCTTCCACATTAAAAGACAGGAGAAATTGGAATATGATATTCCGAAGGGCAAAGGAGCTGGGACTACAACCAAGGATCAACTACCCAGCAAAACTAAGCATAATTTTCCAGGCAAGGCGATGGACATTCAATGAAATAGGGGAATTCCAGACCTTCCTGATGAAAAGGCCAGAACTCAATGGAAAATTTGATCTCCAAATACAAACCTCAAGAGAGACATAAAAAGGTAACCAGGGGGAAAAACCCCACAAACTTCATTAACCAATAAGGTTAGGTTGTTTACATCTTTATGTGGGATTATATCATCTTATGTATGTTTTTTATGTATATATATATATATATATATATATATACATATACATATATAAGTCATTCTTGTGAATGGTACAACTATTGTGACAAATGAAAGGGATATACATAGGTTGTGAATGCCTGTATAAATTAACTGATGTAAAGATATAAAATATAAATAAGAGATATAAAGGGAGGGCTATGAGGGAAGTGGTAAGGAGGTTGTAGAAAAGGGTAAATTACACCAAAGGAAGTGGCAAAAAAAACCATATTATAGTAGAGGGAAAGAAGGGAGGGAGAAGAGCAGTATTTGAGCTTTACTGTCATCTGATCTAGTTCAAGAAGGGAATAACATACTCTGATAAGTTTAGAAATCTAACTTGTCCTACGGGAAGTGGGAGGGAAAGGGGGGAAAAAGGGAGGGGGGAGGGCAGAAGGAAGAGGAGAAGTAGCAAGTGGGGAACGGTAAGATAAGGGAGGGGAATAAAGAGGGAGGGTTAACTGAGGAAAGCGGCGGTCAAAAGCAAAACTTTGTTGGGGAGGAGAAGGGGAAAGGGAGAAATAAAAGCATAAACAGGGGGAATTAGGATGGAGAAAAAGACACAGATAGAAATCATAACCCTGAACGTGCAGGGGATGAACATTCTCACAAAACAGAAGCAGATAGCAGAATGGATTAAAAACCATAATCCTACAATATGCTGTTTACAAGAAACGCATCTGAAACAGGGGGATACACATAGGGTTAAGGTAAAAGGCTGGAGTAAAATATATTGTGCCTCAGCTAAAGTAAAAAAAGCAGGTGTAGCAATCCTAATCTCAAACAAAGCAAAAGTAAAGATAGATCTAATTAAAAGAGATAAGGAAGGACATTATATCCTGCTAAAAGGCACCATAAACAATGAAGCAATATCATTGCTTAACATATATGCACCAAGTGGTAAGGCATACAAATTCTTAGAGGAGAGGTTAAGGGAGTTACAGGAAGAAATAGACAGCAAAACTATAATATTGGGAGACCTCAACCTCCCCGTTTCTGAACTTGGTAAATCTAACCTCAAAATAAATAAGAAAAAAGTTAAGGAGGTAAACAGAATTTTAGAAAAGGCACATATGATAGACCTCTGGAGAAAACTGAATGGGGATAAAAAGGAATATACTTTCTTCTCAAAAGTACACGGCACATACTCAAAAATTGACCATGTACTAGGGCATAAAAACCTCACAATCCAGTGCAGAAAAGCAGAAGTAGTCAATGCATCCTTTTCAGATCATGATGCAATAAGAATCATTTTTAATAAAGTACCATGGAAAAATAAGCTAAAAACTAATTGGAAACTAAATAATTTAATTCTAAAGAGTGAGTGGGCCAAAGATCAAATCAGAGAAACAATTAATAATTTCATTCAAGAGAATGACAATAATGAAACAACATACCAAAACTTATGGGATGCAGCAAAAGCAGTTCTTAGGGGAAGTTTTATATCTCTAAATGCCTACATGAATAAAATAGCGAAAGAGGAGATCAATGATCTGGGCAGACAGCTGAAAAAGCTAGAAAAAGAGCAAATTGAAAACCCCCAATTAAATACCAAATTAGAAATACTGAAAATCAAAGGAGAAATTAATAAAATTGAAACCAAGAAAACTATTGAATTAATAAATAAAACAAAGAGCTGGTTTTATGAAAAAAACCAATAAAATTGACAAACCTTTGGCCAATTTGATTAAAAAAAAGAAAGAAGAAAATCAAATTACCAGTATCAAAAATGAAAAGGGTGAGGTCACCTCTAATGAAGAGGAAATCAAAACAATAATTAGGAATTATTTTGCCCAACTGTATGCCCATAAATTTGACAACCTTAGAGATATGGATGAATATCTACAAAAACATAAACTGCCCAGACTAACAGAGAAGGAAGTGAAATTTCTTAATGACCCCATATCAGAAAAAGAAATTGAGCAGGCCATCAACGAACTCCCTAGGAAAAAATCTCCAGGGCCAGATGGTTTCACATGTGAATTCTATCAAACATTTAAAGAACAACTAATTCCAATACTTTGTAGACTATTTGGGAAAATAGGTGAAGAAGGAGTCCTACCAAATTCTTTTTATGACACAAATATGGTACTAATACCCAAACCAGGTAGAGTTAAAACAGAGAAAGAAAATTATAGACCAATTTCTCTAATGAATATTGATGCAAAAATTTTAAATAAAATATTAGCAAAAAGATTGCAGCAACTCATTACGAGAATAATACACCATGACCAGGTAGGATTTATTCCAGGAATGCAAGGCTGGTTCAATATTAGGAAAACTATTAGCATAATTGACCATATCAACAACAAAACTAGCAGAAACCATATGATCATCTCAATAGACGCAGAAAAAGCCTTTGACAAGGTACAACACCCATTCCTATTAAAAACACTAGAAAGCATAGGAATAAGGGGAACCTTCCTCAAAATTATAAATAGCATCTACCTAAAACCATCAACAAGCATTATTTGTAATGGGGATAAACTAGATGCATTCCCAATAAGATCAGGGGTGAAACAAGGATGTCCATTATCACCCCTATTATTCAATTTGGTTCTAGAAACATTAGCCGTAGCAATAAGAGAAGAAAAAGAAATTGAAGGAATTAGAATAGGAAAAGAAGAAACTAAATTATCACTGTTTGCAGATGATATGATGATTTATCTAGAGAATCCTAGAGAATCAAGTAAAAAACTACTTGAAATAATAAACAACTTTAGCAAAGTTGCAGGATATAAAATAAACCCACATAAATCCTCAGCATTCCTATACATTACTGACAAAGCCCAACAGCAAGAGATAGAAAGAGAAATTCCATTCAAAGTTACTGAAGGCACTATAAAATATTTGGGAGTCTATCTGCCAAGACAAACCCAGGGCCTATATGAACATAACTATGAAACACTTTTCACGCGAATAATATCAGATCTAAATAAATGGAGAAATATCACTTGCTCATGGTTAGGCCGAGCTAATATAATAAAAATGACAATTCTACCTAAATTAATCTATCTATTCAGTGCCATACCAATCGAACTACCAAAAAATTTTTTTACCGAGCTGGAGAAAATAATAACAAAATTCATTTGGAAAAACAAGAGGTCTAGAGTATCTAGGATATTAATGAAAAGACATGCTAGAGATGGTGGTTTAGCCACACCAGATATTAAACTGTACTACACAGCAGCAATCATCAAAACTGCCTGGTACTGGTTAAGAAACAGGGGTGTGGATCAGTGGAATAGGATAGGTACACAAGTAGGTGAAATCAACAAGTTTAGCAATCTACTCTTTGATAAACCCAAAGAAGCCAGTTTCTGGGCTAATAATTCACTATTTCACAAAAACTGTTGGGAAAATTGGAAAATGGTAGGGAAAAAACTGGGCATAGACCAATATCTTACACCATATACCAAAATAAAGTCAAAATGGGTTCATGATTTAGGAGTAAAAGTTGATACTCTAAATAATTTGGGAAAGCAAGGAATAGTTTACTTATCAGATTTGTGGAAAAGTAAAGAATTCATGACCCAACAAGAGATAGAGAGCATTACAAAATGCAAAATGGATAATTTTGATTATGTCAAATTGAAATGTTTTTGTACAAAAAAAGCCAATGCAACAAGAATTAGGAGGGAAGCAGAAAATTCTGAGAAAATCTTTGCAACTAGTATCTCTGATAAAGGCCTCATCTCTAAAATATACAGGGAGCTAAGCCAAATATATAGGAATACAAGCCATTCCCCAATTGAGAAATGGTCAAAGGATATGAACAGGCAGTTTTCAGAGGAAGAAATTAAAGCTATCTACAGGCATATGAAAAAATGCTCTGGATCGCTGCTGATTAGAGAAATGCAAATCAAAACAACTCTTAGATACCACATCTCTCCTGTCAGATTGGCTAAAATAACAAATCAGGAGAATGATAAATGCTGGAAAGGATGTGGGGAAATTGGAACATTGTTGCATTGCTGGTGGAGTTGTGAGCTGATCCAGCCATTTTGGAGGGCGGTGCCCAAAGGGCTATAGAAATGTTCATACCCTTTGACCCAGTAATACCACTTCTAGGATTGTATCCCAAAGAAATCATGCAAGTGGGAAAAGGACCCATATGTACAAGAATATTTATAGCAGCTCTCTTTGCGGTAGCCAAGAATTGGAAAGCAAAGGGATGCCCATCAATTGGGGAATGGCTGAACAAGCTGTGGTATATGAAGGTGATAGAATACTATTGTGCCATAAGAAATGGGGATGAAGCAGACTTCATAACAACCTGGAAAAACCTACACGACATAATGCTGAGTGAGCGGAGCAGAGCCAGGAGAACGTTGTGCACAGCCACAGATATGTCGATTCCGTGAGGACCAACCCTGACATACTGCGCTTCTTTCAGCAACCTAAAGGGGCAAGGACAACTCCAGGGGACTCACGATGGAGAATGCTATCTTCATTCAGAGAAAGAACTGCGAAGTTTGAATACAGACTGAGGCACACTACATGCTCGCCTTTTCTGCTTCTCTTTTGTTTTTGTTTTTGGGGTTTTTTTTTGTTTGTTTTGTTTTTTTTTTTTTGGTTCTGTTTCTTCTTTCTCATGATTCATTCCATTGGTCAAAATTCTTCTCCACGACTTGACTAGAGCATAAATTAATTCAATGCGAAGTTATACATGACAGTTATATGAGACTTCATTGCCATCTTGGGGAGGGAGGGGGGAGGGAGGGGAGAAAAGCTGGAACTCAAAACTATGTAGAGCCGTGTGTGGTAAACTAAAAATAAATAAAACACCTTTAAAAAAAAATATCAGGCATGATACAGTTTGACGGTCTTCTGAATGAATCTTTTACATTTCCACCTTGGTTCTGCACTGTCCAACCGATTCCTTTCAGTTCCATGTCTTTTGGCAAAGGAGGCTAGAATTTGAGTTCATCCTTCTGCTAGTGGTTTACTTATCCTCCAAGAAGTATTATAGTAGATACAGGAAGCACATCCCAAAGTGTACCCAAAACAGACTGAGGAACCCAGGAATCATGACCTCACAAAGCTGCCTCCAAGTCTGGACACATCTGTCCAGGATCTATGTTCAGTCATTTATGAGTGGGGAAGCAAACACAAAAACAGAAAAGACAGCCAGGTTCTCTAATGACCAACATCAGCTCATCTAGTTGAGTTTCTGTTCTAGTGGCCATGTGTCAAGCCAATCAGTAAGTGAAAGATCTTTCCTGCCCATTGAATAGACCTCAGGTGGGGCCAACAAAGGGAGGCCTGATAGAGACAGGCCCACACCCTTTCACTAGCTAGGAGTGAGGCCTCAAGCTTATACCCTTTTGCTAGTTAGCAAACTAGTTTGCTAGAGGTGTGAAGCCCTCGGGGCCCTAAGTGGAGCTGTTAAGACCAGAGCCAAAGGTATGTGCACTGAGTTCTAGTCAACCAGTTGATGGCTAGGACTGTATAAAAAGAGAGCCCAGAACTGGGAGCAGCAGAGCAGAGAGCTGCAAGATTCAGAAGCAGATATCAAGAAGACATTGAGGCAGCAGACACAAAGGGAGAGCCAGCATCGAGACTTCAGAGCAGAGAGTGCTGAAGGAGAGAGAGTTGCGGAGATTAAGGAACTTGGAGTCAGCAGAGCTGCAGGAGAGAGTGCTGAGCAGAGAGTTAGGATTCATGAGTGATTATTTACAGGAAGGTCCTAGCCAGGGTGGGGAGGAGGAAGGTTACAGTATGGCTTGGCTCCTTGCTATAATACCTTGTTTATTTCTTAAGTGGAAAGTCATTTTATTAACTCTTTTAGGGGGAAAGCTGCTATAGCTATTCTTTATATAATTTTAGTTCTGACCAGTTGAACCAAAACCTCCTGCTCCATGTTTAGTGTCATCTAAGCCTTGGACTTCTTCAAGTTCTGGATAAAAAACCCGTTCACAAATCAGCTGTGCAATCTGGTCACCTTTTTTCACTTCAAATGTTTCTTTGCCGAAGTTAAATAGTACAACACCAACGTTTCTTCTGTAAACTTCATCTATGACACCAGCTCCCACATCTATGAAATGTTTTGCAGCCAATCCAGAGCATGGAGCAACTCTACCATAACACCTAGGAGGGAGAGAGATGTGAATGTCTGTTTTCACAAGGGCTTTCTCCATGGCTGGTATTGTATAATCATAGGCACTGTACAGGTCATAGCCTGCAGCCCACGTGACTCCTTGGAGGGGGCTGTGGCGTGCTCCGAGAGGTGAGTGAAGTGGAGGCACACAGGGCTCTCCTCCTCATGCTGCGCAGGCCAGGCCTGCTTGCTGGGGGAGACTGCGGCAGGGGTCCCTTCGGAGCAGGGCATGACTGCAGAGAGAGAACACAGGAGGAGAGGTGCGCAGGGTGGCAAATCACTCACTCAGTCCCATGGCCCATAATACTTTGTTATAATTTCCTTGTTGCTACATTGAGGTGGGCTTACTGTTTTTAGAATATTATTGCTACTATATCAAATTGGGAGCATTGGTCCTTGGATTTGATCCTCTGGAGTCTAAATAAATGTTATACTTCCTCTGCCTTATACCTAGAGAATTCCTTATACTTCTTGATTCCAAACCACTCAGGCATGTCCATGGCCCTCTCTAAGGTCATGAATTTTGCCTTACTACTATACCATATGGGAACAGTTGCATCCTAGAAAAAAGAGGATACTAGAGTGGGATCACTTTTTTTTCCAAAGGTAATCTGAGTTGGTGACTCTTCCAGCTCAAGTGCCAATAAGGGGACTGCTTTGTCATCTCAAAGGGTAGACTTTGCTCAGTGACGGGCCACAGGTGTTCCTGAAAGTTACCTGGGAAACTCAAGCACGTGGGTTAGAAGTTAGAGGATCTGTGCTCAAATCCCAGCCCTGCAACCCTACTACTGTTTAGGTGACCTTGGGAAAGTCATCTAACCTCTTTGTGGTCAAGTTTTCTTATCTATGACAGACAGAGGTGGACTATATCAACTGTGTCAAAGTCAAATAGAAACATGATAGCCACATATTGACAGAGAAAACCACATATTAATATTTTTATTTTATATTATATTTTTATTATTTTTAAATTATATTTTTATTTTGTTTTATTATATTTTCTTCATTTTGTTAAAATTTCCCAATTACATTTTAATCTGATTTAGAGTAGTGTTGTATAATAGGCACTTGTAGTCATTGTCTAACTGACCTTCTAATGTTCTTTCTAATTCTAATTGGGGCGACTGGGTGGTGCAGTGGACAGAGGGCCTTCAAGTCTAATACTTTTTAGAAACAAGGTAACTGAGACAAAGAGAAATTAACTGACTTGCTTAGAGTCACATAGTAAATATATGAGGCAAGATTTGGACCAAGGTCTTCCTGATTTAAAGTCTAGTGCCCTATCCACTACACTGTATGGGACAATGAGGACTATCTACTGTGGATGTAGATTCATGTTTCCACAAAAAGTCCAACAAAGCAAAAATAAATCAAACAATAAAAATTTACCTGAGAAGAACTTCTTCAGTAGTATATGAATGTGAGAGAAATATTTCCAGCAACCAAGAGCTTAGCTCTTTGTGACATGTGCTCTCTAAGCTTGAGCCCACCTTCCCCTTGGACTTTGTATGTATTTGTGGGAGAGTTGGTCACAGACTTGTGTTTGTACCAATTGTTATTACAGCTAAGTGGTACAGCGAATAGAGTACCACCCTGGAACTGGGAAGACCTGAGTTCAAGTCCAACATCAGACATTTACTAGTTGTGTGACCTTGGACAACTGCTATATGCCACAGTTTCCACATTTGTAAGATGGTGATAATCATAGAACCTACTTCCCAGGGTTGTTGTGAGGATCAAAAGAGATATTTTTAAAGTGCTTAGCACAGCACATGGCACAGAGCAGGTACTACACGAATGTTAACTACCACTTTAGTAAAAACTATTTAACTACTTTTCATCTTTCAAAAATTTCTCTGTTTTTTTACAATTATTTTTAAAAAATGTTGAGTTCCAAATTCTCTTCCTTCCCCCAACTCTTCCTCTATTCATTGGGAAGGCAATATAATGTCAATTATACATGTGAAATCATGAAAAGCACATTTCCATATCATTCATGTTACAAAAAAGCAAGAAAAATAAAGGGAGTGAAAAAATTATACTCACTCAATTGGAGTTCATCAATACTCTCTCTGGCCATGGAGAACAGTGCATTGTGGGATAAGGATTCTCTGAGCTTACATGTGCTCTGGGACTGGAATTCAATTTTTTGGATGATTTAACATGACTTATTAACAAAACTTATCTTGCAACTTATTAACCCACTTTTGTGGTTCAGTTACTTTTAGTCATGCCTGACTCTTCATGACCCCATTTGGGGTTTTCTTAGCAAAGATACTGGAGTGGTTTGCCATTTCCTTCTCCAGATCATTTTACAGATGAAGAAACTGAGGCAAACAGGGTTAAATAACTTGCTTGGGGTCACAGTGAGCAACCGTTGAGGCCAGATTTGAATTTCAGACTATGAGTCTTCCTGACTCCAGGCTCAGTACTCTATCCCCTGTGCCACCTGCCTGCCCACTAAAGCCACCAAATTTGTGTTTTCATCTTTATGACAGTTTCTGACTGTTTTATCCTTTGATTGTCATATAATTATATGTTTTCAGTACTGCTAGTCTTCTAAGTATTCTAGTTTTTAGCCTCTTCCTCAACCAAGTTAATTTAAGTGACTTTTTTTTTTTTTTTTGGTCAGGGCAGTTGGGGTTAAGTGACTTGCCCAAGGTCACACAGCTAGTACATGTGTCAAGTGTCTGAGGCCGGATTTGAACTCAGGTCCTTCTGACTCCAGGGCCGGTGCTCTACTGACTGCGCCACCTAGCTGCCCCTATTTAAGTGACTTTTTGATCAATTTTTGAGGTATGATCCAAAGCATTTTATTTTATAGTTTCTGTAATAGTTCTTTGTGATGGGTGAAGGAAGGATATGAAAAACTGTAACTACCTTCTAACATAATAGAGTTGGAAAGAGTGTAAAAATAAGGCAAGTTGAGAACTTGACCCACTCTTCCACTTTCAAGAAACTTAGGTCTAAAAATCTCTCCATCTATAAGACAGCTAGAAGCAAATATTATGAAATCAGGTAAAAACAATATGGACATAATTGAAACACCAATTCCTATCCTTCATATTAATGTGTCATTTAAGAGCATGCAACTGATTAGAATAAAGAGCTAGTTTGGGATCCAAGAGACCTGCTTTAAATTCTGCCTGTAGTACCTATGATTACTTGTATAACCTTGGAAAAGTCACTAGACCTTTCTGGGATTCATCTATAAAAAGAGGGTACTGGATGAGATGATGTCTAAGGTACCTGACTCTCAAAAATTCAGCTCTTCAGAGTTATTAAATTTTCTTTTTCATTTAATTAACCATTAATTAAATTTCATTAAATTTCTCTTTTTCATGTCCTACAGCTTTATTGCTTGCACTTTTCTAAATCTCCAACAATCACATTTCAATATCTTTTCTAAGTATCTTAGACTCTTCTTTGTTTTCTTTGCTTCTCCGTAAAGTAATTCTATGTGAGCTTAATTAAATTAAGCATATTTTTGTTAAAATGTGATGATAAAGAAACATTAACCGATATGTTTGGGAAAAAAAACCCTAGCCTTGATTGAATTTGCACTATAGAATAATAAAGGTCGTGTTAAAGACAAAACATAGAAGCCTAATACAGTCCTTTCACAATTTTCCTGTTTCAAAAAATTTCTTAAGCAAGAATGCGTATGTGTGGTTTAAGTATGATAAAATGTCAGAAACTTTCAAAGCATTTACCTAATTCCATCCATTTCACTAACTCACTTTAACTTTCAGACTTGCTCATTTACTTTTGGTAGGTCATTCAAATGAGTAAGTTTCTCACTTTTAGAAGATAGTAGGTGATTAACGGTAATGTTTGCTATCTAGTTAACTCAGATTTTTCAGTAGCAAAGAGCTTAAATTTCAGATCTCTATTTTGATTTCTGGAATGTATTTTTATGAAGCGAAAGGACTGGGAAAACAAACCCTCAAATTTGATTTGAAAGAAAGATGATCCAGCCTTATTTGGGGTGTTCAATGCTTCCTTGATGCTGGTAAAATGTCCCAAAGTCATTGCCTGAAAGATGAAAATTGTACATGTGTGGTTTATCAGCTACCTTGGCATGGTACATTCTTGGATTCTAGGAGTATAGCTTTATAAAGGGAAGGGACAGAATCCAACCTCCTCATTTCACATGTAAGTAAATGAAACTGAGAAAGATGATTTGCATACCTAGAGGTGAATGCAGGATTTGAACTTAGTTCTTCCACACTTTAAATCTACTGTGCTCTCTCTCTCTGTGTGTCTGGCTCAATCTCTCTGTCTCTTTCTGTCTCTTTCTGTCTCTCTCTCTCTCTCTCTCTCTCTCTCTCTCTCTCTCTCTCTGTGTGTGCATGTGTGTCTTTCTCTGTCTCTTTCTCTGTCTCTCTCCTTCTGTCTCTGTCTCTCTCTGTCTCTGTCTCTTTCTCTCTGTGTCTCTATCTTTCTGTCTCTCTCTCTGTCTCTGTCTCTCTGTCTCTCTCTCTGTCTCTGTCTCTGTCTGTCTCTGTCTGTCTCTCTCTCTCTTTCTCTCTCTCTCTCTCCCCTTCTCTCTCTCCTTCCCTCCTGCACCTCGTAGTTGGCTATAAGTATTACTTGTGGTGATTAAAATAAGTCTGTGAAACTATACAAACCAAAACAAATTTAACTTGGATGCTGTTTCATGCCCTACAAATATTTTGTTTTAAAAAACTTTCATGTAAGATACTATTTCTATCAACACATAATACCAAAATCACAATTTTATAAAGAGTTCACAATCAAAGACTTAAAAAAGAATGAGAAAGTCATTGTTAAAATTTACAATGCCTAGGATGAAAATGAAAGTTATCATTGGCCATATTCCAATTCTTAGATATTCTACACAGTATAAACAAAAGTATTTGAAGCAGTGTGCTTTCAGTAAAGAGGAAATTGCCCAACCTTAGGTTTTTCTGTTAGCCTTCAATTTCTTTAAGTGACAGCTACAAAAATATTCCCATCATTCAAATAAACATATTAATGAATTCACTATTTGATTTAGGATGTAATTTACCAACTACCTTGCAAAGTGGGCTCCTTCAAATTCCTCAGAGATTTTGATGCCTTTTGTTTTAATTCAGTCAGATTCCACAGCTAAGCAGGGGACTAAAGAATGGGGAAAATGATATGGAAAATACGTTCAAGGTATTTGTTGTCAGGAATGGTGATCTCCAAAGTGGTGGTTATGCACACTTAAGAGGCTTTATGGACACACCAATGGGTGGAGTATAAGATCAACTAATAGAAAAGTGAAAAAATGTGTCATAGGCTCACTTTTTCTTATCCTAAACCACTCCCCCATTCTGCTCCCTTCCTCCACTATGTTTCAAACCTTCTGAGCTGGAATGGCCTTTCAGGGCAGTTATAATACTACTTCTACCTGGGAAAGAACCACTAGAAAAGGAGGTGCACAAGTCCACCTCCCTCCTCACACACATACACAAATCAACATACCCACCCCCTATATGCAGATCCCTTCATGGCTCTGCGACAACTCTCAGAGGGCTGTCTCTGCAATTCGCAATGACTTGCGAATATTCCTAGTGAGAGGTCCCACACCCCCTGTTCATTTGGGGTGAGACAAGATGAGTCACAAAGAATGAAAGTCAGGGTTTGGTTGTGGCAACCTTGCAGATTTTGTGAAATTATCTCCTCCCTCTTCCCCCTTCTCTCCCTCCAAAATTCCCCTCTCCTTCTGAGCTTCCTTATTTCTGTTGAAGACAGCAACATTTTCCCCATCATCAGGATCCCCAACCGCAGTTTCACCTTTAATTTCTCACTGTCCTTCAACCCATATAATCCAGTTGGTGGCCAAATCTTGTTTTTCTACTTCCATTGCATCTCTTACAGTCAGCCCCTTTTGTTTACTCACACAGGCACCACTCGTCACTCCCTCCTCTTTCCTAGATTACTGTAACAATAACAGCCAGTATTGATAGAACACTTTAAAGTTTACAAAAGGCTTTACATAGGTTATCACATTTGATCCTCTCAACAACTGTCTGAGGTACATGCCATTATTATCCCCAATTTATAGATGACAAAACTGAGGCTAAGAGAAGTTAGGTGACTTGCCTGGAATCATAAAGATAAATAAGTGTCTGAGGAAGAGTTTGAATTTAGGTCTTCCTTACTCCAAGTCCAATATTCTATTCATTGCATCACAATAACCTCTCAATTGGTTTCCCTACCTCAAGTCACTACCTTCTCCAATCCATCTTCCAAACAGCTACCAAAGTGATTTTCCTAAAATGCAAGCCTTATCATGTACCTTTTCTACTCAAACTCCAGTGACTCCCTATTGATTCTGGGATTAAGTATTACTTTATCACTATCTTTTCCTTTTTAATTTCTATTTCTATATAAATCATATAATGTACATAATTATTAGTAGAGCCACATGCATATATTATTTGCAAATAATTAAATGAGCATATATTGTGGATACTTGAATTTTGCTGGTAAGGTTGCACAATAAAATAAATCTGGAGATCACTGGTCTAAAAAGGTGACAGCCAAGATTACAGTGTCTTTCACCTTGAAAATTTTGAGAGCTTCTCAATGAGCTTCTGGGCTTATCCTAAGAATTCATTATTAATATAACCAGAGAATGTCAGGTCTTTTGAAATCTTCCTTTGGAGAAGCATGTAAGACCTCATTTATTCAGAATAACAGAAGGACGAGCTGTTCTTGTTAGCTTCAGTTTTGATTAACAGAGTTTAAACTGGATAGGGGGAACAAATACAAAAATATTTTGTGCCAATTTTGACATTGAACATTTTTGCATCAGTTCACATCCCAACCTATTATGTAGAAAATATAGCATGTAATGAAATATTTGATGTTTGAAAACAAACTATCACTGTGGTTAAATAATGATCTCACTTATTTTTATTCCAGTCAACGAAGGTTTTGCTTTCTTACTGAAAAGGTTATAATAATTAAAATAATTTATTTCTGTGGGCTTAGTTTAAATTTTAGCTTGGATTTCATGAGGACACAATTCTTTTCAGCTGATTCAAATTAAGATAATGCATCTCTTTTGTTTTTCATTTGCAATAGGATTTTGGTACAATTTAACTGGAATACTTTAAAACTTATAATTAAGCATAATAATTGCTATCTTTTTAGATTGGGTTCACAACAGCAATTCCCCAAATATTTGTAGTTGTTTATTTGCTTTGTGGTAGAACTTCTCCCATTAACCTCCCAAAAGTTTTCAAAATGTTTATTTTTAAATGTAATATGGATGAGAGTTGATCTTGTTTTAAGGATTTCACTATTTCTTCTAATTCAAATGGAGACATACTATGTATCAGAATTAGAAAACTTCAGGGATAGGGAAAATAAAGTTACCAAAGAGTTACCGTAAAAAAGAAAACTTAAACCAGATAGGTGATGAAGTCATATCCTGACTTAAAAGAGGAAGTAGCATCTGAGGCTGAAACTTTGCTGATGCTATACAAACTACACTGTTGCATGGGGGAACTTCCATCTCTACTGTCTCAAAACTCACACAATTTGGAGTAAGTCTGAATTTAAAATGTTGAAGAGAAAACCTTCAAATGTTTCAGAAAAGGAGAAACAACAAAAACCAAAGGTAAGTTAATGACACATAATTAAAAGGAGAGAATGCTGCTGAAAAGATTAGCCACTAGGGTGTATTTCTTTTAAAGCTTTCTTCTAATTTGTTAATAATACAAGCAAGTGAGGAATAGGGTTGAATGTTTGATGGCAAATACAGAAAACGGAATTGCAAGGTCTGAAGACAAATACCATCTAGCAACCGCTGCTTCCTTTCCACTCATTTTCCCCTGTTAGGATGATTTGGCCAATAGAAGCCATAAGTCCAGATCTTCAGCCTTAAAGAAATTGATTTGGTGTTTTCTGTTCAACATCTTAATGTTAGGAAACTACTATGTATATGAGTTAGATAATGCCTCTTTGTGAGAATAGAAAATTCTTCTTACCTCTAAATAGCATACCCCTTTATAATTTAATAATGATAAAGAAATGGAAACATTAAATATAAAAAGTTTTTTGATTATATCCAGGAAAAAATATGGTTATTTATTATAGGGATTAGTATAGAGCAAGTATTTTGCATAATTATTTGAACAAACTGACATTATTAATACAGCAAACTATACTGTGTTTTCCTTGCTTTTAGCACAACAAAATGTTTTATATCAGTCCTCTGAAGCAGAGATATTATTATCATTTTTTGTCTTGTTAATAAGTGATTTTAAGCATAACTTGAGAATTATAGTTCTATATAAGAAAGCACAATTATATTTGTAAATATTGGCATAAAGTAAGTAATTTATAGTATGTCTGAAGGAAAAAAATATGAATTTCTACTATTGAAAATTTTATTTGATATTTGTATTGAATGACTTATAAATAGAATGATACTGAGATCAGGTCTCTTTCAAATAAAACATATTAAAATGTATGTTATAATTGTTTAACAGCTCTTCTGTAAGACAATTTATAAGACTTATTTGAGGATTTAACAGATAGTACAGCATGCTATTTAATATTTTCCAAATCAATAGTTATAGTCTATAGATGAAGTTCTATGAATAAGTATTTTCTAGTAGTAATTGTTCTTCCTAATATGAAAATCCTATAGAACAAAAGTAGGTATGCTAACAATGGTATAAATGACATTGTTTATGGATTGATAGCAAGATCGTATTTTTTTCTTCAACTGTTTAGTGTGAATAAGGTGTTTTCCTTTCTTGTGACTCTACCAGGAAATAGCAAAAGGCTTGTGGAACAAAGTATCTATGGAGGACATCAAAGAGAATAACAAAAAAAGTTTCTTTTGAAGTCCTAATTAAAGTCAAAATTTTTTCATTTCTCATGTTTCATCATCTTATTTTAGGTTACTTATCTACTTGATGTTATTATTTGATGTTTGATTTTAGTGTACAAAAATTTGAACTAATTGCAAAATGATACTTTTGTTACTTGGTGACTTGGACTATTTTAATCTATGAGAAGTATTTTTCTCATGTAGATTCTTCCTTCCATATAAAGGAATATGACAATTCTTTTAAAAAATATATGTACAAAAACATTTACCTTAGGTAAAAATCCATATGGAAACTTATTTTGCATTTGGAGTTCCTGAAAATTTCCTTTACAGAAGATAATTCTTCACTTCCTAGCCATATCCATACATACATAATAATTATATATATAATATATATATATATTTATGTATGTCTACATAAACAAATGTACAGATATTTTGCTTTTATGCTCTCTAACACATTCACTCTTTTAAAGTTATATTTAATTTCTACTTATTTTCTTTGAGTTTCATTTTTGGTTTGCTTTTTAAATAATTTTCTTTTTAGAATAAGTTTTTATGGGTGTTTTCTTTTCATATCACATGATGGGGAAAGTTCAGTTGTTTCCATTTACCTTATTTAGCTATTATATACATTGTTTTCCTAGCCCGACTTATGACACTGCTTCAATTCATTTCTGTCTTTCTATTCTTTTCTGTATTTATCATATTCATAATTTTTAACAGCACAGTAGTGTTTCATTATATTCAGGTACTATAAGTTGTTTAGCCATTCTCCAATCATTAGGAATCTTTGTTTCCAATTCTCTGCTATCATAAAAATTGCTACTACTATAAATATTATTGTGCATATGCTTTTAAAAAATAGTTGTACTATCTTGTAGGACAAGAAAGGAAGGGAAAAGGGGATGAGAGGGGAGGGAGGTGATAGAGGGGAGGGCTGACTGGGGAACAGGGCAACCAGAATATAAGCCATCTTGGAGTGGGGGGGAGGGTAGAAATGGGGAGAAAATTTGTAATTCAAAATGTTGTGAAAATCAACGCTGAAAACCAAATATGTTAAATAAATAAATTGCATTAAAAAAAAGATAAGATTTAAGGAA
This sequence comes from Trichosurus vulpecula, assembly GCF_011100635.1. Taxonomy (NCBI): domain Eukaryota; kingdom Metazoa; phylum Chordata; class Mammalia; order Diprotodontia; family Phalangeridae; genus Trichosurus; species Trichosurus vulpecula. Next base: position 384,208,885 of record NC_050574.1, read on the forward strand.
AATAAAGTCAAAGAAAATATCAACTTTAAAAAAAAATAGTTGTACTAAATTACAACTCCACCAACAATGCACTAGTGTGCCTATCTTACCCCTCCAACATTGACTGTTCCCATCTTTGGTTATCTTTGCAAATTTTTAAGACAAAACCTCAGGATTATTCTCTTTACTTTTCACTTATTAGTAGTAATCTGGAGTATTCTTTCACATGGTTTCAAATATAATTCTTTGGAAAAGTGTAGCTTCATATCTTTGATCACATATCTTTGAGCACACGTACACAAATGTACGTATATATGTATAGATGCATATGTATATATGCATATATGTATGTGTGTGTGTGTGTATATATATATATATATATATATATATATATATATATATATATATATATATATATATATATATATATATGGAGAGAGAGAGAGAGAGATAGATAGAGAGAGAGAGAGTGAGAGAGAGAGAGAGAGAGAGAGAGACAGAGAATGCAGTAAGATATGTAGGAGGATAACCAGGAAGGGAATAGTGTCACAAAACCTAGGGAGAAGAGAATACCAAGGGAAAGAGGGTGATTGACAAAAGCTACATTAGTAACTTTGGAGAGAGCAATTTCAGTGGAATAATGAGATAGGAAGCCAAATGATAGAAAGATAAGATTAGAATTACAGGAAATGAAGTGGAGGTACCTATGGTAGATGATATGTTGAGAAATTTAGCCACAAATGGGAGGAGAGATAAAGGATGATAACTAGTGGGGATGGGTAGAGCAAAAAAGATTTATTTTTTGAGGATGGGAAAACAGGGAGATGTTTGTAAGCAGTAGAGAAATAGCCAGTAGATAGGGAGTAATTAAAAATAAGTAAAAGAGTAAGGATGATAGAGGGGGCATCTCCTGAAGAAGACTGGAGAGAAAAAAATAACTTGTGTACAAGGAAGGATTTGTTTTGGCAAAAAGGACTATTTCATTATATGAGTTGGGGCTGAAGAAGGAAATAGTTGTAAAAGGCATCTGGGTAATGTGAGGTAAGGAATAAGGGAGAAGAAGGAGCTTACAGCAAATGGTTTCATTTTAATTTTAGGGAAAACATGAAGCTAATTTCTCAACTGAAAGGGTGAGGGAGGGGAGGCAGGAGAGGTTGGAGGAGGGATGAACTGGTTTGGAAGAGCTGCTATGGTGGGATAGTGAGTTAATTTGTTGTTATTTCAGTCATATCTGACTCATCATGGCAACATATAAGATTTTCTTGATAAAGACACTAGAGAGGCTTGTCATTTTCTTCTCTAGCTCATTTTATAGATGTGGAACTAGGGCATACAGGCTTAAGTGATTTGCCCAGTGTCACACAGCTAGTAAGCGACTGAGGCTGAATTTGAATTCAGGAAGATGAGTCTTCTTGACTTCAGGCCCACTCTATTCGCTGCTCCACCTAACTACACAATAAGTTAACAACAATGAGGGTCCAATTGAGATTATGCAACATAAATTTGTAGTGGACCAAGTTGACATGGTTTTGTGATTTTTCTCTATCTTCATTCAGCAATATATGTATAATAGTGAAGGCTGAAGGTGGTGGAAGTGATCCAAGTCTGAGGATTGGCAGGGTAAGATAGGTAATGATGATAAAGGAGAAAGAGATTTAGTAAAAGAGTAAAGTATACAGTTGTATTAATTCACAAAAGAGTCCAGATAGGGAAGGGAGGAGAGTGCAGCTAGTGCATGGGTGGTGGATTAGGAAGGAATTGAGAGGTCTAGGGATTAGAAGTGACAGTGGACGAAGAAAAAGAATTGGGATTTTAAAGCAGAGGGAGAGGTAGAAAGTTAATAGGTTTTAATAGAATAAGAGAATTCTGAATTGATGAACTTCAGTGGTAAGCAATAGTAAACTCCACAGTATAACTATCTATGTGTGGCTCAGGTGGGATGTAAAATAAGTACATTAAGAAACTAGGAGAACAGGAAGCTTGAGTATCAGCATGTATGTTGAAGACCTCTGTTTTGAGGACAGGAGTTGAGGAGAGAGGCTGTGAGCCAAGCTGTGAATTCATTGAGGAAAGAAGGTAAAAATCCTGGAGTTTGTTAGGCAACAGCTACTAGAATTTTGATTGTGTGGTACATATGGGTTGAGTAAATCTCAAAGGCGAGGATATCGACTTGTGGTGGGAAAGGGAGAACACAGAAGTAGCAAAGAGGGCCAAGGAATATTCCAACTCCCTTACTTAGACAAGTCAGTCTGGGGGGTTTCATATGATTAGAGCCATCTATTACACATTCAATAATTGCCTCTATCCTTTGTTTGGTTAAGAATCTATCTCCTAGGTAAAATGGTTCATTTTGATTACAAAGACTTAAGGTTTTTGCACAAACAAAACCAAAGCAGCTAAAATTAGAAGAAAAGCAAAATAATTGAGAAAAAGTCTTTGCAGCAAGTTTTTCTGATAAAAGTCACATATAAATGTAATATATAGTATGTAGAAAAGAGAGTCAAATTTCCAAAAAGAGCCATTCCACAGTTGATAAAAGGTTAAATGATATGAATAGGTAAGAGGAAGACATCAAAGCTATAGTCATACAAAATACTCAAAATTACTAATAATTAGAGAGATGTAAATTAAAACAAATCTGAGGTACCATCTCATACTCATCAGATGACAAAAAAAGAAAAATACAAATGTTGGAGGGGCTGTGGGAGAATAGGGACACTAATGCAATGTTGATGGAGTTTTGAACTAGTCAAACTATTCTGAAACTATTGGAACTATGATCTCAAAGCTATTAAATTATACATGCCTTTTCACCCAGCAATACTGCAATCAGATCTGTTCTCCCAAAAGATCTAAAGGAATAGGAAAACCACTCACATGTGCAAAAATATTTACAGAAGCTCATCTGTGGTGGCAAAGAATTGGATATTGAAAAAATGCTCATCAATTGAAGAATGCCTGAACATGTAATGGTAGATGAATGTGATGGAATATTGTTGTTCTGTAAGAAATGACAAAATGGAAAGTTTCAGAAAAAGCTTGGGAAGACTTGTCTGAATTCATGCAAAGTAAAGTGAGAATAACAAGAGCAATTTATACAATAATAGAAATATTATGAAGTTAATCAACTTGAAAGACTTAACTCTAATCAACACAGTGACCAACCACAATTCCAAAGAACTCATGATGAAACATGCTGTCCAACTCCAGATAGAGAGTAGATAAACTCAGGGCATAAATTTAAGCATATTGTCTCCTCTTTCGTTTCTTTTTTTCTTTTCTTTTCTCTTCTTTTCTTTTCTTTTCTTTCTTTCCTTCCTTCCTTTCTTTTTGGACATGGCTAATGCTGAAATTTTCTTTGCATGATTATGCATATTTGTAATGGGTTTTGTTATTCTTGACTTCTCAATTGATGGAGGAAAAGAGTGAAAATTTAGAACTGAAAATAAAGTAAAATTGAATTTTTAAAAAAGGCCAGTCCCCCCCCCCCAAAAAAAGGAATCTATTTCTTTACCATAGCTGGAGAAATTATTTAATCTGTATCTCTTCTAATATATTTTATTGTAATCTTTAACATCAAGATTCATTTAGAATAGATTGTGGAATGTAGCATAAGGTATTGATCTAAGTCTGTTTTTTGCCAAACTGTTTTATAATTGTTAAGGCAGATTTGTCAAATACGGAGTACTTTACTAGGTAGTTTAGGCTTTCTACTTTATTCAGTAATAGGTTGTTAGGTGTCATTATTTGTTATTCTCCATTGCTAACCTGTTCCATTGATCTACTTCTCTATTTTTTAAGTGGTACCAGATCATTTTGGTAACTGCTAATTTATAATATGGTTTTAGTCTATAAATGCCATTTCTCCTATGTCCCTACCTCTTTTCATTGTATTTTTCATTTTTCTAGTTGAATGTTATTACTTTATCAAGTTCTCTAGCATACATTTAATAATATGATAGGTATAGCATTAACCTACAAATTAACTTTGGTAGTATTGTCATCTTAACTATATTTATAATGGTCATCCATAGCACTGAATATTCCTCCAGCTATTTAAGTTATTTCTTTAAAGAGTTCCTTGTATTGGCAATTCTACATATATTTTGTGTCCCTTGGTAAACTGATTCCAGATACTTTATACATTTTGTAGTTTTAAAGAATAGGTTTTCTCTTTCTTGTATCTTCTCTTGGATTTTGTTGTCATCACATAGAAATGCTATCTATTGGGGGGTGTTAATTTTGTAGATTTTGATGCCACTGAAAGTATTATTTCAATTAATAGCTTTGCTTATTCTCTAGGATTTCCTAAGCAAATCATCATATCATCAGCAAATAATGATTGCTTTATCTCCCCTTTTCCTATCTTGGTGGATTAATTTGTCTCATCTTTTTGGAGAAGGTGTATATCCTTGCTTTACTCCTATATTTATTGGAAAAGCACATCACATATCCCTATTGTATGTGATGCTTGCTTTTGGTATTAGATAGATGCTTTCTATGAAATTAAAAAAATGCTCCTCTCTGCCTAAACTTTGTGGGGTTTTTAGCATAAAAGAATGTTGTACTTTGTCAAAAGACACTTTCTTCTTTTGAGCTGTGTTTTTGTTTTTAACAAAATTTAATAATTGTGTTGGTTATATTGCTAATGTTATCTTTGCATCCCTGGTATAAATTCAGCTTTGTAATAATGAATGGTTTCCTGGATGAATTAACATTGTCTATTTGACATGATTTTATTTAAATTTTTAAATGATGTGCATTAATAATATTGATCTCCAGTTCTCCTGTGTTTTGCCCTTCCCTGGTTTATAAAAGAGGATTGCATTTGTCTCATAAAAAGAATCTGGTAGGTTGCTTTCTTTCTCATTTTTGAGAATAATTTTTATAGAATTTATAATTGTCCTTTAAAAATTTGATAGAATCTGTCCATCAGGGATAGGATTTTTTTCCCTTAGTAGTTTCTTTACAGATAGTTTTCTGTTAATTTGGGTGATTTGTATTTTTGAAAGTCTTCCTGTCCTTTTTGTGTGTTCTCGGTTTGGGGTACACATAACTGTGCATGATAGGTTGTGATAACTCTTTTTATTTCTTCTGATTTGGTTATAATTTTTGCCATGGTGCATTTGATTTTTTTTAACCTTTGTTATTTTGTTCATTTGGTTTTCTTCCCTCTAACATCTGGGCTAAAGGGTTATCAATTTTATTACTTATTTCAAAGAACCGGCTTTTATTTTTATTTATGATTTCTATAGTTTTTTGTTTGTAGTTTATCTATTTCTTCTCTAATTTAAATATCACCCTTTTGGACTATTTTAGATTTATTTGTTGACTTTCTAATTTTAAAAAATGTTTCAGTTCATTAATTTCCTCCTTTTCTATTTTGTTAATATATGTTTGTATAGGTATAATTTTCCCCTGGAGGCTGCTTTAGCTACATAGGAAATTTGATGCATTGTTTTATTATCATCATTTTCTTCACAATGTTCTTGTTGCCATTTGGTTTTTCACCATTTAATTATTTAACATTTCATTGTTAAGTCTCCATTTAGTTTTGTGTTTTTTTGGTTGTTCTTCCTAAACTGATTATTATTATAAGATGTGGGTTTTTTTCTACCTTTTAACATTTGCTTGCAATATTTCTGTGCCCCAATATATGGTTATTTGTTAGCAGCCCTGTTTAGAAGAAACCATGAGTTCTTGAGTTTCTCTAGCAACTTAATCAATTGGATATTGTCCTTTTTGATTATTGGTTAGAGTTGTCCAAATCTGAAAGAAGTATATTGAAATCACCTGCCATTATCATATGATTTTCTATCTCTTCTCATAGTTGAGTTGACTTTTGCTTTATTAATTTAGATGTTAAAACATTTGGAGCATAAAAGTTCAATACCAATATTTGTTTATTATCTATAGTTCCTTTCAGTTTCCCTATTTTTCTCTTTTTTGTTTTGAATCTTTGTTTTTTATTTGTATGATTGAAACTCCTACTTTTCTGGACTTATGTGAAGCATAGAAAATTTTGTTTCAGCCCTCACTTTTATTTTGTTTATCTTTTTTAGTTGTGTTTCTGGTAAGCAACAGATTGTTGCTTTTCTTGTTTTGTTTTGTTTTCTTATCCAACCTGTCACTCATTCATTTTATTGGATTATTTAATCCACTTATATTTAAAGTTATGAGAGTTGGGTTTATATTTTCCTTGATTTGTCTCTAATATTGGGGTTTTAATTAAGATTTTTCCTTCTTTCTCAGTAAAGGTATTACTTTATCATTTCTGTTATTTTACCTTAACCTAATTTAAAGGAACTCTATTCTAAACAACTCTCTTTCCCTCACCTTCCTCTTCCTGTTTCTTACCCTTTCTCCTAGTTTTAGAGATATATTTAACTCATTAGTTATCCAATTCTTTCCTACTTTTTTTCCTCTCAGTTAAGTATTCAGTTAAAATCCTCCATTCTTTCCTCCCCATTAGCTTATTTTCTTAGTAATTTTTAAATTGCTTTTTCTTTTTTCCAACAAGGATTTTCTTCCTATTCTATCCATTATGTTTTCCCTTCCTGATTATTTTAGACTTTAATTCTTTTATTTATGGCCTTTTTACTTATTCATTCCTCCCTAAGTTTCTGTAGTCCTCATTAATTAAAGCTTCTAAGGTATCTATTTTGGACTGCCTCCTTGCTTCCTGATCCCCTTTTTCTGTTTTACCTTATTTTAGAAATACTAACTGCTAGAGAGGATAGAAATATTGCACCCTTATAGGAATTTTCCTGTGTCCCTGATTATACAGTTCATTATTATCCTTTGTCCTCCCTGTGATTATTATCGCTACTTATCATGAAATCTCTTCTCTGGTTCCATGCCACACCTACGAGTGTCAATTGCCCCTCAGAACTCTGATTCCCCATGTTCTGAGACAGAATGAATGGTTTCTCTAAGAAAAAAAAAACCTGAATATCATAGCCATTGTAAAGTCCCTATCTCCATAAAGGGATTATCTTGATTTATCTTCATGACATTTCTGTGAAATAGTGCAGGCATGTGTTGTTCTCTTTTGAAAAATAATAAAGAAATTGGAACACAGAGAGGTTAAGTGACTTGCCCAAAATGATACAAGCTTGATTCTGCATGAGTTCTATACGATTGAGGTGTGACTTGCAGCCCCATACAATTTCCATTGTATCCAGCTGAAATATTAATATAATGACATCTTTTTGTTTAAATTGTTTAAAATACCTAAAGAATGATAAGGGGAAAAATAAAAGCATTATCCTTTCATATTCAATATTGATTTCTTTAGTTTGCTTTTAAAGGGACATGAGATAATAATAATAGCTAGCACTTTAAAGTTTCCAAAGCATTTTACAAATATAGTCTCGTTTTATTCTCGCACAACATATCCACTGAACCACATAGCTGACTCCAATGGGTTGCGAGTGGTGATCTAGCTAATATTTTTTACTTATATTGTTTCATATCTAATTCTAATTTGGCTTGCTTAGTGTATTTAATGTTAAATAGGATAAAAAATATTATATCATCAGTTGGGAAAGAAAATTAGTAAGGAAAGTATATTATCTTGGTATCATCAGACAAGTTCCAAAGAATTGTGTGATATATTATAGCAAATAGGGAAAGATTGTTTGGGGAAGCTAAGGCTCAAATTGATTTATTAATTACTTAAATATGGGCCAAGTACAGCAATCCATACATTTTATATGTGACATGCAATGGCCCTACCTATAACCATTGTTAATTTTATTTTTCATATTTTCTTCTTTTCTGTCTCTTTTGTAGATAATTTTTTTTGGAGGGAGGTTGCTAGATCTTTGTTTTATGTCATGAGTCCATTTGGTATTCAAGCAATATTTATTAAGCACCTTTTAAACACAAATGCTTACTAGCCAATGTATATGTGCATGTGTGTATATGTGTGAGGATGGGGAAGGGGAAGGTAAAAGGTGAAAAATACATAATTCCTGGCTTTAAGAAGCTTGTAAGCTTATAAAAGAGATGAAGTATATATAAATTGTTTAGCGTAGGAAAAAATACAGGAAATAGTCAGGCTATTCTCAGAGAGGGATCAATAACATGTTCTAAAGATAATTAGTAAGAAATTAGGATATGCATGGTTAGAACCTCAATATCTCAAAAATTTCCATAAGTCATTACTCGGAAATCATTTCAGACACAAAGACATCATAAAAGTTAACAGAAATGAGGAAGTGTGAGTGCAGAGGAAAGAACACTGGACTTATAGTCAAAACACAGAGGTTTCTGAATCCCAGATCTGACAGTTACTAGTTGTGTCAGATAAATTTCATTCATTTTTTAAAATGTTATTAAATAAATTCTATAAGAACATTTAGCTTCATTTTCTTCAGTATTACTCTCACCATTTACTACCTTTGCTTCTACTTATATACTGCTAAATGAAGCATGAGAAAACCTTGAAACTGTATTGACTTGAGTCACTACAAATTTATGCTACATATCAATTGGGTCCTCACCATGGCAAGGCAAAACGTTTATACTTCCCTACATGACCCACTGTTCCACTCACCACAGCAGCTCTCCCAGATATTTTTATTCTTTCTTAAACTTCTCACAGCTCCCCTGTCTCCACCCTCTCAGCTGAGAGCCTTGCCTCATGTTTTACTAAAAAAAAATCACCCATATTTGCCAAGAGCTTCTGCTTCTCCCTTCTTCCTTATCTCACATCACTCAAATGTGTTCTTTCCTTCACCTCTGTCTTACATGAAGACATGGCCCTTCTCTTTGTCAAAGCAAATCCTCCTATAGCTGAAGCAGTTGGTAGTGCAATGAACAGAGCTCTGAGCCTGGAGTCAACAAGCTCTAAGTTCAAATCTAGCCTCAGACACTCATTAGCTGTGTGACTCCGAGTTACTTAACTTTTGGTTAAGCCTTGGCCTTGGTTTCCTCAACTGTAAATTGGGGATAATAATATCACCTACCTTTCAGGGTTGTTGCAAAGATCAAATTAGGTAATATTCATAAAAGAGCCTAGTAAATGCCTGGGACATATTATGCAATATATAAATGTTTAATTCCACTCCCCTTCTCCCTCTCTATATATCCCAGTCCATCCTATCATCTCCATCAGTGTGCTCCCTCCATCATACCCACTATGTCCTTATCTTTAATATCTCTTTGCCTATTGTCTGCTTCCCTAATGCCTACAAACATGCCCATATCTTCCCATCCTCAAAAGATCCTCCCTTGATCTGTACATCCCAGCTGGCTAGCATCCTACATTTCTCTCCCTTTTATGGCTAAACTCCTTGAGAAGGACTTCTACAACTAATGCCTCTACTTCCTTTGCTCTCACTCTTTTCTTAAGTCTCTGAAATATGGTTTCTGACCCCATTATTCAACTGGAACTTATCTCTCCAAAGTTAGCAGCGATCACTTAACCACTAAATGTAATAGTCTTTTCTCAATCCTCATCCTTCTTGACATCTCTGCAGCTTTTGACATTATCAGTCTCTTCTTGATACTCTCTTCTCTTTAGGTTTTTTGTGACCTCCCTTTGTTCTTCTGTCAGATCTTCTCCCAACTCCTTCTGAATCTCATTTGCTGTGTATACATCCAGGTCATACCTGCTAACCATGGGTGTCCAACAGGCCCTTCTCCCACTATACTACTTCACTTGGTGATCTCATCAGCTCCCACAGTTTCAGCTATCACCTCTACACTGATGATTCTCAAATCTACTTATCCTGCCCTAACCTCTCTATTGATATCCTGTCTTACGTTTTCAAGTGCCTATTAGGCATCTCAAGCTTAATGTCCTATAAATATATTATATTCAACATGTTCAAAACTGAACTCAACACTCTACTCAGTCATCAAACAATTTTCCTAAAGCAGAGGTACAGCCATCTCTCTCTCTCTCTCTCTCTCTCTCTCTCTCTCTCTCTCTCTCTCTCTCTCTCTCTCTCTCTCTCCCACACACACACACACACACACACACACACACGCGCGCGCGCGCAAAACCCCCAGTGAATAAAATCCGCCTCCAGGACCAAATATAAAAGCCCTTCAAAGCCTTCCGCCACCCATTCCACCCTTGTAATTTTCTTACAACTGACTCTAACCTGTGTACTTTGTGACATAATGACACTGGCCTCCTTTCTCTTCCTAGAACAAAGCATCATCTCTCCTAACTCTGGGCACTGTCACTAGTTGTCCTCCATACCAGGGATGCTCTCCCTCCTTCTTTCTTTCTCCTATCTTCTCTGGATTCCTTCAGATCCCAGCCAAAATCCCACCTTCTAAAAGAAGCCTTTCTTAATCCCCTTTAATGTTAGAGCCTTCCCTCTGTTGATTACCTCCAATTTATTCTTTAGATATCTTGTGTGTACATAGTTGTTTATGTGTTGTCACCTCCATAATGCTGGGATTGTTTCTGGCATATATGTATGTATGTATGTATGTATATACACACATATGTGTGTACATATATGTATGTATGTGTATATCATACATATGTATATTTGACTATATTATTATATTAGAGTACAAAATGAGAACAAAGATACTTGTACTATCTTCTTCACAGACTTGTTGGGAATGTTACCCAATATTACTGCATGAAAAAATGGACTCTTGTTAGTTACCCTGCTAGGACCACTGATCTTCAGAAGAATTGTCAAAGAATAGCTTTACCTAGGAGCTTTTGTAATGCTCTTCATTATATTACTTAACTTTGCTTCAGTTGTACTCTCAGTACTATTTGATTCATTTTAGTACTTGGTTTCATCTGTAATTTTGAATTACAGACGTGTCTGCACGTGAATATGTATTTATTTATTGAGACATTTATGAAGAAATTCACAGATGGCTCTTTTGTTCTGAAATCATAATAACTGATCTGATCCTTAACAAATGAATGGGTTTAAATGAAAGAAATGTGTGAGAAGTATCTATGTCTCTTTTATAGCATTTAGTATTCATTGTAATTATATATGCCTTTCTAATCCCTGGTAAGTTGTTGGGAAAGTAAGGATATATCTTTGCAGTAGAACTATAGACAAAGATTTGTAAAGCATCTTAAAATTTATGTAACCTTACTAATATAAGAATTCTTTTTATAATTCCTTGACAGTTCAGCATTCAGCTTCACAACACATCCAGGGACAGAGATTTCATTATTTTTATGGCAGCATCTCATTACAAAGTAGTTCCAATTAATTTTTAAAAGTCCTTATTTTGAATCATACAAATATTTTTGTATCCACTCTAGAAACTTGTGCAAGAAAAATTATGATTTATTAAATACTGAAATGATTAAATGTTCAGAATGACTTTTAAAAAATCAACTGGTATGGACCATTCCCTTACAAATGAGGAAAATGAGGTTAAGTGATTTACCAGAAGTTGCATGGTAGGACTGAGTGGCAGAGCAAAACTAGAAACCAAGACTTCTGAATGTGAGTTAAGTGTTTTAGTCACTATTTTATAAACTTAGGTTGGTTTAAGTCAGAATATGTACTTATATAGCATTTTTCTTCATGGCTTTTATAACAAGTTTGTGATATTTTAAATTTTTCACTAATCTGAAATAATTTCTGATATAATTTTGTATTTTGATATTAACTCCAAATGTGAACTAAAATTGTATAATAATTCATTGTTACATTATTATATAGAAATGGATATTTTCCAGAAAAAAAAGTATGGTAGAAAAATTTAAAACAGAAAATGTAATGAAAATAGCGGCTGGTTTATGCTCTATTGTAAAGAAAGCTCTACGCTAATAAAATTTAATTGAGATTTTTTTGGCTCACTAGAATTCAGTAAGTGTTGTTATTTAAAAATTATTCCATGGCAGCTTTAGAAATAGCTAATTTTTACATTTCTTTTAATTTTAACTGAATATAATAATAAATGAAGCACCATTAATATATAATAATATATTATTATTATATTATAATATATAATATTATTATTATATATTATAATATAATATAATAAATAAATATAATAATAAGTGAAGCACCATTAATGAGATGACTGAAGTGTCATTGGTTTTCATTTGCATTTGATCTCAGCAATGATGAGAGGTGATGAGTTGGTGATGAGCTGTTTTCACTGCACTACCCAGTGTGCAAATTTATGCTCATAGCCCAGAATGACACATAGTTGTAGCATTAAAAATTTATCTGCATTTCTTTTTGTGATAAAATTATCAACAGATACTTTAACTCACAACTCACCAGGAAGAGGTGATCATATCTGATGTGCATTTTGTTCAGTTTTTATTTTTCTTAATCTAGTATATTTTGAGAGTAGAATTAGGAGGCCTATTTTTATTATTGTTTTTGCTCTAGTGATGCTTGGTAGTGACTACCCTCTCAAAATATTCTTTTTCTCTACCTTGTTCCTTCCTTTCCTTCTTCCTTCTCTCTTCCCCTTCCTTCCCATTTCTACCTATGCACTTCCAAAGTAAGGCACTTTATAAATTCAATATATTGCACAACAAGGAAATGATATATAAAACATGACAGTCTCTCTCAAAGGAATAGAGAAAATAGATACTATCATGCTACTGAGATGAGCTGATTACTATAATTGGGTCTGACATTTGAGTTTCTGAGAGCAAAGGTAAAAAGATAATCATGTTGGGCTACATAGTTTTCATAATTTAACAAGAAAACATACAGATTTGTCTGAAAGGGGCAAACTCCAGCATGAATTCATTTCTTTAAAGATTTTGAAATCTCTCACCTTTGAGTCATATTCCATTTAAGAACAACGTTTTCTCCTACAAAACCCATTTGAACATGTTGCACAAAAAGGCTGCACAAAAAGGTAGGAGCAAAATTAGAAATCAGGAGATCAAGGTTCTAGTTCCAGTTCTGTGATTACTACAATCCAGTCACTTGACAAAAAGAGTACCCCAATGATGAAAGGTGTTGGAGTCTTCTCATTTTATTTGATTTGCTGGAAGCAAGGAAATGTTTGTGTTACTTTCCTCCTTTGTGCAGAAAGGTGAGAGACCACAGATGCAAAAAGTCAGATCAAGCTACTTTGTTCATCAGCTTTATTTAGCTGCGGGGGAAAAAGAAATCAATAAACCATTTTTAAAAGAAAAACATGTGTTACAAGTATAGATAAATATAAAGATATTCCGAGTTATTATTTCTAGATCATTTAACCCTTCATATGAAATTTCATAATAAACTTCTTTTGCTTTTCAAGGCTTTTTCTTTCTGAATGACAGATTTATTAATGTCATTCAGTTGTTTCAGTCATGTCCAACTCTTCATGACTCCTTTCTAGAGTTTCCTTAGCAAAGATATTGGAGTGGTTTGCTATTTCCTTCTCTAAAGCAAACAGGCTTAGGTGAATTGCCCAGGGTCATAGAGCAAGTAATTGTCGGAGACCGAATTTAAACTCAGGTCTTCCTGACACCAGGCCCAGCACCCTATCCACTGGGTCACCTAGCTGCCCTTTAAGTGACAGATTCCTTCACATGAATTCATATGATGATAAACTCATAGTAATCCTCATCTTAGAGGATTTTCATACTGAAGTAGCTGGCTGGCCACAGGAACTAAATATGTTGACTATCATATGAAATTGGTAGATGCTTTCTCTTTCATATACTTCTTGTGATTTTATTTACTAGAAATTAAGGTCCATGAGAAATTTCAGACATTTAACTTCCACTAAAACTACAACAACAATGACAAAAGCCGCTGTTTCTGTTGTGACACTAAAGATTTTGGAATTTTGATTACTATTTCATCATTGTCCTGTGTAGAAGAAGAGACAAAATAACTTTGGGTTTACACACACCGGTTCAGAACAAAAAAGACTTTAAGCTTTAAGAATGATATTTTTCACTATTTAATCCATCAATTAAATTATTCTGAAACTTCCTCCTTGCAAAGCTTTAGGCTTGATATTTTCCATAATATGAACCTGTGATAGAATAGTTTTTTGCAGATAGTCTGTTCCAATTACGAGCTGAAAAGATTGGCCATACTGAGGCTGTGATACAATGTTGAGACAATCATGAAAAGTCTGGAAGCCAAAATGGCTGATTGTAATGACAGAAGTACATCTCTTTTATTGTGATTTGGACAATATAATCTTCTTATACAGGAACATGTCCTGTATAAACAATACCAAGTCTCTACCCAGTCTGCCAATATACTAGATCTTTTAAAATCAATTAAATGACACACATTTATCTTTTAAAAATCTTTTTTCTTCTCTTTCCTTGGAGTTGAGTAATTTCATTATACCTGCTGATTTTTTCACAATGTAATCAAGTCCCTTTTCTACATATCTAAATTTGCCCAAATCACAGTTTTCAAGTAAGTTTATTTCTGTTCTTCTCAGAGTATTAAGGACTTGGGCAGACTGGCTTTAAGAAAAAAATACATTTCCATTTTGTCTCATTATGTAAAACAATAATATTCTCTATTAAGAATTAATTAAAGAAGATAGACACCAGGTGATAGGGTAGCAGGAAGCAGTATAATGAACTCTGTGCCCTACCCCTCCCTGCAAAAAAAAGGCTTTGCTTTTAATGCCCCAGACTGAATTCTGATAGGAAAAATCAAAGAAAAAAAATCATAGCAAGTCATTTTTTCCAGAAGTCTGGAGATACTGGTTTGGCAGAAATGTTCAGCCTGTGGAACCCTCTAGTCATCAATGAGAGGCTGTGCTTCTAAGGCAATTGTAGGTTCCAGGAAAACACTAGAAACATACCAGAAATATTATTAGAAAAAATCTTTTAAGCAGCCAGAAATAATTCAAGTACCAAGGAGTCACAGTTGGGCTCACACATGATTTATCAGCTACTACTACAAAGGAGTGGAAAGTTTGGCATTATTGTTGTTCGTCCTTCATTTTCAAAGAGAACCAATGACTTCATGATGTGTTGGGTGATATCTTGACTTGAGCGTGAATTGGACTTAAGTGAGGCAAAGTTGTGCAAAGTTGTCAGCCTCATTTTCTCTTCTAGAGTCATCAAAGTCCAGTGGCAGGACAAAAGTCAAGATAATTCGTGATGGCCCAAGATTAAACGGATGACCTTGATATTTTCGATGCCTGACCAAACTCTAGGCGTTCCTGCTTCAGCTGCCTTCATGGCCGTTGGAAGAAATTGTTCTCATCTCCCCATTCCACTGGGGAAGTCTCCACATGCTTGGGTAGACATTTCCCTAACTCACTGATAGGTTTGATCCCTGTCACTTGCCCTCAACCTGGTTTAGCTGTCTGCACAATGCTATAGCTTCTTGGAACCACAAGTGAGAGTTGGGTGAAAGGTGGATGAGGAGTCCTGAAAAGGGCTGGCAAGTCCTCATACCAGGGCTGCTAGTCCTCTCTGAGCACCCCATATACCCTGAAAAGTTTGTAATATAATAGTCCAGAAGGTAAAGGATATAGTCTTGCAGCCAAAGATAACTTACCCAGAAAAATCTAATATAATTCTGTGTGGGGGAAAAATGGATCTTCAGTGAAATAGCATATGGAAAATATATTCAAGATTACCTTTATAAAAACTTGAAAGAGTTAAGAGAAATATAGAAAAAGTAAGCATGAATGAAAAATCATAAGGAACTAAACAATAATAAACTGCTCGCATTCAGAAATGACCCATGTCCCACCTCTGAACTGTATCATCATGAGGGGCCGCAGAAGGAATCTGATTAGACAAAATCTGGGAGTAGTTTTGTTTTACATTGATGCTTTTAATTCAAGAATTGGAAGAGAGGGAGAGAAATACATCAGGGTTGGGAAAAGGTAAAGGAAGATTAGGGGAAATTATCTCATGTAATCAGAGTAAATAAGTAGACATTTAAACAAATAAGGAGGAAGGGTGGGAGAAGCAGCTGACACTTGAACACTTCTCTCTTCTAAGCTGATTAAAGGGAAGAACATATAAAGTTGGATATAGAAATATGTTTTACACAATAAGGAAACAGGAAGAAAAGGGAAGAAGGGAGGAGAAAGAATTAGAGGAGGTTAGATTAAGGGAGAGACCAGTGTTAAGCAAAACAAATTTTTTTCTTACTCTAAGGATGTACAAAATGTTTATAAATCTTTCTCAGATGACAAAATATGGGAATTTGAGGGGTGCCCATAAATTGGGGAACAGATGAAATAACCACGTTTTTTAAATGTGATGGAATACTGGTGTGTTTTAAGAGATGATGAAGGGGATGGTTTTACAGAAACCTGGGCAGATTTTTATGAAATGATACAGAGTGGAGTCAATAGAACCAGGGGAACAATTTAAACAATGATGACAGTATGATGAAGACAAACAGCTTTGAAAGAATTAGTAACTCTAATCAGTATAATGACCAACCAAGATTTCAAAAGACTAATGATGCTACGCAACTCCTGATAGCGAGGTAAAGGATTCAGTGTATAATGAGATATAGATTTTTTTCAGACGTGGCTGGTGTGAAAATTTGTCTCATTTGGCTACATATGGGAAGGTTGGAAGATTCAAAAGAGGAAGGCTGGGGTGGATGGGAAAGACTATAATTTTTTACTGATTGAACAAAATACCCAATTTTAAAAGAATTAATTAATAAAAGAGGTTTTTAAGCTGACCAATATAGTAGATGATGTGATATTTGTGCAGGTAGGTCCATCAATTTATGTATCTTGCAAAGTACTAACTATCTCTTCTATTATTTAAACTGTTCTTGAAAAAACTGCACCTCCTCCATGAAGACCTGATGATTGGAAGAGAGGTGATGAAAGTTTCTATATTATCACCTAATGTAGCACTTACTTGTTTCACTGCTAAAATAATCTTACCACCATGTCACTCCTACTCTCAGAAATCATCAGTGATTTCCTGTTTCCACTAGGACAAAATGTGGACTCTTCAGACTTGCACTTAAGGCCCTTATGACACAAGGCTTCAATCGATTTCCAAACTTATTTACAGTATTTTCCTTCATCATTTCTATGTCACAACCAAACTAGACTGCTAGTTTTTCTCTGAACTCCATTTACTGTTTCTTCACTGCACCCTGCTCCCTCAGATGGCTAGGTGGCATTGTGGATAGAACTTTGGGCTTAGAGACAGGAAGAACTGAGTTCAAATCCAGGCTCCAATACATTCCAGCTATATGACTGTGGGAAAGTTATTTAATCTCTACCTCATTTTTTCAGCTTCTAAATTAGGAATAATAATAGCATAGGTTGTTGTGAGGTTCAAATGATATAGCATTTGTAAGTGCTTATCACAGTGCTTAGAACATAGCAGACACTTAATAAATGCCTGTTCCCTTCCTTCTGGCATTCACAAACACTGTCCACAATCATTCCTGGAATGATTTCCCTTCTCATCTCTACAATTAAGCATTCTTCTCTCCTTCCCAGGCTCAGTTCGACTGACAAACTGAAGCCTTTCTTGATTCCCTCAATTTCTAATACTCTATCCCTTATCGAATTACTTTGTATTTATTCATTTAGTTATTCATTTATTTATTTGTTTGTTTGTTTGTTTGTTTATGTATGTATATTTTTAATTCCTCTCAGTCCAGGTAAAATGTAAGCCCTGAAATCAGTTAGTTTCATTTTTGTTTTTGTATTCCCAACTCTGAGGACAGTGCCTTGCCCATAGTGGGTGTTTAATAAATGCTTGTTGAGGAATTGAACAAGGTAGCAATTTTGCATTTAGCCCTGTGTTACTCCCCTAGCCATCCCCCTTGATTCATGTCATCGTCTCTGTCTCTTCAACCCAGGGCCTTCATATTTCCCCATAGCTCCTCATGGTTCTTCATGGAATATCACCACCTGCCACAAGGTTAGATCTTGAAGGAGGACCTCAGATGGTCTCATCACGTGCCTCCCTCAACAGTCCTCTCTCTCACTAACAGTTTGCCTAGATACATTCTTTAATGCTTAGCATATTCTCACCCCTTTATAAAGCCCAGTTCAAGTCATTCTGAATTATGAATAAACCTTAAAGATTCATCACTTTTATCACCTCAACTTCTGCCCTCATACCAGGGGACTTTTGGCACAAATATTGATGCTCCCTCAAATGCACTAGACAGCAAGGTGGCACAGTAGACTAAAAATAACTTGGCCTAGAATTAGAAGATTCATCTTCTTGAGTTCAAATCTGGACTCAGAAACATACTAGTTGTATGACCCTGAGCAAGTCACTTAACCCTGTTTGCCTCAGTTCCCTCATCTGGAAAATTAGAAAAGGAAATGGTGAAGGAAGAAGTGTCATCAGAAAGTAGTTAGGTCACAGTGATTATTGGATGATGGAAGGTGCATGAAAATGTTTAAGATGAAAGGAAATTATGAAGTAGACATTGGAGAAGGCACAATGAAAGAGGTGGACAAAGCGACAGTGAGACATTGGTGGGAGTTGGATTGCAGAGGATGGGGATAAGGAAGCTAGCAGTTGGTAAGGTCTAGGAAGTGAACATCTCTGTGTGCAAATGAGGTGGAGTAGAGGGGTAGGTCATCAGAATTAAACAGATTGAGGAACTGGGAATTTAGAGCATTTGCTTCAGTTTCAGTGGTTTCTTAGTCATGCCCAACCTTTCATCACCATCTTTGGGGTTTTCTTGGCAAAGATACCAGAAGTTTTTGCTATTTCCTTCTCTGGCTCATTTTACAGATGAGGAAACTGAGGTAAAAAGGGTTAAGTGACTTGCTAGAATCACACAACTAGTAAGTGTTTGAGGCCAAATTTGAACTCAGGTCTTTCTGACTCCAGGCCCAGCACTCTATACTACACCACTTAGCTGTCCCATTGCACTTAAAAATATCCATATTGATTTAACTCTTAACTTTGACTTCTGTGTTTTACAGTAAAAAAAAAAAACCACGCAGCTTTGCAATTTTGGTTTGTCTCATTAAAAAGTTGATAATATCAATTGTGTAGCAAGTTCCATGAAAAACCTAAGACATTGCAAAATATTGCTATTTATACTTTGATGTATCTTGACAACATGAGCAAGCTTGCCACATGGGCAGGAATACAGTTTAATTGAACAAAATTCCCTTAGTTATTGATGGCCCCCAAAAAAGAGAGTACTCCTCACTCAATTTTAGATTCAAAATCAAGCGATCTCCATAACAAGTAATACCTACCTCTATTTAAGAATTCCTGTTGGCTTCTGCACAGTGAATTCAGCTAATGACAAACAATTTAGACATTGTAGACTGGCCAAATATAGCACCCAATTAGAAATTAGAGACAGCACCTTTATCTTACCCTGTGTTTGTTTTTTTTTTCATTTTAAGAATATGATCTCCAAGACTATTCTCAAATTCTCACAACAATTAAGGGAATGGCAAGAGATGTCAGCAAAAATCCAGTACCAGATCTCTGTATCTTCCCTATAAGAAGGAGGTAGTGAACTTGCTGCTGCTGCTGATTGTAGTGGTGGATATGACAACAGGTTTCATGGAGTAAGGCTACTTGCTTCAATAGACCTGGACTATGTAAAAATTCCCTGCTTTCCAATAGATCACAGTCTAACTAGTGAGAACAAATGCAAACAACTATATGCAAACAAGAGAGAGATGATAGATAAAGAAAGGATAGCAGATAGCAAGTGTTACCTTGGTATCTAGAAAATTAAGTGACCTAGAAGAAAGCCTACAGTGTGTTTATTTTATCTTCTTTTGAGGGTTTACGTGAAGACGTTGAAAAGTTTGGATGAGCTGTGCTATGCCAGTGTAGTAAAAACTTCATTTACATAGCAAATATTGAAAGAATTTACCAATGAAATATTTTTCATTTTTATATTTTACCAATTATTACTAAAAGTAACTTAATACAGTCTACTATCATCTGATTGTGAGGAATCAACAGTTCCACTGAAGCAAGAAGATTCTAATGCTCTAACCAAGTCCCAGTAAATTGAAACATCCATGGATTTGAATCCAAATAAAATAATGTGTGCAAAGAAAACTTGCCCTATTCATAATATAAAAAAAGTTGTAGGTCCTAAATTTCTCCTCCATATAACCTAACAAAAGATTTATTTTTATTATTCTTACTCATTCTTTCCTTGTTTAGGATTACAAATTGTATATTTCCCCCATAAACATGTCTAATCTTAGTGGGAAGAAAAAAAAAGGTTAAATCCCTAAGTCTAGTAGCACTGGGTGCTGCCTGAGATGGAAATGTTTATAAGCTCTATGATATTAACTGCAGTACTCAACCTCTGGTGACATAAAGCATGCAAAAAGGGACTTTCTGTCAGTTTTATTATTTCTAAAAAGGTTCCCCTTGAAGCAGAAGAGTGACCTTGCTTTGCCGAGCTGACATGTGCCATTGAATTAATAGCTGAGCTTTGCTGGAAGGAAGCTTCCAGAAACATTACAACTCCAGAGCCTGAGCTTTCAGTGACTATTAATCAGGGATACCAAAATCATGCATCAAGCAGACTCATTTAAAAGTAATAAAAACTACTTTTAAAAAAACTTTTTAAAAAAAGAATTAGCTTATTGTTTGTCATTATTTGTGTTCAAGGGTATCGCTGTATGACTAAAATGTGCCTTCAGGAGAACTTTGGAATGGTTTTTCTGTTTTCTGAGTCTAAACAAGTTTGGAGGACATTTTAGTTCTCATAGAAATGACTGAAAATGCTTTTGCCTTACTAATTGCTGGGAAATTTTATTAAATAGAACTCATTTGGGGGAAGATATCTTTTCCTTCACCTTTATTTAATATATTTCCAAGCAATGGTTAGTAATGGACTATCACAGTCTTCTTTGAGGTATTTTTAATTATTTCCTTAATGGTGTAATTGACAGTAATTATGAGAGCAAAAAATGTCAGTGTCTTCAGCTTAGTATTAGATGAACTGAGTGTCTACAATTCCCCGTGAGGCCCAGGTTTGGATCCCTAGATAGCATGATGAGTCAATATATGGGAAGTAGTGTAATGTCATGAAAAATACATTCTATTTGGAGTTAGAAGATGGAAATTTTTTTACTCTTTGAGTCTCAGTTTCCTCTTCTGTGAAATGTGGATAATAAAACTGAATAGTGCACTGGAAAGAGAGCTTACCTTTGAATCCTGAATTATACTTACTACTCCAGACAAGTCACCTTAACCTCTGTGGGCAGCAAATTTCTCATCTTTAAATTGAGAGGGTCAGATGAAGTAACTTTAAGTGTTTCTTCCAGCTCTAAATCTATACGCTACCTAATAGGATTGTTAGGAGTCAAATTTGAAAATGCATGCATAGTTCTCTCGCTTAGCACAGTGCCTGGTACATAGTTGACATTTAATAAATTCATATTGGCTTTATAAATATAAAGTGCTATATAAATGTAAGCTACTGCTAATATTTTAGTAACCTTGCCCTTTTGGTTCTTGAAATTGTATTAATCAGTTTTTTAAAAGTACTGACTTCTATATTATCCATTTCTATCAGCTTCTTTCAAGGTTTTTCTTTCTGTTTCCAGTGAGGGGAAAAAATAAGATACTGTATTTGAAATATTAGAAGGTATTGTTTAATTCATGTTGTTAAGAATAGTTCTATATTATTTTGATCATAATCTTCTTATGCAACAATCTTTCTCCTTGTAGGATATGTATGTATGTATACATGCATGTGCATTAAGTTGCTTACAGTTAATTCTACTGTGCCTCCCAGAAATATTTTTTTAATTAATAAAGGAAATAGGTACTTGTGAAAGTAAAAACAGAATCAAGTTTGTAATTAGGATTGTGAAAATGATGTAAATCTTAATATAATGGCATGAAGAGCGGTACAAAGGAAAGAATACTCTAGCATTTATAAGTATACGTGTTAGGTTAAGAAGGTGAATCAGATGGGGCTAGGCATTTAATATAGACAGGCAAAAAAAAAACCCCAAATTGTCCCTACCTTCAGAGAGCTTATGTTTTCTTGAATATATTATCAAGATACAATTTATGGGCTCTGGAATTATGTGGGCACAAATTATTATTTGGAATATTATTGTTTTATTATAATTATTGTTATTAATTTTGACGCTGGGCCTCCCTATCTTACCTGTCTAGGCTGGAAGTTTAGCAGTCACTCATGGACCACTTATTGGTAACTGGCACAGAAGGCTTGACCTTCTCTGTTTCCAACCTGGGCCACTCCTCCCCAGGCAGCTTGGTGACCCTCTGCTCCAGGGGCTTCATTATATTAATGATAGACTTAGTTAGCAAAGGCACCCAATTAATTTTAGCTTTACTGAAACACAGAGCAATCCAACAGTCTTAACCTTCTGGTAGCTGGAATTACAGGTATGTACGCCACTAAGTCTGCCTAGAAAATTATTATTTAATGGATCAGAGGAATATGCACATAACAGAAATAATGGATTCATCATTCAAGAAGTACCTGCTTACTACAGTGTGTACATTACACTGACAAAACAAACGAACAAACAAACAAACTCGTAGTGTCTGCTTTCTAGCAACTTTTAGACCATCTCTTATTTCTCCAGTTATTAGTGCCCCTCCTATCCAGATCACTCTGCATTTATTTTGCATATATCCTCTATTTACTTCTCTATGAACATACCATATCCGTCCAGTAGAAAGTAAGGTCCTTGTAAACAGGGTGCTATTTCACTCTTGTATTTGTATTTCCAGCACCTGGAACAGGGCCTGGCACATAGCACATGCCTAATTAGTTTTTAATTATTTTTAATTTATGGAATAAAACAAGCATTTTCTTTTACTTCCTGTTTAATTTATTTAATATATTTAGTTTTCAGCATTGATTTTCACAAGAGTTTGAGTTACAAATTTTCTCCCCATTTCTACCCTCCCCCCCCACTCCAAGATGGCATATATTCTGGTTGTCCTTCCCTTCTGTCACCCCACTCCCCTCCCATCCCCTTTTCCCTTCCTTTCTTGTAGGGCAAGATAAATTTCTATGCCCTATTGCCTGTGTATCTTATTTTCTAGTTGCATGCAAAAACTTTTTTTTGTTTTGTTTTTGAACATCTGTTTTTAAAACTTTGAGTTCCTAATTCTCTCCCCTCTTCCTTTCCCACCCACCCTCCCTAAGAAGTCAAGCAATTCAACATAGGCCACATGTGTATCATTATGTATAACCCTTCCACAATACTCATGTTGTGAAAGACTAACTATATTTTGCTCCTTCCTAACCTATCCCCCTTTATCCAGTTTTCTCCCTTGACCCTGTCCCTTTTTGAAAGTATTTGTTTTTGATTACCTCCTCTCCCATCTGCCCTCCCTTCCATCATCCCCCCTTTTTATCTTCTTCCTCCTTTTTTCCTGTGGGGTAAGACACCCAATTGAGTGTGTATGGTATTCTCTCCTCCGGTCAAAACAAGCATTTTCATAGTATAGTACAATTTTAAAAAATTGCACAAGAAACTGCAAATCTACTGTGCACAACTTACTATTTTTTTCAAATATACAACAAAATTATCATGTAAATTTTTTTCTTCATTCCCTCTGCCCTAGAGATGGCTACTATTAGACACAAATAGGTATACATACACACATATCCATATATATACGGATATGGATATGTGTGTATATGTACATATACATATGTATGCATATAAAATTATTCTATACATATTTCTATTTATCAGTTTTTTCTCTGGACATTGATAGCATCTTTCGTCATATGTCTTCTATAATTAATTTGGGTATCTATAATAGACAAAATAACTTATTCACTCAAAGTCATTCTTAAAACTACATTGCTGTTACTGTATACAGTGTTGTCTTGGTTCTGCTCATTTTGCTTTTCATTATTTCATGCAAGTTAATCCATGCTTTTCTAAAATCATTGAGTTCATCATTTCTTATAGCACAGTAGTATTACATCACAATCATATGCCACAACTTGTTCAGCCATTCCCCAATCGATGGGCATCCCTGCGATTTCTAGTTCTTTGCCACCACAAAGAGAGCTGCTATAAACATTTTAGAACATATAAGTTCTTTTCCTTTTTCCCTAGTCATCTTTGGAAATACACCAAGTAGTGGTATTGCTGGGTCAAAGGGTATAGGTGGTTTAATAACTCTTTGGGTACAATTCCAGATTATCCTCCAAAATGGTTGGATTAGTTCACAGTTCCACCAATGAATTAGTATCCCAATTTTTCCACATCCTCTCCAACATTTGTCACTTTCTTCTTCTATCATTTTAGCCAATATGAGAGGTGTAAAATGATATCTCAAGGTTGTTTTAATCTGCATTTCTCTAATCAATAGTGACTTAGAGCATTTTTATATGAGTATAAATTGTTTAGATTTGCTGATTGAATCTCTAGAAATAAGATGCACCCAAATGAAGTCATGTAACCATTCAAAGTAGTATATAATTAAGTGTCAACATTAGTATTAATATGAAATACTATTAAACTCAATAGACATCTCTGTGCCTGAGAAGCACCAGGAACTGGTAAGAGAATAATAAATGTCACATAACATGTGCTCTGTGGGAACTCAATGAGCAGGAAGGATATGATGTGCACCCAAATACAGTATAGGATGTGACAGGAGCAAAGATTCATGCAATGGGTTACAGTAATATTTGAAGAGAATTCGAAAGAAGTGTTCAAGCTCTCTTATCCCTTTCTGCACTACTTAGTAGCAACTGCTCTCTAAAGGGTGACTTTGTGGTAAGTCAGAGGCCACATAAGTAGAACAAAGGACAGACAGTCCAAACTCAGAATGTACATAGGCAAGCAATATTAATTGAAGGATATTTTATCCCCATTTGAGACTTCTGGTAAATCATTAAAGGCTGAAAACATGAGCATCATATGTTGTCTTTTAAGTATTTCAATAGAATGTATTTTATTTTTGACTCAATATATTAGGTCTTATTTCATAAGACACAACAGCACAGAAATGATTTCCCAGGTCCCTCTTCAAAGACAGGAATTATTCCATCTCCAATGGTATCAACGATGTTTCAACAATTTTCTTCACTTCCCGCAACTTCTACAGCAGTGATTGATGGAGACAAAAGGTTTATCTATTCTATTTGATCTCAAATTTATACTTTGGGAAGTTTAAGCATGAAAAATGGCATAACAGTGTGCAATGACTGACTTTGGTAGACTTAGCTCTTCTCAGCAATGCAAGGACTTAAAACAATTCCAAAAGACTCGTGATGAAAAATGCCATCCACATCCAGAGAAAAATTATGGAGTCTGAATGCAGATTGAAACAGACTATTTTCTTTTTCTGTTTTGTTTTGTTTTGTTTTTCTTTCTCATGGTTACTCCCATTTGTTCTAATTTTTCTATACAATGTGAAAATATGTTTAGTAGGATTGTATATGTGGAGCCTGTATTGGATTGCATGCTGTCTTGAGGAGGAAGAAGGGAGGGAGGGGAAGAAAATGTAAAGCTTATGGAAGTGAATGTTGAAAACTAAAAATAAATAAATTAACTTATTTTTTTAAATGGTAGAAAAGTGAAAGAGAGAGAAAAGAAAAGAGGATGAAGAGGATTTGGTTCACCATATGGCTCATTATTGGCCCTGATCTTGTAGTGTTGTTGGGGTCTTTAAAATTTTTAGGTTCTATAAATTTCTCATGCTTTAGGACACTATTCCTCTGCACAGATGGTCATAATTTGAACAGTTATCACTCACTGCATGTTTATCTAAGAGAGCTCAAAGCTCATGAAACAAACAAAAAATCAGCAAATAGCGAAAAAAAAAGGCGGGGGGGGGGGGGAGGGAGACAAATTTCATTCATGGCTTGAATTTGACCCAACCCTTCCAACCCAGTCTTGAGAGTCTAAAACGTACTGCGTAAGTAAGTTCGGGGGCCAAACCACTACTTGTGGAGATATCAAATATGCATTGGAGAAAGGGTATACACACAACAGAAACTAGTAAACTGGAAGAATAAGGAAGTTTTTGAGAAAGACATGAGTTTTGTTTTGGTATATGTTGAATCTGAGGAACTAGAAGGAAAAAAAGATTGAGATGAAGTAAGAATTAGGCAGAAGTGTGAGATCAGAACTCAGAAAAGCCATTGGGGATATCTTTGCAGTTTTGCTTTCTAGGTGAAATACCCTCATATGTAGCACAGGAAGGCTGAGGCTGGTGACAATCAGGTGAGTCTTGAAGTGTCAGAAACTTCTGCAGTTTACTTTAGAGATGGGGAAGGTGACCTTGTAAAAAAAGCACATGAGCAGACCCTTGAACATTGGGAAAGATTTAGATAATTGGACAAGAGAGGAAAAAAAGGCACCCCTGGTAGGGATAATAGCATGAATGCCATATTAGAACAAAGGAGAAGATTGACTTAATTAGGAGACAGAGAGGATATTGTCCTAGTTGGAGTAAAGGTTTGATGTTGCAAAGTAATGAATTATAAAGGTATAGAAATAGTAGGCATCACAAAAATCTCTGAATGGTAAACTGAGAAATTTAAACTTCTTTTGGCACAAATTTTTAAACAGGAGAATCACATGATGAAATTGATATATACATATATTTGATAGGTATATTGTCATAAATATGTGCATATATTATATTTACACATATATTTAATTAAAATATAAATATTAGCCTTCCGGAGGAGGTATACAAAATGAATTAGAAAAGAGAGAAAAATGGAAGAGGCCAGTAAGATTGTAGAAGTCATCTTGAAGAAATTAAAGACCATAAGAACATAAGTGGTATTTTCACCAATGCTGACAACTAAAGGCAAGGACTTCAAAAGAGAAACAAATTTAAAAAAAAGAAAATGGAATCACAGTTTGGGCTTTGCTAAAAAGAATTTAATATCTTGATTTACATTTTTTTCTAACAACAACCATTTTTAGCTTCCCAGTATCTTCCATATTACAATATTAAGGTGATTTTCTATGGGAAAGTTCCATGCATTGTTTCAAAGGAAAAAATTGCACAGGTAACTCAGACACATCTCCAATGTTTTGAAATATACTGACAAAATAAGATGTTAGTTAGTTGTCCTAAACCAAATTATCATCCCTTTTAAATACTACACCCAAAACATTGATTAGTATAAGCTTTCTAAGTTAATTTTTTTTTTGCTTCAGAATAGTACTCATACACCATTGGAGAATATTAAAATTTTAAACCTTAGTTTAAACAACCTTTGTTCAAAAAATATTCTAGGATTTAATTCTTCTAATTTAAGAACAGATATCTTTTAAACAGTGTGAACAAATTCAGCAAACTATTAAAAAATGTGTTAGGATTGCCTCAGCGTTAAATGATTACACCATTTTGTGGTATGGATAGAGGAAGGTAAGCAGGATGCCTATTTCTGGAGAAAAGACAGTCTGTGAATTTTTTTTCTATAGCAACTTTTACCATGGTAACAAATTCAATACAACCCACAACTAAGAAGTCACACATCAATTACCTGGCCCCTTAAATCATGCTGAGCTAAGGAATGCATAAGCTATCAAAATCTCTAAAGGAAGTCCTGATTCTGTTCTGGTGCGGGTGGTGAAACAGTATGACACAATAGTGATCCTTGCCCTAGTTAAAATTGTATCAGAGTTTCCATTCTAAAACCCCACTTTTCAAAAGCTTGTGTTTCACGTAAAAAAGATTTTATAGATGTTGAAATTAGACTAATCAAAGAACATTACCTAACAGAAAATAAAATAAGAGCTCAGACAAATGTTTGTTCACATGAATACCTCTTAAAATAGAGTATGATCAATTTTAGATATCCAACCCTAACTTCTCTTCCAAACACCAATCTTATATCTCATATCTAGTACATTTTGAAACGGATGTCCTATAGACACTTGAAACTTAACATGTATGAAACTGAAGCCATTATCTTCCCCTTAAACCCTCTCTCATTTCCTAACTTCTAGTCCCCCAGGCTTGCAATCTAGGTGTCATCCTTCACTCCTCACTCTCTCGCCTTCCATATCCAATTTCTTGTCATGGCCCCATTGATTTTACCTTCATACAATCTCTCACATATGCCCTTGTCTCTCCTCTGACCCTGACACCATCCTCGTTTCTCACCTAAGACTATTATAATAGTCTACTGGTTGGTCCCTCTGCCACAACTATCTCCCCACATCCTCCACTCAGCTGTCAAAGGGTTTTTCCTAATGCACATATTTGATCACATGAACTCCAGTTCATTAAGGCCTTCTCCATCTTGTCAGCACCACTAAATATGAAAACTCCTTACCAACCATCAAGTGAGGTTTAATTTCTTTTTCTTGACACTTAAGATCCTCCACAATATGATGTCACACTACTTTTCTAGCCTCAGTCTACTTCCCTCTATATGGTTTACCAAAGAGGATGGTAGGGCCTGTTGAAGGTTTTTTTTTTTATAGTTGTAGTTTTTTTAAGACTAGAGCATGTTGTAAGGCTACTTGAGGTCAGGTACTATGTCCTGTTTCATAGCTGTAGCCCCAGCACCCAGCACAGTGCATTACACAAAACAGGCATCTAATGATTTTTGGTTGAATTGGATTAAATATGTTTGTATTATTTCAGTTAGAGGTTGAATGTACTGTGAGCTCCCAACTGAAAGATCCATTAACAAATTCATGAATTTTGCTTTGGTAAATTTTCTTTAGAAAACTAAAAGTTTGCTTAATAAAGCTTTTGTTTTGAGCAGAATTATTACTACACATTTGCTAAATCTAATAACTGTATATGGAATGCAAGATTTGTGATGCCAAAATACACTTTCTTTTATTCTGGACTGTAATCCCAGAAATAGACTTTGCTTAACTATAACTGGCTTTGAATATGAATATAATTTGCTCTGAATAAAAATGTGTCCATTGTTCTTAGGCCATTCATAGACAAATCAAGACATGCAAATGATGTTTTACATTATGAAAGGAGTGGATAAGTTATAATTTTTTGGCTATAAGTTATTATTTAAAAATAAGTGTAATATCTTTCAACAACTGAGATTTGCTTTAATTGGTCTTCTTAAACTAAAACTATTTTTCATATTGAAATCTTAGATTAGCAAATTGGGTGTCCAACAATTTGTAATATGATGATTGACAAAACCAAAAGTAATAGCTCTTTTCTTTCATAGCCCATGGCTCCTAAATCTGCTCTTCTTTATAGACATAATGTAGTTGAATGCATTTTAAAGGGTGGTAACTATTGATTATTTAATGGAATATGTTAGTATGAGAAATGCTGAAGTAGCCCTATTTAGTGCTCTCCTGTGCATTATGTAAGATGGCAGAAAAAATCCTGTAACCCCTATTAATATTTAATAGATGTAAGGCAGTATATTACAAAATTGCCCTTGGCATCTGATCTAACCAGATAGAAGGATTTTTCAAGTATCCGGAAAAGGAATAACTGATTTCCCTACTCTCACATTGTTCGTGAACACAAGTAAAGAAAGATCTGCCCTAACATGCTTTCAGAGAGTTGACAGTACAAAGAAAGCCTTGAAATGCCATCATTCCTACAAGCCAACTTAAAGTGATTAAATGTTTTAGAAAGTCATATTGAAGTAAACAAGTACCACATGAGAATAGTATTTTCCAGTGTTTTTTCTACATTTTCACCCCTTTCTTTTTCTCTCACTCCAAGCCAAAGGGCATATTCAGAAGAGATATCAAGTCAGTGAAAGGTGTTGTTGTTGTTGAGTCATTCCAGTCATGTCTGACTCTCCATGACCCCATTTTGGGGTTTTCTTGGCAAAGATGCTGGAGTGGTTTGCTATGTCCTTCTCCAGCTCATTTTACAGTTGAAGGAACTGAGGCAAACGTGGTTGGCTATGTGACTTGCCCAGGATCACATAGCTAGTAAGTATCTGAGGCTGCACTGGAATTCAGGTCCTCCGGACTCCAGGGCTGGTACTCTATCCACTGTGCCATGTAGTTAATTCTATCTAAAATAACTATAATCTTTGGGCTGTATATTTCATCACTCTGTCTATTGGGCTCTCAAAGATATTTTTTAAAAATTTCAATTAATTTGAAAATAAAACAAGGAACTTTTAGGATAACTAAACTAATGAAGAAAACTCTCATTCCATAGGGAACAAATTTCTCTTCCTTCTGGTCCTTCTCTTACTCTCTTTCCTTCTACTAAACTTCACTGAGACTTGCTTAATGGAGAGAGGACACTGCATCCCTGTTCATCCTCTCCACTCTGATTAAACCTTCATTGGCAAACCCTGTAACATTGGTTCTAGATGGGGAATCAGAATATTCCTTGTTTTTCTTTGCCACATCCAGATCTTCCCTTAAACCTGTTCTCCTTTGAGGTTAGCTTCATTAAAATTTTCACTTTATTCAAATTAGGGTGACTGATGTATACAGATCCTCAGGTCCTTCTCCCAACTTTCTCATGGAATTCAGCACTTGAATCACCAATCTCCTTCTCTGCAACTCTGGCCCTTATTCTAGGTGACTTCAACATCCATTCTGATGCCCCCTTAACCCCCTGAGCCCCCAATTTGTTTATTCTCTTTAAATCCCATGAACTACTGCACTCTTCCTCAGCTACGTGCACAGTGTCACACCGGTCACTTATCTTAACATTACTAGCCAGTCTTCAGGTCCTTAATCAAAATGTCTGACATTCCTCTATCTGACCCTAAACTCCCATAATTCAATATCTCCCCTATGCCTCACCCCTCCAAAACTTTTTTCACCCTCATGAAGACTTCCAGTTTTTCCATCCACAATGCTTTCTCAGAACACTAACATTGTTCTGACTTCACTTTCCTCTCTATCTAATCTCGACCCTATAGCAAACCAATTCCCCTCTATGCCTCATTTACTGCTGGAACCCTGGGCCCCCTTGTCCTATCACTACTCATTTCTTGTCAAACCTCAGCCCTGGGTTTTTCTACTTCTAAAGCATTGCTAAACAGAGTATAAAAAATATACAATCATGCAGACTGGACACAGAGTCAGCAATGAATTCATGGTGACCAACTTAAAATGGACATTCCCCTGAGAAGCTATTGCAAAACATCTCTCCTCAAGCCTCCACACTGCCCCCTTCTGCATGTATCTCATCTGAGTACCATTCCTATTATTTTGCTGAGAAAATTAAGACCATTCACTGTGATCTCCCTCTTTTCCCCTTCTCCTCATCTCAAAACCTTTTGACACCCTTCTCAATTCTCTCCTCCTTCCACAATCTCTGAAAAAAAGGTGGCCCTTCTTCTGATCTTCTCCATCAGATTGCAACCTCAAGTATTCTCTCTTCTCTTAATTCTCTAAGTTCTCTATCTACTAGTTTCTTTCCTACAGCCTTCAAACATGTCTAAGTTTCCTCCATCTTCTCAAGCTATCATTCTATATCTCTCCTCACTTGATCGCCAACCTCCCAGAGAAAACTACCTGCACTCACTGTCTTAACTTCTTTGCCTCTCATACCTCCAAATTTTGTGGTCTGTTTTCTTCCAACCTCATCATTCAAATGAAAATTCTTTCTCCAAAGTTGCTGTTGTTCTCTTAATTGCCAAATCTGACAGTCTTTTCTCAGTCCTAATTCTTCTTGACCTAACAACCTGTTACATTTGACCTTACTAACTATAGTTACCTCCTAGATACTCTTTTTTTCCAGAGAGAGGAGCCTTAGGCAAATAAGCACAGTTAGTAGAGGAGATTAATTTCTATTTAAACTCACATCTATTCTGCTAATTCATCCTACATGGCACACCTCCTAATTGTGCTTATTCCCCTAAAACTCTGGTCTGGGTTCTCTTATTTATATATATTTTATTGGTGACTTCTACCCACCAGTCTCCTACTTTCTGGGGAAGGGGAGAAACACCAGATAAGGGGAAAAACAGTATTTCATCTTATGAAGGTATCTTTTCCTGACCTCTTCCTCCCTAGAAGATAGGGGAGAAACACCATTCCATCCAGCTCCCTCTGCCTATCCACTGGCCTGGCCTGGTACTCCCTGCCTGGGAAGGAGGGAAACATGATCCCCTCACCTGAGCTGTATAATACCCTGAAAGGACTCTAACCTGAGAAAAAGCCTATAGGGATGTTTATAACCTATCTGAACTTACTCATTAATGATTAACAAACTTGTCCCTAGTTATACCATCCTCACCTCAATAATTCTGAACCCTTGTCTGCCATTATTCAATCACCATTGTCTATCCCCTGCTTCTCACTTCCTTACTTACATCCACCTCAGCATAACTCCCCTTTCCCTCATGTCCAAGTATAAAGCTCCCTAGCCTTTCTATTGTGCTCTCTGGAATGCCCAGTCCATAGCTAACAAACTTGCTTTCATTTTAAATCTTTGCTTTTCCCTCTCCTTCTACAGTCTGCCTCTCACTGAGACTTAGCTTCCTTCTAATGACACAGCTTCCCTGGCTACCTTTTCCATTACTGGTTGCCTTTTTACTCCTTTCCACTAACTTACTGGTCAAGGTGGGGTAGTTGGAATACTCCTTGTTACCCAATGCAACTTGCAACCTTCTCTATGACCCTCACTCAGTAATCACGCCTTCTCTCAGGTTCATTCTATATTTACTATCCAATAAAAATTCTAATGGCAATAGACCTCCAGGGCACTCTTCTTCTTTCCTCAATAAATTCAGTGCCTGGCTCATGGTCTTTCTTTCCTCTCAACCCCATATAGTTATAGTATTATTCTCTCAAACATGTTAATCTCCATGGTCCTCAATTTATTCATTTCACATTGCTTTGATACACTTGATCTTGATCATCACCCACAAATAAATCATTTCCACGTTCATTAACTCTAAAACTCCCTTATCTGATCACAATCTGTTGTCATTCTACTTCTCCCTCTATCTTGGAACCACAAACCCTATTCTCTTTCCTTAAAATGCTTTCCAATTCCCTTAACCCTCAATTATTCTTCAAGCCATCATCTCTGTGCTGACTACACTCATCTCCCTTCACCATCTTGGTGATCCAGTTCAATTCTATACCGTTCCCTTTTCTAGAGTCCTTGCCCCTTATCCTATCACTGATCCTCAGATTTAGATCCCTACCCCTATGTGTTCCTATTCATAAGGCTGCTGACTAAAGCTGGAGAGAATCACAAAACCATGCTCACTGGTTCTGGGTCTGCTACAAACAGCGCTCACTGAATTCAGCGCTCACTGTAATAACAATAATTTTGTACCTTCCTATTTGTCTCACTATTCCACGCACCACATTCCTTTTTCCAGACCTTTTCGTCCATCCTCAAACTTCTCATAGATCCCCTCCTCATCCTTTCGGCTGAGAAACTTGCTTCGTATTTCATTAAAAGAATTGAGGCTATTTCTGAGAGCCCA
This sequence comes from Trichosurus vulpecula, assembly GCF_011100635.1. Lineage (NCBI taxonomy): Eukaryota > Metazoa > Chordata > Mammalia > Diprotodontia > Phalangeridae > Trichosurus > Trichosurus vulpecula. The sequence goes on from NC_050574.1 coordinate 384,242,094, forward strand.
TACTTTTCCCTTTCTTACTTTATCCTGTTTCCTCTTCTACCTGTCTGACTACTCCTTCCTAATATCCTTTGAGGAGTCTTCTTCATCTAGGTCACACCCACTAACAGTGGGTGCTTCCAAGGGTTCTGTCCTGAGTCTTCTTCTCTTTATAAACTATTTAACTTGGTGATCTCAACAGCTCCCACTGATTTCACTGAATTATCACTGGTATGATTCTAGATTTTCTTATCTAGACTCTGTACTAACCTCCAAACTCATTTCCAAATGCTTATTGGATATTTCGAACTAGAGGTCCCAAAGACATCTAAAGCTCATGACATCCAAAACTGAACTCTTTATATTTCACTGCTAAATGTTCTTCCTAACTTACCTATCACTGTTTTGTTTTCAGATTTAGATCTACTTTTTAATTTTTTTTTTAAAATTTATTTAATATATTTAGTTTTCAGCATTGATTTTCACAAAAGTTTGAATTACAAACTTTTTCCCCATTTCTACCCTCTCCCCACTCCAAGATGGCATATATTCTGGTTACCCCATTCCCCAGTCAGCCCTCCCATCTGTCACCCCACTCCCCTCCCATCCCCTTTTCCCTTCTTCTCTTGTAGGGCAAGATAAATTTCTATGCCCCATTGCCTGTGTATCTTATTTCTTAGTTGCATGCAAAAACTTTTTTTTTTTGTTGTTGTTGTTTTTGAATGTCTGTTTTTAAAACTTTGAGTTCCAAATTCTCTCCCCTCTTCCCTCCCCACCCACCCTCCCTAAGAAGGCAAGCAATTCAACATAGGCCACATGTGTATCATTCCATAAGACCCTTCCACAATACTCACATTGTGAAAGATTAACTATATTTTGCTCCTTCCTAACCTATCCCCCTTTATTGAATTTTCTCCCTTGACCCTGTCCTTTTTCGAAAATGTTTGTTTTTGATTACCTCCTCCCCCTGTCTGCCCTCCCTTCTATCATCCCCCCTTTTTTATCTTCTTCCTCCTTCTTTCCTGTGGGGTAAGACACCCAATTGAGTATGTATGGTATTCTCTCCTCAGGTCAAATCCGATGAGAGCAAGATTTACTCATTCCCTCTCACCTGCCCCCTCTTCCCTTCCTACAGAACCACTTTTTCTTGTCACTTTTATGCAAGATAATTTACCCCATTCTATCGCTCCCTTTCTCCCTCTCTCAATATATTCCTCTCTTATCCCTTAAACTGATTTAATTTTTTTAGATATCACCCCTTCATATTCAACTCACCCTGTGCCCTTTGTGTGTATATATATACATATATATGTTTATATACCTACATATATACACACATAGACACACACATATGCATATATATGTTTACACATATATATATGCATATTCCTTTCAGCTATTATGATACTGAGGTCTCATGAATCATACATATCATCTTTCTATGTAGGAATGTAAACAAAACAGTTCAACTTTAGTAAGTCCCTTATGATTTCTCTTTCTTGTTTACCTTTTCATGCTTCTCTTGATTGTTGTGTTTGAAAGTCAAATTTTCTATTCAGCTCTGGTCTTTTCACTGAGAAAGCTTGAACGTCCTCTATTTTATTGAAAATCCATATTTTGCCTTGGAGCATGATACTCAGTTTTGCTGGGTAGGTGATTCTTGGATTTAATCCTAGCTCCATTGACCTCCGGAATATCATATTCCAAGCCCTTCGGTCCCTTAATGTGGAAGCTGCCAGATTCTGTGTTATCCTGATTATTTTTCCACAATATTCAAATTGTTTCTTTCTGGCTGCTTGCAGTATTTTCTCCTTGACCTGGGAGCTCTGGAATTAGGTGACACTGTTCCTAGGAGTTTTCTTTTTGGGATCTATTTGAGGAGGTGATATGTGGATTCTTTCAATTTCTATTTGACCCTCTGGCTCTAGAATATCAGGGCAATTCTCCTTGATAATTTTTTGAAAGATGATATCTAGGCTCTTTTTTTGATTATGGCTTTCAGGTAGTCCAATAATTTTTAAATTTTCTCTCCTGGATCTATTTTCCAGGTCAGTGGTTTTTCCAAGGAGATATTTCACATTGTCTTCCATTTTTTCATTCCTTTGGTTCTGTTTTATAATATTTTGATTTCTCATAAAGTCACTAGCTTCTACTTGCTCCAATATCATTTTTAAGGTAGTATTTTCTTCAGTGGTCTTTTGGACCTCCTTTTCCATTTGGCTAATTCTGCCTTTCAAGGCATTCTTCTCCTCATTGGCTTTTTGGAGCTCTTTTGACATTTGAGTTAGTCTATTTTTTAAAGTGTTGTTTTCTTCAATATTTTTTTCAGTATTTTTTGGGGTCTGCTTTAGCAAGTCATTGACTTGTTTTTCATGGTTTTCTTGCATCATTCTCATTTCTCATCCCAATTTTTCCTCTACTTCTCTAACTTGCTTTTCCAACTCCTTTTTGAGCTCTTCAATGGCCTGAGATCAGTTCATGTTTTTCTTGGAGGCTTTTGGTGTAGGCTCTTGCACTTTGTTGACTTCTTTAGGCTGTATATTTTGGTCTTCTTTTTCACCAAATAAGGATTCCAAAGTCTGAGACTGAATCTGGGTGTGTTTTCGCTGCCTGGCCATGTTCCCAGCCAACTTCCTTGACTCTTGAGTTTTTCGTTGGGGTATGACTGCTTGTAGAGCAAAGAGTACTTTGTTCCAAACTTGAGGGGATGCGCCATTGATTTCAGAGGTATTTCTATACAGCCAGCTCTGCCACCCCAGCACTCTTCCTTCCTCAAGAATCACCAATCCGGACCTGATGCAAATCTTCAGCAGGCTCTGCACTCCTGCTCTGATCCGCCACTTAATTCCTCCCACCATTTGGGCCTGGGGCCAGAGGTAACTGCGCTGTAGTTCTGTAGCTGCACCTCCTCCACTGCCCCTGGGGCAGTGGTCGAACCCTGAACTCTGTCCCTGAGCTCTGAGCTCTGCTCCCCTCTGCTCCATATGTGATAGACCTCATCCATCGCCCATGCAGGCTGTCCTGGGCTGGATCCCTGCTTCCCTCTGCTATTTTGTGAGTTCTGCAGTTCTAGAATTTGTTCCGAGCCATTTTTTATAGGTTTTTGGAGGGACGTGGTGGGGAGCTCATGCAAGTCCCTGCTTTCCAGCTGCCATCTTGGCTCCACCCCTGGAAGTCAGCCCTACCACTGTTGAGAGTATCACCATCCTGTCAGTAACCCAGGGCTCAAAATGTAGGTTTCATTCTTGTCTCCTTAACTCTCTCACCACCATGACCACCACCCTATGTCTTGCCAATATGTGTTAATTTTACCTTTGTAATATCTCTCACATATGCCCCCTTGTCTCTTCTTACCCCCTTATACAAACCCTTATTAACATGTTTAGAACTTATAATTTATGCTTATAACCATTGTCATAGGCTGTTGGTTGATCTCCCTGCCTCAGTCTCTTTATATGCCAGTCCATCCTTCAATCAGCTACAAAAGTTATTTTTCTAAAGTTCAGGTCCTAGCCATGTCAACCCCTTATTCAATAAAAACCAGTGGCTCCCTATTACCACCAGAATCAAATATAAAAAGCCCCTGTTTCATATTAAAAGCCCCTGATAACCTGGCACCCTTCTACCTTTTTCAGTAGTCTTATTCTTTACTTACCCCCTGAACATTGTGATCCAGTCATACCAGCCTCCTTTCTGTGCCTCACAAATAATACTTCATCTCTAGATTCCAGACATTTTCACTGACCCTTCTCCATGCCTGAAACTCTCTTCCTCCTCTTGTCTACCTCCTGGATTCCCTAGCTTCCTTGAATTCTAAAATTCTAAAATCCCACTTTCCACAAGAAGATTTTTCCGTACACCCTTCAATACTAGTGCCTACTCTCTCTTGATTACTTCCAATTGATCCTGTATATACAGATTGTATATACTTGTTTTTATGTTGTCTCCTCCTTTAGATTGGGAGCTCCTTGAGAGTAGGGACTGTCTTTTGTCTTTCTTTGTGTCCCCAGTGCCTGGCACATAGTAGGCACTTAATAAATGCCTGTTAGATGCCTGACTACTAAGCTTCTCTAGGTTTAAGTATCTTCACTATGCAAATGACTCACAGATCTATAGCTGCAGACTCAGTTTCTCCTCAGAGCTCTAGTTCTTCATCATCAACTGCCTACTGGGCATTTCAAACTGAATGACCCAAAGATGTCAAACCCAACATACCCCAAACATTCTGTACAGACTCACCCCTCTTCCAAACTTTCCTGTTTTTTTTTCCCAGAGGTCCTTCCATGCTTTGAGTCTCTTGAGTCCTCAGTTCTTTCCTCTCTTCCATCTCATGTGTCTGATCTGTTGCAAAATCTTGACATTTCTACCACCGTAGACCCTTTCACTTAGCCACCATTTGCATTCAGAACCCTATCACCCTTCACCCACACTATTGCAACAGTTTCCTAATTAGTTACCCCAACTTGTCTCTCCTCACTCCAGTGCTCTTTGCGTGCTGTTACCAAAGTTATTTTCCTTCCCACAAATCTGGCACTCTTAATAAACTTACTATTTAATAAACTCCAATAGTACTGTTGCCTTTGGGATAAAACCTAGTCTCCTCTGTTTAGTTTTTAAGGTCCATCATTAGCTGATTTTCACCAACTTTTTTAGCCTTATTGCATGTGGTTCTCCCTACAACACTCCGTGATCCATCCAAACTGGGATCTCTGTTCCTCAGGCATAGCACAGTGCCTCCCATCTCTACTCCTTTGTTCTGGCTATCACTGATGCCTGCAGTGGCATCTCTCCTCACATCCATGTCAAATAATCCCTTTTTTCTTCAAGACATAGTTCTCATACCACCTTATACATGAAGCTTTTCCTAATCCCAACCCCTGTTCCCTCCCTCTCTCTCTTGTATTTTACTACCTTGTATTTATTTGTGTTAATCTTCTTCATACATAAATACATGATATATACACATATAGCATATACACTATACACACATACACATATATTTTATTTGTATATGTACATATACATACATAGTATATATACTATATTTACATATATACACATATATCTTTATTTGTGTATATATACATATGCATAACTATATGGTAATATATACTATATATACATACACATATATATACACATATTATATATACATACACATATATATATACACATATTATATATACATACACACATATATACACTCATTCCTTTAATTGTATATATACATACACACATACAGTGTGTATATGATATTTAGATATACGCACATATATCCTTATTTGGATATATACATATGCATATGCATATAATAATATATACTACATATGCATATGCATATATACACATATATCTTTATTTGGACATATACATATGCATATAGAGTATATATACTATATTTACAGATACACATATATACACATATATTTTTAGTTGGATATATACATATATAGTAATATATACTATATATACATGCACATACATGCAGACATATCTTTATTTGTGTATATACGTATACATATATAGTATATATGCTATATACATATACATATATATATGCACATACACATATAACTGTGTGTGTGTGTCTGTGTGTGTGTGTGTATGTATGTAAGAAATGGTCTCTAAGTTTCCTTCCAGATCTAAATCTATTATCTGTATCCTAATTCCAAGATCTTATGATAATAAGTTGGAAGCAACAACTATACGTATAATCCCTGTGGGAGGAAGTGAAACAAACCAAAAAAAAAACCCCAATGTTTAATGTGGAATAAGGCAAATGCATATGTGTGAAGTCTTTAAAGGAAAGTTAGATTATTCTTTGACTTTAGACAACTGCCATATTTTACTCTGATTCACCCTGACATTTGTATTAGGTAATGGCAGTCTTAAACTGTTCTCACAAATTACTTGGATACATGTGGATAGCTACCATACTTTGGTTCCTATAATGGTAGAGTTGGTCATTAATGTCTAAATTACATAAGAGATTAGGGCAATTATAAGGCATGGACTTTTGGAGAGTTAAGCAGTCTTCAAAAAATCTATTCTCAGATTACCAAAATGTCTTCATATTTAAAAAAATCTTCTCTGATAAATGTGGGCAGAATTGACAAAATTTCTTCCTGAAATCTGAATTCCTGGCCTCTGAAAAAATTATGGAGGAGAGAGAGGGAATGATTAAGATATTTACACAGTGAATTTATCTGTAAATTAATTCTCTCACAAAGAGTTGGTTCTACCTATTGGGCAGTTAGAATAAATTAACTGATTTTTAACAAGAAAACTAAAGGCTTTAACACTAAACCATAAATAAATTTTGCTCATTGCATTTATTAAGTGCTTGTAATGTTTATAATTCAAAAACATTATATTCTTCAGAGGGGAAAAATCATTCTAGTATTTGCAAGAGACAAACTTCCTGATTATAATCTACCTTTTATATCATTTTCCAAATCAAGAAATTTCAAGCTGACGTTTATTTCTGTTTTCCTTTCTTGTTTATAGCGCAGCAGCAGCTTTGGGAATTTTGACCGTTTTCGGAACAATTCCATCTCCAAACCGGAAGATTCAAATGAGGTAAGTATAATTCAGTATTTCAGTTAATTCATGATCTCATTAATATGCACCACAAGTGCATATTAGAACTGCTTTGCATTGTCTCATTGTATGTTTGTTTGTTTCATTTTGCTTGTGCCATTTTATAAACCCTCCTCAGAAGATCTATCAAACATACTAAACATTCCTTGGTTCTAGGAATAGTTTGTGGAAAGCAATGCAGCAATCAGGCTGCTATTATCTTTCCTTTTCATTTCATGAACAACTCTTTACTTTTCTAATCATACGTGTTTATACATGGTGAATATACTTGCCAAAAAATAACTTTTTAAACTTATTGTGATTGTTATGCAGATACAATATCAAAAATTTAAAAAACCAAAAATATAACCTGGCAGCTTTTGCAAAATACAATAATTTTAATTACTTAAATATATATTGATTGTCTGTGCATGGTGCAAGGCGCTTTGCCAGATGATGGGAGATAAATACTGCAAAAGAATGATAAGAATTTTTGGATATGGAACAAAGGACACAAATTATATCCAGAGAAAGCAGCATAAAAAATACACTCAGATGGAGGAGTGGGAAGGCAGGGGAGAGAAAGGATTATACTGCCTCATGATGAGAGAGAGAGATACCAGAATACTAGGTCCCATTGGTGAAGGCAATGGTAACCACAGGCTGCTCTTGGCTAGGCCAATCCTGGAGGAGAAGTATGCTGACTTCTAACTTCCTATTCCAAATAGTCATTCTTGATAACTGTATATCAAGTTCAATTGTTTCTTCTCACCTACCCATATAGCAAAGAGACAGATCCTTTGGGTCAAGAGGCCAAAAGGGTGCTTGAAGCAATCCCTCATAAACTTGCAAAAAATCAAGAAAAAATATTCAAACTGTTAAAACTGGAAAGAACCTTAGAGACCACTTTGTTCAAAGCCTTCATTTTACATAGAGACCCAGAGTTACTTTTAGAGCAGAGACTAGAACCCCAAACTCCTAATTCTTAGTCTAGAGCTCTTGTCGCCAGTTTGTCTGAAATTTGATCTTCTGAGATAAGGCCAAGCCTCATTTGGCTTCCAAATGAAAACCCTTCCTGAATAGCGATATGATGACTCAAGCAAAGTAAAAACACACTCTGACCCCAAAATCACCCTTCCCAAGGAAGATAATCCAATAGACTTCTTCAGGGGGAGAAAGGGATTATGCCTGCCCCAGCCTTGGGTGGGGTGCAACATGTATAGGAGATGGTAGATACATCCACTCTCTTTCAAATACACATACCATCAGCTCATTGGAACCTCTCCTCTTTCCTGGATGATGCTGGAGCTCAGGTACTACCAGGCCTCTACTCTCTCCCCTTATTGACCCCAAAGGATGAGGGAATTATAGTTGATCAACTCTCTCAGCAACTCTCTGGGTGATTCTCACCATCTTACACAAAGCTCCAACTCTAACAGTTCTGTTATGCTATCAGGCTCTGCTACTGCCTTCTTCCTTTAGCGGAATACAATTGCCATCAATGTCATTAATTTCCCAATCTGAAACAAAGTCCTATCATCCAATCCTATTTCCAGTTCTAAGATATAGTCCCTATCCTCAAAGGAACTCACAATATATTTTTGGAGATACAACATGTATGGAAAAAGATGACTTACAAGTTGGTATAGAAGTACCAAATAAATGGTACAGACAATAAAGCCCACTAGAATTCAGAGGAGGAGGTAGTATTGATTAAAAAAACTTAATTAATGAGTAAGAATAGCTTGACTAGTAGCTAAAATTAAGTGTAGCAGGTCTGAAGTTTCACAAGTCCAGAATTTTATATAAAACATAGACTTCTAATATAACATACCAGAAAAACACTTCTAGAGATTAGGTGTTTTAATGTAGTTCGTTTCTGATATTTTTTATTAGATGTTAAATAATTGGGGCAGTTAGGTGACGCAGTGAGTAGAGCACCTGCCCTCAAGTCAGGAAGACCTGAGTTCAAATCCAGCCTCAAACACTTGACACATGTACTAACTGTGTGATCTTGGACAAGTCACTTAACCCCAATTGCCCTGCCCCCCCAAAAAAACCCAGATGTTAAATAATGTTCTTATGAGGAAACAAAATTGAAGAATAAAAAATTGAATTCTCAACTATGAAACTGTCTAAGAGGCATGGTTGAACCTGGAGCCAGGAAGACCAAATTTAAATCTGGCTTCTGACATTTACTAAATTTGTGACTCAGGGAAAGTCACTTAACCTTTCTCTGCCTCAGCTTCCTGATCTGTAAAATGGGATAATAATAGCACCTACTTCTCAGGGTTGTTGTAAGTATAAAATGAGATAATATTTGTAAAACATTTAGTAAACCTTAAAGTTCTATATAAATGCTAGCTGCTATTATTCATCCAGGACTTTTGGAAGAGTCTATGAATATTTTCCATTGGAACAACTTCAGATTATAATCAAGGATGTAAGAATTTTGTTCACTCCTTTGTGACATTCAACACAGCCAGATTAGGGTAAATCATAAGGATAACTTTAATCTCTCAATAATGCTACTAATTATGTCTTTGACATTTCCTCTTGTCATTCTCTAGATGTCTCTCTAAAGAGAAGATCCCTGCCAATTTCAGGTATTCAAATAAGGACAAGTAGCCATCTGTCAGAGTAGAATTAATTCTTAAACTAGGAGGGATGATAAACTCCAATCTCTAACATCCCTTCTACCTCCAAGATTCATTTTCATGGAACCACACCTACCATTACACATTTTGTTGAGTCACCCTCTGTTAGTATTATGGGAAAATGGCAATGATTTGTGATAGATTTTTAGCTGAATCTCACTTTTTAATCAATGAATGTCAAAATTATCTTGATCCATGTGAGAAAAAGTCATATATCTTCACTACCCTTTCATAATGAATATCAGCTTTCCAGCTTCATTCTAGAAATATCTCCCACTCCTCACATATATACATTTGCTTATTTTGTAAACTGACTAGAATTTAATTTATCCATCTAAAAACCATAAAAGGCTGAAATGACCAGTCTAAGAATTAGCTAAGTTCAATCTCTGACTACAAGGTCATTTCAAGTGATGCCCAAGCCATTAAGTTAATATTTGAAGGTCCAATTTTTGAGATTTTCTACAGACAGCTATGCTTGGGCCACTTAAACATATGCAGATGGGAATATAAACCTATTGCTTGAAATTTTGGAGATTATCCACACACGAATATGCACAATCTAAAATTCTAGGTATTACTTTAAGAGCAAGGTTCTTTGCCTTATAATTATGGTATTTACTAACAATTCTATTTAGAAATGTGAAGAGGAAGGCATAAATGAAGGTAGAGAGCAAGAACCAACTAAAACGCCAAACAATGGTGGAAGACTAAGCAAAAAAATGAGGGCTATTTCTTGGACCATGAAGAAAAAAATTGGTAAGAAGTACATCAAAGCCCTGTCTGAGGACAAGGTAAGTATAGCCTATAAAACAACAGCTTGACTATTGATGGATTTTTTTACAGTGGTTGATAATAAAATACTAATAATACCGTGTACAGTACTTTGTGCTACATAAAATACTTTCACATCTATTTTCTCATTATGGTCTCCAATGAGAGAGACAAGAGAATTATTACTATCTTTATTAAGGTAACTGAGACTAAGGAACGTCAAGTGGCTTGCCTAAAATCTCATGGTAAAGGAGAGAGTAAAACTGGTTTCTCAATTACTAGTGAAAGTGTTCATCTCAGGTAGCAAACTGTTCAAGACGAATTATAAATTCATTTCATAATAATAACCCATAATTATGGAATGCACCCAGATTTACAAAGAGCTTTACTCATAATAGGTATGTAGTGCATTATTAGTCCATTTTATAGATTTTTAAAACTGAGGCTCAGAAAGGTGATATATACTTTGGCTTTACTGCTAATAAATTTCAGAGACACTGAACGATTTTTTGTCTCTCCATTTCCCTAGAAAAATGCCTTGCCTGTTATCCCACCACAAAAGCTCTGGCCTAGCACACAAGTGGATTTGCAAAAAAAAAAAAGATGGGGCAATAGAGGAATTAGCACTCTCTTAATGTTATTACAGGATATCCCAAAAGCCTTGGTTCCACTTAGGCTTTAGTAGCTTAATAGCTTTGAGTGTTAATAGTTTAAAATTGTACCAAGGTTTTTGGGACACCCTGTAGCCTCTGTGATACATTTGCCAGGCTCCCTGAGCATAATTTTTTATGTACATTAAGAGCTGGGAGCTATTTTGCTGACTGGGTACTTAATAGTATCTCAGTCAGATGACTATAGCTACAATCAATCGATGTAAAAGCAAAATTGGGTGAAGGCACTAAGGAACATCCCTCGCCCAGCCACTGCTCAAAGAATATATTCAAATAGTCTATGTAGAATATGTATGTGTGTAGTCTATGAGATGAAATTATATCTGGATAGACATCACAAAATTAACATGCTTTATGCAAGCTGCATAAACCTGGAAAGTATTTGAGATAATTTCAAGAAAAAGGAAACATATTTTAAAACAGCTCACCTCTCCTAATTTCAATTATGCAAGATTTGATCTTCCCTGGAAAAGGTCAAATATGCTAAGTAGCAAATCTGGGACAAAAATTTTAAAGAGTCTTAGATAAACAGTGTTTCTTAATTGCAAAAAAAACCTCTGAGATGAAACAATTAGGAAAAGATTAAATTCTCTTTGAATTCCCAAATGACAGATTGTGTTGGTAAATAGATTAAGTAGCAAAAATGAAGGAGTATAAGCAGCTCAATCAAATGTGGTTTCATCAGAGATATGGCTGTCGATCCATTTTACCTTTCTAAAATATATTTGACAATATGTCAGTGCTAAATTGTAACTGCTTCATTGCGATTTAAGTAGAATTTTACATTGGTTTCATCTAAAAGTTTTTTTCCCCAAATGCACTCTAAATTTTTCTCCTAGGAAAAGAAATTAAGTAAATAATGATGGCCATGTTCTGTGCTGCTAATATTATATTCTTAAATGTACTGATACTAAAATATGACTTACTTGATGCATACGTGTGTGTCTGTGTGTGTATGTGTGTGTGTGAAAGAGAGAGAGTATCCAATAGAAATACTTGACTCTGTACTTACACTGATATTTGAAAACAAAGGATGAAGAGGATGAAGAAGATGCTTACTCATATAGAAACAGTGACCCAGGAGTTGCAGCCTATGCAGAGAAATTTCCTCTCAAAGGCAGTGACTCCATGGACAGTATCTACAGTGGCCAAAGTACATCCAGTAAGTTCAAAGGAACAAATAAAAAGTACTAAACATGATAATTTTGAAAGGTTAATTTTAATGGCCTTATTTATGTGGAGATAATTTTATTTATCTAATTAGCTATGAAAATCACAGATATTGGGTAATAAAAAATAACAAAAAACTAAAATGTGTTGACTCCACATCAAGTCTCTACTGTTAAAAATTACACCTGATAAGATTATCAAGAGTATGTGTTGTTTCAAAAGCTTATACTGGTATGAGTACCATTTTGTTTAGAAAATTAATGTTTAAAAAGTTTTGTTATACAAGTAAGTTTTAATCTCTACATATAAAACACAGTAGAGAATGGAAACAATTGTCTTAAACTGTGGCTTTTTCTTCAATATTCACCCATAGCACTCCAACTGTGCACGTTTTAATTGGCCATCCCCCTGCCCTAAATGTACTTCCCTTCTCACCTCTTTCTCATAGTATCCCTCTCTTCCTTTGAAGATTCAACTCAGGCACAGCCAGTCTTTCACTGTGTCCTGTCGTTTCTACTTTTACAGTATCTCTCCTATACGTTCCTTTCTTTCCACGTACACAATTGTCACCCTAGGACAGACCTTCATCACCTCACATCTGGACTATTGCCTTCTGGTTGGCTTCCCTTCCTCAAGACTCTGCTCTGTCCACGCTATTGTGTACCTAACTGCCAAAGTGATTTTTACTAAAATACAAGTCTGGTTAATACTCAATAAACTACAGGATCAAATATGAAAACCTCTCTGTGGCTTTTCAAAGCCCTTCACAAAGTGGCCCTCTCTTACCCTTCCAGTTTTGAAGTACTTTGCTCCTCCTTAAGACCCAGCAATACTGACCTTGCTGTTCCTTGAACAGCATACTCCATCTACAGACCCCTTGCCCTTTCTTGGCTGTTCCCTTGCCTAGAATGCATGCTCTCCTTATATCAGGATGCTAGCTTCCCTGGCTTTATTGAGATTCAGCTTAAATCTCATCTTCTGGAAGAGGTTTTTCCTCTTCCTCACCTCCCATTTACTCTAAACAACTATGGTTGTTTACATATTGTTTCAGCCATTAATAATATCAGGTTTTGGGGTCCCCCCAACAGGGACAATGTGTTTGTCTTTCTTCGTATCCCCAGTGCTTAGCACAGTGCCTGATAGAAAGTGCTTAACAAATATTTGTTGACTAACTTTATACACAAAATCTTTCTAGATCTTACCCCCACCTTCTATTGACCTTCATTCCTAACTGCTTTGTATTTAATTATTTTGTATTTTTTCCCTTTATTTTTATTTGGTATATACTGATATATAAACATGGACAAAAATGTAGGAGCTTGTCATCAGGAGACACAACTTTTTTACTTAAAGTGTATAAGTTTTCCCACGGAACTTTGAAATGGTTGGCTTGGGCTGTTGTGGGTCAGTTGGGGATGAATTTATGCATTGTTGCAAGTCAAAATCATACTTTTGCATTCAACCTGTGAAAGGAACTCTTGATCTCAGTCAGGCTCATTGTTGGAAGAAAAAAATGGAGCACAAGTCAAAAACTAGAGAGTGAATTTTTGTTCCTGTATGACTGTGTCAATACAGACAACAACCATCTACAGTTGATTCATGGCAGGCCAAACCAATTATTTTTTATTCCTATTCGATAAAATAGAATAAAAGTCCAAAATAAAGGCTGATCACCGTGTAAACTCATCAAATTAATCAAGGAAATCTCTGAACAATAAACCTTCTGTGAGAAATAATCATCTCACCAAGAATTCCACCTGGCCATTAGTGAATTTAGAAAAAAAAAAGGATTTTTTTATTTCACATCTTCTCTGATGGGTGACCTGGCCTTCAACCCCTTGTGAAAAAGGGTAACCTAGTAGACACAGGCACACTTCAAAACAATTACAAAGCCCTTTTATGATTTCTATCCCAATTCTCATTTTCCCCTTGGATTGTATTGGTCAGGCATTTCAGGGTTCACAGCCTATCTGAAAACACCTAAACCCCACCCCTACATGGGTCTACACCCCTGCTTATATCTCTCATTTCCACATTTCAATCCCCCCTCATTTTCTTTATACTTTATTTAATAAAGGAAGTGCCAAGCCATAAAATGCTTTTAGTCTGCATCACTCAGATTTTATGATCTCCATAGCATGAGAAAGGAATTTTCTCAATTGCTAAAAGAATTGACAAAAGTATGAGTTGAAGATTTGAACCCAGGATATCCATAAGAAAGAGTCCCATTACCTAAGACAGGGTCTGGGTTAATGGACCTTATCCTTGGTGAGTGACACCTGGCCTGGCAATTTTTTTTTTGATACACAGGAAAAAGGCATACTCAGAGCACAAAGAAGAGGAGTCAGCTTTTAGATATACTGATTAACAGGCGGCCGACACCCTCTACTGCCCTCTACTACAATTAGTTTGCATCAGTCTGACTTCTTAGGTTTCACAAATTATGTTTCATGAAATTCCTGTGGAAACAAAATTCAATCATTCCTTATACTTCACACATAAATCTTTGGGTTGGGCAAGAAAAAGGAAAAGGTAAAAGATGAGTGGAAGAAATATAAATTGTTAACAGTTGATGTGCTAATCTGTAGTTAGCAGATTTGTTGAAGGGTCAGGAAAAACTGCCACAAGAAGTCTGTGGATGATTTTTTTTTAGGATGATCTTTTTAAATTTGTTCCCAGATGATGGTTAAGAATATTCATAGCACTACATATGAAATATTATCTCTGATTTTATCAGGTGGAATCACAAGCTGTTCAGATGGCACAAGTAATAGAGACAGCTTTAGATTGGATGATGAAGTCCCATACGCAGGGCCGTTCTGTGGCCGAGCCAGAGTACATACAGATTTCACCCCAAGTCCCTATGACACTGACTCACTCAAAATTAAGGTAATGGAAATGTTAAAGTCTTCTTGTTGTGAATGTTATGATAATGCTCGTGTCTGCACAATGTGATTTGGCATAGTAATGCCAGGTTCTTTGGATAGAGCAGAACCGGCTGGTCAGAGTAAAATGTTGAACAAAATGTACTGTGGGGAGCAGTCTATCCAAGCCCAGGAATGGGTTTTCCAGATGATACTCTTTGAGAGCTCTTATGATTAAAAAGCCCTTAGTATTCTTTATTGATGACATTTGTTAGTAATATGATGATGTAAGGGGTCTTGAGGAAGAGGGAAATTACTTTCTGGTCATTGAAGTCCCCTCTAACTACTTGGGAATATCCAGTTCTAATGTTAATTCTAAACTTTAAAGAGGTTAAGAAAAAAAAGTAAGGAAATACCTAGCATAGTACCTTGCACATGATAACTGCAATATTTGATGAGTGAATGAATGAAGATGAAGATTTCAAAGAGAAATTGAAACTCAAAATAGCTCTGGAAGAACAAGGAGCAAGAAGCAATACCAGGGAAACTGGGTAAAAGTCACTAAGCAAAACTAGACTTGTTTTAGTTCTTCTTAATTGTTTTAAGTCGATTGCTATGAGGGAGACAGAGGTCCCACCTAAGAAACACCTTTTGTTTTCCATTAATTATGCTGAAGAGTTCCTTCTGATGGTTTTAGACTAAATATTTATCACAGGCTTAGATCTGCACACTTCCATTTCATGCCATTGTCTACTTCTCATTTCATTTTGCCTCATTCTATTTATAAGCCTGTAACAAAACACATTGTTAAAGAATCCTTGTGGATTCTAATAGAGATGATCCTCCCCACCCATTGGCACAGCCCTCAGTAACACATAGACAAATCACTCTAGTCACCTGGGGTGCATTGGGTGAGGTGGGTTATGGGAAGAGGGAGGTGAGTTGAGTAGAGACACTAGACACTCCTGAGACCAGTCACACTGCCACTGATCTCAGGTGGGAGGCGGCAATGCATACAGTCAGTTTCCGGCATAACAAGACATACGTGTCCCTAAAAATCACCATTTGATGTTAAATCACATAATAAAAACTACAAAGCTTGTGAGAAAAATGGAGCTAGGGGCACAGCACTCAAAAATCTCATCAGTAAAACATAAAAAAAGATAGAAAACTAATAAAAATGGTAGCATAGTTTTATCCCTGTTAAATGGTTAAGAAATATATAAATACTACAATAAGTAATGGTGGCATACACAACCTTAGGGTATTGTTTGGCCTGCAACCCCATTTCCATGACTGAGGCTGGCATGGTCGAAACCCACAGTCAAGAGGACAGCCTCAATGGGCCGCAATTGTGACACGGAAGAGGTGATGGCATAAGGTGAGGAGTAGAAGGTGGAGGGGTGGAGTGCATACACGCAGACTAACCCTTCTCTGTCCACAGCTCCAACTGCACCTGAAAATAGACAATAAATATGGCCCTCAAACCTGAAAAACGCATGATGTTTGCTTGTGGAAGTGGGTGTCAGAAGGGGTGCAGCTTTATCTCGATACTTGAAGCTTTCCTTTTGCATGCAATACTTGATGCCTTTGAACCAGGATGCTTAGACATGTTGGAAGTTGCATGATTGGGTCTTTTATATAGAAAATTTCACAAATGTGAAAGAATGGCAAAATACAACCTTGTAAGATAACACACTCAGTGAACTGAGCCATCTGGCAGATGTTTGAAGTGCACATGTGTGTTTTTTGTATATTCCTCCTTAGATCAATTCACCTAGGTGCAGCTTTCTACATTCTTATTGTTTCTCACAGATGAAGTCGTGCATAAGGAAATGCAAAATTCTCATTATGCTCAAATGGTTCCCTAATACATCAATCACTGTTATGGTAATTAGGTTGGGACTTTTTTTTTTACTGTTTTCTCTTTTGGAATGCTGAGGTAATCAAATACCTTTGATGAGTTTTGCCTTTCAAATGTAATGGCAAACAAAGTGGACTTTTTGTTGTCTTTGTTTTGGAGTGCTTCTCAGCACTAAGGAATTTTTGATTGAATTGGGAGTCTTTGATGATCTGCTTATGTGAAGGAAAGGCCTAGTTCACACGGGTTTGAGTCGCATGGTTCTGACACTCTCTGACCCTGAGCAAGCTTTATGTCACAAGAAGGTCTAGGTCATGTGGGTTTGAGTCACATGGTTGTGAAGCCCTTTGACCCTGAAGAAGTGTATATAAATTCAAAGGATGGCATTTTGCCTTTGGGGGCACACTCATTGAAAAAGTGTTGGTGATGAGACTCTGGGTAGCTGTTGAAGCAGCCCCTCCAGCTTTGAAAACCCAGATGCTGGTGCTTCTTTCTGGTAACTATGTATATATTGTGATTTGGTCAGACAGATAAAAGCCTGTCTGTTGATCTGTTTGTAATTTCTGTTTGTGTTTGCTCTGAAGTTCAGGGTGCTGGCTTTTCCCCCTGAACTAAGTGAATGGTATATGTATATATGTTTAATTAAAGTAAGATTTTTAACCCCTTAAAGTTGCTTTCCTTAGAAAAGCAGATCAAAGAACCTGTGCTAGCAGCCCTCCTGTGTGCTCTTGTTGTTGGTCTTTCACTTCCATAGCACCTGCTAGCAACACTGTTGTTACAATCACTTCAGAACAAATTCATGTTTTCAAAAGAAGTGCTTTAGCAGAACTCACTATACATAAACCCTATGTGCTTCAAAGCCAGGAAGATCTGGATTCAAGGCCCACCTCTGACATATACAGACTGTATTAAGTTTTCCAACCCCTCAGTGCTCTAGGCAACTGTTTAAGACAAAGTTACAGAATAATCACTGACCTACATTGGTAAAAGGAGCTTCTTCACCCAGTACTTTCCTATAGTAATGAAATTATAAGTCTGACCCCTACTCTTCTCCTTAAAAATGTCTCAGGTAGCAAACTTAGTAAATTCTATAGGAGGGCAGTCTAAGCTAAATTTGTCTCTATGTTTACATAGTAAACTGTTCCCTTTACAATTTTTAAAGATCTATTTCAATGGAGTGTGCCATGCCAATTAATCAATTTAATATAAATCAATCAGATTCTTGGATGAGAACTTTAGAAGTCTTTTTCCCCCCTCTCATGTTCAGATTAGGACAATTGGATTAATTTCATCATTTAATATTTACCCTTTCAACTTGATCTTCACTGTAAAAAAAAGCACTTCCACACATTATCTCATTTGAGCTTCATAATAGCACTGTGAGATAGTGAGTAGAGCTATTATCCTTGATGAGAAAACTGAGGGTCAGAGATTCAGTGACTAGTCAAAGACCACAGGTAGGTGGGCTAGAAGCATTTTAGTTTTCCACACTATTGCTATTTACTCACATTATAGGTTATCAATGAACTCTAAGCCCTTCTGCATCATGGGACATGTTTCTTATAGAAATATGATTTTGAAATAAAAAAAATTCAAAAAATTTGGGTTCGGTTTTTTACTTTATGAAAGAAAAAAACCATTGATATTACTTTACCTCTTACTATATGCACTGTGCCTATATTTGCTACACAGATACACACACACACACACTCCTATATACATATACTCATTCAATATAGATCATTGTTAGTTGTTATCATAAACATTATTGTAGTAAATAATACTTTTTCATAGGTCTTGTGGGGAAAAAACACCAACTGTGTTTATTGGATGATACAACCCTATCATCACCTCCCCAAAATTCCCCCTTTGGCTTTCTTTCTTCACTCTTGGATCCATTCAGATTTCATTGTTACTGCCTCAGCTTCCACTCCATAATGAAATAAACTCTGATCCATAGCATCAGAGTTGCTTAAACTGATTTGAAGATTTTCTTTACTTCCAGAAAGGAGACATCATAGACATTATCTGCAAAACACCAATGGGTATGTGGACAGGAATGCTGAATAAAAAAGTGGGCAATTTCAAATTCATTTACGTGGATATAATCTTAGAAGAAGAAGCCACACCAAAGAAGATAAAAGCACACCAAAAGAGTAAGAGGGCCAAACCACAAACTGTGCAGGAATTCCTAGAGAGGATTCTTCTTCAGGTCAGTGAATACATTTTCATTTTATGGATAATATGGGGGTTCTATATCTATAAGCAACTGCTGAATTTAACCTAAATCAGGTGATTTGGGTCCCAATTAGTAACTGTCAGTCTATGCTGCCTATAAGCTACAAAAAGCACCATTTTCACTTTTGGTTTCCTAGTGACTATATTGCCATGAAAATTCTATTCATGCCAATTCAGACCCTTACTTGCATAACCGTTATGAATTCAAACTCTAAATACTGACTCAATTTGGCAGAACATGCACACACATATACATATATACGCATATATGTATATAACCCACAAGCCTACATATATGTGTGTGTACACACACACACACACACACACACACATCTTGAGAAATCCATCATACGGCAAAGTAAACATTTGTTCTCCATAAGTGGCCCTTGTAATTTCTGGGGTAAATATTGATAGAAGAGTGGGTCACTCCAGAGGAACTGCTAAACATCATAAATACTTAGGCTAAAAGGCTGAGAGAATATATAAAGGCAAATATTATTAAGAATAACTCATATTTCTAGGTCAGATTAAGATTTTCCAAAACACTTCATATATATATACATACATATATATGCTAGATTTCAATCTGTCTACATCATGAGGTAGATATTTCTTTGATGGATCCATTATCCCAATAATATGGGTATTTTTTCCAATAGTGTAGGTCCCAATCCACCCACTTCTCATCCTTTGCAATTCTTCTCTATGTCTTTCCCTAAATTCTCCACAGAAGGTTCACCCAATATGTAGGGAATCATCCCTAGGTCTCTTAGCGCTATATGGAAACAATTGTTAACACTTTTGTTATTCATTGCTTTCTCTAAGCTACCTTGTTAATTTCAAAATTCTTGCTGCTGATACCTCCATTTAACTATGTTACTAAATACAGTCATCTTTGCAGCTTGTGTATGTTAGATACACATAAACAGAATTCTCAGATGGGTTTAATATTCAACAACAGCAGTCACAACTTGTGGTATGTCTTTGCAACTGTTTTACCCCAGAAATTAGTAAATCTTCTTGTTCCTTTCTTGTATATTCACCTCTTATCTTCAATCTTCAACATTTCATATCTACTGAATCTATACAATTTATTCCCTACAAAAGAGTACAACTAGCACTGAATTGAGTAAACTTAACTAATTTGTTATCTGAGTAAAAAAATTATTAAAATTAGAGTAAATATGTGAAAAATGCAGCTTTTAGAATGTTAAAGGTGGCTGAGACTTTAAAAGTCATCCAACCTAATCACTTCATCTTCCAAATGAAGACACTGAGGAAGCGATTTTCTTTAGCCCACACAGCCAGTTAATAATACTCGCTAGATTCTGACTCAGGTTTATCTCTCAGCCCTCTTCCAGTATTCTTTCTGTTATAATAAACTGCCTGAAATGGTCTTTATTGACCTTTCAGTTTCTGGTGATAAAGTTTTCTCTTGAAGACTATATTTTTATTCTACTATTTTAATTCTATTACTTTCCTGAATATGATTTAACTATTTCTCTTTTTTCTTTTTTGAAACTATGAAGTACTCCTTATTTTTATGTTTTTACACATGGGGTTTTTCTGATTTTAGCAAGTTTACTCCTCTTACTCCCTTTTATTTATTATGAAATTATAAGCAAACAAAAGTAGGAAATTAAAGGAAGTTAATGTACAGTAATTACATATTATCATTATATCCTCAGCCACTAAGATAATAGCTGAAAAATATTGGGCTTTAATAAATGCTTACTGAATTAAATAAAATATACTTGAATATAATATATATAATTCAATAGAGTAATAATCATTGCTTGCATATATATAGTGCTCTGCATTTTACAAAGTTCTTACTTCATAACAATCCTGGAAGGAAGGTAGTACAAGGAATTTTACAGATAGTAAAATTGACTCAATTCAAAGAGGTTGAGTGGAATACACGTAATTACATGACTATTTAGTGATGTCTAGGAAAGCTAACCTAATGGCCTTTATCTTAAGCATTTCTGTGAAGAGAATTTTTAAAGTACCTACTATGTACCCTTGTTGTGCTAGGTATTGACAATACGAATTCTAATATGAAACAGTCACTGATGTCAAGGAATTCATATTCTAATGAGGTATTAAATTCATGCCCTCTCCAGTATCAATGGTAGTATTGATTTGATTACTGTTCCCAGACCAAGAGTAATAAATGGAAAGCAGTAGTGAGGGGGAAGAAGGATAAATGAGAGATGGCAAAATGCCCCGCATAAACCCTGATTTCCTGGTGAATGGTGGATGGATGGAAGTATAGCCTGAGACATGAAACCAACTAAGCACAAAGGGTTAGTTGAAATTTCATGAGAGAGAGAGAGAGAGAGAGAGAGAGAGAGAGAGAGAGAGAGAGAGAGAACATTATTGGAGTATGTTATGGTTGAATCACATATACTTGAGTTTTCTCATCAAAAACTCCCTCTTGGGGCAGCTAAGTGGCACAGTGGGTATAGCACTGGCTCTGGAGTGAGGAGGACCTGAGTTCAAATCTGGCCTCAGACACTTGACACTTACTAGCTGTGTGACCTTGGGTAAGCCACTTAACCCCAATTGCCTTGCCTTCCTCCTCCAAAAACAAAACAAAACAAACAAACAAAATAAAAATGTCCCTCTTATTCCAAGCCAATACTGATGCTTGTAATGCCATTATTCCTCCTCCCTCTCTCACCTCTTTCTCTTTATTGGTTATTCCCTCACTGCTTACATATGTACTTAGGCTTCCATTATTTTTAAGGAAATATAATGAATTGCTACAGTTACATTCTTAATATATATGTGTTGCTGTTGTTCAGGGAAGTGCCATGTTGGAACGACTTTTAAATAAAATGACCCTGCCTGAGACCTCTTTAACAGTGAAAATTATTATTGGATAAACTACTAGAAAAATCACCCTGGTGTAAGGAAATATAAATCTGATCATGCTCCCTATTTCAGTTAACATCCCAAGTAAGAAATGAATATTTTTCTCCTGTATTTAATAACTAATTATTGCATTAGAAACAAGGTTTTTTCCCTTTTCTATTTCCTCAACCAGAAGTGCGGGAAATCTCTCTTAAAGATTTACCCAGGCCAAGATCTAATCAGACAGTAAAAGAAATTCTAAGTTTTGGCTAATGCTCACTGAGTTTGCTCAGAAAGGTCTGGGGAAATGTTGGTTCTGTCTACTGTCAAGAAAGGTGATATGAAAATTGATATCCCTTTGACCAAGATTTGAGTGACGTAAGTCAAGTAACCCAAGACCTTCATTTTAATACAGCCCACTTTCCATTGTGTTAACCAGTAAGAGTTGATTGGCACCCCTTGGGCACACCTACTTTTTGAAGGGTGTGGTGTATGAACTGTAAGGCCACTGCCATTAGGGGCCTTTGGTTTAAGAGAGACAGCCAAATGACCATCCTTTTATTAATAACGTGCTGGCCTTAGAAATAAAACAATTAAATTACCCGGAAACTCTGTCTCTTGAACCTTTATAATTGCCACACTCAAGATTTAGTCTTCTGCTACATGGAAGCAGAGCTATATTCCTATCTAAACAAGGCATACTTATTAGATTGGAACTTAGCTCCTTACCATCTCTTATTCATTTCTTGCCTAGAAGGGAAGGACATGGGCTTATTCTAATTATAAAATAGTTCATAGTAAAAAAATGTATCAAAACCCAATTTTCATCTAATTAGTCAATAAGACAGTCAGCCACCAAGCATTTATTAAGTGCCTATCATGTGTCAGGCACTATGCTATTTATAATTCACCAAATCCAAATTGAATAAAATTTTCTTGCCTATTAAAATTCAAATAGAAATGGAATGGAAAGAAAGGGTAAATTTCAGACTTAGTTCCCTAAACCAAGAAAAATTCTTCAAATAAACAAAGTCAAATTGATGCACAGATGTAAATGCCTCCATAATTAATCTTATACTGGAATTATCCCTCCATGCTGATCAAGCATAGAGTGATAAATTAAATGAAACTTTCTAATATTAAATTTTAAATATGTTTACTGCTTGAATTAACATAACAGATACAAATGGTTACAAATAGGTTTAACAATGAAGTATAAAAACTTTAAAACATTTATTTTATATATCTTCTTTTAATTCTTTTTATAATCTGTTGAATTTTTAGATAAACAAGTCTGTGTACCAGAGCTTCAAGATTTTCACATGCCATTAAAGTCTCTTAAAATAGTTCTATTCATCTGATAGAGAACTCTTAAATTCTCTAATCCCATTCAAATCCAAGTTGAGAGTTTACTAGTCATTATTAAAAATGGCCAACTTCACCCCAAATCTCTACAATATTTGCTATATATTTATAGGATTTATATATTTCATAAATTTTCTATAATCTTTGCAATATTAATTGTTTCTGGTAAGTCTACACTTTTGACCAAAAAACACTCCCTGTCTCACAGAAGTGTAGGGGGCAGTTATAAAATCTCATTTGGTACAACAAAGAATAGAACTGAGTTCTTCAACCTGGGAGCCCTATTATTGATTTCATACAGTCCTTGCCCCAAAATAGCTACATTCAATACATAGCTACCCCTTGGGATCCTATACAGCCATAAAATGAGTTGTTTTTACATTGGATATCTTATGAATTACAATCTACAAACGGAATGCTCACATGAAAAGGATGAAAGGAAAATGGATTTCTTCTTTACTGACACCTTTGGGTCTTAATCTGGCTTTGTAAAATGAAGCTGCATGAGACTGCAAGCAGAGATATAACTAGGAATCCCAGAATTTAGTACAGTCCCTGGCACATAGTGGGTGCTTAATAAATGTTCATTGAATTGAACTGAAAATTCAATTACATGGAAAACCTAGTGGAGAACAGTAGGGTAGGCCCCTAGGAAGACTTCAGAAGCAATCATATACCCCATTCCCTCTTCTTCCTCTAACTTTCACCAGACCATTATTTTGCTTACTCCCCCTCTCCTGGAGTTGACCTTCTTCCACTACCCCTCTAGCGGTAGGGACTGGCAAAACACTCTGAGGTTCTGGGATGAGTTGCAGAGAAAAAATACTCCTTTGGGTGTCAGCTTTGTGGCTCTTATCAAAGCCCAAGAAATCATTTTTATATAGTATATAATCAGATTCTGCATGATCTAGGAATGTAAAGAGGTGTGACACTTTATAACTGAGGTGTGTACATACATATACAAAAGCATACACAGTTAAATTATTTTTTTTTCTAGGAATATACTTCAACACTTTTGCTAAATGGTTATGAGACCCTGGAAGATTTAAAAGATCTAAAGGAAAGTCATTTGATTGAACTGAACATTGAAAACCCAGAAGACAGGATGAGGTTGCTATCAGCAGCTGAAAATCTATTCGATGATGAAAGTAAGTTACCATAGTTTTATTTAGCTCAAAAAGATAACCATTTCAAGGTAAAGGAGGAAATCATTACACATAAAGTCCTAACTGTCTTCACAAGAATCTTACACATTAATCTTTTTCCTAAAATTCAAACACACAAAGACATTTCATAGCAAAAATATCCAACTATGGTTTTTTGCTGATTGTGTTTATATATCAAGAATTCATTATACTCTAAAACTTATTGATGACCATTATCCTTCCATCTGCCCCCAAAATATTGTCACTATTTTCATGGTGTGGTATTTAAATGGCACTACAGAAAGTCATTATACATTTCTTTTCTGTCCTTTTTACCCTGCCTTTGTAGTTTACTACCTGTGTAGGTCACTTCACATCTCTAGGTCACAGTTTCCTTTTGTAGATTACATAAATAATAGAATACAATGGAAAACAATGAATAATTTTATTCAATTAGACCCCAGAATTCATTCTTCAAATTGGCCATGTGTGTGTAATGAATACATTAGTTATATTACTGTTTCCAAAGTGCTCTTGTTACCTAACACAGAAAATATCAAAAGAACGAAAGGGAATTTTGAAAACAGTTTCCTGAGTCAAAGAGCTAGAGTTGCCTCCAAAAAATAACTTAACCAGCAAAGTTGAGTATAACCCTGAATGAAAAAAAATGGGCATCTGATGAACCGAAAGATTTTCATGTATTTGTAACAAGAAGGACAAAATTCAATGGAAAATTCAATATAAAAGATCTGGAAAATATAAGGAACATTAAAGACTAATTATAAGGTACTCATTAAGGTCAAACTGTTATATATGAAAATGTTATCAGTATTTTTAAAACTGTCACCATTACTAAGGTAATTTGAAAGAAAGGTTGGGACTGAATTGTATATGATGGGATGATTCTAAAAAAAACAAAATTGAGTAGGAAAAGGTAAAAGAGAGTAACTATATCATAAAAATGGGGCATGAAAGGAAGAACTAGTACAGACAAAGCAGATGGGGGTGGAGGGCTGGTAATGGTGGAACCTTACTCTCATCGGAGTTGAAGAGCAAACAATGTGTACATTTGGAAGGGTAGTCTTCCGAACATGTAGAGAAGTGAGAAAACTGGGGTACAGGGTGGAAGAGGGACTTTTTCAGGGGTCTATAGATTGGGATTTGGGAGGGTTGGGGGAGAGGGTGAGGGAATTCTTGGAGGGGTGGGTGGGATGGGGAATGGGAGGTGGTGGGAGAAGATAAAGTAACAAGGATAGGGTAAAAAGAGAGGCTGAGAAGGAAAAAAATGAGCAAAAATAAAACAGAGGGAAATTCACAAATAGTAATTTTAAGTTTGAGTGTGAATGGGATGTTTATGGCAGCTCTCTCTGTGGTGGCAAAGAACTGGAAATTGCAGCGATGTCCATCAATTGGAGAACTGCTGTACAAGTTATGGTGTATGATTGTGATAAAATACAACTGTACCATAAGAAATGATGGGCTCGATGATCTTAGAAAGGCATGAAATCGTGAATGGAATAACGAATAATGAATTGAACAGAACTAAGAGAACAATGTATACAGTAACAGAGTGACTAAATCATTTTGACTATTATAAATATACAAATTAAAAATAATGGTCATATGAAGAAGGATGCTATGTAGATTCAGAGAAAGATCTGATAAATAGAAGCACAGATAGAATAATTTTATACACACACATAATATATATGTTATATATATATACACACACACCTATTTGTGCCTAATGATAGCTATTAGGGCAAGACAGAGAAGGAGGGAAGAAAAAAAGAAATTTATATGATAACTTTATTATATATTTAAAAGGAATAGCAAGTTGTACATAATAGATTTGCAGTTTCATGTGCAATTACCATTTTTATTATACAGTTTTATAAAAATGCTTATTTTGTTCCGTGGTGGTTTGAGAAAAAAAAAGTTTCCTTCTACTTTGGGAAATTATTCAAATGTTGATCTGTTATTTCACTAGAGAATATACACATCAGAAATGAAATTTTGCTATAACTCGATTCATAGTGGTGTAGTAATGAGTACATATGGGGATCTTTCTTCTTAACTTGTCCAACACTGCCTCACAACATGTCCTGTGCTTATACCACCTCCATGCTTTTGTTTATTTTCCCCTGGACGTTTTTTCCTTCTCTTCTTAACCTGCTAAATTTCTATTCATCCTTTAAAAACTGACTCGAAAGGCACCATCTCCACAAAACTCCCTTATAATCCTCTTAATTCATAACGAACTTCTACCTTAAACCTTACATAATGCTTTATGTTGGCCTTCTGTAACACACTTCTCATTTAATAATGTGTTTTATAGCTTTCTATGTGGGTGTCTTAATTCTCTTAAAATTCTTTAATGGCAGGGACTATTTATCTAAACTTTGTATCTCCCTTAGAATCTAACAGTGTTTTGCACATGGCAGGAGCTTGATAAATACATGTTCAATTGAATTAATAGCTGTAAAAATTTTCACTCAAATGTACATGGATCTATAGCATATACTTTTTGAAGCTCTATAATGATCACTCTCCTGTGCAAAGCAATATATACTATATAACCATTTTTCTTTCTACTACTACTTTCATTCCACATCTAGTTTCTATTTTGACTCTAGAACAAGGATTCTGTTTCTTATAAACAACAACAATATATCTTCTTCCAAAATATAATGACTTTCTGTGTTTGAAAATAAGAAATTCCCACTTAGTTGATTTCATAAAGCCGTAAGTAATTTCTCTAACAAGTTAGTTAAGAGAAGCCTAACACTTATTATTAAATATGTAGCATATACATGAATCTTAATATGAATACACAAATACACATGCAGTCAAGATTGAAGAGAAAAAAAACCACAAAATAAATATTGATATAGCTACTGTCTGTAGCCAAAACATAAGTCAAAGAACTAACATTTCTTTGATATTTAGTCTAATCAGATAATCTGAAGTTGTTAGCGTATACATGTCAAAAACATGTATGTTACATATTAGACCATTCTTACTAAATACCATTTGTCTTATATAAAATTGTGCTTTGCTTAAAAAATAAAAAATGGCTTTCATTTGCTGATAAGATGGGGAGTTCTGCTGATTCTGCTCTGTGCAACAGTAGCTTATTTTTATCTATTACTTAATGTATATCTTCTGCTACTATACTAAAGATTAAATATACACCTTCAGTGTGACTTTGGTGATAAGGGCCTTGAATATATGGCCGCATAAAACTAAGAAGCCATTTTTAAAGCTAAAGCCAAAAGTTAAAAATAAAGAATTTGAGGGAGTACGGCTCAAGATTTTGTTCCATCTATTTTATCTGACAGTTGAGTAATACTACTGTTAGTGTCTTTTATTGTTGGTTGGTTATAAGAACACCTTTGGTTCATTTGAAACAAAGAGTTAAACAGACTTTTTTTAGCCTTGGCAATAATAGTTGAAACTTTAGGAAAGGGTAGAAAAATATTTCATTGGTCATTAATGCAGCTAAAGATGATTAGCAAGGAGGATGGGATGTTGGGATAGGAGATTATGAGGTGTTTGTGTGTGTGTGTGTGTGTGTGTGTGTGTGTGTGTGTGTGTGTGTTAGAATAAAGAGAAATTTGAGACTCAGAATAATCCATTTTTTTATTTTCCCACCCCTACCAAAATTAGTAACACTCTCCCTCGCTTTAACATTGAGGATGTAAATAGAATGAACATTTTGGGGGGTGGGGCAGGGTGATGTCATTGCTTAACAGATAGTACAGATGATTATATATTAGTTGATAAGAGCATTTAGTATGATGTTAGAGCTGATTGTAGGATTTAGCTGGAAGAGAGGAAGACTTCTATCAACTTCCCCTGAGAAAGGACTAACCGTGAAATTCTGAATTTTGCATTTGCACTGAATAAACATTAACAAACCTTATTCATTGGCTATCTCATATTTCATCAAGGAGGCTAGGTAAGGTTAAGAGAGAATTTAAGTATTCAATGATGCTCAAAACGGAGTATAGAATAGACAGTTTCTGGTTTATTTTATACTGCTAACACCAGTTTTCATTTAAACTGGTGAATAATTCACTTGCTTTGATAGCACTCAAAGCATCTCATAAAAGTTCTTGTTACATTACATATTTTCAGGCAGTGAAGTGTAACAGAAAGGGCCACACTAGGTTTCAGTCCTAAATGACCACAGATAAGCCAATCATTCAATCAGCATTTATTTAGCATTAGGTTGCTGAGTGCATAGAGTGCTTCTTGGATACTTACTAGCTGTGTGACCCTGGGCAAGTCACTTAACCCTGTTTGCCTCAATTTCCTCATCTCTAAAATGAGCTAGAGAAGGAAATGGTGAACCACTCCAGCATCTTTGCCAAGAAAATCCCAAATGGGGTCATGAAAACAACCCTTTCCAGGCATTATGCTGGGCATTAGGGATACAAAGAAAATGCAAAAATAGACCTTGACTTTTAGGAGCTTACATTCTAATGGGGGAGGCAACATGTGCATAAATAGACATATGCAAGATAAATGCAAAATTGTATAACCCGAACTTCTCTGAGAATTCCCGGCTCTCCTTACATGGAACCTATTGTGTCCTCTGCCACATGGGTGGGGTAGCCTTCTTTGATTGGCTGCCTGCACTTGAGGCACTCACTCTCACTTCATGGTGTTCAATCTTTGAGATCTGGGATCATCAGCATTTACACACAGCCAATAAGAGTGGCTTAGCCTAGTGGAGAGGGAATGGCTTAGCCTTTCTAATTTTAGCAATGCAGGCAGCCAATCAAAGAAGGCTACCTCACCCCCACCCCCCACCCCAACATGGCAGGGGATGTGATGTCCAATAAACTGGGTGTGGTCAAAAGGCCCCTCAGTGGTGTGTTAGGAGAACTGGGCATGAAGCCAGGTTACACAAGATACAAATAGCCTTAGAGGAGAAGGTACCAGCTTATGGGGGACTAAGAAGGGCCTCCTAAAAAGCAGGTATTTGAGTTCAGTCAAGATTCTAAACCAGAGATTCTAAGATGAAGAGATAAGGGGGTGAGAGAGTGCATTCTAGGAACAAAGTCACAAAGACCAGAGAGGCAATGTCAGCGAAAGCCAGTAGGTCAATATGGCTGGACTACAGAATGTGGGGAGCAGAGTAATATGAAAGAATACTGGAGAGATTGTGAAGATCTTTAAAAAAAGTTTATATTTGATCCTAGAGGTAAAAGAATCACTGGAGTAAGGGTATGACATGGTTAGACTTATGTTTCAGAAAAAAATCACTTTGGCAAACTGTTGGGATGATGAGGGAAAGGAGGTACTTGAGACAGGGCAACTTTACCTCTCTGACTATGCCCTCTGGTGACCCAGCCTGCCACAGACAGTAGGGTTTGGGGAAGTGTGTGTGTGTGTGTGTGTGTGTGTGTGTGTATGATGCATGTGTAGGTACATATATGTGGATCTAAGTACCTATACACGCATGCACAAATATACATATATACTTAAATGTGAAAGTATATGCATATCTCCCAAACCTTACTAACAATGGCAGGCTAGGTCACCAGAGGGCACGCATGATTTCCGATTCAGGGTTCTATGGGAACTCTGAGGGCTTGGAAGGGGTGGGGTTTCTTTTACTATAGTCTCTAATGGCCTACTTCCTCCAAATGTATGTGTGTATGTATATGTACATATGTCTGTGCATTTTTTATTTATACATACATATACTTTATATATGTACGCACACACATATTTCTTATAACCTTTAACCTATCTTTTTTAAAGGCTATACAATTTAAAAATTTAACTTTAAATCTTAAAGCATACAGTTTGATAACTGTAGTTAACATTTCAGAGACTAAGGTAACAGATCAAATACATTTGAATCACATGTAGTGTCAGAGCAATAAAAATGTCTGAATTTTTATGGTATAGTTACATTTTTTCATACATTGCATTGTAATGATACTCAAATTGTTTCCATTTGGAAACCATTGCCTTGACAAGACAGAAAGTCTTCTAAATTTTTGGTTTTAAGTGCCTAACGTAACTCCTTATATAAAACAAGGATTCAAAAAATGTTTTCTTAATTAATTAATTCCAGAGCTTTAGAAGACATTAGAAAAATGTTATCAGATCTTTTTTTTAAAATGCAGCTGTTAATTAAATGCATTATTAAACAAAAATATAAAATATACATATATAACTAAGAGGCTTTGAATTAAATTGGCTAAATTTTATGATATCGATCATGTATATGATCTTGCTATGTAAATGTGAGTTCTTATTGTTAGTAAAGAATGGTGTCCAGCACAGGTACCCAGAATGAAAAACAGGAGAAAACTTTGGAGAGACTTGTGAAGCCATCACTTCTCCTGGAAAATCTCCCAAAGCACATGTCCTAAAATTGATGGCCACATGCATATCTATCAGGTACAGGACACTACTGTAAGGGAAAACCTTTGAGAAAGGATAATCAAAATTTGACCTGTAAAATATGACATAATAATGCCACGTTCAATTTACCCTTTCCTATTGTGTAAACTTACTTTGATTCTCTCCATCGTAGTATAAAGGCAAAGGAAACAAACTTTCCTAGGATTGTTCAACTCTGAGTGGCAACTGTGAGAAGCATAGTCAGTCTTAAAACTCTATAATACATTATTTCATAAATTCCTGCTGTTCTATAAGTTATATATATATATATATATATATATATATATATATATATATATAATTTGAGCTGAAAAATTAACAATGGACTTATTCTTAAGGCATACTATTGATCTGGGTTATACATTTCAAGCTACAAATGCCTTTCTCTGCTGATATCCTGAGGCATTTGGATAAGCAATCAGTCACAGTGTATATAATATATAATAATATCTCTGGCTTAAGGACTATAGTGCTGGATTTGAAGACCTGGATTCAAATTTGGCCTCTAATCCTATCTATATGTCTGTGGTCCAGTCATTTCATCTTTGTGCAATTCAATTTGCTCATCTGTCAAATAAAAATAATAATAATACTTGTAGTGACTGTATTACAAGGTTGATAAGCTTAAGCGAAATAATACATCTAAAGCTCTTTGGCAACATTTATTTACATAGTGCTTTAATGTTTTGAAATAATGAAAAAAGGATGAGAAGCCCAAATCATCTCACATAGTTTGTACTATATTTAGGATTGTAAATGTGTGAATCAGGACAAAAATCAGTACTTTTTGTAGAAGAGCCTTGTCTTGACAATTTGATCTCAAACGTCTTTTGTGTGTTAATTAAATGCATTGTTTGCTTCCTGCACTGGCCCTTTTTAATAGTGATAAAGTAAGAATAACTCAAAATAATGATCAGCTCAACCTTGAGACCCACCAAAGGCTCAACCTTGTCTAATTTTTGTCTTTTCTTCTATTTATAGCTTTAGAAGAAGAAAGTGAACCTGCATCCCCATCTTTAAAGCCAGACATCACTTTTGACAAGTCACAGTTCAATGACTGTCCAAGAGATTCTGGTTGTTATATCTCATCAGAAAGTTCAGATAATAGCAAAGAAGATCTGGAGTCTGAAAATCTGTCTAACATGGTAGAGAAAATTACTATCACAGAGTCAAATGATTGAGCCTATGTTTTTCAACATTATAAGGAGATCCAAAGATGAGACTAATAGTCAATTAGTCAAGATGGAAATATAGTAGGGAATTATAACTTTTTTATATTTAATAATTTTGGTGGCATATAGATTTGATTACCTTGATGTTTCAAAATTCTGATGAAAAAACTTCATTGTTAAATGATTTTAGATTATAGATGGAAGAACAAATAAGAGAAAAATATGTGTTTGTAAAAACCTTTCTAAATCAAAAAAGTTATTGTCCTTCATGCATTCCCAATTGTAAATAGTATATGTATTTATTATTTTAAATGTTAGGTGTTAGTGGTCCATCGTTTCTTTCTCTTTGTGTTGCCTTTTTTACATGAAACTAATTTTTAGAAGCATTTTACAAGTTCATCATCTTAATATTTGACCATTAAGAAAAAGCAGTACAACCTCCATGTCTACCAGTTACAAATTTGTGTGTGGAATTATAGTGATGAATAGCAATGCCACAGACAATTGCCCATAAAATTAACAATAAATCTCTTGTCAATATCGCTCCTTTCCCTACCTCTATCTCAAGCACGTTGTTAAAGCATTTTACCAGGCATGGTTTATATTTTTAAATAATTTTTAATGATTTTCTTCATGGTTAAATGTTTACCAGTGTTTTTAAAAAGAGCTAAAAGAGGTTTTACAAGCATAACCATTAATAAAATTACTTATAATGTAAATACTATTGATTTTGTCCTAAAATAGTTACATCGTGTACCTGTTGTTTCAAAATTGTCTTAATGTTGATAATAAATAGAGCTATGTAGGGATTATACTTTCCAGACTGTGTTCTTTATAAAAGGCTCTGTAATTTGAGACATGCAGAGATATTTTTATAGTGATATGGATATCAAATCAACTGACTGATTTTATATCATGCATCCTAGATTCTAGTTTTATATTTAAGCTACTGTGTTTATCATTTTAAGAAGATTACACAAGACTGCCTACAACATTTAGTAGAAAATAAATGTTAAATAGAAACAAGTGAGACTTTTAAAAAGGTCCGTATGCTGCATCTTATGTGGAGAGTGAAGGAGAGAAAAGTCCTCAGAGATTGTGGAAAATGTTTCATGAGTACTCATTGGCAACGTATTCAAGAGCAAATAGGACTAACCTAACATGAAGATCTATGTAGGGAGGTATACGCAGCATCTTTTTTCCCATACCCTTCTCAAACAGAAACTGATCTGGACATCTTTAATGAATAAAAGGGGGTGGAGAACAGCTACACTCACCACTGTATTTTCCTCCATCTCTTCGACTCTTCCTGTTGCTTCTACTTTTATTCCACCTCAGTATCAACCAGACAATTGGGATTAAATTCAACAAACACTTAT
Source organism: Trichosurus vulpecula (assembly GCF_011100635.1). Classification (NCBI taxonomy): domain Eukaryota; kingdom Metazoa; phylum Chordata; class Mammalia; order Diprotodontia; family Phalangeridae; genus Trichosurus; species Trichosurus vulpecula. Next base: position 384,275,230 of record NC_050574.1, read on the forward strand.
TATATGCCTTCTGTGTACAAGGCACTGGAGTGTTAAAACAAAAAATAAACTAATTCTTACCTAGGAAGAGATTATAATTTCACATTTTTATAGGGAATTTAACAAAAACCAAATAAAATGGGATTTTTGCATGAGCAAAATAGAACAGAAAAAGAGGATTATGCACAAAACTGAAAATTTATTATACATAAATTTATTTTCTTTTAAAATATATGAGAGGGGACAGAGCCAAGATGGCAGCTGGGAAGCAGGGACTGGAGTGAGCTCCCCACAAGGTCCCTCCAAACACCTATAAAAAATGGCTCCAAACAAATTCTAGAGCTGCAGAACCCATGAAATAGCGGAGGGAAGCAGGGCTCCAGCCCAGGACAGCCTGGATGATTGTAGGGTAAGGTTTATTGCACGGAGCTGGGAGTGGAGGGGAGCAGAGCCCAGCGTGGGCTGTGCTGGGACCAACCAGACCAGGAGCCAGGAGGAACAGGCCCTATTACCCTGAATCAGTGGGCTGTGGCAGTTACCAGACTTCTCAACCCACAAACACCAAAGACAACACAGAAGATTAGTGGGAAAAACTGTGGGGAGCAGAGTGAAAGGAGTTCGTGATTAGGCCACCTCCCCTGGGGGCAGGGAGGTGATGCAGCTCTGAGGCTGATTACAGAGCTGCAACAGCAGTTGCTTCTGGCCCCAGGCCCACCCCATGGGAGGAATTAAGTGGCAGATCTGAGCAGGAGTGCACAGCCAGGTTAGATCTGAGTCCAGTCTAGGTTGGGGGTTCGTGGGGGAGGAGGAGCACTGGTGTGGCAGAGCTTGCTGTGTAGAAATAGCTCTGAAAACAACAGCACAGCCCCTCAAGCTTTGGACAAAGTACTCCTTACTCTACAAGAATTCATACCCTGCTGAAAAATTCAAGGGTCAAGTAAGTTGGCTGGGAACATGGCCAGGCAGCAAAAATGCACCCAGATTCAGTCTCAGACTTTGGAATCTTTCATTGGTGACAAAGAAGACCAAAACATACAGCCAGAAGAAGTCAACAAAGTCAAAGAGCCTACATCAAAAGCCTCCAAGAAAAACATGAACTGGTCCCAGGCCATGGAAGAGCTCAAAAGGGATTTGGAAAAGCAAGTTAGAGAAGTAGAGGAAAAATTGGGAAGAGAAATGAGAGGGATTCAAGAAAACCATGAAAAACAAGTCAATTACTTGCCAAAGGAGAACCAAAAAATACTGAAGAAAATAACACCTTACAAAATAGACTAAGTGAAATGCCAAAGAACTCCAAAAAGCCAATGAGGAAAAGAATGCCTTGAAAGGCAGAATTGCCCAAATGGAAAAGGAGGTCCAAAAGATCACTGAAGAAAATACTAACTTAAAAATTAGATTGGAGCAAGTGAAAGCTAGTGTCTTTATGAGAAATCAAGATATTGTAAAACAGAACCAAAGGAATGAAAAAGTGGAAGACAATGTGAAATATCTCATTGGAAAAAAACCACTGATCTAGAAAATAGATCCAGGAGAGATAATTTAAAAATTATTGGACTACCTGAAAGCCATGATCAAAAAAAGAGCCTAGATATCATCTTTCAAGAAATTATCAAGGAGAACTGCCCTGATGTTCTAGAGCCAGAGGGTAAAATAGAAATTGAAGGAATCCACTGATCGCCTCCTGAAAAAGATCCCAAAAAGAAAACTCTTAAGAATATTGTCACCAAATTCCAGAGCTCCAAGATCAAGGAGAAAATACTGCAAGCAGCCAGAAAGAAACAATTTGAGTATTGTGGAAACACAATCAGGATAATACAAGATCTAGCAGCTTCTACACCGAGGGATCAAAGGGCTTGGAATATGATATTCCAGAGGTCAATGGAGCTAGGATTAAAACCAAGAATCACCTACCCAGCAAAACTGAGTATCATACTCCAAGGCAAAATATGGATTTTTAATAAAATAGAGGACTTTCAAGCTTTCTCAGTGAAAAGACCAGAGCTGAATAGAAAATTTGACTTTCAAACACAAGAATCAAGAGAAGCATGAAAAGGTAAACAAGAAAGAGAAATCACAAGGGACTTACTAAAGTTGGACTGTGTTGTTTACATTCCTACATGGAAAGATGATGTGTATAATTCATGAGACCTCAGTATTAGGGTAGCTGAAGGGAATATACATACATACATACATACATACATACATATACATATATACATACCTACATATATATACATACATACATATATATACATATATATATATACATATATATATGTAGACAGAGGGCACAGGGTGAGTTGAATATGAAGGGATGATATCTAAAAAAGTAAAATCAAATTAAGGCATGAGAGAGGAATATATTGAGAGATGGAGAAAGGGAGAGATAGAATGGGGTAAGTTATCTCGCATAAAAGTGGCAAGAAAAAGCAGTTCTGTAGGAAGGGAGGAGGGGACAGGTGAGGGGGAATGAGTAAATCTTGCTCTCATCGGATTTGACCTGAGGAGGGAATAACATACACACTCAATTGGGTATCTTACCCCACAGGAAAGAAGGAGGAAGGAGATAAAAAAGGGGGGAAGGTAGAAGGGAGGGCAGATAGGGGGAGGAGGTAATCAAAAACAAACACTTTCAAAAAGGGACAGGGTCAAGGCAGAAAATTGAATAAAGGGGGATAGGATGGGAAGGAGCAAAATATAGTTAATCTTTCACAACATGAGTATTGTGGAAGGGTTTTACACAATGATATGCATGTGGCCTATGTTGAATTGCTTGCCTTCTTAGGGAGGGTGGGTGGGGAGGGAAGAGGGGAGAGAGTTTGGAACTCAAAAGTTTTAAAAACAGATGTTCAAAAAAAGTTTTTGCATGCAACTAGGAAATAAGATATACAGGCAATGGAGCATAGAAATTTATCTTGTCCTACAAGAAAGTAAGGGAAAAGGGGATGGAGGGGAGTGGAGTGACAGAAGGGAGGGCTGACTGGGGAACAGAGCAACCAGAATATATGCCATCTTGGAGTGGGGGGGGGTAGAAATGGGGAGAAAATTTGTAATTCAAACTCTTGTGAAAATCAATGCCGAAAACTAAAAATATTAAATAAATTAAAGAAAAAAAGAAAAAAAAAGAAAGAGAGGAGGCAGTCAGAGAACAGAGCAGTTAGTGTTGGTGACAGAGGGGCACTTTTGCCTAAGGGAGCTTGGTTTGTGGGAAGGCCTAATGGAGGGAAGACTTGGGGATGTCGGTGCACCCTGCATTGCTAATGTGTATACATTACTTTGTTACTACGATGGATTTGGCTTTCTAGTGTTCCAATGTGGCTTTCTGGTGTTTGAATAAATGTTTTGGTTTTGCCTTCAAAATAAAATAAAATAAAACATATAAGGGGCCAAGATGGTGAAGGAAAGAAGCGCTCAACTGAGCTCTCCCAACACTGCCCTCCAAACAACTTTAAAATACACTTCAACTCAAATTCCATAGTAGCAGAGCTAACAAAAGTTTACAATGAGATATTTTTCCAGCACAAGACCACAAAGAAAGTCAGAAAGTGTAACAGAGGAGCAGGCTGTCCCAGAGCCCATGTGGACAAAACACCAGTGTTGTGGCTGCATGGTGGTAATAGAAACAGCAGCAGTTTTTGGAGGTCTCAAGTGAGAGATGGTAAGAGACCTGGCAGCAGAACAGAAGGAGATTACAAGATACATCTGTGCTAACACTGGACTCAGGAGCAAAGGTTGTTTGGCAGCTCCCTTGCCTATATTCACTTCCAGGTCACAGTTTAAGGGCAAGGGGGAGCACTTTCAGGCAAGAGGGAGTGTAACTCCTGAAGGACAGTATCACTTTTGGCCCAAAGGGAGAAGAGGCCCTGGGAGCCCTGTAGATTGCAATCCCAAGGGATCAGGAGCACTTCTTGGTTAAGGACCAGAGTACAAACCAAGAGAGCAGTGAGCACACCTCTCCCCATATCACACCACGTTGGAAGAATCAAAACTTGAAACCCAGAACTAGCTCTGAAGATAGAAGTGTGAAAAAGCCTGATGCTTCAGACAGGGAATCCATCTCCTCCTCCCCCCCCCTTCCCCCAATGCACATACACCAGCAACAAAGCCCAACATAAACATAAAGTTCCAAATCAAGATATAGAGTGGAAAAATGAGCCATCATCAACAACAACAATAAAAAAGAATATAATCATAAAAAGCAACTATGGTAGTTTTTTTTTAAAATAAAAAGCTGCTATGATACAGGGAAGATCAAGACACAAACTCAGAAGACAATGAAGTCAAAACAACTACAAGCAAAGCCTCAAAGCAAAAAAATGAACTGGACATAAGCCCAACAAGAATTCCTGGAAGAGCTAAAATATGTGTTTAAAAATCAAATAAGAGTAGTAGAGGAGAAATAGGTAAAGAAATGACAACAAAGGGAAAAAATTATGAGAAGACAAGTAACACCTTAAAAAGCGGAATTGGCCAAATGGAAAAGAAGTACAGAAGCTCACTGAAGAATGAAATGGAGGACTTTGAAGCATTCTTGATGAAAAGAACAGAGCTGAGTAGGAAATCTGACTTTCAAAAACAAGACTCAAGAGAAGCATTAAAAAGGCAAACAGGAAAGAGTAATCATAAGGGACTCAATAAAGTTAAATTGTGTACCTTTCTATGAGGGAAAATGACACATGTATCTTCTAAGAATTTTATCATTATTAGGGCAGTTAGAAAGATTCTACCTAGAAAGAGGGGTATGAGAATGAGTAGATTATGTTGGGATGATGTGAAAAAAAAATGGATAAGTGAGAAAGAGAGATTCCCTGGGAGATAAGAGAAGGGAGAGGAAGAATGGGGAAAACTATCTCACATAAAAGAGGCATGCAAGGAAGAGCTTTTACAGTGGATGGAAAATGGTGGCAGGGGAGCAAGTAATGCTTGAAGTTCATTCACATCTAAATTGGTTCAAAAAGGGAAAAAGTGTAAATGTATGTATGCATGTATGTACACACACATGCACATACTGAATTGGTAATGGAAATCTATCTTACCCAAAGGAAAGTAGGAAGGGAAAGGAATGGGAGGGAGAGTGATAAAAAGGGATGGGAGGGAAGTGTGGATAAAAGAAAGCAGTAGTCAGAAGGAAAACAGACTTTAGAAGAGGAAAAGGATAAAAATTGGGGGGGGGGATAAATAGAAGAATATAGGATAGAGGGAAATACACAGGTAGGAATCATAACTATAAATGGGAATGGGATGAACTCACCCATAAAATGGAAGCATATAGCAGAACAGATTAAAAACTGGAAGCCAACAGTGTGAGAGTTCAATAAGGGGGTGGGGCAGAAACTATTACGCTTCAGCTGAAGTAAAAAAAGTAGAGGTAGCAATCACGATTTCAGACAAAGCAAAAGCAAAAATAGACCTCATTGAAAGACACAAGTAGGAAAATTACATCTTGCTAAAAGAAACAATATACAGTGAACTAATATCCATATTAAACATATATGCACAAAATGGCATAGAACCCAAATTCTCACAGGAGAAAATTAAATGAATTACAGGAGGAAATAGACAGTGAAACTACACTAGTGGGGGCCCTCAACTTTCCCCTCTTAAATCTAGTTAAATCTAACCATAAAATAAATAAGAAATCCAGGAGTTGAATGGAATTTTTGAAGAGTTAGATATGATAGACATCTGGAGAAAAATGAAAAGGAATAGAAAAGAGCATACCTTTTTCTCAGCTGAACATGGCACCTTCACAAAAATTGACCATATATTAGGGCATAGAAACCTCACAACCAAATGCATAACAGCAAAAATATTAAATGCACCCTTTTCAGATCATAATGTAATAAAATTACCTTTCATAAAGGGTTGTGGAAGCATAGATTGGAAACTAAATAATATAATCCTAAAGAATAAGTGTGTTAAAGAACAAATCATAGAAGCAAACAATAAGTTCTATAAAGAGAATGACAACAATGAGACGACATGCCAAAATTCGTGGGATGCAACCAAAAGAGTACTTAAAGGAAAATTAACATCTCCAAATACTTATATCAATAAAATAGAAAAAGAGCAAATTGGTAAACTGGGCCTGTAACTAAAAAAAAAAACCTAGAAAAAGAAAAAATTAAAAATCCCCAATTAAACATCAAATTGGAAATCCTGAAAGTCAAAGAAAAGATTAATAAAATTGATAATAATAAAACTATTGAACTAATGAACAAAACTAGGAGCTGTTTTAAAAAAAAACAATAAAATAGATAAACCATTTGTTAATTTGATTTAAAAAAAATAAAGAAAACCCAATTACCAGAATTAAAAATGAAAGGGGTGAATTCAACACCAACGAAGATGAAATTAAAGCAATTATTAGGAACTATTTTGCCCAGTTATATGTCAATAAATCTAACAATTTTAGTGAAAAGGATGAATATTCACAAAAAATATAAATTGCCTAAATTAACAAAAGAGGAAATAGAATACTTAAATAACCCTATCTTAGAAAAAGAAATTGAACAAGTCATCAACGAGCTCCCTAAGAAAAAAATTACCAAGACTAGATGGATTCACAAGTGAATTCTACCAATTCAACCAATAGTTGATTACAATATTATATAAACTATTTAGAAAAATAGGCAAAGAAGGAATCCTACCAAATTCCTTTGATGATATAAATATGATTCTAATATCTAAGACCAGAAGAGCAAAACCAGAGAAAGAAAATTATAGACCAATTTCCCTAATGCATGTTAATGCAAAAAATTTAAAGTTACTAGCAAGGAGATTACAGTAATATATCGCAAAGATCATATACTGTACTTAGGTGGGATTTGTACCAGGAATGAAAGGTTGCTTATCATGACTGAAATAATGATAAAGTGGGGCAATAGAGTTCCAAGCATAATTAATTTATTAGCAAGGGTACTGGTTGCCAATGAATGGGGTCATGGATACTCCTGACTGTCAAGGCAGTTCTTTTATAGTCATAAAAGAGGAACATCAAAAGGGCAAAGAAAGTCACCAAGGTCCTTCAGAGTCATAAGTCAAAAGGTCAGAGTCACAAGGTTTGTAGCAACCTGGGAGTGATTAAGTAAAAAAAGCCATTGACTGAGGCACAAGATCTATAGCAATGTGGATGTTATCAAGTTATGATTGGAAGAATACTGCTATTTTCACAAGCTTGGAAAACACCAACTTGAGTTTCATGGAACAACTTGACATCAGCATTTCATAGAATAGGCTTAACCTTTCTCTCAAGGATGTTTCTCTGAAAAAGGAGTGTTGGGTGAATTTATAAGAACAGAATAGGGTAACTGAGAGGCAATGGAAAATGCATGACTAAGGAATTTAAATTCTCACTGAAAGCAAATTAATAATATATACTAATTTGATTAAGTCTTTACAAAATAGAGAGGATTATCAATTTTCAATTTTATGATTCCCCCTTTGATCCTTTGAGGAATTGTGGTGCCTCAATGAATCACCTATGAATAAAATACAGCCTTCTTTAAGGGGAGGGTGTCATAATGACTGAAAACCATCAGGCCTAAGCTTAAAATCTCTAATATGAAAGGAATCATTTTGCGTTCCATAGACCAAAGCAAGAATCACAGAAGTGGAAAAGCTAAGTAAAATGTATCTTTGGAAAACAACCTAGTATAACATTTGATTAATACCCATAATCACTAGGAACTAATTTAAAGAAAACCTTAGTGCTACAAGTAATAAAACAGTCAATACCCAGACAGAGGATGATTATAAGGCCTACAGCAAGGAGAGCATATTTAACCAAAGAAGTGAATATCTCACCCTTCGTCTCCTAGGTCCCACCAGTATTACTGGTTGTTACATGTGTTTCGTTAGCTACTTGTTGAGTGTCAGATATAATACATTGAAACTAATGAACATTGGTAACTATTTCTGCTGACATATTAATATAAGAACAGGATTGATTACTAATAGCACAGGGTCCACCTTGGGCAGCGGTGAGAACATCTAATACTAAGCATATTTGGAGAAATGTTTCTACTAGAGAGTTAATCTCCATTTGGAGTGAGATAATATTGCTAGATGGTTCTGGAAAGGCCTGGATTGTGTCTTGAGATAGTTCTTCAACCTCTGAAGAAATATTTCTAATAGATTTCATTCAGTGATGGGATTCAGCTGGTTCGCACCATGTCAGCAGAACCAATGCCTAATTTTATGTTGAGTATGGTGAACCAATTGTTAAAATGGCACTTGTAATTAGGGTTATCTCTAAGTTGGGTGCCTGGGCAGCCGCATAATGTGGAACTCACAAATTTACATTCCTTACTCTTTTTTAACATTCATCTGTGCAACAGCATTTTGTAAGCACCCATAGTAATGTTCATTCTGTCCATAGATGAAAAAAATTGACAGAACTATGCTTGTAATATTTATTTATTCATTTATTAAAACTCATTATACCTTTGATGAAATACTACATTTTAATTCCCTCGGTTTTGTTACTTCAGTAAACAAACATACAACATACAGAGAAAAAGTGCCAAACCACCAGGGGGTGACAATCTATCATTTGTTTCCACTTTGTGTTACACCCCAAATTCCCCCGAGATATTATGAGTTCACTGGAGTTCCCTGAATGCTGAAATCAATAGGAAGCTGGGACACAATGAACCAATGGAAATATAGATTTCAAGGGTTATCAAGTAGAAGAAAAAAAGAGTTACAATAGGTAAAATGAGTTTTGGTTCTGCATATGTTCCAAAATTGGCTGCTATGGTCACACGGCTGCTTTCGTTCCGTAAGGATACGTTTTTGTCAGGTGTTATTTAATATTTTTTCATTAGTACTTTAAAACTCTTTCTTATAACGTAATCTAGTTTTGTGTACTCCTTTTATTGTTCTTATATGAGTATTAAATGCATGAAATATATTTTTTTAATTTAAATTTATTTATTTAACATATTTGGTTTTCAGCATTGATTTTCACAACAGTTTGAATTACAAATTTTCTCCCCATTTCTACCCTCCCCCCCACTCCAAGATGGCATATATTCTGGTTGCCCTGTTCCCCAGTCAACCCTCCCCTCTATCACCCCCCGTTCCCTCTCATCCCCTTTTCCCTTCGTTTCTTGTAGGGCAAGATAAATTTCTACGCCCCATTGCCTGTGTATCTTATTTTTTAGTTGCATGCAAATTTTTTTGTTGTTTTTGAACATCTGTTTTTAAAACTTTGAGTTCCAAATTCTCTTCCCTCTTCCCTTCCCACCCACCCTCCCTAAGAAGTCAGGCAATTCAACCTAGGCCACACGTGTATCATTATGTATAACCCTTCCACAACACTCATGTTGTGAAAGACTAACTACATTTTGCTCCTTCCCAACCCATCCCGCTTTATTGAATTTTCTCCCTTGACCCTGTCCCCTTTCAAAAGTGTTTGTTTCGATTACCTCCACTCCCATCTGCCCTCTCCTCCATCATCCCCCCCCCCTTTTATTTATTTTTTTTTATCTTCCTCCCTCTTCTTTCCTGTGGGGTAAGATACCCAACTGAGTATGTACGGTATTCCCTCCTCAGGCCAAATCTGATGAGAGCAAGGTTCACTCATTCCCCCCTCACTTGCCCTCTCCCCTCCTCCCACAGAACTGCTTCCTCTTGCTACCTTTATGCGAGATAATCCACCACATTCTATCTCTCCCTATCTCCCTCTCTCAGTATGTTGCTCTCTCATCCCTTAATTTCATTTTATTTCTTTTAGATATCTTCCCTTCATCTTCAACTCACCCTGTGTCTGCTCTCTCTCTTTTACATATATATATATATATATATATATATATACATATATATATATACACACATATCTATACGTACATACACATACATACATGTACACATAGATATATACATACATACACATTCACTTCTATATATACATAAACATATATATATGCATATTCCCTTCAGCTACCCTAATACTGAGATCTCATGAATCATACACATCATCTTTCCATGTAGGAATGTAAACAAAACAGTTCAACTTTAGTAAGTCCCTTGCAATTTCTGTTTCTTGATTACCTTTTCATGCTTCTCTTGATTCTTATGTTTGAAAGTCAAATTTTCTATTCAGTTCTGGTCTTTTCACTGAGAAAGCTTGAAAAACCTCTATTTTCTTGAAAGTCCATATTTTGCCTTGAACATGATACTCAGTTTTGCTGGGTAGGTGATTCTAGGTTTTAATCCTAGCTCCATTGATCTCCGGAATATTGCATTCCAAGCCCTTCGATCTCTTAATGTAGAAGCTGCCGGATCTTGAGTTATTCTGATTGAATTTCCACAATACTCAAATTGTTTCTTTCTGGCTGCTTGCAGTGTTTTCTCCTTGATCTGGGAGCTCTGGAATTGGGCAACAATATTCCTAGGAGATTTCTTTTTGGGATCTATTTGAGGAGGCGATCGATGGATTCTTTCAATTTCTATTTTGCCCTGTGGCTCTAGAATATCAGGGCAGTTCTCTTTGATAATTTCTTGAAAGATGGTATCTAGACTCTTTTTTTGATCATGGCTTTCAGGTAGTCCAATAATTTTTAAATTATCTCTCCTGGATCTATTTTCCAGGTCAGTGGTTTTTCCAAGGAGATATTTCACATTGTCTTCCATTTTTTCATTCCTTTGGTTCTGTTTTATAATATCCTGATTTCTCATAAAGTCACTAGCTTCCACTTGCTCCAATCTAATTTTTAAAGTAGTATTTTCTTCAGTGGTCTTTTGGACCTCCTTTTCCATTTGGCTAATTCTGACTTTCAAGGCATTTTTCTCATTGGCTTTTTGGAGCTCTTTTGCCATTTGAGTTAATCTATTTTTTAAGGTGTTGTTTTCTTCAGTGTATTTTTCAGTATTTTTTTGGGTCTCCTTTAGCAAGTCATTGACTTGTTTTTCATGGTTTTCTTGCATCCTTCTCATTTCTCTTCCCAATTTTTCCTCTACTTCTCTAACTTGCTTTTCCAAATCCTTTTTGAGCTCTTCCATGGCCTGGGACCAGTTCATGTTTTTCTTGGAGGCTTTTGTTGTAGGCTCTATGACTTTGTCTTCTTTAGGCTGTATGTTTTGGTCTTCTTTGTCACCAAAGAAAGAATCGAAAGTCTGAGACTGAATCTGGGTGTGCTTTCTCTGCCTGGCCATATTCCCAACCAACTAACTTGACCCTTGAGTTTTTCAGTGGGGTATGACTGCTTGTAGACTAACGAGTTCTATGTTCCATGTTTGGGGGGGAGGTGCCAGCTCTGTCACACCAGCACTCCTCCTTCCCCAAGAACCCCCAGCCCGGGCTGGGCTTAGATCTTTAGCAGGCTGTGCACTCCTGCTCTGATCCGCCACTTAATTCCTCCCACCAGGTGGGCCTGGGGCCAGAAACAGCAGCAACTGTAGCTGCCCCACCTCCGCTGCCCCCGAGGCTGGAAGCTGAACCGAGAATTCCTTCCACTCCCGCAGCTTTTCCCACTACCCTTCTCCGCAGTCTTTGGTGTTTGTGGGTTGAGGGGGTCTGGTAACTAGGGGCCCCATCCGCCCGACTCCAAGTTTGGTTGTTCCACGCCGCTCAGGCTGGGCTCTGCTCCACTCCGTTCCCAGCTCCCAGCTCCCAGCTCCCAGCTCCCAGCTCCCAGCTCCCAGCTCCGTGTGGAATAGACCTCACCTAGAGACCATCCAGGCTGTCCTGGGCTGGAGCCCTGCTTCCCTCTGCTGTTCTGTGGGTTCTGCCATTCTAGAATTGGTTCAGAGCCATTTTTTATAGGTTTTTGGAGGGACTCGGGTACGGAGCTCCCTCTAGTCCCTGCTTACCAGCTGCCATCTTGGCTCCGCCCCCAAATGCATGAAATATTAAACTGCTTTTCAGTACATCTTTTTGCATATTTAAAATGGTCATTAGGGCAGAGAACCAGTTGTTAATTTATTTGAATCCCACCACTGATTTCATTCAATGTATTTTGCTTAAATCTGCCAATAACAAGACTCAGTAAAATTTAGTATATTCTTTGAGGTCCTGAATTGGAAAATGAGCCTTTGTGTCTCTTAAAACAGGCTTGACAACAGGAAAATAATTTCAATTTCAATTTCAATTCAATGCTATGTAAAAAAAAATCCTTGATTAATTTTGAGAAGTTCTTATTAAAACATACTCAAGGCCAGTAAATCACATAAGCCCATCACACACACACACACACACACACACACACACACATACCTAGGTTTTAGAGAAAACAGATTCTGTCACTTTCTCAAAATTTACTACTCCTTTAATTAGAAAACTTTCTTGGGAACCTTGAAAACTTCTTAGGACATTTTTCTGATCTTTGCAAATTTTTCTGATATTCCTTGCCTAATTTCCTTCTTGGGAGTATATTATCTCTATATTGTTCCCAAAGAAGGAGATACTTCAAGAATTTAATCTTAGAAACATGAATATATAGCCATTAGCAAGGGGGTGGCAAAACTAGGAAGTCATCAAATTCAGATTGAAAACAGGAAGATCTTTCATACTTGCATCCTACTGTAGTAACTCAGATATTTTAGTACTAACCTATTAATTAATAGATATAGTATCATAAAAACTTTCATCTGCCCTAATAATAGAAATCTGATATGAAGGGAAAAAAGAGTGACACAATTATTACAATTCCAATACTGTCTCCTCAAGGGCACAGACTGATCTGACATAAGCCATAACAAGGGAAAAATAAATCTTTAACTCAGTTTGATTTTAGGCACAAGTCATATCTGACAGTCAACAAGATAGTAACATTCCATAGAATTCATGCGTATAAGTCAGACTCACAATTAACCAGGTGGGAAATCTTCCAGTTCAAAAAGGAAATAGCACAATCAGGAAACTGAATCAAGAGGATCTTTCCTTTGCTTATGCAAGGTTGCCCCTTAACTTTTCTCTGATTCTTGAAATTCACCTGTTACACTTCTCTGACTGTACTCCCTTCAAGCAGCACATGGCATTTACCTTGAATGTTGAGCTACGGGGTTTATGACAATTCAGACAACCATACCTGAAATCAAAACACAGAACAATATCAAATTGCAGTGCCTTAAGATTTTACCTCAAATAATAAAATTTTACTAATCGCAGTTTAGGGCTATATATATAGAATAATCACCATCTGGAGTTTTATACATATAGTGCACATTAGTTCACACATGCAGTGAATAGTTGGTCCAAAAATGTAACTTCAATATATACTAATTATTAACAGAGGGCCATCTGCAGTCGTCCTGATCTATATCTTGTCACTAGACCCAGATGGTTCTGGAGGAAAAAGTGAAGTTAGTGACTTTGCACAGCCCTCACTTACTTAAATCCAGTTCACTTCCATGTCATGGCATCAAAGGACAAACCTTTGTGAGTAGAAAGAGGAGCTGTCCCACTGGAGAGCCAACTGGAACTGGCCAGTTGGGCAATGCATCCTTCTCCTCTTCCTTTCTCCCCTCCCTTCCCCTCCCCTCCCCTCCCTTCTCCTCTCCTCTCTTTTCCTAGTCATGTTTGCTGCTTCCTATCCTATCCCCCTTTATTCAATTTTCTCCCTTGACCCTGTCCCTTTTCGAAAGTGTTTGTTTTTGATTACCTCCTCCCCCTATCTGCCCTCCCTTCTATCATCCCCCCTTTTTATCTTCTTCCTCCTTCTTTCCTGTGGGGTAAGATACCCAATTGAGTGTATATGTTATTCCCTCCTCAGGTCAAATCCGATGAGAGCAAGATTCACTCATTCCCCCTCACCTGCCCCCTCTTCCCTTCCTACAGAACTGCTTTTTCTTGCCACTTTTATGTGAGATAATTTACACCATTCTATCTCTCCCTTTCTCCCTGTCTCAATATATTCCTCTCTCATGCCTTAATTTGATTATTTTTAGATATCATCCCTTCATATTCAACTCACCCTGTGACCTCTGTGTGTGTGTGTGTGTATATATATATATATATATACATATATGCATATATATGTATATATATACACACATATATACTTACACGCATACACACACACGTGTATATATATATATATATGTATATATATTATATACATATATGCATATTCCCTTCAGCTACCATAATACTGAGGTCTCATGAATTATACATATCATCTTTCCACGTAGGAATATAAACAAAACAGTTCAACTTTAGTAAGTCCCTTGTGATTTCTCTTTCTTGTTTACTTTTTCATGCTTCTCTTGATTCTTGTGTTTGAAAGTCAAATTTTCTATTCAGCTCTGGTCTTTTCACTGAGAAAGCTTGAAAGTCCTCTATTTTATTGAAAGTCCATATTTTGCCTTGAAGTACTATACTCAGTTTTGCTGGGTAGGTGATTCTTGGTTTTAATCCTAGCTCCATTGACCTCTGGAATATTGTATTCCAAGCCCTTCAATCCCTTAATGTAGAAGCTGCTAGATCTTGGATTATTCTGATTATGTTTCCACAATACTCAAGTTGTTTCATTCCAGCTGCTTGCAGTATTTTGTCCTTGATCTGGGAGCTCTGGAATTTGGTGACAATATTCCTAGGAGTTTTCTTTTTGGGATCTTTTTGAGGAGGCGATCTGTGGATTCTTTCAGTTTCTATGTTACCTTCTGGCTCTAGAATATCAGGGCAGCTCTCCTTGATAATTTCTTGAAAGATGATATCTGACCAGAAGTAAATACAGTGATCAAACAAATGTTATTTCAAGTTGAAGTTTACTTATTTAGATTGATTCCTGATTTAAACAGACTTCTTTCTGTGTTCTTGGTTAAGAAAGAGTTGATAAGCAGCATTAAGGTTAGCAGTTTAAATCTGCACTAACATTGCACTAATGCAATAAAAGTCTAAGTGTCATTTCTGATGTCAGCATTTAAACTGGCTCACTGATACTAGTTTTAGTACTAGAGCAGTTCACCTTTTCTTAAAAATATTCACACACAATTTGGAAACATACAGTAGTGAATTTATATTTTGGTCAAAATTTTCAGTCTTTAATTAGCTTACACTACCATAATATTCTATAGATTAGGTACAAGGACTCATTTCCTTGTTATCTGAGTGACCCAACTGTCTTTCAAGATTGATCAAAGTTATAAAAGCAAAGACAGACTTTCCTTCTGGAGGCTTTTAAAGTTCGTCGGAAAATACATTATTTTTCCCGTGACTAATTAGGGCACAGGAAAAAGTTAGCAGCATTTGCCACAAAACACAGATGATAGGATAAGACAGATACACAGATGTATTTGCTAGACATGTTTTTCCTTCCTTTAGTTTTTAATAAGTCAATGTATACTATTTTATTGACTGTAATCTCAAAACTCTTAACAAGTGGAAGTCACTTCTTTAAACCAGATCAAGGCCCAAACTGGATTTTTTTTATTTTTAATTTTTTTCTTAATAATATTTGATTTTTTCCTCAAGTACATGTAAAGATAGTTTTCAACATACTTTTTGAAATAAAATATCGAGTTCCAAATTTTTCTCTCTCCCTCCCGAAGACAGCAAGCAAACAGATGTAGGTTATACATGTGCAATCATGTGAAATATATTTCCATATTAGTTGTGTTGTAAAAGAAGAATCAGAACAGAAGGGAAAAATCATGAGAAAGAAAAAATGAAAAACAAAAAAGAGAGGTGAAAATAGTATGCCTCGATCTGCATTCAGATTCCATAGTTCTTTCTCTGGATGTGGTTAGCATTTTCCATCACAAGTCTTGGATCATTGTATTGCTGAGAAGAGCTAAATCTATCATAGTTGATCATCACACAATGCGTTACTCTGTATAGTGTTCTCCTGGTTCTTCTCACTTCACTCAGCATCAGTTCATATAAGTCTTTCCAGGTTTTTTCTGAAATCTACCGATTCATCATTTCTTATAGTACAATAGTATTCCATTTCATTCCTACACTGATGGGGTATAGGTTACTGATCTTTACAGAGGGGATCCTTACAGAGGGGATATAAGGAACCCCTCTGAGCTTTCCCTGAATTCTTCCCACTTGATCATCTTTCTATACCCAAATAGCCTAGCCTAGCCTTCCATTTTCTGGTTACCTCCAGATTGCCTTCTGGCCATTTCCCATCCTTGATCCTATCAAGTCTGTTACCCTAGCCCTGTATTGTCTACATTATCTCTAGGTGGCCTTCAGCTATTTCCCACCCTGGAGTCTGACATCATCCCAGACCTCCCTAAACTCCTCCCATCACCCCAGACCATTGGACCACCCTAGATCCCTCCCATAATCTTTCTGTATATAAGTCTCATCTTGCCTCCATGATTCAATCTACTTCAGATGCAATGTGATTCGCTTTTATTACAAGCATCACAAATGCTCAGGCCGGCTAAGAATCTACCCAATATGATGAATTTTTAACATACTTTGTCCTTCTTTGCCTGAGAAGGCTTGAGCTGAATTCATTCAAGCAGGACCTGAGTTAGTGTCTTGGGTCTCAAGTACCCCTAAACCTCAACAATGCCACAACTTGTTCAGCCATTCCCCAATTGATGCGTATTCCCTCAATTTCCAATTCTTTGCCACCACAAAAAGAGCTGTTGTAAATATTTTTGTACATATGGGTCCTTTTTCCTTTTTTTATGATTTCTTTGGGATACAGACCTAGTAGTGGTATTGCTGGATCAAAGGGTATGTAGAGTTTTATAGCCCCTTGGGTATAGTTCCAAATTGCTCTCCAGAATAGTTGGATCAATTCACAGCTCCACCAACAATCATTAGTGTTCCAATTTTCCCACATCTTCTCCCACATTTATCATTTTCCTTTTCTGTCATGTTAGCCAATATGATAGGTGTGTGGTGGTATTTCAGAGATGTTTTAATTCAGATTTCTCCAATCAAATGATTTAAAGCATTTTCATATGATCATAGATAGCTTTAATTACTTCTTCTGAAAAGTGCTTTTTCGTTTCCTTTGACCAGTTTTCAATTGGGGAATGACTTGTATTCTTATAAATTTGACACAGCTCTATATTTGAGAAATGAGGTCTTTATCAGAAACACTGGCTGTAAAAAAAATTGTTTTCCAGCTTTCTGCCTTCCTTCTGATCTTGTTTGCATTTGTTTTATCTGTGCAAAAACTTTTTAATTAAATGTAATCAAAATTATCCACTTTGGGGGCAGCTAGGTGGAGCAGTGAGTAGAACACCGGCCCTGGAGTCAGGAGGACCTGAGTTCAAATCCGGCTTCAGACACTTGACACATGTACTAGCTGTGTGACCTTGGGCAAGTCACTTAACCCCAATTGCCCTGCCAAAAAGCAAAAAAAAAAAAAAAAATTATCCACTTTGCATTTCAGAACGTTCTCTATTTCTTGTTTGTCATAAATTCTTCCTTTCTCCATAGATCTAACAGGTAAAATATTCCTTGCTCTCCTAATTTGCTTATGGTATCATCCCTCAAGTCTAAATCATGTACCCATTTCAACCTTATCTTGGTACCGGGTGTGAGATGTTGGTCTATGCCTAGTTTCTGCCATACTACTTTCCAGTTTTCCCAGCAGTTTTTGTCAAATAGTGAGTTATTATCTCAGAAGTTGGAGTCTTTGTGTTTATCAAACAGTAGATTACTACAGTCATTGACTACTGTGTCTTGTGTACCTACCTTATATGTACTTAACCTATTCTACTGATCTGCCGCTCTATTTCTTAGCCAGTACCAAATAGTTTTCATGATTGCCACTTTATACTAGTTTTACCTCTGATATGGCTAGGCCACCTTCCTTTGCATTTTTTTTCATTAATTCCCTTGATATTCTTGATCTTTTCTTTTTCCAGATGAAATTTGTTTTTTTTCTAGCTCTATAAAACAAGTTTTTGGTAATTTGATTGGTATGGCACTGAACTAGTAAATTAATTTAGGTAGAATTGTCATTTTTATTATATTAGCTTGGCATACCCATTAGTAATTGATATTTTTCCAATTGTTTAGATCTCAATTTATTTGTGTGAAAAGTGTTTTGTAATTGTGTTCGTAAAGGGCCTGGGTTTGTCTTGGCAGGCTGACTCCCAAATGTTTTATGTTGTATACATTTATTTTAAATGGAACTTCTCTTTCTATCTCTTGCTGCTGAGTTTTATTAGTGACATATAGAAATTCTGATGATTTATGTGGGTTTGTCTTATATCCTGCAACTTTGGTAAAGTTGTTAATTGTTTCAAGTAATTTTTTTTGTTGATGATCTAGGATTCTCTAAGTATGCTATCATATCATCTGCAAGGAGTGATAGTTTTGTTTCCTCATAGCCTATTCTAATTCCTTCTATTTCTTTTTCTTCTCTTATTGCTAACACTAACATTTCTTGTACAATATTGAATAACGGTGGGGTTAATGGACATTCTTGTTTCACCCTTGATCTTATTGGGAATGCTTCTAGCTTATCCCCATTACATGTGATGCTTGCTAATGGTTTTAGATACTACTTATCAGTTTAAAGAAAACTCCATTTATTCCTATGCTCTCTAGTGTTTTTAATAGGAATGGGTGCTGTATTTTGTCAAAAGCTTTTTCTCCATCTATTGAAAAAATCATATGATTTCCATTTGTTTTGTTCTTGATATGGTCAATTATACTGATAATTTTCTTAATAATGAACCAGCCCTGCATTCCTAGTACAAATACCACCTGGTCATAGTATGTTATCCTTGTGATAAATTGCTGTGATCTCTTTGCTAATATTTTGTTTAAAATTTTTTATATCAATATTCATTAGGGAAATTGGTCTATAATTTTCTTTCTCTGTTTTGGCTCTTCCTGGTTTAGGTAAGAACACCATATTTGTTTCATAAAAGAAATTTGGTATGACCCCTTCTTCACATATTTTTCCAAACAATTTATATAGTATCGTAATTAATTGTTCTTTAAATGTTTGGTAGAATACACTTAGGCTTTCATCCTAATTAATGAGGCAAAACTTGGGACAAAGGGAATTAAAAGGAGTTTATTATA
Organism: Trichosurus vulpecula; assembly: GCF_011100635.1. NCBI lineage: Eukaryota > Metazoa > Chordata > Mammalia > Diprotodontia > Phalangeridae > Trichosurus > Trichosurus vulpecula. The sequence continues at coordinate 384,294,167 of NC_050574.1, forward strand.
AATATGCCATGGTAGCAACACACTGACAACTTGATTACTGAAGATCAGCAATAGTTTCAAGATGGAGTCAGTTTTTAATAGGTAACTTTAAGACAATTCATATTGGTCAACATCTGCAAAAGTAGTTGAGCCCTTCTATCTCAGTCTTGACCAGCATAGAGCTCTCTGACTTATCTAAAGAGCAGCAATCCTCCTGCTTTCTAATTTATTGTGTTTCTATATATCTTCTCCCTAGACCACCACTTTCCTCCTGACTTCCCAATCTATTGCTTCTCCCTTAACCCCCACTTAGCTATAAATACCTCAAAAAGTCCAACATACCTCAAATATATGTAAATTTTTCACCCTTTTCCCGCACTCCTTTGAGTAGTTGAGAACATTGTCTCATTGCTTCAACTTCCAAGCTTTTCTTCTCAGGCAGTAAATACAATTATAATCTTTGTAAACTATGATCAGAATCTGGTTCATTCCAGGTTCCACTTTTTGACCTGGGGTTTCTTCCATTGTAGCAGTTCACAGGAGTTTTTATTTTAACAGGTACACAAAGGTCACAAGTGGGGGAGACTTGACTATGTGATAAATATCAGAAGACTGGGAGATGTCTCCCCCAACACTGATTGGCAGGCAGGACTGCAAACAGTTGGTTACTAAGTTGACATAACTTTCAAAAATCTTCAAATGCTTTTGTAGGGTTTGAAGCAATTTGACATATATCAACTATCCTGCTCCTGGGTCTCTACAAGTATAGAAGGTAATTCAGTAGTTTGGCAAAAAACCATACTTCTTAATAAATTTGTAATAATAGCCACTATATCATTAAAAATTTCTTGGATCTCACAGGTTCTGTGGATATGGTCAATTTAAGATCATATTTACTCTTCTTTGGTTTCAGTGTAGACACTTTGATTTAATACACTGTAGCATATATGTTTGACTAAGGCTCTGAAAAACTATTGATAACCTCAGACTGGCTTCCTTCAGTCAATCCAATACTTTCATTATCTCTCCTTATGATTTTCCAGTGTATTTCCAAAGACAATGATATCATCTAAAGAGACCACTACTTCCAGGTCACTGAGCAATTTCTGCATCAGCCATTGGGAAGTCATTAAGGTGCTTTGGGATCTATGCTCACAGTGGTAAAAAAAAATATAGCCAGGCAGATTAAAACACTCTTCTCCTTGCTTTCTTCTGCCATAGGAGTATGATTGTATTATTCACTGTGTAAGTACAAGACTGAGAACCTCTGGCTGTGTAGAAAACCATCTAGGGCATACTGATCCCTTGACATGGTATACTGGTCCACTTTAGGTCTTTTGCTCAGCCTGACAGTCTCCTCATATTCCTGTATTTCCATATTTCTTCTACCATTACCACTATAGCAGTTGCATATGAACTGCTAAATTCTGCGATTATGAGGATGGCCTGAAATATTTTCAGATAGTTTCTTCAGATAGGTCTTTCATAAAAATCTTCGTAGATCATTCACACAAAGTTTAGAACCCAATAAGATGGATTCTGAAAAGTTGCTCTTCAGCCACATCCCACATTTCATTCATGAAGAGAGACTCCATGTCTCCTTTATAAGTTTTATGAACATTTTAATGAGTGTTTTTATGAGCTTCTACCTCAAGAACTATTTCCATTCTTCTAGTACTGGGGAGTCATCAAAGTCAAATTTTTCAGGGTCTTCTGAGTTTGGAAAGCCAGTACTTTCATAAAATTCATTAACAATATTTGTTTCTTTCCTTCTTTATACCTTAGCATAAACTGTGCAGATGGTTAAAATATGCAGATACTGAGCCCCAGATGGTTTGTTGTATCTTTCCAATATCTTGAACAGGTTGAAATTAGTTCCAATCAGTGTTAACATTCCAGTGAAAGCTGCTAAATCTAGCATTCACTGTCTTCTTGATAGAAACAACTTCTTTTAAAAGTAAGTTTTTATTAATATTTTCTGTTTCTTACATCGCCACAGATCTATCCCAAATATCTCTCCCTCTTCCCCTCCCAAAGAGTTATCCCACATGACAAATAGTATTTTTAGAGAGGAAAAAAATGAGTAATACTGATTAATACATCATAAAAGACCCAAAATATGTTCAATGAGTAACAACCATAGACCTCCCACCTCTGCAAGGGGGCAGATTGGGGATGACTTCTCATATCTCTTCTGTTTGACTTTATAATATTTTTTTACATTTGAGTTTTTGGTGTATCATTTTTTTTCTATTTAAATTGTTGTAGTTACTGTGTGTATTGTTTTCTCAACTTTGCTTACTTCACTCTGTATCAGTTCATTTATATCTTTCCATGCTTCTCTATATTCATCACACAAGCCACTTCTTACAGCACAGTAATATTTCATTAAATTCATGTACTACAATTTATTTAGCCATTCCCCAGTTGATGGGCATGCACTTTGTTTCCATTTCTTAGCTATTACAAAAAGTATTGCTATAAATAGTTTGGGAAATATGGGGGCCTTCTTCTTATTGACGGCCTCCTTGAGGTATAAGCCCAGTAATAGTTTCTGGTTCAAAGGGTATAGTAATTTTGGTCACTTTATTGGTATAATTTTAGATTACTTTCCAAAATGGTTGTACTATTTCATAACTCCATCAATAAAATATGATTGTGACCATCTTTTCATAACTCCTCCAACATTGACTGTTGCCAATTTTTTTTTATCATTTTTGCTGATTTGAATGGTAGGAAGTGAAACATTAGGGTTGCTTCAATTTGCATTTCTTTTATTATTAGGAATTCAGAGCATTTTCATGTGGTTGTGAATGCTTTTCAGTTCTCTTGAGAACTTTTTGTTCCTATCCTCTGACCATTTATCTGTGTGGTAACAGCTACTAGTCTTAGATACATTTGTTAATTGTGAATATATTTCAGATACCAAACCCTTATCAGAAAAAATTGATACAAACACCCACGCCCCTTTTGACTACTTCCCTTTTTATCCTAAGTGCATTAATTTTATCTTACGAAGAAGCTTTTCAGCTTCAGGTAACCAAAATTGTCTATTTTATCTTTGGCAATATAGCAATAACTTGTTTGAGAAGCTCCAATAATCGGTCAGTCTTTGTCTCTCTGTCTTCCAAGACTAAGCCCTTTTAAATTCTATAAATATACCTTTCTACAATATCTCTCCTAAAATATCATAGGCACTGGAGATCCATTGTCGAGGTCAGAGACATAATCACTTTCTCGACCTTCACCTTTACCTCTATGTGGGATCCTATGAGCCTAGAGGTAATAGATCCATAAGGAATCTAATATGAGGTCATTGTTACTGTTACATGGAACTGGGGTAAGCTTCTCTCCTGGCTGTTACCTTTTATTAATGTTCAGTATTTAGAAATCAGTGTGTCTAGTTTTGGATTTTTTGGAGTTTCGATTTTTTTCTTAAAAATAGACATCGGTCGTATGTCTTTCTAGGGCATGGTTGTTGCAAAGGATAGTTCTGCTGGATGTGAGTCCTGATGATGATGCTCTTGTATCAGGACCTTGTGGCTACATTTCCTAGTACTTTATCTTTCTAAAGATGACCGCTTTGGCCACTGTTCCATATCTCACCAGATCCTCTGTAGACTTTTTCCTCTGAATCTGCATCTACTGTGTGGCTAGTTTACTTTCTCTATGTGTGGAAAGATATTTCTGGACCAGTTGAAGTTAATATTTCCTGAACTGAAACCTCTTTGCAAAAGAATTTCTGTCCTCTATTGCAATTAATATTTTCTTTGTTTCCACTAACTGTGGTGGTGGTAGCCATCCATGACTCAACATCACTGATATATAGATATAGCTTTGAATTTCCATATTTGCTGCTATCAGTTCTTAACTAGTTTTAAAGATGTTAGTCTGTGTAATCAGACATCTATATAAGTCTATATATGTATATAAAGTCAAACTGCTTTTCTCTTTTATATTGAAGAGCAGAGTAGATAAATATATTCAAGTCTCCACTGGCTTGACTTTACTAAACATTTCTTTTCATTTTCCAAATATTTTTTTTAAATGCTGATATCTACTCCTAATATTAAGAGATCTCCGTGCATTCTGGCTTGACTTTACTAAACATTATTTTATAGTCTCCAAACCATTTTTAATGATTTTTTAAAAATGTCTGCTTCTAATATAAAAAGATGTCTATGCCCTTTGACTACCATAACACTTCAACACTCTTCAATCAATGTGGCATCTATCTTATCAAAAAGTTATTTCATGCTTAAAATATTCAGCAAACCAGTAATTCCACTGTAAGTACCAAACTTGAAAAGTTAAAACATAGTAACAATGGAAAGCAATTCTATGTGTAATTAATACTTGCTGAATAAACAAAAGGCAAATATGCAAATTGTTATCAATGCAACAGAAATAAAATTTACAGATCATGAAATAGCATTTACAACTTTTCATACACCAGCAAGTAGCAAGTAACGATGAAATAGCATGCAGTAAATCAAAAACTCACTCATGCTCATGATCTCACAAATGTAAGAATCAAAGCAAACATTTGGCATGAATGACTCAATAAACAAGAAGACAACAGATAGATTATATCAGAAAGAACTGTCTGTGACAATAAGAATAAGACCAAAACAAAACTGAAAATGAAATTTCTTTTTTTAAAGCAATTTCTGGAATAAAATTTGTAAAAATTACAGTTTATAATAAGAAAGGGTAAAAATTATGTGTATACAAAAATATGAATGCAAAAATGGAAAACACATTCAAAAGGTGCTGGAATAATAACCTACTCAATGTAGACTTAAAAAATCACATAAAATGAAATTAACAAAGCAAGCAAAAAGAGGGATCCAGTGACAGACAAAATAAAGTAAAATATAAAACAATACAAAAATGAAAGCACTTAGTAAAAAGTGAGTGAATAAACACAGTCATCTAAAACATAAAGGTATGAGAAAATGGAGTAAGGCAAAATTTCTTTCATCCAACATCAACAAAAATTGGGCTAAGAATCAGTTTAAAACTGAAAAGCATCTATATAATATATCTTTCTATAGGCAGATTGTTCTAGAGATCTATCTATGCACACACACACACACACACACACACACATAAAATTAATCGCAACAGGAGAAAAATGGATTTTGTTAAAGGATAATCTTTCAAAAATTAATTCCCAAGGACAAAGTCCACATCTAGAACTATTAGCAAGCAAAGCTAAAACTCTTAACTAAAGGGCAGCTGCACTAATCTTCAGTTGAACTGCCTCTGTGTCAGTAGCAGCAGTACCAATGTTTTAGGTCAAAAGAACACCAGAAATTCCTAGAATTTGAGGCGAGGTTAAAAATGGAGTGAAACCTCAGCAGCTCCAATGCAAAAACTCCCAGCATTCACCCTGGCAGAGATTTTTTTTTATTTGTGCTAATAATTGCCTTAATGGCCTCTCTAACTACCGTAGGGTATGACTGCATACATTTGTATATTTTCTCTCTCTTGAAGGGATACAGGGATTTCCTTGTCTCTCCTCTAAGTTCTCACAGGAAAGAAGTAATGTCTATCTTTTTCAAGGCAAAATGGGCTTCCTCTCCCAAGCTCTGTTTGTGCTACCTGCTATAAAGGCAGAACCAACGTCTCCCTCTAACTTCTCTACCTCTGTGGAAGGAAGGAAAAGTAGAAATCGGATGAAATGAACAGCAAATAAAAGTGCTAAATTGTAGAGGGGAAAGGGTGAGGGGTCACAGAATTAGCGTTTGTGTGTTTGTCTCACCATCCCATAGTCTGTCTCAAAAGTCTCTAGATCTTTTTATAGATTACATTGCCCAAAAAAAAATTAGACAGGAAAACAAGAAATAGCTCAAAAAGTACCTATAATTCCTCTGATTCTCTGTGCATATACAGGGTGTACTAAAGTCTCAGTGAAGTTTAATCTATTAAGCTACTAATACTTAAAACTGCACTGAGATTTTGGGGACACCTTGTATAAAAGAATACATTCATGTGTATGTGTGTGTACATTTATTAGTGCATATATTACATGTAAATACATTTATTTGTGTATTTTTATAATTATGTTGACAGAAAAGTTAGACAGGAAAAGAAGAAATTATTTTAAAAGTGCCTAAAATTCCTCTGATTCTCTCTAGGCAAGTGTCAAGATATTAGGAGACACCCTGTTTTCCAGAGCTAAGGTTCAGCAAGCAAGCTGTGCCTTGAGCTTGGCATAACAACAATCCTTTGCGCTCATCCTCTGGCAAAAATCACATAATTATTGTATTGCTTTGACCAGCACCAGATGTCCTCTAAGCTCGCCCAAGCACCAGACAAAGTAGCCATGTTCTGGTCATGAAGCCCGGCTATGAGCCAAAGTTGTCACGTTGTTGCTGTTATACCCCTTATTGTCAAGGCTACAGCTCACTATGTAGTCGTTGGTTTAAGTATTGAGATCTCCCCAGACTGGCTCGGGTCCCCCACTAAAGGAGGGGCCTTGGCACATGTGTGTGGATCCCTCCTTGTTTGCAGGCCGTTTCCCTCACTTTGAAATCGAACTTTTGTTTTATTCCTGACTCTTCTGTCTCTAGCCAGCTCTGTTTAGCTCTGGCCATTCACAGGTTAGAGGCCAGGTCCATCCTGTTGAAAACAGGGTATACCTAAAATCTTAGTGCAGTTTTAATCTATTAAGTTATTAAGGCTTAAAACTGCCCTAAGATTTTTGGAACACCTTGTATAAACAAACACACATAATTTATGTGTATATATATGCATTTACATATACCTATGTGTTGAACATGTATACATATATGTGTGTATGTATATCTGTGTACCTCTACTCCCATCCGCCTCATCCCATTTTACAGATGAGTTAACAAAAGACACAGAGAGATTAAGTGATTTGCCCATTGCCACACAAGTGAATCACACAGGCAAAATTTTCAGTAGATTCAATTCAATAAACATTTATTAAGTGCCTAATGTGTGGCAGGCATCATGCTAAACTCTGAGGATATAAAAAGAGGCAAGACCATCCCTTTCTGCAAGAAGCTCACAACCTAATAGGGAGAAAACAGCCAAGCAAATGTACACAAAGCAAGCCATACACAGGATAAATGGGAAATAATTGACAGAGGGAAAGAGCCGGAATTAAGAGGGGCTAGGGAAGGTTTCCTGTAGTACATGGTATTTTGTCTGAGACTTAAAGGAAGCCAGGGAGTTCAGTAGTCAGAACAGAAAAGAGCTTTCTAGACATGGGGGATAGCCAGAAAAAATGCCCAGAGTGGAGAGATAGAGGACTTTAAATCCATTGTCAATCCTGCAGAGTAGTCAGATCCACTGATATAATGTTCAAGCCCTTTGCAACATCCTGTGCAAGATCAAGTGGATGTCATTTTTTTTTAAATCATGAAAACAACCAAAATGAGATGAAATCTCCTAGTTTTGACCTGGGGTATTGGATTGTGAAATGGGAAATTCAAACTCCCTTTTTGCCAACTGCTTATTTGATAGGGCCTAATAAAAACCCGTACTGCATTTCTCAATACTTCTACTTGCTCCTTCAGTGATTTCTGGCAGTACCCAAACAAAAACTGTTAACAGTATGTGTGTACTCAGGATATAGAATAAACACTATGTATCTGAATTTCAGCTTACGGTAATCCAATTTGACCAGCTCTCCAGAAACAAAAGATTTCTCAAAGCAAAAACCACCTCAATTACCCAGAAATCATGAAGATAAAGCCATATCCCCAAACGAAAGTGGGTTTTTGAGGTGAATGGCTGTGTGTTTCTGACCATGGTAAAAACGGCAATTGCTAAAGGATTCAGTGCGGCCTACCATTCCTTGGGTCAGCCATCACTGCAACAAAGTGAATTGAACTGACCAAATATTTCATTCAGGTCTAATCCAGTCAAAACCAGAAGCAACTGAGGCCTTCAGGTACAGAAATGTTATATGTAGATTCTTACATCTTTAAAAGATTTATGCACAAAAATAATCTGAAGGGCTACAGGGAAAGCAAAGTGATTGATATTAGCTGTATGGAATCTCCTTTTTTTTTTACACTCATTGTATAACCATGCGTTTGGACTACATTATTTAAGATGTCAGTATAGCTGTGTGCTGAAATTTATATATTAAGAAGCCATGTGGCTGGAATCTGAATTTAGTATCTGTTTTAGTGAGTCACTGATCTCTTTGGCTCTCAGAGACCCCTAGCGTGTGAGAGAGTAAGGCCCAATTTCTGTGTGGTGAACAGGTGGGAGCCTGATTCATAAAGCTAATAGGATAGCTTCTCCCTTCAGTTCTTAGGCACTAGGCCAAGTGAGTGGGCAGGAATCATTCCATTTGCAATGTAAAACAGAGTGGAACGCACTTCTGGCACACTGTGTCCATATAAATTATACTTGTTTGCAATTCATCAACTCCTTCCCTCTTTTATGTCCATATGCAATGTAAATGATTATCTTCTCTGTAGATCCGTAATGATGCCCAGCTCAAAAATATGATACAATCAGCTGAAAAGAGAACACCCAGGTTTTTCCCCTCAGAGAGAGAGAGAGGGAAAGGGGAGGGACGGAGGGAGAGAGGGATGGAGGCGGGGGGAAGAGAGAGAGAGAGAGAGAGAGAGAGAAAGAGAGAGAGAGAGAGAGAGAGAGAGACTCATTAAGAGGAGATGTAAAGGCTTTTATAGTCTGTGGACATTATGGACTTTTGAACTGAAAATTTTCTGCAACTGTTGATTCCCGAAATCTTGAATCATTTACTCCCATAACAGAAAGTGCAAATTGGAGAAAACATTATCTTTATTGTTTCTGTCAATAAATATCTTTTTCTTTGCATTTTGTACTTTAAAAAACATGTTTCTAGAAATCAAATTTCTTACCCTAGATAAATAATTATATGGAAAACAATATGAAAAAGGACTTCAATATTGTTTTTGATAATATAAATTGTAAACTTTTAAAGGCACAATGTTCTATCAAGTGATACCAAATGGACAATGCAAGTGGTGTCAGGCAGTGTTTCTTTAAGAGAAAGAATGTGGCAACCCCAGAAAATCAAGCTAGTTGTCTAGGGCAAACATCAAAAATGCTACTGGGGGGCAGCTAGGTGGTGCAGTGAGGAGAGCATAGGCCCTGGAGTCAGGAGGACCTGAGTTCAAATGTGGCCTTCAACACTTGACACACTAGCTGTATGGCCTTGGGCAAGTCACTCAACCCCCAATTGCCCTGCCTTCCCCTCTCCAAAAAAAGAGAGAATGCTACTGGGAAGTATGTTTGGGTCACAAATGGGGGAATGAAGATTCATATGGTTAAAAAAAAACAGTAGAAAAGGAGTACACATTGAAGAGAAACATAGGTATAAGCATGACAGCAGGGATACTCCAAAATTTAATTAGTAATTGTCAGAAAAATCTGGCCTTTAAAAAGAATCTTATCATTAGAAATAAGGATTTCTCATTCCATAGCCTGTACTCCCATGTCTACCACCATCTCTGGTATCAAGAGGTCTCATAGACTCTTCCTCCTTGGTTTCAAGACTGGCCCCCTTTCCCACCTAGGACAAACTCCTGAGTCTATCATTTCATGTAGGATTATACTTATTAATACTGCCCCCTGGAGCTCTTCGTTTTCCTTGCTTTCAATTTTGCTTGACCTGTCCGTGTCCAGCCATGGCTCATCCCTATCTTTTATTTACTTTGCTCCTAACCTGAGTAGTCTAAGGGGAAAAAAACAAAACTGTAAACCAGGATGACCTAATTTATTACAGATTCACAGTTCCACCCTACCTGATTAAAAAAAAAAGCTTCATTGTTCTTCCTCCACTGACTCCCAAGCCTGTACCCTTGCTACTTACATTGCAATGACATACGGGCTCATAGGAACAAATACTTCAACTGCTCATTTCCCTATCTATTTGGAAAAATAAAGATACTGACTGACTTTTTTCCCCTAGCTATTTGCCATCCTGTAGATATATGGATGACTTCCATGACTCTTATGTTTGGGTTTTTTTTTCCAGCTCTAAAATTCTTTGAGTTTCTGATCCTAAATCTTTGTGCTCAAATCTCTCAAATATGTCAGAAAGTACTAACAGTGGTCCCTGCTGCATAAACCTTAGACTCTTTACTCTCCAAAGGAGTTGTTATAAAAATGTATTCCCAGATAATTTCCAAGACTGATGAAAATATGTTTTAGAATATTAAACATTTAAGATGTTAGCATTCAGTAGGCTTCCTGACAGAAGTTAAAAGACTATTAGAATGACTGATGAATGTGCTACAGTACATTAGCACTCAGAGCACTGACTGTGCTGGAGGACATTTATGTACCTTCTGAGTCCTCTTGTGTTTTAAAAAGTTAAACTCTAATCCTGCCACCCTGGGTCACTTAAAATTAACGAAAGCATGGGGCCTAAAAAAGAATTCTAACTGTCTTCACAAACTTAATAGAACACTCTTACTGGCTACAACTGACCCATGGGCTACCTGCTTTTGTGATCGAAATTACTTTCTTTCAGCAGAGACAACTCTCCCAGTGAACTGAAATAGGAAATTCCCCCAAGAACAGCCATTTCTGCTTCTACATATTAGTTTTATTTCCGTGACCTAGAGTGCAAGCTCTTCTCTAAGTCATTCGGAAATGGGCTTCTTGGTGAATCTCTATAGACTGGGGAATGGAAGGGCAGTAAGTAGCATCATTAAAGACTTCCCTTATGTCTATTGGGAAAGTATTTATCAGAGTGAGGGCTACGCAGTTACCAATCTCCTCTCTTAATCACACTCAGGGATGGAAGAGCCTAGATACAACTGCTGGAGACAGATTTCTTTTCTCTGTGGGATAAGAACAAGCAACATCAGAGCAAATGGAGCACAGCCAGCCAGTACTATTTTCTGATGAGAATGACCAACAAGATACTACACAGCTCTTCATGCAATAAGCGTTTATTAAGTGCTTTACTATGAGCCAATCATTGTGCTCCGCGCTAAGGATGCAAAAAGAAAAAGAAGAGAGCTCCTTCCTCATTCATTCTCTTGTTCTACTTATATTCCATTGAGGAAAAGTAATATAGAGGCAAATATATACATATATATACATGGGCATACACACACACACACATACACACACAATAAATACAAATTTCTGTGGACCAGGGAAAGGTCATTAGCAACTGGGCAGATCAACATAGGCTGTCTATGGGGGATGACACTTGACTTGAGCTTTGAAGGAAGCTAGGGATTCCACAAGGCAAAAGTGATGTGAGAGAGTATCACAAGAATGGGATTGTAGCCTGTACAAATTTATGGAGATGAAAGATAGAATGTGCTTCCATTATCCTGGTTTTAGCCTTTTGGACACTTTTTGACTTATCAACATCTTTCTTAAAATATGGTGCCCAGAAAAGCACAAAATTCCTGTTTTGGTCTATTTAGAGCAGAACAGAGAGAGACTGTCACCGTCCCATTCTTGAAATCTATTCTTCTCATTATGAAGCCTAAGATCTCATTAGCTTTTCTGGCTGCCACATTACACTGCTAACTTATATTGTACTTATAATCCACTAAAGCATATATGTGTGTGTATATATATATATGTGTGTGTGTGTGTGTGTGTATACATACATATGTATATATACATATATGTATTTACATAATATACACATATATACATATATCAATCATTTATTTTTTTCTTTTTTATTATGAATTTGACAAACACGAATATTTCAATATATAAAGAACAGAAAAAGATGATTACATATCAAACTATGAACTCCTATTACATACTGAGTTTTAAAGTATGTCAACTTAACATAGTAGCAACAAATCTGTCCTGCTTGTCTGTCCCATTCTGAACTTCCTTATATTCTCTTCTGTTTATTTTTAATATCTCATTGGTGCTTTTGCCCTTTGCTCCTTTTTCACATCACTATCACTGCTCTTCAACTGTTCCTTAAAATTTCTCCCCCAAATAGAAACCACCCTTTGTAAAACAAATAAATGAATTTAGTGAAGCAAAGCAAATTTACACATTGTCTACGTCTAACAAAGCATACCTAATTCTGCAACTCTAGTCCATCACCTCTTTGCTAAGAAGTGGAAAGCATAATTCATTGTCAGTCTGTTACACTCATAAAGGGTCATTTCATTGATCAGAATTCATAAGTCCTTTGAAGTTATTTCCCTTTATATTATTATAGTCATTGTATGAATTATTCTCCTTGCTCTGCTCATTTCACTCAGTGTTATTTCATAAAGTTTTCCAGGTTTTTCCAAATTCACCTCTTTCATCATATATTATAGAAACTATCTGGAAGAACATGAGAGATGTAAGGATAACTCTTTAAATTGGTACATACTAGATATTATGTCATAAAGTCTTTCATAAAATGTTCAATTATTTTTAACCACTTTGTATTACATTATATTGACATACAATAATTTTTTCAACATTTCCAAAGAGTAACTATTGAGTTTCTTGCCAGTTATTTGCTGCTTCAACAACAAATACTGCTATAAATATGTTTATGCATATGGGTGCTTCCCTTTTGTCTTTGACTTTTTTGGTGTATATGACTAGTAGTGGTATCACTAGGTTAATGTCTATTGGGGAAATATTTCAAATTGCTTTCCAGAATGGTCAGAAAAGCAATGCATCAGGAAATGAATTCTAGAAGTGGAGTCAAAATGGTAGAGGGAAGTCAGGAAGTTGCTTGAACTCTCCCCAGTTTCCCCCGGAAACAATATTAAAACAAGATTCTGGAGCAACAGAAACCACAAAAAGATGGAGTGAGGCAATTTTCCAGCTTAAGATAAGTTAGAAGGACTTCAGGGAAGGTCTGTCTCCCTTGGGTAAAAGGGAAGGGCCACACAGTGCAGATGCTGTATGGGACAGTAGGAGGCTCTTAACCATAGTACAAATCAGCAACCATGGGCCCTCAGTCCTGGCAGAGCAGGCCAGTGGCACAGCAGGCCAGCTGTGAGGGCTCCAGCTTCAGTAGAGAAAGCAAATTGCCAGGCCTGGAATTCTGGCACCACAGGGTGCCAGGTCACAGTGAGCACGCTGAGAGCCACAGAGGCCCCAGTGCATAAAACCAGGCCCCTCACACAGTGCAAGAAGCTCAAGACAATGGGCCCTGTGCCCCAGGAGCAGAGCTCAAGATTAAAAGTCATGAAGTAGGCTTAAAAATGAGCAAAATACAGAAAAATGTCCTGACCATAGAAAGTTATTATGGTGCCAGGGAAGATTAAAACAAACTCAAAAGAGGACAATAATGTCAAAATGACTACATGCAAAACCTCAAAGGGGAATATGAACTGGTCTCAAGTCCAAGAAGCCTTCTTGGAAGAGCTCAAAGAGAATTTTAAAAGTCAAATAAGAGAGGTAGAAGCAAAATTGGAAAAACAAATGAGAGTAATACAAGAGAGAGTCAACGGCTTGGAAAGGGACTAAAGAAAACAATTCCTTAAAAAATGCAGTTGGCCAAATAGGGAAAAAATCAACTGAAGAAAATAACTCCATAAATGGAGAATTGGCCAAATGGAAAAGGAGATACAAAAGTTTCTTAAAAATTATAACTGGACAAGTAGAAGCTAATGACTCTATGAGATATCAAGAATCAGTCAATCAAAATCAAAAGAATGAAAAATTGGAAAAAAATGTAAAATACCTTGTTGGAAAAACAAATAACCTGGAAAAGACATCCAGGAGAGATAATTTAAGAATTATTGGACTACCTGAAAGGCATGATCAAAAAAAGAGCCTGGAGATCATCTTTCAAGAAATTATCAAGGAAAACTGCCCTGAGGTCCTACAACCAGAGAGTAAAATAGTCATTGAAAGAATCCACTGATCACCTCCTAAAAGAGATCCCAAAGTGAAAACTCCAAGGAATATTGTAGCCAAATTCCAGTATTATCAGGTCAAGGAGAAAATACTGCAAGTAGCCAGAAAGAAACAATTCAAATATCAAGGAGCCACAGTCAGGATTACACAGTACTTAACAGCTTCGATATTAAAGGAATGGAGGGCTTGGAATATGAAATTCCAGAAGGTAAAGGAGCTTGGATTGCAACCAAAAATCAACTACCCAGCAAAACTGAGTGTAATTTTTCAGGGGAAAAGATAGACATTGAGTGAAATAAGGTGATTTAAAACTTTCCTGATGAAAAGATCAGAGCAGAACAGAAAATTTGATCTTTAAATACAAGACTTAAGAGAAGCATAAAAAAGTAAACAGGAAAGGAAAAAAAACATTATTAAATAAGGTTAAACTGTTTTTGTGGTGGCAAAGACTTGGAAACTGAGGAGATGTCCATCAACTGGGGAATGGCTGAACAAGTTGTGGCATATGAATGTAATGGAATACTATTGTGCTATAAGAAATGATAAGCAGGCAGATTTCAGGAAAACCTGGAAAGACTTACATGATCTGATGCTGAGGGAAGTGAGCAGAACCAGGAGAACATTGTACACATAAATAGCAACATTGTGTGATGACCAACTTTGATAGACTTAGCTCTTCTCAGCAATACAATGACCCAAGACAATATACTAAAAGACTCATGATGGAAAATGCTAACCACATGCAGAGAAAGAACATGGAGTCTGAATATAGACAGAAACATAATAATTTCACTTTTTTGTTTTTTGATTTTTCTTTCTCAAGGCTTTTTCCTTCTGTTCTGATTTTTCTTTCACAACATGAGTAATATGGAAATTTGTTTAACATGATGTATTCCCTATATCAGATTGCTTGCTCTCTTGGGAAATGGGGAGGAAAGGAGGGAAAGAGAAAAATTTGGAATTCAAAATCTTATAAATATGAATGTTAAAAACTATCATTACATGTAATTAGAAAAATAAAATGATATTAAGTGAAAAAAAGAAATGGAAATTGAGGGGATGCTTATAAATTGGGGAATGGCTGAATAAGTTGTAGTATATTATTGTGATGGAATATTATTGTGCTATAAGAAATGACAAGCAGGATGTTTTCAGAAGCATGAACTGAAACAGAATGAAGTGAGTAGGACCAGGGGAACATTGTACATGGTAATGGTAATACATAGTACACAGTAATAAACAACTGTGAATGACAGCTATGCTCAGCAATACAATGATCCAAGACAAACCCAAAGGACTCATGATTACAGAGAAAGAAGTGATGGCATCTGAATGCAGATAAAAATACATGATTTTTCACTTTCAGGTTTTTTTTTATTTTGAGGTTTTTTTCCACAAAATTACTAACATGGAAATGTTTTACATGATCACACATGCATCATCTATATCAGACTGCTTACTGTCTCAGGGAATGGGGAGTGGAGGGAGAGAGAGAGATAGAATTCGGAACTCAAAACTTAACAATGAATGTTGAAAATTGTTTTTACACATAATAGGGGAAAAATAAAATTCAAAAAAACCAAAAAATGCAAAAAATACATCAAAGTACCAGAGCCCCTCTAAAAATTAATTTTCATCTTTGATAACTGCGCATTCATATCTTTTGACCTGTCCCCCTACCTTTTAAAAAAAACTGTCTAACCATGCTTCCTGCATCCTGTTCTTGAGAAGTTTGTTTTTTTTTACTGAAATGTAATATTTTACATTCATCACTACTAAATTTCTTACTAGATTCAGTCCAACATTCTAACCTGTCAAGGTCTTTTTGGATCTACCCTCATTCTCCATCTGTTAGCTAACAGTATGATGTTTATTCTCCTTCCCAGAGGTGTATCATCTGCAAATTTGATAAGCATACATACCAGCTGTGTCTTTGTCCAAGTCATTACTAAAAATGGTAAGCATTCTGGGAACCAGAACAGATCTCTGGGTCACTATATTAGAATCCTCCAAGTTGTCATCAAACAAGTTGTCATCAAACCATTAATGACTATACTCTGTATCCAGCCATTCAGCCAGTTGCCAGTTAATCTAATTACCTTCTAATCCACATTATTGCATTTTTCCCCACAAAAATAGTATCAAGCATTTTATCATATTCCTGGATACAATACAGGTAAATTATATGCCTATATTCCATTTAGGTAAACTATATAATTATGTGCTCTATGTAGCAATAGTTGACTAAATTTTTTGGTCCCCATATCCTTTAGGTTTTAGTAAGCCTACCTGTACCCTCTATTTAATAAGAAAGGAAAGAAATTCTAGGTGTTACCATGAATCGGCAATTTATAAGAAATAAAATCTAGAGATTCATTTCATAAAGAAAACTTTATTTGGCATATAAACAGCATTTTAGCAAGATGAAGTTGTTCAATATTTATCCAAATATGGTCACATAAATTAAGGAGATCCTTGATACTGTTTCTTATTAATAGTTGTATTTTTAGTATAATTTTTGAAAGATGTACCTTTATATTATGTTCAGCCTCCTGCTTATTCCTTTCTTTGAATGTGATTGGGAGCAGGACTGAGAATCTTGAATCACAGGCATAAATTTTTGTTAACAGAATTAAACTCTCATGAGCATATTAAGAATGGGATATGCTTCACTAAGGGTACACCTAAAATGTAATAATTAAATTGATTGGAAATTAATTAGAAAGATCAACTAACTGATCTGTCATATCATTTAGGCTGTTTTTTTTCTTTTTTTAAATTTTGCTGATTTTTTTTCTGATCAGTATGAAAAGTGTATTATATCTAAACTTCACTCATTTGGTTTTGATCAGTAGGAATTTTTCCTCCAATTCTCTTTTTTAAATTTTTCATTTCATTTCATTTCAGATTCACCATT
The DNA here is from genome assembly GCF_011100635.1 of Trichosurus vulpecula. Lineage (NCBI taxonomy): Eukaryota > Metazoa > Chordata > Mammalia > Diprotodontia > Phalangeridae > Trichosurus > Trichosurus vulpecula. The sequence continues at coordinate 384,310,902 of NC_050574.1, forward strand.
GTGCCTTTCCTAAGCCCTCACCTCATCTCACCATTTTCTCTCAAACTACACTTTTTTTTCACTAATACCACTCTTAGAATATTTTAACAGGATAATGTAGTTATTTCCAGAACTCTGTTGACAAGATTTTTGTACCCCATGGTGGTATGCATACCCCAGGTGGGAAACTCCTTACCTACAACCTTTCCCTGATACACTAATTTAGCAATCCTGTTGAGGAAAAAAAAGGCAATTATGCTAGTCTGGCATGACCTAGTCTATGATTTTCGCCCAGGGTATTCAACTAAACACAAAATTATTTTATGAACTATCTACTATACGAAAGGTATTGTGCTCCTCTCTCTCTCTCTCTCTCTCTCTCTCTCTCTCTCTCTCTCTCTCTCTCTCTCTCCATATATATATATATACACATATACATATATATACACATATATATATATACATATATATATATACATATATATGTGTGTGTGTGCATATATACATACACACACACACACACACACATATAGCTCCTGTCCACAATGAGTTTGCATTCTACTGGGGGATATTGTATGTACACTGATAAATTATTACCATATAAATTAAGGAGGGAGGAATAATGGAAGGTTCTTCTGAGGAAGTGGCACCTGAACTGATTCTTGAAGGTAGTTTTGAGAAGCTGAGAAGAAATGTATTTCATAGTTGTATGATAACCTGTGAAAATACATGGAGATAGGAGAAAAAATGTACCATTCAGGGAACAGCTCGTAGGCTAGCTGGTATGAATCCAGTATACCTGAATGACAGTAATTAACCTGGAAAGGTAAGCTTGAGTCAGATGTACACAGTACACATACACACATATATAATATACATATATGCACATATACATACATACATCACACACATATACACATACATACATACACATACAGACACATACACACATCTCCAGGTTAAGGAGATGGTATCATCTTAGAAGCAGTCAGGAGCCACTGAAAATTTTTGAATCAATGTGAGACCTGTGTGTTAAGAAGAGCATTTTGGCAGCCAGAATTGAGAGGGAAAAGAATGGAAGCAGGACAACCAATTAGGATGCTATGACAATAAATCAGGTAAAAGGTTATGTGAGGCAGAATTAAGATGGTAGCCCTGTAAGAAGACAAGAGAACAGATAGTGAGATGTCATGGAGGTAGAATCATCAAAATTTGGAAACCGACTAAATATAGGGGATGATGGAGAAGGAAGAGTTAATGATCACTCTTAGTTTACAAACTTGAGTGACTGAATAAATAGCATCATTATTATTATTATGGACTTAATACTGAAGATTCAACCATATTTTTATTTATTTATTGTATAAATTTATTTTCAGTTTTCAACATTCACTTCCACAAGATTTTGAATTCCAAATTGTCACCCCATCTCTTCCCTCCCCCCACCCCATGACAGTGTGCATTTTGATTACCCCTTCCTCCAATCTGCCCTCCCTTCTATTAACCCCCACCCTCTTCTTTTATCCCCTTCCCTTCTATTTTTCTGTAGGGCAAAATAGATTTCTATGCCCCATTGCCTGTATATCTTATTTTCCAGTTGCATATAAAAACACTTTTTAACAATCATTTTTATAGCCTTAAGTTCCACATTCTCTCCCTTCCTCCCTCGCAACCCATTCTCATTGAGAAATCAAGCAATTCAATATAGGTTATACATGTGTAGTCATGCAAAACACTTCCACAACAGTTATGTTGTGAAAGACTAACTATATTACCCTCTATCCTGTCTTGCCCTTCATTTATTCTATTCTCTTCTTTGACCTGTCACTCTACAAAAATATTTGCTTCTGATTGCCCCTTCCCCCAATCTGCCATTCTTTCTACTATCTCCCCTCTCTCATCACCTTCCCCCCCTGCTTTCCTGTAGGGTATGATAGATTTCCATACCCAATTGAGTGTGTATGTTATTGCCTCCTCATGCCAAATCCAATGAGTGTAAGGTTCACTTATTCCCTCTCACCTCCCCCATCGTCTCCTCCATTGTAAAAGCTCTTTCTTGCCTCTTTTATGTGAGATGATGTGCTTCATTCTTCCTCGCCTTTTCTCTTTCTCCCAGTACATTCCTCTCAACACTTAATTTTATTTTTTATGTATCATCCCTTCATATTCAGCTCACCCTGTGCCCTCTGCCTACACATATACACACATACATATACACACACATATACATATATACATACCTACATCACACACACATATACACATACATACATACACATACACACATACACACACACACATATATATGTGTGTGTGTGTGTGTGTGTATGTATATATGTGTGTATGTATATATATATATATATATATATATATATATATATATATATATATATATTCCCTCTAACTACCCTAATACTGAGAAAGGTCTCTTTAGTTACAAATATCATCTTTCCATGTAGGAATGTAACTTTAATAAGTTCCTTATGGCTTCTCTTTCCTGTTTACCTTTTCATGTTTCTCTTGATTTCTGTATTTGAAATTCAAATTTTCTATTCAGCTAGGGTCTTTTCAACAATAATGCTTGGAAGTCCTCTATTTCATTGAATATCCATTTTCCCCCTGAAATATTATATGCAGTTTTGCTGATTCTTAGTTTTAACCCTATCTACTTTGATCTCTGGAATACCATATCCCAAGCCCTCTGATCCCTTAGTGTAGAAGCTGCTAAATCTTGTGTTATCCCAATTGTGTTTGCACAATACTTGATTTGTTTCTTTCTGGTTGCTTGTAATATTTTCTCCTTAACCTGAGAACTCTGGAATTGGGCTACAATATTCCTAAGAGTTTTCCTTTTGGGATCTCTTTCAGGAGGTGATTGGTGGATTCTTTCCATTTCTATTTTACCCTCTGGTTCTAGAATATCATGGCAGTTTTCCTTGATAATTTCTTGAAAGTTGATGCCAGCCTCTTTTTTTGATCATGGATTTCAGGTAGTCTAATAATTTTAAAATTATCTCTCCTAGATCTATTTTCCAGGTCAGTTGTTTTTCCAATGAGATATTTCACATTGTCTTCTATTTTTTCATTCTTTTGGTTTTGTTTTATAATTTCTTGATTTCTCGTAAAGTCATTAGCTTCCATTTGCTCCATTCTAATTTTTAAGGAATGATTTTCTTCAGTGAGCTTTTGGACCTCCTTTTCCATTTGGCCAAATGTGTTATTCCACACTTTCTCCTCATTGGCTTTTTGGACCTCTTTTGCCATTTAGGTTAGTCTATTTTTAAAGGTGTTATTTTCTGCAGCTTTTTTGGGGTCTCCTTTAGCAAGCTGTTGACTCATTTTTCATGATTTTCTTGCATCACTCTCATTTCTCTTCCCAATTTTTCCTCCACTTCTCTTACTTAATTTTCAAAATCCTTCCTGAGGTCTTCCATGGCCTAAAACTAATCCATATTTTTCTTGGAGGCTTTGGATGTAGGAGCCTTGACCTTGTTGTCTTTCTCTGGTCACATGCCTTGATCTTCCTCGTCACTAAGTGTGTAAGAAAACATCTTTACACCAAGAAAGTAAACTTCTATAGTCTTATTCTTTTTCCCGTTTGCTCTTTTTCCCAGCCAATTATTTGACTTTTGAACTCTTTGTTAGGTGGAGGGTGTACTGCCCCAAGTTTCAGGGATTTTTTGCAGCTGTTTTCAAAGATCTCTCTAGGGACCTGTAAATTTTCACTTCTTCCAAAATGGTATGATCAAAAGAGCTGTGTTTACTTCTCTCCTGGCTTGCTCTCTGGTCCATGAGCAACCAACCATAAGCAGTCTTTTCTGCCCTGGAACTTCAAGGTGGGTTCCCTCTCCACAGTCGCCACCAGCTCTGCCATGCCAGCATTCCTCCTCACCCTAGGACTGCCACCCAGGACTTTGACCCAGATCAGATGCTCAGTTCTCCCACTGTCTGTAGGCCCAGAGCTCCAGAAGTAGCCACTGCTACAACAGTGGCTGCTGTTGCCCTGGGGCTGGGGCTGGGGCTGAACCCTACTCCTCTCTCATCCAGGTGAGAGAGCTTTCCCACTGGCCTTTGAAGCTGTCTTTGGTGTTTGTGGATTGAGAAGTCTGGAAACCACAGGCAACTGATTCAATGCCCTGAGGCCTGTTCCAGCCACATCTCTGTGGTCTGGGCTGTGCTCCATGCTGAGCACATAGACCCAACAGACCCTTCCTGTCGGCCTTCTAGATTGTCTTGGGCTGGAAATTTGCTTCACTCTGCCATTTTGTGGCTTCTGCTGCTCTAGAATTTGTTTAGAGTCATTTTTTACAGATATTTTGAGGGCTTCGTGGGGGAGAGCTCAATCAGGTCCCTGCTTCTACTCCACCATTTTGGCTCTGCTCCTCCGCCCCATTCAACCATATTTTAAAGAGCCTCTGAGGAAAACCTGAAAACTGGAGTTCCTAGAATTATCTTCCATTCCACTAGGGAAAAATCATTATCAGATCCCTACTATTGTATGTATTTAATTAGTTTTTTTTCCATCTTCTCAGACCCTAAAGGATTAATGTGAAGTATCTCAAAGTTGTGCTGCCTGAATAACCAGGAGTCTATGTAGTTGAGTTTAAGAAGAGCTTTGTTTTAAACTTGTCATTTGTAGTAGGAGCATAATTTAATGTATTATATTAGAGAGGTTTCTTACTCCTGCATAGCTGGCAGAAAAAAATTTGATCATTTTTTGCCAAGAGGATGCTCAAATTTGCAGTAGATATAATTCAGCAACAGCAGATTCCAGATAACAGGATTACAATTTACAGTAGAATTTCTCACAATTTCAGTAGCAACTACAATTACAGTAGGGCTCATTTAATTAAAACCTGTTCAACTATATCTCCCATTTGTCTGAAACAAATGTTTATACTATTTATACTATCAGTGAACTCTTCACATGAGTGGTTAACAATAAATTGTGGAATAAGGCACAATGAATATCAATGAAAACATGTTACTCTCAATTCACTTTATGCTAAATATACATAGAGACACAATACAATTTTTCTGTGGTGACAGCCACTTTAAAAGGATAATTAACCTTAGTTTATACTCTGAAATTACTATCTCTGAATTACTATTACCAAAATTACACTTCACCATAGAAGCAGCAATTTTAGCCATTGATAAAGCATTAACAACACAGTGCAAAGATTTAATTCATTTAAACACTTTTTTCATGCCCAAAATTTAGATCTCTTTGCGCACCTTGATTTCATTACCCCTCAGGAGTGGTCAGGAGGTGGGCAGTGTGTTTCATCACAGGTCCTCTGGAGTTACAGTTGGTCATTGCTTGGATCAAAGATCCTAAGTCTTTCAAAGTATTTCTGTTTGTTTGTTTTCATTGTTGTATAAATTGTTCTCCTGGTCCTTCACAATGTATTATACAAGTCTTGATGGGTTTCTTGGAATCTGTCTCTTTCCTCGTTTTTTTTTCTTTTTATAGAACAATAATATTCCATTACATACCTATATCGTAATTTATTTATCCATTTCCTCTACCTTCCCCAAAACTAAGGTACCCTTTACTTTTCAGTTCCTTGTTTTTAACAAAAAGAGCTACTATAATTATTTTATAAACAAGCACTTTTTACTTAAGGACTTTCACAAATGTCACATTCTAGATGCAAGAACTAAAAATGGCTGGGTACACACTTCAAAAGAGTCATGATGTTTACTGATGTAGAGATTCCTTCTATTGAAGCAGATTGCAATCATTCTGTGACTTCACAGACTATTTATGACCAGTTATTGAGAAAATGAAAAAAAAACCCCAACACCTTTTGGACAATTATTTTTATAACTTTATTTTCCTATGCTAGTCTTCACATGACAGGCTGCTAGGTGGCACAGTGGATAGAGTACCAGGCCTGGAGTGAGGACAACTCCTCTTCCTGAGTTCAAATCTGGCCTCAGATACTCACTAGCTACGTGATCCTGGACAAGTCACTTAACTCTGTCTCGTTTTCCTCATCTGTAAAATGAGCTAGAGAAGGAAACCACTCCAGTATCTTTTCCAACAAAACCCCAAATAGGGTCACGAAGAGGTAGATGCAACTGAAAAGACTGAATAACAATGAAAATCTTCACATGATTGGCAAAAAGTCCATCAATGTACTATACAGGATCTCCCAAAGCTTATATTCCACTGTGAAAGCCTTTGAGGAACCAGAATCATTTCCACACAATAATTAGGCATCGGACTAAACCTTTAATGGAGGAGCTAAGTATGCATTTGCCTAAAACATATTGCATTTACCTTTTCCTATCTATTTCGGATCAAGAATTGTCATGTTGAAAGTTCTTTTTTAAATTATTTCTCCATCCTACTTACCAGCTATGACTCAGATTCAATTTATCAGAAATGTAAAGTAGAGTAGCAAGACACTGAAACTACTCAAGTAAAGAAGTGGCATAGTGAGGGCAGGTAGAAATCTTTCATGGATTTAGACATGGAGGCAAGAAGAAGAGATGGAAAGAAAAGGAACTATACTTACTAGGGTTTTACTGAATTTTAAGAATGTGTTCAAGAAAATCAGAGAACGAGTGCACTAAAGAACAATGTTATTTGTAAACAGGATAAAACTGTTAAAAAAGGGAAAGATTGTCTTTCTGACCTTCCTCATCAGTTAACCCTTCCCCTCATTTCTAGGATCCCATCATGAATTACATTCATTTAAGCATTACCAAGAATTTCATTAAGGGCATATTATTTGGAAGATATTGTGTAAGGTATTCCTGCAGAATATTGTGTTAAATGGTAATGTTAGCTAAAGTTTGTCCATTGTCTGGAGGATTTGCATCGTTATAAGCTATTTCAACCCAGCAAAGCCTTCAAGATTCAAAGGAATGGAGTTATTATTCAGAGTGACAGGCAGAAGGGTTGATTTGGAGGGCAAGGATCCCCACCTGTACTCTCTTCAAATTGCATCACAAAGGTAACTGTCTACCCATGAGGCCAGCCCCTCTTGCCAAAAGTCAAATCATACAATGAAGTGTTGAATAGATATCCATTAAATCAAAAGCCGTGTTAAACCTTATTCTTGTGAAACAAAAATTTTACATTATTGAAAGGTTCAATGGGAGATGGCCAACGTGCTTAAAATAATGGCAATAGTTCTCCCTTTGGCTGCAGAATGTCAGCATTTATGGGAAAAAGTCGATCAAGTGCTTACTGGATCTGCTTAATCAAGCATAATTGTCATCATGTGACAGCAGTTATTGGAAGCTCCTTTGTGAAAGAGTGCCAGGACCATTTTGCAAAAGAACTACCTACATTTTAAAAAGGAAAAAAAATAAAAAGATTTCCTGTGTTGGAAAAGACATTGGGAAAGACAAACAATATGTCTTCACATTCACTTTAAAAGTCATACCTTTTCAAAGAAATAGAAGAAAATCACTGAGAGGTGCCTCAATTTTTTTTCTTCACACAAGGATGGCATTTATTTTTTGAAAATGCTTATTGATATCTTCCATTTTTATGGTATATTTTTTTCCAAAGGTATCTCCTCTTTCTTTTATATGAGAAGCCTTCTGTTGTAACAAAGAATTTTTTTAATAGAAGGGAAAAAAAGCAGCTCAGCAAAACCAACCAACATATCAACTAAGTCTATTAGTAAATGCAATATTCCACACCCATTGCCCCCCACCTTTGTAAAGGTGGGAGATGTACTTTATTCCCTTTTCTCTAAGGCTATTGTCTTGAAATAATTATAGTGTTCATTACAGAAGAGATTTCACAAAATCACTTAAAAGATCTATCAACAATATTGTGGTGCCATTAGTAATTATTACTGAGAATAATGTTCCATAGAGGCACAGAATCTATTTCTTTTAAAACTTACATTTCGCTTCGTTCAGACTAAATGCTTTAACAGTTGTTCGATATTGTCATAACTTCTTTCCAAATTGGAAACATACATCCTCAACTGTCTAAATACTAACTTATTGGTAGAAAATACTGTTTTATTAAATTTCTATAAAATCTTGAATAATTTAATTCACATTAGGAGACACTGGCAGAAGGATCAATATTCAGATACCATGTAATAAGGATAGCTATCTATACTAAAGTTCTGACTGCAACAAAAATTTATGTTTTTAATGATGACCTCTCTCAGGATACTTCTCTCTCAGGTAGGTGAAAGGATGATTCGGTCTTAATTTATTTTATGTCTACATAATCTAAAACCAAGAAAAAAAACTATCCTATATTATATAAAGTCCTGAATTATATTATCTTACTCATACAATGAAAGAATTATAAATGTACAGCTAGAAGAGTCCTTAAAGGTCATCTAATCCAATCCTTCATTTTACAAATAAAAAACATTCAGCATAGAGATAGAATGGGACTTGCCCAAGGTGATATAATTGTAGAATTTGGATTGGAACATAGATCCTCTGACTCCAGTGTTCTTTCCACTTTATGATTCCACCAAGTCCAACTTTGACGTCTCATTGTTCTTATAGGTAACCCCAAGTTCTTAAATATCACACCAGTGACCAGAGGAGATTAGGGTAAGAGAGTAGGGCACCAGATCCCTTGCAAACACCATATATCTAAATAGGCTTAGAGACATGGAGGGAAAACACAATTAACAATCATAAGTGAGATGAACTCACTTATAAAACAGAAGCTAGAGGAACGGATTAAAAAGCAGAACCTGACAAGAAATACACTTGAAAAACAAAAATTCACAGAGTTAAAATGAGAATTGGGAACAAAATTTACCATATTTCAGTTAAACTCAAAAGCAGGCATGGGGAATGATAATGATTTCAAATAAGGCTACTGCAAATATAGATTTAAAAGACAGATAAGATATATAGAAAGATAATTCTCCTGCTGGGAAATTGCCTTATAATTAAAGACAGCCATATTTAATGAATCAATATCAACACTTAGTTTATATGCACTCAATAACAAAACATGTAAAAGTTAATGGAATTGGAGAGAGAAATGAAGAGCAAAACAATAAATAGTGATTGATCTTACTGTATCACTTTTAGACCTGGACAAATTGAATCAAAAGACAAACAAGAAAGAAGGCAAGCACCTGGACATAACTTTAGAAAACTTGAGGTAATCGATCATTGGTAATTACTGAAAGAGACTAGAAAGGAATTTATATATTCTGCATCTATATATGACAATTTTACAAAAAATTGATCATGTACTGGGGCATAAAGACTTCATGAAATATAGAAAAGCAGGTATATGAAACCTTTGCTGATAATTATTCAATAAAGGGTATTTAAAGAAAGAATTAAAAGGCAATTGGTGCCTAAATAATATAATACTGAAGAACAAGTAGTTCAATCAACAAGTTATAGAACAAATAGAAAGTTTCATCAAGGAAAATGACAGTGAGTTGTTGCTGTTCAGTCATATCCAACTCTTCATGACCCCATTTGAGGCTTTCTTGGCAAAGACCCTGGAATGATTTGCCATTTCCTTCTCCTGTTCATTTTATACATGAGGAAACTGGGCAAATAAAGTCAATGACTTGTCCAGGGTCACACACCTAGTAAGTGTCTAAGGCTATATTTGAACCCAGATTTTTCTGACACCAGGCACAACACTCTATCCACTGTACTACCTAGCTGCCCCAGTAAAGAGATAACATAGCAAAACTTATGGGATAGAGCTAAAGCAATTCTGAAAGGTAGATTTAAAAAAAGAGACAAAGAACAAACCAATAAGATCAGCATGAGTTTTATTTTAAAAAAATTGAACAGCAAAATAAAAATCCTCAACTAAAGAGCAAAGTAGAAATTATGAAAATTAAAGAAGTGATTAAATTGAAAGAAAAGCATAGCACTTTTTATAACAGTTAAACAATTAGATGATTTGAGGGAAGGAAGGAGAGAGAGACAGAGAGAGAGAGAGAGAGAAAGAGAGAGAGAGAGAGAGAGAGAGGAAATTGTTTATATTTTTTAAAAAGTAGGTTCTACAGCAATTGAAGAAGAAAGAATGGAAATTGTCAGAAACTCTTCTGCCCAAATATACACTAACAAAACTGGGAGAACTTGGAGGAAAAAAGATAAATGCTACAATTATTAAATACCCATAATTAACAAAAGATGAAACATACTATTTAAGTAAAGCAATATTAGAAAGAAAAATTGGACAAGTAATGCATGAATTCTCAAAGGAAAAATAAAAACTCCATGCTCAGATGGATTTACAAGTGATTCTAATAAGCACAGTGACAGTGGCAGGGTAGATTAAAAAAAATGAGAACAGAGGATGTTAAAAGAGTCACAATTTTTAGGCCATCTATAAATATTAATTTAATTTTTTGTAATTTAAATGTAAGATCTTTGACCAACAACAAATAAGTTGATATACTAATAAAAGAGTTAACTGACATCCATATTGCAATTTTTGCTATATGAAACAAGAAGAAAATGAAGTTGCATCAATGAGACAATAGCTCACAGTTTCTTCAACAGATAAAAGAGTTAGCAGAGTTATTTTTAGTTTGTGTTCGGGAATAACAAGAAACATCATTTCAGAGACATGTTGCAGGACTTATTAATGATAATACCTAATATGTTTATAGCGCCTATTCTATGCCAGGCACTGCACTAAGTGCTTTACAAATGTTTTCTCATTTTGTGCTCACAACAACCCTGAGAGGTTGATGTTATTATTCTCCCCATTTTACAGAAGAGGAAACTGAGGCAAACAGAGGTTGTTACTTGCCCAAGCTCACACGCCCTATTGTCTGAGGCTGGATTTGAACTTGTCTTCCTGATTCCGGGTTCAGCACTCTATCAACTACGCCATCTAGCTGCCCTAATTGAGTATAAAAACAAAGGCTAAGGTGGACTTCCTGTTAAGGTGGTAACGTGAAAACCTAGTTCTCTGACATAGATCCCAGCAAATATCTTTAAAATGTGGAGGGGCCCCCTGAGCTTGCTTTCTTCAGGAGCCCTGTTTTCCAGAAATGAAGCGCCCTTGAAGTAACATAATAGTTATCTTTTGCAACTGAACTCTATTAAACTCTCGGGGCACTTGAAGCAAAGTCAGCAACAATCTTGGCTCCAGCCGGCCTATCCCAGACTGATAAGCTGTGCAGATTAGGCTTTTCAGATGAGCAAGACCATCCTACCTTCATGGTCTAGCAGTTCCCAGGAGGGGCCCCAGCAATGCTTCATTTTTCTCATAACTTGATTCTAAAGAATTTTCCCTTTTCCCCCTCCTTCTCCTCTTGTAAGTTCCTATTCTTGATGTAACATGGATACCCAAGGCTTTGCCTGCATCCCTGGGCTCCTTTGTACTTGATATAGGGCATTCCCACATCCATGTACGTTTCTCTTATTTTTTTTTGTTTTTGTTTTAAAAAAAAGATTTTATTAAAGATCTTTACAGAAGAGCTTCAGGCACACCATTCCAGGTGTCACAGAGTCCTGTTACGCAGTGGGCACTGGCTGGGGCATAGCTGGTTGCTCTGCCTTCCCACTCTATGGGGGTGGTAGGAAGAATCTCATCCTTGGGCTCTACGATGCTCACATGGTCAGGCAGGGGCTTCTTAGGGCCAATCTTGCCACTTGGGTCCCAGGGCAACATGATTTTGACTTTAATTCCCAATACACCCTGTCTGAGGAGGACATGACGCACAGTTGTGTCGACGTAGTAGTTGACGGGGTCTCCACTGTGGATCATCAGGCCATCCACCAACTTCATGGACTTGGCCCTCTGGCCTCTGAGCGTACCAGACACCACCACCTCACATCCCTTTGCTCCACTCTCCATAATGAAGCGGAGGACACCATAGCAGGCCCTACGAACAGCAAGACCTCCCAGCAGTTTGTAATGCAGGGACTCAGCCTGAGCAATAGCACAGAGACCTCTGGTGGTTACCTTCTCAGCATACAGCTCTACACTGCCTTCAGGGAAGCCAAACCTCTTTTGAACCACCGCTGTCAGTTCATGAATCCGGCGACCCTTCTCTCCAAGGACATTCTGAGTCCTGGTGGCCAAGATGATGATTTCTGTCCTGGTTGGAGTAACTCGAACCTCCACCCCAGAATAGCCATCCTCAGCCAGCTCCCTGGTGAGAAACTCATTCAGCTCGGCTTTGAAGATGCCATCAGCAACAAACTTCCTCTTCTTGGAGATCTGCACCACCATCTTGCACCGACAGGAAAGGACCTTTCTCTTATAGTGAATCAAGTTAGTGCTCATATCTTGTGGGGGTGTGTATTGGTAATTAAGGTGGGACTTTTTACTCTTTTCCCTTTTGGAGCACTGAAGTAATCAAGTACCTTTGTTTCTTTGATTAAATAGGGAATCTTTGATGACCTGCTTAAGGAACAAGAAAACCTAGTTCAAATAGGTTTAAGTCGCATGATTGTGTTGCCATTTAACCCTGAACAGGGTATATAGACTCAGAGGTTGGCATTTTGTTTGGGGCTCTCACTCACTAGAAGAGTGTTGTGTGATTTGGCCAGATGAGACTCTGGGTAGCCGTTGTTAAGGAGCCCTCTGCCTTGAAAACTCAGATGTCAGTGCTTCCCTGGTAACTATGTACTGAGATGTTGGACAAATCCATGTTCATGAACTCTGAAATTCCTTTATCTAATCATAATCTGTTGTTGTTCCACCCCTTTGTTTGCCTTGCAGCTCCTTCTGTTCTTTGTCCTGATTGTGACCTTGAATCCCTCAATCCTTCAGTTTTTTCCCAGATCATCTCCCTTGTACTGGCTACACTCTTTTCTCTTCCCCATTTTAACTCCCTTTTGTTCAGCTTTACCTTCCATACTCTACAATTCTCTTGAGTCCCCTGTCCCTTTATCCTATAGAAGACCTTGCCTTTCCAAATCCCAGCCTTGGATTATTCTCATCATCTGCTGATACATAACTGCTGGTGAACAAAACTGGAGAAAATCGTGGAATTATGCTGATTGGGTTCACTGCAAGTTTGTCACATAATCTGAAGTGGGCCCTCACTGTGGCAAGCAATCCTTTTTAACATGTCCCAAATCTATTCACTATCTTAGTCACCCATACCTTCTACCTTGGCTCATATTTCTTTGAAAAAAATTGACACCATCTGCTGAAAGCTCCCACTTCTCCCCTCTTTTTCATATCACATGGCTCAGATGCCATCTTCCCCATCTCCCTCTTCACTGTAGCTTCACATAAAGAGATATCCTTTCTCCTTGCCAAGGCAAAACCCTCTATGGACAAATGATCCCATTCTATCTCATCTTATCCAGAAGATTACCTTCCCCTCCCCTTTATCCCTACTTTCTTACTAATATTAAATTGCTCTGTTGTGTTGGTAAGCAAAATGGCCTTTGTTTTCTTTGAGTAGCTCAGTGTATTTCATTGAGCCTTGCTGGGTGCTGGGCCCCAGGCCCAGAGCCCTATTGGGTGTGGAACCTATGTGGATGCGGATTGGTGACTGGGGTGGGGCCCAAGATGGGGCTGGCTAAGGGGAACTGTTAACTTCAGAACCATGCCCTATTGGGTGTTAACCTAATCTATGTGGATGTGAAGCTCCCCGGGGTCCTAAGGGGAGGGGCCAACTCAAGAACCAATCACCAGAGCCTGGGCTCTGGTCATTCAGACGACGCTTGATGATGTCAAAAACTCTATAAGAGGAGAGAAGACAGCTGGATGATCCTTTTCTGTTGGAGCTCTACCTGCAGCAGTGGTGGCGAGTGTGGCTCTGGGCCAGCCCTTGTCCTGAGCTCCCGGTCTGAACCTAGATGTTGGTAACTATGTATTGTGTTGGGTCTGTCTGTTGATGTTTGTAATTTTCTTTTATTTTATTCTGAAGTTCAGGGTACTGGCTTTTTCCCTTGAACTAAGTGAATGATATTTGTATGCTGAATTAAAGTAAGCTTTTCTGTTGGAGCTCTGTTACTCACAGCAGTGGTGGCACGTGACTCTGGGCCAGCCCTTGTTCTGAGCTCCCGGGCTGCACCTAGATGTTGGTAACTATGAATCTGTATTTGGTCCATCTGTTAATGTTTGTAATTTGTTTGTATTTTGTTCCGAAGTTCAGGGTGCTGGATTTTTCCCCTGAACTAAGTGAATGCTGTCTGTATTCTGGATTAAAGTAAACTTGCCAACCCCTTCACCTTGCTTTCCTTATTAAGGCAGATCAAAAGAACCTGTGCTGTTGGCAGCTTTCCAGGTGCTGGCTGTGGGTGGATCTTACACCTCCACAGAAGCTGCTGGCCAGATTGTGGAAACATCTGTCTACATTGCTTTTCCTATTGCCTATAAACATGCTCATGTCTCACCCATCCACAAAAATATCTGTCATCCTCCCAGTCACCCAGATTTGAAACATAGGTTTCATCCTCTACTTCTCACTCTCATTACCTCCTATACTCAACCAATGATCAAGTCTAATCATTTGTACCTTTGTAACATCTTTCATATATGCTTCCTTCTCTTTTCGAACATGGCCACCACCCTCATACAGGACCTTATTACCTCAGTTCTGGACTATTGCAATAGCTAGATGGTTGATTTCTCTGCCTTGAGTCCAACCCAGTCCACATTTGACTCAGGTATCAAACCGATCTTCCTAAAATATAAATCTGATCATATCATCTCCATGTTCCATAAGTTCCCATGTCTCCTTATCATCTCCAGGATCAAACATAAAATCCTTTGTTTGGCATTCAAAACCCTTCTTGTCCTGCCCCCTTTCTACCTTTACAATCTTCTTATACCTTACTCCTCTCTGGGCACTCTTCAATCCAGGGCCACTGACCTCCTCACAGTTCCTCCCCTGTGGCACCTATCTCTCATTTATTAAGTATTTTTCATTGGTTATTTCCTCCTTTCCATCTCTTATCTTTGTTGGCTTACTTCAAGTCTTTTCTAAAATCCCTCTTTCTGATCATAAAAAAGGGAAAAGGACCCACATGTAGAAAAAATATTTATAGCAGCTCTTTTGTGGTGGAAAAGAATTAGAAATTGAGGGAGGCCCATCGATTGGGGAATGGCTGAAAAAGTTGTAATATATGAATGTAATGGAATACAATTGCCCCATAAGAAATAATGAGCAGACAGATTTCAGAAAAACCTGGAAAGACTTATATGAACTGATGCTGAGTGAAGTGAGCAAAACCAGGAGAACATTATACACAGTAACAGCAACATTGCACAATGACCAACTTCGATAGACTTAGCTCTTCTCAGCAACGCAATTATCTAAGACAATTCCAAAAGACTTATGACAGAAAATGCTATTCACATCCAGAGAAAGAACTGTGGAGTCCAAATTCAGTTCAAAGCATACTATTTTCACTTTTTTTTGTTTTTTTTCTTTCTCATGTTTTTCCCTTTTGTTCTGATTCTTCTGGAAACATGTTTAATATTATTGTACATGTATAAGCTATATCAGATTGTATACTGTCTTGTGGAAAGAGGAGGGGAGGGAGAGGGAAAAATTTTAGAACTCAAAATCTTATAAAAGTGAATGTTAAAATCTAAAAATAAGTTAATTAAAAAATAAAATAAAATCCGACTTTCTCCAGGAAGCCTTCCCCAGTTCTCCTTAATCTTAGTGCCTTCCCTTTGAGATTACCCTCAATTTATCCTGTATGTATCTTGCTTGTACATAGTTATTTGCATGCTATTGTCCCCTATTCAACAATGAGAAGAAATTGCTTTTTGCTTTTCATTGTATTCCCAGTGCTTAGCAACAGTGACTGACTCATAGAAGGTATTGATATATACTAGTTGACTGAATATCTAACTGACATATGCTGCCTGTCAAATGATCAGTATAAACAATAAGAATTATCTATGCTTGGAGGAAGGAGAGAATATTATAAATTGCGTTGCTCAGGAAATTTCTTTCCTAACATCATTTACAATTTGATTTAAAATTTATGGCTTTACTACCCCCAAATAACTTCTTAGGAGGCAAATCAAACATATGACTAAGCTATTGTGAACACCATTATTCATGTTAGTGAAACATCTATTGCTGATATTAACAATGCTTTTTATACCGCTTAGCAATTATCACACCCTGTACCTCCTATATTATATAATGCAATCTTATTGCAAGCTGTGTGACTTAATAAAAATGTATTTTCCAGAAAATACCCCCAAATAACTGACCATTACATTAGTGCAGATGTCTGTTTACTGAAGAAGATCAGATGATGAGTTTGTACATACAAATAAACTATCTCCATGCCCTTCAATAATTTTTGAGAAGTAGAAAATAAATGTTAGTGAATAAAAATAACTATTTTTTATATATATTTCTAAGAACTTTTAAAATAACATTTTATATGATTATATTGTTACTAATAAACTGTCATTGAATGTCAATACATAAGGCACTATGGATCTTGAACTGCCTGCTAGATATCTCCATCAGAATGTTCCACAAACATCACAAACTCAACATATTCAAAATAAAACCTTGTTTTATCTTTTCCTTTAAACTCACTCAGCTTCTAAGTTTCCTATTTCTATCAAGGGTAGTATCATCCTTCCAGTCACCCAGAAGTTGCCATTAGGTCCTCCTCATTCTCCTTTACTCCCCATTTCCAATTAGTTGTCAAGTTTTTTAGATTCAATTTCTTGAACATCTCTCATATCCACTTCCTTTCTCTACTCATACCACAGCCACCAAAGTTCAAGTCTTCATCACCTCTTACCTAGACAATTGCAATAGCCTCTTGATGCCAATAAAAACCAATCTCATCCCTCCAACCTGTCCTCCATACACAATTGCCAAATTGATATTCCCAAAGCCCAGATCTGATTATATCAGTGGCTCCCATTCCCTCTAGGACAAAATATGAACTCTTCTGTCTGGTCTTTAAATTCCTTCACAATCTAGCTACAGCCTACTTATCTAAGCTGATTACTTACTAGATGGGGATTTCCTCCCCTCATAACTCTTAGCACTAGTAAAATGTATTTGCTGCTTCCTATAAAGATATGCTATCTTCACTTCACACTTTTATAAAAGGTTGTTCCCCAAGCATGTGATGCTTCTCATTATCTCTACCGCTTGAAACTCTTGGCTCCATTTACAATTCAATTTCACACCCTTCAAAAGTCCTTTCCTAATTCCTCTAGTTAGATTCACCTCTAGATTACTGCATTGTGATATAACTTACATGTATTTATCTATAAACATGCCATATCCCACAATAGAGTGTAAGATCTCTTAGGGCAGAGGCTGCTTTGCTTTTGCATTTTTATCCCTGGCACCTAAACATACAATGGGGTGCTTAATAAATATTTTAATAAAATAATTAATAAACATTGATTGATTGATTAATGCTATAAATACTGAATGTGCAAAGTCCCATCGTTCAAGGGGTTTATAAATATGGAATAGCTATAAATAATAATATAGTATAGTATGATAAATGACTATCAATAAATAATACCAATTGTGTGTCATAGAATTCAAAACATTTACTATAAACAAGAGATCCCTTCTATGTCCAAGATTCTATAAGAATTCCAACTGTTAGATTACATGAGTCTAACAAATAATAGCTTTCTGGTTTAAAACTTCCAAGACATTAACTATGTTCACAGCATAGAATTTGGCATGAGAGCATCATAATTAGTAATACCATCATTATCATAGCAGCTCAGATAATACTTTAAAGTTTGTAAAATATTTAATGTACATGATCTTATTTGATCCTCACAATGTGGTGTAATGTTAATGGAATAGGAAGATCTTTCCCGCCCATTAATAGGCCTGTGTGACCACATGTGGTGAATCACAGATGTCTTGCTGCTTTGAACTCTGGCCCAGCTGTGATACATCTTTAGTCACATAGAGCCCATTGGGGGAGGAACTTGTCCAAGGAGGAGCTTGCTTAGGGGGAGGTTTATTGGGAGGCTTGCTTTTAGGAAGGCTTTCTCACCTTTGGTACTAAGCTAATTAGGTACTGAGTCACTGCTTTCTGGCTCTAAGCCTATTAGCCAAAAGTGTGTGTGTGTGTGTGTGTGTGCGTGTGTGTGTGTGTGTGTGTGTGTATACATACACACACACATATATGTACATATATATATATACACATATATGTATATAAATATTCTGAGGTGAGATTTTGCCTTGGGGGCTTGCTCACAAGACGGACCTTTTGATTCCCTGGACAGGACTCTTGAGTAGCCATTTGTTAAGGGTCCCCCAACTACTTAGATGTTAGTGCTTCCCCATCTGGTGGTGTATGTAGGTGGTTGCATTACTTTGTTCAGACAGTTGGAGCCCTGTCTGTTGAATCTCTGCTAATTTCTCTGACTGTATTTTCTACTTATCTGTAATTAAAGTAAAATTGTTGACCCCCTTAACGTTGCTTTTCCTTTAGAAAAGCAGATCAAAGAACCTGTGCTAGCAGGTCATCCTGGATGTGCTAGGGGACTTGCTGTTACATGCTGTGAAATAGCTAATATTATTCCCATTTTATAGTGGAGGAAACTAAGTCTCAAAGAATTTTAAGTGACTTGCTAAAAGACACATAGAGGCAGGTTTCAAAATTAATTCTTTTCTGTGAGATAAACATGCTCTCCCCTAGGCCACACTACTTGTGAAACAATAAAGTGCTCAAGGGGAAAGATCATATCTTCTACTTCCTTCTCAATTCTCCATTTGCAGGTAACAAATTATTCTGCTTAATATAATGATATTGTATGAAACAAGAATTCATTAATAAAGAGAAAAATTCCTCATCTACCTATTTCTTACATCCTCCCAACTCTGTCTCATCCTGGAACTGCCTTTGGCAAGTGAGACCTCCATGTCCTGTGGTCTTCTCACCTTGGGATATTGCCCAACTAAGCCAGTTCCCTTCTGCTACTGGTGAATTCCTCCTTGTGCCTCTGTTTTGGGAAGGAACCCAGACCAACCCATTTTCATTCCCCTCCTAGCTCTGCTCCTGACTTTTTGGACTTCAAAAACATCCCCCAACACTCACTCCCAAACACACTACCTCCACTTTTCAGCTCCCTTTTGTGTCTTTGTCTTCACCCTGTTAAAGTTATCTTGACTCAGTTATGCATTGCTCCTAGTCCTACTTACCAATTAGTGTTGGAGGAGGCTCTGGTGTCATGTACCCCATCTGCAAATTGTCACATTCTTTTTTTTAATTAATTCATTTTTAGTTTTCAACATTCATTTCCACAAGATTTTGAGTTCCAAATTTTCTCCCCATCTCTTTCCTCCCACCACCCAAGATGGCATGCACTCTGATTACCCCTTCCCCCAGTCTGCCCTCCCTTCAATCACTCACCCCCCACCTCTTGTCCCCTTCCGCCCTACTATCTTGTAGGGTAAGTTAGATTTCTATACCCCATTGCCTGTATATCTTATTTCCCAGTTACATGTAAAAAGAATTTTTACCATTTGTTTTTGAAACTTTGAGTTCCAAATTCTCTCCCTCCCTCCCTCCCCTCCTACCCTCGTTGAGAAAGCAAGCAATTCCATATAGCTTATACATGTGTAGTTAAGCAAAACACTTCCATAATAGTCGTGCTGTGAAAGATTGACTATATTTCTCTCCATCCTATCCCGCCTTACATTTATTCTATTCTCTCCATTGACCCTGTTCCTCCTCAAAAATGTTTACTTCTGACTACCCCCTCCCCCAATTTTCCCTTCCTTCTATTATCCCCCCCCCCACTCTTATCCCCTTCCCCTGTACTTTCCTGTAGGGTAAGATAGATTTCCATACCCAATTGAGTGCCTATGCTATTTCTTCCTTAAGCCAAATCTGATGAGAGTAAGGTTCACTCATTCCCTCTCACCTCCCCGCTCTTCCCCTCCACTGTAAAAGCTTTTTTCTTGCCTCTTTTATGTCAGATAATTTACTCCATTCTACCTCTCCCTTTCTCCTTCTTCCATTACATTCTTCTCACACCCCTTAATTGTGTTTTTTAAATATCATCCCTTCATATTCAACTCACCCTGTGCCCTCTGTCTATATCTATCTATATCTACATATATATGTACATATATGTATATATTCCCTCCAAATACCCTCATACTAATAAAGGTCTCAGGAGTTACAAATAGCATGATTCCATGTAAAACAGTTCAACTTTAACAAGTACCTTATGATTTCTCTTTCCTGTCTACCTTTTTATGCTTCTCTTGAGTCTTGTATTTGAAAGTCAAATTTTCTATTCAGCTCCGGTCTTTTCATTAAGAAGGCTTGAAAGTCCTCTATTTCATTAAATACCCATTTTTCCCCCCAAATATTATACTCAGTTTTGCTGGGTAGGTGATTCTTGGTTTTAATCCTAGCTCCTTTGACTTCTGGAATATCATATTCCAAGCCCTCCAGTCCCTTAGTGTAGAAGCTGCTAAATCTTGGGTTATCCTGATTGTGTTTCTATAATACTTGAATTGTTTCTTTCTGGATGCTTGTAAATTTTCTCCTTAGAACTCTGGAATTTAGCTACAATGTTTCTGGGAGTTTTCCTTTTGGGATCTCTTTCAGAAGGTGATCAATGGATTCTTTCAGTTTCCATTTTACACTCTGGATCTAAAATATCAGGACTGTTTTCTTTGATAATTTCTTGAAAGATGTCTAGGCTCTTTTTTTTAAATCATGGCTTTCAGGTAGTCCAATAATTTTTAAATCATCTCTCCTGGATATATTTTCCAGGTCAGTGGTTTTTCCAATGAGATATTTCACATTGTCTTCTATTTTTTCATTCTTTTGGTTCTGTTTTATATTTCTTGATTTCTCATAAAGTCATTAGCTTCCATTTGTTCCATTCTAATTTTTAAGGAATTATTTTCTTCAGTGAGTTTTTGGACCTCCTTTTGGCTAATTCTGCTTTTTAAGACATTCTTTTCCTCATTGGCTTTGTGGACCTTTTTTGCCATTTGGATTAGTGTATTTTTATAAGGTGTTATTTTCTTCAGTATTTTTTGGGGTCTCCTGTAGCAAGCTGTTGTCTCATTTTTCATGATTTTCTTCCATCACTCTCATTTCTCTTCCCAATTTTTCCTCTGTTTATCTTGATTTTCAAAATCCTTTTTGAGCTCTTCCATGGCCTGCAACCAATTCATATTTTTCTTGGCGGCTTTAGATGTAGGAGCTTTGACTTTGTTGTCTTGTTCTGGTTATATATTTTGATCTCCTTTGTGACCAAAGTAAGATTTTATAGTCTGAGGTTTGTTTTTTTTTACACTGTTTGCTCATTTTCCAAACACTTAACCTTTTAACTCTTTGTTAAGGTAGGACTTTGCTTCCAGGGTGGAGGGTGTACCTTAGGGGTTTTGTGCAGCTGTTTTCAGTGATACTTCTCAGGGTCTGTAAATTTTCAGGCACTCTTTTCTGCCTTGGAACTGTGAGGATGATTTCCTCTCTGCCACAGCCACAAGCTCCACCACAGTGGTCCTCCTCACCCCAGGACCGCCACACAGGACTGTGACCCAGATCCACTCAAGGCAAAGCAAGAGAATCCTGCCTCAGAGCCAAGAAAAGATTCCTGCAATCCTGCTCTGATTGGCCACTCAATCCCTCCACTGTGTGCGGGCCGAGAGCGCCAGAAGCAGCCACCACTGCACTGCTGCTGCCTCTGCCATCATATCTACAGAGCCAAGGCTCGGTCCAGGACTGCACTCCTCTCTCACCCTCATCTTGTGAGACCTTTCCCACTGACCTTCTAAGTTGCCTTTGGCATTTGTGGGTTAAGAAGTTTGGAAACTGCCACAGTTGCCAGAGATTCAGTTCCCTGAGGCCTGCTCCAGCCCTGTCTGTCTTATGTGGACCAGGCTGGACTGTTTTCCTGTCCCAGCCTGGTGGAATAGACCTTTCCTGTTGACCTTTCATGTTGTCTCAGGCTAGAAATTTGTTTCACTCTGTCATTTTGTGGGTCCTGCCACTCTAGAATTTGTTTGGAGTCACCTAAGTCAGTACTGAAGACCTCATTTTAATATAGCCCACTCCCATCATGTCAACAAATCAGAATTGATTGGCATCCCTTGGTAATAACCTATACCTCCAAATCCCAAATCAAGCCAGTTCTGAACTTCTCCCCCTAGGGTGGGCCAAGTTTTGTACTGTAAGTCCCATGCAATGCATGTCAAGCCGGCTTGAGAAAAATTAAATTGTGGACACACACCCCTAACTTCATTTGTCTCTTTCTTAGAATAGACTCTGTTTCAAATTCGTGGGGTTCTTGGGGTTCACTTATATAAAGCACTATGTATCTTCAACTGTCTGCTGGACATAGAGTGCTGGACCTGGAATCAGGCCTGAGCTTTAATCCACCCTAGACTAGCCATTAGAGTTAGTGACCCTGGGCACGTTACCTAACTACTCTCTCTCAGTTTTCTCATCTGTATAGGGGTATAGCAATACCACATGGTTGTGAAGAGGATTAAATGATAAAATATTTGTAAAGTGGTTTGCAAACATTAAAGAGTTATATAATTGCCAACTAGTATTATTATTACAGGGGAACAATACTTCACAGATCATGCCTGTTATTTGCATTCTGTCGGTCAACTAGGAAAAAGATAATACTTACTATAAGGTTTTGAACACAATCAGGGCCTTGTAAAACAACATTTTGATTAGGAAAGTGAAAATAAATCATGAGTGTTGGCTTAAGGCTATGTCGGTTTCATTCAAATCGTGATTAATTGGTTAAGGGGAGATGAAAAATCAAATAGAAAGATTCACTCTAGAGGGAGCATTTTTTTTTATCATATACCTAGATCCCCACATAGGGTCCATGCCTTATTTCTCATCAGCTGCAGATAATAATTTTACAAGGTACGATAATGGAAGGCTCTAAATCAAAGTCGAGCTGCTGTGTCTGCAAGAACCTCCTTGTTGTAAGCTGGCCAGCAAAGATTTGCTTGCCTGTTAGCTGGCACAGTGGGTCTTATAATTGGCACAGTAATAGTTTCTACTTTAAATCTTCCTATGATGTGCCTTGATAGAGTAATTCAGCTAATTGGAGATATTGGTCGTAGGAGGGGGAATCTTTCATAATGCTAGTGCCATTCCTGACTCACTGTGAAAATGGTCCAGAACCAAATGGCTGAATGCAACAAAGTACTCCCTCCCTAAACAAGTGGTGTTCCAAAGAAGACACACAAACCAGGGACACTTGAGAATCTGTCATTGCAACCAAAATTGGTAACAGAATATATTTGACAAGATTGCCTTCATGAGAAGACAAAGTTGCCCAATAATGCAAATGGCAAAAAAGAAATGTTTCCCAATCCTTAATTTCTAACACCAAAAGATGGATCTAAATAAAAAAATTTTTAAAGTATTTTTGAAATTTTTCTCAAAAGTAAATAATTTTTTTAGAAAATGTATAGCACAAAGTACTTTTTTGGAGAAGGAAAAAATGTTAAAATCAAACAATGATTAGATAGAGGAGGAGGAGGAGGAAGAAGAAATCTAAGAATTGAACAGGACCTTTTTTCTCTTTTGTTTACTCCTTTGCCTTTTTTTTTTTAAAGAAGCAACCATAAGCGGAAGGAAAATAAACCAAATAGAATTTCTTTCACAGACTATTAAAACCAGCTGAGATGTGACTTCCTGAGAACTATGTGGGTAAAGGTTGGAGGGTTTGAGTTGTTTGTTACTCATTTCATTTCCTTTACATTAGAACTAATTTTCCTTAATATCTAAACCACAAATTTCTTATGCATTTTTGGTAAGTGAGCAGGGGTACAAATACTAGGCTTTAAATGGCAGGATAAACCACAGACCAAGACTCTATCAGCACACATAGTTTTTCTATGAGTTTAGAGGGTTTTTTTGGACGGGTGTGATTCTATGGGTTGGTTTGGGGGGATAGCATAAACACAATTATAAATATAGAAAAAAATCTGAAATTAAATGATTTTTCTAAAATCATATTATTAATAAGTGATGGGACTAGAAATTCAGTAACTAGACTTGTAATCCAGTATATTTAATAATAACACCTTGAACAACTGGAGGATCACTATGGTGTTCATATGGGAGGTGAGATTTAGGCTGAATCTTGAAGGAAGCCAAGGATTCTAGTAGGTAGAAATGAGGAGGGAAGGTATTCCAGGCATGGGGTTTAGGAAACTTATATAGTTATGGAGGTAAAAGATGGCATACCCCATATGGGCAATAGAAAATGGGCTGCTTTAACTGGAATGCAAAGTATATGAAGGTAAATAATGTATAATAAGCTTGGAAAAGTAGGCTGGAGACAGATAGTGAAAATTTTTTTTCCATTCTTTTTTAAAATTTTATTTTTAACTTATGGAATGAAACAATAACACAGTATAATAAAAAAGATGATTGAACATGAAACCACAAAGTTACTATGTACAACTTGCTATTCCTTTCAAATATACAGCAAAATTATCATGTAAATTTATTTTTCCCTCCCCCCCCGAGATGGCTACCATCAGATAGAAATAGGTATGTGTGTGTATATATATATATATATATATATATATACACATATATGTATATATATATATATACACATATATGTATTATATATATATATATATATATATATATATATGAAATGATTCTATATATTCTTCTAGTTAGTTCTTTCTCTGGATGCAGATAGCATCTTTCTTCATGTCCTTTATGATTAATTTTGTATTTATAATAGTCAAAATAACTTATTCATTCAAAGTTGTTCTTAAAGCGACATTGCCCTTACTGTATACAATGGTCTCTTGGTTCTGCTCATTTTGCTCTTCAGTATTTTGTGCAAGTCTTTGAATGTTTTTCTAAGATCATGGAGCTCATCATTTCTTATGTGTTCCATCACAACAATATACCACAACTTGTTTAGCCATTCCTCAATTGATGGGTCCCCTATAATTTCCAATTCTATGCCACCACAAAGAGAGCTGCTATAAACATTTTAGAACATGTAGATTCATTTCTTTTTTCCCTAATTATCTTCAGAAATAGACCAAGTAGTAGTATTGCTGGGTCAAAGGGCATAGGTTGTTTAGTAATTCTTTGGGCATAATTCCAGATTTCTCTCCAAAATGGTTGGATCAGTTCACAATTCCACCAAAAATGAATTAGTGTTCCAATTTTTCCACATCCCATCCTACATTTGTCACTTTCCCCTTTTGTCATTTTAGCCAATCTGGTAGGTATAAAATGATATCTCAAGGTTGTTTTAATTTGCATTTCTCTAATCAATAATGATTTCTAGCATTTTTATATGACTATAAGTTGTTTTTATTTCTTCATTGCAAAACTACCTGTTTACATCCTTTGACCATTTATTATTTGGGAAATAACTTGTATTCTTATGAATTGTGCACAATTCTTTATAAGACCTTTATCTGATAAACTGTCAATAGAATTTTTCCCTCAATTATCTGCTTTCCTTCTAATCTTGGCTACATTTATTTGCACAAATCATTTTTAATTTAATGGAATTAATATTTTCCATTTTACACCTAACTTTTCTCTCTGTCTCTTGTTTATTCATAAAATGTCCACCTACCCATAAGTCTGTTAAGTAATATGTTCCATGCTCTTCTAATTTTCTCAGAAAACCTCTCTTTATATCTAGGTCATGTATCCATTTTGACTTTATCTTGGTAAATGGTCTAAGATATTGGCCTATGTCCAGTTTCTGCCACATATCTTTCCAGTTTTCCAACAATTTTTGCCAAATAATGAATTCTTATCCCCAAATCTTAAGTCTTTACACTAGTCAAATACAAGATTATTACATTTATTTGCTGCTATAAATTGTATTTCTACTCTATTCCATTGATCTACCTTTGTATTTCTTGGCCAATACTACCATATTCAAAGTTATAATTACTTATTTATGAATTTCACTCCATCTTATTTTTAACTCTATTTTTCCTTCTCAGCCTCTTTTTTGCCCTATCTCTGTTACCCTGATGTTTACCCTCTTATTCCTTACTTTAGCCAACCCCCTAGAAATTCATCCCTTATCTATTCACCCTACCCTCCTCATCTTATTCTATATACTCTTCTAAAAGTCTAGAAGCAATTACTAGCCACTGAAAATTCTAGAGAAGGGAAATGACATGGTCAGCCATGCTTTAGGAATATCAATTTGGCATGTGGTGGATGTCAGATTACATTAGAGATAATGAAGGGAAAGTTACTTAGGAAGCTATCATAATAGTTCATTGAAAGGCATTTATTGGTTCTTCCCCAATAAACCTGGATCTATTCATAAACAAAATGGGCAGCTACCAACAGGTTGTGACTAGAGAGGCACTTGACTAAGCTTATCTCTTCTCATGTACCACCAAAAGGCCTTGCTTCCAGTAATATATTACACAGATTAATTTTTCTGCAGAATGCAAATCTCTGACAAAATTGCATGCAGAGCAGTTAAGTTTTTACAGTGTATATGAGAGAGGATTTGGTCCAGCAGCATTGGAGGTAGAATGGTTATCATAGGAGCATTAGAAGGGGCGTTAGAGGTTTTTAACTACAACCCTCTCATTTAACAGGATAGGAACCAAAGGTGCAGAAGGGTTAAAATAAGGATTAAATTACTAATCTATAATCACATTGAATAAATAATAGAGGCAGGATGCATACCCAGGCCCTTTGATTCCAAATCCAGAATTTCAAGTCTTTCTTTACCTGCGAAGTGTAAAGAGGTGAGAAAAGCACTAGATGCCAAATCTAATGACTATCTAGTTTACTTCCATTAATGATATGATTTTAGAGAAGTCATTTAATCTCTCTGAGGTTCATTTCCTCAAAATTCACATACTCACCTTGTCAACCTCCCATAGTTGTTGTGAATCAAATAATCTAATGTATATTGAAACATTTTGAAAAGAGTAAAAGGATATACAAAGTTTTTATTAAATATGCTAATTTAGACCTTGTTGTAAACTTAGCTATTTGGACCTGGCAAATGTCACTGCTCTGAATCAGGTCAGTTGGAGCTGTCTTGAATAGAATGGAAGGCTTGAAATACAATTTAATAATACTCTCTAGTCCTATATGACCAGCTTTTTTAGTTCACAGAGATAACATATTTGTTATAACATATTTTGTGAATATTCAGAAATATCTAATGGAATCTGATTGAGACTATTTGGTGCTAAATTCTATTGTGTTACCCATTTGGATTCTTGTCACCCAGACAGGTGGATAGAATCATGGGAGGCAAATATATCAGAATGATTGTTAGTTTCCTACTGATTTTCTCGCTGGGTGAGGTGGGAGGGAGACAGTGGTGATGGCAAAACATCCCAAAATTGCTGAATCATTAATCTAATCATGAAATGCATCATAAAAGTGTCCGTTTATAGGCTATCCATGAC
The DNA here is from genome assembly GCF_011100635.1 of Trichosurus vulpecula. NCBI lineage: Eukaryota > Metazoa > Chordata > Mammalia > Diprotodontia > Phalangeridae > Trichosurus > Trichosurus vulpecula. Next base: position 384,338,195 of record NC_050574.1, read on the forward strand.
ATTTAATTGGTAATTAAAATGTCTTTTGACTCTTCTCAACACCTGTTTTAGTGTAATTATAAAGGGTAATTCATCAAATTCTTTAGTCCATAATGTCTGCATTTAGGGGCAGTTGCCCTCTAATGTGTGATTTTGTGACAAAATAAACACCATATTCAGAGAGGAATGAAACACATATCCTAATGAAATTTATTGAAACATAATCTTTTGTCAGTTGAGGTATCCAGAGGACTAAAGATGAAATGAGACACTCTGCAGGCCTTTGTCCCGAGCAGGTATAATAATAATGTTGCTAGCAGCTGTTATGGGGTGAAAGGCCAACAAGAGCACACAGAACAGCTGCTAGCACAGGTCCGTTGATCTGCTTTTCTAAGAAAAGTAACTTTAAGGGGTTTACAATCTCACTTTAATTAAACATACATATATCATTTACTTAGTTCAGGAGGAAAAGCCAGCACCCTGAACTTTAGAGAGAATACAAACAAAAATTACAAGCAGGAATTATATAAACAGAGCAAATAACACAAACCAGCAGGCAGGCTTCTAGCTGTCCATCCAACATCTAAGTACATAGTCACCAGAGAAGCACCAACATCTGGGTTTTTCACAGCTCGGGGGTTGGGGAGACGCTGATTCAACGGCTACCCACAGTCTGGTCACCAACACTCTTTCAGTAAGTATGCCCCCAAAGGCAAAATGCTAACCTCTGATCTTATATACAAGTCTCAGGGTCAAAGGAATCATAACCATGTGACTCAAACTCATGTGAACTTGGCCTTCCTTAGTGCTGAGAAGCACTCTAAAACAAAGACAACAAAAAGTCCACTTTGCTTGCCATTACATTTGAAAGGCAGGACTCATCAAAGGTATTTGATTACCTTAGCATTCCAAAAGAGAAAACCATGAAAAAAAGTCCTACCCTGATTACCATTACAGTTGGGTCAGTTATCCAGGCGAGGCAGAGGTCTGTGATCTTCTATCACCTAGGGGAAAGGGGATGAGAGGAGATATGGCAACTCTCTAAATGGGTAGAGAGAAGTTGTGGCAGCCTCAAATATGGTTATCTGTTAGGGAACTGAACAGAGCCTCAGATCATCTTGTGAGGTGTGGCAACTCCCAAATGTTTCACTGTATCTTGTGGCACCAAAGATGAGATACCAGGACCAAAGAGGGCTGACTCACTTTGTTTCTCTTTTTTATACAGGAAAAGTCCCATCTCTAACATGTATCATTACCTGACATTTATGTTTCAGTTTTCTACCTCCCAGCAATTCTAGAGACTGGCAAGAAAAAGATCAGAAGGCTCATCTTTCTTATTATTTTTAGGATTCAAAAACCCATTATATAACTGTGGTACTGGCTAATAAATAGAGTAATTGGTGGAATGGATTACATTATAGTAACTGACCATAGTAATCTAGTATATGATAAACCCAAAGATCCAAGCTTTTGGAACAAAAACTCATTACTGACAAAAACTGTGGGAAAACTAGAAAACAGTATGGCAGAAACTAGGTATAGATCAACATCTCACACCATATATCAAGACAAGGTCAAAATGAGTACGTGATTTACACATACCATAAGCAAATTAAGACAGCATGGAATAGTTTGTCTATCAGATTTATGGATAAGGGAAGAATTTAGGACCAAAGAAGACATAGAGAGCATTATGAAATATAAAATAGATCATTTTGATTACACAAAATTTAAAAGGTTTTGCATAAACTAAACCAATGCAACCAAAATTAAAGGAAAACAAAAGGGAAATTTTTTCAACAAGTATCTCTGGTAAAGGCCTCATTTCTCAACTATACAGAGAACTGAGACAAATTTATAAAAATACAAGTAATTCTCCAATTCTCCAATGGTCAAAGGATATGAACAGGAAGTTTTCAAACAAAGAAATCAAAGCTATCTATAGTCATATGGAAAAAAAATGCTCAAAATCACTACTGATTAGAGAAATGCAAATTAAAACAACTCTGAGATATCACCTCACACCCATTAGATTGGCTTCCAAGAACTACTCCAAGGAAGATCTGCTAAAGATCTCAGAAGAGCACCTGATAGAGTAAGGATCAAAAATCTAACGAAAAACCGTAGTGGGTTATCTTCTAATTACAAGATCACAATTTTGACCCATAGTCAAGTGACTAACACAGGAACTATAAAACGAGGGTTAAGCTGATCAACGTTTTCAATCCACACCCCAGGAGTTAAAGAGGTTAGCAGGTATTGCTGTTCTAAACCAGGAGAAGAGGTTGCAGAGCCAGTGCCTCAGAAGCAGAGTAGGGCCATCAAACTTGTGCTCTAAAGCAGGGAGAAAGGATCTCTGACCTCTGAGTATCATAGCATCTTTGTTACTATGGGCAAGCCATTCGGCCTCCCTATTCTTCAGTTCCTTAGCTGTAAAATGAAAATAATAATACCTGTAGTACAGAATTACCTTGAAACTCAAGTAAGACAATATATGTAAAGTGCTTTGTTAATCTTAAAGCGTCATACAAATGTCAATTATTATTAATAACTTTCTGTTGTCTCCATTGGCAAGCTTTTATATCTACCGACTCTATGAGGTTTGTTAAAATAAAAACCCCTGTGAACTGCTAAAACAGAAGAAACCCAGATCCAAAAGGGGGACCTGGAATGAACCAGGGTCTGGTCATAGTTTACAAAGATTATAACTGCACAATTAGCTAAATGCATTTATTGCCTGAGAAGAAGAAGCCTTTAAGCTGGAGCAGTGAGGCAATGTTCTCATCTTCTCAGAGGGGAGTGGGAAAGGGTGAGATATTTATACATATTTGAAGTATTTAGGACTTTTTGAGGTATTTATCTCTAAGTCAGGGTTAAGAGAGAAACACGATAAATCGGGAAGTCAGGAGGAAAGTGGGGGTCTAGGGAGAAGATATCTGTAAATACAATAAATCATAAAGCAAGACTTTTGCTGTTCTTTAGATAAGTCAGGAACTATGATGTTTGCTTTTGTCTCTGAGCCGGTCAACCCTAGTTTCAGCAATAGCAGGCATTTCTGAGTTCAGGGAACGTTTATTTCCCAAAGGATCACTGCTATGTCAAGCAGCCCTGGCCATCAGAACTCTTCCTGATTGGCTAATTGTGCTATTCCATTGTCTGGCTCCCCTGTGAAAAAGGAAAGCTCTAGCATATTTAATTGGTTAGTACAGTCATTACAGAGCCCATATTCACAGGTTCTTGTCCCTTTTCCTTTCGATTTCGTCCCATTCATATAAAGTTTTCTATTCTACTTTCTTGTCATTTGTTCTCTCCTCTCTTTTCTATGGTCACCTAAAATTCTTCCTTAGACTCTTGGACTTCTCATCTATCATTTACCCTAGTTTTCTCATCATCCTTAGCTAATCTTCCTTTTTTCATGGTCTTTTATATTGTCAAAATTATGTTGTTGTTACACTTTCTGCAGGAGGCATCTCCCAGTCTCCTAACTCCCTCAGTGCCTCCTTTCCTATTATTTTTTCAGTACTATCCCCCTCTTGTTTATGTAGCTATGTCAGTTATTTACATATCTCCACCTTCATTGTGAGATCCTTTGGGGCAAAGACTCTGTTTTTGCCTTTCTTTCTATCCCCAGCTCTTAGCACTACACCTGGCACACTGTCATTGCTCAGCTGTGTATGACTCAGACAATGGGGTTTTCTTGGCAAAGATATTGGAGCGCTTTGTTGTTTCCTTCTGCAGTTGATTAAGGCAAACAGAGGTTAAGTGCCTTGCCCAGGATCACACAACTAGTAAGGGAGTCTGAAACCACATTTGAACTCAGGTCTTCCTGACTCCAGGACCAGCATTCTCTCCACGGTGTCATCTATCCAGCTGCCTCACCTGACACATAGTAACTGGTTAGTAAATGCTTATTAACTGACTACTGAAGGAGCTGCATACTTTAGCAAGGGCTTTCAAAAGAAGCAGAAGACAATGTCCTTACCAACAAGGAGTCTACAATCTGGTAAGACAGAGCTTAAATATGTGCAACAGCTAAGAAAGACTGGAGAGAACTTATAATCAAATACAAGGGTGTAGTACAGACCCTGAGTGGTATAGAACTTTAGAGGCAGAACTGGAGTAGGCAGAGAAAATTTCATGCAGTATAGATATGGATTGTTGGAAAACAGAGGGGAAGACATTCCAGTTACTTTAGAAATGCATGAACATAGTCTCAATAGCCAAAATAAATCAGCCAAATTGACTTGGAAACACACCTTGAAAAGCCAGGAGCAATCAAGTTGAATAGATAAGGAGGCATTTCTTGAGTATCTTGAACACCAAGTTTAGAAATTTGGTGAGGCAAACTCTGGGACCCACTGTAGGTTTCTTAACGATATAGTAAAAATGCAGTTTTGGGGAAATTAATCTGGCAGAAGGTATTGGGGGAGGTAGGAGGAAAGGAGGGGGATGCGCTTTTTTATTAAACTATTTTAAATCATTTTCACCCACATGGGAAAGCAATATGATTGTTTAAGAGTAGCAGAATATAGAAGCTCAGAAATAAGTTGTCGATGGTCAACATCGTTTAAATAACCATGTTTTAGTTGTTACTAACTCTTTAGCTCCATAATGACTAAAATCTCATTCAAATTTGAACAATGGATACAGCTAGGTAGTGCAGCAACAAAGTATTAGACTTGAAATTATGAAGTCCTCAGTTCAAGTCCTGCCTCGGACACTTATTAGCTGTGCGATCCCTGGGAAAGTCACTTAAGCTTTCTATGTCTCAGTTTTCATATCTGCAGAATGAGGATAATAATAGCATCCCAGAGTTGTTGGGGGAATAAGATGAGATAATATTTGTAAAGTACTTTGCAAGCCTTAAAGCACCATATAAATGTCAGGGATGAGTGATGAAGAAGAAGCAATAGAAGCAGAAGAAGAAGCAGAAGAACAAGCAGCAGCAGCAGCAGAAGAAGAAGCAGCAGAAGAAGAAGAAGCAGCAGAAGAAGAAGAAGCAGCAGAAGAAGCAGCAGAAGCAGAAGAAGCAGCAGCAGAAGAAGAACAAGCAGAAGAAGAACAAGCAGAAGAAGAAGAACAAGCAGAAGAAGAACAAGCAGAAGAAGAACAAGCAGAAGAAGAAGAACAAGCAGAAGAAGAACAAGCAGAAGAACAAGCAGAAGAAGAACAAGCAGAAGAAGAAGAACAAGCAGAAGAAGAACAAGCAGAAGAAGAACAAGCAGAAGAAGAAGAACAAATAGAAGAACAAGCAGAAGAACAAGCAGAAGAAGAAGAACAAGCAGAAGAAGAAGGGAAGGGGTGAGGGGAAGGGGAGGGGAGGGGAGGGAGGGAAGGGAAGAACAATTTCCTCTGCACTACAACGTCACAACCTCTAACGTGTGCCTGCCCACAAAAACAGCTTAATTTACTCCTTTCTACCTCAGACTCTTTTTTTTCCTCCAGCATAGGGGAAAACAGATTTCTTCCATTCAGATAAGAGATTATCCTTTTCGCCTAGGTGTATCAAGAGGACATTCAGAGGATGTTATTTGCAACTCCACACATACAGTGACTTTCACGCTCTCTTTAAAGAATAAAGGATCCAGCGGGGTATGAGGGTGGGTGGTTAGAAGGAAAGAATATGAAGACAGTGGGGTACACTAGAAAAAAGATAAGAGGTGATCATTCAGTCTTTTAATACCTCAATTTCTCCCTGTCTTGCTACAATCCATACTTTGGGCTGGGTTAAGGTGGCAAGGCTACAAAAGGATTGTGAAAAAGCTGTATGTTGTCTAACTATAATGATCAAGCTTGACTCTGAGGAAGAGATAAGAAAATTCACTCCCTTTTTTCATTGTGGAGGTGTGGAGGTATGGAGGTCTGTAAGTGGGGAACATTGTTTATACTGTTAGTTGATGTGCTGGTTAGTTTTGTGGAATAGATTCTGAGGCAGCTAGGCCATGCAGTGGATAGAATGCCAGGCCTGGAGTCAGGAAGACCTGAGTTCAAATCCAGCATTAGATACTTAGTAGTCGTGTGACCCTGAGAAAGTCACTTAACTCCTATTTGCCTCAGTTTCTTCATCTGTGAAATGGAAATAATAATCGTATCAAATGAGATAATAATTGCAAAACTCTTGGCACAGTGCCTGGCACATACTGGGCACTACATAAGTGTTGGTTGTCATTATTATTTCCCCTTTTATTTTTAATTCTTTGTTACGAGGCACAGCTTTTTGGGTAAGGGAGAGGACAAAGGTATATTTGGAAATGAGGATGACATAAAAGTAAAAGATGCCAACTTTTTAAAAAAGCATTTTGTATAAAACATCTCTGTTCTTTTGGCGAAAGAATGATATAATCTCCCTGATCTTTCATCCCTCAACATCCTTTTGCTAATAGAATGGGCACTGGTTTGTGGCATCCCATTCTCTGCGATACAAAGAGCAGACTCAAATACTGAAGCAACTAAAAGGAGAGAGCATAAACAAATAAAGAAAAGTGATGAATCAATATTTGTTCTTAACACATTTAGGCAAGGAGATATATACATAGCACCGGGATGTAAAGAATTCTGATGAGAGTATAGAAGCCACTCCATTCTTGAGTTTGCAAATGTGGGATTTTCTTCTTTGTTATGCTAACAGCCAAAATAATGGACACACTTTACAAGTCCGAGAAAAGAGCTGTGCAAAGAAAAAAGAAAAAAAATTGTACAAATTCTGTGGCTAAGCACTTTGTTGCCACAAATAGAGCTATATGCATCAGTTTGATTGGAAATATTGTTTTTGTCAATCTGAAATAAAGAAGACTACCAAAGTAGCAAAAACTAGGGTCTTTAATGGAGGCAAGGGAACTGCAATCTGGTGCCACCACCAACCCCAAAGTACTGGAGTATCCAAGAGGGGCAGGATTAAATACATTTCACCAGGGAGGAAAGCTTGTGGGAAGTACAGCCTCCAGAAGCTGTTACATAAGTTGTTTTGTATAACAAGCTGAAAATCCATAGAGAAGGTTGGGGGGAAAGGGCAACATCTGGTTAGAATAGCAGGCTCAGGCTCCAGGTGAAACAATGGAGAAACTGGTTCTCCAGTCTTTAGGTCAATTGGGATGTCTGATGTCTGCATTCAACATTCTTTTTTAAACTAGTTGCCATCAGCCTCTTTTAGCAGTTTTTGATTGCTTTGAAATTTGTTGCTTTAGAACAAGGCTAGGTCAGTAGATGCATTTAACACTTTGTAAAGATATCTGAAACTGGAAAATCTGTTGGAAGTGTATATATTCACCAGCTATGCAAAACTTCACTTTATAACTTATCAGAGGAAGAATATAGAATGACTTATTTTACTCCCTGCTTTAAAGGCAAGCAAAGTGTGACTTTTTGCTGTTTTTTCTTTTGGAGTGCTTCTCAGCACTAAGGCAATCAAATGCCTTTGATTGAGTCTTGCCTTTGTTTGAATCAAGAGTCTTTGATTGAATCAAGAGTCCTTGATTGGAAACAGTATATATACTTTGAGTTAGCATTTTGCTTTGGGGCTCACTCATTGGAAGAGTGTTCATGTGATTTGGCTGTGAGAGCCCCCCTCTCCCCTGCCCCCCCACTTCAAAAACTCATATGTTGGTGCTTCTCTCTCTGGCAACTATGTATGTATTGTCTTGGTCAGACAATTAGAAGTCCTGTCTGTTGATTTGTGTTTATTTTCTCTGTTTATAATTTCTGTTTGTAATTTCTGTTTGTATTTTCTCTGAAGTTCAGGGTTATGACCTTTCTCCTGAACTAAGTTAATGATATATGTATGTTTAATTAAAGTAAGATTGTTAACCCCTTCAAGTTATTTTCCTTTAAAAAAGCAGATCAAAGAACCGATGCTAGCAGCCCTCCTGTGTGCTGGTGTTATTGGTGTTACACTCCCACAGCAGCTGCTAGTAACGCTGTTGTTGCACTTGCTTCTCTTTTCACTTTCTCAAAAATAAATCCTTTGCAATCAAAGAAACAAAGCTGCAAAAGCATTTGGAGATCATTAAAAACAAAACCAAAAGATTTAACTTCTAATTTAATATTGCAAGTTCTTTCTGAATCTGAATATTTTTGACCTTGTAAACTCTTTTTTTTGTTAAAGTTGATGCTTTTTAGAAAATGAAGGTACCTTAGAGATTACTTAGTACAAATCCCTCATTTAAAAGATAACAAAATCGAGCCCTAGAGAGGTTAAATAATTTATGCAGGAGTGAACGGCCAGTACCCATACCAGAAATGGAACTCATATCTCTAAACTTACAGTCTTGTATTTTTTCCAAAATAACATGACAGAGACAAATCCTGTTATTCCATTTATGATAACAGAAATCGTATCACACCTGATATTAATTCTGTTCTCTAGAAAAGTCAGCTTCTCTCTGCTAAAAAATATTTTTCTTTTCCGGAGTGGGAATCACTTGGAAAAGATTTTTTTAATGTATAGTAGTAGAAGCCTTTATACTTCTATCAGGTGAAGACACATATATCAATAGTTTCAGTCAATCAGTGAACTAAGTGTCAATAAGGACTTGGCACATCCATTGAACCCATCCAACAATCAATCAAAGGCGTTTCTACTAAGTGTGACTAGAAATCTGCTTCTGATTAGGTGAAGGGTTTGGTCTCTCACGCCTTAATGCATTTCTAAAGTTTATTACAGGGCATTTGAGTTTCTGGTGGTATAGTGGCAGAAGTCTCCCAGCCAAGACACTCAGAGAAATCACTTGTAATGAAAAGAAGTGCCCCAGCCTGGGCCTTGGTCTTCTCCCCACTCCTTGACCTTAGGAGGAGGACCTTGCCAGGTAGAAGGAGTTTTGCATTTTCCATAGGCAGCAACAACAAATATGAAGGGGGAAAAAGAATTGCAAACAGCCATTTATGCCCCCTAAGCTTGAATCAACTTTCTCCTATACTCATTGTGGAAAGCCTGTCACAGACTTTTGTAGGGAAATTTTATACCAATTCTTCTTTTGTGCAACTTCAATAAATACTGAATGCTAATTGTCTGGCTGACCAGCCTCTTCTCCTGCCCTTTTCTAAGAGAGATTTTAATTCCTGCCAAGAGGAGAAACAGGAGGTTGGGACCAGAAGCTTAGACACTTTGCTCTCCTCAAAGAGATAGGGTACTAGGCTAGAATTATATCTATTCGACCTTTAAGGATTATTTGTCTAGGAGATATGTTTTTTCAGGTTCAAGGTAACTTCTGATAGCTTTTATTGGAGAGAAGCATGGCTCCAAATATTCAAAGCTTGACTTCCCACCAGTTCTACAATGAATATATATACTAATTATCAAAGAAACCCATTTATCCAAATCAATAGCAAAACAGAAATCAGAGAAAGTATAAATGTGACAATAAGAAACAGAAAATACAGAGTGAATGAATTCTTCCACTGGGGAGAAAAGTAGCTCAGCTCAACTAAGAGTCCTAGATCTCTCTCTCTCTCTCTCTCTCTCTCTCTCTCTCTCTCTCTCTCGGAAGTTCCCCAAATTCTCTAAGTACCAAGCTGGAGATAGGGACATAACAGAGAATGCCAGCTCCTCTAATGTGGGCTTCTTCCCAGAGTCTTATTTTCCCTTCAGCAGTCTGAAGTGGGGTTGGCATTGTCCATCTTCTTTTTAAAGCTGGAAACCAGAAGATACTACAAAGACTGAAAACCTTGAAGAGATTCCAAGCAATCCTAAAGGAGGCCAGAACTTTCCTTTCCCCATCTCTCCAATTCTGTCCTGACCTTTATGCAAGGATGGAGTATTGCTCTCTACCCATAAGGAGTCTCATACCAATGAGCTTTCAAACTTCGGGTACATAAATATAATGAAAAAGCCCTACTTTAAAAAAATACTAATAATAAAGGGTTTAGTCCTAAGGAGATGGCTAAAAAATTTTCCCAAAAAATATTCCTGTGCTATATTTTCATAATCAGTAGTATGATCTTAGTAGATATGCCTCTTCTTGATCCCACAACCTGATGGGATGATAGGACATGGACCCCTAGAAGGAAAAGATCATGTCTTTGAAAGCAACTCAGTCCTTGAATTTTCCCATACATTTCAGCAGCCCCAATCACTGGTGCCTCCACCCAAGGCAACTGGCCCACCCTAGCCAACTTAGGTATTCAACAGTCCTTTCACAGTCTTCTTGGCCCACCCCAGTCCCCTTAACTCATTTTGCCATGTGTACCTGGCCCACCCCAGGCTACTTACCACTCCTTAGTCCCATCTAGATCTTTTCACTGATCATTTTTGTATATAAGTATCAAGTTACAGATTCACTGGGAATCTAGCCTGCTGCTATTAGCCTTACAATAAACCTTGCTACACTGACTGAAGGCTTGCGTGCTTGAATTCTTTCCAGGTGGATCCCCTTATCCCCAACATTTCAGGGTTCCCAGCATCCCAAACCACAATAAACCCACCTCACTTCTCTTATGCATGTGGGCTTATTTTCACATAAGCATGTCCCAAAAGCTATAGCAGATTAAGGAAAATGGATGACCTAGTCACAAATGTTTACATATCCAGGGGCTTGCTTTTAAATTGAACTTGAGCATGATAGACCAAAAGAAGCACTTGAGTAGCCCAGTACAGTATTAAACTTTGTAAAAAGTGAGAAAGCAGAACGACCAAGTCACATAAGTATACACGTAGACATATGAATGAATAAATAAGAACATGGTGTTCGTGCTGGGGTTCTACCCTATTATGGGGCACAAGTAGTTCCAGGAAACATTACAAATCAGTATTTTCTAAGAAATTAAAAAACAAAATGGAATCTCTCCACAAAGAATGAGAAGTCTTCTTACTTTACTTGTGTTTCATGTCTAGGTGGTATTTGTTTCTGCTTGAAGTTAGAAAAAATTTTGACTACCTGGACTATTTTATTTATATGTGTTTATATACTGCAGCTTCAGAAATTTTTCCCTGCAACTTTCCTGTTTATTGTTACCCATTGTACCAATCCAAAATGCTGATATTCTGATGGAAAAGTTTTGCTCTATTTGGATGTCAGACTGCCTGAGTGTGTGATAGGATTCTTTTTTGTCTTCATATCAACAACTGCCACCACACTAGAGACAGACAGACAGACAAACAGACAGATTCAAACAGAGATACAGAAACAGAAAGACACACAAAGGGAGAGACAGACTGAGAGACACAAACATAGAGACAGTGACAGATGCAAAGATTGATAGAAAAGATAGACACAGAGACAGAGAGAGATCCTTTCAATTGATTGGAGCTTCCTGGCATGAGGACTTGGAACTGAACAAAAAGAAAACATATTTATGTTTTTATGGTGACAATGTGGATCTGCACCAATTCCTGGTGAAAGGAAAGTTTGGAGTTAGTATTCTTTAGGTAAGAGTCTGAAGTACTTTATCTTCCTTTTGTCTTATCTTAGAAGTTTTGAAAGAAAAGCATCCTCACGCTCTGAGGAGCAGAGGCTAGAGAATTAACAAAAGAGAAAGCTGCCAAGAAGGGAGGAGCTGAGCTACCCAAATGAAGGTAGATGCCACTAAGAGGAAATAAATAACCTTCCCCTCACTTGACTAATATAGTAACATACACACAGCCAGGTGCTAAATTTATAAAAAAATTACTTGCTAAACAGAAAATAAGTGTTATGGGATGACTTTGTGCAAGAAGATTTAGTGGAGGGAGTGGAACTTAGGCCTAGAAGGTCAAGTAGGGTTTGAATAGCATAGGTTAAGTGGGTGGGGGCCCCAGGCAGGAGAGACAAAGCGAGCAAATCAATATTGAGCAAGAACAAGGGACCTTGCAGGGTCATTTAGCATAAAGTGAAGGGATGAGTCCTTTTATACTTCCAAAAGACTATGAGGAACACTTAAGAACCCTTTTACATCCTTGCCCCCAAATCCTCATCCTTCCTGCACAGTCTATGAGGAGAGAGAATTAGGCTAATAAATAATAAAAATAATAAGATACTTATATCTTTCTAGAATAGACTCACACACCCTATTTTCCACCTGTACAGTATCAAAAAATACTTTACACGCAGTGTCAGCACTGCATGTTGCTGTTTCTGCATATGCTTTTGCTAGTCTATATTGCCTTAGCAAAGGGCCTCCAATCTTCCTCAGAGTCCAGAAACTTTTAATTTTCCTAAACTCTTAAGACTGCATGGAGTTGGGGAGACATTGGTGATGGGGAATGGTATGGAGATGGCGTGAGGCGGGATGGAAGGCAGAAGGATGGTAGGGTAGTGTCGATATATATTGAATGTTAGGAAAGTTGAGGGTTAGGAATGCTAAAATTGCTGGGGGAGAAGAACAGGCAGGAGACTAGGCAGAGAGGTCCCTCATTAGTCAGGTGTGAAAATGGACTTGTTGGGTAGCTGCCTTGCAGTTTTATAACTTTTATTACTTTACTATTTTACATATAGAAGGTAAAAAAAATCAGTAGAACTAATGAATCAATGTATAATCAAAATGATGGTTAATGGTCATATGCCATGTACATACATATAATTTGAAATTTTGTATTTAAAGAATATACTTACCTTTTTCCTTTAAAGGCTCTCCAATAGAACAATAGCTGTATTTGGTAATCATTAACACTACATTATAGGTCATTCCACCATTGTGACTTGACTACAACGTAGGACTCATCCCCTTTTCATATGATCTGGCATAGAAATAATCATTGTTATTATAACCAATAATTAAAAATAGAAAGGATCCCAAGTTTTGTGATCAATGTATATTAATCAGAAATGGTAGAAACTGCTTAAAATTCTCAATAAACTTCAGGGTGCAAAAATTTAGCAGCTACCAAAAACCTAGCAAACCTACTCTGGCACACCAACCTTAGGGCAAAAGTCCCTGATGGGGTGCTGGGGTGCTTGTGCGTGGACCCCAATTCCAAGATGACATTTCTCCCCAGACTCAAAACACTACCCTGGCACTTTCTCCCCAGCTCAAGGACACTATGCCTAGGAATAACTCATGATTGAGCCCCAGCAAAACACTTGTCTCTCTCCCTGTTCTAGTAATAAACTGCACCCATAGGAATTATTAGTTTGAATTGGCTTTGTATTGGCTCATAAAGATATTCAGTACCCACTGTACTGTCTATACCAACTCTCTAGCTCATTATATTCATCCTGGACTCCTCATTATGTCTATCCTAGACTTAAGACACAGGTACACTCCCTAAATCTATTTTGTCAAATAAGACATTGATTGGTGGCACACTGGGCAATCCTTAGCTGGTCCTGACAGCTAGTTAACTTAGTGACATAGCAGACCTAAAAACCACACCTCCCTGTGCCCCTGTCCTCTCCCCACCCCACCACCTTGGGCTTTTCCTGGTGAATTCTGAATAAAATGCCTTCCCAGTAGATGCTAAAAGTGCATGTTCCTTTAAGAACTGACCACTCCTTAACCACTCCCTAATCCCACCCTGAATCACCTAATTAGCATACCTGGCACATGCTTTACTCTAATTTATCCTATATAAACTTTAACTGTACTTCTCTAAGGTCGAAGTTTCCTTAAGAACTTTTGCCCACTGAAAAGCATAAAAATAAAGCTTTGCCTACTTGACTTAAAGAATTTTTGAGCTGTGAATTCTTCCGGACAACCCTGTCCTGCACCCTAGTCCTCCATGTAAGAGATGAATTGAACTTTTGTTTCCACAGAAATCTTGTAACACATGTAATACCAGAAAATCTTTTATTTGCTGCCAAATGCAGGAAGATAAATTGATTAAAGGGAAAGTCCTGAGGATATTGATTAACACTTCATTCAGCCAGATGTGGGGAACTTTTCTTATGTTAATGGTAAAGGAAACTCAGACATCCTGGGTTCAGCTCTTATCAACTAAGAAAATTCCTTTAAAAGTATTTATGACTTGTCATTCCCTTACTAAATAAAGTATAAAGCAAATGAGAATGGGGGAGGGGGAAGGGGCCTGAAATATGAATCAATAGTAATCAGGGGCAGAGACGCATGTGGGGATGGACTTTAGGCATTTTCTGATAGGCTGTGAACCCAGAAATTCCCAATCAATGGGAACAAGGGAGGGAAATGCGAATCAGGATAAGGTATAAAAGTTATATATTTGCCTTAAACAAATGCGCCTATGTGTAGGTTACCCACTCTTGCAAGAACATAATAAGTGCCTTCCTGGGTTCAGTAATTAATATGTCCTCTTCTTTTTGGGAGCACATTTCTCACTTTGAGGATCCCTGAACCCCTCAAATCTGCATCAGTCCCCACCCTGAATCTGTTACTTAGTATGAGGTGACAAAGCTGCCAGATGGCATCTATTCCCATCATGGTGCCCAGGTATGGGTCTGGGACCCCCTCTCATCCTCTTGCACAATGTTTCCCTCAGAGTCTCACTGTCAACAGAACTCCCTGTCTGAAGAGGCAGTTGGTGGTGCAATGGATAGAGCTGTGAGCCTGGAGTCAGAAAGACTTGGATTCATCTGGAGCCTTAGTCACTTCATTAGTTATGTGACTCGGGGCAACTTACTTAAACTCTGCTTCAGTTTTTACATCTGCAAACTGAGAGTAATAACAGTACATACATTACAGGGTTGTTATAAATACTAAATAGTAACTGTTTCTCTTTTGGTCAGGAACCTTGAGGGTCTTCCCCTCCCAGTTTGATTTTTTTCTCCTTTTTCCGAGTTTTGCTTAAAGGGGCCATCCCTTAACTTCTTAAAGAGGCCCATTCACTGAATGGGCATTACCTCAATCAAAGTGAGAATCTGAAAAGACCTCAGCCTGAAAGGGCCAGGGTCTCCCAACGCATCCTGAGCCATCTCTAGTCATCCTGGTAGGCCACTGGACCCAGATGGCTCTGGAGGAGCAAGTGAGGCTGGTGACTTTGCACAGCCCTCTCTCACTCAAATCAAAGTCAACTGCAAGTCATGCCATCATTTCCCTGATGTCATCATCTTCTTCCAGAAGAAAGACAAATACAACAACCTGTTATAAGTATTAAATTATATATTTGTAAAGCAACACCACTCCAATATGCCTACTTCTCTCCTCTGATACTGCTACCACCCTGGTACAGGCCCTGATTTCCTCATGCCTAGACTATAACAATAAGTGGGTTGGTCAGCTACAAATCCTTCTTCACCCCAGTCTATCTTCCATTCAGCCACCACAGTGATTTTCCTAAAGATCAGATTCGGCCATATGACTCTCCTAAGCAATTAACTCCAGTTGCTCACTATCACCTCCATGATCAAACAGAAAATCATCTGTTTGGTGTTCCCTTTATAATCTAGCCCATGCCTACCACTTTTCAGGTCTTCTTATATCTTATATGTCCTTTATGTGGTTAGTATATTAGTCAGTCTAAGTGTGCGGGACTTGAATACCAAAAGAAAGAAAAAAAGACAGTTCTTGTCCTCAAGGAGTTTGCAATCTAATGAGTCAAGATAACACACAGTCAAGGAAGCAGAAAGGGAGGTTCCTGGCAAGGTGGTAAATTGGAAAAATCCAAAGGAGTTCAGTGGAGTGGGAAAAGAAGAGAAGGTCCACCTGCACACCCATTCCCCAAATGGAGACTTTGGGAGGAGTCTCAGTTCAACCTCCAAACAAAGCAGAAGAGGTAACTGATGAGGTATGAACACCAGGTATGAACCAAAGTAACATAGGTTAATGAGTCTCTCAATGATGAGGTTCCTGGCAGTCATGCTGGAGAAGTCCTCTTTGATGTTGCTCAAACAACATGTCTTGGCTCTGGGCATTTTCACCCGTTGTCCCTCATGCTCAGAAAGCTCTCCCTCCTCATCTCTGCCTCCTGGGTTCCCTGGTTTAAGTCCCAGCTAAAATTCTGTCTTCTTCAGGGAGCCTTTCCTAATCCTTCTGAATTCTAGAGCCTTCCCTCTATTGAGGAGAGAATTATTTATTTATTTGTACTAGTTGTCCTGTTCATAGCTTGTTTGTTTAATGTTGTTTGCATTTTGTTTCCTCCTCGAGGGCAGGGACTTTCTTTCACCGTTCTTTGTATCCCCAGGGCTCAGCACAGTGCCTGGCACATAGCTGGCACTTAATAAATGCTTACTGATTTACATGCCAATACCCTAGAGAGCCTTGAATCTAATGAATGAGAGAAAGGACAGTACAGTGGAAAGAGTACTATACTTGTTGGAAGATCTGAGTTTGAATCCTACCTCCTTGGGCAATCTATCAGCAACGAACATTGATTAAACATACACTAGGCACTGTGTCAGGTCTTAGAAATACAAAGACAAAAGTGAACCAGTCCCTGCTTTGTAGAAACTTTAATTCTATCAGGGAAGAGAACTAGTACATAGACAGCTACCTACAAAATAAATACAAGGTAATTGGAGTGAGATTGCAAGGAGAGGGCTCATTAAAAGCTGAAGAAAATGGTATTTCACCCAAGTCCTGAAGGAAACTAGGTATTCTCAGAAGGCAGATCATTTAAACTTGCTAGGCCTCTGAGGTCCCTTTCCCCCTAGGTCTATCATACTATTATCTAATGAGGGTCATTAAAAATAAAAAGCCATGTACAATCAAAATGAATTTTTCCTATTCAGATTTTAAAACTGTCAGAATTCTTCAAAGTTCCTTTTAAAACAAGAACCACCTTTACTCTACTGTGCATGTCTCCTAAGAATAGATCTGTTATTTGTTGCTGCTCTTTTCAGTTTGCATGGTACAAATGAGAGAATAGTAGGTAATATAAACAGTTCACTAATGAACATTCCAGGGTTAAATCACAATGGATAGGACTGTCACAGATGCTCTGGTAAGTATGACTTAAATGTGCCATAATCCCCTGAGCATAAAACAGAGCAAGATTCCCCAGAAAACTGATAAAACTTGCTGAGTCACCCACATTTCCATTTCCCTGATTTCCAATGCTTTCTTTTCCAAGTTTTTTTTTTAAACAACTACTAATTAGCTATTATTTACAATATCCCTCTGGAGTGGATCAATACTATTCTCCTTAGTATATGTCAGTGTCAGAAATCCTATAACTTTTCATCAACTGGTTAATCTAATTATGTTATTAGACCTGTATAGATGTCATATTTCAATACCACAGCACTTAATTCAATCCTGCAGATAGATTAAAAAGACTTTGAACCTTCAGAAATTTCTACAAACCGGTAGCACAATCTCCAGCCCATTCCACAACATGGCAAGAATATATCTTATGGCAGATGACTCAAGTTCAATAGGATTAGGAATATTCAACACCACTCATGGGGTTTAAAAACATTTCCATTGGTCAATAAACCAATGATCACTGCCTAGTATATATGAATGTTAAAGGAACATCCCTTGGACAAAGGAGTACTGTCAGTGTTCACTATATCCACAAAACCCTTTAATTCATAGTTAGAGATGTAGGTGACCTTACAGAAGAGTAATCCAAGTCCCAGAATGGTTAAATGACTTGCCCTAGTTCAAATGCGTAGTTCATGGCAGAGCCAGGATCTAAATCAACTTTCTCTGACTCTAGAGCCAGCCTTCTTTCCACAACACAACACAACATCACCTCAGTTATTTAGTGAGTGCTTTGGCTGTCCTAAATCACTTTCGTGTAGGAAATAGAATGAAGGTGAAAGGAGATGGGAAGTAAATAATAATAAAAATAATTATAATTCATTTATTAACAAGATACTTTTCAGTTTATAAGGAACTTTCCTGATTTTAAAAAAAAACTCTCTATGGCAGATAGTTTATGTATCAATCGTCCCCATTATATAAATGAGAAAACTAAGGTGAGAAAGTTCAGTGACCCTGGGCAAGGTACTAGTTCTCTTAATTTCCTCATTTGTAAAAAGAGGACTTTAGACTAGATTATTTCTAAAGTCACTTATATTGCTAACATTTTATGAGTCTGTGAGATCAAGTGAACTGCCAAAATTACTCAGTTAATTAACATCTATGCCTGAACACAAACCTGAATTTTTTCTAAAATCAAGTATGGTAAACAGAAAGTATAATAGGGACAAGGCTCAAGATCAGCTTTACTTCACCTCACCTTACCTTACCTTATGCTCACACAATATCCAAAGCTTATCCCTAGTTCTTTCAACTGCTCTGAGCATTTGAGAGAGGCAGGTAGCAAAAAGCCAAGCAAGCACTAGACACCTTGGGAGCATGCTTCCCCAAGTTCCATGTTTCTGGCCTTTTGCCACCGTAGAATGTCAGGATCAGGAGCCTTGAGGTAGTTGCTCAATAAAATGTATCTCCATTGATATTATTCTAATATAAGGATTTCTGATTAAGGTATGATATGACAAATTGAAACTATATCCATATCACTAATCATTATGAATAGAGACTATTTAATGCCACAGGTTCAGATGATAAGGAGAAATTAAGCAAAATTAAATCCAACAGGACTCTCTTTATGCCCATATGCAACCTACCCTAGGCTCCTTACCAGATTCTCCATGTTAGACTCCTTTAAAGCCCAGAAATTACACAAAAGATAAAATTTGGTTTTACTTTTCTTCTTAAGTTTCTGGATTTCTTAGTTTAAAATTTACTCAAGACTTTCGACATCATGATCACAAAACAAATTATTTTTATCAAACATCCTAACACCAATAGCCCAGAAGATTTAGAGTCAAAAATTTTAATAGAAAAATCTTCCATTTAAAAGATTTAACTGAAATCTCCATTTAGAAAACAACAGGCTACAGGAAAATAGAATGGAAAGGGTAAGAGAAGGGGGGGTAATAGAAGGGAGGGCAGACTGGGAGAAGGAGTAATCACAATGCATGCTGTCTTAGGATGGAAGGAGGGGGGACATGGGGAGAAAATTTGGAACTTAATTTATGGATTCAAGCAAGCATTTCTATAACAGTACAATAAAAACATGACTGCACATTAAAAAAAGAAAATAACAGGGTGAATCCTTTTCTTTTAAGCTCTCTGATTCACTATAAAGGAATAGCACTTGTCCTAATGGTACTAGAAAAGCAACACTATTATAGTACACTAAAAAACATACAGAGGCATTCCCTGATCAACTAGATAAGCTTACAGGTGGGCAAGCCTTTTGGAGGACTTTTGATTCCTATGGAGGAAAGGGACATGCTCTCTGACATTTCATAAAAATGAATCTCAGTAATTGGAAATGAGTTAGCTAGTTCCCACTCTTACAGGAATGGCCTGCTGTGAAAGAAATCACATCTTTGTGATAGCCTATGAAAGGGGAATATTCAATTGCAGCCTGGGACTTTTCCTTCTTCTCATTTAATACTTAGGAAATTTACTAACCCAACATTGTAGACTGTCAAGATATTTTTGATCCAGATTCTTTCCAACAAGTTAACTATTGCTCCTAGATATTTGTCATTCATTTATTGGATAATCATGTCATTTATGCCTCTGTTGAAGTTATTGTTAAAATAGAATTGGGCCAAGCAAATATCCCTGGGCACTACAATAGAGACTGCTCCAAGTTGCTAACCAGTTCTAAATTCACCTTAATGTACTTAGGCATAAACAGAAGATACTCATGAATTATCCAGAAAGTTGTTCTAATTTTCTACTTTCCTTTGGTTGTAGAGACCTGTCTCTGAAACCGCATTAATCCTGCTACCACCATCAAAAGTAATTAGAAGGTAGGAAAAGTAGCAACAGGAATACTGGAATGATATGGATAATTATAGAAAGGTTTATATTGTTATTTAACTTCACCTAAGACTCAAGGTTTCTGTTGTTATTTAGCAACACCCAAGACTGTGACCACACTTCAAAATGAAAACTAGTGCCTTCTGTTATTACTCTCAAAATGACACAATAAGTAAGAAAATCATTAGATGTAAACCAGGAATAAGAAACTTATATACCCCCATGTAAGATGCTGTGGTTCAAGGTAATTCTTGGGTGATAACCACATATTTGGTAATTCTTTAGTTTTTGTTGAGTAATTTACATTTTTCAAAATCAGTAACACTATGTTTTCAAGAAGAATGTCAGTTGGCCCCTGACTTGAGGAGAAAGAAAAGTAGAAGGACTTAAGAAAGTGGAGTGGGAGGACACTGACTAGAAGAAATTAAGAAGTATTAACCTAAAGAGAAAGATTCAAAGATAAGGAGGAAGTGGGGCAGGAAAAAGAAAAAGAAGTTAGTAAGACAAGAGAAAGGAAGTTGGTTGTATCTGTCAGTGTGCTAAAGAGGTGAGAAGGTAGTTAACAAGATGAGGGCAGTGGCTATTGGATAGTTGAGACACTTTGCCATGGCATTTCTACATCAGAGTTGGCACACGAGCTACAAGCAAGACTAAAGTTCTAAACGGTGACTGAGAATCTTGGCTGCCTCTCTGCTCAGGGGAGAGACAACTTTGCATTGGCCCAGTGTGGCCTGCCCCATGAGATGCTCCTCTCTCTTCCAGGGGCTTTCTACTACCTTCTGAGGGTATTTTTGGGTGGGCAGCTGCTTTGTATGAATGAGGGGAGGGTTGCTCCTTCTGGGCTGCTCCTGAGGGGCTTACAAAGCTCTCCAAGGTTGGCATAAAAAGTCTGATTTTCCAAATCCAGATATAAATGTTCAACCTGGATGGCGCTATCAGCCAGTCAAGGAGCAAAAGTGAGGAGATGGAATACACACAGGTGAGCTTTGGGTTTTCAGTCTTTGACTCTCTGTTGTTACTACAGTGATTTGGGGGAAAGGTGCTTAGTGTTCTTTTCTTCCTTGAATCAAGGCAGGATAAAGTTCAGATGAGCTGTTTTTTACCTTTCTGGCATCAAAAGGCTGAGTATAAAGGAGGTTTTTATTAAAATCCAGACATGAGTTTCATTGGAAAACAAAAACAAATTGGCTAAACAAAACCATTCTCCAAGGAAACAGTATCAGTACCAGCAGTCACTACTGCCACCACTACCTACAAATGGGCAGCTGGCTAACAGCCAGAATGAAGGTGTGACTATTGGTTGATTTGAACAGTTTTTGGCAGCCAGGAAAGAAGATTCACCTAAGTGATTGCCTCTTTTGTGGGCAATCTCTTTCCTGACATCACTGAAGAGGAGATAAAGAAATCGTTAGAGCCAGATGGATATAGGAGGTGGTATCAGCATAAACAAAAGAGGATTTGGGGGAGTGTTAACGTGCCAGCTCATGCCCCAAGTGCTCCAGGGCCTGGTCTAATGATGTTAAGTGGACCTATGGGAATGACTCCACCACCCAGCAACCACTTTGGCCAGAGTAGTACAATAGAAGGACTTGGAGCAATAATGGGTAAAAATCTTCCCACATAGTCCAAGCAGAACTCCTGGAGGGCACTTTGACCTCAACAACTATTGAAGATAATAACGAAGTGTTCAGTTTCCTCTGTTCCTGCAGAGAAGGATCCTTTCTGCACTAGCCAGAATTCTACCTTAAAGCGGTGTCAGGGGCTTTGCTCCTGACCACTTGTACTTCTCTAGGAGTACCGAGGGCAGAGGGGCTTAGGAAGGGGTATTTAGTGAATCAGTTCTAATAGTGCAATCCTAAAATTTCAGTGTGAAGACTACAGAGAGGCTAGAGGGAGGAGGCCATGGCATAAGCAGACCCAGTTATATCCCTAGTCCCTTGACCATTCTACTTTCCTCCCTCACTGTTCACTCAGCAGCTTAAGACACAATTTGCTTAGCCCCATTTCCTCTCTGATTAGGACTTCAGATGAGTCCATGAAGTTCAGGCAACAATTCCAGTAGAAAACCCCTTCCCTCTTCCCAACCCAGTGTTCCTTTATTTCGTGAGAAGGTTTTGTTGTCTGTTTTTAGGTTTTCATTACCTGTGGGTTGTTTGTTTGTTTTAAACTTCTCTGTTTCATGGATGGGGGTGACACAGCCCAGAGATGAGGAGCTTTCTCTCCCTCTGGGAGGTGCTGGTATGTCCGTGTTCGCAGCCTCTCTTGTTGGTTCAAGTACAAGGTTGGGGTAAGTAAGGGGCAGGGTTTCCGTGTGCTGATGCTCCCTTAACCTTACCTGTCTTCCTGGATGTGTGCTACACAACTTTTACCGGTGTATGTGATGTTTGGCCTTCTCACAGTCCAGAATTTATTTGCAAAATGAGACAGGAATGCAGTGGCCATATTATTATTATTATTATTAAAAACTGATTTCAAGCCTTTAAAAAAAAAGCTGAGAATCTTGCTTCCAGCAAGTATAGAGAACAGTAAGATTTTGCTCTCACCTGCAAAGAATGCACATCTTGTAACAGCAATGTAACTGTTATTTGTTCAAACTGAAAGCTGTGTACCCTTCTCAAAGACAAAGTAAAGGACTTCCTGATCCTATGACTGGCCAGATGGCAGATTAGATACTATCTCCAGACTATTTTTAACTCTTTAAACCTCCAAAAAAAGAAATTATATACTAGATGTAGAGTGATCACAGCTCAAGCCAGAGGACAAGGAAGAGAGAAGGTTAATGAGGTAAATCCATACAAATTAATGTCAGAGAGTTATAATCCTTAAAACACTCAGAATTCCCACCTCATCACCCTCTCTACAAGCTCAGCAAGGACGCAAAGTGTATTAATACACTTGTGCCTGCATCCCATCTTGATCTTTCTTTGCTACAGAAACTCTGACAGCATACTTCCTGTCTGCGTCATCCTCTCTACCCACAAATGGCAGA
Source organism: Trichosurus vulpecula (assembly GCF_011100635.1). Taxonomy (NCBI): domain Eukaryota; kingdom Metazoa; phylum Chordata; class Mammalia; order Diprotodontia; family Phalangeridae; genus Trichosurus; species Trichosurus vulpecula. The sequence goes on from NC_050574.1 coordinate 384,360,771, forward strand.
TACTAACTGTACCTAAACATGTAAAGAGGAAGTAGGGGGTTAAAAATATTCTGGCTTGTATGTAGTGTCTAGCCAGAGATTAGGAACTCCCAAGTGTGCTGGGTGAAAGATGAAATGACTGAGGAAACAAAGGTTTGAGCTTCTGAGAATATTGATTTATCAAGTAATGCATGCCAATTGCATAAAATATCAGAACTTGGCCTCCTCAGTTTTGGCACTGGATCCTGAATACAGGGGGAGACAGATTTTTATGCCTTAAAAACAATTAATCAAATAAGACCAATTAATTAAAAGAAAACAATTAACCAGGATATAAAATTAGATATTCTGATTTCTAATTGGAGGAAAGATTAAAGGCTTTCCAAGTTGGAAGGGTGAGAGCAAATAGGTACAATTCCATGAAATCACAAAAAGAGGTATACCACTCCCTTCAAGTGCCTCTATTCAAAGAAACATGGAAACAATAACTGATTGACCAGTACAAGGCCAATTTTCAGGTAAGACATATAGGTTTCTTGAGATGTATAATTGTGAGAAAATTCTTTGCGTCAGTCTTCAGATCTGACTGGGTTTCTGGTCAGCTTAACCTATGTCCTTAGGTAAGGGGCTCTAAGCAACACATAGAAGTAGTCCAGCTTCCTGGCCAAGCAGGACTAGATTCAAATAATGCAACAAAGTTTTCTCACAGGACAGAAATTGGAGTAGGCCCATAATTGAATAGAAAGGAAACGGAGCCAGATCCCAAATGGAGTCAATGTAGTTCACTCAGTTCCCACAATTCCCTCACAAGGATGCAAAGACTCTATTCCAACACTCTCTTTTTGCCTTCCTTTCTGTGTAAAAATCAGAAGATACTGATTCAGCCAAGCCATGAGAAGAAAGGAAGGAGAAACAAAAGAGGAATTGAGGTAGAGAATCTTCATGTACAGATGCACCAGGCTTGAAAGAAAGAGGACTGAATCAGGTTGGGGGCAGTCCTGTCCCCAAGAGGCTGCTCAGAGCAGGGATCCAAGGTAGTGAACCCTAAACTTCCCTACCTATGAAAAGGCTAAAGCAGCTTTGTAGTCCAGAGTCAGGAGTATACCCAATAGAAAAAGGGGAAGTATCAACAACTTACTAACAAAGGACTATAAAAAAAGAGGTTAAAATACCAAATATTTCAAGAGGAAAAGAAGTCCTTCAAAAAAGTCTAGAGTACAAGCAGATAAATCGATAAATCAACAGAGAGAATTCTACAACATGAAGAAAGGATAAATACACAAAGAGATTTTAAAACTTTTTAAACAAATATTACAAGATAAAGACAAAGGAACCTTATCTGATGGAATATAGAATTCTGTGGACTCTCAAGAAATCATGGAGCAAAAACAAAAAACTCTGAAGTCATTCAAAAGAGAAATGAAATCCATAAAAGAAATTAGGAATTAGTATAGCTCAGAACTTAGTGTTCTCAATGCAGAATTTAAAAATTCAAATAGCAGGGGGAAAATGGAATCCATAATGGAAAGTCTCTAAAGAAGTGAGGTTCCAACAGATTCAGAACACAAAAATATTGATAGAGAAAGAAATATGACAGAAGACAATTGAAAGGCTGTTAAAAGAATACATGAAATTTAGATAAGCCAAACTGATTGAACTTGAAGACATGATGCATAGAAGCAAGTTAAGCATCATGGGTCTCCCAAAATAACATGACAAATGAAAAAAAATTGAGGACCGTACTTCAAGAAATAATAAAACTTTTATACACAGAACTTTTGAATACAGAAAACAAAATATCAGTCAAAAGAACTCATAGATCATCTCCAGAAAGAAAAATTGCTCCACTTTCCAAGATACACAGTGCTTATATTTAACAATTTCAGAGATTTTGTTGTTGTTGTCGTTCAGTCATGTCTGACTCTTCCTGACCCCATTTGGGGTTTTCTTGGTGAAGATACTGGAGTGGTTTGCCATTTCCTTCTCCAGTTCATTTTACAGATGAGGAAACTGAGACAAACAGGGTTAAGTGACTTGTCCAGGGTCACATAGCTAGTACGTGTCTGAGGCCAGATTTGAACTCATGAATATGAGTCATCCTGATTCCAAGTCCAGTTCTCTTTTTAAGGAGCCACCTAGCTACCTGAACAATTTTAGTGGCTCACAACAAATACTGCAAGTAGCCAAAAGTAAAAAAACAACAACAACAAAAAAAAAACTTCAAATACAACAGAAAGGAAATCTGAAATATGCAGGAGTATTCTGCAGGCATGAAAACCGGAAAGAAAGAATAGAATGATATATTCTGAAAAGTAAAGCAGCACATGCTGCAAACCAAAATGGCATGTTACCTGTAAGCCTGAGGCTAATGAGCACTGAAACCTAAGATCACAAATATGGATGTTCAACAAAAGAGACAACTGAAGCATTCAAACAACAGCAAAAACACAACCACATCTGAGCACAATATTTAATTAGCAAACACCCTCAAACAAAAGAAACACAAGGCAAATTAGTACACTTACAAAAGATAAGTAAGGAAATAAATTACTACATGTTCAGAACTTATTTTTTTTCCAAAAGAATAAGAGAGTAAAGACTGAGCTACAGAGTTTATTTTTTTAAATGGTGAGAGAATCACACACACACACACACACACACACACACACACACACGATGATCAAAGGATAAAAAGGCACACAATCAGCTAAAAATATAAGAAAGAAGAGAAATGAAGATGATAGAGAAGAACTGCATGATGCATCTCTGCCCCACCCCCAAAAGGAACTGCAAAAGAGCTGAAGAGGCAGAATAAAGTAGATATTTAATCTAGGCATATAAAAGAGGGGAGCGAAATCTATGAGTGGGAGAGAGTGCCGCTAAAGAGTGAGGCTGTGGAAAAAGAGGTGTAATGCCTGGGGTGACAGATCAGGACCTGAAGAGAATTTGTGACTTGGGGCACCAACTTCACTGACATGTGAAGTCATGCAAAACACATTTCCATGTTACGCATGGTGCAATACATATACATATATATATATATGTGTGTGTGTGTGTGTGTGTGTGTATATATGTGTATATGTATGTATATGTATGTATATGTGTATATATATATGTATATATACATATATATATATATGTAGAATCATATAGAAAGTGAAAAAAAGTGTGCTTTAATGTGCACTCAGATTTCATCACCTGGAGGTAAATGGAATTTTTTTATCATGGGTCTTTTGGAATTGTCTTGGATCATTGTGTTGATCAGAGTAGCTAAGTCTTCCACAGTTGATCAGTGTTATAATATTGCTATTACTATGTTAAATGTTCTCCTGGTTTTAACTTTACTTTGCATCAGTTCTCGTAAGTCTTCCCAGATTTTTTGAAATCATACCGCTCGTCATTTTTTATAGTACAATAATGTTCCATCACAATCACATACCACAATTTGTTCAGCCATTCCCTGTTTGACAGGCATTCCTTTGATTTTTGGAAGCTTGCCCCCACAGAAAGAGCTACTACAAATATTTTGGTTCATATAGGTGCTTTTCCCTTTTCTTTTGTCTCTTTGGGATACAGACCTAGTTGTAGCATTGCTGGGTCAAAGGGTATAATCGGTTTTATAGCTATGAAATTGAAAATTGATTTTTTAAAAAATTTTATTTTGGTACCCTTTATTATGTGAGTCTAAATTCCTTACCCCTGCAAGTTTACTTTTCTAACCTCAGGTCACTTGGGTCACAATTCTATTCTTGTGCCTTGGACTTCCACCCTTGTCTCGTGACTTATACCTCTATTCTTGTAACTTCATCCACTGCCCACATTTTGGAGAAACTTGATTAACTCAAAGGTCAAGCTTGTTCAATCTACACTGTTGTAGCAATTCCCCAATTTCCTGAATCACATGTCTTATTTGTGGTTAAGTGGGTTTCAGAAGGGGAGGTCCAGATGTAGTAATATCAAGCTGATACTAGAGGTTTTTTACTTTTAAAAAGTAAATTGGAAGAGGGCACACCTAAGTTAGTTGAGATTTTGTCATCATCTTATAAACCACTGTAAAAGACCCTGTCAACCCTCACTTGGGGTCTTTGGTTTTTGAAAGTTCATTGACCCCATTTACTGGCATTTGCTAGTCTTGCTAAAAAATTGATCGTGCTTGGAACTTCGTTTCTCAGAATTTCTCACAGCATAGCCCTTTGGAGTCAGATTTTAAAAGAATAACCTTTTTATTAAAAGGATACCTCAGTACCAATTGTCTTTACTATACTATTCACAAACAGAACCATTAAAGGGGTGGGGAGAGAAAAAGAATCAAAAATGAAAAAGGAAGTGAATTTAGAGATTGCTAAGATTAGCAAGTAACTGCAGTCAAGTGGGAAAGAACACTAGCTTTCTAGTCAAAGGACTTGTGTCAAACCCTTACTTTGAAACTTATTCCCTGTGTGACCTTGGGCAAATCACCTAAACCAAATTTCTCTGGACCTCAGGCTCCTCTTATGTAAAATGAGGTTTGACTAGAACCCCTGAGGGTCCTTCCAGCTCTGAAGCTATGGGTCTATGACCCAGTGTTTTTCAAATTAAGAACCTGAGTCATAGATGGACTAACAAGTTACTGAAACAAGATTAAGGATGTTAAAATCTCATTTGAAAGTATCTATCTGCCTGGCACCTTTTTTCTCTTTGAATACAGTGGTAACTTTGTGTTCAGACAGGATACAAGGGAAATAGGGAGGAAATAAATCAGCATCGTCTTTATTATCCATATAGTTAAATTATTTAAAAAGTTAACACAATTATTCTACTTGAATGTGTGATGAGTGGAGAATGTGGAATTTCTCGTTTTTCTGAAAGATTAAAAAATAGAAGAGGTGACCCTTTTTCTGGACCCAGTCATGTTTATCATCTGTCCTGCTGCTACTGCACGCTTTGAGTTGGGCATCCAGAAACCATGCCCTGGAGGAGCTAAGTCACATATCTTTGCAACTTCTGACCTGGAGCCACACTGTACTTATTTCTGAGTGTCCACTGTATCTAGCCAGTCTCAGATTCAGCCATGCTTTATCTCAGCCTTCCCACAGGAAACCTGCTTTGTACCTCTTGCTCTGAGAACTACAATTAAATTAAGATTACTGCTGCTATGAAGGAAGAGGTTATCCACCCTTAGAGAAACAGAGGATAAATAAGTATAGTAGGGTCTTACATAGATACATATGAATATATATGTCTATATATGAGTATGAGTATAGCTATCCAAGTATATGTATGTGTATGTAAGTGCATGTATGTATGCGTATATGTAGGTATGTATATGTATATATATTATATATATATATCTTTATGTATATGTTTATATATGTATGTCTATATGTATATGTGTGTGTGTGAAAGTGTATGTGTGTGTTTATCTGCGCTTAACTGTAGCCTTGGAGGGGGGATGAGGGGGGGGGCAAAAGAACAAAGTAAAAAGTACCCAGCAGAAAACAAAAGAAAACTTAAAAAGAAGCAAAGAAAACACAGACAGCTCTCAACACAATGCACTGTATTTATCATATAGGCTTTCTTGAAATGGAAACGTATTGCTGTATATTTTGAATCCTCTCTTATGTTCCACTGTGCACATGGCAATGCTTTTTTTTTCTTTTCTTGTTTTATATTTATGTTTCAATATTTAAGTTTAAAACATTTCTTTTTCTTTTCTTATTTTATATTTAAGTTTAAAATAAATATTTTTTAAAAAGGATTATCATTGCTTCTAGTATGGGAGCATCAATTGACCACATTATTGCTACAATCACCAAATCTGAGACCAAGACACCCCTCCTAGGCTGTAGTTCCCTTATGTGTTGTCTTCTCATAAAATTCAAGCTCCTGAACCACAGGAGCTTTTGCATTTGACTCCCTAGCTTTTTACACAAACAAGGCCTTTTTAACTCAAATATTTTCATTTTGCCAAGTACTTTAAAAAGGCAGGGGGATAAATTATTTATGGTGTGACCTTTTATATTCAAGTTGCATATCCATTTTAAGCTTATTGTAGAATATTATATAAAATATTGCTCTCAACCTAATTTCTGCCAAGCTACTTTCCAATTTTCCCCATAAGTTCTTGTCAAATGGAGAGTTCTTTTCCAAGTAATTTCTTTTCTGGAACACTGGGTTATTGAGTTTGATTGCCTCTGATTCTTCCCTTTCTAAACTGCTCATATTTTAATTCATGCTACAATAATCCTGTGAGTTCAGGAACTAACTTGTATTATTTTCTGCCTCTCAAAGAGGAGGAAACTGAAATATGAAAAATACAATAATAAGAAAATTGCCTATATTTTCTAATTTCTACATGCATACCCCACATGAAGTACTAATTAAGCTTTTTCACACGATGATCCACAAGCAAACTGTTGAATACACAAACACACAGGGAGACAGGGAAACAAAAGTACAGCTTTCCTTTTTAATTTGCTTGTTTTACAGGAGAGAGGCCAAAGAATTGTATTGATGAAGTGATGACAGGAAAGAGCAGCAAGCATTTTAGAAGAGAGGAGTAGCCGAGGCAGACAAACATGGCTAGTATGGGGGGAGAGGGGGTCGGTACAGTGGTAACACAAGCAAAGTATCATTTGGGATTCTGTATTTCCAGTCTTTAAGTGGTTTTAAATTCTTCTGCAACAAATTTGGGAAAAAACCTACATTGACTGATATTTTAATATTTTAGGCAACATGTAGGCAAAAGTTTTCTAGAAGCCAAAACAGAGAAAAGATGTAAGCTATTCATTTGCTTATAAATGACTAATTTAGTCATTTGGCAGTCATATATTAAGAACTTATTATATGCAAAATACTGAACTAGACACCTGGAGAGCTATAATATCTCTGATCTGATGGAATTTGTAATCTAACAAGGACATCATTTCAATAATCCTAACTGGCTTACAATTGTCTTCTTTTTCCTCTCTACCCATTTTCATTTATCAAATCAACACCTAATATGCCATAGTGAACCACCACAAAGGATCAAATTTAATACCAAAATAAAATCAATCCCAAGTCAAATTTAATGTGATCTTTTTCAGAAAAATTTAAAAGATATTAGTAAAAAATAAATAAGGATGCTTGTTATTTTTCTGTCCATTTAACACCAAGCCATCGAATAGGAGTAGTGCAGTGGATAGAGTTCTGGATTTGGAGTCAGAACTTCAGAAGCTTACTAGCTGTATGACCTTGAGTAAGTCACTCAACTTCTATCTGTCTCATTTTCCTCATCTAGCAAATGAAGATAATCATAGCACCTACCTCTCAGGATTGTCTTAAGGAGAGGAGGAAATGTTATTTAGATTTAATTTAATTTTCAGATTTGCATTCTCTTCCTGCCTCATTGAAAAAGGAAGATAAACAAAATCCATTACAAACATGGATAGTCAAAGAAACCCTAAAGTACTATACAAATGCTAGCTATTATTATTATTAACAAAAAAACTAATGTTATTTGCATTTCCTTGTCAAAATAAGGAATTCTGTTTCAAAGTTCCTGTAAGACAATAAACAAAGAGTATGATTCCAATTTTTTCATTTCTTTCTGAGGCATGAAACTTCTAATATTTTTTGAAAAGAAAATATGTGCAGTGGTTAAGGTCATAACTACACCAAATGATATAGGGATTCAAATTCAATTAAATAAGCATTTATTAAGTGCCGAAGATAGACATTTTGCTAAGTGCTAGGATACAAAGAAAAAAATGAAACAGTCCCTGCTCTCAACATTCCTACCCAGTCTTCTTACACTTTATTGCCTTTTAGAAAATTTAAGATAAAACGATATTGGCTACTTGGAATTCTTCAGACATGCCATCTCCTGTCTCTGTATTTATACTGCCTTTTCCCCATGCTTTTGGTTGATTCAATACAGATGTTCTCACTTGATGGCAGTATTAGGTAATAAAGCATCTTGTCAGGTACTTTAAGTGGGGTGGTTGTGATTAACTGATTCAATCTACCTCCACTATTACAGAGTATATGCAAAATGGATATAAAGTTAATACGAGATAATTTCTGGCAAGAAGACAGATGTTGGAGGCATGAGCTGGATGAGGATCTAGTGAAGGAGATAGAGGAGTGGTCAGACAGGAGGAGAACCAGGGGAGACTGGTGTCGCAAAAACCTAGAGAAAAGAGAGTATCAAGGAAAAAATGAGCAAGTGTCAAAAGCTGCAGAGAAGTCAAGGAGAATGAGGATTGAGAAAGGGCCTTTGGATCTGGCACTAAGAGATCATCAGTAACTTTGGAGAAAGCAGTTTTGGTGGAATGATAAGGTTAGAATCCAGGTTGTAACAGGTTAAGAAGACAGTGGGAGGAGAGAAAATGGAGGCACCTGCTTTTTAAGGAGTTTAGCTACAAAGGGCAGAGCAGACATAGGACAATAAGGAGGGGGGCTGGAAGGATTAAGTAAAGGTTTTTTTAGAATAGGCAACTGTAACCAGAATGGCCTTTGTTTTCTTTGAATGACTCAGCTTACCTCATTGAGCTTCCCTGGACGCTGGGGCTTGCTCTTCCGGGGCAGGACCAGAACTTCCTGTGTGATGAGTCATGGGGCTGGCTGAGGGGAGGTGTTAATGTCTATGCTAGGGGGAGGGGCCAACTCAGGAACCAATCGGCCCTGGTCATTCGGGCGGAGCTTGATGATGTAAAAAACCCTATAAGAGGGGAGAGGACAGCTTGAGGAGTTCTCTCTTTTCCTTTTCCGGTTGGAGCCAGCGACAGTTACGTCAGTTACAGCCACAGCCACAGACACAGCTGAAGCAGGAGCTGCCAGTAGCAGAGCTAACCTACGGGAGAAAGCTGAACAAAGACTTCAGGCCGTTACAGCGACAGTTACATCGTCAGTTACAGTTGCAGCTTCAGTTACAGACACAGACACAGCTGAGGCAGGAGCTGCCAGTAGCAGAGCTGATCTACGGGAGGAAGCTGAACAAAGACTTCAGGCCAGTGGGTAATCTTATTACCATCGAGGGGGAAGCATGATTTTGCTTTACGCAATCATGCTTCTCTGTAGCCTCCTGGTTACTCTTGCAAGGCCTCTTATTGGGCCTGGAAGATTTTGATCAACATATCAAAATGGGGCTTCTGGTTCATGGGTTGGTTACTGTGGAGCCTAAATAAATGTTTTGATTCTTCTGCCTTCTACTTTGAGAGTTTCTTATATCCGGCGGTTCCGAACCTTTCAGACATGTTTATGATCCTCTTTGAGATTATAAACTCTGCCCTCCTATTACATTTGGCGTCACGAACAGGATCACTAGGTATAAGATCTCTATTTAGAAGCAGAACAATTTCAGAGGAAGAGATGAATATCCCAGGATGGGAGGATCCATTTTATTCCTCCCTAGCAAAAGAATTGGCTAAAAAAGCTGGACCCTGTGAAAACTGGGAACCAAGGCTACGGAGAGGAGATCCTAGGGATTTGGAAAAGTGTTTACGAGAAGTTGGGATTCAGTCAGGGGCATCACTATCTAGGCAAAGCTGGATAGTGTTATCAGCCTACCGGCTAGTATACGAAAGATTGAGATTAAGTGAAAGACATGGGGGCACTCCTACCCCACAGGAAGAAGAGGAATCTCAGATAGCAGGAGACCAAACTGACTCAAATGAGAACTTTTCTATTAATGTGGCTAAGAGCAACAGGAGACCAAAAAGCCCAGAGTGCATTTCAACCCAGCCCAGAAAGAGCCTGACTGCCTGCTTCGTCCTAGCCATGGTGGCAGAGGAAGTGAGTGGGGAGAGAATGAGACGATGTTAGGGGCTGAGGCACAAAACACTACTGGGGTTCAGGATGTGCCTCACACAGAGAATAGGAGATGGTTAAATGATCAGACAAGGGCTCGACCCATACAAAGGAGGAAGACAGAAACCCGAGGTGAAGATTCAGTTACAAGGGAAATTCAGGAAGATTTCTCACCGCAAGAGGTCACAGATATTTTGAGTAGATTCAGCCAAAGAATAGGAGAACCATTGATATCTTGGATGGTAAGACTCAGTGATCAAGGGGCCGGTGGAATATCAGTAGATGGGACAGACTGCATGAGATTCATAGGTATCAGCCATGATCCTCTAGTTCAACAAGCTTTTAGGGAACATCATCAGCAAGGAGATGGTGATAGCAGGACTACTCTGTTGGCATTAGCCGCTGTGGGATGCAATAAGAGATATGCTACTGATTCTATGTGGCCCACTGAGCACAGACCCTGGTATTCACTTAGAGATTGTATCATGAGACTAAAGGAGGAGGTAATGAAGACTGCCATTATGACAGGAACTGCAGACAAATATTACAATGATTCAATGGAACTGCCTCATAGGAATTTAATAATTAAGACAGCTCCCCCTGCTTATAAACAACTAATTTTGAATTTATTACTTGGAGAAGTAGGGAGCCGTCTTACAACAGTGATAAATAAGATTTTACAGTTACATGACTTAGGTGACTGGGGAGGGGATAGATCTCCTCGAGAGAGAAGGGTGAATAACCAGCAAACTTGGCGCCAAAGGAGAGTAACAAGGAAAGAAATGTTTACTGCTTTATTGAGAGCAGGAGTAGGTTTTGAAATGATAGATGGAATTCCAACCAATGAATTATATAGAATGTACAGAGATAAAGGCCTTGATAACAGGAGAGATAGGGAAATCAGAACTGCTCCTGCAAATGCTACAGATGTTGAACCTTCATACCCAAGTGAATCACATGAAAGGGAATACTAGGGAACAGGCCAGGCCCCAGCCCAAATTAAGGAAATACACAGGCTGGATTGTAGACCTCACATTAACTTGACCATATATTGGAAAAATGGGTCAAGTACGGTAACTGAGGCATTAATAGATACTGGGGCCGAGGCCACCCTTATTTATGGAAATCCAGACAAGTTCAGCCATGGAACTCCTATTACCATTACAGGACTAGGAGGGACTGAAATATCAGCCAGACAAGTTAAATTGATGATGAAAATTGGACAGTTGCCCAAGAAAGAATATAGTGTGGTTATTGTGCCTATTCCTGAATACATCATTGGAATAGACATTTTGAAGGGTATGACCTTAAATTTACCTGAAGGGAAATACCAATTTGCTGTGAGGAAAATAGGCATTAATGCAGTCTTAGTGGGGAAAATCAAGATGGATCCAATCACTTTGCCCGAACCTTCTGAAGTAATTACTTTGAGGCAATATCGTGTGCCAGGTGGGCAAGATGAAATTGCCAACACTATAAGAGAATGTGTTGAGGCAGGAGTGTTAGTCCCTACAACTACTCAATGGAACAACCCTGTCTGGCCAGTCCGAAAATCAGATGGAACATGGAGGATGACAGTAGATTATAGACAGCTGAACAAAGTGACTCCTCCCTTGTATGCTGCTGTCCCAGACACGGTTACTTTAATAGAGAGAATACAAAAACGTGAAGGGACTTGGTATGCAGTTATTGATTTGGCCAATGCCTTCTTTACAATCCCAATAGACCCCAAGCAATGGAATCAGTTTGCTTTTACTTGGCAAGGCCGACAGTATACATTTACACGCCTGCCGCAAGGATATATTCATAGCCCAACTATTTGCCACAGGATTGTAGCTGAACATTTGGATGAATTAAAGTTACCTGGTGTACAGCTTACACATTACATAGATGACATCATGATACAGGGAAAGAATATAAAGGAGGTGGAGGAGAGTTTAGCATTATTAATTGACCATATGAAAAGCAAAGGATGGGAAATCAACCCCGCAAAGGTTCAAGGGCCAGCTCAAACTGTAAAATTCTTGGGGATACAGTGGAATAGAGGACTGCGAGAAATTCTCCCACAAGCTCGACAAAAAATCCAGGATTTTCCCACCCCTACCAATAAGAAAGAGGCCCAAAAGTTCATAGGGCTGTTTGGTTATTGGAGACACCACATCCCACATTTGGGACAGATTTTAAAACCCTTGTATAAAGTCACCAGAAAGAAATATGAATTTGACTGGGGACTTGAACAAAGTAGAGCTTTTGAGGAAGCAAAGGCTGCTATTCAATTAGCTCTAGACTTATGGCCTATGCAAAATGGGCCAGTGGAGTTACAAGTGACTGTACAAGATGACTACGCAAATTGGAGTCTGTGGCAAAAACAACAAAGCCGAAGTGTACCTTTAGGCTTTTGGTCAAGGAAACTGCCCTCATCTGGAGTGCAATATACACCTTTTGAGAAGCAGCTGTTAGCTGCATATTGGGCTTTAGTAGAAACTGAGCAACTAACTCTGGGTCATGAAGTGGTATTAAGGCCTGGAATTCCAATTATGACTTGGGTAATGAGTACCCCAGCTTCTCACAGAATTGGACATGCACAAGAGGCAAGCATAATCAAATGGAAGTGGTATATTCAGAATAGGTCCAGAGCAGGCAAAAATGGAGTTTCTGCTCTACATGAATCTGTGGCGAACATTGATACTGAGAGCAATGAAAAGCCCCTTGAATCTAAGCAACAGATGGTACCATCCTTAGTGAAATGGAATAATGGATATGACGGACTAAATGAAGAACAGAAGAAACATGCTTGGTTTACTGATGGGACAGCAAAATATTTAGGACAGAAGAGACATTGGAAAGCAGTAGCCTATAACCCCTGTACAAGGAGAACTCTGGAAAGTTCTGGGATAGGTGGAAGTAGCCAATATGCTGAACTGATGGCAGTGCATCAGGCCATCAGAGCAGAGAAAGGAGGACAGTGTCATATATTTACTGACTCGTGGGCGGTAGCTAATGGATTAGCTACGTGGATGCCTATATGGAAGAATCAGAATTGGGAGATTCATGGCAAACAAGTTTGGGGTAAAGAGTTATGGGAAAATATATGGGACATGTCTTTGGTTACAGATCTGTCAGTTTTTCATGTTGATGCTCATGCAACCCTGACCACACCAGAACGTGAGTACAATGCACATGCGGATCGACTAGCAAAGATTGCTACTGAATGTATTGTCCCTACTCCGACTCCAACTGATGACCCAGCCTTAGCAAGATGGGTCCACCAGACTGCTGGCCATTTAGGGGTCCAGGCCACCCATCGATGGGCACAGGATCGAGGTATCAGTATTTCTCATGCGTTGTTAAAACAAATAACAGAGGAGTGTTGTATATGCCAATTAGAAAAAGAACGAACTCTTCCTAGGATAGTTACTGGAGAAATAGCAAGGGGAAAAGTTCCAGCCCAAATTTGGCAGATAGATTATATTGGCCCACTACCCCAGGATAAAGGATGTAAATATGTATGTACGTGTGTTGACACCTATTCAGGTGTACTAGTGGCTTGTCCTTATAAAGACGCAACTCAGAAAAACACCTGTAAAACTCTAGATATTGTAAGTTTATATTATGGAACCCCAATGCAGATTCAAAGTGACAATGGGTCACATTTCAAGGGCAAAGAAGTGAAAAGATATTGTGTGTTGAATAATATAGAATGGATATATCATATTCCATATTACCCACAAGCATCTGGGCTAATTGAAAGAATGAATGGATTGTTGAAAGAACAGCTGAGAAAATTAAGCTCAAATAATTCATATCGACATTGGAAGGATAATTTGTCTATTGCCTTACGTAATTTGAATAATAGACCCTTAGGGGGGAATACACCTCTAGCCAGAATGATGACCCCAAATCTGCAGATCAGAGAACAGCAAACATGTGAGATCCAAAACATTGAATTTTGGACTGTGAGGGAAGATGTCCCACTACCAAGTCCAGGAACACCTGGTTCAGCAGGATATGATTTACATTGTATAGAGAATTTTAGGTTAAATAGGAAAGAGATAAGAAAAACCCCTACTGGAGTATGTATGAGAATCCCCAAGAATCATCTTGGATGGATATTACCTAAACCAGGATTAGCGGCTCAAGGAATACATGTATTGGCTGGAGTGATAGATTCTAATTATCAAAAAGAAATTGTTGTGACACTCCAGAATATGGGTAAAAAACCTGTACAATTTTGTAGAAATGATAGGATGGTTCAAGTCATTATTATCCCCTGTGAAAAAATACCCTTTGTGAAAACTGACCCTCCTCCCAAAATAACTACTAGAGGGGCAAAAGGGTCTTGCTCCATTGATAGAATAAAGTCAGGAGCTAAGGTATGGGTAAAACGGAAGCCAGATGATATTCCAAAGGCTGCAGAAGTTATAGCCCATGGGAAGGACAACACTGTAACAGTTGTCTATTCAGGGGAAAATAATTACCAAATCGTACCCCTGAACCATATATTTTACCGTGAATAGGTTATAATAATAGATTCACAGACTATTCTTTTTGTCCTTTGTTTTGGCTAACCTTGTTGCTAGTTTTGTTTCCTTCAGGCTTAAGCACCCTGCACTTTCCGGTGACTGCCTAAGCATGTAGCATTCTTGGAATTCCTGCCAGCTTGTTAAAGAAATGACCTCTGGAATGGGACTTTTTGGGGGCAGGGCCATCTCTACATCCAATTTCAGCATGAAGAAGCTATGGAAAATGAGACCTTCACCCCTCACCCCAAGATTTTGAGCCCCAATCGTTCAAGGGGGGTGGAAATGATGATAGTGTTCTGTTTACTTATTTTGTGTTATCCTTGCTGTGTTGTTTTATTGTTATGATATTATTGATCCTATGTAATGGATACAAGGATTTAGGGGTGGACATTTGAATTATTAATAATTATTTTGGGGATGATTGATTGAAGAGATTATTTTGCTGGGATCTAGGGGTGGATCGCATTTGAATCGTTAACCAATGTTTGGGAATGTCACTGAATGATATGTTTTGCTTTATAATGAATGATATGTTTTAGTTTCCTTTGTAATTGGATCACAATGTATGTTCTAGGATACATGGCTGATTAGATTATGTATCCTATAACAAGGGGTGGAGTGTAACCAGAATGGCCTTTGTTTTCTTTGAATGACTCAGCTTACCTCATTGAGCTTCCCTGGATGCTGGGGCTTGCTCTTCCGGGGCAGGACCAGAACTTCCTGTGTGATGAGTCATGGGGCTGGCTGAGGGGAGGTGTTAATGTCTATGCTAGGGGGAGGGGCCAACTCAGGAACCAATCGGCCCTGGTCATTCGGGCGGAGCTTGATGATGTAAAAAAACCCTATAAGAGGGGAGAGGACAGCTTGAGGAGTTCTCTCTTTTCCTTTTCCGGTTGGAGCCAGCGACAGTTACGACAGTTACGTCAGTTACAGCCACAGCCACAGACACAGCTGAAGCAGGAGCTGCCAGTAGCAGAGCTAACCTACTGGAGAAAGCTGAACAAAGACTTCAGGCCGTTACAGCGACAGTTACATCGTCAGTTACAGTTGCAGCTTCAGTTACAGACACAGACACAGCTGAGGCAGGAGCTGCCAGTAGCAGAGCTGATCTACGGGAGGAAGCTGAACAAAGACTTCAGGCCAGTGGGTAATCTTATTACCATCGAGGGGGAAGCATGATTTTGCTTTACGCAATCATGCTTCTCTGTAGCCTCCTGGTTACTCTTGCAAGGCGTACTTATTGGGCCTGGAAGATTTTGATCAACATATCAAAATGGGGCTTCTGGTTCATGGGTTGGTTACTGTGGAGCCTAAATAAATGTTTTGATTCTTCTGCCTTCTACTTTGAGAGTTTCTTATATCCGGCGGTTCCAAACCTTTCAGACATGTTTATGATCCTCTTTGAGATTATAAACTCTGCCCTCCTATTACAGCAACAAGACATGGGCATGTTTGTAGGCAGTAAGAAATGAACCAGTAGGCAGGAAAAGATTGAAAATGAGTGAAGATGACAGAGGAAATAAGATGGAATGGGACTGTTTGAATGGGTAGAGCATTTTATCTTTAGTAAGGAGTAAGGCCACCTCATCAGGTGAGACAGATTGAAGGTGATAGGGGCAGAAGGCATCTGATTGATAAGAGATAAGGAAGAGGGGGAGAAACAGGAACTTATGGCAATTTATTTTCTGTAAATATGAAGCAAGGTTCTCAACTGAGAGGGTAGGGGGAGGCAGAGCCATGAGTGGTTTGAGGAGGGATAGAATGATTTGGAAGAGCTGCTATGGAGAGTGGAATAGTGAGTTGCTAATGGTGGTATAGAAAGATTGCCTAGCTGCAGTGAGGGCCCAGTTGAGGTTGTATAACATAAATTTGTAGTGAATCTAATCAAAATGGCTGTACGATTTTCTCTGTCTTTATTTAGTAGCCCGTGTGTAGGATTGAAGGTGGGAGTGATCCAATGCTGAAGCTTAGCCAGGTGTAATTGGCAATATAATGAGGAGGCTAGGGATTCAAGAGAGGAAGACAGTGTAGAGTTGAAATAATTCAACAAGGGATCAAGATGGGGAAAAGAGAAGAAATAGTGTGATGGAGTCCTAACAGAGCTGCTCCCAGCCCCAATAGTCTAACTTCATTACAGGCCCACGGTACCTACCTAGACCCCCCCCCACCTGCCCAATGTCCTCACTTATGCCTCACTGCTCACTAGAAAAACAGGCGTGTTCCTAAACTCTTATTTCCCATAGAAACAGAAACCCAGCACTGTCCTACAGACCCTTTCCCATGAAACAGGTGTGCTATCACAATCACATCATCCATCCTGACCAGACAGGACCACAATAGCTAGCCAATCAGAAGATACCACGACTAGGATATAGAGCAGGATGCTTGACCACCTAACCATAGAAGGGGCTCACCCTACGACAGTGCCTGAGCAGTTCTGCTGAGGCTGGGACCCCTCCTCCATTACCTCATCCTTTAACAAACTCCTCCTCCATTTTTAATATTAATCATATTCCTATATTCTATGTAAATTTTGATTGTATGATCAGCATCATATTCTCTATAAAATTGTATGTCTTGCTTTACTAAAGTTGCTAGTTCCACTAGGGGACTTAGTCACTTGCCAGACCCTGAAACCTCAAAACTATAATAAATCTTTCCAACTGGCTTGGAGTTGACCTGAGTCTTTTTAATTCTTTAGAGATGTCCCACCACAACTCTACCTGAACTCATCAAGTGCAAGGGAGAAAATTGAGGGGTCAAGGGATTGAGGGCATTGTGCAGGTCAAGAGTAGGGTTTTATAAGAGAGAGGTAAAAAGCCAATAGGTTATGATCAGATAAAGGGATTTCAGAATCTTTGAACACAGAAGTGGTACACTTGTGGGTCAAAGATATGACCATCTTTATGTGTATTTGAAATGGAGTGGATGAGTAACTCATAGAAGATGAATAGTTAGAAGTGAGTGGTGAGGGTGTTTTAGGAAGAATCAATATATATGATGAATCCCCTAGTATTAAGGCAGGAGTTGGTAGGAAGGAGAGGAAAATTGTAAGCCAGGTATTAAAGTCATTGAGGAAAGAAGGGGAGTGACTTTCTGTAGATAGCAGCTACCAGGATTTTGATTGGGTGGTAGAGATGAAGAACATGAACCTCAAAGGAGGTGAGGTTCTGAGTAATAGAAGTAGGGAGAGAATGTGGAAATGGCAATGGGGTGCAAAATGTATTCCAACTTCCTGGCTTCAACCAGTAAGCCAGGAAGAATAAATGAAGTTCTAGCCAGTACTGGAAAGAGTGGTCAGGGAGGCTGTGTCAACTGGTGGGGAGCCAGATTTCAGTAATAGCTAGTAGATGGAAAGGTTGAGAGAGGAAAAGACTTAGCATAAAGGGAAGTTGTGGCCTATGGAACAGACATTCCAGAGACAATAGTGGAAGGGCTAGGTGACGTTTTGTTGAAATTTTGGGGTGGGATCATTGAGAGGAATGAAAATAAGGAATCAGGTGGTAGGGGTATGGAATGGGGTTTGGATGTTTATCTACAGGGATTCAGAATCACAGGGATGTGAAGAGCATGACTAGCTGTTCATCATTGAAATGAGGGTGCCAGTCCTTCTCACAGAGGTTGGAGAATAGTTTAGAGGCTGGTGTAGTATGAGATGGTAAACATTAGGTCAGATGGAAGGCCCTGTTTCACTTCTCTTCCTTCCAAAGGGAGGAGATTAGAAGGAAAAGGGAACAGCAGGAGATGGAAGACTAACTGGCATAGCAGAACTTTCCATTTCTTCTCCCATAGGACAATTGCAATTGGAGATGGAAGGCCTGAGGCCAAAGGTGGTTCCTCTTTGCACAAAAGGTTCACCACACCCCATTTGGCAACTAGGCTGGTGTCAGGAAGTTGACGCTGGCACAGATGAAGTTATTGCTTTGGGGCAGATGGAAGATGCCTGGCCCAGCCATCCCTCAGGGGACATATTACACCCAGCAGGAGACAGAAGGCATAAAGCTAGGAAAAAGGAACATTAGGCTCCTCTTCTCACCTGGAGAAGCTGTTGATGAGGTGGTAGGAGGAAGTGACAGACTCCCTACACAGGTCTCACATAGAAAGTGACCTTTGACCTCAGCTTTGAAGGAAACCAGGGATTTTAAGAGATAGAGCTGAGGAGCTATGAAGCAAAATGAACTGCTCTCCCCTCCCTCCCCACCCCCCCACTCCCCTAAAAAAAAATTTGGTGAAAAGATTGGTTTCAAATTCTTAATATGAACTTGTCAAGTATTCTAAATGATACTTAATTTTCACAAAGCTTCTGAAAATGCAGTTGTGTTTCATTTAGAACTTCAGAGTCTCAGAAACAGCAATAAAGTAATGATGATCAGCTGTGACTTAGCTACTCTGATCAAGACAATGATCCAAGATAATTCTAACAGACCCATGATGAAAAGTGTTATTCATCTCCAGAGAGAGAACTGATAAACTGAGTACAGATTGGAGCATACTTTTTCACTTTATTTTTCTTGGGTTTTATTTTTTTGCTTGTGTATTTCTTTTGCAACATGGCTAATATGGAAATATATTTTGCATGATTTCATATGTATAATTGAAATCCTATTGCTTGTCTTCTTAAGGGGTGGGGGAGGGCAGGGCAGGCAGAAGAGAATTTGGAACTCAAAATTTCAAAAAATGAATGTTAATTTTTGAAAATGAGATTGGGAAATATTTAATGAAGTAAAAAATTTTAAATGAACTTCAGTGTCAGAAGATGTTATAAAAATGCAATTAGAGAATTATTAGGTAGAGCCTATGTTATACAGGGTGAGGACAATATTAAAAGAAATATTGAGGAAGAATAATAGGCAAGTATGGAAATACAGTGGAGGCTAAGGATTCCTTAAAGCAGAAGATGGGGAAAATTAACATACAAAGTGGAAAAGAGGAAATTTTGGTCAGATGCAAAATAAAGTCATTAACAGAAAAACTTAGAATTATAGGTATCCTATATAATAGAGACACCTACTGGCCATTTAATTTCACTCATCTTACTTAAAATCTTTTGAATATAGAATTCTATCACTCATCAATTAAGTATTCACATCATGAATATGATACATGATTTATGCCAGCAATTTAGTGAAGTGCATTTTGTTCTTTGAGTCTAGAAAGAAAACAGTGCTACCATGTCAACTTTGCTACAGTCATTTTAATAGATTTTTAAATTAAACTTGGTGCCTAATCTGCTATTAAAGTATTTAAAACTCATTGAACAAGTCTACTTAATAGAAACAATGAATTATTCCCTGCTTTTAAAGTACAAAATAATGCTGACCAAAACAGAAAGACGAGTTACTAAAGAACAGTCATTCCTCAACAAAATGATAAGCTACTTGGCATCAGGGATCATGTCTTATGCTATCTCTGCATTCCCTGAAGCACCCAATACAGTACTGAGCAGAGCAAGTACTAAATAAATACATGATTGGCTTACTATGGTAAGTGTATGGCATGCATAATTCATTTATACTTTATATACCTGAAAATCCAAATTTTTCAAAGTATTTCATTTTAATTTGAAGGACTAGAGTTTTTAAGTTTTAAGTGAAAATGCATGTTGTGGTTGTCAACATCTTATATGCATATACAAGTATATTTATAAAATTTAAAACAAAGAATATATTATCACTATTTTTTCATTTCCTTAGGGGATGGTTCAGCAAATAGTTAATTAGAACTAATTGGTCAATTTTCAAATTGGATCTCATCAGTCTCACTGCTGGCAAACACTATTCCATGCTTTCCCTCTCCATTTTGACGAACTGAAAAGCATATGATTACAGATCTAGTTAGTTCACCTTTTCAAAGTTAATTAACATTAGGTTAATCTTCAACATTTGCCCATTTAACTTTGACAACTTCAAGCATTCATGTGACTTTATTACTAACTTCATTTTCACTTTCTCATTTTATGACTATGCACAGTGGAGAAAAAAAATGAGAGGCCCAATGCAAACAAGTTTGTGGAGCAGAAGGTATTTTACAAGGTGCTTCACTGGTCTTGTGCATCCTACCATTATAAAGAGCAACCCAAGCATTCCTTGCACATTTTTATTGTCTACCTTTAAACTCAAATTTTGTGTTGAAGTTAGGGCCCCAAAGTATAATGCAAATCCTTTGGGCTGTAAGCCCAAGTGTGCAGTTAGTGATGCGGCTTAGTGATAAAATAAAGTTAAATTGTGCCAAATGCCTACAGTCACTGTTGGCTGCAAAAGATTAGTTTTTGGTGGTCATGGGAACCTAATCCCCTATTTCCCACAAATTTAATGTATCAACATACACATTTTTTACTTTCATGCCATTTTCTAGGAACCTTGCCCCTGCAATTGACTATATATCAAAATTAACATTACGTTCCTTTTCTAAGATAAAAGCCTTTTAATGTACTAGCATGACTATCTCTTTGGAGAGCTTTTCCATCTTGGCATTTTTATCATTAGCTTCCTTTTCTAGCTTTTAATTAAATAACCCTTTAATTACATATTCCAGATTTTTTCTAGGAATTGAAGTTAAGCCTCCTAAACTCTAGTTGGCAGGTCTATTACCTTTTTTGAAAATTGAGACATTGGTCCTCTATTCCTACAATGCTGCTATTTTTTTCTAAGCTCGTTCAAACATCACTGACAGTGATACAGTAATCATGCCTGTAGTTCTTTCCATACCCAAGGATGTAATTTACCTGGTTAAAGCGCCCTGCTTCATCAAGGGCAAGGAAGTGCTTTCTATCGCCATACTTAATCTTGTGTACCAACTCCCTGTTAGCCACTTTTGTTCAGTTATTTCCAGATCAAGGAAAATAAAAATTAAGTCTCTGCTGTCTCTCTGTTGTTAGTACCATGTAGTGCTGTAGTAAGAGATGTATACAAGGGAGATACTTATCTTTGCCAAGGCATGTGAGCTCTAGAATACCACCCCCTACCCCCCAAAGAGATTGGCTTCCGACAGAGAGACTGCAAACTGAGAGTGTCAGAAGAGAACTGTTACCATCTGTTGGAGAACCACAGGCAAAGTGATGCTTCACAAGACAGAAGAGGTTCAATGATAGCAAACTGATGGGGAGCGATGATCTCACCATCTGCTAGGAATGAGAGAGAATAGAGGTAGAGTAATGAGTTGTACTGTGCCAGAAGAACTATGGAGCCTCAGTAAAAAAAAATATATGAGATGCCACATAATACACAGAACCAATCTGCAAATATATTTGTTCATTCTTTGAGACTTTTGAATTGTGTGTGCAAAGAGAGTTGGTAAAAACAACACGGACAGTGTCAGACACTAATGTTCTCAAATTCTCTTAGAGGGTACAAGGAATCACAAAACTGAAAAATCCTCCAAAGCACAGCCAGTTCTATCGGAAAATCCAAAGATGCTGCAAAGCTTCTGACAGAAGGGCTATGCTCATGATTATTATGGTTAGTTAAGTGTGGGGTAGAGGGAGGAGTTGGCTAGGATGCCCATCAGCAATTAATTCTCCCACCCCATCCCTAGTCCAGTTCACAGAAATGAAAGTTAATATAGACAAGGTGATAATATGTTCATCAAAATGCAAAGAAAGTGTGAAGAACTTCTCTGATGGAATTAAAGAACAGCTAGTGATTGCTTGGCCAATCCTGTCCCAGTCATTCTACATCTAGTAGACTCAAAAGAAAGTCTTTTTTTTTTTTTTTTTTACTAAAAACATATTCCAATATTATCAGGTAGAAGAGTTTTTTTTAAGATTAAGAATATTGAAATAGATAAAAAAAAAAACTGCTGGCAAGGAAGTTCCCTGACGTCTCAGGAAATTTCTGCAAAAGTCCTAAATCTGGTATTATACCCTTCTTTCACAAAGGGCCCACAGCTGTATCCCAAAGAAATCCACCTGGGGACAAAGTTAACACAAACTACCTCAGATCTGCACCACAATTTCCTTGCTTACAACAGCCCAAATGGTATTGAGGAAATATCAGAGGCTAACTCATACCATCCTAGTATTCCCAGTACCCCCACATAAAATGTAGGTCATCCCCTTTGGAAGCCTTTAAAATGAAAGACACAAACATACATGCTCAGTTGAGTATAGAAATATATCTTATCATACAGGAAAGAAGGATAAGAGAAGGGAGGGGAGAGGACTGATAGATAGAAGGGAAGACAGAATGGGGGAGGTAAAAGTCAGAAGCAAAACACTTTTGAAAAGTACAGGGTAAAAGGAGAGAAAGTAGAATAAATGGGGGAAATAGGATGGAGGGAAATACATAATTGGAAAACATTACTGTGAAAAACAATTTTTGTAGTGAGTTTCTCTGACAAAGACTTTATTTCTCAAACATATAGAAAACTGAGTCAAATTTATAGAAATAAGAGTCATTCCTCAATTGATAAATGGTCGAAGGATATGAACAGGCAGTTTTCAGACAAAGTAATTGGAGCTATCTGTGGTCATATGAGGAGGTGTTCTGAATCAGTATTGATTGGGAAGGTGCAAATTAAAACAACTCTGAGCTACCAGCACACATCTAGCAGATTGGCCAATATGATAGAAAAGAAAATGTTGGAGGGGATATAGGAAAATGAAAACACTAATGCACTGTTGGTGAAGTTGTATACCGATTTAACCATTCTGGAGAGCCCAAAGGGCTATAAAACCATGTATACCTTTTGACCAAGCAGTATCACTACTAGGTCTGTATCCCGAAGAGATAAAAAAAGAAAAGAAAAGGACCTTTCTGTACAAAAATATTTATAGTAGCTCTTCCAGTGTTGACAAAGAATTGAGGGGATGTCCATCAATTGGGGAATGGCTGAACAAATTTTTGTATACGATTATGATGGAATACTATTGTGCTTTAAGAAATGATGAGCAAGATGATTTTAGAAAAACTTGGAAAGACTTACATGAACTGATGCAAAGTGAAATGAGCAGAACCAGCAGAACATTGTACACAGTAACAGCAATATTGTATGATGATCTACTGTGAATAGCTTAGCTATTCTCAGCAATCCAATGATCCAAGACAATTCTGAAGAACTTGTAATAATAAAAGGTGCTGTCAGAGAGAGAACTGGTGGAGGCTGAATGCAGATCAAAGATACTTTTTCTTTATTTTTCTTGTTTTTTTTGTCTGTTTTCTTTCACAGTATGACTTACATGGAAATGTGTTTTGCATGATTATACATGTAAAATCTATGTCAAATTGCTTGTCTACTCACGGGGTAGGGAAAGAGAAGGAGAGAATTTGGAACTCAAAATATGATTTCTCATAAGGTCATTAGTTTCCATTTCCTCCATTGTGATTTTTAGTAAAGTATTTTCTTCAGTGAGCTTTTGGACTTCCTTTTCCATTTGGCCAATTCTGCTTTTTAAGGCATTCTTCTCATTGGCTTTTTGGACCTCTTTTACCATTTGGCCTAGTTTGTTTTTTAAGTTGTTATTTTATTCAGTATTTTTGTGTGTCTTTTAGCAAGCTGTTGACTCTTTTTTTCATGATTTTCTTGCATCACTCATATTTCTCTTCCCAATTTTTCCTCTACTTTTCTTACTTGATTTTCAAAATTCTTTTTGAATTCTTCCATGGCTGCAGAACAATTCATATTTTTCTTGGAGGCTTTGGATGTAGGAGCTTTGACTTTGTTGTCTTCTTAGTGTGTGTTTTGATCTTCCCTGTCACCATAGTAACTTTCCAAAGTCAGAGTTTTTTCCTGTTGTTTGCTTATTTTCCCAGTCTATTGGCTGACTTTTAAGTCTGTTAAAGTAGGCCTCTGGTTCTAGGGTGAAGCACTGTGCCAAGCTTCAGGGGTTTTGTGAAGCAGTTTTGAGAGATACTTCTAGGGACCTATGAGTTTTCAGTTATTCTAAGGTGGTGTGATCTAAGGAGAGGTATTCACTCTTCTCCAGGCCTGTGCTCTGATCTGTGAGTGACCACAAGCTCTCTTTTCTGCCCTGAAACTGTGAGGAGGGCCCCCCTCCATTGTGGCCACAAGCTCTGCTATGCTAGTGCTCCTCCTCACCCTGGGACTACCACCTGGGACTACAATCCAGACCTGAGTATGGGCCAAGCAACAGAGTCCTGCCTCAGTGCTAGCTAAGGGCTCTCTGTAATCTCCTTCTGACCACTCATCCAACCCTGCTGCCCTCTGTGGACTGAGAGGTCTGAAAACCACCACTGCTGCCAGTGATTCAGTCACCCAGAGGACTGCTCCAGGTTTGTTGGGGCCAGGTCTCTCCTGGCAAGGCCTGCACTGGACTGTGCTCCTCTCTCACCCTGGTGCAACAGACCCTTCCTGCAGACCTTCCAACTTGTCTTGGGCTGGAAATTTGTTTCACTCTGTCTTTTTGTGGGTTCTGCTGCTCTAGAATTTAAGGCCATTTTTTAAAGGGATTTGGAAGAGCTTGGGGGAGAGCTCAGGCGAGTCACTGCCTTTACTAAGCCATCTTGGCTCTGCCTCCCTGGAACTCAAAATTTGAAAAAAAGAATGTGAAAATTATTTTTACATATATTTGGGAAAAAATAAAAAAAAATAAATTAAATTGAGGACACAGGGGCAGCTAGGCGATACAGTGGATAGAGCACCAGCCCTGGAGTCAGGAAGACCTGAGTTCAAATCTGGCCTTAGACACTTAACCCTGGGCAAATTATTTAACCCAGATTGCCTTGTTCTCTGCCCCCTCAAAAAAAAAAATGAAGGACACACTTTCTAAAAAGGTAACAAGGGAGGAAAATCCAAGGATTTTCTGCCAACAAAGAAGAAACTTAGACCTGGCAGCCAGGAATCAATCTGTTTAGAGGAACAATCAGGGAAACCATCTAAGTGATATGACCGAGGAGAATCAGTGAGATGACACTGTGGTGAATGATAAATCATTATAGAAGATCCTCCATATTATAGTGTCAGCCCCCCCCCCCCCCCCCCCGCCCATCCCTCAGCTCCTGCAAGACCTTTTAGACTTTCTGGCTTAGAATAAAGAATCAGACATTCCTCTCCAACTGATAAACCCTCAGAAAGAATGAACCTCTCAGACATTCCTCTCTGGTGATAGGCCTGAACAAAGGATGGAATACACTCCTGAACAAAGGACAGGAAATATTTCTGAAGCTGCTTCTTGAGGACCTAGCCAGTTCTCAAAAACAAAATGGTTGACAAGATCTTCCCTTCCCAAAGGGAGTGGCTACCCTCTCTGGCAGAGAACATGGGGCAGTTAGCAATAAATCTCCCCTCTCTGGCGGGAAAAACTTTCTTTGTTCAGCATCTTATGAAAGTCACCACATGGGACAGGCTCATTGGGATCTCGCCCATGGGGAGGATGCTTTGCCTAGGACCATTTTCCCTCTTGGGCCTTGATCAAGCTGTGTAAACCGGCATTCCCTCAGCTTTGAGAGGATCAAGTGCTGAAGTTCCTCTGAGAGGTGATGAATCTATGTCCTCTGTGTCTTTGTCTTTGTTGTGTTCCTGTCTTTCAGTAAAATTTGGTTCTGTTGGGAGCATGCCTTATTGCCAGCGTGAAACCGAATCCGAACCTAACTTAGCTTAACCAAACATATGGAAAGAAAAAAATAAGAGTTAAAACAAGGACTTGGAGCAAAGTCTATTATGCCTCAGGCAAAAACCAAACCAAACCAAAAAAAAAAGCAAGGTTAGCAATTACGATTTCAGACAGGGCAACAGCAAAAAGACTTAATTTTCATAGATAAATATGGAAATGACATTGCTTAAAGGTAACGTGGATAAAATGAATTCATTTCAATACATAACATATATGCACCAAGTAGTATGGTTTCTATATTCTCAAAGGAAAACCAAATCAAGTATAAGGAGAAATAGACAGTAAAAGTATAATAACAGGAGATCTTATCTACCCCTTTTAGCCCTAAATAAATCTAAGAGAAAAATAAACAAGAAAAATATTAAAGACTTGAATAGAATTATAGAAAAATTAGATTATTGATATACCTCTATTATTGAATAGAATTAGAAATAAGTATTCAATTCAATTAAAAAAACATTCATTAAGCACCTACTACATATCGAGCACTGTACTGAAGTGCTGAGAAGAAAAAAGAAGTAAAAAACCAGACCCTGCCTTCAAGGAGCTTACAATCTAATAGAGGAGACAATATCATACACACACACACACACACATGCACACACATATATACACATGCATGCATACATATATGTATGTATATATACCCACATATATGTGTGTATATATACATACACACATACATACAAATACACACAAATCAAGGATATACAGGATAAATAAGAAATAACTAAGAGGGAATGCACTGGAATTTAGGGCCAGGGAAGGCTTCCTCCAAAAGGTGGGATTTTAGTTGGGACTTAAAGGAAGCCAGAGTAGCACTTAAAGTAATCACAGCAGAGAAAGGAGAGGGTTCCAGGGAAGGGGGAAAGAGAAAAGGCCCAGGGCCAAGAGATGAGTTTCTTGTTTGCCAAACAGCCAGGAGGCCAGAGTCGGTATTGAAGAGTAAGTGTTGAGGGGTAAGGTGTAAGAAGACTGGAAAAATAAGTAGGCACTAGGTTCTAAAGGGTTTTGAATGCCAAAAAGAACATTTTGTATTTGTTTCTGGAGGTAATAGGAAGCCACTAGAATTTATTGAGTGGGGGGGATGACATGATCCAACCTACATTTTAGGAAAATCACTTGAGGTGCTGAGTAGAAAATGGATTACAGTGGGAAAGAGACTTGAGGCTAGTTATTTTGCTGATAGGTTGTCTCATTATCATTCTCTTTAATAAAAATTACTTGTCACTTCTATGACTTGTTCTTTCACCTTCTCATTCTTTAAGATTAGGTTATTTGGTTTCCAATTAATTTTTAATGTTTCCATGGTCCTTCATTTAATGTAATTTTTATTGCATTTTGATCTGAAAAAGATGAATTTAATATTTCTGCTTTTCTGCATTTAACTATAAAGTTTTTAGGGCCTAATATGTGGTTAATTTTTGTAAAGATGCTAATCTGAGATTCTATCCACCTCCTTGACTTCTTTCTTATTTATTTTTTTGTTATGGTTCTGAGAGGGAGAGGTTGAAATCCCCCACTGTTATAGTTTGGATATCTATTTCCACCCGTAATTCATTTTTTTCTTTAAAAATTCGGATGCTGGAAATGCGCAGACACAAGTGCCTGGATCCCCCCATATAACCCAGCATGACCAGACAAACAGGTAGACATCAGTGCCTGGACCCACTACTTGCTTCAGTATAGCCCTGGACAAACAGGCAGGGACCTGCCATGGGCCTCAGCACACAGACCCCAGATAAGCACTAGGGAAGCTGCCAGACCCCTACAGCCTCCAGCTGTGCTAGCCACTTACCACCTCAAGCCCCTCAGCACAGGACCGGACATAAGGCTGTCCCATGGGCCTCAGGGCAACATCAGTCCTGCACCAGGTAAAGAACCAGGTTCTGTAGCCCCCAGAACAAGAAGCTTGGGACAGTGTTCCTTTCACCCCAGGAGAAGAGCTCAAATTTAAAACTAAAGGAAAAGGCTGGAAACGATGAACAAAATAACAACAAAAAGAATCTGACCACAGTAACTGGCAAGATCAAGACACAAACTCAGAACAGGGCAATGTCAAAACATCCGTGGGCAAAGCCCCAAAGGAAAATGGGAATTGGCCTCAAGCCAAGAGATAACTCATGGAAGAGCTCAAAAAAGAAGCTTAAAACTCAAATGAGAGCAAAAGAAAAATTGGGAAAAGAAATGAGGGTGATACAAGAGAATAATTTTTTAAAAAGAGTCAACAGTTTAGAAAAAGAAAACAATTTTGAAAGTACAATTAGGTAAATGGAAAAGGTACAAAAATCCACTGAAGAAAACAACTCCTTAAAAAAGTAGAATAGGCCAAATGGAAAAGGAGGTACAAAAAGCTGAGGAAAATAATTCCTTAAAAATGAGAATCGGGCAAGTGGAAGCTAATTAATCTATGAGACCTCAAGAATCAATCAAACAAACTCAAAAGAATGAAAAAAAAATAGAAGAAGATGTAAAATACTTCACTGGAAAAACTGACCTAGAAAACAGATCCAGGAGAGATGATGTCAGAATCACTGGACCACATGAAAACCATAATAAAAAGGAGGACCTGGACACCATGTTTCAAGAAAACTGCCCTTATATCCTGGAACCAGAGGGCAAAATAAATATTCAAAGAATTCATTGATCACATCCAAAAAGCGATACCAAAAAGAAAACTCCAGGGAACATTGTAGCCAAATTGCAGAACTATCAGGACAGGGAAAAAATGCTGCAAGCAGACGGAAAGAAACAATTCAAAAATCGGGGAGCCACAGTCAGGATCACACAGGACTTAGTAGGTGCAATGTTAAAGGATGCTCATGAGGTCATGGAACTTGATATTCTGGAAGGCAACATAGCTAGGACTACAACCAAGAATCACCTACTGACAAAATTAAGCATAATACTTCAAGAGAAAAAAATGGTTATTCAATGAAATAGAAGGATTTCAAGCTTTTATATGGAGAAGACCAGGGCTGAACAAAAAATTTGGTCTCCAATATTTGCAAGACTCAAGAAAATCATGAAAAGGTAAAAAGGAAAAAGAAAACGCAAGGGATTTACTAGGACTAAACTATTCACATCCCTACATGGGAAGATGGTTTCTGTAATTCTTAAGAATTGTACCACTAATAGTGAGAAAAGTTCATCAGCATTAAACGTCAATTTCATGGAAGCGTGTTTGCCCGGGTTCTGGATAATAAACAATGCTCTCATGCTTTCCCACTCACCAGTGGAGTGAAACAAGGCTGTGTACATGCTCCCATGCTTTTTAGCATGACATTTAGCAGACATGTTGTCAAATGCTTTCAATGAGGATGAACATGGCAGCAAGGTCCGCTACTGCACTGATGGTAAATTCTTCGTTTTGAAAAGGCTACAAGCCAAGACCAAAGTGGAAGGAGTTTTGTTGCATGATTTTCTGTTTGCAAATGACTGTGCACTCAATGCAGCCCCTGAAGCTGAGATGCAACAAAGTATAGATCAATTTCTCTGCTGCTTGTGCTAATTTAGGCCTGACAATTAACCACTAATAGCACAGCCAGAAGGAATATACATAGAGAGAGGGTACAGGTATAAGGTGAATTGCTCATTCCAGTCAAACTAGACTATTAGCTATTCTCTGAACTTAACAATCTGTCTCACACTCCTGATTCCCTAACTACAGTTCACTTTCCTCTCAAGCAGCTTAAGCTTAAACCCAACTCCTCTTTGATATAAATGGACACTAAGGAGTCATACAAGGGATATAGCTTTAGCTCTAGACAGCCTAGAGCTAGTAAGTATGACTGAATGACAAAGGAGAGGGGAGGAGGGAGATGAAGGAATAGAAAACAGGAAGAGAAAACAACAGCAAATATGAAAGAGGAAGTAAGAAGACAAAAAGAGGGGTATAGGAAGGCAGAAATAAGATAAAAGCAAATAAGACTATTGAAGGAGAATAAGGGAATTGAGAGAGTGGTGAGTGAAGAAGCCAGACAATGAAACCCTTGAATGGTATAAGCCCAGAGGATCCATTTCAAATTCCAAACTGCGGTCCAAGAAAATGATCCAACTATATGTGTGTATGTATGTTTATATATCTATATCTATATACACACACTTTTTTTGTTCAGCCCTGGTCTTCTCCATATAAAAGCTTGAAATCCTTCTATTTCATTGAATGACCATTTTTTTCTCTTGAAGTATTATGCTTAATTTTGTCGGTAGGTGATTCTTGGTTGTAGTCCTAGCTATGTTGCCTTCCAGAAACACTGTATGTGGCTGTGTGTGTGTATTTGTGTGTATATATATATATATATATATATATATATATACATATATATATATGCTTTATAGTATATTATTTTGTGATTCAGTTAACTGAGAGCTTAAAAGCTGTTTTTTGTCGTTATGAAATCAACCCTAATATTTAGAGTGTCCCAAAAGTCTTAGTGCAGCTTTAAGCTTTGGTAAACTTAAAGCTTGAGCACTAAACTTTTGGGAAAAGCTGTTTTGTTAGCTCCAGGTTTCTATGACTCTGCGTATCAAAGATGAAAAAAAAAAGCCACCACAGTCTAATTTTCAAGCTACTTGGCGTTACAAATTCTAAAATTTAGGTTGTTGGGTACTAGATTGTATCAGAATGTGCTAGAATGGAACCAGAAGATCGGATTCTAGTTTTTTGCTGCTCTGTCACTAAAACATCATTTAAAACTGCTCTGAACTTCGCTCTTTTTTCGTCCATAAAACAAGGGAGCTGGACTAGTCGGTCTCTAAGACCTGATCCAACTGTAATATTGTACGATTACATCACTTTAGGATGGGGCGGGGGGGGGGGGTTGGGGGGGGCCAGAATGCTGGAATCTTGGAGCTAAAAAGGAACATTATCATCCAGTGCAGAGACTCTTAAAACTGTTGTTTCAATATTATTTTATTTAATAAATTTAAAAAAATATTCTGAGGAGTCCACGACACACACAAACACAAAGGAACCATCACCACCCACACACACTTTTTTTTTTTTTTAAACAACTACACTATCCAGCGTTTTAAAAGTTAGCGGGGTCAGGAAAACCAGGTCTCCAGGCTCCCGGGTAAAAGTTCTTCCAAATTACCATACGGATGGATTCTTCAAAAGACCCGGTGCTTTCATCCAGCTTTCCCTACGGGGCGGCTCAGTCTTTCCCTAAACTGGGGCCCCGCACTCTCTCTTCCTCGGTCCACAGCCCAGGCTCGGGGATGCAGATGAGGGAGTGTGGGGGAGGTGGGGGAAAGGAGAGAAGAGAGGAGGAGGATGACAAAGAAGGGTAAAAAAAAAACCAACCAAACAAAAAAAACTCCCGCGCCTGCGGACACGGCGGCATCCTCGCGTGGGCTGTGTCCGTGCCAAGCACCGAGTCTGTACCACGAACCCTCGAAGCCCAGGAGTGGCTCAACCGCTCCGGCGAAACCGGGCAAGATGACCCAGGGAAATACATCTCCCAGAATGCCCAGCGGCGGAAGGGGTTCCGATTTTGTATTCCGGATAAAAAACAAATGCGAGAACGAAAAAAAAACCTCCCGCCCTTAACTCCTGACTCCTTTCGGCTCAAAGAACACGCGTATATTGTTTTCGGGCTCATTGGCGCCGGTGAAGCTGTAGCCCCCAGTCCTTCCGCCTCGCCTGCCGAAGGGCGATGTAGGGAGATGTAGTTCCCACCCGCCGGGCGCCTACTCCCTGGACGTAGCTGTGTGCGGGGAGCGGGGGGGGGAGGGGCAATAAGTGCCTACATTTCCCAGAGAGAACCGCGTTGCCGGCGGGCGGGCCATCCTTTGGTGACGTGACGGTTTGTGCTAAGATACAGTCAGCGTCTGGCAGCCCCGGCAGCAGCATCACCATGGCTGGGGAGATGACAATTCTCGGTGAGTGACCCCGTCCTGGGTGCCCGTTTTCGGGAGGAATAGAAGCGATCGGGTTTTGTCGGGACGGTGGTGGATGTCGCTGAGCGTCCCTTCATGTCGCTGGGACGGATCGATAGAGGGCTGATAGAGAGGAAGGGAGGGCTGTCTACTTGCTCTCCTGGAGGGAAGGAGACACTTGTGGCGCTGGAAGGGAGGGAAGGGGGCGTCGTCTGCCCGGTCACCAGCCGCGGCTGATGATTGTGTGAGAGCTGCAAGGATCCCCCTAGGCTTTTCCCAGGCGCAGGGAGGGATGGGCAGACTCTATTTTAGCATCCTCTGTGAGCGGAGCACCTGTCTGTGCTGCTAGGGCAGATGCCGGAGGTAGGCAGCAGGCCTGTGTCCTGTAGGAGCTCGCGCAGGCTTAATTGGAGATGACCCACCCTGGGGTGGCCGCCCCACTGGTAGGAGCGGAAGAAGTTACGAAACAAAGCGCTTTGTGAGCTCCGAGGTTTCCTTCCCCGGGAGCATCAGGACAGGATGGGATGTCGGGATGACCTTGAAAGAATGGCCAGGGGAAGGTGGTACCTCCTCTGGAGAGAGAACTGGCTTTTTTATTTTTTTTTTGGAGGGGGGAAAGCAAGGCAATTGGAGTTAAGTGACTTGCCCAAGATCACACAGCTTGTAAGTGTCAAGTGTCTGAGGTCGCATTTGAACTCAGGTCCTCCTGACTGCAGGGCTGGTGCTCTTCTCACTGAGCCACCTAGCTGCCCTGAGTGACCTGGCTTCTGAGTCAAAAAGAGCTGCTGTTAAATCAGCCTGCCCCTGACTTGTGTCAAGCCGTGAGATTTGTGTCTCACTGTGGCTCAGGGAAAGTCACTCAACCTCTCGGTGGCCTAAAGGAAATAATGGGGACTGTAAGTCTTAGAGCAAGTGGGATCTGCATTGGTTCTGGTAGTTTTCATACTGGGACTTCCCTATGCCAACAGAATTTCAGGTCTATTTAAAAGAGGTGGAGGTGTTGCCATCCGGGATTAAACAGAAGCTGGGTCCAATAGAAACCTCTTTTTAATTACCCTGAGTTGGTAGCTGTGAACATTCAGGTTTGGAAGGAGTTGTAGGTGAAAAGAGGAAACATCACGTTTCATGTTTGGGGTTTCATAGGTATTGAATTACTGTAAGTAATCCTGAAAAGATTTGTAAAGTAGCTTCTGTATTAAGGCATTGTAGACTTAATGAAGACTGAATAAATGCTCTCCGGGATCCAATGAATGGTATTTCTTTTACTCTTAGGTAGGAATTAATATGGACAGCTTCAAAGGGGATGAAATGTGTTTGAAAATTTACCCAAAGGAGGGAGGGAAAAGAGATTGGCAGATGACATACTATCTATGAGTCATTTGTAGAACAAGTTGTTAATTACTTCATCATTGGAGAAGAGTGTGAATTGAGTGCTTGAAGGTTACTACTGATGGAATCCTAATAAAGCCCATCCTGCCCCCCCTAGCCCCAGTATTCTAACTTCCTTATAGGCCCCACTGAACAGCAGGCCCACTACCTAGCCCCTCCCCCCTACCCCCCGCATACTTAATATTTTAACTTCTTCCTATATGCCTCACGGCTCACTTAGAACAGGTATGTCCATGAAGAAACAGCAGGTGTGTCCATGCACTCAACCACAACCATATCCATCTAGTCTCAGACAGGACCACAATGCTCAGCCAGCCAGAAAGCAGCACCACCAGGATGCCCAAGCAGGATGTGAACCCCAAAACAATAAAAGGGAATTTCCCTAAGTAGGCACCTGCACAATAATAGTAAAGAACTGACCTGGAGTGAACTTATGATGTAGAGGCTTGTTACAATGTCATTATTATATATACATATCCCACCCCCAATGGGGATTCCTGT
This sequence comes from Trichosurus vulpecula, assembly GCF_011100635.1. Classification (NCBI taxonomy): domain Eukaryota; kingdom Metazoa; phylum Chordata; class Mammalia; order Diprotodontia; family Phalangeridae; genus Trichosurus; species Trichosurus vulpecula. The sequence continues at coordinate 384,394,386 of NC_050574.1, forward strand.
ATGCATTGTGGGCAATCACATTGGAAGTTCTACTGTGGCCAGGACTCCTCCCCCCATTACCTAATCTCTTAACAAACCCCTCCTGGCTTTTTAATATTCATAACTTCTGTTGCGTAATTGCATCTTTACCCTATAAAAATCCCCCTTGCTTTCTCTGAAGTTGCTGGTTCCTCTTGGAACTTAGCCTGCTTCTTGAGAGGTATAAATCTCAACAAATGACTATACTTGGATTAGAGGTGGTCCGACTCTGAATTCTTTGAGATGGATCCACCGTAACACATCGTGAAACCGTAACAGTTTTTGGCATCCCCAGTTGGGCAGAGTCAAAACCACAACACTACTATTTACTAAACCAAATGCTGGGAGAACCAGAGGCACAGAATTTTAGAGTTGGAAGAAATGTCATTGGTTATCCATTCTAACTCATAATTGAAAAAAAAAATCACTACTACAAGTGTGGTCGTTTAGAACTACAGGCAAAGACCTCAAATGACCTTCCAATATTGCTTCCAGTTCAACATTCTAGGATTTTTCTTCTACGAAGCATCCTTTTAAAAACTTGACAGCTATCCTGTCCCTACTAAGTCTTGCTTTCTTCTGGCTAAACATCCCCAGTTCTTTCAGCCCATCCTTCCATGGCATTATCTTAGCCTTGACCATTTTAGTTATTTGCTTCTGGACATTTTCATGCTAGTCAATGTCATTCATAACTTTTGAGCCTGGAATGGAATAGATCATCCCAAAGGTAGTCTGATCAGGGAATTTATGCTATCACCTCCTTATTTTAGAAGGATGCCTCTCAGTGCAACACAAGATGACCTTAGATTGTTTTAGTTGTAGCACAAAAAATAGCTTCTTTCTTCAGTTTTTAAATGGACTGTTTGTACTACATTCTCATATAGTTCCTCATATGTTGGGTTGGAACTGTCATTCTTAGGTGCATGAATCATCTTAACACCCTAGATTATGAATTATTTTGGGGTAGGGATTGTGAACCCCTTTTTCTTTTAACCTTGTTATCACTCCAATCAAACTTAGTGCAGGCTTTTGTTGTTCAGTTGTATCTGACTCTTTGTGACTCCCATTTTGGGTTTTTTTTGGCAAAGATACTGGAGTGGTTTGCCATTTCATTTTACAGATAAGGAACTGAGGCAAACAGGGTTAAGTGATTTGCCCAGGGTCTCACACAGCTAATAAGTGTCGATAAGGTTGGATCTGAACTCATGAAGCCTTCCTGATCCCAAGCCTAGTGCTCTATGCGCTGTGCCACCTAGCTGCCCTATTAGTTCCAGAAGTAGATATTTAATAAATGTTTATTGAATAAATGAAATAAGTAGATATGCAAGAAAACAAATGTTGAGAGTTTGTGATTTTAATATTGACCCAGATCCAGTGAAATTCAAACAGGTTTGTTCTAAATGGTCTTTATTTTAGGAACTTAAGATATTGGTGAACTTGAGTACATTACATTGATGTATTATGATATGATTAAGTTACATATTCTAATTTGATTATATTTCAGGTTCAGCCGTCCTAACTCTTCTTTTGGCTGGCTATTGGGCACAGCAGTATTTGCCGCCGCCTACTCCTAAAGTGATAGGCATTGACCTTGGTACCACCTACTGTTCAGTTGGGGCATTTCTCCCTGGCACAGGAAAAGTGAAGGTCATTCCAGACGAAAATGGTCATAATAGCATACCTAGCATGGTATCTTTTACTGAAACTGATGTTCACGTAGGATATGATGGATTGGAGTTGGCAGATTCAAATCCACAGAACACAGTATATGATGCCAAACGATTCATAGGAAAGATTTTCACCCAGGAAGAACTGGAGACAGAAAGTAGTAGATATCCATTTAAGGTAAGAGATTATCCAATAAGTCCGATATCTCCTTTACCTCCCTTGACTCAGAGATAAAGAACTTGTGTGATTATAAATTGTGTGTGTGTGTGTGTGTGTGTGTGTGTATCTCACTGGTTCCTATCTTATAATTGATCTACAGACAACCATTTATGAAGCATGTACTCCAGGCACTATGCTAGGTTGTGGGGAGCATAAACATATATATACATATAATAAATTGTGCATAAGTGAGGGTGAGAAGGGAGCACAACCTAGATGTTAGGAACAACTAGTTCAAAGGCAGGGAAATAGTACAAGGGGTGTCGTGTATATAAATGGTAAGAACGCCAGCTTGACTGAGATACAGGGTGTGTAAGAGGGAGTAATGTGTAGCAAGAGGGGAAAGGTTGGGTGAGAAGGGATAGCAAAAAAGAGGAGTTTATATTTGATCTTTAAGCGGTGGAGAGCCGGTGGAGTTTATTGAACAGGGGGTCGACAAGCAGAGGAAAGACCTTACACTGTAGGGAAATCACTTTATCATCTGCATGGTAGATGGATTGGAATGAGGAGAGATTTAAGGCAGGGAGATCAGTTAGGAAGCCATTAGAGTAGTTCAGGTGAGAAATGATAGTGTTGTGGCTGTGTGAGTATAGAGAAGGAGGTGAATGCAAGAGATGTTGTGAAGGTAGAAACAAAAAAGTTTTGTAAGTAATTAGATCTCTGGGGTGAGTGAAAGTGAAGAGTCAAGGATCACACTGAAGATGTGAACCTGGGTAACTGGTAGTACCTTCAGTAGAAAGAGAGACAGAAGACGAATGGGTCTTCAGGAGAAAGGTAATGAATTCAGTTTTGTAAGTTTTTGAATTTTAGGGGGCTACAGGACATTCAGTTAGAAATTTCCGGTAGGTAATTTGTGATGTAGGACAGAAGCTCAGGAGAGACTAGGGATAGATTCATATATCTGGGATTCACTGGGGATACAAGACAAAAATGAAATAGTCCCTATACTCGAAGAATACACATGTGCATATATGATTATATACATAAAGAATACAAGGTGTTTGGGGGATGGAGGGAGCCAGCTGCTGGGAAGAAGGATCAGGAAAGGCTTCATGTGGAAGGTAGTGCTTGAACTGAGTTTTGTTGTAAACCAGAGATTCCAAGTGATGGAGATGAGGAGAGAAGGCATTCCAGGAATGGGGGAAAGACATGGCAGATAGGCAGCATGACTGAACTGCAGAATGTATAAGGGAGTAATGTCTAAAAACAGAGGAAGGGGTCACTTAAAGAATTGCTTAAAATGCCAGACAGGACTTCGTATTTGATCCTAGAAGCAATAAAAAGCCTTTTGAGTTTATTGGAGGTTGACATGGTCAGATTCGAGCTTTAGGAAAACCACTGACATCTAGATAGGGTAGATTGGAGTGGAAAGAATCATCAAGTAGAGAAACTAAATGGAAGGCTCCGGGTGCAAATCAAATCAACAAGCATTTATTAATCACCTGCTGAGTTCCATGAACTGGAAATACAAAGAAATGCAAAAACAGTCTATAATCTCTAGTACCTTAGCAGGAAGGAGGAAATTTCAGCCATGTGGGACAACCAGTTAAAACGCACAGAGTTGAAAGACTGAGTGTCTTGTGTGAGGAATAGCAACAAGGCCACTATTCCAGAATACATGCAAGGGAGTAAGAATGGGAAGATAGGAAAGGAATAAGTTATGAAGGGCTTTAAAAGTCAGAGACACTTCCAGTGCCAAGGTGGCAGAGTAAGGAGAGAATTCCCAAATTCTCCTCCAAACACCTTGAAAAATGCCTCAGGACCAATTTAGGAGCTGGGAAGCAATTTGCCAGCTCAGCAGAAAAGGTCTTTTTTACTGAGGTGGCTAGCAGCAGTGTCAGGCTGAACCACAGGGGTCTCATAGAAAGGGCTAGAGCCCCAGAGCAATCCACCAGTGAAGCCTTGCCCTCTTGAAAGCCAGCAACTCTGGAGGCAAGCCAACAGTCCTAGACCAACAGTACAGGCCACCAGCATGGCCCCAGCCCTATTGCTGACCAGGAGTGAGGCTCCACCCCTGGGGCCAGCCATCAATGAAGCCCTGCCCCCAATACAAGCCAGCAGGGAGGCCCTGAGGCCCAGTGAAAGCCAGCAGCAAGGCCCTGAGCCCCAGCACAAAAAGCTTGAGACAGTGCAGGAGGAGAGCCCAATTCTTACATAAAAAGCACAGAGTTACAAAATATGCAGGAAAAAATAAGCAAAAAAGAACTAGATTATAGAAAGTTATAGTGGTAGGGAGGATCAAAGCACAAAATTAGAAGAAGATAACAGAGCTTAAAAAGGATTTTAAAAAGCAAATTAGAGAAGTAGAAGAAAAATTGGGAAAAGAAATGAGAGTAATGCAAGGGAATCATGAAAAAAGAGTTAATAGCATGGCAAAAGAAACACAAAAAATGTAATAAGATATTTTTAAAAATCCACCAAAGTAAGTAACTCCTTAAAAAGTAGAATTGGCCAAATGGAAAAGGAGGTACCAAAACTCAATGAAGAAAATAATTCCTTAAAAATTAGAATTGGGCAAGTAGAAGCTAATTGACTCCATGAGATTTCAAGAAACAATAAAATCAAAAGAATAAAAAAATAGAAGAAAATGTGAAATTTGTCATTGAAAAAATAACTGACGTATTATGGGAGAGCCTGTTGAGATAGAAATGACTCATCAGATATGAGGGCGTGTGGAGGTATCTATAGGGACATTTATTGGAAATATCAATAAGTAGTGTATGATGTGGAACTGAAGTTAAAGAGCCCTGGGCTTGAACTATAGATCTGTGAATCAATAGTAGAATTCATTGTTAAACCTGTGTGAGCTGATGAGGTCACTAACAGAGACAGAAGGGGATGTAGAACAGAGCTTTGGGGAACATGTACCATTTGGAAATACAAGACGAATGATGATCCATCAAGAAAGAGTGAAAGGTAAAAGGAGAGAGAAGTGAAAGGAAACCCAGAGAAAAGGGTACATCAAGAAAGGAAGTGTGGTCCAATGCTTCAAAGAAGTCAAGAAGGATGAAGATTGAGAACAAGCCATTAGATCTGACAAGTAAAAACTCTGGAGTCAGAAAACATGGGTTTGTGGTCTGGTTTCAGCAGTTTTACAATGATGGACACCAGCTATTGTTTATTGAAAAGAACAACAGATTTTGAGGGAAAAGACCCGAGTTTGAAGCTGGACTCTGCCTCTTCCTGAGCGGCTTTGGGCAATCTGTTCTTTTTGAAATTCAGTTTTATCTGTTGTAAAATGGAAAAAAATAATACCTGTTTGCCTGCATCACAAGTTGTTGTGTGAGAATCAAATAAGAAGTGCTATAAATACCAGCAGCTGCCAACGGTGGTGGCACAATGAGGCCATCCTCTATTTAGCAGACATGTTCACTCTATATATTTCTCGTAGCTATGCAGTTGGGGAATTTAGGTAGAATTTCAAGTATTTGGAAACTGGTCACATTTATATACTTCATAAATTCAGTGTGCTTTGTCATGAATGGAGGGGAGGTGTGCTTTAGTGAGATCAGAAGTGAAGAGGCGTAAGAGGTCTCAAACAGAGGACCCAGTCTAGGAAACTGAGAAGAGTGGTTTGGGATGAAACCTTGTGATATTGCTGCCAAGTTGAAGTGAGGACATCAAGAGACTGAGCACCAGAAGGGAGGTTCAGTGTTATTCAGTTCTAGGAGAAGGGCATTGTCTCTTGAAAGACGTGGGAAACTCAGGACAGTGACACTGGCTATCTGAGAAAACCTTAGGTTTCCTTTTTCTTCAGCATAAACAGATCAAATTGGCCCTTTCTTGTTTCCAACATGGAAAACATCTTTTTACATTGACATAGACTGTGATTAATATGTAGAATATAAAGAAGTAAGATAAATGAGAAAGTACATTGGGCACATATTTTTCCACTCCAGAAGTCAGTTAATCACTCGGAGCTTGAGTTTTCTGTAAAATACTATAAATAATCTTATACCATTCTCACAGAGTGGTTATAAGGAAAGTGCTTTGTAAACCTTAAAGTGTTAAATGGATGTGCATTATTATTCTATGAGCCAACAGAAGACATGAATTTTGCCTGTGAAGTTGTCGTTTAAGAGGATTAGGAGCAGGATTAAAGCAGAGTGGTTATTCTGATTGTCGAAAGACTTGCTCTCAGTGCTCAAAAATGAAGGATATACCGCACCTTGGTTGTTTATATTCCCTACCCTGGAGAGTGAAAGAATATAAGTTAATTTATTTGGTATTTGGAGAGTGAAAGAATGTAAGTTAATTAACTTAGCATTTTGAAGAAATTAGTGTTTGAGACAGAAGGGGTTAGGGAAGGAGAGGATGAAGATTGCTATGTGCCAGACTCCACATTACTTAAATTTGTAAGATTTTTTTCCCTTAGTTTTTTTTGATCCATATTGTTTTAGATAATGATCTTGCCAATTTTTGCCTTGTATCACCAGTGTCTAATGCAGATTATCTAGCCTCTGGTACATACTAAATAAATGTTTGTCAATTGATTATATTGTGAAAAGTGAGTGAAGCAGAGATAAGAGGAAATGTGTATTCCAGTATAAGAGTTTAGTTTCTTTTTTTTCTTTTTGGCCTTGTACAAAGTGTCTTTTATATTTAATTTTTGATGTTAATTTTTAATTTTTTATTTCTGAATATATCTCTCCCTTTTCCCCTACCCACTCCACACCTTTTAACAAAGAATAAAGCAAGAAGCAAGAAAAAAAAGGCAGTGAAGCAAAAGAAACCAACACATCAATCAAATCTGACAGAATAGATGATGTTCTACCCTGTTAGTCATTTATCTCTGTAAGGAAAGAAAGGAGGGGTATTTTCTCATCTCTTCTTTGGGGCCAAGCTTGGTCATTATGTTTACAGTGTTTGGTTTCAGGATGTTTGTTGTTCTTTCTATTTACCTTGTTATAGTTACTGGGTTTTTTTTAATTCCTTTTTTTCATCATATTTGAAAGAATTCAGATGCTAGGTTTGAAGCCATGGCATTCGAGTCCTAATGACTTTACATTGTGAGCCTCTTTCTTTGCCACCTTATTGTAGAAACACAAATAACATTCACAAAATTCTTTCTTCCTTACTTTACATAAAAAGGTACCGTTATCAAAAAATGAAAATATGTTAAAGAGAACATCTGATTTTTTGGAACTATCTTGGTATTAGCTCCTTTTATCCATTAACCTGTTTCACTGTTAGATATTTCCTTAGCTATAAACTTGGCAAGAGAAATAAAAGAATATTAAATTCAACCAGTAAGTTTTCATCTTACTAACAATTTTAGAAGATGAACTTTAAAATTGCTGGCTAAATAAAATTTGGGAATTGCCTCTGAATTAGTTACTTTGTTATTAGTATATACCACAGCAAATAATAGATAGTTGACTCAGTTTTTCAAAATATATTTAATACTAGCACCTGGACATTCTAGACAATGGTGATTCATAATAGTGGTCAAAAAATCTTTGTATTCACTAACTTTTAAAAATTGTGTGTTACATTATGAAGACTGAACAGAATTAACAAACTCCTTGCACTGTCTTATATTGCTTGGGGAATGTCACTGGCATTATTACATAAAATAGTTTGGTATAAACACAGATGGTGACTTGTTTCTAGGTTATGGCCCATCTTGGTTGAACTGGTTTATGAAGGATAGTAATGTCATGCCTAATCACACAGTACAATGTGCGTAGAGGGCCAGCCTTGGAGTCAGGAAGACCTGTCTAGCCTCTGATAGAGACTGGCTTAATTCGAATGGCCAAGTCACTTGATCTTTCTCTCAGTGCCTCAGGCAACTTCCTGACCTTCTAAATTATGGATGAGTTGCTAAGCTTCATTAATAAAAGTAATTTCTACCAATGGGAGTTCCCTACCCAGATGAAATTACAGATTTGGATCAAATTTGGATTTTCATGGCTGTAAAAGACCACTGCTTTTGGTAATTTCATAGAACCAAATCCTTTTATATAAAAAAAACATTCTTGAATAGGACAGTCATTGTGACGGACTTTACTATGAAGTGTTAGGAATTGTTGTTTTGTGATTGGAAAAGTGAAACCTGCTATCTCCAGAATATTTGTTCTCTGGTGAAACTGCCACATTGTTGATCCTGATATTCAGATTTCAGAATCTGTGTACCCCATGATAGCAGCAGTCAGGGACTAATATAAAGTCTTTTATGATAAGCCACAGTGGCAGCAATTAAATGATGTTTGCTACTTACATGAGAACACAATGAAGTGAGAAAATATTTCTATAAATATACAGTAATGTTCTTTCAGTATGTGTTCATTTTGATGTATATATAAAAAAGCAAATGAAAACATGACCAGCTTACTACCCACAGTCAACTGTTTATGCTTAGTATTTATTTCGTTTGTGTCTGATTTTGCCAGAGAACAAAAGATGTTCATCTTAGCAGATCTGAAAAAATAAGCTTGTTATTGGTTAATTTAATGGCTATTTAGGCAGCCAGATAGGACAGTAGATTCAGTGCTGGACTTTGAATCAGGAAGACATGAGTTCCAGTCCTTCTGCAGATACCCACTGTCCGCCTTTCCTCATCTGTAAAATGAGGGGATTGGATTTGATGGTTTATGAGGCCCCTTCCAGCTCAAAATCTCTGATCCTCTGATCATGAATTTATGAAGTGAGCACATGACATAATGTTAAACAGTTTTGCACAGTTTCTTTTTTGTTCTATAAGGCCTCAATTTCTTCTTGGTGGCTTATGGCATGTATTCACAGGTCTTATATAAGAATGGAACAGCAGAATTTTCTGTGACAAGCAATGGGACTATCACTGTTTCTCCAGAATATATTGGCACCCAGCTGCTCTTGAAGCTGAAGAAGATGGCAGAGGACTACTTCGGGATGCCAGTGTCCAACGCTGTTATTTCTGTGCCAGCAGAATTTGATCTAAGGCAGAGAAACTGTACTGTTCAGGCTGCTAATCTTGCAGGTAGTACTTTAGTTATATTTCTCTTTATGATTTTGTTTGCTTGTCAAGTACAATTATATTCCTTACAGTTATGCCAAGTGGCCCTACTTCTTACCTAGAGGCCTAAAAATGGTCATTTATACCCAGGTCCTTCAATTCTTACATATATTTAAATTAATTCATGGAAAATTCAGGAATTTTTTTTGTTTTGAGGAGGGGGACATATTTTTCTTTGTTGATATTCAGCGTTGCAGGGATAGTGCATGGCCTAATAAATATTAAGATAGCTAATTTTTCACAGCAAATTTTATTTCCACAGACAATCCTCACTAACAGTGTTTGGAAACAAGAAGTGTTTTTGTTTCCAAATCAGCAGGCCTGATCTTCCTTATTCTTGAGATCTCTAATGCACTCACAACTTTAGAAGTTTGCTATAGTTATCATCTACCTTGGGGTGTCACAGCCTTGATAGCTAGAATCCTTTCACATAAAGCAAAGACTCAGCTTTGCAAGGAGCTCAGAGACCATCCAGTCCAATCTATACCTAACTGAGAGTCCTTTTTACAGCATCATTTACAAGTGGTTGTTGGAAGACCTCTAGTGAAGATGTACTCACTATCCTCCTATGTTAGATTGATACAGTCTTTTGGAAATTTTTCATTACAACTAGCCTAAATCTTCTTTTCAGCTTCTTTCCACGATTTGTAGCTCTGTTCTCTGGGGCCAAACAGAACCAGCCTAATCTTTTAAATAAATTTTAAAAAAGATAATAGCATTTGTTTAATTAACACTTTAAGGTTTGCAAAGTTCCATGTGGGTTTTCTCATTTATTTTCCATATGACAGTCTTTCAAATACTTGAGGATAGTTATCATGTCATATCTCTATCCACCAGGTTTTCTCTTTTCCAGGTTAAATAATTCCATTTCCTTCAAATACTCCTTGAATGTTATGATATCCAGGCTTTATCCTCCTAGTTACTTGCTTACAGTCAATGCCCATGCCAAAATATTTTGCATTGAAATGAACACAGTATTCCAGATGCTGTCTGACCACAGGATTATCATTACCTCCTTTGTTCAAAAGAATATTTCGTTTCATTCAGCTTAGGATCAGATTATCCTTTTGGACATCCCAGTGTGTGTATCCCAGGCTCTGACTTCCTGCTTATCAGTTTTTAGTTTCCTTCAAGATATGGGTCATATGTCTTATTTGATTCTTATAATTGTTAATGTTCTCTTGCTCCACATATTATCACACATTCATTCGTTTACATACGGAAATCCCTTAGTAAAATGTAATTTTATTAAGAGCACGGACAGTTTTTGCTTCGATTTTTCTGTCCTTAGCCTTATATGTAGTAAGTTATCCATTGTGCCTTAATAAGTGTTTATTGAATTGAATATAGCACTGTTGCTTCACATTGGGCTTGCAGTCTACTAAAAACCTCATATTCATATAGGAAAAAATTCTATAGAGCCACCATTCCCCCATCATGCACTTGTAAATTTTTTTTTAACTAAGGCATATGACTTTATATTTATGTCTTTTAAATTTCATCATATTTTATGAACATTCTAGCTTGTGGAGATCTTTTTTGAATGCCTGGCTCTGTCATCTGTCATATTAACTATTTCCTACCAGTATTATATCTTGCAAATTTGATATAGTTTTGCTTTTATCCAAGTGTCCCAATCTGAAATTACAACTGAAATTCCCAAAGTTTCCACAGAAAAGGAAGACCAGTGATGATAAAAAAAAGCAGACCTTTATTATAAGCACATTTAAACTCGCAAAAGAAAGCATAAAGCTTAACTTGAGACACTCATATGCATTGGGAGAAGTGTTTCACAGGGAGGGGGGTTAAGGGCAAAGATTACATGGAGATTAGTCAGTGAAGAGATGATATAACTAGGTCACAGTTTCTGGAAAATATGGTATTTCATCCTCAGCTCAACCATTGGTGGATATGGGATGAGATTACATTCAAGAGGACAGAAAGGATCAATGATCTTATGAGAAGCTTCTTCCAAACTTGACATACAGCTTCAGTGCAACAAACAAAATTTATTAAGCATCTGCTGCGTGCATGGTGTGATTTATTCACTGGTTACACAAAGACCAAATCAAAAATGGTACTGTTCCCGAGGGAGCTTAACATTTTAATGTGGAGATACACATACACAGAGAAATAGATGTAAAGTCTATGTAGAAAATAATACACTTTCCATATAGAAAGTAATAAAACAGGAGGAAGAGAGTATATCAACTGAAGGGATCAGGAAAGGTTTAATGTAGGTGAGTCCTGGGTGAAGTTTTGAAGGATGCTAGGTACTTAGAGTCAGAGGTGGGGGGGACTACTTTGCAAAAGCATAGTGGTAGGGGATATAATGTTCCATTGGGGAATGGCAATCCACCCAGTTTAGTGGAGAAATTGTGTGAAGGATACTTTTGAAATAAGACTAGAAAGGTAGATGGGAGTCATAATGTAAAGAACTTTAAAGGGCAGGTTAAAGATTTTTCATTATGTCCTAGAGGTAATAAGGAACCCTTATAGGTTTATAACTCATTAAGTGTCACAACCAGAGCCCGTGTTTTAATAATATTAGGCAGATGGGAGGTACCTAGTTTTCATTTTTTGTTGTTTGCTCTTCTGGCCAACTTTTGGCTGCATTTCACTGTTGTGCCTGGTTGTGGCAGGCTTCCACCTTTTCCTGAAGACACGAGACTAGTTTGTTCACCTGCCTGCTTTTGACAATTAGAAGCTTACTGCCAGGGAGCCAGTGCAAAGAGCAGCAGAGCACAGGGGATGGGTGCCAGGGGAAATATAACAGGAGTTACCAGCTACTTTCTACCTTTTCTTCTCACCTAGGTCAGCATTTTGAAAGTTCTAGGAGCCTCTTCTTGTCTTTGCTTTCTCTGCAGTCTGTTTTCACACACTCTTACGTAGGGTTATTGGGAGGAAAGTGTTTTGCAAACCATGAAGTGCTATTTAAATGAGTTGTTATGAATTCTTTGGTCTTGGCAATACATTTTTAAAAATGCAACATGCTCCCCTTCTTCAGTGACAGTGGCAGGGTAGGGTAAGAGGAGGCAGAAGGTACTAAAAATATCTTGTAGCCTATCTATTAATACTAACTTAGCTATTAGTAAAATCCATATCCTGTTGGAGGAACCCCGGCCCCCTCTCAGTAGAATTCATAGGAGTTAAACAGGGTTAGAGGAGAGTAGTATATACAGACATCTGAATCTTTGGAGGGAGTACTCACATGATCTCACATAAGTATCATTATCAAATCCTTTACCTTGTCTTTCAGTTGTGTCCCCATTTGGGGTTTTCTTGGCAAAGATACCAAAGTGGTTTGCCATCTCCTACCCCAGCTCATTTTATGGATGAGGAAACTGAGGCAAACAGGGTTAAGTGACATGTCCAAGATTACATAGCTAGTAAGTGTCTGCAGCTGGATTTGAACTCAGATCTTCCTTCCAGGCCCAGCACTCTATATCTACTGCTCCACCTAGCTGCCCTTAACATTAGGGGCCCTAAATTACAGAAAGGCCCAAGGATGAAAGAGGAACAATGGGAAATTCTAGTACCTTACTGATACTCAATAAATTCTTAAATGACAAGGTATTCGATGTTCTTAGTGTGATTGTTTTCAAATCACTTTAAAGGATGACTTTCGGATAAATTACTTGTAATAGTCACTTTTAAATTTCAACTCCATTTGACTTATTGGCGTTTCCTAATATTTTCATTAAAAATGTTATTTTATTTTTAAAAGTTTATTTCTGTCTCCGTGAACCTATAATTTTTACCTAAACTTGCCTCTTTTTTTAGCCTTGTCTTTTTTTTCCCTGATCTCTCTGTCTCTATCCCTTTGTCTCTGTCTTGTTCTTGCTCCCCGCTTCCCCCCCCCCACTTTTCTCCACCCCCAATCTGCCTCTATCCGCCTAGTACAGATGTGGCAACTTAGAGATCATTATTAACTTTGGAGAGAGCAGTTGGTGGAATGATAAGACCAGAATCCAGAGGGATTAAGAAGGGAGTGAGAAGAGAGAAAGTAGAGACATCCATTGTAGACAGCCTTTTTGAGGAGTTTAGCTAAAAGTGTAGAAAAGATATAGGCGATAGCAGAAATGGAAGGATCAAGTGAAGGGTTTTTTTTCAGAATAGGGGAGACATAGGCATGTTTGTAGGCAATAGGACATGAGCCTAAACAGGAAGAGATTGAAAATAAGTGAAAGAGTGGGGAAGACAGGGAGCAGCCTGTTGGAGAAGATGAGACGGAATGGAATTACTTGAACAAGTAGAGGGGTTAACTTTGGGGAGGAGTGAGGCTACTTCATCATGTGAGACAGGAGTGAAGGAGGAGAAAGTGGCAGAAGGTGTCTGAGTGATGGGAGATGAGGAAGAAAGGAGAAGAAGAAAATCACAGTGAATGGCCTCATTTTTTTTTCTATAAAATATAAGCCAAGGCTCTCAGCTGAGATGGGAGGAGGAAGAACCTGGGAGGTTTGAAGAGGGAGGAAAAGGTTTGGAGGAGTCCCTGTGGAGAGTGGGATAGTGAGTTGATAAGGGAGGTAGTTAGGACCCAGTTGAGGTTATGTAACATTAATTTGTAGTGGACCCAGTCAGAATGGTTGCTCGATTTTCTTCACCTTCATTCAGTGGCTGCTGTGTAGGAATGAAGACGACCAATGGTGGGAGTGATTCAAGGCTTGGCTGGGTATGATCAATAATATGATGAGGGAGGAGGGCAGTACAGAGTTTAATTGGTTCACCATGAAGTCAAGATGGGGGAAGAGGAAAGAGTGGCTAGTGCAGGCTGGATGGCCTGAGAGAGAATCAAGTGGTAAAGGAATTGGAGGTCATAGTGTGGATGAAGAGTAGGGTTATGTAAGGGAAGACACAGGGAGAGGTGAAAAACCAGTAGATTGTAGTCAGATAATGGGATTATGGGTTACAGCAAGATGGAGGGTATGGCCATCTTTGTGTGTACCTGAGCCATGGGCTGGAAGAGCAGTTCGTGGGAGGTGAGTAGTTTGAGGAACTGAGCTTTGTCAAACTCTTTGAGGAGAGAAGAAGAGTCCCCTTGGAGGCCTGTAAACAACAGCTACCAGGATTTTGATGGGGTGGTAGATATGAATAGCATGAACCTCAAAGGAAGAGAGGTTCCTGAGTAATGGAAGAAGGGGGAAAACCTTGGTAGTCTAACTCCTCCACCTCGAGCAAAATGAGTGAAAATCTAGCCAGTTCTGGAGAAAGTGGCTAGTGAGGCTGGCTCATCTGGTGGGGAGGCAGAAAGCACTTAATACCTGGCACAAAGTAGGTACTTAATAATTGCTTGTTCCTTAACTTCCTTTCCTGCGTTGCAAACCAAATGCATTACTGGAATTCAGGGCCCTCTCCATCTGACTTCACTTCAACTTTCCAGTCTTCTTGCACAGTATTGTACCTTATTGTAGTTTCCAACCGAATAAAGTACTGATGGTTCCAACCCCACCCCTCCCCAACAGTTCCCATACTGTCCTACTTCTTTGTTCATTCAAATGTAAGCTTCTTACGAGTAGGAATTACTTGATTCTTTCTATTGCCACCACCTGGTAAGTAGTAGGTACTTAATAAATTACTGTTAATTGATTTGTTGCCCATCTTGTTCCCTCTCTGCCATAGCTCCCTTTCCTTGTTTATCTCATGACAGTCCTTTAAGGTTCAGCTCTGCTGCTACCTGCTCTGTGAGGTCTTCATTCTCTGTAAATCTGTAAATGATTGCTCCTTCATTACCACTTTTCCTTTTCATCTTACAGGACTAAAAATCTTAAGAGTAATTAATGAACCCACAGCTGCAGCTATGGCTTATGGACTTCACAAGGCGGATGTTTTTAATGTCCTGGTGGTAGATTTGGGTGGAGGAACACTAGATGTTTCCTTACTCAACAAACAAGGAGGAATGTTTTTAACCCGAGCCATGGCAGGTAAGAAGATTTTATGGAAGTTCAAGTCATAATGGCTGTCTAGTGAACAGACCAATTGTTTGTTTTACATTCTTTGTCTTTATTTTGGGTAATATGCATAATTTATACCGTCACATGGAGGCTTATAAAGTATATCAATAAAAGTTCTGAGTTGCTTTTTGAAATCTTGTCTACTCTGACACAATCCAATGTATAATATAAATATATAGGGTATATAGTCAGTTGTAGCACATTGATATAGTTAAATTATTTTTGTATGTAAAGAAATATATGAAAGGGGGTGAACTCTTTAAAAATTAATAGAATTGACTTCTTAATTTTAATAAACTGACTGAACATTTTGTACTGTCCCCTACTCTTGAATCTCTTGCCCTCTTGTTTTATTGCTTACTCCCAAGCCTCAGCCCTGGATTACTCTCATCATCTACTTCCTTCATTCCTATGCACATGCAGCTGAATGGAGCTGGAGGAAATCATGGAGACTGTGTTGATTGGGTTTACTATGCATTTATGGTATTTAATTTCAACTGAGTCTTCACCGAAGCACAGCAAACATTTTATTCCTACCTAAATCTGTTCACTATCCCATTCCATAACAGCTGTTCTAGACCTTCTCATCTTCACACAAACCTTCTCCACTGAAAAAAAGTCCAGGCTATTCAACAAAAGCTTCCTCTTTCCCCTCCTCGTTTTATGTCATTTAGACATCTTTCCCAACTATTTTCCCTTTCTTCTGAGTCTCGGATGAAGTAGTAGCCCTTCTCTTTGCCAAAGCCAGCCCTTCTGTATGCATTCTTAATGCCATCGCCTCCAGACTTCTCCCTCAGGTTACCCACACTATTTCCACTCTCTAATCTTCATTCTCTCCACAGATACTGGCTTCTTCCCTGCTGCCTACAAGTGCTCCCATTTCTCCCCTATCTTTAATAAACTTTCTATTGATCCTATTATGCTTATCAGCTGGTGTTCTATATCTCTTTCTACTACAGCTAAACTCCTTGTAAAAGCTAATTAGTGCCTCTCCTTCCTTTCCTCCTAGTTTCTTATAAGCTTTTGGCATTCTGGCTTTTGACCACATCGTTCATTGAAATTGCCTTTTCCAAAGTTAACTGGCATATTAAATGGTCTTCATTTTTCTTGACTGCAGCGGCGTTTGATACTGCTAACTACCCTCTCTTCCTAGATACTTTCTCTTCATGACATTACTCTCTCCTGGTTCTCCTGTCTCTCTGCACCTTCTCAGTTTCCACTAGCTGTAGTTGTCCCAGGCTGTGTTCTGGCCTCTCTCCTGTTTTTGTTCACTGCTATATCATGTGGCAATTTTATCATCTCCCATGGAGGGGGGAAGGGGGAGCGAGGATTAGGTCTCTATGTAAGTGATTCTCAGAACTATGTATTTCGCCCTAGGCATGTTTCTTGAGCTGTGGTCATGCATTACTAGCTGCCTTTTAGACATCTCTAACTTGGTGTCTTACACGCATATCAAACTCTACCTATCCAAAACAGAACCCTTTGTCTTCTCTCTGCCTCCCAAACTCTCACATTTATGCACAGATTCTCATTTACTGTCAAAGGCACCATTCATCCTTGTCACCTCAGCTCAAAGTCTTGGTATCATCCTCCGCTGCTTTCATCCCTAATCATCACTTTTCATCTGTAATCTCATGTTAAATCTTGCCAGTGTTATCTTCAGAACATCTCTTCCATATGTTTCCTCCTCTTTACTCACATAGCCACGATCCTAATTCAAACCCTTATCACCTCTCACGAGACTGTTTCAATAGCCACATATCCCAATTCTCTGTCTCAAGTATCACCTTATATCACTCCATCCTTCACTCAGCCACCAAGGTGAGTTTTCTAAAGCATAGGTATGACCATGTCATCCCCTACCCTTGCACAGTGAGTTCTGATGGCTCTCTGATATCTCTCAGATTAAATATAAAGTCACCTTTTTGACGTTTAAAGGCCTTCCTCATTTGTTCTCCTCCACCTTTCCAGTCTTCTTATGCTTTACTCACCTCCACACAGTCTGTGATCCATTTAAAAAAATCATTTTCTTTTAAAGTAGACCTTGGGAAAAAACCTGTTAGTTTAAACAAAACTGTATTGGTGCCGAAGATAATTTGAATTCTCATATTCTTTTTTTTTTAACTTAGGAAACAATAAACTTGGAGGTCAGGACTTCAATCAGAGATTGCTTCAGTACTTTTATAAGCAGATCTATCAAACTTATGGGTCCTTGCCTTCCAGAAAAGAGGAGATCCATCGATTAAGACAGGCTGTGGAAATGGTCAAGTTGAATCTGACTCTTCATCATTCTGCCAAGATTTCAGTATCACTTACCCTAGGGGAAGCAGAGGACTTCCAGTTTGCTGAACAAAATAAGGAACATGAGAGTAAACCTTCAGAGGACAAACTGTCCCCAGAAAATGCTCGTCATAAGAATGTTATGTTCAGAGTTAACTCTTCTGAAAGAGGTGGAAAACTAAGTCAGGTTCTTTTTGAAACGGAAATCTCAAGGAAACTATTTGATACATTGAATGAGGATCTCTTTCAGAAAATCCTTGTACCAATTGAGCAGGTGCTGAAAGAAGGGAATCTGCAGAAGACTGAGATTGATGAAGTGGTTTTGGTAGGGGGTTCTACTCGTATTCCCCGAATACGCCAACTAATTCAAGAGTTCTTTGGAAAGAGTCCCAACACATCTGTAGACCCCGACCTAGCTGTTGTGATGGGAGTGGCTATTCAAGCAGGGATTGATGGTGGATCTTGGCCTCTTCAAGTCAGTGCTATCGAAATTCCCAACAGACATTTGAGAAAGACCAACTTCAATTGAATCAATCCTTCTCACCTAGTGACATTTTCTCTTTATTATACCTCTTTAACACAACAAAGGGTAAAAGCAAAGCTGAGATACTGTAATGAAGATAACTCTCAAACTTACCTGGAAAGAGCAACCTCTAGACATTGGCAAATTTTGCAAAGCACTTAATTTATTCAGATTAGCTGTATCCCCAGGCTCCTTCCTCTCCTCTATACTCATTCTTGCTTGCTTTTGAATGGATCCTTTTCCAAAGGAAAGAACTGCTCAAAAGTGATGTAATTTAACTGAATTCTCCTATGGTGGTCATCTAGAATATAGGCTCTATGGGTCAGAAAGGATCATATGCGTTATTTATAATTGTGTTTTGTAAAAATGAATAGTGCTATTTGTTAAGATGCTCAGTTTTCTACAAAATTTTATTATTGGAAGTTGTCAGATTGTTTACTTAGTGAACTAGTAAGTAACTAGTAACTTACTTTTACTAGTACTTTGAAATATCTGTCCTGGAAGTGTTGCTATAACACCTGGCTCCACACCCAGGTATTTACAGTGAATAGATGATAAAGCATAGCAGTATTAATACAGGTAGCATCTACAGTGCTCACCATAACTTTACCCAAACTGTTCTTGTTAAATTTGATGAAAAATTGACCTTCAAAAATCACAGTGTCTTATAAATACTTGTTGATATATTTTATTTTAAAGAACTAATGGAAAAAAGCCAAAGATGAATTAAATTATGGGAGAAATTGTACTTTCTTGTACTTTTGAAACCGTAAACTTTTAGGTTTTGGAACTTCAAGTACTCTTTTTCAAGGTGCTTAAAAAGTTTCCTAATGCTAAAATCTCCGTACTGTTTAGATTTTTAACCCAAAAGTAAATAAGTCAAAATTGTCTAAAATATTTAGGTTAGTTTTAATAAAACATTTAAAAATTTTAAACATACAAAAACTGGTTTTTCCCATAATTTGAAAATATCTTAGAGAAAGAAAATAGCAGCATGACTCCTCTAGGCAATGACTTTGCATCCTTCATTACATTTGAACCTTTAAATAAAATGAAGTCTAAACACACACACACACACACACACACACACACACACACACACACAGCCTTGTTAATGAGTAAGGAATGTAATTTAATTTTTTAAACTCTCTAAAAGTGTTTATTTAGATCTACAATGAAAATATGACCAGTAGAAATAATATTCTTCACATTCCTCAAATTAATATCCATTCTTCCATTTTCTACCTCTCAACTTAATGTAGACTAGGAAGGGATTGTGCCCTGCAGGTGCCCCCATGCAAATTGGGGAAACAGGACAGAGTTTTGGAGGCACTGAGTACTGGCTGTTCATAGCTATCTCAGTTGTTAAATGTGGTTTCTATGAGAAAAACAGGACGCACATCTTGTATGGGATAACTTGTATGTAAATGTTTTACCCCATTTAAGAATATGGTACGTTTCGGATGTGTATATATAGCTAGTGATTTCTAGTATATGATATTTTTGTAGCAAGGTCCTTACGTAGTTACAGAAAGTGAATGAATTATTTATTTTTTATCAGAGGGAAGTCTCAGTACTGTATTTTGGCTCAGACCACTGAATTAGCAACAGATTTTGAGTTTAACAAATTGTACATAACAGATAATGCAGATTTTTTTACATGTACAAATGATTCTATATCTCAGCGAAGTAAATCTTTCAGTTTCTTTTTTAAATTGTGCACTTTACTTTCCATTTTGTACCATTCAGCTATACCACTACTTGGCAATCTGGTACAGATTTTGTGGAATATGTAGAAGATGGGAATAGTAGCTGTGGAGAATGAATCTGAAGCAACACACGTAGCCATTGCTAAAACCAGAGTGTCAATTTCCAGTATGTAAAATTCTAATAAGCCTTAGTGCTTATCCTCAAGCCTTTCTTCCCATTCTCAAAACTACAGCATTGAGATTATCACAATCTGGATAAACAGCAAATGACCTCAAAATATAAAAATGTTGCCAATAACCTAGACAATTCCTGTTTATATATTATAATCCAAAAATAATGTAGTACTAAAAGGTGGAGCAAGAGTGAAAACTTTAATTTCTTAATAAAAATACTATGTTAATATTTGGAACAATTCAGCTAAATTGTAATTTTTAATAAATTTTATTAATGTACCCTTTTAAAAATGAGCACTTTTCAATAAAAATTACAAATTATTTTCTATAATACAATTTGTTTCTGAGTGCCTCTGTTTTGTTCTTAGTGGATTTGCTAACCTTTCAAATTAGGAATACTTATGGCTTTAGGGATACCACAATCTAAATAAGAGTTTGTACCTTTGAGTTTCCGCTCATTTAACCTTATTCAGCATAATGACACATTGTGTTCTCTGTTACGATCTCCATCTTTATGATGAGGTCCTTTCTAAACCACCTTGGAAAGGGCCACCTAGCAATTGCTGGTTTTTAAATAAAATTTTAATTTATATCATTGGGTTGTTTTTTTTTTATTTAAATATCACTGTATCTCTGCCAATATCTCTTCCTCTGCCACCTGCCAAAGAACTATCCTATCCAAACAGATATTTTTTTTTAAAAAAATAAGAGAACAAAGAAGAAAGTCAGCAAAATAGATCAGTATTTTGAAAAAGTGAAAAATATATTCAGTGCATCATACCCACAGACCTCCCACCTCTGTAGAGAATTTGAGTGGAGGGTCCTTCTTAGAGCTCTTCTTTGGAGCCATGCTTGTTCTTTGTAATTCTGTGGCATTTACTTTTGACTATTTTCCAGTTGTTCCTTCCATCCACATTGCTGTAGCCAATTTTTTTTTGTTTCCTTGGTTCTGCTTTCTTTACACTGCTTCAAGTCATATAAATCATGTGTTTTAGTACACTGATGTTCCTTGATAGTCATGTCACAAAGTTTGTTTAGACGTTTCCCAGTTAGTGGGCATCTACTTGGCTTCCAATTCTTTGCTACCACAAAAAGTGCTGCTATCAATAGTTTGGTATGTAGAGGGGGCTTTCTTCTTATCAATGATCTCTGGGTTATAACAAATATTTAGCAACTGATTCTCTGGGGGGAAAATGTACACACAATACACTTATAAGTTCAATCTTCATTATTAATATTATTTTCTTAATTCCTGACAATCAACGAAACAATAAATAAACCCCTGATTTGTAGTGTTTGCTGATTTCTGAGGTCTAAATGCTCACCTTGAAAATTTAAGTCAGTTCTCATGAGACAGTTCAAGCTGGCTTCTGTCTTTGGGTTATATGGGTACATTGGGTACATTTTAGTTTCTTTGTATAATTCCAAGTTCCTTACAAATGGTTGTACTGATTCATAACTGTACCAGCAATGTGTGTGGCTATCTTTTCTCAACCTCTCCAAAAATGACTATTTCCATCTTTGCCAATTTGCTGTATTTTAGGTAAAATTTCAGGATTGTTTTGATACACATTTCTCTTATGGATTTGAAGCATTTTTATATGGTCATTAAGAATTTGCAATTCTTTTGAGAACTGTTGGTTTATGTATTATGCAATAACTTTCAGATATGTAAGTTTGTGTATGTTTGAGATATATATATGTATGTCATGTGTATATGTTTTATCTTGAATAACAAACTGAGAAATATGAAACTAGGATTTTTATTTCCCATTTGCCCTACTTCCTTTCCTATTCTGAGGAATTAAATTTCTGCAGAAGCTTTTCAGTTTCGTATAATCAAAAGTATCCATTTTATCCTTTGTAATTGCCTCTATCATTTGTTTGGTTAAGAAAATCTTTCTTATCCATACTTGGGAAAATTGTATTATCTTCCAGTTGTTTTATGGCATGATCTTTAGTATTAAGGTCACATCCATTTATAATTTATTATAGAATATGGTGTAAGGTATTAATCTAAATTTAATTTCTGTCAGTCTTTTCCAGTTTTCTCTGCAATTTTTATCAAAGAGGAAATTGTTTTTTTAGTAATTTCTGTCTTCAGGTTTATTAGACATTGGGTTATTGATTTCCATCATTTCTGATTCTCCCTTCTCTACTTGGTTCCATTGAGCACATGGTTTTGATGACTGCTGCTTTATAATAAATTTCAAGGTCTAGAAGTGCTTTTCCCCTTTTATTCCTACCTTCTTTCCCTTGATACATTCATCATCTTTATCTCTCCAGGTGAATTTTTGTCATTTTATGGAGTTTTACAAGGTAAAACTTTGATAGTTTGATTATTAGATCATTAAAGTTGTAAACAACTTTGGTATTATTGTCATTTTTTATAGTCATGATCCAGCTGTGAACACTGAATATTCCTCTAACTATATAGGGTTATTTTTTTTTAATCTCTTTACGGAGCACATTGTAGTTCAATGTATTTTTGTGAACCTTGGTAGATCAATCCCTAAACATTTTGTAGTTATTTAGCATATTATTTTCATTTTATTAATACCTCTTGAAATTTATTGTTATAGAATATGTAGAGAAATGCCATTTTTTGTGATTTATTTTGTGGCCTGAAGCTTTGTTAAGTTCGTGTCACTATATTTGCTGATTCTTTAGGATTTTCTAAATGAATCCTCGTGCTATCAATCAGTCAGTCAGTCAATAAACATTTATTAATACCAAACGTAGAAATACAAGCAAAAAGAAAGTCTCTAACTTACATTCTGAAGAGGGAAGACAGTATATAAAAGGAGGGTGAAAAGGGGTTGAGGGAATTGAAGGTAGTTGATAAGGAGCCATGGTGGGGAAAGACTGGAGTGCAGCATTGAGAGGAATAATGAAATGTCTGGCCTGGGCACTCTCCTTAAAAGGAGGCTCAGGGAGCAACCATCCAGTCGAAGAGAAAAGCCAGAGAGAGGGAGGGTCTTTCCAGTGTGAATTCTGGGATTGAAATGAGCTTCCAGAATGGAGAGGATTTGGGGTCATGGTAGAGAAAGTCCCGGATTCAGCCTGGATAGGAATTAAGTAAATAGGAATAGCTTTATCTTTCTTTTTTCTTATTACTACTGCCAGTATTTCTAGGACTACATATCAAATTATAGAGGAGGAGTGAGCATGCTTGCTTGTATTTATTGGAAAAGCTTTTAGTATGGCCCTATCGCATATGATGCTTTGTGTTCTAGATGGATATAATTTTATGATATTTTTTAAAGGACCCTCCGATTGTAACTTGTGGTATTTTACTATACGTGAGTATTGTATGTTGTCGAAGGCCTTTTCTGCATCTATTGCAATAAGCATGTGGTTTTGAATGTTTTGGTTTTTGACATAACTAATTATGCTGATTATTTTCCTAATATATCACCCTAGCATCTCTAATATAACTCCAAGTTGGTCAAATCAATGAATGATTTCTTTGCTGTAGCCTGTATAACAAGATTTTTTTTTAAAGTGTGAATTGATAATTATTAAAGATAGTGGTTCTTTGCTTTATCTTTTCCTACTTCAGGTACTACAACTGTATTTATCTCAGCACTAGAATCCATTAGAGTGTTTTCTCAAGTTTTGAGAATTTTTTTTTATAAAATTGGTACTAATTATTATTTAAAAATTGGATGAAATTCTCAGAATTAATCCTTCAGGACCAGGAAAGTTCTCTACCCCTTTTGCTAGTTAGTTTACTAGTTCCATAGTTTTTCTGAGATTGAATTAAGATTTCTGTATGGTCTTCTGTCAGTTTGAGTATTTCATATTTTTGAAGGTGTCTTTATATCTTTTTTGTTCTCAATTTTCTTAGCATATAACTGCAGAGTAGGTTCTGATAATCGTTTTTATTTCTTCTGATTTTTCTTGCAGTTTTACTTTGTTCCTTTGCTATTCTCTTGATTTGATTTTCTGCTCTTTTTAATCAGATTGGCTACAGGTTTTTAATCAAGCTGGCTAAACAAATTATTTGTTTTCAGGGAAACAGATTTTAAATTTATTTATTATTTCTATATTCTTTTCAGTTTTTAGAATATCTACTGTAATTTTCAATATTTAGTCTTGTGCTTATTTTGGGTTTATTGTTGGTTTTCTAATTTTTTGAAGTGCATAATTAACTATTTACTCCTTTCCTTTTCCATTTTGTTACTGGATATTTTTAGGGTTTTTTTTATCTGAGGACTGCTTTAGCTGAATCTTAGAATGTTGCATATCATTTCATGATCATGTTCTTTCACAATCATTAATTGTTTTATGATTTGTTTTTTGACCCACTCATCATTTAGGATTTCATTAAATCTGTATTTGAGTCTGTCTTTTGTTTGTGCTCCCTTAACTATTTTTATTACATTATGATCTGTAAAGGATATACTTACTATTTCCATTTTACCTATATTTTCAAGTTATTTAAAATATTTTACCTATATTTTCCATTTTTTCAATAAATTTTTATTTATTTAAAAATATTTCCCAGTTACATGTAAAAAAGATTTTTCACATCCATTTGTTAAAATTTTGAGTTCCAAATCCTCTCCCTCCCTCCTTGAGAAGGCAAGCAATTTGATATTGATTATATATGTTAAAAGAAGCTAGATAAATGGTGCAGTAGATAGAGTACATCTTTCTGAGTTCAAATCTGGCCTGAGATACTTACTAGCTTTGTGGCTCTGGGCAAGTCACTTAACTCTACTTGTCCCAGTTCCTCATCTGTAAAATTAGCTGGAGAAGGAAATGGCAAGCCATTCTAGTATCTTTGCCAAGAAATCTCCAAATGGGATCACAAGAGTTACACATAACCGAAAAATTACTTCACAACGATGAATACATTGTGAAGTCATGCCATACAAATTTCTATATTAGCCATGTTGCAAAAGAAAACACAGACAAAAAAGAAAAAGTGAAAAAAGCATGCTTCAATTTGCATTCAGAGTTTATCAGTTCTCTTTCTGGAGGGGAATAGCATTTTTTTTGTTGTGAGTCTTTTGGAATTGTCTTGGATCACCATCTTGATCAGAGTAGCTAAGTCTTTCACAGTTGATCATCCTTACAATATTGCTAGTTGCTGCGTACAATGTTCTCCTGGTTCTGCTCACTTCATAAGTCTTCCCAGATTTTTCTGAAAACATCCTACTTATCATTTCTAATAGTACAATAATATTCCATCATAATCAAGTACCACAGCTTGTTCAGCCATTTGCCTATTGACGGGCATCTCCTCAGTTTGCAGTTCTTTGCCACCACGCACAAAAAAGCTGTCATGAATATTTTTGTACAAATAGGTCCTTTTCCCTTCTCTTTGATTTCTTTGGGATATAGACCTAGTAGTGGTATAGCTAGGTCAAAGAAGGTTATGCACAATTTTACAGCCTTTGGGTATAGTTCCAAATTGTTCTCCAGAATGGTTGGACTAGTTAATAATTCCACCAACAGTACATTAGTGTCCTATTTTTTTCACATTCCATCAAGCATTTGTCATTTTCCTTTTTTGTCATGTTGTCTGGTCTGATAGGTATGAGTTAGTATCTCAAAGTTGTTTTAATTTGCAGTTCTACTGAGCATTTTTCATATGACTTTAGATAGTTTTAATTTCTTCTTCTGAAAACTTCCTGTTGATGATTTCTTTTTACCATTTATCAATTGGGGAATGGCTCTTATTTTTTAAAAATTTGTCTCAGTTCCCTATATATTTGAGAAATG
The DNA here is from genome assembly GCF_011100635.1 of Trichosurus vulpecula. Taxonomy (NCBI): domain Eukaryota; kingdom Metazoa; phylum Chordata; class Mammalia; order Diprotodontia; family Phalangeridae; genus Trichosurus; species Trichosurus vulpecula. The sequence continues at coordinate 384,419,655 of NC_050574.1, forward strand.
AAGTGTTTATCAGAGAATCTTGCTGTAATTTTTTTCCCAGTTTGCTGTTTTCCTTCGCATTTTGTCTGCGTGTGTGTGTGCAAAAGCTTTTTAATTTCATGTAATCAAAATTATCCATTTTGCTTCCCATGATCCTCTCTAGCTCTTGTTTGGCCATAGACTCTTCTCTTATCCATATATATTTTCCATGCTTCCCTGTTGTTGTTGTTCATCCTTTGTCTTTGAAGAGCACCAGTGACATCATGATGTTGGGGTAAAATAGTGGATGATGGGTGATGTCTTGATTTGTTCACAAATTGTATTTAAGCGAGGCAGAGTTGCACAAAGTCATCAGCCTCAGTCTTCTTTAGTTATTAAAGTCCAGTGGCCAGATAAGAGTCAGTACAACTGGCAATGACCCAGGATTCAGTAAATGACCTTGGTGTCTTCAATGTCTGACCAAGGTCTAAGGACTCCACAGCACCTGCTTCAGCCACCTTCATGGCTACTGGAACAAATTGTTCTCATCTGCTCATTCCCCCAGGGTACATTTTCAGATGCTTGGGGTAGACATCCCACTAACTCACCAATGGCTTTGAGGCTTGTTGGTTACCCTCAACCTGGATTAGCCCATCTGCTGAGACAGTTTTACTGGGGAATGGCTGTTGCACATGCTACAGTTTCTTAGAGCCACAGGTCAGAGTTGGGTAAGGTGGACAACAAAGGTGGATTAGCAGCCCTGAGAAGGGTTCAGCAAAGCCTCACACCAAAGGTATTAGTTCTCCCTGAACATCCCATATACCTAATGTTCCCCCAGTTTACTTATGCTATCACCCTTTATGTCTAAATCATTTATCCATTTTGACCTTGTTTTGGTATAGGGTATGAGATGTTAGTCTATGTTTGCCTATATTTTTAATATTCTGTGCCCTAATGCACGGTCAACTTTTGTACAAAGTTCCATGTGGTACTGAGAAATTCTTTAGCAGTTTCATTTATAAGACTCCATTTATCTCTAGTTTCTTCAGCAATTTGTTTAATTCTAATTCCCTCATCCCCTTTTAAATCTCTTATATTTAATGGAGAGGGTATTGAAGTCTCCTACTATTATTGAACTACCATACCACATACCATTTTCCTATATAAATTTAGTTGCTAAGAAATTTGAAGCATATAAATTTAATATTTAGAGTGGTCTATGGTTTCTTTCAACATAATGATCCTCCTGGTCTTAATTTGTTGTTGTTTTTAACCCTATTCATATCTTTCTATTTTTCAATCTTTTTTTTTTCCTAGAGTAACTTATTTCATTACTTGGTTGCTATATTAGTTTATTTCTCCTGTGTTTCTGCTGTCTAGAGTGTTTGCAAAGCAAATACCTTGGTAACTTTTTTAACAGGAATGCTTCAAATGCCTGTCATATAAAATCCATCTTTTTCTTTTACGTTTAGGCTCAAATTTGTAGGCTATTTCACTCTTGGTTGTGTCTTGAGCTCCTTTGCTAATCAGGACACATTATTCAATTCCCTTCTGTGGTTTCATAATATTCAAATATCTGTTATTTTATAGTTGAAGGTCTTTCTCTTGGTGACTGAATTCATCATTTGTCCTTGTGATTATAAATTTAACCACTATGTGTCTTGGAATTTGCAACATAGATCTTCTGGAGGCTACCTCTGGATTCTTTAAGTTGACACTTTATTATCTGGGTTCAGAAGTTCTGGGATGGTGTGTTTTTTGTGGTATTATATTTTCTTCTATAAATGTATTTGCTAAAGCATTTAGAACATACAAGTTTAATATTTATAGCGGTTTGTTGTCTCTGGTTCCTTTCAGCCTAGCAAGTTCGGGTTTTTTGATCAGTCATGTTCTTCTGGGTGACTCATGATCCTTGAAATCAATGTGTTTTACTTACAAAGAGATAATTTTATATCGTTGTTATTACTCTTACAGATTTTTCCTTCACTTCTATCTTTGCATTTCAAATCAATTGTTCTTTCCTTTGTTTCTTTGTTGATGTTTGCCACCATGGATTCTGGTTTTTCTATTCTGCTGATTATTTCTGCTATGGAGGCATAAAATCTGCTTTCATGATTCTTATTTCTCCCCTGAATCACTTAGAAACACTCTGCTGTTGTTTCCTGCTGTCCTGGGAATCATGCTTTCTTCGGTCCTCTACCTAATCAAGGGCTCTGCCTTGTTTGCCAGCATTATCAGCCACTGTTCTGTTAGTTGAAAAGGCATGTGATTTGGTTTTAGGGGCCCCAGTTGGAGTACAGTGAAGGGGATGGTGGAGGCTAGGGGAGGGGAGTGCATGAATCTTTATTGTGCCTTAAGAAATCACAAGCAGGATTCTCTCAGAAAAATCTGGAAAGACTTACATGAACTGATGGCAAAGTGAAATGACCAGAACCAGGAGAACATTGTACACAGTAACAGGAATATTGTATGATGATCCACTGTGAATAACTCAGCTATTCTCAGCAATAGAATAATCCAAGACAATTCTGAAATACTTATGATGAAAAGTATTGTCTGTCTCCAGAGAACAAAACTGGTGGATCCTGAATGAAGATCAAAGATACTTTTTCTTTGTTTTCTTTATTTTCTTGTTTTTTTAAATCAATGTTTTCTTTTACAGCATGACTTACATGGAAAAGTGTTTTACATGATAGCATATGTATAACCTGTCAAATTGCTTGCCTTCTCAGTGGGGGAAGGTGGAAGGGAGGAAAGGAGAGAATCTGGGATTCAAAATTTGAAAAAAAGAATGTTAAAATTGTCTTTACATGTAATTGGGAGAAATAAAATATTAAATCATATCCACTAGAGCGACCATGATCAATAGGTAGTATTCATTATTACTGAAAACTAAATTCTCCCACAGCCAGCCAAATCCATTGACTCTGGGTATCCTAAAACATCACTTTTGAAAGGAGCTTTTGCATGCTTTGCTTTGAGTAACTTGTATTTATGCCCCTAGAAAGAAAATAGAAGATAATAAACCAAAACTACTATCACTGACCCAACTTTATAACAACCAAGCTATTTTCAAATTTAAGGGACCCTTGATGGCATCAAATTTAGGATTGTATTGTTTAAGGTTGCCACTCCCTTTTTGAGTTTTCATTTGTGTTACCAAGAAGAAAGGTCCTAATGGTAATGTATATAATGTAAACTTAGGAGATTTGAAGATGTGTAGATTAATTTTCACTTTTACCAAAAGATACCTTTTTATTTGTGCTAAAACCTGCTTCTTTAAAAGGATTAGAGACAAGAAATCTCATACTATTTCTTTGGCCAACCTTACTATAACAGCTCTTAGTTGGACCAAGTATCATGCCAACCTTTAGAACAAATTTGGGAGAATTAAATATCCTCCTTCAGAAGTTCCTTGGAGACTAGTTACTTCAGGATAATTTTTTGTTTGTAGCAATAAAGCTCCACTTCCTCTAAACTGGTTCAGATGATGTATGAGGTTGCCTATTTGACCCCACCAATAAGTCTTTAATCATATCATAAGACTAGTGGGAAAGAAAGCTACCAGAAATTTGGGGGCATGGTGGTTTAAATACCAAAAAAGAGGCATGGTTACAATCCAAAATCCCATGAAGAATAGGGGAAAGAGATAAAGAGCTTCTGGACCCTATTTCCATCTGTAGGGCTTACAGCACTAGAGCAGACTGATAAGAACCTCTCACTTGAAACGGAAAAACTTGCCCAAGCCACAAGTGAGTCCATTTTCTTCCCCCCAAATTGAGGTAGATTACTTGGCACAAATGGTCTTACAAAACTGTCTTATAACTTATTACAATTCCACAAAGAGGAGCCTTTGTTATCATCAATCTTGTTATTCCAACATTCAACAATTAGGGGTGGGGATGGAAAAGGCAGGGGGTTGTGATAAGCCTTCCAGAAATCCAAAGGGTTATAGCAGAAATGCAATTGCTTAAACCAAGTGACCCTAGTGGTTCACTTGGGTGCGGAGAATGGCATATTAGCCACTATAGGTAAATGGGGTCTCTGCTTTATGCTTTATTATTATTCTTACACAATATTAGCTGCTGTTCTAAACTATTCAAAAGTGTCCTTCCCAGTGGTCTTTTCTTGGTTCATGATGCTGATGAGCATATAAAAACCCTTATAAATTTGATTTATTGATAGTGATCCATGCTGGGAGGGGACAATCCCTCACTCCCACCCCCCACCCCCAAAGGATGAAAGAGGACAATTGTGAGAACCAAACTGACTCCATCTTGTGAACACTGACTGAACCTCAATTTTGTTGTTTTCCTGTAAATCACCTGATTTGGGAAAATTCCTCTCACTCTCCAATCTCTCAACTTGGAAAGTCCCTGATTTTTCCCCCAATAAGAAATCAGATGACCTAATCCTAAATCCTGTTCTGTATCCTGTTTAGTTTCTTCTAATGTATAAAAATTTGTGCGAAATCTGTATTCAGGGTCCTTGTGTCTGCTTAGGAGCCTTGGATTAGATTTTTTCTGCATCTGCATGCCCTGCAAATAAATCACATATCTCAGACATGGTTCCTCAGTTATTATAAATTCACTCATGCCACCTGGTATACATAGATGTTCTACTGCGAGAGCAAAGTGTGCCTCAGAGGCTCTTCCATGATGGGTTTTTTGCTTTCATTCCTAACCCTTGTTATTGACTAATAAATAGAATGCAATGGAGAGCCAGCTGAATAGGATCATAACAGTCAGGGGCAAACCATGGAGTAAAGCTATCTTGGTCTCGGTGACGGTCACATTCAAATGCTGTAGCCAACTGAACTTACCAATCAAAGGAATATATCAGTTTCATGAAAAGAATAACATCTAAGTCTGTTCATTTATTTAGGTTTTGAAAATAGTAAAGTAACAAGGAGACTCACTTTTGTACCCCCAAATCATTTATTATTTATGAGATACATCTTTTCAAGTCCCTAATAAATGATGCCACCAAGATTAGAAGGAAAGTAGAAGTCTGGGAAACAATTTTTACTCCCCATGTTTCTGGTAAAGTCCTCATTTCTAAAATATATAGAAAATTTACTCAAATTTATAAGAATACAAGTCACCCCCCCCCAATTGATAAATGGTCAAGGATATGAAAGCAGTTTTCAGATGAACAATTTAAAGCTATCTATAGTCATATGAAAAAATTCTCTAAATCACTATCGATTAGAGAAATGTAAATTAAAACAACTCTGAGTTACCACCTCACACCTATCAGATTGGCTAACGTGACAGAAAAGGAAAAGGATAAATGTTGGAGAAGGTGTGGGAAAATTGGTAATCATTGTTGGTGGAGTTGTGAACTGATCCAACTATTTTGGAGAGCAATTTGGAACTATGCCCAAAGGGCTATAGAACTGTTCATACCCTCTGATCCAGTAATGCCACTACAAGGTGTGTAACCCAAAGACATCATAAAAAATGGAAAAGGACCCACATGTACAAAAATATTTATAGCAGCTCTTTTTGTGGTGGCCAGGAATTGGAAATTGAGGGGATGCCCATAAATTGGGGAATGGCTAAACAAATGGTGGTATATGAATGTAATAGAATACTGTTGTGCTATAAGAAATGATATGCAGGCAGATTTCAGATAAACCTGGAAAGACTTACATCAACTGATGCTGAATGAAGTAAGCAGAACCAGGGGAATATTATATATAGTAACAGCAACATTGTGCAATGATCAGCTTTGATAGACTTGGCTCTTCTCAGCAATGCAATGATCCAAGACAATTCAAAAGACTCATGAAGGAAAATGCTATCCATAGCCAAAGAAAGAACTATGGAGTTTGCATGCAGATCAAAGCATACCATTTTCTTCTTTCTCATGGTTTTTCCTTTTTGTTCTGATTCTTCTTTCATAACATGACTAATGTGGAAATGTGTTTAATATGATTGTACACATATAACCTATGTCAGACTACTTGCTGTCTTGGGGAGGGGGAAGGGAAAGGATGGAGGGAAAAAATTTGGAACTCAAAATCTTATAAAAGTGAATGTTGAAAAAATAATAATAAAAAATCCCCACAAAAGTGTGTGTACAGAAATGATTTGCAAACTTTAAAGTGCCATGTAAATGCCTATTGTCATTGTTAGGACAACATTGGTCATTCAGCTGAGATACGGTCCAGTTAATTGAGAGGAGAAGAGGAAAGAACTCCATCATTGTCTATTTGGATGTTATAAACATGGTATCACTGTAGAATGTATTGGTAAACACCAAACATACCATGAACCTGTAGTCTGATTTGCCCTATACAAGTAGGTAGATATCAACTTTAGAACCTGCAACCCACAGGTTAAAGTCATAAATCCCGCTTCTGTTATACTGTTCTAATATTGTATTGGCTAATTGGATTACTGACTGGTCTTCTTAAAAAATGGCAGTTAGACTTGCAGCACATGGAATGTGTCTGTGATGAACATCACGAGATGTCTGCATTCCATTGCTGTTTTCCTTGTTCTTTTGTTGTTCCTCACCCTTCACTTTCAAAAAGGACTGATGATATGGGTGTATCCTGATTTGCTCATGAATTGAATTTCAGTGAGGCAGAGTTGCACAAAGTCATCTTTTCCTGAGTCACTGAAGTCCAGTGGCAAGACAAAAGTCAGGACAACTGGTGATGGTGATGACCTTGGTGTCTTCATTGTCTGACCAAGCTCTAAGTACTCCACAGCTCCTGCTTCAGCCACTTTCATGGCTGTTGGAATAAATTGTTCTCATCTGTCCATTCCACCTGGAGAAGTCTTCACATGCTTAAGGTAGACAACCTCCCAACTCACCAATAGGTTTGAGACCTGCCATTTACCCTCAACTTGATTTAGCTCATCTGCTGAGACCGTTTTCCTGGGGTGTGGCTGCTACACATGTTACAGCTTCTTGGAGCCACAGATAAGAGTTGGGTGAAAGGTGTATACCAAAGGTGGATGAGCAGCCCTAAAAAGGGCTCAGCCACCCCTCACACCAGAAGTGCTAGTCCTCCCTGAACATCCCATACACCCCACTATTTGCCTCAGTTTCCATAACTGTAAAATGGGCATTAGCTGCTATTAACTGAGGAATCCCCCTTGTTGATACTGTTCTAAATCATTGAACTTTATCACTGTATCAGTATCAGTTTAGAAGCATCTAGGATTCTAGGCGGTGCGGTGAATCAGGAAGATTCATCTTCCTGAGTTCAAATCTGGCTTCAAACACTTACTAGCCATGTGACCCTGGGCAAGTCACTTAACCCTGTTGCCTCAGTTCCTCTCTTTGAGCAAGGCCCACATCTCCTGTTTCCCATCTCCTGATATCAACTATCTGGATTTTCTCTGCACATAATAGGTGCTTATGGACACTACAAACTGAGAAAGACAGGAATTAGACCTGTAATCTCATTAATAGAGGGAATTCCTACATGAGGAAAACTCCCAACAGTGCAGATTATCACTTTCTCTGCAATTTATCATCTTATAGAGTTGCCTAGAACACTGAGAAGTCAACTGACTTATTACTCCTGGTCAGACTGCCTGTAGGGACTTAAACCCAAATCTCCTTAGTGCTCAGTCCAGCTATGCAATAGAACCCACTGTTCCTCATATTGACTAACAAAGCTGAAGAATTTCTATTTACATGGGAAAAGGAGTTACAGCATTCTTTTTATTTGGTTCTATAAATTTTGTCAAACAGAAAATGTGCAGTCTTTAGCTCTTGGAGTTTGTCCAGGGCACAAATATTCCAAACCTGTGTCATAAACTCCTGGACATTTTGAATCAATTTTTAAAAATCACCTCTCTTTCACACACACACTATCCTAAAGCAATACGTTTATTTGCAAATTTCTGTGCCTATAAGAGCCTAAAACTTCTTTTCAACACAAGGCAAGAGAGAAGGGACCTAACAGGTATTGAATTTGAAAAAAAAAGCTACAAAATTGGCACATTTACTCACCCTTGTAAATAAAACTATTAGCTTTAATCCCTCTCTTCCTCTCTCCCTCATCTCCATGTAATAACTAGAACTAAATATGGGTGAACTAGGACTATAAGATTTCACTGAATTCCTATCCCAATGTCTACCTGAATTCTCAAAAGCTATGCCAGGAGAACACAAAGTCACACCAACAGCAAGAGCTTTGGGTATATTGACAGCAACAAATTATGTCTTGCGCAAGGACCAGCTTCCCCCAGGTGTTTCAATACGTACCCAATGTTTGGCTGCTGGGTAATGATTTTTTTTCTGGTTCTAAAATCTTGAAGATCCAAGGAACATCGGAGTCATAGAGATGAAAAGACCACAGGAACCATATAGTCCAATATCATTTAACAGGAAACTGAGACACAGGGAGTTTAAATGATTTGCCCAAGGTCACACAGGTAGTTAGTGTAAGAGGCAGGACAAAGGGGCTAGAATTTGAATCAGTTGGATTACTCACAATCATAAAACCACAAATTTCTTGAAGGCGAGTGAAATCCAAAAGGGTTTTTAAAAGAAAATTTGGCAGTCATAAAGCAATCTGTCTTGTAATGTTTCTATATTTGAACAATGTCAAATTTTATTATTATTAATATAAACTCATTTTGCATCAACATCTACTTTTTAAAGAAAAAACAGGGGATATGCTGGAACCAGCTATAGTGGACCTGTGCCTAAATTTTCAGTGTGAATGAACATGTATACCTGAGAAATCATCAGTTGCTACAAATCAGACCTTGATTTTATAATTTCGTTGATTGTTGTGATAGGACTGGCGTTTTCCTGGCACAGATTCCTTGACGTCCTGCCTCCCAGTAAACTGATTGACCCCAGGTTTTCTGACACAGCTTCTGGCCCTGGAGCCATAAAAGGTTCAAACTATATTGGTGCCTTGAAGATTTGATGGGTGCCTGAGAGCATGCCAGTTGCCATACTCTGATGACATACTGACCAGAGCTCACAGGGTTATCCAAAGAAACTAACTGTCATTGTATCTTTGCAGGATACTCTAGCTTTGTTGAACAAAATAAATCTCCTTTGTTCATTGACTTACTGAGTGCCTCATTTTATCCCATCAAACCTGAATTAAGAGGATGTTGGGATTTAGAGCCACACCCAGACCAGTGGTGTCAAATTCAAATAGAAATGGGGCCACTATTCTATGTACTATATAGAGGCATCTATCTACTATATATATAAGGATCCCTATAGGCTGCATATTAACTTAGAAAACCACACATTTGTATATTTCTTTATTAATACATCAACACATTAAAATCAAATAGAAATGACATTTTAATCTGGTTTGGGCAGTACAGGAGTGACACTTCTGATTTGGACTTTAGAAACTGTTTATAATGTAGATTAAACTGAAAAGTATAAATGCATACTTTTTTCCCCCAAAGCCTTATAATTTGCCAGCACACTATATGTGTGTGTGATCCAATTAACATACCATTATGTAACACACATATACAGCCAAGGTTCCAACTAATAGAGCATTATATTTATATGTGTGTGTCTATGTATAATAGTTTATTAGTTGGAACTTTATTGCATTTCTCTCTAATTTACTATTCAACAGTGAGTAAACAATATGGTTTACAAACAAAACAAATTTTTCGTAAGAACCAATCAATAAATCCAAATTATTAATGTATTATATCTATATCTGATATAATTCCAGCCTCTTTTACCATTTCAGAAAAAAGCCCTTTCTGACGGATCAAATTCTGAGGTGTTTCAAATTCTATAATTCTTCCAGAATCTAGCACAATTATTCTGCAACAAGAAGAAACAGCAATGAGTAAGGATAAATATTTCATCTCTGTTTTTCAGTCTTATGAAGATAAAGATATTTATTAGAAGTAAATATATTATTTAATTATCTCAGTTCAAAAATCTAAAGTCACAACTAATTAAATGAGTAAATTACATTGACTTTAAAGAAAATGAAACATACCTTTCTGAATCCATGACAGTATGCAACCTATGGGCTATAGTCAGTACGGTGCAGTCAGCAAATTCCTTCTGGATGGTGGACTGCACCAGGTTATCGGTCTCATAATCCACAGAGGCTGTTGGTTCATCTAGGACAAGAATTTTTGTTTTCCGAAGCAATGCACGAGCAAGACATACAAGCTGCCTTTGTCCAGCACTGTGACAATAAATTTAGTTGTCATTGTGATGCTTTGGTAGATATCCTATCTCTTGGCAATCCCTTTTGTCTTCAAAGGTTTATAATCTGACTACTTTTTGAAAATTTCCTTCCTTTGCTTTGAGAATGATATGAAAGATATACCTACTTTCCTTCTCATATGAAGAAATTTCCTTTCATCCTGATACTAAATGCAATCTGGCTTACTGCCTTTGGTGCCACTAGTACTATGGATCCTTAGATGCTGACAGCTTTAAGAAGAGATAAAGAGACAGAAATGGAGAAAACATAAGCTACAGTAAATGTTTATCTATCCACATTGCTCAGGCTGGGGCTGCTACTTTGCATTTTGGGCTTCTTTCTTACAGGGGCTCAGGAAAAGAGTGCTGTTAGCTCTTGTGGACTTGTGGCAGCTAGAGTAGTGATGGAAATTAAGCCCTTTTTTTTCCGTTCTTACCTGAGGTTCTCACCACCTTCTGAAATCTCGTGCAGCAGCCTCTTGGGAAGAGATTGCACAAAGTCCTTTAGGTGACATAGTTCTAGCACCTCCCAAAGCTCACTATCTGAGTACTTGTCAAGTGGATCCAGGTTCATTTGGAGTGTGCCAGAAAACAAGACAGGGTCCTGTGGAATAATGCAGCCCATAGCAATATAACTGTTACCAGAATAAGGAAATTTGAACAGTAAAGTTAGCTGAGAAAAAGAATAATAGAAATCTAAAATAAAGAAAGCTAACAATTTTCAAGCTTGTGCTATAGGGAACACAAAACAGTGGAAGAATTAGGATAAATTTTAAAGTACACGTGTAAATTAAACTTATCACACATCCATTTTGTGTCTTGAACAAACTAACACTATAAAATGTAAAACTATATAAACTATACATACAGTTAAAGGATTTGTTATGGAAAATTGCAATTTGGCCTATTTAGAAAATCTGTTCTCTGCAAAATATTCCTTCCCTTTGAGAGTTACAAGAGTGAATCAAATTAGTTTGGAAGAAAAATTCATAAGCACAGAGATATAAACCTATTGGCACAATGACACAATGATTATAGAAATGCCTCAAATGTTCAGAGAAATAGTATTATCCAGGCGACTTCCTCTAGTGTTATGAGTAATTTGTTTGACTTTGTAGTCGTTTCTCATACTTGTTAATGATCAACTTCCTTTGACTCTACAGACAACCAAGTAAAGACTGAGAAAATCAAATATTGATTTTGTATTTTCTATCTGAATCCATTCTGTAATTGATTCTTTTCTGTAGCTGCCTGAGAAGCATTCCTTTGTCTCAGAGTTAAGTTCAGAAGTTCATGAGTCCAGAAGTTCAGTTTTCCTTTCTGAGTTAAGTTTAAAAGCTGTTTCCCTATAAATCATTTCAATAGAAAGAAAACGGTTATTTCTATAGTCTTGCATACCCACGAACAATTAAAGGAGATGTGTTATCTTACTAACAAGCAGGTGGGCCTCAAGAACTCTGTTATTTCTGTTCAACTAATGAGCAGATGTACTCTACCAATCAAATCAATCCTCCCTGACAGCAGCATGGAAGGAGGGGTTATTACCAGCCCCAAAAGTCCAGCCAATCATATTGCTTTTGCCACCTATGACACTTCAGATTTTGTAACAGATAATATTGTTTTCCATCTGTGATGCTTCCTCTTCTTTGTTCCCTTGTATTTCCCAAAATGAGATGAAGGTTAGTAAGCTCTATCTTGTGATCTTTTGACTGACTGAGGAGTCAAGGGACCACTTTTATTGATAATTGCTAGCTTTATTTGGAACTTTGTGCCTCAGTTTATCTTAATTTTCAAACACAACAGGACCTTGAAGAATTCAGAAATGAATTATTGTGATTAAGAGCTATCCTAATACCGTACCCACTTAGAGTACCAAATATAATTGAAGTTAAAATGTATTCCTATTTTTTTTATTGTCGCTACTTCTGAATTTCTAAAGTCAAAGGATTTCATATACACTCCGATGATCAAGCATTTTAAATACCAAAGGGACATATGTGTTTACAAGCATATGTACATATGTATATATATATATATATATATATAGACACACACACATATATATACTTGATCAAAAGTAATATGTACATTATGCATATATATGTACATATTATTTTGATCAATTCATCTGTACTTCAAAGACAGAAGGCTCTTAAATTTATACTTAATTCTATGTTTTCCTTAGAGATGCCTCCTAATATATATATACATGTACACATCTACAAATATGTGTACACACATATGAATATATGCACATGTACATACAAATATATAATAAATACAAGTAGTTATATATACATAAAAATGAATTGTTAAACCGGTAATTAGGGGGCATTACTTGTGTTACAATTGAATTCTATACAAAACAATTCTATTTGCTCCTCAGGCAATATATTGTTTTCTTTATGTGTTTGTAGGGTTTTATGAAACAGCAAAGTGAAAAAGTTGGCTTGAAGCTTAACATAAAAAGAAACACTTAAGATCTTGGCAACTGGTCCCATCACTTCCTGGCAAATAGAGGAAGAAGAAATGGAAGCAGTGTCAGATTTTATATTCTTGGGATCACTGTAGTCATGAAAATAAAAGATGCTTGCTTCTTGGAAGGAAAGGTATGGTAAATCTGGACAGCATACTAAAAAGCATTGCCAACAAAGGTCTGCATAGTCAAAGCTATGTTTTTTGTTTGTTTGTTTCCAGTAGCAATATACGGCTGTGAGAATTGGACTATAAGGAAAGTTAAGACTTTCCAGAATTGACACTTTTGAATTGTGGTGCAAGAGAAGACTTTTGAGAGTTCCTTGGGTAGTAAGGAGATCAAATCAGTCAATACTTAAAGGAATTAATTTAGGCTATTCATCGGAAGGTCAAATACTGAAGCTGAAGCTTAAAATATTTGACCCCATAATGAAAAGATCGGACTTATTGGAAAAGACCCTGATTTTGGGAAAGACTGGAGGCAAAAGGAGAGGGGGATGGCAGAGGATGAGATGGATAGATAGTGTCATGGAAACAATGAACATTAATTTGGACAGACTGCGAGGAATAGTAGAGGATAAAAGGGCCTGGTGTGCTATGGTCCATACGGTCATGAAGAGTCAGACGCAACAACTGAACAACAAGGGTTTTTTTTTTAGCAATAAAAGTTTGAATGCTTTGTGAAAAGTACACAAACACATGATTTAGACAGGTCATTGATATTCTCAATTTTTGATAATAAATATGTGATGACTTCTGTTAAGAAAAGTGGAATCATGGTGAAAGCTGGTAAAGTGACTTGCTGGTAATTCACACTTCACTGTGAAGCATTTGAGACAATAGTTATGGGATTCTATGACTCCAAGGCCAGCCTTCTACGCACAACCACATACTATCTCTTCTTTAAAATATTCAGTTCATAAAATTATCTTTATCCATTTATTACGCAAAGTTCGGAATTCTTATAATAGTAAAGAGAGGCTATTAGCATAAGCACTTTCACAGCCCTGAGTTCTTATGCTTAGAAATACACCCCATAGTAAACACATTTTATTTTACTAGATATTTTACCTGTGGAATAATGTTAAGTTTGCCACGTAGATCATGAAGTCCAATAGTTGATATGTCAATTCCATCAATAATAATTTTGCCACCTGATTTCTCTACAATTCTAAATAAGCAATTTGTCAATGTTGATTTACCAGCTCCAGTTCTTCCTACAATTCCAATCTGTAATGAAATAGATTATTATGAATAGCTCATATGTTTTTGTTTTTAGAAAGAAGATTCTTCTAATTAAAAATGAATCACAACAGCTCTCAGATCACTAGAATCCCATTCTTGTACATTGTAATTGTAATCTACTAAATATGGGACGCCAACGGTATGATATATATAACATTCTTCCCCAAATGACCATCCTGTAACCACATAATAATTTATTTATCTAAGAGGCTATGACTATGGCCTCCTAATTATTTTCCCTGTTTCCAGTCTCTCCCCTCTTGAAACTCCCCCAGTTTTCTCTAGGGACTTCTGATTGTTATGCAAAACAAGTTATGTAAGGCTGTTCCCTGCTTGTTGAAATGTATTTAACCCTGCCCACCTCTGCCCTCCTTGGACACTCTAGTACCTTAGTGCTGCATGGTGCCCCGAATTATAATTCTTTGTCTCAATTAAAGATCCTAATTTTTGTTACTTTGGTAGTTTTCTTCATTTCAAGTTGATGTAACTCTACCCTTTGCCTCTCAAGCAGGCATGCAATATCCAGTAAATCCTTTTCCAACAAAGGAGAGAGTCTTATCAAAATGTGTTTGAGACCTCAGTTATATTCAAGTTGTGACAAGACTAATATCTACCAGGAGACCACTCTTCCTCCTCCTTCTTTCCATTACGGGTTAAGAAAAGATAATAAAACCAGAACTTTATTCCAGATAGTAGGGCAAGGCTCAAGCCGTACCTCCCTTGACTTAGCTTCCCAAAGATTTCTAACTATGCTGACAAGACTTCCTGGTTACCTATGGAAATAAAAGGCCACTCATGTAAGGTCAGGGCACTTTCAACATGGTGGGTGTTTAAAAACCACTCATCATACCCTGGCCTCCTGAATAAACTGTATGGAAATGACAGGGACCCTGTTACTATATCCTTTCATATCCTTGCTAAGTAAACCTGTTTAACTGTTCAGATGTCTTACAAGTGCCTCATTTCTTCCCATCACTTGAATCTGAATAAGAAGTGCCAGGCCTACCCAGAATACAAATGAATCTTCTCAGAGGATTAAGGAAGAATGGAGAATGTACTTCAAAGAGTAATTTAATTTAAAAGGGTCTGAATTCTATAAAGAAGGAAAAATAGATTTGGTTGGTAATTTTCTGAAGGATGGACAATCAAGACATGTACTTTAGAAATGCATTTCCATGATATAAAAATCAGAGGAAGAAAATAATTTCATATTTAAAACCATTTTATATTCGGGTCATTGCAGACACGGTGATTGAAGAAAGAATTGTAAACATTATACCTTTTCTTCACTGTGAGTTTGGAAAGTAACATCTTGCAAGGCAAGACCATGATCTGGGTGATAACGAGCTTCATAATTAACAAATTCTACTACCCCTTTATTGGGCCATTGTGGTGGAGGCCTGTTAGACTTTATCCATGGTGCCTAAAAACAAAGAAAGATAAATGTATATTAATGACAATTTTAAAATAGCCTACTCTTCCCAAATGACTTTATTTTTTACACTTTAGTAAATTCTGAAACCAGATAGCTCTCATTACTGTGGTTTGCTGCAAATTTAGCATTCAATCTGGATATATGCATTGCTGCCCACATAAGTCTGGACAGATCCTACAAACTGATGTTTAACAAGTATCAACTTCTCCCACTTCATATGAACTATCAAGGAGATATTTTCCACAGTAACAGAATGGAATAAGCTCTCCTAATATTAAGATTGAGGTTTATACTGCGTACTCTATTCCACCAATGTTTTTAAATCATTGGCACACTTTGGAATCCTTTCAGATTGTTCCAACTCAGTTGGGTACTTTTGTATTTTCTTGAGCTAATTTGGTAATAGGAATATTAAGCATTATTCATCTGCCCATTTGGGGATTTGACAAAATATGTATTAAGTCATATGTTATTTTGTTCATAATTAATGAAGAATTTAAAATAGTTCAATAATTTTATTTCATTGACCTCAGTATGAATGACAGTTTTGCAAAAGTAAAGTTGTGGGCTGGTATAATACTGATATCTTAAGGCAAAGAGAGGAGAGAAGGAAGGTACCACCACTTCTGCTGGCATTTTTTTTTCTTTTGTATGATATAATGATTTTATTCAATTGGTACAATAATAAATTCCTTTTTCTGTATTTTGAAATTTTGCATTTCTAAGAAGAGATCAATTTGTTTTCAAAATGGATTTTTTTGGTTAACTTTTTTTATCGATGGCTTTTGAGGTTTTTGTTGTTGTCCCTTATAAGTGGCTTCTCAGTATAACACCACCCTGCAACTTCCCTTGTAACACAGAAAAACAATTAAGTAAAATCAACCAGCAAAGTAGTCACACCTGACTGTATATGTAGCATTCTGCACCCATAATTCTCTAATTCTGTAATGAGAGGAGGTGTATCTTTTATATTTTCTTCTTCAAAACCAACATTGCTCATTGCATGTAATCTGAGTTCGGCTACTTTTTAGTTATTTTCAGTTGTATTATTATAGTGACTATTTAGATTGTTCTTTTGCTTCTGTTTTTTTTTTGATGTGCACCACTTCATATGTTTTCTTATGTTTCCTTGAATGTCTCATATTTATAATTTCTTACAATATAGTAATATCCTTTTAAATTCCTATAGCAATATTTGTTCAGTCACAGTCACTACCTCCAGCCAACGATTATCCACTCTGTTTTTAGCTTTTTGCTATTACACACTGTTGCTATGAATGTTTTGTTATATGTGGGATCTTTCTTTCATTGATCTCATTGGGGTTTATGCCCAGGAGTACAATTTCTAGGTCAAATAATTTAGTTATTGTTCTTGTAAAATTCTAAATTATTTCACATCTGATTATCACTGGGCTTGATACTTAGTAGGTGTTTAATAAATTCTTGTGGATTCATTGACTATGTAATGATATAATATTACTTGGGACTCTCTACTGCCACAGGAAGATTTAATTAACAAAACAATCATTTTTAAAGTATTGAAAGAATGCTATAAGAAAAATAGAAAAGCTATATGCCAAGAAAAGATTGACAGGTAAGAATATTCTATTTATTTAATTCAAATACACCTAATATGGCCAAAAATGGCTACACAAAGAAAGACGAAGGAAGTTTTACACAAAGTTGCCTTTAATTCTTTTGAGATAACTTATCAGAAGTTAACATATCTTAGGGATTTTTGTTAGGGAACCTAGAATGGGGTGACTTCAAAATAAAAAAAACCATAGAGACTCATAATTCCTAGTAAACTCCTAAACTTTATTTAATCTGATCCACTTTGACATGAAATATAAGAGCAAACCAATGTATTACTTAAATCTTGCTTTTCTATTCCAATTTTTTTCTATTCCCTCTTGGGAACTACATCTGGTTGATATATAAAGCCACTCTTTGCTCCTGGAGCATAGAGAGTGGGATTTTCTGCCAAATCTCTCTCTCTCTCTCCCAAAGCATTGGCTTGTTCTCATATACTCTCATATTCTCTCCAGTGGCTCTATATACATATCACATATAACTGTCATAGACCACTTCATGATATGAGGAGCCATTGAAATATGAATCCCTACATGTAAGATTAAGGGCTGAACTAATCAACCAATAACCATTTATTAATCTTCTCTGCACCAGGTGCTATGCCAGATACTGGGGATGAAAAGATAGAAAATGAAAGTCTCTGCCTTCAAAGAGAGTCACTCTCAATGCAATTTTGTTTCAAGGTTTTAATTCTCTCTTGCAGAATGTACTTTGTAGAATCTTTTTTCTTTGTTCTAAATTCTCATCTCATCGATCTTCTTGAGTTGTATGATAGCCCCAATTTCCATCTTTATTTTCTTTGATATGTCTTTTATCTATCTATCTATCTATTTATCTATCTATTTATTTATTTATTTTGCTCATTTGAACCACTCTGGAGGTTGCTCAGAAATAATTTCAGGGAGGGTGTATCATGTTAGTTGTTTGTAGTACCTTGCCCCCCTTTTTTAGGGATTTTCAACTTGATTTTTCACTTTTACTAATTGTGGTGGTTTCTTTTCTTGACTGTACATTACCATTCTTTCTGCCAGTTTTTCTGTGAAACTGATCTTGTTATAAATTTTCTCATTCCTCCCTCTTTTTTGGTGTTCTTGCTATTTTGAGATGCTCAGGGGTTTGAAAGAGGCTAGATTCATCCATGATTTGCTGTTCATACATCTTGCCCACAGATTTCCTCTTTTCCTCCCAGTTTCTGTTGCTATATTTGTCCTTAGTTGTTTCAGGAGGCTCGGGGCAGAATTTATGCTCAACATTTTGATCTTGCTGGAAGCCTGTTAAAAGATAGTATTGATTCTGGCTTTCTACTACTGGGCCCTTCCCCCACCCAAGGCCGACTTTCTCTGCCGTCTAGGTCAACAAAACTGGGTGGGTGATTACCTCCTGACTCCTAAAGGACAGGTGAATGCTTCCCACAGATTTGCTACTCAAGAGAATAATAATATTAATAGTAATAGAGCCACCATGTGGTATCAAGTGTGGGGCAGATGGCAACAGGCAAAGCTCAGTGCATCTAAAAGTAGTGATGAGGTTATGTGACTTTCTGTTCTTTAGGAATTGCCTTGCTTCTTTTCTTTCTGTCTTTTTACTGCTGTTTAACTGGCACATTTCTTGCAGTGGCCAGAGTTGGGACTGAGATCTCATTTTGTCGTTTTGCAGGAAGTTATACTTCTACTTATTACTCTTTCAGAAAAGCTCCAGAAAAAATCTAACGCTTATTAGAAATAAAATTTCCAGAACTAAGAAATAATTATATGGAAATTTCTGCTTGGATATTTGTACATTTTTGGCTGTGGTTAATATAAGCAATTGTTATTCTCTACTTCGGGGCAACAGAAATGAATGAAATCAAATTACTTTGAAATGAGAGAAACTGACAAATAACTGAAAAGATAATTTTGAACAATTGATTCATTCTTCCTACTTGCAAAATCTTAAAGAATTACTAAAAGGAATTAAATAAGCTGATATGAGTCTCCTATCTTTTCTCTACCTAAGGCCAGAACAGGAGAGAGGACAGCTCTGACTTTTTTGGACTTGCTTCAGTCTCTTCAGTTTCTTTAGTCTCTTTGGGCACTTCTGGCTTCCAACTTGGAGAGAGAAGATGGATGGTACCAGTCCCACTCCAGGTTGCTGACGTGAAAAGAGCTGGCAGTCTCCATCACATCCCTATCCCCAGCCTGCTATACTAGACACTTGAGGGAACCTCCCCTTGTGTGAGATCTAGGACTGTCTCTCTCTTTTTCTTTTTCAGCAGCAGTAGGTAACAATCTGTTATTCATATCACTGACACAGTCATAAGAAAGTTACCAAGACTTCAAGGGTGAAAGAGCTCTGTACAACTGAAGCCATTAGTTTGTGTATGTTTAAAATAGCTCCACTTCCTCCCCCAAGTCAGTGCATAAGCTATAATGAAAACAGGAAAATTTACATAACAAAAATAGGAACAATTTTGTAAAAAAATGTTTAAAAATATATGAAAACACAAAAATTATTCCTTTCCTGGCATTTTCCCATTCTTCTTGTCTGTATAATTATATATAACACATTGTTTCCTTGAATAAATGCATTCCCATACTTATTCTTTAGTTGTCCGTTTACACATTCTTCTGTTTGTTCCCGAGTTATATTCACGAAGCCATCCAGGGAAGCCAGGACATCTCAGTAATCAACTCCAGACTTTCACTTTACTACAACCAGTCTTCCTATGATCTGCTTTATGAAATCACTGGGAGTTTGCTTCCATAGATTCATTTTAGTAAGTCTCTAAGCTCCTTGGGCCAACGCTAGCCTCCTCTAGGACTCTCTCTTGCTTGAACTTAGTAATGGGAGAGATCTTTCACTCTGTATCATCTGATAGATATTCTCCTATACATACTTTCTTTGATTTCTATCTTGCTAGGGACTTGGATAAACGGTTTCCTACATATGTTTATTATGAACTGATATTTGGAAGGGAGGAGGTCAAGCCTTGGTGCTCCTTACTCCCATTAATGAAACATTAATCGAAGCTGAAAACCACAACCCCTAGACTAACAATATTTAAAGGAGCTGATAGATATAATCACAGCCAAGTACAACTCTCTCTGAGGAGAACAGAGTGTCCAGCTTCTGGCTCTAACCTCCTACTTCCCCTCCTTGAAGAAGAGTGGGAGGAGAAGTAGTTAGAAATGTTTATTCAATCTCCCACTGAGGCACACAATGACACTCTCATGCTGATGTGGACACAAACGGTATCTTAGGGGTTAAGAAGAATATTAAGGGTTGGTTTTCCAGTATTTTGTGAGGCCCCTTCTGGGGTGGGGGAGGCTCATTCTGTAGCTCATCCTGTAACTTGAGAGTGTCCTAAAGTCCTTTGCCCTTTATCCTGAAATACTATAAAACTCCTTAACTTGTACCAAAAGAATTGCTTTTGTCTCCCTTATCCTGTGTCCCCTTGTCCCTAATCTTTAACCTGAGTCCCTCCTGTCCTATCCTTACTCCTTAACCTGTGTCCCGCTCATCCTATACAATAAAATTCATTGTTTCCCTCATCCTGTGTCATAAAATTTTCTCTGTTTCCCCTATTTTGTTCTTAATCTTTAACTATCATAAAATCCTAAAAATACATCATCATCCTAAACAGGCTGTATAGCTTCTGTCTATATAAGCCTAGTCCCGCCCCACCTTCCATGCCCTCCCCTCAAATATCAGTACCTTTCACTCAGCCCTGTGGCTACAGTAAAAGGTCCATGTGCTCTCAGTGGGTACAGAGAACGCCTAAGTGAATTCTTTCACAGTCAGACCACTCTTCTGAATCTAACCTCAACAATGCTATATGTAGGGGACAAACTTTGCTTCATTTTAATAAATTACTCCTACAAAAATGACTTCCAATTCAAATGAAGCATATCTGTCTTCTTCCTATACTAATTGATAAAGTGTTTGGAAAGCTCACCTCTTTCTTGATGTTTGTATATTCAAAAACTCTTTCAATGGAAATTGCATTGGTTTCAATTTCACATGCTTTTCGAACCCAAAAGTTCAAAGACTGAGTAATCTGAAAAAAAAAATTAAATTTATTTTCTGGTTTGTTTGACATGTATACATAAATTCTGTCTTTAAATATTAGATGATATAAATAATGGAATTCAGAGAAAAAAAGAATAAAAGTTCATTCATTATACAACAACATTAAGAGCTGGCATCATATAGCATTTTGTAGCATATAAAATATTTTACAGCATTCTTTAAAAAAAATAGGTAGCACAGACATTGTTACCAACACATACTGAGTTGCTGGTTCCCCTTAACAGCCAGAAGACTCAGTTATTTAGCAAAGGCAAATTCTCAAATGCCATATCAAGAACAGTAGTTACAAAGCATTGTGTTTCCCAAACCTGGAGTATACACACCCACATGTGGGGACAAACTTAAATACCATGGTAGTGAAGTATGTATATAAGAAACACACAAAATCAAGGCGGCTTAGAACTCCAGAACTGTATGACTTGATATATGAAAGACAAAAATCATTCTTTTTCTGGAGAGTCCTCACAAAGTTTGTTGCAAAACATGGCAAGTGCGATGGATAAGTGGTCCTAGTGTTCACTTGGGCTAGCGTTTTACAGGGCACAGTGTCTATTCTGGAGGTGTCCATTCATGGTAAGATATGGCATCTTGGCTAAAAGACTCAATAATCTGCTGGACTTGGTCAATCAGGTCTCTTGGCTACCAACAGCTCTTCCTCAGGCCATGCTGCTTCTAGACTAGTCTAGACTGCTCAGCATCTGGGTATGCCTGCTTCTGTGTTGGGCTGAACAAACTGCCTATCCACTTGGTATCGCTGGATTGGCTACCCAGCCACTGAGCAGGTGCTGCCATACTGGGTAGGCTAAGTGAGTAGGGTGCTTGGCTACTGGGCTGGGACACATTGCTCCATCACTGGGTTATTTTCTGGGCTGTAGTCTTTTCTAGATAGATAGCCAAATCTATTGAACTCCCTGGACCAGGGCCACATGTGGCCCTCTAGGTCCTCAAGTGTGGCCCTTTGACTGAATCCAAACTTCACAGAACCCCCTTAATAAAAGGATTTGTTCTGTAAAACATGGACAAAGAAGGCCACAGGTTCCCCACCTCTGCCCTGGACTTTCTCTTTCATGGACTCTTTCTATCTTTCATCACCTTCAGCCCCTAGCTTCACTGGGTGGAACTATTTTCTTCAGCTGTCATGTAAATGTGCTCCTTCATTTAAGGCAGTCATCCTTAGCCTAGGTCTGAAAGAGGCATCTTATCTTAGGTTTCCTCAGTCTGAATTGAGTTTTATTGCCTGTTTGCAAGAGGTGGGAGAGATGTAACCTTTCCCATTTGATGGTTTCTTGGTTTAGAGTCAGTTCTCTCAGCAAGAGGTTTCCATGTTTGCTCGTGGTAATCAGACCCAATTCAGTCAGTTATATTTCCCCAACCCCTACTGAGATGGGTAAGTGGCTAGTGGTACAGGTATGACTGAAGTCTGTGGCCTAGAGGCAAATTCATTGCTTGTATTGGCCTTTCCCTATGCAGTTGAACAATGGTAATGCCCTTTCAAAGGTGTGGAGAGCTTTATTTTCACTACAAAGGTCTTTGCCTTTGCCTTTAGATTTCAATTTCTATTTTTTGCCCCTTACAACTTCCAACCTTGCTGAATTTGAAGGGGGTGCAATCTTATTTATATAAAGAAGTAGTAGAAGATAATCTGTGGAAAGATAATCTGTGGCCAAATTTTGATGGACTTAGAATGCCAGTCTATGGAACTTGGATTTTGTATGTAAAATATTGGTAAGCAACTGAAAAAACTTTGAATATAGGCTAATATGAATAGAGATGAGCCTTTGGAAGATTAATCTGGCCAAGATTTGACCAGGAATTGGGGTCAATACTGGGAGATTACAAACAAAGAGAATAGTTAGGGGTCTATTTCATTAGTATAGAAGACAGGTAATTAGGGCAACAATAAATGGAAAGGAAGTGATGAATACACATGACACTGTAGCCATGAATCTCTATTGAAACCTTAGGAATGGAATTCAGTCTTTCACTTTATAAAAGCTGAATATAAACAGTAATATCAAAATGAAGTCCTGTTACCCAGTTGTAGTAACAATGTAGGAAGAGTGGGTTTATTTAAACTACGTTTATGCAAAGAAATTATAGAATTAGAACTATTCTTTGACAAAGTTATCTCAAAAAAAGTGCAGAACTTGATACCAAATTTACACAGAATTGCCTAGGATTTTTTCTTTTTTGGATTATATTTAATTGTACCTAATATTTGATTTGAATTGCTTGTGATAATTGGATAAAGGAGAATTCAAAGGAAACCATATTTTAGTCAATCATCCTTTGCTCTCTGGAAAACTCCAACAATGTCAAAAACCACGATCGTTACTTACATTTAATGCATAAGATATGATTAAACCAACTGTTGCGGAGTCCATCGCATCTCCTGCCAACACAGCAAGTAATGCAGCAAAGAAAACCAGTAAGTTTCCAAGGAATTCAAGTCTGACAGAGAGCCACCTGCAATGAAAATGATAGTCATCAGTGGCAATGAAGGCTGAAGAGTATAAAAAAGTCAGCCACTACAGCTGGTATGACATCTGGCGTTTGAAGGAGCAGGAAACAATAACTTTGCAGAATTTCGCTTTTGGCCCATCTCATTAAAAAGAAAGAAAACTAAAACCTATTCTTGTTTAGATTTCCTTTATTATGAATTTAATCAACATCAATAAACATAGATGCTTCAATATAAAGCAAAAAACAAAAATAGCATTCTATATGAAACAAGTTCTGTTATGTATAATTTGGGTTATTTTCTTCTATGCAGTTTTTTTTACAATTAAAATTCTGAAATAAATTTTTTTAAACTTCAAATCAAAATTGACCATGGCAATTCCAACACTGCCTGGCTTACCTATGTGCCCTTCTGAAATCCTTTTCTGCTCTATTTATTTTTTAAATAATTTATTGACTGTTCATTTTCTCTCCTCTCCTTTTTTCTTTTCCCCTCTTCTCCTCTTCTCACTTCTTTCTCTTCTCCTTTTCTGTCCTCTCCTTTGTTTCCCTTTCTGTCCCATTATCACAATTTGCACACTCCTTTCACTTCTCTCTCTCTTCCTCTCCCTGCCCTCAACCATCTTCAAAAAAGAAAAATAAAAGTCCTCCCTTATAAACAGATAAATATAATCATACAAAATTAATTCACACATTGGCCATGTCTGGAAATGTGTCTCATTTTGCGTCTCTATTTCATAACTTCTGTGCCAAGAACTGGAAAGCATTATTCATCATCTCTCTTCTGGAGTTGTAACTGGTCACTGATTTGATCATAATTCTCAAGTATTTCAGAGTTTTTCTTTGTAATATTATAGTCATTGTATAAAATGTACTCCTAATTCTATTCACTTCACTATATATTGGTTCCTAAAAGTCCTCAGATTTTTTTCAATCCTATCTCTTGTGCCATTTTTAATAGCAAATAAAATTCCAGTGCATCCACATACCATAGTATGTTCAGCCATTCCCCACTGTGTTTCCTATTCTTTGCTATGACAAAAAAGTGATGCTATAAATATTTTTGTACATATAGGTCCTTTCCAATGGTGTGCTGCAGCCAGTTCATACCAACTTGTGAGATCTGATTGTCAAATTTTCAATGTAAGTATTTACACCTTGAAAATCAGTAAATGGTAAATATTGGGGCTTGATTTATTAATTTTTATTTTCTAGACTTCAGAATAAGTTGGAGAAAATGTTAAAAATGCAGATTAAATTTAAAAGTGTTTCATGTATATGTTTTCATCCTAGAGGGCTACTCATTAAACATTTACATCAGGACTGGTCCTTTCCCTCTTTCTTTGGTCTCTTTGAGGTATAATATTAGTAGTGGTATCACTGGGTCAAAGTCACAGTTTTTTGACTCTGATGGCAATGATACGTGGGGGAGAGGGGAGCATAATTCCAATTGCTTTCCAGGCGAGTCAAACTATTTTATTACTCTATCAACAGTACATTTGCGTTCATGTTCTTCAATGGTCCTTCTAAAAATTGTCATTTTCCTTTTTTGTCATCTTTACCAAATTGTTTTAATTTAGATTTCTCTTATTATTAGTGATTTACCCTTTTTGTCCTTATGTTTGTTAGTTACTTATCTTTTTTTGAGAACTGAGAGATTATATCCTTTGACGATGTATTGGGACATGCTTTTATTCTTATATGTTTCTATCACTTCCTTGTATAGCTTTGATATCAGACATTTATTTGAGAAATTTGTAATAGAGATTTATTTCCAGTTAACTGCTTCCCATCTTATCCTAATTGTGATGATTTTGTTTGTGAAGAAACCTTTCAATTTTATGTAATCAAAACTTTTTATTTTCTCTCCTGTGAGCCTTTTAATTCTTTGATCAAAAAGTCTTCCTTATGCATAGTTAGAAAAGGTATATCCTTCTCTGCTTTGTTTTTATATTTCTTTTTATATCTAGCTCTTGCATTCACCTGGAGTTTATTATGATAAATGGTGTGAGATGTTTGTTTAAACTTAATTTATGATAGACTATTGGCAATTTTGTCAAATAGTGAGTTTTTATCCCAGAAGTTGCAGTCCAGTCCTTGCTTAAAAAAACACACACACACAATGTAAACACCATCTTTGATTACTCCTAGGTCTTGTATAGCTAATCCAGGGATTCTTAATTTTTTTAAGTACCCATTTGGCAGTTTGGAAAAATCTATACACCCCTTTTCAGAATGTTTGTTGCCTACATTCATAACTGCAGTAAATGATAAATTTTAGTTAGAGTTTATTGAAAATAAAGTATTTTCCCTCATCTAACTTCACATACAACCCTAAAATCTATTTATAGACCCCTGATCTAGTCTATTCCACTGATCAACTTTTTTATATTTTAATCAGCACTAAATATTTTTGATTATTTGCTATTTTCTTTTATGTTTTGTGATCTAGTATTATTAGCCTCTCTTACTTCTCATGCTTATAAAATTATTTCCTCTGAGATTCTTGCTCTTTAATTCTTATACTTTGGAATTGTGATAATTGAGTGAATCATACTGATTCTATCTTGTGACTCAATTCTGTATCTAGCTTAGTTCCCTTTCTATTCAATTATGGATCCAGTGACAAGGTGAGGAGGCCTGGTCCTAATTTGTTATGGAATTGGCGTGCGTTGCTTAATAAACCCATATGCTCAGAAGCTGCAAGCTTTGTTTCCTCAGTTATTTCAGATTTCACCCATCACAGTATGTCACTGAACATATATATTTTTATAGATAGTATTGTCACTTTTACTATTTGCCTACCTTAATTTTGGTACTCCCAGTTAATTTCTTCTTCATGTGATTATTTTTCTCCCTTACTAATAGATTTTGTTGATAATATAAAGAAATGCCGATGACTTGTGGACTTACTTTATATTGTATGATTTGCTCCTTTTATTTCCTCTATTTCTTTTTCTTGCCTTTTAATCTTTTCAAGCAAAAGGGTGTTGTATTTTATTAAAAACCTTTTCATTATCTATTGATATAATTATAAGTTTTAGATTATTTTTGTTACTAAACATAAGATATTATGTTTATTGTTTTCTTGATGTTGAATCAACCTTGCATTCCTACCATAAATCAACCCTAGTCATAGAGTATAATCTATTTAAATTTTATTTTAATCTTTTAGCTAACATTTTGGTATCCATGTTCATTATGGATAAGGGACTATATCTATCCTATCTTAGAAGACAGTGATGTAATTTTAGAACTAATTATTCTTTAAATGTTTGGTAGAATTCAATTGCACATCAATCTCCTTGCATCTCCCTCTCT
The DNA here is from genome assembly GCF_011100635.1 of Trichosurus vulpecula. Taxonomy (NCBI): domain Eukaryota; kingdom Metazoa; phylum Chordata; class Mammalia; order Diprotodontia; family Phalangeridae; genus Trichosurus; species Trichosurus vulpecula. The sequence continues at coordinate 384,446,389 of NC_050574.1, forward strand.
TTTTAAAGAAATTCTGTTATCCATTCCTCCCCCAGAGATTGGGTTATTCTCTGGTTTTTGTTCAGTTAATTTAGGCATTTTATATCTTTGTCAATATTTATCCATTTTGTATCATTTTTATTGGCGTATAAGTGGGCTAAATAATTTCCAGTAATATCCTTTATATTCTCTTTAATCGACGTGAATTATCTTATTATTAATTATTAAGTTATTAATACTGACAACTTGGTTTTCCTCTCTTTTTAAAACACCAAATTTCTAAAAAGTCTATGTGATAGTTTTTTTTAACTAGCCAATAGATTCATGTATCTATTAGATAGATTTTTATTTTCAATTTCACCTCTTTGATTTATTTATTTTTTACTTTTTGATCTCTTGTTACTTTTCTAGAGTTTTTTTTGGGGGGGTTGCATGCTCAGTTTATTGATCTGCTCTTTCTTTTGTTGATGACACTTAAGAGATTAAAAAATTTCCCTAAGTATTGATTTACCTGTATCCCAAAAGTTTTAATATATTGTCTCATTGTTGTAATTTTCTTTAATGCAGTTATTTTGTTTCCATGGTTTTTATTCTTTGAGCAATCAATTCTGTACAATTAAATCATTTAATCTCCATTTAGCTTTGATTCCATTCTTCAAAAGCCCTTCAGTGACTGTAATTTTTATTGTGTTGTGATCAATAAAGGATTTTATTTTACTATTTTTTCTTTTTGTACTTGTTTATGAGGTTTTTAAACCCTAGTATGTAGTCAATTTTTGTAAAAGTGGTGATCAAAGCTGAGAAAAATGTATACTTCTTTCACTTTCCATTCAATAATTGTCAGCAATCTATCCTATAGAACTTCTCCTAAATTCTATTCAAGTCCTTAACTTCTTTCTATTTTCTTATTTCTTCAATTTACATTATTTCTATTTTTATTAGATTTTTCTGAAAAGTCTAAAAGGGATGGTTTGGGACTTCCAATTATTGCTATTTTATTATCTATTTTCTCTTGTGATACAGTTAGCTTTTCTTTAAAGTACTTAGATACTATGTTATTCAATGTATATATTTATCAAATATTGATATTATTTCAGGACCTAAAATGTCCAATCATCATATACTTTTCCTGCTTATATCTTTTCAAGTATGCACATTTTAATATTACTTTGTCTTAGATCATGACAAAAGTAGGGTAGTAACCCCTACTTTTTCTTTACTCATCTGAATCAGGGGTCAGTAAACCACCGCAGAGTGCTAAATCCAGCTTTTGAGCTAAGGATGTTTTTTTTACATTTTTAAATACAATAAAACTTTATTTAAAAATGTAAAAATAATTCTTGTAAGCCATACGAAAATAGGTGGCCTACAAACTGTAGTTTGCTTTGTTTATAATATTTCTTTTTATATCTAGCTCTTGTATCCACATGGAATTCATTATGATAAATGGTGTGAGATGTTCTGCTATGGCCATTCATTTAAATCTCTGTGAATGTTAATGTTTTTTATAAACAACATATTGTTGAATTGTAATTAATAATTCATTCTGTTTCTTTTCTCCATTTTATGGCAGCTAGGTGTCATAGTAGGCAGCTAGGTAATGTAATATATAGAATTTGAAGTCAGGAAGGTGAGTTCCAGTACTGCCTCAGACACTATTTAGCTCTTGTGGGCTGCAAAATTCCAATCAACAATAAAGCAGCACTGAGGCACTGAGGTCTGAGCTGTAATTGATGGATTTGAGAGACTGGTAGTCCTAAAGCAATCGGGTCCAAGACCTTCCTCATGGCCTAGGATCATGATGCTCAGGGCTGAGGAATTTTGTAGATCTAGGAATAGTCTCTGGGAAGTCCTCTAGTCCTTGGGAGGGTCTTTCTAAAGCATGAAAAATACTATGATGGGTTAATCTTGAGAAGCAGAGGATCTCATGATTGGATCAGTCATACCCATTTTGTCAATAGGCTTTTCACAGGTCCTGACCTATGTCTTGCCATTGGACTCAGATGACCCTAGAGGAGAGAGTGAGGATGATGACTTTGCACAGGCCTGCCTCACTTAAATCCAATTTACTTGCAAGTGACGACATTACCCTTCTGATGTCATTGCTCTTCTTTGAGAACAAAAGACAAACAATGACAGCTACAAATTGTCAATTAAAGGCCATCAATTGCAGGCTACCTCAGCAGGGGTTTAGAAAACTCTCATCTTAATGGGTTTTCCACAGCTCCTCAAATAATGTTTGACTAGCCATTTCCTAGGTACCAAGGAAGTTGTGGTTTTGAAGCCAAAGATCACAAGGAAGTAGATGTTAATGATTCATGAGGGTGGAGAGGCAAATGATCTTTATTAGAAGCACTTTGCTCCAAGTGGGGGTGGTTAGGGTAGCAATTACATTCTTGGTTAACAATATGAATCTATCTGATAAATCAAGTGCAATTAACATAATCATCAATACAAGGTGGAATAATCAATCATAACTTTTAATCTAGCAATGTTAACTAACATAATTACCTTACTGTGAATTCTATTCTGCTTAATTCACTAATCACTGATACCTATCACATCACAATGAACTGTATAGATGTTGATTAAATTGAGTAGGTGTATCAAAATTATCTTTATTCACATTGTATAACCCTGGAGAAGTCATTTAACCCATCAGAACCTCAATTTCCTCACCAGTAGATTGTGTATAATAAAATCAGATGGTTATGGTCAACACCAAATGTTTTATACTTTGTAAACTTTAAAGTGCTACAACAAAAATGTTAATTGTGATGATGATGAGTGATTCATCCCATTCATTTTCCCTGTTATCACTGTTAATAATGTATTTCCTTCCATAATAACCTTTTATACTTTTTTTTTCTTTTTCGCTCATGCCTCTATTTAGTAATCAATATTCGTGGTGGTCCTTTGTCCTTCCTCTTCTAAACAAGCTCAGACTAATTCCTGGTACTTAACAGTTTCCCTCTTTTTAACATTCCTTTTACAATCAACCCTACAAAGGTGAAATTTGTTATATTTGTGCCTATTCCATCCTCAAATCTACTGTCTCTTTTGCACCCCACTTTCTTTTTCTTTTCCTGTTGAGTTTACAATCTACACTAAACTATTTGTGTGTGTGTGTGTGTGTGTGTATGTGTTCATCTCTCCTTTATCTGGTTCAGATTCTTCCTCCTTTCTTCCCTAGTGTATTTCTTTTGCTATTCGTTTTCTTTTCTTCTTAAACCCAGCAAAACAGAACAAAACTACAGCCAGACCCTACATTAGTCTTTTTAACTCCATTATGCTTAGGATTCTGCAGAGATACTTTTAGTTTCTCCCCATATTAAAATTCAAACACATCATTATCCTACAGTCCCTTCCAACTGTGCACATCTATACAGCTTCCTACATTTCTTTAGATGCCTACATTTGCATTTCAAAGTTTCTACTTTGCACTGGTCTCTTTATCTGAAACCCTGAAAGTCTTCTATTTATTTTTTTCTACTATATCTACACTCAGCTTTTCAGGGTATATTATTTTTCATTATAAACCTTGTTTACCTTTTGGAATATTATATTAAAGCCAAATCAACAAGCATTATTAAGCTCCTACTATGTGCCAGGCTATTTGCTAAATGCTGCTGCTCTCAAGGAGTTCCCAACTGATAAAGGATATAATACACAAATGACTATCTGCAAACAAAATATGTACAGGATAAAGCAGAGATAATCACAAAGTGAAAGGAGTTGCATTAAGGGGGATTGGAAAAGGCTTTTGTAGAAAGTGAGAGTTTAGATTCTGATTGGTATTCAAACTCTTTCTTTATGGCTCCTTAGACTAATTTTTCCCCTTTTACTTGGAATCTCTAGATTTAGATTATGATAGCCCCAAATAATTTCAATTTAAGGTTCATTTCTGATGTGATTAATAATTTTTTTCTATTTTTACTTTGCCCTTTGGATTGAGTTGATATGGAAAATTTTGTGGTTTATTGAAATATATTTTTTGTTTTGTAGTGGTTTTAGGGAATCCAATGATTCTTCAATTATCTATCCCTGACCTATTTCTGGGTCAGTTTAAAAAAAATAATTGTTGTTCAAACATGTTCAACTCTGTGACTACATGAGCCATTCAGTCCATAGGGTTTTCTTGGCAAAGACACTGGAGTGGTTTGCCATTTCCTTCTCCAGTCGACTATGGCAAACAGAGGCTAAGTGACCTGCCCAGCGTCAGTCACACAACTAGTAAATATCTGAGGCTGGGATTTGAACTCAGGTTTTACTGACTCTGGGCCTAGTGCTCTATTCACTGAGCCATCCAGCTGCCCCAACTTTTTTTAAAATAGTAGATACCTTTTAGTCTATTTTTTTCATCTCGACTTTTTTTCTAATTTTTCTTGTTCTCTCACAAAATCACTGAGTTAATTTTTTTTCCTCTTCAGTTCCATTGGGAGTATACTTCTTAAGCAAGGCTTTCCACCTTTTGATTTTTTCCCTCCTTGTTCTCCTTTCAGTTCCTCCCAAACACGCATTTCTAATTTTATGTTTTATCTCTTGCTTTATTTCTTCCACAAATTTTTGTAGCCCTTAAAGTCAAGCTATTTTTCCCTTTTGAGTCTTTGCTTGTAGTTGCTGTGGAGCCATTCTCTGCTTCCGCGTTTGGCTCTTACCTTACTACTCAGAATGCTGGCTGGCTAGCTTAAGTCTGGCTCATGTTTATTCTGGCTCCTCCTGCTATCTCTGCTGGACTGTTTTCCTTTATTCATGCTATCTCCTTTCCCTCTCTCCCCACTGGCATCTGCCTGGTATATCTCAAATGCTGCTGGCTTCCCCGGTGCACCCCTTTCCCTACATCTACATAGTTCTGGACTGGATGGAAGAATTTATTTCTGGTTCTTTTCAGTTTTCTTAATCATTGGTCTTTCAGGGATTCTTTTCAGATATCTACTAGCATTTAAACGAGAAATCTGGGCTTCTCAAGACCTTTCATATTACCAACTTAACCAAAAAATGTCAAAAATCCATCCAAATACTTCTTACATTTACTTAAAAATAAATCATCTTGGAAAAGAAATATCTCTCCAATTTATGTTTTCCAGTAAATGAAAACAGAAAATAAATAAGAGGGAAGAATGTGTCTGAGTACTCTAAAAATAACTCATTTTGTTACTCTCAAAGTGAGTCAAACCTCAAAAGAGGTTTATTATACTTTTCATATTACGTTTTATAATCTGACTTACAAGTATAAAAGTATACTATAGTATATCATTGGTAAAGGCCTTAGCCTAAAAGGGCCAGGGTCTCATCCTGGGCCATCTCCAGTTGTACTGATGAATATCTGGTCAATGGATCCAGATGGCTGTAGAGGAGAAAGTGAGGCTGGTGACCTTGCACGGCCCTCCCTCACTCGAATCAAAGTCAACTGCAAGTCAAGTCATTTCCCTGATGTCATGGTCCTCTTCAAAAACAAGGACAAACACAATCATTAAATTTATTCTATCCTTTAACAAAAACCTTATCTATACTGTTTTTTCCTATAGACAGTAAATTTATTTTTAATTTTATATAATATTTTAATATGTTCTATATAGTATTTATATATAGCCCACTACACATTTTACATAGTATTTTATATATTTATAGTAAATATTACAAAGTAAAGTAAATATATTTTTCTTAATTGTGAAATCATAGAATCTGGAAATAATTAGGGCTCTAACATCTAATATTTTTAAAATTTTTATTATGTAGAGTGTAAACCTTTATTCTATTCTTCCAGAAGTTGGTGGAAAAGATGATACACAGGAAAGATATTTGTGTGTGATTGTCCATCCTTACCTGTTTGAGATAATATTGTTGTAGAAGCAAACCAAATTCTCATTGACAACATCTCTGTTTTGGCTGATGAACCTCTGCTGGTGTCCAAAAGCTCGGATTGTTGACACTCCTGACAAAGTTTCACCAAAGTGTGAGATAATAGGAGAACGGGATGCTCCTGCTAACCTCCGGATTTGTCGAGAACTTGCAATGTAGTATCTCTAATCAGAACCCAAAAGCGCAAATTACAAACTGGCAATAGGAAAACTGGTTTTTGGTGTTAAAACAATAAACCAACAACTGAAAGAACTCATTTAAAATACTAGCTTTGCCCAAAGGTTCATTATTAAGCGAGGTATTATTTCTATACCCCCCCAACAACACATTTATTGTGCCTGCTCTTCAGAGGATTTTGTGCAAAGAATCATGCTATTTTCTTTAATGCTTACAAAAACCTTAGAGTTCATCTAGTTTAAACATCCTAATTTCACTAATTAATAAAATGAGACCCAGAGATATTAAATAATTTACCAAAAGCCATACAAGGGTAGTTAGTGGAGAAGGCAGGACCAGAACTCAACTCTTCTAAATGCTCTGCTATACTCCACTGTGTTCTCTTAACAAGGCATGGCTTCTAGACCCCCTCATCATCCTAGTCACTTTTTTTTCTGGATGATTTGTGGGTAGTTGCCCTCCATATATGCTATAGACAGTTCCCCTCATCTTCCCGCACCTCAAGTGTCGCTTGATTCAAGAGTTGTTAGGCTGTTTTATTAGTAAGAATTCTATATTAATTCTATATTCTATATTAATAAGAATTCTAGATCCTTTCAGAATTTGTTTCTTTTCTACTCTTCTCTTTGCCGAGTTCTAAGAGTGAGAGACCAAGGGGAATTTTAGTATCATTAATAAATGATGCATTAGTGAGGTTACAGTAAGCTAAAAATTCATCTACTTACTTGTATAGTGAAATATATGAACACAAGGGGGATCACCACAAGAATGAAGAGTGGCAAAGCACCCACGATGACTAAGATTGTTCCAAGAACATCCAGTGTACAGTTCACCCAGGTCCGTAAGTAATAATGGAAACGCATATCAACGATAAACATGTCCTAAAAAGCCAGGATATACATTGAGTTATCATTCTCAATTCTTAAATTCGGCTTTAGGGATAAAGCAGCAACACTGATGCACTGAAAACATTTTTGCATGCCACTCTCTTTGATGACTGACTCCATTTTCCCTGTTCTTTTTTGCCTCTTTTTTATTACCTTCTGCCCCATCTCATTCCCAACACTACAAAATAATAGGGCAAGTGACCATAATTAGACAGCTTGTATTTTTTTTTCAGCTGATCAATAGCTTTATCTCATTTGTTGACAAAAAAAATAAAGGAAATTTTAAAAACAAAGACAGGAGAATCTATTGAAGAAATGATCCAACACAAAATTGACCCTCTGAGGAAAGAAAGTGAAAAGCAGGAGGATAACCCTGGCCTAAATAGACTCAGCAGACAAGGATCCACCCTAGACATGGCCCGTGCTTGCATCATCCACATTGTTTTGTACTAAGGCAGTCCCCATGGCCACTTATGTTTCCAGGTCTGCAATCTTTAGCATCTACCTCCTCCTTCCTTCCTGTCTGCTGCTTTTTTCTTCTTTCATTTATTTATTTATTTGCTTGTTTGCTTGTTTGTTTGTTTATTTATTTTTAGTTTTCAGCATTGTTTTTCACAAGAGTTTGAGTCACAAATTTTCTCCCCATTTCTACCCTCCCACCCACTCCAAGATGGCATATATTCTCATTGCCCCATTTCTCAGTCAGCCCTCCCTTCTGTCACCCCCCTCCCCATCCCCTTTTCCCTTACTTTCTAGTAGGGCAAGATAGATTTCTATGCACCATTGCCTGTATATCTTATTTCCCAGTTGCATGCAAATTTTTTTGTGAACATCAGCTTTTAAAATTTAAAATTTTGAGTTCCAAATTCTCTCCCCTCTTCCCTCCCCACCCACCTTCCCTAAGAAGGCAAGCAATTCAACATAGGCCACACACGTATCATTATGTAAAACCTTTCCACAATAGTCATGTTTGCTCCTTCCTATCCTATCCCCCTTTATTCAATTTTCTCCATTGACCCTGTTCCTTTTCAAAAGTGTTTGCTTTTGATTATCTCCTCCCCCTATCTACCCTCCCTTCTATCATCCCCCCTTTTTATCTCCTTCCTCCTTCCTTCCTGTGGGGTAAGATACCCAATTGAATGTGTATGTTATTCCCTCCTCAGGTCAAATCCGATGAGAGCAAGATTCACTCGTTCCCCCTCACCTGCACCCTCTTCCCTTCCTACAGAACTGCTTTTTCTTGCCACTTTTGTGTGAGATAATTTACCCCATTCTTTCTCTCCATTTCTCCCTCTATCAATATATTCCTCTCTCATCCCTTAATTTGATTTTATTTTTTTAGATATCATCCTTTCATGTTCAACTCACCCTGTGCCCTCTGTCTGTCTCTCTCTCTCTATATATACATATATATATATATATATATATATATATATATGTATGTATGTATGTATGTATGAATGTATGTATGTATATTCCCTTCAGCTACCTTAATACTGAGATCTCATGAATTATACACATCATCTTTAGATGTAGGAATGTAAATAAAACAGTTCAGCTTTAGTAAGTCCCTTATGATTTCTCTTTCTTGTTTACCTTTTCATGCTTCTCTTGATTCTTGTGTTTGAAAGTCAAATTTTCTATTCAGCTCTGGTCTTTTCACTGAGAAAGCTTGAAAGTCTTCTATTTTATTGAAAATCCATATTTCACCTTGAAGCATGATACTCAGTTTTGCTGGGTAGGTGATTCTTGGTTTTAATCCTAGCTCCATTGACCTCCAGAATATCGTATTCCAAGCCCTTCGATCTCTTAATGTAGAAGCTGCCAGATCTTGTGTTATTCTGATTATGTTTCCGCAATACTCAAATTGTTTCTTTCTGGCTGCTTGCAGTATTTTCTCCTTGATCTGGGAGCTCTGGAATTTGGTGACAATATTCCTAGGAGATTTCTTTTTGGGATCTATTTGAGGAGGTGATCGATGGATTCTTTCAATTTCTATTTTGCCCTGTGGCTCTAGAATATCAGGGCAGTTCTCCTTGATAATTTCTTGAAAGATGATATCTAGGCTCTTTTTTTGATCATGGCTTTCAGGTAGTCCAATAATTTTTAAATTATCTCTCCTGGATCTATTTTCCAGGTCAGTGGTCTTTCTAATGATATTTGACATCGTCTTCCATTTTTTCATTCCTTTGATTCTGTTTTATAATATCTTGATTTCTCATCAAGTCACTAGCTTCCACTTGCTCCAATCTAATTTTTAAGGTAGTATTTTCTTCAGTGGTCTTTTGGACCTCCTTTTCCATTTGGCTAATTCTGCCTTTCAAGGTATTCTTCTCCTCATTGGCTTTTTGGAGCTCTTTTGCCATTTGAGTTAGTCTATTTACTAAGGTGTTATTTTCTTCAGTATTTTTTTAGGTCTCCTTTAGCAAGTCATTGATTTGTTTTTCATGGTTTTCCCACATCACTCTCATTTCTCTTCCCAACTTTTCCTCTACTTCTCTAACTTGCTTTTCCAAATCCTTTTTGGGCTCTTCCATGGTCTGAGACCAGTTCACGTTTTTCTTGGAGGCTTTTGGTGTAGGTTCTTTGACTTTGTTGACTTCTTCTGGCTGTATGTTTTGGTTTTCTTTGTCACCAAAGAAAGATTCCAAAGTCTGAGTCTGAGTTTGCATCCTTTTTTGCTGCCTGTTCGTGTTCCCAGCCAACTACTTGACCCTTGAGATTTTTGTAGGGGTATGAGTGCTTGTAGAGTATAGAGTACTTTGTCCCCAGCTTGAGGGGCTGTGCTGTTGTTTTCAGAGCTTTTTCTACACAGCAAGGTCTGCCACACCAGTGCTCCTCCTCCCCCAAAAACCGCCAACCTGGACTGCGACTCAGATCTGAGCAGGCTCTGCACTCCTGCTCAGATCTGCCACTTAATTCCTTCCACCAGTTGGGCCTGGGGCCTGATGCAAATAGGCTGTAGTTCTGTAGCTGCAGCACCTTCACTGCTCCCGAGGCAGTCGCTGAACTGTGAACTGTCCCCGCAGCTTTTCCCACTAACCTTCTCTGTTGTCTTTGGTGTTTGTGGGTTGAGAAGTCTGGTAACTGCCACAGCTCACTGATTCATGGCACTAGGGCCTGTTCTGCCTGGCTCCTGGTCTGGTTGGTCTGGGCACAGCTCATGCTGGGCTCTGTTCTGCTCCCAGTTCTGTGTAACAGACCTTACCCAGTGCCCATCCAGGCTGTCCTGGGCTGGAGCCCTGCTTCCCTCTTCTATTTCGTGGGTTCTGCAGTTCTAGAATTTGTTCAGAGCCATTTTTTATAGGTGTTTGGAGGGTCCCGGGGGACAGCTTTAGGGAAGTCTCTGCTTTGCAGCCACCATCTTGGTTCCACCCCTGATAGCTTGTATTTTTAAAGCATGTTATACCATGACAGTTTTAACAATCATAATCTAACTACCTCCACAAAATAGTTTAGGGAAATTTCCACAATGATGGTTCAATGCTTATTGCAGGGGTGACCTTGAGTCCACATGTAGACATTACATTAAAGAAGAAGCATTATCAACTGCTTTGTTGCTGTACCCTAAGGATGATGGGCATTTTCCTTCTGACTTACACCTGAATCTGCTTGCTATGCATATTGTCTTCCCTATTAGAATGTGAGTTCCTTGAGAACAGAAGTTGTTTTACTTTTTAACTTGTACTGCCACAGGGTTTTAGAAATACTAAGTGCTTAATAAATGCTTTATTAATTCATTGAAGTGTCGGAGTTTGGACCATAAAGAACCTGTGATGTTATGAAGTGTGACTACACTAAATCTGTGTATTCTTATCAAATTATCAAATCTTTATTTGGGTGCCTACTTTTTGAACTTTGTAATAGGGAAACCATAGAGGAGGCACTAAATAGTTATAATTCACTTACACTTAATATACATGGAGACAAATTAGACACCTTTCCCAAGTAGATTGGGGGAAAAATCTAAACAAATTATAGTACATGGATAAATGGAATATTATTATAATATAAGAAATGAAGAATACAGAGAAGAATGAGATTTATGTGAACTGTTGCATAGTGAAATTAAATACAGCCAGGAAAACAATATACATAATGGATACAACAGTAAAAATGGAAATAACAGCAAAACCAAAACTGAATGCTATGTAAATGAGTACAATGAATAACCTTGCTACCTAAGAATAGATATGGGAATGCATTTCTCTCATTTCTTTGCAGAGATGGAGGAGATTATGGGTATAGAATATAACATATAATTTCCAACCTGGTTGATAAATTCATTAGTTTTTCTGAATGTTTTCTTCCTTTTTTATTTTTGGTTAGAAAAGATGGCCCTCAAGGCGAGCGGAAATAAATATATTAGGAAATGAAGGTGACATAAAAACAAGTTATTAATAAAAATAAATTTGATATACTTATTGAGCAGACAAGGTATTTTGTTAGACCAGGATATGGATAAAAATGCATCATTCTCTTTCTGAAGGACTAACATTCTACAAGGAATCAATAATAAATTCTCTTAGAGATCTAACATTTTGAGATCTTTTATTTTTTGTAAAATTGTCTATTCTATATTACCATGCATATTTCTTTTTTATAATATTATTTTGTTTATTTAATTTTATTTTCACATTCATTTAAAAAAATTCTCTCCCTTCCTCCAGACCCTCCCCAACCTATTGAGAAGGCAAGCAATATAACATGTATATTTCAAAAAGAAGTGTCACAAAAATGTCCTCAATTGAATATAAACAAAAGTCCTCCTATGTTGCTTTATCTTTGTTTGAAGGTGAGGCTGAGTTTGTAAGACCATATTAAAAGAGTGTAAGGTCTGGTGGCTTCTACAAAGCTAGTATGACTTCAAGCATGGTTGCAGCAACAGACCAAATCTGCTTAACAAGAATCAGCTTAGTGAAGTACTTAAGTATGTAGCATCAGTAGGATGACCAGTAGGTAAGGAATTTGTTGGCCATGGCAGCTCATGAAAGAAATTGAAATATAAAATGGTCCTCAGTCCTATGTGGCCCCCTCTTACTTGTCAGTGTGGTGGGAAAGGGACAGAGGATGTTAAGAATCATACACTTTTGAGACTACTTTTAAAATTTAATTTAACTTTTGGTGCTATTTAATCTGTCCACCAATGCTGTCATTTTCCGTCAGCCACTACAAGATTCAGAACTTGGAATATCATTGTTCTCTATTGTTTGTTAACAGAGATTTTCCAATGGATCAACTTCAGATAAATTAGCTTTTCCTGTAAGAAGAGTTTTGCAATTTCACTTATTTACCTTAGTAAATCGGTTGATGATCTGGCCAATGGGATTGGTTTCAAAGAACTGGAATGGAAGATGCATCACACTGTCCAGCATCTGATTGTGTAATGTTTTAGAAGCAGCAAAGGCTCCATTGGTTAGTGTATAAGCTCCAAAACAAACCAGAAAACCTGTAAAATAATTTGTTAGAAAAAATCTCTTCATCTGTCAAAGAAATATCATATATCTACATTTTCATAAGAGCAATTTTGTGTTCAAAGTTCAAAGAAACGTTTGTGGTGGACAGGTTTTTTTAGGCTGGGTCATTTGCTTAAGGTGTGTATATTTAGGTGGAACAAAATATAAAAGCGATTGGCAAAGGACGTGTTATAAGTAAACAATCCTTTTCTTTTTTATATAATTTATAGTTTTTTACTTATTTAGTATTTTACTTTTCCCCAATTACCTGAAAAAATTTAACATTTGTTTTAAAATTTTTGAGTTCCAAATTCTCTCCATTCCTCCCTCCCCACCCCTCTTATTGAGAAGGCAAGAAATTGGATATAGGTTATACATGTCTAGTCATGCAAAACATTTCCATATTAGTAATACTGTCAAAGAAAACATAACACCCCCCCCAAAAAAAACCTCAAGGAAAATTAAAAAGTAGAAAAAGTATACTTCCATCTATATTCAGACACCATCAGTTCTTTCTCTGGGTATGGATGGTATTTCTCATCGTATGCCCTTCAGAGTTGTCTTGGATCATTGTATTGCTGAGAATAGCTAAGTCATTCATGCATTACATAATATTGCTGTTACTGTGTACAATGTTCTCCTGGTTCTGTTTATTTCAATTTGCATCAGTTTATGTAATTCTATCTGGGTTTTTCTTGGAGCATCTTGCTCATCACTTCTCATAACACAATAGTACTCCATCACAATCATATGCTACAATTTGTTCAGTCATTTCCAATTGATGGGCATCCCTGGAATTTCCAATTATTTACCACCAGAAAAGAGCTGCTATAAATATTTCTGTATATGTAGGTCCTTTTCTTTTTTGTTTTTTATCACTTTTGGGATACAGACCCAGTAGTGGTATTTCTAAGTCAAAGGGTATGCATGGTTTCATAACCCTTTGGGCATAGTTCCAAATTGCTCTACAGAATGGTTGAATCATTTCACAGCTCTATCAAAAGTATATTAATGTCTCAGTTTTCCCACATCCCCTCCAACATTGCAGTTTTTTTTCTTTTCTGTCCTATTAGCCAATCCAATAGAATTGTTTTTATTTGCATTTCTCCAGTCAATAGTGATTTAGAGCATTTTAAAAAAAAATATGGCTATAGATAACTTTGATCTTCATCTGAAAACTGACTGTTCATATGTTTTGATCATATATCAATTGGGGAATGGCTCTTATTTTTATAAATTTGACTGAGTTCTCTATATTTGAGAAATGAGGCCTTTCTCAGAGAAACTTACTTCAAAAATTTTTTTCACAGTAGTGATTGCTAATTGTATTTCCCTCCATACTATTCCCCTTCCTCTGTTTATTCTATTCTCTCTTTCCTTCCACCCTATCCGTCCTCAAAAGTGTTTTGCTTCTGAATACCACCTCCCCCAATCTGTCCTCTCTTCTATCACCCCTGCCCTTCTCTCATCCCCTTCTTTTCCTACTTTACTGTATGGTAAGATAGATTTCTATACCTAATTGAGTGTGTATGTTATTCCCTCTTTGAACTAATTCTGATGGGAGTAAGGTTCACAGCCTCCTCCCTACACATCCCCCATCTTCCCCTCCACTGCAAAAGTTTTTTCTTGACTCTTTTATGTGAGATAATTTACTCCAGCATTCATCTTTCTTGCCCCTTAATTTGGTTTTTTAGATATTATCCCTTTATATTCAACTTACACCTGTGCTCACTGTCTATATATACTCATTCTGACTGCCCTAAAAATGAGAAAATTCTTATGTTATAAGCATCATCTTCCCATGTAGGAATGTAAACAGTTTAACATTATTAAGTCCCTTATGATGTCCCTTTCTTGACAACCTTTTTATGCTTCCCTTGAGTCTTGTATTTGAAAGTAAAATTTTCTAATCAGCTCTGGTCTTTTCATCAAGAATGCTTGAAAGTCTTATGTTTCATTGAATATCCATTTTTCCCCTGAAGGATGATACTTAGTTTCGCTGGGTAGGTGATTCGTGGTTGTAATCCTAGCTACTTTGCCCTCCAAATTACCGTGTTCCAAGTCTCCCAATGCTTTAATGTAGAAACAGTCAAATCTTGTGTTATCCTGACTATGGATTCATGGAATTTGAATTGTTTCTTTCTGGATGCTTGCAATATTTTCTCCTTCACTTGGCAGCTTTGGAATTTGGCTATAATATTCCTGGGAGTTTTCATTTTGGAATCTCTTTCAGGAGGTGATTGCTGGATTCTTTCCATTTCTATTTTACCTTCTGGCGAGTTTTCCTTGATAATTTCTTGAAAGATGATGTCTAGGATATTTTTGATCATGGCCTTTAGGTAATCCAATAACTTTAAAATATCTCTCCTGGATCTATTTTCCAGATCAGTTGTTTTTACAATGAGATATTTCACATTTTCTTCTATTCTTTCATTCTTTTTATTTTGTATTATTGTTTTTTGATGTCTCATAAAGTCATTAGCTTCCACTTGCACAATTCTAATTTTTAAGGAATTATTTTCTTCAGTTAACTTTTCTACCTCCTTTTCCATTTGGCCAATTCTGCTTTTTAAGGAGGTTTTTTTTTTCTTCAGTGAATTTTTGTGCCTCTTTTCCATTTTGTCAATTTTACTTTTCAAGGACTTCTCTTCAGTGAACTTTTGTATATATTTTTTTCCTTTTGGCCAATTTTGCTTTTCAAGGCATTCTTCTCCTCATTGGATTTTTCTACTTCTTTTACCATTTTGCCTACTCTATTTTTTGAGGTGTTATTTTTTTCAGCATTTTTTGGTGCCTCCATTACCAAGATGTTGACTCTTTTTTCATGATTTTCTTGTATCACTCTTGTTTCTCTTCCCAATTTTTCATCTACCTCTCTTATTTGATTTTCAAAATCCATTTTGTGTTATTCAATGGCCTAAGACCGATTCATATTGTTTGTGGAGACTTTGGATGTAAAAGTTTTGACTCTGTTATCTTCTTGTGAGTTTGTTATTTGATCTTCCTTATCATCATAGTAACTTTCTATGGTCAAAATTTTTTGCTCATTTTCAAGTCTATTTCTGGACTTTAACTCTTCGTTAAAGTGAAGTTCTGCTTCCAGGGTGGAGGATGCACTGTTCCAACCTCAGAATATTCTGTGCAGCTATTCTAAGAAATACATCTAGGGACCTCTATGTTTTGAGTTTTTCTAAGTTGGTATGATCTAAGGAGAGGTGTTTTTACTACTCTCCTGGCCTGTGTTCTGTTCTGTAAGTGACCACAAGCACTCTTTTCTGCCCTGGAACTGTGACAAGGGTTCCCATTCCACTGATGCTACAAGCTCTGTTATGACAGGGCTCCTTTTCACCCTGGTCTGCAATCCAGATCTGAGTATGGGAAAAGCAACAGAGTTCTGACCCCAGTGCCCACAAAGGGTTCCCTGTAATCTCCTCCTGACCAGTTGTTCAATCCCCCCTACCTTCTGTGGGCTGAGAGCTCTGGAAGCAGTTGTTGCTGCTGCAGCTAAGTGGCTTCCAAGGCCTGTTTCTTGGCTTGCTGGGGCTAGGGCTGGGGCTGGGGCTGTGCTGTTGCAGCCTACACTGGACTGTGCTCCATTCCCACCCAGGTGTGTCAAACCTTTCCTGCCAACCCAAGTTGTCTTGGCTAGAAAATTATTTCAGTCCGTTCTTTTGTTGGTTCTGCCACTCAATAATTTGTTTTAGGGCATTATTTTAAAAGTGTTCAGGGAGGTTTTGAGGAGAGCTTAGGTGAATCCCTAACTTTTCTCCACCATCTTGGATCCACCTCTTTCAACACAGTCCTTTTCTGTCAGGTTTTTATCATCACATAAGATTTTAACAACTCCACCAGGCCTTGGTTGCCAACACATAAAGATGAACAGCTAAAATCACATCTCAGGACCACAGGGCTTGGAACTAGATGGTGTTTAGACATAATTCAGTTCAACCTCTTAATTTTATGGATGAAGAGGCAGACCCAGAAAAACAGAATGTAGTAGAGTTAGGATTTAAACATAGTTCATAGGATCATAGATTTAGAGCCATAAGGGACCTTCAAAGCCTCTGAATTCCCCTCCCTTATTTTATAGATAAGGAAATGAGGGCAGAGATGTTAAGCAATCTGCCCAGGGTGACACAGTTGATAAATAGTATCTAAGGTGGGATTTGTGTGCAGGTTTTCTTGACTCCAAGTCCAGCCCTCTGAATCCAAATAAAATACTGCCTTTTATATTATACCTGTAATTGCCTTATAGAACATGCATCACTCTTTCTAGTTCCTGGAACTTACTCTGCCTACTCTGAATTATGACTGAACAGATTTTTCTGACTATTGTCTCTTGGCTAACCATCAAGCATCCTTACTCAGTTCTGTCCCTTCATTTCAGCAGTTCAAAAACTCTGGTTTTTTTCTGTCTTGCTCTCATACTTGAAAAACATCATTTGAACTTCTCTCAGGACTATACATAAAGTGGCTGATCTCACTGATTGTCCTCTGCATGATCCATCCTTGGTATAATAATTAGCTCTTGGCCCCAGCCACCTGATTATGGAAGATTTTCCCAACACTTAAGGTCATGATTTATAATCTTTCCAGACTCTGAAAATTTCATTAGATACCCAAACTATTAATCATATTATCAAATATAATCATCTTGACTCTTCATGATAATGTAGGATAACATTAGATGGAGGAGCTGACAAGTAATATTGTCTAAGAGGAAGGCAAAATGAAAGGAGAGAAAAAAAGATCAATATGCATTCCTTTCATCTTTTAAATTACATAGTCTCTGTTATATAGAAGAGATGCATATAAATGTCAGAAAATACATGGAAATTATTGGATTTCATTGAGATAGTATAGCAGGAAATCCTTATACCTCAAACAAGAAGAGATAAGTGACAAGGAAGCCACTCCGACATTTTCCTACCTTGTATCAATCCTAGTAACCCATAGACATTAAGTTTATGGTTTCTTAATTGTTTCCATTCCACGGTATCTTTAACTTGCTTGGCTTCTTTAGTCCAGGTGCTTAGCCATAGATTTTGTCCTATGCTTGCTAAATTCTGACCTAGGTAAGTAGCAACACATAGCCACATCCAGAGCCAGCCAAAAGCCTGTAGGTATTTCACAATGCTGGAAAATTTTACCTAAATGCAAAGTGGCCACAAGAGAGTAGTTATTAAAAGTAGGTTTCAAGTTAGTGGACTACTAAGTTCTGGAATACTATCAATAAGAAATTTTTTTAAATAGTATGTAATTCTTCCAAACTGCTATTAAAAGACTTACAAATTCAATATTAATTGATTTCATTTGAATGATGAAATGTTAATTGAAATAGTACTAGAGGTTTATGAGAACTCTATGAAGCTGTTAATAAAATGCACAATCTTATAAATGGGTAATTTAATAAAAATATAGCAGTGCTTACACCACCAGTTGGGATTTTTTCTTTCTTCATAGAGAAACGTTTTTCTTGATCCAAAGCAAGGCTGAAAAAGAAATGTGGGTTTGTTTTTTTAGTTTTTATATCTACATATTATATCACATGTGATATTTCATATTACCAAGAATGTGCTCTTCTGTGTTTCAGTACCAGTCTTAAGCCAGTAACCAATGAAACAATAGATTGAACAATAGAGACAAAAGCAATAACCTGAAACATAAACTTATTTTAAAGTCTTACAAAAATTTACATTAGATACTTCACTGTGTAATAGAAATAATTCTGGGTTGTTGAAGACTATGCCAGTGGAACACATGTGCAACAGCTTCAAATTTGACCTTTGTGACATACTCTATCTGTTGTCTGAGAACTAGTAGAGCTAAGTTTGAAAATAATTATTACTCGAAGGTTGACTGTAAGGTGATAAATTTTACTGGCCATAGAACACGTGGAACACCCACACCCACACCCAAACCCACACCCACACCACAATGATGTTAAGAATTACACAGTTTTTAGGATGTCTACAAGCATTAATTTAATTGTTGATAGTCTCAATATGCTATCTTTATCCAATCACTAACTAGTTGACATGCTACTAAAGCATCTTAATTTTGTATATTGACATTCTTGATAGAAAAGGAGCCAGAAGAAACAAAAAATCAAAGCTAAATGAGAGATGGCTGTCAACTTTTCAAAGAATGAGGAGCTAGTAGAGTTGGTTTTATTGCACAGAAAGAGGCAACAAAAAACAGTAGACTATAAGCCGTTTGAAAGCAGGGACTTTGCTATATTTTTATCCATGAAAAAAGTAATTAGGAAAATATCAGTAACTATTGAACTATATGTCTATTTTCTCATCTTTATAAAAATAATTTACACATGTATCAAAGATAGTATTGTTTAGTGGATAGAGTGCTGGGCTTTGAGTCAAGAAGATCTGAGTTCAAATGTTACCTTTGATACTTTTTCGTTTAGAGAGTCACAACTTCAATGTGCCTCAGGCAACTCTCTGGACTTATCTAGTAAGTCATAGCGAGGTTGTGATAGCCATTGAAAAGTGAATGAATGAATAAAAAAGCATTTATTAAGCGCTTACTATGTGCCAAGCACAAACCAAAAAATAACATTTTCTGTTCTTGAGGAGCTCAGATTCCAATAAGAGAAGATAATATAGTCAACTACAGGGTGGATGGCAAAGTCCAGTGGTCCTTAGCATTTAGGGTCAGGGCAGAAGGAATTAGAGATCTCAGGCTGAGAGTTTCCCATGCTGACAAAACCGTGGATCCTTCAGATGTTTGCATATGATGGGCGGTCCTGGTGAAGTTAAGTGAAGAAAGCAGGTAGATTTTCACACTTTTCTATAGCAGACCTTTATGATCACTCAGTTGATTGAAAGCTATTTAGCACAGAAGATATCCCTCTGCTTATTGTCTTATTGTTTGGTTACTCTAATGAAAGCATTTAAATAGACATGACCTTGTTAGACAATTTTAAGATTATTTTTATCTTGAGGCATAATATGAGTCCATGCTTATTCCATTGAAAAATAAGTGATAGGGGCAGCTAGGTGGAATAGTGAGTAGAGCACTGGCCCTGGAGTCAGGAGGACTTGGGTTCAAATTTGGCCTCAGACACTTGACATAACTTACTACCTGTGTGACCTTGGGCAAGTCACTTAACCCCAATTGCCCAGGCTTCCCTCCTC
Organism: Trichosurus vulpecula; assembly: GCF_011100635.1. Lineage (NCBI taxonomy): Eukaryota > Metazoa > Chordata > Mammalia > Diprotodontia > Phalangeridae > Trichosurus > Trichosurus vulpecula. The sequence continues at coordinate 384,465,904 of NC_050574.1, forward strand.
CAAAAAAAAAGAAAAAGAAGTGATAATTCTAGTTACAGAATAGTAGTTAACTATTTTATTATAAATAATAAATTAATTGCTTTGCTAGGAATTTTAATGTACTAGTTACATCATGCTGATACTGTTTTACTGTCTTACATTTAAAATCATATTTGTAGGACCTTTACTAAATCATGAGCTGAGTTTTAAGTAATTAGTCAACAAGCATTTATAATTCAGTGACCATATTGTTACATTGAACATATTTTTGAATAAATAATCAGGACATATATAATGAAGAGTATTCCTGTCCTAAGTCTTTTTAAAAGTGCATTTTCTTTCTAGAGATCAAGACCACCCCTAGGAAACTATGATGTGTGATTGCCCTATAGTGTTTCTCTTATTCTGTTGTCAAAATCCCTAGTAATTTATGAGTAAGTATAAAAGGTGGAATATAAATAATATCATGATGCAATTAAAATTGTATTTAATAAGGGACCATGGAAACAGATTAAAAAGTAGTTGGATCCCTAGCTGATAAATGGTCAAAGGATATGAACAAGTAGTTTTCAGATGAAGAAATTAAAGTAACTGATAGTCAGCAATACCACTGCTAGGTATGCATCCCAAAGAGATCATTAAAAAGGGAAAAAGACTCACATGTACAAAATATTTATAGAAGCTCTTTTTGTGGTGGCAAAGATTTGGAAATTGAGAGGATGCCCATCAATTGGGGAATGTCTGAACAAATTGTGTTATATGAATGTAATGGAATACTATTGTTACATAAGAAATGGTGAGCAGGCAGATTTCAGAAAAACCTGGAAGACTTATGTGAACTGATCCTGAGTGAGGTGAGCAGAACTAGGAGAACATTGTACATAGTAACACCAATATTGTACAATGATCAACTATGATGCACTTAGCTCTTCTCAGCAATATAGTATTCTAAGACAATTCCAAAAGAATTTATGATGACAAATGGTATTCACATACAGATAAAGAACTATGGAGTCCAAATCCAGACCAAAGCATACTATTTTCACTTTTTTCATGGTCTTCCCCTTTTTTCTATTTCTCCTTTTATAGCATGACTAATATGGAAATATGTTTAACAGGATTGTACACATATAACTCATATCAGATTTCTTGCTGTCTTGGGGGAGGAGGGAAGGGAAGGAAGGAGGAAAATTTGGAACTCAAAATCACATAAAAATGAATGTTGGAAACTCTCTTTATATGTAATTGGAAAAAAACACTATTAAAATGCAAGAGGAAAAAAAGGAATATCTTCTCCCTGGCTAGTCACTGCTCTACTTACTCAGGATCATTCTTTTCTTTTTGTTCATCATTGTCATACATAGATTCCATGTGTTATCATTTAGAAGGAAAAAATAGATAAAAATTGCTTGTTTAACTGCCAGGTTTGAATGCAAATGAAATAGATGGAAAGTTGATTATGCAATAAAACACAATTTTACTCAAAAGAAAAACTAATTGAAGACTAAACAACCTAATCTCAAAGAATGAGTGATTTAAAGAAAAAATTTAGAAACAATCAGTAATTTCATTAAAGCAAATGACAATAATGAAACACCATATCAAAATCTATGGGATACAGCAAAAGCAGAGGAAAAGTTATATCTCTAAATGCTTACATCAATAAAATAGAGAAAGAGCAGACCAGTGAATGGGGTATGCAATTAAAAAGAAACTAGAAAAAGAACAAACTAAAAATCCCCAATTAAGCACTAAATTGGAAATCCTAAATATTAAAAGAAAGATAAAATTGAGTGTAAAAACCCATTGAATTAATAAATAAAACTAGGTGTTGATTTTACAAAATAATAAAATAGATAAAGTGTTGGTAATATGATTTAAAAAGATAAAAAAGAAACCATATCACTAGTATTAAAAATGAAATGGATTAATATACCACAAACAAAGACAAAATCAAAGCAATCAATTATACAATTATTTCACCAAATTATATGCCAATAAATTTAACAATTTAAGTGAAATGGAAAAATATTTACAAAATATAAACTGCCTGAATTTGCAGAAGAGGGAACAGAATATATAAAAAGACCTATTTTAGAAAAAGAAATTGAACAGGACATAAATGAGCTTCCTAAGAAAAAAGCACCAGGACCAGATGGATTTAAAAGTGAATTTTGTCAAACACTCAAAGACCATCTAATTCCAATATTAAATAAATTATTTGGAAAAACAGGCAAAAAAGGAGTTCTATGAAACTCCTTTTATGAAACAAATATGATGCTGACACCTAAACCAGGAAGAGTGAAAACAGAGAAAAAAATAGACCAATTTCATTAATGAATATGGATGCAAAAATCCTAAATAAAATACTAGCAAAAAGATTGCAGCAATAGGTTACAAAAATTATTCATTATGACTAAGTGGGCTTTATACCAGGAATTTGTGGATGGTTTGACATAAGGAAAACTATTAACATAATTTTTTGTATCTATAACAAAAATAAGAAAAATCATATGATTATAGCAACAGATGCAGGAAGAAAGTACTTGATGAAGTACAACACTCATTTTTGTCAAAAACACTTGAAAATATAAGCATAAATGGATTTTTCCTCAAATTGATAAAAAGCATTTATCTAAAACCGTCAGCCAGCATTATTTGTAATGGAGATAAGCTAGAAGCCTTCCCAGAAAGATCAGGTGTGAAACAAAGATGCCTACTGTCACCAATATTAATCAATACTGTTTTGGAAATGCTAGCAATAGCAATAAGAGAAGAAAAAGAAATAGAAAGAATCATAATAGGAAATGAGGTAATAAAATTATCTCTTTTTGCAGATGACATGATATACTTTGAAAATCCCAAAGACTCAACTAAAAAGTTACAATTTATAGCAGCAAATGACTATACTAACCTCATGTTTGACATGTATAATGACTTAAGTTTTGAGGATAAGAATTCATTATTTGGTAAGGTTTGTTGAATAAGCTGGAAAAGCAGTCTGGCAGAAATTGGGCATAGACCAATATCTTACACCATTTACCAAAATAAGGTCAAAATGGATAAATTACCTAGATATAAAGACATTACAAGAAAATTTGAAGGAACATGGAATATATCACCTATCAGACTTATGGATAAGTGAACAATTTATGAATAAACAAGAAATAGAGAACAGTGGGGGTGTAAAAAGAATAATTTTGATTACATTAAATTAAAAAGCATTTGAAAAAATAAAACAAATGTAACCCAGATCAGAAGGAAAGCGGAAAATTAGGGGAAATTTTTATAGATGGTTTCTCAGATAAAGGTCTCATCTCTCAAATATATAAAGAACTTTGTCCAATCTATAAGAATGAGTCATTCCCCAATTGATAAACAGTCAAAGGATACTAACAGGCAGTTTATAAAAGAAGAAACCAAAACAATTTATAGTCATATAAAAATGCTTTAAATCATTATTGATAAGGGAAATACAAATTAAAATAACCTTGAAATATCATTTTATACTTATCAGATTGACTAAAAATAATTGAAGGAGAAAGTAACAAATGTTGGAGGGGAAATGAAAAAAATGGGACCTTAATTCATTGTTGTTGGAGATCTGTGAGCTGATCCAACCTTTCTGTACAGCAATCTGGAATTATACCCAAAGATGTATTAAACTGCCTATACTTTTGACCTAGTGATACCACTACCTAGATAGTTTTGAAAGATGATCAGAGAAAAAGGAAAAGAACCTATATGTTCTAAAGTATTTGTAGCAGCTGTCTTTGTGGCAGCAAAGAATCAAAAATTGTAGGGTGCCCATTAGTTAGGGAATGGCTGAACAAGTTTTGAAATGTGATTATAATGGAATACCGCTGTGCTACAAGAAATAATGAGCTCGAGGATCTTAGAAAAACATGGATAGACTTGCATGAAATAATGAAGAGCAAAATGAGCAGGATCAAGAGAATGTTGCATACAGTAACAGCAATATTGTTTTAAGAACAACTTTGAGTGACTAAGTCATTTTGACCATTTTGACTATACCAAAATTGACTACAAAAGACCTAAGAAGGAAGATGCTATCTGCATCCAGAAAAAAGAAATGATAAATAGAAGTAGATACAGATATAGAGTAATTGTTTTTGTGTGTCTGTATACACACACACACACACCTACATATTTGTGTCAAGTGGTAGCCATCTCTGAGCAGAGTCAGGGGAGAGAAGAAAAAAAAAAAGAAACTTACATGAAAGTCTTATATATTTAAAAGGAATAGTAAGTTGTACATAATTAAGTTGCAGTTTCATGTGCAATCATATTTTTTCTATTCTACTATGTTATGCTTGTTTTCTTTCTTAAATTCAGAATAAAATAAAAAATTTTAAAAACCAGTCAAAAATAAAGGAAGAAAAAAGGAAATAAAATTATTTTTCTCATTACTTTTCTCTTCTCTTCTTCTCTGTTCCACTCCCCTGCTTTGGAATCAGGCAATTTGTTTTGCTTGAAACAATTCCTTCCCTGGCATCATCTTCCCTCTTTCATGTTTCTCTCCCTATCCTCACCTGTTTTCCTATTGAGTTTGAGATAGTTCTACAGCACATTTGTGTGTGTGTGTGTGTGTGTATCCAACCAACACTCTTCCTCTATGTTTGTTTGCTCTTCCTCTCACAAATTCCAATTATGAGAAACAGCAAGTTCCATTTCATTTTTCCTCTGTTCCACACAAGTAAATTCCTTTTGCACTTCCTTTGTTTTCTTTCCTTAAAACCCTCAGAACAGAACCAATCCACTCCCCAGGTACTATTTTTCTTTAATTATCTCCCTCAATGCTCTCTGAAGACATTAAGTTTCTCAAGGGGTACTTGTTTCTCCTATTAGGATTCTGGGGTATGGTGTGTGTTCAGGGAAGACAGGTATTTCTGGTGTGAGGGCTGCCAAGCCCTTTTCAAAGCTGCTCGCCACCTTTGGTGTCCATCTGATTTACCCGACTCTCACCTGTGGCTCCAAGAAGCTGTAGCATTGCAGCAGCCACATCCCAGTAAACTGTTTTGGCAGACAGGCTAAATGAGGTTGAAGGTAACCAAGGGATCTCAAATCCTTCAGTGAGTTAGAGGGTGTCTATCTCAAGCATGTGAAGACTTCCCCTGATGGAATGGGCAGATGAGAACGATCTGTTCCAATGGCTTCAGACAGCTGACACAGGTGCTGTGGAGCACTTGCAGCTTGGTCAGACATTGGAGACACCAAGGTCAACCACTGCATTCTGAGCCATCACTAGTCTTGACTTTGTCTTGCATTGGACTTTGATGGTTCTGGAAGAGAGTGTGAGGCCAACGACTTCTCACAATTCTGACTCACTTAAATCCAATTTATGCATGTATCAAAATACATCACCCATTTTATTTTACCATGTTTACCTATCCCAAAGTTCTGTGGTGAAAGGCAAGTGATGAAGCAGCAGGTACAGATACACTGGGAGCTGTAGTCACAACTCTGCACACAAGGGGCCCAGGCCATAGAGTTGTCTACTTACTGCACTGACATGGTATTTGGCAGTCCCCTGTGTATCTTAACAGACTTTTTTAATTTAAATTTATTTATTTAACATATTTGGTTTTCAGCATTGATTTTCACTACAGTTTGAATTACAAATTTTCTCCCCATTTCTACCCTCCCCCCCACTCCAAGATGGCTTATATTCTGGTTGCCCTGTTCCCCAGTCAGCCCTCCCCTCTATCACCCCCCTCCCCTCTCATCCCCTTTTCTCTTCCTTTCTTGTAGGGCAAGATAAATTTCTACGCCCCATTGCCTGTGTATCTTATTTTTTAGTTGCATGCAATAACTTTTTTTTTGAACATCTGATTTTAAAACTTTGAGTTCCAAATTCTCTCCCCTCTTCTCTTCCCACCCACCCTCCCTAAGAAGACGAGCAATTCAACCTAGGCCACACATGTATCATTATGTATAACCCTTCCACAATACTCATGTTGTGAAAGGCTAACTACATTTTGCTCCTTCCCAACCCATCCCGCTTTATTGAATTTTCTCCCTTGACCCTGTCCCCTTTCGAAAGTGTTTGTTTTGATTACCTCCACCCCCCTCTGTCCTCCCCTCCATCATCCCCCCCTTTTATTTTATTTTTTTATCTTCCTCCCTCTTCTTTCCTGTGGGGTAAGATACCCAACTGAGTATGTATGGTATTCCCCTTCAGGCCAAATCTCATGAGAGCAAGGTTCACTCATTCCCCCCTCACCTGCCCTCTCCCCTCCTCCCACAGAACTGCTTCCTCTTGCCACCTTTATGCGAGATAATCCACCCCATTCTATCTCTCCCTATCTCCCTCTCTCAGTATGTTGTTCTCTCATCCCTTAATTTCATTTTATTTCTTTTAGATATCTTCCCTTCATCTTCAACTCACCCTGTGTCTGCTCTCTCTCTTTTACATATATATATATGTAAACACATACATATATATATACATACACATACATACACATACACACAGATATATACATACATACATATTCACCTACATATATACATAAACATATATATACATATACATATATATACACATACGTATGCATATTCCCTTCAACTACCCTAATACTGAGGTCTCATGAATCATACTCATCATCTTTCCATGTAGGAATGTAAACAAAACAGTTCAACTTTAGTAAGTCCCTTGCAATTTCCGTTTCTTGATTACCTTTTCATGCTTCTCTTGATTCTTGTGTTTGAAAGTCAAATTTTCTATTCAGTTCTGGTCTTTTCACTGAGAAAGCTTGAAAGTCCTCTATTTTATTGAAAATCCATATTTTGCCTTGGAACATGATACTCAGTTTTGCTGGGTAGGTGATTCTAGGTTTTAATCCTAGCTCCATTGACCTCCGGAATATCTCATTCCAAGCCCTTCAGTCTCTTAATGTAGAAGCTGCCAGATCTTAGGTTATTCTGATTGGGTTTCCACAATACTCAAATTGTTTCTTTCTGGCTGCTTGCAGTATTTTCTCCTTGATCTGGGAGCTCTGGAATTTGGCGACAATATTCCTAGGAGATTTCTTTTTGGGATCTATTTGAGGAGGCGATTGATGGATTCTTTCAATTTCTATTTTGCCCTGTGGCTCTAGAATATCAGGGCAGTTCTCCTTGATAATTTCTTGAAAGATGGTATCTAGACTCTTTTTTTGATCATGGCTTTCAGGTAGTCCAATAATTTTTAAATTGTCTCCCTGGATCTATTTTCCAGGTCAGTGGTTTTTCCAAGGAGATATTTCACATTGTCTTCCATTTTTTCATTCCTCTGATTCTGTTTTATAATATCCTGATTTCTCATAAAGTCACTAGCTTCCACTTGCTCCAATCTAATTTTTAAAGTAGTATTTTCTTCAGTGGTCTTTTGGACCTCCTTTTCCATTTGGCTAATTCTGCCTTTCAAAGCATTCTTCTCCTCATTGGCTTTTTGGAGCTCTTTTGCCATTTGAGTTAGTCTGTTTTTTAAGGTGTTGTTTTCTTCAGTGTATTTTTCAGTATTTTTTTGGGTCTCCTTTAGCAAGTCATTGACTTGTTTTTCATGGTTTTCTCGCATCCTTCTCATTTCTCTTCCCAATTTTTCCTCTACTTGTCTAACTTGCTTTTCCAAATCCTTTTTGAGTTCTTCTATGACCTGGGGCCAGTTCATGTTCTTCTTGGAGGCTTTGGTTGTAGGCTCTATGACTTTGTTGTCTTCTTTAGGCTGTATGTTTTGGTCTTCTTTGTCACCAAAGAAAGAATCCAAAGTCTGAGACTGAATCTGGGCGTGTTTTCGCTGCCTGGCCATATTCCCAACCAACTAACTTGGCCCTTGAGTTTTTCAGTGGGGTATGACTGCTTGTAGACTAACGAGTTCTATGTTCCACTTTTGGGGGGGAGGGGCCAGCTCTGTTAGACCCGCACTGCTCCTTCCCCAAGAACCCCCAACCCAAACTGGGCTTAGATCTTCGGCAGGCTCTTCATTCCTGCTCTGATCTGCCACTTAATTCCTCCCACCAGGTGGGCCTGGAGCAGGAAGTAACAACAGCTGTAGCTGCCCCACCTCCGCTGCCCCTGGAGCTGGAAGCCGAACCGTGAACTCCTTCCACTTCCGCAGCTTTTCCCACCAACCTTCTCTGCAGTCTTTGGTGTTTGTGGGTCGAGGGGTCTGGTAACTGCCACAGCTCACATATTCAGGGCGCTAGGGGCCCCATCCACCCGACTCCAAGTTTGGTTGTTCCATGCCGCTCAGGCTGGGCTCTGCTCCACTCCGTTCCCAGCTCCCAGCTCCCAGCTGCCAGCTCCGTGTGAAATAGACCTCACCCAGAGACCATCCAGGCTGTCCTGGGCTGGAGCCCTGCTTCCCTCTGCTCTTCTGTGGGTTCTGCCATTCTAGAATTGGTTCAGAGCCATTTTTTATAGGTTTTTGGAGGGACTCGGTAACGGAGGTCACTCTAGTCCTTGCTTACCAGCCGCCATCTTGGCCTCCTTTCTCCTTAACAGACTTTTTAAAGGACCTCACTTCTCATCTCCTGGTGTGAGGAAGGGGCCAGAAAAGGTACCCTAAAATTGTCTGCTTCACCCCCATCCTGGCCTGCTTACTGTGGCTGGTGGGGATCCTACTCTGCAACCAAAATACAAAAATAGTACAAAAACTTTTGCAGAGATGATTCCACTCACCATTAGTATATGAAATGTGCACACGCTTATGGACAACACAAAATCTAGTAGTCCTGAAAGATGAACAACTCTTGTTACAAGAAAATTCAGCAGGTATTGCATCCAAATAGCAGGCCTGAGTGAAACAAGGCTGGCAAATGAAGGCCAGCTTACCAAAGTAGGAGCTGGATATGTGTTCTTCTAGAGTGGCTGCAGTGAAGGGAAGTGCCATGAAGCTGGTATATATGTATACCTACATATACATTCACATGGAATCCATATTCCATAATCCAATAATAATTTCACAATCCAATTTGTGTGCTGTTCCCAGGTGGGAGGAACAGGAAAAGGTTCAAGCACCAAGTTTTGAAAAAACTGCTTAGGATGACCAACCAGAATTTAGTCTTCATTTGCATCAGGTTATTCCTAGTAACACAACTCAAGGAATTAAAGGATATTTTTCTTCCATACTTCACTCCTAAATTAGGTCCTATGTTTAGATTCTCAACAAGTCCTACACTCAGATATACATTTAGACTACTAATCTACTACAGTGTGAAGAACTTCAGGATAAAACCAGGCATTTAAATTAGAAATTGAATCTGTCTGGATTAATTTTAACATACAAGTCTAGTTTTTACATATAATTTCAACCTGTTTTTCCACCAGATTATTCAGCTCACTTGTATCACAGAGTCTGAGACCTGGAAAGGATTCGAGACCAAATAATGGATGTAACTCCTGAACAATTGCCCTCAGCAATATGCTCAACAAGCAGTCATCCAATCTCTGCTGCCTTGAAGACTATCAGTGAAGTAGAACCCATTACCTACTGAGACAGTTGATTCTATTTTGGGATAGCTCTACTTGTTAGAAAATTTTTTGTTCCCCTTGGAACTAGCCTAAATTTGCCTCTTTGTGATTCCTACCTAATTGTTCCTAGTTTTTCCCAGCTCTAATAAAGCAGAACGAATCTTAACCCTCTTCCATGTAGCATCTCTTCAAATAGATAAAGATAACTAAAATCCCCCTATCTCCCTGCCACCAGTCGTCATTTCTGCAGAGTAATTATCACCAGTTCCATGAGTCAAGCTTTATATGGTATTATCTCAAGTTTCTCACAAAAGTCCTCTGGACACTCTCCAGTGTATGCCCTTCTTAAAATGTGGCATTCAGACCTGACACAACATAAGGAGTCTTACCAGAGCAGAATCTAGCAGGACTATCACTTCTCTAGTCCATCTTTGGAATCATTCAGTCCTTCCTTGATGTACTTTTAAATAACTCCATTCAAAGTCAAGTTTGCCCCATAGAAATTCATCAAAACCAGAATCTAAATCTTTTCATTCAAGATGGAGAAAAGTAGACTAGATGTTAAGGTAAATTTCTAGCTATTTCAATAAGCTTCCTCAGAGTGGTTCAGTGACTACAAGCATCTCTACTATTATGTTGGAGGCTATATCTTTAACATTAAAATTTTCAGCATGTTTATCAGTAATTTAGATGAAAACATAAGAAATCAGGCTTATCAAAATTGTGACTGACAGAGAAATAGAAGGCATAATTAATATACTAGTAGACAAAATAAAGATTTAAAAATATCTAGGGTGGACCAATGGGTTGAAACAAAAAAAGAAATTTAATAGAGATAAATTCAAAGTTTTATACATGGGTTCAAAAAGATAAGCTACATGAATGAAGGATAAGAAAACTGATTTGACTGATGGATCATTGTGAATCTCGTCAACAGTGTGACACAACTATGAAAAAATGTTATTAGGCTGCACTTATTTAAACAGAGTATCCATTAAGATATGATAGCATTAAGAAAGCATGCCTTTCAGGAATAAGAGAGTAAGGTAGTCTTGTACTTTCTGGGCTCCCATTTTAAAAGAATCATTGATGAACCCATCCAGAGGATGATGATGATTGTAGCAAAGTGTGTGAAAACCCTGTTGAAGTGGGTTGTTGTTTTGCCTGTTAAGAGAGAAGACTTACAGGGAATATAGCAGCAGTTTTCAAATATTTGAAGAACTGTCACGTTAAAGGTTCGAGTTTGTCTGTGTAGTTATGGAAATTTGAACTAGGACCAAAGAGTGGAAATTATAAGGAAAGAGATTTCTGGAAATTAGAATAGTCCAAAAGAGAAATGAGATGTTTTGTGCAGCCATTCCTTTATCACTACTATGAATGTTTATGAAGAGGTTGAATGAGGTGTCAGAGATGGTGTGGAGATTTCTGTGTTATTTGGCAAGTTTTCAACTCTATGATTCTATAACTAGAAACAATCAAGAATCTTGACTCTTTTGATAATATATAATTGTTTCCCCTTTCTAGAATGCTACACACATTAAATAATTGAGAATTCAAGTAATTTTTTTCTGAGTGTTGAATTATTCCAATGCTTACCTGTCCTTCTGCTCCATTATTTTGTCTTTTGGTATAGTTCTTAAATTGCTTTGACTGACTTCTTTTGAAGGGGGAACTGTTGAGAAAGATGGTAGATATTTTAATTATCTCAATTGTAATGATAAAATAACATGAAGTCATTAATTGAAATTGTACCAGATTCCCAGATTAGGATAAAAAGTAGAAGGTAAACTTTGCATGGGATAAAAGCAGTGGAAATAATGCTATTGAATTCCATAAGGTTAAGAGAAAAATAAGGCTGAAGAATATGAAGAATCTCAGTTCCTAATTGCTAAATTTGAATGTTCTAAATCTATGGGTGTCCTTGGATCATTTTATTTATTGCTGACATTCTACCCTAATTTCCTATATAAATTGGTTTTGAAATGTTCAGTTATGGCTAAGGAAGTTCTGCAAAAGGAGTAGAACAAAGAAGGGTTCTATTTTGCTTTGGGTCAAATACTAATCAAACTTTCTGGAATATTCATGATAATTAACATTAGTCAAACTGTTGGTAGCTCTTATATAGGGCAGCTGAAAGTCCTGATAGACTTGTTGACAGCTGTGCATACATAAAATTGGGAACAAACGCTTTAAAGTTAACAAAAATAGCCTTACAGCATCCCCAGCTGGCTTTTTTTACTCATGCTTTTCCATTCATTTGCATGGGAGACCTAGAGACCCTTGTGGCCTAATGGAAAAATAAAATGAGATCTCAGACCCACAGAACCCAGATGATTTTCTTTGGTAGGCCTTCACCCCACCTCAAAATAAGATTGAGAACAAAGGATCCCCATATGAAGCTAAATGGATTTGGAAAGAATTTCTAACCCTAAGTAAAAGGGTTGTTTCAATCCCAAGAGCAAGGAGTTCAAAAGATAAAATAAATGCCTCTAGGAAACCTGGAAACTTAGCTAGGCCTTTCCATATAGAGAAAAAAAACATGGCTTTGCCTTATTCTGATGCCTAGATGTATAGAAGCCTTTCCTTTCCTTTTAAAAGACATAAAACTTGCTCTTTGGGCCACAAGTCAAAAGGAGTCTATCAGAACCTACCTCTCCTCTACTAAGGATTATAGAAGTTAGAACTGGAAGGGGCTTTAGAGATGACTGTTTAAACCTCTCATTTTACTATCTATGAGTAAAATGAGGTACAGACTGTTTAAGTGACTTGTCCTGGGTGGCATATGTTAAATGGGATTTGAATCTATGTCTTCTGAACTCAAAATTCAAGTCTTTTCTCTAGTACATTACAAAACCTCCGGTTGCTTAAAATAAAGGCCCAAAGCAACATCAAATATCAAGAAAGGTTGATGACGAAAAGATGATACTGAATGAAATTACAATAGCTTCTGCCTGATCTATTCAAATAAACTATGTTCACAAAACAAGAGAAAATGGATGATATCTGTTAGCCAGTGAAAGATAGTTTGACTGGTGTGGTCTCAGTCTTCTCTCCTTTACCCCCCACTATTTCAGCCCCTTGTTAGAGTGGAGCCATTAGGATTAACATTTCTCCTGACCTCTTCTTCATTCCTACCTCCCTGCTCTGCTTTTCAATCTCCTTGTTGATTTAGAGAATTCCTTAGTTTTACTGGTCCTGTAGATGACAAGACAATTTTTACTGGTATCATATTGGCTCTTTATCTAAAAATAATAGGCCCCTGCATCTGGGACCATGTTTAGTTGTCCTTTATCTATATCTTGCCGCTGGACCCAGATGATTCAGAGGTAAGAGTGAGGCTGGTGACTTTGTACAGATCTGCCCCACATAAGTCCAACTCACTTGCAAGTCAAGACATCACTTTCCTGATGTCATTAGTCTTCTTTGAGAATGTAGGATAAACAACAATCTGTGAGTAGTACTAGATGCTCCACTGAGGAACAAACTGGCTAGTTCCAGTTGGGAAGTCCTGCTTCTTCCTCCCTCCCTCGCTTCCTTCCTTCCTTCCTTCCTTCCTTCCTTCCTTCCTTCCTTCCTACCCTCCCTCCTCCCCCTTTTCTTCCTTTGTCCATATCATACCTTTACCTGTGGGTACTCTGCCCAAAAGAATATAAATTTTGATCATTGAAACCTTGCAAGATATCTTGGGGTTTACGGGCTATATTTCTTTTTTTTTCTCTTCCCTACTTTTTTATTCTATCATTAAAAAAAAACTGGGACAATTAACTCTTTTGTCCCATATAGTTTCATTTATGATTTGTGAAATACAGCACTGGAAAACCAGGCTTTGATAAAGCCCATTGAGATTCAAATGGAGCTACCTGACCATGCCTTAAACCCAAATCACTCTGGTTCTCGGTGATTGGCCAACAACAGGTCCCAGCTCAACCCTCACTTGGTCATTGTTTGGGTTTTGATGGCTCAGAGTGAGTGTAAATAGCAATAGTTTCTGTTTTGGCCAGAAACCCTGAGAGTCTTCCCCTCCAAGACTGATTATTTTTAACTCCCCTTTTTACCTCATTTCTTACCTAGCCCTAAATTACTGAATGGGCATTGCCTCAGACAAACTGAGACCTGGAAAAGACCTTAGCTTAAAAAGGCCAAGATCTCCTGCTACATACAGGGTCATCTCCATTCATCCTGGTCAATATCTTGCCACTGGACCAGATGGCTCTGGATGAGAAAGTGAGGCTGATGACTTTGCACAGCCCCGCCTCACTTAAATCCAACTCACTTGCAAGTCAATACGTCACCTTCCTGATGTCATTGGTCCTCTTTGAGAACCAAAGGGCAAACAACAACAACAAAGTAAGGTCAAGTCCTGAGGGTCTTGGGGGCTTTCAGCTGGCGAGTGAATACTCCTCCACAAAATTCCTAGCATCTGCCTTACATTTTCTATTCTCACTGTCACTATTTTACTATAGGCCCTTCCTGGAGGATTTTAATAACTACATAATAACTGTTTACCTTGTAAAACAAGAAAGTTAGAACAAATAGCCTCTAAGGAGACTTCTAACTCCAGATCTGTGAAATTAATTTTTTACATTAATATTAGCCTCTGCTCAGAAATTTCCTGTGGCTTTCCATTGCATGCTGATTAAAATTTAAATTTCTTTGCTTGGCACTCAAGGTTCTCCATAATGTTACCACTCCACTTGTTTAACATTATCTTATATACTCTCTTTGACATGGTCCTGTCCAACTAGATTAGTCTTTGCAATAGAAATAGCTACTATGTAGTATTTATGAGATAACATAGAGAAGAATTTACAGTAGATGGACAGGTGCCATTAGAGGGAATGGCCACATTAATGATATAAAGATTTAAGTATTTACATATATACACATATATTTATTTTTCCCAAAAGAGTGGTATCAGTAACTGAATTAAATCTTTTTTTTCTCTTAAGACACTGACAATTATCAAGAGAGTAGAATATTTTAGAGTTCTGGACTTGGAGTTAGGAAAAGCTTATGTTTGATATCCAACTCTAATATTTATTAGCTGTCAGCAATTCGGAACTATGCTAATAAAGTTCCTAATTCATACATATTCCTTGACTCTTCAATACCACTATTAGATCTATACCCCAAAGAAATTAAAGAGAGAAGGACCCAAATACACAAATATATTTAATGAGGTTCATTTAATAGTCATAAAGAAACTAGTGGGGTACACATCAATTTTGTAATGGCTGAACAAATTATGGTAGATGAATGCAATAGAATACTGTGTTTCTATAGGAAATGATGAGAGGACCAGTTTCAGAAAAATCTAGAAAGACTTCGATGAACTGATGTAGAGTAACGAGAACACACACAATAACAACACTATAAGAACAAACTTTGAATGACTTAAGCCCTCTAATTAATGCAATGACCAACTATAATTCCAGGGGCCTGATGATGATGAGAAGCGGTGAACACAAGATCCAGGAGTAATTTTTAATTTCTTTTCTATTGGCTCCAGTATACCCATTTTATTTTTAGAGAAAGTCACATATTCAGCTGATACTTTTTCTTTTTATGGACCTCCAAAAATTTAAGCCAGGTGATTAATTGGTTAATGATAAAAAATTTCTGGCTCAGCTTTATTTACTCAGGATGAGTATTTCCTGGCCTGTTGTAAATTCCACAGAAGAGCCCCTAATATTAACTGATCAATTTACAAGTTTTTCTTAAATAAATCTTCATCTTCTATTATCTGTTCTTTGAAACATAAATCTTTACATAATCCTTTGCCCTCCACCCGGCCTTGTCCTATAAAAGATTGGTGAAAATGCCATTTGTGACCCATTGGTCTTTGTTTGCCATGCGATTATGCACTGAACATATGATAAACCAGTTGTTTAAATGTCTCTGCATGTTGATAAGTCTGACTGGCAGAAATACCTATCAACAAATCCCAGAATATTTTTATATCATAGAATAGGACATATATTTTTGGACATGGCCAATATCAGAATGTATTTTTCTTGGCTGTGTATCTTTGTTGAAAGGATTTTGTTTTTCTTTTTTCAAGGAAGGCAGAAGGAAATAAAATTGTTTACTAATGAGAATATTAAAATAACTTTTAAAAATTGACTGATGTAGAATTATTGGCCTTGGTTTCCTCATGTGTAAAGTAGGAATGATATCTGTATTACCTATCTTATAGAACTGTTGTAGAGACTAAATGAGATATTAATTTATTTTGATAATTTTAATTTATTCAAATTTGAATGAAAGATGGTATAGTGTGGTGGATAAAATGTCAATCTCAAGACCAGGAAGGTTTCTCTTAAAGTTCTACATCTAACCTATACTAGTTATGTGATGCTAAACAGTCATGTAACCTCTCAGTGCTCCAAACAAGACTCTAAGACTTTAGGATGCAGATAAAGTGTTGACCTGAATTCATAATAGAAGTTTCTTCACCTGGAACTTCCCTATATACAAATTCAGGGTACAACATGTTATATAAATGTTGGCTATAATTATTGTTCTGCATTCATTTTCTGTCTTTCCCACCTAACTCTTAACTCTCTGTAATATTGTGTCAAGGTAATCTAAAAATCTATTATTTACCATATTTATGTAATAGAGTTCCATGTTTCCTATTGTTAATTTAAAAAAACACAACTAAGTAGAATATGTCTATTCATTGAATGTTAGAGCTGGAAGGGACCTTAGATATGATTTAATTCAGCTCTAGCTGGGTCCCATTTAATATTTCTCATTTTCTAAAAATGACATTTTAAAAATCATAGACACAACTTAAATCAATTTTACCTGTATCATCTTCAATTCCCACCTCACCCCCACTTTAGCCAATGTTCTAATTCAGGATTAAAAGAGTAAGAGAAAACACAATGATTCACATGCACACAAAATTTTTGATTTATTGATTGAAAAAAACAAACAAATAGAAGGAACTATGTGATAACTTTTCATTATGATTTTACCTTTCTCTTGAACACTGGAGATATGAAGCAAGTTGGTGAAATCTTTTGTTTTAGATAGCAATTCTTGATAAGTTCCCAATTGTGCTACCTTGCCACTTTCCATTACAAGTATAAGGTCTGTGTGAGGCAGAATTGTAAGGTTGTGTGTCACTAAAACACGAGTCTGAAATACAAAATGTTTCACTTCTTAGTAAATGACTATAATTTGCATGAATTATACAATTTTATTAAAGATACAATTAATCAGTGTTTCCATGTGTCCTCCTCAGTTGTGGTGTCTAAGATAAAACCTATATTTCAAGATGAATTAACCAAGTATTAAAGTAAGAATAAGTTGAATCAGTGAGTAAGTGAATACCTTATCACCAATTGCCATTTGGTCATTAGATTTGAATCTATCTTAACACTAAAATATATGTATTTTACATTCTTAATACTTTACACACATCATGCAGTATAGTATCTACTGTTACTTTGAAAACTCAATGGATAAACTAGTAGGATCTGATGAAATGGCACAGCTTCACCACAAGACACCACAAGACAGCCACTGCTCTTTGCAGCTCTTTGATGAGAAGACCCAGATCCATTCTTGCTCCATTGTGGGATGTTTATAGAAAAAGGGAATCACTATCAATAAGATTATCTCTCATACAGCTCCTCAGTCCTCAACTTTTTCCACACCAGCAATTCTGATGGTCTCTATCTCTAACATGCCAGTTACTCTTCAGCAACGTTCACAAAAGCAAACAAATGAAATTAAAATTGATAGAACAGTTATCTAAGCTAGCCATGGTACTAATTAAAATGAAAAAATCAAATGAACTTTAAAGAACAAGAAAACTTTAGAATCAACTTTTGCCTTCTGGGACAGAGAGAGAGAGATGGGAGACAGTCAAACGTTTCATTGTCTCTGTTGGCCATAATCAGGCATTTCAGCCCCAGAACGTCAGCCAGAGGAGGGAGCTCCCTAGGAAGCCTGGTTGTAACCTCTAAGACTCATTCCTACGTAGTACCTATTACAGACTCTCAACCCATAATCACTCAAATAACCTAGTCTTTTTTTTTCCCCTTTGCTCAAATCTTCAAATCAAAAGGAAGACACTAATGGGAACTGTCCACACTGCCCCACATAAGTTCAATTCAAATCTCCTTCCCACCCCACTCTTCAGGATGAGAAAAAAATCAGACTTTCTCAGTTTAGTGACAGCCTCTCTGATTCCAGCAAATTACACATATAGGCACTGAAGACCTTATTTCTGCCATAGAAACTGGTCTCCAAATGTCCCCCACAGAGGAATTATCATTACGGTGAACTAAATGAAACTTGCCAAATTATTTATTAAAAGTTGCCATTAGAAGATCACTCTTCCTCCTTTATTTTTTTCTTATGAAACTTCAAGCCACAAAAAGTACATTTACTATAATAAAATAAATTTGCTGAGGAAGATGGGTAAACAACGACACTATTACTATACTACTTAAAGCAGGAAACCCATACCCATTCCTTCTGACTGGAGTCCTCATACTGGAGACCAACATCCTTCCTTGGAACCTAATGACTTGTAGGGGCACTAGCATTTCTGCACTAAGTTACCCAATCTGCCTAAGGAAAGAATGCTTTAGTGCTAATACTGTGAATCACCCCACCCTGAGAGGTGGGCACCAGGCATATAGCAGTAGGTTCTTAGCTATGGAATTTAAACGTACTCTGTTTCAGACACACTCATATTTGTCTGAGAAACAAGACCTGTGTAACCACCAAGTTCACCTACTCTCTATCTCAAAAACTCTCTACATTATCTTCTATTATCTCTAGTCTCTGAGAAAGTTAAGATAACAATTTTCTAGTCTCCAACACCTTTTGGAGGAGGCGAGCTTGTCAAATACTCTGTCTCTGTCTGTATTTTCTCAACAGCTGAAATGCTGCCCGCCTATATGAGGCCTTTTATTGATTCACACCCCTCTAACCCCACCCTGCCCATGTTCACCCTGCCTCCCAGTACCTTTCTACCAAATTTACTTACACCTTTCACCTTCTGAGCATGTCAAATATCTTCATTGGCTACCTATTGCCTATACAACAATAAAATATAAACTCAGCCTGGCATTTAAAGTTCTTTACACATAATTCCCATTTATAAATTAAAATTTCCAACACACTGCAGAACCAACTGTTCCTCCAACTCGGCAATCTATTGCCCACTTTTTTTTAGAGCTTTCTCCTATCCTTAGACTGCACCTCCTTATCTCTACTTCTTAGAATTATTTTCTTTCAAAGTTTAGCCAAGGTACCACTTCCAAATTTTAATTTTCTCTAATTTTTCAAGTTACTTTTAAAAATTTTTGTGTATATTTTTTAACATACCTACCCTCAGCAGAATAAACTCTTTGAGAGCAAGAGTTGTTTTGTCTTCATCTTAGAAGCCCTGCTACCTAGAATAATGTTGAGTTACTTTATAAGGTCTCCCAGAGGGCGAGAGAAACAAGGTATGTTTCTGCCATGTATACCTTGTTTTTCAAAAGTCCTGAGGATCCTATCACTTTTTCAAAGAGGTGCTTCCCAACATGGACATCGACTGCAGACAAGGGATCATCAAGGAGATAGATATCAGCCCCACTGTAAACAGCCCTGGCCAGGCTTACACGTTGTTTCTGACCTCCACTTATATTCACACCCTGTAAGACAAATGAAGAAAAAGCAAGACTATGTCAGATTTTCCCTAAAATCCAAAGAATACTGGTATGTACCTAATTCAAAAGGATAATATTAAAGGAAAAGGACCTATATTTACAAAAATATTTAAAGTAGCTCTTTTTGTGGTGGCAAAGAATTAGAATTTGAGGGGATGACCATCAGTTGGAGAATGGCTAAACAAGTTGTGGTATATGATTGTGATGGAATACTGTTGTGCTATAAGAAATGATAAGCAGTCAGATTTCAGAAAAAAAAAAACAGGAAAGGCTTACATGAACTGATGCAGAGTGAAATGAGCAAAACCAGGAGAATATTGTACATAATAACAGCAATATTGTATAATGATTAACTATAAATGAATTAGGTATTCTCAACAATACAATGATCCAAAACAATTCCAAAAGACTTATGTTGAAAAATGCTATCTACCTTCAGAGAAAGAACTGATGGAGTCTGAATGCAGAATGAAGCACACTATTTAAACTTTCATTATTATTCTCAGGTTTTTTTTTTTTGGTCTGTATTTTCTTTTTCAACATGGTCAATACAGAAATGTTATACATAACTGCACAGGTATAGTCTATATGGAATTGCTTGCCTTCTCCAGGAGAGGGCAGGGGAGGGGAGAGGAGGGAGAGAATTTGGAACTCAAAATTTTGAAAACTGAATGTTAAAAATTTGTATTTACATGTAGTTGAGATAAAATTCAAATTAAATAAGCGTAATGTTAACAATAATTCACATTTATATACCACTTTCAGATATATAAAATTTTATCCTCACAGTAAGAATTAGCTTCTTTGAGTATTACCACTTCTATTTTGTAGTTGAGAAAAGTAAATCTCAGAGGGGTTAAAGAGATTTCTTCGATGTCACTCATCTAATAAGCAGGATTTCGTTATTTATAGAAGCATGGAAAAAGTCTTAAAATAATCCCCAACCTTAGTCTTATCCAAAAATTTTAGTGTCCTCTTGTTACTACCAAACATTTTTCCAGAGCTAGTACAATGGCCGATGATTGATTAATTAAAAAAATACTCAGACTCCCTATCTTATCTTACTCAGGCTAGCAGTACAGCGACTACTCAAAAGTCTGATCTCACTCTGGTTGGCACAGGAGTTTAACCTCCTCTGTTTCTATCCTGGACCATTTTGTCCCTTGTTGGGCAACCTAGTAGCTCTGCACTTGGAGGAGCTCATCACATTAATGCCAAACTTAGTGCAGATACCTGACTGGCATAGCTCACTGAGACTAATAACTTAAGCTCAAGAGATCTGCCAGCTTCCATGTCCCTGGCAGCTGAGATTATAGGTATGTACCACCAAGCAGGCAACGTGACTGACATCACATTTCTCTTTTTAAATTTTAAATTCTTTTTATTTCATCAAATATTTTCAAATTACATTTAAAAATTAACTTGATACATTTCTAAAGTACAGGTCTGGCTGTGTCAGTTCCTTACTCAGTAAATTCCAGGTGATTCCCTATTACATCTACAATCATATATAAATTCCTCTATTTCACATTAAAAAACCTTTGCAACTCATCCCCATTCTACTTTTCTTTTTCTTTTTTTAATTTTAATAGTATTTATTTTTTTTCTAATTGCATGTAAGGACAAATTTTGACATTCATTTAAAAATTTCGATTTCCAAATTTCTCCTCTCCGTCACCTTCCCCCTCCCTAAAACAGTTATTGATTTGATATGTTATATATGTGCAATCTCGTAGAACATGTTTTCATATTAGTCATGTTGCAAAAGAAGAAACAGACCAAAAGGGAAAAAAAACATGAAGAATTGCTAAGTCATTCATAGTTGACCACTGTACAATGTTATTGTTACTGTGTAGAATGTTCTCCTTATTCTGCCGACTTCACTTTGCTTCAGATCATGTAAGCCTTTCCAGGTTTTTCTAAACTCTGCCTGCTCATTGTTTCTTATAGCACAATAGTATTCCAATACATTCACATGTCATAGCTTGTTCAGGCATTCCCCTGTAGATGCACTGGGGCTCATGGGAAAGGACTTGGTGCTGTGCTGCGGCCGTAGGGGGTAGGGGGAATATAAGAGTCACTTATTTCGTACTGGGCCAGGACCAGTGGGGGTTGCGGTGGGGAGCTGGTGGCTCAATTGCTACTGCATTTGGCCAGGGGGCGCTGGCCATTAACTTGTGCCAGGCTCAAAGCTTCCCCTTAGCTTGCTGAAGCAGGGCCTGTGGGGACACTTCCTGCCCTGGACATCACTTTCTTTTTATCTGAGCAAGGCAGACCTTTCCTGATAGCTTTTCTGGAAAATTGTTTCATCCATCTTTTTGTTGGTTCTACCTTTCCAGAATTCATTTTTAGGTGCTATTTTATAGTTGTTAGCAGTGAATTTGGGGCAGTTCAGGTGATTTCCTGCTTCCCTCTTAGCTCCCAGGAGTCCAACATCTCATTTCTTTATTCCTACTCTCTATAAGAAAAAGGTACTACTGAATAGGACCATAGATTTGGAGGTAGAAGGGACCTAATAGATTCTCATTTTGCGGATGAGTCCTATGGGGAAAAGGCAATAGCTTCAAAATGAAAGATTAACTAAAAATTGACTAAGTAGAAAATTTAGGAAAAATTTTGGTTGCCAATTATAGGTTATCACTATTATTGTAAATTCATAGGTACTTCCAGAAAGCAGAAATTAATAAATTACTAATATAAGCCAGTAACAGATCACACTTATATAACCCTTTGTTATAGTGATTAGGGTGGAATGTTTTTACTGTTTTCTGTTTTGGAATGCCGAAGTAATCAAGTGCCTTTGATTAAGCCTTACTGGGTGCAAAGCCCCAGGCTCACACCCTTTGGTGATTAGATGTGAATCCTTAGGGCCCTAAAAAGGGTATATAAACTCAGAGGTTAGCATTTTGTCTGGGCCTCACTCATGGAAGGAATGTTGAGACTCTGGGCAAGCCTTTGTAATTGCCCCTGGCTTTGCTAACCCAGACCAATTGGTTCTTCTCTGGTAACCGAATTGTGATTTGGTCTGTTTATATTGCTTCTGTTTGTAATTTCTTTGTGTTTGCTCTGAAGTTCAGGGTACTGGCTTTTCCCCCTGAACTAAGTGAGTCATATATGTATATTTGAATAAAGTGAGATTGTTAACCCATTAAAGTTACTTTCCTTAGAAAAGCAGATCAAAGAACCTGTGCTGGCAGCTCTTGTTGCTGGTCTTGTTGGGTCTTACACCTCAACAGCTGCTACTAGCCAAATTTTTGTTACACCCTTTAAGGTTTAAAAAGAACTTTTCTCACAACAACTCTATTATGAATGTAGTATACTATTACTACATTTTTAAATAAGGGGAACTTGAACCTTAGAGATGGCTTGCCCACAACAATATCTTAATAGAACCAAGCCCAGAAAACATAGGCCTTTTAAGTTTAGGACTGTCTAAACAATATCTTCTCTCTTAATTTGGAGTACAATCAATTCTATTTAAGAATTAAAGCTAATACACATGCACATATCCATGAGTATAGTATTTGTAATTTGAGTGCTACTTTCTTGTCAGGTGTATGAGTAGTACCCTTGACACAGTGATATTATCTAAGTCCTGGCTCTGTGCATTTAGAAACTCAGAGGTGAACAAGACTATGATTTCATCATGGCATAGGAAATAGTGGCTGCACTACTGAATCAGAATAGAGTTCTTATGGAATAACTATTATTTATCACCATCATTTTCCTCTATACTTTGAATGCTGATTATAAAACTAACATGTATATGTTTCAGGTAATCATAAGCCTGGAACTTTTTTTTTGGTCCTTAACTACATGATGATCATGCTTCCTATCACACTAGTACATTGTGAATTGTTTAAATTTTTTAATTCAATATTTGTCTAAATCTTTGAGATAATCTGACAAAAAATTTTGCTAGAACAACTGAACAGAATTTTACTGCTGTATATTGATGGAATATATTCTTACTCTTTCTCCAATTTCAGTTTGGTCTCCATTTGGCAATTGCTCCAAATCTGGTAGCAGAGCACAAGCTTCCAATACTCTTTCATAGTACTGCTTCTGCATAACTGAGCCAAAGAGAATGTTTTCTTGTAATTTGGAATTCTGGATCCAGGCCTGCTGGGAGACATAAGCCACTGAGCCCTAAAAGAAAGAAAAAAAGATAGTCTGTTTAAGGCAAGTGGAAGAATTAGAAGATGTATTTAAGTAATACATTTAATTTTTGGTTTTCAAATTTACTTTCTCACTTAACTCTTAAAATTAAAATCTTTTCAAAAATGATTTTCTTAGTTGTAAGATAGCTAATATTATAACAATTTTGAAACAGACTCATGTTTGTTCAATGGCTCCTTCAGAGACCTAGATTACTTTGTCTTTCACATTCAACCTCAGTGAAGTCTCTGTAAGGAATTATAAGTCCTCCTGGTTTTGTCTGTTTTGATTTTTGTCACAATTGCTTCTACAAATTGGGCTCCTGTTGCACAAAATAGAGCAGCTAGGTGCTGCAATGGATAAGAGTCCTGAGCCTGGAGTCAGGAAGACTCGTCTGCCTGACTTCAAATCTAGACTCAGATACTTACTAGCTATGTGACCTTGGGCACATCATGTAACTCTGTTTGCCTCAGTTTCCTCATCTGTAAAATGAACTGGAAAAGGAAATAGCAAGCCCCTAAAGTATCTTTGCCAAGAAAACTCCAAATGAGGTCATGAAGAGTTTGACATAGCTCAACACCACCACCAACACTACACAAATTATACATTTTTTTACATACCATTTTTTTCTAGAACACAAATCTTTATCTCTACAAATTAGAAGGTACTTATTATTTTCTTCTATACCTCTGAAACCACCCTTGTAGTTTCTTGAGATAATTTATTTAACAACCATGCTGGAAAAATTCCAGGAAAGTTAAGTTGCTTCCTGACTGTCATACAATCTCTCTGTCTGTCTCTCTGTCTCTCTCTGTCTCTCTGTCTCTCTCTCTCTCTCTCTCTATATATATATATATATACATATATATATATACATACATATGTATGTGTGTATATATATATGTGTGTGTATGTGTATATATATATATATATATAAATTCTATTATTATGGTATGTATCTTTATACCAGACATTTAAAACATCATAATTAAAGCTATACCAGGCTTAAGAAATACTGTATTTATAGAAGTCCAGCTGCATAGCATACCTGGATAGATAGGCACGTATTAAAAGGCTCCAATGGATACTATGCAAATAACCCAAGTTTATACTATGAAGAAAGGAAAGCAAAACCAGGATCAGGGAGAAGGATTGAGAAAACAAGGAGAGATGTAGAGATTCAAATTAAAGATAAGAGAAAAGAGAAAAAATGTATTTCTGTATAAATTTTGATTAGAAATAAGGTCGTATATGCTGGTTATAAAGGTGATTAAATGCAGAAACAGGCTACTAAAGGACATTGGGTAATTCTCATTCACAAAGACCTCTTCAAGAGTACACGTCATAATTTACAGATTCATCTACATATAGTCATGTAGCTGGGGCATATCCTACAAGTCAGCAGTTACAAAATCACTTCATAAAGAAATAACCACAATTATTTAAGGAATCTTGGAATAAATGATTATTAGAAATCTAATAAAATTAAATTCCTAAGTTTATTAGTTTTACTATAGGTACATATAAATCAGTTAAGCATCATAAATGATTACTAATTATATTATGCAAGTGTTTTTTCAAAGCACCCTGCTGACAGAATGATATTGCAAGTCTACTCACGGTTAATCAATTTTTTTAAAAAATGGCAATATGTAAAATGTGTGAATCTTTAATGAAGAAACCCAGAAAGAATAAATAATTGACTTTACTTTTCTTCGGACTGTTCCTTTAAGTTTCTCCATTTCTCCCAGAATGGCAGAGAGCACAGATGATTTTCCTGACCCAACTTGTCCTATAATTGCCACTAATGCTCCTTCTGGAATCTTTATGTTCAAACTGAAAAAAAAGTGAGGAACAACATAGGAAACAGTCAATATTTATTACTTCTTTATACTTCCAGACCAGTTAGTATTTCCAGAGGTGAGAATCATTATTTTGATTATAACTGTTCACCCCATATTTCTCAAAGTTCAGTCTTCCCAAACAAAGAAAACAGAACAAAATTCTAGAATGGACATGGAGGAGAAAAGAAGCTGGAAATAAGAGAGCATAAGAAGAAATAATATAAAAGATAAAAAAGAATCCTAGAAATAGAAGAGATGCTTAGTTCTCTTTCAAGAACTCAGATCCTCTTTAATTACCATAGTCTCTTAGATTTGCTACAAAGGTACAAATTACCAAATACCATATCTAAGGAATCAGAATGCAAAGTTAGCCAAAGGGAAATGACATGCAAATGGTAGATATAAGTAGCCTGTAGCACATTATAAATAATAACCAATGTGTGAGAAGATATTATTGAGGATTTAAATCATAGTAAAAAGAGGCAGCAAGAATGAGAGACAACAAATGGATACCATAAATGGCACACTGGTGCCAAACGACAACAACCACAACCACAACCACAACACACACACACACACACACACACACACACACACACACACACAAAACAGAAAAAGACTTCTATCATGTTCTACAGGTCTTCTCTCAAGGCCTCAAAGAAAAGACACAGGTAAACACTGTTCAAAATGAGAAGATAGGAAAGGGATGCAAACTGAAATTGTGAAGGGACTACCCCCACTAATGAAACCACAAATCCACCCAAATAAGTACTCTTAAATACATAGTCTTACCAAATGTTATGCCAAGGATAATAACTTACTCGTTTAAGGTTGGAGGCTGACTCTTTTCCCAGGAGAAGGATGCATCAGCAAATTCTATAGCATAATCTAGAAGTAATAACAAAAACAAAAACAATGAGAAATTAAGGAAATAATTAAAATCAACTCTAGAGTAATACCAATTTTATAGAACAAAAAGAATGACTTACCTCCAGGATAGTAACTTTCAATGTTTTCAGGATTGAGCTCCTCAGCATGAAGAAAATCTTGCAAACGACCCAGAGATATTTTTGTCTGTTGATATAAATATATTTGTTTCACTTATTTTGTGCTGAAGTAAAATAGACTTCCTTAATAAGCAAAGTATATTTCAATTTATGGGGTAACTCATGCAACACTTAGAGATATTTATACTGCTGCTTTATTTCTTATTTTTTATTATGAACCTAATCAACACTAACAAACATGAACATTTCAACATGCACAAAAATCCCCAAAAGTGTATGTGTATATATATATATATATATATATATATATATATATATATATGAAATTATGAACTTTGTTTGTATTTTCTCCTGACTACTGAATGTGATAGAAATATACATTGTCAAAGTTTCCACATTTAAAAGTTTACTTAATTCTTTAAAAAAAAAGACTAGAAAGATATAGCTCCTTCCCAACTGGTGATTTTTACTATAGCACAATAATCTAGTGAAACTGATGTGGAAACATTGAAAAAAAAAGTGCAAAAGCTTAGTATAAAAAAACATAAAATTAAAAGAACACAAAATATTTTTAAAATCTGGACAGAAATAATACAGTCATAAACAGCAGTTATGCAACAGTACCTGGACTACAGCAGAGATCACCGCTGGTAAATCAAACAAAGGGAGCCTCAAAATATTAAACAATGACATAGATGTAAAAACTTTATTGGCTGTTAAAATATTCCCTTCATCCAGAAGAAAATATACTCCAAAAGTTGCCAGGGACACCTAAAAAAAGAGATACTTTATTTGCTTTAAATACTTTTCATTTTTCCTTACTGTATTTTTTTTGAGGAAGGGCTACCAAAAAGTTTGGCCAATGACATTACAAGATCTTATATATACGTATATGCACACACACATAAAACATATATATGTGTGTTTACACATATATGTACATTGGCCAATCTGGACTTAGTATTATAGCCAATTAATGAACTGAAGAACATAAAAGATACGTTCAGATCATGTTACTCTTCTACTCAAATCCTTACAATGGTCTTTTGGTACTGGGTAACCTTCAAGTGTCTTAACTTCTATGGCATTTCACAATATTACAATAAATTCTATCTAATTTTTAACCTTATCTTATATCACAAATTTTCATGTACTATGTGCTAAAGCCAAATTGAATATCTTATTGCCCCCCTAATACATGCTCCTTCTATGCCTTATAACATACAGTTCTCTATGTCTTTATTATGCTAATCATTTTCCTCTCTATTATGGAGTTCCTACTCATCTACTAAAGCACAACCCAAATGTCACCTTCTTTCAGAAGCATTAGGTAAATTCCCATATCAGTAACAGTCTTATTCTCCTTGAATTTCACATAGTACTTTGCTGATACATCTCTCGTGCAGTTAGGATTATTGCAGCAATCCGTCTTTTTCAATGGAAGGTTAGATCTACAAGGCAGTAGCTCTCACTGCTTTCAGGATTCTAGAGACAGCCCCACATATGTCCATCCTCCTAAGAATGGCTCATGAGTCCTCATCATTGTGTTTTTCCTTAACAGTCAGGAAACTTAGTTCTTTCTCAAAAACATTTACGCAAGTGGTATACCAAGAACTATGTTTACCAAGCAATTTTCCTTCTCCACTAAAAAAACTTGGAGAGCACTATGCCACCAATAAACACAGATATTTGTTTGCCTAGATAGGCCAGCACTGGTGTACGAGTAAGATGTTACCAAATCTTTCAAAGTTTATTTGCTTCTGAATGGCTTTCGTGCATTTAAGTCACAATGACATCTGCTTTTGTTTTATTTTTGTGATTATATGTCCTTTAGTGAGATCACTGAGGAATTTATCAATAGCAAGTTAGTTGTTCACAAATTTCCAATAGCAGACAATGAAACTGAGAAAAAAAGTCCTTAATTCATACAGATTCTTTAGATGTGGCCAATTGAAGAGTGCTTCTACCTTCTCCCAATCTGTGTTCACTCCTTGTTGTGAACTATGTGGCCCACATATTTGACCAAGGTATTTTTTGCCAGCTGACAAGATCAGAACAATTTCCCTTGGGTATTACTTTAAGCATTTTTTCCCTGTCTTTTTGTGAAAGAGCTCTTAACCTTTTTGTGTGTCATGGAATCCTTTGATTGTCTAATGGTGCCTATGCACCCCTTCTCAGAATAATGTTTTAAATGTATAAAATAAAATACCAATTATTACAAAGGAAACAAATTATACTAGAATACAATTATCAACATATATTTTAAAAACAAATTAACTAAGAACCCCTATTTTAGTGTCTTTCCAAAGCCAATGAGATCAATCAGGTACACCAACTTTGTTCATGTCCTCAATTACTTTGTCCATATGACACTGAAAAGTGGTAAGTGCCCCTGAGATGCCTTGAGGTATACACATTCACTCATCCTATTAAATTGAGGGCTTTTGTTTCAACTTAGGCTCTTTGCTTAAAATCACTCCTGCTTATCCTTGACCTGATATGGGAATATTACAAAGTGTGTCCAATATATTCTTTATCATCCTCATGATGTTATACTTTAATTCTCTTACTCAAATTTTGGTAGATCTCAATCCAGATCTTTCCAGGCTTCTTTTGTGTCACTACAAAAGGCGATCATATGGGCTGCCTGACTCAGTAATGAAACTGTCACTGAGTAGTTCTGTCAGATGGTTTCCAAGATCTTCCAACACAGATAAGGGAATCTTGAAAAGGTCTGTAGTGGTCAATATGGATCCTATGAGTTGCTCTTTGTTTTTTTTTTCCCCCACATTCTACTCACAGCAAGAACACCTTTGTCCTCTCATTAATCTGCTTCCTCATTGAGTCTTTCCATTTTTATAGTGATTCACCAGTCATGTTTTTTCTAGATCTATCCCTGAGTAAGAAAAATCAGTGTTCTGATAGCATTCTCTTCCACCATTTGTTTCTATTTTCCTAGATGTTTCTGCTGTGTAGACAGTGAAAAATTAAGGCACCAACTCCCAGCTTTCTGCTTAAGATATGTTGCTAATAGCTTGAATAAGCTGAAGTTGGTCCCAAGGAATATAGACACAGTCTGAAATGCCAAAGAAAAAATATCCACTTCCCTGTCAACACCAATGACTTTTTTTCTAGCAAACTTTAGGTTCATTTACATGCAGCTCAAGTAGATATAGTCCTTGCTGCTTAGTGGACAGTCTTAAAAATTTCATAGGCTGCAATGGAATTTTCCTCAACAGTCTCCCACAGAAATACTAGAATACAATTTTCACCTGGTACAAGTGGCACAATGGAGCCATCTTGTACTGACTCCTGAGAGCCGATTGGTTAAGAAGTTGCAAGAATACACAGAAGTTAATATTTTGCAAAATGCTCTTTATACTTTTTTCTAAAATACTGTGGCACTCCCAGGAGTCTTTTGGGTGGCTTTAGTCACATTTCTAGTTACTTTGCACTAAGAATGCAACATCCATATTGCTCATATCAGCTTTTTTACTTTCAATATGTGCAGCTCAAAAACAGGTAATAGTACTTAAACATTCAACTATGCATAAATTGTCTCAAAGGAATTGGTCAGACTTGTAAAAGAAATACAATGGGAAATTGACATTCCGGTTATAGTCTAGAACAAAAGGGGGGAAAGGAACTAATTTTCCTTTAGGGAAACCCTATAAAAGCAGGATATCTAAACATAAAAATAGCCACTATAGAAAAATAATGTATATATTCTCTTACTTTTCTTTCCTTAGGACTTCAACACCTAAAGTGTTATATGACAACTCTTTAATTAAAAAAAAATGCATTGTAGATACTCCATTCCAGATAACTTAGAGTGGGTACCATTTAATCAGATTTTAAAAAAATAAAATAGAAAACATTATATAAACTCACCAAGAAAGGAATGCAAGTCAGTGTGAGCATAGAGAATACTGTAAGATATCCAGCTGATTTTTGAATCTCTAATTCACATTTTCGAATTTCAGTGATCTTTTTCTGATAGGAAGGTTCCCATGCATAAAGTTTGAGAATCTATATGACAATTAATTCAGGAGAAAAATAGCACACACATCATTTCTAGAAATTAATAACTTTATATTCCAGAATAAATTGAAAGTTCAATTTTCTTTTGCAATTTACTCATCAATATTTCAACTTTCACAAATATGTAATACCTATTTTTCTCCATAATGCTTCACTATTAGCTAGTTTATTCCTCCTGATACAAAGGCAATAAACTATTACCTTTGAGGTTTATAATTTAGCCCATTCCTTTCAAGTATAAACCATTTTAAGTTATCTCATCAGGATTTCTTCTCATTGAAAAGTAACTTCAGAGAATATCTAATCTATTTCTTACTCTTAATCTATGAATGTTTTTACTTGTGAAACAGATCATTATCTTATATTTAAATGTTTTAAATCCAACAATTTCTCTAAGTATCTCATAGAAATGTTTCATAATTTTGTTTTTTAAGTCTATATATGACAGCTTATCAGAGAGTTTATTGATTTTCAAGTAAACCTGTGAATTTTCTAATTAGCTCCTCAGATCACCTGTTTCCTGGGAGAAGAGATATTTTTTCATTGCAGTAGTACTGCTAAAGGAAACAGTATTCATACTTTGCTAATTTTATAGATAAATTTCCTCATGAAAATATGGTGAGGCAAAATTTTCTCAGGAATTTTCTATGACATACGATGCAATTGTGATATGGTACGGACTTTTCTTTTTAACTGCATACAAAATTATATACCCATTTTGGGGGTGACTTTTCTAGAATGAAATCCATTGCTAAGAAAGAATCCCCTTTGGATGATAATGGTCATCAAATGAGAATTTCTCCCACACTAATTTTACAAGTGACTTCACTGACCACATAGATAGGAATAAGGATGTTTTCACTGATATGGAGAAATGCTGATAAAGAAGCTCCCTCTACCAATTCAGATCTGGACTTTCTATAGAGCTTATAGTTTTAAAGAGGAACCTAGAGCACAGAGAAGTAACTTGTCCAAGGTCACAAAGCCAATATGTATCAGAGTTGGGACTCAGGCCTAGGTTTCCTGAATTTAAGAGCAGCTCTTTATCTATCATACTGCTTCTTTTAGAAAAAGAAAAAAAAGAAAAGAAAGCTATACCATCCTAATCCTAAAGCATATTTCTTTACCTCTAATTATTTTTCTTGCTATTGTGCTAAGTTGCCAAAGAAAAACTAGATAACATTTGGTCTTTTGATCATTTGATATATTTTTGGTCATTTGGTGTAATTTCTTTTTACTCACTACTGAGAATGATAATATTCCTCTTTTTGCTTAGTCTACCTTGAACTGAATACCTAAAATAGTCTTAAGTCACAATACTTAGACCGTTACTTTTAAGACACTGATAAAGTAATATGATTCTTCTTGTATTAGAATATATACACTTGTTATTATTGCATTCTAAAAAATACTGGCAGCATATTATGTTTTATTTTACCTTGATTCCCTGTAAGACTTCATTGAGTAGTTTTATCTGTTGATCTTTGTTCTTCGTTTGACTTTTCTATTTAATGGGCATAAAATTTCAAAAGCATGTTAAAATATTTGATAGAAGTTAAAATACTTTATTACATTTCTAGTATCACCTTCAATAAACTGAAATAGTATGATATTTCACATACATTCTTTTACAACTCATAGTAGTTTGATCACATCTTTTATACTATAGCCTTCAGGTGAGAAAACTGTCCTAAATGTAAAACAGTAGCGCTCTCTCTCTCTCTCTCAGTTGCAAAAAACCTCTAAACAGATAAGTACAACAAATAAGTTGTGGCATATGAATAAGATAAAGTACTATCATGCTCTAAGAAATGAGCAAATAGATTATTTCAAAAATACACGGAAAGACTTCTATGAATTTATGCAAAGCGAATTAAAAAGAACAAAAACAACTTATATTGTAATATCAACATTATGAACAATTTTGAGGACTTTTACAAACCAATTAATGAAAAAATGAACAGAATCAGGAGATCAATATATACAATAACAGCATCACCATAAAATAATTTAAAAACAGAGAGATGGTGAGGGGGTGCTATCTGTGACATGTTGCATGTACTTTCAAATGATGTCACGATATTTTTATTTAGTTTTCCTTAACAGTTTTCTTTGTTATAAGAGCCCCTTCATGAAGGGAAAATAATCTGCAAATATTTGTAATACAAAAACCAAACATCAATAAAACTTTTAAAAATAGTTTACAACAAAATACCCTCCCTTCATAATTTTCTTTTGCTTGACATTTTTAATTGATAAAATTTCCAAAACTGTTTTAGAGGAAGCATATTCAAAATGGCCAAAAGTCAACATGCAAGTGGGCCAGGAATTCATATCGAGAAAAGACCTTCAAGTATTCCTTTTCCTTTTTGGGGACACATATTTTAAGATCTTCTTGGAAAACACCAATTCTTCTTTCATTCACTTAAAAGAGATTTCTAAGATTTTAAAGAACTGGAAATTTACTTCTTAATTAAATCTTGATTAAATCATTGAAACTAATTCATTTGTGTCTATAAGAAAGGGAAGTGAAAAACTGAAATTATCCAGAGAACTTCATTCCTAAAAGTTCCACTTGGAGAAAAGCATAAGGTTTAACATGAAGTAATCCCAGATTTAACATCTCTACTCAGTCTTCTGCTATTTGTCATTTGCATAGACAAGTCATGGAATGCCTTACCTTTAACTTTTTTATTCTGTCAGCAACTAACGCATTTATAGGTATCACCAGCACAAGTACTGCAACACCTGCAAACACAGCTGGGCCCAGCTCTTGCCAAAGTAGTAAAATTGCCATCAGGATCTGCAGAGGTGCAGACCAGAGTATATGGAGATTTACAGTCATGTCCATGAGTTGTTGGGCATCTACTGAAAACAAGTTAATAATTTCACCGGTTGAAAATTTTTTTCTGGAAGAATTAGATAAATTTAAGGCCTAGAAAAAAAAGAGAAATAAAAGACTAAGAGTTATTTTGTATGTGTGACTTCCTGCTCTTCCTAACGAAGGAAATAACACATAAGTCCTATCTTTATTGAAACTTCGACTGAAACAATGAATAAAAAGAATTGAGACTGACTTCCTCACCACAACCTTATGAAACAGGTAGAATAATACTGTTATCTCTATTTTACAGATGAGGAAAGTGAGGGGAGTAGCAACAACATGCTCAGTCACCCAATTAGTAAGTCTTAGGGCCAGGGCTTGAACCTGATCTAACTAATTCTACTGCACCACACTATTTCAAATATATATATAAATGTTCATCATTGTTGTTATTTTACCTTTTCATTCTTCTCAAGACTATGAAGTCTTCGTCATATGATTTTTCCTATCTGATGATCCCTCCCCTTAAATTCTAAACCTTTTTCCTAGCTTGTGTCTCATTTCTTCTGGTACCTACAGGGTGAGGAAGGTATTAGCTGATAAGAACACAAAATATGATTTGGGGTATCTAACTGTAAAAAATAGACTGCTGAAGTCTGTTGCTCTGTTCCCTTTTTGGAAGTAACTTAATTTTTATATTACTATTATAAGATCACATGGCCATAATTTGAGCATTGAAAGAATTCTTAGAGATTAGAAATAAACTGTAGACAAATGTGTTTATGAATAAGGTTAGATAAACTTTGTATTTGGTAAATTTTTGAAAATAAAAGTTCAATTTGCAGAATATTTCTAAACCCTTTTTTCAAAGCAATGCTAACTCTTTTTCTCTATGTAATAGTTATACTAACAAAAATAGACTAAGCTAGTATTATGTGGGAATTTGGGATTTCATATTTAATCTAATGCTCTGAAACCCTTTAGGACTTCCAGTGCCATTACAAGTGAGGAAGGAACCCTCTGAAGGCCTCCCACCCCACCCACCCACCCCAACAACTAGAACACTCCCTCAGAATTGATCTAGGAGCAGGGAAACAGCTTATCAGCCCAGCCAGAAAAGTCTGTCTCAGTGGGATGGGAGGGAAGCAAGGTCCAAGAGCAGAGGGGCAGCAGCCAGCCTCACAGCAGGGGGTCTGCAGCAAAGTTCCAAGCTTGGGGGAATCCACCAGGGAGGTTCAGACCTCCTAGGCAAGTGATCAATCTGTGCAGCAGCAACCTCACCCCCAGCACAAGCCACTAGTGAGGTTTTGACCCAACTGCTGACCAGAAGTGACCCTCTTCCCTGGAGCTGGTCAGAGACCCTGCCCTTGGGATCAACCAGTAGAGAGACCCTGTTGCCATATCCCCAGCAGCAGGGCCCCACCCCTGGCACAGACCAGCAACAAGATCCCTCCTCCAAGGTTAGCCACCAGAAAGACTCTGCTACCATAGCAACCCAGCAGCAAGGCCCCACGCCTGGAGTAGGTCAGCAGCTCAATCCCACACCCAGAAGAGGCCAACAGGGAGGCCCCACACTCCCAGTACAAGCCAGAAGAGATGCACTTATCCTCCTGAGAAAGCAAGCAGCTAAGCCTTGAAACCCAATGACAGCCAACAGTAAGACCCTGAGCCCCAGCACAAAAAGCTTTGGATAGAGCAAGAACAGAGCCCAGCATTCCCATAAAAACCCCAAGTCACAAAAAAAGGCAGGAAAAAATGAGCAAAAACAAAAAAAAATAGCTTGACTATAGAAAGATACTATGGTGATAGGGAGGATCAAGACATAAACTTAGAAGAGGACAATAGTGTCAACATGGCTACATGTGAAGCCTCAAAAAAATGTAATTTGATCTCAGGCCCAAAAGAATTCCAGGAAGAGCTTTAAAAGGACTTTAAAAAGTAAATTAGAGATGTAGAGGAAAAATTGGGAAAATAAATGAGAATAATGCAAGAGAATCATGAGAAAAGAGTCAATAACATGGAGAAAGATATACAAAAATTTACTAGGAAAATAGCTCCCTAAAAATAGAATTAGCCAAATGGACAAGGAAATACAAAAACTCATTAAAGAAAGTAATTCCTTAAAAATTAGAATTGAATAAGTGGAAATTAATGACCATGAAACATTGAGATATGATAAAACAAAATTTAAAAAGTAAAACAAGTAAAAGAATATGTGAAATTTCTCATTGGAAAAATAACTGACCTAGAAATCCAGGAGAGATAATATAAGCATTATTGGACTACCTGAAAACCATGATTAACAAAAAAGGCCTGGACAACATCTTTCAAGAAATTATCAAAGAAATCTACCCTGACATATTAGAACCAGAGGAGAAAATAGAAATTAAAAAGAATCTACTGACCACCTCCTGAAAGGCACCCCAAAATGAAAACTCCCAGGAATATCACGACCAAATTCTAGAGCTCACAGATCAAGGAGAAAATATTGCAAGCAGCCAAAAAGAAACAATTCAAATATCATGGAGCTATGGTCAAGATTACACAGGATTTGGTACCTTCCACATTAAAGAAAAGGAGACCTTGGAGTATGATAAACTGGAAGGCAAAGGAGTTAGGATTACAACAAAAAATTACCTACCCAGCAAAATTGAATAATCTTTCAGGAAAAGAAATGGACATTTAATGAAATAAAAGACTTTCAGGCATTTCTAATGAAAAGACCAAAGCCAAATAAAAATTTTGACCTCCAAATACAAGACTCAAGGAAAATATAAAAAGGTAAAAAAGTAAGAAGAAAGAGAAAACATAAGAAATTCAATAAGGTTAAACTGTTTATATTTCTATGCAGCAATAAAATATTTGTTACTCTTAACAACTTTATTATGATAAGAGGGATCACAAGGAGTATATGTAGACAGAGGGTGCGGATATACGATGATATTGATGAGATGATACCCAAAAACAAATAAAAAAGGATTGAGAAAGAAAATTCCACTGGAAGAAGAAGGAGTGGGGAGATTGAATGGGATAAACTATCTCACATAAAAGAGGCTAGAAAGAGCTATTATAATGGAAGGGAAGATGTGGGGGGGGGAGGGAGTGGTGGGCAAAGCTTAATCCTTACTCTCATTAAAAATGGCTCAAAGTGGGAATAACATACACACTCAGTTGGTTATAGAAGTCAATCTTACCTGATAAGGAAATAGAAAGGGACGGAAGTAAAAAAGGGGAAGGGGGACTTATAAAAGGGAGGGTATATTATGGAAGATGGTGATCACTTGTGGGGAGGGAAAAGATGAGGGGTAAGAGAGAGGAGAATAAACAAGTGAAAAAATAGCATGGAGAGAAACACAGTTAGTTATCATAACTGTAAATGTGAATGGGATGAACCTACCCATAAAATGGAAGTGGATAGTAGGATGGATTAAAAATCAGAGTCCCACAATATGCTGTTTACAAGAAACACATTTGAAGCAGAGGGATATACAAAGAGTAAAGGTAAGGGGCTGGAGCAGAATATACTATGCTGCAGCTAAAGCAGAGAAAGCTGGGGGAAGTAATCATAACCTCAGACAATGCAAAAGCAAAAATAGATCTAATTAAAACAGATATAGAAAGAAGCATATTCTGCTGAAAGGTACCATAGACAATGGAGTCATATCGATACTAAAAAATATATTTACCAAATGGTATAGCATCTAAATCTTTGAAGAAGTTGAATGAGTTACAGAAGGAAACAGATAAAATTATACTAGTGGGAGACTTCAACTTTTCCTTCTAAGAACTTGATAAGTCTAACCAGAAGTAAACAAGAAAGAAGTTAAGGAGGAGAATAAAATTCTGGAAAAGTTAGCTATTATAGACCTCTGGAGAAAACTGAATGAGAATAGAAATGAATATACCTTTTTCTTAGCAGAGTACATGGCACCTACACAAAAATTGACCATGTGTTAAGTTATAAAAAACTTACAACCAAATGCAGAAAAATAGAAATAGCAAACACATCCTTTTCAAATCATAATGCAACAAAAATTATTAAACAGTGGACAATAGAAAATGAGATTAAAATAAATTTGAAATTAAATTTCTAATTTTAAAAAACAAGTGGGTCAAAGAACAAATCATAGAAACAATTGATAATTTCAATAAATAAAATGACAACAGTGAGACAACATACCAAAATTTATGGGATGCAGCCAAAGTAGTACTTAGGGGGAAATGTATATATCTAATTGCTAACATCAATTAAAAAAATAAAAAAGCAGGTCGATGAATTAAACATGCAACTAAAAGAATCAGAAAAAGAACAAATTAAAATCCCCAATTAAACAATGAATTGGAAATCCTGAAAATCAAAGAAGAGATTAATAAAACCAAAAGTAAGAAAATCAAAGAACAATAAAACTAGAAGCTGGTTTTATGAAAAAAAATCAATAAAATAGATAAACTATTGGTTAATTTGATTTTAAAAAGGAAAGAAGAAAATCGAATTACTAGTATAAAAAATGAAAGGGGTGAATTTACCACTAATGAAGAGGAAATTAAAGCAACTTTTAAGAGCTATTTTGCCCAATTATGTCAATAAATTTGACAATCTTAATGAAATAGATGAATCTACAAAAATATAAATTACCCAGATTAAAATAAAAAGAAATAAAATACTTAAATATCCCAATCTTAGAAAAAGAAATTGAATAAGCCATTGATGAACTTCCTAAGACAAAATCCCCATGACCAGATGGATTCACAAGCAAATTCCACCAAACATTTAAAGAATAATTAATCCCAATACTATTGAAACTATTTGGGAAAATAGGTGAAGAAGGAGTCCTACCAAATTCATTTTATGACACGAATGTGGTGCTGATACCCAAAACCAGGAAGAACCAAAACAGAGAAAGAAAATTATAGACCAATTTCCCTAAAGAATATTGATGCAAAAAAATTTTAAATAAAATAACAGCAAAGATAATACAGCAATATATCACAAGAATCATACAATATGACCAGGTGCAATTTATACCAGGAATGCAGGACTGGTTCAATATTAGGAAAATTTTCAACATAATTGACTGTATCAATAATAAAACTAACAGAAATTATATGATTATTTCAAGAGATACAGCACTCATTCCTATTCAAAACACTAGAGAGCTTAAGAATAAATGGAGCTTACCTTAAAATGATAAGTAATATTAATCTAAAACCATCAGTAAGAATGATCAGTAATGGAGATAAGCTAGAAGCCTTCCCAATATGAACGGGGTAAAGCAAGGATGCTCATTATCACCTCTGTTATTTAATATTGCACTATAAATGTTAGCTATAGCAATAAAAGAAGAAAAAGAAATGAATAGGCAATGAGGAAACAGTCACCCTTTGTAGATGATATGATGATATACTTAGAGAATATTAGAGAATCAACTAAAAAAACTACTTGAAATTATTACTATCTTTAGAAAAGTTTCAGGATACATAAATCATCAGCATTTCTATATATTACTAATAAAGTCCAGCAGTAAAAAGGATAAAGAGAAATTCCATTTAAAATAACTGTATACAATATAAAATACTTGGGAGTCTACATGCCAAGACAAACCCAGGAACTGTATGAACACAACCACAAAATATTTTCATACAATCAAGTCAGATCTAAATGATTGGAAACTATTAATTGCTCATGAGTAGACTGAGACAATATATTAAAATAACAATTCTACTTAAATTAATCTATTTATTCAGTGCCATATGAACGAAACTATCTAAAATTAATTTATAGAGCTAGAAAATATAATAACAAAATTCATCTGGAAGAACTAATGCTCAAGGATATCAAGGGAATAAATTTTAAAAAAATATGGAAGAAGGCAGTCTGTCTGTACAAGACCTCAAACTGTATTATAAAATGATAATTATCAAAACAACCTGGTACTAGCTAAGAAATAGAGCGGTAGATCAGTGAAATGGATTAGGTACAAATTTCATTACAGTAAACGACCATAGTAATCTAGTATGTGATGAACCTAAAGATCCAAGCTTTTGGAACAAACATTCATTACTTGACAAAAACCTCTGGGAAAACTGGAAAACGGTATGGCAGAAACGAGGTACAGACTAATATCTCACACCATATTCAAAGATAAGGTCAAAATGGGTACATGATGTACACATAAAGGGTGATACCATAAGCAAATTAAGAGAGTATGGGATAGTTTATCTATCAGATTTGTGGATAAGCAAAGCATTTAGGACCAAAAAAGATATAGAGAGCTTTACAAAATGTAAAATCGATAATTTTGATTATATAAAATTTAAAAGTTTTGGCACAGACTAAAACCAATGCAACCAAAACTATAAGGAAATCAGAAAACTAGGGAAAATTTTTGCAACAAGTATCTTTGACAAAGGCCTCATTTCTGGAATATATAGAGAACTGAGTCAAATTTTAAAAAATACAAGTCATTCCCCAAATGATAAATGGTCAAAGGACATGAACAGGTAATTTTCATATAAAGAAATCAAAGCTATATATAGTCATATAAAAATGCTCTAAATCACTATTGATCAGAGAAATGCAAAGTAAAACAACTCTGAGGTACCACTCACACCTATCAGATTGGCTAATATGACAAAAAAGGAAGATGATAAATGTTGGAGGGGATGAGGGTAACCTGAAACACTAATGCACTGTTGGTGGAGTTGTGAACTGATCTAACCATTCTGGAGTACAATTTGGAATTATGCCCAAAGGGCTCTGATCCAGCAATACTAGGTCTATATCCCAAAAATATCCCCCAAAAGGGAAAAAGACCTACTTGTACAAAAAATTATAGCAGCTCTTTTGTGGTGGCAAAGAATTGGAAATCAAAAAGATGCCCATCAACTGGGGAATGGCTAAACAAGTTGTGGTATATGGTTGCAATGGAATATTATTGTGCTATAAGAAATGACAAGCAGGATGATTTCAGAAAAACCTGGAAAGACTTACATGAACTGATGCATAGTGAAGTGAACAGAACCTTTAGAAGATTGTACATAGTAACAGCAATATTGTTAGATAAAGAATTTTAATGACGTAGCTACGTCAAGACAATACCGAAGAACTAATGCTGATGCATACTATCTGCCTCCACAGAAAGAACTGATATTGATTGAATACAGACTGAGGGCTGCGACTGTTCACGTTCTTTCATTTTTTTCTTTTGTTCAAGTTGTCTTGTACAAAATGACTAATATGGAAATGTTTTTACATAATTGCACATGTATAACCAATATTTGATTGCTTAGTATCTCAGGGAGGGGGAAGTTTAGAGAGAGGGAACAGAGGAATAGAATTTGAAATAAAAATTAATTTAGAATCAGATCATATCCCACTAAATGGGACACCAACCAAAAGAAAAAAAATTACCAAACTTTATATCAAAAGAATACTTTAGGGGGCAGAGCCAAGATGGCGGCTGGTAAGCATGGACTAGAGTGAGCTCCGTACCCGAGTCCCTCCAAAAACTTATAAAAATGGCTCTGAACCAATTCTAGAACGGCAGAACCCACAGAACAGCAGAGGGAAGCAGGGCTCCAGCCCAGGACAGCCTGGATCGTCTCTGGGTGAGGTCTATTCCACACGGAGCTGGGAGCTGGGAACGGAGTGGAGCAGAGCCCAGCCTGAGCGGCGTGGACGATCCAGACCAGAAGCCAGGTGGAGGGGGCCCTAGCGCCCTGAATATGTGAGCTGCGGCAGTTACCAGACCCCTCGACCCACAAACACCAAAGACTGTGGAGAAGGTTAGTGGGAAAAGCTGCGGGAGTGTAAGGAGTTCGCAGTCCAGCCACGGGGGCAGCAGAGGTGGGGCAGCTACAGCTGTTGTTACTTCCGGCTCCAGGCCCACCTGGTGGGAGGAATTAAGTGGCACATCAGAGCAGGAGTGCAACAGCCTGCTGAAGATCTAAGCCCAGCCTGGACTGGGGGTCCTTGGGGAAGGAGGAGTGCAGCTCTGACAGAGCTGGCACCTCCCCCCCAAACGTAGAACATAGAACTCGTTAGTCTACAAGCAGTCATACCCCACTGAAAAACTCAAGGGTCAAGTTAGTTGGTTGGGAATATGACCAGGCAGCGAAAACGCGCCCAGATTCAGTCTCAGACTTTGGATTCTTTCTTTGGTGACAAAGAAGACCAAAATATACAGCCTAAAGAAGACAACAAAGTCATAGAACCTACAACCAAAGCCTCCAAGAAAAACATGAACTGGCCCCAGGCCATAGAAGAACTCAAAAAGGATTTGGAAAAGCAAGTTAGAGAAGTAGAGGAAAAATTGGGAAGAGAAATGAGAAGGATGAGAGAAAACCATGAAAAACAAGTCAATGACTTGCTAAAGGAGACCCAAAAAAATATTGAAAAATACACTGAAGAAAACAACACCTTAAAAAACAGACTAACTCAAATGGCAAAAGAGCTCCAAAAAGCCAATGAGGAGAAGAATGCCTTGAAAGGCAGAATTAGCCAAATGGAAAAGGAGGTCCAAAAGACCACTGAAGAAAATACTACTTTAAAAATTAGATTGGAGCAAGTGGAAGCTAGTGACTTTATGAGAAATCAGGATATTATAAAACAGAACCAGAGGAATGAAAAAATGGAAGACAATGTGAAATATCTCCTTGGAAAAACCACTGACCTGGAAAATAGATCCAGGAGAGATAATTTAAAAATTATTGGACTACCTGAAAGCCATGATAAAAAAAAGAGCCTAGATACCATCTTTGAGGAAATTATCAAGGAGAACTGCCCTGATATTCTAGAGCCACAGGGCAAAATAGAAATTGAAAGAATCCATCGATCACCTCCTCAAATAGATCCCAAAAAGAAATCTCCTAGGAATATTGTTGCCAAATTCCAGAGCTCCCAGATCAAGGAGAAAATACTGCAAGCAGCCAGAAAGAAACAATTTGAGTACTGTGGAAACCCAATCAGAATAAGCCAAGATCTGGCAGCTTCTACATTAAGAGATCGAAGGGCTTGGAATGCGATATTCCGGAGGTCAATGGAGCTAGGATTAAAACCTAGAATCACCTACCCAGCAAAACTGAGTATCATGTTCCAAGGCAAAATATGGA
Source organism: Trichosurus vulpecula (assembly GCF_011100635.1). Taxonomy (NCBI): domain Eukaryota; kingdom Metazoa; phylum Chordata; class Mammalia; order Diprotodontia; family Phalangeridae; genus Trichosurus; species Trichosurus vulpecula. Next base: position 384,508,019 of record NC_050574.1, read on the forward strand.
GTTTCAATAAAATAGAGGACTTTCAAGCTTTCTCAGTGAAAAGACCAGAACTGAATAGAAAATTTGACTTTCAAACACAAGAATCAAGAGAAGCATGAAAAGGTAATCAAGAAACGGAAATTGCAAGGGACTTACTAAAGTTGAACTGTTTTGTTTACATTCCTACATGGAAAGATGATGAGTATGATTCATGAGACCTCAGTATTAGGGTAGTTGAAGGGAATATGCATATATATATATGTGTATGTATATATATATATATATATGTTTATGTATATATATAAGTGAATGTGTATGTATGTATATATCTATGTGTATATGTATGTATGTGTATATATATATCTGTTTATATATATATATATATGTAAAAGAGAGAGAGCAGACACAGGGTGAGTTGAAGATGAAGGGAAGATATCTAAAAGAAATAAAATCAAATTAAAGGATGAGAGAGGAACATACTGAGAGAGGGAGATAGGGAGAGATAGAATGGGGTGGATTATCTCGCATAAAGGTGGCAAGAGGAAGCAGTTCTATGGGAGGAAGGGAGAGGGCAGGTGAGGGGGGAATGAGTGAACCTTGCTCTCATCAGATTTGGCCTGAGGGGGAATACCATACATACTCAGTTGGGTATCTTACCCCACAGGAAAGAAGAGGGAGGAAGATAAAAAAAAATAAAAGGCAGGGGGGATGATGGAGGGGAGGGCAGATGGGGGTGGAGGTAATCAAAACAAACACTTTGGAAAGGGGACAGGGTCAAGGGAGAAAATTCAATAAAGTGGGATGGGTTGGGAAGGAGCAAAATGTAGTTAGCCTTTCACAACATGAGTATTGTGGAAGGGTTATACATAATAATACATGTGTGGCCTAGGTTGAATTGCTCAACTTCTTAGGGAGGGTGGGTGGGAAGGGAAGAGGGAAGAGAATTTGGAACTCAAAGTTTTAAAATCAGATGTTCAAAAACAACAAAAGTTTTTGTATGCAACTAAAAAATAAGATACACAGGCAATGGGGCGTAGAAATTTATCTTGCCCTACAAGAAAGGAAGGGAAAAGGGGATGAGAGGGGAGGGGGGGTGATAGAAGGGAGGACTGACTGGGGAACAGGGCAACCGGAATATAAGCCATCTTGGAGTGGGGGGGAGGGTTGAAATGGGGAGAAAATTTGTAATTCAAAATGTTGTGAAAATCAATGCTGAAAACCAAATATGTTAAATAAATAAATTGCATTTAAAAAAAAAAAAGAATACTTTAATACACACACACACACATACACACACACACACACACACACACACACACCCCTTTGTGTGGTGTATGTGGTATGTATGTATGCATTTTGCCTATACAATTATGTGCATATATACACATATATACATATATGAGTATATGTAAATGTATGTGTTTACACATAACCACATATATAAATTTATCTTGGTGAAGTTGACCAAAAAGGAAAATGACAAATATTGGTGTTGTTGTAGAAAAACAGTCACACTGATGAAGCTGTGAACTGGTATGGCCATTCTAGACAACAGTATGGTACCATGCCCCCATATAAAACTGCATAGCATTTGACCCAGAAATACCATGACTAGGCTCATGTCCCCAAAGAGATCCAAGATAGAGAAGGAAAGGGATGTTTACATGCAAAAATACTCATAGCAGTTCTTTTTGTGATAGTAAAAAACTAGAAACAAATGGAGTGCCCATCAATTAGAAAATGGTTGACCAAATTGTGGCTTATGAATATAGTGGAATGCTACTGTTCCACAAGTAATGCTCTAGTGACTTTTTGTTTAGCACGTTAATGAATCTTTCAAAAGAGATACTTTCAAAAGAGATACTTCCTTCCAAAAAGAGATACTACCTTTTTGTAGAGCAGTCCAATTACAGCTGTTTTAATTTTTGCTGAGTTGAGCATATTAAAACGTTGATAGAGCTGAAGAACCAAAGTTTGCGAAATGGCCACAACAAAAAGGGCAACTGCATACCCATAGCCATTCCAACCCAAATCATGGCAGTCTTCACAGAAAAGGATCATCTGCCTGAATCAATAAACAGGGGGGAAAGGATGAGTGTTAGACATTGGCAGCTGTTAAGTCACAAGAGTTAGATACTTATGCATTACAGTTTAATTGACAAATACACAAAGGATCGATTCTACCCTACCCACCCAAAACAGCACTGGCTGGGCATAAAGGAAATAGTGGGGAAAATTCCTTTAACATTGAAGTACTTTTTTGTCATTTCACTCCAAAAACTATTTAGAACTGAGAACTCATACAGCTTAATATCCCGTGTTAACAATACTAGTTAACCTCATTATCCCTCAACTGCATCAGTGGAAATATAAATAATAAAAACACACTTTATAAACCCACACAGACAGAATAGGTGCCCTTTCTTACTAAGCTACTAGGAATCAATACACCATTTATTTTAGAGGTTTATTTTCTGGGGTGTGTAAAATAATTCACGAGTTATTTAACGAAAGAAAAGTTCAGTGCTTCATGTTTTAGGGATTTTCTTTTTTCTTTTTGATGTTAAAAATGTGCTTTGTCATTCTGTTTTTTGAAAATAATCTTTAGTTGTGTGGTCCTCTTTTCACGCAAGCAATTTCTTTTTAAATAATAAGAAAAATTCTTTTGGAAATGGTTAGCTAATGACTGGATTCTGAAAAGTATAATATATGAATTCCCAATTGTTTGACAAGACATCCTGCTCAAGAGGCTAACCTCATCAAAGATCATGCTAAATAATAAAACTGTAGCTTCTCTTTTTTGATATTGTGTCTCCCTATCTCACTGAGGCTTGAAAGCGCAATGACTACTCACAGTTCTTGTCCCCCTTGCTCACTAGCTAAGGTGCTATGTGTTATACCTGCTCCCTTCCTGACCTGGGCTTAACCTTAAAACTGGTGCTGGACTTAGTAAAGATACCTGATTGGCTTGGCTCACTGCATCTGGGAACTTTCAGACTCATGTGATTCCTCAACCTCCTCTAGTAACAGTTATTATAGGCCTGCACCGCCATACTCAGGTTGTTTTTCCTAAATTATATGTATCATCTGGAAGGAAACAAATACTTTCCAGAAAATATTTATTTATTGCTGAGCTGGTTTTGTAAATAAAATGTTTTGAAAGGAAAGAATCCTTATTCACATTTTATAGAACTTTGTTAATATAAGCTTTTGTTTTCCTGTGATTTTTGAAACAAAATCAATCTGTTAACAGTGAATTCTAACTGCTAATGTACTCAGTGACAAAAAGAGTAAGCAATTAGTACTAAATATCATAGCCCTTTTAAGAATGTGGTATGCATTCATTTTGATTGACAGTATTTTAAGTACATAAAAACAGAATAACTAATGAAAATAATAAAAACCATTTGGAAATAAGTTCATGAAAGCATTGTTTTTGCTTCCTGAGTTTTACACATGTTAATACACAAGTAATTATTTGTAATAATTCTTGAAGTTTATAATTTCTATTAATTTATAAATCCTTCTTTGCACAAATAAAGCCTTAAAAATTTATTTCTATAAAGTCCAAGGTCTTGTGATCTCTTTGACAGATCACAGCATGTGCTTGATTGGAAAAATGTTTCCATTTTCATAAAAGATCCTCAATTATTTCAGTCATATTGGATCAATGATCTTTAGGACAAGTATAAATCTGCTGTACATATCTTGGAAGGTCACAGCCACTTTTTTTTTCTATTGACTAATACTAGGATAAGCATAGAAAGACAGACCCTAGGATAACAGGCATCCACAGGACTATAAAGTGGGAGGGGCCAGCTCCCAGTTTATTATGCATTATTTTTGTTCAGTTGTTTCAGTCCTATCAGATTTGTAGACTCTTTGTGACCCCATTTGGGGTTTTCTTGGCAAAGATATTGGAGTAGTTTGCCATTTCCTTCTTATTTTACATTTGAGGAAACTGATGCAAACAGGGTTAAGTGATTTGCCCAGGGTCACAAAGCTAGTAAGTGTCTGAGGCCAGATTTGAACTCAGGAAGATGAGTTTTCCTGATGCTATATACTACACCACCTAACTGTCCTCATTATTCACTATAATGGAGGAAAACAGAGAAATAAGCAATAATATTTTGCTTGCTGATAGTTATTAGTCCTCAATGGGACAAATGCCTTTATTAATGTGGGTCTTATCTGAGGCACAATTAACATAGAATTTTAAATTAAACTTTAATTAAATGGCTGTTTGAAACACAACTTGAAAAGTAATTTTTTTAGGGACAGTAAATTATATTGAAGGGTATTTTTTTTAGAATCGAAGGGAGGAAAAGCAGGCTTTGTTTCAATTCAAAATTTCTTCATGATTTCTTTGACAGATTATGGTATGAGTCAAATTTTCTGGAGAATGGTAGACAAATTATAGAGATCAGAATTTTATTACTATTGGTCAAAGATCTATACAGGAAGTTATCACTGGAATGTAGCCACTCTCCTCACAGACTGTCTTACAATGTTTGCAGTTGAACATCAACATTAATACAACATAAATATAAATTATTTATCTAAGTTTTGTTTTAAATATTTTCCAAAACACATGTATCTTATAAAATATTCAGACATTTGATAAAATATCCATCTTATAGAAATAATAATGAGATTTTCCAGCTAAGATTTTATCATAGAATACTTACACTTTATTTTAATTATCAACAGATTGGGTGAAGAAACTTTGCAACTTACTTCATTAGGAGTGGGCTAATAAAAGATAAAATGTCAGCAAACACTTTGAACAAGGCAACCTGAATCAGTGAAATGTTAAAGGTGGTCCACAATGCATGAAGTAAAGATGGTTTCTTGGCCTTTGCTTCTTTGTGAAAGGAAAACTAAATGATCACAAAAAAACAAACAAATATAAAATCATAATTAGTTCAAAGTTAAAAATAAAGGAAAGCCTGTATAAAAAGACTAACACAGGTAGAATGGACCCAAAGGAGGTCAAGAAATAGACAACAGAAAATTCTGATAAAATTTTAAAATATAGCCCTTAACATTAGTATGGTTAGAACACTGTTCACTTCCATTAGAAATTATTTGTAACTGATACCATCATATCAACTGATACCCAATGTGGTGGGCTAATAGAATGACTCAGGTTTTAATTCCTTCTGCTACCCCACACATGAGTAATGACATGATGGTCACGTTTTCAAACCAGTATTTCTTTTCGTGGTGGGAGGAAGAGAAGGAGGGGAGGTCCAATGAGGCTGCATACTTATATCTTTCCATATGGAATTTCTACATGCAAATTACAAATGTGCAGTTAGGGCAGGAAATATCCTCCTAATCCTTGCAGGGGATTACAAACCTCTCAATGGTAGAGACTAGTTTGTAAAATAATCCATTACTTTAGCTGAAAATATTCACCATAATATCGATACTTCATATTTGTAAAGCATTTTATTCTTTGTATGAAAATGCTTCTAGTTTTTTTTTCATATTATCTCAACAAGTTAGTAAGGTAGGTAGGACAGATTTTGTGTCCATTTCAAAGACAGGGAAACTGAGGTTTAGAGAGGTTGAGACTTGTTCAAGGGGACATAGTTTTTATGGGGTAAGGGATGCTTATTATTAGCCCAACAGCCAGCCTTATTTTGATTTCTCAGAATAAAATAAATGATGTTACTGCTACAGTCAATAAACAGTCTCTTAGGTTTTAGCAATCAGTTTCACCTTTTGCTTCTTTTTATTTGTTAAGATGTTCTTTCTCCATTGCTTTTCAAAGATTGGACACACATTGTAGGAAGAGTCACTATCGTTTAATTCAAAAAGATCCTCTCTTTCCAATGGTCTTTTGTAGCCAAGAATTATTATGCTAGAAAGAAAAAACTGAGGTAAGCACAATACCACAAAGCCAGTAATTATGTTGGGTTTCATTTTTAAGCATTCATTTATAAATCAAAAAATAGTAAAACATGCTTTTCCATATGGCACATAGGTTCTATGGGAATAAATATTATTAATAAAAAGAAAAACCTTAGATGTCTACTAAAGCCATGGATCTAGATCTCTAGTGGTATGTCCTTGTTCTTGACCCCATGCTATTTAACATTTTTAAATCAATGACTTGGATAAAAGCATAGCAGAAATTCTTATAATATTTGTAGATGACACCAACACTGGGAGTGAAAGCTAACAAGTTGGATGGCAGTCATTATCCAAAACGCCTATGGCAGTCTATGAAGTGGAACTCAATCTAAGATTAAATTTAATATTATGTTAATATTATATGTCATGTTAAATCCTTCTATTTCATTCCATTAAATACTTATTCTTTTTCAAAATAAAAGTGCATTGACTTTCACAAAGACATTTTAAATAACATTTACTGTCTCAGCATTTATTTAGAACTGTGCAAAATTCATCAGTTTTAGTTCACATATATAAGTGACTCCTTGCTTTCATGCCATGTCTCTAAATAATCTAGCACCTAAAAGTACATCTAAGTTGTTTTGGTTGATTCCCACAGCCTAATGGTTCCTCTCTTCCTAAGAGTGTATTCTGTCCTTTGTTCTCTTCTAGTGACTCATCCTCATCACACTAATTGTTCCCACAGATTATTCCAATGTTAGGAGGAAATACAGCATTTTATCTCACACCAGCCTATGCTGTCGATTTTTCTTAAATCACTTTGTAATCTAAATCCACAATTTTTTTATTAATAGCTCATCTTACCAGTCACTCTTAATCAACGTATAAATTTCTGCTATTGCTTGCAGGCTGCTACAAGAGGGTAATGACAACAGCAATTAGTGATAATGATAGTAGAAACTTGTCTTTCGATTACAGTGCTTTGTATTTTTGAGTGATTTAATATACATTCATCTCATTTTATTCTCACAACCAATGACCATTTTATTTCTCACAAGCAGTGCAGGGAATGGAGGTAAAATTACATAATAGATGGAGAGTTGACTTCAAGGTTTGGACAGCCTTGGTTGAAGTCTCTGATACATACTGCCAGTTCCCCCTTCCCCCAGCAAATTTCTTACTAGAGATCTCAATTTATTAACTGAAGAACAATTGGAATTTGCTTATGTAGATGTTTCCTCACTTCAAATTCTCATTTCAATTCAATTCATTTCAACTCAGTAGGCATTTACTCAGTGCCTACCTCAATGCATGGTCCTGTTCTAGTTACTATGATTGCAAAGAAAAAATCTAAACAGACCCTGTCTCCAAGGAGCTTACATTCTACTGAGGTGTTCAAATATATACGAAGTAATTTCTGGGGCAGAGACACCTGGGGTTGGCTTCCTATAAACTGTGAAACAATAGATCAAGAACATTTACCTTCCTAATGAAATAAAGACATATTAGTGTCAATTTATAGATGAACCTAAGATAAAAAAGTTCTGTATTCATGCTAATTCTTAGGAAGAAGTAAAAAAGGAACAAGATGTGGCTTCAGGACAGTTCTGAGTTCCACTGTGGGACTGTGGAAGTGAAATAGGCTTAGGAGCAGGGTATATGCATATCTTTGTGACTTTTGACTAGATCTTAGATGTAAAAGAGGGAAGGTAAAGAAAGTCATATCCATCTGATTCCAGAACTCATGAGTGTCTAATAGCAGCTTACAAAAATAAATATCATGTATATCCTACAGGGAAAAAACCCTTTAAAATAAATGGAGAAGAAAATATATTTCTGCCACTTCTTTCTCCTTTTTTATTTTGTTACGTCAGAGGGAAAACTCTGAATGTGTTTAGTGGAAGATGTTTGTGAGCCTGAGACTGTTTTATTTGTGATACTTCTTAAGATATTAAGAGTGTCAACCATTACTAAGTTTGTTCTTAGAAAGACAAACAAAATTAGGCTGAATATGAATGTTTATTTCTCTCAAAGCTCGAAGAACATGCATATAGAGATAGGCACGGGAGCTTATTGTGAGACAATGAAGTCAAGGATGGACAGACAAAGCAGACCTCGTATCTTCAGTTCAATTCCCTCTCACCTCTCCCTCCCTTCCTGGCTCAGGATGCTTACATCAGCCAAAGTTATGGTTAACCATGATATGAGAAAGGAATTTCTTATATGAATAGTTGGTAAATACAATAAGATAGGAGAAATGTTAAAGTGTCAATTGAAACTATAGCTCCAGGATATCGGTGTTTCTTTTACTATTAACATGACATAATATAGTGTATGCTCATAAAATACTTAAGATAAAAAAGTCCCATTATTCAAGATAGTGTCTGGCTCAAAGCACTTTGTTGTTGGTAGAAGAATGCTCCTGGTCAGCTTCATCTGGCCTGGTAGTGTTGACACAGTAAGGGATATTTTGAGTTCGCTCAGAGAGCAAGTAAAGCATGTCTGTTCTGCCAGAGCACACAAAGCAAAGTTCAGAGTGGGCCACAAGGCCTGTCCTGATTGGCCAATCCATGTTTTAGGCCTTTCTTAGGTCTTGGGGTTCAAAATGGTTTGGGGAGGGGATCTACAGAAGACATCTCAAAATTAGGGCTGGATATCACTATTTTGTTTGTGGTGAAATACGTTTGCACAGAAATTGCCTTTAAAGACTGAATCATCAAAATTAACTCTCTGGAGAGCCCACATATAAAAAATAATTTCAATTTTACCTGTTTGTTTTGAATTATATACAATCATGTGGAACAGTGGAAAGGACTCTAGGGCTGTGGTCAGGGAGATGTGACTGCAAATTTGGCCTCAGATGCTTATAAACTGTGTGACCCTGCACAAGTCACTTAACCTCCATATGCCTCAGTTTCCTGAACTGTAAAAAGTGGAATAATAATAGTACCTACTTCACAAGGTTGTTGTAAGGATATACTATTTCTAAAATACCACTGCCTGGCACATAGTAGGTGCCTAATAAATGCTTGTTCCCTTTTCCTTTCCCCTAAAACTATTAATGTCTTTGTCCGGTAGAACATAATTTCCTTGAAGGCAAGAACTGTTTTGCCTTTGTTGTTTTATCCCTAACACCTAGAACAGTGTTTATTGAATTGAATTAAGCTAAGTAATCCTTGTATACCTAGAATTCAAGTTGCCCTAAGCTATCTTGTTCTTTCTTTAGCTTTTTTTTCAAAATTTGTTCCACAAACCCTTATTAAAGTGCCAGGAAGATATGAAGGGGAAAAAGGGATAGCCCCTATGCTTAAGGAACTTCTATTAGTTTACAATATGTAGAAGCAAGGTACATTTACATGAAGACATTCCCAATTATGAGGATTTAGGAATGCATTTCCAAAAGAAGCTGTCGGATCTTTCTATCATTATCTGAGACAGTTCTTCCTAGATTGGATAACTTCTAAACCTGTGGAACCTTATGGCTAAATGATTCTACCACGTCTAGACATAGACTCTACTTATAAAATAAATAATTATTTGGAATAATTATGATTTCTTGTAATAACTGATATATCACCAATAGGCGAGTAACTACCACAACTCAAAGATAATGCAAAGATAGAGAAAAATATGCATCCTCCTGTCTGTGAGGATTGTGAATGTACTGACAACCCTGGCTTTCTTTAAAATAAATAATATTAAAATGTTATTTTATCAAAAAATACTTAGCTTGATTTTTTTGGAGGTGGGAAAGCAGGGCAATTGGGGTTAAGTGACTTGCCCAAGGTCACACAGCTAGTAACTGTGTCAAGTGTCTGAAGCCAAATTTGAACTCAGGTCCTCCTCATTCTAGGGCCAGTGCTCTACTCACTGTGCCACCTAGCTGCCCCACTTAGCTTGATATTTTGATTAAGAATGATCTTTACGTTAGATTGTGTCAGAGCATGCCCAAATCACCTAGAAGCACCCTGTTCTTGGCAAAGATGTACTACATTTCTCTGCCGTGTTGTTTATGGAGTTGATTGCTGTCTGTCATTTTTGAAGAGGACCAAATGACATCACTATATTGGAGTCAAGGTGTAGTGTATCTGACTGCGGCTGATCAGACCAGCATTATCTTGGAAAGCTCTACCATGGGCTGGGCACGAATAGTCCATATGAACATTTGGAGGGGAGAGGTCTTAAATTTGCACATCTCATGGTTCTTTTCGGCTACTGCAATTCTGCTTCACTCACAGAGCACAGAGCCTTCTTTGATGGTCTGTGCAGTCAAAATAGGCTATGCCTTTAAAAACCTTCACTCACAGCACACATGCCATGAACTGAACAAGTAAGGAGGAAAATTTCTGTTCTTTTAGGCCCTATGACCGCAAAAGACAGTTCCTTGGATTTCTGTTCGTTTTGTTTCTTTTATCCTTCTCGGTTTCACATGAAGGAGACAGAATCCCCATTGAACTTGGAATCACTGAGCCATGACAACCTCAGGACCAGTAACATTACAGGCAGCCAAGCCTTAAGAAATCAAGATACCTAGGACTCAAGCCCAAGGTGCCTTTGGACTTGAAACTTGGGACTGTGCTATACAGTAACCGAGCTAAGCTGTGAATCTAACCTCCTTTCTTCCCCCAGTGTATGAGGTGGAGGAGGAAATTATATCTCATGTACTGGGGAATATATTTGTACATTTGTTTTTATATTTTAAAGTAATTATTCCTTTGTCAAAGCCAACCTATTAAGTAGCTAAATAGAATTGGGGTGCAGGGGAACCCCTACAATTGGAAGAACATCAGGGGAATGGGCTGGAACCAGTGGCAGAGAACCTAGACACCCTTAAATCCCACTGAGGGTCAAATGTAACACACCTGGCCTCCAGGCAGTGGGGCCCAGAGTAATCACTGCTAGACTCACAATGCCTCTTTTGACAAGTGTTTTGATCATTAAATTGTGTGATATGGAATGTCCTTGCTTTTAATTATTTTTATAATACTTCACTAGTTTAGATTGCAACAAACAGATTCATCAAGTTCGTACCTGTTAAACCAGGAATATGTTATCTTACTGATGAATGAAGCATGTTTTTCTGGACTGCATTTCTAAAAAGAAAAATAAATTACACATGATGCAGGATGTAGTCAAAACGTATAACTTATGTTTCAAATATCTTCTGTGTGTTTTGTAAAAGCAAAAAGAAAATTATTCTATCAAAAATTACTGAAGTGGTTGCTAAGCTGACCTATGACATATTTATATATTATGTATTATATATTATATATGTTTATATATATATATATTGTTGTATAACATATACTTATGACATAACATATTTATGATTTCAATTTATAGGGTATTCCAAAAGTCTTAGTATATCAGGATACCCTGTACTATATGGCAGCAGAAGGATTGTGGATTTAATCCTAATAGATTGGTAATACATTCTGAATGAATATGACAATATATAACTTCTTTAGCTTATTCTCAAAGTTTGTGTATGTAGCAAACATATTCTCCCCAAAATCCAGGAAGTACTAACAACATTTCTATGGCAAATTATATTTTATTTTAAAATGAACTTTTATTGACGTCTTATGTCTTCTATGTTATCAGTATTTCTCCCAGTACCCCTTGCCCTTCTCCCTTCCATCTTCCGGAGAGCAATCCCACATTGCATATAATATTTTTAAAGGAAAGACAAAAAGCCCAGCAAAACCACTCAATAAATTGAAAAAGTTGAAAACACATGCAATATGCCACATCCTGGACCTTCCACCTGTGCAAAGGAATAAGAAAGGGTATTTTCTCATTTAACTTCTTTCAGGTCATGCTGATCTTTGTAATTTTGGAATGATTACTTTTTATTGTTTTGTTGTTGTTCTTTCAACTTATATTGTTATACTCATTTTGTATATTGTTTTCTTGGATCTGCTTACTTGATTCTGCATCAGAAAATCTTTGCAAACATCTTTGGTTGAGATTTGTTATTTCTTACAATACAGTAATATTTTATTACATTCATGTACCACAATTTGTTTAATTGTTTATTCCCCAGTCAATGAGCATACGCTTTGTTGCCAGTGCTTTGCTGCCCAAAAAAGTGCTGCTATAAATATTTTAGTGTATATGGGTCTTTGCTTTTATCAATAACCTCAGAGTTATCTAAACCTAGTAGTGGAATCTCTGGGTCAAAGGATATGAATACTTTAGTAATTGTATTTGTACAATTTAAGTCTTTTTCAATATGGTTTTACTGATTCATATATCTACCTAAAATGTACCAGTATGTCCATTCTCACAACTGCTCCAATGTTGACTATTCCCAATTTTTGTCACCTTTATGGATTTGAAGGCTATGAGGTAAAACCTCAGGGTTTTGAATTGCATTTCTCCTATTAGTGATTTGGAGAATTTCTTTGTATGGTTGTTAAGAACTTGCAATTCTTTGAAAGCTAAAATAAAAATTATCCAATTTGTCTTTTGTAATTCCTGCTACCCCTTATTTTTGAGTGCTCCTACTAATGGCTGTAAAAGGTATAAGAACTGCTTCTCTTCTAATTTCTTACAGAGTTATCTTTAGTACTAAGGTTACATAAACATTTTTAATTTATTGTAGAATATGTCCAAAAATGTCAGTCAAAGCTTAATTTCTGCCAAATTGCTTTCCAGTTTTCATAACAGTTTTTATATGACAAGGAGGTCTTTGTAGGTAATTTATATTCTTTTGGTTTGAAGAACACTGGACTACCACATAGCATTGTTTCCAGTCCTTCCTTATCTACTGTATTCAATTCATCTGCTTCTGTATTCTTAAAATCGGTACCAAGTAGCTTTGGTCACTGCAGTTTGCTAATATGATCTGAGTAGTGGAAGTACTGTTTCCTCTACATCTCTATCTTTTTTTTATTATTTCCCTTGTTATTCTGGAAATCTCATTTCTCCAGATGAATTTGTTATTATATTTTGAGTGGTACAAAGTATCTCTCGGGTGATTTCTTTTTGATAGTGTTGAAACTATAAATTAATTTTGGTAGTACAAATGGTTTTTTGTAGTATTGCCATTTTTATTATATTGGTTTCATACTAACTTTATTACATTTTAAAAAGGAATAGCAAGTTATACATAACAGATTTGCAGTTTCATGTGCAATCATCTTTTTTTCTACTTTGCTGTTATGGAAATGCTTGTTTTATTTCTTAAGTTCAGAATAAAATAAATTTTAAAAAAATTGGCAAAGCTTGGATATGAGAACTGAATATTCCTTCTGCTATTTAATATGTTCTTTTTTTTTCCTAAAGGAGCACTTTGTAATTGAACATACAAAAATATTCTGTGTACTCTGATAGATTTATCCCAAAATATTTTCTATATTTTGCAGTTGTTTGTAAAAAAAGAAAACAAAACTTTCTATTATTACCTCTTGGATTCTGTTACTATATAGAAATTTTGTTGATTTTTTATATTTAATTGATTTTTGTGGGATTATTTTGTAGCCTACAATTCTGCTGAAGTTATTACCTGTTTTCATTAGTGTCTTTGATGATTCTCTAAAATTTTTTAGGTAAACGATCATGTCATCAGAAAGCAGGAATACTTTTATCTGATCTTTGCCTAGCATTAGGCCTTTAATTTTTTTCTCTTACCTTATTGTTATTGTTAGCATTTCTTGAACTATAGAACTTAATAGTAGGAAACATAAGCATCATTGCTTTACTCTTGTATTTAATGGGAAAGCTTTTAATGTGTCCATATTTCATAAGAACCTTGCTTTTACCTACCAAATGTATACATTTTATGACTTCATAAAGGTTTTTCTTTGCCTATGCTTTGCAGGAATTTTAGCAGAAATGAACACTGTAATTTACCAAAGGCTTTTTCTGAATCAAATATATAATCATTTGGTTTTAAATATTTTTGGTTTTTCAATATGGTTAATTTTTATGATTGATTTCCTAATATTGAACCATCCTTGTATCCATGCTATCAATACAACTTGGTCAAAATGAATGATTTCTTGGATGAATTGCTATAATCTGACAGTATTTTATTCAAAATTTTAAAATTGCTATCCGGTAATAATAGTGGCCTGTAATTAGCCTATGCTTTATCTTTCCCTGCTTTAAGTATTGGGACTATATTAGTTACATTAAAGAAGTCTGATAGAGTGCTTCACTTCTCAATTTTTATAATAATTTGTGTAGTGTCGTCACATTTTTTCTTTAAACATTTGACAAAATTCTCTGGTGAATTCATCAGGACAAGTTTTTAAATCAGATAGTTCTTTAACTCTGAGTTCATTTCTTTTTCTGAAATGGAATTCTTTAAGATCACTGTTTGGTCTTTTTTTTAGGATGTGTATTTTATGTTTTCTTTCCTCTATTTCTTTTTGTGTTATCAGCTTTTTTTTTTAGCATACAAGAGGGGCACAAAATTTTTCTTGTATTTTCCTATTACTGCATCTTAGTATAATTCAATTCATTTTTCCTTTATGAAATTAGATGCTAAGCCATTTGGAGCATATGTTAAGAGGAATATTGGTTTGTGGACTATGGCTCCTTTCAACACAATATCATTTCCTTCCTTATACCGCATTTTATGTTATGAATCTTTTTGTTTTATCTTATAGCATAATTGCAACTGTTGCTTTTTTGGATTCACTTGATGCATATTAAATTTTATTCCAATCAATTATTTTTATTGTGTTCATGCTGCTTTTGGGGTGTATTTCTTGTAAGCAAAAGATTATGAGGTTTTGTTTTCTTCATCTAGTCTATCTCTCTTTTGTTTTATTGGATTAACTAATCAATTAACATGTGAAGTTATGAGAGTTAGTGTTTTCTTCCATTTCTCTGTAATACTTTTTTTTTCCAGAATTAGATTTTCTTATTGTTGTTCTTCTTCTGTAAAGATAGTATTTTGTCTCTTAAATTATTATTAACCAATCTACTTTAAAGAAACCCTATTCCCACAGGCTCTTTTCCTTTAATCTCTGATCTCTGGCCCATCCCATTTGTCATTCCTTTCCCTAGTTTTTTTTCCCATTTAATAACATTATTTTATTTTTTCCAATTACATGTAAAGACAGTTTTCAACATTCACTTTTATGAGAGTTTGAGTTCCAAAAATTTTTCCCTCCCTCCACAGCCCTCTCCCCAAGATAGCAAGCAATCTGATATAGGCTATACGTGGATAATCACATTAAACATTTCCACATTAGTCATGTTGTGAAAGAAAAATCAGAACAAAAGGAAAAAAAAAAGCTACAAGAAAGAAAATAGTATGTTTTGATCTGTATTCAGACTTGACAATTCTTTCTCTAGATGTGGAGAGCATTTTCCATTCTGAGTCTTTTGGAATTGTCTTACATCATTACATTGTGGAGAAGAGCTAAGTCTATCAGATTTGGTCATCATACAATGTTACAGGTACTCAGCATCAATTTCTATAAGTCTTTCCAGGTTTTTCTGAAATCATCCTGCTCATCATTTCTTATAGCACATTATATACTACAACTATTCAGCCATTCCCTAATTGATGGGCATCCCCTCAATTTCCAATTCTTTGCTACCACAAAAAAAGCTGCTATAAATATTTTCATACATATGAGTCCTTTTCCCTTTTTATGATCTCTTTGAGATACAGGCCTAGAAGTGGTATTGCTGGATCAAAGTTTTATAGCCCTTCCAGATTCTTTTTCCAGATGAATTTTGTTATTATTTTTTCTAGTTCTATAAAATAATATTTGGTAGTTTGCATGGCACTGAATAACTAAATTAATTCAGGTAAAATTGTCATTTTTATTATATTAGCTCGGCCTACCCATGAGCAGCTGATATTTTCCCAGGTATTTAGATCTGTCTTTATTTGGGTGAAAAGTGTTTTGTAATTATGTTTATATAGTTCCTGGGTTTGTCTTGGCAGGCAGACTCCCAAATATTTTATATTGTCTACAGTTTTAAATGGACTGTCTCTTGCTGCTGGGCTTTGAAAGTAACATACAGAAATGCCAATGTTTTGTGTGGGTTTATTTTTATATCTTGAACTTTGCTGAAGCTGTTAATTATATCAAGCAGTGTTTTAGTTGATTCTCTAGGATTCTCTAAGTATATGATCATATCATCTGCAAAAAGTGATAGCTTTGCTTCTTCATCGCCATTGTGTAGTTCATTTGTGCAGTTCATTACTCCCCTTCCCTCCATGATCATTTTTCCTCCCATTTGCCACGAAATCAGCTGTCTGGATCCATCACCACCTGCCCCTTCTTGTCAGTTGTTTCCAGGAGCTCTGCTTTCCTCTTCTCTTGAAGCAAGATGCTACCCACGGAAGCACAACCCTTTTTTAATAGGAAATAGCTTCTATAAGCAACAAATCCTAAGAAGTCATACTAATTTTAAGGCTTCAGTTTTCCACAATAAAATCTCTCTCCTCCCAAAATGTCATATATATGTATATGTACACATACACACACACACACACATATATACATGCATACATATACATACACATACATACACACATATACACAAACACACACACACACATATATATATATACACATACATATATATGTATATACATATATATATATATATATGGATGCTTCTAAACCACACTCCCTGCACTCATTCTTTCGCCACCAGAACTTAGACTTTGCCCTAGGAAACCTAGACTCTGGGAAGTGAGCTTTCATTTTATCTAGCCTAGAACCAAGTCAGCATGCCACTTCCAGCTCATTTCCAAATATGTAGTCCTCCCATTTGCACCCATTTTCTAGCCCTCCTTTAACTTGTTTTCTTTCCCTATTAGAGCATAAGCTTCTTAAGGACAGGTATTCTCTTCTTTGTTTATATGTGTATCACAAGCACTTAGTACAGTCCCCAGCACATAATCAGCACTTAAATAAATACTTTTTCATTCATTCATTCATTTAACTTTAACATTTCAAGGATACACATGATTTTATATGTGGACACTTCCTCTAAAAATGAAGATCCTAATCCCTCTATAACAATGTATAATCTGTCCAATAGAGCTGATGTCATTTTTAAAAAGTCTTTCTCTATAGCAATGAGTACCTTTGAACTAAGCTAGGACTGTCTTTAGACAAAAGGTGTATAATCCATCTCTGGATTTACTTAAAGACTTCCATACTGGTATGTTTTGTTCGATTTGCACTTGAATAATACAGCCTTTGAGAACCCAAGGTCACTATGTCAAAATGATGAAACAGTATGACTTTAGTAAACAATTCCACATTTCTTCCACCAGGAATTGATGTTTCTAAAAGGCACAGAAGGAAAAGGGGAAGATGACATAAGATCTACAAATAGCACAATGGAGAAATGAGATAAAGGAAGGAGTTTATAAGCTTTACGCTACTAAGAGACTCAAAGAAAGTAGATAATGGACAGCTTTGGGTATAGCCCATCACTTAGGAAGTGTAGTTAAAGATAAACTAGAGGAAAAGTGAAATAATGAAGAGAACAAATAAAAAAAACTTGAAGCAGGTGTAACAAAAGAACGTTACTTCATAAGACCACAGATTTAGAGCTGGAAGAAACCTCAGCACTATCTAACTGAACGATGTCACTTTACAGATGAGAAAACTAACAATAATTGACTTGGTAGACATCACAAAGGGAGTAGGCATCAGAGGCAGACTTTGAACCCAATTCATCAGACTTCAGAAGCAGTGCTCTTCAGGGAAGGAAGGTCTGAACCATGTACTTTACTGGGTGGGGAAATAAAAAATTCAAATAGGAGAGGAAAATAAATAAATGTGTGCATAAACAAAAAAAAAGAACAAGAAGTTGACAATTTAAGTAAATTCAAAGAATGAGGGATAAGGAAGGTAAAGAGAACAGAGACAGGGCCTATAGTAAAAGACTAACATAATAGTGTAAGGAATATTCATTTCAGAGACAAAGTTCTGACAGAAGGGAAAGGGTATAAAATCAAAAGAAAAGAAACAGAAGGAAAAACCAAACTTAACACTTGTTACCTAATATAATAAAATAAAAGAGAGCAGCAGATTGGATAAAAAAACAAAATCCAAAATTTATTATATATAAAAATATACATATCCAAGAAGTAAAGGTATACAAAATGAAAATGAGTAGCTAGAACAAAGTTTACTTTGCATCAGATGATTCCAAAAAAGCAGGACTTGCAATCATGATATCAGATAAAGTAAAAACAAAAATATGCAATATAGAGAGGAAGAGAAGTAAACTACATTATGCTTAACGATATAAATCCTAACCACATATGCACCAAATGGCAAACATCTAAATTCATAAAGGCAAAGTTAACTGAATTGAAAAAAAGTCAGAAAGTAACACAACAATTATAGCAGACTTTAATTATAGTGGACTTTCTTTTAAACTGGAAATTTAACAAATAAGATACACAAAGGAAATTATGGCAGCTAAGTGACATATGTAGTAGACAGAGTGCTAGTCCTTGAGTCAGAAATACTTATCTTCCCAAGTTCAAATCTGACCTCAGACCCTTATTTAGCTGTGTGACCCTAGGCAAGTGACTTAACCTTGTTTGCCTCAGTTTCCTTATCTGTAAAATGAAATGGAGAAGGAAATGACAAACCACACCAGTATCTTTGCCAACAAAAGGCCAAATGGGGCCATGAAGAGGTGGACATGACTGAAAATGACTAAGCAACAAAGGAAAATATAGAACTGAATAAGTTGTTGGTGAATTTAGAGATGAAATCTTTATGACATCTTCTGAATGGGAACATTAAAGAATATATATTTATCTCAGGATCATCTAGCTTTACAAAAATTGGCCATGTGCTAGGGCACAGAGAAATTAAAAATTAATAGAAAAAAGCAGAAATAATGAGTACATCCTTTACATAATATATATCACAATAAAGTGATAATCTCTATAACAACCTGAGCAAATGATACATACAGAAAATGTAGACAAGAATGACATCCTGAAAAACCAGTGGATCAACTGAAAAAACTGTAGAAACTACAACTGTGAAGGAGAATGATGATTATGAGGTTACATACAAAAATATCTAGGATGTATCTAAAGCAGTTTTCAAAGGAAGGATTCCATATCTGAAAACATTAACAAAATAGAGAAAGAATTATTTAATTGAATCTGAAATTTAATCCTGCCCAGAATCACATAACTAGTAAGTAACTGAGGCCAGATTTGAACACAAAACTTCCTGAATTCAAGTCTGGTCCTTGAGCCACTGTGGAGAAGTGGATCAATGAAACTGATCTGTGAAATCCACTGTGCACAAATGGGTCAATTAAAAAATACCCATAGAAACTAAAATTATGAAGGAGAATGATAACTATGAGATTACATACAAAAATATCTAAGATGTATCTAAAGCAGTTTTCAGAGAAAAGATTCTATATCTGAAAACATTAACAAGATAAAGAATTATTTAATTGAATCTGAAATTAAAAAACCTAGATAAACAGCAAACCAATAAACCTGAAATATACTTAAAAATTGCAATCTTGAAAGTAAGGGAAGAAATAAATAAGATCAGGAAAAGATTAGAGAAATGGTAGGAAAAACCCCAAACTGGTATTAAAAAAACTAACAATGTTGATAAACCTTCAAATAACCTGATTTTTTAAAAAGACAAAAAAATAAAAGTCAATATAGTACTAACATATAAAATAATAATTGTAATAATATAGTTAATATAGTATAGGTTTGCAAAAGTGCTTACAAATATTATCTCGTTGGATCTTCATAACCCTGGGAGGTTGGTGGTATAATTATCTCTGTTTTACAAATGAAAAACTTGAAAGTAAGTAACTTGCCCAGGATTACATAAATAGTAAGTATCTGAGGCTAGATTTGAATACAACCCTTCCTGAATTCAAGCCTGGTCCTTGATCCACTGTGCCACCTAGCAGCTTATTCAAATTACCTTAGAAAATAAAATTACATAAGCTACTATTAAGTTTAAAACAAACAAACAAACAAAAAACAATCTGGTTCCAATAGTATTAAATGTAAATTTCATGCAAATCAAAACAACTGAAGTTTCACATTGCATCCAGCATGTGGACAAATATGATAAAACAAGGGCATAGTCAGTGCTGCAGGGATTATAGAAAGACAGGAACACTAATCTAGAATTAGTAGCATATGAATTGGTCCAACAATTCTGAAAAGCAATTTGGAATCATTCTGCATGTGACAAATAATCACAAATGATGACAAGAGATCCCACTGCACATATACACCTCCAGGAGGTCAGGGATAGAAAAAAAAATCCCACTTGATTATAAATATCCAAATTAACTATAAAGGACGTATGAAGAAAGATGGTATCTGTATCCAGAGAAAGAACTGATTAATAGAAGGAATAAATTTACATATCTACCTATTTGTGTCTAATGGCAGCTATCTTTAGGGTGGAGGAGGGAAAAGGGAAGAAAAAAGGGGGAAAAGAAATTTACATGATAATGATTACATATTTAAAAAGAATAGCAAGTTGTGCACAATAGATTTGCAGTTTCATATATAATCATCTTTTTAAATTCTACTATGTTACGGAAAATAAAAAAAAGAAAAGAAAAATAACACCACATATGCCTATATATATATATATATATATATATATATATATATATATATATATATACACATATATGTGTGTGTGTGTGTGTGTGTGTGTGTGTGTGTGTATAGTTTATGTAGGCATACTTTTTATAGGAGAAAAGAGTTGGAAAAAAGTAAATGTCCATTGACTGGGAAATGACCAAACAAATTGGTTTGCTTGAATGTAATGGATTTTACTTCACTGTAAAAAAAATGTATGAAGAAGTTAACCAACTGGAAAAAGAGGTACAAAATCTTAAAGAAGAAAATAATCCCTTCAAAACTAAAATTGGGCAAGAGGAATCCAATGACATTACAAAACACCAAGAAATAATGAAACTAGAAAAAATAGGAGATAATCTAAAATATTTCATTAGAATATGTTCTAGAGAACAGATTGAGGAGAGACAATACAAGAATTGCCAAACTATCTGAAAGTTATGATCAAAAAAAAGAACCTGGATAAAATATTACAAGAAATTATTAAGGAAAATTGTTCTGACATTCTAAAACACAAGGATAAAGTAGAAATAGAAAAAAAATCTACCATTCACCACCTGGAAGAGATCCCAGGAGGAAAGCTTACAGGAATGTCATAGCCAAGTTTCAAAACTTCCCAGTTAAGGAGAAAATATTGCAAGCAACAAGAAAAAAACAATTTAAGTACTGTGGAAATACAGTTGGGATTTCACAAGACCCAGCAGCTTCTACTCTAAAAGACCATAGGTCTTAGAATACTATATTTCGAAGAGTAAAAGAGCTTGGTTACATCCAAGAATAACTTACCCAGAAATGAAAAAAAAATGGATATTTGATGAGCTGAAAGACTTTAAGGTGTCTGTAGCAAAAGACCAGAATTTATTGGAAAAATTGATATAAAAGATCCAGAAGAAATAAAAGGAAAACATTAAAGACTAATTTTAAGGTACTCATTAAGGTGATTCTAAAAAAACAAAATTGGATAGGAAAAGGTGAAAGGGAGCAAAGATATTATAAAAATGGGGCATGAAAGGAAGAACTAATACAGACGAAGTAGTTTGGGAGAAGGGGTGGTAATGTTGGAAATTTACATCTGGGTTGAAGAGGAGACGTACATCTGGAAGGGTGTAGAAGTCTTATGAATTTGTGGAGATGAGAAAACTGGGGGACGAGGGAGGGGAGGGACTTTTAGAGGGGTGAGTGGATTGGGATTTGGGAGATGCAGGGAGGGGATGGGGGGACTCTTGGAGGGGTGAGTGAAGTGAGAGATGGGAAGATGGAGGGAGAAGATAAATTAACAAGGATAGGCTAAAAAGAGAGGCTGAGAAAGGAAACAGAGTAAAGACAAGATGGAGCAAAAGTTCACAAATAGTAATTATAACTTTGAATGTGGATGGGATGTTTATAAGCAGCTCTCTTTGTGGTGGCAAGGAACTGGAAATTGCTGGGATTCCCATCAGTTGGAGAATGGCTGAACAAGTTGTGGTTTATGGTTGTGATGGAATATTACTGTGCTATAAGAAATGATGAGCTCAGCGATCTTAGAAAGGCATGAAAAGACTTGCATGAAATGATGAAGAGCAAAGTGAACAGAACCAAGAGTCTAATGTATACAGTAATAGCAATATTGTTTTAAGAATAGCAATAATTGTCTTAAGTCACTTTGAGTGACTAAGTCATTTTGACTATTATAAATACACAAATTGGGAGCAGCTAGGTGGCGCAGTGAGTACAGCACTGACCCTGAAGTCAGGAAGACCTGAGCTCAAATCCATCCTCAGACGCTTGACACACTTACTAGCTGTGTGACCTTGGGCAAGTCACTTAACCCAATTGCCCTGCCTTCCCCCCTCCAAAAAAAAAATAAATACACAAATTAAAAATAAAGGACATATGACAAAAGATGCTACCCGCATCCAATGAAAGAACTGATAAATAGAAGTATGTAAGGAATAATTTTACATATTTTCGCATATACATATAAACACAAACATATATATGTTTATACACACACACACATGCACACACACCTATTTTTGTCTAATGGTAGTCATCTCTAGGGCAGGGTCAGGAAGAAAAATATAGTAAAATAAGAAATTTACATTATCTTGTTTTTACTGCATTTTGGAGGGAATAGCATATCGTGCATGGTAGATGTGCAGTTCCATGTGTGATCATCTTTTTCTTATTGTACTGTGTTATGGAAATGTTTGTTTTGTTCCCTGAATTGAAAATAAAATAAATTTTTAAAAACAAGTTAAAATTATTTTAATTTACTTTTTATTCTGAACTTATCAACAAATGCAAAGATTGAAGATATTTTAAAAAGGGACAAGGATTATACAAGAAATTGTGAACTTCTGTTTTACACAGTTTTTAAAAGACATGTAAATATTAAATTTAGCAAACTAAATTCAAAATTGCTCTTGAAAAAGAAACAATGTCTTTGAGGAACATAGAGAAGCATGGAATGACTTTCATGAATTGATGCCAAAAAGACAACATACAAAATTTAGAAGGAAATAATAACAACCTCAAAATGAAACTGAAAGATGTACAATTAAAAAGAACTGAGAAAACTTATTTTCCCCTTCTTTCATTGGAGAGTTGGGAGCTCTAATGGGCTGTAATTGTCATATGGGTTTGCTGAATTATTTTTTTGTCCTTCCTTCTTATTTTTTATGGGTTATGACTCTGGGTAGTGGAATAGGAATAGATATATTCAGAAATGAAAGTGATAAAAAAGTTAAAATATAATTTTTTTAAAGTTCTTAAAAGAAAACAAAAATTAAAAATAGATTCCCAATGAAGCAGATTAACCAGATAAGGTAATATGATCATAGATTTAGAGCTAAGCATGTCCTTAGGGGTCTTCTAGCTGAAGTCCCTCCTCTCCTTTTTTTTCTGTTTACAGATTGAGGGAGTGAGTTCTAGAGAGATTGTATCCCCAAAGTCACAGAGATACTTAGTGAAAGAGCCAGGATTTGAACTCAGGTTCCCTGGGAGAGAGGGATAGCAGTCATAGCCTGATCTGGTATTGGCACCCACATATTTTCAAAAGATCTAGAGGAAGTTCCCAGCATGGTGGATGGAACCCTAAAGGAAGACTTATGGGATGACATGGACAAGATATAGATAGATAGATGATAGATAGATAGATAGATAGATAGATAGATAGATAGATAGATAGATATAGATATAGATATAGATACAGATATAGATATAGATATAAAGAAACCACGGATGGGTTGCAATAGATACCTTTGAAGGAACTCTTCACATCAATGAGAACACCACTGAAATATAATCTAATTCACAGGGCTGTTTGAGAAGAAAGTCCTTTGAAACCATAACATGCTAGAGAAACATTAGTTACTATAATTTTTAAAAGAGGATATAATTTAATATATGTGTATATGTGTGTGTATTTCAGTTCCATCATAAGCATGTCTATCTATATAACTTGCCCATCAATATCAGATTGAGGCAGTTTGGACTAAGACGTAATCTCAACTTTGATTTAAAATCAAAGTGTCTATATATTTTTAGTACATTCGAACTTTGTATGAGAGAGGGGAAAAAGGGCTTTTACTGCTCCTTGGGAAGTGTCTGTTATGCCAAAATGAATAATGGTAATAATTTTAAAAAATAAAATCAATCAACCAATATTTATTAATTTGCCAGGCACTGTGTTTAATACTAGGGATACTAAGACAGAAGTCAGACAATCCCAGATCTCACTGCCCATACACATATATCAATATATAGAATAAGTACAAAAAGAATGCAATGAAAATTGAGGAGAGAGGTCATTAGCATATGGGGAGGATCAGGAAAGGTTGGTAACCAAATCATAGATTAATAGCTAAAAGGGTCTAGAGAGGTCTTCTACTTGTTAAGGTTTGGGAGTTTTTTCTTGTTTGTTTGTTTTTGAAGAAACCATGATTTCAAGGGGTGAAGGTGAGGAGGAAAATTTTCCATGAATAGGGGACAGACAACCCGTGCAAAGTGACAGAAATGGGAGATGGAGTGTCATGGCAAGTAGGCCACTCACCTGCAGAGCATGTAGAGGCAAGTAATACATAAAAATTCTGGAAAGGTAGGAAGACGCCACATTGTGAAGAGCTTTAAAAACCAGACAGAGGAGTTTATAATTCACCCTAGAGCAGACCTGCACAACTTGTAAATGGGCTTCAGGTCGCAGATATGTTAGACTTGAGACAGACTGATGATGGTTGTTTGCTGCAGGTCATGTGACAGATTACACTAGAGACAGGCTGACTATGGTTGGTTGCCACAAGTCACATGACAGGTTCGACTTGAGGCAGACTGACTATGGTTGGTTGCTGCAGGTCATCTGACAGCCCCCTGAAATCCTTCGGCCAGTCATATATTATGCAAGCTTGCCCTAGAGTTAATCTTCTTGATCATTGAGGAAGTGGAAAATGAAGGGAGAAGTGCACAACATAGTCATATTTGACCTTTAGGGAAATTACTCTTGTAGCTGGTGGAGCATGATTTGAGTGGGTAGAGCCTTGAGGATATTGCAGTGGTCTAGGGTTGGGGAACCTATGGCCTCAAAGCCTCATGTGGCCCTCTAGGTCCTCAAGTGTGGCCCTTTGAATCCAGACTTCACAGAACAAATCCCCCTAATAAAAGGATTTCTTCTATAAAACTTGGACTCAGCCAAAAGGCTGAACCCAAGGACCTAGAAGGCCACATGTGGCCTTCAGGCCGCAGGTTCCCCAACCCAGAAGGTCTGAAATAGGATGGTTGCTGTGCCAGTAGCTAAATGTAAGAGATACTGTGGAGACTGAAATTCCTTCACACATGTAAGTACCAGGGACATAAACATCACATATAATGAACTATAGCTCCACAACATATTTAGATAGGTAGTAAGGATTAAGGTAGAGAGAAAGTAAGGAATTGGGCCTTGTATGAAAAACTTCATCAAAGAGAAGAATTTCAAACCACATTTTGAAAGGGAATAGCATTAGGAAAGGAATAAATAGAGGACACATTCCTACTAGTGTGTTAAAATTTCTTATTTATCTCTGGTGTTGATTTTGTTGTGGTGGTGGTTATAAACCCTAAGAAACATAGATTTGGATGACCCCTTATTTAAGATTGTCAATATGTACATGTATAGATGTGTACGTATAGATGTGTGTGTGTATTTCTACCTCTATCCAAGAGCCAACATTATTTGCAGTGGAAAAACACTAGAATTTTAAAAGAATGATCTCAAACCTTTTGCCTCTTCCCTCTGTAACATCACCAATTGTGGCACACAAAATATTTTTGGGGATCTTGAAGAGATCTTAGAAAACATCTAGTCTAAATGTTATAGGAAACTGAGGCTCTGAGAGGTATATTGACTTGTCCAAGACTACATAGCTACCTAATTAACAGGACTAGAACTTCAACTCAGGACTCCTCTCTCCAATCCAGTAATTTTTTGCGTTTTTTTAACCACTACATCAGAATTTTCTATTTCCATATTATATAGACTTCTATTAATAACCTCTATTTGTAAATCATTTTTAAAATTGGCTTTACATTTACCACATTGTTTTAACCTCATAACAATATTCTAAAGTAAACAGTTCAAATATAAAGACCAAGGTCCAAAGGTGTAGTGCTTTGCCTAAAATAAGAATTAGGAACAGAATATTTTAGCCCTGTTTTATTTTATTTTTTTTCTAGACCATCATCTCAGGTAGGAAATCTGTTAATTTATGTGCCATTATAAACGACAGTAATTAAAGCAATTTAAGACTTGGCCTGGCAGTCATAACAGACACCTGTTGTCCGCATTTCTGAGTGCAGTTCTAGCCTTGCTTATGACTTGGAATAACCAGACATAGTTAGACACAGTTTAACACAGGGCTAGAAGAAACTAGAGAGAAGTCTGCCCCTTCCTTTAACAGACAGTACTAGAATAGCGAAGTGACTCATTTAAAGTCACAAAATTAGTAAGGAACAGAGCTAGAATTTTAACCTAGATCTTCTGGCTCCATAAATCCCTGTGATCTGTCCACTTCAACATTATATTATACAATTTATCTGGATTTCACTGCTGCAATACGAAAATCAATTTCCATGCAAAGTCTTGGGTTTATTTCTCCCTGTGAAATGAATCACTCCTGTAATTTAAAAGGTTTGTGCTATTAAAGAGTTTCAGGGATCCCTCTGTGCCTCTCCTTTCTCCTTTCTCCCATTTTAGACTGATGCCCCTTTTCCCCTTGCCTATGTTACAGGTTTTGTCAGTCAGTTTACCAAGCAGGAAAGATCGACGCCGACTGCCTTAAAGAGATTCGTCTCTCTCACCCCTTTGCTCAACACCAAATGCATCAGCTGCGATCCCTCACATCCCAGACGATTCTCTGGGCTGACTACGGGGGACAGGCTGGAACATGTGACCTTGGTTCTTAAACCGGGAGTGGAAGGAGGCAGAAAGAAGAACATCTTTTCACAACTAAAACACCCCATTTATCACCATAACTGGGACTGAGTGAGGAAAAAAGAACAGTGCTCTAAGGGTCTAAAAGTCACAGCTAGCCTTGGATGGACTTTTATCCCACCCTTTCCCCTTGGGGACCAATCGGCTTTACCTTCTGCCTGACGTCCCCGGGGACAGGCTCGTAGGAGCCCTTTCTGTTCCAGTTCCATAGCCAGGAAAACATGATTCGTGTGTATGTGTGTTATTCTAAGAGGCAAGCCGGTGTCCCTGGAAGACCACCAAGGTCTCAATAGGTAGAAGAGCTGAAGGCATACACGAGCAGTCCTGTCTGTTCCCCTGTCTTCCTGTCTGCCTCCTCACCCTGCCCGTTTGCTGAAAGTCACTCCCAGAAATTACTTTAGCTGGCAGTTCTGGGGACTGGAGGCGGAGCTGACCTTGTTCTAAGGGATACATATGCTGGCAAGTCCCAGCCTGTTGTAAAGGAACCACATTCACTGATCTGTGTCTCATGCAATGAAGCCTTCTGCTTTTAGGTACTTTAGAGGAATGGAAAACGGTAATGTTGGAAGTAACGATGGGAACAAAATGAGTAAAAAGCATAGAGGGAAAAGGGACACAAGAGGGTCCTTTGGTGTTGAGGTGCAAGACCAATAAAGGACATATGAAGAAAGATGCTATCTGCATCCAAAGAAAGAACTGACAAATAGAAGTATGTATAGAATAATTTTACATATATGTGTTTATACACACACACACACACCTATTTGTGTCTAATGGTAGCCATTTGGGGGTGAGTAGAGGGGAAAAATAAGAATTTTACATGATAAACTTGTTGTCTGTATAAAAGGAATAGCAAGTTGTGTACTGTAGATTCACAGTTTCATGTACAATCTTTTTTTTAATTCTACTATATTATGGAAATGTTTGTTTTATTCCATAAATTACAAATAAAATAAACAATTTTTAATAATCTGCAAGAAAAAAAAAACATTTAACCACACAATCAGTCCTCAGACTCATTGGATTCTTATCATGGTTGAATTGGAAAAACAAAAACAAAAAACCTCCAACTTCTTTCCCAAGGAAAAGAAAGTCTTAAAGCATTGGATAAAAACACACAGCGACACATAAATGAGTGGAACAGACTTCATGGCATTTTATACCAACCACTTCAGACTTGAGCCCTCTCTCCCTAGTAGAAAGTGCTCCTTTGTTCTGCTCTTTGTTTGGGGGATGTTTTTTATACCTCTGCCCTTGCCATGCCTTCACGGAAAATAGCTCTTTGTAAGAGTTAATTGATAGATAGCAACTGGTTGGTTGATATTAGAGAAATGCTAACTAATTAATCAATATTGGAAGGGACCACATTGGTTCGGAGCTTCCAAGTATTAGAAATCCCAGTCCCCCCAGGCTTACCCCAAAACTGAGGGAAAAGTAGTTAGCTTTCTTCTAGAGACCCAAGCTGTGAGTGTGAATCAGAGTTGAGAGAACTCCAGAAGGGGGATGCTACATTTTGGGGCTTCATTTGTGACAGTTATTGGACACTTCATATTTGCAGGAAACCATTGAAGAAATACTCCATTTGGGACTCTATTTTCTCACTAGTCTAGTTTTCAGTATCTATTAAGTTTTTTTTCTCCTTTTAAAGAATGTATTGTATAGTTTTCTGGTATGTTTCCTTACAATGATGTTTTGTTACAGAATTCTTGTGATTGCTTTTATTTATTTGAAAACTTATTTTTATCTGTTTTATGTCTGTACCCATTATGAGTATCTCAGCTAATATGAAAATCATGGATTTTGCTTCTCCGATATACTGGTGCTGGGTTTGTGAATGTTCATTTGTTTTTTCTTTTTGCCTTTAAACTGGCCTAGACTGCTTGCCTTACTGTGAGGTCCTTATGGCCCTATGAACCCTAATAAGAACCCTAATAAAGATATATCATTCCAGGAAGTTTAAAAAAATGAAAGATGATGCCATGAAATCTGCTCCACTCATTTCTGTGTTTTTGGGTGCTTTTATCCAATGTCTTTAAGACTTTCTTTTCTTGGGAAAAGAAGTATTTAATTTGCAATTCAACCACAAGAATCCAATGAGTCAGAGAACTGATTGTAGATGAATAGAATAAGGTTTGCCTGTTGGCATAGAAACCTGAGTAATCCACCCTATGTGTTTAATTCAATTTGAGAGTTGCATACATGTTTGGAAATTGCCTGTTCCTGGGTTGGGTGGCTTGGGATTTCCCCCACCACCACCACCACTCCGCCTTTTCCTTCTCAAACTGAGTCCGATTGTCCTATGGTTGGAATTCTGTTAGTTTGAACCTTGAAGGCAAGGATTCATTAGGGAAATTTCTGATGACCTTTGTATATGGATCCAGAGGAAATTTGCCTGTATTACCTATAGCATAATAACCGTTGGAGAACTTTTGGTGTGCCCTATATAGAATATGACATATAGAGATTTTGACCAAACTCCAGTTGGATGGCCTACATAGTAAGAGAATCATTCAAAATTTTCACCCAGGGCAGTTTGGCTTCTATTCTCAGGGTAAGGGAGTGACTTCCAGTGAATTCCAAGTCCCATATTCTTACAGGAAGATTTACCGTGTGTTGGAAAGTCTATAGAGACCATGTTCCCTTCTGAGATAAGAAGTTTGTTTTTCTCTACATTTCTCTTTCCCTTTGGACTGGGGGAAGTCACTTTGAGTACCAAGATAGGCCCTTGTTAAGTACTAAGGAAGCAGTAATATTATAATAATGCTCTATGTTGAACCTGTGCGATTCTGTTTTTGTTACTCAGTCATTTTCAGTCTAACTCTTCCCAACTCCATTTGCGGTTTTCTTGGCAAATGTCCTGGGAGTGGTTTGCCGTTTCCTTCTCCAGATCATTTTATAGATGAAGAACTGAGGCAACCAGGATTAAGTGAGTTGCACAGGGTCATGTAGCTAGTAAGAAATTGAGTCTAGATTTTTACTCATGAAGAGGAGTCTTCCTGATTCAACACTCAGTGCTCTATCCACTGTACCACCAAGCTCCCTGAATAATTCTTTACTTGGGGGAGATTGTGATTTTTACCAATACGTGTAGGATTGCATCAGATCTGTACTAAGTTGATTATTTTCAGATTGTTTGTATATGGCCCTAGGAAAGAAACTGAAAGAACAATGCGTAAGTCTTCCTAGTATTCCCAGAGAACTATCTTGATTGAGAATATGGACATGGAGTTCAAAAAATGCCCACAGTTTGCTAAGGATGGCATCATTTTTACAGGTGAAAAGTGAAACATAGGAGTGTGACTAATGTTGTCCCAGTCCTCACAGCATGAATTTTCTCTTCCTGGTAGGTTATATAGGGCATATACAATATGTCCTGCTTGGTTTTAATTTAACAGAAACAGCACTTCCTGGCCCACTGGGTCCTTTTCTCCATTCCTAAAGTCTCTGCCAAGTTCCCTCATGGGCATGGCACAATGAACAGATGAGTCACTCCTTTGTTCAGTTTTCTGAGCTGCCTGGTCACTTCCTTGCTGGTTTGGGTCAATCATGTCTCTCCTCAGGGTTAGCTAGTTCCTCACCAGATTTAGTTACTACCACTACTGGTTCTAGAGGTTCACTGCTGCTGACTCCAATTGCTCCAGTCTCTCTTCCAACCTTTTAAAAATCAAAACCTTGTAGCCTGGTCCATTCTATCTCTGAATACCAATTCACCTAAGATCAGGAGAGAATAAACAAAAGGTGACAAACAGAACCGAAATAACAGAGGCCCATTGTCCTTCCCTGTCCCAGAGGCCCAGTGAGGGCATCTTCAAAGGTGACTTTTAATTTCTCTTCCAGTCTTTTGAAGAACAAAGCATTGTAGCCAGATCCATTCCATCTCTGAATGCCTATTCACCCAGGAAAGAATAAACAAGAAGTGGCAAACAAAACTGAAATAACAGAGGCACATTGACCTTCCCTGACCCAGAGGCCCAGTGAGGGCATCATCAATGAGGAGAGCATCTGCTTGAACCTTTCCTATTCATACCCCATTCTAGCTCAACCTCTACTGAGCACCTTTGACAGACAGCCTGAGGACTTTTCATCATCACAGTCATTCATGACTAGAAGCTGCTTCCCCAAAATTCCATATATTGAACTGAAACCATCTAGGAGATAAATGATATGTTCTGTATAACTTTCAGGAAGAGCAAATCCACACATGCCTTAAGAACTGTGTCCTTGTTGACTGGTCTCTCATCATATTTCTTTCTATATTATTGCATTAGCAATTTCATCCCAGACTGGAAAATTCATACTTTCTTAGCATAAGGTGATAATATTGTTTTACGTTTTCTTCCTAATCTTTGTAATCATAAATGCTACTTTAATTTTTCTCCTAATGTAATGTCATTTCTAAATGTAGGGCATAATATTTTATGCAAAATCTATAAATCTAGTGGCCTATTATAAGTAAAAGAAAAAGAAAACACTAAGACAAATTTGAAAGGACATGGAATGTGAATACCTTTGTTGCTTCATCCCTTCTACATTAAGAGATAATTTGTTAGTTATTTTCTACAGATACTTATGATCTAACATGCATCCTATCAGGGATGGTGCCTTATACATTGTGGATGCTAATTTTTAAAAAATTAATCAAATTGACCTATTGAGGACAGACTTATGATGTTATTGATACCTTTAGCAATTGGTTATATTGGAACATGGGTGAGGAAGGCTAAGAAGTGGAAATGAATACGGGCTAAAATCAGATGGATACGCATAAATTGTAAATTTCAAAACATTAAAGGAACATAAATGATCTCTTCCTGGAATATCTTAGTAGTAAGACTAATAGTCTTAGTAGTGACACTCAGACTAATAATGATTGTTTTTTAGCAAGTAAAACCCATGACCCTTTTTCCAACTAGAGGACTCAAATTGTATGCATTGTATTATCGCAAGTGAGAAAACCCATATCCCTAAAAATAAAGCTCCATTTACTTTGAATTTGTTTTTTAGATTGTATTTCCTTTATTTTTTTTAATTTAAATTTATTTATTTAACATATTTGGTTTTCAGCATTGATTTTCACAACAGTTTGAATTACAAATTTTCTCCCCATTTCTACCCTCCCCCCCACTCCAAGATGGCTTATATTCTGGTTGCCCTGTTCCCCAGTCAGCCCTCCCCACTATCACCCCCTCCCCTCTCATCCCCTTTTCCCTTCCTTTCTTGTAGGGCAAGATAAATTTCTACGCCCCATTGCCTGTGTATCTTATTTTTTAGTTGCATACAAAAACTTTTTTTGTTTTTGAACATCTGAATTTAAAACTTTGAGTTCCAAATTCTCTCCCCTCTTCCCTTCCCATCCACCCTCCCTAAGAAGTCGAGCAATTCAACCTAGGCCACACATGTATCATTATGTATAACCCTTCCACAATACTCATGTTGTGAAAGGCTAACTACATTTTGCTCCTTCCCAACCCATCCCGCTTTATTGAATTTTCTCCCTTGACCCTGTCCCCTTTCCAAAGTGTTTGTTTTGATTACCTCCACCCCCATCTGCCCTCCCCTCCATCATCCCCACCCCGCCTTTTATTTTTTTTTTATCTTCCTCCCTCTTCTTTCCTGTGGGGTAAGATACCCAACTGAGTATGTATGGTATTCCCCCTCAGGCCAAATCTGATGAGAGCAAGGTTCACTCATTCTCCCCTCACCTGCCCTCTCCCCTCCTCCCACAGAACTGCTTCCTCTTGCCACCTTTATGCGAGATAATCCACCCCATTCTATCTCTCCCTATCTCCCTCTCTCAGCATGTTGCTCTCTCATCCCTTAATTTCATTTTATTTCTTTTAGATATCTTCCCTTCATCTTCAACTAACCCTGTGTCTGCTCTCTCTCTTTTACATACATACATATATATATATATACGTATATATATATATATATACATACGTAAAAACAGACATATATATATATATATATACACACATACATACATATACACATAGGTATATACATACATACACATTCACTTATATATATATATATATATAAACATATACATATATATGCATATTCCCTTCAACTACCCTAATACTGAGGTCTCATGAATCATACACATCATCTTTCCATGTAGGAATGTAAACAAAACAGTTCAACTTTAGTAAGTCCCTTGCAATTTCTGTTTCTTGATTACCTTTTCATGCTTCTCTTGATTCTTGTGTTTGAAAGTCAAATTTTCTATTCAGTTCTGCTCTTTTCACTGAGAAAGCTTGAAAGTCCTCTATTTTATTGAAAATCCATATTTTGCCTTGGAACATGATACTCAGTTTTGCTGGGTAGGTGATTCTAGGTTTTAATCCTAGCTCCATTGACCTCCGGAATATCGCATTCCAAGCCCTTCGATCTCTTAATGTAGAAGCTGCCAGATCTTGGATTATTCTGATTGGGTTTCCACAATACTCAAATTGTTTCTTTCTGGCTGCTTGCAGTATTTTCTCCTTGATCTGGGAGGTCTGGAATTTGGCGACAATATTCCTAGGAGATTTCTTTTTGGGATCTATTTGAGGAGGCAATCGATGGATTCTTTCTCAATTTCTATTTTACCCTCTGGCTCTAGAATATCAGGGCAGTTCTCCTTGATAATTTCTTGAAAGATGATATCTAGGCTCTTTTTCTGATCATGGCTTTCAGGTAGTCCAATAATTTTTAAATTATCTCTCCTGGATCTATTTTCCAGGTCAGTGGTTTTTCCAAGGAGATATTTCACATTGTCTTCCATTTTTTCATTCCTTTGGTTCTGTTTTATAATATCCTGATTTCTCATAAAGTCACTAGCTTCTACTTGCTCCAATCTAATTTTTAAAGTAGTATTTTCTTCAGTGGTCTTTTGGACCTCCTTTTGTGTTTGGCTAATTCTGCCTTTCAAGGCATTCTTCTCCTCATTGGCTTTTTGGAGCTCTTTTGCCATTTGAGTTAGTCTGTTTTTTAAGGTGTTGTTTTCTTCAGTGTATTTTTCAATATTTTTTGGGTCTCCTTTAGCAAGTCATTGACTTGTTTTTCATAGTTTTCTCGCATCCTTCTCATTTCTCTTCCCAATTTTTCCTCTACTTCTCTAACTTGCTTTTCCAAATCCTTTTTGAGTTCTTCTATGGCCTGGGGCCAGTTCATGTTTTTCTTGGAGGCTTTTGTTGTAGGCTCTATGACTTTGTTGTCTTCTTCAGGCTGTATGTTTTGGTCTTCTTTGTCACCAAAGAAAGATTCCAAAGTCTGAGACTGAATCTGGGTGCGTTTTCGCTGCCTGGCCATATTCCCAACCAACTAACTTGACCCTTGAGTTTTTCAGTGGGGTATGACTGCTTGTAGACTAACGAGTTCTATGTTCTGCATTTGGGGGGGAGGTGCCAGCTCTGTCAGACCCGCACTACTCCTTCCCCAAGAACCCCCAGTCCAGACTGGGCTTAGATCTTCAGCAGGCTGTTGCACTCGTGCTCTGATCTGCCACTTAATTCCTCCCACCAGGAGGGCCTGGAGCCGGAAGTAACAACAGCTGTAGCTGCCCCACCTCCGCTGCCCCCAGGGCTGGAAGCCGAACCGCGAACTCCTTCCATTCCCGCAGCTTTTCCCACTAACCTTCTCCGCAGTCTTTGGTGTTTGTGGGTCGAGGGGTCTGGTAACTTCCGCAGCTCACATATTCAGGATGCTAGGGCCCCCTCCGCCCGGCTTCTGGTCCGGATGGTCCACGCAGCTCAGGCTGGGCTCTGCTCCACTCCGTTCCCAGCTCCCAGCTTCCAGCTCCCAGCTCCGTGTGGAATAGACCTCACCCAGAGACCATCCAGGATGTCCTGGGCTGGAGCCCTGCTTCCCTCTGCTGTTCTGTGTGTTCTGCCATTCTAGAATTGGTTCAGAGCCATTTTTATAGGTTTTTGGAGGGACTCAGGTACAGAGCTCACTCTAGTCCCTGCTTATCAGCCGTCATCTTGCCATTTACTTTGAATTTTAAGGTTTACAAGACACTTTCTTCATAACCACGTAAACAGGTAGTGCAAGTTTTATCATCCTATATATTACAAGTAAGGAAACTTACTTGTAGGCTCAGAGAAATAAAGGGACTTGATCAGGGTATATAGGTAGTAGACATCAAATCTGGAGCTTTTAGACTGTGTATTCATCCATTGTGCCATCCTGACTTTGTAGATGATATAGTTGCGCGCGCGTGCGCACACACACACACACACACACACACACACACACACAGTGTCTTTCTTCAGAATGGCGTGGAGCCTGAGTACTTAAAGGCAATCTTAGCAGGGCATTTAGCTCTGGCAGATTCCAGCAAGCTGGAAAGACTTTGAGTACGGAACTGATGACATACATGAACAGGAATAAGCCTAGTTAAATCTGAATAAACTCCTTGACAGATTGGTTTCAAAGTAATTGATTTCTCAGTCACAGAAACTCTCAAAATATGTTCCACCAAGGTGTGAGAGGGTTACTGTCTATGTGGAAAGTGCCCACATTGACAAAGTCTCTGATTCCATTTGTTTTTCACTGATTTGTTGCTTTTAAGTCATTTTGGTCATGTCTGACTCTTCATGGTCCCATTTGGGTTTTTTTGGCAAAGATATTGGAGTGGATTGCTATTTCCTTCTCCAACTCATTTTACAGATGAGGAAACTGAGGCAAACAGGGTTAAGTGACTTGCCAGGCTCACACAGCTAATAAGTGTCTGAGGCTAGATATAAACTAATGAAGAGTCTTGCTGACTTCAGCCCCACCTAGCTGCCCTCTGGAAATATTAGAATATGTTTATGTGCATATAGGTGCATAAAGACAATGACATATCCACATATACACATGGATACAGACACATATTTCCACATGTATTTATCTGTGTATCTCAAAGTGGGTGTAACAGCAAGGTTGCTCGCAGCTGTTGTGGGGGTGAAAGACCAATAACACCAGCACACAGGAGGGCTGCTAGCACAGGTTCTTTGATCTGCTTTTCTAAAGGAAAGGAACTTTAAAGGGGCCAACAATCTTACTTTAATCAAAACATGTGTGTATGTATAAAATTCACTTAGTTCAGGGGAACAGTCAGCACCCTGAACTTCAGAGCAAAATACAAACAGAAATTACAAGCGGAAATTACATAAACAGAGCAAATAACACAAATCAACAGACAGGACTTCTGTCTGACCAAAAGCAATACATACCTAGTTACCAGAGAGAGAAGCACCAGAATCTGGGTTTTCAAAGCTGTGGGCTTCTTAATGGCTACCCAGAGTCTTGTCCGGCTAAATTACATGAAAACTCTTCCAATGAGTGAGCCCCAAAGCAAAATGCTAACCTCAGAGTATATGTACACACTTCTTCAGGGTCAGAGGGCATCACAACCCTTGTGACCCAGGCTTATGTGAGTTAGCCTTCCATGTGACTTAAGCAGTTCACATGGGCTGATTAATGGATATGAAAGATCTTCCCATTAAGCAAAAATACATTAACAATACAGTGAGTTTCAGGAGTCATAATTTCTTAAACTTTATCTAGGGGCATCATTTATTGACTTAATATTCCAATTTACAACAATGAAATTTCCGGCCTGAGCAAGAAACTACTGTCTTTGTCAAAAAGTTCTCTGCTTAACAAACACAAACTTTATTTAACACAAGGATGAACTTTTGAACAAGTCAAGTACAAGCCAGGCCTGGTGGTACACAACTGTAATCCCCGCTCCTGGGGAAATTTAAGTTGGTAAATTGCTTCAATTCGATGGTTCAAATTAGGGTTAAGGCTAATTCAGTGACCACACAAAATCTGGTACTATTGTGGCTAGACCTGGGAGCTTAGGGCTACCAGGCTGCCTAAGGAGGGGTAAAGTAGCCTAAACTGGAAAAAACAGTGCAGGTTAAATCTTCTATGCCAATCAGCATTGGAATTAGGATTGGGTCTTCCAGCCTGGCAAAAATAGAAAGATATTCTAAATAAATAAATGGATGGATAGATAAATAAATGCTTCTTATTTGAGGCAGTATATTTTGTCTACTATGGACTCTCTATAATAACTATGTGTGCAAAACTAATTTCATCGGTATTTCTAAAGGTAATTATTCTTCTAAATTATTAGAAGGACGTCCTAGCCAATTACAGCATATATGCCTATTTTAGAAACTCATAATGGAAATAAGGATGTACTAATATTAATTGTAAACAGATTCACTTTCTCAGAAAGGGGTTTACTTATTAAGTAATGGTCCATATGATACTATAGGGCAAATTGGTGAAACACACACACACACAAATTGTATAAGTAAAACCTGATGGAGCAAGAGAAGGGGCTTTGGAGGCATGTGATAGAGGACAAAAGAAAATTAGTTGTGAGAAAGAGGCAAGGTACTAAAGGGAAAAAAATGAGTGTAAGAAAGGGCAGAGAGTCCTGTGACTGCACTAGCTTGGCATTAGAAACCAGAAAAATCAAATGAGATATGTATATATACATGTGTGCATATGTGTATATATATATATATACACACATTATATATATATATATATACATGAATGTAAAGCATCTTATAATTTTTAAGTGCTAGATAAATGTCAGCTATAATAATCCATAATATGATATATTATATCAGTGTCCCACTTCTCTATACCTGGAAAAGGAAAAAAAAATTCAAAATAATTATGAGAGAAATCAATCTTAGAGGAGAAATTTAAGATCTAAAAAAATATAATGTTTTAAAAGCATCAGCACCACTACCAAAAGCAAGAGGCATTGTAAGTGGAAGATGCAGGCAATTAGAAGCTACAGGACTATGAGGACTCCCCTAGAATACAAGGTAAGCCAATGGAGATTTGATTGGTTTGGAGGGTTCACCAGAGAACACAGGTAGGTGATGTATTATAAATCTCCTGTTTGTGGAGCTCCCCCTCTGGGCTACTTCCTCAAAAAGGCATTTGTTATTTTCTTGTTCTATGGGTCTAGGCTCCTACTACTATAGTTTATGACCCATCTCTGGTCTGCTAACGGTAGTAATCAGTCACAATTAACTCAAAGCAAAGGCATTTACTAAGAGGGTATAGTTAGAAAAGCAGATGCAAAATACTTCCTTCATAAAGCTGAGGTATGCGTTCAATCTGTGGGAAGTGTGGGTATACATTTAGAGTACAATGGTAGTGAGGCACACATGTTGGGAACACGTGCCCAAGTAACTCACAAATCCAGAACTGGGTGGCCTTGATTTCTTTCTTTATGGAGTAAATAGGAAGTCCCCCTTCGGCTCAGCTGAGCACCCAGGGTTAGTCAGCTCCTCTCTGAAGTTCAACTTTTGAATGCCAGGGCTAGTTCTTTCTTAAGACTAGCTTACTCACTTCTTTGCTGCCAAAGATCATGCTCCTTGAAGCTGCTTCTGGACTCTACTGCATTATATCTGTATTTAGATATGGATTTACAGACAAATCATTGGACTCAGAATATATTGGAGGAGGTCGTCAGACTTGAGGATATTTGGGAAAATGCCTTCTACGATCTCAGGCTGTTCACTGGAACATATACCCGTATTTTTAATATCAGAGTTCTCCCACTGAATCATTCATGCAGAAAATTCATCTGCTAGGAATCATGGAATAAAAAAACCATGTTTCAGATAATCCAAGAATGGTATATGAGTCAGATACACACACACACACACACACACACACACACACACACACACACACAAACACATGCATATCAGATATCATTTTCCACATTATTTTACTCCCTTCAGGCAAATCTTCTACAACCCTACAAATTTTGTTCCTTTTAATGTATTTAATTAATTTAATATTTAATAAAAATTTAACTAATAACTAAGATAACAAAGTCTACTTTGCAGAATTTAATATTTGTTATAGTTAGAGAATGTTTGTAATTTTAAAGAACTCTGAGCCAGTCTTCTACACAAACCCAACATTTTGCATCATACCTCTGTACAAAAGGTACACAACTTAGAAACTAGGGGTCCAAGATTGGATTCAAGTCTTGTTTCTGACACATTTTATAGCTGTGAGTGTGAGCAAAGCATGAAGTTCAGAACAGCTTCCAATCTGCATCAGTGATGAGTATTTCCACAATAGAATCACAAGTTCATATTCTCAAATCACCTCCTCCCCAAATTTCTAAGGGAGAGGGAATTTAAAAAAAAAGAAAAGAAAAAAGAAAAAAAGTCAGTGTTCAGCCAACTTTGTTTTGCAGAGACACCTGCTGGTTACAAAAATATCTGCAGGCTTTTACTTCATTGTTAAAGTCTTTAAATATGCCTTAATATTGTTCTAGATTTTTACCACGTATAACACTGAGATACTGCTTAGTGTATAACCTACTAATAACACTAGCTAGTGTTCAAATAGATTGAAAAGTTAATTTACACCTCTTATCACACATTCTATTATCACGCATAGAAAGGAAAGCAAGGTAAATGCTTGGCTTCCTACTATAGAAGTTTCTTTCAAGAGACATAGTGAAAATAGCCACTGGATCAGCCTTAAAGTAAAAGACTGAGCTTATCTCTCTTTGTCTCTTTGTCTCTGTCTCTGAACATTTAAAGCAAGAAGGAGAAAAATCAATTTGAAAATTTGAATAAAGTTTTGGAGGGGAAACTAGGCAAAAAGTTTTATGTGGGCTACAGAATTTAATCTTGGAATATGAGTTATATTATTTATACAGTAGCAGGGACAATAGGGTTAGTCTTTTTATGAGCTATACAAAAAGGTCATAGCAGTGTCCATGTCTTATTTTTCATACCAATATTTTCAAACTCAGTGCCAAGGTCAGAAGGAGAGTTCAGTTGGGCATGAAAAACTGGCTAATTATAATAGAAACTCAAGTAGATTTGAGAACTAAAGATGAACTATAGAAGATATAGGATTTCCAATTTAACATTTAAAAGTAACAACAACGAACTAGAAGAAGATACATGGGCCTTTGTATTTATTAATAACTTATTAAATAATAGGGGTGGCTGGGTAGTATAGTGGGTAGAATACTGGGCCTAGAGTTAAGAAGACTCATCTTTCTGAGTTCAAATTTGGCTTCAGACACTTACTAGTTCCATGACCTTTGAAAAGTTACTTGAGTCTGTTTAATTCAGTTTCCACATTTGTAAAATGAGCTGAAGAAAGAAATGGCAAACCACTCAATACATTTGCCAAGAAAACCCCAAACATGGTTATAAAGAGTTGGACATGACTTAAATGACTGAACAGCAGCAATAATTAAATAATAATCTAGTTTTTAATTGAAAGAACTTCTGATACTATGGAAACAATATTTTCTTCTTTTGAATTTTAAATTGAAAAATTGAAAAAAAAGGCCAAATTCAACTTTCTTTTCCAACCTGTACAAAACATAAAGAGAAAATTGAAATCTGAGCTGAGAAACCCAGTACCAGTATTTTTTCATATTGAAAGTTCATTTTTTTTTATTTTATTCATTTATTTTGTTTTTAAAATAAAACAAAATGTATACGCCAAGCGCCATCCCCTAATGGAAAAGTGGACTAAAACTGAAAACAAACTGTCACAAAAAGAATTGCAGCCAATAACAACCATATGAAAGATTGCTCCAAATCACTAATAATAAGAGAAATTCTTATTTCATGTTATAACTAGCAAATTGGCAAAAAATAATAAAAATGGGAATAATTGATGTTTTGAGGGGTTCTAGAAAGAGATCTCCGTTAATTCTCTCTCCTGGTTATTCCATTTATCTGATCACTCCTTCTCTGTCTCTTTTCCTAGATCCTCTTCCACATAATTCTCTCTAACCACTAATGTCCCTCAGAGTTCTGTCCTAGACCCTCTTCTCTTTTCTCTATATATTACTTCTTGTGGTTCATTTCACCATCAATTCCCATGGATTTAATCACCATTATTATGCTGATGATTCTGACTTTCGGTTGTCCACTATTCCCGGACAACTCTCCCCTGCTCTGACTACTAACCTCTTCGGCTTCCTTTAAGTCCCAACTAAAATTTCACCATCTACAGAAAAGCTTTCCCAACCCCTCTTAATTCTGGTGCCTTAACTCTGTTAATTATTTCCTATTTATCTTGTATATAGCTTGCTTTGTATAAATTTGCTTACATGTTGCTTTACCCATTAGATTATAAGCTTCCTGAGGGCAGGGATTGTACTTTTTCTCTTTTTGTATCCCCCTAGCCCCCAGCACAGTGCCTGGCACATAGTAGGCCTTTAATAAATTTTTGTTTATTGACTAACACATCATGTATGGAATTGCACATTGATCCGGCAGCTCTGAAAAACAACTTGAATTATGCCAAGAAAGAGCCAGAGAATTCATTTCTAGGATTACATACATCAAGTATATCAAAGTCAGAAAGATACTGCGTACACCAAAATATTCGTTGAAACACTTTTTTAATGTTAGCATAGAACTAGAAAAAAAAGTAGATGCCCACTCATTGGGGAATGGCTAAATAATTTGTATTAAATGAATGTAATGGAATAATACTGCATTTGTAATAAACAATGAATCTGAAGAATTTAGAAAAGAGTAGATATAAAGTGAAGTAAAAAAACCAGGAAAACGATATGCAGCCTAAAGTGCAGGTTCACTTACGTCACATTAATTTTCAATAAACTCCATGGCTCCCTGTCATCTCTAGGATCAAATACAAAAACCTTCTCTTTGGTGTCCTAAGCCCATCATAACCTAACCCTCTCCCTCTATACTTTCCCATTTTTCTTACACCTTCAGCCTCCCTCTCTTTACTGTTCCTCAAACAAGGAACTCCATCTCTTGAGCTCTGGGCATTTTCACTGGCTGACTCCCATGCCTGGAATACTCTCCCTCCTCAACTTTGCCTCCTGGCTTCCTTTAAGTCCTATCTTCTACTGGAAGCCTTTCCTAATCATTCTTAGTTCTAGTACATTCCCTCTACTGATTATTTCCAATTTGTCTTGTAGATAGCTGTTTGAATATAGTTTTTTTTGTATATTGCCTTCCCCACTAATTTTTGAGTTCCTTCCTATTTCTTCTTTTTTGCGGTGGTAGGGGGGGATAATTCATGCAAAATATTACAAATATTACCATTTTCTCTTTTTTATTATTTTTAAAATTTATTTAATATATTTAGTTGTCAGCATTGATTTTCACAAAAGTTTGAATTACAAAATTTTTTCCCCGTTTCTACCCTCCCCCCACTCCAAGATGGCATATATTCTGGTTGCCCTGTTCCCCAGTCAGCCCTCCCATCTGTCACCCCATTCCCCTCCCATCCCCCTTTCCCTTCTTCTCTTGTAGGTCAAGATAAATTTCTACGCCCCATTGCCTGTGTATCTTATTTCCTAGTTGCATGCAAAAACTTTTTTTTTGTTTTTGAGCATCTGTTTTTAAAACTTTGAGTTCCAAATTCTCTCCCCCTTCCCTTCCCCACCCACCCTCCCTAAGAAGGCAAGCAATTCAACATAGGCCACATGTGTATCATTATGTAAAACCCTTCCACAATACTCATGTTGTGAAAGATTAACTATGTTTTGCTCCTTCCTAATGTATCCCCCTTTATTGA
The DNA here is from genome assembly GCF_011100635.1 of Trichosurus vulpecula. NCBI lineage: Eukaryota > Metazoa > Chordata > Mammalia > Diprotodontia > Phalangeridae > Trichosurus > Trichosurus vulpecula. Next base: position 384,550,462 of record NC_050574.1, read on the forward strand.
ATTTTCTCCCTTGACCCTGTCCCTTTTCGAAAATATTTGTTTTTGATTACCTCCTCCCCCCATCTGCCCTCCCTTCTATCATCCCCCCTTTTTTATCTTCTTCCTCCTTCTTTCCTGTGGGGTAAGCTACGCAAGTGAGTGTGTATGGCATTCCCTCCTCAGGTCAAATCCAATGAGAGCAAGATTTACTCATTCCCCCTCACCCGCCCCCTCTTCCCTTCCTATATAACCACTATTTCTTGCCACTTTTATGTGAGATAATTTACCCCATTCTTTCTCTCCCTTTCGCCCTCTCTCAATATATTCCTCTCTTATCCCTTAAATTGATTTTATTTTTTTAGATATCATCCCTTCATATTCAACTCACCCTGTGCCCTTTGTATATATATATATATGTATATATACATAAATACGTATATATACATATATATACCTACATAGACACACACATATGTATATATACGTATACACATACACACACATATACATATATATATATATATGCATATTCCTTTCAGCTACTATGATATTGAGGTCTCATGAATCATACACATCATCTTTCCATGTAGGAATGTAAACAAAACAGCTCAACTTTAGAAAGTCCCTTATGAGTTCTCTTTCTTGTTTACCTTTACATGCTTCTCTTGATTGTCATGTTTGAAAGTCAAATTTTCTATTCACCTCTGGCCTTTTCACTGAGAAAGCTTGAATGTCCTCTATTTTATTGAAAGTCTATATTTTGCCTTGGAGCATGATATGCAGTTTTGCTGGGTAGGTGATTCTTGGTTTTAATCCTAGCTCCATAGAACTCCGGAATATCATATTCCAAGCCCTTTGGTCCCTTAATGTGAAAGCTGCCAGATCCTGTGTTATCCTGATTGTTTTTCCACAATATTCAAATTGTTTCTTTCTGGTTGCTTGCAGTATTTTCTCCTTGACCTGGGAGCTCTGGAATTTGGCAACAATGTTCCTAGGAGTTTTCTTTTTGGGATCTATTTGAGGAGGCAATCTGTGGATTCTTTCAATTTCTATTTTACCCTCTTCTTCTAGAATATCAGGACAATTTTCCTTGATAATTTCTTGAAAGATGATATCTAGGCTCTTTTTTTTGATCATGGCCTTCAGGTAGTCCAATAATTTTTAAATTATCTCTCCTGGATCTATTTTCTAGGTCAGTAGTTTTTCCAATGAGATATTTGACTTTGTCTTCCATTTTTTCATTCCTTTGGTTCTGTTTTATAATATCTTGATTTCTCATAAAGTCACTAGCTTCCACTTATTCCACTCTCATTTTTAAGGTAGTATTTTCTTCAGTGGTCTTTTGGATCTCCTTTTCCATTTGGCTGATTGTGCCTTTCAAGGCATTTTTCTCCTCATTGGCTTTTTGGAGCTCTTTTGCCATTTGAGTTTATTTTTTAAAGTGTTGTTTTCTTCACTATATTTTTCAGTATTTTTTTGGATCTCCTTTAGCAAGTCATTGACTTGTTTTTCATGGTTTTCTTGCATTATTCTCATTTCTCTTCCCAATTTTTCCTCTACTTCTCTAACTTTCTTTTCCCACTCCTTTTTGAGCTCTTCCATGGCCTGAGACCAGCTCATGTTTTTCTTGGAGGTGTTTGGTGTAGGCTCTTGCACTTTGTTGACTTCTTCAGGCCATATGTTTTGGTCTACTTTGTCACCAAAGAAGGATTCCAAAATCTGAGACTGAATCTGGGTGCGTTTTCACTGCCTGGCCATGTTCCCAGCCAACTTCCTTGACCCTTGAGTTTTTTGTCGGGGTATGACTGCTTGTAGAGCAAAGAGTACTTTGTTCCAAGCTTGAGGGGATGCACCGTTGATTTCAGAGCTATTTCTATTCAGCCAGCTCTGCCACACCAGCACTCTTCCTTCCTCAAGAACCACCAACCCGGACTGGACGCAAATCTTCAGCAGGCTCTGCACTCCTGCTCTGATCTGCCACTTAATTCCTCCTACCACCTGGGCCTGGGGTTCTGTAGCTGCACCTCCCCCACTGCCCCTGGGGCAGTGGCCAAACTGAAAACTCTGTCCCCCGCAGCTTTTCCCACCAACCTTCTCTGTTGTCTTTGGTGTTTGTGGGTTGAGAAGTCTGGTAAATGCCACAGCTCACTGATTCAGGGTGCTAGGGCCTGTTCTGCCTGGCTCCTGTTCTGGCTGGTCCTGCTGCCTCCCATGCTGAGCTCTTCTCCCCTCCACTCTGTGCTCAATAGACCTCATCCAGCGACCATCCAGGCTGTCCTGGGCTGGAGCCCTTCTTCCCTCTGGTATTTTTTGGGTTCTGCAGTTGTAGAATTTGTTCAGAGCCATTTTTTATAGGTTTTTGGAGGGATGTGGTGGGGACATCACACAAGTCCCTGCTTTCCAGCCACCATCTTGGCACCACCTGAGCCAAATATTACCATTTTCAATAGATATCTTGGTTAATTTTGCTGACTGTTCTTTTCCCTCTTTCTTTTAAATTATTTGTTATGAGGGCTGGTTATCTGGATAGGGAAGCAGAGAAGGATATCTTTGTAAATGGTAAAATTAAAATTAAAATAAAGAAATTCCATGCATCCTATTAAAACTAAAATAGCTAGTTTTTCTATCATTACACATATACACATATAAGTTTGTTTCAACTAAAAAGTTGATATCTTTCAATGGTTCCTCTAAATGCTCAATGAAAACACTATCTCTAAACATTTACGGTTAACCTGTTAAATGAAGATGGTCACTTGTATGTAAAAAAATGTCAAAAGTGAGCACAAAATAAGAAATCTTAATAATTAGAGAAGAAACTGAAAAACTAGAAACCGAAAGGACTGATAAAGAACTGATAAAGAAAACTAAAAGTTGTTTTTATTTTTTTAAAAGAAAAGCATAAAAAACAATCAAAAGTTTAAAAAATGACCAAGGCAAAAATCACAATAAAACCAGAAAAAGTAAAAACAACGATCAGAACCTACAGTTCAGTTATACATCAACTTTTATACCAAGAGCGAGTGAGACATTCCACAGAGTATAAGTTTTAAATGGAGAATTTATTAGCCGGTGTCCATTCGGGGATCAACCCAAATCAAAATGGCCATGAATTAGGGTGAAGAAGTAGTTTATATAGAAAATACAGGGTGCAGTGGTTAATTATCTCTTGAAATTTACAAGCCAGGTCACAGGGTGGTCTGGGGGTACAGGAACAAAGGTCCTGACAGATCACAGATTCTGACTGGTTATCCTTAAGTGGGATAATCTTATCTATTGATATTCCTTGGAGGAGTCAGGGAGCCCCAGGGACATTTGCTAAACTGAAAAAGGTCTGAGTCCATTCTTTATTATGCAAACTGGGGTTTTAGTTAGGGGCTGGGGGCAAAGTTCTCTTTAGCAATAACTGATTTTTCCAGTACCACACAACAACATTTAGAAAACAAAAAGATTACCTTTAAAAATATAAAATACCAAAACCAAAAGAATACCATATGGAGATCTTAAATAATCAAATCTCAGAAAAGGAAATAGGACTAGCAGTAATGTGAGTATTGGGGTGGGGGTGGGTGGTGGGTGGAGGGTGGGTGGGGAGAAATTGATGGCTCTGGTAGACATACTGGAGAATTCTGCCAAATTTCGAAAGAACAAGTAAAGCAAAGACTACAAAAATTATTTTTAAAAACTGAGGAAGAATTTTACCAAACGCTTTTCATGAGATAACTATTGCCCTAATACCTAAGAAGTACCTAGGCCAATATATTACCAAATACTGATTCAAAAATTTTAAATAAGATTCTGTCCAACATATTCATACAAGAAATCATTCACTATAATCAAGTTGGATTTATAAATACCAGGAATGTAATGATAGTTTAACATTAGGAAAATAATAATTATAATTAACAATAATTATAATAACATAATTAATCATATTAAAAGCCAAAACATCTAACAACATGATTATCTCAAAAGAGGTAGAAAAGAACGTCAACAAATTTTATGACAAAAATCCTACAAAGCACAAATAAAAGGGATTGTTTTAAAATACATAAAATTTCTAAAACCAAATAAAAACTTTGTATGAAATGGGGATACACTATGTTTTCCCAACAAATGTAGGAGTAAAACCAGGGTGCCTTCACCCCTGGCTATAATTTCATACAGTTGTAGGGATGCTTATAAATACAATAAGAGGGGAAAATATACAGCCATAATATAGGCAAAGAGGAGAGAAAACTCTTCCTATTACTGATGATATGGTGGTTTGCTTAGAAAAACTGAGACAATCAATATCTTTAATAAAGTTGTCAGCTAAAAAAAATAAACCCACCAAAATCCACAATAAATTTCTATATAATAACAAGAATATTCAAAAGGAAAATCCCACTCAAAACAGCTACAAAATGCATAAAATATTTGGGGTTCAAAATATCTGTGCATGCATAATATTTACATACATTCAGTCACACAATATTATTTAAAGAAATAAAACAAGTTAAAAATCTGGAAAGATATTCTATACTCATGACTGAGTGATGCCATAACAAAAACAATGTTACCAAAATTAACTTAAAGATTCAATGCTGTTCTTATCAAGTTAAAATTTGGATATTGTATAAACCTAGACAAAATTATAAGAGTTCATTTGGAAAAACAAAAGATCTAGAATATCATAAGAAGTAAAAAAAGAAGTTAGGAATGAAGGGGGAATAGTAATTCTAGACCTCAAACTACATTCTAAAGCAGCAATTTGCTACTGCTTAAAAATATAAATGTGGATAAATCAACAGAAGAGACCAGACAAAGGAGAATCAGAAATAATGGAAGTCAATAACTCAATGTTCAATGAAATTGGAAATATGAAGTATTTAGGAATATATTCTCTATTTGACAAAAGTTGTTAAGAAAATTGGAGTGCAGTCTGACAAAATTAGCCCTAGCCAACATTTTATATCATATTATGCAATAAATCAGGAGAGAAGGAAGAAGAGATACAGAGGAAAACTAGGCTGTGTAAAAACAAAAGACATAAAAACAAACGCTTCTCTTTCATTAAAAGAAAGTTCTTCAGGGGCCTACATTAGAGAAGCAGTTGTGTGCATGGAGAGAACAGGACATATACAGAAGATGTGATGATAGAAATGATGATTTGACAATAAATTTTTTAAGTTGGTTAAGTATGAGTAAGGTGTGAAGGGTGACTCCATGGTTGCCAGCCTGCATGACTGGGACTTTGGTGTCCTCATCAGTAATAGGGAAGAAAGGAGGTGAGGAGGGTTTAGGGGAGAGTTAATAAGTTCCATTTTAGACCTGATGAATTTGGGATGCCTATAGGACAAGTAATTTAAGATATCCAAAAAGCAATTGGTTATGGGATAGAGATCAGGAGATTAATCTGAGAATTGAGGTTTGAAAATTAAGAGATCCTAAGAGATTTAGGAAGCCACTTTTTAGAGTTTAGAGAGGAGAGAAAGTAATAATAGTATAGACAGCTTTCTCAAGATGTTTGGATAAAATGAGAAGAGACATAGGATAATAGTTGCCAAGGATATTTGGAAGAAGTAAGTTGTTTTTTGTTTTGTTTTTCACATAGGGGAGTATGCTTCCCTTTCAATGGACTGACCTACTGACACTAACCATATCAACATGACTGGGTCCTTGAACCCTCAGCTGTAGTCAAAATATTCAACTTCCATCTACTATGATGCTCCTTCTCCATGATCCAGCTGAAAAAAATTATATTTTACATCACTCCTTTTTTTGATAAGGGACTATAAACACAAAGCATCTCTAAAGCACCTGTGAGTACACTGCTCACCAACATTCTGGAATCCCCCAAAGTAGGACATGCCTGGACCAAGGATGTCTAAGAAATGTACAATTTGAATTTGTTTACTTCCCCATGACTTTCAAATTGGGCAAAGAAAACTAAACAATTTTCACAGGATGTTTGATTCACTACAAGAGGAGGCAGAAACCCTCATTTCAACTTAGGCAGGCATATGTAATTTAGGGCCTAAGTCTTTGCTTCCTGGTTACCTTTAGGGACTTCTGATTGTAACCAGTCACAGCTTGCTTATGGATGAACTTAAAGGCCCACCCCAGCAATGAGCCATGCAATTATCCTGGTTCTGGTATCTCTTCCTCCCTAAACTTACTGAGAGCCTCCTTTCACTATTATTGGTGCATCTCTCTCTTTTCCTGTTTCCAATTCCAAGACAAAGTCTTCACCCCCATAAGTGGCAAAACCAAGGAGGGGGCAAACATTTTTTTTCACCCAAATTTTCTCTACCTTGCTTCTCAGCCCTGGTTCAAAGACTCTATCTTTTTCAAATATAGTACTACTCTATTTCTCTCTTCACATCCCTTTTGGGTTTTATTTATTAGCCTATTCTTTTGAATAAGATCTAGTTTTCCTGAGTCATATTCATATCATAGACTTCATGCTATTGCCATCAAGAATATTTGTGAGATCAAATTTCCCTACTTGTGTATAATGCTGGTGAAGTTTTTGTAACACAGTGCTATATGTGTATACATACACACACACGTGTCTTGGACATATAGTGTGTGTGTGTGTGTGTGTGTGTATCTTGGAGCTTAAGACTTTTAATAAATGCCTTTTTGGTGTTTATGAAAACTGCAATAATGTATTTTTTTAAAAATTATATCAATGAAAAAAGCCACAATAATGCATTTTTAGAAAATAGATATATAGAGCTTCTCTTGAGTCTTCTCACTTCATAGATATAAGTGTTAGGGCTCATATAAGTGGAATCATTGGAAGCCAATTTCCTAGTCAACATGGGAAAATAACAGGTAACAGTTTTATGGGGAATTTCTATCTCAAAGCACTACTTTTATCATCAAAAGTTATTTCTTTTAATTTGCAGGGGGTACATTTTTTAAGCAATGGCTAGAATATAACTATTTCTTATCTTAATTGTTTTTTTCCTTGGAATGGTCTTTAATTAAAAATTGTCCACTGGAAATCATTAACAATTAACAGTTATTAACAAAGAAAAAATATTGCTGTGTAGCTACTTGTCATATATTTCATACATTAGCTTGAGATTTAAAATTGTAAGGGGCCTTAAATCTGAGGGGAAAAAGCGGATCTAAAATTTGAATAACAAGGATCTTAGACTCTCTTTTATTAGAATTATATCAAAGATAATATACATAGGCAATTCACTATACAATCAAGTAATGATCCACTCACTTATTAGCTACTTCTTAAGATCGAGAAGTTTAATGCACTTTGAAATGATGAAATAATCTATTCCAGAACAACTACATTTAGGAATAGGGGATGACAAGACAGGGTCCTATGCTTTAATTAGTACAAAGAATGCTTGTGAGAAAGTGAGCAAATTGCCTCTACCAATGCAGATGAACAATTTCTCTGCAATTTAGCCTTAGAGTATTACCTGAGGGTACACTGAGAGTCTATAGACTTAACTAGAGTAATATAGCCAGGTTATGTGAGAGGTATGGTTTGAATTCTATTTTTTAAAAATAATATTTTTATATTTTTCAATTACATGTAAAAAAATTTGGCATTCATTTAAAAAAAATTGAGTTCCAAATTCTCTGCCACACTCCCCTAGCTTCTCCCTGAGGCAGTAAACAATTTGACATAGGTTATACACGTTGAAACAGTAAGGCAATAATAAAAATATAGATGATAATTGTCTAAATGCCTATGTAGTTCTGTATCACAAAGTATATGAGACTCTCCACATAGAAGGTAGAAGTAAACCATTTATTCAGACACCAAAGAACCATATCCCATAACCAAATGTTCAGCTTTCACAGTCAGTCAGTCCACTTCATCAAAACAGCAAGGAACCCAAAACACTCAATACAGATAATCACAACATGGAGCCTCATCATCCCAAAACTTCACTGACCCCCTGCTGGGGTCTTCCCCAAAACAAACTCACAGTACAGCTAAGTCAGCTTGTTCAGTTCTAACAATAATGAGGGCAGCCACTAGCAGCCACCAGCAGCCATATTGTCTTTCTCTCTCTCTCAGCATTTTCCTGTGTCATAACTTCCTTTTCCTGTCAGGAAGCTCCTCCCACCACATATTTCCTAGGCTTCCTGTGATGTAAGCAGGTCACATGGCCTATTAATGGGTGGGAAAGATCTTCAAATCAAAATTGCTAATACATATGTGCAATCATGCAATATATATTTCCATATTAGTAATGTTGTGAGAGAAAATACAGACCAAAAAGAAAAAAGACACAAAACAGTAAAGTGAAAAATAGTATGCTCCAATCTTCCTTCAGATTCCATTAATTTTTTCTCTAGAAGTGGAGAGCATTTTTCATCATGAGTTGCTTAGAATTGTCTTCTCTCATTGTATTTCTGAGAATAGCTAATACATTCAAAATTGATCATCATACAACATTGCTGTTACTATGTCCAGAGCAGTACTGGTTCTTCTCATTTCTCCTGGTTCTGCTCACTTCAAATTAATTAGTTCATGTAAGTTTTCCTAGGTTTTTCTGAAATCTGCCTGCTAGTCATTTCTTATAGAGCAATAGTATTTCATTACCATCATATACCGCACCTCGTTTAACCACTCTCCAAAGGATGGACAACCCCTCAATTTCTAATTCTTTGCCATCACAAAAGGAAATGCCATAAATATTTTTGTACAAATAGGTTCTTTCCCCTTTTTGCGGGTCTCTTTGGGATACAGACCTAGTAGTGGATTACTGTGGTATGCACAGCCCTTTAGGCACAGTTCCAAATTCCACCAACAGCATCCCAATTTTCCCACATCCCCTCCAACATTTTTCATTTTCCTTTTCTGTCATATTAACTAATCTGATAAGTGTGAGGGGGCACCTCAGAGATGTTTTAATTTACATTTCTCTAATCAATAGTTATTTAGAGCATTTTTATACGACTATAGCTTTGATTTCTTTGTCTGAAAACTGTTCATATCCTTCGACCCTTTATCAATTGAGAAATGCCTTTTATTCTTATACATTTGACTCAGTTCTCCATCTATTTGAGAAATAAGATCTTATCAGAGATACTTGCTATAAAATTGTTTCCAAACTTTCTGCTTTCATTCTAATCTTGGCTGCATTTGGTTTTGTTTGTGCAAAATCTTTTTAATATAATATAATCAAAATTATCCATTTTACATCTTGTAATGCTCTCTATCACTTGTTTGGTCATAAATTCTTCCCTTCTCCATAGATCTGACAGGGAAACTAATTCTTGCTCTCCTAATTTGCTTATGGCATCACCCTTTATGTCTAAATCATGCATCCATTTTGACTTTATCTTAGTACATATCATATCAGTGTACATAAACTATACCTAATTTTTGCCATACTGTTTTCTAGTTTTCCCAGAAATTCTTATCAAATAATGAGTTCTTGTTCCAAAACTTGGGTCTTTGGGTTTATCAAATAGTAGATTATTATGGTAATTTACTATTGTGGATTGTGTATCTAATCTATTCCACTGAACCATGGCCCTATTTCTTAGCCAGTACCAAAGAGCTTTGATGACTACTGCTTTATAATATAGTTTGAGATCTGATATGTCAAGGCCACCATCCTTCACATTTTTTCTCATTACTTCCCTTGATATTCTTGACCTTTTGTTTTTCCAGATGAACTTTGTTATTATTTGTTCTAGCTCCATAAAATATTTTTAGGTAGTTTTATTGTTATGGCACTGAATAAGTAAACTAATTTAATGAGAGTTGTCATTTTTGTCATATTGCCTTGGCCTACCCATGAGCAATTGCTATTTTTCTAATTTTTTTGGTATTTTTGGTATTTTTGGCTTTATTGGTATGAAAAGAGTTTTGTAATTGTGTTCATATGGGTCCTCGGTTGTCTTTGTAGGTAGACTCCCAAGAATTTTATGTTGTCTATAGTTACTTTAAGAGGAATTTCTGTTTCTATCTCTTGCTGTTGGGCTTTGTTAGTAATATATAGGAATGCTAAGGACTTATGTGGGTTTGTTTCATATCCTGCAACTTTGCTTAAGTTATTTTTAATTTCAAGTAGTTTTTTTTTACTTGATTCTCTAGGATTCTCTAATTTTACCATTATATCATTTGCAAAGAGTGATAGTTTTGTTTCCACATTGTCTACTATGATTCCTTCCAATATTTTTCTTCTCTTACTGCTATAGCTACCATTTCTAGTACAATATTGAATAAAACTGATGCTAACAGGCATCCTTGCTTTACCCCTGATCTTATTTGGAAAGCTTCTAGCTTATCCCCTTTACAGATAGTGCCTGCTAATGGTTTTAGATGTATACTACTTATTTTAAGGAAAGCTCCATTTATTCATATGTTTTCTAGTATTTTTTATAGAAATAGATGTTATATTTTGTTAAAAGCTTTTTCTGCATCTATTGATATAATCATATGATTTGTGTTGGTTTTGTTATCTATATGTCAATTATGCTGATAATTTTCAACCAGCCCTGCATTCTGGGCGTAAATCTCACTTGGTCATAGTGTATGATCTTCATGATATATTGCTGTAATCTCCTTGCTAGTATTTTATTTAAAATTTTTGCATCAGTATTCATTAGGGGAATTGGTCTAGTTTTCTTTATTTTTGCTCTTCCTGGTTTAGGCATCAGCATCATATTTATGTCATAAAAGGAATTTGGCAGGATACATTTTTTTGCTTTTTTATATATTTTTTTAAATATTCAACTGTTTCACTTAGATTGTCTGATTATTCGCATACAATTTGACAAAATAGTTCCTAATAATTTTATTAATTTCCTTTTCTCCAGTGGGGAATTTACCCTTTGCATTTTTCATACTGGTATTTTGATTTTCTTCTTTCTTTTTTAAATCAAATTAACCAATGGCTTATCTATCATATTGTTTTTTTCCATAAAGCCAGGTCCTAGTTTTATATATTAGCTCAATAGATTTCCAACTTTCTGGGAGGTGGAGCCAAGATGGCAGAGTAAAAGCAGAGACTTGCTTGAATTCTCCCCCAAGCCCCTCCAAATACTTGTAAAAATGACCCTAAAAAATTCTAGAGCTACAGAACCTGCAAAATGACAGAGTGAAACAAATCTCCAGCCCAAGACAATCTGGAAGGTGGACAGGAAACATCTATCACAGTTGGCTGGGAGTGGAGAGTAGCCCAGTGTGGGCTGTGCCAGCACAGATGGGGCTGAAGCAGACCTCAGAGGGCTGAATCACTGGCCGCTATGGTGGTTTCCAGACTTTCAACCCACAAATGCCAAAGACAATATAGAAGATCAGTGGGAAAACTCTGTCAAAGCTGGACAAGAGAAGAGTGTGGTCTTGCCTCAGCCCTGGGGCAGCGGAGATGGTGGTGGTGGTGGTGGCAGCAGCAGCAGTGGCTGCTTCTGGAGCTGCAGGCCCACAGATGGTGAGGGGATCAGGCAGCTGATCAGAGGGGGATTTCAGGGATATCTTTCCTGGCACTGAGGCAGGATTCTCTTGCTTTGCTCTGCTTGGAATTGAGTACCAGTCCTAGGTGGCGGTCCTGGAGTAAGGAGGAGCACATGTGTGGCAGAGCTTGTGGTGACTCTGGAGAGGGAATCTTTCTCACAGGTCCAAGGCAGTAAAGGGTGCTTGAGATCACTTACAGGACCAGAGTACTAGCCAGGACAGGAGTAAACATCTCTGCTTGAATCATACTACTTTAGAAGAACTGAAAATTTACAGGTGCCTAGAAGTATCACTGAAAACAGCTGTGCAAAACCCCTGAAGCTTGAGACAGAGCACTCTCTACTCTGGAAGCAGAGTCATACCTTGACAAAGAGCTCAAAAGTCAAATAATTGGCTGGGAAAATCAGCAAACAGCAGGGGAAAACTCAGACTATAGAATCTTACTTTGGTGACAAAGAAGATCAAAACATACAACCAGAAGAAGACAACAAAATCAAAGTCCCTACATCAAAAGCCTCCAAGAAAAATATGAATTGGTCTCTGGCCATGGAAGAGCTCAAAAAGGATTTGGAAATGCAAGTAAGAGAAGTAGAGGAAAAATTGGGAAGAGAAATTAGAATGATGCAAGAAAATCATGAAAAACAAGTCAACGATTTGCTAAAGGAGACCCTCAAAAATACTGAAGACAATAACACCTTAAAAATAGATGAAGCCAAATGACAAAAGAGGTCCAAAAAGCCAATGAGGAGAAGAATATCTTAAAAAACAGAATTGGCTGAATGGAAAAGGAGGTCCAAAAGCTCACTGAAGAGAATAATTCCTTAAAAATTAGAATGGAGCAAATGGAAGCTGATGACTTTATGAGAAATCAAGAAAGTTTAGTAGTAGAAATTCTTCTATTAGTGAATGTGACATATGTCATTGGAAAAACCACTGACCTGGAAAATAGATCCAGGAGAGATAATTTAAAAATTATTGGACTACCTGAAAGCCACAATCAAAAAAAGAGTCTAGACATCGTCTTTCAAGAAATTATCATGCCCTGATATTCTAGAACCAGAAGGTAAAATAGAAATCAAAAGAATCCACTAATTTTCTCTTAAAAAATATCCCAGAAGGGAAACTCCTAGGAATATTGTAGCCAAATTCTAGAGTTCTCAGCTTAAGGAGAAAATATTCTGAGCAGCCAGGAAGAAACAATTCAAGTATTGTGGAAACACAATCAGGATAATACAAGATCTAGTAGCTTCTACATTAAGGGATAAAAGTCTTGGAATATGATATTCTGGAGATCAAAGGAACTAGGATTAAAACCAAGAATCACCTACCCAGCAAAACTGAGTATAATACTTCAGGGGAAAATATGGACATTCAATGAAATAGCGACCTTCAAACATTCTTGATGAAAAGACCAGAGCTGAATATAAAATTTGACTTTCAAATACAAGAATCAAGAGAAGTATGAAAAGGTAAACAGGAAAAAGAAATCATAAAGGATTTATTAAAGTTGAACTGTTTACATTCCTACATAGAAAGATGATACTTGTAACTCATGAGACCTTTCTCAGTTTTAGAGTAGTTGGAGGGAATATATGAATATATATATATATATATATATATATATATATATATATATATATATATATATATATATATGTGTGTGTGTGTGTGTGTGTGTGTGTGTGTGTGTGTGTGTGTGTGAGGGTATGTATGTATGTATGTATATGTGTTTGTGTGTATGTATATATATAAGTATGTATATATGTTTGTGTGTATATGCATATGTGTATGTGTATATAGACATGCATATGCATGCATATTCACATGTATACATACATACACCTATAATATGTGCATATGTACATTTGTGCATACATGCATATATCCTTCATACATGCATGTGTATATATATAAAGAGAGAGCACAAGGTGAGTTGAATATGAAAGGATGATAAAAAAATGAAATTAAGGGGTGAGAGAGGAATATATTAGGAGAAGTAAAATGGTAGAGATAGAATGGGGTAAATTATCCCACATAAAAGCAGCAAGGAAAAACTGTTACAATGGAGAGGAAGAGGGGGGAGGTGAAAGGGAATGAATGAACCTTACTCTCATTGGATTTGGGTTAAGGAGGGAATAATATATTCAATTGTGTAACTTACCCTACTGGAAAGTAGTGGAGAGAGGATAAGGAGGGTGGAGTGATAGAAGGGAGGGCAGGAGGTGTTAGTCAGAAGCAAACACTTTTGAAAAGGGATAGGATTAAAGGAGAAAATAAAATAAATGGAGGGCGGGATATGATAGAGGGAAGCATAGTTAGTCTTTCATAACATGTCTATTATTGAAATGTTTTGCGTGACTACGAATATATAACCTATATTGAATTGCTTGTCTTCTCAGTGAGGATGGTGGGGCAGGGAGGGAAGAAGGGAGGGAATTTGGAACTCAAAGTTTTAAAAACAAATGTCAAAAATTGTTTTTACATGCAACTGTGGTATAGAAATCTATCTTGCCCTATGAGAAATGAAGAGGGAAGAGGATAAGGGGGGTGGTGACAGAAGAGAGGGGAGACTGGGGGAAGGTGTAATCAGAATGCATGCCATCTTGGGGTGGGAGGAAGGGGAAAGATGGGGAGAAAATTTGCAACTCAAAATCTTGTGAAAATGAATGTTGAAAATTAAAAATAAATAAATAAATAAAAAGAGTTTTCTTGCATTCAATTTTATTAATCTCACTTTAGATTTTTCAAGGATTTCTAATTTGGTATTTAATTGGGGGGGTTGATATTTTTTAAGTTTTTAGTGGTATGCCTAAATAATTGATTTATTCTTTCTCTATTTCATAATGTAACTACTTAGAGAGATAAAGTTTCCTGTAAGTATTGATTCAGCAACATCCCATAAATTTTGGATGTTGTCTCACATGTTCTCATATTCTCTTTAATGAAATTATTGATAGTTCCTACGATTTGTTCTTTGAGCCACTCATTGTTAAGGATCAAAATATTTAGTTTCCAATTAATTTTTAATTTATCTTTCCAAAGCCTTTTATTGAATGAAGTTTTTATTGCATTATGATTCCAGAAGAATGCATTTATTATTTCTGCCTTTCTACATTTGATCATAAGGTTTTTAATGCCCTAATACGTCATCAATTTTTGGTTGGTTCAATATACCACTGAAGAAAAGGTATATTCCTTTCTAGTCCCATTTGATTTTCTCCAGAGGTCTATTTCTCACTTTTCTAAAATTCTGCTTACCTCTTTAAGTTCTTTTTTTGTTTCTTTTTGGGTTAGATTTATGTAGTGCTGAGAGGGGAAAGTTCATGTCTCCCACAAGTAAGGCAAGTAAGTCTTAAAGATGGCTTCACTACTTTTTAAAGGTAAAATTATTTTAGCCTTCATAGCAGATACTGTTCCTACAAAACAAGCCATGAGCAAAGTAAAATGTTGTCAAGCCACACTGGATGGGGGAATTTCTCCTATAACTTAATCAAGAAAGAGATAAGAAAATTAATATAAAAGAATAAGGTAAATATAGTGATACCTGTTGGAATCTCATTAAGTTGAAAATCCTATTGCAGAAATGCAATTACTTTTCCTTCACCTTTATGTGCTTTTCAGAAACTTTGTGGCTCCTATAATTTTTGTTAAAGTCTACAAAGTAATTTATAGATTAGGGAGGGATGCTCAAAAAAAATACAAAAAGAGGAAGAAACCTGAAGATTTTAAATGCTACAAGTTCAATATCAGTCAACAGCGTGAAATGCTAGCCCAAAAAACTAATGGGATATTAAACTGTGTTTAGAGAAGTGCAATGCAGTAACTCTGATAGCGGCAGATACACAATTTTGGGAGAAACAAGTGCTGAGACTGTCACTAATAACATTAATAATTAACTTACTCATTGATACTTTAAAGATAAGATCTTTGTAGAAGGAGCAGTAATATGGCATACTACTGGAAGAAGAAAGCTGCATCAACACTGACAAAGTATTGGCTTGACAGAGTTCTATTCTGATATCTCATCATGGTAGAGTAATAACCATTGCTTTCTATGCAGCCTATGCTTTGAAGCATATGCTCTTATAGGTTCTATTAATTTACTAAAGCTAAGGTATTCGTTAATGAGAGAGAGAGAGACTCTTTTTTTGGTAATTTGGACAATATATCATTAATTCTTTGGACACCACAATTAAAGAAACAAAGAAAATATGATCTTTAAAAAAACCTTAGCCTTATGAATTCCCTTTTAGTTCTCTGGCCTTCTCGCACTGGAAGACTTTTTACCTTCCTTTAACAGGTGAGCTCAGCTTGGATGCTGCATTTTAAGAAGTGCCCAGGCCTGTCAAGCTCACTCCTTTCTATAACCAGACTTACAGACTTTCTGCCTCTACAGACTTTCTGCCACCACTCCTCCCCTATACCCACTTTTCATTTCCCTTTCATGTGTTGTTTCTCACTTGAGGTCAGGGGCTGTCTTTCTTTTTTGTTAATATTTGTATTTCTAGTTCTTAGCAAAGTGGCTTGATGAACTCTTGTTGACTTGACCTCTGACAGTGCCAGTCACAAATGTGGGAGAAACAAGTGCCAAGACTGTTACTAATAACATCAATAATTAACTTACATGTTGATGCTTTAAAATAAGATCTTTGTAAAAGGAGCAGTAATATGACATACAATTGGAAGAATGAAGGTGCACCAATACTGACAATCTCATGATAAATAAAGCTAGAAAAAAATGGCACCCTAGCTTACCCTCACATCTGCCCATATTTTGTCTGTCCCCTAAATTCTCTTTCAGGACAAAGGGAAGGTGATACTGTATCTTTAAGGTATATTCCATTAGTCAATAAACAAACAAAATTGATATTTTGGTCCTGACAAAAAGGCTCCACCCTCCATATTCTAATTCCTTGACTGACAGGAAAAGATGAGAGTGGGATGGGATGATACATCATGAACTCAGAGAAAGATGGGAAGAATTTTAGGAACTGATGCAGATTGAAGTAGTTACAACCAAGAAATCAATATGCATAATGATTATAGAGATGTAAAAAAGAAAGCAAAAAACAACAGAATGCTTTGCAATTATAGTAACAAAGCTTAAAACTGGAAGGGGGAACCTACTTACCTTCACTGCAGAGGTAGGGTGAATATAGAATGTGAATGTAGACTGTTACATATT
The DNA here is from genome assembly GCF_011100635.1 of Trichosurus vulpecula. Taxonomy (NCBI): domain Eukaryota; kingdom Metazoa; phylum Chordata; class Mammalia; order Diprotodontia; family Phalangeridae; genus Trichosurus; species Trichosurus vulpecula. The sequence continues at coordinate 384,567,060 of NC_050574.1, forward strand.
CTATTACACAATATCTATTTCTTGGTTGGTTTTGCTAAATTGTTTCTCACCCCATCCTCCATTTATAAAATCTTTATTATAAAGGAGGCATCATCGGATAGGTGGGTAGGGACATATTTAGAAACAAATCAATGGAAAAAAAGACATCAACAAAACAAAAAGAAGAAAGAAGAAAAAAGCCAGTGTTTTAGAAACCACTCAGTCTTAGAAAAGAGATGAGGAAAAACATCTTGTATTCCTTAGAGAGGTGGAAGCCTATGTGTACAGAATGAAATCAGCAGAATGCTGCAAGTCCTGAAAGTGATGGCTGATTTTGCTTAACTATTCATTTGTTTCAAGGGAAAACTCAATGGGTAGGGCATGGAGAAAGGAAAATTACTATGAAGTAACAAAAAACACCAACCTTTAAATATACATTTATAAACACACATACACACTTATATATATATATATATATATATGTATATATGTGTATGTGCATGTGTGTGTGTGTGTGTGTGTAAGGAAGGTAGAAACTAAATAATGTGAATTTGAATATATTTATATTTTCTGGTTTTCAGCATATCATATTATCGATATTAATTTTTGAGACAATTGTGAGGAAAAGTTATATTCAAATTAAGTTAAAGGACAAGTATCGTAAAGTAGAATATAAATATGAATATATAGTATATAAATATATATAGTATATAAATATAAAGTAGAATATAAATATAAAATAAAAAAGAAAGTAGTGTTACAGTTAGAGAGTATCTTTTTTTTAAATTGTAGCACAAATTTAGCTTGCAGGAGAACCCATTCAGGTAAATTTCAATTATGGAAAATTTCTATTCATATAATTGTACTTATGAAAGAGATTATTTATTTCACCTGAAGGCTTCATTTTATAAGTGATAGACATATCCATGGAGTTAAAGTGACTTGACTGAGGTCACAGATAGTGGTCAAGATTAAACTAAAAGATCAGTATCATTCTGACTTGAAGCTTTTTAAATTGATTACTACTTGATTAGATAGCCATTCTCCCCCAACCTCTGCAAATAATCCTTCTATTTCTCCTTTTTGGGATGCTCTTCCTTTTCATGACCCTTGAATGTGAATTTTTCCCAAGGTTTGGACCTTGACTTCATTCTTCTCTTTGGCCTTTCTTCTTTGGTAATATCTTATGTAATTACTGTTTCAATTATAATCTGCATTAAGATAATTAACAATACAGATGGCTCAAGTTTATAGATTTATTCTCAATCTTTCTGCAGAGTTCTTCACCTCTTTTTACAGATGCTTGATAAACATCACCATATGGCCATGCAATTGGAACCTTAAATCCAATATATTCAAAACTGAACTAATTTTCCTACAGCCTATTCCTCCATTCTTTTTAATATCCCATTCTTTATTGCTTTTTGTGATATCACCATTTTCTTAATTACCCAATACCAGAGCAGCCAACCCTTGATTTTTAGGGTTTAATAGCTACTACTATTGATATGTCCTTAGCGTGGAAAAATGACTCAGAGAAATGTTTCTTGGGGAGATAATAACCCCTTCTTTTTGCTAAAGTGTTCTAGTCATATCTTTGCATTTATAAATAGCTACTCCTAGACAGCTGGCAACACCACAAACCCACAAAGTTTGAAGAAACATAGACAACAGTGGAGATCCTGATCATTTATAACAGGGGATCTCTCTGCCTCTTTATATCTCTGCTTCTCTGTGTTTCTCTTTGTGTCTCTCAGTCTTTCTGAGTGTCTCTAACTCTCTCTAGTTCTCTCTACATAACAATAGCTCTAATGTGATCCCCTAAATGGGGGTGAACAGGGAAGTTCATGAACATCACTTAAAATGAACAGGCCCAGGGGCCAACTACTTCCTATCAAGGGTACATTCCAGAGGGGGCTTGGGCATTTGCCTGAAGGACAACCTGTGACAATATGCATATGCAACAAAACAAGACTTCTGAGTGACTAAAGGACCTTTGAGTCTATGCTGCTGCCTACATGTAGGGAAATGTGAGTGGATTGGTGGAGAAATTTAGATGAGAGAAGCAGAGACAATGGGACAGGCAAGCATAGGTCACTGTCTAACAAAGATCATATCACAGAGAGTAGCTGGACTAAATGTAGCCTACTGATGTCATGAACCTACGTATTGTATGAAGAGGACAGTCAATCAATAAGTATTTATTAAGTGCTGATTATGGGCCAGGCCCTGTGCTAAGTGCTGGGGATACAAAAAGAGACAGAAGACAGCCTCAGCACCCAAGAAGCTTACAATCTAATGGAGGAGACAATATGCAAACATGCATACACACTTACATGTGTGTCTATCTATCTATCTATCTATCTATCTATCATCTGTCTATTTATTGATCTATCTATAATCTATTTATCATTTATCTATTTATCATCCATCATCTATCATCTATCTATCATCTATTTATCATCTATCATCTATCATCTATTTATCATCTATCATCTATTTATCATCTATTTATCATCCATTTATCATCTATCTATCATCTATCTATCTATCATCTATCTATTTATCATCTATCATCTATTTATCTATCATCTATCTATCGGTAGCTATATGAAGGATAAATAAGGAATAATTAACAGAGGGAAAGCCCTGGAATTAATAATGGCTAGAAAAGACTTACTGTAGAAGGTGGGATTTTAGTTACGACTTAAGGGAAGCTAGGGCAGTGGGTAGCTAGAGTGGAGGAGGGAGAGCATTCCAGGTATGGGAGAAAACAAGAGAAAATGTCCTGAGCCAAGAGATGGAGTGTCTTATTTGTGGAACAGCCAGGAGGCCAGGGTTACTGGATCAGAGTATGTCTGCATTTTCTCCTGAAGGCAACAGGAAGTCACAAGATTTTATTGAGTAGGAGGGTGACATGATCGGTCCTAAGATTTAGGGAAACTACTTTATTGGCTGAATAGAGGATGGAATGAAGTAGAGAGACTTGAAGCAGTAGACCCAATAGCAGGCTGTTCTAATAACCCCGGCATGAAGGCCCAAGCCAGAGTGGTGGCAGTGTCAGAGGAGAAACAGGGTTATAGTTGAGAAATGCTGCAAAGCAACTGGTCTTGGTAACAGTTTGAATATGGCTTTTGGGGGCAGGCAGGGAGACAGCAAGCAATTGAGGGACCCAGGGTAACTCCTAGGCTGTGAGCCTAAGGGACTGAGAGGATGATATTACCCTCCACAGTAATAGGGAAGGTAGGATGAAAGGTAGGAATTTTTCCCAGGTTCATGAATTGCTAATAAATTGATAGAGTTCAGAATTTTGCACCTCAGTTTATTTTTATTAAATTCTATTGAGGAAATTAGTGTCAGTGGTGGGATTGGGGGGAAGAATAGTCCCTGAAATAGCACTCCCCTCCAAAATAAAATCCCCCAAGTGCTCTCTGTTCCATACATCCCTGGATAAACTAGGGGAAAGTTTCTCTTAATTCAATGAGAATTCTCAGTTTAAATCAGGAGAAATTAGGAGAAAATGATAATCAAAATATATGTAGAAAGATTCCAGAATCAGCCTGACAAGAGATCATTTAATTTCTTCGACACTCCATGTCTTTGTCTCTGTGGGGCTCTGTGTGTCCTTGGCATGGTCTTTGCCGACATCTAGTGTTCAAACTGAAAATAGTTACTCAGTTGTTTTCAATCCTGTGTTTTTTAATAGGTGCTTCTGTGTGAGTTTGATATATGTACTTTGACAGAGAACCTAGAATGATGGAGTTTTAAAACAGTTTGACCAGCTAGTAGGGACTTACCCCTCAGAAATATGTAGTGAGGGATAAGGACTTTGCCAGTAAATGACTCTCTGATTCTGTCTTGTCATATTATCTATGTTTGAAAGCTAATCTAGCTTTTCTCCCTAGGGCATTATCAGCCCATAGAGTAAGAGTAAAAGAAAATTTTTTCTTCAGAAAGAGTCTCTCTCTGTCTTTTAACTTTAGCAAAGTTAGAAGGCACACAAGAAACACAAATAAGGATGGCATCTTTTCCTCAATTTGTGTAAATTTATGACATTGTAAACTAATTAGAAACTTAATTAGTACTTCCGGGGGTGGAGCCAAGATGGTGGCTGGAAAGCAGGGACTTGCGTGAGCTCCCCACCACGTTCCTCCAAAAACCTATAAAAATGGCTCTGAACAAATTCTACAACTGCAGAACCCACAAAATAGCAGAGGGAAGCAGGGATCCAGGCCAGGACAGCCTGGATGGTTGCTGGATGAGGTCTATCACGCACGGAGTGGAGGGGAGCAGAGTTCAGCATGGGAGGCAGCAGGACCAGCCAGACCAGGAGCCAGGCAGAACAGGCCCTAGCACCCTGAATCAGTGAGCTGTGGCAGTTACCAGACTTCTCAACCCACAAACACCAAAGACAACAGAGAAGGTCAGTGGGAAAAGCTGTGGGGACAGAGTTCTCGGTTAGGCCACTGCCCCAGGTGAAGCAGGGTGCAGCTACAGAACTACAGCTGCAGTTACTTCCGGCCCCAGGCCCACGTGGTGGGAGGAATTACATGGCGGATCAGAGCAGGAGTGCAGAGCCTGTTGAAGATTTGCGTCCGGTCTGGGTTGGTGCTTCTTGAGCAAGGAGGAGTGCTGGTGTGGCAGAGCTGGCTGAATAGAAATAGCTCTGAAATCAATGGTGCATCCCCTCAAGCTTGGAACAAAGTACTCTTTGCTCTACAAGCAGTCATACCCCAACGAAAAACTCAAGGGTCAAGGAAGTTGGCTGGGAACATGGCCAGGCAGCGAAAATGCACCCAGATTCAGTCTCAGACTTTGGAATCTTTCTTTGGTGACAAAAAAGACCAAAACATATGGCCTGAAAAAGTCAACAAAGTGCAAGAGCCTACACCAAAAGCCTCCAAGAAAAACATGAACTGGTCTCAGGCCATGGAAGAGCTCAAAAAGGAGTTGGAAAAGCAAGTTAGAGAAGTAGAGGAAAAATTGGGAAGAGAAATGAGAATGATGCAAGAAAACCATGAAAACAAGTCAATGACTTGCTAAAGGAGACCCAAAAAAAATACTGAAAAAAATACTGAAGAAAACAACACTTTAAAAAATAGACTAACTCAAATGGCAAAAGAGCTCCAAAAAGCCAATGAGGAAAAAAATGCCTTGAAAGGCAGAATTAGCCAAATGGGAAAGGAGGTCCAAAAGACCACTGAAGAAAATACTACCTTAAAAATGAGAGTGGAGCAAGTGGAAGCTAGTGACTTTATGAGAAATCAAGATATTATAAAACAGAACCAAAGGAATGAAAAAATGGAAGACAAAGTCAAATATCTCATTGGAAAAACTACTGACCTAGAAAATAGATCCAGGAGAGATAATTTAAAAATTATTAGACTTCTTGAAAGCCATGATCAAAAAAGAGCCTAGATATCATCTTTCAAGAAATTATCAAGGAGAATTGCCCTGATATTCTAGAAGCAGAGGGTAAAATAGAAATTGAAAGAATCCATAGATTGCCTCCTCAAATAGATCCCAAAAAGAAAACTCCTAGGAATGTTGTCGCCAAATCCCAGAGCTCCCAGGTCAAGGAGAAAATATGCAAGCAGCCAGAAAGAAACAATTTGAATATTGTGGAAAAACAATCAGGATAACACAGGATCTGGCAGCTTTCACATTAAGGGACCAAAGGTCTTGGAATATGATATTCCAGAAGTCAATGGAGCTAGGATTAAAACCAAGAATCACCTACCCAGCAAAACTGAGTATCATGCTCCAAGGCAAAATATGAATTTTCAATAAAATAGAGGACTTTCAAGCTTTCTCAGTGAAAAGACCAGAGCTGAATAGAAAACTTGACTTTCAAACACAACAATCAAGAGAAGCATGAAAAGGTAAACAAGAAAGAGAACTTATAAGGGACTTACTAAAGTTGAACTGTTTTGTTTACATTCCTACATAGAAAGATGATGTGTATGATTCATGAGATCTCAATATCACAGTAGCTGAAAGGAATATGCATATATATATATATATATATATATATATATATATATATATATATATATATATATATATATATATATATATATAATGTGTATACATATATATACATATGTATGTGTCTATGTATGTATATACATAGGTATATATATATATATATATATATATATATATATATATATACACACACACACACAAAGGGCACAGGGTGAGTTGAATATGAAGGGATGATATCTAAAGAAAATAAAATCAATTTAAGGCATAAGAGAGGAATATATTGAGAGAGAGAGAAAGGGAGAGATAGAATGGGTTAAATTATCTTGCATAAAAGTGGGAAGAAAAAGCGGTTCTGTAGGAAGGGAAGAAGGGGCAGGAGAGGGGGAATGAGTAAATCTTGCTCTCATCAGATTTGACCTGAGGAGGGAATACCATACACACTCAATTGGGTATCTTACCACACAGGAAAGAAGGAGGAAGAAGATAAAAAAGGGGGGGATGATGGAAGGGAGGGCATATGGGAGGGGAGGTAATCAAAAACAAACACTTTCGAAAGGGGACAGGGTCAAGGGAGAAAATTCAATAAAGGGGGATAGGTTAGGAAGGAGCAAAACATAGTTAATCTTCCACAACATGAGTATTGTGGAAGGGTTTTACGTAATGATACGCATGTGGCCTGTGCTGAATTGCTTGCCTTCTTAGGGAGGGTGGGTGGGGAGGGAAGAGGGGAGAGAATTTGGAACTCAAAGTTTCAAAAACAAACATTCAAAAACAGCAACAACAAAAAAAGTTTTTGCATGCAACTAGGAAATAAGATACACAGGCAATGGGGCATAGAAATTTATCTTGCCCTACAAGAGAAGAAGGGAAAGGGGGATGGAAGGGGAGTGGGGTGACAGATGGGAGGGCTCACTGGGGAACAGAGCAACCAGAATATATGCCATCTTGGAGTGGTGGGAGGGTAGAAATGGGGAAAAAAATTTGTAATTCAAACTTTTGTGAAAATCAATGCTGAAAACTAAATATATTAAATAAATTTTAAAAAAAGAAACTTAATTGGTGACTAAAATGAAAGTTCTCTACTGTGAATTTTCAAATTGTGATTTGTGAAGATGGTGGAGTAGGTCAGAAAATGCTATGCTTTCCAGACTTCCTCCATGAACAAGACAGAAGAATACCTCAGAGTGAACATAGAGCAGCAAAAATAAACAAGAGTTGGGGTAGAGCAGTGGTCCTCTTGGACAACTGGAAAGTACCCACGGAAAGACCCAGGGGTCAGAGGTTTGGCCCAAGTGAACGGCAAACACCTCCAGGACATCTTTCAGATGAGACAAGCCCTGGGGCAGCTGGGTTGGAAGGCTGCCACAGCCTCAGCCACAGGAGGTTTCACCTAACAGTGTGTGGTCCAGAAATCTGAGCAAGAGTGCCTGCTGTAGAGGGATTCCTGGCCCAACTGTGTTGACTAGATGTGGTCCCGGGCTGTGGCTGACAGCAAAAAGGAACTAGTATATACCTGGTGAGTGTGGTAGCAGTGGGGTGGGGACATTACTAGCTGTGGGGACTTACAGAAGAGCTGAGTCCCCAGTTTCACTTCCAGACCAGAAGGGAGAGCTGAAGGTTTCAGCTGGAGGATCTACAGGGAGCAAGTGTGTTTTCAGTGCAGAATGTCTGGGGACCCTCTGTAACACCATTGTTGCTAGCAGCTGCTGTGGGGGTGTAAGACTAATAACATCTGCACACAGGAGGGCCACTAACACAGAATCTTTGATCTGCTTTTCTAAGGAAAGCAACTTTAAGGGGTTAACAATCTTACTTTAATTAAATATACATATATCATTCGCTTAGTTCAAGGGGAAAAGTTGGCACCCTGAACTTCAGAGAAAATACAAACAGAAGTTACAAACAGAAATTATATAAGCAGAGCAAATAACACAAATCAATGGATAGGTTTCTAGCAGTGTAACCAAGACAATACACACATAGTTACCAGAGAGAGAAGCACCGATATCTGGGTTTTCAAAGCCTGGGGGGCTCCTTAACTGTTACCCAGAGTCTTATCTGGCCAAATCACAGCAATACTCTTTCCAAGAGTTAGTACCCAGAAGAAAATGTTAACCTCAGAGCATATATACGCTGTTTAGGGCCCTGAGGCCTAGCATCTACTTAGCAAAAGGGTGTGGGAAAGATCTCTAATCACGAATAGCACCACATCATATATATATGTATGTATGTATGTATGTATATGCATACATATATACGTATGTATGTATGTATGTATGTATGTATATTGTTCACAATCAGTGACGGACTCTTGATTCAAACAAAGGCAAAACTCAAAGGCACTTGATTGCCTTAGTGCTGAGAAGTACTCCAAAACAAAAGACAACAAAAAGTCCCACTTTGCTTGTTATTACACCCTCACTGTGGCTTTGGGGTGGAAAGGAGTGTTGAAGGTAGGCCCTGGACAAAGCTCACAAAATAACAATAAGAAGGACCTGAGGCCTGGGTCACCATTCCCCACACCTCGGGACTAGAGCTAATTATAATAATAAGGGGTCAAAAGCAAAAAAACAACAACAACAACAAAACAACCAAAAACAAAATAAAAATGAGTAAGCAAAGGAGAAAGATACCTGCTATGGGGATAGAGTTGATCTGGGTTCATATTCAGAGGAAAATATTGAAGTAAAAAAAAAATCCACTCCCACTCAAGAGAAATGTAAAACGGTAACAAGCCCAAAGACAGTTATTGGAAGAACTTTAAAAGGACTTTAAAATCAAATAAGAGAGACTGAGGGAGTTCAAACCCGGCCTCAGTCACTTGACACACCTATTAGCTATGTGACCTTGGGCAAGTCACTTAACCCCAATTGCCCTGCCTTCCCCCTCCAAACAAAAATAAAAGTTAAAAAAAATAAAAAAAGAGAGACTGAGGAAAAATTAGGAAACAAAATAAGAGAAATACAAGAAAATCATGAAAAGAAAGCCAACTGGAAAAGGAGATTGAAAAACTTAAGGAAGAAAATAACTCCTTGAAAACCAGAATTGGGCATGGGGAAGTGAATGTTATAAGACACCAAGAAATGATAATAATAATTTAGGTAGAATTGTCATTTTCATTATATTAATTTGGCCTACCCATGAGCAACTGATATTTTTCCTATTATTTAGATCTGACTGTATTTGTGTGAAAAGAGTTCTGTAATTGTGTTCACACAGTTCCTGGGTTTGTCTTGGAAGGTAGACTCCAAATATTTTATATTGTCTACACTTACTTTAAATGGAATTTCTCTTTCTATCTCTTGCTGCTGGGGTTTGTTAGTGATATATAGAAATGCCAATGATTTATGTGGGTTTATGTTATATCCTGTAACTTTGTTAAAGTTGATAATTATTTCAAGTAATTTTTAGTTGATCCTCTAGGATTCTCTAAGTATACCATTATATCATCTGCAAAGAGTAATAGTTTAGTTTCTTCATTGCCTATTCTAATTCCTTCAATTTCTTTTTATTCTCTTATAGCCAGGGCTAACATTTCTAGTACAATATTGAATGACAGTGGTGATAATGGACATCCTTATTTCAGCCCAGATCTTACTGGAGATACTTCTAGCTTATCCCCATTATATATAATGCTTGCTGATCATTTTAGATAGATGCTACTTATCATTTTATGGGAAACTCCATTGATTTCTATGCTCTCTAGTGTTTTTAATAGGAATGGGTGTTGTATTTTGTGAAAAGTTTTTTCTGTTTGAGATAATGATATGATTTCTGTTAATTTTGTTATTGATATGGTCAAGTATGCCGATAGTTTTCCTAATATTGAACCAGTCTTGCATTCCTGGTACAAATTCCACCTCGTCATAGTGTATTATAATTGTGATAAGTTGCTATAATCCATCTGCTAATATTTTATTTAAAATTTTTGCATCTATATTCATTAAGGAAATTCATTTATAATTTTCTTTCTCTGTTTTGGCTCTTCCCAGTTTAGGTATCAGCATCATATTTGTGTCATAAAAAGAATTTCATAGACTCTTTCTTTGCCTATTTTTCCAAGTAGTTCATATAGCATTGGAATTAATTGTTCTTTAAATGTTTAGTAGAATTCACTTGTAAATATATCTGGCCCTGGAGATTTTTTTCTTAGGGAGTTCGTTGATGGCTTGTGCAATTTCTTTTTCTAAAATGGGATTATTTAAGTATTTTATTTCCTCTTGGTTAATCTGGGCAATTTATATTTTTGTAAATATTCATCCATTTCATTTAGATTGTCAGATTTATTAGCATACACTTGGGCAAAATAGCTCCTAATTATTGTTTTATTTTCCTCTTCATTGGTGGTGAATTCACCCTTTTGATTTTTGATATTGGTAATTTTGTTTTCTTCTTTTTTTAGTCAAATTAACCAAACGTTTATCTATTTTATGATTTCTTTTTTCATAAAACCAGCTCTGGTTTTATTTATTAGTTTAATAGTTTTCTTAATTTCAATTTTATTAATCTCCCTTTTGATCTTCAACTGTCTTTCTTCTTGAACCCAAAGGGAGAGATTTGCTAAAATCAAGGACTTGAGGGTGGATAAACTTAATCCTTATTTTTAAATAGCTTAATTGAAACTGATTTTAAATGTTAGAAATTATTTGAGTTCTAACATTTCTTTTTAAGAATTACTCAGGATGGCATGAGAAAAGAATTGATGAGTTAAAAGATACAGTCCAGAGTGTTTATGAGGGAAAAGGTAAGGAGAAAAGAAAAATTAAGCTTAGGGACCAGGCTAGATGTTTCTACTCTCTGAAAGAGGGTCATATTGTTAAGAATTGTAAATAAATAAAGAAAAAGAAAAAAAGAAAAAGAAAAAAGAAAAAAAGCAGAGTATAATTGTGGAATTGACATTGTGCAAAGAAGAAAGATTTGAGGAATAAAAAGTCTTTCAGATAAAATTAGCCCTGGAGATTATTAGATATAGATTATTGCTGTTGAACTTAATTTTCATCTTGTCACCCAATATTTGACATGAGGGTAATGTGTTTAAAAACTGCAAAAACAAATTTTTCTCTTAAAGTATACCATGATCAAGATATCTATATATTGGTCTTGAATGCAATCAATTGAGAATATCAGCAATTAATATTTTAAATGTATGAACTGAAATGCAATATTTTTACTGTAAATTTTGTGTTACATTTGAAAGGTTTTTATAACTGCTAAGAACATCTTAATGGATTTTTGAAAGTTTACGGTGAGGATTAAGACTAAGATTATACAGCATAAGCCTCTCTCTCCCCTTCTGGAAAGGTAAGAGAAGCACAAGGTGCATTCATCTCCTAAAGAATCACAAAATTTCAACTTTGTGGCAATAATTCAACAGAGTTTAATTGTTATAGGTAAATTAGTACCAAAATCACAAGTTGAAAAAACTGTGCAATTTAGGAAGTAAAAGTTTAGTAATTCATTGGTTTTGTCTAACAATAATTTATGCTAAAGGAGAAATTTAGTGCAGTAAAGGTGGGTTTTATGCGCAGTCTGGTACAAAGAAATATATACACTAGAGTAATTAAATAAGTAAAAGAGACTAGGAAAGAAATAAGAAAAGTATGGTTTTGAAGGCCACTGGAGGGATATATACAGAAAAGGAAAAAAAGTTTAAGCATGTTGGAAAGAAAGGTTTGAGGGAGGTTTTTGTTTTTATTTTTTAAAAAGCACATGAGAAACTTCATGTGGTTATTCTTTATGATATGGAAACTTGAGATATAAAATCATCATGGGCCCCACAATAGAAGGATAAGAATACAACACTGTTACTTTAAATCTTTGGTAGTAAACTAACTGAAGGTAGCAGAACTTAATGTCACATACTGGGAGAAAATGGTTCTTGAATAAAAAAATGAAATTCTGTATGACACCTTTTGTAAAAATAGATCCAGGTATGATTGAATTTATTCTGTTCTCACTTTAAGTAGTATATGTTCTCCTATTAGGGTGATTATGATGTCAGAATTTACTATTTGGCAGTAAGACAAAATGTTGGGAAAATGCATAAACCAGGGAAAGCTGTGTTACACTCGAGTCTCAGGAAATTTGTTGTCTGTCTGATTTTAAGCAAGTAACCTCATCTCTGTTTATTTCAGTTTACTAATCTCTAAAGGGTACAAAAATGTCACCTATCTCCCAGGGTTGTGAGAATCATATGATTGCGAGGTGTTTAACACAAGATCTGGAATATGGTAAGCACTACACAAATATTAATTAACATTATTTCTTTAAATTAATGCTGTTCTGGAATTTAGATGTGATTAGTATAAAAATGCCAAAGGTTTTTTGTGTAAGATAATTTGGAAGTGCATTTAACTGATTTGATGTCATCTGATTGGTGATAAGTTTTATTTCATACTTTCAATTAACATTGTTAATGTCACTATTATGTTTCTAAATTTTCTTGTATTACAAAACCTGGGAAACCATTGTATAAGATATGCTGTTAAGAGGATGAGAAAACTGTGTCATTGGAGAATTTAACTCCTTTTGATTTGGATACTCAGAAATTATTAATTATTAGAGGCTATTATTATAATGTTAAAATCAATGAAGCATCTAACTGGGTATATTGTAAGAATGGAAGAATTATAATTACTTTGGGGCAAAAGAAAAGACAGAGGGAGAGATCTTGCAAAAATCTCCTTATCTATAAATTTGCCAGCTTTCTTGGGCCCATCTTTTTGAGCAAGGTCATAAAATATCAGGCCCATGAAAGAACTTATGAATTACTGAGAAAAATGGGATCCTCTTTTGAATTAAAAACAGTCCTTGACAAAGGAAGGAGTATTTCTAACTTTTGTTTATAGTGTATCAATGATTTGTGTGATTATTTGGTATTACGAAAATTATGAAGTTATACGAGGAATGGTATACATTGAAGTTACATCTTGGGCCAACTTAGTCTCAGCAGATGCCAGTCTTAAAGATTGTTGCCTTAAAGGGTTAATATCAAATACCTTGAGAGAAAGACAGCTGCAAATCTGAAGATTTGCAATAGTCACCCTGTGTTTTTCTGGGGTTTTTTTGAGTGAATGTGGAATTCCAGAATGTAATTACTTTCTTCATCTCTAATGATTGATTTTGACACCAGGATGAGTTTAAACTGGGAAAGAAGAAGAAAAAGAAGAAAAGGATGTTGAATGAAATTTTCTGTGTGCATGCGAGAGGCCTGACAAACTTTTATTGCTAACTAACTTATTGCAACAACATGAGAGTGATAATAACTGAATCCGACCCTAAGCTATGATTAGTGAAACTTTGCTGTTTGAGTTAAAATTTTTTGGGACTGGGATTTGATTTCTTCTGAGAAGTCAGGAATAATTGTCTGAATGATCATTAAGCCAATAATGCACCATTTGAGGGAAATGTCAGTAGCTGCTCAAAGGGAGTCCAGTCTAAGAACTGCTACAGGTAGGTGTCTGTGCTTGGGAAAAGTTGAGAGGATGATCTTGGTATGGCCTAAGGTAAGATTGCCATGACCCAGTTTCCCCATTGTGTTATTTCCTTTTTTGGCAACAGATGCAAATGTGGAATTTATTTTCTCTTCTTAAAGTGCTGAAATCTCTTCTTTGATTTTTGGGGATTTTTTATTCTGAACTTACAGAACAAGCATTTCCATAACACAGTAGAATAGGGGGACAAAGATGATTGAATATGAAACTGCACATGTATTATGTGCAACTTGCTATTCCTTTTTAAATATACAATAAAGTTATGATGTAATTTTCTTTTATTCCTTTTCTCTTCCCTCCTCCACCCCTGCTTGGAGATGGCTACCATTTGACACAAATATGTATGTATGTGTGTATACTCATATGTGTATATATATATATATATATATATATATATATATATGTATATATATATATATGTACATATGTAAAAATCATTCTATATATACTTCTATTTATCAGTTCTTTTTCTGGATGCAGATAGCATCTTCCTTCTTAGGTCCTCTGTAGTTAATTTGGGTATAGTCAAAATAGTCAAAATGACTTAGTCACTCAAAGTTGTTCTTAAAACAATATTGCTGTTACTATCTAAAATGTTCTCTTGCTTCTGCTCATTTTGCTCTTCATTATTTCATGCAAGCCTATCCATATTTTTTAAGATCATGAAGCTCATCATTTCTTACAGGGCCATAGTATTTCATCATAACCATATGCCACAACTTGTCCAGACACTCCCCAATTGATGGACATCACTGTAATTTCCAGTTCTTTGCCACCTCAAAGACAACTGTTACAAATATTTTAGAACATATAGGTTCTTTTCCTTTTTCCCTAATCATTTTGTAAATAGACTGTGTAGTGTTATTTCTGGGTCAAAAGGTAGAGGCAGTTTAATAACTCTTTGGGCATAATTCCAGATTGTTCTCCAAAAAGGTTAGATTAGGTCACAGTTCCACCAACAGTGCATTACTGTCCCAATTTTTCCATGCCCCCTCCCACTTCTGTCACTTTCCCCTCCAATCATTTTAGCCAATCTGATAGTGTAAAAATGACATCTCAAGGTTGTTTTAATTTGCATTTCTCTAATCACTGATGATCTAGAGCATTTTTATATGACTACATATAACTTTGATTTCTCCTTCCAAAAACTATCTCTTCAAATCCTTTGAACATTTATTAATTGGGAGATAACTCATATTCTTACAGATTTGACACAGTTCTTTATATATTTGAGATATGAGACCTTTATCTGAGAAACTATCTATACATTCCCCCCCCCAATTTTCTGATCTGCTTCTGAACTTAGCTATGTTCTTTTTTTACAAAGCCTTCTTAATTTAATGTAACCAAAATCTTCCATTTTATACCTCACACTGCTCTCTTTCTCTCATTTATTCATAAATTGGTCACATATCTGTAAGTCTGATAGGTAATATATTCCAAGTTCTTTAAATTTTCTTGTAATCTTTCTCTTTAGGTCTATATATTCATTTTGACCTCATCTTGGTAAATGGTATAAGATAATGGTCTATGTCCAATTTCTGTCAGATTGTTTTCCAGCTTTTTCAACAAATTTTATCAAATAATGAATTCTTATCCCAAAAACCTAAGTCTTTATGTTTGTTGCTGTAAATTGTATGTCTATTCTGTTCTACTGATCTGCCTTTCTATTTCTTAGCCAGTAGTAGATAGTTTTGGTAACTACTGACTTATAAAATAGTTTAAGATCTGGTACTGCTAAACCTCCTTCCTTCACATTTTTTTTCAATGGTTCATTTGATATGTTATTTCCTTTTGGTCAGGAATGTTTCCAACTTGATTAATCCTGAAGCTTTGCTATATGATTGGCTGTTCCAAATAGTAAATATGACTCTTACCTGAAATCAAATTGAACTAAGAATGCTTTAAACTATTAAACCTGTGCAGAGTCATTCTGTAGCCTTAGGCTTAGGCCTGGAGGACCAGTTTTTCTGCTGCTGTAATCATAGGTATATTTCTTCCTTACATAGCAAATCTTTCTAGCCAGGGCAGGTGAAGCTGTAATTTTTTTAAAAATACAATACATCTTGCTGCTGCAATGCTTGGGCAACTCAGCACTGCTCTAATAATCTGAAATTTTTAGTGAATTCTGTATCCTAAACGACTAAGTAGATGAGTACCTGGGCTTGTCATCCACCTGTTAATCATAGTTTCATATATCAGATAAAATCGTTGAAATATCTCAGAATGATATGGGAACAATTAGATAAAGACAAGGAAATTTATGGAACAAAGATACGCATCTGTTAATTAGTAAGGCTAAAATCAGGAACACCTTCTGTTTGGTGTAACAACAATGCTGCAAGTAGTTGCTGTGGGGGTGTGATGCCAATAATACAGCACAAAGGAGGGCTGCCAGCAGAGGTTCTTTTATCTGCTTTTCTAAGGAAAGCAACATTAAGGGGTTTACAATCTCACTTTAGTTAAACATACATACATCATTCACTTAGTTCAGGGTAAAAAGTCAGCACCCTGAAAGTCACAGAAAACACAAACAAAAACTAAAAGCAGAAATTATATAAACAGAGTGAATAACACAAATCAGCAGATGGGGGGGAGGAGCCACGATGGAGGCTGGAAAGCAGGTACTTGCTTAAGCTCTCCCCCAAGTCCCCCCAAACACCTGTAAAAATGGCTCTGAACAAATTCTAGAACTGCAGAACCCACAAAATAGGAGAGGGAAGCAGGTCTCCAGCCCAGAACAGCCTGGATGGTCACTGGGAAGGGTCTATCACACAGTGCTAGGAGTAGAGCACAGCCCAGGAGCAAGCCTTAGGGCCATGAATCATTGAGCTGTGGCAGTTACCAGACTTCTCAACCCACAAAAGCCAAAGACCATGGAGCAGGTTAGTGGGAAAACTGCTAGATCAGATGAGAAAGCAGTCTGGCTCCAGCACTGGGGGTGGCGGAGATGGTGCGGCAATTGTGGCAGCAGCGGCAGGAAGCCACTGTGGCTGCTTCCTGAGCTCCAGTGTCAGCTGCTTCCAGAATCCCTGGCTCAAACAGTGGGAGGAATCAAGCATCAGACCAGAGCAGGAGGGCTTGCTTTGCCCTGCTTGGATCTGGGTCCCAATACTGGTTGGCAGTTCAAGGAGGAGGAGGAGTGCTGCTGTGGCAGAGCTTGCTGTGACAGTGGAGTAGAGGTAGTTCTGAAAACAGCAGCACAGCCCCTAAAGCTCGGGACAAAGCACTCTCTACTCCACAAGCAGTTATACACTGACAAAAACTGAAAGGTCAAGGAGTTGGCTGGGAACATGGTCGGGTAGCAAAAAAGGACACAGACTCAGACTCAGACTCAGGCTCTAGAATCTTTTTTTTCATGACAAAGAAGATCAAAACATACAGCCAGAAGAAGTCAACAAAGTCAAAGAGCCTACATCAAAAGCCTCCAAGAAACATATGAATTGGTCTCAGACCATGGAAAAGCTCAAAAACAATTTGGAAAAGCAAATAAGAGAAGTAGAGGAAAAATTGGGGAGAGAAATGAGAGAGATGCAAGAAAACCATGAAAAACAAGTCAATGACTTGCTAAAAGAGACCCAAAAAATACTGAAGAAAATAACACCTTAAAAATAGACTAACTCAAATGGGAAAAGAGCTCCAAAAAGCCAATGAGCAGAAGAATGCCTTGAAAGGCAGAATTAGCCAAATGGAAAAGGAGGTCCAAAAGACCACTGAAGAAAATACTACCTTAAAAATTAGATTGGAGCAAGTGGAAGCTAGTGACCTGATGAGAAATCAAGATATTATAAAATAGAACCAAAGGAATGAAAAAATGGAAGACAACGTGAAATATTGGAACTACTGGAGTACCTGAAAGCCATGATCAAAAAAAGAGCCTAGACATTATCTTTCAAGAAATTATTAAGGAAAGTTGCCCTGATATTCTAGAGCCAGAGGGTAAAATAGAAATTGAAAGAATCCACCAATCACGTCTTGAAAAATATCCCCAAAAGAAAACTCCTAGGAATATTGTAGCCAGGTCAAGGAGAAAATACTGCAAGCAGTCAGAAAGAAAGAATTTGAGTATTGTGGAAACATAATCAGGATAACACAAGATCTAGCAGCTTCTACATTAAGGAATTGAAGGGCTTGGAATATGATATTCTGGAAGTCAAAGGAACTACGATTAAAGCCAAGAATCACCTACCCAGCAAAACTAAGTATCATGCTCCAAGGCAAAATATGGACTTTCAATAAAATAAAGGACTTTCAAGCTTTCTTAGTGAAAAGACCAGAGCTGAATAGAAAATTTGACTTTCAAACACAAGAATCAAGAGAAGCATGAAAAAGTAAACAAGAAAGAGAAATCACAAGGGACTTACTAAACTTGAACTGTTTTGTTTACATTCCTTTTGGTTTTTGGGGGGGGAATTGTTTTTTTTTTTTGGCAGGGCAATTGGGGTTAAGTGACTTGCCTAAGGTCACATAGCTAGTATAAGTGTCAAGTGTCTGAGGCTAGATTTGAACTCAGGTCCTCCTGATCCCAGGGCTGGTGCTCTACTCACTGCACCACCTAGCTGCCCCTTGTTTACATTCCTACATAGAAAGATGATGTGTGTAATTCATGAGACCTTTCTCAGTATTAGGGTAGTTGAAGGGAATCCACATATATATATAGAGGGCACAGGGTGAGTTGAATATAAAGGGATGATATCTAAAAAAAATTAAATTAAATTAAGGGATGAGAGAGGAATATATTGAAAGAGGGAGAAAGGCAGAGATGGAATGGCATAAATTATCTCACATAAAAGTGGCAGGGAAAAACAGTTCTGTTGGAAGCGAAGAGGCGGGCAGGTGAGGAGGAATGAGTGAATCTTGCTGTCATCGGATTTGACTTGAGGATAGAATAACATACACACTCAATTGCATATCTTACCCCACAGGAAAGTAGGAGGAAGATGATAAAAAAGGGAGGATGATAGAAGGGAGGGCAGATGGGGGAGGAGGTAATCAAAAGCAAACACTTTTGAAAAGGGACAGGGTCAAGGGAGAAATTTGAATAAAGAGGGATAGGATAGGATGGAGGGAAATATAGTTAGTCTTTCATAACATGAGTATTGTGGAATTTTTACATAATGATACACATGTGTCCTACATTGAATTGCTTGCCTTCTTTGGGTGGGGGGGTGGAAAGGGAAGAGGGGAGATAATTTGGAACCCTAAGTTTTAAAATATGATGCCCAAAAGAAAAAGTTGTTTTTGCATGCAACTGAGGAATAAGATATATAGGGAATGGGGCATAGAAATCAATCCTGCCCTACAAGAAAGTAAGGGGAAACAGTATGGGGGGGAGTGGGGTGACAGAAGGGAGCACTGACTGGGGAATGGAGCAATCACAATATATTCCATCTTGGAGTGGGGAGGAGGGTAGAAATGGGGAGAAAATTTGTAACTCAAAATGTTGTGGAAATCAAAGTTGAAAACTAAAATATTAAATAAATAATAAAATTTTTAAAAAATAAAAAATGCT
Organism: Trichosurus vulpecula; assembly: GCF_011100635.1. Lineage (NCBI taxonomy): Eukaryota > Metazoa > Chordata > Mammalia > Diprotodontia > Phalangeridae > Trichosurus > Trichosurus vulpecula. The sequence continues at coordinate 384,586,032 of NC_050574.1, forward strand.
AAAAAAAATCAGCAGACAGGGCTTCTAACTGTCTGTCCATAGCAATACATATATAGTTACCAGAGAGAAAGAAGCACCAACATCTATGTTTTCAAAGCCAGGAAGCTCCTTAATGGCTACCCAGAGTCTCCTCTGGCCAAATGACACAAACACAGTGAGCCGCAAAGCAAAATGCTAACCTCAGAGTATATATACTGTTTCCAATCAAGGATTCTTGATTCAATCAAAGACTCGATTCAAAAAAAAGAGCAAGACTCAATCAAAAGCACTTGATTGCTTTATTGCTGAGAAGCCGTCCAAAAGACAAAAACAGCAAAAAGTCCCACTTTGCTTGTCATTACATTTGGTTATAAGGAAAAGAATTTCATTGCAATCAGTTATCATAGAAGAGAGTAATTTATGAACTTTTTGTGTTACCTCAAAGAAAAGTCCAATTTTGCTTAGGTTTATTATTTAATTTGGGGCTAAACATCTTTGTGTAGAGCATGTCCTGAAGTGCAAGTAATTTACATATAGACTACTCCTCTGAGATATATATTTCTTGCTGTATACAATCTGAGATTAAATGCTTAGTATATTTATGAATACCCTCCCAAGTCTTTTGTTGCCTGTTGCAATTGAAGCTAAATAAGCATCTTTTACTTACTGAGAATGCTGATAACTATGTATTCATGTTTAGGATTCAATCCCTAAAGTACCTCTTCCTTCTAAAAGTAGAATTAGCTAAAATAGAAAATTTTGATTATGTATAGGTTGGTTATATATGTTGAATGTAAATAATTCTAATGGAATATGCAGGCCTTGAGCATGTTCTAATAGTAACTTATAAAAATTGGACTCAGGATTTATATATATATATATATATATATATACACACACACACACACACACACACATACATAAAATCGCATTGTTTACCCTCTGCACAGACCAGGCATTTTCTGTTATTGTGGTTTTTAAACACTTAATCTGAAGGGTTTTCAGAGTTCTGCCCTCTGAAGTACTTTAAAAATGTTTAGTTTTTTATCTCTTAGTTGTTACTTGAATTTCATATATAGATAGATAGATAGATATACAATATATATATATATATATATATATATATATAATATATATCTCCACAAAACAATTTGCTAACTTACATCACTGGGAAATTATAAATAGCAAAACTGAAATTTTCCCCTTTATGAGGCTTAAATACAAGATAATGAAATAAATGAATACTAGTCTTAAAAGTTAAATGATAATGCAGTCAATGTGATTTTTTAAGAAAAGCACTCAATCTTAGCTTATATGTCTACTTTGGTAAATATTAAATCTTTAACCAGAAGGGTTCATTTTACAAGTTAAATCCTCATAGACTCTCAATCTTTATTGATCAGAGAAATGCAAATTAAGACAACTGAGGTACCACCTCATACCTATCAGATGGGATAACACGACAGAAAAGGAAAAATATAAAGGGAGATATGAGAAAACTGTGATACTAATGTACTGTTAGCGGAATTGTGAACCATTCTAGAGAATAATTTGGAACTGTTCTTAAAGGGCAATCAAACTGTGCAAACCCTTTGATCCAGCAATACCACTACTAGGTCTGTATCCCAAAGTTATAAAAAAGGAGAGGGGGAGAAAGGGCCTACCTGTACAAAAGTATTTATAGTAGCTCTTTTTGCAGTGGCTAAGAATTGGAAATCAAAGAGATGCCCAACAACTGGGTAATGACTGAACAAGTTGTGGTATATGAATGGAATGGAATGAATCTATTGTGCCATAAGAAATGAGCAGGCATATTTCAGAAAAAGCTGGAAGATTTACATGAAATGATATGGAGTGTAGTGAGCAGAACCAGGAGAACATGGTACACAGGAAGAGCAATGTTCTTCAATGAAGAATTGTGATGACTTAGCTATTCTCAGCAATACAATGATCCAAATCAGTTCCCTAAGGACTCATGATGAAAAGTGCTATCCATTTCCAGAGAAAGAACTGATGGCATCTGAATACAGACTGAAGCATAATATTTTTCACTCTCTCTTGTTGGAGTTTTCTTCCACCAAATGACTAACATGGAAACGTTTTACATGATTGCACATGTATAACCTATATCAGATTTCTTATTGAGGATAGGATAGAATTTGGAGCTCAAAACTTTAAAAAAAAGTATTAAGAATCATTTTTACCTGCAATTGGAGAAAAAGTAAAACATTATTAAAAAAAAGTAAAGAGGAAGACCAGAGACAAAATAGTTTGAAATTAGAGGAGGTATACTTTGGTAGAGGGCAAATATTCTTGAAGTGAAAACTAGGTGGTACTAGTGTGACACTCCCTTTGTAATATCTTCCCAACTTAGGACTCATAGGTTGGCAGGTTCAGCTGCTTAATGTGTACATGCTGTCACAGGTTTTATGGTTCCCTGTGGTTCCTCACTCTTAAAACTATAGTTCATTAGCCTTGATTGGTGAATTTCCTCTTAATCATCAGACAGTTAACACAATTTCCTCGAAGTAATGATATTTGGTAAGATGGCAATAAATGCTAGCCACAAAACATTCCCCCATAAATCTGGGCCATACTTTTACAAAAATCGAATATCCATAGGAAAAAATGCACACAAACTTAGAATGCAATTTTAATAAGGTGCACATAGTGAACATATGTTACCTTGGCAACTCTAACCTCTAGAATTTTAGGGCTTCAATGTCCTTTTGCTTCTTGCGGAATTCTTATTCTACTCCCTTCCCCAGGAACAACATCTCTCCTGGGCAGCTCAGTGAGCTGGGCTCCCAGGATCTGCTCCTCTCTTCATCTCAATTTTTACCAACTGAGAAAATGACAACTTTACATCCTCCTATACTGCTTTGGTGTTTTCAGATTCCTGGGAATAGGGTTAAGACTTGGGAAGGCCAAAGGATTTCTGTTAATCATTTTCATCCTATGTGTTAAATTTTATTGAAGACATCTAGGAGGGCAGAACCTTTCTAGTTATTACTAGGAATCTTTGATGCAGAACTAAAAGTAACCCATACCCCTGGCTTTCTTGAGGAACTGACTCATGTGAGTCCATAATAGTTATTCACTCTCCCAAGACAACTTGGTCCTACGCCAAAATTCTTCAGGCAGTGTCTGAGTCTCCCACTGTTATCTGAAGGATCCTGGTGCAAAGACAGGAAGCCCAGTATCTTAAAGGGGTCTTATCCTGATATAGGCTACTTGTAGTTAGCTAGCTTGGCAGCTCCAAATTAGTCACAGGAAGTAGTTGTGTGAAATCACTTTGTGAAAAGCTGATGTAGGTATAGAGCAAATAAAAGGTTAGATGACTCCCTACAATGAAAAATGCATCAATAGAAACAATAACATATATACTACTGGTCTTTACATTCCTTGGAGATCAGGATGAGTTTGTGGTTTATTATTTTTCCATCTGACTGGTGAAAGGGGGAGTGAGCAGAGACTAAGTGCTAACTTCCCAGGTGCCACCCTCTGGGAAGAACAAAATGTAATGAGAAGTGGTTCTCTCTAGATGAGCTGCCAAGTACATGGAGTCCAGGAACATCTAATACCTAAACTCTTTTCTAAAAATACTGCAAGTTATAAAACTAGCCATCTATGATTATTGACTCGTGGTCAGAAATAAAGTTATTAAAAATAGAAAAACTGACAGAATTCTTTTTAACTCTTTTATATGTCATTTCAATTACTCTCACCACATGGGAGAATACCTTTTCTTTTAGATCTATAATTCTCAGGTCATTGCAGATGTGCTAGAGAGAATTTGATTTCTAGTCATAATGTTGTCCAGGAGGACTACTTAACTGTTATCTGTTGGTGTTGGGTTGGTGCCCTATCCCAATCCCTATTCTTTACCTATAATCACCATCTGCCCAGAGTCTAGCTCTGGGTGAAGCCTGATTCCTGAGTAGTGGAAGTAGATGCCTCAGTTCTCATTTTCATTTGCTCATTACTCCAACCTTGGCTTCTTGAAGAATGTATATGATTATAGTGATTTTGCTTTTATTCTCTCTAGAGTTTCAACAAAATATGGAGAAGATATGAAGGGATTAAAAAAAACTCAATGAACAAATATTTCAAATGTGAAATAAGTTTATTCTCACTCAGAAAATGGAATTCTAAGTATAAAAATGCCATAGAATGATTAGAACAGGACTCAAAAACTTGTCACTACTAGAACAATCCGATAGAAGGATAATATTCAAGACTTGTTTGGATATAAACAATGTCTTCATTTTTTATTCATTCACCATTTTACATTTCGTCCTCCCCAAGTACAGTCTGCTCAAACACCAAGTAAGATCTTTCTTTCCAGTGGCTTCTCTATCTGATGAAAACCTTTACCTTAGTGTCAGCCCACTCATGCTGCTGTTGCTGTTGCTGTGACCTCAACTCTTCTGCTGCATGCTGCTGCTTCTTACTACTACTTGAAGGCCTATCAGGACATTGTGATCTTCACAAGGCTGATGCTGAAGGATTCCTTCTTCAGATTTTGACTAGAAGCTTCCTTCTAGATGCTAGTTCTGAAATGGCTCACTATTATAGAGAGGACTCATGGGGTATGACCAAGATTTCTCAACAAAATTCACAGACTTTCCCTGAAATGTCACTACACTTTATCCAGTACTTTTCAAAAACACCTAAATCAAGTACTTTTCACACTTAATCAAAAACCTATAATTAATTCGTGGACTGATTCAATAGAAGTATTTAGACCTTATTCACACTTAATTTATACTTCTGATGGATTGATTCAATTGAGAAGTGTGGTGCTCTATAATTATTGAGTTACGGTTATATGACCCATCTTTTATATTAGTAAGGAAGAAAAGATGGTATATGATCTGAGCTTTGAAGTAAGAAAAGGAGAGAAGGATGTAATACAATTCAAGAATGGGGTGGAGTAGTTTGTATAAATGTATAGGAGTGAAAAACAGAAAGTCTTGGGTGTTTTTTTAGGACATAATAGTCTAATTTACCTAGAAACTAGTTTATGTGAGAAGGGGTGCTGGAAAGGTAGTTGGAATCATATTGTGGATAGCCATAAATGCTAGACCAAATGAAGGATCAGTACTTTATTCTTTTTTATTTAATATTTTTAGTTTTCAACATTGATTACCACAAGATTTTGAGTTACAAATTTTCTCTCCATTTCTACCCTTCCCCCTACCCTAAGATGGAATATATTCTGATTGCCCCTTTCCCCAGTATGCTCTCCCTTCTATCACCCCTCCCCCCCTCCCCTTATGCCCTTTCCCCTTACTTTCTTGTAGGACAAGATAGATTTCTATACCCCATTGCCTGTATATCTTATTTCCCAGTTGCATGTAAAAACAACTGTTTTTTGAACACTTGCTTTTAGAACTTTGAGTTCCAAATTCAATCCCTTCTTCCCTCCCCACCCACACATGTATTGTTATGCAAAACACTTCCACAACAGTCATATTGTGAAAGACTAATTATAGTTCCCCCTCCATCCTATCCTGTACCCCTTTATTCAATTTTTTCCTTTGACCCTGTCCCTTTTCAAAAGAGTTCACTTTTGACCACCTCCTCCCCCAATCTGCCCTCCATTCTATCATACTCCCACTTATTCCCTTTCCACCCACTTTCCTGTAGGATAAAATTCCCAATTGAATGTGTATGTTATTTCCTCCTTAAGTCAAATCCACTGAGAACAAGAGTCATTCATTCCCTTTCACCTGCCCCTTCTTCCCTTCCATTATAAGTTTTTTCTTGCCACTTTTATGTGAGAGAATTTACCCCATGCTATCTTTTCCTTTCTCCTTCAACCAATATATTCCTTTCTTACCCCTTAATTTTATTTTTTATATATCATCCCTTCATATTCAACTCACCCTGTGCCATCTGTCTATAGATATGTATATTCCCTTCAACTACCCTAATACTGAGAAAGGTCTCATGAGTTACAAATATCATCTTTCCGTGTAGGAATGTAAACAAAACAGTTCAACTTTAGTAAGTCCCTTATGATTTCTCTTTCCTATTTACCTTTTAATGCTTCCCCTGAATCCTGTATTTGAAAGTCAAATTTTCTATTTACCTCTGATCTTTTCATCAAGAATGCTTGAAAGCCCTCTATTTTATTGAAAATCCATATTTTGCCTTGGAGCATGATACTCAGTTTTGCTGGGTAGGTGATTCTTGGTTTCAATCCTAGCTCCTTTGACCTCTGGAATATCATATTCCAAGCCCTTAAATCCCTTAATGTAGAAGCTGCTAGATCTTGTGTTATCCTGATTGTGTTTCCGCAATATTCAAATTGTTTCTTTCTGGCTACTTGCAGTATTTTCTCCTTGACATGGGAACTCTGGAATTTGGCTGAAATATTCCTTGGAGTTTTCTTTTTGGGATCTTTTTCAAGAGGTGATTGGTGGATTCTTTCAATTTCTATTTTACCCTTTGGTTCTAAATATCAGGGCAATTTTCCTTGATAATTTCTTGAAAGATAATGTCTAGGCTCTTTCAGGTAGTCCAATAATTTTTAAATTATTTCTCCTGGATCTATTCTCCAGGTCAGTGGTTTTTCCAGTGAGATATTTCACATTGTCTTCCATTTTTTTTTCATTCTTTTGGTTCTGTTTTAAAATGTTTTGATTTCTCATAAAGTCACCAGCTTTCACTTGCTCCATTCTAATTTTATTATTATTATTACTATTTATTCAATATTTTTAGTTTTCAACATTGCTTACCACAAGATTTTGAATTACAAATTTTCTCCCCATTTCTACTCTTCCTCCCCACTCCAAGATAGCATCTATTATGATTGTCCCATTCCCAAGTCAGCCCTCCCTTCTGTCACCCCACAACCCCCCCATCCCCTTTTCCCTTACTTTCTTGTAGGGCAAGATAGATTTCTATGCCCCATTACCTGTATATCTTACTTCCCAGTTGCATGCAAAAACAACTTTTTTTTGAACATCTGCTTTTAAAACTTTGAGTTCCAAATTCTCTCCCTTCTTCCCTCCACACCCACCCTCCCTATGAAGGCAAGCAATTCAACATAAGCCACACATGCATCATTATGTAAAACCCTTCCATAATACTGACATTGTGAAAGACTAACTATATTTTGCTCCCTCCTATCCTGTCCGCCTTTATTCAATTTTCTCCATTGACCCTGTCCCTTTTCAAAAGCATTTGTTTTTGATTACCTCCTCCCCTTATCTACCCTCCCATCTATCATCCCCCTTTTTTTATCCCCTTTCTCCTTCTTTCTTGTGGGGTAAGATACCCAATTGAGTGTGTATGGTATTTCCTCCTCAAGTCAAATCCGATGAGAGCAAGATTCATTTATTCGCCCTCACCTGCCCCCTCTTCCCTTCCTACAGAACTGCTTTTTCTTGCCACTTTTATGTGAGACAATGTACACCATTCTATCTCTCCCTTTCTCCCTCTTTTAATATATTCCTCTCTCATCCCTTAATTTGACTTTTTTAGATATCATCCCTTCATATTCAACTCACTCTGTGCCCTCTCTCTCTCTCTCTCTCTCTCTCTCTCTCTCTCTCCATATACATATATGTATATGTATATATACATATGTATATATGTATGCATGTATGTATATTCCCTTCAGCTACCCTAACACTGAGGTCTCATGAATTACACACATCATCTTTCCATGTAGGAATGTAAACAAAACAGTTCAACTTTAATAAGTCCCTTAGGGCAGCAAGAAGGAGTCTATACAGAGAGTGGTCATGGGTATGAGTTGATCATATTAGGTTGATCTCCAAAAAAATGAAGGGGTGAGAAAGAGGAATGCATTAGGGAAAGAGGGAGGGAGAGTAAGAATGGCGGGATCATAAAAGAGGCACAAAAGAAGAGCTTTTGCAATGGAAGGGAAAAAGAAGTAAATACTTGATCACACTCTCATCTGAAATAGGAAAACTATATATACACACTCAGGAATAGAAATCTGTTTTTCCAACAGTGAAAAATAACAGGAAGTGAAGGAGCTAAGAAAAGGAGTGGGCATGATTAGAGGGAGGATAGATTAAGAAAGGCAGTGGTCAAAAGCAAAACTGACTTTTGAGAAGAGACGGTAAGAAAGAGAGAGGAAAGGATAAATAGAAGAAAATAGAATGGAGGGAAATACATAGTTAGCAATCAGAACTGGGAATGTGAATGGGGTGAACTCACTCATAAAATGGAAGTAGAGAACAGAATGGATTAGAAACCAGATTACAAGAAACACATGAAGCAGAAGAACACATGAAGAATGAAAAGAAGAGGCTTGTGCAAAATCTATTATGCTTTGGTTGAAGTAAAAAAAGTAAGGGTAGCAATCATGTTATCAGACAAAGCAGAGGCAAAAATAGATCTGAATAAAAGAGATAATCAAGCAAACTACGTTTTGATAAAAGGTACCACAGATAATGAAATACTATTCATACTAAACATATATGCACAAAATGGCATAACATCCAAATTCTTAAGGGAAATGTTAAATGAGGAGGAAAGAGTAAAAAAGTACTAATGGGGGACATCCTCTCAGAAATAGATAAATCTAATCATGAGACAAATAAAAAAGCTATTGAGGTGATGAATAGAATTTAAGAACAGATGGATATAATAGACCCCTGAAGAAAATGAAATGGGACTTGAAAAGCATATACCTTTTTTCTCAGCTGAACATGAAACCTTTACAAAAGGTGACCATGTTTTAGGGCATAAAAACCTCACAGACAAATGCAAAAAACCAGAAATATTTAATGCACTTTTAAAGCCCATAATGCAATAAAATCATGTTTAATAAGGGCCCTTAAAAGCATAGATAAAAAATTAATTGAAAACTAAATAATCTAATCCTAAACAATGAGTGGGTCCCAGAACAAATCATAGAAACAATCAATAGTTTTATTAAGGACAATGACAGCAATGAGACAGCACACCAAAATTTGTGGGATGTAGCCAAAGCAGTACTTACAAGAAAATTTATAACCTTAAATGCTTACATAAATAGGAAAGAATAAGTAGATCAATGAATTGGGTATGAACCTAAAAAAAAACAAAACAACTAGAAAAAGAACACATTAAAAAATCTCTTTTCAGAACCAGAGTAGAAATTCTGAAAATTAAAAGAGATATTAATAAAATGGAAAGTAAAAAACAACTACTGAACAATAAATAATACTAGCAAGTGATTTTATGAAAATAAAAACAAAAAAAATCAATAAATCATTGGTTAATTCAGTTTGAAAAAAGAAGAGAACTAAATCAAAACTGAAAAGGGTAAGATGCACTACCAATGAGGATGAAATTAAAGCAATTATTAGGACTATTTTACCTAATTATATGAAAATAAAATTAACAATCTAAGTAAAGTGTAAGAATATTTACAAAAATATAAATTGCCCATAGTAACAGAAGAAGAAACAGAATACCTAAATAGACATACCTTAAAAAAGAAATTAAATAAGAAGCCTAAGAAAAAAATCCCTGATCTGTATGGATTTATAAGTGGATTTTACCAAACCTGTAATGAACAATTAATTCCAATATTATATGAACAATTTTTAAAAAATAGATAAAAGAATCCTACTAAATTCTTTCTATGATGCAAATATATTATTTTGATATAGATATTGATAACTAAATCAGGGACAGCAAAAACAGAGAAAGAATACTATAGACCAATTTTTCCAATGAAATATCAAAGAAATAACAGGAATATCTCACAAAGATCATACACTATGAACAGCTCAGTTTTATGCCAGGAATACAGGACTGGTACAATATTATGAAAACTTTATAATTGAACATAACAATAACAAAAATTACAAAATCATATGGTTATCTCAGTTGATGCAGAAAAAGCTTTCAGCAAAGTACAATATTCATTCTTATTAAAAACACTAGAAACCATAAGAATCAATGGAGGCTTTCTCAAAATGATAAGTAGTACCTAAATGAAGCAAGGGTGTCCACTATCACTGCTATTAGTCCATATTGCACTAGAAATGCTAGCTATAGCAGGAAGACAAGAAAAAAATATTGAAGGAATCAACATACACATTGAGGAAACAAAACTATCATTCTTTGATGGTTTTTTTTTTGATGATATTCTTAGAGAATCCTAGAGAATCAACTAGAAACCAGTGGAAATAATTAACGTTTTCAGCTAAGTTGCAGGATATAAAATAAATCCACATAAATCATGAGCATTTCTATCAGTTACCAACAAAATCCAACTGGAAAAGATAGAAAAAAATTATTTAAAATAACTACAGAACAATGTAAAAGATTTGAGAGTCTACAAAAAATAAACTGAGTAAGCGAAGGCAAAAGAACCATAGGTAGCTACTTTGGTGTAAAAGAAGATATGGATTTATATTCAGAGAAAGACAGTAAGGTAAGAAAAAAGCCAGTCATACCCCAAAGAGTAACATCAAATGGTCACAAGGCCAAAAAGAACTCTTGGAAAAAACTTTAAAAAGAATTCAACAATCAAAAAAGAGAGATGAAGGAAAAATTAGGAAAAAAAATAAAAGCAATCCAAGAAAATTGTGAAAAGAAAACTAACCAATTGGAAAAAGAGATCCAAAATCTTAAGGAAGAAAATAATTCCTTGAAAACTAAAATTGGACAAGAAGAATTGAATGACATTTTAAGACACCAAGAAATAATAAAACTAAAAAATAAATAAATTAAAACAATCTGAAACATCTCATTAAAAAAACTGATCTGGAGAACAGATCAAGGAGAGACAATATAAGAATTGACAGACTAAATGAAATTTATGATGAAAAAGAACCTGGATTAAATATTGCAAGAAATTATTAGGAAAAATTGCCCTCAAGTTCTGAACAAGTTGAAACCTAAAAAAAAATCTATTATTCACCACCTGAAAGAAATCCCAGGAGGAAAACTTACAGAATTTCATGGCCAAGTTCAAAACTCCCAGGTTAAGAAGAAAATATTTCAAGCAACAAGAAAAAAAAATACTGTGGAAACGGAGTCAGGATTTCACAAGACATAGCAGCTTTTACCCTAAAAGACCATAGGTCTTGGAACACTATATTTCAAAGAGCAAAAGAGCTTGGGTTGCCTCCAAGAATAACTTACCCAGCAAAGCTGAGTATAATTCTGAATGAAAAAAATGTACATATCATAAACTGAAAGACTTTCAGTTATTTCTAACAAAAAGACCGGAACTCAGCAAATTCAGTATAAAATATCGAAAAGAAACATGAGAAAGCTGTTAAAGACTAATTATAAAGAACTCATTAACATCAAAATGTTTACTCATTTTGTGTATATATATATATATATATATATACAAAATATATATTTTATATTATATTATATATGTACATATATGTATGTATATGTTATATATATAGTATTTTATATTATATATAATACAATATATACATATGTGTACATATTATATATAATATTTTATATTATATATAATACAGTATATACAATATTTTATATTATATATAATACAATATACACATGCATATATGTACATATGTATGTATACACATGCATATATACATATATATGAAAATGTTATCACTATTCTTAAAAACTCATCATTACTGAGGTATTTTGAAAGAAAAATTATGGCTTAGCTGTATATAATGGGGTGATTCTAAAAAATAAATTTGGATAGCAAAAGGTAAAAGAGAGCAATGATATAAAAATTGGGCATGAAAGGAAGAACTAATACAGAGAAAGCAGGTGGGGGTGGAGCACTGGTAATGTTGGAATCCTACTCTCATCTGGATTGAAGAGGAAACATTGTGCATATTTGGAAGGGTGTAGAAGTCTTCTGAACATGTAGAGAGATGAGAAAATGGTGGGATAGGGTGGGGGAAAGACTTTTAGAAAGGTGTCTGGATTGGGATTTGGGAAGGTGGGGGAGAGGATAGGAGGACTTTTGGAGGGGTATGTGGATTGAGATTTAGGATATGAGGGAGGGGATGGGAAGACACTTGGAGGAGTCAATGAGGTAAGGCTGGTTGGGTGGAGGGAGAAGATAAGGTAACAGAGGTAGGGTAAAAGAGAGGCTGGGAAAGAAAACAGTAAAAATAAGATGGAGGGAAATTCACAAATAAAAATTTTAACTTTGAATGTGAATGGCATGTTTATTGCAGCTCTCTTTGTGGTGGCAAAGAACAGGAAATTGCAGGGATCCCCATCAACTGAGGAATGGCTGAACAAGTTGTGATGTATTGTTGTGATATAAGAAATGATGAGCTCAATGATCTTAGAAAAGCATGAAAAGACTTAGAAAGGCATGAAATGATGAAGAACAAAGTGACACAGTGACACCAATATTGTTTTAAGAACAACTTTGAGTCTCTGAGTCATTTTGAGTATTACAAACATGCAAATATAAAGGACATAAGAAAGATGCTATCTCCATCCAGAGAAAGAACTGATAAATAGAAATATATATAGAATAACTTTACATATACATACATACATTTACATATATACACATATATTCATACATACATACATACACCTATTTGTGTCTAACAGTTGCCATCTCTAGGGCAGGGGGGAGGAAAGAGAAAAAGGGAAAAAAAGAAATTTATATGATAACTTTCTTATATATTTGAAGGGAATAGGAAGTTGTACATGGTAGATTTAAAGTTGCATGTGAAATCATCTTTTTTATTGTACTATGTTATGGAAATGTTTGTTTTGTTTCACTAATTGAAAATACCATAAATTTAAAAAAATTTTCTTAGAAGCAATTTGGTAGGACTATATTGATAGTTTTCCTAATATTGAACCAGCCCTGCATTGCTGATATAAATCTTACCTCATCATCGTGTATGATTATTGTGACATATTGCTGTAATCTCTTTGCTAGTGTTTTACTTAAAATTTTTGCATTTATTAGGGAAATTGGGCTATAGTTTTCTTTCTTTTCACTCTTCTATCTGGTTTCATTCTTAATAGCTTGGTTAAGCATCAAAACCACATTTGTGTCTTAGAAGGAATTTGGTAAGACTCTATCTTTACACATTTTTTCCTAATAATTCATGTGGAATTGAAATTAATTGTGCTTTAATTGAATTGGTTGAATTTGCCTTATAAATCCATATGTTCCTAAAGATATTTTTAATTATTTTGGTCATTTATGGATTGTTTAATTTCTTTTTCTAGGATGAGGTTATTTAAGCATTACATTTCCTCTTCTGTTACTCTTACAATTTACATTTTTGTAAATATTCTTCCGTTTCACTTAGTTTGTCAATTTTATTGTCATATAATTGGGTACCTGATAATTGCTTTGGTTTTATCTTCTTTGGTACTGCTTCCACCCTCTTATTTGTTAGTTCAATTTTTATCACCTTTCAATTTTATTAATATCTTTGATTTTCAGAATTTAAATTTTGGTATTTAATTGGATATTTTTAATTTGTTATTTTTCTAAAAAAAATTTAGTTGTCTGTAAAATTCATGGATCTATTCATTCTCTCTTTTCTTGAGTGTTTTGAGATATCAATTTTCTCCTAAGTACTGCTTTGGAATTACACAAATTCCACAAATTTTGGTGTGTTGTTTTATCATTTTTATTCTCTTTTATGAAATTATTGTTTTTTTTCTATGATTTGTTCTATGATCCACTCATGGTTTAGGATTAGATTATTTAGTTTTCAATTAACTTTTTATCTATGCTCTCAAGGACCTTTTTATTGAATGTAATTTTTGTTCATTATGGTCTTAAAATGGTGCATTTGATATTCCCTAAATGGTTATGTTTACCTAGTTCCAAGAGGAGTCATTGTGATCCCCCATTAGTATAGTTTTATTGTCTATTTCCTCCTCATTTAAATTTTTTCCTTTAAGAATTTGGACACTAAGTGATTTGGTGCATATATGTTTAGTATCAATATTACTTCCTTGAATGTGGTAACTTTTAGCAAAATGTAGCTTCTCTGATTATCTTTTTTATTTGGGTCTATTTTTGCTTTTGTTTTGTGTGAGATCATGATTGCTACCCTTGCCTTTTTTGCTTCAGACAAAGAATAATAGATTCTGCCCTATTGCAATTCTTTGTGTGTCTTTCTGTTTCAGGTGGTTGGTTTTTTGTTTTGTTTTGTTTGTTTTTTGTAAACCACATATTGTTGGGATCTGGCTTATAATTGAATCTGTTCTCTGTTTCCATTTTATGAGTGAATTTAGCTGCACTACTCCTATGAGTTTTCCTTTTGGGATCTCTTTCAAGAGGTGATTGGCAGATTCTTTTAATTTCTATTTTCCCCTCTCATTCTAGAATATCAGGACAGTTTTCCTTGATAATTTCTTGAAAGATGATGTCTAGGTTCTTTTTATGATCATGACTTTCAGGTAGTCCAATAACTTTAAAATTATCTCTCCTGGATCTATTTTCAAGGTCAGTAGGTTTTCCAATGAGTTATTTCGCATTATCATCTGGTTTTTTTCATTCTTTTTGTATTCTTTTATAATTTCTTGACTTCTCATAAAGTCATTAGCTTTCATTTGCTCCATTCTAATTTTTTTCATAGTTCTTTATTTGTTTTAATTTAATATATTTCGTTTTCAGCCTTGATTATCACAAGAGTTTGAATTACAAATTTTCTCCCCATTTCTACCCTCCCCCACACTCCAAGATGGCATATATTCTGGTTGCCCTGTTCCCCAGTCAGCCCTTCCTTCTGTCACCCCACTCCCCTCCCATGCCCTTTTCCCTTCCGTTCTTGTAGGGCAAGATAAATTTCTACACCCCATTGTCTGTGTATCTTATTTTCTAGTTGCATTCAAAAACTTTTTTTGTTTGTTTTTGAACACCTGTTTTTAAAACTTTGAGTTCCAAATTCTCTCCCCTCTTCCCTTCCCACCCACCCTCCCTAAGAAGTCAACCAATTCAACATAGGCCACATGTGTATCATTATGTATAACTCTTCCACAATACTCATGTTGTGAAAGACTAACTATATTTTGCTCCTTCCTAACCTATCCCCCTTTATTGAATTTTGTACCCTGACCCTGTACCCTTTCGAAAGTGTTTGTTTTTGATTACCTCCACCCCTATCTACCCTCCCTTCTATCATCCCCCCTTTTTTATCTTCTTCTTCCTCCTTTTTTCCTGTGGGGTAAGTTACCCAATTGAGTATGTATGGTATTCCCTCCTCAGGTCAAATCTGATGAGAGCAAGATTCACTCATTCCCCCTCACCTGACTTCTCTTCCCTTCCGACAGAACTGCTTTTTCTTGCCACTTTTATGCAAGATAATATACCCCATTCTATCTCTCCCTATCTTCCTCTCTCAATATATTCCTCTCTCATCCCTTAATTTGATTTTATTTCTTTTAGATATCTTCCCTTCATCTTCAACTCACCCTGTGTCCGCTCTCTCTCTGCATATATATATATATATATGTATACATATATACATATATATACACACACACATATATACATACATACATACTCACATATACATACATATACATAAACATATGTATATATGAATATTCCCTTCAGCTACAGTTAATAGTGAGGTCTCATGAATCATACACATCATCTTTCCATGTAGGAAAGCAAACAAAACAGTTCCACTTTAGTTAAGTCCCTTGAAATTTCTTTTTCTTGACTACCTTTTCATGCTTCTCTTGATTCTTGTGTTTGAAATGCAAATTTTCTATTCAGCTCTGGTCTTTTCACTGAGAAAGCTTGAAAGTCCTCTATTTTATTGAAAATCCATATTTTGCCTTGAAGCATGATACTCAGTTTTGCTGGGTAAGTGATTCTTGGTTTTAATCCTAACTCCATTGACCTCCGGAATATCGTATTCCAAGCCCTCCGATCCCTTAATGTGGAAGCTGCTAGATCCTGTGTTATCCTGATTGTGTTTCCACAATACTCAAATTGTTTCTTTCTGGCTTGCAGTATTTTCTCCTTGATCTTGGAGCTCTGGAATTTGGTAACAATCTTCCTAGGAGATTTCTTTTGGGGATCTATTTGAGGAGGCGATCTGTGGATTCTTTCAATTTCTATTTTGCCCTGTGACTCTAGAATATCAGGGCAGTTCTCCTTGATAATTTCTTGAAAGATGATATCTAGGCTCTTTTTTGATCATGGCTTTCAGGTAGTCCAATAATTTTTAAATTATCTCTCCTGGATCTATTTTCCAGGTCAGTGGTTTTTCCAATGAGATATTTCACATTGTCTTCCTTTTTTTCATTCTTTTGGTTCTGTTTTATAATATCTTGATTTCTCATCAAGTCACTAGCTTCCACTTGCTCCAACCTCATTTTTAAGGTAGTGTTTTCTTCAGTGGTCTTTTGGACCTCCTTTTCCATTTGGCTAATTCTGCCTTCCAAGGCATTCTTCTCCTCATTGGCTTTTGGAGCTCTTTTGCCATTTGAGTTAGTCTATTTTTTAAGGTGTTGTTTTCTTCAGTGTATTTTTCAGAATTTTTGGGGGTCTCCTTTAGCAAGTCATTGACTCGTTTTTCATGGTTTTCTCGCATCTTTATCATTTCTCTTCCCAATTTTTCCTCTACTTCTCTAACTTGCTTTTCCAAATCCTTTTGAGCTCTTCCATGGCCTGAGACCAGTTCATGTTTTTCTTGGAGGCTTTTGGTGTAGGCTCTTGCACTTTGTTGACTTCTTCTGGCTCTATGTTTTGGTCTTGTCACCAAAGTAAGATTCCAAAGTCTGAGACTGAATCTGGGTGCATTTTCGGTGCCTGGCCATATTCCCAACCAATTAACTTGACCCTTGAGTTTTTTAGCAGGGTATGACTGCTTGTAGACTGAAGAGTTCTATGTTCTAAGCTTGGGGGGGGGGCATGCGCCAGCTCTGCCACACCAGCACTCCTCCTTCCCAAGAACCCCCAACCCAGACTGGACTTAGATCTTCAGCAGGCTCTGCACCCCTGCTCTGTTCCGCCACTTAATTCCTCCCGTCAGGTTGGCCAGGGGCTGGAAGCAACTGCAGCTGTAGTTCTGTAGCTGCCCCACCTCCGCTGCCCCCGGGGCAGTTGCTGAGCTGCGAACTCCTTCCACTCCCACAGCTTTTCCCACTAACATTCTCTGTTATCTTTGGTGCTTGTGGGTTGAGAAGTCTGGAAACTGCTGCCGCTCACCGATTCTGGGTGCTAGGGCATGCTCCACCTGATTCCTGGTCTGGTTGGTCCATGTGGCTCACTCTGGGCTCCGCACCACTCCCAGCTCCGTGTGGGATAGACCTCACCCAGAGACCATCCAGGCTATCCTGAGCTGAAGCCCTGCTTCTCTCTGCTCTTTTGTGGGTTCTGCAGTTCTATAATTGGTTCAGAGCCATTTTTTATAGGTTTTTGGAGGGACTTGGCGTGGAGCTTATGCTAGTCCCTGCTTTTCAGCCGACATCTTGGCTCTGCCCCTTCCATTCTAATTTTTAAGGTAGTATTTTCTTCAGTGGTCTTTTGGACCTCCTTTTCCATTTGGCTAATTCTAATTTTTAAGACATTCTTCTCCTTATGGGCTTTTTGGAACTCTTTTGTCATTTGGGTTAGTATATTTTTTAAGACGTTATTTTCTTCAGTATTTTTTGGGTCTCCTTTAGCAACCTGTTGACTTATTTTTTATCATTTCTTGCATCACTCTCATTTCCCTTCTCAATTTTTCCTCTACTTCTCTTACTTGATTTTCAAAATCCTTTTTGAGCTCTTCCATAGCCAGAGACCAATTCATATTTTTCTTGGAGGCTTTGACTTTGTTGTCTTCTTCTCATTGTATGTTTTGATCTTCTTCATCATCAAAGTAACATTCTGTAGTTTCATTTTTTCCTCACTGTTTGCTCATTTTCCCAGTCAATTACTTGACTTTTTAATTCTGTTTCCAGTGTGGAAGATGTCCTGTCACAAGCTTCAGTGGTTTCGTGCAACTGTTTTCAGAGATACTTCTAGGGACCTGTAAATTTTCAGTTCTTCCAAGGTGGTATGATCAAAGGAGAAGTGTTTACTCCTCTCCCAGCCTGTGCTCTAGCTAGTGAGTGACCACAAGCACTCTTTCATGCCTTGGAACTATGAGGAAGACTCCCTCTCCATTGTGACTACAACCTCTGCCACCCCAGCACTCTTCCTCAACCCCTGACTGCCACCCAGGTCTGTGACCCAGATCCAAGCACAGGCAAAGCAGGAGAATCCTGTCTCTGTGCCAGTAAAGAGATCCCTGCAATCCCCCTCTGATCAGCAGCTTGATGACCTCACCATCTACAGGCCAAGAGCTCTGGCAGCAGCTGCTGCCACCACTGCCACTGCCACCACTGCCCCGCCACTGGGGCTAGACCACACTCCTTTCTCACTCAGGTCTGACAGACCTTTCCTACTGATCTTCTAAGCTGTCTTTGGCATTTTTGTATTGAGAAGTCTGGAAATCACCACAGCTGCCAGTGATTCAGTCCCTTGAGGCCTCCTTCAGGTTCACCAAGTCCTGGTCTGTGCTGGCGCAGTCAGTCTTGGTCTGTACTCCTCTCCCTGTCCAATGCAACAGACCTTTCCTGTTGACCTTCCAAGTTGTCTTGGGCTGGAAATTTGCTTCACTCTGTCATTTTGTGGGTTCTGCTGCTCTAGAATTTGTTTAGAGTCATTTTTACAGGTATTTTGAGAGGTTTTAGGGAGAACTTAAACCAGTCCCTGCTTTTACTCTGCCATCTTGGCTCCATCCCCCTACCATAGATTTTTGAATTGATATTTATTCATGATATCAGTCTGTAGTTTTCCCTCTTTCTTCATTATTTCTTGATTTAAGTACTAGAACAATATTTGCCCAATAAGATGATTCCTTTAGAGTGCTTTCTTTCCAACATTTGAAAACTGTTTCTGTAGTAGTCTAATTATTCTTTAAATATTCATTGATTTCATCTTTAATATTTCATTTTAATTTTTAAAAATGCATTTCCCTCTTATTTTCTTCATTATTTGTATTCTTTGATGACTATCATAGACTTTTATTCTTTGCTTATTTATTCCTTTGGTCTCTGCAGTTTTCATAAAATCAAGCCCTCAGAAGGTATTTTCTTTGGATTCCCTCTTCTAAACAGTTTCTAAGTTGTTGCTTTCTTAATTTTGCTCCCTAGATAACTTTTCTTAGTATGTTTCACATTTAGAAATATCTATTCCTGCAGATGACAGGAAGGATATTGCTCCATGGCACAAATTTTCCTGTGCCCTCAATTATATATTTCATTTTTTATCTTTGCCCCATCCAAGCTCATTTTCCCCCATTTCTCCTAAAATCTTTTCTTTGCATTCATGCCCTCTCACTTTTCTAAGTCAGTTGACTCTAGGTGTTAGAGTAGGATGACTGGTCTCTCTATGCACAAAATCCCAGAATGTTATATGCATTGTAAAGTCCTTATCTTTGTATAAAGTACCTCTCTTCCTCCATGGGAACAATACTTTATACTGCATTCTGACCATACAACCCCACCAATTTCAGTCCCTTCCTATACTTCCTCACCCATTCTCTTATCTGCTTCCCCCATTGCAAGATTACAAGATGTATTTTTCCTTTATTGTTAACTTTTGACATGATTAATGTAGATCACATATCCCCTTCTATCTTCTCTTTCTCTTGCCTTTTATGGATTCCCTCCTATTCTGTAAGTTAATTTCCCCAAAATATTGATTCACCTGAAGATGTGGTATTTTGAAGTTTATTCCATGATGTTTTAGACAAATTTCTCCATCATTTCTTCTTTCATTGACTTTTACTTTAATCTTTATCTCCTTGATTACTTTTGGAAATAAATCCCTCTTTTTTGTTGTTATTCATGTCCTTTGTTGGTATATTTAACTTTATTGTATTTCTGTTGTCTGAGGTGAAAATAATTTGTTCAGTTATGCTTTTCTTCATAGGAATACTTAAATGCTTCTTTTTATTAAATGTCTATGTTTTTTTCATTAATGGTTAGGCTCAGGTTTTCATGGTATATCAGGTTGGGTTGCATCTTGAGCTTCATCTAAAAATCTGATAGGGCAGTTAGGTGGCAGAGTGGATAGAGCGATAGCCCTGGAGTTATGAAGATGTGAGTTCTAATCTAGCCTCAGACACTTAGTAGCTGTGTGACCCTGGGAAGGTCACTTAACCCTGTGTGCCTCAGTTTCCTTATGTGTAAAATGAGCTAGAGAAGGAAATGGCAAATCACTCCAGTATCTTTATCAAGAAAACTCCAAATGGGGTCGTGAAGTGTTCAACATCACTAAAACAACTGAACAAAAAACATCTGATATCAAAGATAAAGATGGGATTGATGCAAATATTGGGACAAGGACAGAACCTATGTTTTTCCTTTATTTTGGTAACTCACCAATAAAGGAACTTTCTCTCCCATGCAGATTGGTACTTTCTTTATAACTTAGAGTCATATCTATTTGTCTATGCTACTAAGAATTTAAGTAATTACTCAAGGTCACACAGTCAGTATGTTTCAGGGGCTGGACTTCAACCCATGCCTTTATGGTTCCAATGCCAGTTTTCTATCCATTATGCCACATTGCTTCTCATCTTACAAGTATATGACCAAAAGTTATAACCCAATAGAAAGATTTTCAACAAACAGGAACAGTTTTCAAATGAAGAAATGCATACTGCAGTTAACCATGTAGAAAATAGAATAATCCACATCACAAACAATGAGATAAATACAAATAAATAATTCTGAGGATTTGCTCATGCCCTTCAAAATGACTGAGATGATAAGAGGTAGAAATGGTCAATGATACACTGCTGGTAGAATTTGGGATTGATTCAACCCTTCGAGAACACAATTTAGAATTGTGTAAGATAATAGATTAAAAATTTCATTACCTTTGAACCCAGCATTATCACTGGAATACATATAGTCCAAGAGGCTGAAGGAGATGGAGCAAAGTCCCCTATATACCAAATATTTGTAGCACTATATTTTTGGTAGTAAAAAAAAAAAATGTAAATAAAGAGGCTTCCTCAAAAGTTTGTAAGGAGTGGGGCGGAGCCAAGACGGCAGCAGGAAAGCAGTAACTTGCTTAAGCTCCCCACCAAATCCCTCCAAACACCTGTAAAAAATGGCTCTGAACAAATTCTAGAGCTTCGGAACCCAGAAAATATCAGAGGGAAATAAATCTCTAGGCCAGGAGAGCCTGGATGGTCACTGGGAAGAGTCTATCATAAGGTGCTGAGAGCAGAGGGCAGCCCAGCGAGGGCTGCGCCAGGACAGACCAGACCCAGAATCAGCCAGCTGGAACAGGCCTTGAGGCCATGAAACAGGGAGCTGTGACAGTTACCAGATGTCTCAACCCACAAACACCAAAGGGCAGGTGAGGGGAAACTGCAGGATGGAGTTCAGAGCAGTCCCAGCCACCAGCTCTGGGGGTGGAGGAGGTTGTGCAGTGGTGGTGGGAGCAGGAAGTTCCTGAGGCTGCCTCCAGAGTGCCAGTGTCAACTGCTTCCCGAATCCCTGGCTTACACAGAGGGAGGAATCTAGTAGCATATCAGAGCGGGAATGCAAGGAGCATTTTGTAGGCACAAAGACAGATTCTCTTGCTGTGCCCTGCTTGTATCTGGGTCCCAATGCTGGTGGGCAGTTCCTGGGAGAGGAGGAGTGCTGCTGTGACAGAGCCTGGGGTGATGGTAGAGTAGAAGTAGCTCTGAAAACAGCAGTGCTTGGACCCTAAAGCTTGGGACAAAGTGCTCATTACTCTACAAGCAATCATATCCTGACAAAAAGCTCAAGGGTCAAGTAGTTGGCTGGGAACATGAACAGACAGCAAAAACCAACTCACACTCAAACTCAGACTCAAACCCAAACTCTAGATTCCTTTTTTGGTGACAAAGAAGATCAAATCATACAGCCAGATGAAGTCAACAAAATCAAAGAGCCTACATAAAAAGCCTCCAAGAAACATATGAATTGGGCTCAGGCCTTGGAAGAGCTCAAAAAGCATTCAGAAATGCAAGTAAGAGAAGTAGAGGAAAAATTGGGAAGAGAAATGAGAGTGATGCAAGAAAACCATGAAAAACAAGTCAATGACTTGCTAAAGGAGACCCAAAAAATACTGAAGAAAATAACACCTTAAAGAATAGACTAACCCAAATGTCAAAAGAACTTCAAAAAGCTAATGAGGAGGAGAATGGCAGAATTAGCCAGATGAAAGAGGAGGTTCAAAAGACCACTGGCAAAAATATGATGTTAAAAATTAGATAGGAACAAGTGGAAGCTAGTGACTTTATGAGAAACCAAGATATTATAAAACAGAACCAAAGGAATGAAAAAATGGAAGACAATGTGAAATACCTCATTGGAAAAACCAGTGACCTGGAGAATAGATCCAGGAGTGATAATTTAAAAGTTATTGGACTACCTGAAAGCCATGATAAAAAACAAAGAGCCTAGACATCATCTTTCAAGAAGTTATCAAGGAAAACTGCCCTGATATTCTAGAACCAGAGGGGAGAATAGAAATTGAAAGAACCTATTGTCACCAAATTCCAGAGTTTCCAGTCAAGGAGAAAATACTACAAGCAGCCAGAAAGAAACAATTTGAGTATTGTGGAAACATAATCAGAATAACCAAAGATCTAGCAGCTTCTACATTAAGAGATTGAAGGGCTTGGAATACGATATTCTGGAGGTCAATGGAGCTAGGATTAAAACCAAGAATCACCTACCCAGCAAAACTTAGTATTATGCTCCAAGGCAAAATATGGATTTTCAATAAAATAGAGGACTTTCAAGCTTTCTCAGTGAAAAGACCAGAGCTGAATAGAAAATTTGACTTTCAAATACAAGAATCAAGAGAAACATGAAAAGGCAAACAGGAAAGAGAATTCATACAGGTCTTAATAAAGTTGAACTGCTATGTTTACATTGCTACATGGAAAGATGTTGTGTGTAATTCAGGAGACCTTTCTTGGTATTAGGGGAGTTGAAGGGAATATAGATAGAGGGCACAGGATGAGTTGAATATGAAGGGGTAATATCTAAAAAATGAAATAAATTTAAGGGGTGAGAGAGGAATATATTGAGAGAGGGAGAAAGGGAGAGATAGAATGGGGCAAATTATCTCACATAAAAGTGGCAAGAAAAAGCAGTTCTGTTGGAAGTGAAGAGTGGGCAGGTGAGGGGAAATAAGCAAATCTTACTCTTTCATCAGATTCAACTTGAAGAGGGAATAACATACACACTCAATTGGGTATCTTACTCCACAGGAAAGTAAGGGGAAGGGGATAAAAAGGGGGGGTACGATAGAAGGGAGGGCAGATGGGGGAGGAGGTAATCAAAAGCAAACACTTTTGAAAAGGGACAGGATCAAGGCAGAAAACTGAATAAAGTGGGTCAGGATAGGATGGAAGGAAACATAGTTAGCCTTTCACAACAGGAGCATTGTGGAAGTGTTTTGCATAATAATACATGTGTTATCTATGTTGAATTGCTAGCCTTTCTAGGGAGGATGGGTGGGAAGGGAAGAGGGGAGAGAATTTGGAACTCAAAGTTTTAAAAGCAGATGCTTTAAAAAATTTTAAAAAATTTTTTTCATGCAGCTGGAAAACAAAATATATAGGGAATTGGGACACAGAAATCTATCCTGCCCTACAAGAAAGTAAGGGGAAAGGGGATGGGGGGGGTAGTGGAGTAACAGAATGGAGGGCTGACAGGGGAACGAGGCAATCAGAATATATGCCATCTTGGAATGGGGGGGAGAGTAGAAATGGGGAGAAAATTTGTAACTCAAAATCTTGTGGAAATCAATGTTGAAAACTAAAATATTAAATAAAACATATACAGAAAAAAGAATAAAAAATGAAAATATAAAATATATACAAAATAAACAGACTTCCTATAATTTGTTCAATGGTTGAACAAATTATGGTATACTATCATAATGGAATATAATTATTCTATATGAAATACCAAAAGATGAGCAATTCAGGGAACTTTGAAAAGGCTTATATGTACAATGGCAGAATGAGAAAAACAGAATAAAAATAATATATAGAGTGACCACATCAATGTAAAGGAAAACAACACTAAAATATCATAATTCAGATAAATGTAATGATTAATTTTGATTTTAGAAGACTGATGATGAAACACATTTCTCTCCTTGTGATGGATAGATGGCAGAATTTGAATGCAAATTTCTATCTATGCTTGAAGAAAATTTTGATATTTCAATTTTTTTGCTAAACTTTTTTACTTACAAGGGAGGGCTTTATAAGGGGGATGTTATTAGAAAGAGATAGTAACATAAATAAACCATAAAAAGCAACACTAAAAAAGTTATAAACTATTAAAATAATTCCATTTTAGCCCTTGCACTTCTATGTGAAGCAAACTATTTGACAGGAAATTATTATAAAATATTGATTAGTAAGTAAAGATATGAAAAGGAAGAATGACATCTATATAGACTATCAGCATCAGGAAAGCAGAAACCATATTGTGGTGTCTATTCCAGGAATTTCATTCCCCTCCAAAAAAAATTTATAATAAGAAAATAAAACAACCTACAAGGTGAACTTGTATTGTGTTAACATTATGGTAACCAGGGTCTCCTCTGGGATTCTGGTGAAGTAAAGGAAAAGACAGGCAAGTGTTGCAAGCCAAGGTGCTAGCTTCATTTGGAATCTGGAATACTATTCTCAACGAAACATCAAGGCTGCAATATTATCTATGTCAGGGTTGTCTGACCTTAAGTTATCTTAGGACTGCATTAAAATAATTATTCAAGGGCCACACCCAGAATAAAGAATACAGTACACTAATATAATAGTTAATTTGTAGTCTTACCTTAGGTTTAGCAAGCACTACAAAAAGTCATGGTACTTTTAAAAGTTTTTATTGAAACAATAGACAATATATTTAAATTTGCCATTTTAGTGAGAGCTCTACCATAGCTCAGCTTCATTTACTAAAGCATTTGTGTCAATTTCTATGTTTGTAGGCGGGCCACATAAATTGCACTGTGGGCCTCATGCAGCCCTCTGGCCGTATTTTGGACAGCCCTGTTCTATCTCATGGACTCTTATGATCCTTTTGTATTGTTGAAATTGCACAATGATTGATGTGTAATTTTTACCAAATAAATACTACTGTTGTGGAAAGGGGAGAGGTGGCAAGAAGAAGAAACATGTATCCATGAAAGAATACCTATCGGGAACTATGCTCCAGAAGGTATGGTAATTATATCTATCCAAAGAATACCTGTGGGGAATTGTGCTCCAGAAGGTATGGTAATTATAGCCAGAGTATAAAATATGATATCTATTAATGGGAAACTCTTGGTGATATTGACTGGCCAGCTGGCATTCTAACAAGATAGATATAGAGATCATTAAATGGGCACTGTATACATACAGGTTTGTTGCCAGGAGTGGCATGCTAAAATAGTTTCCCTGCTGCAGAGGACTTGGTGGCTCCCTGAAGTTTTAGCTCCATATCCAATGCATGAGTTTTATTTTTTTTCCCCTGGATGTCCTTAGGAGAATGGGTTGTAGGGATAGCCATATGTGGTCATAACTAGCCACACATCTATAGGAGTTCCTGAATAAAGAAGTTTGGCTATATTTTCACTAGAGAATTGTTCATAATAAATTGTCCTCTCAGCTCAACTATTAACTCAGTCAGTCATTTATTAAATGCCTGTTGTGTGTCAGGCACTGTGCTAAGCACTAGAGTTGCCAAGAAATACTAAAGATAGTCCTGGCCCTCAAGGAGCCCACAATCTAATGAGGGAGATTACAAATAAAAGAAACATAAAGTGGGGATAAAAAGAGGGAGAGTACCTGGCCAAGTGGCATGATGAAGTCTTACTTCTAAATCGGAAATTATGAAGTGGCTGCCTTGGCCCCCTCCTTAAATAAAAGTTCTAGGAGGAGTTCTCTGATGTCCACTCTCCACCTTCTCCAATCAAAGGACAGAGGAGCTCAAGGGATTGGGGGTCTTGAAGATGCGAGAGTCTCAGAGATGATTTGGGCTTATAGGAAGATGAGTTTTTTGAAACAGCAGTGAGCAGTTGAGCAGTCAAGTGGAAAGTGGAACCCCTTAGTTGAAGTAGCAATCTCTTTAAAAGGAGAGAGATACAATGAATGATATAACTCCTTTTCATAATGTACTGTATTGGATTGTGCTTATAGATGGAATTAAATATTTATAGTCATGTCAACTCAGATTTTTCCAGCCCAAGAAACAGTAGTCTTGGTAGTGTGATGGTATCAATAGTTGAAACCAGGAAGGATATCAAAGGAAATAATGGAGTTAGAACCAAATGTTGACCTTAAAATTGAGGGCCAATATGATAAATCAAGTGACAAAAATTTAAAAGTTATACCTATTGGATGAAATCAGTTCTGCTTTGGATACCTGGTCATACGTCCTGCCTCTGACCTTTGATTACTGCCTCCTTAGCAGCAATAATACTCCTTAGAGTGAATTGTTCTTTGGATATTTGATAGTACTCACTTGTAAATGTATCTGGTTTTGTTATTTTGAGGAGCTCACTTATGGCTTACTCAATTTCTTTTTCTGAAATAAGATAATATAACTATATTATTTCTTCTTCTGTCAACACAGGCCTTTTACATTTTTACAAATATTCATCGATTTCATTAAGATGATTATTTTTATTGGCATATAATTGGGCAAAATCATTTCTAATGCTTTCCTTTATTACTTCTTCATTGATTGTGAATGTACTTCATTTGTGAATTCAGTTCACTTCAATAAACATTTAATAAGTGCCTACTATGGGCTAGGCACTGTGTTAAGTACTAGAGATACAAAAGAAAAAGAGAGACACTCTCTCCTCTGAAGAAGCTTACAATCCACCCAGGGAAGACTCAAAAAAAGGACACCATTCCATGGTGGGCATGGGGTGGAGGAAAGTCTTTTACTTTAAGACTCTCTTCTATAATACTCTCTATATAGCTAGGGGCAACGTATAGAGACCTGGAATGAGACATACCAGCTCATATCTGGTGTCAGATACTTATTAGCTGTGTAACCCTGGGCAAGTCACTTAACCTCTGTTTGCCTTAGTTTCCTCATCTGTAAAATGAAAAAAAATAATAGCATCTACCTCCTAGGGTTGTTCTGAGGATCAAATGAGATAATTATTAAGCTGCTACAATAATGCCTGGCACATAGTAAGCACTTTATAAATGTTAGTTATTGTTGTTGTTGCTACTATTATTGTAATACCTAATAATTTATATAATTCCATTATAATATTCCATTGGAATATTAGATTCTTGAGGTCAGGGACTCTTTTTGCTTTTCTTTATACCCTCAGTACTTAAAAGAGTGTCCAGCACATAGCAAGTAGTAATACATCTTTGTTAATTAATTTATGAATTGTTAGGCTCTGATCTAGATATCAAAATCTTAAATTACCGGTTGTTGGTTGTGTTCTTGATAAGGGTGGTTGCCCCATAAATAAAGTTTTCTATAGTTGAGGTTTTACTATAATTAGCTTTCTCTTTCCTTACCCAAATCCCACAATATGACAAAGAGTGCAACTTTGAGTTGAATCAATGATTTAAAAGAAACAAAATTTTACTGAAGCAAAAGAAAAAAATCTTTAGGGAACAGAAGTTGCCTCACCTTCTTAAGCAGAGAAGGAGGAGCATTAGAGTACAAAAGGCCATGGAGAGTTTTATTAGATCTTCATGTACCTCCTCCCTTCCAGTCAGAGAAGTGTGACTATCCTACAAAAGAGAAAAACAATACATTAAGAATTTTTTCTTTGTGAATTTGAACGTTTATGCTATTTTAAATTCCAAATGCTGAAGTTATACATTTTCCTCTCCTTGATATTCTGGCCAAGATCTGGTAAGATTCCCATTAATTATTTAGCTTATACTTGTAGAAAACATTGACTCTCTATACAAAAGTTCAGCATGGTCTCTAACCTAGGGATAGAGTTTTCCAAATGTTGTAAACATATTTATCATATTCATGAATATTAAAAAATGTTGAACATAAGTTTAGCTGAATTAAATACAACTGTAATTAAGTAGAACTTGTAATATGAAAAGAAATTTAAATATAATTTTGTATTTATTTTTAAACAGTTAATGGATCTAAATGCAATACAAGTGAGGATGGTAAAAATTATATTATTGGTGTAATTCACAACAAACAAAAGCAATTAGGATTAATTGAAAATGCTTCCCACTTTACTATGACTCTGAATTTGTCAGTGTATTGATCTCCATTGTAATTAAATTCATCAGCTTAAGTCAAATAAAATAGAAAACCCTGTACAGATGTGAAAAATGTCATTATATCTGAGCCTACTACTGAATATGTTTCATTGACAGAAGACTAAATACTTATCTGATGGCAAAGAAAGATCATAAATTTCATAAATTAATAATGTCATGAAACTTTTAGGTGAGTATTTACAATAGCAGACCTCTATAAGAGATATAGAGAAGTTATATTTAAATTATTCTTGTTTTATGTCTTCCTGATGACAAATCTGGCACAAAACATTCAAATGCTTAAATTAAAACAAAAAAATTCTTAAAATTTGAGGGACTTAATGTGTTTCAAATGTTGGGAATTCTAGATACATTGCACCTTATATTTCACTTAGATATTTCTTGGTAAGTACGTATTTGTATAGTCTATACATCGTATGGTCTTTTCATGGTCTGTGACATCTCAAAGGGGAAAAAATAGAATAATTTGTTTTTCTCTTCCATTACTTGTTATATAAATATCTAAGCACAATTTTAGGCTATGATTTATACTGGGTTTTTTGAGATTGTTGGTATGGATCCATTTCAGTGTTTCTTCACAAATTCCCAATGACATATTTTGGAACAGATAAAGCTATTACAGCTTCTGTGTGAAACACAGATCATGCTCCTCCACGATGTTGATATTGTAGGCAGAATGTTTCTGTTACTTGCCATGCAGGCATGACCCAGAGAAGCCCCTGTTTGAAAGAGATTCAAGGCGTAATTTCATAGTAAGGTACTTTGAAATATAGCTAAATTCTACTCATTCAGACATATTTGAAGATAAGATTTTTTTCTAAATTAGCAAATATTTTAAAGGAAATATAATCTGTTACATATTTGTATTGAAGAATGTCTATTTCTATATTGAATTTTCCCCAAACCACTAAAAGCTTGTTTTCCTAAATCAATTATATTTTCTTCCCCCAAAATATTTTTATGCCATTGATTTGCTTAGCAATATATTATTATTCTCCTTGACCTCTCCTGAAATGGGGGTTGGGATAGAAATTTAACAAGTTATGTTATTTATGGCATTCCACGGCACTGATTGATGCCCTTCTGGTTTGGGGCAATTGCAAGGAAGACTGACAGAAATGGTGAAGATTGAGAAGTTCCTGTGTATATATGCGGAAAGAATCACATATGACTCAAGACAAGATCCATATCTATGGGGATATATGGAGTTGAAGAGCCAGGAGTGATAAATGGCCTATGAAATAGAAAAAGGGTCAAAATCAGGATCATAACAGCATCCTGGGTTCAAAAGGAAAGTCTTTATTCCAGGTGTCTGCTGGAACCAGCTTGTACTAGCTCATGAGTGAGGACTGTTAAATTTTGAGCATGAACATTTACACCTAAGAAATCAGGAAACTTTACAAATTAGGACTTGATGTATATTTTTTTTTATTTTCTGGACATAAGAAAGTGATGGGAAAATGTCCATGATTTATATTAAACCTAAAAGTCTTGTGTGGACTTTCTTTTCCTAAAATTCCTATAGTTTTGAACTGGAAGGTCTTCTGTGACCAAGGAGTGCACAGATTCTTGGAAGAGCTGAATCATATCAAGTTTATGCTATTATGGTAAATAAAACCAGAAAACAAAAGAAAGGTATAGCTAAATAGGAGGTTGGCTCATAAGTTCTCCTTGGAGAGGCAAATAAATCAATAGGGTTAGTTTTATTATGTATCCAAAATCAATGAAAAGCATCATGTCCTCAAACACTTAGTCATCTTGCATTACAATGCTGATGAAAAAAGAGAATCCAGAGCCCTACACTGATTAACAAATCTATTTCTGTCTCTGTGTCTCTCTGTGTCTCTCTCTTTCTCTCTCTCTGTCTCTCTCTCTTTCTCTTTCTCCCTCCCTCTCTTCCAATGTATACATATACACACAAAGAGGAAGTATACTAAAATAAGGCAAACTAGAGAGAGAAATAATAGATAACACTGTGGATTGCATCAAGCCCATAAACACTGTAGTTGCTTTAATGAGATGTATAATCACTCAATAGAGAATTTGGCCAAACTATCCACACAGGAAAATTCAAGTGAATGAAATATGCTTATTAGTCAGACATTTGTACAGAACCATGCAATTGGCATAATGATCTTGAGCAGACACAGCTAATGGATATGACCTTAGTTCAGAATCAAAGAAGAGGAAGAGGAAAGCAGGCTAGAGGAGTGTCTTTGCTTTACTTCTGCTTTTCTGCTGTCCTTTAAATGACCTCAAGTTTCCCTCTGAAATAAAGGCTCATATTTTAACAGCAATGGGGTGATGTTCTAAGCTTCTGATAAGGTTCACCCACATGGGAATAGAGATGGCCTTGAGCAGATTGTATTACTTAATTCTGTAAATGGGCTGACCATGGAAAAGAGTATAAATGATGGCCTCAGAAAGGTGAATGGCAACAT
Organism: Trichosurus vulpecula; assembly: GCF_011100635.1. NCBI lineage: Eukaryota > Metazoa > Chordata > Mammalia > Diprotodontia > Phalangeridae > Trichosurus > Trichosurus vulpecula. The sequence goes on from NC_050574.1 coordinate 384,616,693, forward strand.
GGAAAGCCTGAACGCTCAACTCACTCAACTCACAATTGAAAGAGAACTAGAAAAAGACACTAACATATTTAGTGGTCCTTATATGTCAGATAAACTGGAGGATATAAACAAGAGTTAAGCATAAATAAATTGTTATCTGCAATGTTGCAGAGAATAGTCTCATGGGATAACAGACTCAATGAAGTAAGCAGGGAAGGAGACAGTTAAATCTTAAGAGAATGTAGTCATACTTCATTTAACAAAAACTCGACTATGCAACCTACATTTTAGGGCCACAGATTATGACATATTTTTAAGAACAAAAATATGAAATTTTTAAATTTAGTAAAATAAAGGAAATGGGGGGTGGAGCCAAGATGGTGGCTGGAAAGCAGGAACTTGCTTAAGCTCTCCCCCAAATCCCTCCAAATCCCTGTAAAAATGGCTCTGAACAAATTCTAGAACTGTGGAACCCATGAAATAGCAGAGGGAAACAGGCCTCCAGCCCAGGAGAGCCTGGATGGTCACCAGGAAGGGTCTATCGCATGGTGCTGGGAGCGGTGTGGGAGGCACCAGGACAGAACAGACCTAGAGTCAGCCCAAAGAACAGGCCTTAGGAACATGAATCATTGAGGTGTGTCAGTTACTAGACTTCTTAACCCACAAACACCAAAGAGCAGGTTAGGGGAAAACTGCGGGATGGAGTTGAGAATGGTCAGGCCAGCAGCCATGGGGGTGGAGGAGGTGGTGCAGGTTGGCAGTGACAGCTGCAGGAAACTCCTGAGGCTGCTTCCAGAGCTCCAGCATCAGCTACTTCCTGAGTCCCTGGCTCACGTGGTAGGAGGAATCTAGCAGCAGATCAGAGCAGGAGTGTATGGAGCACTTTGTGGGCACAAAGGAAGGTTTTCTTGCTATGCCCTGCTTGAATCTGGACTGTGGGCTTGGTTGACAATTCTTTGGGAAGGAGGAGGGTTGCTGTGGCAGAGCTTGTGATGACAGTGGAGTAGAAGTAGCTCTGAAAACAGCAGTGCTTGGACACTATAGCTTTGAACAAAGTACTCTCTACTTTACAAGAAGTCATACACTGACAAAAAGTTCAAGGGTCAAGTAATTGGCTGGGAACATGAACAGGCAGCAAAAACCAACTCAGACTCAAACCCAAACTCTAGATTCCTTTTTTGGTGACAAAGAAGATCAAAATATACAGCCAGAAGAAGTCAACAAAGTCAAAGAGCCTACATCAAAAGCCTCCAAGAAAAACATGAACTGGTCTCAGGCCATGGAAGAGCTCAAAAAGGATTTGGAAAAGCAAGAAAGAGAAGTAGAAGAAAAATTGGGAAGAGAAATGAGAGTGATGCAAGAAAATCATGAAAAACAAGTCAATAACGACCTTAGTTCAGAATTAAAGAAGAGGAAGAGGAAAGTAGGCTAGAGAAGTGTTTTTGCTTTACTTCTGCTTTTCTGCTGTGCTTTCAATGACCTCAAATTTCCCTCTGAAATAAAGTCTCATATTTAACAGCAATGTTAAAGGAGACCCAAAAAATACTGAAGAAAATAACACCTTAAAGAATAGACTAACCCAAATGGCAAAAGAGCTCCAAAAAGCTCATGAGGAGAAGAATGCCTTGAAAGGCAGAATTAGCCAAATGGATTTCTCTTTATAAGAAATCAAGACATTACAAAACAGAACCAAAGGAATGAAAAAAATGGAAGACAATGTGAAATATCTCATTGGAAAAACCACTGACCTGGAGAATAGATCCAGGAGAGATAATTTAAAAAGTATTGGACTACCTGAAAGCCATGATCAAAAAATGAGCCTAGAGATCATCTTTCAAGAAATCATCAAGGAAAACTGCCCTAATATTCTAGAACCTGAAGGTAAAATAGAAATTGAAAGAATCCACCAATCACCTCCTGAAAAAGATCCCAAAAAGAAAACTCCTAGGAATATTGTCACCAAATTCCAGAGTTTCTAGGTCAAGGAGAAAATACTTCAAGCAGCCAGAAACGAACAGTTTGAGTATTGTGGAAACACAATCAGAACAACACAAGATCTAGCAGCTTCTACATTAAGGCATCAAAGGGCTTAGAATATGAGATTCTGGAGGTCAAAGGAGCTAGGATTAAAACCAAGAATCACCTACCCAGCAAAACTGAGTATCATGCTCCAAGGCAAAATATAGACTTTGAAAAAATAGAAGACTTTCAAGCTCTCTCAATGAACAGACCAGAGCTGAACAGAAAATTTGACTTTCAAATATAAGAATGAAGAGAAACGTGAAAAGGTAAACAAGAAAGAGAATGTATAAGGGACTTACTAAAGTTGAACTGTTTTGTCTACATTCCTACATAGAAAGATGTTGTGTGTAATTCATGAGACTTTTCTCAGTATTAGTGTAGTTAAAGGGAATATACATAGATATAGACAGAGGGCACAGGGTGACTGGAATATGAAGGGATGATATCTAAAAAAATAAAACAAATTTAAGGGGTGGGAGAGGAATATACTGAGAGAGGGAGAAAGGGAAAGATAGAATGGGGTAAATTATCTCACGTAAAAGTGGCAAGAAAAAGCAGTTCTGTTGGAAGGGAAGAGGGGGCATATGAGAGGGAATGAGTGAATCTTGCTCTCATCGGATTCAAGTTGAGGAGGGAATAACATACACACTCAATAGGGTATCTTACTCCACAGGAAAGTAAGGGGAAGGGAATAAAAAGGGGGGATGATAGAAGGGAGGGAAGATAGGGGGAGGAGGTAATCAAAAGCAAACACTTTTGAAAAGGGACAGAGTCAAGGGAGAAAAGTGAATAAATGGGGACAGGATATGAGGGAGGGAAATATAGTTAGCCTGTCACAACATGAGTATTGTGGAAATGCTTTACATAATGATTCATGTGTGGCCTATGTTGAATTGCTTGCCTTCCTACAGAGGGTGGGTGGGAAGGGAAGAAGGGAGAAAATTTGGAGCACAAAGTTTTAAAAGCAGATCCTGAAAAATAAAGTTGTTTTTTCATGCACCTGGGAAACAGGATATATAGGGAATTGGGGCATAGAAATCTATCCTGCCCTATAAGAAAGTCATGGGAAAGGGGATGGGGTGGATAGTGGAGTGACAGAAGGGAGGGCTGACTGGGGAATGAGGCAATCAGAATATATGCCATCTTGAAATGGGGGAAGGGTAGAAATGGGGAGAAAATTTGTAACTCAAAATCTTGTGGAAATCAGTATTGAAAACTAAAATATTATATAAAAATGATAAAATTCAAAAAAAAATAAAGGAAATGGGGGAAACTTTTTTAACATATCATGGAGATATAATTATATTCAGGAAAATTTTCCAGAGGAAAAAACACCTCCTCAAAACACTAACGATAGGCATGTATTTGAAGGTAGCTTTTTGTGGGTGCTGATTTTGGCAATGCTGGAAGGTGCTAGAAGCAGAGTAGAGGGGGGTAAAGAGTAGGCACGGGAGAAGGGACTCACAGACTTGTCAGACAGGTCCACGAACATGTAGCAATCAAGGTAATTTATGCAAATCTGGCACAGGTCATTAGAGGCTGTAGCTGTAAGAGAAGCTGTGAGTCCTCCTGTTCTGGGTCTAGTGGCCTCCTCTCCCTTGCATGGCTGAGTCCAGTGCCTGAACACCTGTCATCCTTAGCGGTGGCAGCAAACCATGAGAAGCCACTGGAAGACTGTAATGATGGAAGGAATTTCTGGAAAAGGCCACTAGAAAAAATATATATGATACTCCATTAGCATAAAAGTTCAAGTTAGAGAAAGAAATCAAGCATAAATCATAGTAGAAGGGACCAGGGAAAGAAGAAACTGTTGACAATTAGAAGCAGGCAACTGTGGTTTTCCCCCATTTCAATTGACTGTACAATAAAAATTAACAACTATGAAAGGGGTCAATCAGACACATTTGTGAAAATTATCACCTTAACTTGTATGTAGCAAGCCCCTACTATGACTATACAGGTATAATTCATAAAGAGACCATTTTTACTTTCTCATAAAGAATACAAATGAAAACACTCCTCCATGAACATCAATAACCTCTTAAAGCCCACCTTTGTGAAAGGTAATTTAAGAAAGATCAAGGCTGATATGGTTCTTCTATTACATCTAAAAAACCTGGAAGAGAATTAAGATCACCTGATCCAAGTGGAGAATAAATGCAGAAGGAAGGAAAAATTTGTCCTTGGACAATGACAAAGATCCTAGGAAGGGGCTGGTTAATGTTCTAAAGAAGGTATATGAAGCTGAAGATGATAAAATAAAGAGAACAATTAATAAAGCCTTGGTAGAGGTAAGGGAGAAATAATCGTAAGGGAAGCCCTAATTTTAAGAAAAAAATGTCTTTTCAGTCACTGATGAGGAATTATTATCTCCAAGAAGGAATTGCTGTTGAGCTAAATAGATGCAATTTATGTGTGTAAGAGGCCACAAAGGCTTTCCATTTCATGCTAGAGGATGCATATAAAATAAAATATACTTGTACACTTCTTTCAAGGAGAGTTATTTTACTTCCTTCATTTTTGTGTGTAATTTTTGCCCCTTACTTAAAAGTAAAAAACAAAGTCTTGCTAATTAAAATGCTATGTTTTCATTTTTAAAAATCCTAGAATCAGTCTGGTAATTCCTTAGGTATCAAAATATCTTCCTGATGGTAGGTGAGAAATACATGCAAAGCCAACCCAGCTCCAGCAAAGAATTATTATTTCATTATAGATACCATTGTTTATGATCATAGCAGTGACAATGAAAAAAATGATACAAGATGAGAACGCTTCATGATAAAAATCTGCAATGAAGAGAAACTGAGGCACAGAAGCCTGAGCATAATCTATTTATTGGCAAGGCTATCAATTAACAATAACAGAGGTGCCCCTCAGTGACCAGAGACATGTCTTACAATAAGAGCAGCTATTTATACAGTTTGGTGGTTACATAAGGTCCAGTGATGCAAACTAACCTAAGACTATGACTGGTCTGTACTTACGCTGAAATGAAAAAGGGCAGTCTTCAGAATCCTTAATAACAAGGAAAGGACAGAGTTGAACATCTTGAAAGTCCTCAACCAGATCCCACCCCACTCTCCTTCACCAAAGAGACCCAGTGCTAGGAAAAACATTTCCGGACCGAGTTGAATTATCCTTCATCCATCTTCTTTATCTCCATCAAGATGCAGGACCAGTCTCAGTTGTATGTACAATCTCCTGCATAGTCACTTGCAAACTTTTTTAGCAAGGCCTATATAAAATAAACCTAAAACTAAGCCCTAGAAATTGGTTACAGTGATTACTAAAACTCTTAACTATTAACCAATCATGAAAATGCACTGGAATATAGAAAAACAAGGGAGAAAATGAGCACCTATCTTTTAATCATACATTGTTACCTAAGGATTAGCTGATCTAAACTAAACGTATATGACCAACGGATATAATCAATCAATAATCAATTTCACAAATGTGACTATTTCAGACAAAATGAAAGAACTAAGAGTGTGTTTTTATGCTCAAACTTTGTTATCATTTGTGGGATGCATTTTATGAAACCTATGCCTTGTAACACATATCATTATACAAAACACTTTAAATTTTATACTTATTAAAAGAAGCTTGAGAAGTTTTTCATGAAACATGAAATCAAAGCATACATCAAATGCATACATCTAGCATATGAATGAAAGAAATATAAGGAGAAACAAATCAAGTCATTTCAATTGCTGCCAATAAAAGAATGCTTTTATTCCTATTGTAACAAGATAGTAGGGAGGATTCTGGGAAGATGGTGGAATAGGTAAAAAAAAACCCTCTAGATTCTCCAAATTTCCTCCACAGAAAAAAAAGATAGAACAGCACCTCAATGTGAATGTAGAGCAGCCAAAATAAACAAAAGAAAAGGATGTCCTCCTAAGTTGTCCTCCTAAGACAACCTGAGAGGACCTCAGGAAAGACTCAACCTCCCAGAACAGAGGTTTGGCCTGAGTGAAGTATAAACACCTCAAGACCAACTCCATTGAAACAACAAACAACAAGCCTTGGGGGCAGCTGGGTAGAGAGGTGGTTTCAACTTCAGGAACTTTCATCTCACAGACAGTGTCGGGGTCTGATAACTGAGTAAGGGAAGAGTGAAAAATCCTTCATTGTCTTGGGACTCCAGGCCCAGCTGCGCTGACCAAGCACAGTCCTGGGCTGCTGTTGTAGATGAGAAGAAGGGAGCATATATATGCCAGGTGGGTGCAGTAACAGAGGGGTGGGGAGCCTGTTGACTGTGGGCACTTGCAGGTGACCTGTTTTAGTTTCATGGCAGAAAAGAGAGCTGAAGTCTGCAGCCACCATAGGGACTGCAGGGAAAAAGAGCATTTGTGAATCAGTGTGGCCAGGGGTTCTAGCCAAGGCTTAGGGGTGGAGAAGAGTGTTCAAGGTTGGGCCCCGGTACAGAGCTCAGAAAATAACAATAGGGGGGTGGCTAGGTGGTGCAGTGAATAGAGCACCAGCCCTGGAGTCAGGAGTACCTGAGTTCAAATCCGGCCTCAGACTCATTCACTAGCTGTATGACCTTGGGCAAGTCACTTGACCCCAATTGCCCTGCCTTCCCCTCTGCAAAAAAAAGAAAAAAAATAGGAAGGACCTGAGACCTGGGGTACCATTTCCCATACCTTAGGACTAGAACTTGCCTATAATATAATAAGGCACTAAAAATAGAAATATTTTTTAAATTTTTAAAAATTTATTTTATTTTATATTTTATATATTATTTTTATTTATTTAAAAATTACATCTATTTAAAAGTAAAAAATTAAAATAAATAAAATTAAAATTAAATGAGTAAGCAAAAGAGAAAGAACTCTACCATGGATAGCTACTATGGGAATAGAGAAGATCTAGGTTCATATTCAGAGGAAGATAGTGGAACTAAAAAAACAAAACATTTCTTTCTCAAAGAGTGGTCACAAGCCCAAAAGAGTTCTTTGTAAAACTTAAAAAGGACTTCAGAAATCAAATAAGAGACATTGAGGGAAAAAAATCAGAAAAAAATGAGAGCAATCCAAGAAAATTATGAAAGTCAACCAACTGGAAAAAGAGATTGAAAAACTTAAGAAAGAAAATAACTCCTTGAAAACTAGAATTGAGCAAGGGGAAGCAAATGATGTTATAAGACACCAAGAAATAATAAAAACAAAATTAAAAGAAGAACAAATAGAAGAGAATGTGAAACCTCTCCTTAGAAAAACAACTGGCATGGAGAACAGGTCAGTGAGAGACAATATAAGAATTGTTGGACTACCTGGAAGTTATAATAAAAAAAAGAATCTTGATACAATATTACAAAAAAACTATTAAGGAAAATTGCCCCAAAGTTCTAGAACAAGAAGGTAAATCAGAAATAGGAAAAAAAAAATCCACCAATCAACACTGGACAGAGATCCCAGGAGGAAAACTTACATAGCCAAGTTTCAAAGCTCCCAGGTTAAGGAAAAAGTATTTCAAGCAACAAGAAAAAATAATTTTAAATACTGAGGAGCTAAAATCAGGATCACACAAGACTTAATAGCTTTAATGTTGAAGGACAGTAGGTCTTGGAACACTATATTGAGAAGAACAAAAGAGCTGAGGTTGTGATCAAAGGTAACTTACCCAGCAAAGTTAAGTATAATCCTCAATGAAAAAAAGACATTTAACGAACTGAAAGACTTTCAGATATTTGTAACAAAAACAGTAGAACTTAGTGGAAAATTTGACATGTAAGATCTAGGAGAAATATAAAGTAAACATGAAAGAACAATTATAAGAGACTCAATAAATTTAAACTGTTTACTTCTTATATATGAAAATAGTATCAGTACTCTTATGAGTATCAACACTACTTGGGTATTTTGAAAGAAAGGCTTGGATTGAACTGAGTATGATGGGGTGATTCTAAAAAATAAAATTGGGTAGGGAGAGATAAAAAAGAGTAATCATCTTATACAAATGTGGTGTGAAAGGAAGAACTGATATAGAATAGGCAAAATCAATACATACAGAATCCAGGAAAAAGTAGGCTCAAATTTGAAGAGTCTTTGGTTGTTTGAAGTCATTTTCAGCCCTTCATAACATACTTCAAGCTTGGTATGGCTTTTTAGTTGGGTAAAAGTCCATGTAAAGTCATAAAGCTGCCTTTCCTCAACATGTCTAATTTGACCTCAGCTCCAAGTGAAGAAACTGCTGCCAACTGCTATCACATGGACACTGCTAGAATACTGAGTTAAAGTCAAAATCCTCTTTTAGCTTTCCAAAGTTCATAAGGTCTTCCTCTAAGCCAAGGGGCTTCAAGCTTTCTTGTGCTGCTGTTTCTAGAGCTGGTACTGGAAGAAATGCAAGGTTTCTTTGCTTCCAAGGTGGTATGATCCTGGAAGATGTGTGATCACTGCTCTCCTGGTTTGCAATCTGGTCTTTACAAAGGAAGGGCCTTTGGTCCCCTGTAGCTGCAAGTGCTAGCACTCCTCTCTTCTTTGGAATTCTGACCAGAGCCTCTGCTCCCTTGTGACTAACCCCCATACTCCTCTTTGCGCTGGCACTCCAACCTAGAACTGTGTATAGATAATATAATTGCCAATCAGCTCTATCTGTCCTCAGTATCTATAAAAGGTTCCATGTAATCTCTTTCTGACCACTTATCTGACCCTTTTATGATCTCTGGACTGAGAGCTCCCAAAGCTGCTTCCCTGCTGGTGTTGCTGCTGTGTTGCTGTTGCTACACAGCATGTGGGCTCCAGCAGGTCTCTACCCTCATGTTATAGATGTCTCTTGCTGACCTCTTAAGTTTTCCCAGGCTAGAAAAATGTCACATGCTTCATTTTATACTTTTAGTTGACTCAGATACCTTAAAAATCATTGTGTGAAAGCATAAAGGTTAGGATAAAAGACAATGATGATTTTCATATTCAATGTTATTGGAGAAGTAAATGATTTTAATGCTTATGGCAATCAAAAATACTTTGATAAAACAATCATGATGTCCAGAACAGTATCAAATCATTATACAAGATAAAATTCAATTTACTTTCCCCAGTGCTAAATGCTTGTTTTTGAATATGCAGTTCCGTAAAAAAAAAAAAAAAGATGCTTTCCTTAGAAAAGCAGATCAAAGAACCTGTGTTAGTGGCCTTCTGTGTGCTGATTGTTGTTGGTTTTACACAGCCACAGTAGCTGCTAGCTACATCTCATTAATGTCATTCTCTTAAATGAAGTTATTAATTGTTTCTGTGATTTGTTCTTTGACCCATTCATTCTTTAGGATTAGATTGTTTAGTTTCCAACTAATTTTTAGTTTATCTTTCCATGGTCCTCTATTACAAATAGTTTTTATTGCAACACCATCTGAAAAAGGATGCATTGGACATTTCTGCCTTTCTGTACTGGATTGTGAGGTTTTTAATGCCCTAGTACACGGTCAATTTTTGTGTATGTGACATGTACTGCTGAGAAAAAAGTAAATTTCTTTCTATCCCCATTGTTTTCTCCAGAGGTCTATCATATGTACCTTTTCTAAAATTCTATTCATCTCCTTAACTTCCTTCTTGTTCATTTTGAGGTTAGATTTATCAAGTTAAGAGAGGGGGAGGTTGAGGTCCCCCACTAGTATAGTTTTGCTGTCTATTTCTTCCAGTAACTCCCTTAACTTCTCTAAGAATTTGTATGCTGTAGTACTTGGCGCATATACGTTAAGTAATTATATTACCTCATTGTCTATGCCTTTTAACAGGATATAGTGTCCTTCCTTATCTCTTTTAATTAGATCTATCTTTGCTTTTGCTTTGTCTGAGATTAGGATTGCTGCCCCCGCTTTTTTTTACTTCAGCTAAAGCATAATATACTCTATTTCACTTTACCCTGTGTGAATCCTCTTGTTTCAAATGTGTTTCTTGTAAACAATATATTGTAAAATTATGTTTTTAATCCATTCTGCTATCTGCCTCCATTTTAGGAGAGAGTTCATCCTATTCACATTCACAGTTGTGATTACTATCTGTGTCTTTTTCTCAATCTTGTTTCCTCCTCCCACTCTGTTTATACTTTTATTTCTCCCTTCCACTCCTCAAAAGAGTTTTGCTTTTGACCACCACCTTCCTCAATTTTCCTTCTCTATTGACACCCTTCCCTTATCTTACCCTTTTCCCCTTGCTACTTCTTCTCTGCCTTCTAACCAACCCCTCCCCCTTTTCTTTCCTTTTTCCCCTCCTACTGTCTGTAGGACAAGTTTGATTTCTATAGTTATCAGAGTATGTTATTCCCTCCTTGAACCAAATCCCATGAGAGTAAAGCTCATATACTACTCTTCTTCCTCCCTTCTTTCCCTCTATTACAATATGTTTTTGTGTCTCTTCATGTGATGCAATATACCCCTTTCTACCTCCTCCTTACTTCTTTACCCAGAACAATCCCTTTGCACCCCTTAATTATGTTTTTATCATCACATCAGTTACTTTATGCTGACACGCTCAATCTATGTATATCCCTTTTACTTGTCAAAATAACTGTACCATTCTCAAGACTGACATAAATATAACATATATAAAACAATATAATCCAATATAAGGACGTAGACAATTTGCCCTTATTGAATAACAAGGTTTGATTTTTTTCTCCTGTTTGCCTTTTCATGTCTCTCTTGAGTTTTGTATTTAAAGATCAAATTTTCCATTGAGCTCAGACCTTTTCTTCAGGAAGGTCTGGAATTCCCTCATTTCATTGAATGTCCATCTCCTTGACTGAAAAGTTATGCTTAATTTTGTGGGGTAGTTGATCTTTGGTTGTAGTCCAAGCTCCTTTGTCTTTTGGAATATCATATTCCAATTCTTCCTGTCTTTTAATGTAGAAGCTGAAAGGTCCTGTGTGATCCTGACTATAGTTCTGTGATATTTGAATTGTTTCTTTCTGGCTGCTTGCAGTATTTTCTCCTTGACCTGATAATTCTGGAATTTGGCTATAATATTCCTTGGAGTTTTCAATTTGGGATCTCTTTCAGAGGGTGATCAGTGGATTCTTTCAATGACTATTTTACTCTCTGGTTGTAGGACCTCAGGGCAATTTTCCTTAATGACTTCTTGGAAAATACTGTCCAGGCTCTTTTTTTCATCATGGCTTTCCAGTAGACCAATAATTCTTAGATTATCTCTCCTGGATCTATTTTCAAGGTCAGTTGTTTTTCCAATCAGGTATTTTATGTGTTCTTCTATTTTTTCATTCTTTAGATTTTGTTTGATTCTTGATGTGTCATAGAGTCATTAGCTTCTACTTGCACAATTCTAATTTTTAACGACTTGTGTTCTTCATTTAGCTTCTGTACCTCCTTTTCTTTTTGGTTAATTTTACTTTTCAAAGAGTCATTTTCTCCAACTAGATTCTGAACCTACTTAACCATTTTGCCAATTTTACTTTTTAAAGATTTGTTATCATCAGTGAATTTTTTCCATTTTTTCTTTTACCTTTCTAGTTTGGTTTTTAAAGTCCTCCTTGAGGTCTTCCAGGAATGCTTTTTGCACTTGAGACCAGTTCACATTCCTTTCTGAGCTTTCAGATGTGGGTATAGTGTCAATGCTGTTCTCTTTGGAACTGGTATTTTGATCTCCCCTGTCTCCACAATAAGAATCAATAGTCCTTGGTTTTCTGGATTGCTTCTTCATGGTGGTTGTCTTTCTCCTGACTTTTAAAGTGGCTCTCTGCTTCCGGGGCTCAGGGGGCTCTGTCCCAAGCTTCTTGTTCTGGGAACTGTGGGTATGGTTACTGGATTTGTGTGCTGTGGCCTCTGGTTTTGTCATCTAGAGACTATATAATGCTGCTGCTCAGCTGGAGCTGGCTGGTATGTGAAGGTCAAGGTCAGGCGGATGTTTTCCTGAGTTCCTTTTGGTTACACTGAAGCTCCTGGTGTGAGGTGTGGGGGAGAGCTGGTCTGGCTGCTGGAAGTCTCCTCTTCCCTTAGGGCTGTGCTACAGCATGGGTGGTCTCAGCAGTTGTCTATGCTGGTATCTGCCACTTCCTCTGGCTGTGCAAAGACAAGTCTGGGGTCTTGGTGTTGACACTTGCTGACTCCACACCGCCAGGGCTCAGGAACTCCCTCTGGTTGCTGGGGTGGGACCTGCTGGGACACCTCTCTTCTTGCACTAGTCTCCTGCCACCACAAGAGGGGGCCATTTCCCCAGTCTCCCGAGCTAAAAGGCTAGTGAAGCCCCACTTCTGGCTCCTCTATTCCAGAGTTTCCCTCAGGGCAGTATTCTCTGGGTGAGGAAGGGAGGGATGAGAGCTGTTTTACCTGGTCATTGTGGCTCCCAGAAGTTCAAGAAGGTGAGTTCCAAACCTTGAGACTGTGGGCTGAAAGCCTCAGGAGTAGCTGCTGTCATGGCTGCAGGCTCTACCCTTCTGTTTCCCATGGCTCCCCATAAAATTATTTTTCAGTTACAATCAATGGTAATTCCTGATTAATAGACCATTAAACATAATGCAGAGAAGTGGAGTCTCTAGGAAATTCTGTAGAAATCATGTTTGCTCATGTTTGATGTGCTAGCCCTTGAGATTCAATTGGAAGAGCACTGCACTTGAAGACACAAGGCCTAAAAGTAATGTATATTTCTGGTGTACTATCCCAATATCCAACCCTAAATCTCAAAACTCTATCCCTCAGAATTCTAGGAATACTCTGAGGGATTTTGTATCTCCTTTACTTCTACTGGCTTGAGCCCTACATTGACTGTTTTCTGACATCTCCAAGAGCCAATAACAATCATCTTGGTTCAGTGTTAACAACAAAATTGATTAGTTTTAAGAAATATATGTTTGATTTGAAGATATAGTAATAATATAAGCATAAAAATTCCCCATTACCTCCAATGCCTCAGGAAACACTCTCTTATACCAGTTTAGGACACTGGACTTAGCACAGTTTCTACATAACATTGATTCTTTCAAATTAACTTACAGATATGGTGTGATTATCAGATTAACTTTTATCTCAGCTACTGCTGGGCTGGGTCCTGAAGATCACTCCTTGCCCTTCTGGCCCCTGATGTTCAGCTGACTACAAAATTCATAAGCTAGGATGCTGGGACAATGGTATGCCTAGATGGTAGCATCCCCAGAATGTCTGGAAGCCCAGGCATTCACTCTTCTGACCTTTTTTAAATTCACAAGATCATAAGCATGAATATCTTCACCTAGAACAGAGAAGAACAAACACAGATGCCAAGGACTGAGGTTGGTTTCACTGCCTGAGAGAAGAGAAATCCCCCAAGGTCTCTCCCCTTACAACATTGTCTCTCATCTGACATCATAGGTAATGGAATCCAATAGATACAAAGAGTGCAGCTAAAGAGAAAATGGCTATTTTTAAAATGTCTCCACAATCAATCAAAAAGCCTTCTATTTACCATATCAGTAGTTGACTGGAACCAATTACAGGAAATGTCTCTCTAAGTCACTGCCATTACATATCATTAGGACTTTCCTGGAAGCAGGTTTCCTAGCCTCCTCTAAATGAGAATACACTGTCAGATGAATTCTACACATGGGCCTCTCCCCCTTATATAAGTTTGAATGTCTGCTCCACCTTTTCATAGTAGATGTGGAACACTGGTTAAGTCACTTCACTTTCATTCTATAAGCTTCAGTTTCTTCAGTTGTGAAAAGTTGTTGTGAATAAACAATTTTTAAAACAAGGACTTTATAAAAATGAAATCTATAAGAATAAACATTAAGCATCTACTATGTGCTAGGCACTGTGCTAATATAATAAGCTTACATTTATATAACACTTTGAGGCTTACAAAGCACTTTACATATATTGCCTCATTAAAACTTCAACACAACCCTGTGAAGTAGTAACTCCATTTCACAGATTAGGAAACTGAGGATGAGTTTAAGTGACTTGCCCAGAGTCACACAGTTAGGAAGGCTCTATCACAGAATTTGGACTTAGGTTTTCCTGACTCCAAGTCTTGCACTTTATTGATAGCACCATTGAGAGAGTGGGTATTATTTTATGGTAACAATTTTTATTATTTTACCTGATGGTAGTTCACCTAAATATCCTAAAAAAATTTGTACTCTACATGATCTTATAGATAAAGGAAATGTTATAACTATGGGATTGCTAAACCAGCAAATGAGAGGAATGCTAGTTTACCTTGATTTTAAGAAATATTTTTTAAAAATTTAAAATGTAACTTTTATTTATTTTTCCTTTAGTCTCAAAGGAAATTCTATGTTTTATAAAATGTTGCATAACCAAGGGAAATAAATTGCCACACTGACCATATTCATCACCTCATTATTAGGAAGTGGATAGCTTGTTTTTACCATGGAATCTCTGGAATCCTAGTTGGTCCTTATGTGATCAGAGTTTCTAAGTCTTTCAAAATTATTTGTCTTTACAACATTATTGTCATTGTATGAAACACTTTCCTGGTGTGGTTCATGTTATTCTCTATCTATTCAAATAAGGCTTATCAGGCTTCTCTGAAACCATCTGTTTCATAGTAACATAATGACATCATGACATTTACTCAAGTGAAACAAAAAGCAGGAATAGTCAAAATATTATCTGGTCCAGTTATAAACTTAGGTTGTATTCTCCAACCAATGCATGCAATAGGGAGAAGGGAGGAGGAGCAAGGGGCAGAGAGTGATCATACAGCAAAACTTAGTAGAGAGCTACAGAATTAGGTAAATTCACATGCCTGGAGTAAGTTACAGCTAGAAGGTATAAAAGTCAATGGTCTCTTATTTCCTCTCCTCCCCTTCTGCCTTTTTTTGGCTTCTCTGTTGTCCTACTAGAGAAAAGTGCTTTTCTGTCATTCTTGCATTTCTAAAGCTATGACAAGCTCTTTCAAGAAAGGAACAGCATTACACTCAAATCCATGAGGGATTTGTAATCTCTCCAACTGTAGATAGTATTAAAGGACAATATACCCCAACCAGTTCTTTACCTAAGAACAGTATTCATCTATCCTCCAATGATCTTTCAGCAACTGCAGTGCTTACTGGGTTTAGGAAGCTATCTCAGTTGTGTATTCTATTAGATGCTGTGGCTTCTTATGCTTCCAAACTTTGGTTTCTCATCTTCTAATGTCCTATACGTGCACAGATTCTAACATCTTAAATTAGGGTCCTTTTTTCTTCTGTATGAATAAACACAAAATTCACAGTTCTATCAGGTATAATAATATTTGGTTCATTTTATTTTTTGATGTTGGGTCTGCCTATCTTGCTAGAACTGGAAGCATGGCAGACACTCATGTCTGGTCCAACTGAAGACTGCCTTAGAATTGTTTTTTTAAAACAAGAATTGTTTTCCAAACTGGGCTGGTTCACCTCTTTTTAGGCAGCCTGATGGCCCTCCCAGTAGTTCACCATATCTTTGCCAGACTTTAGCAAGAGATGTGTTAGAGCCACCCAAGAGAGTCTGGTGAAAGTTGATAGTTAAATTTTCAGTGCAAGCCATTATATTTTTGACATTAGTAAATGCTATGATTCAGAGTTTGATTTATTTTGGTGATTGTTTTGACTCAAGAAAGAAAGTGAGGGAGAAAATGTCAATAATATAGATTAAATTTTAAAATGTATTTCATATGTACATACACATGTACATATATACATACATGAACACACACATGTTATATATATACATATACGTATGTATTGTGTCTATGTGTGTGTGTGTGTGTATTTGGAGAGCTATTGGTTAAAAATTTGCCATCACGATCTTGAGCACGCTCACACCACCATCTGACAGAATGGAAAGTAAGATTCAGGTTTTGAAAAGTTTTAGTTTTAAGAATTTTATTTGTTATACAGTATTTATGGTACTATGTTTCACATGTTATGAAAAGTAAATATTGTCTGAAATCATTTTTTATTAGAGATGTTATCACAAAAGGCCACAGAACTCTAGGGAATTACCAATGAGAAAAAGGTTTTTGCATGCTACCAATTTTATTTTTTGTACTACATTTTATGGGTTATTTCATGGTTACTGTGTTAGAAAAAGTCCATATTATCAGAATTAATGTTTTGTTTTAAAGAATTATATGCAGAAAAGTATATTTTCAGCAATCTCTAGTGAAAGATTACAGCGTTGGTTTTGTGTTTGTGTGTGTGGTTATAGGAATCTAACCCTCTATTTCCCATAGGTTCAATGTGTCAACATTAAGTGTTATTTTACTTTCATGCCTTTTTTCAACGAATGTTATCCCTATAAAAGGTGAGGATTGACTATACTTTGAAAAAAAATCAGAATATACTAATTGTTCATATGCTGCTCTTTACAATTTTTTGTATGTTTAGAAGAAAATATAAGGACTTAAAATGTATTTAAATCAGTGACTCTTAACCAAAATTTAATGGAAAATATAATAATGTCAAAAATTTGTTTAACAATATTTTAAACATTTTTAAAGAAAACAAAGTGTGTGTTGAGGTGTGGGTGTGTGTGTGTGTGTGTGTGTGTGTGTGTGTGTGACATGGGGAATGTATACATACAAAGGTGAATTTCATAAATGAGAAGGAATGATACAGTAGTGCAACAGGAAGTGCTCTCTCCAAGATACCATGCTGAGTCTCAATTATTAAAATGTTACTTGACTTTGATTTTGGTATTTGCTAGGCAGAAAGGAAAGAAATATAAACATGTATTTTATCTAGTCATTTGAAGAGCAAGTAGGGTCATTCTGGATAATGTAAGTCTCAAGAAAATATATTTAGTAGATCTTCATTTCTTCGCAACATCTACATTATGGTTTTTAAAAAGGAGTAAAATTGAATGGATAAAATCCATTTTCCCCAAATCTTTTTTTTTTCCTTTATGGACTTCAAAAGACAAATCTGAAGTAAACACTTTTGGTTTTGATGCTTTGTTTTTCAGATGCAAAAAGTCACTGTCTGCAGTTTACTCGACTGAATTTGAATAAAGCTTTCCTTGATATATTTAAACCAAAAATAAAAATCGTGTTGCTGTTGTACACAAGGGAAACTATAAGCTGCGCTCAGCCTCTTTTTACAAGGGATTTCATGCTTAATAATGAATTCAAACGCACCAAGAAAACAGTTTGGATTATTCATGGATATAGACCACTTGGCACATACCCAGTGTGGCTTCAAAAATTAGTTCAAGTCTTGCTCTCTTTAGAAGATATGAATGTAGTCATAGTTGATTGGAATCAGGGTGCTACAACTTTGCTTTATCCAAGAGCTATGCAAAGATGTTGGACAGTTGCTGAAATATTGAAACAGTATATTAAAAGGATGAGGGTAAGTTGGGAATTTGTTTACCTGAAACAATATGAAACAAAAGATGAATTGATGAAATTGTGTGTTAAGCAATATCATAAGTAAAATTTGAAAGAAGGAAAACTTGAATGAACTAAACTGTGGACAAATAAGGAAAGTGATTTACTGAGCTTCTATTTATCCTAAGGATAACATTAAAATAACATTATTTGACCAGGACCAAAATTAAAATGAAATGTTGCATTTAGAACTCTATTTACTAAAATAATGCTGAAATATGGCCTTTTTGGTAAAGAGCTTATGCTACAGGTTTAAAAAAATTGTCTCATAGAACAACTAAACATCACATATGACTGAATTACATTTTCTCTTTCTAAATTTTAATTTTTTACACATGTTAACTATCTTCCTCTCCCACTTTGCCACCCCCATCCCAACAAACCATATTAGAAATGAAAAGAAATGTAACCCTCAAAACAAAAATGTATGACTTAGCAAAAGAGATAGCTATATAACTATAGCTCATAATGAAAAATTGATGTATCATTTGTCATTATAAGTCTATCACTTCTCTAGCAGGAAATGGATAGTATGCTCAATCTTGAGCTTTTTGGAGTGATGCATTATCATTGCACTGATCAGAGTTTTAAAGTCTTTCAAAGTTTCTTTTCCCTAAAGGCTTTAAACCTAAGTTGCTTTTCTTACTAGCTATAACAGTAAGACAAGAAAAAGAAATTGAAGGAATAAGCATAGGCAAAGAGGAAGCAGAATTATTAGTTTCTGCAGATGATATGATGTTTTAGTTATAGAACCCTAGAGAGTCAACTAAAATACTAATTGAAACAATTGACAATTTCAGTGAAGTGGTAGAATACAAAATAAACTCATGCAGTTCATCAGTTTTTTCTCTATATAACCAACAAAATTTAGGAAGAAGAGATGGAATAATAAATTCCATTTGAATTAACTATAGACAGTTTCAAATACTTGCTTGTCTACCTGCTAAGACATGAGCATTATATGAACATATTCATAAAATATTCTTTCCTCCAATAAAGAGAAATCTAAATATTTGGAGAAATAATTCTTGCTCATGTGTAGGCTGGGAAAATATGATAGAAATGACAGTACTACCTAATTAACTTACTTACATTCCCTGACTCTCCAAACTATCAAAGGATTACTTTATAGAATTGGAAAAAAGAATAACAAAATTTTATGGTGGAACAAAATGCCCATCATATCAAGAGTTATTGTCCATTTGTTCAGTCATATCTGACTCTTAGTGAACCAGGGGACCACAACATGTCAGGGCCTCCTATTCTTTTCTATCTCATGAAGCCTATACAAGCTCATGACACTCTCTATCTGTCTCATCACCTGCCATCCCCTTTTATTGCCTTCAGTATTTTCCAACATCAGGGTCTTTTCCAATCATATCAAGAGAATCAATGGAAAAATGGATCTGGCAGTACCAGATCCCAAACTCTTCTGTACAGCTATAATCATGAAAACAATTTGGTACTCAATCAGAAACAGAGAGGTTGATCAGTAGAACAAATTATGTAGAGAAGCAAACGTAAATGAATGATTAATAAACCCAAAGATTCCAGATTATGGGATTAGAACTCACTTTTTGACAAAAACTGTTAGGAAAATGGGGAAAATAGTCTTATAGAAACTAAGTGTAGATGAACATCTGATGCCATGTACCAAGGTAAGTATCAAATGTGTGCATGATATAGACACAAAAGATGACACCACAAACAAATTAAAGAGCATGGGAAAAATTACCTATCAGATCTATGGATAGGGAAAGAATTCATGAAGAAAAAAAGATTCTCAGGAGGTAAAATGGAGGGTTTCGATTATATAAAATTTTGAAAAGTTTTTACAAAAGTGAAACTGACAGATAAAATTAAAGAGAAATCAGAATTTTAGGGAAAATATCTTTGCTTCAAGTTTTTCTGCTAAAGGTCTTATTTATGATACATATGGAATTGGTTAAAGTTTATAAGAATGACACATTCCTCAATTGATAAATAATCAAAGAATATGAATAGGCAATTTTCAGAGGAAGAAATGCAAGGTATCAATAGCCATGTGAAAAATTATTTAACTTACTAATAATTAGAGAAATGCCATTTAAAACAACTCTGAGGTATCACCACTCACCCATCAAATTAGCTAAATTGATGAAAAAGAAAAATGGCAAATTCTGGCAGGGGTCTGGGAAAACAAATATTTCAATACACTATTAGGGGACCTGTGAACTTGTCCAACCATTCTGGAAAGCAATTTACAACTACTGTACAAAACTACGTATAAAAGTTATTAAACTCTGAGCACTCTTTGACCCAGTTATATGACTGTTAAGTCTATGCTCTAATGGGATCAAAGAAAGAGAAAAATTATCCATATATACAAAAATATTTATAGGAACTTTTTCATGGTAGAAAGATTTGGAAATCCGTAAGGTGCCTATCAAGTGAGTAGTGACTTTACAAATTACGGTATATGAATGTGATAGAATACTAGTGTGCTATAAAAATAAGAAAGAGGATGATTTTTTAAAAATACAACTAGAAGAATTAGACATATGGATGAAAAGCTAAGTAAGCATAATCAAGAGAACATTTTATTCAATAATAATAATATTGTAAAGATAATCACCTTCAAAAGACAGAAGAACCCCAATTGATTCAATTGGTCTATGATTAACAGATTCTGTTCTCTTCCTTTCTTTGAAAATCAAAAGAAACTTTGTACTTTTCTAGTCCTTCAATATCTCTCTCATTCTATATTATCTTTTACATATCACACATTTTGGCTTACCTATTACTCTTGCCAGTTCCTTTAGTACCTGATGATGTAGAACGTCAGAGTCAGATGACAGGAATTCATCAAATACAGCTAAGTATCTCTTAGCACTGTCTTACATTGACTGGTCATGAACTCTCTTAGCCATTTTTGCCCTAGTGCTTCCAATATAAAGATCTTTCTACTTTTAGATTAAACAGAATCAAAATAAAAATGGAGAATTTTTGCTTTTTCCTTCACATTTTTTTTAATAGTTACAGATACATAGCATTTATAGAGAAAAACAATTCTCAAACATTTTTGGTCTCAGGGCACCTTTACAGTATGAAATATCACTGAGGATTTCCTCAAAGAGTTTTTTGTTTATGTGAGTTATATTTTTGATATTTGCTATATTAGAAGTTCAGAAATCTTAGTATCATTGTGACTAGCATAGAGCTCATGGAAACTTGGAAAGTGTCTGGGGAGATCCTAGACCACAATTTGAGAATCACTGATATATAGACTATTATGGTTTATGAAATATTATACATATATTATCTCATTTCATCCTCAATATAACCCTGTGAGATAAGTCAACAAACATTTATTGAATGCCTACTATGTGCCAGGCACAGTGCTAAGGGTTATGCCCTATTACCTTGTTTGTCACCGCTTCAAAGACTATACCACAATTTGACATTCATTCACCATTATAATATCTCATATTTCCAGCTTCTTTATGTATATTCTTTAAATCTAGGCTTTTAAAAATTAATTCAAATTTAAATTCAATTTTATTTTTATCTCTGAATTCTTGCCCTCCTCCTACTCCTTCCCTTTCCTATAAAAACCAAGAAAAGCAATATCCATTATTAACATATACATGGAAAAAAAAACAAATCGCCACACTAGCCATATTTTTAAAAATCCAAATATATGCCCAAATCTGCATTAAGTTCATCACTTATCAGGGTGGAGGTGTGTAACTTGTTTAATAATGAGTCCTTTGGAATATGGGAGCCAAGATGGCAGCTGGAAAGCAGGGACTAGCGTGAGCTCCCTGCCGAGTCCCTCCAAAAACCTATAAAAAATGGCTCTGAACCAATTCTAGAACTGCAGAACCCACAAAACATCAGAGGGAAGCAGGGCTCCAGCCCAGGACAGCCTGGATGGTCTCTGGGTGAGGTATATGCCACACAGAGCTGGGAGCTGGGAGCTGGGAGCTGGGAGCTGGGAGCTGGGAGCTGGGAGCGGAGCAGAGCCCAGCATGAGCGGCTTGGACAAACCAGACTAGAAGCTGGGCGGATCGGGCCCTAGCGCCCTGAATCAGTGAGCTGCAGCAGTTACCAGACTTCTCAACCCACAAACACCAAAGACAGTGGAAAAAGTTAGTGGGAAAAGCTTCGGGAATGGAAGAAGTTGGAGATTCGGCCACCGCCCCCGGGGCAGCAGAGGTGGGGCAGCTGCTGTTACTTCTGGCCCCAGGCCCACCTGGTGGGAGGAATTAAGTGATGGATCAGAGCAGGAG
This sequence comes from Trichosurus vulpecula, assembly GCF_011100635.1. Classification (NCBI taxonomy): domain Eukaryota; kingdom Metazoa; phylum Chordata; class Mammalia; order Diprotodontia; family Phalangeridae; genus Trichosurus; species Trichosurus vulpecula. The sequence continues at coordinate 384,638,276 of NC_050574.1, forward strand.
TGCACAGACTGCTGAAGATCTAAGCCCAGTCCGGGTTGGGGGTTCTTGGGGAAGGAGGAGTGCTGGTGTGGCAGAGCTGGCACCTCCCCCCCAAACGTGGAACATAGAACTCTTTAGTCTACAAGCAGTCATACCCCGACGAAAAACTCAAGGGTCAAGTTAGTTGGTTGGGAATATGGTCAGGCAGTGAAAACACACCCAGATTCAGTCTCAGACTTTGGATTCTTTCGTTGGTGACAAAGAAGACCAAAACATGCATCCAGAAGAAGTCAACAAAGTGCAAAAGCCTACACCAAAAGCCTCCAAGAAAAACATGAACTGGTCTCAGGCCATGGAAGAGCTCAAAAAGGATTTGTAAAAGCAACTTAGAGAAGTAGAGGAAAAATTGGGAAGAGAAATGAGAAGGATATGAGAAAACCATGAAAAACAAGTCAATGACTTGCTAAAGGAGACCCAAAAAATACTGAAAAATACACTGAAGAAAACATGGACTAACTCAAATTGCAAAAGAGCTCCAAAAAGCCAATGAGGAGAAGAATGTCTTGAAAGGCAGAATTAGCCAAATGGAAAAGGAGGTCCAAAAGACCACTGAAGAAAATACTACCTTAAAAATTAGATTGGAGCAAGTGGAAGCTAGTGACTTTATGAGAAAGCAAGATATTGTAAAACAGAACCAAAGGAATGAAAAAGTGGATGACAATGTGAAATATCTCAATGGAGAAACCACTGACCTGGAAAAATAGATCCGGGAGAGATAATTTAAAAATTATTGGACTACCTGAAAGCCATGATCAAAAAAAGAGCCTAGATATCATCTTTCAAGAAATTATCAAGGAGAACTGCCCTGATATTCTAGAGCCACAGAGCAAAATAGAAATTGAAAGAATCCACAGATTGCCTCCTCAAATAGATCCCAAAAAGAAATCTCCTAGGAATATTGTCACCAAATTCCAGAGCTCCCAGATCAAGGAGAAAATACTGCAAGCAGCCAGAAAGAAATGATTTGAGTATTGTGGAAACACAATCAGAATAATCCAAGATCTGGCAGCTTCTACATTAAGAGATTGAAGGGCTTAGAATACGATATTCCGGAGGTCAATGGAGCTAGGATTAAAACCAAGAATCACTTACCCAGCAAAACTGAGTATCATGCTCCAAGGCAAAATATGGATTTTCAATAAAATAGAGGACTTTCAAGATTTCTCAGTGAAAAGACCAGAGCTGAATAGAAAATTTGACTTTCAAACACAAGAATCAAGAGAAGCATGAAAAGGTAAACAAGAAAGAGAAATCATAAGGGACTTACTAAAGTTGAACTGTTTCGTTTACATTCCTACATAGAAAGATGATGTGTATGATTCATGAGACTTCAATATCATGGTAGCTGAAAGGAATATGCATATATATATATATGTTTATGTGTATATATATATATAATAAGTGAATGTGCGTGTATATATATATATATATGTATGTGTATACATACATACATACATATATATATATGGAGAGAGAGAGAGAGAGAGAGAGAGAGGACACAGGGTGAGTTGAAGATTAAGGGAAGATATCTAAAAGAAATAAAATCAAATTAAGGGATGAGAGAGGAATATATTGAGAGAGGGAGATAGTTAGAGACAGAATAGGGTGGATTATCTCGCATAAAGGTGGTGAGAGGAAGCAGTTCTGTGGGAGGAGGGGAGAGGGCAGGTGAGGGGGGAATGAGTGAATCTTGCTCTCATCAAATTCGACCTGAGGAGGGAATACCATACATACTCAATTGGGTATCTTACCCCACAGGAAAGAAGAGGGAAGAAGATAAAAAAAGGGGAGAATGGTGGAGGGGAGGGCAAATGGGGGTGGAGGTAATCAAAAACAAACACTTTTGAAAGGGGACAGGGTCAAGGGAGAAAATTCAATAAAGGGGGATGGGTTGGGAAGGAGCAAAATATAGTTAGTCTTTCACAACATGAGTATTGTGGAAGGGTTATACATAATGATACACATGTGGCCTATGTTGAATTGCTTGACTTCTTAGGGAGGGTGTGTGGGAAGGGAAGAGGGGAGAGAATTTGGAACTCAAAGTTTTAAAAATAGATGTTCAAAAACAACAAAAAAATGTTTTTGCATGCAACTAGAAAATAAGATACACAGGCAATGGGGCGTAGAAATTTATCTTGCCCTATAAGAAAGGAAGGGAAAAGGGGATGCGAGGGGAGTAGGGTGACAGAAGGGAGGGCTGACTGGGGAACAGGGCAACCAGAATATACGTCATCTGGAGTGGGGGAGAGGGTAGAAATGGGGAGAAAATTTGTAATTCAAACTCTTGTGAAAATCAATGCTGAAAACTAAATATGTTAAATAAAAAAAATGAGTCCTTTGGAGTTTTGGTTGGTCCCTGCTTTGATCAGAGCTCCCAAGTCATTCAAAGTTTTGCTTTTTCTTCATAATATTCTACAAATTTTCTCCTGGTTTTAATTCACTTCATTTTGCACCCATTCATCCAAGTTTTCTCGGGTTTTTCTGACTTATCTAACAATTCTTCATGTCTTGCAATACAACAAATTGTATTCTTTCAACTTCATACACCAAACCTTGTTTGGCTGCTCCCTAAATATTCCAAATATTTGCTACCACCTAAAGAGGTACTATAATCATTTTTTTTAATTCTGAATCCTTTTCTTCTTTAGTCTCTTTGGAGCATAAAGCTAGTAGCTGCATCATTGGGTCAAAGGATATGTATAAACTAGTAGCATCAGGGGCATAGTTCTAAATTCCTTTATAAAATATTAGGCAGTTTAACAGCTCTAGGAACCGGGCTTTAATGTTCCTGTTTTCCCATAGACTTACCAGTATTTGTTGATTTCTTTTTTTGCTGTTAATTTTTCCAATGTGATGGTTTTGAGTCTGTACCTTAGAGTCATTTAAGTGTGCATTTCTCTGATATTAGTGATTTAGATCATTTTGTATGGCTGTTGATAGTTTTAATTTCTTCTTCTGAAAACTGCCTATTCATATCTTTTGACCATTTAACAACTGGGGAATGGTTTTTTCTTATAAATTTAACTCAGTTCCCTATATATCTTAGAAATGAGACCATTATCTGAGAAACTTTCTGTGAAGATTTTCCCCAATCTCCTCCTTTTCTAATTTTGACCGTATTGATTTTATTTGTGCAAAAAAAATTAATTTTATGTAATCAAGATTGTTTTATTTCCTATGAAGCTCTCTTGTTTGGTCATGAACTTTTATAGTACTCACAAATATGACAGGGAATTTATTGCCCATTCCTCAAATTTGTTTGTGGTATCACTCTTTGTGCATAAATCATGGACCTATTTGTTTACACTGCAAGATGCTGGTCTCTACATAGTTTCTGCCCGACTGTTTCCCCATTTTTTTGAATGGGCTTTGTTGAATAATGAGTTCTTGCCCCAGTGGCTGGGATCTTTGAAATATACATGATGTTACTGTGCTCACTTACTTCAGTAGATTGTGTATCTAAACTGTTCCATTGATCAACTTCTCTACTTATGATGAAGTTCCACATCATACTAGGCTCCCTTCCTTTCCATTTTTTATTTGTTCCTTGATAATTTTGATCTTTTATTCACCCATATAATTTTTTTATTATTTTTTCTACTTCTATGTATTAATCCTTTGGTAGTTTGGTTGATATGGCACTAAACAAGTAAATTAATTTAGACAGTATTGTCATTTTGATTACATTGATTCATTCTCCCTGTGAGCAATTAGTATTTCTTCATTTATTTAGAAGTCTTTATGTGAGAAATGCTTTGTAATTGTGTTCCCATATTTCTTGTCATATAGACTAGTCCGTATTTGATATTTTCTCTACCTAACTCAATAGGAATTTCTCTCTTGCTGTTATATGTTTAGTGATATATGACACAGTTTTATTTTATATCCTGCACCTTGGCTGACTGATTCAATTACTTTTTAGAGGATTCTCTAAATATCCTGTCCTATCATTTGCAAAAAGTCACACATTTAGGGGCAGCTAGGCAGCACAGTGAGTAGAGCCCCGACCCTGGAGTCAGGAGGACCTGAGTTCAAATCCAGCCTCAGACACATGACACACTTACTAGGTGTGTGACCTTGGGCAAGTCACTTAACCCCAATTGCCCTGTCTTCCCCCCTCCAAAAAATTATTTTTTCTTTGCCTATACTCATTCCCTCAATTTCTTTTTTTCTTGTGTTATTACTATAGCCAACATATTTAGCTCTATAATGACAGATATGATATGACTGACAAGTATGATAGAAGATTAAGGGCTGAAACATCCTAGGTTGCTAGTGAAAATGACATTGATATAGCTCACTATGGGAGTAAAAATTAGGTAGAGAGGCAAGGATGTTAGAAAAGAGAATATTGGGAAGCAAAAGAGCTCATGGCTGTGAAGAAGGAAAAACAAATCCAGGAAGGTTACAGGGCCTGATCTAGGTGGAAGTATTAGAAGGGTCACAAGGGAATTTGAAAGATTGAGAGCTTAAAGGTAGAACTCTTTTGAATACAATGCTGATGGTGGCTGAAGTGGTATACAACAAAGATGCTAGGAAATTGAAAGAGTGGGTATTAATAGATAGACGTGACAAGAGGTGCTATGATGTTGTAACTTGTATTTGGAATTAAAATGGAAAAGTGATGGGCATTTAAGCCTTGAAACTTGAGACTTTTTTTTTACCAAACTGTATATCTTAGTATATATAAATCATAATGATACATTTTTAATTACAGAAATACGGAATTTCTCCTCAGTCTTTTCATTTCATAGGAATGAGCCTTGGGGCTCATATAGCAGGATATGTTGGAAGCCACTTTAAAGGTCTAATTGGGAGAATTACTGGTAAGTAATTTAAATGGAATTGCTAATAAAAGCACACCTTTAAACACCAAGAGTTATTTCATTTATTGTTCAACAGGTACATTTTAAAATAAGGGCACAAACATTGCAATTTATTGTCTCAATTGTTTTTCATGAAAGGACTTTTTGAAAATTAAAAGTTGTCCATATTTTAAGTGAGCCTTGCTACCTGACAAGTAAATCCTACCTGTAGCAAAAGCAAAAAGCAGTAAACAAAAGAGAGCATTATATTTGTAAAATACTGTGCCAAATTTTCAGGCTACTGCTATTTAGATAAATATGGGAATAAATCTGGGCCTTTAAACAAATGAACACACATGAAAAGCATGTTATTAACAATGCAAGCTAATGTAGCTAATTCTTATATACTTTCTTTTAAGCTAATACTAAAGCTTCAATAATAAATGCTTATTGATTGAATAATCACACCTCCACTGTACCCCCACCTCCCCGCCAACACCACTACAATGTGATACCTTGGTAGATTGTTTTCATAAGCTGCTGTGGTTAAAAAATAGTAATCATCTAGGTTTCAACCTTTATTCAGGTAATGAGCTTCTCTCAACTGAATTGGGGGACTCTGAAACAGTCCATGTTGAGGCCTGTACTCAAAACTCTTTTCAGCTTGGTAAGATATTACAGAGGTTATAATCAACTATAGACATTCTGTGAATGCAGGGTTATCTTCGTGTCATGATGAGATATCAAAGCAGGATCTTTCAGGATGACAGCACTTACTGAACTCACAGAATCATAGTTTTAAAGTTGAAAGGATCCTTAGAGGTCATCAAGTTCATTTTCTTCATTTTACAAATGAATATTTGAATGAATGAAGCACTTACTATGTGCAAAAGGAGACAAATAGAAAAATAAGACACTCCCCACTCTCAAGGAGCTCACATTCTAATGGGGATGACAACACATTGAGGAGCTAAGTGACATAATGGATAAATTATTGGCCCTGGAGTCAAAGAGACCCTAGTTAAAATTATGTGACCTTGGGCACGTATCCTTTGCTTTGACTGGAAGCTCTGTGATTTGTCTATAATATTCCTGGGAGTTTTCATTTGGGGATTTCTTTCAGGTGGTGATTAGCCAATTCTTTCAATTTTTATTTTGCCCTCTGGTTCTAAGATATCAGGGCAATTTTCTTAATAATTAATCGAAATATGATGTCTAGGCTCTTTTATAATCATGACTTTCCAGAAATAAAATAATTTTAAAAATTATTTCTCCTTGATCTATTTTCCAGGTCAGTTTTTTCCAATGAGTTTTTTCATTTCAGTTTTTTCCAGTTTTTTCCAGTATAGTTCATATATTTTTATTCTTTTGATTTTCTCTTAAGGCTTTTGTATAAATAAAATTAATTCTATATTAGAAGGAAATAGGGAAGAAAATTTTACAGTTTTTTCTACTAAAGGCCTCATTTTTCAAATTAACTGAGCCACATTTATAAAAAGAAGAGCCATTCCCAATTTTTATTTTTTTAGTATTTTATTTTTCCCAGTTACCTGTCAAGAAAATTTTTATATTCATTTCCACAAGATTTTAAATTCTAAGTTTTTCTCCATCCCTCCCTCCCTATTCTCCTCTCTTATGAAAGTGGTAGGCATTTTGATACAGTTTAAACATGTGCTAACATGTAAAAATGTTTCCATGTTAAAAAATTTCACAGTTGTGAAGGAAGAAACAGGTAAAAAAAATGAGAAAGAATAAAGTAAGTAGAGAAAATATGCTTCAATTTGCATTCAGAGTCCATCACTTCTTTATCTGGATATGGACAGCATTTTCCTTTATGAGTTCTTTGTATTTGTCTTGGATCATTGTCTTGTTGTAAAGAGTTGAGTCATTCATAGTTGATCATCACACAATGTTGTTGATACCATGTACAATGTTTTCCTGGTTCTGCTCATTTCACTTTGCATCAGTTCATACAAGTCTCTCCAGGATTTTCTAAAAATCTACCTGTTCATTGTTTCTTATTGCACAATAGTATTCCATTACATTCATATACCACAGCTTCTTCAGCCATTCCCCTTTACCCCAATTTTTAAATGATCAAAGGATACGAACACATAGCTTCCAGGAGAAATTAAAGCTCTCAATAATCACATAAAATGCTCTAAATTACTACTGATTAGAGAAATGCAAATTAAAACAACTTTAAAATATCACCTCATACCTGGCAGATTAGCCAATATGACAGAAAAAAGAAAGTGACAAATACTGGAGGGAATGTGATAAATTTGGGACAGCAATGTACTGTTGGAGTTGTGAACTAGTCTAACCATTCTGAAGAATAATTTGGAACTATGTCCAAAGGGCTATCAAACTGTACATACCCTTTGACCTAGAAATACCACTACTAGGTCTGTATCCCAAAGAGATAAAAAAGGAAAAGGAAAATACAAAATATTTGTACAAAAATATTTATAGCAGCTCTTTTTGTGCTGGCAAAGAACTGGAAACCAGGGTGAGGACTATCATTTGGGAATGGCTTAACAAGTTGTGGTATATGATTATGATGGAATGCTATTGTGTCATAAGAAATGACCACCAGTATGGTTTCAGAAAAACCTAAGAAAACTTATATGAACTTATTCAAAGTGAAGTGAGGAGAACCAGAAGATTGTATGTATTAATAGCAATATTGTAAGGATGAACTGTGAAAGATTTTGGTACTCTGATCAAGACAATGACGTAAGACAATTCCAAAGGACAGATGATGTAAAATCCTATCTACCTCCAGAGAGAGAAGTGATGAATTCTGAATGCACATTGAAGCATGCTTTTTAAACTTTCTTTATTTTTCTTCTCATTAAGTCTCTTTTTCAATATGTCTAATATGGAAATATGTTTTGCGTGACTTCACATGTATCATTTACATCAAGTTGCTTGCCTTCTCAAGTTGCAGGGGGAGGTTAGTGAGGGAGAGAGAGAACTTGGAACTCAAAATTTTAAAAATTAATGTTTTTACATGTAATTGGAAAATATTTAATGAATTAAAATATATTTTAAAAATTAAGTATATCATTCAGGAAATACATTATTGGAAAAAGTACCATGGTTGTAGTAAGAATAAGAGAAAACAGATGAACTGCAAAAGTTGAGCAAAGATACATGCAAAAATATCATAAGACCTAGATTAAGACCTCCAAGACATTAGGGTGGTCCTTTTAGAAGTACTATGTGACAGCACAGACAAGGATGAGAAGAAGTAGATGGATGATGATCTATAAAATAGCAAAAAGAGAAGGATCATAGAAGAAACAGCACTACTCCTTGCTGTAGATGGAACAATGATAAGAAAAGACAAAAAAAAAGAATATTTACATAGTTCTTATTTTTATTTTAGTTTTCTTCCAAGAAGAATGAGTTTTAAATTGGAATGATCAGACTAAAAATGGTTAATAGGATGTTGATATGTAAGTAAGGAAATAAGAGAATTCCTCAGTTGTCCTTTATGAGTTCTAGTCACCTGGACCAGATGAACTACATACCCAGGTATAGAAAGGACTAGCAGATGTGATTCTTGGCACACTGTCAGAGATGCTTGAAAGATTACAAAAAAAATAGAGAGTACTGTAAGTACTATAAGACTGGAGATAAGGAAATATAGCTTCAGTTTTCAAAGGAAAGACTATATCAGTGAGTTTGACTTCACTTCTTGGTAAAATTCTAGAATGGATCATTATAGAGATAGTCAGTGGGTGTTTAAGAACAGCCAGAAGACTCATCAAGAACAAGTGATGCTATAGTAGCCTCATTGCTTTTCTTTTATTAACAGGACTACTAGAGGGGCAGCTAGGTAGCACAGTGTATCAAGCACCAGTCCAGAAGTCAGGAGGACCTGAGTTCAAATCTAGCTTCAGACGTTTACTAGCTGTATGACCTGAGCCAAGTCATTTAACCTTGATTCCTCAAACAAATGAAACAAAACAAAATAAAAAACCCAAGGCTACTAGACTGGTAGATCAGTAAAATGCTATAGATGTTCTTTAGCTGATTCTAGCAAAATATCTGGCAATTTTTCAGTATTCTTGGTGGGAATATATAGGCTAGTTGAAATCATCTCAGTTGGATTTTAAACTGATTCAATTGCCAGACCCCCAAAACAGCTGTTAATCATTTGATATCAGTTTGGAAGAAGGATTCCAGAGTATTGTCCAAAGGATTTAGGTTAGTCCTTGTGCTGTTTGATATTTTATTTTAATAATTTTGGCAAAGGCATAAGTACTTACAAAATTGAAGATGGCAAAACTGGCAGAGATAGCGAGCACACTGGAATGCAGTCAGAATTCAAAAGAGATCATTGGATTGAATCTAATTTTCAAAATTTGTAAGAGTTACAGTTAAATTATTATAATTAAATTCAAAAAGATGAACTTTGCTAGTACAAAATTGAGGAGGCTAGGTGGGTCAGCATTTTGTCTGAAAAAGATACGAAGTAGGTTGGCAAAGTCGAAAGATTGTTGAATTTGCCCCCCTAAGACTAGGGATGAAACCCCTTTCCCTTTAGTTGACCTGAGATATATTAGGTTTTGTAAAAGGAATTTTCTCACAACTAAAGAAAATAACATAAAACAAAATAATCATTCAACAAATATTTATTAAGAGCCTTGGACACATTACTAATAATTCAAAGAATGTATGGGTTTTGTGCTAATCTGTCATTTATCTAGCTACAGAGGGACAGGACAGCTCTCAAGACTCTAAACATCTACTGGGCCTGCTCCTACCACATATGCTGTGTTCTTTCCTAAGGAAGGAAAGGATATGAAACCTTGGTCATTTCCAAACACATTTACCAACTGCCTTAGCTAACCTTCACCACCAGTTTCCAGCACCAGTGGTAATGGTGTCCTAGATTTTCAAATCTCCACTTAACTTTACCGGATCAGACTAAGGTCAGCCAGTAAGTGAGATAAATCCCACTTTCAAATGCTTCTTTAGGAAAATCACTTATTTATCCAACTCCAACATGTTTTTGTGTCTAATGTTAGTCTTCTCTAGCATGGGGGAGGGATGGGAGGGGAGGGAAGGAAAAACATTTACGTGATAATTTTGTTGTATATTTGAAAGGAATAGCAAGTTGTGAATTGGAGATTTTCAGTTTCATATGCAATCATCTTTTTTATTTTATTATATTATGGAAATGTTTGTTTTATTCCATAAACTAAAAATAAAATTAAAAGAGAAAAGCAATAGAAAGTTAACATCTCAATGCTGTTTTTGGTAATCAAGTAGGCAAGGTGATTTTTAAAATCAACTTCACAGGGAGCTAATAACAAGATCATTTATAGGGTGAAGTTATTCATTCCACATTTTATTTTCCCTTTTAAAGACATTATCAGTAAGGCTTAATCTCAAAATGAAAAGTTGCCTGACTAGTATTCAACTGCCCATTCTCATGAGCATTGAAGTCAAACTTGACTTTTAGAAAGCTAACTTCTTTCTTGCATTTCAGGCCTTGACCCAGCAGGACCAGGTTTCAATCATGTGCCAATAAAAATGAGATTAGATTATACAGATGCACAATTTGTTGATGTCATCCATTCTGATGCTGATGGTAATAACTTGATTATTTTTCATATCCTTTGAAAGTGAATTGAAAGGGAAACAGTTGGAGATATGAAAAATGAAAAGATACAAAAGAGACTTGGTGGGTGAATTGAAATTTAATCTGTTCTTCCAGGGTTAAATCGGCATACCATGACACCCCTCCCCTTCTGAGTACAAGGACCATCTCATTTTTTATTTTTACATTGCCAATACCCAGAACAGTGCCTCACTCAAAATAAATGCTTAATAAAAGTACTGATCTGAATTGAATTTTAGCTGTCTTAGAAGCTATTTATGATTACCATTCATTCTAATAACACTCATCTACTTTAGAAAATGTTTAACTTCATCTATAAACTTCTAGGATCCCTGTAAACTTCCCATGCTCAATTATGTATAAAGATATTAAGTAAGACTATGCCTAGCAACAATCCCTGAGAAGTTTCACTCTTTACACTGCTCCATAAAGAGAAGTACTTACTGGTTCATCCCTATTCTTTGTTTACTGTGTTCATGTGAGCTGCACATCTATGACAATATCCTGTCCTCTTGCCTAAATCTCGTGACTCAAATTTTCAATAGTCTTGGCATGTAACCCTGTAAAAGGCTTTTGCACATGTAAATAGATTTTATACACACATATGTGTGTATGTATATTTATAATTTTGTATTTGTATATCAGTTTATTACCCAAATGGCTGGTGACTAACTAAACAACATATGGAGTCTTAAAAAAAACAATCTCAATGGCCAGATCATAACTAAAATGCAAAAAAAGTGTATATTTGCCACTTTTTTCAGAAATCATGTCTTCATGTCAGTTTTTCTTGATCCTGTCACAGTTACTAGTTCTCTTTCTCTGTATATACACACTTATAGATGTATACATACATATATACATAAATATATACATATAAATACAAACATAAGTGTATGTATAATATTTTACAGTTTATTTAGCCTGAAAGTGATGTCTGATACTTGAAACCTTTGTCAATTATATTTGAAAGATCATGGAAAACAAAAGATACACTATAGGGGTGGAGATGGCTGAATATTGCCTCAATTTTCAAAGAAAATATGTGAATCTGTTGTCTTTAATTACCCAAACCCCTTCAGTAGGGATTCTTATTAATAGGCACGATATTTTCAATGTGCCAAGGACTTATTTTACAACAGACATGAAATGTGGAATTCTTTCTTGGATATATAATTTATATTAACATTTTTTGCTTTTAAGTTTTATCCAAATATCTGAAAAATCTAAGATAATGTAATTTCTGCATACTGTACTACTGCGTCATGTATATCTTATAATTCCTGGATGATTTATCTTTAGGTCTTGGTATCACAGACTCTATTGGACATATAGATTTTTATCCTAATGGAGGAAAAAAACAACCTGGCTGTCCCAAATCAATATTTTCAGGTAGATCTTTTGCACTCCAATTTTTGTATTTTCTCATTGGGCACAAGCATTTTTTTCTTCATAAATGTTTTTTAACTGATCCTTTTTCTGTTCTTCAACCTTCAAGAAGCCTATACCCCTTACTTGAAACTCTTCATCATAGCTGGTATGAGGACATAAGTATGCTCTTTTAGACTTACATTTCTTACATTATCAAAATCCACCAAATTAAAAGCATAAAGGAAGAAAAAATTATAATATTTGTATACGAGATGAAATGCAGTACTCAGCTGACAGATAAGTAATTAAAGGTGTGGGAAATCAGCTACATGCAGTTTCATCTGTTAAGTTCAGAAATTTCAATCCTGGATAGTGTCCTTAGAAGCTCATATCATGACCATTATTATAAAATTAAACCATATAAAAATTATTGCTTGCCTCAGATGATTTACACTGCAATGCAGAGTCTGGCATATAAGTGTCTAATAAATGTTTATCATTTGTTTCATTGGTAGTAGTCTGAACTAAGGGGCAGCTATATGGTACAGTGGGAAGAGCATCAGTTCTGGAATCAGGAAGCCCTGAGTTCAAATCCAACCTCAGATAGTTACTAGCTGGGTGACCTTGGGCAAGTCACTTAACCCTGTTTGTCTTAGTTTTCTCATCTGCAAAATGAGCTGGAGAAGGAAATGGCAAACTGACAGTATCTCTGCCAAGAAAATCCCTAAAAGGGGTCAGAAATACATTGGACACAACTGAAACAACTGAATAGTCTACAAAAGCATAGCATGATAATGAATGCCAAAATGTGACCAACATTGTTATGACAATCACTATCATTTCAGGGCCATTCACAGAGTGTCAATCATTCAGTTCTTTTTTATTTTTGGTTTTGAATTCTTTTTTTAAAATTTATTTATTTAGTTCATTTAATATTTTTAGTTTTCAACACTGATTTTCACAAGAGTTTGAATTACAAATTTTCTCCCCATTTCTATCCTCCCCCCCCACTCCAAGATGGCATATATTCTGACTGCCCCATTCCCCAGTCAGCACTCCTTTCTGTCACCCCACTCCCCACCCATCCCCTTTTCCCTTACTTTCTTTTCCAGCAAGATAAATTTCTATGCCCCATTGCCTGTATATCGTATTTCCTAGTTGCAAGCAAAAAAAAATTTTTTTAACATCTGTTTTTAAAACTTTGAGTTCCAAATTCTCTCCCCTCTTCCCTCCCCACCCACCCTCCCTAAGAAGGCAAGCAATTCAACATAGGCCACATGCATATCATTATGTAAAACCCTTCAACAATATTCATGTTGTGAAAGACTAACTATGTTTTGCTCCTTCCTAACCTATCCCCCTTTATTGAATTTTCTCCCTTGACCCTCTCCCTCTTTGAAAGTATTTGTTTTTGATTACCTCCTCCCCCTGTCTGCCCTCCCTTCTATTATGCCCCCTTTTTGATCTTCTTCCTCCTTCTTTCCTGTGGGGTAAGATGCCCAATTGAGTGTGCATGGTATTCCCTCCTCAGGTCAAATCTGATGAGAGCAAGATTTACTCATTCCTCCTCACCTGCCCCCTCTTCCCTTCCTACAGAACCGCTTTTTCTTGCCACTTTTATGTGAGATAATTTACCCAATTCTATCTTTCCCTTTCTCCCCCTCTCAATATATTCCTCTCTTATCCTTTAATTTGATTTTATTTTTTTAGATATCATCCCTTCATATTCAATTCACCCTGTGCCCTCTGGCTATACATATATATATACATACACATACATATATATGCATATTCCTTTCAGCTACTCTGATACTGAGGTCTCATGAATCATACGCACCATCGTTCCATGTAGGAATGTAAACAAAGCAGTTCAACTTTAGTAAGTCCCTTATAATTTCTCTTTCTTGTTTACCTTTTCATGCCTTTCTCTATTCTTGTGTTTGAAAGTCAAATTTTCTATTCAGCTCTGGTCTTTTCACTGAGAAATCTTGAAAGTCCTCTATTTTATTGAAAATACATATTTTGCCTTGGAGCATGATACTCAGTTTTGCTGGGTAGGTGATTCTTGGTTTTAATCCTAGCTCCATTGACCTCTGGAATATCATATTCCAAGCCCTTGGATCCCTTAATGTGGAAGCTGCTAGATCCTGTGTTATCCTGATTGTGTTTCCACAATACTCAAATTGTTTCTTTCTGGCTGCTTGTAATATTTTCTCCTTGGTCTGGGAGTTCTGGAATTTGGCAACAATATTCCTAGGAGTTTTCTTTTGGGGATCTTTTTTAGGAGGTGATTGGTGGATTCTTTCAATTTCTATTTTACCCTCAGGCTCCAGAATATCAGGGCAGTTCTCCTTGATAATTTCTTGAAAGATGAGATCTAGGCTCTGTTTTGATCATGGCTTTCAGGTAGTCCAATATTTTTTAAATTATCTCTCCTGGATCTATCCTCCAGGTCAGTGGTTTTTCCAATGAGATACTTCACATAGTCTTCCATTTTTCATTCCTTTGGTTCTGTTTTATAATATCTTGATTTCTCATCAAGTCACTAGCTTCCACTTGCTCCAATCTAATTTTTAAGGTAGTATTTTCTTCAGTGGTCTTTTGGACCTCCTTTTCCATTTGGCTAATTCTGCCTTTCAAGACATTCTTCTCCTCATTGGCTTTTTGGAGCTCTTTTGCCATTTGAGTTAGTCTATTTTTTTAAGGTGTTATTTTCTTCAGTATTTTTGGGTCTCCTTTAGCAAGTCATTGATTTGTTTTTCATGGTTTTCTTGCATCTCTCTCATTTCTCTTCCCAATTTTTCCTCTACTTCTCTTAGTTGCTTTTCCAAATCTTTTTTGAGCTCTTCCATGGCCTGAGACCAGTTCATGTTTTTCTTGGAGGCTTTTGATGTAGGCTCTTTGACTTTGTTGACTTCTTCTGGCTGTATGTTTTGGTCTTCTTTGTCACCAAAGAAAGATTCCAAAGTCTGAGTCTGAATCTGAGTCTGTTTTTGCTGCCTGGCAATGTTCCCAGTCAACTTACTTGACCCTTGAGTTTTTCATCGAGGTATGACTGCTTGTAGATTATAGAGTACTTTGTCCCAAGCTTGAGGGGCTACACTGTTGATTTCAGAGCTGTTTCTACACAAGAAGCTCTGCCACACCAGTGCTACTCCTCCCTCAAGAACTGCCAACCCGGACTGGACTCAGATCTAAGCTGGTTCTGCACTCCTGCTCAGATCTGCCACTTAATTCATCCCACTGGGCCCTGAAGCAATGGCAGCTGTAGCTCTGTAAGCAGCCTCAGAGCTGCATCATCTCTGCTGCCCCGAGGGCAGTGGCCAAACCACGAACTCCTTTCACTCTGTTCCAGCACCTTTTCCCACTAACTTTCTCTGTTGTCTTTGGTGTTTGTGGGTTGAGAAGTCTGATAACTGCCATAGCTCATTGATTCAGGGTGCTAGGGCCTGTTCCACCTGGCTCCTGGTCTGGTTGGTCCAGGCGTGGCTCACTTTGGGCTCTGCTCAGCTCTGCTCCCAGTTTCAAGTGATACACCTTACCCCATGACCATCCAGGCTGTCCTGGGCTGGAGTCCTGCTTCCCTCTGCTATTTCATGGGTTCTACAGTTCTAGGATTTGTTCAGAGCCATTTTTATAGGTGTTTTGGGGGACCTGGCGGGGAGCTCACGCAAGTCCCTGCTTTCCCGGCACCATCTTGGCTCTGTCCCCTCTTTCCATTAAATTCTTTTGAATAACTTTTGCATAACGGAATTTTCCAAAACATTGGGAAGTAAAAGTATTCTCTGAGGCACTATGTTACATTGTTGTCCTATACTGAATGCTCAATGGATACAAACTTTGGGGAAGGGCAAGACAGTAAGGTCAGGGAGGAAGAAATGAGGAAATAAGTTCTTGGTATTATACTTTTTTCTTTTTTTGTCTCAAGTGTGAAATATATCCTTCCATAGTGAAAAGTATGAAAATGGTGGTTAGGCTTCTTAAAGCATAATATGACTGAAGTATGTTAGCATTGATAGTAATATAATTAATTCAATACTCCATGATTCCAAAAGATAGATTATTTCATCACTGTGGGTATTCTTTCCACAATATAGTTTTTTTTTCCTCCCTGCTCTAATCACTGAAATTCCTGCTTAAGTTTCATGAACTGATTTGGCCAAAAAGAAATCATAGTCTTCTGAATCGCTCTCCCACATATTTTATGATAATGATCCTCTGAAAGCTTGGATTAACTCTTTCTCCTATGTCACTCTACTGCTAAACCCATGCTTGAAGCCTTTCCATATTGGTGAAAACTGCTGGTTTTTCTGTCATAGGCTTTGGGAATCCAGAGGCATCTTTTCACTGAAATGAGGTACAGTATTGGTATAAGATTTGAACTGTTAAAGAAATTAACAAAACTTCCTTGTGAGGGTTATGTCTTGAAGCATGTATGAAGCAGATATTCATATTAGATAATGAACTCCTGTGGATTCTTTTTGAAATACTTCCAGACAGCTAGAGCTGGTATAAATGAGTCTACGAAGAATAACAAGGAACAGTGAAAGAGCCAAAATAAATCCATAGGTCAGTTGGCAAGCCACAAATACAGGACTAGTGAGCATAGGAGGGAGGAGATATTAATGGGACTTTATAACTGAAAGTACTTTGTTGTTCTATGTCCACCTATTTTTATATTCTGGTAGGCACCAATCTTTTAGCAGGAATGACTTTTGAGTAAAGGGAATTGAAGATAATTGGTCTGAGACAGACTGAAAATGAGTTTTAGTACCAAGGACAAGTATTTCTTATGTGAGACTGTTTCTGACATCCATGCAATTATCTAAAACTAAAAGTTTGTTTGTTTATAAGTCAATAGTTTGGAGACAGACAGACAGACAGATATTGTTATGTCCTTACTACTGTGCCAAGCCCTGTACTAAGTGCTACAGATACAAATACAGACAAGGAAGATAGTCTCTGCCTTTGAGAAGTTTCTATTTAATTGAAGAAAAACAATACATAAGAGGAGCTTAAAGGGATGTGTGTTGGAAATGAGGAAGTATTTCAACACTGGCATTGTGTCAAGATGGCCAAGAAGTGATGCAGAGGCCTAGTTCAGGGAGAAATCTCACCTATAAGAACATGGCATCCTTGGAGAAAAGTTCAATGTTGGTGGAGAGGAGATGATAATGAAGGGAGGAGTATAGGCAGCATGGCTTGGAGATGTCTGGAATATCTTCCCATGCGTGTTCTCTCTCTCTCTCTCTCTCTCTCTCTCTCTCTCTCTCTCTCTCTCTCTCTCTCTCACACACACACACACACACACACACACACACACACACACACACACACATTTACTTGTCAACTGAAAGAAAAATCCCTGAGAAACCATGTTATAAATAGTGGTTAGGCATCTAGATCAATCCTTAAAATGTATCTGAACTCAATTTTTACTACCTCAAGAGTTAAATAGAATGATATTAAATAGAATGATCAAATCTAAGGCATATCTTGAACAAAAGTTGGCATTGAATAATGAATAGGTACAATGCCTTTGAGGCAGCTAGGTGACTCAGTAGATAGAGTGGTGGGCCTGGAGTCAGGAACACCTGAGTTCAAATCTGGCCTCAGACACTTACTAGCTATGAGATCCTAGGCAAGTTACTTAATCTCTGTTTGCCTTAATCCACTGGAGAAGGAAATGGCAAACTGCTCCAGTATCATTGTCAAGAAACTTCATGGACAGCATTGGCGTGCTATGGCCCATAAGGTCACAAAGAATCAGGTGCAATTGAATGACTAAAAAATTCCTTTAGATTCCCACTGAAACAGTCTGGCACGGATGAAAATTTCAGTTTGTTATAGTTGGAGAACAAAAGCTTTAAGTCAAGCCTGACTCTTAATGTGTGTACATTTTTCTGAAGACATGTGAACTTAACAGATGTGATATGATAGGCCTGTTGATATGTAGGAGTCAGGACTTCTACAATGTTATCAATGCCAGATCATAGGCAGCTACGCTTACAACACACAAATCAGCTATATTTTAGGTAGACAATTATTCAAGTGGTATAAAAATGTTAATTTAAAATCAGCATATAATTTACTTAAACATACCTCCTTTTGTTTTCTTTGGTTTTAATCATTAAGGACTCTCTTATATAAAATGTGCACACCAAAGAGCAGTTTTTTTATTCCTCTCATCTTTATCAATGAAGTGCAATCTGACTGCAATAACTTGTAATTCATATGAAGAATATAGAAATGGTAAATGTATTGACTGTGAAGCCTTTGGATTACATTTCTGCCCCACAATGGGTAAGATCTATGTAGGATTAATATTATATTTTGTGATAATGAAAATATTTGTACTAACATTTCTAATTCTAAGGGAAGATTTGTATTTCCAGATTTTACCTAATTACAAATGTCTTGTATAAAGTCAAAAAGACTCATACACTAATTATTTGAAATTCTCTGATGCAATGGAATAGTTTTATCCCTTTTCAGAGATTTTCAGGATCTTTGTTGGAGGTGATAAAGTATTTCTTCTTCAAAATATGGGGTTGGTCCTTGTGTCAGGGGCAAATGGGATAGGGAAAGACCACATCACTGTATTTGTTGGATAATTTGGCTTATGACATAAAACACATATGGACTAGCTGATTTATTCCCACTAGCAACCAGCGTAGTATCAGGTTCACAAAATAATGGCTGGCAAATACTTTGACACATAGATTATATGTACATAATGTATGAGAAGTTGTGAAAGTATTTTGAGGGAATAGAATATTTTTGTGAACCATTGTAAAATCCAAAGATGATTTCCATCATTTTTTTTCTTCTTCAAGAATTCTACCTCATGTATTTACCTTATAATTCAATTTGCAGGTTATTATGCTGATCTCTCGAAAAACTATATAATTAAAAGGAAGCCTCCTGGGTTAAATGCTTTTTTTGATACTTCACCAAAGGAACCATTCTGTTGTAAGTGGTTATATTAAGGAAAAATAGCTATTTGTATTTAATTTGCATTTCATTATGAATGTTTAACCTGCTGCTACCCTAACTGTAACATGTTCTTTTATGATAGATTGAAATTTTTGTTTTTGTTTTGGTACTATAATGATTGTATTATGCAAGTAAATGATACTTTATTGTCTTTGGCCAAAATGAAGTCAACAAGCATTTATTAAGTGCTTATTATGTGCCAGACATTATGCTAAGTCATGAGGAGACAAAGTCCATGCCTTCAAAGAGCTTACAATCTAATGGAGGAAACAATATACAAACAATTATATGAAAACAAAATATATATGGGATAATTTGAGATAATCACAGAGGGAAATCACTAGTATTAATAAGGACTAGCAAAGGGTTCTTACAAATGAAGGATGGCAGCAGGTAGAGATGAGTAGAAAGAGAATTCCAAATGTTAATGACGGTCAATGAAAATGAACGTTTGAGGTTATGGAATGTCTTATTCCAAGGATATCAAGGAGGCCAGTGTCACTGGATTTCAGAATACGTGAAGTAAAATATAAGAAGCCTAGAAAGGTAGGAGGCAGTCATGTTATGAAGAAGTTTAAAAATCAAACTGAAGATCTTCTATCTATCCAATCTAATGGGAAATTCACATGTAAATAAACAGCTAGACAAGTTAGGAAGACTGGAAGTCCTGTGCTGTCTGGGATCATTGGATGTGAATATCCACCAACTAATGAATCCATGTCACAAAAGAATTTCATACTATGTCCGAGGGAATTCACTAACAAATTATACATATGCAAACATTTACACGTTTAAACATACATGTACATACATTGTGCTATGTATGCATTTTGTGTTAATGCATGTGTGTGTGTGTAATTTTGACTGGACCTATGTATTAATACTCAAATAGATCTGAGTTTATTGATGAAAGTATTCCTTCCAGTTATGCAGTTCACGATCTATCATGGCCTGCCCTTTCTGTGAAATATCTTATTCATATCTTCCCATAAGTTCATTACAGGGAGTCCAACTAAGATATTTCTGGTTTTCTGTGCTTTCTGGACACCAACGGAACATTCAGGCTGCTCTTTATTTACATCAAGAGGTGTGCTAGAGCCAGCCATATAGGTTCATTAGAACCATTTATTAAATTTTCATTGTGAGCACTTACATCTCAGAAAGGAATAGACATGATCGATCAGGCTTCAATGTATTGTTTTGTTGATGGACTTGATTTTGAAAAGTGATGGGGAAAATAATAATGCAACTTAAAAGTGTGTACAGTTAAACATTTATCAGCATGTCCCTACCTATATCTCAGAGTGCCTTGTTGATCACATCTACATCTCTCTCAGTGTATTTTTCTTCCCCTATGCTCACACACACACCAACAATATACAAGGTGGGACCAATTGGGGAAATCAATGACAACATAGTGCTCCCTAACACAAAGATTAATCCTCTTCCCTCCAGCACATTCAACCCTAACCTCCTCTACCTTCCATGTCCTCTGTAGCTTCTGGAACTCAATCTATTATGATTGAGAAAGAACACAAGGTTCAGAAACAAAGGACCTAAGTTCAAATTGTGGCTCACTCACTAACTATCTATATTTTTTTTATATTTTACAGTCTATCATTATGTTCTTAATATTGGCATTATGGATAAAATTAAGAAGAAAGGTAATATTGAAATTAAGTTAAAAGACAAACATGGGATTATAGAAACATCAAAACTTAAACAGTAAGTTCTACTATAGCTAGGATGTATGTTTTCCTTTAATATAGAAATATTTTTGTCTTTCAGGAGAACCCAGTTGCTAGGTGAATTTAAATTAATGAAAGTTTGCCTTCATGTAATTTCAGAGTTGAAATATTTGAGAACATCTATCTCAACCCTTACAATTCACAAATGAGGATATTACTGCTCAGAGGGACAAAGTAATGAAGCCAGGGTCACTTAGTAAGAGGTCAGGTTAAAATGGGAATTGGTATTCTTAACCCTGCATCAATCACTATTTCATTTTTTGTTTGTCAAATATTATTTATTTAATATTTGAATTACAAATTTTCTCCCCATTTCTACCCTCCACCCACTCCAAGATGGCATTTATTCTGACTGCCCCATCCCCCAGTCAGCCCTCACTTCTGTCACCCCACTCCTCCCCATGCCCTTTTCCCTTACTTTCTTGTAGGGCAAGATAAATTTCTATTGCCCCATTGCCTTTATATCTTATTTCCTAGTTGCATGCAAAAACTTTTTTTTGAATGTCTCTTTTTAAAGCTTTGAGTTCCAAATTGTCTCCCCTCTTCCCTCCCCACCCACCCTCCCTAAGAAGGCAAGCAATTCAACATAGGCCACATGTGCATCATTATGTAAAACCCTTCCACAATACTCATCATGTTGTGAAAGACTAACTATATTTTGTTCCTTCCTATCCTATCCCCCTTTATTGAATTTTCTCCCTTGACCCTGTCCATTTTTGAAAGTGTTTGCTTTTGATTACCTCCTCCCCCACCTGCCCTCCTTGCTATTGTCCCCCCTTGTTTATCTCCTTCCTCCTTCTTTCCTGTGGGGTAAGATACACAATTTATTGTCTATGTTATTCCCTCCTCAGGTCAAATCCAATGAGAGTAAGATTCATTCATTCCCCCCCACCTGCCCCCTCTTCCCTTCCAACAGAACTGCTTTTTCTTGCCACTTTTATGTGAGATGATTTACCCCACTCTATCTCTCCCTTTCTCCCTCTCTCAACATATTCCTCTCTCATCCCTTAATTTGATTTTATTTTTTCAGATGTCATCCTTTCATATTCAACTCGCCCTGTGTGCCTCTCTCTCTCTCTCTCTCTCTCTCTCTCTCTCTCTCTCTCTCTCTCTCTCTCTCTCATAAATTTATGTATGTATGTATGTATATTCCCTTCAGCTACTTTAATACTGAAGTCTCATGAATTATGCACATCATCTTTACAAGTAGGAATGTAAACAAAACAGTTCAACTTTAGTAAGTCCCTTAAGAATTCTCTTTCTTGTTTACCTTTTCATGCTTCTCTTGATTCTTGTGTTTGAAAGTCAAATTTTCTATTCAGCTCTGATCTTTTCACTGAGAAAGCTTGAAAGTCCTCTATTTTATTGAAAATCCATATTTTGCCTTGAAGCATGATACTCAGTTTTGCTGGGTAGGTGATTCTTGGTTTTAATCCTAGCTCCATTGACCTCTGGAATATCATATTCCAAGCCCTTGGATCCCTTAATGTAGAAGCTGCCAGATCTTGTGTTATCCTGATTGTGTTTCCACAATACTCAAATTGTTTCTTTCTGGCTGCTTGCAGTATTTTCTCCCTGATCTGGGAGTTCTGGAATTTGGTGACAATATTCCTAGGAGTTTTCTTTTGGGGATCTTTTCAGGAGGTGATCGGTGTATTCTTTCAATTTCTATTTTACCCTCTGGCCCTAGATGATATCTAGGCTCTTTTTTTGATCATGGCTTTCAGGTAGTCCAATAATTTTTAAATTATCTCTCCTGGATCTATTTTCCAGGTCAGTGGTTTTTCCAATGAGATATTTCACATTGTCTTCCATTTTTCATTCCTTTGGTTCTGTTTTATAAAATCTCGATTTCTCATCAAGTCACTAGCTTCCACTTGCTCCAATCTAATTTTTAAGGTGATATTTTCTTCAGTGGTCTTTTGGGCCTCCTTTTCCATTTGGCTAATTCTGCCTTTCAAGGCATTCTTCTCCTCATTGACTTTTTTGGAGCCCTTTTGCCACTTGAGTTAGTCTATTTTTTAAGGTGTCATTTTCTTCAATATTTTTTGGGTCTCCTTTGGCAAGTCATTGACTTGTTTTTCAAGGTTTTCTCACATCATTCTCATTTCTCTTCCCAATGTTTCTTCTACTTCTCTAACTTGCTTTTCCAAATCCTTTTTGAGCTCTTCCATGGCCTAAGACTAGTTCATGTTTTTCTTGAAGGCTTTTGATGTAGGCACTTTGACTTTGCTGACTTCTTCTGGCTGTGTGTTTCAGTCTTTTTTGTCACCAAAGAAAGATTTCAAATTCTGAGTCTGAATCTGATTCTGTTTTTGCTGCCTGGTCATGTTCCCAGCCAACTACTTGACCCTTGAATTTTTCGTTGGGGTATGGCTGCTTGTAGAGTATAGAGTGCTTTGTCCCAAGCTTGAGGGGCTGCACTGTTGTTTTCAGAACTATTTCTACACAGTAAGCTCTGCCACACCAGCATTCCTCCTCCCCCAAGAACCACCAACCCGGATTTCGACTCAGATCTAAGCAAGCTCTGCACTCCTGTGTGATCCAGCACTTAATTCCTCCCACTTCCTCCCACCAGGTGGGCCTGGTCCAGAAGCAACTGCAGCTATAGTTCTCTAGCACCATCTCCACTGCTCCTGGGGAGGTGGCCAAACCACAAACTCCTTTCACTCTGCCCCCGCAGTTTTTTCCCACTAACCTTCTCTGTTGTCTTTGGTGTTTGTGGGTTGAGAAGTCTGGCAACTGCCACAGCTCACTGATTCCTGTTCCACCTGCCTCCCAGTCTGGCTGCTACAGGCACAGCCCACACTGGGCTCTGCTCTGCTCCGCTCCCAGCTCTGTGGGATAGACCTTACCCAGTGACCATCCAGGCTGTCCTGGCCTGGAGCCCTGCTTCCTTTTCTATTTCGTGAATTCTGCAGGTCTAGAATTTGTTCAGAGCCATTTTTATCGGCATTTGGAGGGTACTGGGGGAGAGCTGTAGGGAAGTCCCTGCTTTCCAGCTGCCATCTTGGCTCTGCCCCCCCCCACTCTTTCATTTTTAGGTAGCTTTTATTTGGGGAATTCTTTTCCTCTGTGACCAAATAATCGCTGTTCCTTCTTTGCTGAATGCTCATCCCTTTCAGTCTCCTTGAACGTGGTCTTCCCCAAAAAGTTTGTCTTTGACTCTATTTTTTTTTATCTCTGCACTTTTTCTCTTACTGATCTTTTATATTCTCACTATTTCAATTATTACGTGTAAACAGATGGTAACTGATAGACGTTTGTTTACAAATTTCTACTACATTCCACAAGACTATTTCATTGTAACATGAAAGTTAAGGTATTCTAAACTAAACTCATCTTCCCAATGCCCTTTCTCCCTATTCTCTTTTGCTTCTCTTCTTTGGATTGTCCTTCAATTCTGTATATTTACATTCCCAATCAATTATCTTCTCTTTTGTTTCCTTGGTGAGACTTGCTACCATGAATTCAAAATTTTCTATTCTACTAATCATTTATGCCATGGAGGCCTAAATTTCTTGCCATGATTCATAGTTCTCTCTTGAATTGTTTGAAAACACATCCTGCTGTGGTTTTGTGTTACCTTGGAAATCCACAGGGTCCTCTGCCTCATCAGGTATTGAATCACGTTCCTTTGTTTTACACTATTTATTCATGGAACTCTAAATTTGTCTACTAGATCTGGATGCCAAATTTCCTTTGATTGTTATTGTCTTCCCTGTTGGATTTTCTCAAAATCTTTGGGTTTTCTTTCTCCTCAGAATTTTTGTAATTTCAATCTTTCCACACCCCCTTACTTTTCCCTATTGCTAACTTTCTGACTTCCTCCCTTCTGAGGATGGTTTCCTAGGGGATGAGATCTCAAAACATATCGGTCTCTTCCCATGCTGGGCAATTCATAGTCTACCAGCACAGGTCTCTCCCTCAAGGGACTTGAAAAAGGTGAGGAGCAGAATTGGCCCCAGGTAGATGCTATGACTTTTTCCTTAGGCTTTGTAGAGTGCCACAACCTGCCCTGCACCCCCTGCCACCATGGAATTCTGCCCCATTCCTTTTTTTTCTGTTTTCTAGCCCAGCATTACAGAACACTGTCCTATAAAAGAAAACATATAGGCTATTCTAGTACAGATGTATGACTCAAGTAATGGAGTTTTTGAGGATGGGACAGACATGGAAATATTTTGTTTTGTTTTGAAATAGAGATTCAGCTAGTAATTGGGAGAAATTAAAGTGAGAGAGTGAGGATCAATCAATGTAGTCTTCTGTGTGATGCTTGTAAAGCCAGTGGCTCTCCTTAATATCTCCTTTCTCTGCCATAATCTTGTCCTCTCTTTGGTCCTTAAAGATGATCTAGAAATATCATTCTTCTTTATGTAATTAGTACTTTATTTTTTCCAATTACTTGAAAATTTTCAGCATTCATTTTTTCGTAAGATTTTGAGTTCTAAATTTTTCTCCCTCTCTCTTTTATATCCCCCCCTCCACAAGATGGAAAGCAATCTGATATATATTATACATGTGCAATCATGTAAAATATATTTCCATATTAGTCATTCTGTGAAAGAATAAACAAAAGAAAAGCATAAAAAACACAAAGAATGTGAAATAGTATGCTTCGGTCTGCATTCAGACTCCATCAGTTCTTTCTCTGGATGCGGATAGCATTTTTCATTGTAAGTCTTATGAAATTGTCTTGGGTCATTGTATTACTGAGAAGAGCTGAGTCAATCATAGTTGATCATTGTACAGTGTACATTATGTTACTGTGTACAATATTCTCTTGGTTCTACTCACTTCATTCAGCATCAGTTCGTGTAAGTTTTTCTGTTTTTCTGAAATCCACCTGCTTAAATTATATTTCTTATAACACAAGCACATTCTATTACACTAATATACCACAATTTCTTCAGCTGTCCATCTTATGGGCATTCCCTCAATTTCTAATTCTTTGCCAACACAACAAAAACTGCTGTAAATATTTTTCTATATGTACATCCTTTTCCCTTTTTAAAAAAAAAAATCTCTTCGGGATACAGGCCTATAAGTGGTATTGCTGGATCAAAGAGTATACATAGTTTGATTTCTCTTTGGGTATAGTTCAAAATTGCTCTCCAAAATGGTTGGATTAGTTCACAACTCTATAATAATGCATTAGTGTCCCAATTTTCCCACATCTTCTACAACATTTATCATTTTCCTTTTCTGTCATATTAGCCAATCTGATAGGTGTGAGGTGATACCTCAGAGTTGTTTTTATTTGCATTTTTCTAATCAATAGTGATTTAGAGCAATTTTATATGACTAGAGATAGCTTTGATTTCTTCATCTGAAAACTGCCTGTTTCTATCACTTAACTATTTATCAATTGGGAAATGACTTGTATTTTTATAAATTTGACTTGTTTCTCTATATATTTGAGAAACAAGGCCTTTATCTGAGACATTTGCTGTAAAAACTGTCTCCTAGCTACAGGGTTCTGCTTTCCTTCTAATCTTGGTTGCACTCATTTTATTTGTGCAAAAACTTTTTAATTTAATATAATCAAAATTATCCATTTTGCATTTCTATTTTGCTCTCAGTCTCTTGTTTGGTCATAAATTCTTCCCTTCTCCATAGATCTGACAGATAAAGTATTCCTTGCTCTCCTAATTTGCTTATGGTATCACCTTTTATGTCTAAATCATGTACCCATTTTGACCTCATCTTGTTATACAGTATAAAATGTTGGTTTCTGCTATTTATATTTGTATATTTATGTTTGTATGTATGTATACACACATGTATTTGTATGCACATAGTGTATATACACACTCCTTTGAGAAGCAAGTGTGGAAGAGGATATGAGATGGACATGATAAAAGATAGGGCAGATTAAAAGAGGCAGTGATCAGAAAGAAAACAGAAGTTTGAACACAAACAAGGTAAAATGAGAGAGAAGAATAAACAGAAAACAACAAAAATGGAGGGAAACACACAGTTAGTAACTATAACTGAATTTGAATGGGATGAATTCACCCATAAAATAGAATAGATTAGAGACCAGAATCCAATGATAAGCTGTTTATAAAAAACACACCTGAAACAGAAAGACATACACACAGAGTCAAAATAAGGGGCTAGAGCAGAAGCTATTATGCTTCAAGTAAAGTAAAAAATTTTTAAAGGTAGGTATAACAATTATGATCTCAGACAAAGCAAAGCAAAAATAGACCTAATTAAAAGGGATAAGCAGGGAAACAACATTTTGCTAAAGGGTATCATAGACAATGAAGTAAATTTTAATACTAAACACATTCATCAAGTGGCATAGCATCCAAATTATTGAAGGAAAAGTTAATAAGGAAATAGATAATAAAACTATAGTAGTTAAGGACCCAAATTTTCCCTTCTCAGAACTCGATAAATCTAACCATAAAATAAAAAAAGAAAAAATCAAGGCAACAAATAGAATTTTAGAAAAGCTAGATATGATAAGCTTTTGAAGAAAAGTGAATGCAAATAGAAAGTAATATACCTTTTTCTCAATTGTACATGGCACCTTCACAAAAATTGAACATGTATGAGGACATAATAACCTTATAACCAAATGCAGAAAAGCAGAAATGTCAAATGCAACCTTTTCAGACCATAATGAAATAAATAATTATGTTCAATAAGTTATGCTGAGTTAGAAGAAACAGTGGATAGAGTTCCAGATCTGGAGTCAGAAAGACTCATCTTCCTGATTTGTGACCCTGGGTAAGTCACTTAACCCTGTTTGCCTCAGTTTCTTCATCTGTAAAATGAGCTGGGGTAGAAAATGTCAAACCATTTTAGTATTTTGCCAAGAAAACTCCAAATTGTGTCATGAAGAGTCAGACATGACTGAAACAACTGGACAACAACAAAAGGACCTTAAAAGCCTAGATTGAAAATTAAAAGGAAACTAAATAAACAAATCTTAAAGAATGAGTGGATGAAAGAACAAATCATAGAAACAATTAAAATTTCATTGAAGAGAATGACAACAATATATCAAAATTTGTGGAATGCAGCCAAAGCAGTATTTGGAGGAAAATTCATATCTCTAAATGCTTACATCAATGAAAGGGTGGTAGGTGGAGAGAGAAGATCAATGAATTGAGAATGTTAACAAAAAATTAGAAAAAGAACAAATTAAAAATCCCTAATTAAACACCAAAATAGAAATCTTGAAAATCAAAGGAGAGATTAATAAATAAATAAGACTAACTTGATTTGAAAAATAAGAAAACTAAATTACCAGTAAAAAAGTGAAAAGAATAAATATACCATCAATGAAGATGAAATTAAAGGTATTTTAGGAGCAATAATAGATCACCAATAAATCTGGTGATCTAAGTTAAATGGATATTTACAAACATATAAATTGCCTAGATTAACAGAAGAAATAGAACACTTAAATAACCCTATCTTATAAAAATAAATGGAAGAACCTATGAGTTTCCAAGAGAAAAAATCGTCAAGACCAGATGGATTTACAAGGAAATTCTACCAAACATTTTAAAATCAATTAATTCTAATGCAATATAAACTATTCAGAAAAATGGATAAAGGAGTCCTCTAAAATTTCTTTTATGACACAAATATGATTCTGATTCCAAAACCAGGAAGAGCAAACACAGAAAGAAAACTGTAGACCAATTTCTCTGAGTATTGATTTAAAATTTTACATAACATACTAATAAGATTAGAGAGCAATATATCACAAAAATCATACACCATGATTAGGTGTAATTTATACCCAAAATAGGACTGGTTCAATATTAGGAAAACTATCAGCATAATTGAACATATCAATAAAAAACAATAAAAATCACGATTATATCAATAGATGCAGAAAATGTTTTGACAAAACACAATACTCATTCCTATTAAAAACACTAGAAAGCATTGGAATTAATGGACCTTTCCTTAAAATTATAAGGAATAGTATTTATCTAAAACAAAGAACAAGAATTATCTGTAACAGGGATAAACTTGAAGCCTTCTCAATAAGATTAGAAATGAAATGAGGATGCCCATGATCTCCATTAATATTCAACATTATACTAGATGTGATAGCTGTAGCAATAAGACAAGAAAAAGAAGTTGAAGAAATAAGAACAGGCAATGAGAAATTGAAATTATAACTCATTGAAGGTGATATGATGATACACTTAGAGAATCAACTAAAAAGTAGTTAAAAACAATTAACTATTTTAGTAAAGATGCAAGATTTTAAATAAACACACAAATATCATCATCATTTCTATATATTACCAACAAAGTACAGCAGGAAGAGCTAGAAAGAGAAATTCCATTTAAAATAAGGGCAAGGCATATAAAATACTTGGGAGTCTTCCTGCCAAAATGAACCTAGCAACTATATGAACACAATTACAAAATACTTTCCACACAAATACAGATATATACAACTGGAGAAATATTAATTGTTCGTGGATAGGCTCAGCCAACATAATAAAAATATAATAACAATTCTACCTAAATTAATTTACTGATTCAGGGCCATACCAATCAAGCTACCAAAGAATTATTTTATAGAGTTAGAAAAAATAATAACATTCATCAAGAAGGACTAAAGGTCAAGAATATCAGGAGAATCAATGAAAAAACATCATGAAGTAAAGCAGCCTAGCAGTACCAGATTTCAAAGTATTTTACAAAACAGTAATCATCAAGACAATTTGGTACTGCCCAAGAAATATAGTGCTAGATCAATGGAATAGATTAAGTACACAATATGTCATAGTAAAAGATCATAGTAATCTGATGTTTGATAAAATCAAAGGTACAAGTTTTAGGGACAAAAATTCACTATTTGACCAAAATGACTGAGAAAACTGGAAAGCAGATTGGCAGAAGCTAGATATAAACCACTAGCTCACAATATCTGCCAAAAGGGTGATATCACAAGCAAATTAGGCAAGCAAGGAAAAATATACCTGTCAGATATACGGATAAGAGAAGAATTTATGACCAACAAGAGACAGAGAGGATCATGGGAAGTAAAATGGATAATTTTGAGTACATTAAATTGAAATTTTTTTACACAAACAAAACCATTGCAACCAAGATTAGAATGAAAGCAATAAGCTGGAGGAAATTTTTTACAGCAAGTTTCTCTGATCAAGGCCTCATTCTGAAATAAATGGGGAACTAAGTCAAATGAACATAAATAAAAGCCTTTTCCCAATTGATACATGGTTAAAGGATATGAAAAGGCAATCTTTGGGAGAAGACATTAAGTCTAATTATAATCATAAGAAAAAAATCTCTTAATCATTAGTGATGAGAGAAGTGCAAATTAAAACAACTCTGAAGTACCACCTCACTCCCAACAGATTTGATATCATGGCATGACAAATACTGGAGGGGACGTCAAAAAATTAGGATACTAATGCATTGTTGGTGGAGTTGTGAACTGGTTCAACTAGTCCAGAGAACAAATTGAAACTATGCCCAAAGGGTGATAAAACTGTGCATACCTTTTGACTTAGCTAAAGGTCTGTATCCCAAAGATATCAAAGAAAAAATAAAATTTGTACAAAAACATTTTATAGTAGCTTTGCGGTGGGGGGGGGAGGGGGAGTGAAGAATTGAAAATCGAGGGCATGTCCATCAATTGGGAGATGGTTGAACTAGTTGTGGTATATGATTATGATGGAATACTATCGTGCTGTAAGAAATGACAAACAATATGTTTTCAGAAAAACCTGGGAAGATCTATATGAACTGATGCAAATTGAAGGGAGCAGAACCAGAAAAACATTGTCCACAACATCTGCAATATTGTAGTGATGATCAGCTGTGAAAGACTGAGCTACTCTGATCAATATGATGATCAAACATAATTCTGAAGGACTCATAAGGGAAAATTCTATCCCCCTTGAGAGGGAAAACTGATGAATTCTGAGTGCAGATTGAAATATAATTTTTCATTTTCTTTTTTTTTTGTTTTTCTTTATCATGGCTAAATAGGGAGATGTTTTGAATCATTTCACATATGTAGTTGATGTCATATTTCTTGCCTTCTCAATAAAAGGGGACAGAAGGGAGAAAATTCAGAACTCAAAAGTTTTTTTTTTAATTAATGATTAAAATAAATGATAAATTTATCTAAAAAGTAGCAACTAAAATAATCAAGACAAGGACAAAACTGATATTTACATTTATATAGTCTATCAAGAAGGGGTTTATTAAATGAAATAACAAGCACACTTATGGCAGAATTCCTGCTTAAGAAAAATCTAATTTAAATATTTCTCTATAATTATAAGAGTCCTATTTATATAAACCTGAATAATATGTGTGTTGTTTTCTTATTTGTCTGCTAAATCAAATCCAAAAGATTTCTACCAGGTAACATTGTGCTTAAGTTTAGGTATTAAGGTAAAAATATATTTCTTTTAAAAAATATAATTCAGATATTATTACTATGGTGGACAGTTCTATTGGTCAGACTTATTGAACTTCCCCCCATACTTAAAATTATAGAACTTATTTCAAATGATTTGAATGTTGAACTGTGATGTATTTTCTTTTTTTTTTAATTCAGGGATAAAATGACATTTCCTGAATATTCAGAAATTCGTATTCTTGCTGGATTTAACAATGATTTTAAAGAAATTTCACAAATCATTTTGAAATACATTCCAAAGTCTCCATTCTTTATATGTTATAGATGTCAGTACCAAATTCACCATATCAGGTTAAGATCACTCAATTTTCCTGAAAGGTAAGACAATGCCTTTTGAAGCTTATTTTTAGATCTAGTCATTGCTTAATTTCAAGAAATATGCCAATGCATGTATAAACAAATAAATTGTTGTTCATTTTGAGAAGTTTGGTTTTCTCAATCTGGCAAGAAAATGCAATTTAAACTCACTATGCATTTGGGCTACAAAAGTTTTGTTCTTGTTGTCTATTTTTTACTTCTTTCACTTATCTATTTGTTCCTCAAGAGGTAGTCCAAATAGGCAAAAATATTCGTGTAAATACATTTATCCACTTTAGTTACACAATTTACTGTTTCCCCTTGCTATATACCCTCCAACTTCACATACAAAGCTACGTAGAAACTCAAGTCTTCATCCCTTCAAGTCCCAAATTCCTTCCCAATGTTTCTTATACTCTAAGAAAAATATAAATATCAGAATACTCTCCAATGAGGATTTTATGGAGATGGAGGTGAATCTAAGGAAAGGGGTTTCTACTAATAGATACATTAGCAAATATATTCTACTGGTGTTACAACTGCAACCTGAAACTTGGGGGTCTAACTCCAAAATATTATTGAAAAAGATCTAATCCCCAAAATACCTGTAAGTAAAACTTGCCTTGGATAATTTAACAGATGGTTGATTTATCATAGCAACAACTCAATTCACAAAACATAATTGTGAACAATATCACCAAATCCACTACCAAGGCTTGCAATGTGACCTATAATTCATTGCTAGTTCCAGATTCTTTTAAAAGTCTGGGGGAAAAACACATCAAATACGTATATGTGTATATGTGTGTGTGTGTATACACACACACACACACACACACACACACACATATATATATATATATGTAAAAGCCTGAATTATCTAGGTATCTTCTTTAACCATGAGCCTTTCTTTGCCTATGGTAACCTGAATAAAGAGATGAATCTAAAAATTATTTACTGTGCTAGATTTCAGAAGTCTAAATTGTAATTATCTGACTTAATTATTTTCTGATTGTAATGATCAAAGAATCAAACTCAGGGAAGAGGTTTTCCATGTAAAGTCACACAGATAATAGAAGAATTATAACAGTGGCTTATTCTCATATTTAACTGGGAAGAAAAAGTCATTTCTGTTGTACAAATAGTGATTCCATCTCTCTATTTCTCTCTCTTTTTTCTTTCTCTCAGACCAGAGCTCTGCGAAAAAGATATTCTCCTAAAAGAAAATATTGCAATAAAACTCAATCCACATTTGTGTAATTAATGAGAAATGTTGACAAAACCATCATTGGTAACTAATAATATAACACTGGACTTTCTTGTGGGTCAAAAATTATGATATTTGGTATAATATGAGGTTTGGAGCTGTAGTATGATTTCTTTTTTTCAGATAGTATAATTAAATATAAAACTCTAATGTTCCTGTGTTATGGAAGGCCTAAAAGTCCGGCATAGAGGGAACAAAGTACAAATACCATGTGGGGGAGATTTTCTGAGGCTATTCCAAAAACTATTTAGAACAATTTTTAATTTTTATTTTCCAATATTCAAAACATTTATCACATTATTGCTTACCAAGATATAAATTAATAAGCATAATATTTAAAGAGTTCACATACACTTGAATATACTATGCTCTCTTGTATATTTTGTGAATTTTCATGGTAGATTAAATTAGTTGATCTTTTCCATGAATGAATTTATGATTCTGAGGAGCCATCAGAATTAACATGAATCAATGAATCTACAAGCACATATGAAGCCCCTACAATATGCTAGGTACTATGTATGCTAGGCTCTAGAGGTTTCTTTTAAAAAAAATAAATAGGTAATTTATACTCTCAAAAACTTTCTTTGTGTCTGTGTGTTTGTGTGTGGTTTAATTACGCTTCTATTAGGAGACCTTCAAAGATAGCTAAGTAGGTAAAGCAGTACAGCTCAGCCTTCTCCCACAATTGCTCTAACAAAGATCAAAGAAGAGCACTAGAATGAATTATGATTGGAAAATACAGGCAGAAACCAGTGACTTATTTTTGTGCATAGAGAAAAAACCAGAGAGAGTCTAGACAGGAAGTTCACACTGAGCTTTCTAACATTGAAAATGGACTGGCACATGTGAGACTGAATACCAGGATAAGGATCTGGATCACAGATCCATCATGAACTGGGCCTAAGGCAAAGATCAGTCAGAAGCAAATGATAGCCTCATTTCTCTGATCCCAGATCTGAGTTGTGCATTCAACCCTGGAGTTTCAGCCAAGTAACCAAGTATGACAGCATTAATCTTTTCAAGGACTCTCCCTTCCCTCTGTCACCTGTGTTGTTTTTTTTTTTCTCTTAAAAGCTAAAAACTTTTCCTTAGGACTGGATTGGGCTGGGGAATTAAGGCTTGAACCATGTATTTCTTCATAAAACTTCCTGGTAACTCTGGCCAGATTGATGTGATTTCTGGAAGGTAACTTTCATGGAACCAAGTCCCTTCCAACTTGGCAGATATTCTGCATCAAGTTTCCACATTCTGCCCAAAAGAACAGAAGTGTTTCCAGAAGGAAATGGGAGTCACATCTACTAAAGCTAAATATTAGTGTCCTACTTGAGTACCTTTTCTATATTACAGCTAAGTAAACCTCCTCTGATTAATTATTGAATAATCTTTATAAATTTCTCATTTGTTCTTGCTTATTACATTTGGCATAACAAGTAACTAAGACAAGATGGCATTATGATTCAAATCATGACCTGAGTAAGGGAAGGATACTCAAGTGAGGTGAGAATATAGCTGGATAAAGTCACAGTATAACCATAGCTACTTTTGGCAAGAGCCCTTCTGATGGTGCAGCCTTCTTAGTGCAATAGAGAGCAGGTCTTCGCTGATGAAGACTTATTAGTTATGAGGGTGCTAAAGCAGGCTGATAGGAGGAGTGACAGAAGTGTCAGATTCAGCATTTCCTGGTTGTTAAAGAAGATCATCCTGCCAAAATTGCACTGCCTTCATGTCAGGTTAAATTGGCCAAGAAACTGGTAATAGTAGAAGTAAAAGGATTTAGTGGGAGTGAGGGAAAGGATTTAGTGGGAGTGAGGACCTACATGCTACATCCAGGAACCAGGTTGAAATTATGGTCTCCGACCCAGAGGTTGTGCTGCATCCTATTGAGATCAGAGCCATAAAATAGGAGAATGGGAGTAGAAAGAAGAGACTTAGGAATTTTTAACAGGGGTAAGAAATGCTTGGGCTTCCTTACTACATCCCAGTGTGATTTCTTTTATAGAGACAGTAGGGGGTGAACAGGCTTTCACCACCAAGAAAATGAGCAGTTTAAAAAGAAGTACAAAGGACCTGATGAGTACTAGAACATTGGTTCCCAATGGCATTGCCTATTGGAGCCAATGGAGAGCCTCTTTATACATCAGAGTTCCATAGGCTTGAGTAATTTTATGAAGACTTATTGATACCACCTAAGAAGACTTATTGACATCAGAGACACCTAAATCAATTAGAGGTCTTAAATAGGGTCTGTCTTTTGTTTCTTTTTGTTCTTGTTGAGATGGGGTGTTACTCAACTTGGCACCATAGAGACGCATTGCCACTATGACTGGTTTCCTATAGGGATCTGTAAGGGAGGAGGTGATATTCCTGTAGGGAATGGGTTTTATAAATATGATCAATAAAACTTCCCCCCACAACTCCCATGACCTGTAACATCTATGATCAGCCTGCCTTAGGAACAATCTAACTGGGCCCCGCAAGTAGTAGACGAGTTAAATAGCATTAAAAATGACCCCTTCCAACTGGTATCAGGCTTTCCTTATGGGTCTTCACCAAACAACCATAGAGCTGTGGGCAGATCAACTGGTAAAATTTGAGTGGGAGATTGGGAAAATAATGGAGGTCAGGGCAAATATGGCTATTTGTATAAAAAGGTACTTTGGGAATGAGGGTATCAGGTCCTACATCTGATACCCTTCCCCAGAGGGAACTTTGTGTGTAGCTTCTGAAATGTGGGGTTGATATGAAACAACTGATTGTCAGTCTATGGGGGTGTTAGTGAAACTACATCATGATTTCCAGGACTGGGAAGTAAAGCCCCTTCATCCTCATCCAAGCTTATAACATCTTGCAATGATCTCATTCCACTTGGCATTTTTGAGCCAAATAAGTGGATGTGAGGGACTTTAGGGACCTGCCCCCCTTGAGCTGAGGCCAAGGTTTCCCTGCAGCTCAGATCATCCTAGAAATAGGACAATAGGGGGACTGGCAGTCATATGGCCTTGTTGTAGTGGCTTAGAAAAGGAGGGAGGGGGATATATATACATATATATGTAGCTGCTGAATACAAGTAGAAAGGTTACAATGGAACCCCCATGTGTATACATAGAGGTACTCAGATGGTGCCAAATGAAAATAACACCATATAGTTAATATCAGCCAATATAAGGAAAACTGAGAGAAGGGAGAAGATGAAAAATATTGCCTGAGCACTTCACTCTATCAACTCCCCTAACAAGAGCCTTGTATGGACTATAAGGAAGGTGGATGTCACATGGTCACTTATGGTATTGTAAGAGGTTGAACAAAGTTGTCATGGCCATTATTGTAGCTATTTCTGACTTTGTCAATATGTTGAAGCAGGTAGCCAAGCACAGGAATAATGAAATCGGGTTATTAACCTTGCCAATAGTTTCTACTCTATTGCTGTGACCAAGACTAGTCAGGAACAGTTAGCTTTCACTTAAGAAGAAATCAAGGTAATTTGATTGTCCTTTCCCATGGCTACACGATCTTTCCCTTATACTACAAGTCTGGTGGGTAGAGAAATGAAAGACACTTCCCTTCCTGAGGGCCTTAATGTTTACAACTATATTGATGACATAATCCTAACATGGCCCAGGTATATATTGACAGATGAAGCCACAGTTGCTGAGGACCTGGATCAAATGGTGAACTTTACGAGGGACAAGGTGTGAGAAATTAACCTCAAGAAAATCTCAGTTAAGTTTGGGAGAATACCGGGGATGCAAAGAAATCATGATAATTCTAGACATAATTTAGAAAAAGTTACTGACAATAAGCAACTCACTGACATTCTATGAATGGAAGCCCAGAGATTTATTGGACTTTGGGAGTTCTAGCAAACCCACATTCCCTTCTTGAGTATATAGATGCCCCCACTGATTGAGCCACCTGCAAGTCTGCCTCTTTTGAGTGGGGCCTGAACAAGTTAAACCTTAAGCAGGCCATCCAGCAGTCTCTTTGCTAGGATCCTTATGATCTCCTAGTTTGATGAAGGGGTCAGAAAAAGGGCCCTAAAAATTGTCTGCTTTATCTAACAAGGTGGTGATAACACCCTGTGTTCAAAACACATGCAAAAAAATGTACAAACAGACTTCATTATAACCTGGAATGACTTATATGAATTGATAATGAGTGAGAGAGCAGAACCAGGCAATCATTATACATGATTACAGACACATGGTATCTGTAAGGACTAACTTTGATAGACTTAACTCCTCTCATCAATGCAAGGTTCAAAGACAGCTCCAAAAGACTCATGATGGAAAAATCTACGCACATCCAGAGAAAGAATTATGGAGTCTGAATGCACATTGAGGCAGACTTTTCAATCTTTTTTTTTCTTCTTTTTTGGTTTTGTTTCTCCTTTCTCATCATTCATTCCATTGGTTATAAGTCTTCATTACAACTGGACTATTGTGTAAATAAGTTCAATGTGAAGGTATATGTAGAACCTACATTGGATTACATGCCTTTTTGGGGGTTGGGGGGAGGAGTGGGAGGGAGAGAAAATTTGGAACCCCAAAACTTGTGGAACCGAATGTTGTAAACTAAAAATAAAGAATAAATTTATTTTAAAAATGTACAAAAACTTCTGCAAAGATGATTTCACTCACCACTGGTACATGGAATGTGTGCACCTTTATGGATAACATACGGTAGACCTGAAAGACAAACAGCTCTTTTTACATGAGAACTCACTTGGTATCTATCTCATCCAAACAGTAGCCCTGAGCAAAACAAGGCAGGCAAATGAAGGCCAGCTTACCAAAGTCGGAGCTGGATACAGGGTTTTTTTTTTTTTCTGGAGTGCCCAAAGTGAAGGGGAATACCACAAAACTGGCATAGGTTTTACAGTCAAAACTAATCTAGTCAACAAGCTCATATGCCTATTAAAAGGAGTCAATGACAGGCTCCTGACAATGTGATGGTCACTTGCAGGAAAGCACCATGCCACCATTATCAGTGCATATGCTCCCGCCATGAAGAACCTTGATGAAGTCAAAGAAAAATTTTATGAAGACTTGGAGACCATCATCATTAACATGCCAAAAGGGGGCAATTTCTGGTGACTTTAATGCAAGAGTAGGCACAAGATATGGCAGGGAATCCTTGGGAGGAACAGAATTAGAAAAAGCAACAACAGTCACTTATTACTAAAGATTTGTGCATCTCATGCAGGATGGACAGAAGTTTTGGGTGAGCTTTCTTTCAGTCATGTATGATGAAGAGTATCTTCCCCCCCCTTCAAATCATGTTCAATATTCCCAGCCTGGTTTATTTTAACACATGTAGGCTTAAAGAGTCTTCTTTCCACTATGAATGACTCTAGGATGACAAAGTTCCTTCTAATTGACTGAAGAACTAAAAGGATTGAAAATCCTGGGGAGGATAGGCTGAAATTAAGTATACATGTGGTTATTTGTTTTTCATTTTTGAAGAAGACCAGTGGTATTGTAGGGTAACATCTTGACTTGCATAAGAACTGGATTTAACTGAGGCAGAGTTGCATAAAGTTGTCAGCCTCACTCTCTATTCCAGAGTCATTGAAGTCCAGTGGCTAGCAGAAGTTAGGATGACTAGAATGACTTAGGATGGCCCAGGATGGAGTAGATAACCTAGGTGTCTTTAATGTCTGACTAAGCTCTGAGTGCTCCACAATGCCTGCTTCAACTGACTTCTTGGCCATTGGAACAAATCATTCTTATCCACCCATTCCACTGGGGAAGTCTTAACATGCTTGGGGTAGACAACCTCCTCACTCACCAATGGGTGTGAGGCCTGTTGGTTATACTCAATTTGGTTTAGCCCATCTGCCAAGATGGGTCACTGAAGTGTGGCCACTGTATATGTTACAGTTTCTTGGAAACATAGGTGAGAGTTGAGTGCCATGTGGACAAAAAAAATCAGGTGAACAACCCTGAAAAGGCTTGGCAAGTGCTCGTGCCAGAAGTGTTAGTCTTCCTTGAACACCCATACCCTCCATACAAAAGGTTTCAACAGACAATCTTGCTTGGTCTTACCTGCCAGCTTTTGAGTAGAGAAGACTGCTATGAATTGCTAGGTGCGGGAGAGGAAGTAGAAACCTGTATTCATCCATATAGCTGTGACGTGGCTCTGAATACATAGCATTTCTACATGTGAATATGTGTGTGTGTGGGGGGGGTGTATTTATTCTTTCTTGATCTTAGGTGAATGGGTATCCTGAAATAGGGTTACCCAGGTAACTGGTAAGATGAGGAGATATACCAAAGCCACCAAAGGAACTTCCTACAAGCAGTCTGAGATGATAGCCACAGTAGAAAAATACAATGAGGAAACGTAGAAGCAGCTAAGTGACCAAGTGTAAGCCATCAGTGGACTGGTCAGCTGAAGGAAGCACCTCAACCTAGAAGGAACCAGCCCAGTTAATCAAGAAAGCAGTTCAAACATGTTGACACTACACACTAAAGTAAATTTGCTGGGTACTTCTCAACGGAAGAAAATAATTCTTATGGAAATCCCAGCCTCTTGCAATTGTTTAATGATAGAACCTTAAAGAAAGAACTAGTCGACTGCTCTCTGCCCAAATCATGCAGAGCAGAAATTGCAGAAATAACTTAGAAAAGGCTGCTATATTAACAGTTTTTACAAGCTTCCCATTAGTAGACAAAGTTTAAGCCTTGTGAATGTGGACCATTCATGCTAGGAAATACCTGAGCCATGAGTAAACCTATTAAAGTCCTTGGAATGAAGCTTGCTAAACAGAAGTACACTTTGGACAGAAGCAATTAACCTCAGGCAACCTGATTCCCCAGCCTCCCTCATCTTGGTAGTCCTTTCTCAAGTAGTTCACAATATCCTTTGGGTTCCTAAGTGAAAGATAAAGAGGAGGCATCAATTGACTAAAGTCTGGCTAGGGAAGACTTAGAAAGGAACGGTTCCAGCAGCATTCTGAAGGTGGAACTAGCTGAAGAGAGAGTAGCTGCTTTGCCTGAGGTACTAATCCACACACCCCCCATCATCATAGAATTCATTGCCCCACAGTATTTAAAAGTCAATATAAAAACACTCATAGGACTGGCATAAAGTGATTTATGTAGTGGTCACTACCATTTTAAGAACCATAGAAGCAAAGGTGAATTTATTAAGAAATACTCCTAATGATAGGCATCAAAAAGTACCAAGAAATAACAGACCAGAACAATTTATACTAGATCTCTGGAAAGCCACTGGAAGATTATCTCAACACATGTCTGGCACATATGGTAGAAGATTTGAACAATATATATTGCTAAATTAAAGGCAACAGAGAAGATACCGGGGAAAGGAATCTGGAAGACAAAAGCACATCTGAAGCTTTAGAGTCCCTTAATTGGCAATCGAAAATAAATTTGAAAGTTTAAAGTGATACAAGGAGATACAACAAAGAACAAAATAAGCAGTGTAACAACATTGAAAAACTTAGCTATAGAGTAGTAAAGAATCCAGGGGACAAAATAGAATCAGTAAAAAAAAGTAGATTGTTGAAAATGTCTGGTTGCCTATGTAGTTGTAAGAAGCCCAGCACAGTGAAAATGTGAGTTGTATCAAACAAGAAACAGAAAATTTAGTCAGCATTACTATGAAGTATGCAAAATAGCTATTCCAAAGGAGGTGACTGGCCTTTTCGCATAAACTTTGGACAAGATCCATTATTATTGGCTCAAATGCTTTAGAGTGGTGAATGAATTACTACTGAAGCCAACTTTCTCTCAGACAAAAGCCTGAACCCAATTTTTAAACAGAAGGCATTCCATATCTTTTACCAAAGGATGAGAACACTAGTGATTCCTCCAAATATAGAGCAATATGTATTTGTAAACTTTATACAAAGTATTCATAACTATCACATAAAGAGACCGTAAGCAAAAGAAATCATTGTTTCCTAAAAAGCCTAAAAGGTATTCCAAAATGTCCTAATGGTATAAAGAGAAATTTATTATTTCATGAATTATTAAACAAGCTTCCCCCTAGCTCCATATCACATTGATTGCTTTCATTGTGAAATTTTAAGAAGTCTCTGAAAATGAAGAGGAAGGCCAGAGAAGAGCACATAGCACAGTGCCTGACACATAGGCACTATGTAAATGTTAATTACTATTATTTTTTTCATTATTAAAGTAAAAGAAGTTTCATTTTGACAGAGGAGAAAATGTTCTTGAAGTAAAAGCAAGAAATAGTGGTTTTGTTCAGTGGTTAGAGTATTGGACTTGGAGTCAGGAAGACCTAATTTAAACCTTGCCTCAGATACTTTATGAGCTGTGCGACCTTGGGCAAGTTTCTTAACCACTCACCAATACAGTTTCTTCATCTGTGAAATGGGGATAGCACCTACTTTATAGGGTGGTGGTAAGGAGCAAAGTAGATTATATTAGAAAATAATACAAAAGCCTTTGAAAACCTTAAAGTACTATATAAATGCCAGCTATTACAACTATATTAGTGTATTTTCAAATCTCAGGAACTATGTGAAGTAACAGGGTCTGGTCTTGGGAAGGCCAAGAAATATTTGTTGACCCTTTTCATCCCAATAGTTTCATTTTCTTGAGAATCTCCAGAAGAGCAGAGATAGTATAGAACCCCATTCCAGGTATAGCTCAGAGCCATTGAGAGGAGGAAAAAGGGAGTGTAAAGTAAAGATAACCCCCATCTCTGGATTACTTGGGAAACTGTTTTAAGTCGATTACACAATAGAATATAATCCAATAAACATTTATTAAAGGTTTGCTATGTGCCACGTACTGTGCTAAATGATGGGGACATAAATAAGAAAGATAGTCCTTGCTTTTAAGGAGCTTACAATCTCTTGGGGGAAGACAACTCACAAAAGCAAGCCAGTAAGCTGGGGAGGCGGGAGGATGCTGGAGTGGAATCCAAAGAGTGTAGTTAGTGGGAAATTAAGAGTTCATTTGTCTTTGGAACCCTCCCTATATGGCACTTTGCAAGTTTTTTGCTCCCACCTTCTAATTAACAACAAAGGGTATTGAGGGTCCTAATGACGTTTGAATAGACAATCCTACATTCCCCATGGTGATGAATTTCCTGGTGATAAGCTTTTGCTGGATAAGCAGGGGTTGATGGTTATGGTGATATTAGAGTTGAATCCAAAGCGTATAGCTGATGGGGAATAAAGAGATTAACAATAACACATATTTACTTCCTGAGACCAATTGCATCCTAGACTAAACTCCTTAGGTCCTGTCTGAGCCCTCTACTGCCAATTTGGGAATCTTTGTACAAAAATAAAAGGATCAGTAGTTTAGTGGTAGCCTATTCTGATGTAAACCACTTATAATTAACTAGTTTAAAATAAACAATATGATAAAAGAATGTACTTGTGTGAAATCACTTTGTAGGAAGCCAAAGTGGATGTGAGAAGAGCAAAGAACAAATAAGAGTTTCATCAGGTAAAAAAGGAAGGAATGGAATTTATTGACATAAACAATAATTAATGGGCTACATGTCCCCATAGCTCTTGAAGATCAGGCCAAGTTTATGTCTTACTATGTATGGATCTGGCTAGTGAGAGTGGGAGTCAAAAGAGCCTAAGAGATTTCTAGCTGGGTGCCTCCCTTCATGGAGAACAAAATGCTCTAAGAAATAGTTCTGCCTAGAGATCTAAGTGCTACCAGGGTACATGATGTGTGGGAACATCTAAGATCTAAACTTTTTCCTAGGAATGTTGTAAGACCAGGTCACAAAATGATCAATCTATATTTATAACAAAGGAGAAAGTGGTAATTTGAGATCATCAAGGAAGTGATGAAAAGCAAAAAAAAAAAAAGACAAAATCCTTTTGAAAAATTGTGATGCAGTTTCAATAGCTCTGACCAAACAAAACTATAGCTCCTGGTGGAATCCTAATAAAGCTGCTCCCAGCCCCAATATTCTAACTTCCTTATGAACATCATTGAACAGCAGGCATGTCCTGATTTAACCACACAATCTGGCTTTAACCATACCACAGGCCCCCAGACTCAATCATAGGCCCAATTGAATAGCAGGCCCACTGCCCCTACCTAACTACTCCCTCTCCTCCCGCTCCAACTCAATATCCCAACTTATTCACATATGCCTCACTGATTACTAGAACGGGTGCATCCATGAACTCATATTTCTCACAGAACAGCAGGCATGTCCATGTGATGGGGTCCCAGCCACTGCCTCTAGCCAGCCACTGCCCCCAGACCCATTCCTCATATTTCCCACAGAAACAACAGGTGTATCCATACACTCAGCCACAACCACATCCATCTAGTCTCAGACAGGACCACAATAGTCAGCTAATAAGAAAACAGCACCACCAAGATGCCCAAGCGGGATGTGGATCCCAAAACAATAGAAGGGACTTTCCCTAAGTAG
Source organism: Trichosurus vulpecula (assembly GCF_011100635.1). NCBI lineage: Eukaryota > Metazoa > Chordata > Mammalia > Diprotodontia > Phalangeridae > Trichosurus > Trichosurus vulpecula. The sequence goes on from NC_050574.1 coordinate 384,681,285, forward strand.
GCACCTGCACAGTAATAGCAAAAACTGCCCTTTAGGTGAACTTATGCCATAGAAAGTCTTATTATAATATCATTATCATACATACATACCCCCCAATGGGTTTTTCTATATGCATTGTGGGTAGTTCCACTAAGGATGGGACCTTTTCCCTATTACCTAAGCCCTTAACAAACCCTTTCTGCCTTTTTAATAGTCATAATTTCTGTTATGTAATTGCATCGTTACCCTATAAAAATCCATCTTGCTTTCACTAAAGTTGCTGGTTCTTCTTGGAACTTAGCCCACTTCATGAGAGGCATCAATCTCAATAAATGCTGGATTAAAAATGGTCTGACTCTGAATTCTCTGAGACAGAACTGTCTACCACAACACAACTGCAACAGTTTCCATTAAAATATATATATATATATAATTCTCAGATAACCAGAATGTATCAGCTGTCCTAGTGGGAAATGTGTCAGTGGTAATGTGTCTAATTTTTCCAGCATCCACATGCTAAATGGTTTGAGAAGATTGTTGTAATGTTGCAAATAAATAGTTTTCTCTTGTTTTGTTACTTCACTGGGAAAAGAAATGATTTAATTTATTTCAACATATATTAAGTTCCTACTATGTGCAGGCCAGAGCATGGCATAATGGAGAAAGGACCAGCTTTAGAATTCACAAATATATGAGAACTCATGAGTCATGTATTCATATTTTGCATTTGACTCATTCTGCCTGTGTGTGACCATGGGCAAACAATTCCATAGGGCTACACATTACAGACACATCACCAATTTGCATCAATGCTAAGGTGGTAGAATCAGAAAGACCTCAGTTCAAATTCAGCCTTAAACACTTAACTAGCTCTGTAACTCTGAGAAAGTCATTTAACCTCTTTGGCCTCAGTTTCCTCATCTGTAAAATAGGGATAATAGCACCTCTCAGGGTTGTTGTGAAGATAATGAAAAAATATTTGTAAAGCACTTGGCATAGTGCCTATCATATAGTAGCTGTTTCTTGCACTAATGAAGTCGCTGTTCTCCTTCTACACAGCCCCACAAAAGGAACCAACTACTATGCTAGATGATGGTCAAAGAAAAAATAAAAACAGCCCCTGCCCTCAAGAAGCTTACATTTATAAGGGTTGGATTGAGTGATACTTACTCAATCAAGTCATCCTATCTCCACTTAAAGGAAGGGAGAAGATCTCAATTAATCTAAATCATAGGCTTGAGACTAATTATCAAAAGTGTTTGAGAGCCAATAGATGAAATGAAAAGATGGCAGAATTCTGTAACACAAAAGTATTATATAAATATATATTTATGATACATATAATATATGATGTATTATATAATCTATAACACAATGGATTACATAATATATATTACATAATATATATTATATAATATATCAAAATTATTATATAAATATATATTATATATAAATATAAAAGCAAATAAAGATGGCAGTTCCAATTGGCTAAGAGATTTCATCACAACCTCTGAACCCTACAGAAAAGCACTAAGTTAGCTAGCATTGGAGAGTTCCACAAGTGGTGAGCAAGAGAGAATTCCAGCAAACCCATCAGGAGAAGATGCCAAAAGTAGAAGCAGAGGCTTTGAGTTCAACTTTGGCTTCAGAAAGACCTTGTCAACTTTGAAAGGCCTAGAGGATTTTGTACTTTTAATCTTCCCTCCAACATCTTCATGGGACAGCAGTAGTTAGAAACAGTGTTGGCATCAGGAACCAAGGGCAGACTGGACAGAGACTCACCAGCTTAAGAGGAATTTCTGAGCACTCTACAAATAAGAGAAAAGGACTCACTAAAATCAAGAGCTGGGAGTTATCATTGATACACATACTCTAAGCCTTATCCCACTTTACTTTGGACTCTCCATGTCCTTGTGATACTGTGCCAAAGAATTCTGCAAAGGAGAGAGAGAAAACATTTCGTACCATTTGTCTTAAAGGGTGGAACCAAGAATAGAACTGCTCCTTAGTACACATACCTTTATAAATAACAGTTTCCAAAAACTTCTTAATGCTGGCTGAATAAAATGATTCTCAACTGACAAGGTTGGGAATTCAAGAATTATCTCCAACTCCTTCAAGGTACCCTAGGATTCCGAGAAGAAAATTTAGCCTTCTTCTGGGACCAAACATTTGTGAAAATAGTATTTGGGATGAGAATTGTCAAAATTTACGTGAGATACACATAGTTCTGCAAGATGGGCAGGCAGGCAGATATAATATGTATGTATTTACATATACCTGCGAATAAGATAAGTAAATATAAAATAATTATAGGAAGTACAACATACAACAAAGGAGATAAAATCTGTTCAGATAGCGACTGACCAGAAGCTTAAAGGAAACTAAGTTATCCACAAGGCGGCAGCAGAGGATGGTGTGCACTCTAAATATAACAACACAACATTGTTGCTGGGCCCAAAAGGGCTAGGCATTCACCTTCTTCCTCTGATGAGACTCCTAGACCTGGATCCATAATCACAAACTGAATCAAATGCTGGGAGAACAAGGCACCTAAAGAGGAGTCAAGTTCTTTTTTTCTAGAATTCTCTTCCTTTTTATACTCCCCCCATCTTAGAGACCTAGGGAGAATCACTAAAAGTGGAGGTTCAGTTCATCTCTTTAATCTCCCTATAAAAGAGAGTCAAAAAGTTTCAGTACATAATATACATGAGGTATACGACATCAATTTATTTACTCTATATAATAGAAATACCTCACACATATAAACTAAAATTATAACTACTATTATACTCTCCCAGATTAATGCTGAAAACATTAAAACATGAAGTTCTTAGTAGGATCATTAAGTAAGCATTTAACCTTCCTCTTGGCTTTGTACCCTCTGAACAACTCTCTTCTGGAGAGCCAAAGCAGGGATTATACACATCCTCCTATCGGTAGTTATTTTTTCTTCCAAGAATAATTAGCCAACACAACTCTCAAATTCCCCAAATCCCATATATTACTGTCCCAGTTTTCCCACATCTGCTCCAACATCCAATACTTTCTATTTTTGTCATATTAGCCAATCTGGTAGGTGTGAAGTGGTACCTCAGAGTTGTTTTAATTTGCATTTCTCTAATCAATAGTGATTTAAAGCAGGGTTTCTTAAGCTTTTTCCACTTATAAGTAGGCCACGTTTATTGGCATTGCAAGGCTTAAGGACATGTGCAGTGCAAAGTATACATGTTTGTGTTCAGAACCAAGGCTGAAGTGAAATTGTGCAATGAAACATGAGCAGAAACACCTCAGATTCACTATGCGTTTGATTTTTAAATTAATTTTTAGTTGTTTAATATTCAGAAACCTTTTACTATTGCCAAAATGTTTTGCAACCCCATATGGGGTCTCAAACCACAATTTAAGAAGCACTGATTTAGAGCATTTTTTCATAACCTATAAACAGCTTTGATTTCTCTGTATGTAAAACTTCCTGTCCTTATCCTTTGATTATTAATCAATTGGGGAATGACTTGTATTTTGATATTTTTTTGAGGGGGGAAGGTAGGGTAATCAGGGTTAAGTGACTTGCCCAAGGCCACACAGCTAGCAAGTGTGTCAAGTGTCTGAGACCAGATTTGAACTCGGGTCCTCCTGACTCCAGGACCAGCACTCTACTCACTGTGCCACCCCGCTGCCCCCAGTATTTTGATAATGTTGACTCAGTTCTGTATATATTTGAGAAATGAGGCCTTTATCAAAGACACTTGTTGCAAATTTTTTCTGCTCTCCTTATAATTTTGGTTGTATTGGTTTTGTTTGTGCAAAATATTTTTAATTTTATATAATCATAATTATCTATTTTACATTTTGTAATGTTCTCTATTTCTTCTTTGGTCCTAAATTCTTCTCTTATCCATAAATCTGACAGATGAACTACTATTTCATGCTCTCTTAATAAGCTTATGGCCTCACCCTTTATGTGTAAATCATGTCCCTATTTTGATCTTGTCTTGGTATATGGTGTGAGGTATTGGTCTATATCTAGTTTCTGCCATACTGTTTTCCAGTTTTCCCAGGAGTTTTTGTCAAATAATGAGTTTTTGTTCCAAAATCTTGGATCTTTGGGTTTATCATATGCTAGATTACTATGGTAATTTGTACCTAATTCAGGATCAAATTGTTTCAATAATTACTGCTTTATGATACAGTTTGATATCTGGTATGACTAGACCACCTTCCTTCACATTTTTTCTCATTGATTCCCTTGATATCTTTGAGCTTTTGTTCTTCCAGATGAATTTTGTTACTATTTTTCTAGCTCTATAAAATAATGTTCGATAGTTTGGCATGGCACTGAATAAACAGATTAATTTAAATAGAATTACCATTTTTATTATATTGGCTTGGCCTATCCATGAGTAATTAATGTTTTTCCATGTATTTAGATCCAACTTTATTTTGTGAAAAGTGTTTTATAGTTGTATTCATATAGTTCCTGGGTTTGTCTTGGCAGTAGAATCCCAAATAATTCATATTGTCTACAGTTATTTTAAATGGAATTTCTCTTATCTCTTGCTGCTGGACTTTGTTGATAAGATATAGAATTGCTGATGATTTACGTGGGTTTATTTGGTATCCTACAATTTTGCTAATGTTAATTATTTCAACTAGTTTTTTAGTTGATTCTCTGGGATTCTCATGTTGTCTGCAAAGAGTGAGAGTTTTGTTTCTTCATTGCCTATTCTAATTCCTTTAATTTCTTTTTCTTCTCTTCTTGCTATAGTTAACATTACTAGTACAGTATTAAATAACAGAGGTGAGAATGGACATCCTTGCTTCAACTTTGATCTTATTGGGAAGCCTTCTAGCTTATCCCCATTATAGATAATGGACCTTTATCTCTCCTAGATCTATTTTCCAGGTCAGTTGTTTTTCTAATGTGGTATTTTACATTTTCTGCCACTTTCTCCTTTCGATTTTGTTTAATTGATTCTTGATGCATCTAGAGTCCTTAGCTTCTATTTGCCCAATTCTAATTTTTTATGGAATTATTTTCCTCAGTTACCTTCTGCATCTCTTTTTTCCGTCTGGCCAATTGCACTTTTTCAGTTCTTTTTTTTCATTGGATTTTTGTATCTCTTTTTCCATTTGACCAATTCTGCTTTTTAAGGAGGTGTTTTCCTTTTTCTAAGCTGTTGACTCTTCTTTCCTAATTCTCTTGCATCACTCTCATTTCTTTCTCCAGTTTTTCTTTCACCTCTCTTATATGATTTTTAAGCTCCTTTTTGAGCTCTTCTATGAGTTCTTTCTGGGCTTGAGACCAATGCCCATTTTGGGGGTAGGGGGGCTTGGTCCATAATTCTTTTGACATTGTTGTCCTCTTTGAGTTTGTTTCTTGATCTTCCCTGTCACTATAACTTTCTTTGATGAGATTATTTCTGTTGTTGTTTGTTTTTCCTCATCTTTCTTTTAAATTTTAACTCTGCTCCTGGAGTAGAAGGGGCATCATACCACATTTCTTGTGCCAGGGGCTGCAGGTCCTGGTTTCTTACCTGGTGCTGCACTGATGTTGACCTGAGGACTAGGAAGATCCTTCTGGCTGGTGCTGCACTGAGAAGGTAGGGATCTGGCAGCTTGCCTGGTGTGGGTGTTATCTACCTGTTTGCACTGAAGTAAGTCGTAGCTCTCAGAGCTGAAGTCTGCCGGTTCCCCTGGCTATGCTGAGACATGTCAGGGGTCCTGGTGTTGATGTTTGCCTGCTCTGCCTGTATTGGTAATTAAGGTAGGACTTTTTATTACTGTTCACTCTTTTAGAAAGCTAAAGTAATCAAGTGCCTTTGATTAAGTCTTGCTAGGTGCTAAGCCCCAGGTCCACACCCTTTTGCTGATTAGTTGTGAAGCCTTGGGGACCTAAAAAGGATATATAAACTTAGAGGTTAGCATTTTGTTTGGGGCTTTTACTCACTGGAAGAATGTTAGTGTATAGACTCTGGGTAGCTGTTGTTAAGACCTCCCCAGCTTTGTAAAAAAACCCATATGTTGGTTCTCCTCTGGTAACTATGTATATTGTGATTTGGTTAGACATAAATGTTGATCTGTTTATATTGTCTGTGCAGTTTCTGTTTGCATTTGCTCTTAAGTTCAGGGTGCTGGCTTTTCCCCCTGAACTAGGTGAATGATACGTGTATGTTCGATTAAAGTGAGATTATTAACCCCTTAAGGTTGCTTTCCTTAGAAAAGCAGATCAAAAGAACCTGTGCTGGCAGCCCTCCTGTGTGCTGTTGTTGGTCTTACATAGCCACAGTAGCAGCAAGCCACGTTGTTATACTACCACACTGCATCTCAGGATCATCTGGTTCGCTGAGGTGGAGCTTGCTGCTGACTTGCTGGGATGCTTCCTATCCTGGAATATACTCCCCTTTTATCTGAGTGAGATGGACCTTTCCTGCTGATCTTCCAAGTTTCTTGGGCTAGAAGATTTTTTCACCCCAATCTTTTTTCTAGTTCTGTTGTTTCAGAATTCATTTAGAGACACTATTTTATGGTTGCTTGGAGGTGACTATGGGAGACTTAAGGCAACAACCTGCTTACTCCACCATCTTGGTTCCCAGAAGTCCCAGTAACACACTTTTAAAATTAATCAGCATCTTTAACATTTTCCATCATTTTATTATGTCTAGACCAGAGGTGTCAAACTTATGGCTTATAGCTGCAAGCTGCCCTCAAAATTCCCAAGTGAGAGATCAAAATGTAATTGGGAAACATTTAACAAAATAAATAAAAATATAGTACAATATCGCTAAGGTTATTTTGTGATTTCCTAAGCCACTATTCACCTCATGGGAATCCATTTGTATTTAAATTTGACATTACTGGTCTAGACAATCAACAAAACCATAAATCAAGTCCTGATTTGTTGAGTTTTCCACTTGTGAAATGTGGAATGTGAATGATCACATCAAAAAATTTAAATATCCATACAATACATAGAATTTAACAATTTGCTCTTATGAGCTAATTGTGAGCTGGCTACAATACATTTCTAGTAAGACTTGGAATCTCTGGGCCAGAGTATAGACATTTTAATAACTTTATATGCATAGCCACACATTGTTTTCCAAAACTGTTTTATTTCTTAATTTCTCCACCAACAATGTACTAATATGGATATCTTCATCTTCCCACAACCCTTCTAACATTGATTCTTTACATGTTTTGTTATCCTTGCTGTTCTTCAAGATGTGAAATGTCATTTCAAGATTGTTTTTTATTTACATTACTCTTACTATTAGTGATTTGGAACATTCTTCATTTGGTTTTTAACAGTTTGTAATTCTTCTTTTGATAAATATTTCTTAATATCTTTTACCCATTTGTCTAAAAAAGCAATGTCTTTTGGTTTTTATATGTATGTAGATAGGTAGATAAATATGGACATGTGTGTATGTGTATATGTGTGTGTGTATACACACACACACACACACACACATATATATATATATATTTCCATTCCACATCTTCCCATTTTAAATGAGGTCATAAAATTTTCTATGCAGAAGCTTTTCAGTTTCATATCAGTTAGCTATTTTATCTTTTGTAATTGCCTCTAACTCTTGTTTGGTTAAGAAGATATCTCCCACTTTTAATGGCATGATCTTTAACATTAAGGTCATGGATCCATTTAAAATATATTGTGGAATACGGCAAAAAGGTATTGTTCTATGTTTAATTTCTCCCACACTGCTTTCTAGTTTTCTAGTTAGTAAGCTATTTCTTAAATAACTTATATTTTCTGGTTTATTGAATCCTGGGTTATTAAATTCCATTGTTTCTGATTTTTCATTGTCTAATGTGTCCCATTGTTGGACTTCATGATTTTTAACCCATGCCAGATAGTTTAGATCAGTACTAGTGTATGATATAGTTTGAGGTCTGAAAGTAAACATTCCTCCTTCATCTATACCTCTTTCTATTATTTCTCATGATGTCTCAGATCTTTTATTTTTCCAAATAAATTTTATTGTTATTTTATTGAGTTCTGTAAAATATCTTCTTTTCATTCTGATTGATATGAAAAGTGTAAATTCACTTTAATAGCATTATTCATCTATTTAATTCAGATTATCAATTATATTGGCATTTAATTGGACAAAATGGTTCCTAATACTTTCTTTTATTTCTACTCCATTGGATGTGAATTCTTTTTTTTTTATTTTTATGCTAGTAATTTGGATTTCTTTTCTTTTTTAAAACCAAGTTTAACTCTTGTACTATTTTTAAAAGTTCCTAGTGTTTTTTACTATTATTGCAATGCTATTTTTGTTTTCAATTTTATTAATCTCTTTTTAATTTTCAGGAGTTGTATTTTAGGGTCTAATAGGTGATTTTATTTTGTTGTTTTTTATGGTTTTTCAAAATTATCTGCCTCAATTGTTGATCAGTTCTTTTTCTGTTTTATTGAGGAAAGTGTTAGGAAATATAAATTTTCCCCTAATGATTACTTTGACTATATCCAAATTTTAGAACATTGTCCTATTTTTGTTATCTTTAATGAAAGTATTGCTTCTATGGTTTGTTCTCTGATTCATGTATTCTTTAGGATTGCTATTCAGTTACTCAGTTATTCAGTTTTTAAGTATTTCTTCAATGATATCTTGTTGAATATAATGTCATTGCATTGCAGTCTATAAAAGATTCATTTAACCTTGCTGCTTTTCTGCATTTGCTTGTGAGGTTTTTACATCCTAATACAGGTTTAATTTTTGTGAAGGTGCCACACACATCTGAGAAATACACATATTTATATTCCCATTCAACAAACTCCAGCTGTCTCTCATATCTAATTTTTCTGAAATTCTAGTCAGTTCTTCAAATTTTTAAATTTTTTTGTTAAGATTTATCCAAATTGGAAAAGTAACATTTGAAGTTCTTTACTATTATGGTTTTGCTTCCTATTTCTCTTTAAAACTCATTTAACTTTTCCTTTAAGTCTTTAGACACTATTGCATCAGTTGCATATGTGTTTAATATTGATATTATTTCATTATCTATGGTGCCTCTTAGCAAAATATTTCTTTTAATTAAGCCTGTTCTTTCTAATGCTTTTTCTGACATCATGCTTGCTACCCCTGAGATTTTTACTTCAACCAAATCATGGTAGATTTTGCTCTGTCTCCTTATTTTAAACATGTGCATCTTTCTGTAAACAATATATGGCATTCTGCTGGCTAATCTATTCTGCTCTCTTCTTTTGTTTTAGCAAAATGAAGTTTCTTTATTTTGTTTTTCCTGAAGCTTCCTTCTTTTAATTAAATCTCTTTTTCTGTTGCCTCTTTATTTTGTTTTTCCTGAAGCTTCCTTCTTTTAATTAAATCTCTTTTTCTGTGGCTAATCTATTCTGCTCTCTTCTTTTGTTTTAGCAAAATGAAGTTTCTTTATTTTGTTTTTCCTGAAGCTTCCTTCTTTTAATTAAATCTCTTTTCTGAGATTATGTTTGTTACCCATCTCTTTTAATTCAGTTGTGGTTTATATTTAATTAATTTATCATTATTTTTTAAACTGGGACAATTAACTCTTTTACCTTTTTTCATTTATGATTTTTTGAACTATAACCCTGGAAAATCAAGCTTTGTTAAAGCCCATTGTGATTCAAATAGAGTTACTTGACTATGCCTTTAAATCCAAATCACTCTGGCTTTCTTGCTGATTGGCCAGTAATAGGTCCAAGCCCGCTGGGTTTTGATGGTTCAGAGTAAGTGTAAATAGCAATTGTTTCTGTTCTGACCAGAAACTCTGATGGTTTGCCCCTTTCAAATTGATTCAGTTATGAAGGCAAACTAGGCTATCTTTTGCCTCAGTTCTTACCCAGTCCTTAGTTACTGAATGGCCTTTGCCTCAGACAAACTGAGATCTGGGAAATGCCTTAGATTAAAAAGGCCAAGATCCCCCCACAGCAAAATGAGGAAGATTCTAAATGGAGACTCTGGAGCAGAGAGTGAGGCTGATGGCATTGCAACAGTTTTGCCCCAGCTAAATCCAAGCCACTTGTAAGTCAAGACATCACCCTCCTGATGCCATGGGTCCTTTTAAAGAACAGAGGACGAACAACAACAACTCAGCTGGCCTGTAATAGATTTTACTCTATCCTTTCATTTTAACTGTGTGAATCTTTATGTTTAAAGTGTGTTTCTTGTAATGAAATTGTTGATTGTTTCTATGATTTATTTGACCCACTAATTCTTTAGGATTAGATTATCTGGTTTCCCATTAATTTTTAATCTATGTTTCCATGGACCTTTATTGAATGTACTTTTTATTACATTATGATCTGAAAAGGATACAATTGATATGTCCTTTTTCTGTATTTAATTGTGAAGTTTTTATGCTGTAAAATGTGATCAATTTTTGTGAAGGTGTCATGTACATCTGAGAAAAAGGTATATTCTTTTCTATTCACATTTATTCTTCTCCAGATGTCTATCATATCCAACTTTTCTAAAATTCTCTTTCTCTTTACAACCGCTTTTTTGTTTATTTTTTGTTAGAGTTATCTAGTTCTGAGAGGGAAAAGTTGAGGTCCCCATCCCAGTGTAGTTTTACTGTCTATTTCCTCCTGTAACCCATTTAACTTTTCCTTTAAGAATTCGGATGCTTTACCATTTGATACATCTATGTTTAGTATTGGTATTATTTCATTGTCATGGTACCTTCTATCAAAATGTAGTTTCCTTGCTTAACTCTTTTAATTAGTTCTATTTTTACTTTTGCTTTGCCTGAGATCATGATTGCTACTGCTGCTTTTTTTTTTAACTTTGGCTAAAGTATAATACATTCTCCTCTAGCTCCTTACCTTTACTCTGCATGTGTCTGTATGCCTCAAGTGTATTTCTAGTAAACAATGTATTTTCAGATTCTCTTTTTAATCTGTTCTGCTCTCTACTTCTCTTTTATGGCTGAGTTCATCCCATTGACATTCACAGTTATGATTTCTAATTATGTATTTTCCTCCATCCTATTTTCCCTCCTTTTCGTCCTTTTTGCTCTCTCCTTTCACCCAGTCCCTCCTCAAAAGTGTTTTGCTTCTTACAGCCACCACCCCCAATCTGCACTCCCTTCTATCAGTCCCCCTACCCCATCCCCAATCCAATCCTTCTCTTAACCCTTTCCCTGTAGGGCAAGATAGGTTTCTATATCCACCTGACTGTATATGTTATTCCCTCTGAATCAGTTCTAGAGAGAATAAGATTCAAGTGTTCTCTGCCACCATCCATCTTCCTTTTTACTGTAAATACTCTTCATTTTGCACCTCTTTTATGTGAGATAATTTACTCCATTATATCTTTCTCCCTTCTTCAAGTGGATCTCTCTTTTTCAAACCTTAATTTTTGGTTTTTTTTTGAAACCACATCATGTTCACTCGCACTTGCCCTCTCTATTTATACTCATTCTAACTGCCCAAATAATGATAAAATTAGGAGTTATAAATATCATCTTCACACATAGGAATGTAAACAACTTAATTGAATGGAATTTCTTATAATTTCTTTTTCATATTTACCTTTTTCTTTTTTTGTTTCTCTTGTGTCCTATATTTATATTGTCTATTCAGCCCTGATTTTTTATCAGAAATGCTTGAAAGTTAACTATTTCCTCAAATATCATTTTTCCCCTGAAGGATTATACTCATTTTGATAGGCAGTAATCTTAACTTTCAAGTCCTCTGATCCTTTAATGTACAAGCTGCTAAATCCTGGGCTATCCTGATTGTGGCTCCACAGTATTTGAATTGTTTCCCTGAGGTAGTTTAATGATTCTTAAATTATCTCTCCTGGATCTATTTTCCAGGTCACTTTTTCCAATGAGAAATTTCACTTTTTTTCTATTTTTTTCATTCTTTTGGTTTTGTTTGATCCTTGATATTTCATGGGGTCATTAGTTTTCACTTGCCCAATTCTAATTTTTAAGGAATTTTTTTCCTCATTGAACTTTTCTCTTTTCATTTCGCCAATTCTCCTTTTTTAAGGATTTCTTTTATTCAGTGAATTTCTGTACCTCTTTTACCATTTGGCCAATTCCATTTTTTAGCTTATTTTCTTCAGTGTTTGGGGGTTTCTTGGTGCCTCTTTTACCATGCTGTTCACATTCTTTTCATAATTTTTTTTTGCATCACTTTCACTTATTTTCCCAACTTTTCCCCAGCCTCTCTTATTTGATTTTTTTTTTTTTTGCATTTTGGCAGGGCAATTGGGGTTAAGTGACTTGCCCAAGGTCACACAGCTAGTACATGTGTCAAGTATCTGAGGCTGGATTTGAACTCAGGTCCTCCTGACTCCAGGGCCGGTGCTCTGAGCCGGTGCTCTGGTGCACTGAGCCACCTAGCTGCCCCCTCTTATTTGATTTTTAAAATCCTTTTTGAGTTCTTCCAGAATTTCTTTTTTGGATGTGTTTCCAATTCACATTTTTCTTTGAGGCTTCACATGTATCTGTTTTGAATTTGTTGTCTTCTGCAGTTGAGTCTTGGTCTTCCCTGTAACCACAGTAACTTTTTATGATCAGGTTCTTTTTTTGTTGTTTTCTTGTTTTTCTAGCTTCTTTCTTGGCTTTTAACTTGATGTTACACTCTGCTTCTAGGGTGGAGAAGGTGCTGTCCCAAGTTTCAGGGTTTTTTGTGCTGCTGTTTTAAGATTTAGTTTTAGGGATGCCTATGTTTTCATTTCTTCCATGCTGGTATGATCTAAGGAGAGGTGTGACCATTGCTCTCTTTGCCTGCACTTTGGTCTGTGACCGAACACAAGCATTATTTTCTGTCCTGGAACTGTGACCAGGTCCCCTCCTCCTCAGTAGGCCCAATTGATATCATTCCTTATGTCCCTGCGAATGTAACTCAGGTCCATGCTTTTCTGTGGCTGCAAATGTTGGTTCTCATGTCTTCCTTAGACCTGAGACCAGAGCCCCTGCTCCATTTTGAGCAATGACAAGCATTCTTCTCCACCCTGGAACTGTGATCAGGGTCCCTAGTAGGCTACTGCTCTTTTTCAGCCTGCAACTGTGACCCAGAAATGTGTATGGACAGTGCAAAAGGGTCTTGCACCCAGTGGCAGCAATCTCCTGCCTGACCCCCTTATAGTGTATGGGCTGAGATCTCCTTAAGTTTCTACTTTCACTGATGCAGCTGCCTCCAAGGCTTGCTGCTGACTTGTCTACACTGCACTGTGCTTCAGGCCTGACTACCATCCTGGTGAGACAGACCTTTCCTGATGACCTCCCAAGTTGTCTTGGGCTAGAAAATTGTTTGAGAGGCCTTTTGTTGGTTCCATCACTCCAGAATTTATTTTGAAGTGTTATTTTAAAGGGGGTTTTTTTGAGAGGAATTTGGGACAGTTCAGGTTTGTCCATTCTCTCCCATTCTTCCAGATATCTGCAAGGGTTCCAATCCTCCCCCCACCCCTGCCCCAATGTAAGAAAAGTAGTTTTTTCAAGAACCAAATACCCCAGGCTTCCTCCAGTGTAAGGTATTCATACCATAGAAGCATAGAAATATTCATTAATGTAACTCCATTCCATCTCCACCTTAAAGCTTCCTTCCTTTCTCTACCCATTTTAATCTTTCCTCCCACTCTCCTGCAGGTATGGGTGGGCAGAATGTTGCCAAGGTCTATCCATAAAGCCTGAGGCCTGCCTCTTAAGTCTTACCTCTATCAAACTTTAATCTTAACCTCTATCTCCTTGTGGACATTTAGAAAGTATTCTCTTATTAGTCTCTCTACTGTAACTGTTGCTGTTGTGGTCATTGGGCCCTGCTTTTATTCATTCCTTGCATTCCTTGCATTCATTTCCTTTTGTTTGCTATGTTTGAGAAACTAATAATCTCTTCAGGTCTGACTTTCTTTCAAAAAGTGTTTCAAATGCCTCTATATCATTAAATATCCATCTTTTTCATTCATGGTTAAGCTCAGATTTGCAGGGTAGGTCACCCTGGACTGCATCCCGAGTTCTATTTCTCTTTAGAACACATTATTCATTTCTTCCTGTTTTCTGGTGAGTAAAGAATAGTCTTGTGTTATTCAATTTTCCTTTCCTTTGTATATGAGGGTCTTTCTACCGATAGTTTGTAGAATTATTTTTTCTGAATTGAATTATTAAATTTAAACATTATATGTCTGCAGTGTGAAGCCTTGGCTTTTTTTCCCCTAGAGGCAAACTATAAATTCTCTGAATTGATATTAATTTTCTATGTTCAAAATTTCTGGGCAATTCTCTTCTATTATTTTTGTATTGTGACATTAATGTTTTTTTTTGTCCTGTCATGTTATTTGAGAAGATCTTTTATTCTTACATTGTCTCTATGCATCCCATTTTTGAGAAGAGCATACCTTGTTTGCTTAGGGAGGATATTTTCTTTTAATACTACATTTTTATACTTCTTTATTTCTAGATTGTCTTTTACTTCTATTTGGAGTTTCAATCTACTATTCTTTTTCTTCCTCTGCTGATACTTGCCATTGAAGATTCTGGTTTTTCTATTCTTCCCATTTGTTTTGCTGTGGAAATTCTTTTCTCATAATTCACATTTATTTTTGTACCACTCAGCAACAGCATGTTCTTCTCAAATTCCACAGGGCTTCTACCTTATAAAATTCTACATAATTTTCCTTTATTTAGCAATATGTACTCATATATTCCTGAACCCATTTACTAAATCTGGAGGCTATTTTCCTCTCAGTTGTTAATGATTTTCCTGTTGATTTATCTGCTTACATTCAAGTTCTTTGAGTTTCCTTCTTCCTGAGATTGTTGCTAATTTCAGTCTTACTTTACTTCCACTTGGGCTTTAGGGTTTGTCAGAGAGCACTAGTACCTATAGTGTGAGGGCTCCTGAGCCCTTTTCATGGCTGCTTTCCACCTTTGGTGTCCACCTATTCAACCTAACTCTCACTTGTGGCTCCAAGAAGCTATAACACCCTGGTAAACCATTTTGGCAGACAAGCTAAACCAGGTTGAACATATCCAAGGGGTCCCAAACCTGTTGGTGAATTAGGAGCTTCTCTACCCCAAGGATGTGAAGACTGATGAGAACAATTTGTTCCAACAGCCATGAAGGCAACTGAAGCAGGTGCTGTGGCATGCTTAAAGCTTGGTTAGACATTGAAGATACCAAGGTAATCCACTGCATCTTGAGCCATCACCAGTCATCTTGATTCTGTCTTGCCACTGGACTGTGATGACTCTGGAGGAGCGAGTGAGGCCAATGACTTCATGCACCTCTGCCTCACTTAAATCCAATTTATGCATGAATTAAAAGATATCACCCATACCATTTTACCATTTTTACTTATCTCAAAGTCCTGTGGAGATAGGCAAGTGATGAAGCAGTAGGTGCAGATATACTGGGAGCTGTAGTCACAATCCTGCACAGAGACAGCTCAGACAATAGTGCTGTCTTCTCACTGGATGCAGCAGTGGGATTCGGCAGCCCCTGGATGTCTGAGCAGCCTTTTAAGGATCTCATTGCTCACATCCTGGTGTGAGGAAGGGGCTAGAAAAGGTACACTAAAAATTGTCTGCTTACTCAATCCTGACCAGATCTCCATAGCAGGTAGGGATCCCATCTGCAGTTGAAACACAAAAAAAAATGTACAAAAATGTCTCCAAAGACAATTCCACTCACTGTCAGTACATGAAATGTGTGCATACCTATAGACAACATAAAATTCAGCAGACATGAAAGACAAATAACTCTGGTTGCAAGAGAACTCAGCAGGTATTGCCTCCAAATAGCAGCCCTGAGTGAAACAAGGCTGGTAAATGAAGGCCAGCTTTCTGAAGTTGGAGCTGGATATACATTTTTCTGGAGTGGCTACAGTTAAGCAGTATACTGTGAAGCTGGAGTAGGTTTTGCAATCAAAACTAATCTAGTCAACCAGCTTGTATGCCTACCAAAAGGAGTGAACAAGCTCATGACAATGTGATTACCACTTGCAAGAAAATGCCACACCACCATCATCAATGCATATGCTCCCACCATGACAAACACTGATGAGGTCAAAGAAAAATTTTATGAAGATCTGGAGACCCTTATCATCAATGTGCCAAAAGAGGACAAGCTTATAATTCTGGGTGACTTTAATGCTAGAGTAGGATCAGACTACCAGACTGTGCAGGAAATCCTAGAGAGCAATGGAGTTGGAAAACAGCAACAGCAAATTGTCACTTACTACTGAAGGCTTGTATATCTCATGACCTTCTCATCACCAACACTGTCTTCCATTTGCCTAAATGCAATAAAACTTCATGGATGCACCCTCCCAGCAAACATCAGCATTTAATAGACCAGGTGATTGTAAGGAAAAGAGACAGGATGTGAATGCTATGAAGGCAATGTGTGGCAAAGAGCACTGGACCGATCATAGACTTATCCTCTCCAAGATAAATATTCACATTCAACAAAAGCAGTGGCCCTAAGGCAAAATGACTAGCAGAAGAATTAGAGCACTTCTCTAAGGAGGAACAGTGTGTTCCTAACTTGAAGGGAAAGTTGAGCCAACAGACAGCAATGGTGGAGCAAGAAAAGAGTGGGTATCTTTCAGAGATTTGATGTATAGCAACACATTTGCTCATCTGGGTCAGAACACTCACAAACATCAAGACTGGTTTGACAAAAATAATGGGAAGATTCAGAAGTTGCTAAATGAAAAACAAGACCTCCACAGGGTTTACCGGCAGGATAGTTTGTCCATCTCTAAGAAGGCAGCATTTAATTCCATCAAAAGTAAAGTACAAGCAAGGCTTAGAGAGATGCAGGATTCCTGACTCAGTAAGAGGGCAGATGAAATTCAGTTTTATGCTGACAGTAACAATCCAAAGTGATTTTATGATGCCCTGAAGGCTATTTATGGGTCAAAGACCTATGTTGCATCTCAACTACTCAGTGCTGATGGAATCACATTGATCAGTGATAAGGACATGATCCTACAGAGACAGGCTGAATACTTCCATAGCATTCTCAACAGACCACCATCAATCAATGCTGAGGCCATTGACCATTTACCTCAGATTGAAGTCAATCCCTCCTTAGCTGAAGTTCCAATGGAAGAAGAGGATTTAAATGCCATTATACTCCTTTCATGTGGCAAAGAACCTGGTGCTAATTCTATTCCAGCTGAGATTTATAAGGTAGGGGGTCCATTGCTCATACAAAAGCTGACTGAAATTTTCTGGGTTATATGGCAAGAGGAGATTATCCCCCAGGAGTTCAAGGATGCCTCCATTGTCCATCTCTAAAGATAAAGGAAATAGACTTTCTTGTGACAATCACGGGGTGGGGGGGGAGGTGTCTCTCTCTTAGTCATTAATGGAAAGATTCTTGCTAGTCTTCTGATCCTTCACCTGGAAGATGGTCATCTTCCTGAGAGCCAGTGTGGCTTCAGAAAGGGCCAAAGAATGGCCAATATGGTGTTTGCTGCTTGACAACTCCAGGAGAAATACCAGGAGTAGAACAGTGTACACAATGTTTGTAGATCTGACCAAGGCCCTTGATACTGACAGTTGTGAAAGCTTATGGAAAATTATGTCAAAATTTGGTTGCCTGGAGAAGTTCATCAGCATTGTATGTCAATTCCATCATGGCATGCTTGCCTGGGTTCTGGATAATGGACAATGCTCTGATGCTTTCCCAGTCACCAGTGGAGTGAAGGTTGTGTGCTTTCTGTCATGCTTTTTAGCATGATGTTTTCAGCCATATTGTCAAATTCTTTCAATGACAATGAACATGGCAACAAGGTCAGTTACAACATTGATAGTGAATTCTTCAATTTGAAAAGGCCAAGACCAAAGTGGAGAGAGGGTTGGTGCATGATTTTCTGTTTGCAGATGATTGTGCACTCAATGCAGCCTCTGAAGCTGAGATGCAACGAAGTATGGATTGATTCTCTGCTACTTGTGTTAATTTTTACTTAACAATTAACATCAAGAAAACACAGGTCCTTCATCAGTCACCACCACACCATCCATGCATACAACCATCAGTTACAGTAAATGGAGAAGTTTTGAATGCTGTGGATAAGTTCATTTACCTTGGTATTGTACTTTCCAGGGATATACACATTGATAATGAGGTTGACACATGCATTGTCAGAGTTTGCTCAGTGTTTGGGGGGCTCCAAAAGAAAGTGTGGGAGAGAAGAGGTATTAGACTGACCACTGAACTGAAGGTCTACAGAACCCTTTTGCTGACCTCATTGTTATATGCCTGCAAAACCTGGACAGTCTACCATTGCCATGCCAGGAAACTGAATCGCTTCCACTTGAATTATCTTAGCAAGATTTTGAAGATCACCTAGCAGGTAAGAAAGCAGAGATTGAGGTCTTTTCTCTAACTAAACTGCCAAGCATTCAAACTACTGCAGAGAACACAACTCCAATGTGCTGGCCATGTTGTTTGAATGCAAAATGTATGGTTGGAGAACTCACACAGGGCAAGGTTCACATGGTGGTTAGAAGCAATACAAGGAAATTCTCAAGGTCTGTCTTAAGAGCTTTGTATTGATTGTGTAACATGGGGGACACTAGCATAGGACTGCTCTGTATGGTATGCCCTCGTCAGAGAAGGTACTGTGGTCTACGAGCAAAGCAGAATTGAAGTAGCTCAAAAGAAATACAAGATGTGCAAATTTAGAGAATCCATCCCAAATATTCACATGGGCTATTTGTGCCTGACCTGTGGTAGAACATTCTGAGCTTATATTGGTCTGATCTGACATAGTCAGACACACTGTCACTTGACTCTAGCATAGTGATGTCATTTTGGTCCTCTTTGAGAATGAAGGACAACACCCAACCAACCAATCTATTGTACTTATTTTTCTCTATTACTTTCTGAGTCTCTGACTCATTTCCATCAGATGGAGGTTTCCTTGGGGTCTGAATCTCAAAGCATCCTTAACTTTGCCCCATCCTGGGCAATTCATGGTTAAACTGCCTAGGTCTTTGCTCCAAGTGACTGTTAAATAGACAGAATTGGCCCCTGCTAGATGCTGATTATTTTCTCTCAGGCTTAGTGGAATGCCAGAGATATACTGTTCTGTTCTTCAGTTCTTCTGCCCAGCACCAGCAGTATACAGAGCTGCCACACTGGTGCAATGGGGTTGACTTTTTGGAATTTGGGTCTCCGAGCCTCTTGGAAGATTGACAAATGGAAGGCATATGACCTTGAGCTGTTTTTGTAGCTCAGACATATGTCCTGCCCCTTTGCTTCTGCTCCTGGCTCTCCTGCAGTGATCACGGAATATTGCATCTCTGTACCCCATGCTGGCTGTGTGGACCCAGGAAGCTTCGGTAGTGGTGCATTGGCTATATGTCCTGGCCCAAGCAGACTTCTGCAGCCTGGAGTTGGTGTATACAGCACTGGAAAGAGGGAAGGGAGACTGAGACATAGGATTGGGTGTTATAGGAAGCCTGTGTGGGCCAGCTAGTGTATTTTCACTACTAGTAAACTCAATGGTACTGAACGACTTTAGTGTAGAAATCATTTCAGGGGCAGCTAGGAGGCACAGTGAGTAGAGCACTGGCCCTGGAGTCAGGAGGGCCTGCTTTCAAATCTGGCCTCAAACACTTGACACATTTACTAGTTGTGTGACCTCAGGCAAGTCACTTAACCCCAATTGCCCTGCCTTCCCCCCTCAAAAAAAACCAGAAAGAATTTCATAGTTGGTTTTTTAAAAAAAATTCTTTTGGATTCTGAGTGTCTTAAATCATGTAGACAGCTAAAGTTCCTTATTTTTGGCATATAATTTCATTTTTAAGGAGGTCTGATAGGTTGAGGGATTTAGAGGAAATGTCTTGTCCTCTGTCTTGTTTATCATAGTCTTGCTGATACTTAAATTATCTTTGTCAGGTCAGTTGGTTTTGCCATGAGATTCCTTATTTTTTAAATTTTTTTTTAGTCTTCTGACTTCATTTCAATATTTCTTGTTATATTATTTGCTTCTATTTGGTCAATTCTAATTTTCAGAGATTTTATTTTGTGGGTTAGGTTTTGTGCCTCTTGCTCCAAACTTTTAATTCCCTAATTCTTTTTCCCTCTTTTGCTTTAATTTCGTTATTATCAATTTTTGCTCTCTCTTCCACAAATTCAAGTTGAATCTGTGCTTAAGTTGTGCTTTGCACAAGTTTTCTTTGGGGCTTTGCTTGTAGTTGTTTTGGAGTGATTCCTTCCTTTTGGATTTGGATCTTGAGCACCACTGTCACCATAATAGCTCTTAATGGTGGGATTCTTTGTTCCTTCTTCCAGCTTATTTCATGATTCTATGTTAGGCCTTTGCACTTCTTGGACAAATGTCCGGGCTAAGCTTTTGTCCCCTATAATCATCCTGTTGTTTTCTTGGGAGTATTGATTACTATATTTTTCCAGGATCTTGTTGATAGAGCAGGAGAGGGAACTACAAGCTTTCAGTGTTCTAAAAGTGGTATGAGCTACAGCAAAGTCTGAGGTGCTGCCCTCTTGGTCTGGGTCTGAAAGTTTCTGACATGGGTTTGGATCTGTGCCATGGTCCTCTTGGTTTCCCCCTGGTTGGAAGGTCCAGGAGATTCCTTCTGGACTCAGCCACTATCAGTAGTTGGAAAGTTGTCCTAGTTGAGAGTGACAGAGTTGTGTATTACCCTTTCGTATGGACTTTCTGGCTGGTTTATTCTGTTGTAGACTTTAGACTAGGCTAGAAGTTGGAAATAAGACCCCACTCAGAACCCGGGCTTTGTTTCTGAACTTGTTTCTTGTTCAGAACACTGCCGATAGCCCCTGACTCTCCTTACAGTGGAATAGTTTACCCTGGATGGATAACCCAGGACTGGATAGTGAATGACAGAGTTATCAGTTAGAATCAATTCCCACATCCTACCACAAACCCAAGTCTCTCTGTATCTAAGACCTCTTTTTGTCTCTTGTGCATAGATTTAATCTTCTTTCGGTTCCTGTGTTGTGGAATGATTCATGAGGCATGCCCTCTAGCCATATTCTTTTCCCCAATGTACACAGAACTCTTTGCCTCCCTATTCTGACTTGGAAATGTGAGTCACTGTGATATTTTTTCTATTTCCAAGTCAGGACCTATTAACGATGCATTTTTAAGATCTTTGTGGAGGAGTGGTGTTAGAGAATCTTGCCATTACTACTTTTTGCTATTCTGCCATTTTGGCTCTGCCCCCTCCATTGAGTGCCCTCTTAACTTAGGTTGAAGGATTATTTTTAAAATCTCTAATAAATTCATTTTGTCTAAGAATTTGTATGTTTCATTTTTCTAATGGGTGATTCAAATCTGGGCTTTTTCAGAGACAGAGCAATTTTAGTGCTGTGCTCCTCATTTTGAGGTTTTCATAAACTTTTCCTAAGTTTGACATTCAGTTCAACTTACCTGCACAGTGGAATGTCTGTTTTCAAGGTTCAATGGTTCAAAGTCTGATTTTCTGATATTCCTTTTCATACAGAATTTGCTTCTTATTCTTTTTGATGTGTATTTTTAAAAAATATGTTTTTTATTTTCCCCTACTTCCATGTAAAAAGAATTTCCAACATTCTTTTTTTTAAAAATTTGGAGATTCCAATTCTCTTCTTCCCTCCCTCCTTCTATCCCCTCCCTGAGATGGCAAGCAATTTGAAATGGGTTATACATGTGCAGTCATGCAAAACATATTTCCATATTAGTCATGTTGTAAAAGAAAATATACACAAAAAAATAAAAAAATAAAGTTTAAAAAATATGCTTTGATCTGCATTCAGATTCCATAAACTCTTCCTCTGATAGTGGATATCATTTTCATGATAAGTCTTTCAGAATTGTCTTGGATCATTTTATTGGTAAGAATAGCCAAGTCATTAACAGTTGATCAGCATATACCATTGCTCTTGCTGTGTACAATGTTGTCCTGGTTCTGCTCACTTCACTTTGCATCAGTGTCTTAATTTTCCCACATCCCCTCCAACATTTGTCTTTTTTTCTGTCACATTAGTTAATCCTACGAGTATGGGGTAGCACCTAAGAATTGTTTTAAATTCTCTAGTCAATAGTGATTTAGAGCATTTTTATATGACTAGATAGCTTTGATTTCTTTAATCTGAAAACTATCCTTCGACCATTTATCAATTGGGCAATGGCTCTTATTTTTATAAATTTGACTCAGTTCTCTGTATATTTGAGAAATGAGGCCTTTATCAGAGAAACTTGCTGTAATATTTTTACAATTATGATTACTGTGTATTTCCCTCTGTCTTATTGTCCCCCTGTTTATTCTACTCTCTCTCTCCTTTCACTCTGTTCATTCTCAAAAGTATTCTGCTTCTATCACCTACCCCAATCTGCCCTCCCTATCAGCATCCCCCCTTCTCTTATTCCCTTCCCCACCTACTTCCCTGTAGGGTAATATAGATTGCTATACCCAACTGAGTTTGTACATTGTCCCTCTCTGAGCAGCCCATTTAAGGTTCAAGCACTCCCCCTACCTCACCTATCCCCACTCCATAAAAGCCCTTTTGTACCTCTTTTATGTGAAATTATGTACCCCATTCTACTTCTCCCTTTCCCCTTCTCCCAGTGCATTCCTCTTTCTCACCCACTAATTTTATTTTTTTTAGATATCACCCCATCATATTCAATTCACATCCATGTCCTCAGTCTATATATATTCCATCTAACTGCCCTAATAATGAGAAAGTTCTTAGGAGTTACAAGTATCATCCTCCCATGTAGGAATGTGAACAGTTTAACCTTATTGAATCCCTTATGATTTCCTGTTTGCCTGTTTACCTTTTTATGTTTCTCTTGATTCTTGTATTTGAAAGTCAAAATTTCTATTCATCTCTGGTCTTTTCATCAAGAATGCTTCAAAGTCCTCTATTTCATTGAATGCATTGAATACCCATTTTTCCCCGAAGGATTATACTCAGTTTTTCTAGATAAGTGATTCTTGGTTGTAATCCTAGTTCTTTTGCCCTCTGGAACATCATATTCCAAGCTCTCTGATAAAGAAGCTGCTAAATCTTACATTTTCCTGACTGTGGTTCCACAATATTTGAATTGTTTCTTTCTGTCTGCTTGTAATTTTTTCTCTTTGATCTGGAGTCTCTGGCTACAATGTTCCTAGGAGTTTTCATTTTGGGATCTTTCTCAGGAGGTGATCAGTAGATTCTTTCAATTTCTATTTCACCTTCTGGTTCTAGAATATTAGGTCAGTTTTTCTTGACAATTTCTTGAAAGATGATGTCTAGGTTCTTTTTATAAATCACAGCTTTCAGGTAGTCCAATAATTCATAAAGGATCTCTCTTCGATTGATTTTCCAGGTAAGCTGCTTCCCAATGAGACACTTCAAATTTTTTCTATTTTTTTCATGCTGTTTATTCTGTTTTATTGTTTCTTGATATCTCATAAACTCATTAGGTTCCACTTGCCCAATCCTAATTTTTAAGGAATTATTTTCTTCAGTGAGTTTTTCTACCTCCTTTTCCATTTGGTCAATTCTGCTTTTCAAGGCATTCTTCTCTTCATTGGATTTTTGTGCCTTTTTTTTAACCATTTGGCCTATTCTGGGGTTTTTGGATATTACAGATTTTATTTAAATATAAGGACAGTCTTTCTTACTTATTTAATATTTTTAGTTTTCAGCATTGATTTCCACATGATTTTGAATTACAAATTTTCTCCCCAATTCTACCCTCCCTCCACTCCAAGATGGCACATATTCTGATTGCCCCATTCCCCAGTCAGCCCTCTCTTCTGTCACCTCACTCCCCCCATCCCCTTTTCCCTTACTTTCTTGTAGGGCAAGATAGATTTCTATGCCCCATTGCCTGTATATCTTATTTCCCAGTTGCATGCAAAACCAACTTTTTTTTGAACATCTGCTTTTAAAACTTTGAGTTCCAAATTCCCTCCCCTCTTCCCTCCCCACCCTCCCTAAGAAGGCTCACAATTCAACATAGGCAACATGTGTATCATTCTGTAAAACCCTTCCACAATAGTCATGTTGTGAAAGACTAACTATATTTTGCTACCTCCTATCCTGACCCCCTTTACTCAATTTTCTCCCTTGACCCTGTCCCTTTTTGAAAGTGTTTGCTTTTGATTACCTCCTCCCCCTATCTGTAATACCTTCTATCATTCCCCCTTTTTATCCCTTTCCTCCTTCTTTCCTGTGGGGTAAGATACCCAATTGAGTGTGTATGTTGTTCCCTCCTCAAGCCAAATCCAATGAGAGCAAGATTCACTCATTCCCCCTCACCTGCCCACTCTTCCCTTCCAACAGAACTGCTTTTTCTTGCCACTCTTATGTGAGATAATTTACCCCATTCTATCTCTCCCTTTCTCCCTCTCTCAATATATTCCTCTCTCATCCCTTAATTTGATTTAATTTTTTTAGATATCACCCCTTCATATTCAACTCACCCTGTGCTCTCTGTCTATATATATATGTATATTCCCTTCAGCTATCCTAATACTGAGGTCTCATGCATTACACACATCATCTTTCCATGTAGGAATGGAAACAAAACAGTTCAACTTTAGTAAGTCCCTTATGATTTCTCTTTCTTGTTTACCTTTTCATGCTTCTCTTGATTCTTGTGTTTGAAAATCAAACTTTCTATTCAGCTCTGGACTTTTCACCGAGAAAGTTTGAAAGTCCTCTATTTCATTGAAAATCCATATTTTGCCTTGCAGCACTCAGTTTTCCTGGGTAGGTGATTCTTGGTTTTAATCCTAGCTCCACTGACCTCCAGAATATCATATTCCAAGCCCTTCAATCCCTTAATGTAGAAGTTGCTAGATCTTGTATTATCCTAATTGTGTTTCCACAATACTCAAATTGTTTCTTTCTGGCTGCTTGCAGTATTTTCTCCTTCATCTGGGAGCTCTGGAATTTGGTGACAATATTCCTAGGAGTTTTCTTTTTGGGATCTTTTTCAAGAGGATACTGGTGGATTCTTTCAATTTCTATTTTACCCTCTAGCTCTAGAACATCAGGGCAGTTTTCCTTGATAATTTCTTGAAAGGTGATATCTAGGCTCTTTTTTAGTTCATGGCTTTCAGGTAGTCCAATAATTTTTAAATTATCTCTCCTGGATCTATTTTCCAGGTCAGTGGTTTTTCCAATGAGATATTTTACATTGTCTTCCATTTTTTCATTCCTTTGGTTCTGTTTTATAATATCTTGATTTCTCATCAAGTCACTAGCTTCCACTTGCTCCAATCTAATTTTTAAGGTAGTATTTTCTTCAGTGGTCTTTTAGACCTCCTTTTCCATTTGGCTAATTCTGCCTTTCAAGGCATTCTTCTCCTCATTGGCTTTTTGGAGCTCTTTTGCCATTTAAGTTAGTCTATTTTTAAGGTGTTGTTTTCTTCAATATTTTTTGGGTCTCCTTTAGCAAGTCATTGACTTGTTTTTCATGGTTTACCTGCGTCACTCTCATTTCTCTTCCCAATTTTTCCTCTACTTCTCTTACTTGCTTTCCCAAATCCTTTTTGAGCTCTTCCATGGAGGCTTTTGATGTAGGCTCTTTGACTTTGTTGACTTCTTCTGGCTGTATGTTTTGATCTCCTTTGTCACCAAAAAAAGATTCCAAAGTCCTAGTCTGAATCTAAGACCATTTTTGCTGCCTGTTCATGTTCCTGGCCAAATACTTGACCCTTGAGTTTTTTGTTGGGGTACGACTACTTGTAGAGTAGAGAGTACCTTGTTCCAAGCTTGAGGGGCTGTGTTGCTATTTTCAGAGCTACTTCTACATGGCAAACTCTGCCACCCCGGTGCTCCGTCTCCCCCAAGACCCGCCAACCAGGATTGCGGCCCAGATCAGGCAGGGCAAAGCAGGCTTTGCACTCCCACTCTAATCCACTGCTTAATTTCTCCCACCAGGTGGGCCTGGGGCCTGAAGCAACTGCAGCTGTAGCTCTGGAAGCAGCCTCAATTGCACCACCTCTACCACCCCTGGGGCAGTAGCCAACTGTGAACTCCTTTCACTCTGTCCCAGCAGCTTTTCCCACTAACCTTCTCTGTTGTCTTCGGCATTTGTGGGTTGAAATGTCTGGTAACTGCAACAGCTCACTGATTCAGGGTGCTATGCCTGTTCTGCCCAGCTCCTGGTCTGGTTGGTCCTGGTACCACCCATGCTGGGCTCTGCTCTGCTCCACTCCCAGCTCCGTGCGATAGACCCTTCCCAGCGACCATCCAGGCTGTCTGGCGCTGGAGCCCTGCTTCCCTTTGCTATTTTGTGGGTTCTGCAGCTCTAGAATTTGTTCAGAGACATTTTTATAGGTGTTTGGAGGGACCTGGGGTAGAGTTTATGCAAGTCCCTGCTTTCTAGCTGCCATTTTGGTTCTGCCCCACCAAGGACCTATTCTGTTTTTTAAGGTGTTATTTTCTTCAGTATTTTTTGTGCCTCCTTTACCAAGCTGTTGATCTTTTTTCATCATTTTCTTAAATCACTGTCATTTTTCCCCCAATATTTCCTCAACCACTCTTATTGGATTTTCAGACTCCTTTTTGGGCTCTTTGAGGAATTCTTTTGAGGCTTGAGATGAATTCACATTTTTCTTTAAGGCAACAGCAGCAAGAGAGGCCTGAAGCTTTGGACAGTGACTGTTAGTAGGAGTCTCTGAACCATTCCATAGGGTTTTGGAATTCCCAAGCAATTAAGAAAAACTTTTAAATATCTGCTCATGGACAAACCTTATCTGGGGTCCTGCTGTTTTAATCTTCAAGAATGATTGTTCTTTTTTTTTTTTTGAGGATCACAGGGGCAATTTAGCCAAAAAGCTACAGACTTTCAGCAGGCCCACCTGATGTGGTCAGATTAAAGGCACAGTTTGATTGATACTCTCCTAGGTAGCACAGATATGGACTTGCCCCTGGGTGGCACACCAGTAGACAGTAGTTTATTCTATTTTCTTCCAGGTAGCTGCAAGCCTCAATAGTTTTAGAGTGGTCACACTGCTAACCTAAGTCTGTTTGGGCTATGGTTATACTGCTGGCTTATCACTCATTTGTGCCTAGGAGTAGGTCCTCAATCTTCTTTGTAGAGCATTGGGCATCATAGCTGAGTTCACAATATACTCTGTGGTTCACCATACTGTTTTCCCAGTTATTTTCTGAGCTCTGGGAGACCCTATGCCACTAGGCCCAAACCCAAAACTGAGACCACTCTGAGTGACAATAAACTGATGCCTTAGCTGTCTTCAGGACCCCAGGCTCAGTCTAGGTGACCCTGTATAGTGCTGATGCAACACTTTACATGTTATCTCACTTGATCCTTATGACAATCCTAGAAGGTATGTACTATTATTATCCCCATCTTACAAATTAGAAACTGAGGTACAGAGAGGTTAAATGACTTGCCCAGCTAGAGCAAGTGCTGGGAAACATCTGGAACAGGACTTGAACTCAGATATTTCTGACTCCAAATCCTGTACCCTCTTCATTGTGCCACCTATCCTTAAAAGAGTCCATCTCAACATTTAGACATTCAATAAATCAATGGATACAAAACCTTGCAAAACCATTCACTGACTTAGTCAACAAGCATGTAAATGCTTAAAATTGTATGTGTCATTTTGTATTGAAGACTGGGGACACAGAGAAAGACCAAAACAGTACCAGTTCTCTGGGAGCTAACATTCTAATCAGGAGACAACACACAAATGTTTGTAAAGTGTTTTTCAGACTTTAAAGAGCTAATTTTCCTCCTTCTTCCTTGCAATCTAGCATTCAGTCTCATCATGCAGCTAAAATTGTCTATAAGATTATCAGTGACTATTTCCCAAATCCAATGGGTTTCTCTCAGTCTTTATCTTTCCCGACTTCTCAGCAATATTTGACACTGTTCTTTACTCCCTCTTCTTAGGTAACCTTCCCTCTCTGGGTTTTCAGGACACTGCACTCTCCTGTTTCTTCCACTACCTGACTGACCACTTCCAAGTGTTTTTTAAGGAACAATAATCCATGTTCCAGCTACTGTATATGGGTTTGCCTAAGGAATAGACCCTCCTTTTTTTTTCATTAAAACCTCTCACCTGAGATAAGTTAATCTTATCAGCTCATGTAGATTCCTGGTTATCACCACTATAAAGATGATTTCCATCTACAAACATATCCACAAGGTTCTTCTCTGAAATCTAGTCCTATGTCATAGCTATTGAACATTTCCAATTGGTTGTCTCATAAACATCTAAACTCAGCATATGTAAAACAGAACTTATTATCTCCCCCTCAAACACACTTTCCCTTCTTCCAATGTTTCTGTTTCTGTTTCAGGGCCTCAAGTTCCAAGTTTATAACTCAGAAGTTAGCCTTGATTCTTTCCCTCTCTTTCACTCTCCACTCTTCTGTATTAAGGAAAATAGGCTAGAGTTAAAGGAATAGACTTATTGTTTCCAGTGCCCTGCAGTATGGAATGGCTGAGGAGCCGTACCTGTTTATCATAAACCTAGGGCGAATTACTTAGAGACAGAAAGAATAGCTCAAAACTGGTGGTCTTTGTGATGAGATGAATTACAACATATTTTGAGATGCATGTGCTTATTAAGTTTCTCAGGCACACAATGTGTGATGTGTGTTGTGATGTTGTTATTGGGTCTACTCATACTTTGACACTCAGAAAGGTGTTGGATAGCATAAAGACATTGAGCAAATTCAATGATAAAGTCTTCTTTACTAAGGATGAATAAGTTTTTATGTTTGAGGAACAGTAGTTATCCTTCAGGTAAAATCTACTAAGGAAACATTGCTGTCATATAATTTAAATGATGTAAATATGTGTATTCAATAACTTTCCAAGGCTATTTCTTAGGAGCTTTTAAAAAATAATTTAAATACTGCTGCTATTTAGTTATAGAGATCAGGTAAGCTGTAAAACGACTTCCTAAAATGGAAAATTTTTCACTCTTGAAATAATTTTAGACTTGACTGAATTTTCAAAATCACCTGTGCACATGGTAATGGCTTGATAAGAGTAATCTATGCTAAAATTTAGTCTTTGGAGGGAAAAGAATAAAATTTTAAAAGGCCCAGATAATAGAGGCTAGAGAGGTTATATGTGGTAATATGATTTTTGGTAAATGCGATTTTCTCTTTTGACTAAAATTTGGAATAAAATAAATCACTAAAATCAATATGTATAAAAAAATTTCACAATTTCTTTCTATTGAGAGTACTTTTATTATTATAGAGTTATCATATACATGACAGAATTATATTGGGAACACTTACAAATAGGTGGTTTTTAAAACCTCCATTACTTGCACACACACTGAACCCTCATTCATTTTTCAAGGAGAGAGTCATCAGGGAGAGGTTATAATTATTGCCTTGTGAACAAACAGAGCTTTGATTAAATAACTTCAATGACAAGAATTGAGAACTGGAATTAGCTCTCCAAAGGTCAAAACATTTTAAATGCTCTGTATGTCCTTGCTCTGCTTAAACCTAAAAGATGTGTTTCTACCCCATCCTCTTCTAAAGGTCACCAAAATTAAATTTGCACCTTATTTAAAAATTGTTTGCCAGTATTTATAGATCCTATTTATTAAATTACACATAAATATATACACTCAATACATTCTCTAAATACATTGAGGGCCTCCTTGGTAGTATTTTTTTACCTTGATAAGACCCACCTCCCCCAAAAAAAGAAAAGAAAAGAAAGCTAGCAAAATGTTATATATGCTTAGTATTTTCAAGGTTTTTTTCCAGTTTTTAAAACAAACATGATATAAATATGCAGATAAAGCTGATATACCTTGAGAGAAAAATGTTTTTCAAGGCATTTCAGTTTTTAGCACTATTTTTAGCAGTTTCAAAACATTTCAGGTTTTAGCACTAATTCAAAATTCCTTGTAACACCAAAAACACCTATAGCACAGACTTTGACTAAAGTTTTATAAAAACTTGAATTGTCCCCTTTGTAAGTTAATTGACATCCAGTAATAAGATCAAATGTGTGTGTGTGTTTGTTATCCTTCATAGGACAGAAGACATGATCTGGGAAGCTAGACAATGTTTTATATAAACATTGAATGGAGGTAGATCTAAATACCATAGTCTAAGACTACAAAATGGTTATTGATGGCATGGAAAACCCATGAAAACTGGACTTAAATAGGAATAATTCTTAATAAATAGTATCCAAAATACTCTACGCCCTAGGCTATTAGCACTGGGACTTTAGGATGTTGAAAAAATTAGCACCACTTTTAGAGCAAGGGAGAAGGGGAAAAGGGATAAAAGGTTTAAGAGGCAAGTACCCAACAAGTACCCAAGTTTATAGTCTTTTTGATGCTTGTACACAAAATTTGGAGATATTAAAACTTTAGAAATATAAGACTCCAGAATGGGAGGATGTATAAATCATGAAGATCCTGAATAAGATGAAAAAACTTTTCTACATTGTCTCCTATGTAACAAAATGATCCCATAGTCTGAATTAAGAATTGCTTTTTCTCTTAAAAACAAATTCTAAGATTTTATTATTTTTAATAAAAAGTGAATTAAAATGTCAACATTTTCTTACCCTACATAAGACAGCCATTAGTGATTTTCCCTCTCCCTCAACTAGTTTGGGAGGAAGGGAGTGGGCCCAGAATTACCAGGTATTCCTGCCATATGTATGTGTGATTATCTCTATGTATATGCGTATATGTATGTATGTATGTATGATCTATCTACCTATCTATCTATGACAGTTCCAACTCCATTGAAAACACAGATCTCCTGTATCTGGGGTTTAAGGTCACTCAGAAGATTTAGAACAGGAGCAGCCCCAAAAACCTTTTTTTCCTAAAGGCTCACCAATATACAGCATATTGTATTGAAGGAAAAAGTGCCAGGAAGTGTGTTCAGGGAGAAGAGGAAATGACTTAGTCCATGAAGTTTGAGAAGAAGCTGCTCTGGGGGCCCTTAGCCTCCTCGGGCATTTACTTTTTTTTGCATGACCACAACCTGCACTACAGCTAACCCTCACTAGTAATGGAGGCTTTTGTCCTGTCAGAACAGAAAAATGTTCTATATCTCTTCAACAAAGGAAAACAAGGAAATAACTATTTAAATACCCACATTTCATGATATGAAAAAAGCTAAAACACCAGCAAATTAAATAGAATAGCTGCAGACAGCTATTAGGTGGTAGAAGTGAGTGGTACATGCCAAATTTTTAAAATCTTTTTTATTCTACCTCAACATTTCTTGTGTCTATAGCCATTTCATATGGCTACCACCTTGGTGCCTTATCACCTCTTGCCTGGACTATTATAATGGCCTTCTAATTATATTTTAGGACAAAGGGTTAATAGATGAAATAGGTTTCTTAATGAGTCACACCATAAACTGTAATCACAATAAATATCTTAATTCATGAGCTGAATTGAATGAAACAAATTATTATTGCATGCAAAATGTACAGTGATGAATAACATAGTTCCTGCCCTTGAAGAATTAGTTTATAATCATTTGGGGGGTTTGAAGAGGCTGGAAGGAAAAAAAATACAAGTGGACATATAACTATAACATAGAATATAATTAATTGTCATAAAGGAAGTACAAACAAATTGTTATGGGTTTTGAAAGAACAAATAATCACATGGGTAGAACAAACAAGGGAAGGAAATTCAGGAAAGACTTCTTCAATGAAGGGAGATGGTAGCGGAGCTTGGCTTTAAAGGCTAGATAGGATTTTAACAGGCAGAGATCAGCTATGAGGATAAAGATATTCCATAAATAGACAGCAGGACCAAAGATTGAGAAGAGGGGAAAAAAACAGGACACGTTTTAGGAATGCCACGTAGTCAAATTTGGGTAAATCTTAGAATATATGAAAGGGCATAAGTAGTATGAAATAAGTCTGGAAAGGCAGAATAGGGGTTGAATAGGAAGGCCTACATTATGAGTCACCTTAAGAAGTCTGAATTTTTTGTTTGCTTTGTTTTTAAGAATAACAACTTTTGCTGCTGCTGTAAAAATAACATTTTCCCCTCTGAATTAATTCTAAATTAACAAATTCTTCAAGAATTAAAAAAAAAGAGTTTACTTTTCTTTTCCAGTTTGCATCATGAATGAAGAATAAACCATATTACATAATATTGAAAGGCAGCCAGGAAGATCTAATTCCCATCTAAATTCCCATCTCTAATATATATTGGCTGTACCGACTACATGGCCTTGGGCAAGTCACTTCACTTTTGAATGTTCTAGACAATTTTAACTACCTAAGATTGTGAGTCGCAAAGAGTGTGCCAACCTATATTAGTAGAGGGAATTTCCTTATCTACTAGTTCTCTATAGCAATGAAATCATGTTTAATTTTTACACATTTCCAATATTTAAAATTTTCATGATGTTTAAAACTCCATGTTTAAAAATTCCACAGTGTTCATGAGTATAATTAAATTTTTTAAATAATGATAATAATAACAATCCAACACTAGTAGCTACAATTTATGTAGTGCTTTAATATTTGCTAAGTCTATTTACAGAGCTTAACTAATTCATTTGTCACAACAACCCTGAAATGTAGGTGTTATTTCATCCTCTGTTTACTGTAGAGGATACTGATGCCCAGAGAACTTAAGTGACTTACCTAGATGTCACAAATCTAGTATCTGAAGCAGGATTTGAATTCGGGTCTTCCTTGCTATACGCATTGAGATCTAACCTCGGTATAACCAAGCCACCAGCAAATTATTTGTAGTTTTTTGAATAATATAACTTTTAGTTTAAATAAAAATTTACATGTTTCAAGTTTTAGGGAAATAATTGTCTAAGTACAATATGGTGAAAAAAATCCTTAAATGTTAATGATTAGCTTATTGATCTGTAGAGGATAATCTCAATGATTTCATGCAAATCTATTTCATTTAGCTTTGGTAAATAAAAACCTTTTTTTTTCAGGTCTCTGGTGTAGCTACAGAATTAGTATGATAAAAGATACAACTTTGATAATTATATAAAAAATGTAATTTATTAAAAATTATGTTTATTAATCATTGTGAATTATTTATTATTGAATTGTTTAAAAATTATTTCATGTTCCTAGTGGCATCATTTCATATCCCAAAATAAATATTTGCTGATTTCTTGAAATAACATAATGATCTGAATTGCAAAAAAAAAATTATTTAGAGAGATAGCAAACTTGAATATACTGACAAAAAGATTAAGTTCACTTAGCAGGGATTTAGGTTATCAAGACTGAAATCAATGCTGGCAAATTAGTTGATACAGTATATTGATACATTATAATAGGAAGCTAATTTGCATATGATTTAGCAATAAAAAAGATGGAAATTCAACTACACAGTTCATGTTTATACCACCTGATGACACATTGATTTATTTCCACGAGCTAAGAGAGCCGATAAGCAGTTTTGTGACTATCATTAGATTCATTAGAATTCTCATTAGATTCATTAGAATTCTCATTAGATTCATTAGAATCTCACATACCTCAAAGACCCATAACAAAAAGATTGAATCAAAGAATATAATAATTATGAAAAGTGTAAGGAAGGAGAATAAAACCTATTTATTCATTAGGAAAAAATGTATTTTTATCTTTACTTTAGCTTTATGCATGAAAAATAATCTCTGTCCTCACAAGTGTGATTTATTGGTGACAAGGAGAACTAGATAGAGAACATGGAATGACTAACATATAGTGACTTATACATAGAAAATATTCCATAAATCTTTGTTGATTGATTGATTGGCTTAGTAAAAACCCATTGCCATGAACAAAGTATATTTTTTAGCTGAGGCTGTGGTTGCTCCTAAGAAGAGATGACAAGCATATTGATATATCCTTTGCAAGCTTTCTTCATTCAAAGCATGAATTAAATACCATTATCAAATCAGTCATATAATACATTTAAAAATAAATCACAAATCATAATTATTCTAAATGTGCAAAAATGCAATTTTCTGTCAAGTGTAATATAGGTTAATCTTTCATTTAGATACAATATTAATTTCTTTTTCTCTTCTTATACCTTTTGTATTTTTGGTTACATTCTCTTACTTTTCCTATGTCATCTTCTGTGCTACTATCACTAGTTTCCGGCTGCCATTTTCTTTTATTCACTGGGTAAAAGTCCCATTCACTTTGTTGGTGAACAAACTCAAAAGAACTTGATCTAGCATCCAAATCTGAAAGAGGATTTAGCATGGATAATACAGAAAAGCTTGAGGCTAGTGGTGGTGTCATCTGGCATTTTGAAGGTTGTGCCATCAGATTGTACATAGGATATTGCTATGATTAAAAAAAGATTTGTGTATGAGAACAAGACAATAAATGTAACAATCTGTATATTTGGTACATAAGTGCTTATTAAACCAAAGTATTTACTGGCAAAGAAGGCACTGTGGCTATGCATAATAGGGAAGTTTCTGAAATAGACATAAAAGGGATTCAAAATATATGACATAACACTACAATATAGATAGATGAGGTAGGGAGAAATTGCCTAGTTATTAATTTTAAATTAAGCTTGTTTTACAAATAAGAGAATTAAGGTTCCACTCAGCTATAAGGATCAGACCTTGAGAGTAGAGAAAAAACAATGTGGATGAAAAACATCTATCAGTCAGCCTATGATTTATAGCTGAACAGGCTCTCTCAATACATTTACCTTGGCTACCAGCTGCAGGACAATAAGAGGAGAGGATGTCAGCCTGAATAGCATTTGAACGAATGAAAGTTTTTAATAACACCTAACTACTTATTGCTGCAAACATTGATTTATTTAATGCCAATGCTATATTTTAATGAGATGTGACTACAAACCATATAATGCCACAATTTAGAATTTAAAATTCCAAATGGCAATGAAGAGACCCATGTTAATATTAAATAAGCTGAAAAATGTTACCAAGGATCACTCATACTTAGAAGTAGTTGAAGCAGAAATAGTGTCAAACTCAAGTAGAAAGGAGACTTAATCCATGCATAATTATCCTTCCAGACCATATACTGCCTTAGTTTTAAAATGTTGTATTATCTATGTTTCATTGTATTTTTATTTTAAATACTTGCATTTCTATTCTAATCTGGTTCAGCAGCATGTGGAAGGCCCATAGGCCATGTTTGACACCTCTGGTGTAGTGGATAGAGAGCAAGGCTCAAAACCAGCATCTTGGTGTAAGTTCTGCCTCTGAAACACACTGGCTATGTGATCCTGGACAACTTAATCTATCAGGGCTCTAGATAAGTCTTTAAAATTATAAGTTACAGAGAAGGTACCAATTTGTATTGGTAGAAGAGGGCTGCCTCATCCAGGAGTTCCTTATGCTAATGAAATTGTGATTACCCCTATATTAAATTATACTTGAGAAACAGTGTATATCAAAATAGAGGAAAGATATATGTGACCAGAAAAGGAAACAGAATAATCATCTATAAGCAGGCCAAGTAATAAATAGCCAAGATATTAAAAGGTTGAGTGGAAGTACTCTAGCAGGGCAGGTAAATTTTTCAAGGACAATTCAGGAGAAAATACACAAGAATCATGTGATGAGAACTGATTTGCATCCATAGAAGGAATACCCACACTGATGAAATCTCAAATACAAAAACAACCAATAAATTTGAAAGGTTGAACTTTCTTTGTTACTGAGGGATGGCTCAGTGTTTATGGGAGGTTGGGAAGGATATATTAAGAAAAGAATGTCTTGAAATCAAAAGACATCAATAAAAATAACATAAGATTTTAAAAGAGAGAGAAAATCTTTGAAGTTATCCTTCCACTTAACTGTAACTTCTGTCTTGTTGTTTCATTTGCAATAAGAATGTCAGTATGTATGTGGTACAATTCTTTCACCAGTGTGTTCAATCACTGATTAAATGACCACAAGCTTGGACCACAAAAAGCTAAATTAAAATTTACAGAATAGCTAAAAATGGTATCAGTCTTGCAATTTTCTTTCCCCTTTTCTAATACTCTGCCCCATAATTGCATTAAAATAATATACCAAAAAGCTTACACAACTTTTCATAATTAGATCAACCACAGAAAGTAAGTTATAATAGGTACAATATAAAAAAGCATTCAGTTAATAGTAGTCTTTATATTTTTAAGATTGCATATACCCTCCTGACCTCTACCTCTTTCTAATGACAAATTTTGATTATTGGAATTCCTCTTTGAGATAACAGGTATGTGGGGATTCAGTGTAAAGATAATACAAGTAATATATCAACACACCATAAGAGACAAGATGAAAGTGACACACCAACTTCCTCAGAATACCTTGTGGCTTTAAAACACCTGGATCTGCTCTACACAGTTTTCTCTTTCTTCATATTTTAACTTGATATTACAAACTGTGCCAAATTAATGAAAAGATACCTGGTTTGGGCATCAGGAAGACCACATGGATTCAAGTTCTGATTGTAATACATATTAACTGTATGATCATAGCCAGCCTAGTGCCCAAGTCTGTAAGTTATGGAGGAATTGCTGATGTGCATCAGGTGAAAGAAATTTCTACACTGGGATTTTCCCATGCTGAAGAAACCACAAGTAAAAGCTGGTCCCTCTCCCTAACCAACAACAAAAGCAATAAAATTAAACTTACCATATTCTGAGAGCCAAATTCCTGAGTAAAGTTACCATCATTTGCTGTAAAGGTTTGCATGGGGAATGATCTTGAGAAAAAGTCTTCATTTCTATTAAAAGAAGTATGAACACTGAAATCTAGTGATTTGGACATTATTTTAAATGCAGATGCACACACACACACAGACACACAGACACAGACATAGACACAGACACACACAGACACACACACACACGCGCGCACACACACACACACACACACACACACACACCTACCTACCTCTTCTAGGAAGCAGTATATGCCAGAAAAGTCAAACCACCACCATCACAACAATAACCTTGACTGCCTTTGGACCCCAATAGAGACATCCCAGGATGTTTTGGAATAGCAATGCTTCTAGCCCATTGTAAACAGTCATCTTCTTAAGAAGCACAACCTTGGGAGAAAGAGTGTTGCAACTTCCGGAAGACGCTAAAACCACATCTATTGAAGACCCAGAAAAGAGAATTCTGGCCGCTAAAGCGTGCAGCATTGTCAAGTGGTTCAACACGAGAAACTGATATGATTTTATCAGTAGAAGTTATACTAAAGAAGAGGCACTAGCCTGTTTGCTACTGCACCCTAAGGAAATGGGACTTTCACATTTAACTTGCAGCTGAAATCTTCTGTGTTATCTCTCATATTAGAAAATTAACTCCTCAAGAGCATGGACTGTTTCAATTTTCTAAATGCATCTCCAAGGCAAAGACCTGTGTTTAAATCCTTACTAGCTATGTGACTCTGGCCAAGTTATTTAACTTCTGTCTGATTCAACTTCCTCAAATGCAAAATGTAAATTAGAATAATACATAGTTCACCAGGTTATGTGAATTAAATGACATTTGTAAAAGGCATAGCATGGTGCCTGGCATATAGTAGGTGCTTACTAAGTGCTTATTTCCTTCCTTTCTTTTTTGCTCTAAAACTGGTTTGTATAATGTGTTCCTGCATTTTATAGCTTTCCTCCCACTTCCTTCCATGTCTGAATTTTCTTTCTAAAATTTCTACTTCAGTTGTTCCCATGACAGTGGTAACAGGTGCTCTAATGGGTGGAGAAGGGAAGAGGACAGGAAGAAATGTCTGCATCAGCTATTTGTATGGATGGATCAGGCACTGTCTAATCTAAACAAAGGTGATAGCTGCCTATGTAAAGCATGATATTTTCTTTTTAGAGTTTCTCTTGATAATTATTATGATTAAATTTCACTAGCATAAAGATGTTAAAGGAGGAGCACAGTGTGATTTTTCTCTAAGCCCTACAACCCTTTAGGCATGGTCTTATGAGAGTAAGTGGATAGATCTATGCTTCAAAAATAGTGCAACCCAAAAGTCCAGTCTACCGATCTTTAACCCTGCAATATAGTTATAAAAAAGAATATAAAATTTTGAATGTACTATCACTTGCTGTTGAAAATGATAAAGTTTATATTTATTTTAAAATATTCTATTTTATAACAGGCCTATCTTACTTTATTCCTGAATGTGGTAGCAAGGCTTTACACTTTTTACACATACACATTGTACACACAGAGACATGTGTGGATATACACATACATCTGCACATGCATATGGAAACATATATATGCATGTATATATACATTTTAAGCTCTCATTTTCATTGGAATAAGTATACTTCTATCAAATCTTATTTCTAGAAACTATTTTATTACCTGCACAGTTGTGAATTTATATTAATATAGTTCTCAGCAACTTGGTTATTCAACTCAGCTGAATGGGAACTCCCTAAAAACAAAAACCAAAAGATTATGTTAGCTTTAATTTCCTAACTAGTTTTTTTCTAATTTATCATGAAATCTAATAAAGTGACAGAAAGGTTATAATTAAAAACAGATACATGTGATATATGTCTATGATCTCAGATGAAGGGATAGTAACACACATATACACACAAACACACACATATACATGATTCTTACTGAATTATAAGTACTATATATTCTGTGTGACTGCATTTCATAAAAATTGCATAAGTACAGAGCTACAGAAAAACATTATTACATCTTTAAAGCTATCAGTATTACTCTCCCTTTTATGTAGAAGGTTTTAACTATCAAACCTGCAATGATATAGAAAATGCAACCCTATATTAGGGAATGAAAGAGAGGGATGGGGTATGACATACATGTTGGGCAAATTTTTAGGTACATGGATCAGCTATATGCCATACAGAAACCATCTGCTGAGCTCTTTAAAAAGTGTGTAACAAATTACTCCCAAAGACAGAACCTATTTAGCTAAATTTTCACTTGCCAGAAAGAGAGACAAGAAGTTCTTCTCCCGAAGAAAACAATGTTTCTAGCACAAAGAGGAAAATCAAGTAATAGGAAATGTAAACCACTGGTTCAGATTATTTGACATATTAAGAGTGGATTTCAAATACTTATTCCAGAACATAGCTAGGTCCAGAAAACTCTAAAACATACAGCATTCTTGTTGCAAGATTTTCCAAGTTCTAAGAGGTATGGTGTCACTATGCAACAGTGTACAAGAGTACTGATGAAAACAATGACAGAACCACTGACAACTAACAAAACGCTAGTTAGGAAATTAATATAGGAGGAAGCCTGGGTATCACAGGCATGGTATCTCTCAGTAAGGTATTCAATACAATTGTTTTTAGTCACTCCAGTCCCTTTTGTGGATGACAAGACTACTGATGAGGATCCTGTTACTCTTACACATTTTTTCTTACTGGCCTAGAGATTTGGCTACAGGATGGATTTTGCTAGACAGGAAACCACAACAAAAAGGCCAAATATTTCATAATCAACAACGTACAAGGGAGACAAAAACTCGTGATTCTAATATTAAAAACCCCCTAGACCCACGCACCTAGCGCATTCAGAAGCCTCAATTAAATGGAATGATGGTATATCATTAAAACAAAACAGTAAAGCTGAGAGGATGCTAAAAGATCATCTTATCCAAATATTTCCTGTAATAGATGAAGAAACCAGGGTACAAAGGGGCTTAGTGACTCATTCACGCAATAATCTTGTGGCACAGATAGGACGGTAGCTTGTCAACCCATTATTCTTTAGGTCCTGTCTCACTAAATTTGGTAGAACATTTAGGATTATCTGTTTGACATATGTATTAATAACAAAATAAAATAGAAGCACTACATTTTAAGTTGTCATAATATGAATTCAAGAAGTATAGGACTTACCAAATCTATACTGCACATTAATCGGTCTACCATATAAACGAATTCCATTTAACAAAGCTATAGCATAGGATACTGATTCTTGATGTTTAAAACAGACAAATCCAAAAGGTTTGGGTTTTCCTTCTTTGTCCTTACATATGGTCACTCTGGTTAATGGTCCAGCCTGCAAGGAACTTAAAAGTTATTTTATCATAAATGTCAAAAGTTGTTCTTTACTCATGTCAGTTTGGTAATTATAAATCATGATCTCAAAGATGACTAATAATAGATGCATGTAAATTCATATATCTAAATATTCTTGATATCTATCCTATGTTTTGCTAATGTATTAGACTAACGCAAACCTGTGTTTGCTGGGGAAACAAGGAATCAAGTACAGAATTCAACATAATATACCATCATTATTTAACTCAGGCATCTCATAATATGTACTCTTAAACACTAGTAAGGGCATCTCATATTTGAAACCATTTAGAGAATTTCTGTCTTTAAAAGGTATATTTTATTTGTATAAATATGAACACATAATCTTTGTTATGTGAGATAATGAGTACTGTAGAAGAACATCAACAATGAATAGTTCAATTCAAAATAGTTTAAATATCTCCCATATTTTGAATGACAAACTCTTTTTAAATAAAATTCTTACATGGTCCATATGGAAATCTAAAATAGTCAATGGTTGTAACATTAAAACCAGATCAGTTCCTAAACATAATATTTAGTGCTTTTATGTCAGAGGTATCAAACTCACTACAGAATAATGCCTGAACTAGATGAAAATATAGTTGGGAAATTTTTAACAAACCAAATCAAAATACAATACAACATAATGCTAATTTTGGTTTTAGATGACATAGCACTCTTACCAAAATTGGAAAAGAAGTGAATAAAACAAGTGACCTTTTAACATTCGTTTTTCCTCCTTACATACACTGTCAACATTCCAAGAAAAAAAGTTCAGGTCCCAAAGAATCAGATTTACATAAAAGGGACCTTGAATTTGGAAATGTAAAGTAATTTAATGAACCCCTTAATTATAGAGTTTCGCATTTGGAAGAGATCAGGTAGTACTACCTTCACATCAACAAGAGTCTCCTCTAATATATATGAAATATGTTCATCCGGTTTCTGCTTGAAAACCTGTTGTGAAGGGAAAGCCAATACCTACCAAGGCATTCCAATTTCCTCTTCTGCATAGCTCTAATTGTTCAGAAGTTTTCCTTTACCTCAACTCTACCACCATTCCTACAGCAATTTAACTATTTGCAACTTTGACAAATTTCTCCTGTGGCAAAACAAAATTGGTCTATTCCTTCTTCCACGTGAGAATTTTTCAAATGCTTGAACAATGTTATTGAGTCACCTCCAAGACTTCACTTTTCCAGAGCACTGTCATCCTTGTTTTGTCAAACAAATTGTTCAAATTTTGTAAAACTATTATCTACATCATTCCAACAATATGGGTTATCAATCAATCAATAAACATTTATTATATTTATTACTGTTGACCTACTTAGCACCAGTCCCTGCGCTAAGTACTAGGGATACAAAAAGAGACAAAAGACAGTCCTTGCCCTCAGGGAGCTGATAATCTAATGGAGCAAACAAAATGTGAACAAATATAAACAAAATAAGCTATATACAACTAAATAGGAAATCATTGGAAGAGGGAAGGCATTAAAATTAAGAGGGGTTGGGACTTAAAGGAAGCCAGGGAAATCTTAGTTGGAGCAGAGAAGAAATAGCAAGATGAGGTTAGTCCAGCCTGTTCTATTTCTTTACAATAAAGGCACACTAGCTCTTTAAGATCAGTTTCCTTTTCTAGATACTTATTAACTAGGCTTTTAATAGGTAATTACTGGAAAAATCCTAGCTTTTAAGTCAAGTTCACTGACTACAAATTTTTCACACTCCATCCTCTTTTTTTGAAAACTGGTTCAGTCTTTCTTTACCTCTTCCATTCTTCCCATTTTTTTTAAATCACTGACAATAGTGCAACAATCACACCCAGTATTTCTTTTACTATATTAAGACAAAGCTCATCTGTGATTGATATCAACCGCAGTTAGGGGCTGTCATGCTATCTCCCTACTTACCTTTGCAATCAGCTCTCAAATAGCTAGTTTTGTTCTGTCCAAAGGTAATCCTCCTTGTCTAAGGACACAGAAGTAACAAAAACTGGGCTGTTCTACTTTTTGTTCATCATTATCCATTCTATCCATACAGTTTACCCTCCTGTTAAGGTGGTACTATTCATGTATTATTGCATGATGGATACTCTCAGACCTGGGATGATACAATCTTTGGCTCTTACCACCTTAACAAAGCCTAGAACCAGAACAGCCCACCCTGACCCTAAATCTCTGTCTGCATGGCTGTTTTTCTCTCAAATATTAGGAAGAGTAGGTATAAGCCTTGTTCCTTACAGCAACTTCCAGACCTTCCCTCAGCAACTTTCCCCATCTTTAAGGTTCACTCCATTCTTCTATAGCACCCTATCCATGACTGCTACTACTGAGCAACCCTGAGGTTATTCACTCATCTTCAAGTTTAGCACCTAAATCATATGTGGCATTGCTCCCTAACTTTAATGCTGAGTTCCCACTTGGTGACCTCAATATACATGTTACTGTCCCCTTGAAAACTGTCATGGGGGGCAGAGCCAAGATGGTGGCTGGAAAGCAGGGACTTGCTTAGGCACTCCCCCAACTCCCTCCAAACAATATAAAAAATGGCTCTGAACAAATTCTAGAGATGAAGAACCCACAAAATAGCAGAGGGAAACAGGTCTCCAGCCCAGGAGAGCCTAAATGTTCACTGGGAAGGGTCTATCTCATGGTGCTGAGAGTGGAGGGCAGCCCAGCATCAGCCATGCCAGGACTGACCAGACCCAGAATTAGTGAGCCAGAACAGGCCTTGGAGCCATGAAACAGTGAGCTATAGCAGTTACCAGACTTCTCAACCCACAAAAGCCAAAGAGCAGGTTAGGGGGAAACTGCAGGATTGAGTTGAGACCTGTCCGGCCATCAGCTCTGGGGGTGGAGGAGGTGGTGCAGCAGTGGCGGTAGCAGCAGCAGGAAGCTCCTGAGGCTGCTTACAGAACTCAAGCATCAGCTGCTTCCCGAGTCCTTGGCTTACAAGGTGGGAGGAATCTAGCAGCAGATCAGAGCAGGAGTGAAAGGAGCACTGTGTGGGCACAAAGGCAGATTCTCTTGCTATGCCTGGCTTGGATCTGTTTTGCAGTCCTGGTTGGCAGTTCTTGGAGGAGGTAGAGTGCTGCTGGGACATAGCCTGAGCTGACAGTGGAGTAAAAGTAGCTCTGAAAACAGCAGTGCTTGGACCCTAAAGCTTAGGACAAAGTATTCTCTACTTTACAAGCAGTCATATCCTGACAAAAAGCTCATGGGTCAAGTAGTTGGCTGGGAACATGAACAGGCAGCAAAAACGGACTCAGATTCAGACTCAGACTCAAACTCAAACTCTAGATTCCTTTTTTGGTGACAAAGAAGACCAAAACATACAGCCAGAAGAAGTCAACAAAGTCAAAGAGCCTACATCAAAAGCCTCCAAGAAAAATATGAATTGGGCTAAGGCCATGGAAGAGCTCAAAAAGGATTTGGAAAAGCAAGTAAGAGAAGTAGAGGAAAAATTGGGAAGAGAAATGAGAGTGATGCAAGAAAACCATGAAAAACAAGTCAACAACTTGCTAAAGGAGACCCAAAAAATACTGAAGAAAATATCATCTTAAAGAATAGACTAACCCAAATATCAAAAGAGCTCCAAAAAGCAAATGAGGAGAAGAATGCCTTGAAAGGCAGAATTAGCCAAATGGAAAAGGAAGTC
The DNA here is from genome assembly GCF_011100635.1 of Trichosurus vulpecula. Lineage (NCBI taxonomy): Eukaryota > Metazoa > Chordata > Mammalia > Diprotodontia > Phalangeridae > Trichosurus > Trichosurus vulpecula. Next base: position 384,724,901 of record NC_050574.1, read on the forward strand.
CAAAAGCCCACTAAAGAAAATATCACCTTAAAAATTAGATTGGAGTAAGTAGAAGCTAGTGACTTTATGAGAAATCAAGATATTATAAAACAGAACCAAAGGAATGGAAAAATGTAAGACAATGTGAAATATCTCATTGTAAAAACCACTGACCTGAAGGATAGATCCAGGAGAGATAATTTAAAAATTATTGGACTACCTGAAAGCCACAATCAAAAAAAGAGCCTAGATATCATCTTTCAAGAAATTATCAAGGAGAGCTGCCCTGATGTTCTAGAGCCAGAAAGAATCCACCAGTCGCCTCTTGAAAAAGATCCCAAAAAGAAAACTGCTAGGAATATTGTCGCCAAATTCCAGAGTTTCCAGGTAAAGGAGAAAATACTACAAGCAGCCAGAAAGAAACAATTTGAATATTGTGGAAACATAATCAGGATAACACAAGATCTAGCAGCTTCTACATTAAGGGACTGAAGGGCTTGAAATATGATATTCCAGAAGTCAAAGGAGCTAGGATTAAAACCAAGAATCACCTACCCAGCAAAACTGAGTATCATGCTCCAAGGCAAAATATGGATTTTCAATAAAATAGAGGACTTTCAAGCTTTCTCAATGAAAAGACCAGAGCTGAATAGAAAATTTGACTTTCAAATACAAGAACCAAGAGAAGCATGGAAAGGTTAACAAGAAAGAGAATTCACAAGGGACTTACTAAAGTTGAACTGCTAGGTTTACATTCCTACATGGAAAGATGATGTGTATAATTCATAAGACCTTTCTCAGTATTAGGGGAGTTGAAGGGAATATAGTCAGAGGGCACAGGATGAGCTGAATATGAAGGGATGATACCTAAAAAAATGAAATAAATTTAAGGGGTGAGTGAGGAATATATTGAGAAAGGGAGAAAGGGAGAGATAGAATGGGGTAAATTATCTCACATAAGAATGGCAAGAAAAGGCAGTTCTCTTGGAAGGGAAGAGGGCGAAGGCGAGAGGGAATGAGTGAAACTTGCTCTCATCGGATTTGACTTGTGGAGAGAACACCATACACACTCAATTGGGTGTGTTCCCCCCAGGAAAGTAGGGGGAAGGGAATAAAAATGGGGGGAACAATAGAAGGGAGGACAGATGGGGGAAGAGGTAATCAAAATCAAACACCTTTGAAGAGAGACAGGGTCAAGGGAGAAAACTGAATAAAAGGGGACAGGATAGGATGGAAAGAAATATAGTTAGCCTTTCACGATATGAGCATTGTGGAAGTGTTTTACATAATGATACATGTGTGATCTATGTTGAATTGCTTGCCTTCCTAGGGAGGATGGGTGGGAAGGAAAGATGGGAGAGAATTTGGAATTTGAAGTTTTAAAAGCAGATGCTTAAAAAATTTTTAAAAAGTTGTTTTTTGCATGCAGCTGGGAAACAAGATATATAGGGAATAGGGCATAGAAATCTATCCTGCCCTACAAGAAGGTAAGGGAAAAGTGGATGGGGGCCGGGAGTGGGGTGGAAGAGGGAAGGGCTGACTAGAGAATGAGGCAATCAGAATATATGCCATCTTGGAATGGGGGGAGGGTAGAAATGTGGAGAAAATTTGTAACTCAAAATCTTGTGGAAATCAATGTTGAAAATTAAAATACTAAATAAAAAAATTCAAAATTTCCATCACCTGGTTTAACCACCTGCTCAATTCCTATGACTTAGGTCAGTCATGTCAAATTTGACACCCACAAAACTCCTACTTTGAGTGCAGCCTGAACCATATTAAAATGTAACTGGGAAATGTTTAACAAAATAAATTCAAAAATACAATATAATGTAGATAATGTTCATTTTCATTTTTCTAAATCAATCTGTGACCCACAGGGATCTTTTCTATTTGATCGCAATGCCAATGACACATACCTTCAATCAATCTTGGCTATGAATATATGATCATGGCCATGGTCAACTGCTCAACTTCCTTGACCCAGAACTTCAAACTCTCTCATGATAACCTCTTGTCCTTCCATTTTTTCTTTTGCCTCACTTTGTCAAAACATCCTTCCTTTTTGAGCTCCGGTCACTCCACTCTTCCCAGCTATCTTAACCACTCTTGCTCTGGCCTTACTTTCATCCCTTTGAAATCAAGATAGTTAATCAATTTAATTTATACTGTACTCTATACTTGCATCCCTTGCCTTATTGCTACTCATGTTGAGGTTTAGGAATGCTGAGACCCTGAAAGATCAACATGAAAGTCCTGCCTGAAAGAATTTGACCCAAGTCTTCCTTCAGCCAAAGAAAAGGTTTATTAAAACACCAATAGAAGGTGGGCATGATTCTAAAAATCTGCCATATTGGCTAGACTCTGAAGCAACCTGAACTTTTGTCATGCTTGTATTGACAAGCAGGCCAAATTGAATCTGAGCACTTTAATGTAGGCAAGATAGATCTTTATACAGAAGACCGTGGGAACAGAGAAGGGGTCTAGATAGAATTAAAGAAGTGGTAGTCTAGAGTGGGGCCTGGTACAGACAATGAAAGGACAGTTGATCAGCCGGAAAGGGCCAATTGACCCAGGCAAACTCCAGGGACCTAGGCCACATGGGAAAGTCCAAGGGCTTTTTGTCTTTGGGGTCCAAATATCAAAGACATGGATTTTTCTTTTTGGGAGTTCAGATCCCATCCCCATCATTCATGCCTTGTTAAACCTGAACCCTGAATTATTCCTACTGTTATTCCTTCTATATTGCAAACTGAATGCTGCTGAATGACACAAGGGAAAAACACACAATCATATAAATTAGGTCCACTAAAATTTATAAAGTATCACAGACTTAAAGCTAGGAGGGACCTTACAAGCAACTGAGCTCAATTTTTTGGTTTTATAGATGAGTAAACTGAGGCACAGATAAGTTAAGTGATTTACCCAGTGTCACATTGCTAGTGTCTGAGGCAGAATTTGAATTCAGGTCTTCCAGACTCCAAGTCTAGACTCTACCATCTTCCATGACAGTGAGGTCAAACTCAAATAGAAATGGGAATCACTGATCTATACATAAGGATCTTGGAGTGTTGCATATTGACTTAGTCTTAAAATATAATGTTATCTATGTTTTATTACATTTTTATTTGTTTTGGTAAATATTTCCCAATTACATCTTAATCTGGTTCAGGCTGCAGTTGGGAGTGTTGCTGGCCCACTTGCTGTGACATCCTATAACCACTGGCCCCTTCTCTGCTACCTACAAACATGCCTAGATCTCACTTATTTTAAAAAGTCTTTGCTTGACCCTACTACACTCTCATCCTAGATCTTTCCTCCCTTCCACAGAAAAATTCCTGTTTGTATGTGGGAAAAAACACTATACCTCCCCTTCTTAACCTCCTATTGGCTTTTCAACTCTCTGTAATTTGACAACTTTACTGAACTGTTTTCTCCAAGGTTGCTGATGACCTCAACTGTTAATTCTTAAACTTTTCTCAATCCTCACATTTCCTGACCTCTTGTAGCCTCTAACATTATTGATCACATCCTCCTGGATACTTACTCCTCTTCAGGATTTTGTGACATTGCTCTCTCCTAGTTCCATGCAAATGTCTAATGCCCTCATATCTCTCCTGAGATCCAGTCCTATAGTACCAACGGCCTATTGTACATCAAAAAAACAGTGTCAACAATGTGCTAGGCACTATGGATACAAATACAAATGAGCTGGAGATACACATGTAAAAGCAAGACAATCTCGGACCTAAAGGTGTTTATGTTTTACTGGAGGAGGTGACATTTCCAAGCTGATATCCCACAGAGATCTTAAAATGTCCAAATCAGAATTCATCCTTCTCATCAATCTGCTCCAACACTTCTAATGTTCCCTACTTCTATGAAAGGACTCTAGTCACTCAGGTTAACCTCAGAGTTACTCTCCATTCATTACATTCCATTCTCTAGATCCAATCAGTTGCTATATCTTGTCATTTCTACCCACTCATCTCACATACATTCTTTCTATTCATACACCTACCATCTTCATTCAGGCTTTCATTGACCTTTGCTTAAATTATTGCAATAGTCTCCTATTAGGTTTCTGTGCTTCAAATCTCTCTATTCTATCTTCCGAAGAACTGTCAAAATAATTTTCCAAAAAGATAAATCTGACCATGTTACTCCCTTATTTAAAAAGTTCAAGTATTGTGTGTGTGTGTGTGTGTGTGTGTGTGTGTGTGTGGTCTATAAGGTAATATACAAATTTCTTTGTTCAGAATGTAAAACCCTGAATAATCTGGCTCCAGACGTGAGAGCATAAACCATTCACTATTCTAGCCAAACTGCCCTATTTGACATTCTCTGTACGTGAAATTCCATTCCTTCCTCCACACCTTTACACAGAACTCTAAATCTTCTTGAATGCTTAGCTTTCTTAAATGCTTAGTTTACATACAATGATTTTTGCATGAAACCTTTCCTTTTTTACCTCACCCCTAAAATTATATTGTATATATTTTAGCTTTGTACCTGTTAGTTCCACAGAGTAGGATATTAGCTCCTTGAGACTATTTTTTAATTTCTGACATTGTACTCTTATCACCTAGCCAGTATCTGGCAAAAAAAAAAAACAGGTATTAAAAAAAACTTGTTTCCTTTTGTTTATCTTTCTGCACGTCATGCTTTGAAAGAGACACTGAAGTCTTCTACTATTATCTTTACAATTCAGTTCCTTTATAAATATAGGTGCTGTGGTATATATGATAATGGTATATATATTTTAGTATTGATGTTGGTTTACTATCTATAGTACCATAAAGCATAATATAGATTTTTTTTATTTCTTGTCAATGTAAAAAAAATTATTAATTCTTTGCCTGATAGCACAATAAAAGGACTTTTTAAAGTTTACCAGAAACACGGTTAATCTTATTCTACCCTTGTTTTCATTTTTTATGTACCACAACATCTTAGTTGCATTTCTTATATACAACAGATTGGTTTTCATTCCCTATCCATTCTGTTATTTTTCTCTGTTAAAAAACTGTTTAATAAATTCACACTTAAAGTTATCATTACTGGGCTTCTGCTTTCTTCCATTTATTTTTTATATTGCTTTTTTGCTCCTTTTTATATTAAACTTTTCAGATTCTACTATCTTCTCATAAGCTCTCTCACCTTTCTTTCCTCTCATCTGCTTAGCCAAAATCACATCATTTAATTTTTCATTTTTAGTGAACTACTTCTCTTCCTTTCTTAATTCTTCTGCTTTTCTCCTGAATTAAGAAATTAACAGGAAATCTTTTTTTCTTCTTATATCTTTTTTTAAAAATAATTTTCTTTTACTAAACCCTTATCCAGTAAATTTTTGCTTTTAATTATTTTTCATCCTTTCTAGTCTGTTTTGAATTTTACTTCCCATTTGTGGGTTATATCCTTATCTATTTTGTTTTTCTCAAAGTCTTGAATCTCCTGAATTACCATATTTGAGCTCCCTCTTCTATTTAGGAAGTTGTTGTTCTAACATTCATTCAGTCATGTCTAACTCTTCTTGACCCCTTTTGAGGTTTCCTTGGCAAAGGTACTAGAGTAGTTTGGCATTTCCTCCCCCAGCACATTTTACAGATGAGGAAACTAAGGCAATAAAGGTTAAGTGACTTGCCCAGGGTCACACAGCTAGTAAGTTGTCTGAGGCCAAATTTGAGGAAGATGTGTCTTCCTCTGCACTACCTACTGTGCCACTATGCTATTGCCTATGTAGAACTTGTTTTTTTCTGTTGTGATTCTGACCAGACAAGATGATGGAAATTATCCTTGTCCCTAATTGTGGGGCCCAGCCAATCTTTCACCTCTCCCCATGATCAGCTTATTTTAGAGGCTGAATCATCTTGTGACTGGCTCCAACTTATCCCTATTACTCTGAAAGCTAAAGTCAAACACATTACTATTGCTTCCCAAAGGGGTATATAATTCAACTGTCCTGTTATTCCATTCACTCCTCCTGCCAACTACACAAACCAAAACATTCTCCCAGGTCATCACTCTTAAATTTATGTTTTCTCCCCCTTTAGGAATATAAGACGGGGGCAGCTAGGTAGTGCAGTGAGTACAGCACCAGCCCTGGAGTCAGGAGGACCTGAGTTCAAATCCGGCCTCAGACACTTGACACATGTACTAGCTGTGTGACCTTGAGCAAGTCACTTAACCCCAATTGCTCTGCCCCCCCCCAAAAAAAACAACAAAAAAAGAATGTAAGGCTATTTGAGGCAAAAATTGTTTGGCTTTTGTATCTCTGCAATTTAACACAGTGTCTGTCATACAGCGAGTGCTTCTCCATTCAGTCATCATTCTCCCGGAGAAGGTGATCTCCCAATGCACAAACGCCCCCCAGATTAAAACCACCTGTCTACCTCTACAGACACCTCTGACCACATGAGAATGTTCTACAGCTGCAGCTCCGTGGCCCATGATCAGACCCGAGTCCCAGTCCACACACCCTCCCTCAGCTCCCACTCCCCTACCTATCCCTTGCAATGAAAGGGTAAGAATAGTTTTTCTTCGGCCATGGATTTGGCAGGGATGCATCGCCCATTCTCCTCTATCCATTCCTGACCTCTCCCCCTTTATTTAACATTCCACTATAGTAATTCCTTTCCACAAAAGACATTGATGCACTTTTATGACTTCATGTTGCGTCAGTTCAATTTTTCCACTTCACTTGTGATTCTTTAAGTTGCCTTTAAGGCTTAGGATCCTTAAGTCAATTTTATCCACTGATAGTTTCCTTTTATTCTTTCTTTTTAACCCATATATCAATCTTTCTTTTTAAACAATAGCTTCTAAACACAAATTTACTTTTTTGTAATTGTATTTCTTTACCTTTCTTGGACTTCTATTGTTGGAAGTGTTTACCTCTTAAGAATTCAGCTTCATGTCTTTTTTTTCAGAAATACATCATATATTTTTGTTTTAAATATGTCCTTTTTCATTGACTGTTAAGCTCAAGTTTGTAGGGTATGACATTTCAGATTGCAGTTTGATCTTTAAATACATATTTGTGTGTGCGCGTGCACGCATTTTCCAAGCCCTCACTTGATTTCTTGTAACTGTAGAATAAATTTCTTTCAGTTTTTATTTCCTTCACATTTGAATGATCTGTCTCCTAGCTGCTTGTAAAATTTGTTATCAAATTTTATCAAATATCAAAACTATTAAATTTAACTACTCTATATCTGAGAGTAGGAAAGACCTTTTTCTTCCCAGAGTGATATTATGGATTGTCTCAATGGATGCTTTGTTCTCTGTATGCAGAAATTCTGCAGTTTTCTTTTATGATTTCTTGCATCATGGTAGATTTTTTTTAAATTTTGCTGAGTTTTCTGATCCTTATCTCTGTATACCCTATCTTCAAAGTTAGTTATTTTAGATTGCTTGGGTTCATGTGTTCTTTTAACATTGTCTCTTTTACTTCCCTTGTGCCAAAATGTCCTGCATGTTAATATTTTCATATTCTAAATGTTTGAATTTCTTTCTCACAACTGTACTTCTTTAGAAACTTGTCATCATAGTTTTTTTCCACTTTTTAATGCTACATTGAGAACTTTAATTTCTGATCTAAATTCATTCCTAATTTCTTTCTTTGAGAATTTTATTTTTCTTTTGAACCACTTTGGAGTTTCTTCTTGTTTCATGATCTCTAAAGTCCCCCAGTTTCTGTCCTTCATCTGGAATTAATAATATTATTAAAAGAACTTCATATCTTCTTTGATGTTTTACCAATTGTTCATCCTGTTTTCTAGAATCCTTCCTGCCTTTTCTGCTTGTGTGGTGCACTTTTATTGAGGCTTTTTCTCTTGATATATTTGGTATTTCAGCCTATTTTCTGCATCTCCAGTCTTTCACCCTCTGGTCCTCTCCCTTTCACCACCATGAACACCCCTGAAATTGGGCTGCAGGACTGCCTCCAACCTTGTCTTCAGGTTGCTTTCCAGGCTTTCTTTACATATTGCACATTATTCCCCTTCACACACTCAACATTACAGGAAAACTGGCTTCCTTGCTACTCCTCACATGACATTCTACCTCTCATATCCATGCTTTGTACACCTTGTATATGTAGAATAGACTCCTACTTAACCACTGCCCCTCAGAAAGTCTAGCCTCCTTCAAACCTCAGCTCCAGCACCATCTCCTATAGAAGACCTTTTCTATTCCCTCCAATCCATTGTGCCCCACCCCGAAAGTTCTTTATATTTCCTTTGTATATATTTTGTATTTCTAGATGGCCCTAATACAATGTAAGTTCCTTGAGGGAAAGGACTGTTTAGTTTTTGTCTTTATAGCTCCTACATGTGGTTAAACATTAATTCCATGACAGTGAATTCTTTAAGCTATGTTCTACCACAAATATCACTGAAATATTTCCTCTGAGATCTGCGGCGACCCTACTTTATTAACAGGCCTTTCTCATTTCTCCTTTCTTACCTCTTCACTCTCTAAGCTCTCTCTCTCTCTTGACATTGTCATACCTTAAGTCCTAAAGCCATCATTCTCTCTCTTCCTCTTTACTGTAAAAGTTCTACTGCCCACATACTTACTGCCTCTACTTCATCATCCTCCAACTTACTCAACCCCATTGTACTCTTTTTGATTTTACTACCCTCCTGAATTTGCTTTGCTCTTTCAAAGACCATTAATGATTTCCTTGTTGCCAAATCCACTGGCTTTTCCCAAAAGAAGGTAGGGGGTGACATCTTTAGATATGATGAAAAAGTTCATAATCTCAAACTGAAAGAGAGGAAAGACAAAGTAAAGAAAGTTAGGAGGTGACTTTTAAATGAAAGTGTTAGTTCAGAAACAATTTTTCTTCAGGTTTCATGGTTATCATATGGCCCAACTTCCATTCATCATTTCCCATAATGTTTATTTAATGGGTTTTCATTCAATAAGGATTTACTATTATGAATACAAAAATTCTTGCAAAAAAAAAACTAATAACAGCAAAAAATGACAAGAAAAAGGAGTCCTTTTTACAAACTACACCTTTAGGAAAGGCAGTCAAAGGGAAAAAAAAGCTTTGCAACAAACTGCCAATATAGGGCTATTTCTGAAAAAATAAAGGTCCACCACCCTAATTTTATTTAGTTGAATAACCTTACACTTCAAATTGTCAACATCCTCTGAAAGACCATTGGCTTTAGAGCTGGAAGACAACATGGAGTTCATCCAGTTCACTTTTTTGTTTAATAGTCTGAAAAAAAAACCCAGAATTTCAGATTATTTGAAATAAACTATCTCCAATACTATTGTCATAGACAATTTTGCAAATGATTCCTTTGGGTACATTTATATTGGCACTCCTTATTTTCACTGTGTATTGATAGGCTCAATCTGGCTTCCCAGTAATATGTTAAATCTAAAAAGGTTTTCTGTTGTTTAAACACACTGCAGGAGTTTGTTTGTTTGTTTTAAACTGCTGAATAAATAAGTGTAAAGACTAATTGATATTTCCATCAAAGCTTGGCTAGACTGGCTCATGTCACCAAGATTCCCTGTTTTCATAAACTTAAAAAAAAAGATAATGATGAAATTTTAGTTCCTTCTTTTAGAAGTAAGACAAATCATTTAATTTGGAGCTAAAGGACCTGGGTTGACATCTCAGCTCTGAGACATCCCCCTCCCTGGGCTATAGTTTCCTCATATCTAAAAATAATGGAATTGGATTAGTTTTGAATATATGAGCCAATGGTGATATGAGCTTTTTTTTAGTGCTAAAAGGAAAAAAAAAAACCTTTTCGACTTAATTTAGCCTGGAGAAGAACAGGATATAGATTTATAGATCTAGAACTGGAAGGGAACTTAAAGTCATTAACTTCAATATCCTAATCTCATAGATGATGAAACTAAGCCTCCAAAAGGTTAAACGACTCACCTAAAGTCACACAGGAAGTAAAAGGCAGAAGTAGCATTAGACCTCATATCCTCTTATTCCAGCATGATACAATTGAAAGAGCAGCTAGTTTCAAGTACTGCCTCTGATGCTTACTACCTATGTGACCTTGAGAAAAACACTTTACTCAGTTTCCTCATTTGTAAAATGAGGGTGTTTCCTTGGATGATCTTTAATGTCTCTTCCAGTTCTACATGATCCCTTTACCTTTAAGATGCCTATGAACGCCTTCCATTGCACCACTCTTCCTTACAACGCAAGTTCGAACCTTTACACCGGCCCTAAGTTCCTGAGGCTAGGGCTATAGAGATTGGACTTTTAAAACAGAAGCAGGTGGAATGGGAAGTCAGCAAAAGGGAGGAGGCGCTACTTTATCCTCTGGGCTGGGAGAGCCCGGGCCGGTGGGCCTGGGCTAGGCCCGCAGGCCCTTCCAGAACCTCCTCCGCAAACGCTTAGGAGAAAGAAGGCGTGTTACCTGCAAGAACAGCTCATAGAGGATCTCCTCTCGCACCCTAGCCTCTAAATTCCCCACGAACACCGTCCGGTCTGCAGCCTTTTCCCGTGTGTCTGACATTGCTCAGCGACCCGCAGCCCTTTTTCCGTTAGCCGCCGGCGCTTCAAAAGCCAGAGCCCCAGGTGCAGGCAAAGCCTCCTCCTCCTCCTCCAACCCGTCACCATAGCGATGAGGGCACGCCTCCCAGTGACTGGCCAGAGTTCCCTCCAATCGGCTTCCCCTCCCCGGGCTGCCACTCCGTCAGGCTCAAAGCTAAAGGATGCTGAGCGAGGGTTGTGGAGATGGAAAGGTAAAGCGGTAGGTAAAAGGTAAAACAGAACAGCTGGTTCTGTTTCGTTATTTTATGTCCCCACTGCATTTATAATACACTGCTGGATATTCATTCAGGATAGAAGCTGCAAAATTTCAGAGAGCAGATTCAGAAAGAGCTAGACCTCAGAGTGGAGGCCAATGCGCAGTAGAATAAAGATGGGACTGGAAGTGAGCACCCGGATACTTAAAAGCCAACTTCTTTATTAGTGCGTTGCATTACAGAGTAGCTAACTCTGTGAGGATAAAGTGAAAGAATACTCTCTGTAATGTCACAGAGCTATAAAAGGGCCAGCAAAGTTTGTTTACAGAGCCTTGTCCTTGAAGGAAGAACTAGGACTCAGGGGTGGGGAACCTGCAGCCTTGAGGCCACTTGTGGCCCTCTAGGTCCTCAAGTGCCGCCCTTTGACTGAATCCAAACTTCACAGAACAAATACACTTAACAAAATAATTAATTTTGATTACTAATTTTTAAAAATCCAAATTGTGAAGTTTGGATTCAGTCAAAGGGTTGCACTTGAGGACCTAGAGAGTGGCCACATGTGACCTCGGGGCTGCAGATTCCCTACCCCTGAATTAGGTTCTTCTGGCTGAAAGAGAGAGAGAGAGAGAGAGAGAGAGAGAGAGAGAGAGAGAGAGAGAGAAGTAATTAACGAAAGAAAGAGAGAGATAGAAAGAAAGAAAGAAAGAAAGGAAGGAAGGAAGGAAGGAAGGAAGGAAGGAAGGAAGGAAGGAAGGAAGGAAGGAAGGAAGGAAAAGAAAAGAGAAAAAAGATAAGCAGGAGCTGGCTATACAAATATGATGCAGTCATTATAAGCAGCAGCATATACAACCAGCTTCCACATGAATCCTGCTCTAGCTAATAAGATTCCTGAAGTCTCAATCTTTAAATTATTTGATTCCCAGATAATGAAAGGGGATTTCTTCATTTTTTAGTAGCTGAAGCATCTTATTGTGTTTGGCATCCTCTGGAGATGCCGATTATTATAGATCTTCAAGCAGGAAAGCATCAGAAAAAAGTCTATTGTCAAAATACTGTACCCAATCTTTGTACAGCTGTAATATTTCAAAACAATACTTTTGAAAGAAACATCAGAAAATAAACAAGCTTCATTTTTTCAGTCAGGGGAGGATCTGGACCAAGGATTCAATCTATGAAGGGTGCTCCAAGTATGGAAACTTCATTCAATGATATGCAACAGCAACCCTTCACTAAAATAGAGAGTTACCTGGGAAACAGAGATGAAATTGGCCCCAAATCTCACAGCTAGTACATGTCAGATGAAAACCAAAACTTTCACTTTACTTCAGACATATATACATAAGAATATAGCACCCTTAATCTTGAGCATTCCCCTTCCATTATTAAAAATTCTGAAATTCTTACTAAATCCTCTTACCACTACATTCCTTCCTATGAATCACTCCTTTTTAACCTAAGTACTCTAAAACAAAGGTACACTGTGTATTGAATAGCTTTATATTCTATGCCCTGTTTTAGAGATACTTGATTGAATCAAACCTGAGCTTTAAGTACTCTTTTCTATAGGTCCTAGGTGTGGCTGGATAGGGCTTAAAAAGAACCAGGGAGTTCAAGAAAGGGCTTCTTTCTCTAGATTCCAGACTCCTTAGAATTGAGCCCAGGCAACATGCCTGTGTTTTAGTCCACAGCTAAGAGAGGTCCTTTCATAAAGAGAAAAAGGATAGTGCCTTGGCTTCCCAGGTCCAGAAATAATTGTTCTTACTCATGTTAGTTAATTTAAATTAAGCCCTCCCTCAGGTAAGGCATTCCTTTTACTTTTTTGTTTTTTATAATTGCCTTTCTATAGTATTCAGCACAGCAGCAGGGAAAACAACAGAAAGAAATGATATTATCAAAGTACCTCACACCCCATTGTACTTTTACAACGTGTAAATATTTGTTACAAGGGATAACTTGCTGGATGGAGAAGGTGGAAGGGGATATATTCAAAAATGAAATTTATATTCTTCTTATGTTCTCTCCTCAAATTTCCCACATCATCTCTACCCACACACATACACACCTCTCAGCAAAAGTCCTCTCTTCATGCAAAACTGAAAAAATATGGCTTAAGACAGCCCAAGATGGAATATCAGAGGAAATAGTGCAGGCCAGCTCACTTTCTCAACTAATCCCTAAAGACATGGAAAACTCACCAAACTCAAACCTGATAGGGAATCCAAGGAAAAATCAGTGAGTCATCTTTTCAGCCTTAGTCAGCATAGAGAATGCAACACATCTATAGACATAAAACATGGGGTCCACCTGTCAGAGCACTCCATGGAGCTTGCCAGTTCAAAAATTGAACTCAAGCTCAGGACTATGTACTAGGACAAGAAAAGTTGTGGGATATAGCACAGAGGTTCCTAAAGGTGTACAGAGAACAGGAGTGGTTGCCAGTTGGAAGCTCTGATTCATTCCCCAGATTTGGGTCACAAATCAAGCAAGTACTGAGGTCTAGACCTGTTCCTGTGTACTGAGTAAAGTAATGACAAAATTGACATTCAGCCCAGTGCTCAATCTGAAGCCTACTGTGCAATAACCCAGGGCAGGGAGCTCAGAACAAGGAGAAGCCTATTGTGAACTTGCAGCCTTTCAGCTAGCTATTTGTTGGTAGATAGGTCTACTAGCAGTCTGCTGGAATTGTAAACAGGGGCAAATACACAGTTATGTTCCCAAAACCCAAATTTATGTCAGCACCTTGCAAAGATCAGGCCAGGGCAGTGATCAGACCACTTTGGGTCCACTGAAAGTTTTTAGGTTACTAGCCTGAGCTTCCTCTGAAATCCTTGAAGAGACAGGATTAAACACTTAGAAAAAGCAGCAGCAGAACCCATTGGAACACAAAATATCTATAGATATAGCAAAAGGGTTTAACAACATACAAGACCTTTTTTGTTTAAAAAAAACTTAGAACATAGGAATAAATGGATCTTTCCTTAACATAAGTAGAATCTATCTCAAATCAAGTACCAGAATTATATGTAATGAAGATAAGCTACAGTCCTTTCTAGTAAGATGAAGAGTAAAGCAAGCATGTACATTATCACTGCTCCTTGCTTGAAATAGTGCTAGAAATGGTAAATATCTCAACAAGAAAAAGAAATTGAGAGAATGAGTAAAGGCAAAGAGGAAACACAATCAATACTTGTTGCAGATGATATAATGGTTTACTCAGAAAATACAAGTTAATTGAAACAATAACTTCAGCAATGTTGCAGGCTATAAAATAAACCCATATAAATAATTAGCCTTTTTGTATATTACCAACAAGGCCCAGCATTTAGATACAAGTATTTCATTAAAATGACTACAGAATGTGTTAAATACATGGGAGCTTATACTGATAAGATACATAGAAACTCTATGAGTATAAATATAAAGCACTCTTTACACAAAGATAGAGCTAAATAATTAGAGAAATATTCATTGCTCATAGGTAAACTATATAATGTAATACATATATAATAAAAGTGATAACACTATCTAAATTAATTTACTTTCCAATTCCATAACAAACTTCTAAAACATTATTTTATAGAAAAAATAATAGCAGAATTCATCCAGAAGAAAAAACAATCTCAAAGGAAATGATGAAAAAAATAAAGGAAAGAAGAGGGTCTTTCAGTCCCAGATCTAAAACTGTACTTTATTGTTTTTCAGTCATTTCAGTAATGTCTTACTGATGCCATTTGAAGTTCTCTTGGCAGAGATGTGGTTTGCCATTTACTTTTTTTTAGCTTCATTTTACAGATGAGGAAACTGAGGCAAACGGTTAAGTGATTTGCCCAGAGTTAAGTAGCTATTAAGTGTCTGAGACCAGATTTGAACTCAGGTCTTCCTGACTCCAGGACTGGCACTCTATCCATTGTGCAAACTAGCTGTCCCTCCCTTCCCCCAAATTCTTTGGCACTGCTTAACAAATAGAGGCCGATGAGTGAAACAGATTAAGTACACAGTATATCAAAGGAAATAAGCACAGTAGCCCAGTCAGTATTTGATAAACATTAACACCACAGCTACTAACTATTTGTAAAAATTGCTTTGAAAGCTTGAAAACAGTCAGAAATTTGGTTTGAACTAATATTTTACACTATAGAGCAAGACAAACTCCACGATTTAGACATTAAGGGTGGAATCATAAATAAATTAGAGGAGCAAAGACCAAAGAAGAAAGTACATTTTAAATATACGGATAGGGAAAGAACTGACTATTGGACAAGCAATAGAATCACAGAATATGAAATGGATAATTTTAGTTGCATAAAATTTTAAAGTTTTTGTAGAAACAAAACCTTTGCAGCTAAAATTAGGAGAATAGCAAGTCAAATCAACAAGAATTTATTAAATATTATGTGCCAGGCCTTATGCCAAGTACTAGGGATACAAAGAATGGTAAAAACTCTCCTTACCCTGGCGGAACTCATAATGCAGAGAGGAGACAACATATAAACAACTGTATGCAAACATGATATATACAAGATAAATTGGAATTAACTTCAGAAGCAATAAGAAGCCCCAGGAAGAAGTTCTTGTAGAAGGCGGGAAATTATCTGAAGAAGGAAACCAGGGAAGCCAGGAGGCAGAGATGCAGGATGAAAAGCATTCCAGGTATATTGAACAACCAGTAAAAATGCCAATGGTAGGAGATGGAATCTATTGTACAAGGAATAACAAGGAGGCCATTGTCACTGTATCTTAGAGAGTACATATAAGGAAATGAGTATAAGACCAGAAAAGTAGGAAGGGACTAGGTTATCAATGGTTTTAAAAACCAAACAGAGAATTTTATATTTAATTAGACTCTCTATTACCTGCAGGAGATAGATAATTCTGAAAAAAAATATGTATTTCAATATGAGGCCTGATAAAGGTCTCATTTCTGAGATATATAGGGAATTGCTTCAAATTTATGAGAATAAGCCATTTCTCCAATTTATAAATGTTCAAGGTATATAAACAAGAAGCTTTCAGAGGAAGACATTCAAACTATTGTTAGTCTTGGGGGGGAAATGCTACAAGCTCCTAATAATTAGAGAAATGAAAATAAAAACAACCTTGAGGTTTTTATCTCATGCCCGTTTTATTGGCAAAGTTAACCCCCTCGTAAAAGGAAAAATCAAGGAGTCTAGAACACTGATCCATACAATGACCAATCATAATTCCAGAGGATCTATGATGAAATATACTATCCATGCTACTAAAGAGGTGATAGACTCAGAATAAAGATTGAAGCATTTATTTTGGGGAAATTGCCAAATTGTTTGGCTTGACTGTGTATTTCTTATAAGATTTTTTTATTTATGTACTTTCAACAGGGAAAGGGAGATGAGAGATAGAGTGAAATTAAATTTTTTATAATTAAAATGGAATTTAAATTATTTTTAAAAGTGAATGGCATTTATTATGAGCTCCCTTTTCTGCCTTATTCTCTACCTTGATACTCCTTGACATTATCTCCCATTCTTTCCTCCATTACTCTTTTACTTCAGTCTGATGAAGAGGTGGCCTCAATGCAGTCAGCCACTTAACTGATACCCTTGCTCTCACTCCTTGAACAGATTCCTCCCATACCCTCTTACTCTGTCTGTCTGTGTCTATCTATCTGTATCTGTCTGTCTCTCTGTCTCTGTGTCTTTGTCTCTATCTGTCTCTATCTCTCTGTCTTTCTCTGTCTCTCTGTCTCTGTCTGCCCTTCTCTCTCTCTCTTTCCCTCTGTCTCTGTGTGTGTCTCTCTCTCTGTCTCTCTCTCTGTCTCTCTCTCTCTCTCTCTCTCTCTCTCTCTGTCTCTCTCTCTCTGTCTCTCTCTCTCTCTCTCTCTCTGTCTCTCTCTCTCATCACCACCAGCAACAACTGTTAACCAAAAGACATCAATACACAGATGGGGAATGACAACAGGGAAGAGCCTGACAAAGGGAATTATGACCTGAACTTGGTGACAGAGTGCCTACAGGAGAATCAATACTTCTTTTCTATGGCTACATGACAATATAGGAGTGTCCATAAAAGGAGGGTGGGGTGAGAAGCAGGGAGATTGAAAAGAGTGCACTTCTCCAAGATCAAATCAAGGGCTAGCAGTGGTGGGAAGGTAACCTCTGTTGTCTCAGAATGAGAAAAGCCTACAGGAGAATGGGTGAGGAGGAGGGGGAGGAAATTGAAATGGGGGAGGGGAAAGGAAGGAAGCCTTACTCTAAAGGTCATGGAGGATTCCACTAATCAATTCTCCTATGTGAGAAGAGAAAATGATCGGTGAATAGAGATGAGCATCTTACACTAGATGAGGCCTGGAGTATTTGGTGCTTGAAAAATCTACTTATCCTACATCAGGAAAGGGGGATTTGGTGATTACACAGGCAACTGCTACTTGGAGGAGTGGGAGAGCATGGACATAGAAAGGAGTGTAACAAGCTGGGGGGAAAGTTCAATAAGATAAGATATAGATCAGTTAGGGTGTGTGGGTGTGTGAAATACCATGGGGTAGTGTTCTCTCTAATACCTGTGATAACTGGCGTTGTTCTGGAAGTGATATATAATAGAAAAGGGGAATCCATGGGATAAACCCTACAAGCCAATGGCAGAAAGTACTGAGAGGGTAGGCCCTAGAGTGGAAAACCTTGGAAACATTGATTGCATGAAGAATAGAGTGAAGAGAGACCAGATCATTATAGGAATCAATGAGAGAATTGGAGTCTAGAGTGAACAAAAAGAGAAGATGAATAATGAGGGGAGTGAGAGAAATCCTTTTTGGAAAAGGGTGCAAAAATGAAAACTTAAAAATGAAGGAGCAGAATTAGCTAAAGAGGAGGAGAAGAAGAGGCTATCTACTTGACTATGAGAAAGGAAGAGGGGGGAAGTAATATTTAACCTGAGAAAAACCACAGAGAAAAAAGGAACTAATAAACAAAACCCTAAAGGGAAAGAAGTGACACTTGAGAAGAGGGAATCAGAGGTGAGGAGAAGAGAGTCAATGGGGACAGCACCACCTTAAAAATTATTAAAGTAACTGAAGGAAAATGATACTGTGTTTACAGCAAAAAGAGTGGGGAAATTATAACTTGGAAAAATTTTAGACTCAGGTGGAAATATAAACTAGAAGAAAATATAAAGCATCTCCTAACTTTAAATGTGGATGGTTTAAACAATCCAATAAAATGAAAGATGTTATTTTACTCTTTTTTTCTTCTTTTGATCTAGGTATTTAATTCTTCTCTTTTATCCCTTTCAGATAGTCAAGTAAAATCTTCCTTCTTCCCCTCGTTAACTTGTTTTCTTTATTAGCTTTTAAAATTTCATTTTCTGTGCTTTTTTATCCCCTTGGTTTTATTTTGTATATGTCTTTGTTTTATTTATCTATTTGTTGCTTCTTATAGGCAATAGAGTGTAGGGTTTTGTTTTCTTATCCAATTCTCCATAGGAATTCCTCCCCTGAATGTTAGTCAAGAGAGCAGGACTGGTTGTCTAGTGGGCATTACAGCTCCCAGGTCTTCTGTGTCTAATGTGTAAACCACTTAAATTATATATTACTGACGTTGATAAAATTCCTTCTCTTTCTTTACTCCCTTTTTCACACTCTAATGAATATGAAGGAAAATGGTAAAATGTATAAAGGTTATGATGGAGAGAAATACTTAGCTAACAGCCATAATAGATCTGTAGTGAGGAAGCCCTGAATCCAAATCTAGCTGCAGATGCTAGCTAAATGATTCTGGGTTACTTAATCTTTCTCAGCCTCAGTTTTCACTTTTGTAAAATAGGTATAATAATAGTGCCTCCTTCTAGGGGTTGGTATGCAGATAGGATGAATAATATTTGGAAAGTGTTTTGCAAACCTTAAAGTACTATCCAAATGCTATCATTATTAAATTTCTTAATTATAAATTATTCTTTCAGTAATGACCCACAAGCTTCTCAAGTTAATACTTTTACCATCTTTCCTATTAGAAAGACGTCACTGGTCTGAGCCTCTTAGTAACTAAGGTTCACTCTACTACTTACTAGCAGAATTTCTGAAAAATGTCTGCAAAGACTTTATTCTCCCCATTTATAAAATGAAAAACGATAGACAATGATATCTACACTCTCATATCTAAAATTTAACGTCCACATGTCAAGTTTTTCTCTTTCTTTTCCTCTTTCCTTCCTCTCTCCACAGTAGTTATTGTATATCTAGGCTTTAGCAGTTGGGATGAGAGTCCTTATTCATTTCCTCTCTTCTCATTAATTCCCTTAAGAGAACTGGGATTTGCTTTGTGTCCTCAGTATTGGTTGTAAATAGGTCAATTGGAATTCAGTTTGTGTCTGAACATATTGTAAATGTTTAGCTACATATTCATTAATGATTATAAAACTTTAGTCTTGCTATCTGTCTGTCTCTTTTGACCTGGTAATGGTTTTAGCTTGATAATTACACAGTACAATCTCCGTGTTCCAGACAGGAAGAATCCATTCAAGCAGATGAATCTGCAGCACCTCCACTCAGTAGTTCATCTATTGAGCAACTATACTGTTTCCTGATGCGGACCACATAAACCCCTGAGTACTAATAAATCCATCAATCATGACTATAAAAAGTAATCCTTGATTAGCATGTATAGTGCACATATTGGAAATGGTAGTCACATAGGGTTTAGCAATTTGAATACAGAGTGAAAACAAACAAAATTACTGATCCTTAAAATTTTTGTAGCATTTACCCAGGATCATGGAATTTAGAAAGAATGTTAGAAATTATGTAGACCCTCCTCATTATACAAGTGGGAGAACTTGAAAGGAAATTGACTTCTTATGGTAACGCAGGTGATAGAAGCAATATTTAAACCTAAGTCTGCTTCAGTCTAGTCAGTCAATGAACAGCATCTATTTTTTACCACTGCCCTCCCAATCTGCCCTCTCTTCCATCAGTCTCTCTCCCACTCCAACTTTTCTTAACCCCCTCTACTCCTACCTCCCTGTAGGCTAAGATAGACTTCTATACCCAAATGATTGTGTGTCATTCCCTTTGAGCCAATTCTTATGAGAGTAAGATTCAAGTAATGCCCACCGCCATCTTCACCTCTGCTGTAATGTCTTTTGCGCTTTTTCATGTGAGATACTTTACCCCATTCTGCCGCTCCCTTCCTTCTATACCCAGTGTACTCCTCTTTCTAACCTCTTCATTATTTTTGTTATTTCCTCAAATTCACCTTATATCTGTATCTTCCGCCTGTATTCTTTCTAGCTGTACTATTAGTGGTATCATTTTTAAGAATTACAAACATCATCTTCCCATGCAGGGCTATAAACTGTTTAGTTCTATTGAATCTCTTTTATTTTCTTTCCCCCCTTTTTCCTGTCTATGCTTCTCATGATCTTGATACTGGAGATCATATTTTTGTTTAATTCTGGCCTTTTCCTTATGTAAGCTTGAAATTCATTGCTACCATTGTAATCTTCTTTCTCATCCCTCAATATGTTGGGGGAAGGATATCCTTCCATCAACATTATTTCATGACCTCCTTTTAACTGCATTGATGGTGATACAGTTCTTATGAGTTACAAGTATCATCTTCCCATATATCATCTTTCCGTGCAAACAGTTTAGCTGTGTTAAATGCCTTATGTTTTTGCTTTCCTTTTTACCTTTATATGCTTCTCTTGAGTCTTGTATTTGAAAATCGAATTTTTTTGCTCAGCTCTTGTCTTTTCATCGGGAAAGCTTGGAAGTCCTCTATTTCATTGAATGACTATTTTTTCCCCGCAAGGATTATGCTCAGTTTTTCTGGGTAGGTGATTCTTGGTTGAGAATTCTAGCTCTTTTGCCTTCCAGAATATCATATTCCATGCCCCCTGATCCTTTAATGTAGAAGCTGCTAAATTCTGTGTAATCCTGACCCTGGTTTCATGATATATGAATTGTTGCTTTGTGGCTTGCAATATTTTCTTCTCAATGTTCTGGAATTTGGCTGCAATATTCCTGGGAGTTTTCATTTTAAGATCTCTTTCAGTAGGTGATTAGAGGATTCTTTCAATGTCTATTTTACCCTCTGGTTCTATGATATCAGGGCAGTTTTATTTGATACTTTCCAGGTCCTTTTTTTGATCATTCTTTTAGGTAGTAGAATAAATACTTAAATTATCTCTGCTGGATCTATTTTCCAGGCTACTTATAATGAGATATTTCACATTTTCTTCTATTTTTTCACTGTTTGGATTTTGTTTGATTGATTCTTGATGTTTCGTGAGTCATTATCTTCCACTTGTCCAATTATAATTCTTAAGGCATTATTTTCTTCGGTTAGCTTTTTTACCTCCTTTTCCATTTGGCCAGTTCTACTTCTTAAGGAGTTGTTTTATTTAGTTAATTTTTGTACATATTTTTTCCAATTTTTTTGTGTGCTTCCTTTATCAAGCTGCTACCTTTTTATGGTTTTGTTACATCACTCTCATTTCTTTCCCCAGTTTTTCTTCTACTTCTCTTATTTGATTTTTAAAATCCTTTTTGAGCTTTTTCAGGAGTTCTTTAATGGGCCTGAGACCAATTCACATTTGTTTTTGTGTCTTTGCATGTAGGCATTTTGACATTGCTGTTCTCTTCTGGGTTTGTGTTTTGATTTTCCCTGTCACCATAATAAATTTCCGTGATCTGGTTCTTTTTTGTGCTCATTTTCTCCAGCCTATTTAATTACTTTTAAAGTTGAGCTCTGTTCCTGGGGTTGAGGGGGCACTGTCTCAAGCTTCTTGTGCTGGGAACTGCAGGCCCTGGATGCTTGCCTAATGTTGTGCAGGTGTCATAGGCAGCCTGGCCACTAACCTAGTGCAACACTGAGGCCACGGGAATGGGGGGGAGGGAGCTGGCCACTAGTCTAGTGCTGTGCTGGGGGCCATGGAGGCTCCTGGCACTGTGCTGAGGGCTCAGGTGATCTAGCCTCTCATCTGGTGCTGTGCCAGGGTCCATAGGGAGCCATGGCTGCTTGCCTGGCACTGCACTGGGGCCACAGTGGGGCTGGCCACTTTCCTGTTATTGTGCCTTCAGGGCTTCAGGGATCTGGCTTCTCACCTGATACTGCTTCAGGGCCACAGAAGGTCTTATAATGGTTTTGATATTAGCAAGCTGTATTCTGAAGCCCACCTATAGTGGCCAGATATACCTCCCTTTCCTTTACCCAATCTATAGAGCAGACAAAGGGGTAAAGTTTGAAAGCTATCACATATTTATTTAGATATATGTTAGAATATATACATGTGGTGAATTTTGCCTCCAACAACTATACTGAATATATGAAAACTTTATCTGATAATGGATACTGTATGAATTCACATGAACAAAATAATCATATTTTCCCTAACATATGTTAATAAAGTTTTGCTATTTGAAGCAGAATCTTGTGGGACTTTAATTTAATATATTTCTAAGTTTTGATTTCAGGTATGTGTCTGACCTCTCATAAGGCCACTAGTCCATCATTTAGGAAAAATGTCAGCAGCTCAATGGGAATTGCATCCGTGAAATCCCACCAGTAGGTATCTGTACCAGGGAAATAATTGGGGAGGGGGGTGGCAACCGTAGGAAGACTATGATAAGGACCCTCTTGACTCAATTTCCCATGAAAGGTATTTTCCCTGGTTGATTCTAAGCCTGGCTGTGACATCTTGTCATACAATTGGATGCTTATGACTCATACCTGAAATTAAGTAGAACTAATGCTGTTATGTGCCTTTCTCCTCACATAGCAAACTCCATTGATAAGGGCAGGTATAAAATCATGCCTCATTTTTTCATTATAATATACATAAGAGACAAACCCTGTTGGTGACTTTTGACTAATTAAGCTAGTATAGTACTATGATAGTGAGGAGTCATTTTGAATTGTCATTTAAAACACAAATAATAGAGACCATGAGGCCTTACAATTTATGGGGTATGTTATTTATAGGAGATCATACTACAACATCTTTTCATTATGTTAATATGATAATAATATCCTCACAAAGGGAGAATTAGTGTGAGATGTGAATTAGTGGAAGATGTGACTTAATAAGAGACATGATGCAATTTTCAAAAGTGAATTAAGAATTTTACATGTAAAAATAGCATTGATAATTGTGAAGAAGGCAAAATTATTTTCTTATTTGAAGCATCTATCTGATAATTTTAAGAGACAAGCACTCATTTTCCATTTCAGGCCTTCGTGATGTGACAATTAAAATTCTCTGAAATTTCAGGTGAACTATGTGATGATTCTTTTTTGTGGGGGGAGGGGCATTCATCTCTTTTATTATCTAATATTTTTAGTTTTCAACATTGATTTCCACAAGATTTTGAGTTACAAATTTTCTCCCCATTGCTACCCTCCCCCCACCCCAAGATGGCATATATTCTGATTGCTCCTTTCACCAGGCTGTCCTCCCTTCTGTTACCCCACCTGCTCCCCTTATCCACTTTCTCCTTACTTTCTTGTAAGGCAAGATAGATTTCTATACCCCATGGCCTGTATGTCTTATTTCCCAGTTGCATGTAAAAACAACTTCTTTTTTAGCATTTGTTTTTAGAACTATGAGTTCCAAATTCTCTCGCTTCTTCTCTCCCACACAAGCTCCTTGAGAAGGCAAGCAATTCAATGTAAGCCACAGATGTATCATTATGCAAAACACTTCCATAACAGTCATGTTGTGAAAGACTAACTATATTTCCCTCCATCCTATCCTGTCCCTCTTTATTCAATTTTCTCCCTTGATCTTGTCCCTTTTCAAAAGTGTTTGCTTTTGATTAAATTCTCTCCTGATCACCCATCCCTTCTATCATCCCCCCTCTCTTATTCCCTTCCCCCCTACTTTGCTGTAGGGTAAGATACCCAATTGAGTGTGTATGTTATTCCCTCCTTAAGTCAAATTTGATGAGAGCAAGATTCATTCATTATATTTCACCTGCCTCCTTTTCCCTTCCAATAGAACTGCTTTTTCTGGTTTTTTTTATCCTTTTCTTTTTAATTTGTTTTTATTTAGTACATTTAGTTTTCAGCATTGATTTTCATAAGAGTTTGAATTACAAATTTTCTTCCCATTTCTACCCTCCCCCCGACTCCAAGATGGCATATATTCTGGTTTCCCTGTTCCCCAGTCAGCCCTCCCTTCTGTCACCCCACTCCCCTCCAATCCCCTTTTCCCTTCCTTTCTTGTAGGGCAAGATAAATTTCTACACCCCATTGCCTCTGTATCTTATTTTCTAGTTGCATGCAAAACCTTTTTTTTGTTTATTTTTGAACATCTGTTTTTAAAACTTTGAGTTCCAAATTCTCTCCCCTCTTTCCTTCCCACCCACCCTCCCTAAGAAATCAAGCAATTCAACATAGGCCACATGCATATCATTATGTATAACTCTTCCACAATACTCATGTTGTGAAAGACTAACTATATTTTGCTCCTTCCTAACCTATCCCCCTTCATCCAATTTTTTCCCTTGACCCTGCCCCTTTTCAAAAGTGTTTGTTTTTGATTACCTCCACCCCCATCTGCCCTCCCTTCTATCATTCCCCCTTTTTTATCTTCTTCCTCCTTCTTTCCTGTGGGGTAAGATACCCAATTGAGTATGTATGGTATTCCCTCCTCAGGTCAAATCTGATGAGAGCAAGATTCACTCATTCCCCCTCACCTGCCTTCTCTTCTCTTCCTACAGAACTGCTTTTTCTTGCCACTTTTATGTGAGATAATTTACCCCATTCTATCTCTCCATATCCCCCTCTCTCAATATATTCCTCTCTCATCCCTTAATTTGATTTTATTTCTTTTAGATATCTTCCCTTCATCTTGAACTCACCCTGTGCCTGCTCTCTCTCTCTCTCTCTCTCTCTCTCTCTCTCTCTCTCTCTGTATATATATATATATATATATATATATACATATATGTATATATACACATACATATATACATACATACACACTCACATATACATATATATACATAAAAATATATATATACATGCATATTCCCTTCAGCTATCCTAATACTGAGGTCTCATGAATCATACACATCATCTTTCCATGTAGGAATGTAAACAAAACAATTCAACTTTAGTAAGTCCCTTGCAATTTCTTTTTCTTGTTCTTTTTCTTGATTACCTTTTCATGCTTCTCTTGATTCTTGTGTTTGAAAGTGAAATTTTCTATTCAGCTCTGGTCTTTTCAGTGAAAAAGCTTGAAAGTCCTCTATTTGATTGAAAATCCATATTTTGCCCTGGAGTACTATACTCAGTTTTGCTGGGTAGGTGATTCTTGGTTTTAATCCTAGCTCCATTGACCTCCAGAGTATCATATTCCAAGCCCTTCAGTCCCTTAATGTAGAAGCTGCTAGATCTTGCATTATCCTTATTGTGTTTCCACAACACTCATATTGTTTCTTTCTTGCTGCTTACAATATTCTCTCCTTGACCTGGGAACTCTGGAATTTGGCGATAATATTCCTAGGAGTTTTCTTTTTGGGATTTTTTTCAAGAGGTGACTGGTGGATTCTTTCAATTTCTATTTTACCCTCTGGCTCTAGAATATCAGGGCAGTTTTCCTTGATGATTTCTTGAAAGATGATGCCTAGGCTCTTTTATTGATCATGGCTTTCAGGTAGTCCAGTAATTTTTAAATTATCTCTCCTGGATCTATTTTGCAGGTCAGTGGTTTTTCCAATGAGATATTCACATTGTCTTCCATTTTTTTCGTTCTTTTGGTTCTATTTTATAATATCTTGATTTCTCATCAAGTCACTAGCTTCCACTTGCTCCAATCTAATTTTTAAGGTAGCATTTTCTTAAGTAGTCTTTTGGACCTCCTTTTCCATTTGGCTAATTCTGTCTTTTAAGGCATTCTTCTCTTCATTGACTTTTTGGAGCTCTTTTGCCATTTGCGTTAGTCTATTTTTAAGGTTTTATTTTCTTCAATATTTTTGGGGTCTCCTTTAGCACATCGTTGATCTGTTTTTCATGATTTTCTTGCATTGTTCTCATTTCTCTTCCCAATTTTTCCTCTACTTCTCTTACTTGCCTTTCCAAATCCTTTTTGAGGTCTTCCATTGCCTGAGACCAATTCATATTTTTCCTGGAGGCTTTTGATGTAGGCTCTTTGACTTTGTTGCTGGCTGTATGTTTTGATCTCCTTTGTCACAAAAAAAAAGATTCTAGAGTCTGAGTCTGAGTCCTTTTATGCTGCTTGCTCATGTTCCCAGCCAACTACTTGACCCTTGAGCTTTTGTCAGGAAATGACTGTTTTCAGAGTGGAGAGTGCTTTCCCCCAAGCTTGGGGGGTTTTACACTGCTCTTTTCAGAGCTACTTCTATTCTGAGATGGTATGATATTCCTCCCCTGGCCTGTGCTCTGGTCGATGAGTGCAAGCATTCCTTTCTGCTGTGTAACTACCAGAAGGACTCCCTCTCCACAGTCACTGCAAGCTCTGTCACACCAGCACTCCTCCTTCCCCAAGAACTGCCAACCAGGACCACAACCCAGATCCAAGCAGGGCAAAGCAAGAGAACCCTGCCTCTGCACCAGCAAAGCACTCCCTGCATTCTCTCTCTGATCCACTGCTTGAATCCTCCCACTGAGTGGGCAAGGGGCTGGAAGCAACCACACTGGAGCTCTGGAAGCAGCCACCAGAGCTTCCTGCTGCTGCTGCTGCATCTAGCTCTGCTGCCCCTGCCAGACTGAGCACTTCTGTCACCGAGATCCAGAAGTTTTCCCACTGACCTGCTCAGTGGTTTTTGGTGTTTGTGTGTACTAGACTTTGAGAAGTCTAGTAACTGCTACAGCTCAGTAATTCAGGGCCCTGAGGCCTACTCTGCCCTATCTCCTCCCCCCATCTCCTCTGTGCCTGTTCTGTCCTGGTGCAGCCCATGTGAGGCTGTGTTCCACTCCCAGCATCATGTGATAGACCCTTCCCAGTGACCATCCATGCTGTCCTGGGCTGGAAACCTGCTTCCCTCTGTTATTACCTGGGTTTTGTAGCTCTATAATTTGTCCAGAGCCATTTTTACAGGTGTTTGTAGGGATTTGGGGGAGAGCTTAAGCGAGTCCCTGTTTTCCATCTGCTGTCTTGACTTTGCCCCAATGATTTTTCTTATAGGTCTATTTTACTATTTGATTTATTTTTTACCTTATTTTTTTATTTTTATATTTTCATTTTATTTTTTTAGTTTGATTATAAGAGTAAGCATCTTTAGGAAGGGCTAGCCTAAAGGAAGTCAGATTGAAATAGATAATCTCTTACACCTAGGTTACCTTTAATTTTTTGAATAGATAGATTAATAAGACTTTATCATTTAGTAGCAGATATTTTAGAAGAATAAAATAATCATAAGTTTATAAGGTTTTTTTAGAAGGCTAAATTTTCCTTTCAAGCAGAAAGGGGAGTTGACCAGAGTCCGAGTTAGCCTTTCTGGCAGCTAGAGAAAAGTTAGCCAGAGGTTAACTTCATCTTTTCAGTCTGAGTGGGTAAGCTCCTTTTTTAAAAAATAAGCTAGAATCTAACTTGAGTAATGGGATATTCTAAGGAAAATGGGGTGTGACTGCTAACCATGACCACAAGTTGTTCTTTCCCAGGAGACTTTCTGTTTATAAAAGGCACCGCCTGCAGTAAAAGATGTCTGGCAAAAGATTAATAAAGTCTGGGAGAAGCTAATTAGTCAGGTGACCTACCTTGTCCAGTTGAATTATGTTCAAAACATGTTTCTGCCACTTTTTAATTCCTTTTTGTTGTAAAAATCAGCTCTTTAAATCATTCTTTATCTCTTACCTATAATCAGTTAGGTGACCCTACTCGATATGGAAATGCTAACTTTACAAATTAAATCATAGATGGCTCAGTAGCTTTGTCCTCAGTTTCTTTTTTTTTTTATCTCAGATAATTGATCTTAAAACCAGTTAGAACAGTGCAGGCTTAAATACTTCTTGGCAACTGTACATCCCATCTCTCTTTGTCATTTTACATTCTTTATCACAGATAGACTGTAAAATAGAATTCACATTAGAATCTTCTTGAAATACATTTGGGAATCACCCAGAGCTCCTAGTGTTCTAGAAACAGGTTTATGCACATATAAATGCATATTTTATGCCACAATCTAGAAGACTTTTTTGATATTAATGTTATTGGTAGTGTATTTCTGATAGACAAATATAGGCATAAATAAATACATGGGAAAATAACATAGTAGAAATATACTGGATTTGGAGTCAGACTTACCATCTTCAAATTTCTGACCTGCCACTTACTACTTGTGTGATTTTATGTAAATCACTTAATCCAGATTAGTCTGTTTTTTTAATCCATAAAGTAGAATTGAACTAGATAAGTTGTAAAGTCTCTCTAGGAACTAAACTTATTACTGTAGATGGGAGCCAGATTTGAAAAAATTGGTTAAGATCCTTGATAATAAATACTGAGTCTAGAATGTGGCAGAAAGATGGGGCACTGGATAGAGTACTGGAATAGGATTCAGAAAAAGATGATTTCAGGTCTTTGCAATCCTTAAAACCATATAATTGCTAGCTGTTCTTATTTATTCCCTTACCTCTTAAGTCAACAAAAGTAAGAAAGAGTCTAGTAGTTTGGCTTTTAAAATATTGCCAGGGTTTAAGAGTAGAAAATATTAAAAAAAAAAAAAAAAAAAAAACATGAGAAATATCCTACAGGGACAAATTGGAGGAGGTAAATATTGTATCAGAGAAGGCCAGTTTTACAAGAATAAGCACACAGCTTGAGTCCTTCTGAATCCTACTGTGCTTTCTCACTATGCTGAATACCATATGTGCCATAAGTTTCCAACATCCACAATCCTTGACTATTTTTTGACGTTCCATTGACTGAGGGCACAAGGAATGATGCAATTAGTTTCTAATTTTCTAAATTTTACATATTTGGCAAAGAATGTGGCTTTGCAAAATGTTTGTGGACCACAAATTAAACTAAGGGAATGGAAAGTACCTCAACTTCTTAAGCAAAGAGGGAGGAGACTAGAGGGCAAAATGTCAAAAAACATCTCAGAGTTTTTTGGTTTTTGGTTTTTTTTTTATACTGCAACCATTTCCTGCCACTCACTTTGCCTTTTTGAGGGGAATTTGACTCTTATGCCCAGAGGAAGGTTGATCCATGAAGGAACAATTTTCCTTTATGAAACTGGATGCTTATTTTACTTTTCACCAGTTCCAAATGCTGAGACTATACATCTTGCTCAGTTTGATGTGCTGGACAAGTTCTGGTAAGATATCTGTTAGCAATTCATTTATACTTATACACACTTATCTACAATGTCTAGATAAAAGCAGGCAAAATGGTGGAAAATATTCATATTTATTAGTGTTAAATTGCTGAAGGTAAATTCGATTGCTAGGGAATAAGAATACATTTTTACCATGAATTTAGATTTTATGTTGTCTTTCTTTTCTGGCATGAATCTACAATGGAATGCATGTTCTTGTTAGACACCACAAAATACTCATCTTATGGTAAAGAAAATCCCAAATTTAAAAGCTCTGACCATGAATAATTTCCATGTAAGTGCTTGTGGTAGTGGAACACTTATATGTATGATAAAATGTATTTACTTTATTTATGAGGCTATAATCGTACCATCTTAAAATATGATTTACTTTTTTTATCCTTGTGTTTAAAGTTTTAGACATCCCTCACTCCCAAGAAACGTTTGAATTTTTTCTTTTTTGCAAATATAAAGTGAATGCTCTCTTTATCCATTGGGTTGTGTGTGTGTGTGTGTGTGTGTGTGTGTGTGTGTGTGTATTTTGTTCTTGGGTATTGTTCTTTGAACATTGTACATGTCTGGCATCTCAAAGTGAAAAAAATATTAACTTTCTCTTCTTATATGAGATTTCAATACATGTGTTAAAATGTTAGCTATGAAAATTAGGACTTTCTGATTTAACACCAACTAAATACTAATCCAGAGTTTCTAATGTAACTAGTGGCAGTTGATGAAAGATTGTCCTTTTATCAACAGTTTCATTCTAGCAAAATCTAAATGAAACATAGAAACAGACCTTTTAAATATTAACAGTAACAATTAGCAACCAGTAGTGAATGACACTTTTATCACCACTCAGAGGATTAGCATTGTAAACAGCAAAAGATATCCAGATAATTTTGGGGGGTGGGAGGGATTAGTGTTCTAAAAAACAGAAGCTAAATCAACAGTTTATAATACAAGGGAAAGAAGTCAACAAGCCATTCCACTTCCCCTCCTCCCCTCATCTTCTCTCCCTTTTATATTCAATATAATAATTATAGCTAATATTTAAATAGTGCTTTACCCGAGAGCTATTCCATTTAATACTTACAATGTCCCTGTGAAGTAAGTGGCATTAGGATGAAGAAACTGAAGCTGGCAGAGGTTAATGACTTGCCCAGAGTCAGACAGTAAGTGCCTAAAGTAGGATTATGTGTATTTACTTAAATCCCCTAGGGAATAATCTGAGTTCTGCACTTTGGAGATAGACTCAATATCAACAATATTATAAACAAAAATCACTTTTCAATTTAAACAAACATTTATTAAATGCCTATTATGTGCAAGGCACTGTGCTATGTATGGACCACACTCCTTGCAAAAGAAAAGAAAACAAACAAACGCATACATTCAACTGGGGAGGTACGATATGTACAAAGCTCAGTAAATATAGAGTATTTTGAAGAGAAAGGCAGTATGGTTAGCTAAGAGAAAGAGGCAAGGCTTCACTGCGGATGTGGCAAGAGAAGTGAAGTAGATGATTCTCAGAGGTAGAGAGGTGGATTAATGTTATATAGGAAGGATGAAGCAGTTTGGAAATTTGAGAAGGTGACCTACTGAATGCCAGTGGGGAAACAGTAGGTCATTTTAATTGAAATGAATAATACAAGAAAGGGAGTTAGTATAGGTAAAGGTAGATTTGAAGTAGTCAGTGGAGAACCTTAAATGCCTGATTAAGGAGTTTTTATTTTATTCTAAAGACAATAGGGGGCCTTTTATGGCTTTTCTGGGGATGAAGTGAGAGGAATGATATGATTAGATTTGCATTTTAGGAAGACTGAAATCAAGGGAGATTAATTAGGAAACTCTTGAAGCATTTCAAAATAGTGGTGTTGAGGACTTGAGAGAAATGTGAACCGGGAAGTTATAAAATTAATGATTAAAAATCTTGTGTGTTTTTCTGTGGTGATGATTAAGTTTAAAGTTGTTTACTCTGCTTTGGAAATGCCTTAAAATAAAACAATTAGACACAGTCCTACTTGTCCTTTTAATTATTGCTATAGGCATTGCAAAGTCAAAACAGGAAGTCTAAAATCCCGTCTGTTCAGTGCCTACCTTGTTTTGTTGTCCTTCAAGTTTTGTCTATTTTGAATAATTTATATTTATGTTACAGTTTTAGGGATAAAGTATTTGAAGTATTCATTTCCTCATTCTACTGCCTGTATGCATGGGGCATAGCCAGCAAATCATACCATGACATATCATGTCTTAGCCAGCAGATACGATTTGCGTAACTATTCTAAAATTTGAGTAAGAAATGTGTCATAGATATAATGGCACCATTTCAATTCCCACTGAGGAAACACTTAGAGTATTCAGGAATAAATATAGATGTCCATGACAAGAATGGCTTAGATTTTGTAGGATAGGAGCCAGATTGAGAAGGACTTTTCCTCCACACATACACACATATGTGTGTGTTGTATATACTAATATGTATGTATATGTATTACGAGTGTCAGTGGGGGTGATGGGAGTTGGCGAGTTTCAGGAACCCCAAAGACTGAAGTTCTGGGACAGGGTCATCTTGAATGAATTCAAGGACTCAAGCAGTCTTTAAGTCAAGTTGGCAAAAGTTTATTGATATGCTTTACAGCGGGCAAAAGTTCTTAGGGAACTTGTGATCTAAGAGGGATACAGTTAAAGTTTATATAGGATAAACTATAGTAAGACATGTGCTAAATATGCTAGCTAGGTGATTCAGGGCAGGATTAGGGAGTAGTTAAGGAGTGGTCAGTTCTTAAAGGAACATGCACTTTTAGTATCTACTGTGCAGTGTTTTACTCAGACTTCACTGGGAAAAAGCCCAAAGTGGGGCTTACATGGAGGGGTGGTTTTAGGCCTGCAAAGTCACCAAGTCAACTAGTGGTCAGGGTTAACTGAGAAACGTCCAGGCTGCCACCCATCAATGTCTTGTTAGACAAGACAGATGTAGGGAGTATACATATGTCTAAGTCTAGGATACATATAATGAGGAGTCCAAGATGCATATAATGAGGTAGGGAGTTGGCACAGATAGTCCAATGGGTACTAAATATCTTTATGAGCTAGTACAAAGCTGGTTCAAACTAATAAATCCTATAGGTGCCATTGTTACTGTATCAGGGAGAGAGATAAGTATTTTGCTGGGGCGAACTCGATTAACTGCCAGGCACAGTGTTCTTATGGTGGAGAAAAACCACTAGGAACAGTATTTTGAGGCTAGAGAGAAATGTGATCTTGGAATTGGGGTCCAAGCACAGGCACTCAAGCACCCCATCAGGGGCACATATAGGTATGTAAGTATATTCCCCTCCTCAGTAACGAAGAATATAAAAAAAGAAAGAGAAAATGTTCAGCAAAAGTACATATGCATTTTTTTGATACATTCTGGGAAGATGGTACATTAGGTCAGAAGTTTCCAGGCTCTCCAGATTTTGTCCATAAACAGAAATAAAATAACCACAAAATGAACATAAAGCAGAAAAAAATAAAGGGGTAAAGCAATTGTCTTCCTAAGAAATTTTATGAAGACCTCAAAAAAGATTGCAGGAGCTAAAGTTTGGTCTGAGTGAAGTGTTAACACCTCTAGGCTGACTCTACTGAATCAACAAACAGTAGACCCTGAGGGAAGCAGACTAGGCCTCAAAAAAATTTCACCTTACTTTTCATATCATTCACAGCCTCTAGAAATTTCACCTCAGGAGCTTTCACGTCATGAAATTTTACCTCACAAATTTTCATATAAAGAACAGCAGAGGTTGAATGAGGAAAGATTGAGGGAACAAACCCCTGCTATTTCCAGAAGTCAGGCCTAGTGGTTCTGACCAGGCATGATCCCACACTGTGGCTATGGGCAACAAGGAGCAACCACAGGCCTGGTGAGTACAGTACCACAGGGAGCAAGAACATTTTTGGAACATGGCTGGGGTATGAGGGAAGAAAAGAAGAGTCTCTGAGGTTGAGCACACTCCACCCCTTCCCCCCACCCAGCCCAGAATTCAGAAAACAGTTGTAAGAAGGACCTGAGGCCTAGGGCAACATTACTCACAATTTGGGATTAAAACTTCATAATAACAATATTAAGCTGCTAAAAAATAAAATAAGACAAATTAAAAATAAAAATGAGTAAGTGAAGGAAAAAGAACCTGATTGTTAATACCTACTTTGGTATAAAAGAAGACCGGGATTCATATTCAGAGGAAGATAGTGAGGTTAAAAAAAAAAGCCACTCCTACCCTCAAGAGTGATATCAAATGGTCACCAGCTCAAAAGGAAATCTTGGAAAAACTTAAAAAGGAATTCAAAAATCAAATAAGGGAAAACAAGGAAAAATTAGAAAAAAAATAAAGCAATTCAAGAAAATTATGGAAAGAAAGTTAACCAACTGGAAAAACAGAGACACAAAATCTGAAGGAAGAAAATAAAAAAGGAATTTAAAAATCAAGTAAGAGAGGACAAGGAAAAACTAGAAAAAACCAAAAGCAAGCCAAGAAAATTATGAAAAGAAAGTTAACCAATTAGAAAACAGAGGCACAAAATCTTAAGGAACAAAGTAACTTCTTGAAAACTAGAACTGGGCAAGTGGAATCAAATGAGCCAATAAGACATTAAGATATAATTAAACTAGAGAAAATAGAAGAGAATCTAAAACATTTCATTAGAAAAGTAACTGATGGGGGTGGGGGGGCGGGCAGAGCCAAGATGGCAGCTGGAAAGCAGGGACTTGCATGACTTCCCTGCCAAGTCCCTCCAAAAACCTATAAAAAATGGCTGTGAACAAATTATAGAACTCAGAACCCACAAAATAGCAGAGGGAAGCAGGGCTCCAGCCCAGGACAGCCTGGATGGTCTCTGGGTGAGGTCTATCGTGCATGGAGCTGGGAGCAGAAGGGGAGCAGAGCACAGTGTGGGCGACAGCAGGACCAACCAGACCAGGAGCCAGGCAGAACAGTCCCTAGCGCCCTGAATCAGTGAGCTGTGGCAGTTACCAGACTTCTCAACCCACAAACACCAAAGACAACAGAGAAGAACTGCAGAACCCATGAAATAGCAGAGGGAAGCAGGGCTCCAGCCCAGGACAGCTTGGATGGTAGCTGGGTGAGGTCTATTCCACACAGAGCTGGGAGCAGAGGGGAGCAGAGGGGAGTGGAGCCCAGAGTGGGCAGTGGCAGGACCAACCAGACCAGGAGCCAGGAGGAACAGGCCCTAGTGCCCCAAAACAGTGAGCTGTGGCAGTTACCAGACCTCTCAAACCACAAACACCAAAGACAACAGAGAAGGTTAGTGGAAAAAGCTGCGGGGACAGAGTGAAAGGAGTTCACGGTTCGGCCACCTCTCCAGGGGCAGCAGGGGTGGTACAGCTACAGAACTACAGCTGCAGTTGCTTCTGGCCTCAGGCCCACCTGGGGGGAGGAATTAAGTGGCAGATCTGAGCAGGAGGGCACAGCCTGCTTAAGATCTGAGTCCATTCCGGGTTGGCGGTTCTTGGGGAAGGAGGAGTGCTGGTGTGGCAGAGTTGGCTGTATAGAAATAGCTCTGAAAACAACAGTGCATCCCCTCAAGCTTGGAACAAAGTACTCTTTACTCTACAAGCAGTCATACCCTGCTGCAAAACTCAAGGGTCAAGTAAGTTGGCTGGGAACAAGAACAGGCAGCGAAAACAGACTCAGATTGAGTCTCAGATGTTGGAATCTTTCTTTGGTGACAAAGAAGACCAAAACATACAGCCAGAAGAAGTCAACAATGTCAAAGAACCTACATCAAAAGCCTCCAAGAAAAACATGAACTGTTCTCAGGCCATGGAAGAGCTCGAAAAGAATTTGGAAAAGCAAGTTAGAGAAGTAGAGGAAAAAATGGGAAGAGAAATGAGAAGGATGCAAGAAAACCATGAAAAACAAGTCAATGACTTGCTGAAAAAGACCCAAAAAAATACTGAAGAAAACAACACCTTAAAAAATAGACTAACTCAAATGACAAAAGAGCTCCAAAAAGCCAATGAAGAGAAGAATGTCTTGAAAGGCAGAATTAGCCAAATGGAAAAGTAGGTCCAAAAGACCACTGGAGAAAATACTACCTTAAAAATTAGATTGGAGCAAGTGGAAGCTAGTGACTTGATGAGAAATCAAGATATTATAAAAACAGAACCAAAGGAATGAAAAACTGGAAGACAGTGTGAAATATCTCATTGGAAAAACCACTGACCTGCAAAATAGATCCAGGAGAGATAATTTTAAAATTATTGGACTACTTGAAAGCCAGGATCAAAAAAAGAGCCTAGATCTCATCTTTCAAGAAATTATCAAGGAGAACTGCCCTGATATTCTAGAAGCAGAGGGTAAAATAGAAATTGAAAGAATCCACAGATCGCCTCCTCAAATAGATCCCAAAAAGAAAACTCCTAGGAAATGTTGTCACCAAATTCCAGAGCTCCCAGATCAAGGAGAAAATACTGCAAGCAGCCAGAAAGAAACAATTTGAATACTGTGGAAACATAATCAGAATAATACAAGATCTAGTGACTTCTACATTAAGAGATTGAAGGACTTGGAATATGATATTCTGGAGGTCAATTCAGCTAGGATTAAAACCAAGAATCACCTACCCAGCAAAACTGAGTATCATGCTCCAAAGCAAATATGGGCTTTCAATAAAATAGAGGAATTTCAAGCTTTCTCAGTGAAAAGACCAGAGCTGAATAGAAAATTTGCATTTCAAACACAAGAATCAAGAGAAGCATGAAAAGGTAGTCAAGAAAAAGAAATTGCAAGGGACTTAACTAAAGTGGAACTGTTTTGTTTACATTCCTACATGGAAAGATGATGTGTATGATTCATGAGACCTCAGTATTAGGGTAGCTGAAGGGAATATGCATATATACGTATATATATAGAGAGAGGGCACAGGGTGAGTTGAATATGAAGGGATGATATCTAAAAAAATAAAATCAAATTAAGGGATGAGAGAGGAATATATTGAGAGAGGGAGAAAAGGAGAGATAGAATGGGTTAAATTATCTCACACAAAAGTGGCATGAAAAAGCAGTTCTTTAGGAAAGGAAGAGGAGGCAGGTGAGGGGGAGGGGGAATGAGTGAATCTTGCTCTCATCAGATTTGACCTGAGGAGGGAATAACATACACACTCAATTGGGTATCTTACCCCACAGGAAAGAAGGAGGAAGAAGATAAAAAAGGAGGGATGATTGAACGGAGGGCAGATAGGGGGAGGAGGTAATCAAAAACAAACACTTTCAAAAAGGGACGAAGTCAAGGGAGAAAATTCAATAAAGGTGGATAGGTTAGGAAGGAGCAAAATATAGTTAGTCTTTCACAACATGAGTATCATGGAAGTGTTTTACATAATGATACTCATGTGACCTATGTTGAATTGCTTGACTTCTTAAGGAGGGTGGGTGGGGAGGGAAGAGAGGAGAGAATTTGGAACTCAAAGTTTAAAAACAGATGTTCAAAAACAAAAAAAAAATATTTTTGCATGCAACTAGGAAATAAGATATACAGGCAATGGGGCATAGAAATTTATCTTGCCCTACAAGAAAGAAAAGGAAAAGGGGATGGGAGGGGAGTGGGGTGACAGAAGGGAGGGCTGAGTGGGGAATGGGGCAACCAGAATATATGCCATCTTGGAGTTGGGGGGTGGGTAGAAATTTGAAATTCAAACTCTTGTGAAAATCAATGCTGAAAACTGAATATATTAAATAAATTAAATAAATAAATTTAAAAAAAACAACTGATCTAGAGAACAGATCAAGGAGAAACAATATAAGAAGTGTCAGATTACCTGAAAATTGTGATCAAAAGAAGAATCTGGAGACAATATTATAAGAAATTATTAAGGGAAATTGCCCTGGAGTTCTAGAACAAGAAGGTAAAGTAGAAACAGAAAAAATCCACCTATCACCACCTGAAAGAGATCCTAGGAAGAAAACTTACAGGAATATCATATCTGAATTTCAAAATTCCCAGGTTAAAGGGAAACTATTGCAAGCAACAAGAAAAAAAACCTATTTAAATAATGTGGGAAAGCATTCAGGATTTCACAAGATCTAGCAGCTTCTACACTAAAAGACTGTAGGTCTTGCAACATTACATTTGGAAGAAGAAAGGAGCTGGGATTGCATCCAAAAATAACTTGTCCAGCAAAGTTGAGTATAATCATGAATGGGGAAAAAAAATGGATATTTGATGAACTAAAAGACTTTCAGGTATTTGTAACAAAAAGACCAGAACTCAATGGAAATTTTGATATAAAAAAACTCAGAAGAAATATAAGGAAATCATTAAAGACTAATTATAAGCCATTGATTAAGGTCAAATTGTTTATTTATGATATATGAAAATGCTATTAATATTATTAATTATTAGTTAGTATTAGTAGTAATAGTATTCTTAATGCTGTTATTACTAAGGGAGTTTCAAAGAAAGATTGGGACTGAGTTGTACATGATGAGGTGATTCTAACAAAAACCAAAATTGGGTAGGAAAAACCTAAAGGGGGAAATTATGTCATGAAAACAGGGCATGAAAGGAAGAACTAATACAGAGGAAACAGGTTGGGGTGGAGGGCTGGTAATATTAGAACCTTACACTTATCTAGGTTGAAGGGGAAACAGTGTATACATCTTAAGATTTTTAAAACTCTTTTGAACTTCTAGAGAAGTGAGAAAACTAGTGGATAGGGTTGGGGAGGGACTTTTAGAAGGGTGTATAAATTAAGATTAAGAAGGAGTGAATAGATAAGGGAGAGACTTCTAGAGAACTGGGTAAAATGTAAGCTAAGAGAGTAAGGGTAGAAGATAAGGTAATTGGGATAGGGTAAAAAGAGAAGCTGAGAAGGAAAATAGTGAATAAGTATAAGATAGAAGGAAATTCACAAATAGTAATCATTACTTTGAATGAATGGGACAAACTCACCCATAAAACAGAAACAGATAGCACAATGGATTAAAAATCAGAATCCAACAATATGTTGTTTACAAGAAATACATTTTAAAGTGAGAGATACAGACAGATTTAAAATGGAGGGTTAGAATAGAATTTATTATGATTCAGCTGATGCAAAAAAGGCAGGGGTAGCAATTATAATCACAGACAAAGTTATGGCTAAAATAGATTTAATCAAAAGAGACAAACAAGGTAACTACATTTTGATAAAAAATACCATAGAAGCAATATCAATACTGAAACTATATTCACTAAATACGATGGCATCTAATTTTTTAAAAGAAAATTAAATGAATTATAGGTGGAGATAGATAGTAGTACTATAATAGTAGGAGACTTTAATCTTTCCCTCTCAGAACTAGATAAATCTAATACTCCCCCCCCAAAAAAAGAGAAAGAAGTTAAGGAAATTAATGCAATTTTGGATAAACCAGATATGATAGATAGCTGGGGAAAAAACTGAATGGAAATAGGAAGGAATATACCTTTTTCCTCAGCAGTTTATGGTACAAAGATTACCATATCTTTGGTAATTTTACAAAGATTAACCATATATTAGTAGATAAAAATGTTATAATTAAAAGCAGAAATATTATAAGTATCCCTTTCAGGTCATAATGCAATAAAATTATATTTAATATGGGACCAAGGAAACATATATTAAAAGTTAATTGGATATTAAACAACCTACTCTTAAAGAATGAATGGGTTAAAGAACAAATGATAGAAACAATAGTTTCATTAAAGAGAAAGACAATATCGAGACAACATATTATAATCTAAGGGATGTAGCAAAAAGCAGTGAATAGGGGAAAATTTGTATCTCCAAATGCTAACATCAATAAAACAGAGAAAGAGCAGACTAATGAATTGGGTATACAATTTTAAAAACTAGAAAAAGAACAAATTAAAAACTCCCCAATTAAACACTAAATTGGTAAACCTAAAAATTAAAGGTGAGATTAATAAAAATGAAAGAAAAAAAGTTGAATTAATAAATAAAACTAGGAGTTGGTTTTATGAAAAAAATGATAAACAATTGGTTAATGTGACTTTAAAAAGACAGAAGAAAACCAAATCACTTAGTATTAAAAAATCAAAAGGGTGAATATATCACCAAATAAGAGGAAATTGAAGCATTATAAGGAGTTATTTTGCCCAATTATGTGCCAATAAATTTAACAATTTAAGTGAAATGGAAGAATACTTACAAAAAGTTAAATTGCCTAGATTAGCAGAAGAGAAAATAGAATATCTAAATTGACCTATTTTAGAAAAAGAAAGAGAACAGGTCATAAATGAGCTTCCTAACACAAATGCCCCAAGAGTAGATGGATTTACAAGTGAATTTTATCAACCACTTAATGATGGACTAATTCCAATTTAAATAAATTATTTGGAATAATAGATAAAGAAGATATTCTACCAAACTCCTTTTATGAAACAAATATCATACTGATACCTAAACCAGAAAGAGTAAAAACAGAAAAATAAAATTATAGACCAATTTCATTCATGAATATGAATGCAAAAATCCTAAATAAAATACTAGCTAAAAGATTACAACAATTTTATTACAAAGATTATATATTATGATCAAGTGGGATTTATACCAGGAATGCAGGGGTGGTTTAACGTAATGAAAACTATTAACATAATTGATCAATTACATCAATAATAAAAGTTTTAAAAATCATATGATTGTATGAGATGCAGAAAAAACTGTTGATAAAGTTCAACACTCATTTCTACTAAAAAAAAAATTTAAAGTATTGGAATAAAAGAATTTTTCCTTAAATTGGTGAAAAGCATTTATCTAATACCATTAATAACAAATGTTAGAAAAGATGTAGAAAAATTGAGACACCAATTCATTGTCAGAGGAATTGTAAAATGATCCAATAATTTTGGAGAACAATATGGAATTATGCCCAAAGAGTTATTAAACGACCTATACCCTTTGACCGAGCAATACCACTACTTGGTCTATTTCCGAAGATGATTAGGGAAAAAGGAAAAGAACTTAAATGTTCTAAAATATTTGTAACAGCTCTCTTTGTGGGAGAAAAGAACTGGAAATTGCAGGGATGTCCATCAATTGGGGAATGACTGAACAAGTTGTGGTATGTAATTGTGATGTTATAAGAAATGATGAGCTCAATGATTTTAGAAAAACATGGAAATTTTCATAAAATAATGAAGAGTGGAATGAGTAGAACCAAGAGAATATTGTATATAGCAACAGCAATATTGTTTTAAGAATGACTTTGAGCAAATACATTGTTTTGTCTGTTATAAATACCCAAATTAATTATAAAAGACATATGAAGAAAGACGCTGTCTGCATCTAGACAAAGAACGGATAAACAGAAGCATGTATAGAATAATTTTACATATATATATATATATATATATATATACACATACCTATTTGTGTCTAATGTGTCTAATCTCTAGAGCAGAGGGAAGTGAAGAAAAAAAGAAATTTACTTGATAATTTTGTTGTATACTTGCAAGAAATAACAAGTTGTGCATAGTAGATTTGCAGTTTCACATACAATCATCTTTTTATTATAATATGTTATAGAAATGTTTGTTTTATTCCATAAATTAAAATATATTTTTAAAGTGTACACACACACACACACACACACACACACACACACAAAACTAAGTACTTGTGCCAAACTTTTTTTCTTTCTTTTTACTTCATTGCTGGGGAGAGGGAAATGAAGATGATGTAAAAAAAAAAAAGAAGTTAATGAAAGTTTTAAAATCATGTGCATAATTAGTCGACTGTCCCTGAGGACTCTGTCCTAGCCCCTTATC
This sequence comes from Trichosurus vulpecula, assembly GCF_011100635.1. Lineage (NCBI taxonomy): Eukaryota > Metazoa > Chordata > Mammalia > Diprotodontia > Phalangeridae > Trichosurus > Trichosurus vulpecula. The sequence continues at coordinate 384,765,680 of NC_050574.1, forward strand.
CCCTCCCTTATACATACATGTAGAAACATACACATGTGTTCAATCATCATTTCTTCTTCAGATGACTCCCACCTCTACAAATCTTACCTTAATGTTTCTCCTTATCTCCAGGCCCACATTCAGCCATTGTCCACAGGGCATCTCCATCTTGATGTCCTAAAGACATCCAAGAATCAGAACCTAGGAGTGTGCTGGAGCCAACTTAAATCAGCTCTGCATTTGTTTGTTAATTTTTGATTGTTAAATTTTCAATATGTGCATGTGTACCTGGGAAATCAATGAATATTACAAATTAAGGCTTGATTTCTTTTGCTGATTAACTTGACCTAATAAAGTGATGGAGAAAATATTTAAAATGCAGATTAAAGTTAAAAGCATATGTATGTATGTGTGTATGTATATATACATATATAGTGGGAAGGTATTATATGTGTGCATATATATACATATTTAAAATGCAGATTATATGCAGAAGATATTTAAAATGCAGATTAATCTTAAAAGTATGTTAGGGCATGTGTGTGAGAGTGTGTGTGTGTGTGTGTGTATTCAATGAGTCAGTAGTTAAACATTTTCCAGCATAGACCTGAACATATCCCAAATGGAACTCATCTTTTCCCCCAAAATCATCCTTCTTCCTGGCTACCTTATTTTTACAGAGGGCACCCCTATCTTTGCACAGCAGTCTTCAACACTTCGCTTCCCCCTACCTCTTCATCAAAGTTACCATCCTATTCTAGCTCCTCATCATCTGTTGTCTATCCTATTGAATTTACCTCCTAAATGGCTTTACTTCCTCCATTTTCTCCCCTCTTCAATCCATCATTCACACAACTGTTAAGCTGATATTCCTACAGCACAGATTTGAACATGCCACTTCCCATTCAAGAAGGTTAAGTGGCTCCTCGTTGCCTCTAGAGTAATATAAAGTATCAAACATGTGTCCATCCTATCTTTCCAGACTGATTTCACATTTTTCCCCCTTATACACTCTATGTTCATGTAAAACTGGCCTGCTTGCTGTTCCTTTGACACAATATTTGGTCCAGCTAGGTGACTTAGTGGATAGAGTACTGGGCCTGGAGTCAGGAAGACCTGAGTTCAAATCCAGCCACAGATACTTATTAGCTGTGTGACCTTGGGCAAGTCACTTAACCTCTGTTTGCCTTAATCCCCTTGAGAAGAAAATGGCAAACCATTCCAGCATCTTTGCGCAGAAAACCCCATGGACAGTATGGTCTATGGGGTTACAAAGGGTTGGAATAGACTGAACAATAATAATATATTCAATATTCTATTTCCTGTGTCCATGCTTTTGTAGGCCATCCTCCTACGTAAGAATTCTCTTCTTCCTCACCTCCACCTTTTAGAAGTCCTGGCTCCCATCAAGGTCCCGGCTCAAGTACCACTTCCCTTTCTTTTTTTTAAAGTTTTTCTTACTTATTTATTATATTCTGCATTTAAGAAATAATACTAGCATTTCCATAACATAGTAGAAAAGAAAAAAAAGGTGATTGCACGTGAAGCTGTAAATCAATTATGTACTGATAAATAGAAGTATGTATAGAATGATTTTACATACATACATACATACACACTTTTACATACATGCATACATACACATACATTTGTGTCTAATGGTCAAGTAGCACTTCCTTGAGAGGCCTTTCCTGAACCCTTCAGGTATTAGCTTTCTCCCATAGTAGCATCAAAAGTACTTTGTACATATTTGTATTTTTAAAAAATCTGCATACATGTATCCCCCAGAAAAATTCAGCTCATCAAGGTTCCATTTCCTTTATGCTTTTGTATCCCCATACTGGGTATTCTTTGGGCATATATTAAATGGTTGGTGAATTGAACTGAATTAAATTGACTTTGGACAGTTGTCTATTAGGAGTACCTTTTTCCCAGTTGTTCTCCAAGCCTTAGTTATGTATGATGTTAGACAAAAATATTTTCATCTCCTTATCTTCTTCTCCAAAGTAATAATTGTCACTGTGGCATCATGCGGAGAGAGGTTTGACATCTTAGAGAAGAGTCCGGGGTGATTATATTGCCAGATATTTCCTTTCTACTTCTTATGTTTGGTAAAGTTCTTCAGGTCATATAACTTCATTAGAATAGCTATTTCTTTGTTTGCTGATTAAGTCTTCATCACTCCTACCTCCAAGTCATTGTCCCTTTCTTATAGAAAGGTAGAATCAGTATCTGACACTTCTTATAAGGGTAGGGGTGTGTGTGAGGCCACATGACTACAGTGGTAGATTCATAAATCCTGATCCTGCTACATTGCTTAAACTCACTATTTCAGGCCCATGGAGTGAGTGAGTTAGGGCTGAGTTCACTAAACAGGAGCTCTCACTATTATCATTTTATATTATTTCATGAGGTTAAAAAAATATCATGTTGGGTTCTGGTTCATCTTGCAGACTCTGCTGTAATTATTCTATTTCTGGTACATAATTCTGGTGTAGAGTAGTGTGGTATGTGTGTGTTTCTCTCTCTGCCTATGTGACTGTGTATGTTTGGAAAGATCGTCTTGCCATTTTGTCCTCCAGTTAATTAACCAAAGTTAAATGGGGTAGGAAGATAGTACAAAATCACTTTAAAATTGCCTTTTTGTTCAGTATAATTTTTTCAGATAGGATATATTTTATAACAGGGAGAAATGGTGGGCAAAACATTTAAACAAAGCAACTTTCCTATAGTTTGCTATGTGACAATTTCATTTACACTTGTTTATTTTACTGTGTTTTAATGAAGCATGTAGTCACTTAAAAAGTCAGTGTTCTGGTTCACATGAATTAGATTATTTGATCTAGAATAGATTTCCCTAATGCAAGTGTTCTATATATCTGGTGCTGACTTTGACGAGCCCCCTATTAGGTCAGGTTCCATGTTGGTATAAAAAGGGGCATTCATAGGTCCTAAAAGTCAGTGAACAGTTAACAGAAGGAGATTCACTTACTTATAACATCAAAAGATTATTCGACAAGAATGCTAGAACACTTAGCTCGAGTAGCTGCAGTACCTCTTGTTTCCATATGGAAGTATACCTGGTCATCAGGAAGGGGTAAGCTCTACCATTAGATTAATAGCTCAGGTATTACCCTTTGCCTCTTTTTGTATCCCCCTAACTTAGCATAATTCCTGGCATATAGTTGGCACTTAATAAATGTTTATTGATTGATAATGCATTGAGAGTGAGTTGTACAGCTTTGGGACATCCCCCAAGTCTGAAAGGGTGGAACCATGTGGATGAGCTTTTTATGCTCTTAGGTATTCAGGAAGCCAGGCTTCCTGGCTTCTAGCCTGGCTTTCAGAAGGCTACTAGTAATCTTCCTCAAGGGAAGCACAGTTTGAGATTTTCTCCTCTTCTCTCCCATTCCCCCAATCAAGCCCCAGTAACAGATTTCTTTCCTTCTAGGGGGGTTAAAAACCCCAACCCACCCCAAAACTAGCTTAATCCATGTTATTAGGGGTTGTAGTGTGTGTATGTGTGTTTGTGTGTGTGTGTGTGTGTGTGTATGTGTGTGTGTGTTTGTGTGTGGTGGTGGTGGTGGTGGTGGACCCTATTAGATATTGTTCCTATCACAGAAGGGTTGGGGCTGAAAATTAAGTTGAGATTTCTAACAATTCTCAAATTTCTGAATGATATTTCTCTTTCACTTTTCTTTTCTTCCCCTCCCCTGTACTCCTAGTTTAATAATGAATCTGGTGCTGCACTAGCCCTAGAGTGCTCAGAGAGGTGAAAGGGGGTGGTGGTAATTTAAGTTTCTCCAGGTGAATACCTATTGTTAAATAATGAGGACACTAAAGCTCTCAGAAAAATCCAAGAAACTATACATATGGTAGCTCCAGACACTAGTATCATCTGGTGACCAAATTATATGCCATATACACTAACTAATTAAGTACTTAGTTATCTATTGAGAGCTTGCTCTTCAGCAGGTTATGGAAAACAAGCTTGCTGTGGGAAGTATTGCTACATTATCACCCACAAAATGCGCACTTAGTTTGTACTGATATCGCATAAGTGTGCAAGGAAGTGAAATGAGAGTAATGTATGACTTGTTTGAAAGGTGACTATAATTGGAATGTGAGTACATGAAGTTAAAATGCCTGAGTGTTGGGATTGTTGTTTTGTAAGTACAACTTTATACAGCAACACAGATACCTTTTCCTAGACATGAGAGAGGATTTGTGTCATAAATAATAATTTGCTAGATAATCCACACTAAGTCTTTCCTTCTGAAGCCCTCAAACCTTGTCAACCCCAGAGCTTTGAAACACCAACCCAACAAGGACATACATTTCCAGATAATCTAAGTCATCTTTGACCAACTATTGGCAGCTTTCACCTTAGTTCTAATCTTCATTGATTCTAATAACCTGTGACATTTTATGTTTGAGTTAAATGCCTTTAGCTGGGCAATAGTGTTTGTCTACTTCAAGAGCCAGGGACCTCGTGTGACTATGTTTGCCATTTGTTGGCAGCTTTGACTCCTTAAGACCTTCCCCGGTGTTTCAACAATCTGGCTAGCAGTGGCTGTGGGGGTGAAAAACCAAAAATAACCAGCTCACAGAATACTGCAAGCCCAGGTTCTTTTGATCTGCTTTACTGAGGAAAGCAATGTTAAGAGGTTAACAATCTTACTTAATCCAGCATATAAATATCATTCACTTAGTTCAGGGGAAAAAGCCAGCACCCTGAACTTCAGAGCAAATACAAACAAATTACAAACATCAACAGACAGACCAAATACAATTAATATTTACCAACATCTGAGTTCAGCTGGGAGCTTGACAAGGGCTGGCCCAGAGTCACGCACCACTCCTGTTGTGGGTCAGTGCTCCATAAAAAGAAAGCCAACTCCTGGTTTTATATTCCTTATTCAGGGTCAAAGGTAAGTCACACATGACTCACCCACATGACCTAAGATCATCAAAAGAATGCAACTTAAACCCATGTGGTCTAAGAGCCTCTAATGTCACAAACATGTCACTCAAACCCATGTAAACTAGGCTTTCCCTTGAGGCAAGGAAGTCATCAAAGACTCCTAATTTAATCAAGGAAACAAAGGCCAAACTCTTCAAAGGCACTTGCTTGAATAAGTGCTAAGAGCCCATCTTGATTCCCAATACACCTGGTAGCCATCTATTGCTAGCATAGAGGTATGGTGAAGGAAATGTAAAGGTAAAAATTATAGTTCAAGTGGAAGGGAATGTTTGAGCTCAAGCTTTACTGGAAATGTGGAGGCACCTGGTTTCACTGGGCCAGTCCCAAATCTGAAAAATTTGAGGAGCCTAAGTCTAAACTAAACTCTCGCCTTAGCATTCCTAGCCTCTCGGCTAGGAAGCTGGATTGAGGTCCAGTGACGTCAATGATAGTATGAATTGACTGGTGGAAAGGGAAAAGTTCATTTCTGATAGAGCCTTTCTCACTCTGTAACTTTTATTTCTCCCACCCTTGGGCTATTGTCAGGACTTTTAGCTTGAAACACCTCAGCAACTCTGAGTATGAACATCTCTCATCAAGGTGTCTAATGCATTGGATTAGTATCCATTTGAACCAGATTTCCCCATGCTTGATCTTCAAAAACAAGGATACTCAACTGTGCTGGTAGCAGTTGGGTTTTTTGTTTGCTTGTTTGCTTGGTTTTTGGTCAGGTTTAGTTATTCTTAAAGGGAAGGAAGGGGAAAAGGGAAGGAATAGAAGTAAAAAAGAATAGGATAGAGGGAAATACACAGTTACCAATCATAACTGTCTATGTGAATTGAATGAACTCACCCAGAGAACTGAAGAGGACAGAAGAATGGATTAGACACCAGAATCTAGCAATATGTTGTTTATTAAAAAAAAAAACCTTGAAACAGAAAAATACACACAGAGTTAAATGAAAGGGCTAGAACAGAATCTATGATAATTCAGTTGAAGTAAAAAAAAAAAGGTAGAAGTAGCAAATATGATCTCAGACAAAGCAAAAACAAAAATGGAATAATGAAAAGAGATAAACAGGAAAACTATGTGTTGCTGAAATATACCACAGTGAATTAATATCAATACTAAATCAATACTAAACACATATACAACCAAAGGCATAGCATCTAAACTCTTACGAGAAAAAATATAAGTTGCAGGAGGAAATAGTAAAACTATAATGGTGAGGGATTTCAATTTAGCAGTCTGAGAACTAGACCAAACAAACAAATGAAAAATAAGCCAGATAGAAGTGAGGGGCCTAAATAGAATTTTAGAAAAGTTAGATATGGAAGATGGCGGCTGGAAAGCAGGGACTTGCATGAACTCCCCACCAAAAACCTATAAAAATGGCTCTGAACAAATTCTAGAATGGCAGAACCACAAAATAGCAGAGGGAAGCAGGGCTCCAGCCCAGGACAGCCTGGATGGTTACTGGGTGAGGTCTATTGCACACGGAGTTGGGGGCAAAGGGGAGCAGAGCCCAGTGTGGGTGGCGGCAGGACCAACCAGATCAGGAGCCTGGCAGAATAGGCCCTAGTGCCCTGAATCAGTGAACTGTGGCAGTTACCAGACTTCTCAACCCACAAACAGAGAAGGTTAGTGGGAAAAGCTGGGGGGTGGGGGGACAGAGTGAAAGTTTGCGGGGGTGGTGCAGCTACAGAACTACAGCTGCAATTGCTTCCAGCCCCAGGCACACCTGGTGAGAGGAATTAAGTGGCAGATCTGAGCAGGAGTGCAGAGCCTGTTTACGACCTGAGTCAGGTCTAGGTTGGTGGCTCTTTGGGAGTACTGGTGTGACAGAACTGGCAGTATAGAAATAGCTCTGAAAACAACAGCGCAGCCCCTCAAGCTTGGAACAAAGTACTCTTTACTCTACAAGCAGTCATACCCCGACAAAAAACTCAAGGGTCAAGTAAGTTGGCTGGGAACATGGCCAGGTAGCAAAAACAGACTCAGATTCAGTGTCAGACTTTGGAATCGTTCTTGGAGACAAAGAAGACCAAAACATACAGCCAGAAGAAGTCAACAAAGTCAAAGAGCCTACATCAAATGCCTCCAAGAAAAACATGAACTGGTCTCAGGCCATGGAAGAGCTCAAAAAGGATTTGGAAAAGCAAGTTAGAGAAGTAGAGGAAAACTTAGGAAGAGAAATGAGAAGGATGCGAGAAAACCATGGAAAAACAAGCTAATGTTGGGCAAGTCACTTAACCCCAACTGCCCTGCCAAAAAACAAAAAAAAAAAAAAAAAAAAAAAAAAAACAAGCTAATGACTTGCTAGAGGAGACCCAAAATAATACTGAAAAAAATACTGAAGAAAACAACACCTTAAAAAATAGACTAACTCAAATGGCAAAAGAGCTCCAAAAAGCCAATGAGGAGAAGAATGCCTTGAAAGGCAGAATTAGCCAAATGGAAAAGGAGGTCCAAAAGACCACTGAAGAAAATACTACCTTAAAAATTAGATTGCAGCAAGTGGAAGCTAGTGACTTGATGAAAAATCAAGATATTCTAAAACAGAACCAAAGGAATGAAAAACTGGAAGACAGTGTGAAATATCTCATTGGAAAAACCACTGACCTGGAAAATAGATCCAGGAGAGATAATTTAAAAATTATTGGACTACCTGAAAGCCATGATCAAAAAAAAAAGAGGCTACACATCATCTTTCAAGAAATTATCAAGGAAAACTGCCCTGATATTCTAGAGTCGTAGGGCAAAATAGAAATTGAAAGAATCCACTGATTGCCTCCTGACAAAGATCCCAAAAAGAAAACTCCTAGGAATATTGTCACCAAATTCCAGAGCTCCCAGATCAAGGAGAAAATACTGCAAGCAGCCAGAAAGAAACAATTTGAGTATTGCGGAAACACAATCATGATAATACAAGATCTAGCAGCTTATACATTAAGGGATTGAAGGGCTTGGAATATGATATTCCAGAGATCAGTGTAGCTAGGATTAAAATCCAGAATCACCTACCCAGCAAAACTGAGTATCATGCTCCAAGGCAAAAGATGGATTTTGAATAAAATAGAGGACTTTCAAGATTTCTCAGTGAAAAGGCCAGAGCTGAATAGAAAATTTGACTTTCAAACACAAGAATCAAGGGAAGCTTGAAAAGGTAAACAAGAAAGAGAAATCACAAGGGACTCACTGAAGTTAAACTGTTTTGTTTACATTCCTACATGGAAAGATGATGTGCATGTTTCATGAGACCTCAGTATTAGGGTAGCTGAAGGGAATATACATATGTATGTGTGTATGTATATATATGTATATGTATATATATATACAGAGGGCACAGGGTGAGTTGAATATAAAGGGATGATATCTAAAAAAATAAAATCAAATTAAGGGATGAGAGAGGAATATATTGAGAGAGGGAGGAAGGGAGAGATAGAATGGGGTAAATTATCTTGCATAAGAGTGGCAAGAAAAAGCAGTTCTGTAGGAAGGGAAGAGGGGGCAGGTGAGGGTGAATGAGTGACTGTTGTTCTCATCAGATTTGACCTGAGGAGGGAATACCATACATACTCAATTGGGTATCTTACCCCACAGGAAAGAAGGAGGAAGAAGATAAAAGGGGGGGGATGGGCAGATGGGGGTGGAGGTAATCAAAAACAAACACTTTCGAAAAGGGACAGGATCAAGGGAAAAAATTGGATGAAGGGGGATAGGTTAGGAAGGAGCAAAATACAGTTAGTCTTTCACAACATGAGTATTGTGGAAGGGTTTTACATAATGATACACATGTGGCCTATGTTGAATTGCTTGACTTCTTAGGGAGGGTGGGTGGGAAGGGAAGAGGGGAGAGAATTTGGAACTCAAAATTTTAAAAAGAGATGTTCAAAAACAAAAAAAAGTTTGCATGCAACTTGGAAATAAGATACACAGGCAATGGGGCATAGAAATTTATCTTGCCCTACAAGAAAGTAAGGGAAAAGGGGATGGGAGGGGAGTGGGATGACAGACGGGAGGGCTGACTGGGGAATGGGGCAACCCAAATATATGCCATCTTGGAGTGGGGGGAGGGTAGAAATGGGGAGAAAATTTGTAATCCAAACTGTTGTGAAAATCAATGCTGAAAACTAAATATATTAAATAATTTTTTTTTTAAATAGAAAGGGAAATCCCATTTTACAACCGAAAATGCAAAAATTATCTGGGAACTGACCTACGAAAGCATATAAAAGACTCGTATATATTCAATTACAAAGTGCCCCTTAAATAAATAAAGAACAACTTAAATAGCTGGAGCAATATTTAGTGCTTGTGGCTAGGCCATGCCAATATAATAAAAATGACAATACTTCCAAAAAAAAAAGTTAGGTATGGTAGAACTTTTGATAAAATTTTATGGATCTGGAAAGAAGTATACCTATTTCTAGCTGTGCATACTACCTTCAAAAAATCAAACATGTATTAGGGCATAAAGACAATGACAATGAAACAACATACCAAAAGTTGTAGGATGAAGTTTAGGGGAAAGCTTACAATTCTAAATGCTTTTGTTAATAAAGACTAGATCACCAAATTGGGATACAACTGAAACAATTAGAAAACCAATAAATCAAAAGCCTCTAATTAAATATCAAAATAGAAATCCTGAAAATCAAAGTAAAAATGAACAAATTAGTGACCTGCCAAGACACATGCAAGAACTATATGAACATAATTACAAAATACTTTTTACACAGATAAAGACAGATTTAAATAATTGGAGATATATAAGGAATGGAGTAAAATTTACAAGAAAAAGAGCCACTCCCTAATTGATAAATCATCAAATATGAATAGGCAGTTTTCAAAGAAGAAATCCAAGGCATAAATAGTGAAATGGAAAAAGCCCTAATCACTAATAATTAGAGAAATGTAAATTTAAAAAACTCTGAGGTATGACCTCATAACCATCAAATTGGCTAGGATGGCAAAAAAGGAAAATGGCAACTGCTGTAGGGGATATAGGAAATCTAGAATGTTAATGCACTGTTATAGGAGCTATAGAGTCCAACCATTCTGGAAAGCAACTGGAAATTATGCTCAAAAATCTGTTAAATCACGTCTTCCCTTTTATCCAGTGATTTCTCTAGTAGTTCTATATTTCTTTTTTGGGGGGAGGAGGGGGAAGGGTGGAAGGCAGGGCAATTGGGGACTTGCCCAAGGTCACACAGCTAGTAAGTGTGCCACCTAGCTGCCCATTCTTTATTTCTAAGAGATCAAAGAAAAGAAAAAGGATCCAAATGTACAAAAATATTTATAACCACTCTTTTTGTGCTAGAAATCAAGGGAATGACTATCATTTGGGTAATGGCTGAACAAGTTTTGATACTGGAATGTGATGGAATACTATCATGTTGTTCAGTCATTTCCAGTCATGACTGACTTTCCATGACTCTATTTGGAATTTTCTTGGCAAAGATACTGGAATACTTTGCCCTTTCCTTCTCCAGCTCATTTTACAGATGAGAAATCTGATGTAAACATTGTTGTGTGACTTTAACTCAGGCTTTTCTGACTCCAGGGCTAATGCTCTATCCATTGTGCCACCTAGCCGCTGTACATGGGCAATATAATAGTATTTATCATGCCATTAAAAAACCTGGGAAGATTTGTATGAACTGCTATAGAGTAAAGTGAATAGAACCAAGAGAACAATTTTTAATCTTAGCAGTATTGTAAAGATCAATAAAATGACCAATCACTATTCCAAGAATCATGATGAAACATGCTGTCCACTTCCATATAGACAGCTGATGGACTCAGAGTACAGATTGAAGCATATTTTTCTTCTCTCTTTTGATTTCGAACATAGGTAACTTAAAATTTCATTTTGTGTGACTATACATATTTGTAACATTTCTTTTTCATGCCTTCTCAATGGTTAAGGGAAAGGGAGTAAGGAGGGAGAGAATTTGGAACTGAAAATAAAATTCACTTTGAAAAGAGAATAATTATGGCATAGAAGTTACTCCTTCCATGTTTGATAAAATTCACTTTCAAATCCATATGAATGAGAAAACTTTATTTTCTTTGAGAGTTTATTCATGTTCTGATTTGATTTCTCCTTCTGAGATTGGGTTATTCAGATTCTCTAGTTCCAGTTATTGTTAATCTGGGTATTTTTAAATATTTCATAGCTATTCATCTATTCTGATTATATTTTCAGTTGTGTTTTGATATAATTAGCTATAGTAAAGTTTTCTTATAATTAAAAATTTTTCTCTCTCTTGATGGTTAATCCCTCTCTTCATTTCAGTGCTTCAGTGGCCTAATTTCCTCACATCCTCTCCAACATTTGTCATTTTACTTTTGTGTCCTATTAGCCAATTTGATAGGTGAGGGGTGGTACCACAGAGTTGTTTTAATTTACATTTCTCTAATCAATAGTGATGTAAAGCAATTTTATATGGCTATAGATAGTTTTGATTACTTTGTCTGAAAACTGCCTGTTCACATATTTTTTACCATTTATCAACTGGGGAATGGCTCTTATTTTTTATAAATTTGATTTGTTTTCATATATTTGAGAAATGAGGCCTTTATCAGAGATATTTGCTGCAATTTTTTTCACAGATGCAATTATTAACTTTGTATTTCTCTCCATCCTATTTCCTCCCCTGTTTATCCTACTCTCTCTCTCCTTTCACCTTGTCCATCCTCAGAAGTGTTTTGTTTCTAACTACTGCCTCCCCCAATATGCTCTCTTTTCTGTCAGTTCCCCACTTCTTTTATCCTCTTGCCCTCCTACTTTCCTGTAGGGTAAGGTAGATTTCTATGCCCAACTGAATGTGTATATTATTCTCTCTTTGACCCAATTCAAATGAGAGGAAGGTTCAAGTGCTACTGACCACCTCCTCCTTGTAAAAGTTACCTCCATTGTAAAAGTTCATCCCTGCCTTTTTATTTGAGATAGTTTCCCCCAATTCTTCCTCTCCATTCTCCTCCCAGTACATCCATTTTTCTCACCCTTTCATTTTTTTATATTATCCCACCATATTCGACTCACACCCATGCCCCATGTCTATGTATATTCACTCCAACTGTCCTAATAATAATGATAATAATAATAATAATAATAATAATAATAATAATAAAGTACTTTGAAGTTACAAGTATCATCTTCCCATGTAGGAATGTAAACAGTTTAACTTTACTGAATCGCTTATGATTTCTTTTTCCTATTTATCTTTTTATGTTTCTCTTGACTCTTGCATTTGAAAAGGAGATTTTTTGATCAGCTCTGTTCTTTTTATCATGAATGTTTGAAAGTCCTCTATTTCATCGAATATCCATTTTCTTCCCTGAAGGATTAAACTCAGTTTGCTACTTTGAGTTTGGTATCAAGAATTTTCAAAGATTAAAATTTATTAAATCTGTGGCTTAAACTACAAAAGAATCAAAATAAATGATTAACATATTTTTCACTAAGAGCCTGTTTTTAAGTTTGTAAATTCCTGAAGAACAATTAAAATTAAAGGACATTTCAGTCTATTTTCTGCTTGATTTTGATCTTTTGTATTTCAGATAGAAGAAAAGAATGCCTTAAATTCAGTGATCTGAGTTTAGGAGATGCCTTCATTGATTTGTTTAAGCCAAGACTAAAATCAACAATGATAATGTATACAAAACAACTCACTAACTGTGGGGAACCTGTATTTGGACAGAATTATACACTCAATACTAATTTCAACATAACTAAGAAAACTGTCTGGATTATTCATGGATACAGACCAACAGGCTCAACCCCAAGCTGGCTTTCCACCTTTCTTGAACGTTTGCTGAAAAAAGAAGATGTGAATGTAATTGTAGTAGACTGGAACTGGGGTGCTACAACTTTGATTTATCAAAGAGCTGTTCAAAATACCAGAAAAGTTGCCATATTTTTAAAGGAACATATTGACAAAATGTTGGTAAGTTTGGCATTTGGAATACATGACACACATTACAAAATATGCTAGAATTTGTAAATACACAAACATACATATATACACACATACATATATATGTATGTATGTGTATATACATACACACATATACTATATGTACATATATACACATATATGTATGTGTTTGTGTGTGTGTGTATATATATATATATATATATACACATATATATGTAGTGAAATAGTAATGAAGTCATCATGATTACAGGTAAGTTTTGGGTACCCAAAGGGTTTAGAGATGAATACACTACTTTTACACAACAGACTGAAAGACTGCATCTCCCTAAAAGCATAATTGTATATGAAACTCTGAATTGGATCCCAGGGATGGATGAAAGTACATTTGCATTTAAAATTCCATATTTGTAATGCTGAAATAATGATTTAAAATTTTAGCAGCCTTCTTTCTAGAAGTTCATTCCCTTCTTATTGTTAAATATTATATTCTTCAGATATGTGTGTTCATTTTATTTAATGTTATGTTATTCATCTTGAAGGTAGCAGGAACGTAATCTGTAATGTTTTCAAAACAATTCTGAATTACATTTGCATAGTATTTTGTAGTGCATGTTTGTAGTGCAGGGAGAACTGTGAATAAATAAGAACTTTTACATCATTCTGGAATACCATGGGTCTTGTTTACAATATTCTCAGAGGGAGAGGCAGAAATGAAAATTCTCATATAGATAATGAAGCCCTGACTCATGCTATGCAGGTCTTAAACTACATTGGACAGTTGACATGACATGGTATCAAGCAGAAAGGAACAAAATGGGATCTACTTTTAAAGGTTCAGGCAACATTGTCAGACATGCTTCACTCTGAAACTTCATACTCTTGTAGGAATGTGCTTTTTTCCTCCAGAAACAAGCAGAATAGGTCCTTCTTCATTTGTCATGGAGAGAAAGAAAGAGCAGAACCCTGAGAAGGAGGAAGAAGCTGGGCACAATAAGGAAGACAAATCAATAGAGCTTTGGACGATAGAAGGTAGCAAATGTTACCAATAGCTGTGAGAGCAGTACAATCTTTTCCATCCTGGGGCTAACTATACTCAGCATTTGAAACTTGGGGAAACATTGTATTGCCATGTAACATGATTGTTCTTGCCCTTCTCTCTGATGACCTAGTCAGCTACATTTTACTCCTCTTAGGGTTCTCATACTCTACAGAATTTAGGGAGTCTCTTCTCTGTCATTGGCTTGAGCCACCAAAGATTGATTTACTTCAAAGATAGAACAAGAAGAAACTCACCAACTCCCGCCTCCAACATATAATCCTTAATGACACCTCTGCCACTGAGGAAGTGAGGGGAACTAGAAACAGTTTAGCTCAGTTCCTACATGTTACAAGGTTCCGAAGCCTCGTAACTATGCTCGGGGTTCCCCCCAAGCCCCAAGCCTCTGCCTAAGCAAAGGACCTGATCTCCCAGACAATGTACGGGGCGGGAGCCGAACAAGATGGTGAGATGACTCCGTTTATTATTTCAGCAAGCAGCACATTTATATCTTTAGTGACGTAGGTACATTCTTTGGTTACGTGGGTGAAGGACAGGTAAAATTCTATTCACCTGGGGACTAGGACCGCCCCAACTCCGCCTACTCTCCTCCCCTTCTCTTCCCGCGATAACCCGAAGCTCCCTGAGGCTCTCTGCGGTCAGGCAGTAACCGGAAAACAACCGGAAGTTCCACATGCTCTGCCAGAGAGCCGGAAGTTCCACGTGGTCAGGCAGGCCCGGGCAAAGACCTGGGATTGCTAGGGAGGCAACAAAGGCGAGACCCCTCCTCCTGGCTCCACCCACATCCCAAAGCCCTGAGTTTATCTCAGCAGGCCCCTGGGGCTGGAGGTCCGAGGAGGACAGGGCTTGGCTCTAACTCGGCCCCTAACACCTACATACTATTAATCTTACCAAGTTTTAGTCCAAAGGCTTTTTGGGCTAGTGTCCTAGACCCTTGTTGTTTGGGATTTCTCTGCTGAGCTGGATGCAATACTGGCTTGAATTGCTGGACTCTTGTATTCCATGGTTTAATATCTTGGGTCAGAGGCTCAATTCTCTATAGCTAGAATAGAAAAAGATGAAGGAATAAAATCAAAGCCCCAGGCCTTTTTCTTGGGGCCACATAGCCTAAGGCGGGGAGCTAGGTGGAGAGGTAACCCTCAGGGCCCTTCTCCCTTATCATATGGCCTCATCAACTGATAAGTGCAGTCCTTCACCCTCAGACACAAATGCAAGAAAAGCCTGATGGTGCTTATTCAGTCAGTTTTAAAGATGCAGACATTTCTGCCCACAGAACAAAGGAATAAGCCTTCTTCCAAACATATGACAGGGCAAAACAGAATGGTCATCCATGTTCCACTATTCCAATGTACGTGAAGCAGGTTCTCTAGCATTTTCCACATAGATAACATTATCTAGGTCATATAGGCCTGCACCAAGCCCTATTACACTCCCCCTAGTTTACCAAATTTGCCATTGCTGTCAAACAGAAAGGGTGCATTTTTAACACATTGTCCAAATCCCCAGTCCAGAATAGTCCTCTGGGGAACTCTGGAGAGGTATAGATATTGTCCTTTCCCTTGCTTAGCCATTGCAATAGAGGAAAGTCTCAAAATAGTCAGTGTAGCATGATCTTACAGATGGAGTCACATAACCTTAATTCCACATATACAGGCAGAAATGACACATCCCCAAATACAAAGTTTTTCAGATTCAGCAGAAAGGGGTCATTTTAAAAAGTTTACCAAGATTACTGCTCGCTTGGTATGTACCAAATCATACATATACATAGGCCTCAACTAACAAGCAAAAAAAGGGGAGGGGAGAAAAAAGAAAAGGAAAAGAAAATTGTCTTCCTTCCTCAGATGGCCTCTTCTTGAACTCAAATTTTACCACTGTCTTGATGCCAATTTGGGTAGGGTTCTGCCAGAAAGTGAGATCTAATTGTTCCCAAAGTGGTTTGCTTATAGATCCATTCTAAAAAACTCAATAGTTTTAGAAATTTCATTATCTCCCTTGTAGATATTCATTAGAAAACCAGTTGCAATAGCAACTCAGCTTTATGGGGTTATATGTGTATAAATAACTATCTTAACCACCTACAAAAGGATCCCCCAGCTGCGGCTTCTGACTGATTTAACGAATTTTGCAAAAGTAAGTCTTCTTTGAATTCCCCTATCACATGCATCTCTGCCACTAGGAAGGACTCTGTCTTACTTCCATGATGCCATACCATCATTTTCTATTGTTCCAGTAATTCTCTGAGTTTCTGTATAAATTTCTCCTGCAATGGTGGCAAAAATCTATCCATCTTTAGATGTTTCTAATGGAAGAAGTCATGCATACCCTGGCATGTAGTATTAGGGTAAGCCCAAAGCTTCTTCATTCCTACTTCCATTCTTTTCTCTTATAGTCCTAATCTCTGTGACATTCAACACATTTTCCAGGAGGACCTCTGGGTGGTAGATACCAGTGCGGCAGACAACATTTATTTACCACAGCCTATCTCTACCCTGATTAGCTCTTTATGGTTGTGCCTTTATAAGTCCATGAGCCGTTCCTCTGCCTTGAGTGGATGATGCTTAAAAATCAGGAGCTGTGTTCCTAATCGCTGATATCTCATTTCCACACTTTAGTTTCATTTTCATTAATCTCTTGACCCAGTCCTTCTAGGACCATTAATATAACCACAGAATACTCTCTCTGGCACTGTTTTTATTCTCCATGCCAACCTCTTTTATCATCCACTGTGGCTAATTCCTTTGGGTCATTGACAGAGCTCCCTATGTACCTAAAATTATATGGGAAGTTCACTCAAGCAGATGAAGACCATAAGGTGTGAGTAACTGTGTGATAGTCAAGGAATAAAGGTTTTAGAGGAGATGAATCTGTGTTACAAGGTACAAGAGAAGCTGAGTCCCTGACAATGCATGTGAGTTCTTCCCTCTTCTTTTAGATATGCAAGTGTCAGAGGCTATTGTATTCTTTTTTTGGTTTTTTGGTTTTTTTGCAGGACAATTGGGGTTAATTGACTTGCTCAAGGTCACACAGCTAGTACATGTGTCAAGTGTCTGAGGTCACATTCGAACTCAGGTCCTCCTGACTCCAGGGTCGGTGCTCTACTCACTGTGCCACCTAGCTGCCCCAAGAGGCTATTCTATTCTAATATAGAATATGGATGCTGCCAGTGTGGTGCAGCAGAAAGAGTTCTAAATTTGAAGTTACTGGACCTGAATTCGAGTCCAAGACCTACTACTTACTGTCTGTATGATCTTGGGCGAGTCATTTAACCTGACTGGGCCTCCATTTCTGCATTTGAAATAGGATTTTGGATAAGAGGACATTAAGGTCCTTTCTGACTAAATTTAGGATCCTATGATCTACTCCTTGCCTTTTACAAATGGGAAAATTCAATTTTTTAAAAATCTGATCCCATTTTAAAAGGGGTAACCAAACAGTGCTCTGTGGAGATAATACAGCAATTCTCTTTACAACAATAGTAGCAAACTTGTCACATTTTACCACATATTTGCTGACATATTGTTAATATAAAATCATGAGGTTAAATTTGAAAATGGAAACATGGGAATAGGTATGAATCTAAATAAGTTAGGATTCATTTTTCTTTGCCGTATTATAAATAAAAGATTTGTTTTCTTTGTTTTTTAAGTCCCTCATATATTTAACTTTTATATTTTACCCCCTTTACAAAACACATTCCCTACAAAAAGAAAAAGTTTATTTTTAACAGGATTAATGTACACTTTAACTCTGACAGTTATGGTGCTAACATTATTGTTTTTCACTAGAGTTTTGTGGCTTATTTATACAACTCTTCACAACGTTATGGTGCAGTAGATAGAGCCCTGAGCTTGGGATCAGGAAGCCTCATCTTCATGAATTGAAATCTGACTTTAGATATTTATTAGCTGTGTGACCCTGGGCAAGTCACTTAACCCACTTTGCCTCAGTTCCTCATCTGTAAAATGAATAGGAGAAACAAATGGCAAACCACTTCAGTATCTGCCAAAAAAAAAAACCCCAAATGGGGTCACAAGGAGTAGGAAACAACTCAACAACAACAAATCTCATTTTTTATCTCCAAATAAATTTGGATCCCTTCCAGATTTGTATGACAGTTCAATTTTTTCAATTTTGCATATTTCCTTGTGTGGTATAGCTAATTACAGGAAGCCTTAAAAAAAAGCACATTTTTTTTGTTCACCTTGGATCCTTTTTAAGATGATGTTTTTAAAATTATAAAAATAAATCTGCTAATATCAAAATATAATGTTGTTTTTGCTGCTTTTTTTACATTCGAGTACAAGCAAAAACTGTTGACAGTTATAGTGGAGAAGATAACACAAAGAAAGGAAAGGAGAAGATAATTTGGGTACAATTTATTTTTAAAATTTTAAATAAAGACTGTAGTCTTAAAATGATATCTAAAATACTTTTCACATTTTTATGTATTTTAACAAATTTAAATTAATAATTATTTTAAGCTTTCATTTTTTAAAATATTGTGTTCTAAATTTTCTCCTTGCCTTGAGGCCCTCTCCCACTGATTGAGAAGGCAAGCATTATGATTTATTTATGCATGTGAAGTAATGCAAAACACAATTCTATATTCACCTTGTTGCAAAAAAAAACCATCTGATCCTGAGCCTTTTTTTTTTGTTGTTGTGGAGTTCATTTACATTTTTATTTCTTTTTATAAGATAGAGTTATCTAAGTAGTCTAGAGGCACCCTGCCCTGCACCCAGTGATAATACAGGGCTCCCTAGTAAACTCTTTCTGACCAGTTGCCCAATCCACTTATTGTCTCTGGACTGAGAACTCTTGAAGCTTCTACCTCTGCTGTTTCAGCTGCCTCCAAGGCCCACTGTTGGTATTGCTTGCACATGGACTCCAGGCCAGCACTCACTCCAGTATCACATACCTGGTCTTTCAAACCCCTAAGTTGTCTTGGACTGGAAGAAAAAATGTCTCACTTTGATCTTCTGTTGGCTATGTGGTTGTCAAAATTGATTCACTGCATTATTCTAAAGTTGTTTCAAGGAAAATGTTGAGAGAGCTCAGTTGGAATGCTCCTTCTACTCCACCATCTTGGCTCCCCATCCTACTATCATTTTGCAACTGGAACTGCACATAGAATTTGTAGCTACTTGGAACTTGAGATGTTCAGTAAACCACAACGTTTATTTCCAAATCACTGTTTATAAGAACCATAATGATGTTTTCTTTTTTTTTTAATTTCAGACATTTGGAGTTTCTCTTGACTCTTTTCATTTTATAGGAGTGAGCCTGGGGGCTCATATAAGTGGGTTTGTTGGACAGATGTTTAGTGGCCAGCTAGGAAGAATTACAGGTAAGAGATTTAAATGGAATTCATAGTATAGCCCACTTTTATTCATCAGCACTATTATAATTAGTGTCTATAAGAGGCATCATTAAACAAAGGAAAGTGTACAATTAAAACAGTTTAATGCCTCAACCACTTTTCTATGTCATTCAGTTAGGATTAAAAATTAAATATTATCCAGGTCTATATTATGTTTATTTTCTATTTGCAGAGCTAGCCCTTCAAACAAATATAATGACATCAAAAATAGAAGAGGGAATGATATAGTTATAAAGCTCCATGTGTAAATGTTAAAACTATGCCTTTTGGGAAAAAAAGGAAACGAGTTTAGACCTTTTTAATAAATATATTCTTCCCAGGTGTAAGAAATATTAGCAATGAAATTAACAAAACATGAAGAAGCTATTCCCATTCATTAGTACATTACTTGAATACTTAGAGGATATTTCATTAACTTTGAAAATATTACATTACAGCAGGGACCTGCTATTTTATTGATATGGAGATTCCAGTGACATCAATGGCAACTTATCTAGAAGAATAGACTATTAGATAGTTACCTAAAGCTTCAGTATATTAGCCCCCACAAAAATCTCTCTCTGATGTTTTATCATCATTTGGAGGTTACCATAGTTCACAAGTATGTCAGTAGAGCAAAAGCTCAGCCAGGTTCTAAGGAATGGGAAAGATTTAGCACCATGTAAGTGTAAGCTATTATGAGTTTGGCAATGAACTGATGGCAAACCTAGCATGGTGACCCATGTATAAAACAGCCATTATTCCTATATGCCCTCCTTTCACTTCTGTAATGAAAGAAACAGACATTAGAGGTGGAAAGACAGTGCTAATCATAATTCATAGTCAGCAAATATTTATTTAATTATTGGGTTTTTTATGTGAGATCTTTAACAACAATAAAGGAGTAGGTTCTGGAATAACTATACTAGGCACTTCCCAATCCCTCTAGCTTCTGGTGCCTCCAACCTTGTATTCATATTTTATATAGTCTATGTTTTCTTTATGTGTATGTGCTGTCTCCCACCATAAAAATATGAGCTCTTTCAGAACAAAAACTGTTTTAATTTTCTCTTTATGTCTCCATTGACTAATACATCTTTTGGTACATTAAGTAGCTGCTTAACAAATGCTTATACATAGACTGATATCAATATTTTCACTACAAATGGACAGGAGACATAGGAAGTTACAACTAAATGGAACCATGGTTCATAGGTCTGCCTATCGAATAAGAGTGTTGGTTTCCATATATACCCTAATCCCAGAAGACACTTTTGTTGGGCAAGTTTTATAGGGTTAGGTTCTTGTTAAGTAGGACCAGATGGTCTTTCAAGTTTTCTTCCAATTCTGAGATTTTGTGACTACTCCTTTGAAATATATGTATAGGTACATGTATGTATAATAAATTTCTCAAAAAATTAGATATAGTTATTTATTCATCCTCCAAATTACTTTTCCAAAATAAAAAATTAAACATTATTCCAGCCAATCATATGTTATATGTTTTTAAACATGAAATATTGAGAGAATTGGTAACAAATATTGATCAAAAGATTAAATTATTAATTTATTCCTTTCCCTTTGGAGCAATTTCTTAGTAAATATCTATCCAAATTTTAAAAATATATAGCTATAATAGTATAATTTGCCTTAGTGGATAGAGAGATCATTTTGGAATTAGGATGACTTGAGTTCAAGTCCTACTTCTGGCACCTCTTAGCTTGTGAGACCTGAGCAAATCCCTAAACCTCTCAGTCCATCAGGCGACTCTTTAAGTTTGTACATTGTAGATGAGTTGTGGACCTTCACCAGTGTTTAGAGATTACACATGTGTCAATCTCCCTACATTAATAAAATCACAACTGACTGAGAACAAATAGTTTAATTATATATTTGGATTTGCTCTGCAGTTAAAATTGATTGCTATAATGAAAATTTTCTTTTTGAATTTCAGGTCTTGATCCAGCAGGTCCATTTTTTTCTGGGAAACCACCACATAAGAGATTAGATTATACTGATGCACAGTTTGTTGATGTCATCCATTCTGACAGCAATGGTAATAGTAGATTATACAATTTTTGCTTTTCCTATAGCAAAGGAAGCAAAAGTAGAAACCCAAAATACAAAAAAGTGGAGGGTAGGATACCTACTTGACTGGATTGAGTGAACACAATTCTGTGATTCTATATAAATTAAATATGTTTATTTCATAACACTACAAAATTTTTAGCTTAAAGCAGAGATTTTAATTAGGACTGAAAAAAGGGTGAGTGACAATAATTCAGAAAGGGAGTTTATAAAATTTCTATATTCTTGCTTTGCTCAGCCCACACCTGAATATTTTGTTCAGTTCTAGATATCACATTTTAGAAAACTCATTGATAGTCTGGAGAGTGTTCAGAAAATGATGATAAAGATAGTGAAGGGCATAAAGATCATACCATACAAACATCAGTTAAAGAAACAGGGTATTACTCTGAAGAAAAAACTTAAAGGCAACAAGAGAATTATTTTACTGTATTCAAAGACTGTCATGTGGAGGAGGGATTAGACTTCTCCCTCAAAGGCAGAATTAGAAAACATTAGTGGAAGTTTCAGAAAGGCAGATTTAGACTTTGGTTGAATCCACAGGGAGAGAGAGGGCTTTGCCTCGCTGGATGTCTTCAAGCAAAGGTTAAATGACCTAAGTATATGGTATAAGGGATTCCTCTGATTCTGTGAACTTTAGGTAAAACTCCCTGAGAAAAGGACAAGGTCATAAGGATTGCTCCAGTCCTCTCTGAAGACTGTTTATGTGTTAGCATTACCTTGAACCCTGATTGGAAATAAATAGTTTATGCTACATTAGAAAAATAGTGAAAATTATATTAAGAATTGAGAAATTTGGTAGCTAATTCTTAATCAGTCATGCCATACAAGTATCCTTTTATTCAATTAAAGGCATTATGTAGGGACTTCAAATTTTTTTATTTTCTAATATCTCTTTCATAGTTTTAAATGTATCAAATTTTTCTGTATATGGTATGTCTGTTTTCTTTTTCTTTAAATTTTGTGACAGTGCTTTTTCTTTAGCTCTTGGAATCAAACAACCTTTAGGACATATAGATTTTTATCCAAATGGAGGAAAAACTCAACCTGGCTGCCCAAAATCAATATTTTCAGGTAAATCATTGCCATTTTCCCTAACAAAAGTAATTTTATGTTTAAGTTTAGATTAGAAGTGTAATTTTAAAATACAAGGAGAAGTTACTAGTTTAAACTAGTAGACAATATTTTGCCCAAATTTTCAGAGAATGTTTTGGATCTATAACAATTGGTTTTGTTGATAGTAAAATGGGGTCTCATCTCACCATATGACATATGCCTTCTATCTCATGATACATTTATCTCCAGGCTGATGCATTCTACTTAATGATGAACATTCTCACACCTGGTTATACCCTGCACATCCCAGGGATTCTAAACCCCTGTAGGTCATCATTAAAGCTTTATTCCTGATTCCCTATTACCAGGTTCCTTAGTCTCATCCCCCTTTGTAATGGCAAGCAAAGTACCTTTGATTGAGTCTTGCCTTTGTTTGTAGGAAGGCCTATACCCTTTTGCTAGTTAGGTCACAAGAGGCGTGAAACCCTCAAGAGGTGCGAAGCCCCTAAGAGGTATGAAACCCCTGAGAGATGTGAAGCACTCTGACCCTGAAGAAGTGTATGTATACTCTGAGGTTAGCATTTTGGCAGGGGGTGGGAGGGGAACTCACTCATTGGAAGAGTGTTCATGTGGAAAATCTGGGTAGCTGTTAAGGAGCCTCCCAGCTTTGAAAATCCAGATGTTGGTGTTTCTCTCTCTGGTAACTATGTATGTATAGCTTTGATCAGACACTAGAAGCCTGTCTGTTGATTTGCGTTATTTGCTCTGTTCATATTTTCTCTATTCACAATTTCTGTTTATATTTGCTCTGAAGTTCAGGGTGCTGACTTTTTCCTCTGAACTAAGTGAATGATACATGTATGTTTAATTAAAGTGATCTTGTAAACCCCTTAAAGTTGCTTTCCTTAGAAAAGCAGATCAAAGAACCCACGCTAGCAGCCCTCCTGTATCCTGGTGTTATTGGTCTTACACCCCGACAGCAGCTGCTAGCAACATTGTTATTGTACCCTTAAAACTTTCACACAAAAATTCCATCTAAATACCACCAAGCCCTTCTAATGTGCTCTGTGGCATACCTGTTTCAAAGGCAACAAATTCTTTCATCCAAAATCTTTTCCCTCCCATTCTTTCCATCTTCAGTGGTTACTGAAACCTGGCTTGACCCTGATGACACAGATTCTCTGGCTACCCTTCCTAGCACTAGCTGTAACTTCACTCATTTTCCTTGCCTCACAAACCAAGGTGGAGCAGTTGGAATACTTTTTGCCCCCTATTGCCACTTTCAAGTTCTTCCCCTAACTCTGTTACTCAGTAACCTCTCCTTTGAGGTTCATGCTCTTCATCTCTACCACCCACTCAAAATCCTGGTAGCTGTTGTCTGCCAACTTCCAGGTCACTTCCTATCCTTCCTTACTGATTTTGGTTCCTGGCTTACAGTTTTTCTTTCCTGACTCTATACTAGGGGACTTAAGCATACATACCGATTTTCCCCTCAAACTTCCTAACTACCCAGTTTCTCAACATACTCATTTCCCATGAGCAACTCTTCCATCCCATATCAGAAACATACAAAGATGTTTATTGATTTTGACATCACTTGACAAGGTGCTTGATCTTGATATCACTCACCAATGCATTACCTCCATGTTCTTGAATTTTGAAATCTCCTTAACTGACCATAATCTCCCTCTGCCTTCCCTTACCAAATCCTATTCTTCATCCACACTGTAACCTCAAATCCCATGATTCCATAGCTTTTTCCCAGGACATCTTTCCTGCCCTAACCACTCTTCTCTTTTTCCTGTATTGAACTTTTGGTGAACCAATTCAACTCTACACTGTGTTCTGGTATTGAGTCCCTAGACATCTTATCATTTCACCAATTCTGCTTTGGTTAGCCTCACCATTGACTGAGTCCCACCATTCATTTCCTTCACTCCTAGAGCTGAACAAAGGTGGAGAAAATCACCTACCCATATTGATTGGGTCCACTACGAATTTATGTTACACAATGTCAACTGGGCCCTTACTGCTGCCAGGCAATCCTACTATTTCTTTCTTATTGCTAAGTCATTTCAGTTTTTTCTGACTCTTCATGACCCCATTTGGGGTTTTAGTGGTAAAGATATTGGAGCAATTTGCTAGTTCCTTTTCCAAGTTCATTTTACAGATGAAGAAGCTTAGGCAAAAGGGGTTAAATGACTTGTTCAGGGTCACACAGCTAGTAGGTGATTGAGGCTGAATTTGAACTTGGATTTTATTGACTCCACCCCCCTGTCACTCTAACTACAATGCCACTTAGCTGCTTTAGTACCTTGCTCTCCACAGTGGCTTTTCCAAATCTTTCTATCCATCTTCAAATTTCTTTTGGCTTTCCCCTAAACTACCCAACCCACCCTCTGATCTGAGAACTTTGCCGTATATTTTACAGAAAGTATTTAAGACATTTTCTATGAGTTCCTTCTCTCTTCTTCATCTTGTATCACACATATGCCTTCTGCCATTATCTCTGTGTCAAATGATGAGGGGACCTTACACCTTACCAAAGCTAATGCCTCTCTCTACCTGCTCAAGCAATCCCATTTCTATCCCCAGTCTATCACTTATTTTCCATCTCCCCTTGTCTATTGACCTACGAATATGCTCCTGGTTCTCTATCCTCAAAAATCCTTTGTTTGATCCTTCCATCCTTGCTAATTGTCATCCTTTTATCTTTTCTGCCTTTTGCATCTAAACTTCTTGAAAAGGCTATATACCATAGGTATCTCCACTTCTTTGCTTTATTTTCTTAACCCCTTACAATCTGACTTCTGACATCACTGTAATGGTCTCTTTGTGATCTTCTCTGGTAAGTGATAATGGTAAGTGATCATATTATAATGAAGTTCTTCCATAATAAATGTTACTTTTAGATATTTTATATAAGATCCCAGATAGGCTTTGCTTTACTTGGGATTCTGCACTACAGTAGGAAGTTTAATAATTAATTAATATTTAATAACATAATAAATGATTTAATGAGAAACCTCAAGCTATTAGAAGTAGTTCATGAGAATCTTCAAAATGGTATGATACTTGAATTCATATTACACAAATAATATAGTGCTCTATACACTTAATAAATATTTATTAAGCACTTAGTACTTAATAAATATTTATTGAACTAATGAGTTTTATATATGAATGAACTAATAAGTTTAATATTAGAATGCAACCAATATCATCATCACAATATTAGTATAAATTTATTTGTGAATTTATGATTAACTAACATACAAATGCTAAATATCGCACATTATTCTGGACTTAGTAGCTAGTACTAATTAAATGTTTATTGAATTGAATGAAAATGTCCCAACCATAACAATGACTGTTTTGCCCTGTTCATGTATGGGGTCATACTCACATTCAATTGCTCTCATTATCAAAATATATTATCCCCTGTTACATTCTCACTACACTGCAGATCCAGTGTGGTGGGAAAAGAAGAAAGAGTGGTAGAAAAAGAGTGGAGAATTTAGAGTTAGAGGCTGTGAGTTCAAATCCTTCCTTTAGTATTTTCTCAGATATGTGACCTTTGGAAAATCTCTTAGCCTTTCTAAGCTTCAGTTTCATCATTTGTAAAATGAGAGGTTTAGAATTAGACGACCTCTGAAGTCCACTCCATTTCTAAATCTATGATATTGACAAAACAGATAGCAGTTGGCTACTATGGTTGGGGGTGGGAGGGAAGAAGGAAACATAACTCATCATAGTCTCATTATATTACCATATCATCATGGACTGGATGAATGCCAATATGCTTGTGATGAGGCCTGATTTTGGAGGTGGGAAAGAATTATTGAGACATGTTCATGTTTTCCCATATCACAAACACATTTACTCCTAGAAACAATTAAATAGATGGTAAAATTAAGTTACTAGAACATTTGTAAAAGCCTATATAAACACTCAAATGTAGATGAACTCCAGTGTAATGGTTATACTACTTATGATAGCATTGTTTTTAGGTATAAAAAACTTAAATGTGTTTATAAACACTTGTAAAATGGAACACATTTTACCATATACATTTTTCAGGTACTAATTATGAATATTGTATTTTGCAGGTAGATTTCTTTTTTAAGTGATATTTCCTTCATTGCTCAAAATGTTATAATCTAAATTGCACCCAACACTCTATTATTTATGAGGCAAACAATTCAGAATTAACATTTTTACTTAACTAAATATTCACTTCACTATTTTTCTTTCCATTCAGGAGCTTCATTTATTAAATGTGATCACCAAAGAGCTGTTTATTTGTTCCTGACATCCTTGGAAACAAAATGTGATTTAACTGGATATCCTTGCTATTCACACAAAGATTATAGGAATGGTAAATGTACCACTTGTGAAGAGTTTAAACCAAAACCATGTCCCAAACTAGGTAAGCATCATTTCACACAAATATTTTACTTTGTGATAATAGTTCATTTATGACAATATTTTCACCAAAAATGCAGATGTATTCAGTTTTTAGCTGGTAAATATTATGTAACAAATATTCCCAAGATCTTTTACATGACTATATTCTGAGCTCTGCAGCTCTGAAATCTAAGAAGTAAATTCCATACTTGGCAGAAGTTTCTAGTTCTTTTATTAGAAATTAACTTTTAAAATTTCCTCTCCATGAGACTTTTTTTAATCTCTTCAAATACTGTAGACTGTCATTTAGCTGCTGTCCCTATTCTTTTCTTCCTTACTCTTAGATTGAAGTTTTAGTGGTAATTCCCATTTTGAAGGACTAATAGAAATAACTTGGTTTTGGTTGGGTGTAAAGTTATATTGCCTCATTTATTTTCACAAAATCTTTTTTGTTGGCAGATATTTTTCCACTGAAATGTGGAAATCTGATAGCAAATTGTGGTATTCCTATAGCTTAGAGCATCTAAGTGTAACAGATCTAAGCTTCTGAGGAAGTACGAGCAGTGAAAAAAGTATTAACAATGGTTAATTTTTTTCATTTGCTTTCAGAATAGAATTTAATTAAATGTAATTCATACTTTTTATTAGTTCTTATAAAATTTTGGTAAAAGACTATTCTTACTGACAACTGAAGCATTCCTGGGAGGTAGGTTAAAAACACACCCACACACACAACATAGAATTTAAACATTTGAAAGGATGTTAGAGATCATCTATTTCAACTCCCTCATTTTACACATGAGGAAACTGGATCTTCAAGCTATTATATAACTTTTGGCTTATACTTTCTTGTATATTTTTACAGCTCTCTATGGTTAAGGAGTATAATGTCATTGTAACTTTCTCTGCACTTTTTGTCATTAATTATTATTTATGAAAAGAGTCTCAGAGAGAACAAAATAATTAATATACATCCAAAAAGCAGCAATAAGCAGGTCCCTCCTGAATCTGAGATCCTTCACTCTTCCAAGATTTTGTGATGACTACATTACATGAGTAAACAACTTACCTCTCTGATGCAGCTCTTGCTATTTAGGAAGGTCTGCAGCTCCATCTGTATTGTGACGATATAGGTTGGCAGTCCTAATTAGAAGTTAGCACTCACTGTATCCTTTACCCAGCCCCAGTCCCTACGTCTACCCAACCCCCAGGGTATCATATCATTTCTTTGAAGTGGGAGCTGGGCAGCCATGAATAAAACTACACCTCTGGAGGATGTGGTATGGGGCAAGAGGATGAGTGTTGTCTTCATGGTCTCTATTTCCATATCATCATGGTCTAGGTGAATGAAAATATATCTATAAAGAGGCCTGAAATAAGGGCGGGAAAGAGTTGGTGGGACCAGGCCTACTCGGGAACCCTGCCCACATAGTATCTTTTTTCCCACTCATGAATCTCTGGTTTTGTGAGTTATGTGTATCCTGTTCCTGGTCAGAGCATTCACCACCATTCCATGGTACAGATATTTTCAGAACTCTATGTATCCAAGGGGGCAGGGATCCTTTATGGAAACTTGGAATCTGGATGGCTTTGATGAGCTATAGGGAACCAGGGGTCAGTCAGGTGGCCTTGGGTATGACAGCTCACAGGCAAGGCTTCTCTTAGACTTTTATCTAAATTATAATGCTACAAGTTTACTTTTATCCACTGGTAGAAAGAGTAAATGTGGAGAGAAAAAACAACCATGTCTGTCATGACATGTCCACTCCACTCCATAATCCTACTTTTTAACAATTTTGAAGGCTTATTGCAGATGATGAACTAATTCGATAGGTAAACTAATAATAGTACTTTCTAGGTAAGTCACCTGGATTTCCTATTGCAAGTTCCTGAATATTCCCAAATCTGTTATTGGGTTACATTCTACATTTCTGAAATGAAAAAGTAGTTGGCATTTCTGAGGTAAAACAAGCTGATAGTTTCCATGTAGATGTACATTTTTGCAATAGATCCGAACAGGGTAGCAAAAGTATTTGGTCAGCTATGAGACCGCTTAATTAGGCTGTGCCTTTCATAGATTAACAGAGCCCTGCACTGCATTAATATAAGGACTTTTAGGTAGAGTTTTAAAGAACATTAGGATATTCCATCTTGGAAGGAGAGGTGGTAGTTGCCATCATTCTGATATTCTGCAATAGCTATTGGAACAAGTAACTAAATTCTTCTAGTTCTGTTTAATTTTTTCTTGAAAGTACCAGATTCTTTATTATGTATTTAATAGTACCTGCTAATGAATTAAAAGATTATTAGGTAGAATACCATTATAAAGACGTAACTTGGCATAGAAGAAAGAACACTGGACTTGGAGTCAGGAGACCTGGGTTCAATTACCCATATAGACACTAAAATGGGCCAATTTTAATAGACAACATTTGACTTTTACTTTCCTTATTATAAAATAACAAATAAATGAAGTGATAGATAGACAAATAGGCAGGCAGGCAGACAGACAGATGGACAGATAAATAGAGAGATCAGATAAATAGAGAGATCAGATAGATAGATAGATGAACAGATGGATAGATGGATGGATGGATGGATGAATAGGCATATAAACAGAGACAGATAAATAGAGAGATTAGATAGATAGATAAATGGATGGATAGATGGATGGATGGATGAATGGACATAAACAGATAGACAGCTAGAATGGGGCTAATAATGCTTATATTACCTATACCAAAGGGTTGTAAGGAAATGGGAGAGCATCAGGTTTCAATAACCTCTACAAATGATGGCTATTATGAGCATTTTACAGAGTTGCTGTGAGGAAATATGGGAACAAATTTACATAAGTTCTTGCAAGACATTTAAGGGAAGTTTCTACCATTATTCTTTTGGACAAATAGAGAGATATAGTCTAGATGATGATAAAGTTGCATGGATTCAGAACTTGGCAAATGGCCAGAAGAAAGTCATTAACAGGTTGCTATCACATTAAAGGAAATCCTGAGTGAGCTGCCATAAGGATCTGTACTTGGCCCTTTCTTGTTTACATTTATTCAATAATGTGGATAAAAGTCACAGATATTTATTTATAAAATTTCTAGATGACGAAAAAGCTAGATGAGACAAATAGCATCTGAACAGACTGGCATTGGGACAAATGTAATGCTGTTATTTTTTAAATATAAAATTTAACAAAGGTAAATTTTAAAGTTAAATTAATATTTAAATTCAACGAACATTTATTAAAGTCATATCAGATGTTGTACCAGGCCTCTTGGATACAAAGACAAAAATAAAACCGTTCCTAACTTTTAGGAGATTATACTATTTTGTACACAGGTAAGTAAAAGCAAGGCATTTTTAAAAAGGGAGAGAGCATTAAAACTGGGGGCATGAATACTAAAATTCAGGAATTTTAGTTATTGCCAATAGTTTGTGTAAATCCACAGATAAAAGAAGTTAAAGACCATTTCAGGGAATATTTAGTAGTCAAATTTGGTTTGAATGTACAGTGAAAAAATGAGAATAATATGAAATAAGTCTGAAAAGTTAGAGAGTAGCCAGATTGTAAGGACTTTAAATGAAAGACTGAGAAATGCAGTGTTTATGTACTAGAGACAGCATAGACATGCCTGGACCTTAGTATTTTGGGAGCTATGTGAAGGATGATTCGAAGAAGGAGAGAATAAAATCAGGGACAACAATTAGGAAGCTACCATAATAGTCTAAGTGAGAGGTCGTAAGTGGAGCCAATAAGTATGGAGGTCATGGTGCCAGTTCAGCTAAATGCTCAAATGTTTTGATATCTTGATAATGCATATATATGCACATACAAATATAAATGCATATTAACTGTGTATCTGTATATATTGCGAATATGCACACATATGCATGTAAAAACAACATATCTTTAGAAATACTAAAATATATTTAGGAGACAGGGCTTCTGGAGCCAAATGGTACATGTATCATTGCTATAATACTTGTGTGAATAGCTTCACACATGAAAACGGTTAATTTCAACAGTGGTTAGAATTCTGGGTCTAGAATCAGTAGGCCTGAGGTCAAATCTGACTTCAGCCACCTACTGATTTCATGATCAAATAAGTTACTTAACCGCTGTCTGCTTCAGTTTCCCCAATTCTAAAATGATCACTAGGCTGTTATGAGGACTAAATGAGTATATATTTATAAAGCATTCAATCGCGCCTCACACATAGGCACTTAATAAATGCTATTTTCTTCCATTCATTTTCTGCTTAGATTAATTTTTTTTGCTGCAGTTGTTGCTACTTGGGTAGAGCGGGAGCTATTCTCCTGATGCCACACAGAGTGATGTCAGCTTTGAAACCCATCAAGGGAGTTGTACCATTTGCTGACTGTTTTCTCAGTGTATCAAAGGATTTCTTCAAAATAGGAGCTCTGTGAATTTTTGTTTTGCATATGAACAAGCAAGACACACTCTCTCCACTGTGTTTAATGGTCAGTTTCTTTACCCCTGACATAGTGAATTATGCATTCTCTGCTCCTGTCAATGACTAATTCACTTTGTCAGGGAAGTTGTGTCTCCAAGTGTCTGGGAGAAGGAATTTTTCTTTTTGCATTCAGTTGGTATACGTGTTCTGTGAGGAGCTAGAAGAAATTATATCCTTGTCTTTGAGTCATAATTGCTGTTTGCATGTGTGTGTTCATTATAAAGTTAACATTCACAATTACAGGATTCCAATGAGTATCATCTTGGTGATTTGTGTACTCTTTCCTATACTGCAGAATTCAATTTGGTGTACCTTTTGTTTGTTTGTGTGCTGTTTTAAATTGGCCACAGGGAAGCAAGTAATATACTCGGCATTTTTTTTAGTTCTCTTTACACCGTACGCATACTAGCGGACAGAAAAACTACCCGTTTTATCATCCCTCACTTGCCTATAATGATGTTATGGTGACGTCTACAGCACGCATAAGTATAATAATACAAAAATCTAACCACAGATGGAATAAAACCCTACAATTTAAATTCCTTGTATTTTCAGTAAAATAAAACAACCACATTATAACACACAATTTAACAAAGTAAAAAGAAAAGTAATTCACTCGCTTTCTTTGACTTCTAAATTCACATCTACTTATAAAGACTTGTCAGATTAACAAATATGTAATATATATATATATATGTTACATATGCTATATGTACATATATATGCACATACATATAATTGTTTAATAGAGCATTTTAATAAGTCTTTTATGTTTTCTTTTAATAATGCCTTTCAATGGCCCTATAATATTCCATTATATTAATATAGGAATATAGGAACTAAATCTGTGATTTTATTTAGATGTCTCTTAGGTGAGGAAACTCTTCTTACCAATGCAGCTTGGTACCTTCTCTGCAATTTATAATCTTAGCATTTTCTAAAGCACAGAGAGGTTACATGACTGGCAGTTAAGTCACTAGTCACATAGCTAGTATGTATCACAGGCAAGACTTGAACACAAGGATTACTGACTTTCAAACCAGTTCTCTATCCTCCGTATCATGTTTGCCTTTACATTAATATACCATAATCTATTCAGATTTCTGGTTTTTGTGTTTTACAAGAAAAGGCACTATAGACATTTTTGTACGATTAAATATTCCTCCCCTCAGTACCCCAGGATAATCCCAACAGTGAAACCACTAGGTCAAAGAATATGACTAGTTTTGTAACTCATTTGCCTATTACAAATTATTATCCAAAAATTTTAGGATTGTCTACAATTCTATCAGCAATGTAATTGAATGCTAGTTTAGTCTCATATTCAGCCTCACAAATATCAAATTTCACATTTTATTCTATTTAAAAGTAATTTTAAAAGCATTTAAAATATTTTAACTTAGTAATCATCAGCAAAAGCAAATACTCAAATAAATATTTTTAAAATACTGTACACAAAACCAGACACTTCAAAAGGAACTATAGTTCCTTTTAAAGTGCATATTAACTAACAAATGGTCCTGTTTCCATTTTCCCTTCTATTCTTTTTTTCTGTATTTTTAATCTTGACTGTGTGATATTCACATAGTTATAGATGGTTATATTGTTCTGATTCATTCCCTTTCCATAGAATATAAGCTCTTTGACAGTAGGAACAGTTTTGTCTTTATATACAAGTCTGATGAGGCTTTATGGAGAGTTGACAAAAGAAGGAAAGCAAAAGGTAAAGGAGAAAGGGAAAGATATATCCAACTGAAAGCAGAATTCCAGAGAATAGCAAGGAGAGGTAAGAAAGTTTTCTTAAATGAATAATGCAAAGAAAAATAGAAGAAAGCAGTACAATGGGAAAGACAAGGAATCTCTTCAAGAAAATTAGAGCTACCAAGGGAAAGTTTCATGCAAAGACAAAAGACAAAAAAAGGGGGGCTTAATAGAAGCAGAAGGGATTAAGAGGTGGCAAGAATACACAAAAGAAAGATGCAAGAAAGCTCTTAACCTCACCAATAACCACAATGATGTGGTTACTGATCTAGAGCCTGATATTGGGGAGAATGAAATCAAGTGGACCAAGGAAGTATTGCTAATAATAAGGCTAATGGAGGTGAGGAAATTACAGCTGAGCTATTTAAAATCCTAAAAGATGATGCTCTTAAAGTACTGCATTCAATATGCCATCAAATTTGAAAAACTAAGCAGTGACTAGAAACTAAACTAGATTGGAAAAGATCGATCCTAAAGAACAGCAATACCAAGGAATGTAAAAATTACTGAACAATTACCTTCATTTCACACAACAGCAAGGTTGTGCTTAAGATTCTGCAAGCTAAGTTCAGCAATATATGAACCAAGAATTATGAGAAGACCAGGCTGGTTTTTGAAGAGGCAGAAGAACTGGAGACCAAATTGCCAACATTCTTTGGATTATGGAGAAAGCAAGGGAGTTCCAGAAAATAAAGTATCTACTTCTGTTTCTTTGACTACACTAAAGCCTCTAACTGTGCCACGACAAAATGTGGCAAGTCCTCGAAGAGATGAGAATACCAGATAGTCTTATTTGTCTCCTGAGGAACTTGTATGAAGGCCAAAAAGCAAGAGTTAGAACTAAACATGGAACAATTGATTAGTTAAATGTTGGAAAAGGAGTAGGACAAGGCTGTCCTACTGTCACCTTTTTTAACTTATGTATAGAGTACATCATGCAAAATGCCAGGCTGGGTGAATTAAAAGCCAGAATTAAGGTTGCCAGGAGAAATATCAACAACCTCAGATATGCAGATGATACTACTCTGATAGAAAATGAAGTAGAATTAAGAAGCCTCCTGAGAAGGGTAAAAGAGGAAAGTATAAAAGTTGGCTTGAAGCTTAACATCAAAAATTAAGATCTTGGCAACTGGTCTCACCACTTCCTAGCAAATAGCAGAAGAAGAAATAGAGACAGTGTCAGATTTTATGTTCTTGGACTCAAAGATCAGTGCAGATGATGTCTCTAACCATAAAATTAAAAGACACTTGTTCCTTGAAAGGAAAGCTATCAAAAATCTGGACAACATACTATAAAGCAGAGACATCACCTTGTCAACAAGGGTCTGTATAGCCAAAGTTATGGTTTTTCCAGTAGTAATGTATGGCTGTGAGAGTTGGACTATAAGGAAAGCTGAGTACCACAGAATCAATGCTTTTGAATTGTGGTGCTGGAGAAGAATTTTGAGAGTCCCTTGGAACAGCAAGGAAATCAAATCAGTCAAAACTTAAAGAAATTAATTTAGGCTATTCACTAGAAGGTCAAACACTGAAGGTGAAATTAAAATATTTTGGCAACATAATGAGAAGACAGGACTCATTGGAAAAGACCCTGATGTTGGGAAAGACTGAGGACAAGAGGAAAAGGGGACAGCAAAAGATGAGATCTATAGATAGTGTTATGGAAACAACAAATACAATTTGGGACAGACTTCAAGAGATAGTTGAGGATAGATGAACTTGACACACTGTGGTGCATGGGGTCATGAAGAGGTGAACATGACTGAACAACTGAACAACAATATTCAAGTACCTAGCAAAATACTTGCAGATAATAGTTTAACAAAAATTCATGGATTGATTCACTTACTTTTCATAATTCCTTTAGGCCTTTTATATTTCTTTGTATTCCATATATTTATTATTTGTTTCTTATAAATTAATGAATAAAAAAGCATTCTTCAAATATTTACTAAACCCTATGGGTAGAAATAGAAAAGTAAACCATTACCTCTTCTCCAGGAACACATTTTAACATGAGGAGCCAACATATATTAAGGTTTCAATTGCAAGTCAGATGGAAAGGTCCAGTGGTCCTTAGGGTACAGCAATAAAGCATAGGGTGGTGAATGTTCTTTAATATCATTTCTACTGATAATAATGTGGAAACATTTGATGGTGCCAAGGATTTTGGTGGTAAGAACTTTATCTTTCTGCTCTTCATTAGCTGTGGCTGCTAGGGGGTCAGGTGCTACAGCACCCACAGAAGCAATTTCTAGGTTGTATCTCCTCAACAGTTCCTTCCCTGATGATAGCTGCTAGTCTGGGACAGTAGCAGAATGGTGGTTATTTCTATGGCTCTTGAGCTTGCCTACCTTGCTGTGACAGATGATGAGCCATTAGTGTTAATCATGGCAAGGAAATTGGCAGTTTATCCCCAGCAATTTCTTCCTTCAAAGAGGGCTGTGGAGGCTGGACTAGAAGCAGGGCTTGTAGTCTTGGGGGCATTGCTTTTCTTGAGGCTCTTGGGTTCAAAGCCCAGAACTATCTCTATTGGTGTCTGAAAGGAGATGATGGTTGAAATTGTGACAATGGTTTGACTTGCTTGGCCCATAGCATTACCTGTTTCTTCATCCAGGTGCTCGAGCTAAGCTGACTTGCCTAAAGAAGTCAATTTAGATCAAAATCTAAACTTTTATCATTGAGACAGAGTATGAGCAAATTGTTAGCATCCAAGGAGTATGCGCTCAAGATTTCACTAATTAGAACTTACCACAGTGATAGAAAGATATTCCATTATATTCATAGTCCATGGTTTTATTTAGTCAGTTAATCCCCAATTATTAAACAAATAAGTAATTTCCAATATTTCACAAATATGAGTGAAACTTTTCCCACATTTTAGAGATTTAGAGCTAGAAGGGACCTCATATACTCCAATATCCTCATTTTAGAGAGAAGAAAAACAAACTGCAAAGAGGTTAAGTAATTTGCTTAAGATTATAAAAATAGTGGAAAAATAGGACTAGAATCCAGATGTCCTGATACTTTTTGATGTACCACATGAGGGCTTGAGGAGAAAACTATGTGAATAAAATTAATATTTGGTGAATTTGGAGGCTGTGCTGAAAGTTGATTGTAAGATTAGTACTATGAAATATTACCAATTTGCTCCATTGCATTTATTCAAAATGTCAATTAGCAGAGACCTAGTCACAATATAATAGCAAGAATCTTGTCATGTGCACCACTAAATGAGTGTTACCTCAGTCAAACTGAGCCATGTTAAAGACCTTAGCTTAAAAAGGCCAAGGTCCCCCACTGCATCCAGGGCCATCTCCAGTTGTCCTGATTTATATGTGACCACTGGACCCAGATGGCTCTGAAGGGGAAAGTGAGGCTGGTGACTTTGCAGAGCCCTCCCTCACTCAAATCCACTTCACTTGCATGTCATGGCATCACTTCCCTGATGTCATGTTCTCTTCTAGAACAAAGGACAAACAGCAGCAAGCAGCAGAAGCAACATGGCTATAAACAGTATGAGGGGCTCAGAGGATTTTGAGGAAATAGGATTTCTTTGTGAACTACTGTCAATTCAAAAGAGAACTGGTTTTCTATTTGAATCATTTTTCTTCTCCTTCAAAAATTCTATCTCATGTAGTTTATTTCCATTGCAACCTTATTTAAGGTTTACATACTTCAAATTGCAGGTTATTATGTGGACCAGTGGAAAGACATTTTAATTAAAAGGCAGCCTCCTGGACTGAATGTTTATTTTGATACTGCTGACAAGGAGCCATTCTGTAGTGAGTTATAACCTTTTTAAAAATATTTTTTATATTCATACTTTATTCTGACTACTTATTCCACTATCCTCCAAAACACAAGATCCTTTCAGAAGTGGTTGAACTCAATTGTTTTAATGTTAGATGTATAAAGATTGTATTATTATATAAAAGCAGATTAAAATTGTTTTTTTGGAGGGGGGAGGTGAGGCAATTGGGGTTAAGTGACTTGCCCAAGGTCACACAGCTAGTAAGTGTCAAGTGTCTGAGGCAGATTGAAATCAGGTCCTCCTGATTCCATGGCCAGTGCTCTATTCACTGCACCACCTAGCTGCCCCCTTTTTAATTTAATACAAATACTAAAACTTAAACACATAATAAAAAAAGAAAAAGAAACATTATAAATTTGAATTTTAAACTTAAATATAAAATAAGAAAAGAAAAAAATCATGTTATGCACGGCAGAACATAGGAGAGGATTCAGAATATATAGCAATAACTTATCATTCAAGAAAGCCTATATATTAAATACTGTGCATTATGTTGAAAGCTGTCCATCTTTTATTTGCTTCCTTGTATGTTTTCTTTTGTTCTCTGCTGTACACTTTTTACTTTGTTCTTTTTCCCCCCTTCCTTCCCCCTACCCGCCACCCCAAAGGCACAATTGAGCATGGATATATATTTATATATAGATATTGATATATCTATACACACATACATGTATACATGTACATACATATTCATATATAAATATATACTCTCCCTAAGAGATTCTACTCCCACTCTTGTTTTTATGTTTGCATATCTCTTTTTTCCTATCTCTAACTCCTCTACTTTAGCTTCTTCTACCTGCTACCTTGACCTCCTATTACTTAACCTACCCCACTTCAGCAATTCCTCCCTTATCTTCCCATTCCCCTAAATCTAAACACCTTTTTATACACCTCTTTTACCTATTCTGTCTCCCTCCCCTCTAAAACTCCCTTCCTTATCCTCCCATTTCCCTAAATCTGAAGACCCTTCTATACTCCCATTTTAACCTATTCCTTCCCCTACCCCTCTAAAGATCCCTCCTTTATCCTCTTCCCCTCCCTATCCCCTTAGAGTTTTATTTCTTTCTAAATTTAGAAGTCTTTTATACTCTTATAGATGTGTATGCATTTTCCCCTCATTCCCGATGAAAGTAGGTTTCCAGAACTAACAGCCTTCCTCCCCCATCTAATTCCTCCATATCAGTTCTTCCTTTTGCACCTCATTTGTATAAGATAATTACTCTTTTAGCTGTTCTTGAATGGTTTTACTTTTTGAAGTCATATCATACTCAGGTCTACCCTGATCTTTCTTAGA
Organism: Trichosurus vulpecula; assembly: GCF_011100635.1. Lineage (NCBI taxonomy): Eukaryota > Metazoa > Chordata > Mammalia > Diprotodontia > Phalangeridae > Trichosurus > Trichosurus vulpecula. Next base: position 384,803,894 of record NC_050574.1, read on the forward strand.
AGCTACCTAATTACTAGTAACAATCTTAAACATAGGTTTTACATTTTCCATACATAAAAGGTAAATGTTCTATCCTATGTAGTCCCTTGTAATCGGTCATTGGTATGTACCTTATATTTCTCTTGGCTCTTGTATGTCAAATCTTCTATTGAGTTCAAGGTTTGTTTGTTTTTTTTTTTTAAACAGAGTCCTGGAAGTCTAAGGGTTGATCAAATGTCCATTTTTTTTTCCATTCAGAATTATGCTTAGCTATGTTGGGTATGATATTTTTGGCCAGAGGCCCAGTCTTTTTGCTCTTCAATACATATAGTGTTCCAAGATCTGTAATCTTTTACTGTCGCCAGTGGTAGGTCTTGTGTGATTCTAATTGTGGTACCATCATATGTAATTTTTTTTCTTGTTGCTTATAATATTTTGTCTTTGTTCTGGGGGTTTCAGAAATTAACTATAATATTCCCGTGAGTTTTCCTCATTGTATCTCTTTGAGGTGGTGATAAGTGGATTTTTTCTATTTCTACTTTCCCCTTTTCTTTAATTATATCTTGTATTATTGTAACAAGATTCTTTTTTTGATCAGAACTTTCAGGTAATCCAATTATTCTTGTTTTCTCTTCCTTATCTGTTCTCTAGATCTGTTATTTTTCTTATGAGATGTTTCATATTCTCTCCTATTTTTTCATTCTTTATATATATATGTATACATACATATATATGTATACATACACACACACAGACACACATATATATTTCTTCATCTCTTATAACTTCACTGGCTTCCCTTTGCACAATTCTGATATTCAAGGAGTCATTTTTTTCCTTAAGATTCTGGATCTCCTTTTCTAATTGGTTGAATTTCTTCTCATAATCTTCTTGTTTTTCTTGTATTATTCTTGTTTTTCTTTTTAATTTTTCCTCAGTCTTTCTTGTTTGATTTTCAAAGTCTTTTTTAAATTCTTCAATGAATTCTTATTGGGCAGGTGACCATTTGACATTACTCTATGGGGTAGAAGATGGTTTCTTTGCTTCAGTATCCTGCTCTGAGGATGAAACCCAGTATTCTCTATTCCCATAGTAGCTCTCTATGGTTGGATTCTTTCTCCCTTGCCTGTGCATTTTTTTTGGTAATAATTTAGTTTTTATAATCACCTCTAGTCCTGGGGTATAGGGGATGGTGCCTCTGGCCTCTGATCCTCTTTGGTTCTCCCCTATGACCTTGAACTCAAACCAAGACCTCCAACCTCTTTTAAGTGCCCACAGCCAGCAGTGTCCCTGCCTCACTGCTTCTGCACTCACCAGCATATGCTGGTTCCTTCTTGCCCCATCTGCTCTCTGCAGTGCAGCTGGGTCTGGTGTTCCTTGCCGGCAGAGGTTCTCTAGATCTTCCCCAGGTCAGCACCCAACTCCTCTCACTGTCCCAGGGGTAAAAGTTCCTGTGGTTGGGCCCAAGGCAGCCTCCCAAACTAACTAACCCCAAGGCTTTCCACTTGTTTAAGCAGATTGTGGCTGGTTGCTAAAGCAGACCCTAGTCTAGAGGTTCTTTCCCTGTCTCTGTCTCTGTCTCTGTCTCTGTCTCTGTCTCTCTCTCTCTCTCTGTCTGTCTCTCTCTCTCTCTCTCTCTCTGTCTCTCTCTCTCTCTCTCTCTCTCTCTGTCTCTCTCTCTCTCTCTCTCTGTCTCTCTCTCTCTCTCTCTGTCTCTCTCTCTGTCTGTCTGTCTGTCTCTGTCTCTCTCTCTCTCTCTCTGTCTCTCTCTCTGTCTGTCTGTCTGTCTCTGTCTCTCTCTCTCTCTCTCTGTCCGTCTCCCTTCCTTTCTTCCTTCCTTCCTTCCTTCTTTTTGTCCTTCCTTCCTTTCTCTTTCTTTCTTCCTTCCTTCCCTCCCTCCCTCCCTCCCTTCTTTCTTTCTTTCTTTCTTTCTTTCTTTCTTTCTTTCTTTCTTTCTTTCTTTCACAAAACCTAAAATCCAGTTCACTCTCAAGCTCATAGATCAGACCACAATAGGTTCCTGCCCAAGCTCCACCTAATAGCTGTATTTTGGGCCCTCATGCCTTAGAGTGAATATCAATAGTAACTGTTTCTCTTTGCAACAGCAACCCTGTGGCTCTTCCCCCCCCAGCTTGATTTTTTTCTCTTTTTTTCTAATTAAAGGGGCCATCCCTTGACTCACATCTTAAAAAGGCCTGTTCACTGAATGGGTGTTCTAAGTGAGTACATGAAAAGGCCTTAGCCTAAAAGGTCCAGGGTCTCCCATTGCATCTTGGGTCATCTCCAGCCATCCTGATGAATATCTGGTCACTGGATCCAGATGGCTCTGGAGTAGAAAATGAGGCTGATGACCTTGCACAGCCCTCCTTCACTCAATTCAAAGTCCACTGCAAGTCACATCATCATTTCCCTGATGTCATGGTCCTCTTTGAAAATGTAGGACAAACACAAGCCTAGAGGTGTTTACTCTTCACCAGGAGGAAATCTTGTCCTGGGATTTTCTTCAAGTTTTCTCTGACTGTCACAAGAGGACCCCTGTTCTGCCTCTACTCTAACTTGTTTTCATGGCTCTGTGTTTGCCCAGAGGTGCTATTTTATGTCTTTTGTGGAGGAAAATCTTGAGAGCTTGAAATTTTCTGACCTCCTCTGCCATCTTCCCAGAAACCTCTTCTTATTTTTTTTTAATATTTAAGAATCTGTGACCTTGTCAGCACAGGCAACTTTCTAAAAATTAATGGATGATTTTTAAGAGTTGATTCAGTTAAAAATGTATCATCTGCTGATGAACCTATCGGAAATGAGGTGGGCTGATATCAGACATGCTATGCTCATAATCAGAGCCTTTTCCATTTAGTAGTGCCTGAAGAATTAGGGTTAGATTTTTGCACAGGTTTTGAGAACTTAGAATGAATTCCATGTGCATCAGACACTGGAGAAAGTTGTTGAGTTGTAGAAATAGTAGAGTTCTTTGTTCAAGGAATTTATCTTTATTTAACAAATTTAGGTAAGCCTAAAGATTGCTTTATTTTTTTTTGCTAACTTTAGATCCAACAAATCTATTTCCTGTGTCTCAATATATTTTAACTATACAATTTCCTTAACTCTTCCTTACAGAAGCTACTTAAGAAGAATAACCTTATAACTTGTCGTACATGAATGATAATAATGCAGAGAGTGTAGGAACTATGAAGTGATCCTCCCAAGACATTTTGTGCTGACTAAACCATAATTTTTATTAGTATATTATGTACATAATTATATTGGATTGTTATCTTTGGCTTTAAGTTTCAGATTTATGAGGATGTTAGAGGTAATTTAATCCGATTCTCTCATTTTATAGATGAGGAAAGCAGTACTAAAGGGATTAAATGATGTGCTCAAGGCAGATAGCAAAGTAGCAGAGTGAAGATTTGATCCCAAGGCAACAAATTCCCAAATCTTACTGGTGCTTTCTCTATGCTGTGACTAGCAAATTTCTACCTTCTCTTACTTCCTCCTCCCGTTATATCTGTGATTCAGAGTCCCTTTTGACATAAAAAAACTCCCTTCTCCTGCTAGCACTTGCAGTCTCACAATTCTATACAACATCCTCCTCTTGATGGCATATACCCATAACCTCACCATAACCTTCAGTCCTTCTATTCCTCCCCAGTTTCCTAGTGCATCAACCCTATTCTGTCCTCAATTTGCTCTCCTCATAATCTTGACCTTATAGTTGACCAGTTTAACTGTTCCTTCCCTTTTAATACTTCATTTTTCCCCCTATTGACTAATTCCAATTCTGGGTTGCCCCAATTATATGCCTTTTTTACTCCTATTTTAAAGTTGTGCTGAATGACCCTGGAGTTAGTGATACAACTATTCACTGTTCTCAATTATACCTTCACTACTAATAGCTATTATTTGTATAGTACTTTAAAGTTTTCAAAGTATTTTTTATTTTATCTCACTTGATCCTCAAAACAACCTTTGAGATTAGTGCTACATGACAATCCTTTTATTTCTCCTGGGTCATCTTAATCAGACTCCCCAGAGTGGTATAGTAAAAAGAAGCCAAACCTGGACTTGAGACTTGGTTTTGAATCCTATCTCTGATGCTTGCTAACTGTGGGGTAAGGGTCAAGTCATTGTATCTCTGTGAGCTTTAATTTCCTTATCTATAGAAAAAGAATAATAGCACTTAATTACTTCACACAGTAATTATAAGCAACAGATGAGATGTTAAATTAAATGCTTTGTAAACTTTAAGAACCATAGAAATATCAGGTATTATTCCTCTTTCCTACAAGATACCACTCATTCCCTGCCCCCCTAAGCAGAGCATCTACCTTCCTATTTATTAAGAAAGTAGAGCTTGTTTGACACAAGGATCTTTTTCTTCCCCTTTTAACACCTCAAAACCCTTTTATATCATCTTTCATCCGATCCTTTTTTGCTCCAGTCTCCGCAAATTGATGATAATTCTCCATGTCAGTTATAACTCTATTTTATGACCTTTCATCATAGCTTTTCTTATCTTTTCCTGAATCTTTGAATCAGTCTTTTACTCTTTCATCTTCAATTTTTACTTATCTATTTATTGACTCCTTCCAAGCTTCCTAAAATATGCCCAGGTATCTCTCTATACAAATGAACAAGCATGATCCTTTACTTAACACTGCCATCTCTTTATGATGTGTAGTTTTTTAAAATTTGTTTTATTTTTGATTTATAGAATAAAACAAGCATTTCCATAACATACAATAAAAAGATGATTGCATGTGAAACTGTAAATCTATTATATACAACTTGCTAGTCCTTTTTTATTTTATTTATTTAATTTATTTAATATTTTTAGTTTTCAGCATTGATTTTCATAAGAGTTTGAATTACAAATTTTCTCCCCATTTCTACCCTCCACCCCACTCCAAAATGGCATATATTCTGATTGCTCCATTCCCCAGTCAGCCCTCCCTTCTGTCACCCCACTCCCCTCCCATGCCCTTTTCCCTTCCTTTCTTGTAGGGCAAGATAAATTTCTATGCCCCATTGCCTGTATATCTTATTTCCTAGTTGCATGCAAAAACTTTTTTTTTGAACATCTGTTTTTAAAACTTTGAGTTCCAAATTCTCTCCCCTCTTCCCTCCCCACACACCCTCCCTAAGAAGGCAAGCAATCCAACATAGGCCACATGCGTATCGTTATGTAAAACTCTTCTACAATACTCATGTTGTGAAAGACTAACTATATTTTGCTCCTTCCTATCCTATCCCCCTTTATTCAGTTTTCTCCCTTAACCCTGTCCCTTTTTGAAAGTGTTTCTTTTGATTACCTCCTCCCCCTATTTGCCCTCCCTTCTGTTGCCCCCCACCCCCGCTTTTAATCTCCTTCCTCCTTCTTTCCTGTGGGGTAATATACCCAATTGAGTGTGTATGGTATGCCCTCCTCAGGTCAAATCCAATGAGAGCAAGATTCACTCATCCCCCCTCGCCTGTCCCCTCTTCCCTCCCTACAGAACTGCTTTTTCTTGCCACTTTTATGCAAGATAATTTACCCCATTCTATCTCTCCCTTTCTCCCTCTCTTAATATATTCCTCTCTCATCCCTTAATTTGATTTTATTTTTCAGATATCATCCCTTCATATTCAACTCACCCTGTGCCCTCTGTCTATATATATATATATATATATATATATATATATATATATATATATATACGTATGTATGTATACATAGCATGTATATTTCCTTCAGCTACCCTAAGACTGAGGTCTCATTAATTATACACATCATCTTTCCATGTAGGAATGTAAACAAAACAGTTTGTGTTTAGTAAGTCCCTTGCAATTTCTTTTTCTTGTTCTTTTTCTAGATTACCTTTTCAAGCTTCTCTTGATTCTTGTGTTTGAAAGTCAAATTTTCTATTCAGCTCTGGTCTTTTCACTGAGAAAGCTTGAAAGTCCTCTATTTTATTGAAAATCCATATTTTGCCTTGGAGCAACATACTCAGTTTTGCTGGGTAGGTGATTCTTGGTTTTAATCCTAGCGTCATTGACCTCTGGAATATCACATTCCAAGCCCTTCAGTCCCTTAATGTAGAAGTCACTAGATCTTGTGTTATTCTGATTGTGTTTCCAACAGTATTCAAATTGTTTCTTTCTGGCTGCTTGCAATATTTTCTCCTTGATCTGGGAGCTCTGGAATTTGGTGACAATATTCCTAGGAGTTTTCTTTTTGGGATCTTTTTGAGGAGGCGATCTGTGGATTCTTTCAATTTCCATTTTACCCTCTGGCTCTAGAATATCAGGGCAGTTCTCCTTGATAATTTCTTGAAAGATGATATCTAGGCTCTTTTTTTGGTCACGGCTTTCAGGTAGACCAATACTTTTTAAATTATCTCTCCTGGATCTATTTTGCAGGTCAGTGGTTTTTCCAATGAGATATTTCACATTGTCTTCCACTTGTTCATTCCTTTGGTTCTGTTTTTATAATATCTTGATTTCTCATCAAGTCACTAGCTTCCACTTGCTCCAATCTCATTTTTAAGGTAGTATTTTCTTCAGTGGTCTTTTGGACCTCCTTTTCCATTTGGCTAATTCTGCCTTTCATGGCATTCTTTTCCTCATTGGCTTTTTGGAGCTCTTTTGCCATTTGAGTTAGTCTATTTTTTTAAGGTGTTATTTTCTTCAGTATTTTTTTGGGTCTCCTTTAGCCAGTCTTTGACTTGTTTTTCATTGTTTTCTTGCATCCTTCTCATTTCTCTTCCCAATTTTTCCTCTACTTCTCTAACTTGCTTTTCCCAATCCTTTTCGAGCTCTTCCATGGCCTGAGACCAGTTCATATTTTTCTTGGAGGCTTTTGATGTAGGCTCTTTGACTTTGTTGACTTCTTCTGGCTGTATGTTTTGGTCTTCTTTGTCACCAAAGAAAGATTTCAAAGTCCAAGTCTGAATCTGAGTCTATTTTCGCTGCTTGGCTATGTTCCCAGCCAACTTACTTGACCTTTGAGTTTTTCATTGGAGTATGACTGCTTGTAGTGTATAGAGTACTTTGTCCCAAGCTTGAGGGGCTGCACTGTTGTTTTCAGAGCTACTTCTACACAGCAAGCTCTACCACACCAGCACTACTCATCCCCCAAGAACCACCAACCCGGACTGGACTCAGATCTAAGCTGGCTCTGCACTCCTGCTCTGATCTACCACTTAATTCCTCCCACCAGGTGAGCCTGGGGCCTGAAGCAACTGCAGCTGTAGCTCTGTAAGCAGCCTCGGAGCTGCACCACCTCCACTGCCCCAGGGCCGGTGGCCAAACAGCAAACTCCTTTCCCTCTGTCCCAGCAGCTTTTCCCATTGACCTTCTCTTTTGTCTTTGGTGTCTGTGGGCTAAGAAGTCTGGCAACTGCCACAGCTCACTGATTCAGGGTGCTAGGGCCTGTTCTGCCCAGCTCCTGGTCTGGTTCATCCAGGCATGGCTCATGCTGGGTTCTGCTCCGCTCCACTCCCAATTCCATGCAACAGACCTCACCCCACAACCATCAAAGCTGTCCCGGGCTGGAGTCCTGCCTCCCTCTGCTACCTCGTGGGCTCTGCAGCTCCAGAACTTGTTCAGAGCCATCTTTCATAGGTGTTTGGAGGGATGGGGGTGGACCGGGGAGCTCACGCAAGTCCCTGCTTTCCAGCCGCCGTCTTGGCTCCACCTACTATTCCTTTTACATACGTAAAGTTATCATGTAAATTTTTTTCTTTTTTTCTTCACTTCCCCCTACTATGCCCTAGAGATGGCTACCATTAGGCACACACACACATATTATATACATATATGCATGTATTTATGTATATGTATGTATACATACACACATATATGTGTGTCAAATTATTCTGTACTTATAAATTGTTTCTCTGGATGTGTATAGATTCTTTCTTCATATATCCTTTATTTTTAATTTATGTATTTATAGTAGTCAAAATTACTTAGTCACTCAAATTCATTCTTAAAACAATATTGCTGTTACTGTATATAATGTTCTCTTGGTTCTGCTCACTACACTCTTCATCATTTTGTTCAAGTCTTCCCATGCCTTTCTAAAATCATTGACATCATCATTTCTTACAGCATAGTAGTATTCTATCACAACTATGCAAGCACAACTTATTTAGCCATTACCCAATTGATGGGGATCCCTGCAATTTCCAGTTCTTTGCCACCATAAAGAGAGCTGCTATAAACATCCCATTCATATTCAAAGTTATAATTACTATTTGTGAATTTCCCTCCATTTTATTTTTACTCACTATTTTCTTTCTCAGCCTGTCTTTTTACCCTATCCCTATTACCTTATCTTCTCCCCTCACCCTCCCACTCCCCATCCTACCCACCCCTACACAAAGTTGTCTATACCCCATTTATTCATCACTTCACTTCCCAATAATTTTTTCAATCCCTTATAATTTGGCTTATGACTTCACCATTCAAGTGAAACTATTTTCTACAAGGTTTTGAAAAATATCAACTGCTAATTTTGATGACTTCTACTGTTTTCATATTTTCAGTTTTTGATATTGTTGAACACTCCTCTCCTCCTGGATAATATTTTCTGTTCTTTGTGACATTGCTCTCTCCTGGTTCTCCAACTTCCTATTTGACTATTCCTTTTCATGCTACATTTTTGAATTATTATCCAGCCACCACTTCTAAAGTGTAAGTGGTCTCCATTTTCTTGACTCTTCTTTCTCTAATCTGTTCATCTTAATATTCTCATATGCTTTCTTGAGTTAAATTATTTTCTCTGTATAAATGACTCCCAATGTCAGGTGTCCTATACTACCCTTTCTTGAAAATAATTCCTGTTACCAGCTTAACAGTTCCATGCATGTATACCATTAATATCTCAAACTCAGAATGTCTAAACAACTCATTTTCACTTAAATTTATCCCATCTGAAAATTTCTCTCTTCTTTTTGCAGGCTCCATCATCCTTCCAGTTATCCAAGTTTACAACCATAAAATGATCTTTGACCCTTCTATTTCCCTTTCTAGCCCCACCTGCCATTCAATCAATTGCTAAGATTTATCAATTCTACCTCTAAAATAGTTCTCATATCTATCCATTCCTCTCTACTAAAAAGGCTCATTACTTTAATCCAGGTCTCAATCACTTATTGTGATAACTAATTGGTCACCTACTTTTCATCTCTAATGTCTCTCAAACATCCTTCACCCAGGCGCCAAAATCATCTTAAAGCACCTCTGACTATATTATTCTCCTATTCAAGATTCTTCGTTGATTCCCTATTGCCTCTAAGATAAAATGCAAACTTGTCAGCCTGGTTTTCCCTCTAGAGTCTTATTTCATATTACTCCCCATCATGCACTCTACATTCAAGATAAATTGGTTTGCTAGCTGTTACTAAAATTCAGCATCGCTCCTCCAAGCCTTCATTATATGCATGGGATGCAATCCTTCCTACATGAAGTTCTTCCTGATCTCTCTTTCCCCTACAAATGATCATGCTCTCTCTCCAAACTACTTTAATTTTTATTTTTGTATTCTTTATATTTCCTCAAAGGAATGTGAGCTACTTTATGATGAAAAATGTGTCCTGTTTATCATTATATTCCAAGCACTTAGCACTTCCTTGGACTGGAAACAAGGAGGATTATAATTACTACTCATAACATATTCAGTGCTAATAGAGCAGTGTAGCATAGTTGAGGTCCGATCAGGAATTAAGAAAGAAAATCATCTGGCTATCATTCTTCCGTCTTCCTTCAACAACCCATTCTCAAATATCCTAGTGGTGGCTCATGTCTCTGTGATTTCTGTCCCAGCCCTTTTGTTGCTTTTCTCTTTATTAGATATAAAAATGGAGCCAACCCAACCCACAGGACCCATGGCTCATCAGATGGGCATGAATAAAACTGCTATTAGGTTTATTTTAAAGATTAGAAACTTAAGTCCAAAAAATTATACTGATTTGCGTACAGTCACAGAAGCAGATTAGGGCTAGAATTTGGACTAGAAGTCCTCACTTATAAAAGTCTTCATATAAAAACCTCTTAAAAGGAAACATAATTTAAAGGAAAAACAACCAACAATAATTTGAATAAAGGGTGGTAGAAGTAGAGGCATGAGAGAAAGTAAAAGGAACTAGGATTATTCAGTCTGGAAGAGTTTAGAAAATGATTGTAAACATAAATGCTTTCAAATATTTCAAGTATTCATGAAGAAATTGACATGAGACATGAGACAACAAATAACAAACAAGAAAAATCTCACAAAAGAATAAAATCTGTAATGTTTGCAATTTTAAATCATGAAAGTTTTATCAAAATTCAAAAACATGAAATTTTATAATCTCAAGAGGAATCAAATCAATTGAATAGGAAATAATCAGATCAGAATGGACGGGAAGTGATTGTATAAGATAGGATAGGACAGGACAGGACAGGACAGGACAGGACAGGACAGGACAGGATAGGATAGGATAGGATAGGATAGGATAGGATAGGATAGGATAGGATAGGATAGGATAGGAGAAAAGAGAGGCAAAACTATTCCCATGTTCCTCATATGACTAATGATGGGTTCAATCTATACTTGCAAGAAATTCCCAGTATAATATATTCAACAAATGGTCATCTTGCCTGTGCTTGAAAATCAATTGTCTTAGCTTTTTTCGTGCCACTAGACTTCAATGACTCTGGGAGAGAGGGTGATTTTGCACACCTTTGCATCACTTAAATCCAGTTCATGCACAAGTCAAAACATCATTCCATCATATCGTTGGTCTACTTCACAAATAAAGGATGAACATTTGTTGTGTGTTATGGGATGAAACTAAGCAGCCCATTCTATCTTAATTCAACATCTTGTGCACTTTTGTTTTTCTTTTATGATTATCCGTGAGGATAGCCACTACATTACATGTGAACACAGACAGTTTAGACTCAGAATTATTCTGGTTTCTTCTCACAAATTTTCTTACAGTTAATAAGATCAAGTCTATATTAGCAAAGTGAAAATTGGGATGATTTTCAGAGAGCCGTGGTTAAAATCTCTCACAAATATGATTTTGAAGGAGGTAAATAATTTCTTTGACTTAAATATTTGCTTTTTAACATTTGTTATCTCTCCTGGCTAACTATGTAAAAAAGGATTTCCCTGGCACTGGTGTTCATAGCAATCTTGGTGAAATGTAAATCTTCCACCTCAATCCTATTTGTGAACTCTCTAAATGTAGTTTAATCTGTGATCTGACTTAGTTTACCTATAAAGTTTGTTTAACTAGGTTTGTGTGTGAGATGATGATTGTTTAAGTTTCTTCAATTGTATGACATTGAAGGAAGCATGGGATTATAAATCTATCTTTTTCTTAACTTCTATGGCCAAAGAGGAATGTATAAGATTGCAGTGTGTAAAATAATTATTTCTTTAATAAGAAAGTTTTACCTAGGTTTTTGCCCCTGATAATTTCCGTATTGTGGTAGAAATATTTCAGTAGCAGTTACCTATCACTTGAACTCAGAGAGGAGATATTTCTCCCCTAAAATCTTGATTTAATCACAATACTTAGTTGTCATGTATTTTCTACTTTTCAGGAGTCTGTCTCCTAAACTTAAGGATTTTAAAGGCCATATATTTTACTTTCTCCTCTTCTGATTTAAAATTTCACAATGCTTTAGCATGTTTAGTGCTAGACTCTTTCACTAGACACTTACTTGTTCCCATGTTTTATTTGTAGCATAGTTGGTGAAGATGTCTTCTCACTCTTCAGGATTAGAAGACTGTAAGACAGAACATGAGAAATTAAATCCTTTATTGAGAATCCAAGTCATCTCTCCCAATATCTTCCTCTGTGCCTGTTCCATTCAATCCCTTTCACTATATGTTTATGCAAACAATAAGAATTTAACCTAAGGTAGGGTAGCAATCATGATCTCAGACAAGGCAAAAGCAAAAATAGACCCAATTAAAAGAGATAATCAGGGAAATTACATTTTGCTAAAAGGTACCATAGACATTGAAGTAATATAAAAAAATTATAGCAAGTTTCTCTAAGGCCTCATTGCTCAACTATGTAATGAATATAGAACTGAGTCAAATTTACAAAAATAAGAACCATTCCCCAATTGATAAATAGTCTGAGAATATAAACAGGCAGTTTTCAGAAGAAGAAATCAAACCTATCTATAGTGATATAAAAATGTTCCAAATAGGTATTAATTAGAGAAATGCAAATTAAGACAACTCTGAGATACTACCTTACAGCTTCAGAAATGACAAATGGTGGAGGGAAAAAGAGAAAAACAGGTATACCAATGAACTACTGGTGGAGTAGCGAACTGTTCTAACCACTCTAAAAAGGAATTTGGAACTATGCCCAAAAGGCTATAAAACTGTGTACCCTTTGATCCCACAATAGCACTGTTAGATCTGTATCCCAAAGAAACCAAAGAAAAAAGGAAAAGGACATATATGTACAAAATTATTTATGGAAGTTCTTTTTATGTCAGCAAAGAATTGGAAACCGAGGGGATGCTTATCAATAGGGGAATAGTTGAACAAGTCATGATGTATAATTGTGATGGAGTACTATTGTGGTATAAGAAAGAACAAAGGGGGTGGTTTCAGAAAAATCTGTGGCAAGACTTATATAAACTGATGCAAGATGAAATGAGAAGATCTGGGAGATAATTATGCACACTATTAGTAATATTGTAACTATGATCAACCGTGAAAGATGGGTACTTTGATCAACACAATGATCCAAGACAATTTCAAAAGACTTGTGATGAAAAAAAAAAATGGTATCCACCCCCAGAGAGAGAACTGCTGAAGTCTGAGTGCTAGTGGAAGTATAATTTTCTCACATTCTTTACTTTTCTTGCTTCTTTGAAATATGGCTGATAAGGAAATGTGTTTCACATGCTTTCACATGCATAGGTGATATAATATTGCTTGCCTTCTCAATGAGTCTGGAGGAAGTGAAAAGAAGGAGAGAATTTAGAACTCAAAATTTAAAAAGAAAAGGATGTTTAAAAATAACTAGTAAATGTTCTAAATGAATTTAAGTTATGATATTTAAATCCATTGTTACATGGATAATGTTGACATAAATTTGAAACTATGTATTTTGTTTTTCAGTGTATCATTATGTTCTTGATATTGTTGTTTTGGATAATGTTACAGAGGAAGGTTATATGAAAGTTAAATTAATAGATATATATGGAAAAGTAGAAGAATCAAAAATCAAAAGGTAAGTAATATAAAGAATTACAGGCACACTGAATTTGAGATTTGGAAGGAACCTCAGTAGCTATCTAGTTTAATCCATATAAAAAAGGAATTTCCACCATAATATATTTGACATGTGATTGTCCAATTGATTGAAGACTACCATAGAGAGAGAACCCATCACCTCTCCATGCCCTCCATTCTATTTTTGGACAGTAGTAATTGTTAGGAAGTTTTTCTTACGTCAGATCTAACCTTGTTTCTTGCAAATTCCACCCGTGATTCTTGTGATCATTGCTCTACAGCCAGAAAGAATAAATCTAGTTCCTATTCGACAAAATAGTCTTTAAACTCTTGAATATTGTTATACCTTTCCACCTGTATCTTCTCTTCTCCAGGCTAAAAATATCCATTTCTTTACAATGAAACGCAGATTCTAGGCCTTTCACTATCCTAATGCCATTCTCTGGAAATTCTTCATTTTATCAATATCTTTCTTAAGGAAAGTGGCACCCAGAACTGAACACAGTAATCTAAATGAGGCATGGTAAGATAGAGCAAATTGTTACCTGAAGCTATGTCAATTGTTATCTGAAGCTATGCCAATTGTCACCTGAATGCAGCCCAAGATCCCAATAGTTTTGGTTGATGTTTTTGTTTGTTTTTCTGGAATCACAATGCTGACATATTGAGCTTGCAAGACACTAAACTTCCCATTACTTTTTCAAAAGAATTATTGTTTACTGATGTAATATTTATAAAGCTTATTTTAAATACCATTTATATTCTTATATTTTCATGAGTCTTTACATTTTTCCCTTCTGAAACTTATCTAATTAGATTCATCCCAATACTCTAGCCCAGAGGTGTCAAACTCAAAGCTCTGTCTACAATACTTCCTGTATGACTGGAAGCAGATTAAGATGTAATTGGGAAGTGTTTAATACAACAAATAAAAATATAATTCAACATAGATTATGTTAATCTGTGGTTTTCTAAATCAATGTGAGGCCACCAGGGATTATCTCTAATGGAGTTTGACACAATTGCTCAAGATTCTTTTGCCTCCTGACTCGGGCATCCAATGTGTCTGCTATCTCTCCTATTTTTGAGTCAGTTGCAAATTTGGTAAGTGTGCCATCTTTACCTTTTCCCAAATCACTGACAAAAAATATTAAATAGGATCAGGCCAAACAAAGATTCCTGAGATACTCCACCAGAAAATTCTTATCATGTTGTTATTGATTCATTATCGGAACAGTACTGTATCTATATAATTGTATTGTATCTAATCCATAACTCTTATCTGCTCTTGCTAAAATCTAGGTTAATTGTATCTGCAGTATTCCCTTCATCTGCTTATTTAGAAATCTTGTAAAAGCTCAGGAAAACAGTATTAGTCTGTGATGACTTATAATTGATAAAGCCCCCTTTTACCCATCTTCCTTTTCCAGATGTTCTCCAACCATTGCTTTAATGATCCTTCATTGAATTTTCTTAGGAATTAAGATCAAGTTCCTTGGACTATACAGAGTTTGTTCCCTTCCCTTTTTTTGAAAATTGGGTGAACATTTACCCTTCCTCAGTCTTGTAATATCTCTAACATTTTCCATGATTTTGAAAAATTAACAGAGGCTCTGCAAACACATCTGCCAGTTCTTTCAGGATTAAAAGATGTCAGTCACCTGGGCTAGGTGATTTGAATTCATCAAGGAAAAGTAGATACTCTTTTACTTCCTATCTCCTAGATTATATTGTGTATCTCCTTCCTCTTAGTCATTTTTGTTCTGTCATTTACAGCGCAGAGGTCATTCTCCTTGGTAGAGAAAATAGAAATAAAATCATATTCGAGCAGCTTTGCCTTCTCTTTGTTACAAGTTATAATCACCAAATTCAACCCAAGTAAAAATTCTGTCTTTTCTTTGATGTTCACTTTTCTCACCATATAGTTTACAACAAAATAAAAGAAACAAATGGCTCACTTTTTTTCTTACCTTAGCTTCCCTTGCTAGCCTTAGGTAATTTTGAGCATTCTTGACATTGTTTTTATAACACCAGATCATGCTCTTTACATCTATCATCCCGTAATTAAACTTGACTTTACCTTCAGTATTGCTTTAGTTACTGGATTTTCTTTTCCAAGCTTCTGAAAATACAACACTACTGCCTGTCACTGTTCCTTTGAATATGGTAAAAAGTATCCAGAGTCATGGTTCTGTCATGGATTTCACCTCCAACAAATCTTGGTGATACCTTTGTGGTTAAGTTTGTCTTCTTGTTCTAAGATTGCTTGTTCTTCGAACTACTTAATCCTTTGGAAATTTTGTATAGATGCTTGAGGATATGGTTTTACTGCTGGCTCCTCTCCTGGATTCTGTCTCCTATGGACTTGTGCATATCTTAATTGCTGTTCTGTTTTGTTTGTAGCTGCTTGCTAGGGTACCTAATTGTTACAATATACATAGGCAATCCTATTCCTCCCTTCATTCTTTTAAAACACTGTTTTCATTAGATTATCAAGACACTATTCAAATAAATATATTCTGATTAGCCATTGTTTACTGTATCCCTGGCCAGGAATTTGTCATCCTTATATTTTAAGATGTGATCCAGAATTTCAAATCCTATACTTAGACACAGTTTTCATTATTAGCTATTCACTTTTCAAATTAATTTTCCTCTTCAAAATATTTTGCCTTCAATAAGCAACAGTGATGAAAACATGTGTACCTCTATAATTGTAAGTTTCGTGGCCAAGACTTCACAATGGTTGGCAATACTTCTCAGATTCCTTCTGGGATGTCATTTGTGCCCATGTAAATCCTCAGAAGTAGGTAGTCTTCCATTTTGGTTAGCTTTCTCCTGGAACACAGATAACTGTCACTGAAATGTGGCTTAAAAATACAAGCAGTATACATAATGTAGTGGTTTTCCCATTACGTGGTATTACCTTCTGTTTTAAGTTATAAGGCAATGATATATTCACATGGGTGAAATGTTATAGCAATTTGACTATGAAATTCAGGCCACAGGTATGTGTATTTTTTCTCAGAAAGTTAGTGTTCTCTGAATAGCACATATTATTTGTTTTTAATTTTGTCTTTATGAAATTCTTCTTTTAATTACATTTTGGCAACTCAGAATTATGTATTAATTTGGATTAAGTTAAAATGGAAAAAATTTAAAATATTAAGAAAGTTGAAATCTCTTAAACAGCAGAATACAGTAAAAAAATTCATATTACTACTATGGTAAATAGAGCATCATTTTTTCATGAAAAGCTGCAATCCCAAATCCTGCTTTGATTTATCTTTTTTCTATAATGAGTGACAGTAAATTAATTTGCTTAGCATTTTTTCTATAATTAAGCACTATACATAAATTTTGTCATTAGTAATAAATGTGACATTGTATCAAATTGGGTGGAGGAGGAACTGTTGGCTTAATTTTAGATACTGTCAAAAGATAAAATGACTTCCTACCTTTCTCTTAAAATTATGTAATTCAGTCTTTTCATCATCAGACACAATTTGTAAAGTTTTACTTTATTTAGAATTGAAGACTTTATTTTAAACCAAATATGATGGTGTGTTCTGTTTTTTATCTAGTTACGTGGCTACATCTCCTATCTATGAAGAAGTCAGTATTCTTGCTGGATTTTACTATGACTTTAAAGACATTTCAAAAATTGTTTTGACATATTCTCAAAAGAATGCAAAACCTAAGTGTTCTAAATGCAAATACAAGATTCACCATATAAAATTAAGATCACTTACAAATCCAGAAAGGTAACATATATGATACATATGATGGGTTTTTATTTGGACAATTTATTTTTAGATACGGGGGAGCTAGTAATCCATTTGACTACAGAAATAGTGAAAAATTATTTGTTTTGTTTGTTTACTCTACTACATGTTTGGCCAAGAATCTGTCAGCTTTATGTTTTAAGATGTGGTTCAGAAGTTCAAGTCCCATTCTTAGACATGTTTCCCCACCAGTTATTCACTTCCCAAATTAATTTTGCTCTTCTGTACCTTTGGCTTTGGACAGGCAACAGTGAAGAAAACATAACTATTTTCCCATATATTTCCCAACCTAACATTTACATTCTGAATTATCTGGTTTGGTAGCCTACCCATCCTCTGCATGTAATGTTGTGGAAACCTATTAGAGGTTCATATGTGTCATAGGGGAAAACTTTGTAGAAGTTGAAAATATTAGTGCTTTAAATTATGACTACATTTATACACTGTCTACACCATTAAGGGAAACAAATAAAAAATCATCTTTTACATATTAAACCATGACAAATATACTTTGCTTTACACAGTAGATATGTTCCATGAAACTTAAGTCTGAATTAATGTTTAATAAATGAAATAATTTTAAGGTCGATATGGAGTCATAAATTTTTTCAGTACTGACTTCCATTTAAATTGTACTTTTACAATTAATAAACATTTTACAAAGACTCTTTCATTTGAACCTCACAAAACCCTGATGTATATAGAGAGACTCAATGTCTCCATTTTATAGGTGGAGAAACTGATGCCTGAAGGATTAATGGCTTGCCCAAGTTAGTAAGTGGTATTATCAAGACTAGACCTAGGTCAATGCAGAACAGAGTGTTGAACACTTTTTAAATTTATCTGTTTTGAATTTGAATTGTGATTAAACAAGGAAATGAGTCCAGCTAATTTCCTGTATTACATTCTGATCTTCACAGAAACAATTATTCAGATACTTGAAGAAAAAGTGGACTTTGCCTGCATATTTGTTCAACGCTATGCTTCATTTCCTGTTGTATAGATCTCCCCCTACCAAAGTTTATGAGTCAAAAGGGGCCTTGAGCAGGGCTTTAATGATGGATAGAATTTATATATATATATACATACACATATATATATACATATATGTGTATATGTATATATGTCTATATATGTATATACATACATACGTATATGCAGAAAGAGATCATTTTAATAGAAGAGTAATGATAAAAATAATAAAAAAGAAGGAAAATTTTAAAAAATATTTTAGGATTCAATGATTATATCCATTTGGTGGAACAGTGGTATTAAAGCAGCATGGTGGGAAAAAAGAAAGGAAAGTACATTGCCAGATTGTAGAGAACATTAAATTCCAGACTGGGGAATGTGGATTTTCAAGGGTTTCCTGTAAGAAATATGAAAAAAAATGACTGAAGAGTAGGAAAGAAAAGAAAAATTGAGTAAAAGAATAACATGGTTAAGTAGCATGGTGCAATTTTACTTAAACCACCACCATTACCACTACTAATATTACTACATATACTACTACCATTATCTGACATTTCCATAGTACTTTAAAGTTTGCAAAGGGCTTTGTTTACATCATCTCATTTGTTAATGTGTAATAGAAAGAGCACTAGATTTTGAATTTTTACAAAAAGTATTCAAATTCTGATATTGATACCTCTGAACCCTGTGGCCTCGAACAAGTCACTTAACTTCAGTGGTCTTTAGTTTCTTTCCGTATAAAATGAAGGGGCTGGACTAAATGGCTCCTAAGATACTTTCCAACTATAAATATATGATACTATGAAAATAGACAAAAGCTTGTAGTCGGAAATGAAGTGCCAGGTATGAGAAATAGTAAGAAGGACATTTTGATTAGATTATGTGAAGCACAGTAATATGTAATATCTCTGGAAAGGTAGGTGATGACCAAGTTGTGAAGGGTCTTAAATGCTGAACAAAAGAATTGCTTGTTTATTTGTTCCTATAAATAATAAGGAGACACTGGATTTATTAAGTAGGAGAGGGACATGGTCAGAATTGCATTTTAGGAAAATCACTTTGATAGCTATGTTGGGAATGGATTAGAGTGGGATTAGATAAGGCAAAATAGCTAATTAGAAAGCCATTGCCACAGTTTAAGTGAGATATGATGATGGCCTTAACTATATTGGTGGCTGTGTGGAGAGAAAGGGATGAATGTGAGCAATGCAGAAGTAAAGCTTTTATTTGTTTATCTCTTGCTTCACTTTTTCTAGGTATTCATACAATTCTCGTACAAAATCATGTTTTTTCCTTTCAGTATTTTCTCCTAGTTGGTATTCTGGGGATGGTGCAGTAGATAGAGTGCTAGACTAAGAGTCAGAAAGACCTGAGTTCAAATGTGACCTCAGCTGTGTGACCCTGGGCAAATCACTTAACCCCTTTTGCCTCAGTTTCCTCATCTGTAAAATGAGCTAGAGAAGGAAATGGCAGGTGGAGTCACAAAAGTCAGACATAACAGAAACAACTGATAACAATGAAAATAAAGTTAATAACATTTTCATCACATAGCTCAAAATATTGGTATAAGAAGCCTACTTTGGAAGTAGGGCTGGTTATTATCACAATGTTTTTAGAAAAAACAAACACCACAATCATATAACACCATTCCTTAGTCATTCCTCAACTGATTCCCCAACTGTCTTCCATTTTCAATACTTTGCCACCACTAAAACAGCTGCTATAAATGTTTCTGTACTTGTAGATTCTTTTCCTTTTTATTTTTTATCTCTTTGAGATACAAATCTAGTAGTGGCATAGCTGGGTTAATGGGTATGCATAGTATTGTAGTCCTTTATAGTTTTTGCTCTCCAAAATGGCTGAATCAATTCGCAGCAGTGCATTAGTAGCTCACTTTTCCCACATCAGCTTCAACACTTGTGTATCATGTTAGCCAACCTTATAGGTGTGGGGTGCTACCTCAGAGTTGTTTTAATTTGTGTTTCTCTAATCAATAGTGATTTAGAGCATTTTTTTCCATAGGACTATAGATAGCTTTGCTTACTCCATCTGAAAACTGCCTGTTCATATCCTTTATCAATTGGCGAATGGGGGTGGCTAGGTGGTACAGTAGAGCACCTATCCTGGAGTCAGGAGGACCTGAGGTCAAATCCAGCCTCAGACACTTGACACTTACTAGCTATGTGACCTTAGGCAAGTCACTTAACCCCAATTGCCTTGCCTTCCTCCCTCAAAAAAAAAATGGGGAATAGCTCTTATTTTTATAAATTTGACTCTGTTCTCTATATGTTTGGGAAAGGGGTCTTTATCAAAGAAACTTCATATAAAATTTTCTCAAACTTATGATTGCTGTATATTTTCATCCATTCTATTTTCTCCCATTTATCCTACTCTCCCTCCTTTCACCTTGTCTATCCTCAAAAACATTTTGCTTCTGGCTACCATTTCCCCATCTGCTCTCCTTTCTATCAGCCCCACTGCCCTCCTACTTTCCTATAGGGTAAGATGGATTTTTATAGCCAACAGTATGTATGTTAATCCCTGTTTGAGCCAATTCCAATGGGTAAGGTTCAAATGCTACCCCAACCCACATACTCCATCTTCCCCTACACTGTAAAAACTCTTTTGTAGCTGTTTTATGTGAGATAATTTACCCCACTGTATCTCTCCATTTCCCCTTCTCCCAGTGCATTCTTCTTTCTCACCCTTTAATTTTTTTCAGATATCATCCCATCATATTCATCTTACATCAGTGCTCTCCATGTACACTCCTTCTAACTACTTGAATAACGATAAAGTTCTTAGGAGTCACAAGTGTCATCTTCCTATGTTGGAGTGTTAACAGTTTAGCCTCATTGAATCCCTTATGATTTCTCTTTCCTGTTTTCATTCTTATGCTTCTCTTGAGCATTGCATTTGAAAGTCAAATTTTCTATTCAGCTCTGGTCTTTTCATCAAGGATGCCAGCAAAAATCCTCTGTTTTATTGAACATCCATTCTCCATACCCCCCCACCCCAACAACAACAACAAAAAGGATTATGCCCAATTTTCCTGAGTACGTGATTTCTTGGTTGTAATCCTGGCTCCTTTCTCCTTCAGATTATCATATTCAAAGCCCTCCAATCTTGCATTGTAGAAGCCGCTAAATCTTGTGTTATTGGACTGTGGCTCCATGATATTTGAATTGTTTCTTTCTGTTTAAAATACTTTCTTCTTGATCTGGTAGCTCTGGAATTGGCTATGATATTCTTGGGAGTTTCATTTTGAGATCTCTTTCAGGAGGTGATTGGTGGGTTCTTTCAACTTCTGTTTTATCCTCTGATTCTACAGTATCAAGGGAGTTTTCCTTGATTATTTCTTGAAATATCTCATCTAGGCTTTTTTGTTATCGTGGCTTTTAGGTAGTCCAATAATTCTTAAATTATCTCTCCTCGATCTCTTTTCCAGGTCAGTTGTTTTTTCCAATGAGATATTTTACATTTTCTTCTAGAGATTCACTCTTTTGATTTTGCTTTATTGTTTCTTAATGTCTCATGGAGTCATTAGCTCCCACTTGCCAAATTCTAATGTTTAAGGAATTATTTTCTTCAGTGGTGTTTTGTACTTCCTTTTACATTTTGCCAATTCTACTTTTTAAGGAGTTATTTTCAGTGAATTTTTTTGCCTCTTTTATCATTTGACCTATTTTGTTTTTGAAGGTGTCATTTTCCTCAGTACTTTTTGTGCCTCCTTTACCAAGTTGTTGGCTTTTTCATTATTTTCTTGCATCACTGTCATTTTTTCCCAAACTTATCCTGTCCCTTTCTTAATTGATTTTTAAACTCCTTTTTGAGCTCCTCCAGGAATTCTTTTTGGGCCTGAAACTAATTCACATTTTCCTTTGAGGATTTGAATATAACAGCTTTGACTTTGTGGTCTTCTTCTGAGTTTGTGTTTTGATCTTCCCTGTAACTATAGTAACTTTCCATGGTCAGGATCTTTTTTTGTTGTTTGCTGATTTTCCACCCAATTTTTAACTTTGAGCTTTCTATTAAACTTGGGCTCCGCTCTTAGGGTGGAGGGGGCAATGCACCAATGTTCAGTTTTTTGTGCAGCTGTTTTCAGAACTACTTCTAGAAATCTGTAAATTTTTCTGTTCTTTCAAGGTGGTATGATCTATTGAAGAGCTATCTTTACTATTTTCCTGGCCTGTGGCCCTGATCTTTCAATGATCACAAGCACTTTTTTCCTCCCTAGAGCTGTGATCAAGGTTTCAGCTCTGCTGTGGCCACAAGCTCTGGTGGGCTAGTGTTCTTCTTCACCCAGGGATTGTGACCCAGGACTGAAACTTGGATCCCGCTATAGGCAATGCAACAGAGTCCTGAAACAAGTGCCAGCAAAGGGATCCCTGTAATCTCCTTATAACAGGTTGTCAGAGCCCCCACTTTATCTGTGTGCCGAGATCTCTGGAAGCTACCAGTTCAATTGCCCCCAAGACCTGCTGCTGGCTTGTGCCTAGTGTGGCCCACTGCTGACTTGCCTGGGCATTACCTTCTCTGGATTGAGCTTCATTCTCATGCCCATATAAGACGTATTTCCTGCTGAGCTTCCAAGTTTTATTGGGTTGTGGGTTCTGTCACTCCAGAATTCATTTAGAGGCATTATTTAAAGTCATTTGGAGGGGAATTTGAGAGAGCTTGGATGAGTTCCTGCATTTTGTCCACCATCTTGGCTCTGCCCCTTAGGGATGCAAAATTTATCATGACAATCAATGATAAAATAATAATTTAGGATTAATTCATGTGCTGGAAAATATTATAATACTAATACATTTTTATAGTGCTTCAAGATTTGGAAACTTCTGAGGTACATAGACATTAAAAATGTTCTTGGTGAAGAAATGACTCACCTCTTCCAACACACTAGCAACAACTTCTGACCAATCACCACCAACAGACAAACATACACAGGAGTCATAGGAGTAGCATCAACCTCTAGAGCAACAGTTCTATTTCTAGTCCAGTCCCCAGCCAGCATCCAGGAAGGCAGCTCCTGTGGAGAAGAGGCCACCCATCCCAACTAACTGCCAACTGCTGTTACACACATGGCAGGCAAGGCTAAAGTAGAAAAGTATCCTAATGGAGAGACATGAGAGAGCAGTGCCAGGAAAGTCAAACCACTGCTACCACCTAACTGTCATCTGCTCTCAGACCTTTATGGAGACAGCTCAAAACTCTGGAATTGAGAGCCTTGGTAATGACAATGCTTCAAACCCAATATCATCAGTCATTATTCTGGAAGCAACCCCTGGACTGATACCTTGAGACTGTTCCTGCAGACTTAGCTACTAAAGAATCCCCCCCCAAAAAAAAGTCACTAAAGCCCTTAATACTGTCAAATGGCTCAATACCAAAAAACAAACTGATATGATTTTATCAGTGGAAAAGACATAAAAGAGGTATTGCCATCTGCTTTACCATTGTACCCTAAGGACCATGGGACTCTTCTTTTGACTTGCAGCTAAAACCTTCCATATGTGTTGCTTCTCCAATTAGAATGTGAGTCCCTTGAAAGCATCTTACTTTTCTATTTATATTCTTAGCACTTAGCATAGAGTTTCATACAGAGTAAGTGCTTAATAGTTGGTTGATGATTAATCTTTTCTCCCATTACCACTCTACTTAAGCTCGCTCGTCCACCGAATTGGTTCTCTACATTTCCATCATACCCTAAAGTTGACAAAATGCTTTACTCACCACAACCCTGTGAGGAAGAAAGCATAACTATTCTTGGCCCCTTTTATAGATGTGGAAACTGAAATTCAAAGAGAGGAAATAAGAATGACAACACAAACCCAGATTTCAAGCTCCAAATTGATCATTTCTAGCCTTCCCAAGATACCAAACTGCTACTATAGACTTAGCATATTTAAATGGGAAAATGTGAAGTCTTGCTGTTGTACTAATTCTTTTCCCTCTTTCCCTCCTTTTTTCTCTCCATTTCTTAGACCACAGCTTTGCAGGTATGATTTTGAACTGAAAGAAAATGTGGAAACAACACTCAAACCATATTCCTGTACCCCAACAGACATGTAGGTGAAGTGACATTGCACAATAAATATGGAAATATTGGACTTCAGATTGGTCAAGAAATCATGGTGATGGGAAAGTATAGTCATCCTATACTGAGATTTCCTTTTCCAGAAAAAGAAAACATTCAATATGAAATTAAAATGTTTCTCTATTTTGGAGAAATGTTAGGAAGTCATTATACAAAGGGCATAATAAAACAAAATGGAGTTTAAGAGGATAGCTTGATATTATTCAACTCACTTTTATATTATCTATTCCATAATTAAATGTGGTTAATAAATAAGAATATATTTGGATAAGGAATGGAGATCTTCAGGGTCCCCTCTGAGAAAATTCAATTTTCTGTCTAAATGATTCTCAAGCATTTAATATTCTATTGTGGTAGAATAAATTATTATTGTTGTCAATAATACATTTTGATAGTTTTAAGCTTTAAAAAGCGCACTATTTTCTTTCCATGTTTATGATTCAATGTGAAGCCATTGAAATGAAAATTACTATAATACCAAAAATTCTAAAAGAGTCTATGTGTTAGTTGAGTGGGAATAGCTGAACATATTACAGTTTAAAAATATTAATGTAACTGAAAATAATTAAACCATTTAAAATGATTGATCTAAAGAATGCAAAGACATACGAGAAAAATATGAAATGATGCATAAGATCATTGTGATACAATGGAAAGATAACTAGATTTGGAGGTAGAAAACCTGGCCCTAAGTCACAGGTCTGCCACTTACTTCCTTTATATTCTCTTGGTCTCTGCTTTCTCATCAATAACATGAGGTAGTTTGATTTGGTTACCCCTGAAGTCCTTACTTTTGTAAAGGCTTCAATTTAATTTTTCAATTAATAAGCATTTTTCTCTCCTTCCCATCCTAACTCCCCCAACTGGGGGGAAGTACAGAGAGGAGGAAAAGACAAACCAAACCTTGTAAAAATATGAATAATCAAGCAAAACCAATTTGTACATTGCTAATGACAAAAAAAAATTGTCATATTCTGCCTCTTGAATCCATCATTCAACTGAAGTACTTTCCATCTCAAAGACTATGATCCTATAAACCAAAGTAACATTGGTTTATAGACATTGGTTATTAATTTTTAATAAAAGTTAATAGCTATTAGGGTACAGAGATACTGAAAGCAAAAGGAAGAAATAGTAAATATGTCCTTTACAGACCACAACCTGATAAAAATAGTAATCAACCACAAACAAAAGATACCAACCCAAATAGAAATTTAATACAAAATCCTAAATTATGAGTGAGTCAAAAAACAAATCATAGAAACAATGATTATACAAAATAAAGTGATAATGATGAAACAACATACCAAAATTTCTGGGATGTGACTCACTGTGTTCAGGACAAAAATCACATCCCTACAAACACACATTAGAAAGAAAATGAGAAATAACAAAAGAGATGATTAATGAACTGAATGTATTTTTTTAAAGTTAGGAAACCAACAAAAGTAAAATAGCATACATACATATGTATATATATATATATATATATATATATATATACACACACACACACACATATACATATATATATATATACACACACATATATATGCACATACATATATTAAAACTGGAAACAAAAAATACTGCTGAAGAAATGATAAATAAAATTAAAAGCTGGTTCTTTGAAAAGACTAATTACATTACTAAACCC
Source organism: Trichosurus vulpecula (assembly GCF_011100635.1). Lineage (NCBI taxonomy): Eukaryota > Metazoa > Chordata > Mammalia > Diprotodontia > Phalangeridae > Trichosurus > Trichosurus vulpecula. The sequence continues at coordinate 384,829,624 of NC_050574.1, forward strand.
TTAGATAATTTAGTCAAAAAGAAGGGGGCAGAAAAATTAAATAAATAAAATGACCAAAGTGAAGTAAGAAAACCAGAACTGATACTGAATTCCCTGGTGTGCACACAAACCATTTTAGGAATAGACTTTTCTACTGGACCCCATGTTATTTTCCCTCCTGTTTCAAAGGGATTCAGAACTGGACTATGTGGTTTCTTCTGTATTCCAACCACTGCCTTCACATAGGGACTTCAAAAAGTGCTGATTTCCCCTCATACATCTATTTTTCTTCTTTAGCTCCCATTACCTGCACATTTACTCTACCTCAGACATACGAATAGACTGTATCCTGCATTCATCATTGTTATCAAGCACTTCATTTCCACCTTTTAGAATTAAATTCTGTAACTTGTTTAATAGAACAACCATCTGATTAGTTTGCAAGAACTACTGATTGACATCAGGGAAAATGGAAATTTATCAGCTGCATAGCTGTTGGATAGGATTGAAAAATTAGTGTAATGATTTAGTAAGCACAACACTATGCCTTTCTTCCATTTGGACCTGTGTATCTATATTATATATCTCTGTGAAGTATTTTTATGTCAACTTTGACAACCTTTAAAGTGAAATATTAAAATAAACCAAACTTAAAATCAGATATTTGCATTGTTATATCCAAAAGAATGTTAACACAATTTTTAAAAAATCATATCCAATGATATTGTTCTCACTAAGATATTAATAACAATTTAAGTAATATCCAAATATTGCTTCATTAATAAATACAATGAATAATTTAAATATATTGCTTATTAATTTTTATTCTGGCCAATTGAGGGAAAGAAGAAAGTCTTAATTCAACCAAAAATACCCAAAATGGGAGCAGGCTAAGCCAATTGTAATATATTTCATTCGAAGAAAGAAAACTTTTGATGAAATACAATCTTGCCCATTAAGCTACTTGTCTTATAATAAATGATTTCCCCTTATATCTATAATGGATATTCATTGACTAATCAGGACAAATTGAAAAGGATTCCAACAAAACAAGAAGTACCCCATACCATCCTTCCTCATGTCACTAATGGAGTTGATGTTCCTTATTCCAATTGAAATGAAACATTGAGTTCCATGTCAATTACTTTATTCCAACCTAAATGTGCTTATCTTTTTATAAACTAGTTCTTACATAAAAATGGATTTTTTATGGTTCTATTGTGTAGTGAATCTTGATTGTCCATGTTAAGATATCTTTGCTTTCTGCGTAATGACCAGAGTCTATTGAATAGAGGTGAATCACAAGCAATATGTACTGAACTAAGAGCATTAAAGCAAAAGTCCATTGGTCAAGGAATATTTAAAAGCACTGAAACCATTGCTTGATTCAAGAAAATTACATAGGCATCTTCTTGAAAGATTTCCAACATTGTTCTTAAAAACTGCATTTTGACATCTAGGGAAAATTGCAAGCATGCCAATGATGCATTGGCCTCAATGCAAATAATTACAGTACAGTATCCTGCTTTCCTCTAAGGCTAGGCTACAGATATACAATAGTCTTTCCTTATAAATGGAATCATTTCACAGAAAGACAGAAAATCTGCTGTCATTCAGGTGTGAGAAATGTGCTCATTCTAGAAAGAACAACACTCATTGTGAAGCCAGGAAAGCTCTTATTATATTTTACATTCATCATGAATGAGTAACTCCCTAAAGAAGCGTACTTACTCAGACCAATGCAAGGCTATTTATTTCCTGTTCCCAATTCAAATTTCCTCCCATGTTCCTGAATACCCTATTTCATGTTATTCTCCTAAATGTGTTCCTCCCTCCCTTCTCACACGTAGCATATGTATTCAAATTAACTTGCTCCACCCTGGCGGTGTGTTGGATAATATTAAACAGCTTATTAAGCATGCATACAAGCTTCTGATCTTTTACTCTGCTAGGTCACAGCTCTGATTAGAACCAGTCACCTCTGATTTACATCCTGTTTTCACTTCTGCAAAGCTGGGAGTAGTGTTAATACTATACAAACAGAATTGCTTGTAAAGCATTTGCCTACCTTTAGAGGAAAGCAAGATACTGAACTCCCATTCATTTACACTGAGGCCAAAGCAACACTGGAGCCTATGAGTCTGACACTAGATATCAAAAGACAGGCTTTCAAGATGGTATTGAAAAGCTTTCAAGAAAATATAATGTACTGAAATGAAGCAATGTCTTCATTGCCTTGGAATGTTCTTTCTTTCACTAAGGGACTTTTGCTCTAATCCCCATGGCTCAACACTGCTTACTTAGGATTCAGCTCTATTCCTTTGACTGTAGTCATTACAGGGAAAGGTACACAGTGCAAACATAAGTATTCAAAGTCCTTCACTCACACATACACACACACACACAAAAAAAACCAAATAGATCAGTTTTAAGACAAAACACATTCTTTTAAAAAAAATAAGCTAATTCAGGACAGAATAAAGTAAAAGATATTGAATTCATGTTTCATTTGCAGTGGAATAAGGAACAACAACTTGATATTTAAGACTATGGTTAGGAGAAAGAATGGTATGAAGTTCATCATAGCTAGTTTGGATGAGGTTAAAGAAAAATGATAAGGTATGGAACCATAGGTTTTTAGGGGTGCTCAAGACCCCAAAACACAGACACGCCGGGTCCTGCCAAATGAATTCAACTCAAGCCTTCTCAGCCAAGGAAAAAGACAAAGTTTATTAAAGATTCACCATATTGGATTGACTCTTAAGAAATCTCACCATTCGTGACCCTTGTTTTCACAAGTGGGCCAGATTCAATCTACTAAACTAGAATGAATCTGAGCACCTTCAAGAAGGCAAGATGAAAGTTATCTACAGAAAGAACTTGGGAGGGATTTAAGGGTGGTCAAGTAGTCTGGGGTGACTAGAGGGGTTTAGGGAGAGTCTTGAGGAGGACTCTAAGGAGGATCTTGATGGGACTGGGGTGACTAGAGGTCAAGACTCCAGGAAACAAGAGAATAGGATTTTGATGGGATCAAGAGTGGGAAGGAGCTGGACAATACAGGGCTAGGCTAAGTAGAGATTTGGGCCTAGATAAAGAAAGGCTTATGGCCTTAGGCAAAGGCCAGATCAAGTGGGAAGATTCAAGGAAAGTTCAAGGGGTTTCCCAGAGACTATACCCCATCAGGTTCAAGGGGGTTCCCAGAGTCTGTACCCCATCAGGTTCAAGGGGGCTCACAGAGACTGTACCCTCATCAATTTTAGCACTATTTCAACTGTTGCTGGTCAATCAAGGAATATCCATAACTGCTACAATCTAAAAAAAAAACCCTTTTCTTAGAGGATAAACCACTGAATAGAGAAGATTGTATCTCATCAAGATTTGTTTTGTTTCATTAGATTCAATACATTGCAATAGCCTAGACCAGGGGTGGGGAACCTGTGGCCTCAATGCCATGTTTAGCCTTCTAGGTCCTTGGATTAGGTCTTTTGACTGAGTCCAAGTTTTACAGAACAATCCTTTTGTTAAGGGGATTTGTTCTGTGAAGTTTGGATTCAGTCAAAGAACCCCATGTGAGGACCTAGAGAGACCACATGTGCCTTGAGGCCACAGGTTCCCTACCCCTGGCCTAGACTGTGGAGTTTCTAGCCTTTAGGCCCTATTAAGACTTTTTTCTCTCCTTCAATTGGTAGAAAGAATTTTCTTTAGTAGAATATTTACTGAAAGAGAAGAACCCTTTTGGGGCAAACAAAATCAGATGCAGTTTTAATAGTTTTGATACAATGAGATAACAGTGAGGATCTATTTATTTCTCTATGTACTAATGGGAGACTGTCACAGACTTGGTTGGTGGTAGGAGAGCAGATGTTTTGTAAGAGCTATTTCTACATTACCATCTGAGTACATTAGTTTTTCTAAAAGCAAATTAAGTCTGGCTGACTAATTGATATCAACCAATAATCATAAAGGAAGAACATCTGTGTAACCTAATGAATTATACAGCATTAAAAAGGCAACCCCCAACCCCTACTGGTATACCCTTAGAGCCCAGAGTATCGTAGCCATGCTCTAGAGACCTACCTTAGCTGTGCAACTGGGAGTTCGGGTAGTAACTCCAGAGCATGTGCTATAAGAATTAATGTGATGACAATTGAATTCAGTTTATTTGGGGAGTCTCTGTAGGAGATAATAGAAACTTCATCATACTATCTCATATATGTTATTTCCCACATTTAGGGGCAATTGCCCCCTAAGTGAATGCTTTTGTGCTAACTTTACCATACTCAGGGAGAAAAGAAACATGTCATAAATACAGAACTTCTATAGTCTAAGGAGGTTTATTGAAGGATATAAGATATTCTTTTTGACCAGTAGAGGTCTCAGGAGGACTGGAGATGAGACAAGATGCTCCTCAGATCTTTGTTTTTATTTGGGTTTCTATCAGTATCTAGGTAGTTGCTTGGGGAAGCAGAATAGATCATCAGTAGAAACTAAATTCCTAACAGTTTTTGGTTTTTTTTTTACTCTCAAAGTAACTTGACCACTTCTAAGGAGGACCACAGGTTCTTCTGGAGAAAAGACAACAGCTTTTGCTCTAAGGATTTCTCCCTTTCCCTTGATATATTTCTATGAAACCATGTCAATTTATTCATTAAAGGAAAGTTGGCATCTATAGATTTAAAAGTCCTAGTACATGTCCTTATGGGGTGGGAATAATATCCTAACCCCGTGTCATCATGCACATTAGGCTGGGCTTTCCTTAAAAGGTATGCCCTTGAAATTTGATTCGCTCAGGGAACTAAAAACTTAGGTTGTCTGTTGATATAATTGCTTGGACACGAATACAAAATAATCTAAAGGTGCTTCAGCTTCACTCTAAGGGTTAACTGGTGTAGCATAATGTGTAACTTAAAGGTCAGAAGCTTTGTTCTTGATGAATATATCTGTTTAGTATCCTTTGTTATAGGTAGCAAACTCCTCTTGGTAATTGTTGAACAACCCACCAAATATCTCATTGCATTTCATTCTGGAAACTTAATTACCAGATAACTGTCCTAGAATACACACATGCCTTCTCTCCCTCTCTCTCTCCATATATACATACATACATATATATATATATATATATATATATATATATATAAACACATACCTACATATGTATGCATATATGTATATATACACACATATATGTGTTTGTGTGTATATACATCTCTCTATATATACGTGAATATGTATATATACTATATATGTGTACACATGTGTATATTAATATATGACATATCCATGTCTATATACAGAAATTCATTTTCTATGTGCACATATATGTATGTATATATAGTATATATGTATATATTACAGAGTTCTACAACTAAACATGAAATGTAGTCATCACTTAATTGACACTAACACATATGTTTAAAATAAAAAGAGAAACTGACAAATGGGAAAAATCTTTGTATCAACAATCCATGATACAAGTTTGATAGTTAAAGAATTGACACAAATACATAAGATCATAAACTGTTCCTCAACAGAGAAGTGGATCAAAGTAGATATGAAAAAACTCTATTTTCCAAAAGAATTATAAACTATGAACAAACCACATGGAAAGTTGTGTCAAATTATTAATAAGAAAAATACAAATTAAACAACTATCATTGCCTATAGAGCTTGCAAAGATTAGAAAAGCCAGAAATAGTCAATGATGGAGTATCTATAGGAAAACAGTCATGTTAATACAATATTAAGGGAGCTATGACTTGATTCGAACATTCTGGAAAATAATTTGGAATTATGTGATAAATGGCATTTAATTGTTTAAAACTTTTGATCAAGTAATCTCACTACTAGTCATATATCCCAAAGAAGTCAAAGATAGACACAAAGAAAGGCTAAATATGTACCATAATATACTCATAACAATACATTTTTGGGTAGCAAAAACCCGGAAGCATAGTGAATACCCATCAATTTGGAGAACGGCTGGATAAATTGTGGCGTGAAGATGGGAGATGGAGGACCACAGAGTATGTGAATAAGAATGATGTATAACACACCTGGGAAAAGTTTTCATTTCAGGAGAGTTCACAACTTCATTCACAGGATCTTATATTTAGAATTAGAAGAGACTTTAAGCCTATATAATCTAACCCCTTCATTTTACAGATGAAGAAACTAAGGCATAGGATCTTAAGTGACTTGCCCGAGATTATAAAGCAGTTCCTATCTCTACTAGTTTTATAAAAATTTGGGAAACATTTGATCTTTCCTTATAGGAAACTATGTATAGAGTATAGGAACCATTTTATTCCTGGGAAGGTTTGGAAAAACTCAACTGCAAATCCTTCTATCTCCTTGTGTGGAGCTTGTGCTGAGCTAGAGGGAAATTCACTGGTCAATTGTCTTATTTCTCCCTCTAGAATTAGTCCATGTATGTTATTTATTTCTTGTTTCACCAGTTAATTTACATCTTTGCAAATAGTCATTCATTTAATCTAAGTTCTCAAATTTATTAGTACATCACTGAGTGCAATATTTCCTGATGATTTTCTTTTTGTCTGTGTTATGATCTCTCTTTTCTAATTTCTAACTGTAGTGATTTGTGTTGTCTCACAGCTCTTTTGTATTAAACTTACTAGTGATTTATCAATTTTATTTTATTAATGATTTATCGAATTTATTGGTCTTAAAGTTAGTGTTTTTATATAGTAATTCTTTTTTTCCCCTTAGAAGGTAATATGTCTTTGATACTTTAACAGATCTACAATGGCATTAAAGTTGATACACCTCCAAGGAGTACAGATCCAAACCAAACCACACATTCACATTTTATGGGTTGCATGTCCATGTCTTCTCATAAATCCTTCACCGGCTGGAGGCCTTCCAGCCTTCTTGATAATCTGTGGGTACCAATGGAAAATATCCATCCATTATGTATTGTTTCATGACCCACCTGATTCCTTTTCTGGTCCTTTTCTCATGGGAAATTCTTCATTATATGCCATAGCCTGTTAACTATACACCACATGACTCTGTTCTCCTTTGGTTGACACAACTTTATTTTGAGGCATTTGATAAAACATGTCATTAATATTCTTGTGGAAAGGATGGAAAGGAGCAGGCTGAACAACTAAACAGATTTAGACTTGGATAAACTAGCAATCTCAAAGAGTAGTCATTAATGGTTTGATATCACCTTGGCAGGAGGTCTGCAATGAAGTGTCCCAGGGATTTATGCTTGCCTTAGATTTCTTTATTATGTTCATTGAATATTCAAATAACACAAAGCTGGGAAGCATAGTAAATGCACCAGATGAGTGAGTCTGAATCCAAAAAGATTTTGACAGACTAAAACATTGGGTGGAACCTAATGAGATGAAATTTAATAGGGCTGATGTAACATCTTATATTTGGATTAGAAAAATCTGCTTCACAAGTACAAGACAAGGGAGACATGTTTAGACAGCAGTTTTCCCAAAAAAGAGTGGGGGTGTTTAGTGGACTCTAAACACAATATGAGTCTACAGTTATGAAAGCCAAAAAAGCTAATCAACTAATCAACATGCATCTACTATGTGCCAAGAACTTCCAGGTACCAAGAATACAAATTTAAAAAGTCAGATAGTCCATGCTTTCAGAGAGTTTACTTGGACTACATTGAGAGAGCTATAGTTTGCATTTCCAACTACATATTGTACATTTCAAACTGGATATCACCTATTCATATAAATAAATACCTATTCATTTAGTATCATTCAATGTATAATTCATATCCATTCACTTTTCATTCAGCTTTCATATATCCAAACTACGCATGTCCAAAACCAAACTCATTGTCTTTTCTCCAACATCTATCTCCCTTCCAAACTTTCAGTGAAGGGCATTATCATCCTTTCAGTTACCCAGGTACATGACTTTGGCATTAGTCTTGACTCCTAACTCTTCCTAGCCTTCCGTTACTCCACCATTTGCCAAATCGTGTCATTTATACCTTCTTAATATCCCCTGCATCTGTACCTTTCACTCTATTCATATGGCTGTAACGACAATGTTACTTGCCACTACTGTGGCTATGTAAGGCCACTAACACCAGCACACAGGAGGGCTGCTAGCACAGTTTCTTTGATCTGCTTTTCTAAGGAAAGCAACATTAAGGGCTTTACAATGTCACTTTAATCAAATATACATATATCATTCACTTAGTTTCAGAGGAAAAAGTCAGCACCCTGAACTTCAGAGCAAATACAAATAGAAATTACATAAACAGAACAAAATAACACAAATCAACAGATAGGCTTCTAACCATCTGACCAAAGCTATACATACATCGTTACCAGAGAGAGAAGCACCAACATCTGGGTGTTCAAAGCCAGGGGGCTCCTTATGGCTGCCCAGAGTCTCCAAACCAACAATCTTCCAATGAGTGAGCCCCAAACAAAATGCTAACCTCATGTATGTACGTACATATGTATGTGTGCATGTATGTATGTACATGTAGGTCTATATGTATGTATATATGTACATATACATGTACATATATATATATATACATACACACACACACACACACACACTACACACACACACACTTCTTCAGGGTCAGAGCACTTCATACCTCTCAAGAGTTTCACACCTCTTGAGGGTTTCGCATCTCTCATAACCTGACTAGCAAAAGGGTATGGGCCTTCCTAGAAACAAAGGCAAGACTCAGTGAAAGGTAGTTGATTGCCTTAGTGCTGAGAAACACTCCAAAACAAAAGACAACAAAAAGTCCCACTTTGCTTGCCATTACAATGACTACCACACTAATTCAACCTATTCTAATTAAGCTTCCTGCCCAAGTCTTTTCCATCTCCAATACATCTTCTACTCAGCTGCCAAAGTAATTTCCCCCAAGGACAAGTCTGACCATGTTACTCTCTATTCAATAAACTCTGAGGTGAGAGGGATCAAATGTAAATTCCTCTGTTTGGCTTTTAAAACCCATTGAAACCACACACCAACCTACCTTTTCAACAATGTTATATTTTACTTCCCTTGCTGCACTCTGCGGATCAGTCAAATTGAACTTGCTGTTCCTCATGCACAACCAGTCAATTTTCTCTGCCTTGTACTGGCTGTCTTCCATACCTGGAATATACTCTCACTTACCTTCATCTGGTAGAATTCCTTGTTTCCTTCAAAACTCTTCTCAAGAAACACCTTCTACAGGAAGCCTTTTTGATCCCCAGCACAACCCCCAGCTGCTATTGTCCTTACCCCAGATCCAGGTCGCAATCCTGGGAGGCAGTCCCAGGGCAAAGAGGAGCACTAGTACACCAGAGCTTGTAGCTGCAGGGGAGAAGGGACCTTCATCACATTCCAGGGTAGAAAAGGGTACTTATGGTCACTCACGGACAAGAGCTCAAGCCAGAGAGTAGTAAACACATGTATCCCTAGATCATACTACCTGGAAAGAATTGAAAACTTACAGGTCATTAGAAGTATCTTTGAAAATAGCTGCACAAAACCCCTAAAACTAGGGACAGTGCACCCTCCACCCTGGAAACAAAGACCCACTTTAGCAAAGAGTTAAAAGTCAAGAAATAAACTCAAAAATGAGCAAACAACAGAAAAAATTCTGACTATAGAAAATTACTACGGTGACAAGGAAGATCAAACCACACATTCAGAAGAAGACAGCACAATCAAAACTCCTACATCCAAAACCTGAAAGAAAAATATGAATTGGTCTCAGGCCATGGGAGAGCTCAAAAAAAGATTTTGAAAACCAAGTTAAGAGAAGTAGAGGAAAAATTGGGAAGATAAATGATAGTGATGCAAAAGAATCATGAAAAAAGAATCAACAGCTTGGTAAAAAGAGGTTTTAAAAAATCAAATGAGGAGAAGAATGCCTTGATAAGCAGAACTGACCAAATGGAAAAGAAAATACAAAGCATCACTGAAGAAAATAATTCCTTAAAAATTAGAATTGAGGAAATGGAAGCTAATGACTCTATAAGACATCAAGAAACAAACAAAATCAAAAGAATTAAAAAATAGAAGACAATGTGAAATATCTCACTGGACAAACAACTGGCCTGTAAAATAGAGCTAGGAGAGACAGTTTAGATATTACTGGACTTCCTGAAAGCCATGATCAAAAAAAAAAAGAACGTAGACATGATCTTTCAAGAAATTATCAAGGAAAACTGCCCTGGTGTTCTAGAACTGGAGAGCAAAACAGAAATCAAACCATCAATCATCTCCTGAAAGACATCCCAAAAGTAAAACTCCTAGGATATCATAGCTAAATTCCAAAGTTCCCAGATCAAGGAGAAAATATTGAAAGCAGTCAGAAGGAAATAGTTCAAGTATCATGGAGACACAGTGAGGATAATACAAGATTTAGCAGTTTCTACATTAAAGGATCAGAGGGTTTGGTATATGATATTCTACAGGGCAAAGAACTAGGATTACAACCAAGTATCACCTACCAAGAAAAACTGAGTATAATCCTTCAGGGGAAAAAATGGACATTCAATGAAATACAGGACTTTCACACATGCCTGGCAAAAAGACCAGAGATGAATAGAAAATCTGACTTTTAATTACAAGACTAAAGAGAAGCATAAAAAGGTAAACAGGAAAGGAAAATCGTAAGGGACTTTGGAATAAACTATTTACATTCCTACATGGGAAGATGATACCTGTAACTCATGAGAACTTTCTCCTTGTTAGGGCAGTTAGAAGGAAACTATACAGACAGAGGGCACCAGTGTGAATTGAATATGATGATCTAAAAATTAAATTAAATTAAATTAAGAAGTGAGAAAGGGGAATGCACCAGGAGAAAGGGAAAGGGAAACATAGAAAAGTGGTTAATTATCTCATATAAAAGATGTAATAAAGACCTTTACAATAGATGGGTAAGGTAGGGAAGGGGCAGTGAATGCTTGAATTTTATTCTCATCAGAATTGACTCAAAGAGGGCAAAATGTACACAATCAATTGGGGAGAGAAATCTGTCTTGTCCTACAGAAAAGTAGGAAGGGAAAGAGATTAAAGAAGGGAGGGGTGCTTATAGAAGGGAGGATGGATTGAGGGAGGCAATAGTCAGGAGCAAAACACTTTTTGTGAAGAGACAGAGTGAAAGGGGAGAGAGAATAGAATAAACAAGGAGGGAAATAGGAAGGAGACAAATACAGTTAGCATTCATAACTGTGAAAAAAAATTTTGAAACTAGTTTCTCTGATAAACACCTCATCTCTGAAATATATAGAGAAATGAGTCAAATTTATAAAAAATAAAAGCCATTCCTCAACTGATAAATGATCATAAAATATGAAGTCAGTTATCAGATGAAATAATCAAAGCTATCTATAGTCATGTTAAAAGATATTCTAAATCACTATTGATTGGAGACATTCAAATTAAAACACCTCTGAGCTACTACCTCACACCTATTCGATTGACTGATAAGACAGAAAAGGAAAATTACAAATTTTGGAGGGAATGTGGGAAAATTGAGACACTTATGTGCTGTTGGTGGAGTTGTGAACTGATTTAACCATTATGTAGAGCAATTTGGAACTATGCCCAAATATTTGTTGCACTTCTTTTCTCGTGGCAAAGAATTAGAAATTGAGGGGATGCTCATCAATGGGGAATGACTGAACAATTTGTGGTTTATGTCTGTGATGGAATACTATTGTGCTATAAGAAATGATGAGCTAGATGCTCTCGGAAAAAAACAGAAAAGATTTATATGCATTGATGTAAAGTGAAATGAGTAGAACCAGGAGAACACTGTATACAGTAGCAGCAACATTGTAAGATGACCAACTGTGAATGACTTAGCTATTCTTAGCAATACAATGATCCAAGACAACTCTGAAGGACTTAGTATGAAAAATGCTATCCATTCCCAGAGAAAGAATTGGTAGAGTCTGCATATAAATCAAAGCATACTTATTTTTACTTTCTTTATTTTTCTTAGGGTTTTATTTTTGTCTGTTTTCTTTTACAGCTTGACTAATATGGAAATATGCTTTGCATGACTACACACATATAACCTCTATAAAATTGATTGCCTTTTCAATGACAGGTGTGGGGAGGGAGAAAAAGAATTTGGAACTTAATTTTTAAAATGAATGTTGAAAATTGTTTTTACATGTGATTGGGGGAAAATGAAATACTAAATTAAAAAAAAGAAAGTTCAGATGAGGACAACCATGATAGGAAGGGCCTTGAGTCTATTCCATTGAATATTCCATTGACTGAAAGAACTGGGGATGTCTAGCTTAGAGAAGTCTCAGAGAGGATATGATAGCTGTCTTAAAGTATCTGAAGATCTGTCATAAGTAATACAAATTATCATATTTCACCACATAATTATCTGCCACTGCATAATTGTCACACCCTGTTTTTTCAGTCCAAAAAATTGGTTTCTAACCTCTTATCACAGAATTGTCACATGGTATAATTCTGTTTGTCAAGCCACAGCTTCAAAGGTAAACAGAGCAGCAATGTATTCACCAGTGCCATATGGATACGAATTTATCTCTTGCACATTGTTAAGTTGCAAGCCTAGAATTCTCAGCGCACATACATTATCAGTATATTTCCAAAAGCTGACTTAAATGGTTTGTTTAGAGCACTGCAGTGCTAATGGTATCGTCACTCAACCCAATGAAGAGCTTTAGGCACATGGGGAGCAGATGGGCAGGCAAAGCTGCCATGAATAAGTCACATAATATAGTAAGACTTGCATCTTCCCAATTTTAATGTATATTCACAAGTATTATATGCATCCCAATCTTGCATCATAGGTAGTTTAGTAATAAAAGATTTTTAACTAATACCAGCACAATTTTTTAAAAGCTTCACATAATTGTCACACCCAAGTGTTTTTGCAAAGAAAAAAATTGGCATAAAATCTACCACAATTATGCAGTGAAATACAGTAGATCTGTTGTGTTTGGTGACAGAGAGCAGAACCAGGAATAATGGGTGGAAATTGCAAAGAAGCCCATTTAGACTTGATAGCAGGAAAAACTTTCTAACAATTAGAGTAGCATTTCCCAACTTGTCTACATGTACCTCCAAGGGGTACAAGAAGCTCCTCTAGGGATTGTGAGGAATGTTTGACAAATAACTATTATCCTATGGAAATTAATGTCATTATTTTATTTTTATGTGCATATGCATGGTAAGCTCTAGTATATATTTCTTTTCATATTGAATAGATAGTATGGGAAAGCTAATCAATTTTATTTCTTATGTGTATATGGGATATATGACAAACTCCAGAATTAATTTCCTTTCTAACTGATGTAGGGGTACAGGAAGCTTTACTGAAAGCCAAGGAGTTTGGGGACAAAATGTTGAGAAACACTGAATTAGAGCTATCCATAAATGTTATGATATACCTGAGGTGGTAGCAGATTCCTCTTCATTATAGATCTTCAAGCAGTAGCTGGATGACTATTTTTCAAGTATGTTGTAGTGGGCATTCTTTTTTCAGGTGGGAATTGAACTAGATAGCCACTGAGGTTCTGTCTACCTGAAATTCTGTGATTCCTTCCAAGTTAACTTGAATCTATCTACTCTTTGGGCCCAGTCATCCAACAAATTCCCCACTAACCATACAATCATCTAATCCATCTCATTCTATCTCTTCCATAAGAACAGACCAGAAGAGTTAGCCAAGTGATTCCCTAAACTTAAGTAAATTCTTATCTATGGCATTCCCTTTGTTTACCAATTTAGCAATTCTATTTTTTTTAAAAAAAAGGAAATGAGGTTAGTTTGGTATGAACTATTCTTAATTAGGCAGCTAGTGGTATAGTGGATAGAAATCTGGGCCTGCAGTCAAGAAGTCCTGACTCAGACACTAGCTTTGTGATCCTGGACAAGTCATTTAATCTCTGTTTGCCTAAGTTTTCTCAACTATAAAATAGGGACAAAAGTAGCACTTACCTTACAAGGTTAATGTGAGAGTCAAAAGAGATATTTTTTTAAAATATGAAAGTGCTTGTCACAGTGCCTGGCACATATTTAGTTCTATATAAATGCTTATTCTTTTCCTCTGATGAAATCATGCTAGCTCTTTGTGTTCACTATTTCTTTAAAAAAAAACAAACAAACAAACCGTTTTGTGGATGCATTTTGTTTTCGCACCAAAGTCATTCCCAGCTAGGGACCCTCCCTCTTCCTAAATTGAATCCTCCCTTGTAACAAAGGTAGGTAGACAGTTAAGCAAAAACAATAAAATATTAAAAAAAAAATACAGTGACCATGCTTGACTGTGTATGCAATATTATCCTTGTAGATTTCACCTCTGAATGAACATAAAAGCAGCAAGAGATAGGAGTAATACCATTTTGTGAATGTGCTATAGACCGTCCAGCCAAATGGAAGATATGGATGTTGCTTCTCTAATACATATCACAAAATTGATATGAAGGTAAAATAGTTGCCAACCATTACTCTTTCACAATCCAGATACTTTCAGGAAATCTGATTTCACTAGAAGCAGAATGTTGGAAAATATCTTTACTTTCCTTGCTGACAATTTCATCTCTCAAAGGACTGAAGAAGCACAAGGGAGACTATTCAAGTATAATAACAGTATATGCTTTTGTCATGCAAATTTTCAAAAATCTTCCCCTAAACTGTGGAAGGCTCAGTAAACTAGGCAGACAGTGGTAATACTAGCACTTTATTTTAGCACATTTCTGCCCATTGAACATTGTTACTGAACTGCCTGTCACTGTCCCTCCATATTGATGTAATACTTAGAATTGTCTATTGATGCATTAACAGTAGGCTGTTGATGCATCAATAGACAATTCCAGAGTAATCTGATAACAGCATGCTTTATGGAGTCAGTTCAGTAGCATAAAACAATGACCTCCTTAAATCCTGCTTCATACTTGGCATTTTATTTGCCTTTTCCTCCTACAGATGTTGAATTTTAGCCAGGTTCTGTGTTTGCTTAAAATTCCTCAGGTCAATCTCTTATTAACTGGCTTTAGCTAGACCTTTTATCAACAGACTGAATCACTGTAAACAGGCTTTAACACATAACACCACATCATTTTCCAGAATCTAGCCTTTACTCTCCACCACCTGTAGTTACTAAGATATCTATTATTTCTCCTGCTAGTACAGTACCCAAACCCCTTGACACAATCTATATCCTAGCTAAATGGAATTATTTAAAATTTATTTGAAAAGTTCTCCTTTTATTCTCATAAAGACTATAAGCAGTCCATTTTGGAGATTCTGTATATACCTACTTTATTCTTGATTAGATAATGTTAGCAAATCTCAAACTAGATTGATTATAGCAGATTGTTTTCCAGTTTAGAAATCTCCTTCCATTGAGCAAGAGTATCAGTGAATGTTACAGTATATGTGGACTTTTATAATCTAGGGATCCTTATCACAACACTCTTACTGAGGAGTTGGGTTCCTAGGGCTAAATACTTTTCCCTTGATCTTTTAGGGTGACCCTGAAGGGTTTGGGAGTCTCTTCTCTAATGCTAAATGCTTATTGACAGATTTACTACCTGACTATAAACCTAGTAAATTTAAACAGAATGATATCCCAGGAATTTTAGATAAAACACATTTTTGATAACCCAACCAGGCATGTTTCACCACCCTGAAGGATGTAGGGCTACTTACTTGTAGTTGAGTGCTGTCTGCATCAGTTTCTACATTTAGTGGTCTTTCTAAAAGAATGAGTATATTGCATCTCAGCATCTGCACTAAAGGAAAAAAATAAAGGCCCATATACAAGACTTACATATCCAAAAAAGATTTATTAAAGGATATTCTCTACAGTGAACCAAGGCCTCAGGAGGATTTCAGACAGAAATGGAATGTTGCTACAGGTGTGCTGGTAAATGTTTAACGGTTTTTCTTTTTGAGGAAAAAAAAGTATATCAGACACACTGTTTAATCTGCATTATTAAATTTTCTCCATCACTTTCTTAAGTCTGGACAGTCAACAAAACAACAAATCAAACTCAGATTTGCAGCATTTACTGATTTCTGAAATGCAAATGCTTACACTGAAAACTTAACAATCATGTTTATTGAGCCAGTTCAAGCTGACCCTAGTACAATCCTGCATGCCATAATCCTTCCAACACTGGAATGGAGTCATTCCAAAGATGGCTTCCCTGCCTTCTTTTTTGTATTTGTGGGTGATAAAACCTATTCTGACTTGTGTTAGAAATACTCTCTCCTTTTCTGGGAGTCGGTTCTAAGATGGCGATCAGTGGGAAGCCAGATGTTTTCTACTGTCTCCACTTCCAGAGCTACACTTTGGGATCTTTGATCACAGTAACTGATCGAGAAGAATGAGAATAGGAAAGTGGAGTCTTGCCTGATTTTCTTAATGTTGGCCAACAAGAGGATAAGGAGAGTATTATCTGATGCTAAGTATTATAGAACTATTTGGTTCAGAGGGACACTTAATTTGTATGATTATTATTGGAAAAATAGGGTGAGACCTTCATGGCTGATTTTAGGTATGAAAGCAAAAAGAAGGGATAATTAATTCATATAAGATACACATCAAGGAATAGCGGCATATACAATCTCAGGGAACTCTGTCTCTGATATTTTCTGGCAAAGTTAATTTAAGAGCAGCCTTGTGTTATTCTCTCAAACAAGAAATCAAAGGTCCTTCAAAGGTGAATAGGAAAGGACCTTAAAAGCTATCGATCCCATCCCCCTCATTTAAAAGACAAAGAGGTTAAGTGACTTGCCCAGCATCACACAGTTACTAAGGTCTAAGGCAGAATTTGAACTCTCAGATCTTACTGACTTGAAGCCCAGCATTCTCTCCATGACTCCACCTCACTTTTATTTTCTTCTCCTAACTTGGTTGGGATTTTACATGTGAAGTGCTCACCAATATTCCACAGGGAAGAGGGGGGAAAAAGCTTCCAATACCTAAAAATCCCAATGGAGAAAGAAAGGCTTTACATACTAATACAGATATGCATAAGACTATGTCTGTAGGTATGTATTCTATAGCAAGCAATATTGAGCTTTTTATAACATTCCTCAGAATAAGGAAGGAAAATACAGTTACAAAATGCTAAGAAATAAACAACCCCACCAACAATAAAAAAAAAACCCAACTCCATATTCTTATATAGGTAGCTAGATGGTGCAGTGGATAGACTAGGGCATCTGAGGTCAGGAAGATCTGAGTTCAAATACAGCCTCTGATGCTAGCCATATAACCATGGGCAAGTCACTTATCCTCCATCTGCCTTTCCTCAACTATAAAATGAGCACTCCCAGAATTGTGGTGAGGATCAAATGTAAATATTTGTAAGGCATTTAGCACAATGCTTGGCACATAGTGAGTGCTATATATTGCTTTATATTATACAAATAAATATTTATACGTGTAAGTGTTTTATTACACAGGTAACAAGAAGGGTAGTGAACAGCTGCAGTCACAACCTAAACAGGTCCTACAACACACCTGGTGGTGTAATACAAGGAAAATTAGGAACCCCTGAGAAACCCCTAGCTACTGACAAGCACCCCCAGAAAGAATGGACTCAGATATCGTTGGCATTTAGCAACCCCCCCCCCAGGACTCCATGACTCCACCAAGGAATCTCAATGGATAGGACCATCCCACTGAAGGATAACCTGGCAGACCCTTTCTAGCAGATATCCCTGGGACTCCGTGACTCCACCAAGGAATGTAAATGAGATTATCCCACTAGTATGATAACCTGACTGAATCTTTTGATCAGCCAGGACCTTTGTTCCTGCTCCCCCCGCCCTGTACCCCCATATCCTATATAAGCCAAGCCATCACCCCAACACATGGCCATTGATTTGTGGTGCCGTACCCCAATGGCCACCGGCTAATAAATTCTCCACTTAAAACTTATACTCTGTGGTGTGTCTCGCTTGCTTCTGGTACAACAGTGGAAGTATATCCTAAGTATGAGTTTAAGTTTCTCTAGAAGTGATTAATAAACACCTTGAAGGTAGAGCCTGCCAACATATAAAGTAATCAAATAATATTAGCTTTACAGTTTTTCACCAAAAAAACTTATAAATATAATGGAAGAACTGATGGAAATCACTTTTGCAAACCTTAAAGTGATAAGTAAATGTGACAAAATTATCAAAATTATGAACACATAAAACTTTAAATGCTTAAACACATACACATATGTATATGTATAAATTTAATATGAATGAATTACTACAAGAAACTGGGAGATATATACTATTTATATGGTAGATAATATAATATACAAATAATACATATATACACTATCTATATAGTATAGTACACATTGTATATATGTATGTGTATATATGTGTGTATGTTTAGAGAGAGAGAGAGAAAAAGAGACAGAGAGAGAAAGAGAGAGACATACAGGTATTATATGTATACACATATACATACTGTGTAATCTGTGTATATGTATATAGTACACATATAGCATATATATATATACATATATATATATACTATATAAATAATATGTGATACTGTGGGTGAGTGTGTATATCTATGTGTAGTATGTATATAGTATACCCATAGTATGTACATGGTATATAGTTTTATATAGTACATCTATATGTGTTGTATGTATATAGCATAGACATATAGCACATAATATACTATATATAGTATATAGCATAGTAATATAGCATTGTACGTATGGGCCAGTTAGGTGGCACAGTGGAAAGAGTATTAGGGAGGCTTCAGGGAAGATGGCAGAGTAGGTCAGACAATTCTAAGCTCTCAAGAGTTTCCCCCATGAAAGAGTTAAAATTGCACATTAGGGCAAACAAAGTGGATGGAGACAGAAGATTAGGGGCACAACCAGGATCTTCCTGGGATTTGTAATAATAATTAAGGTGGGATATTTTGCTTTTCTTCTCTTAAGTGCCTTTGATGATTCTGGCCTTTGTTTGAATGGGGCAGATAAAGTGGGATCTTTTTGTCTTGGAGTATTTCTCAGCACTGAGACAATTGGGAGTCATTGATTTGTATATGATGTGATCCTGGGGATGGAGAACTTTCCCAACCCCAGCCTGGGTGAGGTCAGAGCCCTCAGGGCTCCAAACTGGATATAATTGAGGAGAGCTTGGCATTTGATTTTGGGGGCACACTCATGGAAGGAGTGTTGAGACTCTGGGCAAGCTGCAAACTGCCCCCCAGCTTTGCAACCCAGATGTTGGTACTGGTAACTATGTATTGTGATTTGAATCAGACAAGGTCTGTCTGTTGATGTTTGTAATTTCTGTTTGTATTTGCTCTGAAGTTCAGGGTGCTGACTTTTTCCCCTGAACTAAGTGAATGATATTTGTATGTTTGATTAAACTGAGATTGTTAACCCCTTAAAGTTACTTTCCCTGGTAAAGCAAATCAAAGAACCTGTGTTGGCAGCTTTCTGGGTGCTGGTTGTTGTTGGATCTTGCACCCCCACAGAAGCTGCTAGCCAGATTGTTGAAACAGGGTAATTTGAGATTTGAAGAAAAACCCTGGGACCAGGTTTGGTCCCTGCTGGGAATAAACACCTCCGGGCTAGATTCCCTTTCAATAACTAGCAGCAAGCCCTGGGGTTAGTTGTTTTGAAAGGCTGCCTTGTCCCCAGCCACAGGAACTTTTCACCCCTGGGGATAGTGAGGGGAGTTGGGTATTTGAGCCCAGGAAGACTGAGGGAACCTCTGATGATAAGGAACGCCAGACCGAGCTGTGCTGTGAAGAGCGGTGGGGCAAGAAGAAACCAGCAAAAGCCAGGTGAGTGCAGAAGCAGTGGAGCAGAAAGTCCCTAGCTGTGGGCACTTACAGGAGGTTGGAGTTTTGGCTTTGGTTCCAGGCAAGAGGGGAGAACTGAAGATCTGGGGCAAGAGGCACCATTTCCCATACCCCAGGACTAGAGGTGTTTACACAAATCGAGTTATTACCACACACAAAAAAAAAAATGCACAGGCAAAGGAGAAAGAATCCAACCATAGAAACCTATTATGGGAATAGAGATGATTGGGGTTCATCTTCAGAGGAGGATACTGAAGTAAAGAAACCCCCAAAGAGCAACATCAAATGGTCACTTGCCCAAAAAGAATTTATAGAAGATCTTTCAAAAGACTTTAAAAATCAAATGACAGAAATGGAGGAAAAAATATTAAAATAAAAACAATCCAAGAAGAACAAGAAGGTTATAAAAGGAAACAACCAATTAGAAAAGGAAATCCAGAATCTCAAGGAGGAAAAGTACACCTTGAAAATTAGAATTGGGCAAAGTGAAGCCAGTAAAATTATAAGAGATCAAGAAATAATTAAACAAAACATGAATAATGAAAAAATAGAAGAGAAAGTGAAACATCTTTTAAGAAAAGCAATAGATTTGGAGAATAGATCAAGAAGAGAAAACATAAAAATAATCGGAGTAACTGAAAGTCGTGATCAAAACAGAATCTTGATACAATAACACAAGAAATAATTAAAGAAAATTGTCCTGAAGCATTAGAACAAGGCAGGGAAGTAGAAATAGGGAAAATCCATCGTATACCACTTAAAAGAGATCCTATGAGGAAAACTCATAGGAATATCATAATCAAATTCTGGAACCCCCAGCTTAAGGATAAAATATTAAAAGCATCAAGATTAAAACAATTTAAATATGATGGTGCTGCAATTAGAATCACACAAGACCTAGCAGCAGTGACATTAAAGGACCACAGGTCTTGGAACACAATATATTGAAGAGCAAAAGACCTAGGGTTCTGGCTGAAAATATCATGCCCTTCAAATTTAAGTATTATCTTGAATGAAAAAAACGGACATTGACAAACTCTCAGACTTTCAAGACTTTGTTAAAAAAAATATTCAACTTAATAGAAGATTCGACATAGAAGAACCAAGAGAAACATAAGGTACGTACCAAAGACTGACTATAAGAAATTCATAAGGACACACTTTTTACCTTTTATATAACATAAAACATAAAATGTAAGTCTAAGATTCTTATTAATATTTGTTGAGCTCATAAGAAAGAGGGGGATAAACCTGACTATGATATGAATCTAAAAAGTAAAACCATTTAGAAATAGCTGAAAAGAGTAATTATTTTATACAAAAGAGGTGCAAGAGGAAGAAAGGATACAGAGGATTTAGAAGGGGAGGAGGGCTGGTAGTTTTGATAACCTACTTTCATCAGGAATGGGTTTAAGAGGGAATAATATATATTTAGAAGAGTATAAAAGTCTTCTAAATATAGAAGAAATAAAATGGTAGGGGTATAGTGAGGGGGGAGATGACAAGGGAGGGATTAGAACAAGGGAGGAATTTTTAGAGGGGAGAATGAGGGAATACACAAAGGGTGTTTAGATTAATGGGAATGGGAGGACGGGGAGGGATCCTTGGAGGGGGCAAGGCAAGTGATAGGAGGGCAGGGTGGTTGGTGGAGGAGGCAGGTAGGCAAGTAATAGGAGGGCGATCTAGCAGTTAGAAGTAAAGTAGAGGAGGCAGGAGGGATAGGAAACAAGAGATATGTACAAACATAAAAACAAAGATCAGGAGTAGAGTATGTTTGGGAAGGTATATGTCTATATACATACGTATATATGTATAAGTGTATGTATATATCCATATGTGTATGTTTATATCGGGAAACATATCTAAATTATATTATAGCCTTCTGGGGTTAAAAAGTGCACAGCAGAGAATGAAAGGAAACACAAGGAAACAAAGAAAAGATTGACAATTCTCAACACAAGGTGTATTATTTATCATGCAGGCTTTCTTGAAATGAAAATTTATTACTACGTATTTTGAATCTTTCATGTTCTGCTATGCATAGGACATGCTTTTTTTCTTTCTTACTTTGTATTTGTTTCAATATTTAAGTATGTGATAATGTTTTTATTTCTTTTCTCTATTCTGTATTAGTGTTGTGGTAAAAAAAATTATAAAAAAAAAAGAAAAAAAGAAAGAGCATTGGGCTTGGCTTGAAGTCGGGAAGAATGATCTTCATGAATTCAAATCTGGCTTCAGACACTTATGAAGTCAATTCAACAACAAGAATATATATATATATGTATGTATATGTATATATAATGTATATATAGTATGCATAGTATAGCATATATAGAATATAGCAGTATGTAGAGTATATATGGTATAGTGTATAGAGTATATATAGTATAGTATACAATAGTGTATTATATACAGTATATATGGTATACATATTATACACACACACACAAATATATAATAGTATATTTTTTGTTGTTCAGCCATTTCGGTCACGTATGACTTCTTGTGACCCCATTTGGGATTTTCTTGGCAAAGATACTGGAGTGTTTGCCATTTCCTTCTCCAGCTCATTTTGCAGATGAAGAAACTGAGGCAAACAGAGTTAGGTGACTTGCTCCAGTCACCCAGCTAGTAAGCATCTGAGGCCAGATTTGAAATCAGGAAGGTGAGTCTTCCTGACTTCAGGCCTAGTACTCCATTCACTGTACCACCTAGCTGCCCCAGTGTGTGCGTGTGTGTGTACATGTGTGTGTGGGTGGGCGCGCCCACATGTGTATGTATACCCCAGAATTCTTTGCAATAATTAAATGAAATACTTGGTAGGAGTCTATGAGTTTGATTTACTGATGTTAGCTGACACAGGGTGCCCCAAGAGTTGATGACTATGTATCAGTTAACCTTTAAAAGCTTTACCTCACTGACCACCTTCCCACAACTCTCAGGTATTCCTAGAAGGAAGGATGGCACAGTCAGTAGTTACCTCTGTTAGTTATTTATATGTCCCTAAAAGAGACTTTTACTCAGTACTATCTACTTTCACTCTTTCTCCCAGACACTGTTCTCCAGCCTATGGCAATAAAACTTCAGGGAAATAAAAATAAATCTGCATTAGCAAAGGTTGAGTTATCCCTTCATTAAAGGACAAAATATATCATTGAACTATGAAAGTGTTTTTTTCCTTTGACGCTTTTTTTTGGTTAAAATAACGGCTTAATAATAATGAAATCAGGATGACCTGAGTCCAAATCCTACCTCAGACACTTACCTCCACTTAACCTCTGCCTACCTCAGTTTCCTCATCTGAAAAATAAGGATAATAGTGGCACCTGCATTCTGGGAATGTTGTTGGGATAAAATTAGAAAATATTTTCAAAGCCCTTCAAGAACGTTAAAATACTATATAAATGCTAGCTAGGTAGCTAGCTAGTAGCAGCAGCAGCAGCAGCAGCAGTAGTAGTAGTAGTAAAGGTAGTAGTAGTAGTAGTAACTCACATCTATGTCATGCTTTTCATTTTACAAAACGTTTCCCATACAACATTTTATATAAAACTTTCATCAGAATATTAGAAACAGGTAAAGCAAATAATATCAACAAGCTCCATACAGGCAATTCTTTTGGCTCAAGTGATCCTTCTCAGACCAGGCAGCAACCCTCCTTTTCTGGACAAAGACCGAAAACTAGTAAGAAACCCACATCCTTCCCATCTATAGGGAAGTAGGGAAGAGAACATAGGACGATAGTCTGAGGTGGTGGCGGAGCCAAATGAAGACTTTTTAAGGATGTGGAAGAATCAGGCATGTTTGTAGGCAGGGAAGGAATGAGTAGATGGAGAAAGATCAAAAAAGAGAGAAAAGGGATGAGTATGGGGGCAATCCTTTGAGGAAGACCACAGATAAAAGATCTTTCTACTTGCGGAAAAACCTCCTGAGAGTTGATATCCTATCTATTGTGGTGATACAAGAACTGAGGACACTTTTGCTGGTCCTTCTGGAGGTAGCATGGGCAGACGCCATATAGTTCTCAGATTCTGTTATTCTGACTACTATCTGCTCCTTAATCCCCTGTGATTTTCAGGTCGGTTCAGTTCAAGTCAACAAGCATTTATTATGTGCCTACTATGTACCAGACACTGTTCTAAGTGCTGGGGATACAAAGAAAGGCAAAAACGGTCCCTGTCCTCAAGGAGCATATAATTTAATGGGACACCCAAAATGGCAAACCCTGATTATGCAGAATATAATCAGCTATGGTCTTGTAGCCTTGATCAAGCAATGGGACAGAAAGAATAAATAGGCTTTTCTTTTAGGATGCTATCACCCCCACTGAGGTGCCTCAGGGCAGCTCCCAGCTAACAGGGTAGCTCCTCCAGAGGATGGCTACCCCAGGTTCCAGTAACTCTGTGGGTCTATAACCCTTAAAACCATAACTCACGAGCCCCCACCAATGTTTACCCTCATGTGATATGGATAAACCCAATTAGCTTGAAGCAAAGGCATTTAAGAAAATGGCATAATAAGAAAAATAGCAATAAAACCTTTCCCCCATGAACCTAGAGAACAAATATATACATCAGACTCCCAAATATATACATCAGTGGGGAGAACAAAGACATGTAGGGAAATTAAATGGAGGTTTACACATACAAGGAACATGTGAGGCCAGGGTACATACACAGAGGGACAACTCATGCCTCAGATGCCACTGGGCTGCCATCTTCTAATGTTGCCATTGCACCACCTCTACCAGGCCCATTTCCCACAAATCTTATAATCACTACTGTTTCCACCATCTGGATGAGCTGAAATCCTTGACTATTTCTCCCTTAAGGGAAGAATGGATGATGCCATGAGATCTTTCAGCTTAAAGCCTATGAACTTTTTCCAGGTCTTTTCGAAAAGGAAGAATTCTTTGAGTGGGGCCAAAAGAAAGTCTTCCCTCTGGTTCTCCTTTTTTTGTTCCCTTCAGAGTCTTGGCTTGAGCTTTTAAATTCCTCAGCAAAAGATTCTTGGTCCCAAGTGATAGGCTTTTTAGAACAAAAAGCAGGCTCCTCCTAGCCAAGGATTCAGATGTAATCTTTTCTTTGGATTAAACTTCCTAGTCATGGGGTTTGGGATCTCCAGGGGGAGCCCTACACTAGCTCTGTGGGGATTTTCAAAACTGCCCAATCTGCAAGAAAAAAAAACCCACTGAGGCAGAGTTCTGAGCCAATGGCACTTAATCTCTAATGAAGTGAACCTCACATCTTCCTCATGATCTGAGATGTCCCCTTCCTCCAGGGCCTTAGTTTTATAGTGCTTGATACCAGGACAATATAGGTGAAGCACACCAAAAATATAGAATCTTATTGGTTGACAGACCTTGCCCTTGGGCCTCTAGGAGAGTCTACATAAAATGCAGAATCCTGTTGGTTGACAAATAAGCTAGTGAGCAGACCTTAGCAGACCTACCTTTACCTTCCCAGAGGTCCTACCAAGGCAACGAGCAGGTTCATAGGATTGGACTGATAAGCAGATATCAAAACATCTATATGGGCTGTCTCCCTATGTTGGGTAATAGAGGGATGATGAGGAATGGACGGGCAACAAAAGTAGCCAGGGGACTTTCCATGTAATTGAGTCACCTCTGTCACACTGGGCTTGGTCACTCTAACAAGGAAAAACAAGGATGGAGGTCCTCTAGTTAGCTTCCTATGATTAAGCAAGTGAACTTAACAATCTACAATTCATGGCTCTGAGGCCTACTATCAAAATTTAGAGTCACTACCCCTATGGAATCACATCAAATTGATTAATACTGATTGGAATACAATAGGGGTCTAATAAATCATCTGTCACAGCTCATGGTGAGCACTCCCTATGCCTCCCAATACTACTTCCTATAGGCAAGACAAAAAATCCAGCAAGCAGGTCTGAAGTTTGTGGTTCCTCAGTTTTCAAACCCAAAGTCTCTTCCATTTTCTCATAAATAATTGAGGAAAGGCTCAGAGACAAGATAAGCCCTCCTGGTCTTTTTATATACAGATGTAAACCTCATAAGCCTGAAAGGAGCTCCTGTCTTGGATCGCCCTAATACCTAACTTATTCCTTCATATTCATATAATACATCCACTTCCCTTTAAGTTTTCCATTCCTCTGGCAACTCAACTATATAAATTAAAACATACCTGAAGTAGTACTGGTAGTAACCTTGAACCACAAGTCCCCTAATCTTTATGTATTACCAGCAGGTGTGGGTAGAACACAGACAGGGCTATATATTGAAGATAAATTCCAGAAGCCCCCATGACACCTCAGTTATAAGGAGAAAGTATTTCAAATATGGTCAGTGTTAGAGAACAATGCTGGCATACAGATGTCAAACCATCTAATCTTTGGTGTTATTTACTATGTAGTGACTGGGAGTACATGGCCAGGCATGATTCAGAGGCGTGATGTAGTAGCTTATATGTCATAGTCAGATACTTTTTCACATTTCCCTATGCTTTCTTTATGGGCAGCTAGGTGGCATAGTGGATAGAATGTAGTGCCTGGAGTCAGGAAGACCTGAATTCAAATATGGCCTCAGAAACATTCTAGCTGTGTGACCAAGGGCAAGTCATTTAACCCTTTTTGCCTCAGTTTCTTCATCTGTAAAATAAGCTAGAGAAGAAATTGTCAAACCTCTCCAGTATCTTTGCCAAGAAAACCCAAAATGTGGTCACAAAGTGCTGGACACAACTGAAAAAATGAAATCTTGTCACATCTCTTTAAAAATGTATAGCAAAAATGTAGAATAAAATTTTAAGTTTAATCTGCATTATTAACATTTTCTCCATCACTTTTTAAAAGTCTAGACCATCCACAAAACAATAAATCAAGCCCTTATTTGTAATTTAGGCTGATTTCTGAGGTGTAAATTCTCCCACTGAAAATTTTACAATCTATTCTCCCAGGCCTAGAGCTGGCTCTATCTAGCACACCTCTAGTCCCATGCTTCTCTATAGCCAGATAGAGTATATAGAAGAAGAAGAAGAAGGGGAAGGAGAAGGAGAAGGAGAAGGAGAAGGAGAAGGAGAAGGAGAAGGAGAAGGAGAAGGAGAAGGAGAAGGAGAAGGAGAAGGAGAAGGAGAAGGAGGAGGAGGAGAAGGAGGAGAAGGAGAAGGAGAAGGAGAAGGAGAAGGAGAAGGAGAAGGAGAAGGAGAAGGAGAAGGAGAAGGAGAAGGAGAAGGAGAAGGAGAAGGAGAAGGAGAAGGAGAAGGAGAAGGAGAAGAAGAAGGAGAAGGAGGAGAAGGAGAAGGAGGAGAAGGAGAAGGAGGAGAAGGAGAAGGAGGAGAAGGAGAAGAAGAAGAAGGAGGAAGAAGAAGAAGAAGAAGAAGAAGAAGGAGAAGAAGGAGAAGAAGAAGAAGAAGAAGAAGAAGAAGAAGAAGAAGAAGAAGAAGAAGAAGAAGAAGAAAAATCTGAGCATTGATGGTGCCACATAGCTAGAAATGTGTCACATAGATAGATTTAGCCTAAGGCTACATGTTTGACCCTTAGCAGATGAGCTCAATTTCCTACACCCAGAGAAAAGGTGCCTGGTGAGCCTGTGCCCTCTGTAGCTAGTTAACTATTGAGCCCTAAGTATCTAGACACCCTGAATTACCAGCAACCAGGTACACAAGGTGTCTCTAAAATCTTGGAGTTACAGAGCCTTCAGCTCCTTTGAATCTTGAGAGGGTGTGGTTATTAAGTACAGGAATGGAAGCAGGTTGGAGTCTCTGGCGTACTGGTACCTTTTGCCTATTGGTGGAAGGAGCAAAAAGGTGGGAACCATAGGGCAAGGTTTTACAGATCACAGACCAATAGCAAGGAAGGACTTTGAAAGCAGAGGGAATGATGTCAATGATTATATGTAAAGATGCTTGGTAAATAGGCTCCCACCTGTACAACTGTGTCATAAAGCCAAATACTCATGTAGGGCTAATCTTGCAACTCTTTGAGGGTGTGAACAATTTTATGTTTGTAATTATATTTATCCATAGCACTTAGCACAGTATTTGGCACATAGTAGGGGCTTAAAAATGCTTTTTAGATGAATGTTATCCCTAGAGTTCTTGTTTCCCAAAGTATCTGCCTGTGTGTTCTTTCTGGAATCCCTACAATTCCTCAAACTGGAAATCATACCAGATGGTCTCTGCTCATTAGACTCTTTTCCAAAGACCAAAGCTCTTACTTCCCTTGATTCTTGAAATAATTGTCTCAATTCACTTTTGATGTGTAACACTTTGAAACAGTAGGTCGACCAATCTGTGTGGATATGTCCACATTTTTATCTGGCAGCTTTGTATTATTTTTAAAATCTTTTCCAAGTGGTTGTTTTGATGATAATCCATCCAAAATTTCTGGAACGGGGAGAGGCAAAAATGAATAAGGCAGCTTCACTGAAAATATTTTTCCTTTTGCCCATTAGATTAGTGGTCCCTTTCTAGGAGTGCATTATCATTAAAAACAAAGTATACCACCCACCCATTTCTCTGGCTCTCTCTGAGGCCCTATCAAATTTTTTATACATGGAGTCATAACTCATGTTTTGTGTTTCTGTAGCACCCTTGATCCAAAAGGTCAAACCACTTTACTAATGTCATACTGACATTAATGGTTTACCCCTCCAAAGTGGGGGGATGGGGGAGGGGGACAGGATATGGACCAAAGATGTTTGGGAAAGGAATTAATTTAGTCTGTTTCAGTGTTTCTTAACATTTCTGGTTCTGCCTTACAAAATATTAAATTTAAAATCTTGTTTTAGATTCCTGATTAGTTTCTTTTTTTAAATTAATTTATTTTTAGTTTGCAACATTCTTTTCCACAAGATTTTGAATTCCAAATTTTCTCCCAATCTCTCCCCCTCCACCCCAAGATGGCATGTATTCTGATTACCCCTTCCTCTACTCTGCTTTCTCTTCTATCACCCTACCCCCCTGCTTATCCCCTTCCCTCTTCCTTTCTTGTAGGGCAAGATAGATTTCTATACCCCGTTGCCTGTGTATCTTATTTCCGCGTTGCATATAAAAACAATTTTTAACATTTGTTTTTAAAACTTTGAGTTCCCAATTCTCTCCCTTCTTCCCTCCACATCCACCCTCAATTCCTGATTATTTTCAATGCAAATAGCAATAATACCAAACATTTA
Source organism: Trichosurus vulpecula (assembly GCF_011100635.1). Lineage (NCBI taxonomy): Eukaryota > Metazoa > Chordata > Mammalia > Diprotodontia > Phalangeridae > Trichosurus > Trichosurus vulpecula. Next base: position 384,858,555 of record NC_050574.1, read on the forward strand.
GAGCTTTAATGGTTGCAAAACAATTTATATACATTATCTCATGTGATCCTCACAATGATCTGGTCAGATATGTACCAAGGTGTGCTGGCAAATATTTAACAACTGGCTTTTGGGGGTGAAAAGAAAGTAGGCATGCATACTTTTCAGTTGAACACTTGGCTCTCATGAGCTGGTTTGAGCTGGTTCAAGCATACCCCAGTACGTATCCTACTATTCCAATTGAATAGATGAGGAAGCTGAGGCCCTCAAAAGTTGAATGACTTGGCCAGGTTCACAGAGCAAGTAAGTGTCTGAGGCAGGATTTGAATCCACATTTTCTTTACTCCAAGTCCTGCACTATGTCCACATTGTCATAGAGTTCATTTTAAAGACTCCTCTCACTTAGAGAACAGGGGTAAGCAATGTATTATAGCTTTGATGTTGGTGGTGAACTCACAGTGAGTCAAATGCTAGACTGGAATAGGGACCATTTTCTTTTTTTAACTTTGTTTAGAATTTTTATTATTTTTTAGCATTCTTTTCCTTTAAGAATTTGAGTTCCAAATTGTCTCCCTTCCTCCCATCCCCTCCTCCACCCCATGCACTGAGATGTGAAGCAATATAGCAATTATATATTAAATCATACAAAACATATTTCTATATTAGACATATTGCAAAAAAAAGCCAGAAAAAAAAGACAATGAGAAAATTATAGTTCAGTATGTACTCAAAGGTTATCAGTTCTCTCTTTGGAGGTAGATAGCATTTTTTTTCATCATGAGTCCTTTGAAATTTTCTTGGATCATTATATTGAACAGAGTAGCCAAGTCTTTCACAGTTGATCAACATTGCAACTTGTTACTATGCCCAATATTCTCCTGGTTCTTCTCACTTCACTTTGTATCAGTTCATATGGGTCTTGCCATGTTTTTCTGAAACTACCCCCTCATCATTTCTTGTAGCACACTAGTACTCCATCACAATCATATGTCCAAATGATTGGCATCCTCTCAATTTCCAATTTTTTGCTACCACAAAAGAGCTGCTATAAATAATTTTGTACATATTAGTCCTTTTCCTTTTCCTTTGATCTCTTTGGGATATAGGTGGTATTGATGGATCAAAGTGTATTCACAGTTTTATAGACCTTTGAGCATAATTCCAAATTGTTTTCCAGAATGGTTGGATCAGTTCACAACTCCATCAAAAATTCATTAATGTAGCTATTTTTTCCCTCATTCCCTCCAACATTTGTCATTTCTTTTTTTTCTGCCTTTTTTTATTTATTTAATATATTTAGTTTTCAGCATTGATTTTCACAACAGTTTGAATTACGAATTTTCTCCCCATTTCTACCCTCCTGCCCACTCCAAGATGGCGTATATTCTGGTTGCCCTATTCCCCACTCAGCCCTCCCATCTGTCACCCCACTCCCCTCCCATCCCCCTTTCCCTTCTTCTCTTGTAGGGCAAGATAAATTTCTATGCCCCATTGCCTGTGTATCTTATTTTCTAGTTGCATGAAAAAACTTTTTTTTGTTTGTATTTGAACATCTGTTTTTAAAACTTTGAGTTCCACATTCTCTCCCCTCTTTCCTCCCTGCTCACCCTCCCTAAGAAGGCAAGCAATTCAACACAGGCCACATGCGTATCATTATGTAAAACCCTTCCACAATACTCATGTTCTGAAAGGTTAACTATGTTTTGCTCCTTCCTAAACTAACCCCTTTATTGAATTTTCTCCCTTGACCCTGTCCCTTTTTGAAAATATTTGTTTTTGATTATCTCCTCCCCCCACCTGCCCTCCCTTCTATCATCCCCCCTTTTTTATCTTCTTCCTCCTTCTTTCCTGTGGGGTACGATACCCAATTGAGTGTGTACGGTGTTCCCTCCTCAGGTCAAATCCAATGAGAGCAAGATTTACTCATTCCCCCTCACCTGTCCCCTCTTCCCTTCCTACAGAAACACTTTTTCTTGCCACTTTTATGAGAGATAACTTACCCCATTCTATCTCTTCCTTTCTCCCTCTCTCTATATATTCCTCTCTTATCCCTTAATTTAATTTAATTTTTTTAGATATCATCCCTTCATATTCAACTCACCCTGTGCCCTCTGTCTACATATATGTATATATGTATATATATATACACACACATATCCACCTACATATATACATACATAGACACACACATATGTATACATACATACATACATACATACATATATATATATGCATATTCATTTCAGCTACTATGATACTGAGGTCTCATGAATCATACACATCATCTTTCTATGTAGGAATGTAAACAAAACAGTTCAATTTTAGTAAGTCCCTTATGATTTCTCTTTTTTGTTTACCTTTTCATGCTTCTCTTGATTGTTGTGTTTGAAAGTCAAATTTTCTATTCAGCTCTGGTCTTTTCACTGAGAAAGCTTGAAAGTCCTCTATTTTATTGAAAATCCATATTTTGCCTTGGAGCATGATACTCAGTTTTGCTGGGTAGGTGACTCTTGGTTTTAATCCTAGCTCCATTGACCTCTGGAATATCATATTCCAAGCCCTTCAATCCCTTAATGTGGAAGCTGCTAGATCCTGTGTTATCCTGATTGTTTTTCCACAATACTCAAATTGTTTCTTTCTAGCTGCTTGCAGTATTTTCTTCTTGATCTGGGAGCTCTGGAGTTTGGTGACAATATTCCTAGGAGTTTTCTTTTTGGGATCTTTTTGAGGAGGTGATTTGTGGATTCTTTCAATTTCTATTTTACCCTCTGGCTCTAGAATATCAGGGCAGTTCACCTTGATAATTTCTTGAAAGATGATATCTAGGCTCTTTTTTTGATCATGGCCTTCAGGTAGTCCAATAATTTTTAAATTATCTCTCCTGGATCTATTTTCCAGGTCAGTGGTTTTTCCAATGAGACATTTCACGTTGTCTTCCACTTTTTCATTCCTTTGGTTCTGTTTTCTAATATCTTGATTTCTCATCAAGTCACTAGCTTCCACTTGCTCCAATCTAATTTTTAAGGTAGTATTTTCTTCAGTGGTCTTTTGGACCTCCTTTTCCATTTGGCTAATTCTGCCTTTCAAGGCATTCTTCTCCTCATTGGCTTTTTGGAGCTCTTTTGCCATTTGAGTTAGTCTGTTTTTTAAGGTGTTGTTTTCTTCAGTATATTTTTCAGTATTTTTTGGGGTCTCCTTTAGCAAGTCATTGACTTGTTTTTCACGGTTTTCTTGCATCCCTCTCATTTCTCGTCCCAATTTTTCCTCTACTTCTCTTACTTGTTTTTCCAAATCCTTTTTGAGCTCTTCCATGGCCTGAGACCAGGTCATGTCTTTTTTTGGAAGCTTTTGATATAGGCTCTTTGACTTTGTTGACTTCTTCTGGCTGTATGTTTTGGTCTTCTTTGTCACCAAAGAAAGATTCCAAAGTCTGAGATTGAATCTGGGTGCATTTTCGCTTCCTGGCCATGTTCCCAGCCAACTTACTTGACCTTTGAGTTTTTCAGCAGGGTATGACTGCTTGTAAAGAGTACTTTGTTCCAAGCTTGAGGGGATGCGCTGTTGATTTCAGAGCAATTTCTATACAGCCAGCTCTGCCACACCAGCACTCCTCCTTCCCCAAGAACTGCCAACCTGGACCTGATGCAAATCTTAAGCAAGCTCTGCACTCCTGCTGTGATCCGCCATTTAATTCCTCCCACCAGGTGGGTCTGGGGCCAGAAGTAACTGCAGCTGTAGTTCTGTAGCTGCACCACCTCCTCTGTCCCCAGGGTGGTGGCCAAACCACAAACTCCTTCCCTCTGTCACCACAGCTTTTCCCACTAACCTTCTTCATTGTCTTTGGTGTCTGTAGGTTGAGAAGTCTGGCAACTGCCACAGCTCACTGATTCAGGGCTCTAGGGCCTGTTCTGCCTGGCTCCTGGTCTGGTTGTTCCTGCTGCCGCCCACGCTGAGCTCCGCTTCCCTCCGCTCTGTGAGCGATAGACCTCATCCAACAACCATCCAGGCTGCCCTGGTCTGGATCCCTGCTTCCCTCTGCTATTTTGTGGGTTCTGCAGTTCTAGAATTTGTTCAGAGCCATTTTGTATAGGTTTTTGGAAGGACCTGGAAAGCAAATCCTTGCTTTCCAGCCGCCATCTTGGCTCCCCCCCTGCCCCCCGCAATTTGTCATTTCTGATAGGTATGAGGTGGTACCTCAGATTTGTTTCAATTTGCACTTCTGTATTCAGTAGCAATTTAGGGTATTTTTTTATCTGACTATAAATAGCTTTGGTTTCTTCTGGAAACCACCTGTTCACATCCTTTGCCAATTTATTAATTGGGGGATAGCTTTTATATTTGTAAATTTGACTCAATTCTGTACTTGAAATATATTTGAGAAATGAGGTGTTTATCAAAGAAACTTCCTGAAAAAAATTTGATATTACTTCATTATCTACGCTACCTTTTTAGCAAAATGTAGTTTTTCTGATTATCTCTTTTAATTAGGTCTATTTCTGCTTTGTCTGAGATCATGATTACTACCTCTGCCTTTTTTGTTTTGTCTGAAGCATATCAGATTATGCTCCAGCCCTTTATTTTTATCTGTGTGTGTGTGTGTGTGTGTCTTTCTGTTTCAAGTGTGTCTCTTGTAAACAACATATTGTTGGATTCTGGTTTCTAATCCATTCTGCTATCAGCTTCATTCACAGTTATGATTACTATGTTTTTCCCTCCATTTTGTTATCTTCTGTTTCTTCCCCTGCCTCTCTACTCCACCCCTTTTGTCCCTCCTCAAAAGTCTATTTTGCTTCTAACTACTGCCTCCCTTAATTTGGCCTCCCCTTTATTATCCCCATTAGGCCAGCTCAGTTTTTTAAGGTATTATTTTCTTCAGTATTTTTTTGTGTTGTTGGCCTTGGTTCCAATTAACATTTGTCTTTGAGGCTTTGGTTCTGGCTGTTTTCACATTGTTATCTTCTTCTAAGTTTATGTCTTGGTCTTCTTTGCCACTATAATAGATTTTTATGGTCAAATTCTTCTGTGTTGTTGTGAGCTCATATTCCCAGCCAATTTTATTTTTACTTTGAACTTTATTTTAAAGTTGAGTTTTGCTCACCTCAGAGTGGGGGTCACCATCCCAAGCTGCAGGCTTTTTTGTATTGCTGTTTTCAGAACTAGTTCTGGGGAGTCTGCAAGTTATTGGTGGTTTCATCCTGGGAGAAGTATGGTCACTGCTCTCCTGATCTGTGCTCTGGTCTTTACCCAGGAAGAGCCTCTGGTCCCCTGTAGTTAATTGCTAGCACTCTTGTTTTTACTTTGGTACTGGGATCATTGTTCCTGCTTCCTTGTGACCAGCCACGAGCATTCCTCTCCAACTTGAAACTTCAATCTAGAACTGTGTATGGGCAATAGAGTTGTCAATCAGCACTAGCTATACCTAGTGCCAGCAAAGGGTCCCCCATAATCTCTTTCTGACCAGTTGTCCTGTCTGGCCTGAGAGCTCCTAAAGTTGCTGTTGCTGCTGCTGCCGCAGCTATTGCTGCCATTGTCTGTGTGGGCTCTGAACAGACCTCCACCAGACTTCTACCCCTGTATTACAGATTTCTCCTGCCTATCTCTTAAGTTTTTTAAGCTGGAAAAATATCTCACCCTGACTTTTTCTTGGCTCCGATGCTCCAAAAATTGATTTGAGGCATTATCTTAAAGTTGTTTGGAGGGGGATGTTGGGAGAGTCAGGTAGGTGACTGACCCTAATCTACCATCTTACCTCCTAGGGATCTTCATCTAGTTCTGTCTCTAGCTTGTGTGACCTTCAGCAAAACACTTAATTTTGTTGTCTTCTCACCATGCCATGGATGCAACTCACCTCCTGCTTCCACTTTATACTTTTTCTTTTTCTATTAGAATGCAAACTCCTTGAAACCATGGACTGTCTTGCTTACTTGTATTTATATTCCATGTACTTAGCTCCGCACCTGGCACTAGTTAGCCCTTAATTCTATTAGTCTGTCTACCTACCAGAATAGTCACGTTTAAAAGACAGTTTTGCTTCAAAGAGAAGATTGAGGTTACTAAAAGTAATGTGCAATCACCCAGAAGTAATACAACCAATTTGTTTCCATTTGTAATCAATTCTGAGTATAAGCAATTGTCTATTCACAATATCTGTTCAATATATTACATATGTATTGACTACTATAGGTTATACATCTATCTGTAAATCATAGACTGAACACTAAGTATTTATCCACTAGTTTTTTCCTATGTGGATACTTGGGTTGAACTATTTTTAGTGATTATGAATCTCATTTAGCAGGTTCAGCAGTGTTGCAGGGATTGGTGCAATCAGCACAAAGTCATCTGCGAGAAAGAATTTTTGGAAGACTTACTTCATTATCTATAAGCCACCTCTCTCCCCTTTGGACGTCATCCACGACAGTATCAAATACCCGTTGCTAACATATGTTTTCTTATTTTGAGTCTTGCTTGATAATAATAATTAGAGTATCTTCAATAATATCTCTGATATTACAGTATAACTATCAAGGAATCTTTCATAAGCTTGATATATGAGTGGGAGATGCCTTATTAGAGGAGATCCTTCAAAAATGCTTTTTGCTTTGCCAAGTCAAATTATTTTTATAATCTACAAATAAACACAGTGGGATCTTGTAGTCTATATACCTAATTGTGTGACCAGAAAGACTCAGTCTGTTGTAGAATATTGCTTATGAAAACTTGGCTATTTCCTTCTTATGTTTTCACCAAGGATGACTTTGATATGTTGGTAAATTATTCTTATAAAGATTTTGTAGAGATGAGAAAGTAGGCAAACACACTAGTAGCTAGTGATATTTTCTTGATTAGCTTTTTCAGCTATGAATTATTTCCACTTATTCAATGTCTTCCCATTTCAGATACTTTGAGAATTAATTTCACAGCGCCAACAGAATGATGTTTTCTCCAGCATGGATCTTCTTTATCTATCCTTATTCTGTTACAGATGTTCTTACAAGTTTTGTTCCCTTTAGTGCTGTATTTCTTGATGCAGCTCATCGGGGACTATGGTACGAATTCTAAAGATGGTGGCTATGCTATCAATGATGAAAAAAATAATGTGTTGTAGAAATCTTAACAGATCTTTTCCATCATTCATCTGTTTCTTGTCCTCTTTCCTGTTTCACTCTTAAGTGACCCAGAAATAATTTTGCTTAGTTAGGTCTCTCTCCAAATTTCCTGTAAACTGTCTCTTTACTTTTTCTCATTGTTTTGCAAGACAATACTGATGATCTCTCCCATTATCTTCCATAATAATTATTTTAGTTAATATTTTTTTCAAAAAAAATCTGTTCATTCTGTCTCCTTCTCTCTCCATTAAGAAAGCAAGAAAAACAAAAACAAAAAAATCTGTTACAAACATGTATAATCAAGCAAAACAACTTCCTATAGTGGCCATGTAAAAAAAAGTCTCAGTCTGCACTCTGAGACTATCATCTCTCTATCAAAAGGTAAGGAGTCTTTTTCTTTATGTGTCATCTTTAATCATGGTCAGTCATTGTGTTGATTAGGGTTCCTAAGACTAAGTTGTTTGTCTTTACTATATAGTTATTCTTGCATAAATGATCAGTTTTATTGACATGTAGTTAGTGTAACAACAATGCTACTTGCCACTACTGTAGCTGTGTAAGACCAATAACACTAGCCTACAGAAGGGCTGCTAGCACAGGTTCTTTGATCTGCTTTTCTAAGGAAAACAACTTTAAGGGGTTTACAATTTCACTTTAATTAAAAACATACATATATCATTCACTTTTTCAGGGGGAAAAGTCAGCACCCTGAACTTCAGAGAAAACACAAACACAAATTACAAGCAGAAATTATATAAACAAAGCAAAATAATACAAATCATCAGACAGTCTTCTAGCTGTCTATCCAAGACATTACATACATAGTTACCAGAGAGAGAAGCACCAATATCTGGGTTTTTCAAAGCCAGGGGGCTCCAATAGCTACTCAGAATCTCATCTGGTCAAATCACACAGCATTCTTCCAGTGAGTGAGCCCCAAGCAAAATGCTAACCTCAGAATATATATACACTTCTTCAGGGTCAGAGGGCATTACAATCATGTGACTCAAACCCATGTGACCTAAGCCTTCCCATGACTAAGCAGGTCATCAAAGACTCCCGATTCAATCAAAGACTCTTGATTGAAACAAAAGTAAGTCTGGAAGGCACTTGATTTGCCTTAGTGCTGAGAAGCACTCCAAAACCAAAGACAACAAAAAGTCCCACTTTATTTGCCATTATAATTGCATAAAATAGTTACTGATTTCTTTTATTTCTTTAGCATTGGTTGTTAATTCACCTTTTTTGTTTTTTTATATTAGTAATTTGATTTTCTTTATTTTTAAATCAAGTTAGCTAATCATTTATGTGCCTTATTAGCCTTTTAACAGCAACTCCTAGTTTTATTTAGTAATTGAATTGATTTTAGATAATTATTTGTTTTTTTGCTTTCAATTCTGTCAATCTCTTCTTTGATTTTCAAGGTTTCTACTTTGGTGTTTGATAGGAAGTTTAAAATTTGTTGGAAAATTTTTTAGTTGCATGCATAATTCATTTATCTGACCTTTCTTTCTTTTATTGGTGAAAAATGTTCCCTTTATATATTTTACCAAAGGACTACTTTGTCCGCATATCAAAAATTTTTACATATTATCTCATTGCTGTTATTATTTTTAATGAAATTATTGATTGTTTTATGATTTGTTTTTTGTATTACCCATTTCTTAGGATTAAGGTATTTAGTCTCTGATTAATTTTTAATCTTTGCTTCAAAGGCCTTTTATTGAATATAATTATTATTGTATTGTGATTTGTAAAAGATATACTTAATATTTCTGCATTTTTGCATTTGTTTGTGAGGCATTTATGCCCTAATATGTGGTTAACTTTTGGGAAGGTGCCATGTACAGCTAAGAAATATGTATGCTCTTTTCCATTCACATTCAACATTTTCCAAAGGCATATCTAACTATTGTAAAATTCTGTTCAGGTCCTTCACTTCTTTTTTACTGTTACTATGTATAATGTTCTTCTGGTTCTGCTCACTTCACATTGCATCAGTTCATATAAGTCTTCTTAGGTTTTCCTGAAACCATCCACCTTGTCATTTCTTATAGCACAATAGTATTCCATCACAATAATATATCACAACTTGTTCAGCCACTCTTCAATTGATGCTCATTCCCCCATTTTCCAGTTCCTTGCCACCACAAAAAGAATTGCTATAAATATTTTTGTACATATAGGTCCTTTTCCATTTTTAAAAATCTCTTTGGGATAGAGATCTACTAGTGGTATCTACTAATGGTCAAAAGATATGCACAGTTTTATAACTCTTGGGGTATAGGTCCAAATCAATTTTGATTTTTGCTCTAACCAATATAACCAAGAAAACTCAGCAAACATAAACACCATAAAACAAAAAGTCAAAGCAATACAATGAATAATAAGTATTAGGTAATATCATGTTTCCTTGCATCTTAGTAATTTACTCCCATTGTCCATTTAATCATCACATTTTGTCTCGAGTCCCAGATGCTTCATGTAATTGTCAGTCATCTGGTCCTTGGATATATCTTCTCTTGGATATTCTGGAATAAACCTCATTCTCAGGACAGCTCTGGAGGGGGCTCTGCTTCTCTAATTCCAAGTCACTTGTAGAGATTCCCAGATAATTCTGATAAAATCTTCTAGTAATAAAGTTTAATACAATTTAATACAACTTCCTAAATTTGGTTTTCCATTAACTAGTGTTCAAGCAATGCAAACCAGTGCAAGCCTTATGGTTCTGATCCTATTAATAACAAAATTCTAAGAAGATCATCAAATTAGAAACCCATAATTCACCTGAGATTTTAGAGAATTTCACTTGTTGTATACCACTTGCTGTTTTTATCTTTACCTAAATTCTATACCTGGTCTAAGAATCTTTTTGAAAAATTCATGAGGGTATAACTATCTTTTAAAATTATCAGGCATGTACTTTAAAATAGAAAAATAGTTTCACTTTCTTTACAATTATTAATGCAATTTTAAAAGTAAAATCTTTAATACGATTTTGAGAACTTGTTACTAAAACATAATCAAAGTCTTAATTTCCATACTAGTGACATTTTGAAGCTAATCATATATGTATGTTCTTAGAGAAAACAGTCTAATCCTACTACTTTTTCAAAATTTACTATTCCATTTAACTAGAAAACTTTCACATTACATCTTTGTCTTTTACTTTGTCTAACTCACCCCTTTAAGGGGATATCATCCCAATATTATAATTTGACCACAAATACAATTAAAATTGTGAGATTTTCATACTTTCATCTTATTTTGGTAACAGAGATGTTCTAGTATCAATCTATTAATTAATAGATTTTGAATTTCACTAACAAAACTTTTCCTGCTTGTTTACCCTGATTATAGAAATTTTCTGTGAAGGGAAAAGGAGAGACAGTTATAACAACATCAAGACTCATCCCCTACAGGGCACAGATTGACCTGACATATACTATAACAAAGGAAAAACTCCCTCAGCTCTGTTTAATTCCAGGCACAAGTAATACCTGACAGCTATTCATGTAGCAAAGCTCCAAATTATTCACCAGATATCAAAAGCTAGGTTTAGGATTAATGAGGTATTATTCAGAAAGGAAATAGCACAGTGGGGAAACTGAATCAAAAGAATCCTACCTTAGGCCATGCTATGGTTGTCCCCTCAACTTCTCCCAGGGATACACATTCACCTGTTGCAGTTCTCAGATTGTAGCAATGTCATTTTCTACTACTGGGTTCATGACAATTACATGCAGTCAGTAGTGCTGATAAGATCTTATGATCTTGCCTAAATAGAAAGTCTCAAGGGACCTCAAAGATATGGATATCTTATTAAAGGGCCTGTGAACTTTTCCCCCAAACAGTAAATTATTATTGTCATTATTATCTGTTTTAAGACAAAATATACCCCAGTAAACATTTAATAATTTTCAAATATCGATATCACATTCTTTTAAGAGCTGTATTCATAATCTGATATCATCCATATTAAAAGAGAAGTTATTTGTCTAACAGCATTTCTGACAATGGTTTCTCAAATTTCACAATATAAGAATTTTTTAAAGAAACACAACAATAATATACACATGTATTTAAACCATGAGATAAAATTTATTATCAGTCAGCTGACATCAATTCAGCTAAATGTATTTCTGAATTATCTTACATAGAAAATAATTCATTTTATAACCTTTGACAATTTATAATAATCACACCTAAAACTCAATATGTAAATACCTTCAATTAAAGGAATAATAATTATAATAATAACCAACATTTATATAATGTTTACCACATGCCAGTCATTGTGTTAAGCATTTCATCATCATTATATAATTTGATCCTCACAATAACCCTGGGAGGTGGGTACAATTATTATTTTCCTCTTTACAGATCAGGAAACTCAGGTAAACAGAGAGAAGACAATTTTCTTAAGGTTGCACAGCTAATAAATTTCTGAGACTGGAATACATCTCAAGTCTTCCTGCATTCTTCCAGCATTTTAAAAGAGCTTATAAATGCATAGTTTCTTTCTAATATTCTTTGGTGACCTTGCTTCTAATTTATCTAAACAATTAATTCTGTTATATAAAGCTTTGAAAGTTCTACTTCAGCCTTCCCAAAAAGACATTCCTAGTTTGTGGTCACCTCCCCACTTCTTCCCACAATGAATATCTATCCTCATTATCCAGAACAGGGTCTGGGTCCAGGTGAGGGTGGGAGTGGGGTAGAAGGTCCCTTCTCCTGCACCTCTTTTCAGTTTAAATCACGTTTTCCATTCCTTAATTAAATTTTACTCATCTTAAGTTGTTTCTTGATTTAAACAAGCTTTTCTCTTTTCATGGCCAAGAAAGGGTTAATAAGAGGCAGCTATTTAAGTTTCAGATAGATTTAAAACACAAACCAGATACCTATTTTTTTCTTCACTTTGAGATTACTTTAAATTAGCTGCCTCCTTTCATCATACTAAAACAATAGCTCTATCAATCTTCAGGGGAAAAGTGATTTAATACCCCCCGAAACTTTCATAGTATTAAATTCTTGTTTTTTCTTAAAACAAATTCTGCAGAATGGTACCTCAAAGCTCACTAAGAAACATTAAGCTTCTGCTAAATGCCTTATCAGATAGAACAAAGAAAAGGAGGTAAATTCCTGGAATTACCCAAAGTTCCAGGAGTTCTCCTCTGCAGTCTCCAGTATCCTCAATCTCAAAAACTCCAAAATCTATTAAGACTTTGTAGCAGTTACCATAATACGGAATCTCTTATTCATTTATAATGCCACAAATTCCTGAAAACCAAGAAAAAAGTTTTTCTTTCTTTGATTATTTGACTTTATCTCTGCAATCCCAATGTAGGCAGCGCTGGAGTTATAGAAAATCTTACAGGGTTTACTTTTTCCTTTTAACCTAAACTGCCCCTGAAAGTTTAAAGTGGAAGTTATTCTTGCTTAGTGGGACAGAGAGTTTGAAACTATGAAGCTTACTAATCTTCCCCAGCATACTAAACTCTTGGGTTGCAGCTTTTAGCAGTCTATCTAACTGGCTGCATTTCCCCCAGAAATCTTTCAAGGTAGCAGAATCTACAAAGAACACTAAACACAACACAAGACAAACATTTTCCTGCATTTTACGAAGAAACAAAAACACAGACAAAATGATAAGACAAATACATGCTTCGTAAACTCCTTATCTCCTACTTAAACTCTAATCTCAAAGCCTTTAAATTGCTGACAAATTTGAGACCCATTTGGATTTTTATATATTTTAGCATAATTTGAGAGCTCTATCTTTTAGTCACCTCCCTCCACTTTTGCATGGAAAGTTCCAGGCCAATAAGAATTTCCCTAAGAGGGTGTCAGTTTAACAGCATGCCCTTCCCCTTGTCTCATGGCAAAAGAAATTTTATCCAAGAAGGAAGCCATTGTTCCCTTAAAGGGAGTATATCTTTGGTATTTCACTATTACCAGAGCCCATTGTTCCCTTAAAGAGAGTATGTTTTCCCCAGCAAGGTGGGGGTAAACCATCTCTAGCAGTATGGGAGTAAACTTTGCCTTAGCTCAGAAGAATTTGAAATTGAGGGGGTAGTCTGACCTCTGAAGCCATCTTCTGAGAAAAAAATCCCATGGAGAAAAGTCAAGAGTGTTCAAGGGAATTTTTCTGAAAGGCCATCATCCAGAGGAGTGTAGTCCTGACCCTCCTGACTGGCTTGCCAAAAACTGTGCTGAGTGAAATCTGAAATAACTGAGGAAACAAAGTCCAAGCTTCCAAGCATATTGATTTATGAAGCAATGCATGACAATTGCATGATAAATTGGGACCAAACATCCTCAGCTTTGAATTAGACCCTGAATACAGAAGGAGAAAGACTTTTATTCATTTAAGGAAAACAATAGGATATAAACCAGGATACAAGATTAGGTAATCTGATTTCTAATTGGAGGAAATATTAAGGGCTTTCTGAGTTTCAAGGGGGGAAACAAACAGGTGCAATTATCTGAAATCAGAAAAAAGAAGTGTTCTACCTACCCCCCAAAACTGTCTGGGTTCCAATCAAAAGAACACCGAAACAGTATTTGATTGAGCAGTACAGGGCCAGTTTTCAGAGAAGACATATGGGTTGCTTGAGATATATAATCATGAAAAAACTCCTTGCATCAGCCTTTGGCTCTGACTGGGTTTCTGATCAGCATAATGTAGATCCTTAGTTAAGGGTCTCTGAACAACAGATAGAGGTGGTCCAGCTTCCTAGCCATGCAGGGCTAGTTTCAAACAATGCAATAATATTTTTTTCACAATTGCCAGAATTGAATAAAGTTTTCTCTCAAGCCAGAAATTGGACTAGACCCATTATTGCATAGAAAAGGAACTGACCTAGATCCAGAATAGAGTCACAACATCAAGTCAGTGTAGTTCACTCATTTCCCATAGTCCTTACAAATTCAATTACCTATAGGTTGATTCCTAGCTGATGAACTCTTTCGCTACTTAACCTATAAAACAAATGCATGAAAAATAGAACAGATGTCAGCAGTTTTATAGCAAATTATTTATTTCCATACATGCTGTTAGGGAAGTAGGAATGGCATGACACTTGGAGATTGAGGGCACTCGAGACAGTGACCTAATCATACATTATCTCCTCCAGAGAGAACAGCAACCTAAAACTGTGTTCAAGGAGAAAGCTAGGGGCTAGAAAAGGAACAAAACCTATAGTCTCTGGAGGGGTCACAGAAGCTGAATAAACTAGAGGGTGAAGAGATTAGAAAGTCTCTGCATTTCTTCTAGTGATTCTCTTGCTTCTTTGACTACATCTTCTGTTTTTATTATTATTATCAGACTTCTTGTCTTTTTTACATTTCCAAAGCTATTTTGGAAATGGGCGCATTACCTGGTCTTTCAACTACAAGGGAAGGGTGGCTCTCACAATATTCATGTGACAACTTCTAACAATTTTGTTTTCCTTCAGCATTTCTATAAGTGCTAACTTTTGAGGAGATTGTAAGGTCCTTGACCCCCTTTTGATTTCTCACTTTGTCATGTTCCAGGAAGTCAGGAATTGCTAATTACTTCACTAATGGCAGCAGAAAGCACTGAAAGGAATTATAAATTGTGTGTGAATTACAAACTTATAAGAGGAAGCAATTGAAGAATGTATTAACAATTGAGGTTTTCATTTCCTTTCTGACAATAATTATGAACTTAGTAGTTTCTGTTTTTATTTCAACTGGCACAAAATCAGAGTTTCTAAAGGGTAAGGTTACAAAAGATAATAATAGGAATGGATTTCATCAGTCAGTTTTTGCCTTGTACTATAGAAGCTCTTGCTTTTGTGTTTTTGTCAATTTATCTGCAGTAATGATTCTCTTAATGATAAGGATGCATTCCAGTGATATACTTTGTTAGAAACTTGATTACCTGAGGTACAAATAACATGGAAAAGATAGGAATTTTTCCAGGACATAGACTCTCATTGTACCTCAGTGATATAATTCTCTTCTGTCCCTTCTGTTGAGGTAAATTGATATTTCTTTTTTCTTTCCTGGGGGAAAAATTTTCCGAAGTATTCCAAAATATTTTCCAAACTTTGATGATAAATATGTCACCACAATGAGAAAGTAAAGACAACTGATCTGTGGGGCAGGAAGATGACAACTTTTGCTGGTAACTCTGATGGAGGCATCAGCTCCCTACCCTAGAAGGTGCCTCCATGCAGTCTATAGAAGCAGAGCTAGCTCTTGCTTCTTTGTTGGCACTGCTAACCTGGACCTTGTTATACTTCAAAATTGTACCAGGGTTGACAGAATGGAAATCAAAAGAGTTAGGTATGTTGCATCTGCAGTTGGGTTCTGCTGTTTTGTATGTGTCCTTGGAGGGTCTCATGCACTGGTCTTGTACCAAAAGGGTACAGAGTGATGACTGTGTGTCATATGGTTAGACTTAACTGTGTCCTTAACACCTTCTGAGCTCTTCCCTATTTTCTTAAGCATACGCATCCTTGAATCATGGTACTCATGTAGTCAGAGGTCATGAAAGCCTAATAGCTCATAGAGGCTGTACTGAGTCAAAGGAGAATACTTCAAAATATTAAATCCCAAGGACATGGTAATAGATAGGAAACAGGTTCATTGCAAGCAATTCCAAAGTCAAAGAGGCACCACTGAGTCTGTAAGTACAGGTTTTTGCTATTCAGTCATTCAGTGGTGTCTGATTCTTCACAACACCATGGACCATAAGCATTCCAGGCCATCCTCCTCCATCTCCTAAAGTCTGTCCAAGCTCATGTCCATTGCTTCCATAACACTGTCTATTTCCATTTTCATCCTCTGCCGTCCCCTTCTCCTTTGGCCTTCAATCTTTCCCAATATGAGGATTCTTTTCCTAATGTGTCCCATCTTCTCATTATGTAGCCAGAGTATTTAAGCTTCAGCTTCAGTATTTGACGTCCCAACGAATAGTTTAAATTCATTTCCTTATATATCGACCAATTTCATCTCTTTGCTGTCCAAGAATCTCTCAAAATCTTCATCGCCACATGAAAAGCATCAATTCTGCTGTACTCAGCCTTCCTTATAGTCCAATTCTTACAGACATACATTGCTACTGTGAAAACCATACTTTTTACTATACAAACCTTTCTCAGCAAGATGATGTCTCTGCTTTTTAGTATGCTGTCCAGATTTGCCATAGATTTCCCTTTCCAGGGAGCAAATATCTCTTAATTTCATGGCTACAGTCATCATTCATGGTGATCTTAAGAGCCCAAGAATATAAAATCTGATACTGCTTCCATTTATTCTCCCTCTATTTTCCAGTTGCCATGATCTTAGGTTTGGTTTTTTTTTTTTGATGTTGTGTCAAGTCAGCTTTACACTCTCCTCTTTCACCCCCATCAAAAGGCTTCTTAACTCATCTTTGCTTTTTGCCATCAGAATAGTATCATCTGCATATCTGAGATTGCTGATATTTCTCCTGGCAACCTTAATGATTCATCCAGCCTGGCATTTGCATGGATGTACCCTGTATACAAGTTAAATAAATAAGGTAACAATATACAGCCTTGTCATACTCTTTTTCCAATCTTAATCAAATCAGTTGCTCCATGTTCACTTCTAACTTTTGCTTCTTGGCCTGCACACAGGTTCCTCAGGAGACAAATATGATGATCTGGTATTCCCATCTCTTTGAGGACTTGCTGCATTTTGTGATCCATACAGTCAAAGGCTTTATTGTAGTCAATGAAGTAGAAGTCGATGTTTTTCTGGAACTCCCTTGCTTTCTCTACAACCCAGAGAATGTGGGCAATTTGGTCTCTAGTTCCTCTGCCTTTTCAAAAACCAGCCTGGTCTTCTCATAATTCTTGGTTCACATATTGCTGAAGCCTAGCTTGAAGAATCCTAAGAATAACCTTGCTGGTATGTGAAATGAGTGCAATTGTTCAGTAATTTGAACATTTTTTGGCATTGTTCTTTTTCCAGATTAGCACATGAACTGATCTTTTTTAATCCAATGGCCACTGTTGTGTTCTCCAAATTTGCTATTGAGTGCAGCACTTTAACAGCAACATCTTTTAGGATTTTAAATAGCTCAGCTGGAATTCCATCACCTCCACTAGACTAATTGTTAGCAATGCTTCCTAAGGCCCACTTGATTTCATTCTCTAGGATGTCTAGCTCTAGATCATTAAATACACCCTTGTGGTTATTGGTGATGTTAAGATCTTTCTTGTACAAATACAAAGATACTACAAAAGCAATCAGCAGGAGTTAGTGGAAAGATATTTTATCTTTTACACTTTGTTTTAAAAGCTTGTTAAATTTTTCCAAAGAAATGTTGCTTTTAAAAGTTGTATTTTTCACAAAATACTAGAGGAAGGCTTCCCTATCGTAACAACAATGCTACTTGCAACTGCTGTGGGGGTGTAAGAGCAATAACAACAGCACACAGGAGGGCTCCTAGCACAGGTTCTTTGATCTGCTTTTCTAAAGGAAAATAACTTTAAAGGAGTCAACAATCTTATTCTAATCAGACATTTTATTTATTTATTATATTATATATATATATGTATGTATATATGTGTGCATATATGTATATGTGTGTACATATATATGTGTATATATACATATGTATATATATGTGTGTATATATATGTGTGTGTGTGTGTGTGTATATATATACACACACACACACACACACTAAGTCAATGAATATATATATATACACACACACACACACAACTAAGTCAATGAATATATATATATATATATATACATATATATATATATATATATATTCATTGACTTAGTTCAGGGGAAAAGTCAGCACCCTGAACTTCAGAGAAAATACAAACAGAAATTACAAGCAGAAATTATATAAACAGAGCAAATACAAACAGCAAAGACCAACAGACAGGGCTTCAACTGTCTGACCAAAGGCAATATATACATAGCTACCAGAGAGAGAAGCACCAACATCTGGGTTTTTCAAAACCAGGAGGCTCCTTAACGGCTACCCAGAGTCTCATCTGACTAAATCCCATGAATTCCAATGAGTGAGCCCCAAAGCAAAATGCTAACCTCAGAATATATATATATATATATACACTTCTTCAGGGCCAGAGGGCATCACAACCCTCATGACCCAGGCTCATGTGACTCAGGCTTCCATGTGACTCAGGTTCAAAACAGGTCACATAGGACTATTAAGGGGTGGGGGAGATCTTTAAATTGTATTAACATTACATCTCTTTGACAAGAATATCTAGAAGACTGGAAAGCACTTTGACACAAAATAGGTTTAGATCAGACACTTACATCGTATATCATAATAAGCTCCAAAAGTATATGTGATAGAAAAGTAAAAGGTTACATTATAAAAACATTAGAAGAGAATAAAAAGAGGCAGGCACTGTTTCACTATTTTCTTTGTATCCCCAGTGCCTAGTATTATCTTTAGCATATTGTAGATGTTTAATAAATGCCTATTGATTAAGCTACTTCTAGATCTAAGATTAGGAGGAAAACTAATAACAAAACAAGGGATGTGGAGAACACAAAACACAAAATAAGTTATTTTGATTACATGAAATTTTAAAACATTTGCACAAACAAAACCAATGCAGCTAAAACAATGAGAGGCTATGAAATGTGAAACATCTTCACATTAAACAGAATCATAAATTATAGATAGAAGGGACCTTGGAAGACATTGAATACTACCCCTTCATTTTACAGATGAGGAAACTGAGGAATCACTGAGAGCTTAAGTGACTAGTCCAGGGTCTCCAATTAAATCTGATATTCAAGATGAATATGGAATTGACACAGACATATAAAAATAAAGCTATTTATCATTAGATAAGTAGGCAAGGAATATAAGCAGTTTTCAGATGAGGAAATGAAAATATCAATAAATATCTAGAATGTTCAAAGCAACTAATAGTAATAGAAATGCAAATTAAAACAACTCTAAGGTTTCAACTCATACTTATAAAATTGGTAAATGTGACAAATGGAAATAATCATTGCTGAAATAGCTTTGGTAAGTCAAACACACTATCATACTACTAGTGAAGCTGAATTGATTCAAACTTTCTTAGAAAAGTTTAGAATTATGTGAGAAAGTTCACTGAACTATTCATATCCTTTGACCACTTGATTTCTCTATTCAGCACACATTCCCAAAAGATCAGTTATAGAAAGAAAAGTCCCATCTATTTTTTAAATGTATAGCAGCAGTCTTTGTAGTAGCTAAAAAAAAAAATGAGAAACAAATTGGGTGTTGATTCATAAGAAAATGTCTGACAAACTATGATATATGAATAAGATAAAATTTTATTTTGCCATACTAAATGACGAATAAGAAAAAGTCAGACTATTGTGATGTATGAAATGACAAAAGAGATATTTTCAAAGATACCTGGGAAGAGTTGTATGAGCTGATGCAGACTGAAGAATTAGAACCAAGAGAACAGTATATACAATAACAATCACATGGGAAAGGCAAACAACTTGAAAAGATCTAACCAAGAATTCTCATTTGCTATGGCAGAAAGTGGAAAAGAGAGGAAGCTGTTTTATCAATAGCAGTCCTCTGTAACTGGGTTCCCCCAATATGTCAGTTCGATCTCCGGAATACATCTAAAATTTATTTATTTTTCTCTCTTCTCACTACAACTCCACTGCTACAGATTGGCATTACTGCTTACTTGCCAAGACTACCACAGTATCTTCCTTACGGTTCTGTCCATCTTCAAGCCCTCCCACTTCCAATCCATATTTCACATAATACCAGAATAATCTTCCTTATTACTTTTAGATCTGGTCATGCTGCTACTCTGAAACTCAGAGGGCTTAAGTGATTTACCAAAAGTCACACAGCTAGTAAGTACTGGAGCTGGTATTTGAATCCAATCCCTTTTCCTGGATGTAATTTCAGCATTCTTTCCATTATAGCACACTGACTCAAGCTACAGGCATGGATTTATACAAATCAGTGAACAAAAATTGTATCTTAAAACAATGCAAAAACAGTACCCTAAAAAATAGTAACTCCAGATCTGGTTTCAGACATTTACTAACTGTGTACCCTGGGCAAGTGACTTAACCTTTGTCTGCCTTAGTTTCCACAACTATAAAGTAGAATAATGACAGCACTTTCCTCCCAGGCTCATTGCAAGGATAAAATGAGATATCTCTAAAGCATCTGGCACATAGTAGGCACTGAAATATTTGTTTCCTTCCGGTGACTTGTACATTGCAAATGCTTAATAAATGCTTTTTTCATTCATCTAATAATCTTTCCATCTCCAAAATTAGATGGTCCTATGGTTTCTCAAAAGTCAACAGCATTTCTATATAATGATAAAATCCAAATAAAATAATTAATTCTAAATTAATTTTTATTCTTTAACATATTTATTTCAAGTAATAAATTTATTTATTAAAATTAATAAATAATTAATAAATAATGATCCAAATATAAATATATGAAGGGTAATTCCATGCCAAATAACTACAAAATGCATAAACTATTTGGGACTCAGTTTGCCAAAGTATACTCAATATTTGTATAGATTCAATTACAAAGTATTCAATAAAAAGAACAACTGCCTCTTCTGCTGTGAATTAATTTGTAGTTAGGACCCTTCAGGGTTTACTTTAAACAGTTACTCCTTAATAATCTCCAACTATTGCCACCAGGTGGCAGTAGAGATTACATAGTCGGAGCCACCCTGAGCTGAGCATTGAAGTGGTGATTTGGTGGTTCAGCTACCATTACAGCTTCTTCTAATTAAAACAATACTACGATAAAAAGTTAAATTTGTCATCATATATAAATAGCAACTTCTTCAGTTAATTTAACTAAGTAAGTATTTATTAAGTGCCTCTATGTTCCAAAGACTATGCTGGCCTCTGGGGATACAAAGACAAAACAAGACAGTTCCGGCATTCAAAGACACTAGAACGTGGACGTATATAAGTATATGTAACAACCCCTGGCAAAAGGCTAGCTAGCCACAAAGCCCCCTGGGATTTGTAGTTCTTCCCATTTTGGGAAAAGAAGAAACTAACACGACATCGGCCCTTGGACTAGGCTAAGGCAGAGGTTGATTTTCATGTGGGAGACTTGGAGGACTCTGGAGAATGAGGAAAAAAGGGAGAGATGGCCATAGTTTCATACAACTGGTCAAGTCAACTGGGGCAGCAGTCAAGTGCCTGATACATCTGCAGTTCCCTTCTATAAGACCATAACAGGTGACCTCTGTCTGAATGGACAAGCTGAGAGGTTCATGTGACTGGGTATGTTTTACTGAAGACACACTCTCGCCCAGGAGCAAGAGCTCAGAGAGAAACAAATGAGTTGAGAGGAAGGGTGAATGGGGGATGGGGGAAACATTACCCAGCCTCTGACTTACTTCTGTTTGTATTTTCTTACATGTATTCTTTAGAATACGTTTGATAGATTTAATATTATTTGTCATAAACGCCTGTTATCAATCTTGTCATGTCCCTTTGCTTGTGCCATAAGGAAGAGGGATCTCTCCTAGCTTAGGGCAGAGAGAGAACTCCACTCTCACCATCATTAGAGCTGTACTTTCTAAAAGGGGACATGAGCATGAGCTATTCTATAACTACACTCACAAATGCAGAAGCACTGTAATTCTGGGATGAATTTTATAAATCTACCTTATTGAGACAAATCAAGTTTACACATATACAAAATATACAAACACAGAGGAATGCTAATCTTATCCAAAAGCAAGGACTAGAGAGTCAACTGATGGATCAATCAATAAGTATTTATTAAGTACTTACTTTGTCCTGGGCACTGTGTTGGGCATTGGGGTACATGACAAAATTGAAACTTTAGTCTTGGGCTTAAGGAGTTTACAATCTAATAAGGGGAGACAAACTGTGCACTACAGTCATGTACAAAAAAGAAACAAGTCATTCTCAAGGGGGAAGGTGCCAGTTGCTGAGAAATTAGGAAAGGCTTCCTGTAGGTGGTAGCACTTTATCTCTGCTTTGAGGGAAACTAGAAATTTTAAGAGATAGAAATGAGGAAGGATTGCTGTTAATTATCCTGCCTATCATGGGCACCACCTAACATGGTCTAGTTGCATTGATTTTGTTTGTGTAAAAAGCTTTTCAATTTTATGTAACTAAAATGATCTATTTTATTTTTTGTGATCACCTTTATCTCTTACTTAGATAAACACTTTCCCACCCATCCCATATGTGGAAGATACCTTATCTCACTTTCTTCTACTTTTTTTAATGGCATGACAACTAATATTGAGTTCTGGAAGAGCTAGGACCTTGACGACTTGAAAGGAAGCCAGATCTTTGACCTAGTTTATTGTGTTGTTATCCAATCAGATCATAGCTCAGGTTCCATTCTATTTGGGGAGACTCTTTGTTTTTGCCTGAATCCCTATTGTGCTTCTTTTAAGATTTGTGCACAGATATAAATGTATGCAATCTATTTTATTAGATTATTAGAAATGAATAAAAGCAAATAATATCAATGTACCCAGTATGCTCCCTCACCTACATGATCTTCTTCAGATCAGGCATCAATCCTACAGAAGCAGGCCAAAAACCTAGAGGTTCAGTTCTCCCTAGTCCTTTCCAATAGACAGCTGGCAAGGACATTTGCTCCCATTTTTAAATTCATGGAAAGTTCTCCACAGTTGACCAATGTCAACATTACTTAGAACTAGCCTTTTGCCTTAATGTAAGAACAGGAGACTTTAAGTAGCTGGAGAATCTTTCCCAAGGACAGCACTCAAGCTGGACAGCATCTGCAGCTGGCTCCACTCTTGGTCTCCAGCTCTGTCAGATGCATGTTGTTAATTGTGTCTCTGTTGCTTTCATAATGAAAAGGGTCTCCCCTTATGAAGAATAAATTGCCTGGGTATCATAATCCTGCTTAGGCAGCTGAAATCCAGCCAGAATCCATTAAGAGCAGGCCATTTGCTCTTATTTCACCCTCATATTCAAAACTCATCCTCTGAAAATTTCCCATGCTTTTTGACCATGCTGATACCTAGAGAGGTTTGCATGAGCAGACACAAGTATTACATCTAATGACATATTCTAATAAAAAGTAGAAGTCCGAAAAAGATATTTCTTCTAATAATCACTGGTGTACATATGTATATAAACCTTAAGATTTGAAAAACACATTGTAATCATCTTATGTGATCCCCACAACAGTCCTTTGAGGTATTATAAGAATTATTATTTCTATTTTACAGAAATTGAGGCTGAGAGAGATTAAGTGGCTGGCTTGTGGTCACAGAGCAACTAAGTGTCAGAGATTGGATTTGAATCTAGGTCTCTCCCAGACTTCAGGTACGGGGCTCTTCCTAATACTAATACAGGGTTTTTAAATGGGTCTGTGGATGGACTTCAGGGGGTCTGTGAATTTGTATGGGGGAAAAATTACATCCTTATTTTCACTAACTTCTAAATGGAAATTTAATATTTCCTTCAAATATGAATTGTAAAAATTCCCAAAAAAACCCATTGTTCCATAGGTTCCCCCAAACTGCCAAATGAGGTCCATGACACAAACAAGATTACCAACCCCAGTACTATATCATACTGGCTCATGACTTTTCTTTCTTGACTCTTAACTGTTACTAATCTTTACTTGTTCCCTTTTTCAAAAAAAAAATCTATACCTAATTTTAGTTAAAGCAGATTTTTTTTTCTTCTCTTTGTACTTTGTACTCTTCGTATTTGATATGAATCTCTCTCATTTATATCTGCTTTTTGTTCTGTTCTCTAACTTAGGGAATTATTGTAGATTGATCTGAAGTAGTTGTACTGGTACGACTTACCCCAAAGATCTTCTGGCTTCCCTTTTGATCCATCAAGGGTCTAGTTTTTTTTTTACCAAATCTGATATTAGTTACCATGCTATTAAAAAAAAAGTAAAAAAGAATGAAAACTGGTATCTTTCAAAGATGTGGTTAATGGGACAGTGCTTACCTAGATAAGAGATAAAGATGATTACAAAAGACAAAATAGATCATTTTAGTTACATGAAATTGAAAGACTTTTTACAGAAACAAAACAATGCAACTGGGATAAAAGAAGCTGTGAAGTTGGAAAAATCTTATCATCAAATATCTCAAAGGGTCTGACAGACAAGATGTACTATTCCTGTGTGTATATATGTATATGTGTGTATGTATGTGTATATATAGATATATAACATATGTATGTATATATATACATATATGGAGATTATCTATAGAGACAGAGACAGAGAGGAAACAGAGACATAGATAGACAGACACAGAGAGAGACAGAGACAGAGAGAATGCTTTAGCCATCAGATCCATAAAGACATTTGATAAAATATATGATGTAAAATAAAATTATTATAAAATATATATTATATAGTATTGTATTGCATTGTATCATATAGTATATATTACATATTATAGTATATATGCATTATAAAATTACATGTAATATAAAATATAAAGTAATATTACAAGTATGAATATATGAGATAACATATCTTATATATAAATAATATATATCATATAAATAATATATATCACATATATAATATATATGATATGTGGAGAGAGAGAAACAGAGAATTAAAACAAAATATAAATAAGAACCGTTCTTCAATGGATAAATGATAACAAAAGATAGGAACAGTTTTCAAAAAGTAGCAAAATATTAACAATCATACAAAAGATTGCTCCTAACCATGATGACACAAATATGAAACAAAGCAACTCTGAGGTTTCTCTCATAACCAGCAGATTGGCAAAAATGACAAATGGTGAAAATAGCCAATGTTGGGGGAGGGGTCGCTGAGAAAGGATATGAGCTAATAAATTCCTGGTGAATCTATAATCAATGATTCTGGACAGTAGTTTTTAATAATGTACAGAAAGTGACTAAAACGTTCGTACCTTTTGACCCAGAGATCCCACTGACAGACATTAACCCAAGCAAGATAAAGATGGAAAGAAGGTTCCTATATATGCCAAAATAGTCATAGCAGTATTTTTGTGGCAGCAAAGAACTGGACACGAAATAGATTAGTCTAGGCTGGAGAATACCTTAACAACTTGTGGGACATTAATGTAATGGAATATTGCTATAGAACAAGAAATGATAAATATGAAGAACTAAGAGAAGCTTGGGAAGATTTACATGAAATAATGCAGAAAGCAGAGCCTAGAAAATAGCATACATAATACTACAACAATATAAATGAGAATAGAGGACTTAGTGACAGTGAAGCTAGCTATTCCTCACGTAAAATGAATATGATAATAATTAATAATAGCTAACGTAGATATAACACTATGAGTCAGGCATTTTGCTAAATGTTTTATAATAATTATTTGAAGTGGGTTGTCACTGAAAAATTCTGACTATGTATATATAGGCAAATTTAAAGTATGGACTGAAATCACTGCCTTATGTTTTGATTAATGCCAAGTAAAATATTTTTTACAGAGTTAGAGTGAAGCATTAAGCATCATGAATTCAGCATCTACTCCTACCAGCCAGAGAAAACTAATGTGGATGCTAATAGTCTGTCTCAATGGCCAAAATTGTAGTAACGCCCAAGGAAAGAGTAAAGGAACTGGGTGACAATCAAGTGGAAGTAAAGCTAAAGAATATGGGGCTTCTACCAGATACTGTGCCAGCAATGTATGTGAACTTTGTTTCATTAAACCAACTTTTTTGTCCCATTTGCTTGTGGATAACTGGTAGAGAGAACAGATGGTAGAAGGAGGAATTGAGGAAGTAATACAAACTAAGAAATAAGGGAAGTGAAACTAAATGATTCGATTTCATTCCTTATGGAAGACACCTTACTGCTAAAAAAAAGTCACAGAAGTTAAAGCTTAGTAATAGAGTGTTGTATCAAACTAATTTGTTCCTTACATGGAACCCCAGAACAGTTATTGCTCTTCAGTGTCTATCAATCTATGGCCATGAAAGCATTACATGGACATATGAGCCAAGAAAGAACCCTTGTGCTGGTAAGAAACCAATTTTATTGGCCTAAGATGGCAGCAGATGTTATTTAGAATCATAAGAACTGTACGTTGTTTGAAGAAAAGTGTTATCAACTTGTTGCCTTTTTAGAAAATATTTGTACTAGAAAACTTGTTGAACTTGCTTGCATTTGTTTTTGCCTCTAGGAATAAATATAAAAATAAATAATATAGAAATATGTAATCCATACTTTAGTAATGACTGATTATTTCACCACATATGTACAGTCATATCCAGCTAGGAAACAGAAAGCTTCGTGGTTTTAAAGTGAAATGGAAAAGTATTTTTCAATGTAAAAGTTTCTTACCAGGATTCATTCTGACTAAGGCAGAGATTTTGAAAGCAAGTTATCTGAAGAAATGGAAGCTTTGTTAAGTATTTTTAAAATACTGCAGAAAAAAAGAATTCAGAAAAAAGCCTTTGACAAAGTAAAACACTCATTTATCCCTAAAAAAAATCTAAAAGGTAAAAGCATAAAGGAATCTTTCTTATAATATCATAAAAATATGTGTTAAAAATAAAAAGGAAGCATCACATGTGACAAACATAGACTGGAAGCTTTCCCAATAAATACAGGAGTAAAGTAAGGATGTCCATTCCACCTACTATTATTTTATATAGTTCTAGAAATAAAATAAGACAATGAGAAGAAGTTAAAAGCCTAAAGACAGGCAAAGAAGTGGTAAAACTGTTTCTATTTTCTGATAACTTGATGGCTTACTTGTAATATCCCAGGGAATTAGCAAAGGTACTAATTAAGACAATTGACAGCTTTAGCAAAGTTCCAGGCTACAAAAGAAACTTCTCAAAACCAAAAGTATTTTCATATAATAATAACAAAATTCAAAAGTAAATAATGGAAAAGAAACTCCCATGCCAAATAACTAACAAAATATGTAAAATACCTGGGAGTTAATTTATCAAATAATATCCAATACTTGGAAAAATTCAATGATAAAGTAGTTAGTAAAGAAATAAAGAACTAGCTGAAGGAATATTTAGTGCTCATATTTGGATTATGCCAACATAATAAGAATAGTAATACTACCAAAATTAATTTATAATTCAATACAACATCAAAGTATCAAAAGGATATTTTATACAATTTGATATAATAAAATCTGTCAGGAGAAATGAAATATCTAGAATATCACGAGAAAACAATGAAAAAAGGCAGGAATGAAGGAGTAATACTATTTCCAGATCTTAAGCTATATTATTAGATAGCAATCATTAAAACCCTTGGTTTTAATGGTGAAGAAATAGAAAAGTAGATCAATGGAACAGACCAAACAAGGGAGATGAGGAATAATGGCAATTGATAGCCTAGTGTTCAATAAACCCCAAAACATGAATGATTTAGAAAACAACTTCCTATCTGATAAAAATTACTGGGGGAACTAGAAAGTAGTCTGTGAGAAATTAGTCTTAAATTAACATATTATACCATCTTCTGCAATAAATTCAAAGTGAATACAGGATCTGACTATTAGAAATCATACCATTAAAAAAAGTTGAAAGAGAAGCAGTTCTCATACCTTTCATAGCTATGGGAAGGAGATGTATGCTTAACCAATAGAGACAGAAGCAATCAGAAAATATTTAAATAGTTATGTGATTACATGAAATTGAAAAGCTTCTGCACAAATAAAATGAATACATTTAGGATAAGGGAAGGGTCTTACAAGGGAAGAATTGTATCAAATATCTCAGATAAAGGTTAGGTATACAAAATATACAGACAGCTAACAAATGTATAGGACTAAAAGTTATTGCCCAATGGTAAAGTGGTCAAAGTAGGGGCACAAACAGCTGTAATTTACTAAAACCATATGAAAAATGCTCCAGACCACTAATAATACAAAAATGCAAATTAAAACAACCCTGAGATTTTTACTTCACACCCAGGAAATTGGCAAACATGTCAAAATATAGAGTCATTGTTGGAGACTGTGGAAAGAAAAGTTCATCTATTTGTTGTTGGTGGATCTATGAATTAGTACCACCATTTTAAAAAGAATTTGGAATTATGTAAATAAAGTAACTAAATTGCCCATACTTTTGACTCAGAGATTTCACTACTAGGGATTATATTTCAAGAAAGTCACTAAGAAAAAAGCAGTCTTATATATACTAAAATATTTGTAGGAGCATTTTTTTTGTGATAGCAAAGAGTTGGAAATAAAGTAGACACCAATCAACTGGGGAAGAGCTAAACAAATTGTGATTCATGGATATAATTTAATATTATTATGCTATAATAAATAACACATATGATGAATATAGAGAAACTTGGAAAGACTTATATGAACTGCCACCAAGTGAAGGAAGTAGAACCAGGAAAACAATATATGTAGTGACTATGACAATGTAAATTTAAGGAACAACCAACAATTAAAAATGAATACTCCAATATTACAAAGAACAAGGGCCCCTAAGAAGACAGATGAGAAGACCCCCTCCCCTTCTATTTTTCTGAGTGGGGGTATCTATGAATGTGGAACATACTATCCATCCATCTATCTATCTATCTATCTATCTATCTATCTATCTATCTGTCTGTCTATGTATCAATATCTATACATACACATACATACTATATATATTACATGTTACATAATATATATTCAGATTTTTTGATATATTAATCAGTTTTGCTGATTTTTCTCTTCCTCTTCTTTTTTCTTTAAGAAAATTGTCATATATATTAGGTGACTTTCTGGGAGAGGCCATGGAGGGAGACTGGGGGGAAGAGGGACATTCAAGCAATATAAAAACAAAAAAATGAAATTTTTAAAAAGAAATCTTGAATGACATCTAACCACTCTCAATAACATCCACAACCTAAGCATTTCAATTGAGCATTGATTCACATGATGCACAGGGATGAACAATTTTGAGAGCCTGAACAAAAATCTTAGGGAAGCAGATATGATCTTTTGAGTTCATATATACAGCTCCACCAGAAATGATGTCATAGGCTTTACATCAAATTCACTAACACTTGAGTATCAATCATGCCTACCTATTGACTTTTCCTTTGGAATATCACATGATGAAAAGTATGTCTTGCAATTAAGAGATAAATTACCAACTAGCTACGATTTCAGTTCAGAAGATTTCTGGAAGAAATGAACAGATATAATGTCTAAATTTATTATCAAGAATTATGGAAAGATGACAGAACTTTGCTAGAAACCTTGAGCTTCTAGGAACCCACAAGTTAATGGATGGATAAAGAGTTACATCCTGTAAAGTAGTTGAGAAACTGGAATTCATAGAAATTCTTCAATAGGAGAGTTAATTGGACTCTCTGATGAGCAAGAGGAAGTAAAGGGGAAGAGGAAGGAACAAGCATTTATTAGGTGCCTACTATGTGCAAGTTTCTGTGGGGGAAGGAGAAAAAGGGAATAAGCATTTATATATTACCTACCATGTGCCTAGGTCTATGCTAAACACTTAACAAATGTTAATTCATGGCGGAGCCAAGATGATGGAATAAAAGCAGGGACTTGCTTGAGCTCTCCCCCAAAGCCCTCCAAACATCTGTAAAAAAATGACTCTAAACAAATTCTAGAGCTATAGAACCCATGAAATGACAGAGTGAAACAAGTCTCCAGCCTAAGACAGCCTCTGGGAAGGGTCTATCCCACCACATTGGGAACAGAGCACAGCCCAACTTGGGTTGCACTGGTAGAGTCCAGGCCTGAACAGATGGGGCAGAGCAGGCCTCAAGGCACTGAATCACTGAGCTGTGGCAGTTTCCAGACTTCTCAACAAATGCCAAAAACAACTTAGCACGGCAGTGGGAAAATTCTGTTGGACCTGGGTGAGAGAAGGGCAAAGTTTGGTCCCAGCCCCAGGGTGATGGAGATAGGTGTAGGTGGCAGAAGCAGCAGCAGTGGCTGCTTCTGGAGCTCCAAGCCCATAGACAGTGGGGGAAATCAAGGGGTTTATGAGAGCAGGAGTTCAGGGATCTCTTTGCTGGCACTAAGACAGGGTTCTGTTGCTTTGCCCAGCTTGGATCTGGGTCACAGTCCTGGTTAGCCATCCTGGGGTGAAGAGGAGCACTGGTGAGGTAAGAGCTTGTGGTGGCTGTGGAGAGGGAGTCCTCCTAGCAGTTCCAAGGCAGAAAAGAGTGCTTGAGGTCATTCATTGACCAGAGCACAAGCCAGAAGATAAGTAAACACCTTTCCTTGGATCATACCACCTCAGAAGAACTGAAAATTTACAGGTGCCTACAAGTAGCTCAAAAAACAGCAGTGCAAAACCCTTGAAGCTTGAGACAGAGCACTCTCCACTCTTGAAGCAGTCATACCTTGACAAAAGCTCAAAAGTCAAGTAATTGGCTGGGAAAATGAGCAAACAGCCTTAAAAAACCTCAGACTATAGAATCTTACTTTGGTGACAAAGAAGATAAAAACATACAGCCAGGAGAAGACAACAAAGTCAAAGATCCTACATCAAAAGCCTCCCAAAAATATGAATTGGTTTCAGGCCATGAAAGAGCTCAAAAAGGATTTTGAAAATCAAGTAAGAGAAGTAGAGGAAAGATTAAGAAAAGAAATGAGAGGGATACAAGAAAATCATGAAAAGTGAGTCAACAGCTTGCTAAAGGAGACCCAAAAAATACAGAAGAAAACAGCACCTTAAAAAATGGACTAACCCAAATGGCAAAAGAGGTCCAAAAAGCAAATGAGGAGGAGAATGCCTTAAAAAAGCAGAATTGGCCAAATGGAAAAGGAGGTCCAAAAGTTCACTGAAGAAACTAATTCTTTAAAAATTAGAATGGAGCAAACGGAAGCTAATGACTTTATGAGAAATGAAGAAATAATAAAACAGAGCCAAAAGAATGAAAAAATAGAAGACAATGTGAAATATCTCATTGGAAACACTACTGACCTGGAAAATAGATCTAGGAGAGAGAATTTAAAAATTATTGGACTATCTGAAAGCCATGAGGAAAAGAGAACCTAGAAATCATCTTTCAAGAAGTTATCAAGAAAAACTGCCCTGATGTTCTAGAACCAGAGGGTAAAATAGAAATTGAAAGAATCCACCAATTGCCTCTTGAAAAAGATTCCTAAAGGAAAACACCTAGGAATATTGTAGCCAAATCCCAGAGTTTCCAGGTCAAGGAGAAAATATTACAAGCAGCCAGTATTGTAGAAACCCAATCAGGATAACACAAGATCTAGTAGCTTCTACATTAAGGGATGGAAGGGCTTGTAACACGATATTCTGGAGGTCAAAGGAGCTAGGATCAAAACCAAGAATCACCTACCCAGCAAAACTGAGTATAGTACTTCAGAGGAAAAATGGATTTTCAATGAAATAGAGAACTTTCAAGGTTTCTCAGTGAAAAGACCAGAGCTGAATAGAAAATTTGACTTTCAAATACAAGAATCAAGAGAAGCATGAAAGGTAAACAGGAGAGAGAAATCATGAGGGACTTATTAAAGCTGAACTGTTTATATTTCTACATGGAAAGATGATATTTGTAACTCATGAGACCTTTCTCAGTATTAGGGTAGTTGAAGGGAATATACATATATACAGACAGAGGGCACAGGGTGAGTTGAATATGAAGGGATAATATCTAAAAAATAAAATTAAGGGATGAGAGAGGAATATATTCAGAGAAGCAGCAAGGGAGAGATAAATTGTCTCACACAAAAGAGGCAAGAAAAAGCTGTTACAATGGAAGGGAAGAGGGGGTAGGTAAAAGGGAATGAGTGAATCTTGCTCTCATCACATTTGACTTAAGGATGGAATAACATACACACCCAATTGGGTATCTTACCCTATAGTAAAGTAAGGGGGAAGGGGATGAGGCAGGGAATGATAGAAAGGAGGACAGATTGGGGGGTGCCGTAGTCAGAAGGAAACACTTTTGAAAAGGGACAGGGTCCAAGGAGAAAATTAAATAAATGGGAGACAGGATAGGATGGAGAGAAATATAGTTAGTCTTTCACAATATGACTATTATGGAAGTGTTTTGCATAATGATACATGTATAACCTCTATTAAATTGCTTGCCTTCTCAACAAGGGTGGGGGAGGGGAGGGAAGAAGGGAGAGAAAATTTGGAACTCAAAGTTCTAAAAACAAATGTTAAAAATTGTTTTTGCATGCAACTGGGAAATAAGATAAACAGGCAATGGGGTATAGAAACCTATCTTACCCTAAAAGGAAGTAAGCAGGAAGGGGGTGAGGGGGGGAATGGGGTGATAGAAGGGAGGGCAGAGTGGGGGAAGGGGCAATCAGAATACATGCCATCTTGGGGTGGGGAGAGGGGAGAGATGGGGAGAAAATTTCTTAGAATCATGTGGAAATGAATGTTGAAAGGTAAGAATAAATAAATTAATCTTTTTTTTAAAAATGTTAGCTCATGTGATCCTCACAACAACCCTGGGAGGTAGGAACTATTTTTTTTCCTTTATTTTACGGTTGAGGAAACTGAGGAAGACAGAAATTTTAGTAACTTGTTCAGGGTCACACAGGTGTTTGAAGTCATTATTGAACTCAGGTCAACCTGGCTCCAGGCCTAGTGCTAGCTGGAAAAATAGCTGAGTGGACTCTGAAAGGATACTAAGAGCCATTACAATAGGGTCTAAGACAGACCACAGCTCAGAAAGTGATACTTTTAGTGAGAAAGACACTGTGTAATGAAACTGAAAAACCATGACTAGGGTTGAGTAAGACCTCAGGTCAAACAATGCATACAAAAATATATTCTCTCTCTCTCTCTCCCTCCCTCCTTCCCTCCCCTCCCCTGCCTCGGAAATGGCTTCCTCAACTTATGAAGTAAATATTATTAAATAAACTGAGATGTGGGCTTGGAACTAATAGGTTAAAGACAGATGTTACAGTTTTAGTAATTTCTGAGGAAATAGTGCAATAGATCCTTAATCATCTGAGAAACATGAAATGAGAGAGTGAATAAAGCAATGAGCCAAAGAGTAGGCCTAAAGGATGGCCATCTGCTGTGGTTGTCCACTGGCAGATGCACCTGACACCCATACAAGGCTCTATGAAAGTTAGATTTCTTTAAAACACTGGTACACAAAAATAGCTGGGAAAATAAGAAGACAATGCAATATCTTTTTCCTTCCAACATACATCTAATATGCCCCAAACATATAAGGCTTTTTATAAATCATTTATTTCCCTCTTTAAAAAATTGTCTTCTTATCTATGGGAAATAATTTCTATCTCCTGAACTGACATTTTGCAAACAATCACTGCTTACTGAGGTATATCTCCCTTGCCATTTCTCCTTAGCAACTGCTTTCAGATCCAAAGATGATTTTTTAAAAGTCACAGAATCCCTCAGACAAGACAGCAAATTGAATTTTAATTATAACTGGTTTCTTCACAATGACCCTCTAAATAACACAAAGGCAAACACTTTTCTTGAGTTTTGAACCTGTTTTTAATGATAATAAGAATGTTACAGCCTCTGAATATCAGGGGTTGGGTGGCATCTTCTTGACTTTATATAATTTTCATTTTTCCTCCAAATTTTCTTTTGATATGAATTTGACAAAATCAACAAATATGAACATTTCCATGTACAAAGAACAGAGAAAGAGGATTATATATAAAGCTGTGAGTTCCTCTTATAGCATAGATAGATAAATAGATAGATAGAGAGATAGTAGAAGTAGTAGTAGTAGTAGTAGTAGTAGTAGTAGTAGTGGTAGTGGTAGTGGTAATAGTAGTAGTAGTGGTGGTGGTGGTGGTGGTGGTAGTAGTAGTAGCAGTGGTGGTGGTGGTGGTAGTAGTAGTAGTAGTGGTAGTGGTAGTAGTAGTAGTAGTAGTGGTGGTAGTGGTGGTGGTAGTAGTAGTAGTAGTGGTAGTGGTGGTGGTGGTGGTAGTAGTAGTAGTAGTTGTGGTGGTGGTGGTGGTAGTAGTAGTAGTAGTAGTGGTGGTGGTGGTGGTAGTAGTAGTAGTAGAGTGGTAGTGGTAGTAGTAGTAGTGGTAGTGGTAGTAGTAGTATTAGTAGTGGTGGCGGTGGTGGTGGTAGTAGTAGTAGTAGTAGTGGTAGTAGTAGTAGTAGTAGTTGTGGTGGTGGTGGTGGTGGTAGTAGTAGTAGTAGTGGTAGTGGTGGTGGTAGTAGTAGTAGTAGTTGTGGTGGTGGTGGTGGTAGTAGTAGTAGTAGTGGTGGTGGTGGTGGTGGTAGCAGTAGTAGTAGAGTGGTAGTGGTAGTAGTAGTAGTGGTAGTAGTAGTGGTAGTGGTAGTGGTAGTGGTAGTGGTAGTGGTAGTGGTAGTGGTAGAGGCAGCAGCAGCATTAAATTTAACATGTAATATTATCACTGTCCTGCTTGGCCGTACTTCTTTCTGAACTTCCTTCTGTTCTCTTCTGTGATTTTTAAAATGTTTCATTAACAAGCTTTTCTTTTTTTAATGTGCTTCTAATACTCTTCTCCCACACACAAGAAAAGTTCTCACAGTAGCCACGTCTGAAAATGTTACGTCTCATTTTTCATCTGTAGTCCGAGAGGGAGGAAGCATGTTTCAATCAGTCTTCTAGAGTTGTGACTGGGCATTGCATTGATCAGGGTTTTTTAATCTTTCAAAGTTGTTTTCCTTTACATTATTGTTGTTGACAATGAGTCATTTCAGTCATGTCTGCCTATTTGTGACCTCATTTGGGGCTTTCTTTGCAAAAATACAGGAGCGGTTTACCCTATCTTTCTCTACCTCATTTTACAGATGAGGAAACTGAGGCAAACAGAGTTAAGTGACTTGCCCAAGGTCACACAGCTAGTAAATGTCTGAACCAGGATTTGAACTCAGGAAGATGAGTCTTCCTCACTCCAGGCCCTGCACTCTATCCACTGTGCCACCTAACCACCCTTACAGTATTATAGCTCTTGTATAAATTGTTCTCCTGGTTCCGTCTATATCACTCTTTTCACTTCATGTATGTTCTCAGGTTTCTCTGAATTAATCTCTTTTGTCATTTCTTACAGCTCAACAATATTACATTATATTTATAAACCATAATTTATTCAGCCACCCCCAATTGATGCACACCTACTTGTTTCCAGTTCTTTGCTACGACAAAAGGTGCTACTATAAATATTCTTGTATGAGTCCTTTCCCTCTGTCTTTGATCTCTTCAGGGTCTTATATAATTTTCTAAAAATGTTTTGCAGATGCCATTTATTTTTATGTCACAGTCATTTTTTAAAAATATACCCTTTCCCCTCCACTTGCTACAACTAAACCCTCCTTTGTAACCAAGAAAAAAAATTTCAGTAAAACTAATTGACACAGTGAGTAACCACGTCTGACCTTCAATGCAACATTTGGTACCTGCAGTCCCTCTCTTCTGAATAGAAAGAAGAGCAACATGTTTCATCATCTCTTGCCTGGGACTGAGATTGTTGACCTTGAACATGAACTTAGTCCTGGTTTGAAGCATGGCATAATGAATTAGGCACTGAACTTGAACTCAGAAAAACCTGCATTCAAGTCCTAACTCAGACCCCCTGGCTGTGTGACCTTGGGTGAGTCACTTGAGATCTCTGTGCCTTACGTACTTCTTCGATAAAGTGAGTTGGTTGGCCTAGATGTGGAGAGGTGAAGAGTAGAGAAAGAAGTAAGCAGTTACATAGCACCTACTGTATACCAGGCACTGTGCTAAGTGTTTTACAAATATTATCTCATTTGATCCTCGCAACAGCCCTGGGAGGTAGATGCTATTATCAGTCCCATTTTATATTTGAGAAGACTTGGGGTGAGAGAGGTTTAGCGACATGCAGTTAGCAAGTGTCTGAAGCATAATTTGAACTCAGTTCGTCCTGACTCCAAGTCCACGGCTCTTAACCTACTGTATCCACCTCACTACTTAGAGGACTACATGGACTTGGTTGTCAACTTGCAGTTATGTAGAATATTGCAACATTAGTTTTCCTTTAAACAGAATAGATCAAACAAGATGCTTAATTTATGCTACCACAACAGATTGATGCCTTTTTTCCAAAGGGTGTCAAAAAACCAAATTAGTCCTGTAATGTTTTCTATTCATTTTTAAAGGTTCTGTCCTGCTATAAATTGGGGTTATGTAACTTCACTGCCTAAAGACACATTTTGTGAGATTGAGCCATTGCCAGAGAATTGCTAGGAGAAACTACAGCTCAGAATTAGAATGTCACTGTTTGAAAATAAGATATTGATCAAAAGGGAGGGGATGAATCAGAGTGCTCCTCAAAAAGAAAATGAAAGTAACTGTGGGGAAGTAACCTAGAGCACAGACTTATTAGCTTTAAGCTAGATTTAGCAGATTTAATTAGAATTAGCAGATTTAATACTTATAAGTTTTAGTCACTTGGCCTAGGGATGCTGTACAATAACTTTTTTTTCCTTTCTCTTTTGCCTTAAGAAACTTAGGAAGACAAATACAGGAACTCAAGGCTTGAAGGGATGGTTAGAAGTTCTAAGCATTCTGAATGAATGCCTTCTCTTTGATTAGACTGGAGGAAGTAGGAGGACTCTTGTTATTATGGTTAGACCCATTCAGAACAAAGGTTCTTAACCTGGGTTAGATTTCAGGGCTGGGAAAAGAAATTGCATCTTTACCTTCACTGTACTTTGGTTTCCTTTGTAATTCTATGTATTTTATTTTATGCGTGTGTGTGTGTGTATTTTATGTAAAACACTACTCTGAGAGGTGGTCCAAGGTGTCCATGACACAAAAAAAGTTAAGAACCCTTGAACTGGAGATGAGTTGTTTAGAGGGACTTTGATAGCAAGGGCCTTCAGTTCTGAAGCAGTTCAAATATCCTACAAAGGTTTGGATTTCATCGTAAGAAAATTTAGTAAGTTAGAAAGAAATATCCTAATTGAAATCTGTATATGTAAAGGTTAACAGCAAATTGATGACCAGGTAATGATTAGTGAGAATGGTACTAAATTGTAGTTGAGTATTTATTTTTTAAAGTTTATTCTAAAAGATTTATTCATTTTTCATTCCTTTTATTTATTCCTTTTATTACTTTTTTATTGTTTAATATTTTCTGGGCTTATTTATCTTATAAACTTCTAGTTTTATCAATATCTAGTTTCATCTAATCAATGAAAATTACATGGCAACTATGAAGTCCCATGATCACAGGCTGTCAAATCTTCAACAACTGACCCAGGTGCCACATAAAACAGGCAAGGACTCAGAGCGGTCAAGGACACAGCTGCATTCTGTTGTTGTGACAGTCATCACTCCTCAAATCTTTAGTATCATTCTGTGCCCCAAAAACCTCATTTTCTTCTTCCCCCAGCCCCTAGACCTACAGGATGCAAGAAAGGAAAGCTCCTCAGAGAACCAGACCTGCTGTACCACACAGAAGTCTCACCTGGCTCCCTTGTCAACATCCTCAGCTCTACAATCACAGTTGAGGAAACATCAACCCAGACACATAAGTTGTATTTCCTTTTATATGTTGCCAGCCTTTGCTAATACAAGGTACACTTTCCCTTTAGGACAAATGGAGTAATTTAGTGGTGAAAGCAACAGAAAAAGTATTTTTATGTGAAGAAAAGGAGCTATATCAATAGTTAAAAGCTATAAAATATTGCCATTATTATGGTTGAACACTCTGATACCTTAAAGGAGTGGAAAAGAATTTGTTTTGCTAAAACTGTGCATGTTCTCTCTTTCTCTCTCCCTCTCCCTCCCTGCCCCTCTGTGTGTGTGTGTGTGTGTGTGTGTGTGTGTGTGTGTGTGTGAATGAAGAAACAGCTTTCAGATGGTAATTGAGCAGTTTTGGACAGAAAATGAACCATGATATAAAGATAAAAGCTCAAATCATTTTATGAATGATGTAGAATGATGCTTATGAATGACCTCAAACAATGAAGGGATATACACAGTGGTATGCTGACAAATGTTTAATAACCAGTTCTCGAGGAAAAAAAAAGCCCTATAATCAACAAACACACTTTTAAGTTTAATCTTCAGCAGAATAATATATTAAGTGCCAATTTGTGGCATTTGCTGATTTCCAAATTGTGGAGGTTCACACTGAAAATTAACAATCAGCACTCTTGAATTAGTACAAACTGGCTCAGAGTACAACCCTGATTGGGATTATAAATAAAAGTTGGCAAATTTTAATGAATTGTTTTTAAAAATAGCAAATATTTTAATGCTATTTTCCAACCATAAATATTAAATTAACTTGTTAAAATATGAATCAGGCTAGCTTCATCAACTCATGTATGTTATACATAAATCAAACTCCTCCAGATAGTTCAGAGTTGAGAGAAACAATTCATTAATGTCCCATTTTGAGACAACAATAGAAAGAACATTCAGAGTAACCCGAAATCCAGACCATTTAATGCTAAGTTAACACTAGCTTAATATAAACAAAGGAATAACAAAGGCATATTTTCTTATAGTCATAGGTTGGATAGACATAGGAGTGATGCATATGATAAGAAAAATGTACTTTGAGTATTTGAGAAGGTGAATCAAGATATTTTCAATAAACAAAAAATGGCACCAGGTAAGAAAGTTGTCTCAGGGTATAAATACAAACATGAACATGATTACTGTTGTATGTGGGTCCATTGTCCCTGAATTCATAGGATTTCATGCTGAAGTGATAGTAACCTTGGAAATGTAAAATATACTGCTGTTTTACACTGTAGATCTCAAGTAACCATTGAGTTTCAGTTCTTTTATTTGAGGGAAATTGTATTAAACCCTGTGAAAAATTTAGCACTATATTTGTGTTCAATGATGAAGATTGTCCTTACTTGGGTTATACTAAAATGAGTCTAAATTTTGCTAAAGAAGAAGTTGCTAGTGGTTTGTTTGTTTTTTTAAGTAGACACTTAAGTATTAATATTCCCAGATCTTGAAAACATCTTTGGTGCATCAGCTTTAATTGGGACCAATTCCAGTTTATATAAATTTTACTCGCAGCAACAAGTTGGAACCCATTATACAAGTATTTTAACCCTTCATCCCTAAAGGAATAACAGGATGTAGACAGGTCTTTAAATTTAAAGTTTAACATCTCATTATATGCTTCCTACTTTCTGTGATTACATCCTGGGCTGAGTCCATCATTTTCTTCTTCTATTACTGACTCTTTATCCCATTTCCCACAGTGACTGTTCTGAATTTTTTATTTCTCCTTAAGTAACCTACTTTACTCCTGCCCTCTCCCTTTCAGAAGAGAATCTTACTTCATATGTCACTGAAAAAAAATGAGTTCATACATTCTGATCTCCCTTTCCTTCCAAATTCCAAATTTTTTTTTATTCTCTTAACCTTTGCCCACATCCCTCAGGATGAGGACATTCTTATCTATTTGTTCCCTTGATCTCTCCTTTTCCTTCTCTCCCAGGAGCATGCCCCTTTGATCATTCTCTCTATATCCCTAATTTTCAGCCTCTCCTTATATTACTACCTACTAAACATGCCCATATCTCCCCTACCCTTCAAACGCATGAAAGCATGTAATATTCATTTGACCTTAACAACCCCTCAGGCTTTCATCCCATCTCTTGCCTCACTTTCACTGTTAAACTCTTCTTTAAAAGCCACCTGCTTTTATTGCCTCCATTTTTCACTTTCTACTCACTTCTCAGCTTCTTGCAGTGTGGCTTCTATCCATACTGTTGATAGAAACAGTTCTTTCCAAGGTTGCCGATAATTTCTTTAATACTGAATTCAATGGTTTTTCCCCCCTCTACCCTGCCACCCACCAATCCCCAATCTTCTTGGCCTTTCTGAAGCAT
Source organism: Trichosurus vulpecula (assembly GCF_011100635.1). NCBI lineage: Eukaryota > Metazoa > Chordata > Mammalia > Diprotodontia > Phalangeridae > Trichosurus > Trichosurus vulpecula. Next base: position 384,898,439 of record NC_050574.1, read on the forward strand.
TTCACACTTTAATAAAATACCTCCAGAAGGTACTTTCTTCTTCTTGGATCTTTGTAAGGCTGTTCTATCCACTCTTCCTACCCCTGTGACCTATCCTCAATCTCTATTGTCCACTAACTGTGGGTGTACCCTAGTGTGCTATCTTGGAGTCTCTTCTCTTTCCACACTATCTTTTGGTGATTTCATGAACTACGGTGGATCAACTAGCATCTTTGTGCAGCTGACCACCCACCCCCCACCCCCACAAATCTTACTATTATACAATTCCTTGATAATGTTTTTCACTCTGATTTTTCTTCAGTGTTCCTCAGTGTTTATATGTTGCAACCTGCTCATACCCACCACACTCCTTTACAAAGCCTTATGTTGTAAGCCATTTTTAATTCTTCAGAAATACTTCTTTTCTTTTTTAATTTAGTAGCATTTTTCCCCAGTTTCATGACAAGAAAAATTTTAGCATTTATTTTTACAAGATTTTGACTTCCAAATTTTTCTCCCTCCCTCCTTTGTCCTCTTCTGAGAGTGGTAAGCAGTTTGATATAGTTTATACATGTGCTATCATATGAAAATATTTCCATAATAGTCACAGTTGTGAAAGAAGAGACAGATCAAAAAGGGAAAAAATCATGAAAAAGAATAAAGTGAAAAAACATGCTTCAATCTGCATTCATAGTCCATTAGTTCTTTATCTGAATGTGGATAGCATTTTCCTTCATGAGTCCCTTGTACTTGTCTTGGATCATTGTGTTGCTGAGAAGGACTGAATCATTCATAGTTGATCACATACAATGTTGCTGATACTGTGTACAATATTTTCCTGGTTCTGCTAATTTCACTTTACATCAGTTTATAGAAGTCTTTCCAGGTTTTTCTGACATCTGCTTGCTCATCACTTCTTATTGAACAAAAATATTCCATTACAAAATAGTATTCCATTACATTCATATACCACAACTTGTTCAACTATTCCCCAATTGATGGACATCCCCACAATTTCCAATATTTTGCCATCATGAAAAGGGCTGCTATAAATATTTTTGTACATGTAAGTCCTTTTCCCTTTTTTGTGATCTCTTTGGGAGAGAGACCTAGTAGTGGTATTGCTGGATCAAAGGGTATGCACAGTTTTACAGCCCTTTGGACATAGTTCTAAATTGCTCTCCAGAATGGTTGGATCAGTTCCCAACTCCACCAACAGTGCATCAGTGTCCCAATTTTCCCACATCCTTTCCAACATTTATCATTTTCATTTTTTTGTCATATTAGCCAATCTGATAGATGGAGGTAGTATCTCAGAATTGTTTTAATTTGCATTTCTCCAATCAAAACTAATTTAGAACACTTCTACATATGCCTATAGATAGCTTTGATTTCTTCAACTGAAAACTGCCTGCTCATATCCTTTGACCATTTATCAATTGGGGCTTCAGAGATATTTGTATTCCATATCTCATACCATGTAGCAACACTGGTAAATTTCAGTATTGAAAATATCAACCTTTGTTTTCACGGAAAGCTTGGGGTCAAAGAAAGACCTTGTAATTTCCTGAAAATTTCTTCATCCTGTTCAACTCTAGGCCTAACTTCTTGTTCATCTGCTATTTTTATCTCTAATACACATACTGATCAGCTAGTTTTAAAAGCAGTTTATCCAATAGACATTATTCATTTACTTGGTCTTTCTGGTGTAGATGAATTGCCCAAATTCCTCTGAATCATTATAGGTTACTTCTGGAAATTTCTGCAATGTTCTGGGACTTGATGCCATTATTACAAGGCCTTCTACAAATGAGTACATCTGGAGGAATTCATCATCCCCAGGGAATCCTTCTTCAACCTCTTTGTCCTCCTTTTCTATGCCATACCAATGTTTATTATCACAGTGTCATTCAATAAAGTTTTTTCTGTTGTTATAACTTCCAAGAAATATCAAATGATTTCTTACATGTGGATGGGAGACAACTTGTTGTAAAAGTGCCTGTAAGATGGCAAAGCCTACTTATTCTTTGCTAATATTGAAGTTCGCTGTTAATACCATCCTCACCAAGGATGCCCTTGACTCATGTATAGATAAATATTTTGCATATATTGGGTATAGGTGCATAGGCTGATAGTTACTGATGTTCTTTCAGTTACCATTTTTGCTACTGGGATCATAGAACCACGGGATCGTAGATTTAAAACTGGAAGGGACCTCAGAGGACATCTAGTTAAGCCTCTTTCATATTACAGATGAGAAAATTGATGAAGTCTAAGATTTTCTCCATATCTTTTGTATTTTCTCCTCCTTCAAACATCTTATATAATAATAGTTTTTAAATATCCTCATAATAGTGTCATCTCCAACACAAATCTCCCCATATTTTCCTATCTTTGTTGTTTTTTAATGACATTTCTTCCTCCTCTATAAGCATATGCAGGACTATGAACTTAGAGTTTAAGTGTGTTTACACTTTCCTTGATACTGAAAACAGCTTGTTAAAATTATTTTTGCAAAGAATAATGCATTTAGTGTTTATTTGTTGATTTTCTAATTTTAAAATGCATATTCAGTTCACTAATCTTCTCCTTTTTCTCTATTATTAATGTATGATTGTAAGGACATGATTTTCCCCCCAATGACTATTTTAGCTGCATCCCAGAAGTTTTTGTATTTTGTGTCATCACTATCATTTTCTTTTATATAGTTATTAACTGTTTCTTTGATTTACTATTATTTCAGATTTCATTGTTAAGTTTCCATTTGATTCTATAATCTTTTGTTTGGAGTCCTTGAATGAATTTCTATTCGTATTGCATTATGGTCTGTAAAGGACATATATTGACTATTTCTGCTTTTTTACATTTTACATTTGCCTCAGTACATGGTCAGTTTTTGTGAAAGTTTCATGTTGGTACAGAGAAATATGTACATTCTTTTGCTGTCCCATTTAGAAGATACCATAAGTCTTAACTCTAGTTTGCCTGGAAATTTGTTCAGTTCCATGTTTTTCTTTTGTTTTTCTTTCTGTTAGATTTATCCAAAACTGATAGAGGGATATTGAAGTCTCCTGTCACTATCCTATTACTGTTTATGTCTTCTTTACATTCAGATGTTTCTTTTATGAGCCTGGATGCGAAAGCATTTGGAGTATGTAAGTTTATTCTTTATATTGGTTTGCTGTATACGGTTCCTTTCAGCATAATATAGTTTCCTTGATTTTGAATGCTTCTTTTTGCTTTGATAGGATGATAGTAACTCTTGATTTTTTTGGATTCACTTGATGCATAGTAAAGTTTTTTCTACCCCCTCAGTTTTATTTTGTGTATGTCTTTGTTTTTTAAATGTGTTTCTGCTAAGAAACAGATTGTAGAGTTTTGTTTTCCTATCCAATCTGTCACTTTTTCATTTTGTTGTATTGCTTAATCTACTCACATTTAAAGTTATCAGTTAGATTCATATTTTTCACCATCTGTCTCTAAAGTTGTTTTTAAGTTATAATTTTTTCCCACTCTTCTGCTACTATTTCAATTATTTTACTTTTTTTAAAGTGATCCTATTCCTACTGGATCTCTTCCCTTCCTCCTGATTCTTCTTTCTCATTTGTTGCTCTTTCCCCTTTAGGTTTTGTTTATTTGTTCACCTCTCCTGTTTTCATCTGGTTATAAATTTCTTCTCTCTCTTTTTTCCTCTCAGTTAGTCATGTAGATTCCCCCTTCTTTTCCTCCCCTTCAACTAGTCCTGTTCATTAGTTTTTAATATTTCATTTTTTTTGACCTTTCCAAAAAGAATTTCTCTCATTCTCTTCATTATCCAACTTCTCTTTCTGTTTTCTAGGCCCACATTCTCTGATTCATGACCCCTATAATTATCTGGTCTATGTATTCTTTGTACAATTAAAGCTTCCAAAGTATCCATTCTATGCTTTGCCCTCTAAGTGCTTTCTTTCACTACCTAGTAGGGCTTACTTTCCCAATGGATTGCCTTTTCCATTGTGCCTCAACTCTCAGAACAATGGCAATTATTGCTGATGTCAGAGAATACATTGCCTATGATAAACCCCACTCTCTTCCCACTGATGTATACTTTCTTTTGTTAACCTTTTTTTCTCTACATTTGTCCGGAAATCTTCTCTATTTGGCCATGCTCTCCTATTCCTCCAGGTGCCAGTTGCCCCCAGGGGTTCTATCTCCCCTTCTCTCAGGAAAAGTATTCTTTTCAGGCATCAAATCCACTAGACCTCATCTAGTATAAAGTCCTCATCTTCTTTCACCCATAGAAGCATTCATCAGTGGAACCCTCTCCCACCTCCAAAGTAAAAAGCTCCCCATTTTTCAATTCTTCACCTTGTTCTCACCCACTCCCCTCTGGGCTTTTCTCTTCCTGAGACCACAGAAATCACCTTCCCCTCATTTCAAGCCCTTAATTTGACCCTGATGCTTCACTCACTCCACTCTATAACCTTGATTTCCTCTCTCCCACCTCTACTTTTCATATACTCTCCCATGTTGTAATGTAGTACTACAAAAGAAGCAATCACCCATAGTCAGGGATTTGCCAGATTGTGTCCATAATGCCCTCTGTCCACCTCCTTCTGTTACCTTTACCAGATTTCTGCCTTCATCCATCTCTTCGTGTACCTTTAGAAAGAAGTCTTACCAGTCTCTTTATTGTCACTCTGTTGCTGTTGCCATCTACATTTATTCACTTCTCTTGTGTATTTACTGTTTTAAATATTTGGTTACAAAAATCCTGTGTATGAGAATGGAGTTTCATCTGAGTCCACTCAATGGCAGCTTCTCCAGACCAAAGACTTCTAAGAATCAAGTAGGTAAAATGCTTCTCTCTCCTCCTGAGGATATCAGCCTACTTAGTTTATTGTTTCACTTTTTCTGGAAGAGAGATGGCAAAATAAAATCTGATAATAATGATCTAAGGGACGTATTGCAGTGATATCAGATAGGTGACATACCACATGAACAATTCAACTTGGAGTCAGGAAGACCTGAGTTCAAATCCCACCTTAGATAACTTACTAGCTGTGGGACTGTGGATAAGTTTCTTAACCTTTTTCAGTCTCAGTTTCTTTGTCTGTAAAATGGGGATAATATCTCACAGCATTGTTGTGAGGATCAGATGAGATAATATTTGTAAAGTGCTTTGTAAACTCTAAAGCGATCCATTAATGCAGGCTTTTATTACATTATTCCTAAATGGCTTAATCTTGCTAGTGATCCAGCCAGACACAGAAGACACCTCCCTTAGGGTTCAGAGAGGGCCTTTGTGATAATTATAAAATAAATAGCTCACCAGCTTCAGTGTACCAGGAAAACAACCAACAAACACCACCTAAAAGATAAGAAAAAGGCAGCTGGCAGGGGCCAGATCTCTTCTCTGACAATATTTTTTTCTTGGTTGCATTTTTCTCTCCCAGACTAGAGTCCTGGGCTAATTAGCCCTCACCAATCTCAGTGATCTTTTAACAAGTAGATATTCCCTACATGTTTAAAGCATTAAGCTGAAAGTGGGCATTGATCGAAAAACTACTTTGAGGCAGAACCTGAGAGGTGAGTCACAGAATGTTAGGACTGGAAGGACCAACCAATATCCTAGAAAGGATATTGACAAAGTGAAATTCATCCAGAGGGTTACCAGGATGATGAAAGGCCTTTAGTCCATGCTATAAATGGAATGGATGCAGCAAATGGGAATGTTTAGCCTGCAGGAGAGAAGACAAAGATTCAATAGCTTTTGTCAAACATTTAGTGGGCTGCTTTATGGAACAAGGATTAGATTTATTCTGCTTGGCCCATTAGTGAATTTAGTCATTCTTAGACATGTCCGACTCTTTGTGACCCCTTTTGGGGTTTTCTTGGTAAAGATATTGGAGGGTATTACTAGGAGTTAAGGGTGTAGCTAGCAAAGAGGCAAATTTCTGATTCTATGAAATGAAAATCTTTCTAGCAATTACAGCTATCCAAAAATAGAATGGGCTGCCTTGCAAGCTAGTGAGTCCCCCATCACTAGAAATACTGAATAATTGACTGATAGATCTTTCATCTGGGGTTCTTTCTGCCTCCAGTCTGTGAAAGTTGGGCAATAGCTGCTCATATCTCTCTCTTTTAAGAGTATTAATTAATACTCTTTAATTTAATTAATTAAATTTAGTTTAATTAATAAATTAATAAAATTAATATTTTATAAATTTATAAATTTTATTCTAATATAATATGATTTAATTATATAATATATCAAATATATAATTACATATTGTATATTATTATTATATAATAATATGATTTATGAAATTAATAAATTCAATTAATTAAAATTAATTTAATTAATAAAAGTTCAATTAATAAAAATGATTAAGAGTATTAAGAAATTAAGAATTATTTCCCTTACTATTGAAACATGGTACAGGTCATTCAATATAACTGTATTTTACAAACATTCATTAATCTTCTGGTACAGAGCACTTTACTGGGTGTTGGGGGGGTGGGAAGAGGAGATGCAAAATTTGGATATGATCTTGTCCTTGCTTGCATTTAGCCCACAGTCCAATAAGTAATGAAATTCAAGAAATCTGAGGTTGGAGGTACTCAATAGCAGTTTAGAGGACATAAGTTATCCTCAAAGATGGCATATTTCAGTTTGGGCATATATAATTCACATACAGAGAAAAAAGATGTGATTTGCTAATAACTTTTGTTTAATTGTAAAGGGTTTGGGGGAAAGTGAGTATTGATTGAGAGCGGGTCTCTGCTAGTTCTTCATTTATTCAGGCCTTCAAGGAAAGGGAAGAGTTATATCAATAACCCCTGGAAGCAGTTTACAACTGACCGTTATCCACTAACACCTGAATAATCAGATTAACTCTTTAGAAGGGATTAGCTCAAAGAAAGAAGTACAAAAGACAAAATAGGTGCCTTTGGAGCATGTACTGTAGGAAGAAAGAAAGGGATTCTAAGAGAATTATTGCTTCACAATCCAAACTCAGGCCCAAATCATCTCTCACATCATCTTTGGCTGATGTGACAAGGGTTATTGACCCTGTCGCAGCACTGAAATGAAATGTAGCGTGACTTGGTCATTTGGAGTGGATTACCACACACTTTTCCAATGAATCTCAGATAGACATGTTTTTTTCAACCTTTCTTGACTTCAGCATTCTGCTTCTTTAAAAATAATGATACATTATAAACTTAATAATCATCAACGGAAATATTCAAATAAACCAAAAATAAAATAAAATCATTCATAAACTTCATAATTATTTATATTTTAAGAGGAAGGCTCATAGTTCCTAGGTTTGGAGTTGGCATGGATCTTAGGTTATCTAAAGGGCTGGTCAAAGTCCAAACCATTTAATTCACAGTGAGGAAACTGAGTCTCAGAAGGATTCAATTGCTTGCTTAACGTCACACAAGCACTAAGTACTGGAATTGTAATTTGAAACTGATCTTCTTGAATCCAAGTACGGCACTTTCCCATTAATAGCTGCAGTATCTAATTTGGTCCTTTGTATGCTTCCAAAGCATTCTTTGCATATTTATCAAGTTTTGTTTCTTTTTAAAAAAATACAATAAAATTGGAGTCAGTGTAAGTTGTTGCTCTGGTTCTGTTTTCTTTACTCTGCATGATTTCACATAAATATTTCCTTATTCTTTAGCCTTCTTCATATTTAACATTTTATGATACAGTAATGTTCTCTTATGTTAGTATAACATAATTTATTTAGCCATTTCCCAATTGTTTTATCTACAGGTCATTAAAATTTCTTTTCTTTCACTAATAAAATAGCTATGGAAGTTTTTATGAAGATAGTCTTTCTTCTCTTCTAATAACCTCTTTAAGGAAAGCCCTAGTAGTAGGAACATTAGGTCAAAGAACAAAATCAGTTACATAACTTAATGTTTATTACTGGACTGCTTTCTAAAACAATTGGACCATTTGGCAGCTCCACAATGACCTACTAGCGTGCCTGTTTCTCCACAGCCCTACCAACAGTGAATTTTAAGATTTACTGTCTGTTCTTCACTAGTTCACTAGTTTTTTTTTTTCTCGCATGCCCACTGTTGCTCCATTTTTCTCTCTAGGTCTTACTTAATGTTAAAGGATTTTGAATACATTTTAATGAAGCATAAAAGCCATAATGTAAGTTTAAAAGTATGTTATTGATTTTTTCATGTAAAATATCACAGCGAGTCTTCCCAGAGGTATTGATGTATTTAGAATGCATAGCACGTATTCTCTCTTTGTAGATCAACCACACTGGAGCCTGTTTCTCTTTTCTGGGGAGAAAAATGAAATTAGCTCTAGTATTAATTTCAACAAAATTACATTAAGTAGCCTCTCAAATGACTGTTTTTAATGTGTCTTTCACAAACGAAATAGCTTTAAAAGCATATATAGATATATGAGATATAGATAGATAGAAGATATATTATAACTGTTTCTCTGTCTTTATGAATATATTGTCTGTCCCAAAGGCAGAATGTGTCTGTTGTTTAAGGAATAGCCTGTCTAAGTATATCACCAGCAGGTTGGACACTAGGTAATGGATTTTTTGGCTATGGTGACTGGCAAAGAAATAACTTTTTTAAAGTTGGAAAATATAGTTTGGGTTTAAGAAATAAGAAAGCACATAATGATGCATTATTTTGAAGCTTTATGCTTTTGTGTCATGAATACATTCTTTACAACTAAAGTTGGAAAATGCTAGCCAAGGAAAATACCAAACAACGACACAAAAATGGAACTGTTATCTTAAAGGAAATGTGAGGCATAGTAGAATCTGCCATCATATCATCAACTAGTTAAAGGTCAAAAGTAACACCAAAGTTAAAAGAAATGATAAATGCTTAAGAAAACATCACACGCAATTATGGTAGCTGCAGTATGAGCTACTTAACGAAGCTGTTGGCTCTGGAAAAATGGAAAATTGATAAAAAGTCAAACCACTGAGTCTGAGCACTTCACACAGTGCCAGGCACAGGGCAAGCATTTAACAAATACTCGTGGACTATGAAGAAGATCATGATTGCCATTTTTCTTAGAGAAGTTTAAGTGAAAGGGGTAAGGGCAGACCCATGATTTCAATAACAGAGGGAACTCAGACGAGGAAATTCCCTCTAACAAAGAGGGTCAGCATCTTCTCTGAAACTCAAAGTATTAGAGCTAGCATGAGCACTGAGAGGTTAAATGCTTTACCCAAGGTTTCACAATCAGTTTGTGTTAGAGGTGCTACTCTCAACTAGGTCTTCCCAAATCCAAGGCAATCCCTCTTATTACTATACCATGTTGCCTCTCTAAAGAGTAGTTTAAGTGTTCTAGAACAGTTGTCATAGGATTAAAGAGCCCAGAAACCAGTTGTCAAATATTTGATTTTACAAATTGGATCTTCAAGGACAACATTCATTTTGAATACAAAATTATAGAGGAAAATGGAAAATTATGAGCAGTGTCATCTCATGATGCTACAAAAAATAGTGGCAGGGAACTGAAATCTATTGGAACAAGTAAGATTTTGAACCAACGATCATGGCAGTCTCTTACCAGTATGTAAAGAGTCCAGGGAAAAGTGAGCTAGAGAGAACACATGATAAAGGCGTGACTCGCAACTTGTGGTAATAATTTTATTAGACTTCCTTAGATACAGTGTGGGTTTTCTGCTGGGCCCTTTGCAGAGCTTTGAATCTGTCTTTCCTCACCAAATTTGTCTTTGGGCATTGCTACCTGAGATTGATATCCTAGGGACACAGCTAGGACACCAACGAAAATGTTTAAATCTTCCAGTCCTTTGAGATTTGTGAAATCCTGCCCTGGCCAAGGGGGTGGAAAGAGGAGGCCAGGTTAAGCCCCAAGGCACTCTCTTTCTCCTCATTCTTCCCCTACCCCCACTCCCACCTCTCTCCTGCACCATTTCTCCTCAGGGTCTTTGTTGAAGGCTTCTCTCCAATGCCAGATGCTCCAATCTGATTCCAAGAATAGCCCATTGATTTTATATAAGCTCTAAAAGGCATGGCCAATTCTCTCAACTAATCAGAACAGACTTCCTGTCATACCTACCTAAGTGTGCACAACTCTGCGTTATTAAATCCAATTCACACACAAGTCAAGACATTACCCTCATGATGTCATTGATCCTCTTAGAAGCACAACAACAACAACAAAGGCCTTGTTCACACCTAGTGAACAATAGAGACCTGTTCTCTATGGTTAAGGTATGGGAGGATAGCATCTTGTCATTTACTTTAAGTGGGGTGTGGGTAGCTGTCTAGGCTGAGCCCTCCCTTCAAATAGTACTTAAAAAGAAGGAAAGTTGCATATAATAGAGACTAATGATTTCATATACAATCCTTTTTTTCCTGTTCTTCTGTGTATATGGAAATGACCATGTTTGTACATGCTTGCCAAGTTTAGAATTAATAAAAATAAATTTTTAAAGAAAGACATGACCAAGTTGGCCATAGGTTGAATTTTTCAGCCACTCTGTAGTGGCAAGCAAAGTGGGACTTTTTACTGTTTTTTCTTTTGGAGTGCTTTTCAGAACTAAGGAAATCAAGTGCCTTTGATTGCATCTTTGAATCAAGAGTCTTTGATGACCTGCTTAAGTCACAAGAAAGCCTGAGTCACATGAGTTTGAGTCACATGGTTGTGGCTTTCTCTGACCCTGAAGAAGCGTGTATATCTACTCAGAGGTTAGCATTTTGCTTTGGGGGCTCACTCATTGGAAGAGCGTTCCTGTGATTTCACCAGACAAAACTCTGGGTAGCCATTAAGGAACCCCTCCTCCAGGCTTTGAAAACCCAGATGTTGGTGCTTCTCTCTCTGGTAACTATGTATGTATTGCTATGAACAGACAGAACCCCTGTCTGATGATTTGTATTATTTTGCTTTGTTTATATAATTTCTGTTTGTAACTTCTGTTTGTATTTGCTCTGAAGTTCAGGGGGCTGATTTTTCCCCTGAACTAAGTGAATGATATATGCACGTTTAATTAAAGTGAGATTGTAAACCCCTTAAAGTTCCTTTCCTTAGAAAAGCAGATCAAAGAACATGTGCTAGCGGCCCTCCTGTGTGCTGGTGTTGTTGGTCTTACACCTCCACAGCAGCTGGTAGTAGCATTGTTGTTACACCCTCCTAACTCAAAAAGATCATCTAGTAAAGTATGGGGGGCTTGCAGGTTGTGTCATCGGAAAAAGGATCCACACTGATAGAGTCATGGATCCTGAAGGTATTTACATAATGTAGCTTATAGTAACAGTTACTTGGTAAATTTATCAAGGTACAAAGTCTTCACTGATTTCTGGTCAAAGTTAGGAAAATCCCTAGTCTTTCTAGTTGCATAATAGGAAGATCTCTCAGGTAAAATAGCTCTCTTCTCATCAGTCAGGGATGCATGCAATATTCATGTCCCAGGCAGTCACTGGGAGCAAGTCACATTGAGCCTCACCCATAAAATTTATTTTTTGGTGTTACTCTCAAGCACTACTTGAGAGTATGAGGCCTTTTCTGGTCTGCTCAACTGGTAACCCTTTCCTGTCCAAAGTTACCTTGAATTTACTTTGAATATATCTTCTATGTTGTCGTTCAGTCCTTTTTCAGTCCTGTCTGACTCTTTGTGACCCTATTTGGGGTTTTCTTGGCAAAGATTCTTGAGTGGTTTGCCATTTCCTTCTCCAGCTCATTTTACAGATGAAGAAACTGAGGCAAATAGGGTTAAGTGACCTGTCCAGGGACACACAGCTAGTATTTGTCTAAGGCTTGATTTGACCTCACAAAGATGATTCTTCCTGACTCCAGGCACTGCATTCTGTCCACCAAGCCACCTACCAATATATGTGTTTGTTATAAATGTAATCTCATTGAGAGCCAAGTCAAGTCAACCAGTATTTATTAAGTGCCTACTATGTACCAGGCAATGTACTAAGCTCCAGTGATACAAAGAAAGAGGAGGGAAAAAAAAAACCTTGAGCCTACTCTTCAAGAACTCATAGTCAATGGAGGAAACATTAGTATGAATAAGATATATACAAGGTATAACCTCAAAGGGAAGGCACTAAGATTCAGGATAACTGGGAAAGACTTCTTGCAGAAGGTGGGATTTTAATGGGGACTTAAGGGAAGCCAGGAAAGGTAGAGGAGGAAGGAAAGAATTCTAGGTCTGGGGGACAATCGGCAAAAAATGACTGGAACTGGGAAATGGTGCGTTTTATAAGGGATGACAAGGAAGCCAGTGTCATTACGTATCCACAGCACCTAACTCAGTATCTGATCCATAGTAGGTGCTTAATACTGCTTTTTGAGTAATTAATTGTTTGCCTTATCTACCTGGCAGGATTATTACAAGGCAAAACTTTTTGTAAGACTTAAAACAGAATATAAATGCCTGCTATATCAATACTTCTATTTCTTCATTATTATGCGTCGTTTGCCACAATAGAAGAGATTCTTTTATGAAATACTTGCCAAAACATGGGTGGTCTTTATAAACTTTCAAAGCCACAGGTGCTGTCAAAACCATGAAAAAAATTAATTTGATTTGATTTTTCAATTAAGTATAAGCATTTATTATTTAAAAAAAGAAAAGTGGTTGTAACAAATATGCATGGTTAAGCAAAACACTGGCCATATCATATATATGTGCATATGTATCTTATATACGTGCATGTGAGTATATATATATATATATATATATATATACATATATATATATATACACACACATATATATATATATTTATCTCATTCTATCTTCTGAGTCTAGGAGGTGGGTAGCCTAAATCAGTGGTATCAAAATCAAATAGAAACTGGACAAATAACCCTATATAAGGATAAGGATCCCTGTAGGCACATATTGACTTAGAAAATGACGTTTAACATTATCTATCTTTTATTGTATTTTTATTTCTTTAAATATTTCCTAATTAAAATCAGGTCTCACTCAGGCTGGTGGCATGGGACCCACATCTTTGGCCTAAATCATCATTAATCCCCTGGAATGGTAGTTGGTATGCTAGCATGTTAGTATGCCTTGACCATAATTCTTAAATTTAGCAAGTTGTTTGTCTTTATAATGTTGTCGTTATCATATAAATCGTACTCCTGGTAAATCCATGAAAAATTAAATGAGTCTTTTGAAGAAGGGAGGGGGGAGTTACACATACTAGCCACATGACTCTGGGCATGTTGCTTCAACTCCCAATACTCTAGGCAACTTCCTAAGACTATAGGTTACTTATAAGTCACCCATCTGCAATTTTCGATGACATTTCCACACCAGTTCTTTATGCTGTTGAAATCCCAGGTTAGAACCATTTTTTAAAATCAAGGTTAAAAAAAAGTACTTGCTGCAACCCAACTTACTTATATATATAGAGATCTAGCCAGAGTCAGATTTCATGCTCTGACTCTTAGGTTTCTTCTTTAACTAACTGATCTGACCCAAAGTCATGTCATCACATATTAGTTGCCCAGTAAATACTTGTTGCTGAATTGACCTGCAGAGAAAGAACTCACTGAGTAGGCTAAGTGCTGCCAGCCAATATTAGTCCTAATAGTTGATGGACATATTTGATAAAGAGTCTCGATAAGACTCTAAAGCTGCTCTTGGGATGGGGCATGAAGCTCAAAAGAGACAGATATTTTCCATTAGCCTGCATTTGAAGAGGATAATTTCAGCTAAATCATTAAAAGTTAATGACTATCTGAAAATGTCTTTTTATATAACATTTACTCTGTGGGTGGGGAGGGGTGGGCATGGAAGCATATCTTCACTGAGAATCTGAATGAAATATTAGACAAGCACAGGCAATGAAATATTCAGTCCTTCAGGTTGACAACAAAAATTAGGAATGGGAATCCTAAGAGAGAGGACTAATGGGTGAGAGCTATCCCTAAAATGCCTTAGTGGCAGGAGGCAGGAGAGGGGAGCAGGATTTAGGGCCCAAATAAACCCAAGAAAGCTAAGAAAATAAAGACTCAACATTTCTGTTTCTATTCCCTGTAAGCTCATACAGCAAGTGAAATCAACTGACTCCATTGCTTTGGATAGCCTCTAAGGTTCTTTCCACCTCTCATTCTAAATTCCTATAATCCCATGATCTAACAAGAATATTATTTGTCTGTGCATCCTGCTGTTCTCCACATAGGCTGGTGTAGTTCTTTCACTTCACGTTGCCCCTTCCATCTCTAGCCAACAAGGTGTATTCCCAGACAGAAATTTCGGCAGGTAGAGATTGTGTTTCAGGGTAGGATAAAAAGAGAATATGTGTAACCTTGGGCAAGATACTTGGTATCTTTGAGTCATATGAGGCGGCTGGACTAGATGGCCCCTAAGGATCCTCTAGGATTTTTTAAAATGATAAAAAATCTGCTAAATGACTTGTAATGCTTTCCTTTACATTGCTTGGCATAGTACATCTCCTTCAAGGGAAAGGAGGGTTTGTGTTCAGTGGAGTATGTTCCTTTGCTTTCTTCCCTTTACCTCTGCCCCACTTTACTGTTTTTCTCTTCCTATTTGTCATACATGGGCACTGATCAAACGGGCTATGGATCAAATTCACCATTCAGGGAACAAAATCCAAAAAACAGTTTCACATCCTGCCAACTTCTGCATATTATCACATGTGAAAAATGACCTTGAGTTCAAGGGAATATATCATTCTCTGCATGAGTAAGTGGAAGGGAATTTCCAATATGTGGAGAGGCATAAACCTGAAAGTCACAGGTATGCAGAAGCGAAAATATTTTCTTTTCTTGTCTAACTGGAGCTAATATTTGCCTACTATGTTTATTTTGATATGGTCTCCCTAGATAATCCAGATGGCATATTTCTTTTCTTCCACAGGATCTAGCTCCAGCCAGATTCTTATAAGTTATCCTCCCTAGAAACAAACAAAAAAAAAAGGTTAGTTACAGAGTTTTGGGTGCCAGGAATTTCTCTACCTATTTCTTCCTCCAGGATTGACCCTAATTGTGATCCCAGGATGGCAGATCATTGTGGCAAAATACAAAATACAATGAACTTGGAATCAAAAGACTTCAGTTGGGAACAATCTAGGCTATTTTTTACTAGCTATGTGAGCTTGGTCAAACAATTCAATTTCTTCAAGCCTCAGTTTCCTCATCTTTAAAATGGATGTAATATTATGTTGCCTAAGTCTTGTGGATGTTACGAGGGTAAAAGAGAATGGATATAAAGGGTTTTACAGGTATACATCACTATGTCAATGTCATTGACAGACTACATCTAAGAGATATAGATTGTGTGCAGACCAATGCTATCACTTTTTCTATGTTCTTACTTGACCCCTACTTCCCCTTTCTTATGATTCCTTGTGGGAAAGAGACTTCCACCAAGTAAATTTTCACTTCCTTTTTTCTGGTTTCTGTATTTTAATCTAATGGAACTAGAACCTCTGAAAATGGTATTTGGGGAAAGAGTCCCAGATTCTCTCAGTGGTAGCAGCAGAAAGTTACCCATTCAATAGCAAAATTTGTGATAAACTTTTCCATGTGGGGACTGCCCTGGGTCCCATCTTGTTAGAGAACTCTGTTTAGTCCTTCTAAATTCTAAGACTCCCTTAGAATTTCCCATAAGTCCCATGAAAGTCCAAGACCTCACTTAGAGAAATGCTGGAATAGTGTTAAATTCTATCATCTTTTTTTTTATTCTATCCTACAAAAGATTTTGGATGATGTGGATTAATTCCCCTTTTTTTTCTCCCTTGTGCATAGGGTCAGTCTTACCAATATGTAGAATTGGTCTTTGACTGTATAGACAAAGGTTAAAAATATTCCCCATGCTTAAGTGCCCCAATACTTGAAATTTCAGAATGATAGCCTTCTTTCTTTTGATTTGGCCTAGGCCCCTTCTTGTGGTTCATTTCTTATTATGTAAAGATTCCCAGAAAGAAGTCCTCAATACCTTCTATCTGTGACCAAGTTTGCTCACTTATAAAATAAAAGGTTTGAACTTAATAAAATCCTAGGACCTAGTGGAAAACTACTCACTACTGGGGGTAGAAGAGACACTGAGAAGAAGGAAAGGGGTCACAAAGAGAATGTGAATGGTAAACTTTATAGCCTTTTGCTGCTTTATAGCTATATTCTCAGAGCTATAGGTGGCAGCTAGGTAGTGTAATGGTTAGAGTGTCAGACCTGGTGTGAGGATAACCCGAGTTCAGATCTGGCTTCAGACTCTAGCTATGTGACCCTGGGCAAGTCACTCCCCCCTGTCTGCTTCAGTTTCCTCATCTGGAAAATGAGCTGGAGAAGGAAATGGCAAACCACTCAATAATCTTTGCCAAGAAAATGCCAAATGGGGTCACAGAGAGTCAGACGTGACTAAGAACAACAAGAAGTTCTTAGAATTTATTTTAAGTTGTCCCTTTCTGTTCACTTCTGGGTTACAGTATCTAAGAAAGTCAGAGTGGATAGGTGAGGAGGAAAATAAAGAGAAAAATCAAGACATAGATAATGAAACTTTAATTTTGTCTAAGGCTAATTCTAATAATAGCACCGTGTGTATATATTCGGTTGCCTTTTTTCTATATTTGGGAGTGGAAGAGCATGTGTTTCATTCAGCCTTAGACTCCAATAATATTCAAACATATTTATTCTAATAGCAACAAATGGCTTACAAACTAAATGCTAGAGTATCTATTTTGGGATTCTCTGCTTAGTTTTCTTTCCGCAGAACTATAACTAGAGTAGAAGAATTAGAGCAATGCCCCAGAGCAGAAATTTAATTTAATACATGGACAGCTCGAAGTAGCTGTATTGCCTAAATCTCTCCCTACCTCCTCTCCTCCTCAAATGAATTGGTCTTAATTATTTCTTGTGCTATTTTCACATAATGAATTACAAATTTGATTTGAAGAACATTTTGTGCTGCTTGCCCCAAGAATCAAAACTGCTAGTTATATCTTTGTCTGGCCAGTCTCTAAGACATTTTGGATGTGCCATTTTCTGCTTTGGAATTATGGTGACTTAGGCAATAGACTGTAAAGGGCAAAGGCCATGACAGAACTATACCTCATTACAAAACTGTAGAATATTTAGGGACCAGGTAACATTTTGGTCTATTATACATTCTATAAGGGGAAGGGGACAAGTAGGCTACAATACCTTGCATGTGTATAGTAACAGTAAACTTTGTTGATAAAATAAGCAATTTCGATACCAATTCTTGTAGTCAGTTTTAAATTACAGAGGAGGCTAATTGTTTAATTTAGGTGTTTACATTGCTTCTCTGCCTTTTACCTTTTATTTCATCTGTACATAGAAGCAGAAAAAAGGGAAGGAGATGAAAGGTTGGCCAACATTCCTTGTCAAGAGCTCAAGAAATGGATTAGCTGATGAGGAAGTTAAAATTATTGATAGAGCTGAGTTTTATAGATTTTCTGTGGATTTTACTTACCAAGCTGTCCCTTTCCCCCATTAATGGGACTTGAGGCTTAGATGTAATCAATATCATCCCTATGTAAAATTGTGAAGTTCATATTTCTATGTCCCTTTCTTTCCCTCTTTCCCATGGAGGAGGGGGGCACCTCCTCCTCTTACCTCCTAAGTCCCATGCCCTCATGTCAAAACTATTCTAATCTTAACACCTTCTAGTTCTGAGAACTCCGTTATTCTTCAATATCATCCTTCCATTAAGAAGTCTTCACTGAAGAGGTTTTCCTAGTAAATAAAAATAATTGACATGATTGAATTCATGGCTCATAAATTCTACTGAGTACAATAACTGCCTGTTAGAGGGTTTGCTTAAAAGTGCCAGATGCATTGTTCTCTCCTCCCTGCTTCTCTACCTCTAAGCATTATTTCAGAGCAACACATATTCTGCTGCTTCTGCTCTCAGAGCTAGCTGAGATGATCCCCTTCCAATTCAATTCAACAAACATCTTTTAAGCACCTACTATGTGCTATGGATACAGCAACAAAAAGTGAAGCAGCACATTACCTCAATGAGTTTACAGTCTATTTGTGGTAGTGGGGAAACCACCCATATAGAAATAATCAAATACAAGGAAATGAACAAAAAGTCGAAATTAATACCTGGGAAAAATTAGAAAAGGAAAAAAAAGAAAATTAGGGGGAAAAAAAGAAAGTGGGACTAAGCTGAGCCTGGGAGGAAGATAAGAATAGTGAATAAACTTGTGATGAAGAAGTTCCTTCTGCCACCATCTCTGCAATTTATAGTTTTAGAGAATTGCTTAGAGCACTGAAGTTGAGTGAGTTGCCCAGAGTCATATAGCCAGTATGTGTCAGAAGTAAGACTTGAACCCACACCGTCCTGGCTTAAAGGCCAGCTCTCTAGATACCATGCCATGCTGAATAGTATGTAGAGTTGGACCCCTAGAGTAGTGGCAGCTACTACTCTCAGGGCTCTAGGGGGTAATTCTATGGGTAGTTGTCCTCTTAAACACTAGTATAAGAACCCCCACCAGTGCTCTCCCCCTTAACAGTCAGTAAGTCAGTACTTTAGCTGAGGCATTTACTCAAATTGTATAGCAAAAACAGTAATTACAAAGCATTTTCTCCAACACCAATGGCATAATCTGCCAAAAATATATAGAGAGCCCAGGAAAGGAAAGAGTGGGAATAATCAGCCAGTCAACCAGCATTTATCAAGTGTTTACTACATGCTGAGCACTGGGGATACAAAGAAAAGTAAGAGATGGCTCACATTCTATTAGGGGACAAAACATGTAAACCACCATGTACAAACAAGATATATACTGGGTAAACGAGAGATACTGAACAGAAGGAAGGCACTAAGACTAATGAACGCTGGGAAAGGTTTACTGTAGAAGGTGGTATTTTAGCTGGAACTTGAAGGAAGTCAGGGAATCCAGGGCTAGAGACGAGGACAGAAAGTATTCCAGGACAGCTAGTGAAAATGCTTGAAATCAAAAGATGGAAAATCTTGTTTGAGGAAGAGAAAAGTCAAAGTGGCTGGATCAAAGAATATGTGGAGGGGGTATATAAAGTGTAAGAAGACAGGAAATATAGAAGGAGACCAGTCTATGAAGGGGAGCTGGAAGAAGCTGGGTCATCTAATATGGCCAACCCCATGGGGTAGTTTTCCCCTATACCGCTGAAGACCCCACATCTGAGGGTCTGGCTCTAGGCTACTGGTCCCTCAGTGCCTTCAGCCAGAGCTCCCTATGATCCTTCATCTCATCTCTCTGACCTGGGTTGGCAAATCCACTCCAGCCCTAGGAGTGGGCAAACTGCCACACATCCTCTGAAATCTCCCCATTCCAGAGCAATCCAGGTTTCCCTACTGGCCCCATCTCCCATTCCTTCCACTGATGGACTAAGATGGAGTCAGAAGTCAACTGGGGTAAAAACCTTGGACACCTGTATCCCCAGTTGTGAGTGGAAAAGTGGGGGAAGGGGAGTCGAATAGGAAGTAGTCAAACCACCAGCCTTATCGGTGGATCTCAGGATGATTAAGGTCCAAAAGCAACAGATAATACAGAACTGTGGACCCTCTACTCAGTTCTTCCCCTTTGAATAAAGGGACATATTTTTGTACCAAAAAAACTTCAAAACACCAGGGTACATTCTTCCATAGATTACCCATGGGGAAAGAAAGCACACCCAGATAATACAGTTGACCAGGGAACATGCATGGAAGGTATATATATGTGTATATATATATATATACATATATATATACATATACATATATATATATATATGGGAAACACATGGTGTGGGAACATACATATATATATATATATATATATATATATATATATATATATATATATATATATATATGCGGGGCCACATGCCAGGACCATGTAGCTAGAACAGACACTTAGCCAAGGCAGCTCACATCACAGAGGTTGCTGAGCTATCAATGTCAACCAATCAACAAGCAATTATTAAGTCCCTACAATTTGCTAAGTACTGTGTTATGCATTCATGGAGATGCAAATATAAAAGTAATCCAGTCTCTAAACTCAGGAAGCTTACATTTTCTCAGAGGAAGCAACATGTTTACACAAAAGTAACTATAAAATATGTTTGCAGTAAAAATTAAGTAATTCAGTAGCAGTTCTAGGGATCCAGAAAGGTGGTTTCATGCAGGAACTGAGAGTTAAGCTGATCATTGAAGGGAGTTAGGGATTCTATGAGGCAGAGGTGAGGAGGGAGGACATTCCAGGGAGGAAACTTTGTGCAAAGGCATGGAAGGAGATATTGTGTATGAGAAACAGGAAGTAGTCCAGTTTGTCCAGGAGGTAGAGTTCATGAAAGAGGAGTAATGTATAACAATCCTGGAAAGCTGTGGTGTGAAAGGCTTTAAAAGCCAAACAGAGGAATTTACCTTCCATCTTATAGGTATTAAGGAGTTTCTCCTTCACTCCTACTGATCAGGTGTTGAGAAAAGCTGGAAGTCTCACAACTGTGCCGACCAGGTACACTACAAATTCACATTACCCAACCTCAACTGGACCTTCATGGCACTAAGGCAATCCTTTCATCCCTCCTTAATGAATTCCCTATCTCATTCCCCACAGAAGCTATTACAAATCTTCTCTTCCTTCTCAAACCACCCCTTTATAGCTCCCCCTCCCCACTTCTTCTCAACTAAAGACCTTAGCTCTTATTTTAATGAAAAAGATGAGGCCACTCAACATAAGCTGCTTCTTCTTCCATTTTCTTCATCTCAAAACACTTTGACAACATTTCCCACTTTCTCATTTTTTCTCCCAGTCTCTAACAAAGAGATGGCCTTTCTTCTTGCCATAGCCAAATAGTCTATGTGTGCACTTGATCTCATTCTCCTATTTTCTCAAAAAAATCACATCCTCAATCATTCCCCCTCTTTCATGAATCTTCAACTTCTTTGTATCAGTTGTTTGCTTCCCTATTGCTTTTGATGTGCCCAGGTTTCCCCTATTCTTATCAAATCTTCACTAGACCCTACAATTCCTTCAAACTCTCATCCAACATCTTTGTACCTTCTTTCAGCCACTCTCCTTGAAAAAACTGTCTACACTTGCTGCTTCCACTTCTTCTCTTATCATTTCATCCCTCAATCCTTTGCAATCTGGCTTTCATTCTCATCTCTCTACTGGAATGATGTTTTCCAAAGTTACAAATATTCTCTTGCCCAATCTGACGGTATTTTCTCAGTCCTAATCCTTCTCTACCAATCAACTATTTTTGACCAAGAGATACAAGGACACTCTCAAGGTCTCTGTTAAGAACTTTGGAATTTATTGTGTGACATAGGAGACATTGGCACAGGATTGCTCAGTATGCCATGCCCACATCAGAGAAGATATTGTGCTCTGTGAGCAAATGTATTGGCAACCAAAAATGGGCTCCTTAGCACTTAGTCAACAAGTGCCCTTGACTAGTTTGGCTTTTTCCCCTGAACTGAATACTGTTTGTATGTTGGACTGGAGTAAGCTTGTCGGCCCCTTCACCTTGCTTCCCTTGCTTAAGCTGATGGAAAGAACCTGTGCTTTCCCGGTCAACCCCTTCACCTTGCTTAAGCAGATTGAAAGAACCTGTGCTTTCCCCGGCGTACCTTACACCCCCGCAAAAGCCGGATGGTTAAAAGCAGCTCCTGTTGGAGCCAGAGGCTGCTATAGCTATAGCCACAGCCGAAGCAGGAGCTGCCAGTAGCAGAGCTGACCTACGGGAGGAAGCTGAACAAAGACTTCAGGCCAGTGGGTAATCTTTTTACCATAGAGGGGGAAGCATGATTTTGCTTTACGCAATCATGCTTCTCTGTAGCCTCCTGGTTACTCTTTCAAGGCGTACTTATTGGGCCTGGAAGCTTTTGATCAATATATCAAAATGGGGTTGCTGGTTCATGGGTTGGTTACTGTGGAGCCTAAATATATGTTTTGATTCTTCTGCCTTCTACTTTGAGAGTTTCTTATATCCGGCGGTTCCGAACCTTTCAGACATGTTTATGATCCTCTTTGAGATTATAAACTCTGCCCTCCTAATACATTTGGCGACCAGGATGGGATCGCTAGGTATAAGATCTCTATTTAGAAGCAGAACAATTCCAGAGGAAGAGATGAATATCCCAGGATGGGAGGATCCATTTTATTCCTCCCTAGCAAAAGAATTGGCTAAAAAAGCTGGACCCTGTGAAAACTGGGAACCAAGGCTACGGAGAGGAGATCCTAGGGATTTGGAAAAGTGTTTACGAGAAGTTGGGATTCAGTCAGGGGCATCACTATCTAGGCAAAGCTGGATAGTGTTATCAGCCTACCGGCTAGTATACGAAAGATTGAGATTAAGTGAAAGACATGGGGGCACTCCTACCCCACAGGAAGAAGGGGAATCTCAGATAGCAGGAGACCAAACTGACTCAAATGAGAGCTTTTCTATTAATGTGGCTAAGAGCAACAGGAGACCAAAAAAGCCCAGAGTGCATTTCAACCCAGCCCAGAAAGAGCCTGACTGCCTGCTTCGTCCTAGCCATGGTGGCAGAGGAAGTGAGTGGGGGGAAAATGAGACAATGTTAGGGGCTGAGGCACAAAACACTACTGGGGTTCAGGATGTGCCTCACACAGAGAATAGGAGATGGTTAAATGATCAGACAAGGGCTCGACCCATACAAAGGAGGAAGACAGAAACCCGAGGTGAAGATTCATTTACAAGGGAAATTCAGGAAGATTTCTCACCGCAAGAGGTCACAGATATTTTGAGTAGATTCAGCCAAAGAATAGGAGAACCATTGATATCTTGGATGGTAAGACTCAGTGATCAAGGGGCCAGTGGAATATCAGTAGATAGGACAGACTGCATGAGATTCATAGGTATCAGCCATGATCCTCTAGTTCAACAAGCTTTTAGGGAACATCATCAGCAAGGAGATGGTGATAGCAGGACTACTCTGTTGGCATTAGCCGCTGTGGGATGCAATAAGAGATATGCTACTGATTCTATGTGGCCCACTGAGCACAGACCCTGGTATTCACTTAGAGATTGTATCATGAGACTAAAGGAGGAGGTGATGAAGACTGCCATTATGATAGGAACCGCAGACAAATATTACAATGATCCAATGGGACTGCCTCATAGGAATTTAATAATTAGGACAGCTCCCCCTGCTTATAAACAACTAATTTTGAATTTATTACTTGGAGAAGTAGGGAGCCGTCTTACAACAGTGATAAATAAGATTTTACAGTTACATGACTTAGGTGACTGGGGAAGGGATAGATCTCCTCGAGAGAGAAGGGTGAATAACCAGCAAACTTGGCGCCAAAGGAGAGTAACAAGGAAAGAAATGTTTACTGCTTTATTGAGAGCAGGGGTAGGTTTTGAAATGATAGATGGAATTCCAACCAATGAATTATATAGAATGTATAGAGATAAAGGCCTTGATAACAGGAGAGATAGGGAAATAAGAACTGCTCCTGCAAATACTACAGATGTTGAACCTTCAAACCCAAGTGAATCACATGAAAGGGAATACTAGGGAACAGGCCGAGCCCCAGTCCAAATTAAGGAAATACACAGGCTGGATTGCAGACCTCACATTAACTTGACCATATATTGGAAAAATGGGTCAAGTACGGTAACTGAGGCATTAATAGATACTGGGGCCGAGGCCACCCTTATTTATGGAAATCCAGACAAGTTCAGCCATGGAACTCCTATTACCATTACAGGACTAGGAGGGACTGAAATATCAGCCAGGCAAGTTAAATTAATGATGAAAATTGGACAGTTGCCCAAGAAAGAATATAGTGTGGTTATTGTGCCTATTCCCGAATACATCATTGGAATAGACATATTGAAGGGTATGACCTTAAATTTACCCGAAGGGAAATACCAATTTGCTGTGAGGAAAATGGGCATTAATGCAGTCTTAGTGGGGAAAATCAAGATGGATCCAATCACTTTGCCCGAACCTTCTAAAATAATTACTTTGAGGCAATATCGTGTGCCAGGTGGGCAAGATGAAATTGCCAACACTATAAGAGAATGTGTTGAGGCAGGAGTGTTAGTCCCTACAACTACTCAATGGAACAACCCTGTCTGGCCAGTCCGAAAGTCAGATGGGACATGGAGGATGACAGTAGATTATAGACAGCTGAACAAAGTGACTCCTCCCTTGTATGCTGCTGTCCCAGACACGGTTACTTTAATAGAGAGAATACAAAAACATGAAGGGACTTGGTATGCAGTTATTGATTTGGCCAATGCCTTCTTTACAATCCCAATAGACCCCAAGCAATGGAATCAGTTTGCTTTTACTTGGCAAGGCCGACAGTATACATTTACACGCCTGCCGCAAGGATATATTCATAGCCCAACTATTTGCCACAGGATTGTAGCTGAACATTTGGATGAATTAAAGTTACCTGGTGTACAGCTTACACATTACATAGATGACATCATGATACAGGGAAAGAATATAAAGGAGGTGGAGGAGAGTTTAGCATTATTAACTGACCATATGAAAAGCAAAGGATGGGAAATCAACCCCGCAAAGGTTCAAGGGCCAGCTCAAACTGTAAAATTCTTGGGGATACAGTGGAATAGAGGACTGCGAGAAATTCTCCCACAAGCTCGACAAAAAATCCAGGATTTTCCCACCCCTACCAATAAGAAAGAGGCCCAAAAGTTCATAGGGCTATTTGGTTATTGGAGACACCACATCCCACATTTGGGACAGATTTTAAAACCCTTGTATAAAGTCACCAGAAAGAAATATGAATTTGATTGGGGACTTGAACAAAGTAGAGCTTTTGAGGAAGCAAAGGCTGCTATCCAATTAGCTCTAGACTTATGGCCTATGCAAAATGGGCCAGTGGAGTTACAAGTGACTGTACAAGATGACTATGCAAATTGGAGTCTGTGGCAAAAACAACAAAGCCGAAGTGTACCTTTAGGCTTTTGGTCAAGGAAACTGCCCTCATCTGGAGTGCAATATACACCTTTTGAGAAGCAGCTGTTAGCTGCTTATTGGGCTTTAGTAGAAACTGAGCAACTAACTCTGGGTCATGAAGTGGTATTAAGGCCTGGAATTCCAATTATGACTTGGGTAATGAGTACCCCAGCTTCTCACAGAATTGGACATGCACAAGAGGCAAGTATAATCAAATGGAAGTGGTATATTCAGAATAGGTCCAGAGCAGGCAAAAATGGAGTTTCTGCTCTACATGAATCTGTGGCGAACATTGATACTGAGAGCAATGAAAAGCCCCTTGAATCTAAGCAACAGATGGTACCATCCTTAGTGAAATGGAATAATGGATATGACGGACTAAATGAAGAACAGAAGAAACATGCTTGGTTTACTGATGGGACAGCAAAATATTTAGGACAGAAGAGACATTGGAAAGCAGTAGCCTATAACCCCTGTACAAGGAGAACTCTGGAAAGTTCTGGGATAGGTGGAAGTAGCCAATATGCTGAACTGATGGCAGTGCATCAGGCCATCAGAGCAGAGAAAGGAGGACAGTGTCATATATTTACTGACTCGTGGGCGGTAGCTAATGGATTAGCTACGTGGATGCCTATATGGAGGAATCAGAATTGGGAGATTCATGGCAAACAAGTTTGGGGTAAAGAGTTATGGGAAAATATATGGGACATGTCTTTGGTTACAGATCTGTCAGTTTTTCATGTTGATGCTCATGCAACACTGACCACACCAGAACGTGAGTACAATGCACATGTGGATCGACTAGCAAAGATTGCTACTGAATGTATTGTCCCTACTCCGACTCCAACTGATGACCCAGCCTTAGCAAGATGGGTCCACCAGACTGCTGGCCATTTAGGGGTCCAGGCCACCCATCGATGGGCACAGGATCGAGGTATCAGTATTTCTCATGCGTTGTTAAAACAAATAACAGAGGAGTGTTGTATATGCCAATTAGAAAAAGAACGAACTCTTCCTAGGATAGTTACTGGAGAAATAGCAAGGGGAAAAGTTCCAGCCCAAATTTGGCAGATAGATTATATTGGCCCACTACCCCAGGATAAAGGATGTAAATATGTATGTACGTGTGTTGACACCTATTCAGGTGTACTAGTGGCTTGTCCTTATAAAGACGCAACTCAGAAAAACACCTGTAAAACTCTAGATATTGTAAGTTTATATTATGGAACCCCAATGCAGATTCAAAGTGACAATGGGTCACATTTCAAGGGCAAAGAAGTGAAAAGATATTGTGTGTTGAATAATATAGAATGGATATATCATATTCCATATTACCCACAAGCATCTGGGCTAATTGAAAGAATGAATGGATTGTTGAAAGAACAGCTGAGAAAATTAAGCTCAAATAATTCATATCGACATTGGAAGGATAATTTGTCTATTGCCTTACGTAATTTGAATAATAGGCCCTTAGGGGGGAGTACACCTCTAGCCAGAATGATGACCCCAAATCTGCAGATCAGAGAACAGCAAACATGTGAGATCCAAAACATTGAATTTTGGACTGTGAGGGAAGATGTCCCACTACCAAGTCCAGGAACACCTGGTTCAGCAGGATATGATTTACATTGTATAGAGAATTTTAGGTTAAATAGGAAAGAGATAAGAAAAACCCCTACTGGAGTATGTATGAGAATCCCCAAGAATCATCTTGGATGGATATTACCTAAACCAGGATTAGCGGCTCAAGGAATACATGTATTGGCTGGAGTGATAGATTCTAATTATCAAAAAGAAATTGTTGTGACACTCCAGAATATGGGTAAAAAACCTGTACAATTTTGTAGAAATGATAGGATGGTTCAAGTGATTATTATCCCCTGTGAAAAAATACCCTTTGTGAAAACTGACCCTCCTCCCAAAATAACTACTAGAGGGGCAAAAGGGTCTTGCTCCATTGATAGAATAAAGTCAGGAGCTAAGGTATGGGTAAAACGGAAGCCAGATGATATTCCAAAGGCTGCAGAAGTTATAGCCCATGGGAAGGACAACACTGTAACAGTTGTCTATTCAGGGGAAAATAATTACCAAATCGTACCCCTGAACCATATATTTTACCGTGAATAGGTTATAATAATAGATTCACAGACTCCACAGGTATGGCTGATGCTGGTAAATGCCATAAGCCACTCAGAGGAAAGGTAACCTTGTGTGATTAACGGATGAAAACTTGTACATTTGGGGAAAGGCTGGGAGGACAATCCTAGTCTCTATCTAGGATGGGATCCTCTTAGTTTAATTTTCCCATTGTGTTTCCTTGTACATCTGGGGAAAGGCTGAGAGGACAATCTTAGTCTCTATCTAGGGTGGGATCCTCTTGGCTTCCTCATTATGTTCCTTTTGAAAAGAAACATTTCCCACCTGAGTTTGGCTCTGATGTTGGATCTTTGCATAACTGAAATCTCAACCAAACTTGAGATGATTTTATTTGAAGAATAATAGTCCATACTTGTCTACTCTTTTTGTCCTTTGTTTTGGCTAACCTTGTTGCTAGTTTTGTTTCCTTTAGGCTTAAGCACCCTGCACTTTCTGGTGACTGCCTAAGCACATAGCATTCTTGGAATTCCTGCCAGCTCCTTAAAGAACTGACCTCTGGAATGGGACTTTTTGGGGGCAGGGCCATCTCTACATCCAATTTCAGCATGAAGAAGCTATGGAAAATGAGATCTTCACCCCTTGCCCCAAGATTTTGAGCCCCAATCGTTCAAGGGGGGTGGGAATGATGAGAGTGTTCTGTTTACTTATTTTGTGTTATCCTTGCTGTGTTGTTTTATTGTTATGATATTATGGGACCTAGGGGTGGATCACATTTGAATCATAAACCAATATTTAGGAATGCCACCAAATGATATGTTTTGCTTTATTATGAATGATATGTTTTAGTTTCCTTTGTAATTGGATCACAATGTATGTTCTAGGATACATGGCTGATTAGATTATGTATCCTATAACAAGGGGTGGAGTGTATTGGCAACCAAAAATGGGCTCCTTAGCACTTAGTCAACAAGTGCCCTTGACTAGTTTGGCTTTTTCCCCTGAACTGAATACTGTTTGTATGTTGGACTGGAGTAAGCTTGTCGGCCCCTTCACCTTGCTTCCCTTGCTTAAGCTGATGGAAAGAACCTGTGCTTTCCCGGTCAACCCCTTCACCTTGCTTAAGCAGATTGAAAGAACCTGTGCTTTCCCCGGCGTACCTTACACCCCCGCAAAAGCCGGATGGTTAAAAGCAGCTCCTGTTGGAGCCAGAGGCTGCTATAGCTATAGCCACAGCCGAAGCAGGAGCTGCCAGTAGCAGAGCTGACCTACGGGAGGAAGCTGAACAAAGACTTCAGGCCAGTGGGTAATCTTTTTACCATAGAGGGGGAAGCATGATTTTGCTTTACGCAATCATGCTTCTCTGTAGCCTCCTGGTTACTCTTTCAAGGCGTACTTATTGGGCCTGGAAGCTTTTGATCAATATATCAAAATGGGGTTGCTGGTTCATGGGTTGGTTACTGTGGAGCCTAAATATATGTTTTGATTCTTCTGCCTTCTACTTTGAGAGTTTCTTATATCCGGCGGTTCCGAACCTTTCAGACATGTTTATGATCCTCTTTGAGATTATAAACTCTGCCCTCCTAATACAGCAAAACAAAATTGAAGTAGCTCAGAAGAAATGTGGGATGTGCAAATTTAGAGAATCCGCCCCAAAAGTTCACATGGACTATTTGTGCCTGAATGGTGGTAAAAGATTCCAAGTTCATATTGGTCTGATCAGCCACAGGCAGATATGCTGTGACTTGATTCTAACATAATGATGTCATTTTGGTCCTCTTCGAGAACGAAGATCAACAGCCAACCAATTTTTGACACCTTCAACCACTTTCTCATCCTAGATGTTATCTTTTCTCTGCATTTTCATGACATTATTTTTTCTTGGTTCACCTACTACTTGTCTGACTGCTCCTTCTCAGTATCCTCTGCTGGCTTATCACACACATAATGCCCCTTAAATGCAGGTGTTACCTAAGGTTCTCTTGGGCCTTCTTTTTCCCCTCTCTCCTTTGGTAAACTTGTCAACTCCCATGGATTTAATGATTATTTCTATGAAGATAACTCTCAGATCTATGTACTCAGCCCAATTCTTTCCCCTAAGCTTCAGTCTCACACTATGACTGACTTATTGGATATTGAAACTGCATGTCAAAGAGACATCTTAAATTCAACATGTCTAAAAAGGAACTCATCATTTCCCTGCCTCTTCCTAACTTCTTTATTTCTGTCAAAGGTGTTGCCATCCTCCCAGTGTCTCTGGTTCATAATCTGGGCATGATCTTTGACTCTTCACTCTCTCTCCCACTCATCCATATATCCAGTCTGTTGATAAATCTTGGTATTTCTACATATCTTGTATCTGGTCCCTTTGATTCATTTAGTTATCACCATAATTGAGCCCCTTATTGCAACAGCCTTTAAACTGGCTTCCCTGACTGAAATCTTGCCAATCTAGCCAAACCTCTACATTGCTTCCAAAGTAATTTTCCTAAAACAAAAATCTGATTAAGGGATCTCCCTATTCAAACATCTCCATTGACTTCATATTGCCACTGGAATAAAATATAAATCATTCCATTTGGCCACTACAGTCCTACATAGCTTGACCTCATCCTCTATTTCCCACCTCATTCAACATTACTCTCCCTCCTACATTTTGCCACTCACATAAACTGGCCTTCTCTCAGTCAGGACCTCTATCTCTAATCTCTATACCTTTTCACTGGTTATTCCCCATGCCTGAAATTAACTCCCTCTTTGTCTTTGTCACATAGAGTCCTTCTCTTCCCTTAAGATGCATTTCAGGTGCCATCTTCTACATAAAAATTTTCATCATTTCCCCCTACAACTAATACCCTTTCTTCCCAATTACCTCATATTTAACTACTTTGTATATATTTGTATTTATTAACTTTATACTTATGCTATATACATTCTGATACATACTTGCTATCTCTCCCATAAGAATGTAAGATCATTGTATATATGGTTTCTTTTATTATTTGTATTGTATCCTCAGGACCAAATATAGTATCTATAATAGTCACTTAATAAATACTTGCTGATTGATTGAGTAAGGGCAGTGACATGATTAGACCTATGCTTTAGGAAATATTACTTTAGCAGATGTGCAGAAGATGGATTGGAGAAGGGAAAAATGAGACAAATTCAGAGTAACCAAGCAGGAAGCCATGGCAATAATTCAGGAAAAAAGCAAAGGGCCGCACTTGAGGAGCTAGAGGGCTACATGTGGCCTTGAGGCTACAGGTTCCCCAAGCCCACCTCAGATCATGCTGTAGCTCCTAACTGTGCATCCTTGGGTATTCTCTAAGTCTCCATTTCTTCTTTTGTTCAATGATAGGGTTGCATGACTAGATGATCTCTAACTTTCTTTGGAGCCCTAAGCAATTTTTTTCTGGTAATTAGGATAAGATCTTGTTAAAGAGCAACTGTACTTTCAGGTGTTTCTGGGAAGCAAATGAATATAGCCTTTGTCCTAGAACCTGAACAGACTCATGATTTAAAATGGCTATTTAAAGCAAAATGAAGAGTTTCTTTTTCATCACCCAGCTACCTATGACTCATATGAGGTGACTTTTCTTTCATTTTGAAGTAAATAAACACATTCCATAATAATACTCCTCACTGGACCCATTTTACCAAAATATTTATAGTGGTTCTTTTTGAGGTGGCAAAGAATTGGAAACTGGGGTGGGGGGGGATGATCCTCAATTGGGGAATGGCTGAACAAGTTATTGTATATGAATATGATGGAATATTATTGTACTGTAAGAAATGATGAAGGGGATGGTTTCAGAAAAACCTAGGAAGACTTATATGAACTGATATGAAGTGAGGTGAGCAGAACCATGAGAACAATGTACATAGCAACAGTAATATTGTAATTATATTCAATATATTGTAATTCAATACTATTGTAACTATAATCAACTATGAAAAACTTAGTAACTCTAATCAATATAATGAGCCACAACAATTCCAAAGGAGTCATGATGTAAAATGCTATTCACCTCCAGGAAGAGAACTGATGGTCTCAGAGCTCAGATTAAAGCATATTTTTCCTTTTTCCTTGCTTTTCCCCCCTCAAAACATGGCTAAAGTAGAAGTATTTTATGTGATTTTATATGTGTAAATGTGTATGATATTTCTTGCCTTCTCAATGGGTGGGTGACAGGCTGGAGGGAGAAGGATAATTCAAAACTGAAGATAATTTTTTTAAAAAAGTAGAATAAAGTGGGGCAGAGCCAAGATGGTGGCTGGAAAGCAGGGACTTGCGTGTGCTCCCCACCAGGTCCCTCCAAAAACCTATAAAAAATGACTCTGAACAAATTCTAGAACTGCAGAACTCACAAAATATCAGAGAGAAGCAGGGCTCCAGCCCGGGACAGCCTGGATGGTTGCAGGGTAAGGTCTATTGCATGGAACTGGGAGCAGAGCCAAGCAGAGCCAAAATGAGCTGTGCCTGGACCAACCAGACCAGGGGCTGGGTGGAACAGGCCCTAGCGCCCTGAATCAGTGAGCTGTGGCAGTTACCAGACTTCTCAACCCACAAACACCAAAGACAACAGAGAAGGTTAGTGGGAAAAACTACTGGGACAGAGGGAAAGGAGTTCAAGATTAGGCCACTACCCTGGGGCCATGAAGGTGATGCAGCTCTGAGGCTACAGCTACAGTTGCTTCAGGCCCCAGGCCCACCTGGTGGGAGGAATTAAGTGGCAGATCTGAGTGGGAGTACAGAGCCAGCTTAGATCTGAGTCCAGGTTGGCAGTTCTTGGGGGAGGAGTAGCGCTGGTGTGGCAGAGCTTGCAGTGTAGAAGTAGCTCTGAAAACAACAGCACAGCCCTTCAAGCTTGGAACAAAGTACTCTTTACTCTACAAGCAGTCATACCCCGACAAAAAACTCAACGGTCAAGTAAGTTAGCTGGGAACATGGCCAGGTAGCGAAAACACACCCAGATTCAGTCTCAGACTTTGGAATCTTTCTTTGGTGACAAAGAAGACTGAAACGCACAGCCAGAAGAAGTCAACAAAGTCAAAGAGCCTACATCAAAAGCCTCCAAGAAAAACATGAACTGGTCCCAGGCCATGGAAGAGCTCAAAAAGGATTTGGAAAAGCAAGTTAGAGAAGTAGAGGAAAAATTGGGAAGAGAAATGAGAAAGATGAGAGAAAACCATGAAAAACAAGTCAATGACTTGCTAAAGGAGACCCAAAAAAATACTGAGAAATATACTGAAGAAAACAGCACCTTAAAAAACAGACTAAGTCAAATGGCAAAAGAGCTCCAAAAAGCCAATGAGGAGAAGAATGCCTTGAAAAGCAGAATTAGCCAAATGGAAAAGGAGGTCCAAAAGACCACTGAAGAATATACTACCTTAAAAATTAGATTGGAGCAAGTGGAAGCTAGTGACTTGATGAGAAATCAAGATATTATAAAATAGAACAAAAAGAACGAAAAAAATGGAAGACAATGTGAATATCTCATTGGAAAAACCACTGACCTGGAAAATAGATCCAGGAGAGATAATTTAAAAAGTATTGGACCATATGAAAGCCATGATCAAAAAAAGAGCCTAGATCTCATCTTTCAAGAAATTATCAAGGAGAACTGCCTTGATACTCTAGAGCCAGAGGGTAAAATAGAAATTGAAAGAATCCACCTATCACCTCCTGAAAAAGATCCCAAAAAGAAAACTCCTAGGAATATTGTTGCCAAACTCCAGAGCTCCCAGATCAAGGAGAAAATACTGCAAACAGCCAGAAAGAAACAATTTGAGTATTGTGGAAATACAATCAGAATAATACAAGATCTAGCAGCTCCTACATTAAAGGATTGAAGGACTTGGAATATGATATTCCAGAGGTCAACGGAGCTAGGATTAAAACCAAGAATCACCTACCCAGCAAAACTGAATATCATGCTCCAAGGCAAAATATGGATTTTTTAATAAAATAGAGGACTTTCAAGCTTTCTCAGTGAAAAGACCAGAGCTGAATAGAAAATTTGACTTTCAAACACAATAATCAAGAAAAGCAGGAAAAGGTAAACAAGAAAGAGAAATCATAAGGGACTTACTAAAGTTGAACTGTTTTGTTTACATTCCTACATGGAAAGATGATGTGTATAATTCATGAGACCTCAGTATTAGGGTAGCTGAAGGGAATATGCATACATACCTACCTACATACATACATACACACACACACACACACACACACACACACACACAGAGGGCACAGGGTGAGTTGAATATGAAGGGATAATATCCAAAAAAATCAAATTAAGGGATGAGAGAGGAATATATTGAGAGAGGGAGAAAGGGAGAGATAGAATGGGGTAAATTATCTCACATAAAAGTGGCAAGAAAAAGCAGTTCTATAGAAAGGAAAGAGGGGGCAGGTGAGGGGGAATGAGTGAATCTTGCTCTCATCAGATTTGACTTGAGGATGGAATAACATACACACTTGACTGGGTATCTTACCCCACAGGAAAGAAGGAGGAAGGAGATAAAAAAAAGGAGGATGATAGAAGAGAGGGCAGCTAGGGGGAGGAGTTAATCAAAAGCAAACACTTTTGGAAAAGGACAGGGTCAAGGGAGAAA
Organism: Trichosurus vulpecula; assembly: GCF_011100635.1. NCBI lineage: Eukaryota > Metazoa > Chordata > Mammalia > Diprotodontia > Phalangeridae > Trichosurus > Trichosurus vulpecula. Next base: position 384,932,026 of record NC_050574.1, read on the forward strand.
AGTGAATAAAGGGGGACAGGATAGGAAGAAGCAAGATATAGTTAGTCTTTCACAATATGAGTATTGTGGAAGGGTTTTACATAATGATACCCATGTGGCCTATGTTGAATTGCTTTCCTTCTTAGGGAGGGTGAGTGGGGAGGGAAGAGGGCAGAGAATTTGGAACTCAAAGTTTTAAAAGCAGATGTTCAAAAAAAAGTTTTTGCATGCAACTAGGAAGAGAAAAGGGGAGGGAGGGGAGTGGGGTGACAGAAGGGAGGGTTGACTGGGGAACGGGGCAACCAGAATATATGCGATCTTGGAGTGGGGTGGAGGGTAGAAATGGGGAGAAAATTTGTAATCCAAACTCTTGTGAAAATCAATGCTGAAAACTAAATATATTAAATAAATTAAATAAATAAATTTTAAAAAAAAGTAGAATAAGAATCCTTACCATCCCTGCTTCATCTAGACTTAATGCACCTGATGAACTTGCTAGAACAATTATAAGTACACTAGAAAGTTACATTGTATTCTACAGTAAGTTCCAAGAGAATATATAGAATGCCACATCATAAAGAAATTAGAGGAAAGTGGAAGGTAATGCCTCTCACAACTATGGCTCAAAGGAAAACTCTTAACCAGAGGAGATCATAAAAGGACAACTAGACAAATGTGACTAAATCAAAAGGCTTTTGCAAGACAAAATCAGTGCATCTACCAAAAGAAGGGAAATTCTAATTTGGGGGAAAATTTTGTATCAATTATTTTTGATAAAGGTATGATATTCAAGATTTATAGAGAATTTAAAAAGTATACAAAACCAAGAGCCATTCCCCAAGAGACAAGTGCTCAAAGGCTATGATTAGTCTTCAAAAGAAGAATTTCTGTCAACAGGAATTTAAAAGATTTCTTCAAGTAACTCATAAGAAAAATGTAAATCAAAACAACTCTTAGATTTTGCTTCACATCCCGTAAAGTGGCAAAGATGAAAAAAAGACAAAAATTGTGTTGGAGGAGTTGTGGAAAGACAGTTTCAATAATGCATAGCTGTATTACATGTAATACATGAAATTCTGAATTGATCCAAATATCTGAAGTACATTGATCTGGAAAACAATTTGGAATTATGTGAGAACATCATTAAGTTGTTGATATCCTTAGATTCAGAGATGTTACTACTGTTCATATACCCCAAGGAGGCATAAGAAATAAAGAAAGACCCCATAAAAACTAAAATATTAAATGGTGAGCAGGCAGATTTCAGAAAAACCTGGAAAGATTTGCATTATCTGATGCTGAGTGAAGTGAGCAGAACCAGGAGAACACTGTACTCACTAACAGCAACATTATTCAACAGTCAACTTTGATAGACTTAGCTCTTCTCAGCAATGCAATGATCTGAAACAATTCCAAAAGACTCATGATGAAAAATGCTATCCACATCCAGTGAAAGAACTATGGAATCTGAATGCAAATCAAAACATACTATTTTCTTTCTTTTTTTTTCTTTTTTGCTTTTTCTTTCTTGTGGTTTTTCCCTTTTCTGATTCACTTTAAACAACATGACTAACGTGGAAATATGTTTAATATGATCATACATGTATAGCCTATATCAGATTGCATGCCATCTTGGGGAGGGGGAGGGAAGGGGGAAATTTAAAACTCAAAATCTTATAAAAATGAATGCTGAAAACTAAAAAAAAATAATATTTTTTTAAAAAAATTAAAATATTCACAGTCTTATTTTTTGTGATAGCAAAAATACTGGAAACAAAAAAGGGTGACTATCAGTTGGGAAATTGCCACACAAATAGTGGTACATGGAAGTAATGAAATACTTTGTAGTAAGAAGTTTTGTCATGTAGTGTATATATATGTATATATATATATATATATATATATATATATATATATATAGTATAGAAATATTATTTTGTAGTAAGAAGCATGAGGATTCAGAGAACTATAGGAAGACATGTATGAAATTACTCAGAGTAAAGTAAGCAAAACCAGGAAAACAACATACACAATGACTGCATTAATATAAACAAAAGGAACACTAAAACAAATATAATAATGAATATTTGCAATGACCAGTTTTGGTTCTAGGCAAAGTTGAGGAAGTAACTCTCTCGTTTCACTAGAGAGGTAGAAGAATGTCCCGAACACTGTCAGATCCAGTCACTGTGTTGGTTGGTTTTGCTAAATTATATTCCTTTGTTGGGGCAGCTAGGTGGCATAGTAGAGAGAGTGCCAGGCATGGAGTCAGGAAGACTCACCTTCCTGAGTTTAAATCTGACCTCAGACACTTATTACCTATATGACCCTGGGCAAGTCACCTAACCCTGTTTGCCTTACTTTCCTCACGTACAAAATGAACTAGAGAAGGAAATGGCAAACCACTCCACTATCTTTATCAGCAAAACCCCAAACAGGATCAGGAAGAGTCAGAGACGACTAAACAACAGCTGATTCCTTTGTTATGAGGGAATTCTCATTTGGGTTGTATGTGTGTTTGTGTCCACATTTAACAACTATGGTGTAAAAACAACACAAAAAGCAAAAGGTGTCAATAAAATTGATTTTAAAAATCATAAATACTTCTTTCTAACACCCTTAGTCACTATTCAGAAATTTAAATTTCCCAAATATAAGTAGTAACCTGGTAAGAGCATTGCTGCTTAAACTACATATTGGCATCATCCTTCTCATGATTTGAAGAATTTCTTTGATGATATGGTGCTAAATGACCCTATATGGGGAGTTCATTGTGAAGTCCTCCAAAAGTGTCAATTCAATTTAATTCATTGATGAATTCTGATTTTTCTATTTAAAATGGGTCAAGAAAAGCTTCCTAGCCAGTAAAACTGCATCACTGAATGCCAACATAATATAAGAGACAGGTGATAATATTAATGTGGTCTATAACTTGAAAGCAGAGGACTCTTACTAATAGTATCTGCAAAATACAGGAAGTGGATATGTCACAATATCTGTAGCTCACTCAGTTTAGTCATACTGATTGCCAGACTCACTTGGGCTTTGAAAGTTGCATCAGCACTGTGCAGATTAAGAACGCAAAATGCAAAAAGGGAGCCCAGTGTCTAGGAGGTGTTTAATAAATATTTCATTAACTTTAAGATAATATGCCCTTTAAAATCCAGCAGAACGACAATTGACAGCAGTGACATAACCTGGCATCAGGTGATCTTCATAATTCATGACACTAAAATCATTAATGCAGTTTGCCCTCTTCTCATTCAGGTCTGGTCCCGGATCATCATCCATCTTTAGCACCTGTCAAAGATAGATACACTGGTGGACTAACTCAATGGACTGCCCATTTATCTATATACCATAGTCTGGGCAATAGGCATTCTTCTTCCATTTTCCCTGTATCTTTTATGAGAATTCAAGATTTCACTGAAGAGGTATTTTTTAATACTCTGGAGCTTGATGCCATCAGTACATTATCAGGTACAAATAGGCACAGCTGGAGAACATCCAACATCCAGAGAGAATCCCTGGATCTTTTAATCATCATAGTGAACACCTTTAGTGACCATTTATTTCTCTGTTTTATGTCTCATATCATGACTATGATTTGAGGGTGATTGAATAAATGCTGGGAACAGAAAGACAAAAATGAGATGGCCACCAAGGAACTAACGATTCTCCTTAGGGGAGGGAGGAAGAAGGCAGGGAGACATAACATGTTCGTATGTAAGTAAATGCAAAATACAATAAAAATAAATACAGGGCAGTTTATGACACAATTCTAACAACTGAGAGGAATGTGGAAAAGATTCTTAAAGGAAGGTAGCATTTGAGCTGAACCTTCAAGGGTTCTAGAGGTTCCAAGAGGTGGAGGTGAGGAGGAAGAGCATTCTAGGTATAGAATTTTCTAGGTCAACTTATGCAAAAACACAAATGTGGGAGATGAAATGTCATCCATGGGTATCAGCAGATAGGCCAGTTAGGGGTGGGGAGAGAGAGAAAGAAAGGGAGAGGGGAAGAAAAAGAGAGGGGGGAATCAGCCTGGAAAGACAGGCTGGAGCCAGATTGTGAAGGATGTTAAATACAAAGCAAAGGAGTTTGTACATTATTCTACAGGCAATAGGGACCCACGGGAGCTTCTTGAGGAAAGGGATGACATGGTCAGACCCTGGAATTAGGAATATCAATTAGGAATATGCATTAGGAATAAAGATTTGGCAAATGTGAGGCAGATGGATGGAGAGAGAAGAGACTGGAGGGAGCAGAAGCAATCACATAGTCTAAGCAAGAGACGACTGGTCCTGATCTAGGAAGGTTGTAGTGTGGGTGGAGAGACAGGGATAGATGCCAGAAGCATTGAAGCAGTAAAATCTCCAGAAATTTATATCTGATTGGTCAAGGGTGGTGGGAAATTGAAGGGTTAGGAATGTCTCCCTGACAAGTCAAGTAACTGACAGCTCCTGATTTTATGTTTTGCTTGACATTGATAATCAAAGACTCATGCTCCCCTTGTTTCCCAGGCAAGGGACCATTAAAAGATGGTCTAGTGGTGAAGAAAGCCATCTTCCTTTGTATCTCTTTCCTCTTTCCCCTCTCTCCTCACACATCAGGCTCAGGGTGCAAGAACAGAATGAATTTCCTCTCCCTCCACCCCACAACCAACCTCCATTCAGTTAAAAAAAAAGAATATTAAATTACATTTTGGATTTTTAGTCTTGAAAGCACCTACCCATGGATTCCAGGAGAGTGTTGCTACCCATAAAAGGACAGCTATGCATCATTCACCTTCTGCTACCCCCAGCAAAATGGCAACAGCAACTCTTCCCAATTTTGTAGCCCAAGGACTTTGTGACCATAAAACACCATGTGTCTTGGCTTGGCATCAAGTTGTTTCCCACCTGCAGGTTGGCAATCTGGGCACAGACCAGTCTTACAAAGCAATTAGTTTGATAGGCCCCAACCTTGGATCCTATTCCCAGAAGTCACCACCAGTGTTAAAACAAAAAAACATAGCCAGAATGGCTCAGACATAAGCCGTGCTTGGGAGACAACTTAGCGAAGAAAACCTGCTTAAGGAATAAATAGTCCAAGCTCTTTGACCCAAGAGCAGCCCCTCTCAGCAATTTAGAATAACGTAGGCTCTTTCCAATCATTCAGCAAAAGTCCTAGTTGAGAAGCTTTCTCTGAATTTAAATGGAATACAATTTCAACATCCTTGCAGTTCAAAGCTGCTTCCAAAGCTAATTAAAGGAACTTTTCAATGCTTTACCTTTTGATTTGATACTAAAACCATTTAAATAAGAGGATCATCTAATGTTGTGAGGAGAGGTCTCTGTAATTTATCTCCCTCTCTTTTCAAAAGAAACGAACTGTTTTTAAAGAAAGGAAATCATTTAAAATGGAGATGGCTCAATGAGAGATTTTGCAATTGTGTCTTTTGCCCTGATGGTCCCTGACGGACCTGCAAGGCTTATCACTTAACATTGACTGCACTGTTATCGTCCTTTGTTGTACAGAAAAGTGCTCGATGTAGGTCAGAAGGCTTTATTCCCCTTCTTTTCCTTCTCCAGTGCTTCTTGCATCTTTTCCCTCTTACTCCCCTCCAGCCACACTTTACTGCAAGAAGAGAGTCTGGCTTCATGCCCAGACCACAAAGCTATTAAGAGAGGGGATTTTTAAAGGGCTGTAAACTACAGTAAATGCACTTATATTGAACTTCCTCCTGCCCCCAAGGACCTCCAAGTACATACTTCCCAAGTGTGCAAACATTCTTCACATAAATCGAGAGATGAGGAAATCCAATCAGAGGTTAGATGAAGAATTGGCCTTCCTTGAGTCAGGACTAAGTCCCTTCTTCTACAGCAGAGAAGTGCCTAGATTAATCACTTACATGTTGGTATCCCTGAAGAGGCAACTCTCCAATACAGGAATTTATTTTAAATTTTTAAAAAATCAGTATTATTGATGAGTGTTTATGACATTATATTCATTTCTTCTACATATTCTATATGTGTCTCATATGTACCTATCTACCTCTGTTAGAATATAAGCTCCTCCAGGGCACAGACTGTTTTGCCTCTTTTTGTAACCACAACACTTAGCACAATGCCTGGAACATACTTGGACTTAATAAATGTTTACTGGTTGATTTCTGGATATCAAATCCTTCCTCACTTGAACCCTTCCTTGTGACAAAAGAAGACGGTTAAGTAAAAATAGCTGATACAGTGACAGGTTATAAAAATGTATGCCATGTGCTGGCCTTCTCTCCCAAGAGGAAGGTTTGTTTTGTTATCTATTTATTAAGATCGTTATTGTGTTTTTCAATTACTCAGTTTTAATTTTAGTGACATTTTCATTTACATTATTGCAACCATTGTGCATAATGCTCTGGGTCTGTTTTTTCACTCTATAGCTAGCAATTTATGCTAATCTTCTCACATTCCTTTGAATTCCTCATATTCATCATTTCTTATGAAACAATAGCATTCCATTATATTCATATAACAAAGTTTGTTCAGCCGTTGAACACCCACTTTGTTTCCAGTTATTTGCCTCCACAAAAAGTGTTATTATGAATATTTTGGTAATATTTTAGACCTCTCTGTTTTCAGCTTCTTGGAGTTATATGCCTAATGTTGGGATCTCTGGGCCAAATGATGATGCTATGCAGTAGTATATGCTGGGAAATATCTAACAACCAGCTCTCCAAGAGAAAGATTTATACATGGCAGATTTTTAGGTATAATCTTCATCATCACCCTTTTATCCACCACTTTCTTAAGTCTAGACAATCAACAAAACAATAGAACAAACCCTGATTGGTAGCACTTGCTGATCTCCAGGCTGTAAGTGCTCACGCTGAAAATTTAACAGCCAACTCTCTTGAGCCAGTATGAACTTGCTCCAGTACAATACCTTTGAACCTACAGTCCCTCAACTCAATAGTCTGCACTCCAACCAAGTTTGTGACCAACATACGGGAGAATTCTGGAACATCTACAGTCATCTCTACATTCCCAGATTAGTCCTCTTCGAAGGAACCAATCGAAATGTAGCCAAGTAGAGGGATGCCACTGACGTGTTTTGACAGTAGTTGTGGCAATGCATGTTATGAAGCAGCAATAGTAATGAGAGACTCAGAAATGAATAGGAGAAATGGAGACAGAGGCAATCAGTGAGAGAGACAGAGACAGAGACAGACAGAGACAGATAATATAGAATTGCAGGCAACAGAGTAATAGAGTGTCAAAGATTGGTATGGCAGAGAACCAGAGAACTGAAAATTGGAGAAGAGACTGGAATGAAGGAACAATATGACCTACAATCATGTAGAGAAGAAAACGTGGACCTTATCTTTGACCAGTACCATGAGTCATGTGGACCATGGCCTTGGGAGAGAACTTAATGCTATAGTGACCCTGACTTTTTTCTGTATATGGAGAAGCTTAACCTCAGGTTAACACTATGTCAGAAACACAGATACAGGTCCCTGTGGGAAGTGGTGGTGGTGGGGATGGGGCCATACTCTCAGTATGGCCAAAGTCTAGGGATGAAGTAGCTCTGAGTGTCTTAAGTGTAGCCCTACCTGATTTCAGTGTCCTTCCTGACAAGACGTGTGTGTGTATGTGTGTGTGTGTGTGTGTGTGTGTGTGTGTGTGTGTGTGTGAGAGAGAGAGAGAGAGAGAGAGAGAGAGGAAATAGAGGGGGGAAGGGAGAGAGAGAGGAAAGAGAGAGAGAGAAGAAAGCGAGAGAGGGGAAAGAGAGAGGGAGGAGGAGAGAGGGGAAAGAGAGAGGGAGGGGGGGACAGAGAGAGAGAGAGAGAGATTGTCAGAGAGACCCTTGACAAAATTTCTCTGGTTTGTATTTTATCCCCTATCAGGGAAACTTTGGTAACTTCCCAATCTGGCTTATTTTGCTTCCCTAAACAGGTCCCTCACAATTATATCAAATATAGAACAAGTTTTATGTAATAGAACTTGAAAATATAGACAGATTCACACCCCAATATAGAGACAGTAAAAAAAAAACACAAACCACAAACAACCCCTTCTCCTTTCTTGTCCCCCATCCCCACCACCACCACTTCCTACAGGGACCTGTATCTGTGTTTCTGACATAGTGTTAGCCTGAGATTAAGCTTCCCCATATACAGAAAAAAGTCAGGGTCACTACAGCATTAACGTCTCTCCCAAGACCTATACAATCCACATGACTCATGGTACTAGTCAAAGATAAGGTCCTTGTTTTCTTCTCTACATGGTTCTATGTCTCATTGTTCCTTCATTCCAGTCTCTTCTCCAATTCTCACTTCTCTGGTTCTCTGCCATGCCAATCTTTGACACTCTATTACTTTGTTGCCCACAGTTCTATATGTTCTGTCTCTGTCTCTGATTGTCTCTGTCTCTGTTTCTCCTGTTCATTTCTGAGTCTCTCATTTCTATTGCTGCTTCATAACACACATTGCCACTACTACTGTCTTTACTTTTATTGCTGTTATAGGCTTCCTAACATTTGCTGTCTTCCTCAAGGGGTTGTTATAATTCCTTTAGAGTGAGGTAGGCAGATGAGAATTTGATTTGCTTGACTATACAGATTTTGTTATAAGGGCTTTCTTTTTCCTTCCCAGTGAGAGGGGAAAGAGGAGAAAAAATATATACTTGACAATTGAAAAAAATTTAATTAAAAAAAAGAAATAGCCAGTGCCAGTATACATCCAGACTATTTGATGCCATACTTGTTCTTTCTTTCAGAACCAGGTTGGAACATTTTCAAGGTATTTAACCCATTTCCACTATTTTCAGTCAAACTCCATAACCTCACCCTCTACAGAGAGTGGTTTGGGTGATTAGGTGATCAGAGCCTGGTTATTTTTTCCTTTTTCTTTTCTTCCTCTTAACTCAGATTTGTCAACTAAAAAATCAGAACCCTTGATCCTGTATGAGTTAGGAGAATCTGGTCCTAATTTCCCTTCCCTACTCATGGGGTAAACAGCAAAACCTATGGCTGATTGGGCAACTTTGCCATGGTGGTATTGATTCATGACCTTCTTACATGAATAAATTAACTTATAGTCTGTGCGGCAGTGTGCAGTTTTTTGTTTTTTAAAAGGAGAGTTCAACTACTCTTAGAGATTCCAACAAGTAGCTTGGCATCGTGGGAAATTTCCTAGTCTATTACATTTGAGTGACAGAGTCACTGTTGGAGATATTCCTTAATCCCTGTCTGAACTTAATATAATTTTGTTTTCTTGAACAAAAATAGGATTTAATGCTGTAATGAATTTTACCTGCCTCCTAAGCTTTTTGTAACTAGTTCTATCTGAATTTTCTAAAACAACTTGAGCATTCTGAAAGAGAAGTACCATGGGTATCTTTATGTCTGTGTGTCTATACACATGCACATACACACATACATACTTGTTTATCTTACTATTTCAAGAATCTATGAATTGATAAATATAGATACTTCCTCTACTAACACAGATCCATTAGAATATAAGTTCCTTGAGGGAAGAGACTATTTATTTTGTATCTTTGTATCCCAAGAATCCAATCAAAGGTGTTCACCATATATCCAAGCTGTTGCCAAGGCCTGATGATTTCATCTTTGCAACATCTCTCAAATATGCCCCCTTCTCTCCTCTGATGGTGCCTCTATTCTAGCAAGGCCCTTATCACCTCACACCCTGATTATTTCAATAGCCTGATGGTGGGTCTGTCTGCCTCTCATCTCTCCCAATACCAGTCCATCTTCCTTTCAGTCATGATTTTCCCAAAGCTCAGATTCAGTCATGTCGCTCACCTACTCAGTAACCTCCAGTGGCTTTCTGTTGCCTCCAGGATGAAATACAAAGTGTTCTGACTGGCATTTAAGACCTTTCACAACCTAGCCCTTTCTAGTCTTCTCACATCTTATTCCCCAACACCTACTCTTCAGTGTAGTGACACTAGCTACTTGGTTCTTCCATGAAAAAGACACTCTATCTCTTGGCTCTGGTTGCCCCTCATGCTTGGCACTCTCTCCTCTTCTCTGACTCCTGACTTCCCTGGATTCCTTTAACTTCCAGTTACAATCCTACCTTCTACAGGAAGGCTTCTCTAATTTCTTTTAATTCCAGAGCTTTGACTCTTTTAATTATTTCCTATGTATTAAGTATATAGCATGCTTTGTACATATTTATTTGCATGCTGTTTCTCACATTAGATTGTGAGTTCCTTGAAGGCAGAAACTGTTTTTTGGCTCTTTTTGTAGCCTCAGTACTTACCACAGTGCCTGAGGCTTAGTAGACACTTAATACATGCTTATTGATTGATGGATGAAGATACAGCACAAAGTCCAAGTTGATGAAGGATTTCCTATGGATGATGATATTCTCCAGATGCTTGTTTATGGTGCAGGTTACATCAAACCCTAGAACCTTGGGGAAAAGATCTGGAGATGATGGACTAAAGGTACAAATTAAGACATACCTTTTTAGACATGACCTATATGCCTGAATTTGTTTTGCATGACATGCTTATTTGTTACAAAGGATTTTTTTTAATTGGGAAAGGAAAACTAATGATAGTGATATCCTCCCTCCCCAAAGGAAGAAAAGAAAGTGTCATTGAAGCATTTTCTTACCTTGTCTGAGTGATTCCATTTATTTATTTAAGATTTTTTTATTTTTTAGCATTCTTTTCTTTTTAAATTTTGAGTTCCAAATCCTTTCATTTTCTTCCACTCTTCTCCCACCCACTGAGATGGCAAGCAATATATCAATTATACATGTGAAATTGTGCAAAACATATTTCCATATTAGTCATATTTTTAAAAGCAAGAAAAATAAAGAAAGTAAGAGAACTATACTTCAATTTGCACTCAGAGTTCATCAGTCTCTCTCTGGAGGTGGATAGCATTTTTCATCATGATTTCTTTGGAATTGTCTGAGATTATTGTATTGGTCAGAATAGCCAAGTCTTTCACATTTGATCATTGTTCCAACATTGCTATTACTGTGCACAATGATTTCTTGGTTCTTCCTACTTCACTTTGTATCAGTTCATATAAATGTTGCCACGTTTTCCTAAAACCGCCTCTCTCATCATTTCTTATAGCACAACAGTACTCCATCGCAATCATAGAAGTATTTTGTTTAATGTGCAGAACATAACAGGAGAAAGTTCAGAGGGAGGCAGACAAGCAGGACAGCTTTGAAACTAACATGTCAAATTTATCAAATACTAAGAATTTGAGCTTCACACAAGAGAGGTTCATGATTTCCTTTATGTAAATATTATGTATGTAAATATTTATGTTTGTTGGTGTTCTGGCCCAACTCAGGCCGGTCAGTCTCCTCATGGATTAAATTTTATACCGGAACAATATGAGACACTCATAGATCATTCAGTAGCAAATTAAGGGAGATTTCCTTAGCCATAGAAGGTGAAGGATATTCAGCAAGGATAGACAGTGAGGACAGCCTGTGTTTTTAGTTCTCTGGGAAAACCCAGTCTCAAAGGTGAGGTCTCCATGCTGCTTCAGGAAAAACTAGCTTAGCTTGCATAAGGGCAGGGTTTAGGGTTTTGCTCCTACCACAGGTAGTCTTCATCAAGTTAAGGATAACAAAAAATTTAAAATTTAAAAAAAGAATTTTTTTCTCTCTCCATCTACCACCCCCCCCAAACCCCCCCCCCCAAAACAACAACAACAACATGCCCTGGTGGCCAATTTTGTGTTGATGAGCCTCTCCAAACTTGCCTAGTCTGGTCCTCAGATGATAAGTACACACTCTGTCACTGGACTCATACTTAAAGTCTTTGTTTACACACTTAAAAAGCTTTATTTAGACATAAGTGTTTTGTCTTGTTCAAAGTTCTTCCCATAGTTATCAACAAGTATACCTTTGACGGATAACAAACAAGCTGTTATATTCCTCGGTCTGGGATTCACTACCCGAAAATACAATTAATGAGTGATTAAACAGTTTTTCAAAGGTCTGAGGACTGCTATTTACAACTACAAGCGATTTTAGATGGCATTTCTTCCTTTAGCCATAAAGCAAAGACAATCTCACTGTGATCTTCTATCAATAATAATCTTCCACTCAAGTCTCTGCCTTTACAACATTCTAAATAAATAGCAAGAAACCAACTGCATTCTCTAATGGTCTTTATTTCAATGATAGGTACTATTTGTTACCCACATAAAGGTCAGCATATGGCAAACAACCATTCTATTGGGCACTTCGGTGGAATATTTTATAGGAGACCAAAAATTTTGTCTGGTAAGATTTTATGTCTTATTTTCAAGTTGTTGAATTTTCCCTCCCTAACCTCTCTTTTCTTTTTTTTTTCTTGAGCCAAAGATATTCATTCTAAAAGAATCAGTGATTTTCACATGCTAGCATTCTTTTTGCTGATGCAAATTAAAATCCCTCTCAAAGACAGACTTTGTAAATTGCTGAGGCTGAAAAAGTTCATCATCCAGTTGTCACTCCCCTGGTGAATAACGTCTCTGACCCAGCCAAGCTAGGTTGGGCCTCCCATAATAGACAAATGATGCAGCTGGTCCTTGAAACTTCTCCAGCATGGTTGGACCTGACAGAGCCTGTATTGTGGCATGATAGACTTTGGGAACCCAGGATCATCTCTACACCTTGAGAATATATTGGAGCAGTATTTTATTGGAGGAAGTGAACGATAAAAAAATTGTTGAGGAAAATGTTTCCAATGTCCAAGATGTTGTGAGGCTGGAAGAAGTAGGAACATCTTTGTGCTCAGGGCTTTGGAACATGTGAACTATTTCCTGGGTCATTTGAGCATTTTAGGAAGTAGATTCTTTGCTTTGTTAGTTGTTTTCGAGGTGGGAAACTGACCTGAGAGTACTGAAGAAAGGAGAAGGAATGAAGAATTAGTGTCGAGTTCAGTGCTTGAGAGGTCATAAGCTAGAGGGCAATGGCTATAGAGGAGTAACCTGTCAGTGTGTAGCACACAGGGAGATTTTATTGCAGATGCTTGTAATGAATAAGAGAATGAAGGAGAAAAGGATTTAGTAAACATATATGAAAGAGTGAATGAGTCAGCAAGCCCTGCTAGGGCAGGTGCAGAGTTGTGAGCCCTGGCTGTGCATTGAGCCCCAATCCAAGAGGAATTAGGTGCTTTGAGAACAAGAGTATGGATGCTAGTGAAGAAGCATTGTTATTGTTGTTGGTGGTGGTGGTGGTGATGGTGGTAGCAGTGGTAATGGTGATCCTTCATTCTTGAAGAGGATCATGACATCAGGAAGGTGATGCCATGAGTTGCGAGTGGATTGGATTTAAGTGAGGGAGGGCTGTGCAAGGTCACCAACCTGGAGCCATCTGGAGATGACCCTGAGTAGGAGCATTACATGAGTATGAGGAAGTAAAGAGGAGAGGCCATTAATCAAATTAATCTGGCATCAAGTTCGTGGTTCTTTGAGGGCAGCTGAGAGTGACAGGATCATGACAGAGAGGTGTTGGTAGAGTATGAGAGGAGATTACATTATTTTTCTATGGGCAAAATGTATCTTACAGAAGGGACATTGAAAGGAAGCTTCTGAGGAGAGAACAAGAGATATGTGTCTTTAAGAAAGGGTGCCTGAGACTGGTAAAATTTGGAGCAGCAATGGGTATCTTAAGAATAGAGATGTATGGCTTTTCCCCAAAAGAGTGTGTCACACTTCAACACAAAGTCAATTCCTCAGGTTAGTCATCATGTCTAACTCTGTGTGATCCCATTTGGGTTTTTCTGGGCAAAAATACTGGAGTGGTTTGCCATTTCCTTTTCCAGCTCATGTTACAGATGAGGAAACTGAAGCAAACAGGGTTAAGTGACTTGCCTAGGGTCCCTTTGTACGATTCTACCTCACTTAAATACAACTCACAAGTAAGTCAAGACATCGCCCTCATGATGTCTTGGTCCTCTTCAAGAACAAAGGAAACAAAGGATGAACGAGAGAGAGAGAGAGAGAGAGAGATGGGTAATAGGTGTCTGAAGCCAGATTTGAACTCAGGAAGAGTTCACTCTATCTACTGTGCCATCTAGCTGCCAATTCAGCTAGTCACTTAGTCAATTGTATGTTTTGCTTACATTGCTCTAAGTGATAGGTTTGCTTGAATGAATATTTGCACTCTCTTGGTTGAATGTTTTATTGAATTACTCTAGATGTTTTGGCATGAATCATCTTCTGTGTCTGTATTTGTGTGATTGCTCTGAGATGAATTTCAATACATCAGCATGGGGAGGATATTTAAAGATGGGGCGATGTTCAAGAATTGAGGGTTTTCTGAGAGTCAAAGGTCTCTTAAAGTGTATTGTCAAACCTGAAAACAAGTGACCAAATAATCACAGATGTCACACAACTGCTATTAACTCATACAGGTTATCAAAACCACAGTTAACTCTAAGAATAAAATAAAACAAAATAAAACCAAAGAGATAACAGCAGTAATAAGCAAAATCTTTCTTTATTTGGTTAGAGGAGGTAAACTAGACACATGTGCTGGGGCCCCTTCTAGTAGGAGACCTGCTTTTGTGTGGGCAAATCTTAACACATATACTAGTGGTTGCACAGTGAGCTGTAGCCCTGATAATGAGGAGTAACAGCCAGGATTTCATGGCCAGAACCTGTGTACTACAGGTGCTTGTCCAAGCTCAGAGACCGCCTGGTGCTGGTATGAGACAATTCTGGGATTTTTCTGTGGCTGAGTTCATCCAGAAAGTGAGCACAAAGGATTGTTGTTATGCCAAGCTCAGGGCACAGCTTGCTTGCTGAGCCTTAGCTGTGGAAAACAGGGTGTCTCCTAACAGTAAAAAGAGAGAAATAAAAAGAGACAGGTGTTTTTGGCATGGGCATCCTGACAGTATATATGTATGTGTTTCCTAGAAGATTTAGAAACTTATTTAGAGCTAGGGAACATGTATGCTACCAAAGGGGTGTCAGTGCCCTAGTGAAGGGGAAAGGAGTATTTTTGAGGGTCCATTTAGTTTCCTCACTCCTTTTCTATGTTATTTTTTTACTCAGTAATACAATTGAATAGAAAGTTGTTGTTTTAAGAGGATAACCAGATCTCCTCTGCGCCTTATTAGAAAAGTATTTCCCATTCTTTTCTCCTATTCAATCTCAAGCAGGAATAGGATTTGCAATCCCGTGAGATCATTGATTTAAACCGTGAAAAGAAAATCTAGAGAAGTTAGTATACTATAGCTGGAAGAGGTATAAGAAAAATACAAGTAAGGTCCCTGCCTAAATTTCTCTATCTGTAGAGAGAAAATGAAAAAAAAAAACAACTTTTTTTGTTTTTAACTTCAATCACATTGAAAACGCTTTTGCTAATTGAGTTTTTATAATGGAGCATTGGTTCCTAATGCTTCCCCAACGATTTAACATCTCCAGGTTCTCTCTTTTTCCTTTAGAAGGGTTAACAATTAGATTGATAATTCTAATCAGACATGGAAGAAAATCATTGCTTCTCAAGCTATAAACAGCGGTGGCATGTGGGTACAATAATGTGATATTGAGAGAGAGAAATTGATTTCACTCTCTTCCCACTCTCCCTTTTTCCTTTCCCTTAGGAAATTACCTTATACATGCAGAGCCCAGTAATTTCTCTAGCCCTCTCTTTAAACTATAAATCTCAAAGGGCTAAATTGAATGGAAACTCATAGGATTTCAAATCTTGTGGCTTTTCCCTCCATCCCTTAAGCCGAATTAAATTTATCTATTGAACAATGTCCCAATCATTCAGCATCTTTTGAGCACAGATTATATTCAAAGTGCTATGCTAGGCACTGAAGCTTATTTTTTACTAAAAAATAAGGGCATGGCTTTTACTACAGCAACAATCCAAAATCTAGCCTTTCTCAAAGCAACAAGCTTCCATAAAGATGGTTTCTAAGGATTAAAGGAAATGAAAATTAAATCAATGTGATATCTTCTTAGTAGTCCTAGATTTTTTTTTAACTGTCTAGGGAGAAAATTAGACAATTAGCCAAAATGAGATTTGGAGAGTATCAACATATTTCATGTTTGCAAGTCATCTCTGGAATGTACAATAAAGGGTTAGTTTTAAAATCATAACCACAGATGGCATTTTGTAGCATTTCATATTTAGCACTTTAAGATATATTATCCTATCTGAGCTTCATAACAACCCTGGGAAATACGTACTACCATTATTATATTTATTTTTATTTATTTTATTATTATTATATTTATCTTGCAGATTAAGAAAAAGACTTAGGGTCAAGTGACTTGCCCATGGTCACACAGCTAGTAAGTGCTGGAGAGATTATTTGAATCTAGGTCTCTTCTGACTTGACCAATGTTTTTCTACCCTTATCAACATTGCCTTTTCCACAATAAAAATAATAGTAAATTCTAAAAATTTTATGAGTGTTTTATGCTTTATTAATCTAGGACTAGAAAAATATTCTTTATTATGATGTTTAGTTTATTTTGCATATTATTTAATTTTTTAAACTTTTATTGATTTTTTTTTCATTTTTTATACTACAGCGACCTCACCTCAAAGAAAATAGCTAAGCAAAAGCAAGCAATAGTGAAATGGTCTGACAGTGGAGGAAAGGGAAGATATAAAATCCAATCCTGTAGCTGCCTATTCCTCTACTGGGGGTCTGTTTAATTGTCTTTTCAAGACCAGTCAATTATTTAATCAAAGTTTGACTGCTTTTTCATTTTATTTTTATTTATATTATCCTAGCTATTGTGTAGGTTGTTGTCCTGGTTCTGCTTACTTTGTTCTGTATCAGCATATACAAGACTTCTCACATTTCCCTGAATTCCTCATTGTTTGTATTTCTTATGGCATGGCTCAGAATATTTTAAAAAGGCACAAAAGGATTTGAAGAAGTGAAATTTATCTCACATTTTGGATCCATTATTCCTAGTTTTGCCCTCCAGGGCTAAGCATTGCAAGTCCAACCTGTCTTCCACATAGGCTAAAACTTCTTCCTGCTTCTGCCAAGCTTCTCTGATGCCAGTCCTCCATTGGTGTCCTCATTGCTTGCCACAGGACCACCCTGATGAAGTCCACATAGGTGGCTGGTCAGTATCCTCTTGTCTACTGCCGAGAGCTCTCCTGACCCAATGATTTATGTCTCTTTTCTAAGTCCCAGCCAACCCCGGTTGGGATAATTCCAGTGCTGAACAATCCTCAGGCTGGCACCTCTTGACAAGAGAGAATAATTTCTCTGGCAGCTAGAGCATCTGTTCTCTACAATCAGTAGAGCTGTTTTGCCTACCTTGAAAATAGAATAGCTGTGCCCCAGAAGTATGTTGCCTGCTACCTTTTCAAGCGTGTGGTTGTGCTGTGCCTCAGGGGAGAATCAGAATGGATAAGCTGATGCCATCCTGATTTGTGTATCTATCCATAAAACTCTGATCTCATCTCAGTGTTTATCCTGACACAGCCAAAGAGCACCTTTCATTTGGTTTGTTGTTCTCGTTTTTAAAATATCCTCATAGAATGTAGCCATTGAAATGACTAAAAAAGATTAAATAGAATTTTTAGGCTAAGTTCAAAGAAAATTAGTATAAGATTTTCCCCCTCTTTATTACCAGTATGATTTCAAATACGTACTCATTCAATTCAACAAGCATTTGTGTGCAAGACAGAAAGGCAATGTGATGTAGTGAAAGAATGTTGGACTTGGAGTCAGGAAAACCTGCGTTCAAATCTGAGACTGACTAGCGAGGTAGCCATATGACTTAAATACCCTTAGCCATTGCTGTTGTTCAATCATTTCAGTCATGTCTGACTCTTCATGACCCCATTTAGGGTTTTCTTGGCGGAAATACTGGAGTGGTTTGCCATTTCCTTCTCCAGCTCATTTTACAGATGAGGAAACTGAGGCAAACAGAGTTAAGTGACTTGCCCAGGGTCACACAGCTAATAAGAGTATTTGATTTGAACTCAGGTCTTCCTGACTCCAGTCCTGGGGCTCTATATATTGTGCCTCCTAGCTTCCTAGAAAATGGTAGTGAATACTTTTAATTGATTTTTTAATTTAAAGAGATGGAAAGAGTATTGTTCTTGGAGTTAGGATACCTGTGTTCCAGTCCTAACTCAGACACTTTTAGCCTTGGACAATTCATTTTATCCCTCTGACTCTGTTTCTTAATGTGTAAAATGGGATAATAATAGTCATATTATCTACTTCACAGGATTGTTTTTTGAGGAAAGCAATTTATAAACTATAAAATACTGTGTGAATATGAATTATCAATGATAATGTTGATTATGAAAATAATATATAAAATAATACACTATAAACTTTAGAAAGTAGAGCGGTATACAATATTGTGTGAGGGGGGTTGCTGACATATACAGTAAAAACTCATTCTGGAATAAACGATCATTTTGTATTTTAAAATGTCTGTGAGTTAGTAGTTTTAACATTTATTTTCCCCTTAGTACTGCCTTGCTTTATGACTGAATTACTTAATCCTGGAAGCAAAGAATGTATGAGTTGGGAAGAGCCTGAGAGGGTCTAGTTTTCCATCCATTGCAAAAATTCCCTTTGTAACATCTCTGATAGATAGTTATCTGTTACAGCCTCTACTCAAACATCTTCATCATTGGAGAGCCCACTGCTTTGCAAATTACCCATCATATTCCATTTATGGACTGCCTGAGTTGTTAGAAACTTCTTAGATTGAACTAAAACCTGCTTTTTTATAGCTTTTACCCATCAGTCCTAGTTGTGCCCTCTGGAGTTTCCTTTTCTGCATCATAGTACAATGTAAAGAGAATATAGAGTCAGATGACCTGGGTTCAAATCCTGATTTTCCTATCTACTATCTATGGGACCTTAGGCAATCCATTATTATAATCTCTCTGGGCCTCAGTTTCCATATCTGTAAAATGAAGCAGTTGAAGCACTAGATAATCTTTGTGTTAAAGGTAAAGTAATTGGAGACAGTCTAAAGAAGGAAAGAGATATGTCTCTTCTAATGTATTTCCTTTTCTTTAGGCTAATTATCCCCACCTGCTTCAACTATTCTTCATGTAACAGTTTCTGGATCCCTTGCCTTCCTATTCAGTATTCTCTTTACTTGCTCTAGTTTTCAATAACCTTTAAAAATATGGCACCCATAACTGAACACAGATATGATCTGACCATATCAAAGTGCAACAGAATTATTTCAATCTTTGATGCTGATACTATACTTATGTTAACGTAGCCTCAACTTGCATTAGCCCTTTTAGAAGTTGCATCATTCTTTTGGTTGATCCTTACCTTGTAACTAGTTCATCAAACCCCTTTGGGTATTTTTGACACAAACTTTTAGCCCATCCTGTACTTGTATATATAATTTTTCAGATGTAAAAGCAAAAATTACAATATAACATATGTATATACATATGTACACTATGCATCAATATATATACACATACACATGCATAATCATGTGTCTTACAACTGTTGAGAGTAAAATTCAACAAAGGGAGACTGAGGCATGGTTCTCCAAGCAAGATAACAGTTTATTAGCAGGGCGTGGATCTGTTAATAAAATGGGTCTAGTGACTGTCTCAGTGAGCCAAGGACCCCAAAATAAAAATGTAACTTCTTTTTATAAGCTAGGACAAAGAACAGAACAGGGCAGATATGGAAGCAATACAATTGGTTACAGGGTCCTTAGCATCATAAGGGTGAGGGATCGTGATTGGTTACATTAAGGAGAGTGGGCTTAAACAATGTGGGACCAAGACCACCCATCTCTGTCTTTAGAGGAATGTCTTATGGATTTAAGGGACCCAGCTGCATTTCAAGGTTATTAATAGTGGACCAGAGGTAGTAGACACACTGGTGCCTGTGAATGAGATAAGACCCCTTTTTAATTGGCAAGGATGAAGCTAAGATGGGACAAGGTCAGCTTTTCTGCTCTCAAGGATACCAAACAGATGTCATAGAATTTCTCAGAAGATGAAATTATGAGGGATAATAATTTTCCTAGGCACAAACTGATTTGCAAGTGGTGCTGAGATAATAATCCCTTTAGTATCAGAGTGTTTTGGGAGAGTATTGGACCTCTAAACTTAGCTCAGAGTTTTTCTTTAATTAAAAATGATTGATAGGGAAAATAAACTTTGGCATATAACTATGAGAGGAGAAGACAACTTTTGAACTCACAAGTTTCTTCACTCAGAGACAAAGAAAAGGTTTGTCATACAATACAGAATAAGGTTACAGAATAGAATCAACTACAGAGTGAAATAAAAATATAAAATACAGGATCAATAATTAATTTTAATAAATACACAAATGTATAATACATGACTTGCACATTGTATATCTTTACATACATTTATACATATAACATTTACACATGCATAATGCATAATACACATATAGGTAGAAAGATAGATAAACTTGACCTGTGATTTCATTTATTTAAAGAATTATCACTATGTAAACACCTTTCACTGATGCAGACTGACAACTTGTCTATAACATAGTCTGGGGAAGAAACAATAAAAATTGAAATCACTTGCCCATGGTCACATAATCAGTTTGTGTCATAAGCAGGACTTGAACATGGGTATTCATTACTTCAAGGCCAATCTTTTATCCAACATGTCACCTAAGTTCTAATCATGGTTCTTGTATCATGTCATCTCACTCATGTCACCTTGGACAAGTCATATGACCTCTCTAGCACCCAGTTTCTTTATCCATAAAACGAGGGGGTTGGATCCAGGTAGTTTCTATCTTCTCTATGAGCTTTAAATCTATGATCCTATGATTCTATGTCTATTCCTATTAAATTTAACCTTATTTAGGTTCATAGGTTTAGAGCTACAAGAAACCTCATAGATTATCTAGTCCAACTACTTCATTTTATAAATGAGGAATCGGAAACTTAGAAGGTTTAAGTGGCTTTCCCAAGGTCACATTCCTAGTATTTATGAGGACTAGAACTCAAAGCCTATGAGTCTAAGTCCAATTGTCTGTTCTACTATATTTTATATCCTTCTAGCCTATTGAAATCTTTCTAAATTTTTATTCTATCATACAGTGCTAATGATTCCTCCTAGCTTTGCACTATCCTCAGAAATGATAAACATTCTTCATTTGACTTCATCTAAATTACTGTTAAAATTTGATTTACAATGATAGGTCTCTCTTTCCCCCTCATCCTCATAACAGTGTTATCCCTAGCAACTTGAGAGAGTTTGAGTTTAATAGAGTAGTGGTGGGATCTTAGAACTGCCAGTGAGAGGACAGGTGGAGAGAGTGAGCTAGACCATAGAGTAAATATAGAAATCCGCACTAGGTCACATCACAACTAGGTGTTACAGTTGTCAGATGGTCTACAAATGTCTCATTTCATTCTAATATTGAATGAGGTACCAGGCTAGATTGTGTCAGGCCTGGCCCAATACTATTCTTTAAACCATAATCAAAGAAGATTGAGTAATGTCAATATAGAGAAATGTTTTCAGCTACTACAGGGCTTTTTCCTTGGACCTGTCATTGTAAATCAAATTTTAACAGTAATTTACATGAAGTCAAATGAAGAATGGATAAAAGAAGGAGGAAGGAGAGGAGAGGAGATGGGAGAGGGGAGGAGAAAAGGGGGAGAGGGGAGAAGAGGAGGAAAGGAAAAAAAAATATGGTTTGATCTGCATACTGAGTCCACCACTTCTGTATCTGGAGGTGGATAGATGTTTCATCATGAATCCTTTGTAATTATAGGTCATTGTGTTGATCAGAGTTCCTAAGTCTTTCAGAGTTGTTTACCTTTACAATAGTAATGTTATTGTATAAATCAAAGAATCTTTCCCAACAAACATTCTCCTCTACCTAGCTTCTCCTGATGGTTTTTTCACACAGTTCCATCTAAGCTGGCTTTTCCACCCCATTGTGGGTTCTTCTTCTGTTCTGTACTTTGTGGCTCCTTATTTGCCATTTGCCTGGTTCCTTATTACTCTCAGTGGCTCAAATCAGAGCCTCCTGGTACTCAGTGAATTACTTTTTCTTAATGAAGTAAAGACTCATGAACTCCCCTTTCTGTTTATTATAACACCAAGAGTCTTTATCTAATCATCCTAGAGTGCCCAATTATTCGATTTATCCTTTGGTGATAAGCCTTAGAAATAATTACATTCAAATGAGGTGAGGGACCCAAATGCCCTGAGGTTGTAGCCATTTCTCTGTCTTCAAACCAGCTTCTTATCATTGTGTCTCTGAAAACTATTTCTTCACACTTGATTTCATAAAATTCTATTACACTAAAATTCTTTTTCTGGCCTATTCACTTATAAAAGAGGCATCTCCTTAGAGCCTTCACAAGTTGCTTTAAGCCTTCAGAGTTTATTTTTCTCCCCCTTTTGTCAACCAAACTGCTCATATTTTATGTTGACTATACATCTATTCATGTGACTATTAGCCAGGTTTTTTTTTAATTAAGCAAAATATTTTTTTTTACCCTTAAAACTGCCAAACCATTTAAAAATGCCCCTTTTAACAACTAAACTGCTCATATATTAAGGCATCAGTAAGGGATCATCACAAAAGGAGGTTTACTTAACCATGTCAGGAGAAGGACATGAAGGGCAAGAAAAGAATGTTCATAGAAGATACTGCTTTGATTCACTTGAGCACAGTTTCCTTCTAGCAGTGGCACCCATAGTGGTCTTCTGGTCAAGATAGAGGGAGCAGTTGGGAGTCCTCATGTCCTTGCTCTTATGTTCTCAGGTAACCAGGAAATTTTAGACCTCCAAACTTATTAAATCTCAAGGAAGGGTTTAGCATCTTTTCAGGAAAAGAACTAGCCATGGAAGGGGAAACTTGATAGAAATATTCCTACTTCCAAAATCTTGAATTCAGCTAATTATGCTACCAGCCATATCATGTCTTACCACTGGTTGGATAAAGGTAAAAGATAAGTAACTGGCTACATGATCCTGGAATGAGATAGGACCTGTGTATGGGCTACCTTCATTTTCAGGCAATCCAGTGACAAGGAAAGAGAACCAGAATGCCAAAGGGAAAAAGAAAAATCAAAAATGAACACTTGGCAACAATGGCAAATTAGATTGAATGGGTAAGAAGAGCAGCCAGAAATGTAGACGGGGCAATGTATGGGCAAGTACAAATTGGCATTTTTACACTGAACTTTTTTCAATTAACAAGTGTTCATTTTGTCTCTCACACACTTATCTCCAAGTTGAATTTTAAAAACCCCAACCCTTGTAACAAATATATTAATCAAAGCAAACAGATTCCTGAATTGGTCTCATCCAAAGATGTAAATCTCATCCTATATCTTAAGCCTATTTTGGTCAGCAGGTAGGTAACATGCTACATCACTGGTCCTCTTGAATTGTGGTTCATATCATCCATTCCCCAACATTAGACTTCCTGGGGTGAATTTTTGCAAGGATATAAGTGAGTCACATAGAACAGGTAGTCATGAATGAGCTTTGTTCTATATCAACGGAAGGAACATCACATTGGGATCACAGATTCATCAGAGTATTGGAAGTGGAGACTCTGACAAACCTTCAAGTATTAAAGATTTTGAGTCTTCTTGTGTTTATTTCTCATGCTGCTTTCTGCACAGCACTGTAGACCACAGAATGACAAAGTGGTATTAGGGACTTGCTTGTTAGATAAATGCTGGAGCTCTATTCCTTGGGAAATATTGATTATTTTCACATGGTGCCTCCATTTTTACCATAAGTGCTAGCACCTGTAATTCTCTCTCTCTCCTCATCTTCACCTTCTGGTTTTTATTTTTGGCTTCCTTAAAACTCAGCTCAAATACCACCTTTTTCAAGAGACCTTTCTCAACTTCTCACCCCTTTCCTCCCCCCAACAGCAAGATTACTCTCATTTACCCTCTATACTTCTTGTATGTGGATCATTATGGACTTCTGGGTCAGATGAAAAATAAGATGGAGGATTAGATGTTTTCTCTGACCCCATTTACCTCTCAAATCTCTCCAAAACACAAATTATGCACCAAAGATAAAGAAGCTTCAGCTGTCTCCATGATTTAGGGCACCCAGAATCCAGAAGAATGTTAAAAACAAATTAAAAAAAACCATGAACTGATGTCTACACAACACCCTCCACCCCATGGTACTGGTAGCAAGGCTGCACTAGCCAACCCACAGGGGCTAGCAACAAAACCCAACCCCACACCCCAGTCTTCCCTCCTTCTTTCCAGTGCTATGGAGAACCTGGCTCCAGATTGCAGAAATCTGCTGGGGCCAAGACAGATAGTCTGTGCACCTCTACAGGGCTTCAGACTACAGAAGCTCACTGGGGCCACACCACACCTGGAGGAAGCATTCTGTGCTGCAAGAGATCTCTTCAGGAGAGCCAGGAATAGAGGAGAAAGGGCAGGGTATGTGTCTAGGCTTGAAATATAATTCAATATCACATTCCCTCCTACCTCCTCCCACAGCCTCAGAGACCCAAACTACAAAACCTAAGCAGTTCCAAAGAGAAATAAGAATCAGGAGAGCAGAGTCTATGGCCTACGGAGCAAAAATAATGGATGGGATAGAAAAACTGGAAACTACAATGTCAAGTCTCACCAAAGATACAAAAGAGGGAATAATAATAGATTGAGAATGCAAACATGCAGAACTGAAGGTAAATCTAGAAGAGAAGCAAAAAAATAAAATTAAATATTTTCTCTATTTAAGCAATATTTACTGATCTCAAAGACAAGATGCATAGAAACAACTTAAAGGATCATAGGTCTCTCAAAAGAAGACAACAGAACGATGTCCAAAATGCTATAAAATTGTGCATACCCTTTGACTCAGTAATACCACTTCTAGATCTGTATCCCAGAGAGACCATAAAAATGGGAAAAGGACTCACATGTACATTTTTATAGCAGCTGTTTTTGTGGTGACAAAGAATTGGAAATTGAGGAGACACCCATCAATTGGGAAATGGCTGAACAAGCTATGGTATATGAATGTAATGGAATACTATTGTTCCATAAGAAATGATGAGCAGGCAGACTTCAGAAAAACCTGGAAAGACTTACATGAATTATGTGAACTTACATGATGTTGAGTGAAGTGTGTAGAATGAGAACATTGTACACAGTTATAACAACATTGTGCAATGACTAACTTTGATAGACTTACCTCTTCTTAGCAATGCAAGGATCTAAGACAACTCCAAAAGACTCATGATGGAAAATGCTACCCACAGACAGAAAAAGAACTATGGAGTCTGAATGCAGATCAAAGCATACTATTTGCTCTCTTTTGTTTTTTTCTTTCTTCTTTCTCATGGTTCCTCCCATTGGTTCTAATTCTTCTTTACAACATGACTAATGTGAAAATATGTTGAATATGAATATGTATGTAGAGCCTATATCAGATGGCATGCTGTCTTGGAATGGGTGGGGAGAGTTGAGGGAGGGGGAGAAAATTTGAAATCTTATGGAAGTGAATGTTGAAAACTAAAAATAAATTAATTAATTAATATTTAAAAAGAAGAAGACAACAAGACAAAAAAACCTTAACACAAAATGCAGGAAATAATAGAAGAGAACTGTTCAGAACTTCTGAGTGCAGAAAATGGAATATCAATTTAAAGTATTCATAGATAGCCTCCAGAAAAAAAAATCCCAGGGTATGAACTCCAAGGCACATAATGATTAAATTTAACAGTACAGTTCAGATACAAGCTCTATAAGGCATCAGGAGAAATACCTTCAAACACAAAGGGAAGGAAGTTCAAATGACACAAGACTGTTCTGCACCTGCCAGAAAAGGTAGAAGGGAATGGAATAAAGTATTAAAAAGAGCAATGGAGCTTAGGACACAGCCCAGGTAAATGTATCCTGCAAATCTGAACTTAACCACAGATGAAAAAAGATGGACATTAAATAATAAGGAAGCATTTAAAACATTCTTAGAAAGAAAAGACCTTAAGAAATTATGTGTTTCTAGAACATCCCAAACAACAGAAATGCTGGAGTGAATAAATGCAGTAGCCAAGGACAGTGACTACAAGAGTGACAACAGAGAAACCAGGAAGAGACTTCTTTCTAAACAGACATAAGGAGATGGGTGAAAGCAGAAGTCTGGTAGAGGTAACAGTAAAGAGGTAAGCATGGGAAACTATGGACAGAATCTGGTGACACACTGCCTACAGGTAAATCATTGTTTTTTGTGGGACCACAAGATGAGAAGGTACATGAAAGAGGAGTGGGAACAGGGGCATAGAGAGAAATGTGTGATATGCCCTGGTCAAATTGAGGGCTAGCAACAAAGGGATGATGACCCCTATGGTCTCAGTGAAAGAAGAGCCTTTAGGAAAGCAGGTGAGGGGGAGGAAAGGATGTTTGAAAAGGAAGGGAAGGAAGTTGGTCTTGTTTTGGTGGTGGGAGGAGGTTCCACTGGTGAATAGGCCTATGGGTGAAGAGAGATAGTCTGTGAAAGGAGATGGGGGCCTTGTGATGAGTGTGGTCTGGGGGATTTGGTGCTTGAAAAGTTTGCTCTTCTTACTTCAAAAAGGGGGAAGCTGGAATTTCTGGGGTCAACTGACTCATAGAGGAGTAAAAGAGCATGGACCCAAGAAGAAGATTTTGAGATAAATAGGGGAAAAAAATATGCGAGGAAGAGAGTATTGATTAATGGTGTGTTGCATAATCAGGGACATGGTGGAGGAGGGGTACTACTATGGGGCAGTGCCCTCTGTAGCAACAATCTGGCTAGCTGCTACTGTGGCTGTGTAAGACCAATAACAACAGCGTATAGGTGGGCTGCTAACATAGGTTCTTTTATCTGCTTTTCTAAGGAAAGCAACTTTAAGGGGTTAACAATCTCAGTTTAATTAAACATACATATATCATTTACTTAGTTCAGGGGAAAAGATCAGCTCCCTGAACTTCAGAGAAAATACAAACAGAAATTATAAACATCAACAGACAGACCTTGTCTGATTCAAATCACAATTCATAGTTACCAGAGAAGCACCAATATCTGTCTGGGTTATCAAAGTCGGAGGGCAGTTACAATGGCTTGCCCAGAATCTCAACACTCCTTCCATGAGTGAGCCCCAAAAGTCAAACACCAAGCTCAGATCTTATATACCCATCTCAGGCCCCTGGGGCACTTGATTACCTCAGTGCCAGAAGCACTCAAGCAAAGAACAGTGAAAAGTCCCATTTAGGACGTGGGAAAGTTAGTTAATCTCTAGTACCACCATATACACGGTTTCCAGTCAATGACTCCTGATTGTCTTAGTGCTGAGAAACATTCCAAGACAAGATCCCACTTTACCAGCCCCATTCAAACAAAGGCCAGAATCATTAAAGGCATGAGAGAGAAGAATAGCAAAAAGCCCCTCCCTGATTACCATTACACCCTCTCTGACACCTACAATAATTGGCAATACTTTGGCAGTGAAGCACAATAGAGAAGGGCAATCTGTAGAGAAAGCTCTTCAAGGTAGTGGCAGAAACTGCGTAGAGGAGAGAGCCTAGAAGATATACCTAGAAATTGCATGAGGAATATAGAAAATGAGAAACGTGGTTTTGGGGATCACTGGACTTCCCCAAATTGTGAGAAAACGCAGCTTTGGGGATCACTGGACTTCCTAGGCAGGGCCAAAGTCCTGAGGAAGAACCCTGTGATATCCCTAGGGAAGGCTGTACAGACCACAGGACTGCCAGAAGAAGACCAAGTGGTAGCCCCCCCCCTTAATCTGTGGGGATCACAGGGCTTCTAGGGGTCAGACCCTAAGGAGGACACAAGTGATGGCCCCTTTAAAGCGGTGGTAAGATCACAAAGGCTCCCGAGACAGGGCCAGAAGTCCCAAGTGATGTCCCCTTAAGAAGGTTGTGCAGACCACAAGGTTCCCCTAGGGAATCAGGAGTGGCAGCCCTCTTAACACCACAGTGGGGATCACAGGACACCCCAAGGCAAGATCAGGGAGTAAGCACAGGAAGGCATTTTATTACACTCTCTTGAGCAGGCATAGTGCTCACTAGAACACTCACACCAATACAGCTGCAGGAGCAGGGGTAACCATTCCCTCCACTCCTGCTAGAGTCATGGTTAGTTTACAATCTTTATTTTTTACATAGTTTTCCTAGGTTGTATAGTTTATACAGGTAGGATAATAAGGATACAGAAGCAAAAGTGAAGTTAATTAGATTTTCCTTGTCTTAGTTTAGGATTAAACTATATTCTTTTACTTCCTCTACTTTCCTTCTTTAATGTATGCAAATTATGCAAATCAGTAGGCCTGGATTCTTGACCAAGACCAGACCCTAGATAAGCTTGAACTGGTTCAAGGGATTTGGCCTCTCTAATTCCCCTGCCTTCTCAAAAAGTATGCACATGCGTACAAGCCTCTGACCTCTCACCTGACCGACCTTGGGGCCTGGTTTCTGCTAAAGCTGGGGTGGGGGAGGGTGGGGAAGCACACCTTTAGCTCTGTGGAAACAAAACTCCTCCTCCCATTTCTTACATGTATCTTGAATCAGCGAATGAGGGGCTGGAGTAGACGGAAACAGAGGATGAATAATGAAGAGGGTGAGAGAAATCTTTTTTTGAAAAGGGACACAGAAATGAATTTAGAATCTACTGAACAGGACTAGTTGAAGGGGACTGAGACGGGAAAGGGGGAGAGGGGGAAAGGAGAAAAGAATCAGATAATCAGATAAAGCAGGAGAGAAAAAGTAATAAGCAAAATTCCAAAGGAAAAAGAATAACAAAGGAGAGGAGAAGAGCAGGGATGAGGAGAAGAGAACCAGTGGGAATGGGGCCACCTCAAAAAAACAGATTAAGATAAAGTAACCAAAGGAAACATTAGAAGGGGAAAAAAAATCATACCTTGAAAAAAAAAAGCACCATTAGATACAGAATGAGGTTAAATATGAACCTAACCCTCATAACTTTAAATGTTTGCATAGAGTGTTTGCATGTTCTCTGTATCCTTAGAATGTGAGTTTCTTTAGGAAAGGAACTGTTTTTGTCATTCATTGTATCCACAAAGCTTAGTATTGCTTTGCACAATTGCTTTGTGCAATTGATAAATATTTGTTTTTGACTGACTTAAAAAATCTATACCCCACTTTAATCCCTCACCTCCCATCACCTCCATCAGAAAAAAAAAAGCCCTTGTAAGAAATATTCACTGTCAAGCAAAACAAATGACCACATTAGCTGTGCCTGAAAATATATTTCTTATTCTTCATCCTGAGTAGTTTATCACATCTCTGTCAGGAGATGGGGAGCTTCATTATTGGTCCCCTGGAATTGTGGTTGGTTTATGCATTGATCAGAGTTCTTAAGTCTTTCAAAGTTGTCTTTGTGACATTGTTGCTGTATAAATTATTCTCTTGGTTCTCTCTTCATCCTCTTTAAATTCATATAAATCTTCCAGTTCTTCTGAAATCGCCCCTTTCATAATTTTTTTGGCTCAATAATATTCCATCACATTAAATTGTGAGCTCCTGGAAGGCAGGGACTGTCTTTTGCCTCTTTTTTGTATCCTTAGTACTTTGTAGAATGCCTAACACATAGTAGGTGCTTAATAAATGCTTACTGACTTGGGAAGTACACTGAACAGGCTGGAGCCTGAACCATGTTAGTGACAGTATCCGGAATCACCATTGCCTCTTCAATGGAGGCAATGGTAGCTTCGGGGGAGTCAGAGAAAGGCAACCCAAAAGGAGCCCATTGCACTGTCACCCTCCACATCTACCCCCCCCCCCCAGCATTACCTGAAGTTAACCAGTTTTCCCATTCCCCTCCAAGTATCCGATGAGGTTTGGGGTTGAAGGGTGCTTGAGACCCCAAAATGCCGACATGCTGGGTCCTGACAAATGAATTAGACTCAAGCCTTCTCAGCCAAGGAAAAACGAAGTTTATTAAAGATTTGCCATATTGGGTAGACTCTTAGGGAACTTGAGCATTTGTGACACTAATGACAGCAGGCCAGATTAATCTGAGCTGAGCTAGATTGAATCTGAGCACCTTCATGGAGGCAAGATGAGACTTATATACAGAAAGATTGTTGGAGAGATTGAGGGGTGTTTGAGTAGTCTGGGGTGACTAGAGGTCAAGACTCTAGGAGTGAGATTAAGGGTGGAAAGACAGGATCAAGGCGGGAAACAGCCAGAAGGGAATCCAGAGGTAACCAGACAAATCCAGAGGCAACCAGACAAGGCTAGGCTAGGCTATGTGGGCCTGAAAAGCCAGATCAAGTAGGAAGATTCAATGTGGGGTTCAAGGGAGTTCCCAGAGTCTAAACCCCATCATATCCTCCTACCCCTATTTCCTCCAGTTAGGCAGTGGGAAGGCTAAGGAAGAGAATGTGCCTGCCCGTTTCTGTTTCCCTTCTTAATTTCAACTACATTGATTTTGTTTGCGCAAAAAATTTTAAACTTTATGTAATAAAAAGTGTCCATTTTATCCTTTGTAATCTTCTGTATCTCTTGTTTGGTCATAAATTCTTTTCCTATTCACTGATCTGAAAGGTAATTTTTTTCCTTACTCTTTTTTATGATGTGACCCTTTGTATCTAAGTCACTAGAATATCTATCTAGAACTTAGCTTGTTATATATTACGGTTCCATTGCTTCCCAGTTCTCCCAGTATTTTTTTAGTAGTTGTTACAGGACAAGTCATAATTAGGAATCGAGGAACCAGGGAAAGAATGGCGGCTAGGTGGCTCAATGGATTGTCACTGAGCCCGGAATCAGGAATACCTGAGCTCAAATCCAGCCTCAGACTTGGTGGCTGGGTGACTTTGGGCAAGTCACTTAACTTTTTTACCTCAGTTTCTTCAAGTATAAAATGTGGCTAATTACAGCATGCACCTTGTGCTTAGCACATTATCTGGCACACAGTAGGCACTACATAAATGCTTATTCCTTTCTCCGTACCCTTTCATTTGGACAAAGGATAATAGAATGAATAGCCATGCCTTAGTGCTCCCCTTTGTACGTACCAGCCACACATCTTCTAGGTTCATAAAGGGACCATCCTGGCATTCATGAACTAGATAATTTGGTACCCCTCAAAGATATGAGAGACTTTGTCAAAGGGCTTCCTGAAATAAAAATGTACTTTGAGCCTCCATGAAAATGTAAGGTCTTTGAAAGTGTTAGAAATATGCTTGACACTGAAATTCAGGTATCAAGGGCAATTTATTATTATTGAGGAATTCAAAGGAATTGGTAAATGTTTAGGAAGGGGGAGAGGGGAATGCAGGAGTGAGGCCAAGTTTATTCTGTTAGACTGATATAGATTGATGCACCATCAGCTCAGCACTTTCCTTCAGAGAATGGATTGGTCCACTCCCTTCTGGGTTACAATCTTCCCTACAAGCCCCCAATATGCAATTCCTTGGTATGTTTCCCCCTCCTCAACATATGTCCCATGTTCAAAAATGGCAGAAAACTCCTCCCTGTGGGAGTGTAGGGTAATATTCAATTAACCAATTAAGCATGTGTGGTAGCCATTTGACCCAGTTTTCTCTTCAACCCTGATGGTTACCTGGCCAGTTTAGACTAACATCCTCGATAGCATCTTGAATCTGTGGTTTCTGCAAAACCTCAAACTTTATTCCCATTGGCTGGGGACCCTCATCCTGGTTAATTTTTACTCCTTCTTTCAAGCTGACACTTAATTATTCTGTGGAACTCAACTAACTCTTCTGTGGAAACCTAACTTTCCCTAACTTTCACCCCTCTCTCACAAAAGTAGGAACTGTTTCTGCCTTCCTTGAATTTCTGGTGCTTAATGCAGTACCTGCGGGTAAATGTTTGTTGGCTGATTGATTGACCGGTCTGGTAGTTCTGTTGACAAAAGAAATTAGGGGAAATTTAATGACTTTACAATTACTTTTATTCTGTGTAATAATTTTCAATTATCAGAACATTTTCAAATATGTTTTCTCATTTGAACTTCATAATGACCTTGTCAGGTAGGCATTCTGTTTTAGAAGTGAGCAAAGTGAGACTTAGAAAGGTTGTAATTTACTCAAGACTGCAACTAGGAAGTAACAGAGCTGAGATTAAAGAAGAGTTATTATGTCTCCTAAATCAATATGGTTCCTGCTCACCCCACCCTCCGGTTCCCTCTCCCCCATAAGGTTTTCAAGTGAAAAGACTGTTTTCAAAGTTTAAAAAAGTATTATTGATGCCTTTAATGTTTTAAACTAGTCATTTTCCATTGTATCATATCTTCCTCCCCACTTCCCATTCCCCTTAAAATGTTTCACTGTAACACAGAAAATCCATGATTAATAACCAATCAAGACAGCAATGATGTCTGACAACATACGAAATATTCCTGACCTATAGTCTCCCACCTCTCTACTGAGAAGAGAAAATGTGTCTTATCGTCGTCTCTCTAGAATCATGATTTATCATTACAATTAATCAGAGTTTGGTTACCTTTAGTGTTTTCATTTGCTATGTAAATCATTGTATATGTTGCTTTCCTACTTCTGTTATCTTCACTCTGCACTAATTCATATAGGTCTTCATATATTTCTTTGAAGTCTCCGTGTTCTTCTGTTTTACAGTGACAATTCAAATATCATAATTTGTTCATTCATTCCACAATTAAGGGGTTCCTATTTATTTCCAGTTTTTTTTTGCTACCTCAAAGAATGATGCTATGAATATTTTGTTGTATGTGATGCCTTTGTTTTTCCTTGTAATTGTCCTCCTGGGGGATATATGCTCAGTTATGAGGATTGCTGGGTCAACAGAAATAATAGTTCAGAAGTGACTTTTCTCAAATAATTTCAAATTCCTTCCCAGACCAGTTGACCAATTCATAGTTTTTTTTTTTGCAAATCTATTAAGTATGTCTTCCCACAGCCCCTCCGACATTATGTATATCTAGTTGTTATCCTTACCAGTTTGTAGGGTGTTAGATGAAACTCCAGGTTGTTTTAATTACAGTTCTCTTACTACTAGTGATTTGGAGCACTTTTTCATATGATTACTGATTATTTGCATTTATTCTTTTGCAAACTGCTCATATTCTTTGCCCACTAATCTGTAGTCTAATAACTTTTGGTTATATATTTGTGTCTATATGTAATACATCTTGCTCTGGATAATCAACAAAGCAATTTTGTCTGACAATGTATACAACTTTCTGCCTTTAAAGTACATCTCCCTTGCCACTCCCTCTTGCTGAGAAATTTATAGGATCATAGATTTAGAGCCGGAAGGAATCAGAAGTCATCTAGTTCAACATGTTAATTTTACAAATTAAGAATCTGAAGCCCAGGGAGTTTCAATGATTTTGCCCCATGTCACAAAGGCAGTAAAGAGGGAACTATGTTTCATTTTCTCTTCTTTGGGACCATAATAGGATTTTTCATTTACTCAAAGTTGGACTTCCTTTTAGTGATCTTTTTCCTTATATTATTATAGTTAAGTATATTATTTTTCCGATTCTGCTTATTTTGTTCTGCATCAGTTCATATAAATCTTCTTGGGTTTCTTTGGAATTCTTAGGTATATATTATGAGAGTGCTTTAGTTTGTCTTTCTGAATGATGATATCATTGACATTTACTATAATTTTACCCAGTACCTCTTAATTTTTCCTACCATTTTCCCTCCGAAGGACAATGTGATCGAAGGATAAAGAATTTCAACATTTTTCTTAGCAAAGAAGGATAAACAAATTAACTTTGCATTTGCTATTTTCTTGTTATCCTTAATGACTTTACTCTTCTCCCCTCCTCCTCATTCTCTGGTTAGCTGCCTTGACTTTAAAAATTTAAGGAATCTTTTGTTGTTTGGTTTTGGTTCCTTGTAAGGTACTCCCGAAATTTGTTTTTGTCACCTAATTTCTTTCTTACATTTGTCCAGCCCATAAAACCATAAGGACTTTTCTTTTTAAAAGTTTTTTCCCTACTTAGGCAGTCTTTCTGTTGGTTTGTTTCCTTTTCCTCTACAATACCTCTTTTGCTTTGCTAGTTCATCATTTAAGGTTCTGTTTCAGTATCTGACCTCATTCTTGGCACATAATTTTCCAGTAAGATAGTTTCGACTATTTTCCAGGAACTTTCTATGGTTGGCTTTAATTGTTTCTAAAGCTGAGCAAGGCAGGATTCTCCACTAGCATCCTTGAAATGTCAGGTGAAAATAAGGAAGGTCTCCATTATGTTGGTAGACCCCAATTCCAATCCCTGCATTAAACTCATAGGAGAACATGGACAAAGTCACATCTCCAACTGTCTATTAGACATCTCAAACTGGATATCCCATAACATCTTAAACTCAACGTGTCCTAAGTTGAACCCATTATCTTTCCCTCCAAACTCCCCCCTCTTCCTAATTTCCCTATTACTGTAGAGGATACCACTATCTCCCCAGTCACCAAGGCTTGAAACCTAGGTGTCATCCTCAAGTCCTCTCTCTCACCCCCCACATTCAATTGTTTATTAAGTCCTGTCCTTTCTACTTTCATAACATCGCTAATATATACCCTTCCCTACTCTGACACTGCCACCACTTAGGGGGAGGGGCAAGGTTCTCATCACTTCACATCTGACTATTTGAATAGCCTGTTATTTGGTCTTCCTGCCCAGGTTTCCCCCCACCCCAATCCATCTTCCATCTAGCTGTCAAACTTATCTTCTTAAAATTCAAGCCTGACCATGCCATTTTCCCCTCCATTCAATAAAATCCAGTGGCCCCCTATTACCTCCAGAATAAAATATAAAAATATAACAATATATAAAAATAATAAAATCCTCTGGCTTTTAAAGCCCTTCATAACCTGACCGTTTCCTTCCTTTCCAATCTTCTTATGCCTCGCTCCCACTTCTGTGCTCTTCAATCCATTCACCTCCTTGAATATGACACTCCATCCACTAACTTTCAGTGTTTTCACTGTCCTCCATACCTGAAACACTTTCCTTTTTCATCTCTGCCTGTCAGCTTCTTTGTCTTCTTTCAAGGCTCAGCCAAAGTCCCGCCTTCTGCAGGAATCCTTTCCCACTCCTCTTTAATCTTAGTGCTTTCCCTCTGAGATTATCCCCAATTTATTCCTTTTATCTTTTGGAGGTAATCAGGGTTAAGTGACTTGTCCAGGGTCACACAGCTAGTAAGTGCCTGAGGCCAGATTTGAACTCAGGTCCTCCTAACTCCAGGGCTAGTGATCTATACACTGAGCCCACCTAGCAACTCCCAACTTATTCTTTACATTTCTTGTTTTACATAGATATTTGCATATTGTCTCCTTTATTAGAATGTGAGTTTCTTGAGACCAGGGACTGCTTTATTTTAGGGGTTTTTTTTTGCCTTTCTTTGTACCCTGAGTGCTTAGAACAGTGCCTGGCACATAGTAGGCAGTTAATAAATGCTAATTGACTGACTTCAAGATCCTTAGTCATGATGGGCTGTGAGCTCCATCACTGGAGGGAACATCTAAATTGGTGTGCTCCATTTGAACATTTACATTCAGGAAACATTTATGAAGCATTTTTGATGTATGAGACACTCTGGTGTTGGGGGTTACAAAGATGAAAAATGATAAAGTCTATGCCCTCAGGGAACTTACAATCCAGTAGGAAAGAGAACACATTTTCATGTAACACATTTTAGTCTACTGCCTCCCCTCTCTTTCTGTGCTCAAAGCAGGGTAGGGCTTTGAGCTGGCAGAGAATAGATAATTACAGGAAATGACCAGCTGCCTTGAGGGAATGCCATGATCAAGATTAAGAATACCCTGGGTATTGCCTGACAGTTGACTTCTTATTATTTTTTTTCACCCTGCTCTGTGACAGCCTAGCCAAAGATAAAGGTGGTCAAACTCCAAGCTGAGACCAGACAGCTGAGTCTGGGGAAAGAAAAAAACCCTCCTGTATTCCAGTGTGCACTGGATCCCAAGTTCATCCTCTTCCTGAATTGAGGGGGTGAGTCCAGTGATTCTACTCTTCCATCTGATCTGCCCAGTTGCATTTGAAATCAAACTTCCCATGGAAATTGTATTGTTTACCCCACTACTCATGGGAGGTCTCAAACTGTATATTTCCCAGAATACTTGAGTTCAGATTGATTCTAAGAATCATTAGGCAGCTTATTGGAGTGGATAGAGTGCTAGACATGGAGTCAGGAAGGCCTGCATTCAAACCCTATCTCAAACAGTAGTGGCATGACTTTGGGCAAGTCATTAACCTCTTGGAGTCTCAGTTTCCTCATTTTGCAGGTGATATTTACAGGTTAGACTAAGGTCTCTTCCAGTTCTAAATCTATGATGTGATGTCTTGGGGAAATGGGACCCTCCCAGGGTTAGGAAAATGGTGGTCTCATAAACTACTTCATAGATATTTTATTTTTTGTGGTTGTTTTGGCAGCGTGGCATATAGCACTTTTTGGTCAGGCTGGCAGCATAGTGTACTGCAGAGGTATCAGTGTTGGCAACAATCATGAGTGTGGCCCAAACCAGATGAAAATGCAATTGGAAAACATACAACAAAATTATTAAAAATACAATAAAAATAATATTATTTTAAAAATTAAATCAATATGCAATCTGCAGGGATCTTTATGTATGGTTTAGTGGTCCTATTTTTATTGGAGTTTGACACAATTGGTATAGAGGATAGCGAGCTAGCCAAGAAGACCCAAGTTGAAATCCTGCATCTAACACATACATCTTCTAGCTGTGTGACCCTGGGTAAGTCACTTAAGGCTTATTCCCTCAGTTTCCTCATCTGTAAAATGGGGTGGTAATAATAGCACCTACCTGCCAGGGTTTTTGTGAAGATTAAATGAGATAATAAATGTAAAGCACTTGGCATAGTGCTTGGCACATACTAAGCGCTAGCTGTTGCAGTAGATAAAGAGCCACATCTGGAGTCAGGAAGACCGGAGTTCAAATTTGGCCTCAGAGACTTACTAGCTGTGTGACCCTGGGAAAGTCACTCAACTCCATTTGCTTCAGTTTCTTCATCTATAAAATGAATTGGAGAAGGAAATGGGAAACCAGTCAAGTATCTTTGTCAAGAAAACCCCAAAAGAGATAACAAAGAGAGTCATATACAACTGAAAACAACTAAATAAAATGTAAATGTTAACTATTGTAATTATTATCATTATTATTAAGGAAACCAGTTATATTGATATACATTTATCAAAGTATGGAAAAAAATTCTTGGATCCCAGGTTAGGAACCTCTGTAAAGACTAATAAATAATAGACTCAGTCTTTATGCCTTTTTATGATATGACATTTATTTGCTTATCTGTCATATACTAATAGGAGTAAATGCTGAATTCAGGATGCAAGTATGTTTGTCTGTTTCTGTGGGAATTAGGATCCAGTATTGCCAAGGTCACATCAATAGGCTTCACTGAAATACAAGTTTAAGAAGGAGACAGAGTTTGCCACTAGAACAGGGCTCAAAAAATGAGCCAGTTTCTGATTTGTGTGTGAATCCATATTCTCCTGGATAATAAGTTCACGCTACCCCAGAGAGAGGGGGAACAGGGGATAAATGTTAAGACTCGCTGACAACCACAGAGAAATTCATACTTACTTAGCATTTCTACCTATTGGGGGTGAGTACTAACTACCAGGGTAAGTGCAGCACTGCCAGCTACTAGATCCTTTTCCCCTCTACAGGATAAGATGATTAGCTATCAACAAACCCTGGTTGTGAAATACATGGCTTTTTGGGTATGCTACCCCAAAAAAAGAATTACTATAAAGTCAGAGGAAAGTTCCAGACAGAGTGCTTTAAGAAACTTGAGGAGTGATTACTTTCATTTGAGGTAGGGAGAGTAGGTAGAAAAATGAGGGAAGCCTCTAAGAGGTATCATTTGAGCTGAACCTTGAAGGAAGATGAATTCAACTGGCCTGGAGAGGTAAGAGGGAAGGTGTTTCAGATATGTAAGATGGGCTGGCTAAATACATGAAGTACATGGAGGGTTTAATAGGGCTTTTTTCTTTCCTCTCTTCTCACTGAAATTCTTTGTCTTGGAACTTCCTGTGGCACAAAAAACATGTTTTGAATAAGTTTTCTCTTTACCTGACTTAAGCCCCACTCAGAAACCTAACCTGGAAGTTTTGTTTTTGTTTTTACTGGACGATCTAGGAGTCTGGCATTACCTCCTCCACTTAAATTCAAGAAATATCTAGATGCCAGGATTTGCAGGCCCTGGGGATACAACAACAGTAACATAGCAGTCCCTGCCCTCAAAATGCTTACATTCTTATGAGGAGTGTGATAACATATCCAAGAAGCAATATTCAAAAATCAAAGTGTGCTGGCTTACATATGAAAATATTTTATTAGGTTCTACTACAGAGAGTAAAATCCTTAAACATCTTATCATATCCCCAAGTCCATATATATGTCTCTGCTCTATGTCCTCTAGAATCACAATCTCAGAACTTGAAAGCCTTAATATAGTTGATTCCTCTCATTGCAGTAAGTAGGCTGGAATCACCAGGGTATTTATACTTTGGTATAATCTAGGTGTCAAAGTGGATAGAGTACCTGGCCTGGAGTCAGAAAGACTCATCTTCCAGAGTTCACATCCAGCCGCAGACATTTACTAGCTGTGTGGCCCTGCGCAAGTCACTTTGCCCAGTTTGCCTCAGTTTCCTCATCTGTAAAATGAGCAGGAAAAGAAAATGGCAAACCATTCCAGTATCTTTGCTATGAAAACCCCAGATGAAAACATTAAGAGTCAGACAAGACTGAAAAATGACTGAACAACAACAAATCACGATTATGCTGGGTTTGGGAGAGAAAACATTCTTTTATCTCATGCTTCTTAGTTTCAGATAAAGACTCAGCGGCAAAGCTCCTGAGGTTGCTATTTTTTTTTTTTTGGAGGCAGGGCAATTGGGGTTAAGTGACTTGCCCAAGGTCACACAGCTAGTAAGTGTGTCAAGTGTCTGAAGCTGAATTTGAACTCAGGTCCTCCTGACTCCAGGTCTGGTACTCTACACACTGTGCCACCTAGGTGCCCCTATTATTATTATTTTTTTTGAGGGCTTTCTTCCAAAGTGATCCAGCAATGATGAATGGGAAGGTGTACAGAAAAGTGGAAGGGGGAAAATGTCGGATGAAGATTCTTTTTCCTTCATACACACTTTGTTTTATAACTCTCAAATTCACTTATGATGAAGTATTCCCTCTCTGTGATGTTCTTTCCCCAATTAGACTGCAACTCCTTAAGAGTAGAGACCCTTGTTTTGTCTAAATTCTCCCTCTCTCCTAGTTCCTGGCACAGTACTTTTCATCTAGTAGGCCGTCAATAATGTGCTCCTGATGATAACATATTCAGTTAGCGTACCCTACACCTCAGCTCTGACTGATGGTCCTTTTTCTAACTTTTACCAGGTAGAAGATGAAGAAGAGGTATCTTTTCCTAGAAACCATATCCTACCTCTCCATGAGCAACAGGGCCATTTCAGCAAAGCCTCATTTTACTGGAGTACTTCATGCAAATTGAGCACATACATCGCAGAGAGGGCCTGATAATTATCCTAGGTTACCCCTAAAACGTTGGATTGTATTGTTATGGTTATTATTACATAGAAGCGCATCCACTGGGAACTCCCTCCTACATAAGTATTGTCTATGACTCAGAACTAAGTTCAGCATATTGCCCTACCTTATGAGTCCCAAAGCGATTCTGTTTTTGTTTGTTTGTTTTGAACCTTTCATTTGTCTTCTCTAAAACCCTTACGTTAACTCAACATCTCTTCTGGATAATTACATTTTCGACTTATCACTACTTGGACTAATTCTGTTAAGTACTTCCGATTTCCTTGCACAATTCCAGCTGCGTTTCATTTTCCAGATCAGCTGGTCTACAGTTGGGCCCCATTACCCCCAGTATTTTGTGTGGAACTTAACACCCACAGAGATTTCACATCGCTTTGCTTGTCTGTAAGATTTTCATCCTGTTATTGTTTATGCTGTTCCTCTCCTGAACCCCTCCTTCCGCTCTCTCTGTTAACTTATTGGAAGGAAGCCCAGGTTCCCCGTGTCCTCCCCCCCCCCCAAAATCTGAAAACAGTTTCACGGTTTGCATCTTTTCTAAAAGCCACTTCTGTTTCTTAACCTCTGTATGAGGATTTAGTTGGGGTTCCCAGTGATAAGCAGGTTTTTTTTTTTCGTGTTTTTTTTTTTTTTTACCTCCCAGACAAAGACCCCAGGTTGGAAAATCCTTGCAACAGAAGGACCCAATTCTCCAGCATCCGTCCCCCGGAGGGCTTAGGGATATCGGGAAAGAATATTTCAGTTGGTCCAGGCTGGCTAGTCCACCGGGTGAGTGGAGGGTCCCCTTGAAGCCTGAATCCCACCCCTCATTCCCGCCGCGGGAAGGATCTGGGAACGCGGAGGGAGGGATGGGAAGAAGGCGGAGGGACTTGGGAGCTGGGACTGGACTTCCTCTCCCAATTCCGGAACTGTGCGCTGGGGAGAGGCAGAAACACGGAAACCCAACCTGCTCCTACGGTTGAAGCAGCCCTTGGCTGGCGACGCCTCCCAGCCGACAGCTGGGAGGAGCTCGGGCTTGGGAGCGCAGCCCGGGGAAGCGCGCTGGGCTCCAGCAGCAGCTGCCGGTGCCTCGGCTTCTTGGGCGCTGCTGCACCCCTTTCTCTTTCCCTGCTCCTCTGAAGAAGCAGATCGCTGCTCCCCGAAAGGTGTAACTCCCAGCCCAAGCCCCAGCCACGCTCCCTTCGCCCTAGTGAGCGGGGACCGACGCGGGGCTGCAGTCCCGGAGAGAACCCGCACTCCTCCTCCCGGAGCCGGCTGCAGCAGACGGGACGAAGGGGGTGGGAGTGAGGGCTGTAGGGGGCGGGCCAGGGCCAGGCCCGGCGGGGGACGATGTGACCAGCGGGGCTGCTGGCTGGCGGGCAGGGGGCGGAGCCGTAAGGAGCCGCGGGATTCCGGGGCGAAGGGACAGAGGCAGCAGCCCCGACGGGACAGAGGGGACGGCGGCAGCGGCGGCTGCGGCCGCAGTGGGAGGCGTGGAAGATGTGGCTGAAGCCGGAGGAGGTGCTGTTGAAGAACGCCCTGAAGCTCTGGGTCACCCAGAAGAGCAGCTGCTACTTCATCCTGCAGCGCCGGAGGGGCCACGGGGAAGGCAGCGGCCGCTTCACGGGTAAGCGGCACGAGCCCAGGTGCTCCCCAGGGAGAAGGGACGGACAGCCGGGGCAGGGCCACTGGGTAGGGTCGAGCTGAGCAGCGGGTTGGGGACAAAAGAAGGTAGCTTTGGAGGTCAGGAGTGGGAGCTTGGATACTGGGCAGACGGCGGAGCCCAAAGCTTTTGTAGCTAAAAGGGACGACCCCCTGGAGTTTGCCCCCGCCTTGGGCTGCTGGGCAAAGCCGGGGAAGGGGGTTGTTGAATCCCGTAGGCTGCCACTGGTCAGCTACCTCGTAGTTGCGAGTTGTTGGGTTGGAGGTGAAGGAATCACTGGCTGGCTCTTAGGATTTGGGATTTCCTTTCGAATTGCAGTTGCAAAAACCCCTTTAGGCTATGGTGGGAGAGGTCTGGCCGGTGGAAGGTTTCGGGCTTAGAACTAGGCGGCCCAACTTCATCGTAGAACCGCAGGAGGAAAACTGCCTTTCGAGTAAACAAGAGTTTGATTGTGGGCCTGAGTGAGAGAGATAGGCAGGAAGAAGCAGGAAATTCGGTTTCCACCTGTGCAGGTGCGTGGCGATAACCCCCTGGGATGGAGCGTGTGCAGTCTGCCCTAGGGCCACCCTTTGAGGAAACTTGGGTTAGCGTCTCGCAAAGGATAACTCGGGTTCCCAGTAGGATCCTATCTGGTTCAGCCCAGCCAAGAAAACAGAGGAATTAGGTTCACCTAAGAGGATTGCTAAACTTTTTTTGTGTGGGTGGCTCATGTGGGAGTGGGTAGCTCCAGACTTTCACTTCTGTATGCCTCAATACAAAGGTACTTATGGACTTATCACAATCGCGAGGGAGGGGAAGCTGAAGGAGTTGCTGTACTGTCATTTCTAAATCTAATCTTCCTGATTGCAAAATGAAACGGTTTAACTTTTTTTTTTTTTTTGCTTTAGTTTCCCCTAAGGGATGATCTGAGAAAAAATTCTGGATTGCTAAAAAAAAAAAAAAAATTTCAAATTAATACAATAGGAAGTAAACTCTGTGAGGATAGAGCATAATTTTTTTTTAAATCTATCTCCAGCATCTAGCACAAAGCCTTGAATTCAGAAGGTGATTACTAAACATTTGTTGAATGAAGAGACAAAGGTGTGTTAAGAAATGCCATATAAAAACCAAGGGAATTGGTCAACAAGTTTCATCAGCTGGATATAACTGTAGGAACAGCTGTGTACTAGGTGCAGTAGGGGATGCAGAAGAAGTATGAGGACTATAAAATACATGAGGAAATGAGATGAAAAAACTATACGGTTGGAAAGTTTTGTGATACAGGTATTCAGAGAAAGGAGTTAGCATTGTGGGTCAGAGTACTTTACTTGTAGGAATATGACTTAAACTGAGCCTCTAAAAATGAGTAGGAGTTGATAGGTGGCAAAGATCAAGGATAACATTCTAAACCGGGGAAAGGGACACTTTCCATGTTGTTGCTCATGCCATATGAGTGGGAGGGGTCAGTGGGAAGAATTATCTGTCTGAAGGAAAGGAATTAGGTTATTTGTGTTGGAACATAAAGTTAGATGCTAGACAAAGGAGTTTAGACATGATAAAAAGAACCATGGGCAGGTAGGGGGAAGTGGATAGAGTGCCTGGCTGAGAGTCAGGAAGACTCATTTTCTTGAGTGCAGATCCAGCCGCAGCCACTTATTAGCTATGTGTCCCTGGACAAATCACTTAACCCTATTTACTTCAGTTTTCTGATTTGTAAAATGAGCTGGAGAAGGACATGGCAAACCACTCCAGTCTGTTTGCTAAGAAAATCCAAATGGCATCACGAAGAGTCAGACATGACTGACAAAAAGACTGAAGAACCACAAAAATGAACCATTGGTAGGTCTTGAAGAGAGAGGAGTTCTTATTATTCAGAATGAATTTAAGGAGACAGGAAAGATTAGATTTGGGAAGACATTCTCTTTAGGCTATGTAACTTGAATATCAGCTTGGAGTTAAGCATGATAGCTCTTTTTAAACATTGGCGGGCTGCTCAGGATTTGAGTTACATGGAAAGTTAAAAGTATTTGTTCAAACAAGAACTATTGGGGAGGGATAAGGGAGGGAAGCTATGAGACTTCCTATTGACTTACCAAGTTGTATAGCATGAAACACATTATCGGTTGTCCAGTAATAATTAATGATAGACTCAAAGCAGTTTTGAAACATTAAGACTTTGTTACATTCAATGCCCTTGAATCCATCACAGTGTTTCTCCAGGCCTGGGTCCTAATTGTTTCTTGATTATAATTGTGAGAACAGTCTAGTGAACCTCTTAACAAGTATAAGTGGTAGTATTCTCTTAGGATCATAGATTTAGAGCTGGAAGGGACAGAGAAGTCATCTAGATCAATCTTCACATTTTGCAAATGAGAAAACTGGAGCCCAGAGAAATTGAGTGACTTTACTGGAGTCACACAGCTTGTATGTATCAGAGAAAGGATTCGAATGCATGTCTTCCTGATTCCAAGTCCAGCACTCCACACCACACTTGTCCAAAACAAACACACACACACACACACACACACACACACACACACACACACACACTCCTAAAGAACAAAACAAATAAAAAGAAACCAGAGGCAGAGGGTGTTGAGGGTGTTGGCCCTAAGAATTGAAAGAACTCAGGTTTCCTGACTGTTTAATTTCCTAGGGACACAGTGTACCATGTTGACCTTAATGATGGCACAGTGCTTTTCAGTTTTAGGCCATTCACTTTTAGATATGAGACTGTGAAACAAATTGCACTTGTTTTTTAGTTGGAGAGACCCTGAGTTATCAGGTCAGATTGTCCTTAAAGGGAACCTTATGCTCTAACATAGAGTAAGAGAAACATTACTGTTATGAAGGTTTGAGAAATGATAGGAGTTTAATCTGGTAACATTAGAGACCTCAGAAAGGAAAGAATACTCTTGATAAATTTTGACCGAAATTCATTCTTTTAAACCCTAAAAATCTGGAGGAAGGTATTTAGAAAAATGAAATTTGAGAAATTCCTTGACTTTTGCTCAAAGTTAGGGGAGAAATAGACATGATTCAAGTAGTACTATGGATAAAATGTAAATAGATAATTATGAAAAAATAACCCTGTACTATAGGTACTCTGAGACTAGGGGCAGCTAGGTGGCCTGGATTCAGG
The DNA here is from genome assembly GCF_011100635.1 of Trichosurus vulpecula. Taxonomy (NCBI): domain Eukaryota; kingdom Metazoa; phylum Chordata; class Mammalia; order Diprotodontia; family Phalangeridae; genus Trichosurus; species Trichosurus vulpecula. The sequence goes on from NC_050574.1 coordinate 384,976,284, forward strand.
AAGACCTGAGTTCAAATGTGGCCTCAGACACTTACTAGCTATGTGACCCTGGGTCATTTAACCATTTTTGCCTCAGTTTGCTCATCTGTAAAATGAGCTAGAGCAGGAAATGGCAAACCACTTTGCCAAGAAAACCTCAAATGGGATCATGAAGGGTTGGCCACGACTGAACAACATAGAAGTAGGAGTCAGAAGACCTGGGTTTTAGTGCCGATTCTTCCTGTGACTTTGGAGAAAGCTAGCTTTCCTAAGCTTCAGTTTCTCATCTGTAAAATGAGAGGGGTCGATGAGATAGTCTCTTTGGTCCCTTTTAGCCCCAATCCTATATGTCTTCATTTTTATATGGTGCTGAACTTTACTAGGGGATTATGGTGGGAAAGAGAAGAGAGTGTTGCCGGAGCAGAAGTGCTGGCCTGGAACAGTAGGGGAAATGGTGTGATTGGAGATCAAATAATAAAGAATGAATGAATTTAGGAGAAGTAAAGACCTAGGGAGAAGAACAAAGAGAGATAAAAGATTATGATCATATTAGAGTTCTTGAACCCGGAAGCAGAACACTTGTGGGGGATGGCCTAGAGATGAGGATCCTCTTCTTTTATAACCTTTACTTTTTTTAGAAAAAGAAAAAAATAACAAGGGCTGAGGTAGGTGAAGGGGTAATAAACTTCATCTTTGTACTACTGTTTCTCAGGCAACAGAATAGGAAAATTCGTCTTTACCCTCCAGGGTTTACACTTCCTTCTTCCTAAATTTGAGGAATTAGAAGAGGCCAGTGACAGTCTTCTTTTGTTCTTCTACCTTGGCACTCACCTTTGGGGGCAGGAGTACCACAGACTTCCTAGGTGTCAGTGAAAATGTAGAAACACTTCCCCCTCACCTCATTAAATATAAAAGAAGTAGGTTTAGCATAAAAGAGGCTGCCACCCTACAGGTCAATTCTTAAGTTCAGAGTGCCGAAATTAATGGTATTGGTGCATCCAAAGGGGAATAAACAACTGTGCAATATTAAGTTGGCCATGGTGCCAAGCACCTAGTTGGACTCTTAAATAATTTTAAAATTCAGGCAGCCCTAGGATTATATAGTGTGCTAGGAATGAGCGTTTTGGAGAAAACAGAGAAATTAGTAGGTCATGATTTTCTTCTACCCCACCCCTCTAGTTTACCACAACTATTTAGAGTGTCTTATAAAATGAAAGAGCTCTATGCTCATCTATCAGAGACCAGGTCTGCCCTTTTGAAAACTTTCTTGATTTTATCCTCTCGTGCTTTCAGTATCTGTATTTCTGTGCCCTCTAGTAGCTTGATAATATGAATTGATCTTTGGGCTATTTTCATTGTGTCCTTCAGAATGCTTATAGTAACCCTTTGTTCCTGATCTTGTCTTAGACCATACTCAAAGGGGTCTGTAATCTCTCAATTCCAGATATTCCCTCCAGAAGTATAGATCATAACCCATCTATGCCTGCCCATCCTGTGTACATCTTGTCTATGTCTTCCCATGAAATTTCCCTATGGTGTCCAACCAATATTTTGGGTACCATCCTTAACTTGTTTGGGTTTTGTAAGGATACCAGTGAAATACCATTGGTTGTTCATTGGTTCTATATGACAACCTTATCTAATCTTGGTATTATACTTTTCTTTGATGACATATTTTATGCTTCCCCTTTTTAATTTCCTGTTTTGAGCATGTCATGATTATCTCCACCATGCTTAACTCAATTCTTTCGTTACTTTGGTATTCTAGACAACTTCGCTGGAAGAAAAATGTTTTTGTTAAGAAGATGGGCCCTCAGTGTGTGGATTTATTTTGATTGATTATGCTTATTTATTGATAATGGAGGGCTTAAATTTTTTGTGGGGAGAGTTTTATTGATATTGATAGAAACAAGAAAAGATGGGAAAAAATAGGAGCATCCATGAGGTTTTTTTTTTTAAGATACAGAAAAGAACAGAAGGAGATTCAGAAGGAAACAGAGACAAGTGTGACAGCTTTGAAAACAACTTGCTGAATTTATATCTACTTTAAAGAAAAAAGGGCCAAACCATGTGTGGTAGAGATTTGTGGCATCACCTGTAAGCCTTTTTCTGTTCTTTTTTCTATGTGGAAATGCTCATGTTTGCAGCTGTTTGTCAAATTCAGTATATTAAAATAATTAAAATTAAAATAGGAAAAACATGGGCCTTTGATTCAAGAAAAAGCTTGGGCTCCTTGAAGGAACTTAGAACTTCCCAAAGGCAATACAGCTCTCACTTTCTCTTGTTCAATTCTGGAACCAACTCCTTTGAGCAATATGATTTCCAGTAAATTAAGACCAAGCTGACTGTAATTTAGATCACTGGTGTCAAACTCAAATAGGAATGAAGTCCACTAAATCATACATAAGGATCCCTGTAGACCACAGATTGATTTAGTTTTAAAATGCAGTATTGTCTATGTTTTATTGTATTTCAGTATTTTGTTGAGTATGTCCATATTACATTTTAATCTAGTTCACCACCACCCCCTCCCCACCTCCAAGTGTTGTGGGATACCACATTTGACCCCTCTGATTTAGATTATTTCTTAAGCATTTTTAAAAATGTGGTACAGTGACATTATGTAGCATAGTAATAAGGAGAGAGGCAGAATGGGGAATGAGTCCTAACCTCCTGCACACACTGGCTTTCCTGTGTTACCCTGGGCAAGTCACTCATACTCTCAGTGCTTCAGGTTACTCTCTCAGACTATATATTGCCCACAGATTGCAAGTGGAGTAGAAAGAAGGGCAAGAAATTCCCTCCATTGATGATTTAAATCACAGGTCTTTCTGAACTAATCAGATCATCCCTGGGTCCTACAATAGTGCTTTCATACACATGACATACCGCATTTCATTTGAATGCAGCAAGAGTAATGTATTAATAATTATCTAATAAAAATTATCTAATAAAACACTTCATGCACTGATTTTCTCAGTTAATCTTCTTGTAGCATTTAACATGGTTGACCCTACTTTCCTCAGTATACACAGCTCTTGGGGTTTTCCTGATGCTGCTTTCTCTTGGTTCTCCTCTTGTTCCCCAGACTCTTTTGTCTTGCCTCTCTAACTGGGGGTGGACCCTCAGTTTCTAACCTGGACTCTCTTCTATTCTCTTAATATGCATTCAGTGACCTTGTCAGCTCTATGCAAAGACCTTTGGAATATATAAATCTAGCCCTAGTCTCTCTGTTGAGGATATTTTGAATTGTAAGTCCCATTGGTATCAGTGGGAAAAAACTCAATACATCCAAAACAGAACTCTGTCCTCCTGTCCTCCAATCCGCCCTATTCCATACTTCTCCATGCTGTCTATGAGAATAGCATCTTCCCAGTCATTCATGTGTGGCTCTCCTCTTTTCCTTAACCCCATGTTCAATCAGTCACCAAGTTTTGTTGATTCCATTTCTACAACATTTTCTCACATCTGTTCCACTTTCATGGTGACCACCTCACCTTTGTTTTGGTCCTTACTGCATCTCTCCTGGACTGTTAAAATAGCTTCTTCATTGGTTTCCCTTTCTCTCATCAATCCATCTCTCTCCACAGTTGCCAAATATCCCTAAAGCACAGGTCTGACCAAGTCACTTCCCTGCTCGATAAGTTCTAGTGGTTCCCTGTTGTCTTGAGGGTAAAATGCAAACTCCTTATTTTGTTATCAAAAGTCTTTAATCTGACTCCAGCCTACCTTTCCAGATTTCTTACGCAGTATTTCTCTTTACACACTCATGACTTCCAGCCAAACTGGACAGTTTGCTGTTGCTCACACATGACATGCCAACTTTTATCACTCTATCACTGCACTGCCTGGAATGCATTCCCTCCCCATTTCTGCCGTTGAGAATACCTAGTTGTTTTTTCTCAAAGCTCAGCTCAAACTCAGTCTCCTACATGAGAATTTAGCCATTTCTTTTTCCCCTGCCTTAGATGCCAGGGCCTCCCTTGTATTTACTTTCTACTATTCTTAATGATCTGTGAACATGGTGTTCCCCTCACCCCAGTAGAATGTCAGCTCTTTGAGGGCAGGGGTTGTTTTGATTTTGTCTTTGTTTCCCCAGCCTAGAATAGTACCTATGATATAGGTTGTTGTTGTTTGTCCTTTGTGTTCGAAAAGAACCAGTGACACCTGACTATTTGCCTACATCATATGGGTACATATTAAATAGGCATTTTAAAACTGCTTGTTTGTTTAATTTATGCCATGATAATAATCCAATTCTAGATTTTGAGCCAGCAAGAATCTTAGAGGTTACTAGCCAAACCTCTCGTTTCCTTGGTTGATGATGAAACTGAGACCAGAGATAGGGAAGTGACTTCTCTAAGCAATGTGTGTGTGTGTGTATAAAACATACACACACACACATACCTGTCTATCCATATTTACATATATATTATAGATAGATAAATAGATAGATAGGTGTGCATGTGTGTGTGTGTGTGTGTGTGTGTGTATGTGTGTATGTAGGGATTGGTCCTCTGATCCCTCATTCAACACTCTTTCCACTATACCACACACTGAGTTGATGGTGTTGATTTCATTGTATGCCCTAAGGCACATAGCATTTCCAAAGAGAAATATTTCATTAGATGCTTGGATCATCAGGCTTATTTGCTATGCTTGTGATAATCATAAGCTAATAGACCACAATGAAGGTAATTCTAGCTTGATAATTGTCTTTTTTGAACCATCTGTTGCAACTCATGAAGAAATAGAGAAATTGAATGAAAACTAGTTTGGAAGACCTTTTCAGGTATACTTTGCTTTGATGGATCTGTGATCCTACTGATAAGGGTACTCCTATAGTATACAGAATGGCATCCCCCACATCCTGTGGGGCTTTTGCCCATGTTTTCCCATAATTCCTACACAGAGGCTCCCTCCAATATTCTGGGGGCCTTCCTCTAGATTCCTTGACATTGTAAATGTACCAGAGGAGCGCACAGACTTTCCATCACTTATCCATTAGTCTGGAGGGAAAATTGGGAGAGTTCAGGTGAATTCCTGTATTTACTCTTCCATCTTGGCTCTGTCCTTCACACTTATCCTTTAGTCTTGCTACACTTCTGTCTCACCACTTTTTGCATTTATGTATCCCTCTAGTAGAATTTTCACTAATTTTTCTGTATCACTCTTCATTAGTTATGTGTATCAGCCTGCTCATGACATGCCAATGATTTTTCAGAGACCCACAACTCTAAATCTTTGGTGACTATGGCATTCCATGACTTATAGCCACCTAGCATCACCAGAAGAATATTGATGTTAAAAAGATAGACCTTTCTACTATACAATTTCCCAAAGGCAATCCAGTCCTCTTTCTTCCTCTGATTCTATTCTGGGTCCATTGTCTATACAAGACAGATATATTGATATATCTACTCTGTGGTTCACTGTCCAATCGCAATATCATAGTCTGAGCAAATAAGTACTCTTCATTCACTTGGATTTTTTCTCTGTAGATAATTAACGTGAAATCTTCTGTGTGATTATGACTCTCTATGTTCCAAGGCTAGATTTAATCAGCATAATATCATCTGCAAAAAGAAGCATCTGGAGTGCCTCTATATCTATAGGGAGTTCTTCTTTCATTTGGACTGTTCTGGACAGCTTCTATGACAGTGGCAAATACCTTTTGGCAAATGTGTCTTCCTTATTTTATACCTAGATTAATGTTAAAAATCTAAGGGTTGTTGAATAAACTATTATATCTTTCAGGGAATGTCATATGATTTTAATATGTGCATGGGTGATGAGTAGGATTGGAAGTGCGTAGGTGGCTAAAGATTTTAAAGATATATAGGGGTGCTCAAGAGCAACTCAGTATTTGAAGACCTGTGTAGTCTTTTAAATTCTAAAACCTGATAGGGAGCAATGGATGAACAGAGAAAGCTCCATTTAGCATTGCTAACCTAGGGTGCTTCTCTTTTTGAATTCTGGTGGCCAAAGGACCCCTTAAAAAATGAAACCAATGAATTTCCTTTCCTGGTGTAAACATTTTCCATAATCATTGTTGTATATTAACACAAAAATTGAATAGCATTCTGCATGTTTGAGTGACTCCTCAAATTGGGAGAGACCTGTGATTGCAGATAAAGAATTGTTACAATAATAGCTTAATTTCTGTAACACTTAAAGGGGTGATTGACATAGATGATTTCATTTTATGAAATCATAGATGATTTCATAGACATATTGACATAGATGATTTCATCTTATCTGTAAGGTAGGGTAGGGTAGCACAAATGCTACTTAACCCCATTTTACAGATGAGGAAACTAAGGATGTCATGAGAAAGTTGAGTGACCTGCCCAAAGTTACAAAACTTGAGTGTAGACCTAGGGGGTGAGCCAAGGTCCTCTGACTCTGAATCCAGCTTTCTCATTTCTTTATCCTTCCTGTAATAAGAAAAATTCACAGTCGTGGAGTTAGAATTGAGAAAGATTTTCTTCCCAGTTGTAAAGTTGAAAGTTTTGTTTTTGTTTTTAATGTATGGAATTAAGATAAGCATAAATTGTGCAAGAGCCAGTTCTATCTGTTATTTGGAGAGGTCCCATTCTAGCTCTACTTGACTCCATTTAGCATCAGAGTAATAATAATAATTCTTATTAATAAGAATAGAAATTTACATAGTATGTTAAAGTTTGTGAAGCAAAAATGTACATTATCTCATTCAAATTTCCAACAACCTTATGAGATTAGCTACTAAAGGTACAAGTAGTATCATTCACATTTTACAGCTGAGGAAACTGAGGCTCAAAGAGGTTAAGTAATTTGCCCAGGGTTACACAGCTCACAAATGTGTGAGGAAAAGTTTAAGTCCAGATTTTCCTAGCTCCAGGTCTAGCTTTCTATCCCTTATGCCCGCTGCTCCTCATAGGGTAATTTGTGTTCTGTGCCAACAGGCACACATTCTTTGAGCTAACTGGTGATAAAGTAATGCCAGTAATTTGAAAGAAAACCAGAATCATTTCCCCAATAGAAGTAACAGCCATAAATATTGTTTATTACCCATCACTACTTCAATCTGAAACTTATCAATTCTTGTTCTCTACCTCGTGTCCTATGGGAGGTATGCAGTGCATGAAAATAAAACAACTACCCTTTAAAAATATAGTCTCCTCCAGGGTCTATTCTGGCTGCTGTAGACAAAGAGTGACTAATACATTGCAGGCACTCAATAAATATTGATGAAAAACAATCTTAAGCCTAGGCTTGTTCTGTTTTTAAAATCAAATTCCACAGTATTTCTTTACCTTTTTGTTTCTCTTATTTAAAAAGCTTCTTGCCACTAAGAAAATTACTTGTGGATAGATTGAGTTGAAAAATAAGAGAAAATGTGCTGGCCATTCAAAAGGAAAGTATATGGGCACCTTAGAAAATGGTAACATAACTTTATTTTAGTTTTTAGTACAAAGCACTCATTTTCTATTGGTCAGCCTGGTGGTAAAAAATATTAGATTAGGATTCAGTCCTGGCTGTGTTGCTAGTGTGCGATGTTGTACAAAAGTCACAACCTCTCTGAGCCAATTTCTTGTCTGTCAAATAAGGAGATTTAAACTAGTTTTCCTCTCTGAGTTCCCTTATAGTGCTAATTCCTATGATTTAAGTTTCTCTACCATTACCCTTTCCTTAATACAGTTAGTTCAACTGCTCTTTCAAAGTCCAACTTCACTTTAGGAGTAGGAAGATATTTTAGTAACAAACAGGAAAAGGTGAAGGCAAGAGACAAAGCAATCTAGTAAGCTTGTTTGACACAAAGAAGCCAAATAGAGAATTTGATTTAAGAGAAGATAGTTGAATACATGATGGCCTCAGTTTACACATTACTCTTTAAAAGATTTGGTCTTCTTTCTTCTGCAATGGAAAGGTAACACAGTCAGAAGATGAGCTTATATTCTTCAATCTACTGTTAAGGTACTGGTGTGTGTGTGCGTGTGTGTGTGTGTGTGTGAAGATGTTTTTCCTCTTTTGTACCTATTTAGTATTCAGTAAGATAAACATATTATGTAGAAGACAAGGGCACATTATAATTATTTAGAGGATTTTCTCTTGCTGCTCCTGTGGAAAATGTTCTTCAAAAAAGATAATATATCTTAAGGAAAAATTTTTAATATGTAATATGTCCTCCCTCTGCTATATCATTTGTTTTTTATGCAATTTGGCTTTGAGTTCACAAGATTTTTGACACATATTCTTTAGTTTTTTCTCATGAAACTACATTTTATTTTTGACAAAATCTATTTTCTTAAGACTAACCTTAATTATAGCCTGTTGGCTTTTGAAATTTTAATTAATTTTCAAGAAACAAGTATTTACTTTCTCTCCTTTGTGACAAATATATGTAGTCATACAAAACAAATTCATCCATTGGCTGTATCCAAAAATTCGTGTCTCATTCTGCTTCCTGAATCCATCACCTCTCTGTCAAGAGGTGCATAACATGCTTTATTATTGTTCCTCTGGAACTGTGTTTCACACCACCCATTTCCCAGCATTAGAACACCCTGTGGTGCATTTCTGTAAGGACATGGATAAGAATCACACAGGATGGGCAGGCATGAATAGGTTTGGATCTCTATCACTGGAATAACCGCATTGAAATGACACATTGTGGTTGGAGTCTCTTCTAAGCCACCAGGTACCAAAGGCTTTTTTTGAGTCCATTTGTGATTCCTTTTCATGCTGCCTTTTTCTACCATGCTGCTTACTATGGAATGGGGAAAGGTGATAGAAACTTGATTGTTAGATAAAAGTTGAAGGTCCAAGGCCTAGAGACCTCTGATTTTCCACGTGATACCTCTATTTATACCAGGAATGCTAGCACCAACATGAAAAGCATCCCTCCCCCCCCCCTTCCTTTCTTCTCCCTTTCCCTTTTCTCTTTTCCCCTCCCCTCCCTTTCCTTTCTCTCTCCTCTCTTCCTTTCCCATCCACTCCCTTCCTTTACCATCCCATCCCCTCCTCTTTCCTTTTTTGCCCTTCCCATTCACTATGGGGAAATATATTCCTTTTTCTTTTTAAACTTTCTGTGCTAGGAATACTTATCACCCAGTATCCGCCAACTTCTTCATGATGTGTAATGATACAGAAGCTTCTGGGGGATATAGCTCTCAAATAGGACATGCTCCTTTTATGTCAATTTTTAAAAATTGGATTGTAATACTTTCAGGCATATTTTTCTGATACATTTATAGTAATTCCTATTAATATTAGTAGTTATTTGAATATAATTTATATACCTTCCCTCATTACAAAACCAGCAACAACATATTTTTTCATTATCCTGGGCTTGAGACTGTATTTAGGATGGTTGAGATTGCAAGGAGTTTCAGTGATAGGATGGTAGCTACAAATGTGTATTAGACAAAACAGAAGATGATTAGGATAGATCAGGGGTGGAGAACCTGCAGCCTCAAGGCTACATGTGGCCCTCTAGATCTTCAAGTGTGACCCTTTGACTGAATCCAAACTTCACAGAGCAAATCCTCTCAATAAAAAGATTTGTTCTGTAAAGCTTGGACTCAGTCAAAAGGCTGCACCCAAGGACCTAGAAGGCCACATGTGCTCTCAAGGCCACAGGTTCCGCACATCCTGAACAGACCCTGTCTGAATGGCAATGCTAGCTCACTGGAGTTAGAGTTGGTTTGCCTGCCAGAGACAACACATGGGCTGATTATCATTGGTTCATGGATTCATTGCTTGCTGCCATGTTTTCTGCATGATCATTTTTGAATTACTCTAAGAGTCACTGGCATGCTCTTCTTCCTTGAGGTACTTTATTTCTCTGCTCTGTACCCCCCACCCCGCCACATAGATGATATACTAAATGCAAAGGGGTTGGAAACCTCATAACTTTCATGGAAGATAGCTGATCACTGTTCATAGAATTAGGTACTGTATTTTCCCCTCTGTTCTGAGCTTTGTTGTTTTAAATTATTTTCTTTACACGAATCCTATCATACTAAGCATATAATACTACTGTTATTTGGCTCAGTCTCTCCCAAGACATGGGAGAAAACATTATACGTGAGCTGAGGGGTGAGGTAAGAATTTCAATGCTAACAATTATTTTTCCCTTTCAAAGCATCAGGTATGGAATTGTGTAGATATCAAAAATACTAGTATAGTACTTGAGGTGACATGAAAGTAGGTTTAATTTTCTTTGTTGCTCTAAAACTTCTCTGACTTTCCCCTTTATCCTGAGGGTAGGCTGCTTGGAGGAAGGAGTATTTCATTTTTGTATTGGTATCCCCAGCACCAAGTACAGTGCATTGCATATAGTAGACATTTAAGAAATGCCAGTTGATTAATGGAATACCCCTAGGCCAGTATTTATGGGTTCCATCAGTATATTTCAAGTCTAAAAATGTTATGTGGCTAAACTAGAGTAAGTATAGTATTTGAAAAAGGGAAGTATGTTATGTGTCTATGTGTACAAAATACAAATATATACATATATGTATGTGGGGCAGCTAGGTGGCTCAGTGGATAGAATGCTGAGCCTGGAGTTGGCAAGAGTCATCTTTCCAAGTTCAAATCTGGCCTCTTACTAGCTGTGTGATCCTGAACAAGTCACTTCACCCTCTTTGCCTCAGTTTCCTCATCTGTAAAAGGAGCTGGAAAAGGAGATAACAAACTACTTCAGTATCTTTGCAAAGAAAACCCAAATGGCATCACAAAGAGTCAGACATAACTGAAAACTACTGAATACATGTATGTATATATTATATGTGTGTACCCAATTTTAAGAAAATCTAGTATGCTAAAGACCCAAATGAATCTAAAAACAGATGTTAGAATTTTTGCTTTATAAGAAGGTCTGTGCAAAGTTCCTTTAAAAGGGTAGCTTTTCTACTGCTTATAAAGTTATTTATTTACAAAAATTTGATGGTCTGCTTTGGGTCAACTGAGGTACTGTTGTGTTGTTTAGGTTCATGGAGGCGGGTGGGAAAGGTGGGACATGGGGATAAGTAGCCAGAAAACAAGGTGTAGGAATCATTGTTGTGCACACAGGGAGTACACAAGCTGAGAAAGTAAATTTGTGATACTGTAATGTTTTCAAGATTAACAGAAAGGACTAAACTAGCTTGTCTGTGATTAGCAACAGTTAGAATGGTATGTCGCTGGTGCTTCACATACTGTTTAGACTTCATATGTTTGTCTTCTCAGTACTACATATTTAGCTTTTATAAAGTATAGCACACATGGGGCATGTCTTCACAGAGTCTTCAGATCTTTTCCAGAAATGCTTCTAATGTCGCATATTTTTATTTACTTCTAATTCCAATGCCTCTTCACTGAGAGGCCTTTAGTCTTCTGGGAAAAGAGTCTTTTTTTCCCCTGATAGAGGAGCTAGTTTTAGAGACAAGATAATAATTTTTTGCCCCCTTCCATTTTTTTTCTAGTAAATGCTTAATAAATGCTTGTAGACTTCTTGTTGATTCCCACCTCCATTTCTGACTTATTTTCACAGATTGTAGTAATGAAAAACATTTAGCCTGTTGTTCAAAAAGAATAGGGCGTCCTCAGTACTATAGTATTTTTAACCTTCACTTGGAAAACTTTTTTCCCAAATAAACATAACCATTAAAAGTACTTTGCCCCTTTTAACTTTGGACTTTTAGCAGTTTGGAATTATGCCCCCAAACTCACTAAATTCTGCATGCCCTTTGACCCAAAGATAGCACTACTCGGCTTATATTGTAAAGAGATCAAAGACAAAGGAAAAAGGACTCATATGTACTAATATGTTTATAGCAATTTTTTTGTTATAGCCAAGAACTAGAAACAAAGGTGCCCATCATTTGGAGAATGGCTGAAAAAAAATTGGCATATAAATATAATGGAATATTATCATGCCATAAGAAATTATTGAAGGGGCTGATACCCAAGAAACCTGGGAACATTTATATGAATTGTTCAAGACTAAAGTGACAGAACCAAGTGAAAAATGTATACAACAATGTAAAGAAAAGCAACTTTGAAAGATTTGGGAACTCAATCAGTGGAAAGACTAACTATGACTTCAGAGTACTCAGGATGAAACATGCTGTGTACCTCCTGACAGATGAGGGACTCAAGATGCAGAATACGATGATTTTTTTCAGGCATAGCTAATGTGGGAATTTATTTGCTTGTCTGTATACATTTGTCACTAGGAATTTTTTCTTCCAGTGGTTGAGATGGGAGTGAAAAGGGAGGATAGGGATGGGGTAGCAAAAAAAAGTCAGTCAAAAACATTTATTAAGTGCTTACTATGTGTGCTAAACACTGGGAGTATAAAGGAAAATCAAAAGTAGCCCCTGCCCTCAAGAAGTTCACATTCTTATAGACGAGACAACATGCAAACAACTAGGTACATTCTCTCTCTCTCTCTCTCTCTCTCTCTCTCTCTCTCTCTCTCTCTCTCTAACACACACACACACACACACACACACACAACTCTTTATATATAACAACTATGTACCTTCTTTCATATGTTATTTATATTATGCCATAGTGTTGTAACAATCTTGCTAGCAGCTGCTGTGGCAGTGTAAGGTCCACCAACAACCAGCACCCAGAAAGCTGCCAACGCAAGTTCTTTTGATCTGCTTTACTAAGGAAAGCAGCATTAAGGGATTAACAATCTTATTTCAAACCAATATACAAATATCATTCACTTAGTTCAGGGGGAAAAGCCAGAACCCTGCACTTCAGAGCAAATACAAACAAATTACAAACATCAACAGACAGACTTTGTCTGATTCAAATCACAACACATAGTTACCAGTGCCAACTTCTGGGCTGCAAAGCTGGGGGGCAGTTCACAGCTTGCCCAGAGTCTCAACACTCCTTCCATGAGTGTGCCCCAAAAGTCAAATGCCAAGCTCTCCTCGATTATATCCTGTTTGGAGCCCTGAGGGCTCTGACCTCACCCAGGCTGGATATGGGATAGTTCCCCATCCCCTAGTATCACATCATATACAAGTCAATGATGCCCAATTGTCTCTGTGCCAAGACAAAAAGATCCCATTTTATCTGCCCCATTCAAACAAAGGCCAGAATCATTAAAGGCACTTAAGAAAAGCAAAAAGTCCCACCTTAATTACTATTAAACATATATACACCATAATGTATTGTAGAAATGCCCATTTTATTTGGTATTTAAGTTCAGAATGAAATAAAATAAATTCAAAATAAGCCTCCCCCACAAATTTTAGACTTTTAATTTCACAATTTCTGGCACTTTCCTTTTTTTGTCCAAGAACACAAATAATGTAATCTTTATGGAAGGAGTCTTTGTACCTGCATGACTACATATTTCAACTTACGTAAACTTTTTGTTGCCAAAATACATTTTAGATAATTGTTTCTGCCTTCCCTTGCCTCAACCATATTCTTTTAAAATTGAAGTTGGTTAAAAATATATGTGATTTAGTCAGTAAATAGCTTGTGTGTTTAGCACTGATCAAGGCACAATTGGGCTGTATTAAAATATCATTATAAAATATCCCTGTCTTTGAGGAGTTTTTATTCTAATTCAGAAGATGTATAGAAAAGAGAATGATAGAAGAAGGTACTAAAGATTTTGGCTAAATACCAAATACTATGGGAGATCATGGAAATCAGAGAATCATACAAGCTAGAGTGGACTGGGAAGACTTTGTTGTTTTTTTTAAATTTTCATGATGATGGCAAAGGCTCTATTATGGTCAAAACATTATGCAGTGTCCTTCTCTCTCAATTAAAACTATTATGAAGCCTTCTTAGTTCCTCCCAAGCCATGCCCTGGAAATGTGATAATTATAGTATATTCATATATTCCAACTTCAACTCTACTCTGGAATCAACCCTTATGAGCCATATGCTGGGTGGGGGTACACTTCTGCACTCCCCATCCGCTGCCTTCTGGCTGAGGAAAAGTGTGTTTCATACTCTATTCTCTGCATCCAAGATTGGTCATTGCATGTAATCTGAAATTCAGTGTTGTTTTCATTTGCATGATTATAGTAATCATACTTATTTTGGTTCCCCCTTGCTCTGTATCAGTTCATAGAAGTTCTCCTGTGTTTCTGAATTCTTCAGATTTATTACTGTATGATTATATGCATATGCCACATTTTATTCAGTTGCTCCCCACTCAAGGGGTAGCTACTTTGTTTCTGGGGTTTTTTTTTTTTTTGGCTTCCACGAAGCATATGGCTAGGAATATTTTAGTAATGAGGTACAGTGCACAGAACACAGGTTTGAAAACAGAGGAACTGGGCTCAAATTCTATAGGGCCTGACCTTTATCATCCATAAAATGAGGGAGTTAGCTTAGATGACCTGTGAAAATCTCTTCAAGCTCTAAATCTGTATTCCTTTGTCCAGGGACTTTTTCAAATATATACTTCTGCATTCTTATGTGTAAGGTATAATTTAAAATGAATGTACTAAAACATATGTGCATATTTTGCTGCTATGGACCCCATGAATTAGTAAGGGGATCTACATCTGTTTCCACAAAGCCTTTTGCATAGTCACTAGATTTCTTTCTTATTTATATTTAACCATACAATCTAGTAGAGACTTTAAGCAGAAAGAAGGTAGGTTTTAACTCCTGAAATCTTACTGATACTTAAATTCTCATGTAGGGTAGCTTTCCAGAGACCATAACATGTTGACAAATCTAAAAGTACAACTTTGAAGGAAATCTATTGAATGTTGTGACTCTTGGCTGGCCTCAGAGATATATTGACATCTCAAACCTCTTCCAAATTTGTTCTTAGTTAAGGAGGTATCATTGTCTGTATCTATCATTTTGAATATCTGGCTACGCTCCTCATTTCTTCCCCTTTATGTAGAATCTCAGTAACCAGCCCTTGTTTGATTGGAATGAGGGGGATTCATTTTCACATTTAAAAATAGCTGCACCAGCTGCTGGTTTCAAGCCCTCTAGTCACATGGGAGGAGCCTTTCATGGCTGGAAGCTGTGAGCATGAAGTCCAGTTGCCAATAAGCCCAGTGCATTGTTATTGTGTCTCTGTAAGCAATCATGGTCTCACAGAAAATTTTAGAGCTAAATGGGATTTTAGAAATAATATAATCCAACCCCCTCAGGAAATTGTGGTCCAGAGAATTTTAGCTAGTTGCCCAAGACCAAACAACTGCTTATGTTCTTGAGGAATTATGTGAATATAAACATACCAATAGTTGTAACTAGGTTGAGGTTAAAGGAGCTTTGATTCAAGGTGATATTTATGGTAGTAGTGGTGATAGTGATAGAGGAGGTGGTAGGGGAACTTTATTATTGCTATCCTTGACTCTTTATGGGCAGCTAGGTGGCTCACTGGATAGTGCCAGACCTAGAATCAGGAAGACTCATCTTCTTGAGTTCAAATCTGGCCTCAGCCACTTATTAGCTGTGTGACCCTGGGAAAGTCACTTCACTCTGTTGGCCTCAGTTTCCTCATCTATTAAATGAGCTGGAGAAGGAAATGACAAACCATTCCAATATCTTTGCCAAGAAAATCCCAAATGGGGTCATGAAGAGTTGGACAGGATTGAAAATGACTGACCAACAACAAAATTGTACATCTGTAGGCTTGTGCTCAACCCCAAGGATCCAATTATAGAAGTACTCTTCTTCTGAGATCTTCTTTACCTCATGGAAAGGGCCTGTGTCACTAGAGAATGGCCTGCCCTCTCTCCTGGTATGACTCCATGGCCAAACTGATCTCTGCATCAGTGATGTGAAGCTCAAATAGACATGTGCCCCTAAACCTTATGTAAGCTTCCCTGAGAAAGGCATATTGATTTAGAAAACCACATGTTAGTATTATCTTTGTTTTACTGTGTTTTTATTTATTTTGTTAAATATTTCCCAATTACATTTTAATCCAGTTCAGAGTACACTGGAAAGAGTCTTTGAGGCCCTATGTTTAACACCTCTGCTCTACAGCTGTGGGGTCAAACTCAAATAGAGGCAGATTCCTGGAGGCTACAGAACAACTTTTTGTTGTTCTTGCTGTGGTTCAGTTATTTTTCGGCTACATCTGACTCTTTGTGACCCTATTTGGGGTGTTCTTGACAAAGATATTGGAGTAGTTTGCCATTTCCTTCTCCAGCTCATTTTACAGATGAGGAAACTGAGGCAAAAGGGTTAAGTGACTTGCCCAGGGTCACACAGGTAGTAAGAGTCTGAGGCCAGCAACATTACCTTTGGATTATTAATGGCTGTCTAATTTAAAAAAAATTCTGGTGTTTTATATTACAAAGACTTCCTTAGCCCATTTCTGTGTGTGGTTTTATCCTTCCAAGTGTAAAATGATTTACAGTGTTCATGTACTTGCAAGCCAGAGACCTTGAAGTGATCCTTGACTTCAGTATCTTTCACAATCCACCATTTAATCAGTTGCTAAATCTCATCAATTCTAACTCCATAGCCTTTCTCTTTTCCTTTTCAAACTCAGGCAAGCAACCATAACCTTAGTTCCTCATCAACTTTTGCCAGGGCTGAATAAATATCTGACTATTCTAATATCTTCCTATCATAAGCCTCCAGTCTTACAATTGCTGAAGTAATGTGTCTAAGGAACACATCAGACCACATCATTCCCCTGCTTTAAAACTTGTCAGTGGCTCCCTATTGCCTTGGGCATAAATATAAACTTCTTGGCTTCTCACTTGAAAGTCTTTCACAATCTAATGCCAACTTGCCTTTTCCCGGATCATTTATTTTGTGCTCATTGCCTTGACGTGGTCTTATGTTCTAGACAAATTGGACTAGTTGTTTCCCAAACTTTATATGCTGTAGACATTCCTTCATGCTTGGAATGTATCTCTACCTTCCCTTCTTTTCTAAGGCTCAACTTGGGTGCCTTCCCTGATTTCTCAGTACTTGAGACGATAAGCTTTCCAAAAGCAGGGATTTTGTGGGTTTGCAGTCTTGCTTATTCCTAGCACATGCAGGTGCTTAATAAATCTGCAGTAATGTTTTTCAGATTTTTGAAGCACAAGACCTGGAAAATGCAACTCTTTTCACAATTAATTTTCCTTAATTGTTTGTCTTACATATTCCTAGTGGAAAGGAGTGGCAGTGAATAGTAAGTTTAGGAATGTATGGTATTAATGTTTTCAGAAATCTTAATTCTGACATTAGGTGGCCTGATGAGCCTTGAAGGCAATGGTTTGCCAGATAAAACTTGTAGGTTAGAAGATCTGTTGGGCAAAGGAGTTGCCGGAAGATCATTTGATTATTAGGATGATGAATGTGCTTATCATATATTTGGTCTTTTTTTCTAATGTGCATAAAATATCATCACATACAAAAGATGTGAGGCTACTTCCTAGTGATCATGTGTGTTTCTTTGTATTTTGGTACTTGTATGAGGATTCATAGGTTGGCATAGAATGGGAGGATGATGAGAGAAGGACTATTCTCCTTAAACCGTGTTTTGGGGAAATTCCACTGTGTGAGAAATTCAGCATGTCTTCAATTCCCTTTGATTCCCAACCTCATCACATGAAACTCTGGTTGTTTTAGAATAGGGGTTCTTAGATTTTTTTTCATCATAGACCCTTTTGAATACCTAGTGAAGCCTATGGATCACTTCTCAGAATGTTTCAAATGCATAAAATAGATAGGATTACCAAGGAAGTAAAAGGTTAATGAAAATAAAGATTTATTTTTTTTCACATCCAAGTTCATGGGCTCCCTAGAATTTACTCATAGATTCCATAGGGGTCCATAGTTCCCTGGTTAAGAAGCCCTGCTTTAGAATGATAGCAAGAGACTATTAAAACTCCATCCAAAGGTGTACTAAGAAAGCTGGAAAGAATTATATGAAATAATAGAAGGCTAAATAAGAATGAGAAGAATGGAGAATATATGAAGTCCCTCCATAGAAGAGGAAAAGGGAATGACAATTGAATCCTGATTGGGGACATAGGTGAAATGATTTTTTTAAATGGGTATGATATCTTATAAATTGAAATGAATTAATTTGAATGTAAACATCTAAAGCTTAGTCAGCTGTATTGGTATCTGACTTTTAATCTTTGAATAAAACCTTTTTTTTAAGTCCTCTAAGGTACCATTTAAGGAACACTCCATTGGTCTCCTCCTAGTGGCTAGTGACAGTATCACTGTATAATAGGGTTTAGAGCAACAAGGGACCCTATCTAATCCAATTCCTTCATTTTACAGATGAGCAATTGTAAGAATAGTAACAATGATCATAGCTGATAGGTATACAGTGCTGTGTTCTTTCTGTGTGAGAAAGAGGACCAAATCTTTAGGATCTAAGAATGGCCACACCAATCCAGATCATTGGTTTATACAGCCCAGTGTTTAGTAATGGACAGTATCACTGAAGAATAGCTTGCTGGGAGGGTTAGAGGTTACACTTTTGAGGTTAGAGCTGTGTCTCTGAACATCCTTAATCTACCCCATGGACATTTCATTTCTTAGTTTATGGAAAACTTTCTCAAAGTTCTTTGTTTTGTTTTTGTTTTCCAATTAGTGAAAGCTAATTACATATATTTTCTTTCTGCTGGAAAGAAAACAGTCTGTCTCTGTCTCTCTGTGTTTATGTCTTTCTGTCTGTCTCCCTCTCTCTCCATGGGCAGCTAAATAGAGTGCTGGGCATGGAATCAGGAAGACTTGTCTTCCTGAGTTCACATCTGGCCTCAGAGACTTACTAGGTGTGTGATCCTGGGAGAGTCACTTAACCTTATTTGCCTCAGTTTCCTCATCTGTGAAATGAGCTGAAGAAGGAAATGACAAACCACTCCAGCATCTTTGCCAAGAAAACCCCAAAAGGGGTGATGAAAAGTCAGATGCAACTGAAAACAACAAGATAGGTAGATATAGGTATGTAGTCTAAAAGTTTTTCTTTCCATCTGAAAGCTCCTTAGAAATCAATATTCTATGATTTAGTGAGCAAGTTCATAGTAATTTTATTCCAGTGAGTCTATAGAGAAGAAATCCTAAGACCTGGAAATTATGAATGTCAGGGCATAGAGAGCTGACCTCAAAGCCAGAAGGAACTAGGTTCAAGTCTAGCCTTGGACATTCTGATTATGTAAACCTTAGCAAATTGTTTAGCTTCTCAGTACTCTGGGCAACTCTCCAAGACTAATTGTGTGTGTGTGTGTGTGTGTGTGTGTGTGTGTGTGTGTGTGTGTGTGTGTGAGAGAGAGAGAGAGAGAGAGAGAGAGAGACAGAGCAGATCTGCATTTACAGAGAAAGGATCCTCACCTCTATTGTTCTCTATAACAATATATCTTAGATCCAATTCATCTCTATCCCCTATGAAAATGGCTTGTCCTTTTATACGCCAAGATGATTAGTAATGACTGATGGTAAGAATAGACTTTGAATTATTTTTCAAGTAGTGAAGATTAGCTTGGCCTGAACCTTCCACATTCTCTTTTCCAGTCTTCCTCGTGATTGCTGTTATGTGTTCCTGAGATAGCAGATCGTGGATTTGGGGGTAAGGGCTCTTTTATAAGTATAGAGCAGTGGGTTTCTCTGGGGAGAGCTATAATTGGACAATAGTGCAGGCCTGGAGTCAGGAAGCCTCATCTTCCTGAGTTCAAATATGATCTCAGACACTTAATAGCTGTGTGACTCTGGGCAAATCACTTAATCCCATTTGCCTCAGTTTCCTCATCTGTAAAATGAGCTGGAGAAGGAAATGGCAAACTACTCCAGTATCTTTGCCAAGAAAAGCCCAAATGGGGTCATGAAGAGTCAGACGCAACTTAGGTAACTGAACAACAAGGAGTTAAACCCACAGCTTTAGTCTTGCTAGAACTTTGTGTTCTGAAATAAAGATTTCTCCTTAGTGCTATTTTCCCTCCCCCCTTTAAACAGAAAAGGTACAACGTCTCCTCTTTATTAGCCTTTAGAACATTATGTTCCTCATTATGAAATGCTTCATTGTGTGAAAATAGTAAGGATAGTATTCTTGGGGTTTTCAGTTCTTTGATGGACATTGCAATGATACGCAAAGAAGGTCTTTGTAAATGTTACTGACGGGGGAACAAAGGAAGATCATTGAAGGAAAAAGTTTTAAGAGTCATACATGGTATTATATAAATACAACTTACGAATGAGGAAATCTATAAAATGCCTAGACAGTGAGAGAGTGCTTGTAATTACAAGTAGGGCACATTTAACGAATAGGGGAAAACATAATTCAAGATACAGGAATAAGTATACTTTATTTTTACTATATTTTATTTAAGGAAATACTGCCATTGAGTAGGTGAATCTGTAAACCATAGTTGAGTTTGTTTCCTATTTGCCTAATATTTTCATTCTGGTCACTTTTAGATTTCCTAAGGAACTCTATACAATGCTGTATTTTGTTTGTTTCCTAAAATATAGATGAGAAGTTGTTTATTAAGTTAACTAAGCAAATTAGCCATGGGCCTAGGTTTTGAGAGAAATCTGGCTTGGTCTAAAAGAAATCCTGTGGTGGGCAAATAAAATGTGAAAACATGAATCAATCTTAGCACTGTTTCTTTGGGTTCATTAGTATTAGATGTAGGACATTGCTAAGTGACAACTGAATAGAATGTTTTGAATCGAGTATAAATTGTTTTATTCCAAAGTCATATTAATTGTTTTGCATTCTCTCATTGTGTTTGTTTTTAGAATGTAAGGGATCCCTTATACCATAGCCAGACCAAAGTACTTAAAAGGTAGTACCTCTTAGAGATAGTGTCTAGTGGAATTACCTCTGATATGTTGTATAGTATGCAAAAATTTAGGGACAATAGTTTTTGATTATTCTTTCAAATAGCCTTTTGAAATCAAACTGTTGAATGATTCCATGGCAGTTTCTCACTGCCACACAAGTGTCATTTGCTTATGATGTCTGGAATACAATGGTAATATAAACAGCCCACACTGCCTTTCTGCCACCTTCTTCAGACCTACAAAAAGGCAGGGTGTGACTATATTAATTATCCAAAGAGGGAGTGTGATATCTGATTTGTGCACTGAGTGGGCTTCTATACTTACCACTCTGTGGCCATCTAGTTTACTAAACATAGTGAAAGTGAAAAGAAACTGGTTAAATGTTCCTCCATAGAGCTCTGACCAATTTTCTTTAAAAGTTTCTCCTACTCATAGATTTCTGGGGAAGGCCCTGAAGTGGAGTAGCAACAAGGTGAGGAGAATGTGCATGTGGGTTTGTAGCTCTAGACCTTGGAGTTTGAATAGGAAGGCAAGAGTAGTGAAGGAAGAGAGTTTGGCTTCTCAAATTTGGCTTACCATTCCTCTGGGTTTCACTATAGCTGGCAGTATCGAACCCCTGTCCTATTCTCCCTGGGAGCACTGGACCTACACATTTAGAGGCAGAGACTAGCAGTTGGTGGCTCTCAAGGGCAAAGGAAGAGAAAATAGGGAACACTGGGAATTTGTATGACTGTTCTCAAGTTCCACTGCTTCCACCACAAGTCTGTCCAGTCTCTCTCCATCACTTGAATTTCCAGGAGGCTCTCTCATTTTCTGACCAAGATGAGATGTGCTGTAAATATCTTCTATATTCTTAAGGCTCCTTCCTATGCAACACAGGGTATATGTTTTATGTAAGGGTCCTTAACCTGGGATCTGGGAACTGTTTTTTAAAAAACATTGTGATAATTTTATTTCAATATACATTATTTCCTTTGTAATCTTATGTACTTTATGCATTTAAAAACATTTTTCTGAATAGCGCTCCTCTTAGGTTTTATCAGACTGTCAAAGTGGTCCATGATGCATATTATTAGATAAGGGTTCTACTCAAGTTACATTTGATAAAAATAAATTATATAGAATTAGCTTAGAAACTATTCGTGATTTAATGTTTTATTAGATCCCTACTATCTGCCTGCTTCCCCAACCAGTTGGAAAATTTATTTACCCTCAATTAATTTTCTTCATTAATAGACTTTCTTAGCATATAAAAAGCTCTAAGGAAACCTTGCTAACAGTTAATTAGTGCTCAGAAAATTAAATGGTACATTCCGTTGGGTTATACTTGTTGAAGGAGGCAGCTAGGTGGCTCAGTGGATAGATGTGAAGCCAGGTCTGAAGTCAGGAAGATCTGAGTTCATATGTGGCCTGAGACACTTAATACCTGTATTACCCATGGCAAATCACTTAACCCTCATTTACCTTAATCCACTGGAGAAGGAAGTGGCAAACCACTCCAGTGTCCTTGCCAAGAAAACACCATGGACAGTATGATCAATGAGGTTATGAAGAATTGGACACAACTCCTCAACGACAACAACCACCTTGTTGATTTGATAATTAGGAATCTTTCTGCCCCGTGGAATTTACAAACACATGAGTTCCCTACCCTCCTTCCCCACCGTAGTTGCTTGACCATCTTTTGGGGTATTAGCCACACTGGACTTTGACAACATTCAGAAAAATGCAAATGATTCAAATTTAATCATGAGTCAGTAGTGTATGGCGATGCATAATCAGAGAGATCTTAACAATTTCCTGCTACAGGTGACTAAATATATGGAGTAATCTTCCAGAAAAATGTCGTGTGCTAGCTGCCAAGAAAGCAGATTCTCTGTTAAGCAATTAATGCTTGTTTTATTTTGCACACCAGAGGGTAGAACATTTACTTTACTCCCTGAAGACTAGAGGTAGGTGGATTGTTGGCATTTTTAAAAACTTGACTGTACTTGCATGATATATTGCCTAAAACTGAAGGGTCAAAATAGAATGCAAGGAGATAGACGGTTATTCTGTCTGAATTCCTGTCGCTTACCCACCTTGGAGTATGGCTTCAGACTAGCACTACCTGCATCATTTCTGTGCAGGTGTTTTCTTTATCAGTGGTTGAAACTTTTGGACTGATTCCAGAAGAATCTTTGGTTCTGAAAATTCTGGGGAGGAAGGATTATTCCTATTTTCTACCCTTCTCCCTCCTTCCCATCCCAGCCATGCAGTCACTTAACCTCTCTGAGATTAATTTTCCCTGTCTGCAAATGGAGAAAATACTTGCCCTGTCCAGTTAAAAAAATCTGGGGCTTTGTTTTGTTTTGTTTTGTTTTTGGTGAGGAAGGTGCTTTAGAAACCTTAAAATACTATAGAAATGTGTGTTAGTGATTTTGATTGTGGAACAGCTTGGTAGCTCTCTGCTATGTCTAGCAATATAAGTATAAACTCTTTGAGGGCAGGGATTGTTTTGTGTGTCTTTGTACAGTACCTAGTACAGTGCCTGGTACATGGTAGACATTTAATAAACGTTGAATTGAATTTAGGAAATGGTGTTTCAGAGGCCGAGAGATCCCATCAGCAGAGTAAGAAACCTTTCGATTTTTTGAAAAGTTGTATTAATGTGTTTTGTTTTTCTATTACATGTACTTACAGACAACTTCTACTTTGTGAGAGCTATCTTATAACAAAATAAAACAGTTAAATAAAATTAATAATACAGTGACCTTGTCTCAAAGTGCATACAACATTTCACATTTATAGTGCATACGTGCATGCTCACACACACACACACTCCCACAGCCCTCTATTTTTTTCAGTGAACAGAAATCTGCTTTCTCTCCCTTCTACTTTGACACCCCCCCGGGGGGGGGACAGAAAGAAAAGAAAAACATTTCTTATACACATAATCAAGCAAAACAAATTCCCTCAATGGTTATATACAAAGATATAGACAGCGTAGATTAGGTGACATTAATGTTCAGATGGATACAAATTGATATGTTATAAATGACATGAAAGATTTTATTTTAAAGTATTTTTAATATTTCTTAAATTTCTTAAGTTCTTTCTTTATCTTTTGTTCACATATGTGACTTCAGAGTTTCCTAAATTGTTTTTTCATTAAGATGGCAGTTTTTACAGCCTTTGATAAGAATAAGTTACTAAATCTGATAGACCGTTGTCTACTTACGCGACATGACTCATATTGGCATTCTTCAGCAGTAACAGGCTTGTTCTACAGTTTCCAGTGGTGAGGCATTTACCATGGTCACATAATTTGTGAGCTCAAGGCTTCCAGTCTGCTGAGTTTCAGAGGGATTAACAAGCTTTCTTTGATGTAGAAAACTGTTGATTTCCACATGGCTCTAATAATAATAACTCTGGAGATTTAAGCTGTGATTGTATATGCATTGATAATAAATGCCTTGCTGTTGGCAAATGATTTGCTTCTTGTCTTGGTGTATTTTTCTTGTTACTTTTCTGTGATGGTTTTATATGTTTTTCTTCAGATGTCCTTTGCTCAGTCTCCCCATCTCAAACTGTTTTATCAGTACTAAATGCTTTCTTATTACTGGTAAAAGAAAATATGAACTAATTGCCCGTTGGATGCTTGGGATTTATTCAGAGAATCACTTGGAATTTTAAAAGAGCCATATGTTTATGTAGGTTTGGTCTACGCAATAATAGTGATGGTAGGGTTATAGATTTAGAGGAGGAAAGGACCTTAGAGATTATCTGGTCTAAGCCCCTTATTTAATTATTTAATTTATTTCCCTTATGGAAACTGAGGATTACAGAAGATAGGACTTGGAAATAGAGGTTGTAAGTGCATCGGCTGGATCTGAATGCACGTCCTCTGACTCCAAAGCCAGTGCTCATTCCATCAGTATTCTTGGCTTTCTATATGGTTATTTTGGTAGTTTGATTATTGAATAGAATGGTTTAGAATGGCATGAGCCACACCGAGTCCAGGTTGTCTCATTCTTACTGAGATTTCTATGATCCTAAGCAAATTACAGAGGGAAGCCCCCTTAAACAGAACTGGGGAATGCCAGAAGTGGACAGTAACTTCGAGATCATAATCTTATGCTCTCGTTTTACAGTCCAGAATAAGGTAACTGATGTGTTCATAGTCATGTAGCTAGTAAGCAGTAGAGCCAAAACTGGAACTCAGATGTCCTGACTTCCAATCTTCCATTTTTTTAGCCAGTGTTAGGCTGTCTCTTCTTATACTATACTTCCAGCTGTGTAAATAATAGAATCCCCCATAATTCTTCATGAAGTGTGTGTGTACATAGGAACCCTAGAACTGCATGACTGATATGACTAATATGGTCAATTAATTATATTAGGAGCCAGGAATGCTCATGCATTGAATTTTTTAACAAGAAATTATTTGATTCAGGAACTGGTCTCCTTATCTCCTTGTCTCCAATCCATCTTACGACTGCCAAATTGATATTCCTAAAGTACAGATCTAACCATATCATGCACATTTCCCTCTCCCCATCAAAAATCTTTATTGCCCCTAATGCAAAAATCCTCAGATTGTCTTATATAAGGATTTCCACAATCTGCCTCACACCTTTCTTTTTGCAGCCTTATTTCATGTTACTACCTTCACTCACCTCCATGTGTTTGAGGTGAACTGGCCTGCTAGTTTTTCTTCATATATGTAATGCTACCTGCCTCCAGGACTTTTCCAATGTCTCTCATCCTTGGATCATACTTCCTCCACACCTAGACCTGGTAGGATCCCCAGCTTCCTCAGAATAATTAGGTGCCTTCTCCTGTTTGAAGGCTTTCATTTTATTCCTAATTCTTAGTGTCCTCTCCCTCTTGAAATTACTTCTTGTTATGTTGTATATACTTTGTATTTACTTATCTCTGTACATATTGGGTCTTTAGTCCCCAGTTCCCACTCACCAATTATAAACTCTTTGCGGGCAGGGCCTGTTACATTTTTTCCTTTGTGCAGTACCTAGCACAGTGCCCAGCATGTTGTTGCTGTGGTTGTTTGTCCTTTTCAGAGGATCAATGATATCATGGTGGTGTCTTCTTGACTCATGTGAATTGGATTTAAGTGAGGTGAAGTAGTCAGCCTCACTCTTCCAGGGTCATTGAAGTTCAGCGTCAGGACAAAAGTCAAGATGATTGACCTGAGATGAGGTAGATGACATTGGCGGGGTTGATGGCTGACCAAGCTCTGAATGCTCCCCAGCATCTGCTTCAGTTTCATAGACACTTGAACAAATTGTTCTCATTCACCTATTCCTCTGGGAGAAGTCCTCACATGCTTGTAGTAGACATCCCCCTAACTAATTCACTGACAGGTTTTGAGGCCTGTTGGTTACTCTCAGCGTAGTTTAGCCCATCTGCCAAGACAGTTTAGCAGGCACTAAAATGAGGCTTGAAGAAATTAGAACTCAGATTCTCTGACTCCAAATCCAGTCTTCTTTCCACTCTGCCAAGCTTCCTCCCTAGTAATGCCCCTTAAGGACTCCTTCTGGTATGATTGTAGAAAGGGATATGAAAATGTTCCATTAGCCTTCTCTAGTCACAGTCATCTGGCACTTCAGTTAGTTAAAACTGAAGAAAAGAAGGCGAGTTATTCAGGGTAAAATCTCTACCCATTCAAAGTGGAACTGCTGAAATAAGTACGTAGCACTTGCTTTTAAACTAATTTTGCAGTAAACACACATTTAAACTGCTGGACTAAAAGGCATAATCTTGATGCCAGTACATTGTAGGCATTTAGTGAATGTTGAATTGCATTCAGGAAGTGATGCTTTAGCAGCAGAGAGATACCATCAGCAGATTGGGAAACTTCCAGAGTAGATTTTTTTAAAAAGTTGTATCTCACTGTGTTGTTTTTATATTACGTTCATTTATAGATATTCCAATTTGTGAGAGATATTTTGTAACAAAGTAAAAAGTTCAGTCGAATTAATAACAGTGACTTCATCTGAAAGTCCATGCAACATTTTACATCTATAGCACCCTTCCCACCATCTCTATTTTTTCAATGAACGGAAATCTATTTTCTCTCTCTCCAACTCCCACCTCAATAGGAAAGGAAAAGAAAATTTCTCATAACATATATAGTCAAGCAAAACTAATTCCCTCAACGATTGCATACAATATGTGTGTAAATGTATAGGTATGTATATGTCTCATTCTATATCTTAAATCTCTCATGTCTCTATAATGGATAATATGTTTCATCATCAGTCCTCGGGAATCGTATCAATCCCAATGTTTCTAGATTTCAAACTTATTCCTTTTTACACTGTTGTTTGTCTCTATGTAAAGTATTCCTCTGGTTCTGCTCATTTCATTCTTCATCAGTTTACAAAAGTCCCCCAGATTGCTCATTTTTATAACATTGTTGGCAGAGTAAAATTGTATTTTGCTTCCTTCATTTTGCATCTGTTCATATAAGTCTTTTTGATGAAAACATCTGTTTCCTTATTTCTTTAAACATAACAGCATTCTATCACATTCATATATTACAACTTATTTAGCCATTCCTCAAATGTTGGGCATTTCTTTAGTTTTTAATTTTTTGTCACCACAAAAAGAGCTGCTATAAATATTTTTGTACATAAAGGACCTTTTCCACTTTCTTTGCTCTCAGTAGATTCTTGCTAATAGTCCACCACAACTCATGGGAAAAACTTATGAGTTATTTCAAACTCATTTGCCTGTTTTATAGAGAAGGAACATAGGTCAGTGCTGAAACAAATATAAATAGATATGGCCTTCTATAGACATGTAGAGATTCAGTGTTCCATATGTTCTGCCCCCTCCCCAGCTAAAAGGCCCAATGTTTAGATCTAAGCTCTCCAAACTCTTTTGATTATGAACCCCTAGTAATAAAATTTTTTGAGTATGTACCCCCACTATGTATATATTTACCTATATAACAGGGCCCTAGGACATTTGCACACATAAGTGTGCAATTCACCTAATGACTGTGTAGTTTCCAAAGCAAAACAAAAGGAATGGGCTTTTGGTTCTTTTCCCTACATCCCTATGTAATAACTTAGTTAATATTACTTAGTTATATCACTTAGTTAATAATCAGTTAAGTGATTTATCAAAGAATCATAGATCTAGAATTGGAAAGGAATCCCAGGGCCACCTAATCCAACCCATTCATTTTACAAATGCTGAAATTTGAGTTGCCCAAGGTTACATAGGTAGAAAGCAGAGATGGGATGTGAACTCAGGCATTCAGACTCCAGAGCCAGTAATCTTTCTTCTTCCCTTCAAGGGACAATCACAAAAATTATGATAGTTAAATAGGAAAATGTTCCCTTCACCTTAAAAATAATTTGGAATCCTCAGATCCAAGAACCAAAGTTCTGGATTAACAGGGTTCAGTCTTGGGGATTACTCTCAGGAAATCTCTAGCTCATGCCCCTGCCCAGGCATTTCCCCTGAGAACATCAGAATTTGTCTTATATTTTGAGATCTCTACAAAAAAGAAAAAAAGATAAAGGGTCCTTAGCTCTTAAAGAAGCCCTCAGGCTAACGAAACTAGCATTAGCTTTATCTATCTAGACAGAAATGCAAAGAACTTGCATCTAAGGCTATGAAGAATTGAGAGAATTAATTCTCTTCAGTGAAGAATGAGACTTTTCTTTATTCCTTCACATTGTGGCTTTGCCTCCTTATTGTTCCTTGGCAGAACAAAAAAAAAAAAAAAGAGGAAGGGCAGGAAAGATCACCCTTTGATTCTTTCCTCAAACTCAACAAGGGGAAAATGCATTATCTTTGTAAAAGATGCAGAATTTTCCTCAAACTGGCTCTTAAACTTAAGGAGGTGGTATAGAGAATAGGGTCTAGGCCTGGATCCAGGAAGACCTGAGTTCAGATCCAGCTTGACGCTTACTAGTTGTGGGACTGGTCAAGTCACCTAACCTGTATCTGACTCAATTTCCTCAATTGTAAAATGGAGTTAAAAATAGCACCTACTTTACAGGATTGTTCTGAGGATTAAATGAGATAATATTTGCAAATCATTTAGTATGGTGTCTGCCACATAGATGTTGCTTAATAAATACTTGTTCTCTGACTCTTCCCTTCCTTTTTCCTCTCCCTGCTTTGTCCAGGAATGCTCTACTTTGTCTTCTTCACCTTGTATAGGTTCCTCATTATATACAGTTCCCTAGAGGGCAGTATCATTCCCCTTCTCCTGTGTGTGTGTGTGTGTGTGTGTGTGTGTGTGTATGTACCCAGAGCTCTGTTTGTATCCCTTTCTCCTATTCAGTCTTTTTGTTTAATATCTGGCTAGACTCATCTCCACAGAGTCCCCTCTTCAAGGCACAATCTAAAGCTGTAACTCAGTTATAGGTGGATCTATCTAGGAACCAGATCTTCATTTTTCTTCAGTATTCTGTTAACATATTTGTCAAGTACCCAGGACAAGACAAGTATGCACCATGTCAAAAGAGAGCAAAGGCCTCATGAGTGAAGCAGGAAAGACCATTCCCCTGCTACGTGTCAAGGAGACATCATGGGTCCAGAACAAAGACCTCAGCTGTGGAGCAGCAGGAGTTGGACGTGTGCCCATGCCTACCAGCTACAAATAGAATCATTGAACCTGACAGAGAGGTGGCCCCAGAATTAAAAAAAAAGAGAACCTTTTCTTCTTGTACTGCCATACCTGTTGTCTTAATGCTGTAGTGGATTCCTTCTGGAGAGCATAGCTGGAAAAGTGGAGCGGTCTCCGACTGAGCTGAACAAGTGTGTGTGGAGGCCTAATGAGAGGGGCTCCTTTAGTGTGAAGGATCCTTGAAGGCTAGCACACCCAACACTGCTCATCACTTAAAGAAACAAACGGAATAAAAGAAACCGATGTTATTCTAGCACAAGATCGTCAATACTGCTATTTTTCTGCATTCATATTTGTTGTTATTCACTCATACCTGACTCTTTATGAACCTGTGGACCATACTTGTCCATGGGACTTTCTTGGCAAAGGTACTGGAGTTGGTTTGCCATTTCCTTCTGCAATAGATTAAGGCAAATGGAGGTTAAGTGACTTGCCCAGGGTTCACACAGCTAGTACGTGTCTGAGGCCACCTTTGAACTGAGGTCTTCTTGACTCCAGGCCCAGGGCTCTATCCACTGAGCCATCCAGCTGCCCTCAGGACCTCACAGTCAAGTCTTTCCGTCAGCCAAGTTTAATTAAGTTTGTTTTGCAAAGAGTATTTTTGGAAGATTTTGTGTGGACTTGTTTTGAAAAAGATTGAGTCATTAATCTGAAGAACAGAACTATTCACATAGCTTATAGCAATAATTGATCTGAGCTGGTCATACTTTCAGTTTTATTAAAATAATTTTATATTTGCTTAAATTTCCATTTTACTTTTATTTATCCAAATCACTGGTCTTCACTCCCCTCCCCACTCCCCCCCCCTCCCCAGTCCCTAAGCCCTTGAGTTGCTAGCAATTTGCATCTCTGAATTAAACCAGGTTTTTCAAGTTTTAACCAGACATCTGTGGCAGTATTGACCTCTCTATTACTCTTTGTCACACGTGTATCTTTCATTTCCCTCATGTCATTCTATTTCCTTTGCTTTCTTCTGCTTGTGGGCTAGACCAAGTGTCATGATTGAGGATAGGCAACTCCTCACACGCAGTATGCTAAGAAATATGGGGAACACACATTCAAATCACTTTATTAATGCCTGCAAATCCCATAGCATGTAGTCATGTTGTGACCAGTGAACTGTATTCTTATGAAGGCTCCCAGTCTCTGAGACAGTGGGGAAATGCTCAAATATGGCTTAGAACACACAGACACTGTGTTCTGGATCATTCTGATCTTGCCTCTTTCTAAAGCTTCTCTGCAGCTCCTCTGCTGGATTATAAATCGTTGATTCTATCTCTCCCACCTTTGTATTCTTAGCACAGTATTTCACCTTTAATTAGTGCTTAGCAAAAATTTTTTAATCCAGCTGAGCCCTTAAGACAGCAGTGAGGTGCCCTGTAAAGACCAGTCTGGAGAAAATAGGCACCAAGTCCAAGGGAACAGTGTTGTCACATTATCAGGAAATCTCCTATAGAGAGACAATGGGAGACCTGAGTGAATGCCCTTCCTTATTTCCATAGGATATGACGCTGGTTCTAGAGAAAAAGGTGGGCTTTCCCTGACCCTTCTTTCTCCTTGTTACTGTTTCTTTTGCCAGTTTGTTACTGTGGCTAGTTACAGTATTTCTTCTACCAAGACCTTGTGAAGAGACAAGGCAGTCTGGTTTAATAACACAGTTGATACAAACATTAAATGACTACTTTGTGTAGTCTTAAAACAAAACAAAACAAAAAAAACTTAAACTTCAAAACCTTGGCCCCAGGACAAACTTGTTTCATAAAATGTTTGTCTTCTGTCAGGATCCAGGAACACAAAGCTGGCAGAGGGTTTTCTAAAGAACAGGGCAGCCGTTTACAAGTTGAAAGAGGGGTGACAGATGGCAGACTTTTAACAATCATATTTCAAGATCAGAATTCACCCTAGAGAGCTATGGTTATTTGGACTCTATAGAAACTGTTATCTCAAGCCCAAAGATATCTATTTTCAGATTTCATTTTCCTTGATGAATGCAGTTATAATAATAATTAGGACTGATGAACATTTAAATTTATGTTTGAAAGAACTTAACTTAAAAAACGTCCCTGCTCAATAGCTATAAGATATGAAAGCAGGGATAGGGAAAGGACCTGTGTTCTCATTGATATCTTCTGTCAGTGCAGGTCTGCTCCTTTATTGCAATCTTAGACGGTTGCCATAAATTGGCCCAGGGTTGGAATATGTATCACAGGTGAGGCTTAAGCTTAGGTCTTCTTAGCTCCAAAGGCCAGCCCTCTATCTAGTCTGCAATACTGGCTCCCCAGAAGGGCTGAAGGTCAAGATGAAAAAAGAAGTCACTAACTTTGTCTTTTGTGTGGTAGAAGGAATGGAAGATGGGGTACACAGGGGTCCCAAAACACTTATGAGAAGTTTTGACCCGCTCTGAGGTTCTTTAAAAACATATTACTATATGTCAAGTCAATGTGTATTTATTTATTAACATATATTTATTATTATTTTTTTAACATGTATTTATTATTAAGTATAACAGGCATTGTGCTAAATGTTGGGCATACAAAGAAAGACCAAAAAACAAGAGTCCCTACTCTCAAGGAGCTCACAGTCTAGTGGAAAACAGCATGCAAACAACAAAGTACAAGTAAGATATATACAGGATAAACCAGAAGTGATCGAAAGAGGGAGGGCACTAGAATTAAGGGGGATTGGAAAAGGCTTCTCGTGGAAGGTAAAATTTTAGTTGGGACTTGAAGGAAGCCAGGAGATAATAAGTAATAAAAAGGAAGAAAAATCCAGGCATCCAGAATACGTAATGAAAATGCCTGGAATTGGGAGAGGAGAGTGTCATATAAGGACTGCAAAGAGGCCAGCGTCATTGGAATGCAGACAGCTGTCACACCAGAAATACACTGTGTTATTGTACTAGGGGTAGTATAGTGGTTAGCCTGCTGGTACTTGTAGTCAGAAAGATCTGGACTCTATTCCTATCTCTGATACTTACTAGCTGTGTGACTCTGGGCAAGTCACTTAACCTCTCTGATCTTATTTCCTCATATGAAAAATGGGTATAGTAACAGCATCCATATCACAGGGTTGCTGTGAGGCTTAAATGAGATGATGTAGGTAAAGTCCTTTGCAAGCCATAAAGTGCTATATGAATGTCAACTATTGGTTTAATTCGATCTCATTTGGCTAGCCTGAATTAGATCATATGTCATAGGAATTAGAGCCAGAAGAGAACTTGGAGCTCATCTGGTCCAATCTCCTTATTTTACAAATTAAAAAAAAAAAAAAAGCCCAGGACAGGGAAATCATGTGTCTAAGATTGCACAGATAAATCAAGTAGCAGAGTGGGGATTCTAACCCAGGTCCTTGCTTCTAATTTCTAAAACAAATCTTTTGCATTTGCAGGCTTAACTCTCTGTCCCTGTGGAAATCTCTTTCTATTTGAGTAGCAAATGGCTCTTGTACCATTGTCTTTCATTCCGAACTTGAACAGATGGAAGTGTCCTGCTTCACTGGCTCCTTCTGACTCAGTACATTGATTACCATCTTGCAAAGAATAGAGCATAACCTCCTTTTCTTTTCCTCCCTCTGCTCCCAGAATGCTACCCTTTCCTGCCTTTAATTAGGTACAGTTTATCATACAAAGGTGTGCTTTGCAAGGTACAGAGAACACCGGGTCACTACCATGGGTCTGATGAGAGCCATGTGCTAAATTTATGATTGACTTTGGCTCCCAGATGCATTTGCATAGACTACCTGCTGGGAGTCCTGTTGAACAAGTCTAACAACCTTTCTTCTCCCAGGCTCTGAGACCTAAAAGAGAAGGCTTTGTTTTTACTTTCTTGTTTGGTCCTGTTCTTTATTTCCTGGCCTCTTTGCCCCTGAACCTGACAGTTGAAAGATCCTAAATCTGTAGCCAGGTCTCAATTTGTTAGAGGCAGTCTTTGAGAGAGAAGATGGGAAACTCCGAATCCAATCTGAGGAATACAGGTCAATACCTGTTAAACTCATTAAAGTGGGACCTCACAAGATACTTTATATTCATACTTTGTTATCATGGAAAATGAATTGCCATTGAATACAAAGCACGGAGTATAAAATGTGGTTTGTTATTTGTTTTGCTTTCACATAAGGCAAATAATCTATATTTTATTCCCAAACAAAAAAAAAATGGGCAAGAGAAGAATTTTTATGTAGGCATTTTTTGGTTCTTTTAAATTGAAGATTCCTGGTAGGGTAAATATGGTCATTAGACCTGCTTAATAGAATTTTGAAGGGCTTTTCTAAACATTTTGTCAATGGAGTTTTGTTGTGTGTGTGTGTGTGGGGGGGGTGATATATAGAAATTTCAAGGGGATATAAGGTCAAAGAGATGGTTATATAGAGGTGTGGGTAGTGAATCAGAAGTGCCAGTTCATCTGGGGTAAAGATGTCAGATTGTGCAAGGTAGTAGAGCAGAGAGATGTCAGGAGCAGAAGATGGTCTTATCAGCAAGGAAGAGGCCTCAGGCTCCATGGGGGAGGTAGTGGTGATCCTTTATCCTGCAAAGGGTATGGGGGGAGGGGAGATATGATCCACTGGGCGTCATATCTCTCTGCTCAACCACCAGGGCCTGTTGTTTTATTAAGGGAAAGTACGAGATTAAAAAGCCTAACTTTTTGCCAAGTCTTGCATTCCAACCCATATCCAATCCCTCTAATTTGTCCTGAGCCTTTCTCCTTGCCCTAGGACAGGCACTCTTTCATTGTACTTCCTTACATTTTAAGTTTCTCTTTACCTTATAACTAAAGATGTATAGTTGGTTGTTGTCCTTAAATGTTATGGGGAAAGGCCACCACCTCTATTAGATAGGTTGACTGCTAAATGGATGAGATCATGCAGAAACATCAAGTATATGAGATTTTCATGATATAAAATTACTTGTATCCACATCAGCAAGCAGCATTAAAATGGCCTGCCTATATAACGTGGAAATAACTTCATTTATATTGAACAGGATGTAATGATGGCATTTGCTTAAGCCTAATTCTTCTTGCAGTGAGTGGTATTTTGAGCATTTATGCAGTTACCCTGGAGCCTTGATAGCATGGATCGGTATGAAGTCTTAAGGCTCTTTCCAAAGGGGTCTTATTCCTGGAAGCACTAAAAGGAATTTGTAATAACAGGAGCCCACCATCTCTTTCCCCTCCACCTCCCCACACTTATAGTGGCTCCATTGTAATTATAATTAAATACATGTGAGTATAGTTGTGTGGTGGGTCAGGAAATAGGGATGAAAAAAAAATCCTTGTATATTTAATTTAGGTGTCCAACTGGAGATACCTTTGGCTTTTTGTTATTACAATTTGAGGGAAGGTGGGAAAAAAGGAACTATAACAAACTCTCCCTTAATAGTCAGGTGATGTAATTCCCACATGATAAATCAGGTTCTTTGGGTGGTCATGATTCAAGATGACAGACTTTACCAGCCTTTTCTCCATCTGGACTACAGATGAGAATTTGTGTTACACTGAGGAATAACCACCACAATAATAATCCCATATATATAAAGCATGTACCTTTCCCTCTCCCTTCCTCCTACAGATTACCTTGTATTTATCTTGTATATACTTATATGTGCCCATATTATCTTCCCTGACAAAACTTAAGCTGCTGGAGGGCAGGAAGTGTTTTAGTTTTGTCTTTGTATCTCTAGCACTGGGACCAACATGGAGCAATCCCTTTGTAAATGCTTGTTCATTCATTGCTAGCACTTCAAAGTTTACATTTTTATATATATATAAAATCTCACTCGATCCTGACATCTACCCTGAGAGGGAGATGCTAATGTTATTCACATTTTAAAGGTAAAGAAACTGAAGCTTAAGGAGATTAAATAATGTGTCCAGGGTCACATAATGTGTAAGTGGCTGAGTCAGGATTAGAAGCCAGTCCTCCTTTGCTGTCCGTTGTGCCAGAGGAAATGAAGGGTCCCCTTCTAAAAGATATTGGTCCATATCTGTAATATGGATTACAGGTGGCAGTCCCTGAATCAGAAATCTATAATCATAGTGTATCTCAGAGGTGTCAGATATCCTTGACATACTGTGCTTTTTCCCTATTTTTTTTTTTTAGTTCTGACCTTGTGCCCAATACAGCATAGAGAATGAATTAGGTAGAAAAAGCAATCAGATAGCTGTCTTTGGCTACTTCCTGGATGATCTGGTTACCCTTTAGCCTATACCTACTCTTTGTATTGCAGCTTCTGAAAATAGCCTTGTAGTTTCTTGGTTTATAATGGGGCTTTCTAAAAACTGAATAATTTCTAATGAAAACTGTGTTCAGTTTCATGTAACACTTTTTTTTTTTTTGCCATCTGGATTGACAAAGCCCATTAGAATTTAGGAGGAGGTCTTCTCCTGTTGAGAGAGCAAATAGATGCATAATCTGACATAATGACTATAATTGTTTTCCCTCTCGAAATCTTTGCTTGTGAGGGATGTTCAGTATGGTCTCTGTCAGAAGCACTTTTTATGACTAGAGTTCTTCTCTTCCACTTTTCCTCCCTTTCCCTAAATCTCACGCAGACCATGCTAAATAGATGAAGACCGAGGATCCTGACAGACTTCTGCTCCTAATGCAGACCCAGAATGGTGTTGTCCTCTTCTCTGTTTGTGTTTGATTATGTTTGGGGAGCTTGGACAAAATCATGGCAAGCACTTGGCTGGTGTGATAGAATTTTCTGTCATGTGTCTGAACTGATTTATTGTTTCTGGAACATAAAGCCAGGCAGGAAAACCTGTGACTGTGATTTCATGTAGCAAAAACAATTGCCTCCTGGCTTTTCTCTGAAATCCTTGTATGTTCATTTTCTGACTTTCTTTAAAAAGCATCTTTGTTTGTCACAGCATTACCTTTAAAAAAAATTATTGGACTGTTACCAGGAAGAACGCACGCAGCATTGGGCAGCTGTTGTCTGTAATAAGATAGAAGCCTAGTTTATGGGATATGTGAAAAGAACAACAGTTGGAAGGCCTCTTTTGCCCATGAGTATTTTAGGCCAGTTGCAGTCATTTTAAACAACAATCATATATTCAATATCTATTACATAAAAATACTTTGTGTTAGATCTGAAAGCCTGGGGAGGGGAGATAGAGAATCATAATTAATTGAGAAATAATAATTCATTTCTACAAAGGTTTTATTTTTCTTAGTTTTTCCACATGGGGGGAGGTAAGAGGGAGAGAAGATGGATTTTCATTCATTAAAAAAATGAAACTAATAACTCACATTTTCTCAGCAATTTCCTCAGCACTTACTTCAGAACAATCTTGTGTCTAGGTAGTACAGTTATTATTATGTCTGTTATGAGATGGGAAAATTATGACTCAGGCATCTAGGGGTGAGATGCTTTGTTCAGTGTTGTTTCAGAGTTAGCAGAGGGAAGAGCCAGGACTAGAACTCTGAGGCCAGCGTGGCCTTCTGCTGTGGCAAACTGCCTCTTCTTCATGGAGGTTAACATTGGATATAGGGGTGGGGTGTGATGAAACATACAAATGATACAATTCAATGACACATTTATTAAGGGTCTACTATGTGACAGGCACATAGTGCAAAGTGCTGGGGATACAACTAAGAAAAAGAGACAGTCCCCCATGCCAAGAAACTTAGACTCTAATGGCAGAAGACAACACACACAAGGAAGCTTAAAAGCGGGGCAGGGTGAAGGACAGAAGGTACCCAGTGTGGGAGCATGATGATGATGATGGTGGTGGTGAATCCAGGAGTGCAGCTGGTGGGAAATCGTATATGTAATTATCTAGAATAACTATTGTGCAGAATAGGATAAGACAATAAGGCAGATAAAGAACTTTATGAGTTTGGAGGAAGAAAGGATTAGAAGCTGAGAACTGTGGGGTTATACTGCCATCATTCAGAAACAAACTATTTCAAAGCCCCCTCTTCTCTATTTTCTATCCTAATTACAAAAATTATTGCTTGAAATCATGTCTCCTCTATTGTTACTCTGATGGCTTAAAAATGGAAGTGCTATGAGACATCTTCTCTGGATTTCCCTTAAATAATCAAAGATTTTAGGATTGTGGATCCCTATTAAACCACGGTGTGCTATAGTGCAGAATTCAGTAGCTGCTGGGCTCCTTACAAGGAGGTTTATTGCTGCAAGCAATGGGATGGGATGAAGGCTAACCCAAATTTGAGAAAGATTTTAAATGATAGGACACTTTGGGGAAAATACAGCAAGGATCTTTTAAAATGAACATAGGGACCCTGATTAGGCTAACAGTGTTCTATCTGACAGAAATCTGTAAAAGGCTATTATTATACCATTATTACTTTGATATTTAAAGCTATCAAGCAAAACAAACAAAAACCCACCAGCCTATGTGAATGGGAAGGGAGGAAAGGAATAAGCATTTATGCAGTGCCAGGCACTGTGCTATGCATTTTACAAATATTATCTCATTTAATTCTCAACAAATCTGAGAGGAAGGAGCTATTGAAGCAGCTGGAGGCTTAGTGGATAGATCACTGGGCCTGGAATCAGGAAGACCTCAGATACTCCCTAGTTGTGTGACCCTTGGCAAGTCACATAACACAGGCAACCTCTGATTGCTTGACAAAATGATCCATTGGATCCACTGGAGAAGGAAATGGCAAACCAGTCCAGTATTTTTGCCAAGAAAACCCTGAATGGGGGGAAGAGTTGGACACAAGTGAAACAACTGAATGGTGATGATGACAAGAACAAGGTACTTGCTATTATCCCCATTTTACAGGGAAGGAAATTTACAGTGCCCAGCATGTAGTAGGTGCTTCATACATGTATATTGATTTACTGAGGCAGAGATTAAGTGACATGTCCAGGGTCACACGACTAGCAAAGTGTCTGAGGCTGGATTTGAACTCAGGTCTTCCTGATTCTAACTGCCATGTCAGAGGAATAATGTGCCTTATTGGTAGGAGAGATATATAAGTGATATGTATGAGTATTAACTTCATAAATCAGTTGATAATTTTCACATCTTCTACCTTTTGATGTTTTTTCCTGCTTTCATTTTAAAATTACTTTTTGCACTGACAGATTTGGTGGGTCCCTCATCCATTTTTATATCTTCAGTCCTATTTTTTTTCCTTTCCTATGATTCTTGCAGCTTTCAATTTTGTTCTATTGACTCGCAATCCAACCACACTAGCTGCCCTTTATGAATTTTAAAGCTTCTCTTTTTTCAGTTATTGCCAGCATAAGGTCATCTGTGTATACTATGACTGGGTTCTGCCTTTTTTCATTTTTACACACTTCATTTTTCAAGTTATATGCTTCCTTTCTCATGAATAGGACAAAGGACAGCATGTATAGCTAGGGATTACTCAGGCAACCTTATCTCTCTGCTCCTCTCGCTTTCCTATACTATACCATATGCATGGTGCATAAGGATTGTGGGATTTCAAACTGCAAGGAACCTTAGCAATCATTTAGTCCAATATCTCATTTTACAGATGAGAAAACAGACCTAAAAAAAGGTAGCTGGCTTACCCAGATTCACACAAGTAACAAGTAGCAGAGCCAGGATTTGAAAACAGGTTCCCTGCTTCCAGATTATCTACATATATAACACACTGTCTCTCTAAGTACTGGTCATGTTGGTACCATAGTGGAAAGAACCCTAGACTTGGGTTTTAGTCCTCACTCTACCACTTGAATTCAACAGTCCAACAGACAATTATTAAGACTCTGCCATGTATATGCACCATAGTATGCTATGCATTGCCTTAGAAATACAGAGTTCAGGTAAGATAGTCCCTGTCTTTTTGGTGTTCCCATGTCTAGTAGGGGGATAAGATAAACACAGAAAACTATAATACCCAATAACATATAAGTGCAGTACAGAAAGGGCTCACAGAGTGCCATGCGGTGACCTTAGAGAGGATGGAAGCAAAGGTTGTTACCAACTAAGAGGTCAGATAAGGCTTCCTGGAGAAGATGGTGTTTGACTTGGGCTTTAAAAGGTAAATAAGGGATTCAGCAGACAGAGGAAGGAAAGGTGAGCATTATACCAGTCATCAGAAAATACATGAGAGTAGATGTAGAAACAGCAAAGTGTGGGCCATAACGATTAGTTCAGGGTGGTTGAAACACAGAGTGTGTGGATGGAAATGACAAATGAGCCTGGAAATGAAGGGTGGTGCCATATTCTAAAGGGCCTTAAATACCAGGCAAAAGAATTTGAACTTTACCCTTTATTAGATGATGGTTAGGAACAAATCATCTGACCTCTCTGAATTTCTGCGAAGTGTTAATAAATGATAGCAGTGATAATCTATATCTATATATAGATCTATATCTATATCTATAGAGCACTTTAAGATTTACAAAGTGCTTTACAAATATTATCTTATTGGATCCTCACAACAACCCTGGCAAGTAGGTGCTGTTATTATCCACATTTTACAGATGAAGAAACTGAGGCAGGCAGTGGTTAAGTGACTTGCTCAGGGTCACACAACTAGTTAGTGTTTGAGGCCAGATTTCAAACTCAAGTCAAACTCCTGACTTAAGGTCCAGTGCTCTATCCACTAAGCCACCCAGCTACTTTAGAATACTACCTACCTGAAAGGATCATGAATGATTTTCCATAATAGGAAAAATGGTACTGCTTTCAAAGGAATAGTAGAAATGGAGGTGTCGTATACTTGCAAAGAGTCAGAAGTAGTCCATGGAGCCGTAAAGTATAACATTGAGATAAGAGAATGGATTTACTGAGGCAGAAAGAAGATAAGGGGACATCTGGCATGATAAAAGGAAAAGTGATCCATAAAGAATAGCAGGTGGAGGGCAGCTAGGTGGTGAAGTGAGTAGAGCACTGACCCTGGAATCAGGAGGACCTGGGCTCAACTCTGGCCTCAGACACTTGACACACTATCTGTGTGACCTTGGGCAAGTCACTTAATCCCAAATGCCCTGCCTTCCCCCCGTTAAAAAAAAAAAAAAGAATAGCAGGTGGGACAGAAGTAGGGTCCTTGGTAGCAACACAGAACGAAGAGAGTGAGGGGAAGCCTCTGCAAGGGCAGCAGCCCTTGTCCTCAGCAGGAACACAAAAGGGCAATGCTTCTGATATAGGGTGACGAAGAAGGTAGCTTGACGCCTGGAGACAGATGCCAGGATGCAGGGACAGCAATGGCCAGCCAGGCACTTGAGAGTAGCTGTTCTTACTTCCCAGCATCATGAGGAATATGTCTGTTGAAGGCAGTTGCAAAGCCAGGATTGGTGCTACTGGTCATCATTAAACTGGCCTAATTAGTTCTGGCTTCCACTTGGCCAATTCTACCTTTTAAGGTGTTGTTTTCCTGTTAGCTTTTGTACTTTCTTTTCCATTAGGCCATTTAAACTCTTTAAGGAGTTGTTTTCTTCAGTAGATTTTTGTATTTCCTTTTTCTGTTTGGCCAATTCTTTCTAAGTAGTTTCCCAAGCTGCCTTTCTTCATAATTTTTTTGCATTACTCTCATTTCTTTTTCCATTTTTCCTCCTGCCTCTCTTATATGATTTTTCGGCTCCTTTTTGAGCTCTTCCATGAGTTCTTTCTGGGCTTGAGGCTACTTCGCATTCTTCTTTGGAGTTTTGCTCATAGGTGTTTTGACATTGTTGATCTCTTCTGAGTTTGTCTTGGTCTTCCCTGTCACCATAATAACTTTCTGTGCTCAAATTCTTTTTTGTTGTTTTTTGCAAATCCTTTTTTTTTTTTGTCTTTTTTCCTTTCTTTTAAACTTGAGCTCTGTATCCAGGATGGAAGGGGCACTGTCTCAAGCTTCTTGTGCCAGTGGCTACAGGCCCTGGATGTTTACTTTGTGCTGTGGTGATGTTGCCCCTGGGGGACCCTCGTGTCTGGTGCTGTGCTGAGGGGGTGGGCTGGGGGCAGGGCAGCTAGTGTTGCTGGAAGCCTTAGAAGTCTGACAGTTTATGTGGTGCCGAGTTGGGGTCCTAGTGGTGGCGTCTGGTGTGTGCTGAGGTCCAGGGGGTGTTTTTGCATTTCCCTGGGGCTACAGTGAAGCATGGGGAGATCTAGCCTACTTTCTCATCATCCTGGAGGAAGTTTGTTCGCCCTGGGCCATGTGAAAGCTCATGGTGGTTCTTGGAGCTGGAGTCTGCTGGCTGCCATGGCTATGCTAAGGCACATGGGGAGTCCTGGTGTTAGCATTTGCCTACTCCATCACAATGAGGCTCAAGATCTCCTGTTGGTTTGCTGAGATGGGGCTTGCTGCTGAATTTCTAGGACACTTCCTGTCCTGAACTACGTTCCCCTTTTACCTGAGTGAGACAGACGGTTTTTACCAATCTTCCAAGTTTCTTGAGCTAAAAGACTGTTTCACCCCATCTTTTTGCTGGTTCTGCTGTTCCAGGATTTGTTTGGGCACACTATTTTATGGTTGTTTGGAGATGAATTTAGTAGAATCGCAGCGATTTACTGCTTACTCTGACATCTTGACTCCTAAAAGTGGAAGTCCCCAATTATAGCTCAGAAGATTGGGACAGGGTCATGGATCCAGGGGAGAATCTGTACAGCTGAAATGTTGGATTCCCACATTCCAGGGAAGCAGTGATCCTTTTTTTTTTTTTTTAAGCAGCTTGTGGATTGTGAAAGCAAGCTGGGAAATGAATTGGCCTTGGGTCTTGGGGAAGAAAGCCTT
Source organism: Trichosurus vulpecula (assembly GCF_011100635.1). Classification (NCBI taxonomy): domain Eukaryota; kingdom Metazoa; phylum Chordata; class Mammalia; order Diprotodontia; family Phalangeridae; genus Trichosurus; species Trichosurus vulpecula. The sequence continues at coordinate 385,018,294 of NC_050574.1, forward strand.
TGAAATGAAATGGATCTGGGATGTTCTAGTTGGTACAACCTTGCAATTGTAAAACTGAAACTTTTCTTATAGTGAACACAAGAAAACACCGTTGGGTTGGGAAAGCAGGTTGTGAAGGAAAACTTTTACTGTGCTGGAGGTAGGCAAGATACAAAGGATATCTAGATAAGAAATAGTCTCTTCCTTCAAAGAGCTTACAGTCTAGCAGAGGAATAAGGTATAAACTTATGTGGTTCATAACAATTAAAGCTGGAAGGGACCTTAGGCTTCATCTAATCCAATGGTTCTCAAAGGACCCCTGGGAGCCTGCTAGACCCTTTCAGGGGATCCATGAAATCAAAATGATTTTCATAATAATACTAAGCTGTTTTAATTTCTAATTTGGTAAATACTATTAGATGGAGCCAGCTTGAACTGGCTCCTGAGATGATTGTTAAATTTTCAGTGTGAGCAATAATTTTTGAGGGAGGAGTGGCGGGTGGAAAGGGGTCCTGAGACCAAGAATTTGAGAACCACTGATCTAGTCCAACACTTTTGTTTTAGAGATAAAGAAACCAAGGCCTAGGAAAGTGAATTGATTTGTCCAAAGCCAGAATTAGAATTCAAATCTCGTGATCACAAATCACTGCAATGATATACAATAAATAATACACAAATACGTCAGAAAGGTACAAAGCAAAATACTATATGAGGTCTGAGGAGGAACGTTGTTACCAACCCAGGGAATCAGTCAGCCTTTCCTGGAGGGAGGGGGTTTTCAGATTGGGCTTTAAAGGATAGGCATGAATTTAGCAGGTAAAGATGGAGACAGAGGATATGGAAAATAGTGTGAATTGAGGCACAGAACATGTTCATTGGGAACATAATTTGCTTTTAATTCCTTCCAAGAACAAAAGAATTTAAAAACAAGAGAACAGCTTGCTGAGAGAACCAGAGCACACTCAGACCACCCAGCTGTCCTTGGACAATGGTTTGGGAGCCAGTGAATTCATAGAAAGTTACAGCAGCAGTTAGAGGATTTAGCTTCACATCTCAGCCTCATCTAACTATGTTGGGGAGTGTCCTAAAGCAATATTTGTATTTTGTCATTTTTATCTTTGTTAAAATTATCACTGTGTTGAATTGGATATTCATTTCTTTTTCCTGGGAAGTATGTATGCATTTTTCTATGTGCTATTCAATAATCTGACTGAAATAGTTGTGGCTTCTTTAAAAACTTTTTTTTTCTTTTTATGCACTCATATGTAAACAGTTCATTCTACAAAAAATAAAACGGTTGTATATGAAATGACACACTTGTTTCATTTAGTTTGTTTTTGCATATTAAATTTAACATAATAGTAACAAATTTGCACTATTTATCTGTTTCCTCCCAAACTTTCATTTGCTTTCTTTGTATTTTTGTTAATGCTTCATTGACACTTTCTCTTCCTTTTCGAATCACTATCTCCAACCCTCCCCTTCCCAACAGAATCCCTCCCTTGTAACACATAGTCAGGCAAAACAAAATCAGCATATTAGCTATGACTGAAAATGTATGGTTGCTTCTCATTAACGCTCTTGGTCATCTTTGCAGTTCAATTTTAGAAGATGTTTTTAGCCTTAAACATTTTACACATATAAAAACCAGGTTCCACATTTCTCAAATTCTAGATGAGGAAAATCTCTGAGAGGAAATATATTTTATCATGTGAATTGCATGAGTTAATTATAAATTTAATCATGAATTAACTAGACCAGTATTGGGCAAAAATGAATCAAGAAAGAGATGGGTTAGCATTAGAAACAGCAGGTACCATTATAAGGAGTACCTGACCTGAGAATCAAGAGACCTCATTTCTAGTTGCAGCCCTGACCCTTTTTATCTGAGTGAGCTTGGACAAATCGCTTGAACTTTCTGAGCCTCGGTATTTAATACTATATAATACCTCAGTCTAATAATACTTTCAATGTCATAAGGTAAGCAGGGCTAGCATACAATGAAAGAACTTGTATAAGTACCTTGTCATAGTAAAGTGCTGTATTTGTCTTGAATTTTTCTCAAGAGACCTGTGAACCACTAGCAGAGCTCCCCTTGGCTGTAAGTAGTTTAGGTTCCTCTGCCTGTGTGACATGGTTTTCCTTCCTTTCAAGAGTCTTTCCCATCCAGTCTATGCCATCTGACATGAAATTCTCACCATAAGGAATCCCTCTGGGCATACTTCCAGGAGTTCCCCATAATAGAAATACCACTGGAAGTGGAACACTCATTTTTACTAGCCCTTTACATTTTAAAACAGTTTAGTTTATCAGATAATTAGGTATTATCTTATAAAGTATTGGGATTCTGATATAATGAGATCTAAAACAAACAACTTCTGATGAAGGGGGGGGGAAAGACTTCTAGACCTAGGATGGGTATTAAATGAAGCAGACCCTGGACAACCAGAGGGAATTAGGCTATAGTAGAAAGACACTCAGGTGAATGCCAAATGCCCCTCCCAGCTAGATTCTGACCCATTCCTGGGGTGACACACAACCATGTCCATGATTCATCCTGGCTCCCAAAGCCACTATCCCTTCCCACCCATCATTTTCTGAGGGCCATTTGCAGGGCCATTGAACAGCAGTGCTTCATTGAAAAAAAAAAAACAGCTGAAATAACCACAAAAACCCCAAACAGGTTTTAAGTAATTATGGTAATATTAAATTCTGACCATTCTAAGAGTTAAGAATGAGTTCCAACTAAGCAGAATACTTTCAAGATTATCTGTAATAATATCATGTGCATAGTGGAGTTTTTAATTTTTAAGGTAGTTTTTTTTGCAAACAAAAAAATTAAATGTAGTAGTTTTATACTTTTTGGCTGGATCATACCATCTGCTTTGCCCTTTGGACCCTTAGGCATTGGCATTGGACCTGCTGCTCTAGATTAAGGACCACCTGGCCTTTCCATCTGCACTGAAAATGTGTTGTCTCCCTGTTTTCTATCTGAATCACTGAGCTTAGCACAGCACCTAGCACATAGCAAATACTCAATAAATGCTTCTCTTTTCCAAATACCAGAAAGGAATTTTCTCCATGACAAAATAACAGTAATAATAACTAGCATATACGTATGTGTATATACATGCATATGTATATGTATATGTACACACACATACACATATATATAGGGTTGGGAAGGTACAATAGTGTTTTGCTTTTGGTTTTGGAGGCACTCAGGATTAAGTGATTTGCCCAGGGTCACGAAGCTAGTAAGTATCTGAGGCTAGGTTTGAATTCAGTTCCATTGTGTCACTTAGCTGCTCCCACAATAATGTTTTAAGGTTTGCAAAGCATTTGATCCTTACAACAACTCAGTAAGGTAGATGTTAAAGGTGGGGAAACAGACTGAGAGAGGTTAAGTGATTTGCCCAGATTCACAAAGCTAGTAAAGATCTAAGGCAGAATTTGAACTCAGGTCATCCTGGCGTAAAATCCAGCACTCTGCCTACTATATACCACCTAGCTGCCTGACAAGTAGCCTTCAGCCTCTGCTTGAGTACTTCTATTGAGGGAAAGCCCACCACCTTCTATTTCACTTTGAATCAATGTCACATTTTAAAATGCTTTTGTTAAGGTAATGACCTAGTTAGGATTGTTGATTTAGATCCAAAAGTTATATCAGAGGCCATCTAGTTTAACTTCCTCATTCTATAGATGAGGAAACTAAATCCTAGAAAGGTTAAGTGAGTTTTTCAACATCAGGGAGGTTCCAGCCACCCAGGTCCTCTGACTCCAAATTCAATGATTTTTTTCTTTTATTCAATAGGCAGACGTCTGACAGCTGTCTGGAGCAAACCAAGAGAAAAACAGATTTGTAAGGAGCAACAATAATTGTGACAAGCACAGTATTTGTTGTGTTGATAATGGTTATTCGTAATTCATGTTTATGCAGCAGTATAAAGGTAGCAGAGCCCTTGATACACAACAGCCAGTGAAATGGGTAGTTCTACTATGTCGAGCAAGACTTGACCCTTTAACCAGAGTGCATGGACTTAGAATGATGGGTAAAAGTAGTTACCAGTTTATTATACTTGATTAATTTAAATTCCTAATCAGCAATCAGGAGTTTAAATTCCTAATCCTGAAGAAACCGGGAAGATACTGCTGGAGGCAGACATTGATGTCAGTAAGAAGAGATGGCTGGGGGCAAATAAGAGAGGAGATAACACTGCAAAAACACACCAGTTTGGGGCCATTTAATGTATTGACAAAATAGTCCTGAGTAGCCCCAGAGGTCCCAAAGATATTATTGCATTTAAGGTACTGTACAACAATGGATTTTCATAACAGCATCTTAAGTCATCAAGAATAGGTTAAATTGTCATTGGGATACTAAGGAAACCTATATAAAAGTCTTTCTTTAATGCCTTATCAGGTCATTTTAAAATCTAAGGCAGCCATTCTGGAGAGCAATTTGGAGCGATTTCCAAAGAGCTATAAAATTGTATATACCCTTTGATCTAGCAATAGCACTACTAGGTCTGTATCCCAAAGAGATCATAAAAAAGGGAAGAGGATCCACATGTACAAAAATATTTATAGCAGCTCTTTTTGTGGTGGCAACGAATTGGAAATTGAGGGGATGCCCATCAATTGGGGAATGGCTGAACAAGTTGTGGTATTAATGTAATGGAATACTATTGTTCCATAGGAAATGGTGAGCAGGTAGATTTCAGAAAAGCCTGGAAAGACTTGCATGGACTGATGCTAAGTAAAGTGAGCTGAACTTGGAAAACATTGTACACATTAATAGCAAAGTTGTGTGACAACTGACTTTTGTTAGACTTAGCCCTTCTGAGCAATGCAATGATCTAAGATAATCGCAAAAGACTCATGATAGAAAATGTTATCCACATCCAGAAAAGGAACTATGGAGTCTGAATGCAGATCGAAGCATACTATTTTCTCTTTTTCTTTGGTGTTTTTTGTTTCTCATGGTTTTTTCCTTTTGTTCTTCTTCTTTCACAACATGACTGATGTGGAAATATGTTTAATATGATCATACATGTATAGCCTATATCAGATTGCATGCCTTCTTGAGGAGGGGGAAGTGGAGGGAGAGGGGAAAATTTAGAACTCAAAATCTTAAGAAAAATGAATGTGGAAAACTAAAAATAATTAATTTTTTAAAAAAAATCTAAGGCAGCAAGAGTACAGGATGACAGATCCAACCAAGCTTAAAATGCTTCTTATGGATCAAGCTATGGACTATGTCTCTCAGCTCTCAGAAAAGCAGCCAGACAGAGGTCAGAAAGATTCATCCTCGTGTTTGCTTCAGGGTGATGAATTTTTTCAGCCTCAGCAACTCTTGAAGACCAGCTACAAAGTCAGAGATGGGCCATGATCTGTGTTTAGTGGAGGGAGTGCCCATGCTGACAAAATTATTTATCTTTGAAGTATGACAAGGCAAAGAAGCTTGTGATGTCATTTAGAAACAGTATCATCTAACATGCTTCCCATTTAAATCATAGCATCATGGATCCGTGGATAAGCACCTCAGAGTTCCTTTAAATCTCAACTAAAATCCCATACCTTCCCCAGTCCCTTTACATCCTGTTACTTCCTGTTAATCCTGTATATTGATTGCATTTTATATCTGTCTGCATGTTGCCTCTGCCATTAGATTATAAGCTCCTTGAGGGCAGGGACTGAGTTTTTTTTTTTTTTTGCCTCTTTTTGTATCCTCAGCACTTAACACAGTGCTTGGCACATAGTAGGTGCTTAATAAATGTTCATTGATTGAATGGTTGCTCTAGTCTGACCTTAGGATAAAGATGAGGATGATAGATACAGATGGGGAAACAGGGGCCCAGGTCCTCTGACTCCAGGACCTGCTTTTCAGTGGATTTGAGGAAATTTGTATACCATCGTGTGAAAGGGTGAGTTGACATTATGATCTGTTTATGAATGTATCTCTCTGCTCAAAGATACCCCTTTTGTCATTTCTGTTTAAGGTCGCTTGGTAGGCGCACTTGATGCAGTCCTGGATTCCAATGCACGTGTTGCCCCCTTTCGAATTTTGCTACAAGTTCCTGGATCACAGGTTTACTCTCCCATAGCATGTGGTGAGTTATTGAATGGATCAGAAGTTTACTGGGCCATAGCCATTGGTGAGTTACATACCAAAAATAAATTCCAAAAGTTAATTTCTGAGCATGCTGAGTATGCATGTCCAAGAAGCTAAAGGTAACCTCCTTTTAGAAACTGATTTGTGCGTATAAGCATATTGGCTGCTTTTTTTGAGGGTGGGAATGATTTTTTGTGTGCTTTAACCATCAGAATACCTGCTAGCCATAACTCAGGGGCATCTTAGCTTTGCCTAATGGTTCTTACTTAGGCTTGGTGCGTTTCATTGGTTCAATGAGCTTATCTAAGTCTGTTTGAGTAGGAAATATGATGTTTGCTGTCCTAACCCTATTTTATACTCACTTGTGTGCTTACACATATAAACTTCTTTGGCATAGGAAGAAATTTCTTTGAGTTCTCCCCAATTCCAAAGTAAACCTTGATATCATTTTTCACTGGGCTTATAAGATTTTACTGCACCGTTTCATGTGGTATATCTGGGAATGACTGTAGTCATTTCATAGTAATCCCTTCCAGAGCAGTATGTCTCAGAAGTGTATAAAAGATGAAGGGGCAGAAGATAATAGGTTCCTTGAGGTCAAGGATTATTTTTTTTATTTTGTTTTATCTTTATATTCCCAGTGCCTTACACACAGTAGGTGTTTAATAAACGCATGACAGATTGAATTTAATTTTCTGGTGCAATTCTTGATTTATGTGGTGGTATAGAGTAGGTAAGAATGGGAAGGATAATTAAATCCTAGGACCAATGGTGATGATTAAAGTTTTGTACTTCCTTCCTATGTTTGTAGGTGACCATATTTTGAAAAACCTATTTGTTAGATTTTATTTTGTCCTGGGCATTAAAGTAGGAATTGTTTGATCCTAGCATTTCAAGATATAGGTAAGTCATAGGAAGCAAATGAGAAATTGGAAGGAAATGTGGTAACTAGAGTGGTGGTCTTGAGGGAAGGAAACAGAACCAATCGACAATAACAACTATACTGTAAACACAAATGATTTTCAAAGCTGTAAGGATCTGATTAATGTAATTATCAATCATGATTGCAGAAGGCTGATGATAAAATATGCTATCCTCCTATGACAGAAAGGTGATGGACACCCAGGCTGCAGAATTTTATATGTGTGTATGTGTATATGTATACACATACACACATACACACATATATACATACATACATACATACATATACACACACACACACACACACACACACACACACACACACACACACACATACACATGGACGCAGTTGATGCCAGAATTTATTTTGCTTTTCTATGAATATTTGTTGTGAAGGGTTTTGTTTTTCTTTTCTTTTTCCCAGAGGTACTAAGGGGATGGATGTAAGGGGAGAGAAAATCTATTTTTTGCTAGTGAAAAAAATAAAATTTAACTTAAAAAATGGACCAGAGTAGTATTGGCTCTTGTTTTGTAAGAAGATGAGGCAAAGTCTAGGAGAAGAGGGTGAATTTAGTACAAATCTTCTTCTCCAAAGTCAGTTTTGTTTCCACTACTTTATTTTAGAATTTTTTTTTAAATCAATTTCCTTTAGTTACAAATTTTCCCTGACCCCTTATCCAGGGGCTATTCCTTAATCACAGGCTCTGTTTTAGATTTATGTTTGAGGTATTCACAATATATTTCAAACAATAATCTTTATGTCCAAATTAGTGTAGGAAATACCTATCTAGTCCAGACCTTTGGTTTTACAGATATAGAAACTAAGAAGCAGAGCGATTTGTGACTTGCCCAAGGTCACTCAGTTAGATCTAGGATTAAAATCCAGATTTCCACCTTCCATGTCAGTGCCCTTTGATCTGCATCACTCGTTTCTTATGTTTCAGTAAGTCTTGAACCATGGGTAAGACAGTTGTCCCTTTCCGTATTTAGACAGACAGATATTGCTTAAAATACAGAAAAGGAACAATGTCTCCCATATATCTCTATCTATCTGTCTATATACTCATACACTTACACATTTGTTGTTGTTCAGTTGTTTTTCAGTCATGTTTGACCCTTTGTGACCCCATTTGGGGTTTTCTGGCAAAGATACCGGAGTGGTTTGCCATCTCCTTGTTTAGTAAGTGGTAGAGCTGGGGCTGGGATTTAATCCTGAATTAAGACATTAATATGTGTGTTTATGTATGTACATATGTAGCAAGGTGGTGCAGTTGATAGAGTGCCAGGCCTGGAATCAGGAAGATTCACTTCCTGAGCTGAAATCTGGCCTCAGATACTTACCAGCTATGTGACCTTAAGCAAGTCATTTAACTGTTTTGGAAACTTTTCTGATTAATTCAACTTCTCATATAAAACTTCTAGGCTGACAACTAGGATAACATGAAACATAGAAATGGCAGAATTCCTTTTCTCTGATGAAATCCAGCCTCCATCAATACACTTATACACCAACACAACACATATACACATATATATACACACACTCACAAGCTCAGTCTCTTCCTTTCTCCTTTCTTCCTTCCCTTTCCCCTTCTCTATTCTTCAAGAAAGACAGAAGTAATACAATCCAATCTCGTTCTCTGCACTAATGGAGGGGAGCAATTTCAAAGACAATCGAAAATGTTAAATTATTCACTCAGCTGGTTCAGGGCTATAGAGTTCTTGTTTGTGGGTACAGATAGAAAGATAGATGGAAGGATAGATATCTCTCTACACAGATAGACAAGGACTTGGACTGTCATCTATGATGTCACTGGTATAGGACTGAGAAAGCTCCCTCCATCTGGGCAGACAGGTAGCTTCCCCACAACTTAATCATCTTAGAAAGTTGCTTAGAGCCCTGAGATGTTAAATAACCTGCCTAGAGTCACCTAACCAGTATATGTTAGAGACAGGACTTGAACCCTGGTCTTCTTCTCTTTGAAGCCAGCTCCCTACCAGGATGTCTCTAAGAGACAGAGACAGAGAGAGAAAGAGTGATACACATATACATCCATCTATACCTACATACGTAAATATTCTAGGCAAATCACTTAATTTCTCAGTCTCAAGTCAGAGACCTACATTGGCAAAAGGAGTTTTCTCATCCTGGAGTTCCCTACACTAGTGAAATCACAGGTTCTGTTCCTATACACAGATGTATGTATATATGTGTGCATATGTATATAAGTATATATATATATATATATATATATATATATATATATATATATATATATATATATGTATATATATGTATATATGTATATATGTATTTGTGCACATACACAGATATACCTGTTTTGTATAATTATAAATATGCATTTACTTATATATAATATCAGCATGGACTCATAGATGTAGAATTAAAAGGGACCTTGGAGGCCATTAATTTTAACTATATATGTATGTATCTGTGTATAGGTGTGTGTATATATAAATTATGCATACATGTGCACATATACCTATATAATATGTGTATCTGTGTATAGGTGTATATAGGTCTATGTGTATGTGTATATATATATATATATATATATATATATATATATATATATATATATATATATATATATATATATATAAAATAAATTATGCACATGGGTACACATACCTACATATGTATGAATCTGTGTATAGGTATGTTTATATGTGTGTGTACATGCATGTATATATAAATTATGCATATGTGTGTACATATACTTACACATGTATGCATCTGTATATATGTATATGTATATATAAATTATGCCTACATGTGCACATATACCTATATAATGTATGTATCTGTGTATAGGTGTATATAGGTCTACGTGTATCATGTATGTATAGATATAAATTATGCACACGTGTACACATGCCTATATATGTATGTATCTGTGTATGAGTGTGCATATGTGTATGTATTGCATGTATATATAAATTATGCATACATGTGCACGCATACCTAGATATGTATGCATCTGTGTATAAGTGTGCATGTGTGTATGTATTGCATGTATATATTAATTATGCATACATGTGCACACATACCTATATATGTATGTATATATAAATTATGCATACATGTGTACACATACCTAGATATGTATGCATCTGTGTATAGGTGTGTGTATATATGTGTGTGTACATGCATGTATATATAAATTGTGTATATGTATATATAAATCATGCCTACATGTGTACATATACCTATATTCATCTGTGTATAAGTGTGTATATGTATACATATATAAATTATGTGTACATGTGTACATATACCTATGTATGTATATATCTGTGTATGTGTATGTATTGTGTATATATATGTGTGTGCATTATATATAAAATCTGCATACATGTGTTCATATACCTATTTATGCACACACAATGCATAGAGGACTAATAAATAAGTTTCTAGACACAGGATAACATGTGATCATAGATGTGGAGCTAAAAGGAACCTCAAAGTAACCTTGTCAACTCTTTACTTTTAGAGATAAGAAAGTTGAGGGACAGGGAATTTCAATAATTTGCTCATTTCCCATGAATTCTAACAGGCTTCATAGCTTGTCATTCTTTATCTTGACTTCAGTCACATCCATTCCAGATGAATATAAAATTTGGGAAACATTATTTTCAAAAAGATTTCTGGTATGTCCCTGGGCAAGTCACTTAATTCTGATTACCTCCAAAAAATAAACCAAACCAAACAAAACAATGGCCAAAAAGAAAGATTTCGGTTTGCAAGCTACAGGACTGAAAAAGACAGTTGCCTTCTTCAGCTCATTTTGCAGATGAGGAAACTGAGGTAACAGAGTGAAGTGACTTGCCCAGGGTCACAAAGCTAGTAAGTATCTGAGGCCAGATTTGAGCCCAGGAAGTGAGGCTGAGTTTAGAGTGTATTACTTTTGTCTTTCTTAAATACGAGAGAAGGGGAAAGGGAGGGAGGAGGGGAAAAAGGAAGAGACTGAGTTTGTCAGTGTCTGTGTGTATATTTGTGTATGTGTTGGTGTGTATGTGTGTCAATGGAGGCTGGATTTCATCAAAGAGGAATTCTGTCATTTATACGGTTCACGTTATCCTAGTTGTTGTCAGTCTACAAGTATATCAGAAGTTAAATTAATCAGAAAAGTCTCCAAAACCTCATATATAGACTTTTCTTTGCCTTTCTCCTGGGCCCCAAGTGCTTTCTATTTCTTGGATTAGTGTTTTTATCAAATGTTATCTTATTGATAAAATACATACTGTCAGTATCAACAACTATGTTTTATCAATTATTAAAATTAGTGTTGGTATTGTTATTAATAGTCCTCTTCATTTTAATATTTTAAAAAATTTGTGGATTCATGGTTTGATTTTAGACTGCATCCTTAATGTTCCTGTTGTTCAGTTGTTTTAGTCATGGCTGACTCTTCATGACCCCACTTGGGTTTTCTTGGTAATGATACTGGAGTGGTTCGCCATTTCCTTCTTCAGCTCATTTTACAGATGAGGAAACAGGCAAAAAAGATTAAGTGATTTGCCCAGGGTCACACAGTTAGCAAGTCCCTGAGACTGGATTTGAACTTAGGTATTCCTGACTTCAGGTCTGGTGTTCTATCCCCCGTGCCACCTAGCTGCCTGTATCCTTAGTATTGTGGTTTTATTAAAAAGTCTGTTCAAGTTCAGGTATGCTCTGGACCATTTTCTGAGACATTCTCGGCTCTCAGGATCCACCTGACAAAGTAGAGAGAGCAAGGTCCAGAGGAGCATGGCACTGTGGCAAAGGTAACAGACCTTTCATGATAACCCTGGTCCACCACCCTTTTCCTACCCATGTGTATACTCTCTTTTCCACTGTACATCTCCAATGTCAAGGTTCCAGGTTAGTCTTAAAATAGAGAGTGAGAAGTATTACGAAAAAAGCTGAGAGAAGCAAGAAATGATCCTGGAGGTAAGAACCATAATCCTCTAACTTCAAAATTGCCATGAAAGAGATAACCCAGAGCAGGTTGAGCAGACACACAGCACTGTTTATGGCCCTCACTTGTATCTGTTCTCTAAATCCATTTGTGGCCTTCGGGGGAATCTTGTTGAGGAAACCATTGGTACAAACTGTAGAAGATACACAAGACTACATTGGTAAAGGAAGGAGTAATGTGTTTTCATGGCCTTGGATCATGCAGTGAAAAGAATGTTAGATTTGGCATCAGTCAACTTAGAATCTAAGCCGTGGGCAAATTACTTAACATATCTGGTCCTCAGTTTCTTCATCTTTAAAATGAAGCTGGACTGGATGACATCTGAGGTTCCTTTTAAGTTCCAAATCTCTGATCCTGTTATCTTGTCTATAGAAACTTACCAGGCCTCCATTCTCATTCTCTCTCTCTCTCTCTCTCTCTCTCTCTCTCTCTCTCTGTCTCTCTCCCCACCCCTCACCCTCTATCCCTCTCTCCTGCTGTCCCTTCCACTTAACTTACTTCTTGACCTTACCCATGACTGACAGTTTCTTATTTCCTTGATTGCTATTTACTTCCTCATTAAAACAGAAAATGATCTAGTGTGGATTGCATTTGGGGATAGACTCTGGTCTCGTGTATCTACCCTGCGCCAGGGTCATGAAGGAAGTGCCATGATGACCATTTTTTTTTCAAATACAGAACTTACTGTGCAATTAATTCAAAGAAAGTGCAGGCAGGTTAGCCAGCAGGATATAAATGAGAGTGTTTACAGTGGTAAACACTTTGTCTAAGGTCACAGAGTAAGTGTTGTCATTCATATTTTCAGTTCTTCATGATTTCCTTAGGGCAATTTTTTTTTGCTGAAATTTTCCTTGGCGGTGGGGGGCAGGGGGTCCAAACTGAGAAAAATATTGTCGGGAAGCTACACCCTGAATTTGATTTCCACTTTGTTGTTACTGAGCACATTAAATAGGCTCAAATAATGAAACCAGCACAAGTTAAGACTTATTGAGAAGAACTCCCACGAGTGTTTCTCAAAATTGTTTATAAAAAATTATGGATTCTATATCTTAAAAAGCTTAAACTCAACAAAAGGGTCATTTTCTCTCTTCCTGTATTCCTCCCTCTATTTTCTTCCCATCCTTTTCTGCACAGATTCAAAGCTTTTTAGAGTTGGAAGGGACATCAGAAAACATCAAGGCCAACTTTGTTCAATCTTAAACAAGTTATTTAGGCTCTATGAGCCTTCCTTAGTTTCTTCTATAAAATGGAGACAATCACCTGTGTATAATGCTGTTGTGATCATGAAATGAGATAAATAGCAAAAGTTAAGTCACTATATAAACTTAAACATAGAAGAAGTAGAGGTGGAGAAAACAGGTATGTGGGTGGGCATTGGCACGACAACAACGTTGTTTAATTTGATCTCCGTAAGAATCCTGCGAGGTAGGTAATGCAAGATGGGTAGCAGATAATAATTCCATTTTACACATTGAGAAAGTGATGCTTAGGAAGGTTAAGTGCTCTGCTTCGTGGTCATGTGATAAGTGGCAGAGTTAGGATGTGAACCCAAACTAGCCTGAAAGACTTTTTAAAAACCTAACTGGTTCCCATTGAGGCACTTGTACAGAATGAACTGGGAAGAACACACCCAGAATCATAGAATTTAAAGTTGGAAGGAACCTCAGAGTCTTATGTAGTTCAACCCTGACCCGGAAAGCAATCTCCACTGTGACGTATTTAACAAGTGGTCGTTTGGCTTTTTCTTGGGGATGCCCAAGGAAGGGGAACCCAGTGCCTCTTGAAGTAGATTCATTCTACTTTCGGACAGCTCTAATTGTTAGAAAATTTGAGCCTTATAGGTTCTTCTTTAATGGGCTTGTTTGGCTGTTAGATCAGAAAATCCTGTAGACATAATATATCTTTTGTTGTTCAATTATTTCAATCATATCTGACTCTTTGTGACTCTATTTGGGGGTTTCTTGTCAAACATTCTGGAATGGTTTGCCATTTCCTTCTCCGGCTCATTTTACAGATGAGAAAACTGTGGCAAAGCAGTTGAAGTGACTTGCCCAGCTATTAAAGGTCTGAGGCCGGATTTGAACTCAGGTCCCCCTGACCTCAGGCCTGGTGTTCTCTTCACTGCACAAAGCTACACCAACGGTATACCTAGATTTCTGAAGAGCATTTGGCACAGTCTCTCATACTATGCTTGTGGTCAATGACAACAATATATTGCCATCCTCTGAGTTGCCCAAGCTGGTATCTTTGAGTTACTTTTGACTTTGCCCCCTCCTATACATTCTTATGGCTGCCCAATTCTGTAGTTTTCTAGTTCCATAATCTTTCTTGTACCTGCTCTTTCCTTTCCATTTCCCCTTATCTCTTCTTGCCTACGTGACTTTAATAATCTCCTAAGGAATATTCCTGTCTTCAGGCTATCCTTTCACTAATTGGTCATTTATATCAATGGTATCAAACTCAAATGGGAATGAGAGTCCACTGTACATTAGGATCCTTGTGGGCCACCTGTTGACTTAGAAAACCACATATTAATACTATCTATGTTTCATTGCATTATTTATTTTATTAAGCATTTCCCAATTACATCCTACTCTGGTTTTGCTGCACTGGAAAATGTTGCTGCCCATGGTTGACACCTCTGAGTTACACTATTACCCAAGTAATCTTCCTAATGTATTACTATGGTCATTTTACTTTTCTTTTCAGAAATGTTCAGTGGCTTTTCACTGGCTAATTAATGGTCCTGTCATCCAAGGCTTTCCATGATCTAGTCCAGCCTATCCATGCAGTGTATTATAAGCCATGCAAGATTACTTTCTTCTTCTTCTCTGTATATTCGTTCATATAGCTCTCCTCCCCTCAATGACTAGAATTGATTTACTCCCATCACAGTCTTCATCTATTGGTGACCCTCTCTGCCTGTATTTTTGCATCCCCAGCACCTGGGCACAGTGCCTTTTGTGCAATGAGTGTTTAATATATTGAATTTTCTTCATTCAACATGCATTTATTATGCACCTACTACATACACAGTATTTTGCTAAGTGCTAGGGGAGATAAAAAGTTTGGAAAAGATCCCCTGCCCTCATAAAATTCATATGCTGTTAGGTGTATTAGAATGCAAACAGACACTAAGAAGATGATGACATGACTTGCAGTTGACTTAGATTTGAGTGAGGGAGGGCTGTGCAAGGTCACCAGCCTCACTTTTTCCTCCAGAGCCATCTGGGTCCAGTGGCCAGATATTCATCAGAACAACTGGAGATGGTCCAGGACGCAATGGGAGACACTAGCCCTTTTAGGCTAAGGCCTTTTCATGTACTCACTCAGAGTGATGTAACACCCGTTCAGTGAATAGGCCTCTTTAAGAACTAAGTCAAGGGATGGCCCTTTTCATTAAAGAAGAAAATCAAGCTGGGAGGGGAAGACCCTGGCCAAAAGAGAAACAGTTTCTAATTACATTCACTCTGAGCCAGGAGGACCATGTAGCCATTAAATGGTGCTGGGGCAAGGACCAATTGTCCAATCTATGAGCTCCAGAGTGAAATGGGTTTAAGGCTTTGCTTTTGAGAAGAGAGAAGAAAAGAAGAGAAGAGAAAAGAAAAGAAAAGAAAAGAAGGGAGGAAGAAAAGGAAGGAAGGAAGGGAGGGAGGAAAGAAGGGAGGAAGGAAGGAAGGAACATCACATAAGTTGCAAAAGACAGCATGTAATAAAAGATGGAGCAGTGGCCTCAGTGTCAGGATTCAGTCATCCCTCTAATACATACTGACTCTGTGTTGTCCAACACAAGTCACCTAACCTGTCGGTGCCCTAGGTCTATAAGTTGCAGAGAAAGTGTTGATCTGTGTTGGTGGAGACATGAAATCATTGAAATCACAGATCAGTTTGAAAACAAAAACCAGTTACAAACCAAGGATGATCAAAGTGTGAAGGAGGTAGAGTCTACCCGGGAGGATCGGGGGATGCTTTGTGGTGCAGATGGCATTTGTGTTGGGCTCTAAATAAGGTGGACTACACAGAATTCAACAGACGATGGAGCAAAAGAGAGATATCCAGGAGTGGGGAACCTGCAGCCTTAAGGCCGCATGTGGCCCTCTAGGTCCTCAAGTGCAGTCCTATGACTGAATCCAAACTTCACAGAAGAAATCCCCTTGATAAAGGAATTTGTTCTGTAAAACTTGGCTCAGTCAGAAGGCCACACCCAAGGACCTAGAATGCCACATGTGGCCTCAAGGTTACAGGTTCCCCATCCCTGTCCTAGGCATAGAAAATAACATAAGCAAGGGCTTATAATAAACAGAGGTTCAAGAGTAAAGAGGATGTTGGGAGGGGACCGAAAGTAGGATAGTTTGTGTAGAGACTAGAATATGTAGAGTAGGGCGTTCCTTAAGTACAGGGGTCTGTGCACTTGTTTTTTGAAAAAAAATATTTTCATATCTGTACTTCAGTATAATAGGTTTCCTTTGCTCTCAGTCAATAGTCAGTAAGCATTTATTGAGTGCCTACTGTGTGCCAGGCCCTGTGCTAAGTGTTGGAGATATGAGGAAAGGCAAAAAATAGTTCTTGTCTTCTAGGAGCTACCATTCTAATGGGAGAGATAATCCTGCGTATTTTATTTTATGCATTTAAAGACATGTAGATTAGCAAATGGCACAGGAGACAGAGCGCTGGGTCTGGAGTCAGGAAGACTCATCTTCCTGAGTTCAAATGTGGCCTCAGACACTTACTAGCTTTGTGACCCTGGGTAATTCATTTAACCCTCTTTGCCTCAGTTCCTCACCTATAAAATGAGCTGGAGAAGGAAATGGCAAATCACTCCAGGATCTCTGCCAAGAAACCCCCCAAATAGGGTCATGAAGAATTGGATGCACCTGAATGACTGAACAACAAACAACAACAACATTACTCTGAGAAGGGTTCAATAGGATTTTCCAGATTGTAAAGGGATCTACAACACATGAAAAAGTTAAGAATTACTGATGTAGAGGAAAATGAGTTGAGAAGGGGGAAAAGATGGAGACAAATTTAAAGAGCTTTGAATGCCAGGTAAAGAAAGGAGTTTGAACTTTACTTGGTAGGCAGTACCTCCCCTGAAAATATTTGTGTAGAGGAATGACACAACCAGGCTAAGTTTATTAGAAGGATTAGTTATGATAGTCATATGAGTTGAATATAAGTATCAGTGGGTGGGGTGGGGGGAAAGTCACAACCTCTCAGAACTTCAGTTCCCTACTTTATGAAATGAAGGGATTTGGTTACATTGAGGGTTAGTAGTGAGTAAATGAATAAAGCATTTATTAAGCATTTACTATGTACTATGTACAAACCCTTGTGCTAAGTGCTGGAGATACAAATAGAAAAGTAAGGCAGGCCCTGCCCTCAAGGAGTTCACCTTCTAATGTGGGAGAGATATGGGAAGTTTCAGCTGGAAAGGTCCTATGATCCTCAGGGTGCAGTGGCAAAGCATATGGGAATGTCCTTTTCAAATCCTTTTCACTGATAAAAACATGTGATTTTGGATCATATCAGTAGTGGATTTGGATTCAAAACTGGACAACCCTACTACCTTCATGACCTTGGGGAAGTTGCCTAACACCCCTTCACCGTCTTTTCCTCATCTACAAAGAAGATCGTTGGATTCACTCAAGGCAACATAGATTTTGAGATCGAAGGGACCTTAGATCCCATACCGTCCAACTATCTTATTTTACACATGAGGAAGTGGAGGCCCAAAGATGTTAGATAACTTGCCCAAGATCACACAGGAATAAGCAGCAGGTCCTCTGGTTCCAAATGCGTAGCTTGTTGTATAACATAATTTTGCCTCTCCAAATTCCCAAGTCTTTTTCAGCTCTAATAGTCTATGATCCTAGAACTTGCTAAAGTAGAGCTTCTACTCAATGTATGAATTGCTTGGGTCTGAAAGTATATCAATAATTATAATAATAATAGCTGACAAATATTTAGATAGTCTTTTAGTTTGCAAAAAACCTTTTACATACGTGATCTCATGGGACCCTTACAATATCCTAGTGAGGCAGATATTACTGGTGTCCTCATTTTGTTGTTGTTGTTTGGTTGTTCTTCAGTTGTGTCTGACTCTTTGTGACCCCATTTGGGGTTTTCCTCACAAAGATATTGGAGTGGTTTGCCATTTCCTTCTCCGGCTCATTTTGCAGTTGAGGAATCTAAAACAAACAAGCTTAAGTGACTTGCCCAGGATCACACAGCTTATGAGGTGGAATTTGAACTCAGGAAGATGAGTCTTCCTGACTCCAGGCCTGGTACACTATCCACTGCGCCATGACAAGGAAATTAAAATTGGAAGAGATTAAGTAATTTGCTTTTGGTCCAACAGTCAGTAAGAATCAGAAGCAGGATTTAAACCTAGGTCTTTCCTAACTCCCAAGTTCAGAAGTTTTTTGGTATAAAATGCTGCCTCTCTAGGCTCTGCTGGAAGCCATTATCATCATCATAGATATTATGCTTTAAGGTTTATAAAACATTATACACACACACACGTACGTGTGTGTGTGTATGTATTGCTTTCAACCTCTTTCAATCCTTACACAATGACCCTGGAATATATGAACCACAGGTATTGTTATCCCTATTTTACAGATGAGAAAATGAATCTGAGAGAGACTTAATGTCTTGTCCAAGGTCCTAGTGTCTGAGGCAAGATTTGGACCTAGGATATTTTATTCCTAATCCAGCGCCCTATCTGGTATGCCATAGTGTCTTTCTTAAAATGAAGATCCAAGTAGGTGAATTTCGTTCTTCTTGAGATAAAAAGTGGGCAAATATTAAGAATATCTCAAAAACCTTTAATAACATTTAATAAAAGCAAATGTCTTTCCCCTCCAATGGGTCACTGATGTTGGGTTTGGTCAAATCTTTTCACTCTTTGAGAATGTTTATAGGAACTTTTGAATAAATACTTAACGTTAAAATTAGTTATAAGTGACTATAAATAGATTTTTTAATGTATGAGGTTTTGTGCTTTTATTTTTTAAGAGGGTGTTTGGGTTGAATAGGAAGAAAAGGAAGAAGATTGTCAGAGATTTAAAAGTGTACCTGTTTTAACCTGCTTGCTTAATGCTTTAAAGTTGTGTCACATGACTCTAAATGGATTTCAACCACGGTCTGTTTAGGGAGTTTTAAAACTAGTTCCCTGAAATTCTAGGTCTGTCTAAGGGTTTGAGTCTTCCTGGCAGTGGCCATTACAGAGCTATAATTTTCACTTAGTTGTTTGTGGTAGAAAGAATTATTAATTGGTTGAATGAATCAGGCAAGGATGATATTGATTTTGAAAGCTCCAAAACATTGTTTTTCAGCTACCCCTCAAAGATTTCTGTATTTCAGATGCCTGTTAGGTGGAATAGGGTTCTTCTTGGCATATTAACACCATAGCTCCTTTTTTTTCATCCTCACAACCTCACAATGGAAACTTGCATGTGACTGAATTGTGGATCTTTGCTCCAGGGCCATCTCCCTAGTGGAGAAAAGAACTGGTCAAAACAGCCCTTGAAATGAAATCGCACAGATTAATTCCTGTGGGCTGAAAACTGTTTGGAGATACATTTCTTGTTTTTCTATTGTTACTTTGTAAAAGGTTACTTCCTCAGATTCTTATCCTCTCTATTACTACAGAACTACTGTCCTGCTAGGTTCAGTGTAATTTTCCAGAGTTTGTGAAGACTTGGTTCTACCAAAAGGTACCCCAGTATTCCTTTTTTATTTTTAATGATTTGGCCTCAGTATAGACTGAATTTGGACCATAATATTTACCCACTGACCACTAGCAAAGATTTCTTTGTGACACAGCACATCTCTTGAAGTAGCAGGCAAGTAATGACTAGTAAAGTAACATGGGGTGTATCAGAAGAGAAATCCCATGATATTTTTGGATTAAACCCCCTAGCACTTTTATAGAAAACACAGAAGCTGAATTGTTCCTTTGTACATACATATATATATATATATTTTTATACAGATGGATTCAAAGCAAATAATCCACTGGGACTTAATGACAATAGTGTTACCTTTGCCAAGACCAGTTGATTGAGGTGTCATTAGAAAGAACTTTTTGCAGTGGTCAGTCCCTTAACAATCAGTACTGAGTACACTAGGTTAGCCATTGAAAGCTGCCAGGGGGTAGAATGACCTCCTATTTCCCTTACAGCTAGAATAACCTTGTATTTCCTTACAGGCTTGACAAAGTATCTCTTAGAAATCCTAGAAGAGTAATTTTGGGGTGGGTGCGTGCGTGTGTGTGTGTATGTGTGTGTGTGTGTGTGTTTAACTTTGTTTATTTTTGAAAGTCTCCTAGAAGTGCCATGTTTGACATGTGTTAATTTTTTTTATATTTAAACAAATTCTGTTTTGAGGTTTATTTTTAAATAGACTTTGCAACATCCTTCAGGTGATTAGAGGCCCCCCACAGTACTGCAACAAAAGGGCTGGTAATCCAGGCTGTAGAGCCACTTTGGGTTTTCAGAGGGGTCCTTCACTCCTCATTAGGTCGTTTATTGCTTTGCTGCAGCTGCTCCCTTTGGATCCAGGTTTCTCTGTGGACAGGCCCTCTGAAGAAAAGGGTACCTGCTTCAGATCTCCAGAAATTTACCTCATTTCTACAGGAACTGGTTCTTCAAATTCTTGAAAAAATGTTATTTGGAAAGAGACTTGAGATGGCTATGTGTCCTCGAGAGAGACTGGGAAATTAACATAAATAATTAAATGATTAGGTTTATAGTTAGTCTTTCTTAGCCTTTCAAGTTTGTGGTTTTGTGGATAAGCTACCTTTTAATTTATTACTGTAGCTCCATCTCACTCCCCATTTCTCCATAAAGTTGAAAGTGCATTCAGGATATAATAATCAGTCAGTTTTACAGGCCAGTTGAGACAGAAGAGAAAAAGATAAGGAAAGGGAAGAAGGGCCTCTGAAGAGGGATTAGAAGAGTGAATACTGATCCAAGTCATTCTCCATTTTTTTGCAGAGAAGTGGGAGATAATGGTAGCTAGATGGCACAATGGATAGAGCACCAGACCTAAAGTAAGAAAGACCTGAGTTCTAATCCAAACTATGTGATCCTGGGCAAGTCACTGAACCTCCATTTGCCTCAGTTTCCTCATCTATAAATTGAAGATAATAATGGCACCTACCTCTCAAGGTTGTTGTGAGGATCAAATGGGATGATTATTCTAAAGCGCTTAACACAGTGCTGACACGTAGTAAGCTCTCTAAGTTAGCTGTTATTCTTGTTGTTATTATTGTTAATGGGTGTAGGAGATTGCCCAAAATGATCAGATATGATCATTTTGTTGTTTTTTTTTTTACTTAACTTTTTTTTTCCTTTTAAGGAGTATTTAATTCTGGGGCACTTGGAAGGAGAAGTATATATCTATAAATACCCATAATGTAAAAACAAAAGGCTGATAGTAAAGCCCATTTAAATGTATTTAGCCCTGTGTATTGACAAGAACAAAGTAGATTCGGCTTAAAAAAGAATTGGTTGTTTCTAAGTTGGAAGCAACCCACACCTAATAGGTACTCTATAAATGTTTGTTGAGTGGATTGATTGAAATGCGGGGATTATATGGGTAAACATTTTTATTTATTTTCTCACAACGTGTGCACTTCAGAAATGCACAAGGGGTGAAAATCTATAGGTAAATATGACATTAGTGTGCTGAAATTCTGCATGACTTTGGAAAGGTTCCTTTGGTTTTAGAATTTAGGTGTTATTTCTGAAAATTAGAACTTTGGTATGTATTCTTGAGGTTCATTTCAACTCTTTTCCTCCCTAGTTTTACATCACTGACCATTGTTCCATCTTCCTTAAAACACTGTATATAAAGTGAAGCTTACACATGGTATTGAAGAATATTACACTGTTGGGACCTTAAATAGTGCTTCTATTCAGATGGCTGCTTGTTGCCTTTAGACCTAGCATTTGCACAGTAGTACATTGAAAAACCTGACTTTTGACTGCCTGCTTTGTAATTTTAAACAGTCTGACTTATTGAATCCATTTGCAGACTCTTCTATTTCATGGTATATTTAGGCATTTTGGTTACTAAGAGAAAACACATACTTTGTTATATTGATGGAGGAAAACAGTTTCTCTTTAACCTAGGAACATAAACTCTATGTGGCTTGTGTTCCTGTTAAAGCTAGAAATCTAGACAGGGTTATTTTACTCATTTCACTTCCTCAAATACCTCCAGGGAATATATGTGCATTTCACAGTGTAATGGGCTACTCTAAGCTATTTTATTATGGTCCTCCAACAACTTGAGAGGGATAATTTCATAGCCAGTTTGTCAAGACAGAATGATCAGGGTGACCTCTGTTACTTAATTATTGGCAGGCATTTATTCCCACCTCGTAGATACCATCTTCTGTAAGTCAAACTGAATTTTCTATACTTTTTTCAGTTTCTGGAGAGAGTTAATAAATTGACAACAGCCCTTTTGTCCTGAAAATCTGAAGCTTGGGATTAGACTAGGGAACACAAAAGATAATACAAAAATATTACAATTTTGCTAGTTGGATTTCCAATGAGTTCTAATCTAAAACCTTTACATAATTTTTGGTTTTATATTTTCCTGTGTTGGAAACTGTATAACTCTCTCAAAAAGTAATTTCTTCATGACCCATTTCAATAATAGAATTTAAACTTTAAAAATCCATTTAGAATGTTTTGAACAGTCAATTAAAGAAAGAATAGAAAAAAATTAAATTGCTTTGCTTATTTTTATCCAGGGTGAAATAGGAATAAAAAGAGGGAACTTAAGGGGCATGAGCCCTAGACTTCCATGTTCGCTAGTGACTAACATGATGCCTTGCATCTAGTTGTTATTATTGTTGAGTTACTTTTAGTCATGTCTGACTCTTCTTGACCCCATTTGGGGTTTTCTTGGTAAAGATATGGGAGGGGTTTGCCACTTCCTTCTCCAGCTCATTTTACAGATGAGGAAACTGAGGCAAACAGGATTAAGTGACTTTCCCAGGGTCACACAGCTAGTAAGTGTCTGAGACTAGATTTGAACTCGGGAAGATGAGTCTTCCTGATTGCAGGCCGGACATTCTATCCATTGTACCACTTAGCTGTTCTTACACCTAGTAAGTACTTCCTTTTCAGTCTCCTTTTGTTGATCTATGTCCTGCCCCTAATGCTGAGTATACCCAAAGGCCTTCTTCTCTATAACCTCTTTCATCTACTCCCACTAATTCGTTTACCTTTATGCAGATGATTTCCAGATCAATATATCCCACTCTACTTTCTGTCCTGAGGTCTAGTCCTCATCTCAAACCACCTATTGGACATTTTGAGCTTCATGACCCACAAGCATCACAAACTCAACATGTTCAAAACAGAACTCATGATCTTTCCGCTTCCAAATCCACTCAATCTTCTTCCTAACTTTACCATTTCTATCACAGGCATTACAATCTTTCCTGTTCCCCAAGGTCACCATCTTTGACTCTTCATTCTACTTTATCCATATCCAATCAATTGCTAGGTCTTGTCAGTTCTACTTTGAGGACTTCTCTTTGATCTATTCACTTCTCTCCCCTAACAAGCCACTGCCCTACCAGGTCATTTCTCACCTAGATTATTGCAGCAATCTCCTAATTGATTTCCCTG
This sequence comes from Trichosurus vulpecula, assembly GCF_011100635.1. Classification (NCBI taxonomy): domain Eukaryota; kingdom Metazoa; phylum Chordata; class Mammalia; order Diprotodontia; family Phalangeridae; genus Trichosurus; species Trichosurus vulpecula. Next base: position 385,041,951 of record NC_050574.1, read on the forward strand.
CCTCAAATCTCTCCCCTCTCCAACTTATTCTGCACTCAGCTATTCAGGTGATAATCCTAAAGCACAAGTTACTTCCCTACCCAGAAAGCTCCCCTGGCTCCCTATTACCTGTAGAATCAGATGAATTCATTTGGGATTTGAAGGCCTCTACACTCTGGTTATACCTACCCTTCCAGGTGTATTACATACTCTTCCTTACCACAACCTCTGCCTTCGAGCCAAACTGTGCTTCTTGCACATACCGTTCTGTCTCTTGTCCCCATGCCTTGTACAGGGTGCCATCCATGCCTAGAATGTACTACCTCCTCACCTCTGCCTCTCAGAATCCCTGGCTTACTTCAGAGTTCAGCCTAAATGTCATCTCCTCCGTGAGACCTTTCCTGGGTTATCAAGGAGAATGAAGTTGTCTTTTAAAAGGGGGAGGGAGGCTTCAATATTAAAGCAGAGAAGAAGAAAGAGGTAGAGCAGAATCCTAACCTATGTCTGAATGTTAAATACTGGAAAAACATCCCATGGGAAATGCAAAGGAGAAAATCACTAAATGCTTGAAGCTAGAAACATCTGAGGCTCTTTCCAATGATCTGGACATTCTCATGAGGAAAAAGCTGTTTAACTTCCAAGAAATAATGGTGTGGATCTATTGGTTCTGTTAAATGAGAGATCATGTATAGTAAGAAGAAATGAGTAATAATGGTTAGTGACAGGAGGTCCTGAGGCCACTAGGGGATGCAGTGGATAGAACACTGGGCTTGGAACAAGGAAGACCTGAGTTCAAAATTGGTCTCAGACACTTACTAGCTATGTGACCCTGGGCTAGTCACTTAACCTTTGTTTACCTCAGTTTTATCAACTGTAAAATGGGGTTATAATAGCACCTTCTTCACAGGGGTTTTGTGAGGATCAAATGAGATAATAATTGTAAGCACTTAGCACAGTGCTTGACACATAGTAGTGCTAAATAAATCCTTGTTCCATGGCCTACCTACCGAAGCTATTTGAGAGGCCTTACTATGGCATGCATCCAAGACATGACAGGAAATTTCCCATGATTTGGCAAACTAGATGATGACTACGTATGCACAAATGATGAGACTGCTAGAAGGAATCAAGAAAACATTGCTAAAGGTTATGAGACTTTGAGTAAAAAAACTGAAGACCTCAGGGGCACAAGTGATTTTTTTTCTCATTCCTGCTGCCAACCAAAGGCAAGAGCTTTAGAAGAGAGAGACAGATTTGGGGGAAATGAACAGCCGGTTAAGAAGATGGTATCTATGAACAGAATTTGGCTTTCTAAAACATAATTTGAAATATAGTATAGGAATTAAAAGTTCCTGGCCAGGGATGGAGTATATCCAGCAAGAATTGATAAGAATAGATATATTCTTGGAATATTGCAAATCTAATCCAAAGGGCTTTAAACTACAAAGAGGAGAGGAAGGAGAGAGTGTTGCCTTTGCATTTGATATAGGTAGGTACCACAGAGTAACAAGAATGAAGGAAGAAAAGTAGTATTAGAGATACAAGGATCTAGGAGATGTACAGAATCCAAGAAAGGAGCTAGCAATAGAAGCTATGACTTCAGATGTATGTACAAGATGTACAAATGTGAGTAACAAGGAAAGTGAACTAGAGATCATGATTTAAGGAACAAAAATGACTGTATATGTATGTGTGTATATATGTATTACTGAGACATATTAGGATGAAACCCCTGACTGGAATATCACTTTGGAAGGGTATTTCTTATTTAAAAGAAAAAGGATAGGTAAGGGATGAAGCAGAGTAGCACTGTATATTAAGATATACTCAAGTGAGGAAGATCAGGAACAGGTTCAGAGGATGGGAAAGCGAAGCATGACTGAGACAGTTTGGATGAAATAGAAGTGATATTGTCACCAGGATACACTACAGTCTCCCTGAGTGGGGAAAAAAAGAAATGAGGAGCTTGAGAACAGATCGTAAGCCTGGAATTTAGGCATGACAGAAGTGGTGATAAGAGGCTTCAGTTATCCAGATATTTGGTGAAATACTCTCTCTGCCAAGAGCAGCTAATACTTTCTTGATTTGCTTTAATGATAATTTCAACCTTTAAAGATGGAGGAACCAATAAGGAGGAATTCTATTCTAGCTATAATTCTCAACAACTAGGAGAAATGATGGGAATTTTGAAGGGATGTGACTATTCGTCATACTAGGGGTTTTCAACAAACATATTAATTTTCCTTTAAACACCCTAACCACTTCATTCTTCAGCCTACTCACTTTCTATGACTTACTCCTAAACCCTATCTTAGCCATACATAAAGATGGCCATATCCTTGATCTTGCCATCACCCATAAATGTAACATCTCTATGTTAAAAAAATCCTAAATTCTTTTATCTTACTATAATCTAATGACTTTTCACCTCCTCCTTAGCCTTCCCTTACCAAACCCCACTTTTTATCCTCACCATGACCTCTAATCCCATGACCCCTCAATTCTATCCCAGGCATCTCCCCTGCACTCACTACTTTCTCTGCTTTTCCTCATCTTGACCTCTTAGAGAACCAATTCAGCACTATGCTGTACCCCTTCTCATGAGTCCTTAGCTTACTTATCATTTCATTGATTGCACCCTGCTAAGCTTTAGCCTTGGATCACTCCCACCATTTGCTGCATTAGCTCCGACACTTGTGATGCTGAATGAAGACGTAGAAAATTACACAACCATTCTGACTGGGTCTACTACAAATTTATGTTACACAGTCTCAACTGGGTCCTCATTGCTGCTAGGGAATCCTGCTATACCTGCCTTATCAATTTGCTATTTTATTCTCCACAGCAGTTCTTCCAAACCTTTTCATTCCTCCTCAAACCTTCCATGATTCCCTGCCACCCTCCTCTCTCACCTGAGAACTTTGCTTCATATTTTACAGAAAAAAAATGAGACCATTTGCCACGAGCTTTCTCTTCTCCCTTTTCATCTCTTATTCAGGTGCCCTCATCTACTCTCATGTCATTCACCCCTCTCACCTGATAAAGTGCTTTTACTCCTTACCACAGCTAACGCCTCTATATGCTCAAACTATCCCATTCTATCTTGTCTCTTCTAACAGGTTGTCCCCTTTGTTGTCCCCACTTCATCACTTATTTTCAATCTCTCCCTGTCTAGTAACTTATCATTCCTGACTGCCTATAAACATGCCCTCTAGGATCAAATACAAAATACTCTGTTTAGCATTCATAGCCATTTATCATCTAGCCCCCTATTACCTTTCCAGTCTCTTTACACTTTACTCTCCCTGCCATGTACTCTTTGATCCAGTGCCACTGGCTTTCTTGCTATTCCACAAACAAGACTCCATCTCTCAGTTCCAGGCATTTTATCTGGTTGTTCCCCATGTGTGGAATCTTCTCTTCCCTCATTACTGCTCCTAGGCTTCTCTGATTCCCAGGAAGCCTTTGCCAACCCCTTTTAGTTCTAGAACCTTCCCACTCTTAATTCTTTCCTCTTTATCCTACATATAGCTTTGTTTGTACATATTTGTTTGCTTATTGTCTCCCCCATTTGATTTTGAGCTCTTTAGGGACAAGAACTGTCTTTTGCCTCTTTTTGTAGCCCTAGCACTTAGCACAGTGCCTGAAACATAGAAGGAACTTGATAACTATTTATTTACTGTCACTGACTACTCCATTTTAAAATTTTGTGCTATTGTAGAGGACAGCAGGGCATTTGGTAGAGCAAAGGGTTTAGAGAAAGGATAGATGTATCCCATAGGCTAAAATTCTATAGGGGAAGTCAACCCAGAAAGATGGGAAGATCTTAAGGATGAAATTCTGAAGATACAAAGAGAAATAACTCCATTTAAAAGGGAAAAGGGTAGTGGTTTAAAAAAAAAGACTGATGAAGAATTCACAGATTTTAAAAAGATATGGACAGACACACCAGGACTAAAGATGGAAGTAAAGCAGATAATGAAGGATGAATAAAAAAGGATGGTATAGTGCTGTATAAAGGAAGGTGAAATGCTAACTCTCAGAATGAGCTTGAGGTTGGTGAGGGATGAAAAAGAGGGTCTTTTTTTTAAGCCTATATGAAAGGAAAGCGAAACCTAATAAAGAGATAGTCCTGGTAGTAGAAGGGGTTGTCATAATTAAGAAGGGAGAGAAGATGGACTTCATTTCTTATTTGGCTTGTTTTCTCTGCCAAAGACGATGATTTGTGACCTGGAAAGGACTGAGCAAAAATGACTAATGCAGAGTTGATACTGAATGTAAATATAAGTAAATAGCTAAGAATTGCTTAGCTTTGTCTTTGCATTCCCAGTACTTAAAATAACTTAAAAAGGCCAAGGTCTCACACCACGTCTGGGGCCATCTCTAGTCATCTAGAGCTATAACTGGTTCCAGATGGCTCTGGAGGAGAGAGTAAGGCTAGTAACTTTGCACAGCCCTGCCTCTCTAAAATTCAATTCACTTGCAAACAAAGACATCACCTTCCTGGAGTCATTGGTCCTTTTCAAGAATAAAGGACAAACAACCACACCTAGCAGTGAAGTACGCACATTAGGCACCTAGTCCACCTGCAGGTTCTTGCCTGGTCTTCCTTGCATTTAAGAGCCACATGTTTATAAGGCAGTTAGATGGAACTGAGTACATTATTTCCTTAAATGGAGAAAAAGGAGCTGGTCAGCAAGTTCAAAGGTCAATGATCAAAGCTGTATCATATTGTTCTCCCCAATAGTTAAAGTTCTCAGAAAATAGAGTTCAGTGCATAGTAAGTCTACAGTGGAGAAAGGCCAGAAAGTTTCACAGAGAGACAGACTGGGTAGCCTTTGGTGAACCTGGAAGGAATTAAGAGAAGAGGAGACCTGAAATAATCAAGGGTTTCTAAACAATGAAACAGGAAAGTAGGAGGAGCCAAGGAAAGGATAGAGGAGAATGCTAGGAACAGAATTACCATAGCTAGATGCTAGAGCTGGGGACAGGGAACAGAAAGAAGTTAGATTTTTATGCGCAGAACCAAAAGACAAGGTTTAAAAAATCATCCTTAAAATAAGAGAAGTTAAAATTGTCAGGTCCTTAGACCTTGAGAACGAAAGAAATAACCAATCAATGACTATAAAGTGCTTCCCAAACAGAGAGCTGTAAAAATGCTAAGTAAGAAGAGAAGAAAATTGATTTTAGTGGCGAGTGGAAGGACAACCTTTTGTAGGATCTTATTTTGTAGTTTGAAACTCAATATTTAAAACTGGATGCAGTAGACATTTAGAATATTGCAGAAATTGTATTGTTTTCTCCCTTATTCTCATAGTTTTTGTGTTCCATTATTTCAGTGTGTCCAACCCTTTGTGACCCTATTTGGGGTTTTGTTGTCATAGATATTGGAGTGGTTTCCATTTCCTTTCTAGCTCATTTTACAGATGAGGAAACTAAGGCAAACAGGGTTAAGCGACTTGCCCAGGGTCATAAAGCTAGTAAGTGTCTGAGTCTAGATTTGAACTCAGCAAGATGAGTCTTCTAGACTCACTTTCTCTCTCTCTCTCTCTCTCTCTCCATACATATATACATATATATATACACACATATATATATATACACACATATATGTACATATATGCCAATAAATAATATATACTAATCAGACAGCAGTCCAAAGGAAGTTTTTAATCATTTGGATTTCATTAGTGTAGGCAGCTCCTAGATGAGTAAAGTACTTCTAACAAAAGTCAGCACCTTCCTTGCAATTTAGAGCTGTCTAGAGCACTGTGTCTAGGGTCACACAGCCAGGGCATGTCAGACTTAAACTTTGGATAAAGACAAACGACAAATGACATAGCAAAATATGTCTCTGGAGAATGCAGCCATTCTGGGTACAAAACCAGTGAAAGTTGTACCTTTATGCTTCTGGCCTAAAATGACCAGACATACTATTTTGGTTAGGTTCTGCTCAAAAACCTTTTGGGGGGGGAGGTGTTTTCTGTTTCCATTAGGAAAATCTGGCCTTTATAGACTAATATAGATTGCCCAGTTTCCTTTGCCAGATGCCCTGGGAGTGCTTATTACCTCTGAATTTCACAGTTATGCTTACTTTAAGATTACTTGGAACCCAATCTAAAGAACTAAAAATACTAAGTTTTTTTTCTTTAAAAAGGGTGTGTTGCTTTGTACTTATAAAAGTGTTGCTATAATTAAATTGTTTAAATTATTATATATTTTGTTTTCAAAGGTATATAGTAAAACAACCACCACCAGTTCTTGTGCATTTTCCTGTGAAATGTGAGGGCATTATCAGTCAGTCAGCTAGCCTTTATGAAGTGCTTACTGTATGGTAAAGCACTACAGAAGCAAAGTAAGGCAAAAATGTGATTCCTGCCCTCCAGGAGTTCACATCTAACGGGGGGAGGGAGGAGGTGTGTGAGAGAATATGCAAAAATTGAACAAATAAGACACATACAGTATGAATAAAGGAAGTCTCAGAGGTATGCATGGAGGAGAGAGGAAGGGAGGAAGAAGGCACCAGCAAAGGATTTCAGAAGGTGTAATTTGAGTTGAATCTTGAAGGTAGCCATAGAAGCCAGGAGGCAGAGATCAGTCAGTCAATCAGTTAGTTAGGATTTATTATGTGTGTGTGTGTGTATGTGTGTGTGTGTGTGTTGTGTGTATATATATTATGTGTGTGTATGTATGTATATGTTTTCAAACACTTACATGTATATGTGTGTGTATGATAAATCGAGGGTGACCTCAGAGGGGAGGCATTAAGATTAAGAACAATGGCCAGTGAAAAGGCATAGCATCTGGAGAATGGAGTGTCATATGCAGGGAACAAGAAGACCAATCTCACTGGATCATACATTACATGGAGGAGAATAGAGGATAAGATGACTGGAAAGGTAGGAAAGGATCAGGTTGTAAAGGGTTTGAAATGCCAGAGGATTTTATATTTGATCCTTGAAATAATAGGGAGCCACTGGTGTTTTTGAGTAAAGGGTGGGGTAGGGGAGACAATATGTATTGAAATTTAACATTTCCAATCTCCCCCAATACTCTAGTGAAGTACATATAATATGTAGATACACACACATATTTGTGTGTGGGTGTTAAGCTGTTCAGTTATTTCAGCCATGTCCAATTCTTCATGACCTCATTTTGGGGTTTTCTTGGCAAAGATACTGGAGTGATTTGCCATTTCCTTTTCTGGCTCATTTTACAGATGAGAAATTGAGTCAAATATTGTTAAGTGACTTGTCCAGGGTCACATACCTAATAAGAGTCTGAGGCCAACTTTGAACTCAAGAAGATGAGTCTTCTTGATTCCAAACCTAGTGCTCCATTCACTGTGTCACCTACTCTGTGTGTGTGTGTGTGTGTGTGTGTGTGTGTGTATATGTGTGTAGTAATTGATATGTAATCTCAGAAGGGAAGGCACTAGTAACAGAACAAGTTGGGGAAGGCCTCCTGCAGAAAGTGAGATTTGAGTTAAATCTTGAAGGCAACCAGGAAAACTAAGAGGGACAGAGTATTGTAGACATGGTAGACAGCCAATGTAGTCGCAGAGTTGGGAAATGGAGTGTAGTGTTCAAGGGAGAGCAAGAAGGCTTGTAGATTATAGAGTGAATGGAGAGAGTGGGGGCGGGGTGAAGTGTAAGAAGACTGGAAAGGTAGAAAGAGAGCAGGCTGTGAAGGGCTTTAAATGGGATCCTGGAGGAAATAGGGAGCCATTGAAGGTCATTCATTGAGCGTGGTCAGACCTATGCTTCAGAAAATTTGGACTTGGTGTAAGGAAATTTAAAAAAAAAATTAGAACTGTCCCAAAGTGGAATGGAGTGCCTCATAAGGCACTGGATTCTCTTATATCAGAAGCATTCACTTGAAGGCAGGATGATCATTTGCTAAGGATGTTGCAGAGGAAGATTCTTGTGCAGGTATTGATTAGACTGGATGGCTGTCCAACTCCATGGTCCTGTGAGTCTGTGTTTAACTAAAATGTAGCTAGAAGCAATGGAAATCATGGGTTCCACTGTATTTGAAAATATTCTTCATCTGTGTATGGGTTTTTTTAATTCTTCACGTCTTCTTGTTTCTTATTCTAGGTGCAACTTTAGAGGAGATTAATCAGCACTGGGAATGGTTAGAACAAAACCTGCTGCATACATTGTCTGTATTTGATAACAAAGAAGATATTGCTAGTTTTGTTAAGGGGAAAATAAAGGTAGGTTTCCTTTTCTTAGCTTTTTACCTCTGGTTCCTTTTTTTTGTTTGGTTTTTTTTTTCGCTTTCTCTTTCCTAACCTGAATGTTACTATTACATCTATAACAAGTACAATTTTAACATACAACATTCCTGGACAAGTATTTAATATAGAGTTACTGTGCTTTTGGTGTAATATGCAACTACCTGCTGACTTTCTGTCCCTGTAGAGATTAATAATCTGGTAAGATCAACTCAAAAACTTGTGGAACTGATTGTTGTAAACTAAAAATAAATAAATTTAAAAGGAAAAAAATAATAATCTGGTAAGATTGGCTTTAAGTACTGAATGTCTTAATTGTGAACTTGACATTATGCCAATTGGGTTCTCTTTCTTATCATTTGATTTCATAAAAAGTCTATAAAATACATATATATATATTTCTAAAATAAATGAATTCATTCAGTCAGATTAATGTGAATTTAACTCAGGGCAGGGGGAGAGTTTCATGACCTTTCTCTGCCTCCATTGAAAGTGGATCAAGGCTCTTAGGGTTAGAAGGGACCTTAGAAGACTGTCTCCTTATGTAAGAATGCCCTTCGTAACAACCCTGAAAAGTCTTAAACACGTCCAATGATGGAACTGTGGGTGCCTTGGGTATTTTGCCAATCTAAGTTTTGGAAACTGCATTAAAAGCTTTGGGAAAAAGAAACATTGCATTTTTCTAATACTTAGTACTTCCCTGTCCCATTAAGCATTTGCATGCATTAGTCTACAATTCTTGTTTATTTATAAAGTGCCTGACCATGATTTTTTTTTTGGTAGAACAATTAGTTCTCAGGCTTGGTTTCACAGCATCCTCAAGAAAGCTCTAGTTTCCTCAAAGGTTGTTGTGAAATACTCAGATTTTCAAGAAAATAACTGTTTATATTCATATAAATTCAATACATTTCATGCAACATTTAGTATGTCAGAGGTGTAGTTGGGGTGGATGATACATTACTTCTCTTCAATGATTTTAAGATATCAGTAGTCCAGAAAGTTTGACAGTCATTGCCATGGTCTAAACCAGAGTTCTTAACTTGGAGTTTAAGGACAGATCTTAGGGAATTTGTAAACTAATGGTGGAGGGTGAGAATTACATGTCTTTTTTCACTAATTTCTAACTGCTGTATGGCATTTCCAGGTCCATAGGCTTCATCAGACTGCCAAAGGGATCCCTGACTCAAAAAAAGGTTAAGAGTCAGCCCTTGGTTTAGATGGAATGAAAACTCAGACATGGTGACCACCACGTGGGTGGCAACAGGGCAGTGTGGTATAGTGGAAGGAGTGTCAGCTTTGAAAACAGAGGACCTGGGTTCAAATCCTGGCTGTCACTTTCCACCTGTGTGACTTTGGGCAAGCCACTTAAATCCCTTTGGGGCATTCTTCCTCTGTAAAGTAGGGGACTGGGTTAGGTGGCTTCTAAGGTCTAGCTCTAAATCTATGATTTTACAAATCTATTCAAGAATGGTATGGACCTAGCTAAAATACCAAGGATCTAGAGTGGGGCTGGTAATAGAGACCAGCAACAGAAGCTAGTACCATTGGCTCCTCAGCCTGGACTTGGTTTGTATTACCATTTTCTCCCCCTCCCTTCCTGTACTCCCATCCTCTCACTAGGCACCAATTTGCACCTCTTGAAGCTCCATTTTTGGATTTTATAGATTTTGCGATGTTTAGAAAGTTGTCTCCTTAAGGGAATGAGCATTTATATAGCACCTACTGTGTGCCAGGCACTGTGCTAAGCAGTTTACAAATATCTCATCTGGTCCTCACAAACAACCCTGGGAGGTAGGTGGTATATTTATTCCCATTTTACAATGAGGAAACTGAGGCAAACAGAGATTGTGTCTAGCCCGGGGTCACACAGCTAGTAATTGTCCAAGGGCTGATTTGAACTCAGATATTCTGGACTCCAGGCTCAGCTCTTTGTCTGCTGCACCACCTACCAGCCATTGTTATACTTTTTTTAGCCCAAGGGGGACCCCTCCTCTTAGTTGGAAGAAAGATGAAATTGTTCACAGTTGAAAAAGTCTTGGAAAGACTCTGAAATGAAAAGCCTCTTAGATGAAAGCTATGAGAAATCTGCTGACTCTATAGTTTTATAAGCCAGAGGTTAGAAAGCGAAGGCCTCTACCCAAACTAAAGCTGTTGGCTCCAGTTACTGAACTGCACCTTATGGAAAAAGAACAGTGGTGTTTGTTTTCCTATTACTTCTTCTGCCAGAAGTCCTAGGGAATGAAGTATTTCCTATTCACACCCTCAACTTCCAACTGCCTTACAAAGCTTTAAAAGGAAAAAAAACAAAACAAAAAAAAACCACCCTTCCTATGAGAGGTTCCTGGGTCCCAACTATTTGAGCACCAGACTTGGAGTTCAAATAGTAAATCAGCCTCCCCATCGCTGTCTGATTTTGTCTAAATCAGGGGTGGGGAACCTGCAGCGTTGAGGCCACATGTGGCCCTCTAGGTCCTCAAGTGGGGCCCATTGATTGAATCACCACCCCTGGAAATCATGTAGCTAATTTCCTCATCTGTAAAATAGGGATGATACATGGCTACAAAGTACTCTGCAAAACACTATGAATGTGAGTTGTTACACTTGTAATTCCACTTACTCTTTTTATTTCTGTTTATGCCACTGTATCCCATTGGACTATCATAACTATTCTGTCTTGTTACTTGATTCCTAAGAGAGCTACACATCTCCTAAGAGAGCTGACATTTCCGTGGCACTTCTAAGTTTTGCAAAGTCCTTTATAGGTATTATCCCATCTGATCTTCACAACCCTATGAAGTAAGTGCTTTTGCTTTGTCCTCATTTTCACAGATAAGGAAGATGAGGCTGAGAGAAATTAAGTGACTTCTCTCCAATAAGACAGGATAAGATTCCAATTCAGCTCTTCCAAACTCCAATGCCAGCATTCCATTCTGATATTTAATGAATACCAACAAAAAAAAATGATGTAGGATAGAAAAAAGATTGTGTGAAACCACAAATTTCCGTTATGTTTAGCTTTTTTAAAAAAAGCATATCATAAATTTAACATGATGCTTTCAAATCAGTCCTGCTTATTTGTGGCTCCTCCTGAGCTTCCTTTTTTCTTTGCTAATCCTCTTTTCTTTCTTTTCTTCTTTTTTTTCGGCAATACTCTAAATACCTTCATAAAGATGCGTTTTAAATTTTTTTTTTAAAAAGTTTTGTTTATTTTGTAAAGAAAGAGATTTTTGCTCAAGTCTTTTCATTGAAAGGGTATATCTTAGTTTCCAGAAAGGTTTTCTGGTGTATTGGAAATGTGTAATCCCAGTACTGGAGTTCAAGTTCTTTTGCTGTCCACAAACTATTTATTCTCTTTTCTTTGTTTTATGATCTTAAGCAAATGAGTTCCTCTCTCTGAGCCTGTTTCCTCATCTATACTTCTGGCATTGTTAATTTGAATTCCAAGCCATGAAGTAAAAATTTAAGAAAGGCCTGGCTGTAACTTAAGTATAAAATAGAAGTGGAAACAGGGCCCCTCCCCTTTGCTTCCTCCCTGTGATCTAGGTGTTTCCTGGATGGTATTTATGATTATTCTTGGGAGTCTTAAGCAAATGAAGGATCTTTTTGCCTAATTGCAAAGTGGGAGTGAAGTTATATCAGGTGTTATAAATTTCAAGAACTCGTTACTATATGCTAACATTTTAAAACCTTTTATATAAGGCACTTAAGGAATTATACTCGAAACGTGTGTATATTTGTCCTTTTTGTCTCTGGATCCCTTTAATTAGCTCCCGACAACACACTCCACCTTCCCATTTCCTTTCTTAATTAGAAAAAGATCTTTTTGTTCCCAACAGGCCCTGATTGCAGAAGAGACTAGCAGTAAATTAGCAGAACAAGAAGAAGAACCAGAGAAGTTTCGAGAGGCACTGGTGAAATTTGAAGCCAGATTTAATTTTCCTGAAGCCGAGAAATTGATAACCTATTATTCTTGCTGTTGTTGGAAGGGCCGAGTCCCTCGTCAGGGTTGGCTGTATCTGAGCATTAACCACCTCTGCTTTTATTCTTTCTTCCTCGGCAAGGAACGTAAGTGAAGAATCATAAATCATAAATGATCATAAGTCATGTCAATCAGTGTTAATTGAATGTCTACTCTGAGAAAGGCACTGTGCTATAGTGGATACAATGATGAATAAATCATCTGCTCCTCTGCCTTCTGGAAGTTTATGGTCTAGTTGGAAAAACTAAGAATTAGAAATTTATTTAAATATTGTACTATTATTTGATAGTTCAAGTCAGTAATAGGAGAGATGTCACGAGGCAGTATGTAACTAACTGCTAAATGAATTATACATTTATTTATATTACTTTAGGTCTTGATTCTAGGGAGCTAGGTGTTATTTTGCTACCTTAAAAATGATTTCTCTAGCAGCAAACTTGGTTATAGCTATGCAAGTCATTTTTACAATATTGCTTGGAAAAATACTACTGGAACTGTTATTAGAGTAAATAAAATGAATTCTGCTTCTCCTGTGTTCTTCACTCATTAACAGCAGGGAAAGAGTTATAAAGTTCCCAATATCATATCCTAGCCCTGTTCTTTGTAAGAATTACTGGGTGAGGAGTTTTCCTCCAGAAAGGGAATTATTCACCCTGGTTCACCTTAGGTTCTGTTAAACATAAAGCTTTTGCCTTCATTAGAAAGGATGGATGATGTCAGTTGTATATTTCACTTCCTGTCATTCCCCCTTGAAGCCTCTTCTGTGGCCACTGTGCACTTTTAGATGGTAAAATTCAAGAGGTTAAAATGATGGTAATGGAACTCAGGGTTTGTTGTAATAATTAAATTTTCAAAGTTGATCTATTTTAGGGAGAGATGGGCTAGTGTGTATGTGGGAAGAAGGTTGGGGGAAAAGATCATCTATAATGAAAGAGTGCCTTTCAGAGATCACCACCCAGTTGTTACCTTCCTCACCTTTACTCTTCCCATCTATTCTAAATGAACTAATCTGCTTTTATCTCTTTCTCAGTCTCATCGTTGTGCCACTACCCTCATTTAGAATGTTCTGTGAAATTTGAAAACTGATATTCGATGATTAATTATTGATTGAGAATTGTATCTAATCAGAATCAATATTTGTAAATCAAATTCAGACTTGATTGTTAGATAGATTCAAATTAGCTCCTGTTGGTAAAGTTTGTAAGAGTTTAACTTCCCTGTTCTTACGGGTAGAAGTCCAGCCACAGAAATTCTAATCCACAAACTTTGCTTGACCGTGGGGCTTTCCAGAGGCTTTATTTGCCCAGTTGTCTGGGGTTATGGAAATTCCCCGCTTTGACTCAGACCAATCATAGCCCACACTCCACCTCTGTTCTACTTGTAATTCGTATCATGGTGTATTTTTTTTTTTTTTTGCTATATAATGTTTGTACTACTTTCGCTTTTCAATACTATAAAAAAGCTGCTCTATCAGATGCACTCTTGGCTACTGAGGAGCCTTAGATCCCATTTATTGGCAATTGCTACCTTTGTTAATAAATTGATCATGCTTGGAATTTTGTGCCTTGGTTTCTCTTTATCACAGATTTTTTTTATTGCAACAATTATCTCCTTTCCTCTCTGCCAGTCCACATCCTTCCTTTGCTTTTGAACCTTCCTCAGAAGTCTCCTTTAGAAAGATTTCTCTAATAATTCTCTCATAAGAGGTTCAGAGGATTTAGAGCCAGAGGGGAGCTTAAAGATCACCTAGTCCCATTCTTTCATTTTGCAGATAAGGTAACCATGGCCCAGAAAGTGCCTTGTTTACACCAGAATTAGAACCTGAGTCTTTTGACTACAAGCCCATTGTTTTTCCCCCACTATGTATAGCATTGCTTTACTTCGGAGTGTTTACTTCTATATTCTGTCAGAATTTCCTTTTGTTTATCGTTTGTGTGTGTCTATGTGTTACATCATTCTGTAATTGCTGATATGTTATTTTTCTAAGTGTTCCTAAGTAATGTCATGTATTATGAGGTGCTAAACCAACTGGATTATAAGGATCAAATGAGATGATTCATGAAACCATAAATTCTGACTGTCATCTTCATCCCAAGTTCTTTGAGGGCCCAGGTTATTTTTTTTAACCCTTTTGTATCCAACCACAGCATTTATCACAGTGCCTTGCACAGAGTTGTCAATCCTTGGTTTTGGTTACTTTAATTGACCTGAATTGATCGATGCTGACTGAATGTTTTCAATCATTTTTTCATTTTGCAAAATTTTTGCATTTTCTTTAATTATAGAATAACTCATGCACACACGCACACGTCTCTCTATCTTCATTATTGAATGTATGTAAAAGTAAGGTTATCTAACCTTCCTAGAACTTAACATATCATTGTCATGCTAATGACAGTGAAGAAATGAATATATAAAGTGCTTTGGTCTTGTAAAGGAAAATATTATTTTACACACCACATAGGATATTAAAATAGAAAAAAACGTGAGCAGTCAACCTAGCTCTTGATTTGCTCTTCTCCAAAGCCTGTACTAAGACAATGTTGTATAGTGAAAAGAACAGTTGATGGAGGCACAGCATCTGAATTTGAATCCTGGCACTGCCACTTCTTACCTGTATAACCTTGGGTGAATCACATGATTTCTGGTGGCCTCAGTTTACCTCAATTGTAAGGTTCCTTCCAGTCTAAATATATAATCCTAAGTTACATGTCCCTATCCTTTTGAAGCTGAATCCTGTACATGTGAACAAGTTATTTAAACTCTCAGGCATGATTAGGCCAGTAGCCATCCTAAACTAAGACAATTTTAATGAGGATATGGTAGGAATTAAAATCCATTAGATCTTAAATTTCAATTTTATTTAGACTTTTTATTGAGGAATAAGTAAAAGATAATATGAATACTGATAACTTATGTAGTGTTTAAAGGTTATATTGCCCTTTAAAATACCTTTCTAAGCACCTGGGCCATCTCCAGTCATCCTGATTCATATCTTGCCACTGAACCCAGATGGCTCCAGAGGAGAGAGTGAGGCTGGTGACATCACACAGCCCTCCCTCACTTGAATCCAATTCACTTGCAAGTCATGGCATCACCTTTTTGATTTTTGAGAACACAGGACAAACAACCACCACCTTTCTAGACTCATGTGATTCCTATAACTCTGTGAGGGAGGTAAAACAGTTTGCTATCAAGTAGCTAGGTAGTTGGTGTAGTGTATAAGAGCGCTGGCCTTGGAGTCAGGAAGACCAGTTCAAATCTTGTCTCAGATACTTACTAGCTGAATGTGTCCCTAGGCAAGTCTTTAAATCTCTCTCAGCCTGTAAAATGAGTGTAATGATAACACCTCCCTCACAGGGTTGTTGTGATGATCAGACTAGATAAGCTACATATAATGATTTACAAACCTTAAAGCACTATATAAATGTTAGCTCTTTTTATCAGCTATTATGATTATCCTTGTTTTACAGATGAAGAAATTGTTGCTTTTCCAAGGTTCAATAACCTTTTAAGTAGTTGAACTACAACTCAGACATAGGATATCTTGCTCTAAATCCATTACAGCATGGTGTCCAATGGATAGATGATGGATGCATATGATGCTGTAAATTTATTACATAATTTAAAAATTAGAGAACCAGATGCCTGAATCTGTTTAAATGGTATAATTCCATTCAAGCAGTAACTGGTCCTGATTCTTATTTCCTGTTGTTCCAGAAATGGCCTAACCTGATTAGTTTCAGCAAAAGGAAGGAGTCTGGTATATGACTCTAGTGTTTTTAATTTATTTGCATTTTTATATTCTTGTTTATACTGAGCTTGCCTTCCTTTTCCTGTTCCTTTCTATATCTTGGTTAGTTCTTGAATTTAATAGATATCCACTATTTTATATATGTACCACATCTTATTTGATCTTTGATGTTCAGAGAGAGCTGAGTTGTTTTTCAGTCGTGTCCTACTTCATGACCTCATTTGGGGTTTTCTTGGCAGAGATACTGGAGTGGTTTGCCATTTCTTCCTGCAGCTCATTTTACATATGAGGAAACTGAGGCAAACAGGGTTAAGTGACTTGCCCAAGGTCACACAGCTGGTAAATGTCTGAGGCCAGATTTGACCTGAGGAAGAAGAATCTTTCTGACACCAAGACCAACACTTTATGCACTATGGTGCGCCACCTAGCTGCACGTTTGTGTGCGCACGTGCATGTCTCTGTGTGTGTGTGTGTGTGTGTGTGTGTGTGTGTGTGTGTGTGTTTGTTCTATCTTTATATGTGTAGATAGCATAGACAGGAGACTGATGACTTGAGTGTGAGATCCTTCTCTGCATATGAGTTGCTGTTGAGCATTCATTACTTTGGGCCTTAGTTTCGTGATCTGTAAAATGAGTGGGTTAGACTAAAGGAACTAAAGTCCCTGCTAGCTCCTAACATTTTGTGAAGTTCCTTCTTTTTTCTGTCTTAAACTCTTAAAGGCTTGAAAACAGGTATACCTGTTATTATAAATAATGGAAATAAAATAACTCATTCGGTCATCTATTTTGTTTTCAAAGAGAAAATAGTCCTTGCCAGCAATTTCTATTCAGAAATCCACTGCCTTTTTCCCATGATATTATGAGATTTGAGGAAATGAGCCATTTTCTCATTATTGCTAAAAAATGTCTGCTTATTGCTCAGTTTTCTTTCATTTTTGTTTAAATTCATGTTGCATTTTATGGTTTGTTAGAGTGCTTTCTTCACAATAACTTGTTAGACAGGTAGTTGTAGATAAAGATTTGTATAACTGTGGCCCCAAGAATTTCAGTAACTTGCTCAGCTAAGCTGTCATTTGACCTGGGACTCCTACCCAAGTTTCCTGACTTGAAGTCTGACCCAATTTCCACTATACCCTATTGCCTCTCTGTAACTGACATTGATTGATAGGTTTTATTTTTCCTAGCAGCAAGGTACAGTCGAAAGCTCGCTTTGGAGTCTGAGAGCCTGATTTCAAGTCTTGACTCTGCCACTGGCTTCTTGTGTGGCCAGAATCACTTCACTTTTCTGCATCTTGCTTTCCTCCTCTATTAAATGATAGGGATAGAAGCCCCTCTTCCCCGGTCTCTTCCAGCTCTGATTCTCTGATATACAATCACTTGTTTTCTCTTCAGCATTAGCTGGGAAGCCTACAGGAGAATGTGTAATTTGTATCCATAAAGGACAGTACAAAGAGTAGGTTTTTTCTTTTAATAAAAGAGCTGCATAAAAACCGTTTGTACTCATATTTCTAAGTCTCTTACACTGTTCTTTGACACAACCTAAATGTTAAGCCTATTTGGAAAAACTTTGCCTGTGAATAATCTTTTAACTCAGAACAATCCCTTTTCATAGCTTTTTTTATATTAGATGAATGTTGCCCTTGAAAACAGAAACTTGCAGTTGGTGGTTTAAAAAAATATTGACTGACTATTCTTGTGCTTCTAAATATTCAGAAACTTTACACAGGATGATTGTTAACTGTATGCTTCAGAATGATCTTCTTTTTGCTTAGATTTATTAACCACTGTACTAAATAAATCCCGTGACATTAGAAAATGATGCCAAAGAGAAAACTGGTCTACATACTGTTTCTTGTACACTATGCTCTATCTCTCATCTCTATCCTTTACACTGGCTATTCCCCACACCTGGAATATTCTTTCCCTTCCAAACTGGGACTCTGAAAATCCCAGGCTTCCTTTAAGATTTAACTCAAAGAAAGGAAGAAAAGAACTCAGTTTTAAAAAAAGACAACTTAAGTACCATCTATTCCAGGAGACCTTTCTGTCCCCATCTCACACCCAGCTGTCAGTGCCATTGCCTATAAGGTTGTCTTCCATCTACTTTCTATTTATCTTGTGTATTCTGATTTATATATGTTGTAGCCCCAATTAGAATGGAAGCTTCTTGAAGGCAGGAATTATTTTTGCTTTTTCTTTGTATCCCCAAGGTGTAGCACACTAAGTAAGTGTACACACAGTATTTAATAAATGCTTTTTGATTAATTGAAAATCATTTTTATCTTGATATATAACTGCTGACCTGACCAGTCCTGTTCTTTAACAAATGAAAACCCGAAAATGATGTTTTGGATCTGTATTTATAAAGAACAACAACAAAAAACCAGGACTATTGTTTTATAACACATCTAGGTTTGACTTGTAAAGGAACATTTTAAGATAAAGATGCCCGTTTCTCTCTGTTCTATTGCAGTCAAACTCATTATCCCCTGGGTTGATGTTCAGAAGCTAGAAAGAACATGCAATGTCTTCATGACGGACACTATCCGCATTACCACACAGAATAAAGAACGAGATTTTTCCATGTTTCTTAATCTCGATGAGGTATTTAAGATAATGGAACAACTGGCAGATATGACACTTCGAAGGCTACTGGATAATGAGATCTTTGAACTGGATCCAGACTTACAGGAGCCAACCCAGATTACCAAGAGGTAAAGGCTTAAATTGTTCCTTGGGAGGAACACATTTACATCTGTGTCTTTTATTTCACTAATTATGCCAAGTCTTAAAAATGTAGGCTTGAGGATTTTTGTTTGCATAACCCAAATATTCCTGTGCTTGTAATCCAGAGAGCTCCATTCTTAGAAATGACTGTAATTTGAGATGCGCAATAGGTTTTGTACTCCATGTTGCTTCCCTTATGTTTTCATTCTTTTTTTAAAGAGTTGCCATAAAATACAATTTGGGTGGCCTGTGAAGGGACCCTAAAGCTCTTTGTTCTCTCAGGGAAGCTGGAAGCAGTTCAGCAAAACCTGTATTTTCAGAACTATTTTGTAGAAAAGATTTTGGTTGGGCTGGTATCTCTTCATTTTTGTGCCAGGTTGTCCTTTCTCACAGACCCATTGGTCACAATTAATAAAAGTTAGCATTCTTCATTGGTGCCCTGAGTACATATAGTTCCGAGGCATAATCATAAGGTTGATAACAAATCAAATGAATTACCTCATGCCCTGCTTGTCCTTTTAAGGAAACCAAGTTCAAATTTCTGGCCTAAAGTTCAAACCAGAGTTTGAACTTGACTGTGGTTTCTGACTCTGGTTTATTACCAACAGCTGGATTCACGCTATTTCTTGAATACAATTTGAAAAACTGTTTAATTGGCTGTTTTGGCCATACTTTTTTTTTTTTAAGTTACACAATTACCCACAGTTTGACTGCTAGTAGTTTTGGGAAGTTACTTGTTTTAATTTCCTCTTTTTAAAGTTTCAGTGACTTTTCTTCAATATAAGGAGATCCAAAAGCTTTTGCTTTTAGGTGGTAGCCAGTTCCTAGAATCCTAGGGTTTAGAGTTAACATGCTTAGTAATTGGTACTTCCATGAGAGTAGTGTCTCTGACTTTAAAATAAAGGACTTTTAAGTTGACAAGTGACATCAATTGTAAGCCTATAGTTCATAAGAACTATATAGCAAGACCAGGAAATATTAATACAGGTATACCTCAGAAATATTTTGAGTTCAGTTCCAGACCACTACAATGAAGCAAATATAGCAATAAAATGAGTCATGAACTTTTTGGTTTTCAGTGCATATAAAAGTTATGTTTACACTATACTGTAATCTATTAAGTGTTCAATAGTATTATGTCTAAAAACAATACATACCTTAATTTAAATTTTTTTTTGTTAAAAATTGCCTTTAGCAAATCAGTATTTTTGCTGGTGGAGGGTCTTGCCTTGATGCCAGTGGCTGCTGACTGATCAGGGTGATGGTTGGTGAAGGTTGAGGTGACTGTGTCAGTTTCTTAAAATAAGACAACAATGAATTTTGCACATCGATCGACTCTTCCTTTCACTTGAACACTCAGAGGCCATTGTACAGTTATTAATTGGTCTAATTTTAGTATTGTTATATCTCAGAATAGGAAAGCCCAGTCAGTGGAGCAGTCAGAACATACCAATATTTATCTATTAAGTTCACCATCTTATATGGGCATGGTTTGTGGTGTCCCAGAACAATTGCAATAGGAACATTAAAGACCACTGATCACGGATCACCATAACAGATATAATAATAATGAAAAACTTTGAAATATTGTGAGAATTGCCACAATGTGACACAGAAACATGGTGTGAGCAGATGCTACTGGAAAAAATGGAGCCAATAGACTTGTTCAATGCAGGGTTGCCACAAACCTTCAATTTAAAAAATATATATGTGAAGTATAATAAAGCAAAGCACAATAAAACAAGGTATGCCTGTAATACCCTGGGTATCACACCATCTCTCCTGGTTTCACCATTGCCCTGTGAGATAGGGAAAGCCAGTTATGCTCATAACAGATGAGAGAAATAAGATAGAGAGGTTATGACCTGGTTCCATAATACATTTAGTTAGTACTGGAACCAAGATAAGAATTCAGGTACCCCGACTTCCAGCCCACTGCTCTTTCTGCTTATCAGTAGATAGTACCCATCAGGCCCAGATTTTCCATTATATACTCATTTTAAAAGGAATTTGTTTTCAAAGGAGGCTCAGTCACCAAGATTTCCTCTCCTCTGTGGTTTCCACAGGTACCTCAGCATGACCTTAGCTATGGTTAATGAAGCCACCTACCTTTTTCTTCTTTAAGACAGAACAAAGTCAAACAAAACTTGTCACTTCTATCCTTGTCTCTGTGTATTGATCCACTTTTAACAGTGTGGGCCAAGTGGAAATATTTTCTTGTCATATTAACCACTAAAGCCAACATTGTCAAAATGAGGAGGTTTGAGAAATAGATATTGTCTAATTCTAAATACATGCCACCATAGTTAACAGTCTAATTTGGTAGATCATCCTTCCAGCTTACACATTTGGGGCAAACATTTGTTTCTCTGGTCTTATTTTTTTTGTTGTTGTTGTTCAGTTGTTTCCAGCTCTTTGTGACCCCATTTGGGGTTTTCTTGGCAAATTTTACAGATGAAGAAACTGATTTAAGTGACTTGCCTAGGTCACATAGCTAGTAAGTGACTTGATTTGAACTTAGGTCTTCCTGACTCCAAGCCCAGAGCTTTATTCACTGCACCTCCTAGCTGTCCCAGTTAAAAACATGCCAAAGGACTATTTGGGGATGTCTGTAAAATAAACTTTAGTTTCCATTTTTAACAGTGGAGAAGAGCGCAATAACACCTCACCATCCAGTAATAATGACAGCTTACATTTATGTAGTAATTTGAACTTTATGGTCAGACCTTATTAGAACTAGGAAAACCACAAATCACTTCTTTCACATTTCCTGATGTTCAGTGACTCTAGTTAGTAAGTCAACAAGTACTTAATATCTACCAGGCTCTGTCCTGCTCTCTGGAAATGCAAATAAAGGCACAAACAGTCCTTGCCTTCAAGGAGGTCACAGTCTAATGAGGAGGACAATTTGCAAATAGCCATATGCAAATGAAGACATACACAGGATAAATTAGAGATAATCTCAATTTTAAATCCTTTGAATCCTAAGAGTCCTAGAGCTGAAGGTGACTTTTTGCTGGTTTTATTTTTGGACAGAAATAGGAGAAAAAGAAAAGAAAAGCCAATGATTTGTTTTGAAAGTCAGGGAAAAGTTTAGTACTTGTATATTGTGCCAGTTCTTATTCTTGACCTTCAAAGTTCAGGTATACCAGGACATACAGATAAATGTTTAACAAATGACTCTCCAGAAAAAAAATGACACACTTTTCAATTTAATCTGCATTATTAAAATTTTCTCCAATACCATCTTAAGTCTAAATAATCAACAAAACAATAAATCAAGCCCCAGATTTGTAGCATTTGCCAGTTTTTGAAATGTAAATATCCCTACTGAAAATTTAATAATCAGCTCTTTCAAACTGGTAAGAGTTGGCTCCAGCACACACTCCAGCACAACTGGTAAGAGTTGGCTCCACACCTCAGAGGAGCAAGAAATAAGGACAGAAGAGGACAAGAGACGAATAGTGTAAATAGCAGGCAATGGTAGAAGTGTCACCCAGAATGGCTGAAAATTTGTATGAAGTCTCGTGTAAAGAGCATATTGGTGTAATGAGGGGAGAAATGTACTCTGCTTAGGGAAAAAAAAATATTTCCAGTCATTTTCCCTAAAAGTTAAAGGTCATCTTACTACTTAACAAATATCTATTCTCATTTTTTTTAAAAAAATTTTAAATATATACAGGTGCATCTACCAATACATGCACATATGGAAATATGTGGGGCAGGATTTGGTCCCTGGTGTTCTTGGCTTTAAAGCTGGCTCTTTAACTCCTATGTTAGGCCCCACATTTCATTAAATGTTTGCTCACGGGTGGCTGATTTTCTTTATTTGAGGCAATCAGAGGTAAGCACAGGGTCATATAGCTAGTGTGTCTGAGTCCGGATTTGAACTCAGGTCCTCCTGACTCTAGGACGAGTACTCTATCCACTGTGCCACCTAGCTGCCCCTTTGTCCTCTGCTTTTGATAGTAGTAGAATAGATATCTAGAGGGCGAAGGTAAAAACATTTTTCCCCTCCTACATGTATTTTTGTAGTTTAGTTCCTAGTATAGCATGGGTGCTCCAGATATATTGATTTCTGAGACTTCTCGGGAGACATGAAGTAAATTTAATTTATATTCTGTTGCTTACATTGACAGCTGCTTTACTCAGTTCTATAAGCACACACTTGAGAATATGTAAGACTGAAGTTTATTCTGCTCAGTCCCTGGCCTGCTGCAGTGTGTGTGTGTGTGTGTGTGTGTGTGTGTGTGTGTGTGTGTGTACTAGAAACTTCATTCTTCCATTTCCTTAAAGCACTTTGGGGAGTAATAGAGGAAAGATGTTTTGTGTAAACACAAGTTTAAGAAATGAAATGTGCAGGGTGTTTTCTCTTAATTCTTGGGCTTTGAGAGAATGCCATATAAATAGTATTTCCGCTTTTCTTCTAGATTATTAATGCCCAACAAGTTAATCTTTCTTAAGATGTAAATAAGTATCCTGTAAAAATTGTGATCTATAGCTTTTTTACACAGAGGCGCCTTGCAGGAGGCTGATGGAACTGGAGAACTCTGAATCTTCTTAATGAGATGAAACTAATAGCAGAATTAGTGAGCCTGCCCTGTCTCTATAAACATCCTTAGTCCAAAAGCCCAGTAGAGTTTGTGTGGGGCATTCATTTTTTCATTATGCAAATGGAAAATATTTTCATACTGATGTTACCGAGACATATCCTGATTCTGCCTAGTCACAATGACAGATCCCTTCACCAGCTTATCTGACATCCTTGTATTTTGGGAAAAGATTAGATTTTTCAGCAGGTTTTTAATCCTTTTCTTACAAATAGAAGACTTTTTCATGGATTTCAATAATATATCTTTCTGAGCAACCTTCCTACCTAAAATGTTAAACCCGGTGTTAGTTGCTAATCAGCTGTGTGGGTTGAGGCTTTCATTGTCTGTGGTATTATGGGTGGAGAAAATTTTGCTAATAATATTCATCACTTTCCTCCATAAATCCTACTCTGATCCTTCATTGTGGTATAAAGGTAATCCTGTGTTCTTGAAGGCTTGGCGAACAGAGTGAAAACAGTGCTGGAAAGTCTTCAGGAATGACCCCAACAACTGCTTGAGCCTGTTTTCTAAGAACTAACCCAGCTAGTGACAAAGGCAGTTATTACCAGTAGGCCAGCCACTTGGTGATGAAGTTTATGGCCATAGCAATTTATGAAAGAAAGAAAAATATAAAATTGCTACTAGTCCTGATTCTGCAATGACATTGATCGCATGGCAGAGGAGTTGGAGGATTCTAAGCTAAGACATTAGCATTCATTGTTTGTAAACTTGAATTTGACTGTTGGCACTGCAAATGTAAGATACTCATCCAGTGCCCAATGATGAATGTACATATTGCTGGGGGAAACCCTAGTGTTCTTGCTATAAATGAAACCAGAAGAAAGAAAGAAATGGAAGATAAATGGGAAGATGACTCATGGGGACTCCTTGGAGAAGAGTCAAAGAAAGGTATTGGTAGAATGGGTATTTGTCATATGTACAAAGGAAACAAGGGGCAGCTAGGTGGAGCAATAGATAGAGTTACCGGTTGTGAAGTTAGGAAAACTCATTTTCCTAAGTTCAAATCTGGCCTCAGACACTTACTAGCTACATGACCCTGGACAAGTCTTTTAACCCTGTTTGCCTCAGTTTCCTCATCTGTAAAATAAGCTGGAGAAGGAAATGGCAAACACTCTAGTGTCTTTGCCAAGAAACCCCCAAATGGGGTCATGAAGAATTGGACAGAACTGAACAACAACAACAAAAACCAACAACAAAGGCAACAAAAACCATTATTTAATATCAGTTTTACATATTAATAATACTTAATAAATGCTTTTTCATTCATCCATTCCATCCATTCATTCATCTATTGCACATTACAGTACTGATAATAAATATTTGCAAAAAGACAAAAATGAAAATATTTGCAGATTCTGCAACAACATCAATTCAGAGGTGGAAATTTTCTGTGAAGATCTTGATGGTAATGTGTGTTTCCTCAAATTATCTGACAGTACTTTGGTTCTCTTTTGCTCCCATAGTACTATATATAAATGTAGATAGATAGATAGATATGACAGGCATGGTGTTCAATGTGGCATCTATACCCTTCATCTCGCTTTCTGGGCTTCTTAACTCACCTTAGCATGCACTCATTATGGTAGGTATGGAGGGATTTTTTCCAGGGCTAGGGGTTGACAATGGTCCCCATATGGCTACAACTTGCTTTCAAGGTGGGAGAAATACATGTATATTCTCACAACTGTAGCTCCTGAGTCCTCACTGGTATGCTTCCTATTTCCACAAATTAGTCAAAATGGCAACATTAAGTCTTAAACATGAGACATTTACTGAAGTCAAAAGTAAGAATAATCATGACATGAATTTTATTCAATGAAGACAGGAATAATCAAAACATAATAGCACCCATTAACTTGGGTCACACCCATTTACTAGGGTCCATAGTGGGGGGAAACAGAGTACATACTTAAAGAAATCTAGCAGCGAGGCCCACAAGTAGGGGAACTCAGGTGCCCAAGGCACCTTATGACTCTGAAATGTAGCCTTGGATGTAGATCTTCTTCTTGGGGAATATTCTACACCATATATCACCTGTTTCTCTTAAGAGCCTTTTCCATTCTCTCATGGCCAAAGCTTTTTCCAACTACTCTAAGGTCTATGAAGCAATGTTGAGCTCTTTTTGCTAGCAGAACTCTTATTCCTAGTATCTTTAGAGCTTGCCAGGTCCACAACCTTGGCTAGATGCTGAGGCAGCATAATAATTTTTCAGTGAAAAACACTTCCCTTTGATTCTGAGATCTGCAGAGCTACTCAGGGCTTGCTTTTCTATAGGCTTTGAGAGATTTTCCCCTCTTAAGTCATAGATAGAAGTAAGGGCAATGTAAGCAGCGAGTCTTAGAGAGGTTTCCACTTCTCTCTAGCTATGGACAGCACTAGCAAGCAAAGCAGTATTTCCTCTGGCTAGTTCTTCACCCAGTCTTCTGTGCCTCAAATCATGGCCTCTTCCTTAGTAATGTTACCCATCTCTAACTTAGGGTGAGAAATCCAAAGATCTGTGTTTTGTGTCAGATAGGACACAAATAATCAGTATACAACAGAATTCTTTATCAAAGCTTCCTAGCAATAAACTCCAAAGTCCAGAGAATAGTTACATTTAAATTAGTAACTGCGGAACAATGCATGGTAACCATCTCTTCTACGCGTCAATGCCTTTCCCTCTGAGGAACTGTTTCCTCTCAAGTCCTTTCAGAACTTTTATCTAAGGAGTTAATTTTCTTTCAAGTTCTCTGAGCACAGCTGCTTTTCTCTGAGTCAAATGGAATAGCATTTTTCTGCCCCTTTTGACAAATAGAATGTCCACATAAGAAAGGGTCAACATATGCATAAGACATTTTTCTTACAACTCTTTTGAAGGAACAGACATGTCATTTTGAACCTCTCCACATCCCCTATGCCTAATACAATGCCTTGGGTACATCCTAGGTGCTTAAGAAACATTTATGGAACTATTTAATTGCATCTCTGGTGATGGAAGGAGAGTCAGCAGACTTCTTAAAGGATAGGTCCTTAAAAGATTGTGTAGTGAGAAGGATGCCATAGGTACTGCAAAGCCTTGTGAATATACAAAGGAGTAAAAACACTATTGACCCCTAAATGTCCCAGGTCTCTTGTAATTTTGAATGTTGAGGTATAGCTCTTTATATCTTAACATGTTTTTAAAAAAGTCTTGTACTCTGAATAATTTCTTTAATAAAGTCATGGTTTTTTATAGCAAAATATTCCATGCTCTGCAATCATGACATTTGTTTTATGAGACTAAGTGTACTTTTTATTGACACCTGTACACTTTATATATAATTACATGTGCTTAAGATGGCATACTTTATAAAGCGGAAGAAAACTACCAACCTACCCAGATGCCTCTTTAACTTAGGAGCAGCAGCTAAATACTGAAGACCAAGAATATCAGGAAACATGGTGGAGGTGGAGGGGATGGGGTTGTAGGTGATGAGAGAGAATGTGATTGTAAGGCCTGAGAGGTGAGGACACCAATTAAGAGTCCAATGCAGTAATCCAGAAGAGAGGCAGTGGGATCCTGAATCAAGGCAAAAGGAGGGTATGGAGTCAAAAGACATTGTGGCAGTAGAATTGATAGGACTTGGCAACTGGTCAATGGAGGGTGAGGGAGGAATAACCAAAGGTAGTTAAAGGTTTTGAACTTAGCTGAGAAAATAGTGGATCATTAATAGACATAGAGAAGTGCAAATGCATATGGAGGGTAAAGCAAGTATATTCGTCTAGATGTCGTTAGAAGTAATGGTGGGACATCCAAGTGGTGCTCAGGATCTCCAAGAGAGCTACACACAGGGAAATCTTTCAGAGGAAGCTGACAGTAGAATTCAAGAGAGAATTTGGAAAGGGAGAAGAAAAGAATGCCAAAGACTGAGCTGTGAAGCTTAACATCATAGAGGGTAGGAGGAAAAGAAATTGGTAAAGGCTCTGGGACTAGGATTGCAGTCAGGGGAAACAAAAACATCAGGAGGCCCCTGAAGAAAAACCTTAGCCTAAAAAGGTGAATACAAATATGTGTAAAACGTGTATAGTGCAAGAATTCTTACCGTTTTTGTAGCCTAGACTCTGTTAGTAGTCTGGTAAAGCCTATAGATTCTTTCTCAGAATGTTTTTAAATGCATAAAATAAAATACAAGGAATTACAAAGGAAATCGTTTATATTGAAATAAAGGTAAAGTCTTTTCCCCCTGAGTTCATGAAACACCTGAAATCTATCCCCAGATCCTTTGGGGTAACCCCATGTTAAGAACTTCTGATTATAAAGAGAGCCCAAAAGCTCTTAAAGAAATTGGTTGAGTAAATAGAACTTAGATTAGAATAGAAATAGATTAAATAGAACTAAAAACTGAGTCAATAGTTGAAGTAGCAGGCGTGCGAACCAAACATTTTAAATATACTACAGGTTATGGGAAAAAACTAATCATGGGTGTGTGGGGTGGGGGGGAAGGGAGAGGGAGAATATATGTGTGTTAGGGAATGGGCAAATATGGATCCTCCCACCCTTCTTGTGCTTTGGTAATATTCATCTGTGATTCATCACACCCCCATATGTTCACCTCTGCCTCACCCATCTCCTAAGGGGAGAGTGACATCTTCCAGAAGGAAGAAGAAAATATTTGGTTTGTATAAATAGGTTTGTAAGATACACAGGCTAATAAATGTTGGGATTGCTTAGCATACACTTTGATAATTAGGAAATATTGACTAATACAAAATTTCTAAAACAACTTGTGTTTAATTTAGCATTTTCTGTTTCCTGCTCTCTCTTCCTCGTACCTCCCGATAATGATCTGAAAGGGTTTAGAGCATTTTGCCATATATGTGTAGTCCTTTGGGGGAAACACTATGGTATGGTAAAAAAGAGAACTGAATTTGGAATCAGAGCAATGGGTTCAAATGCCAGGGCTGCTACCTCTGTGACCTCAGGCCAATTACTTCTTATCTCTGGATCTCATTTTCCTTATCTGTATAATGGGAAGATTGGACTAGATGACCTGTTAGGTCTTCCCAACTCTAAATCTGTGATCCTATGAATTACAGTCTCCCCATGACCAATTTTGGAAGGATATGCTTAGACAATTTTCAAAGCTGCTTTGTGACCTATTTAAGGCAAGTAGATGCCTTACATTTAGTGAACTGTGACTTTTTGTTGTACTGTAATGAAAACCCTATTGACCTGAAATTTGTGTAGAGCTTCTACATGTATCCAGGTTACTTTCTCTGAGTAATTTAGACTCTAGGTCAATACCTTCCAGTGTTGTTTAGGTATATCTAGACATTCCATGAAAATAGGCTATGGTCATAGGCTTTTTGACCCTTCTTTCCCTTTCAGGGGTTGGGGGTTAAGGAAATAAAAAAAAGATAAAAAGGTTCTATGACCTCTGAGAGAGTTGGCTTCCAAATCTTTACCAATTTTCGTAATGTGTTGGTGGTTCAGGTAGGCGGTACTAGAAAATTAATTCTGTTTTTCAGATAAAGAAATCGAGCTTTAAAGAGTAGAACTGAATGATTCCAGGGTAGGTCTGTACTCTATTTGACATAGTCACTAGATATGCTACAGTCAACTTTGTGGTAGTGCTAAGGTTTCTTTAGGCATCAACATTTCCCAGTTTTTACTCTCATAGATAAGGAATTTCTATAGTTTTTACCTTTAGTTTTTCCATAGACACCAAGTGAAATGAATTTCAGGTTCTTTTTTAGCTATCATTTCTTTTCTTTCTAAATACTACCTCTGGTTATCTAGAAACAGAAAACATCTTAAATCTAGGTTATTGAGTTTGGGACACTAAGGAAATTTTCCTTAGACCAGCAGTTTGCAAACTTTTTGGTCTTAGAACATCTTTATATTCCTAAAAGTTATTGAGAAACTTACTATTAAAAATGGTTGAGAATCCCAAAGATCCTTTGTTTATGTGAGTTATAGCTATCAATTTTTACCATATTCTAAAATTAAAACTGATACATTTTAAAAAATATTTATTTTTATTTTAAAATAACATATTAGATGTTAATATAAATAACATATTTTAATGAAAATATCTATATCTTCCAAGGCAAAAAAATTAGTGAGAAGTACCATTGTTTTATTTTTACAAATCTTTTTAATGTCTGGCTTAATCGAAGATAACTGGATTTTCATATCTGCTTCCGTATTCAATAAGTTAGAATATGTTGTTTTGGTTGAAGTATAGGAACAAAATCCGGCCAAGCAAACAATGTCCTAGTATTATTATAAAAATGGTTTTGACCTCATTGACCCCCTAAAAAGTTCTCAGGGACCTCCCCCCCAACCCTACCCAGAAATTCTCAGACCACACTTTGAGAATTGCTTTCCTAGAACATATGGATTAGATATTTTAGTCTGATGCATTTTCATGGAATGAGAATAGACCTTGTCCTCTGAGGATCAGTTTAGCCAAATTTGGAGAGCTTCTTCACTAAAGATCTGGGCAAAAAGTTATAGATTTCTTTTTTCCAAAAACAATTTGTGTAGACCATTGATCAAGGGCATGAAGAAATTTGCATTGGCTGTGGGAATAATGATGACTTAACTACATTGAAAAAGTCCATAATTTTATCAAATGAGACAAAGTTTGATGTACTGAATTATGGATCAAATAATCTGTTCTGTAAATAGTTGAATTTTACTAATGGTGAGGCACAAAAAGGATGTTAAATTTAACTGTACACCTAGCCCTATGAGTTTTTAGTTCAAATCACAAATTAAAGAATATTCTAATTTACTATATATGCAGGTTAAATAGCTAATCTTTTAAAAATCAGCAAATATTTTAATTTTAATGTTTTAATTAAAATTTTAAAAATAAATTTTATTGCTGTCTTTTGTAATGTTATAGATAAGGGCTAAGGCTGTCACTGTTAAACTTTTGTTATTAGATTACCTGTTTCAAATTATATCCCTTTCTTCACTCCCTCTTAGAGATTCATTCCTTATAATAAAGAACAAAAAAAGGGGAAGGAAAAAAAAGCTTAGCAAAACTAACCAACATATTTAAAAATTCTCGCATGTGTAGTGTTTTACACTTATGGTTTCCTACATCTGCAAAGAAGTAGGAGACGTGTCTTATATTTCCTCATTCAATTGGTCATTGTAATTTCACAGCATTCAGTTTTGATTAAAACCAACAACTTTAAAAAAATTTTATTACCTTGAGGGCCTGCTTTTAACTGAGGAGAGAAACTTTAAAAAAAACCAAAAACTTAACTTCTCATAGTGTCTAGAACTCTGTTTTCCTGCTTCTGGGCTGCAGACCCTGGAGGAGGCTGTATAGGTATTGCAGAGAATCCACAAATCCATATGTTCACTGAAGAAAATAATTCTTTAAAAATTAGAATTGGGCAAATGGAAGCTAATGACTTCATGAAACATCAAGATACAATAAAACAAAATTAAAAGAATGAAAAAAATAGAAGAAAATGTCAAATGTCTCATAGGAAAAAACAATTAACCTGGAAAATAGATGGAGGAGAGATAATTTAAGAATTATTGAATTACCTGAAAGCCATCATCAAAGAAAGAGCCTAGACATCTGATTTCAAGAAACTATCAAGGAAAACTGTCCCAATATCCCAGAATCACAGGGTAGAATAGAAATTGAAAGAATCTGCTGATTACTACCTGAAAGAGATCTCAAAATGAAAATTTCCAGAAATATTATAGCCAGATTCCAGAGCTCCCAAGACAAAGAGAAAAGACTTCAAGCAACCAGAAACCATTCAATACTGTGGAGCCACAGTCAGGATCACAGAAGATCTAGCAACTACCACATTAAAGGAATGGAGGGCTTGGAATATGATTCTGGAAAGCAGCAAGAATGGGAATAAAATCAAGAATAACCTACCCAGCAAAACTGAATATAAAAAATCCATCCAGGGAAAAAATGAACATGAAATAGAAAATTCAAGCATTCCTGATGAAAAGACTATAGCTGAACAAAAATGTTGCCTTTCTAATACAAGAATCAAGAGAAACATAAAAAGGTAAACATGAAAGAGAAATCATAACAGACTCAATAAGGTTAAACTGTTTACCTTTCTATATGAAAATGTGTATCTTCTAAGAAGTTTATCATTATGAGGGTAGTTAGAAGGGTTCTGCATAGAAAGAATGTATGGGAGCAAGTCGATTATATTTAGATGATGTCAAAAAATGGACAGGTAAGAAAAAGGGAATATGCAGGGGTAAGAGGGAAGGGAGAAGAAGAATGGGGAAATTATCTCACATAAAAGAAGCACGCAAGGAAGAGCTTTTACAATGGAGGGAGAAATGGTGGGGACGAGGTGGGCAATGGAAAAAGGGAAATATATGTACATATCTATGTGTGCACTTGCACCACCCCCCCACTCCCTCCACACACTCAATCAGTAATAGAAATCTGTCTTACCTAAGAGGGAAGTAGGAGAGGAAGGTGATATGAGAAAGGGGGGTGATGATAAAAGTGAGAATAGATTAAAGAAGGCAGTGGTCAGAAGTAAGACAGATTTTAGAGGAGGAACAGAATAAAAAGAGAAGACAAATAGAAGAAAATAGGATGGAGGGAAATGCACAGTTAGTAATCATAACTGTGAATGGGAAAAACTCACCTATAAAATGGAAGCAGATAGAAGAATGGATTAGACATCAGAATCCAACAATATGTTGTTTACAAGGAACACACTTGAAACAGAGAGACACACATAGAGTTCAAAGGGGATGGAGCAGAATCTATTATGCTTCAAGAAAAGTTAAAAAGACAGGTGTAGCAACCATGACCTCAGACAGCAAAAGCAAAAGTAGACCTTAATAAAAGGGAGAAGTAGGGAAACTACATTTTGCTAAAAGGCACCATAGACAATGAAGTTATATCAATAATGCACCAAATGGCATAGCATTCAAATTCTTAAGGGAAAAGTTAAATGAATTACAGGAGGAAATAGTAAAACTATACTTGTAGGAGATCTCAGTTTTTCCCTCTCTGAGATAGATAAATCTAACCCTAAAATAAATAAGAAAGAAGTCAAGGAGATTAATAAAATCTTACAAAAGTTAGATATGATAGACCTCTGGAGAAAATTGATTAGGAATGGAAAGGAGCATACATGTTTTTTTCAGCTGTACATGTCACCTTCACAAAAACTAATTGTGTATTAGGGCATAAAAACCTCACAAACAAATGCAGAACTAGTATATTTACTAGTTTTTTTGTAGATTTGTAGATCTTAATGCAATAAAATTACATTTAATAAAGGGCTATGGAAGCATAGATTAAAAGCTAATTGGAAAATAAATAATCTAACCCTAGTCAAAGAAAAAAAAATCATAGAAAACATCAATAATTTCATTAGAGTGACAACAATGAGACAACATTCCAAAATTTGTGGGATGTAGTGAAAGGGGAAATTTTGTTGTATGCATCTGTAAATGCATACATCAAAAAAAGAAAGAGCAGATCAATGAATTGGGCATGTGACTAAAAATATTAGAAAAAGAGCTAATTAAAATCCCCAATTAAACAACAAAATGGAAATCCTGAAAAACAAAGGAGAGATTAATACAATTGTAAGTAAAACAAAAAACCAAAAACATTGAACTTATAAAACTAGGAGCTGGTTTTGTGGGGGAAAAAATGTCTTTTTTTATCTTTAACTATTGACTGATTTGATTTCAAAAAAAGAAAGAAGAAAACCAAATGAGTAGTATCAAAAATGAAAAAAGTGAATGCACCACCAATTAAAATGAAATTAAAGCAATTATTAAAAGTTATTTCACCCAATTGAATGCCAGTAAAGCTGATGGTTTAAGTTAAGATGAATATTTATAAAAATATAAACCTCCCAGATTAACAGAAGAGGAAATAGAATATTTAAATAACCCAATTTTTGAAAAAGAGATTGAACCAATGAGCTTCCTATGAAAAAATTCCTAGGGGAAGATCATTTCACAAGTGATTTCTACCAAACATTTAAGGAACAATTAATCTCAATATTGTATAAACTATTTGAAAAAATAGGTAAAGAAAGAGTCCTACCAAATTACTTTTGTAACACAAATATGGTTTTGATACCTATATCAGAGAGAGCAAAAACAGAGAAAGAAAACTATAAACCAATTTCCTTAATCAATATGAATGCAAAAAAATATATAAAATACTAGCAAGAAGATTACAGAAATATATCACAAAAATCATACAGTATGACCACGTGAGATTATAGCAGGAGTGCAGGTCTGGTTCAATATTAGGAAAACTATCAGCATAATCAACTATATCAGTAACAATAACCAAAAAATTAATATGATTATAGCAATAGATGCAAAAAAAAAACCTTTGACAAAATACAACACCCATTCCTATTAAAAACACTAGAAAGCAAAAGAATCAGTGGGGCCTTTCTTAAAATGATAAGTAGCATCTATCTAAAACCAAGAGCAAGTATTATTTGTAACAGACATAAACCTGAAACATTCCCAATAAGATCAGGAGTGAAGCAAGGAGATCCATTATTACCACTTTATTCAATATTATATTTTAAATGCTAGCTATAGCAATAAAGAAAAGGAACATGAAGGAATAAACGCAGGCAATAAGGAAACAAAATGATCTGCTTTTGCAGATAATATGATGGTGTACTTAGAGAACTTTAGAGAATCAACTTAAAAACTAGGTGAAGTAGTTAACTTCAGCAAAGTTGCAGGATAAAAAATAAACACACATAAACCATCAACATTTCTATATACTACCAACAAAATCCAGCAGGAAGAGATGGAAAGAGAAGTTCCATTT
Source organism: Trichosurus vulpecula (assembly GCF_011100635.1). Lineage (NCBI taxonomy): Eukaryota > Metazoa > Chordata > Mammalia > Diprotodontia > Phalangeridae > Trichosurus > Trichosurus vulpecula. The sequence goes on from NC_050574.1 coordinate 385,076,037, forward strand.
AAAATAACTGCAGACAATATGAAATACTTGGGAGTCTACCTGCCGAGACAAGCCCAGGTGTTATATGAACACAACTTACAAAGCACTTTTCACACAAATAAAGATAGATCAAAACAAAAGGAGAAATATTAACCGCTCATGGACAGGCTGAGCCAATGTAGTAAAAATCACAATTCTCTGTTAATTTCCTCATTCGGTGCCATATCAATTGAACTACCAAAGAATTATTTTGTAGAGCTAGGAAAAAAAGATAGTAACTAAATTCATCTGGAAGAACAAAAGGTCAAGAATATCAAGGGAATCAACGAAAAGAAAGATGTTAAGGAAGGTAACCGAGGAGTTCCAAATTGCAAACTATATTACAAAGCAATAGTCATGAAAATTACCTGGTTCTAGCTAAGAAATAGAGGTCAGTGGAATAGATTAGTCTAGTGTTTGATAAGCCCAAAGATCTAAGCTTTTGGAGTAAGAATTCAGCATTTGACAAAATTGCTGGTACAACTGGAAAGCAGTTTGGCAGAAAGTAGGCATAGATCAACATCTCATACCACATACCAAAATAAGATCAAAATGGAGAAATGATTTAGACAAAAGCATCAAAAATAGGGGAGCGTGGAAAAATGAACTTGTCAGATCTATGGATAAGGGAAGAGTTTATGCCTAAACAAGAGGTAAAAGAGGTTATAAGAAGTAAAATATATGAGTTCGAGTATGTGAAATTAAAAAACTTTTGGAGAAATAAAATTAATGCAGCCAAAATTAGAAGGAAAACAAGAAAGTGGAGAAAAAAATTTTGCAGCAAGTTTGTAGAACAACAGAAGTTTCTTTGATAAAGGCCTCATTTCTCAAACATATAGTGAACTGAACCAAATTTATTTTTTTTTAAATAGCCATACCCCAGTTAATAAATGGCCAAAGGATATGAACTGGCAGTTTTCAGAAGAAGAAATCAAGGGACAGTTAGGTGGCACAGTGAGTAGAGCACCAGCGCTGGAGTCAGGAGGACCTGAATTCAAATCTGGCCTCAGACACTTGACATGCTAGCTATGTGACCTTGGGCAAGTCACTTAACCCCAATTGCCCTACCTTCTCCCCTCCAAAGGAAAAAAAAAAGAAATATGAAAAAAATATACAGAAGAAATCAAAGCCATCTATATTCATATGAAAAAATGCTCTAAATCACTATTGATTAGAGAAATGTAAATTTAAACAACTCTGAGGTAGTACCTCACACCTATCAGACTGGCTAAAAGGACGAAAAAGGAGAATGACAAATGCGGGAGGGAATGTGGAAAAATTGGGGCCCTACTGCACTGTTGGTAACATTATGAACTAGGCCAACCATTCTGGAAAACAATTTGGAAATAAAACTGTGCATACCCTTTGACTAGGCAATACTACTACTAGGTCTCTATGCCAGGGAAAAGGGGAAAGGACTTATTTGAACCAAAAATATAGTAGCTCTCTTTGTGGTAGCAAAGAATTAGAAATTGAAAGGATGCCCCTCAATTGGGGAATGGCTGAACAAGTTGTGGCATATGATGATGATGGAATACTATTGTGCAATAAGAAATAATAAGCAGAATGCTTTCAGAAAAAAACTTTGGAAGTCTTATACGAACTGATTCAAAGTGAAGCGAGTAGAACCGGGAGATCTTGTGCACAGTAACAGCAATATTGTAATTAATGATCAACTGTGAAAGATTTAGCTTCTCTGATCAAGACAGTGATCTAAAACAATTCCAAAGGATTCATGATGAGAAATATTATCCACCTCCAGAGAAAGAACTGATGAAGTCTAAGTGCAAATGGAAGCATGCTTTTTTGAAATTTTCTTTATTTTTATTGTTCTGTTTGCATTTTCTTTTGCAACATGGCTAATATGGAAATGTTTTGTATGACCTCATGTATAATCGAAATCAAATTATTTGCCTTCTCAAGGAGGGGGAGGGGCAGGAGAGAGGAAGAGAATTTGGACTCAAAATTTTAAAAAGTGATTGTTAAATTTTTTATTTGAATGTAATTGGAAAATATTTAATGTATTTTTTATAAAAGGAATGGTTACTTTGTCCAGAGATCAGTTTTGAAACTTTTGCTTCATTAAACAAAATTCGATATAGGGGGAACAGATACAGAATTATTCTTTCCAAGGTCATCTTACAAATTGGGTATCTATAGTTTGATGTGTCTAATTCAAAATCCACATGATCTATTTATTTTAACCTTGAAATATCAGTTTTGGAAGAGTGTTTAAAAAAGAAAAACTTCCCTTTGCCATCTAACTTTTCCCTTCCTTTTCTTTTCTCTTTCCCTCCCTTATAAGGGATCTGGAAGCCAGAGCACAAAATGAGTTCTTTCGGGCCTTCTTCAGGTTACCAAGGAAGGAGAAGCTACATGAAGTTATAGACTGTTCTCTTTGGACACCATTTAGCCGCTGTCACACAGTGGGGCGGATGTTTGCTTCTGATAGTTACGTCTGTTTTGCCAGCAAAGAAGATGGCTGTTGCAATGTCGTCCTTCCACTTAGAGAGGTAGAATCTCTGTCTGGATCTCTCTGTTTGTCGTCTTTCTGTTTCCTGGGAGCATATTCTTTTTGCACGTCTTTGCCACTTTATCCCATAGCTGAAGCTATGTAAGGGAAAGACCTACAGAGAGAAGCAGCAGCTTCCTCCACCTGGCTCAGAGATGTGCAGTGGGAATCAAAATCTTGGGGTTTTATTTATTTCCTTTGGGGTGATTTTTTTTGGGGGGGGGGTTGTTGACTTTTTCTACTCTTTTCTATTGAGAACTGAACATTTTGAGAAGTGACTTATAAAAGCAGCCTACCATGACTTCTGCAGTATTGATAAGGCTATTATTAAGTATACACATGTAGCAATTAAAGCTTTTCTAAGAACTGTCAGTGGAGGGGAGAAAAAACCAATTTCCTTCTTTGCAGTTCCCTTAACCAATCCTACTCCTCCCTTGCCCCAACCATTTTTATTTTGAAAATTAAAAAATAGTAAGCAGTGTGGACTTTATGGTCTCTTGGTACTTCATTTAAAGATAAAAAATAATTCCTTGGAATAATAAAAGATATATAAGCGAATTAAAAATATTCAGATGAACTAACAATCATTTCTAATGGAAAAAGCAAAGATATGAAAATTTAAAAATCTAGGTTTACTTTCAGATCTAAAGTAGCTTGTGACCTCAGGCAAGTTAGATAATCTGTGTCTCAGTTTTCCTATCTATAACTTGAAGGTGATACCTACTGTTCAGGTAGCAAATTCAAAGTCAAAGGAAGGAGAGACTAAGCTTAAAATATGTCCTAGCAACAATGGAAACAGACAGTAACACATCAGGGGCATCTCACCAGAACCAGATGTTTCCTGAGTGATGATGTAAGAATATGGAAGATAGATATGTGTGTGTATGAGAAATCAAGCTTTTCTAAAAATAGTGCTGAACATGTGACAATAATGATGTGGTAGTAATTATTTCTTATTCATAGCAACAGTGAGAACACTCAAAATAATCAAAGAGGTTAAGATTTGGCTGAGAGGCAACATGGAATGGTGAATAGTGCACTGGCCCCAGCTCAGTGAGCTAGGTTCATGGACTGCCTCTGATTCATACTAGCTCAGTACCAGATGATCATCTAATTTCTCAGTGCCCCAGGCAACTCTAAGACTATAATTTGCAGAACAGCAGCTGATCTGCATTGGTGGAGGAATTTTCCTTATTGGGAGTGCCCTATGCTAATTAAATCACAGGTGAAACCGAGGTGAAAAAAATAAAAAAGGATATGGCAAATCAGCTCCTGGGTATCTTGCATTCTCCAAAGAATTGTTTAAATTCTCCTCAGTTTTTGGTTGAGCTGTATCTAAACATTTTACTAAATTAATATGGGTTCTGGTTTTGAGTTAGCATGCAGTGATGAAAGGACCAGCATCTGGATACAGGAAGGCAGGAAAAATCTTTATACTCAGATACTTTTGTTTGCAGCTACCTTTTAAAGTTTTTTTTCTAAATGTTCAATAATTCTACTTCCTTTCCCCTCATATTTTGACGTGTGTCCATTTTTTTAAAATAGGTAGTGAGCATAGAGAAAATGGAAGATACCAGTCTCCTTCCTAATCCCATCATTATCAGCATAAGGAGCAAGATGGCCTTTCAATTCATTGAACTCAAGGATAGAGAGAGCTTGGTGGAAAACCTGCTCATGAGGCTGAAAAAGGTCCATGCTAACAGCCCAGTGCATTACGACAACTTGAAAAATGAAGATGCGGTATGATGCTTCCAATATATATATCATATATACGTATGTATCAGGCTATACATCTAGGCTCCAATATCTATGCAGATATACATGTACACATACGTGTGTATACACATACTACCTATGTATACATATGTGTTTATGTGTATACATACACATACTGCGTATATTACACATACTCCAAAAATACAGTTATTAACACTCTCTCAAGTGTGTTTTGTTTGAAAGTTGATTCCAGGCCTAAAAAAATTGAGATCTTCTAGGAACTCTGGATAATGTGAAAAACACAAGAGGGCATTTTGCCCTTTGGGGTTGAGGGTACAGCTGAGTCATTTATTGGATTATACCGTTAGATGTGCCCAATAAGTTACTGGATTTATTTTCTCCTGGTACCCACCGAAGCTGTCATGAGATTTCTTTGCGCAGATATAGAATTGATTGTCACTTGACTCCAAAGCCAAGAATATTGGTGCCTTATAATTACTGAGACCTGTTGATGAATCAAGAATGCAGAGAAATTATAGTGCTGCTGTTGAATAGCACTCCTGATGTATTTATTGCCAGGCATGGGAGAGAAGCCTTGTCAGTGGTTGAATTCTCTTCTGATAGGGCTGAGAAATATAATGCATTTCCCAGAACAGAATTGCAGGGAAGAGAAGTAGATGTTATAGAAATAACTAACATGGTAATTGGTGGGAGGTGGATTTATTATTCCTTCCCTATTCATCTTCTCTATATATAAATTTAGGCTTCTAATAATTTATTTTCTTTTACTTTCCACTTGATTCCACTCCTTCAATTCACCCAATATCTGCCACTAGCCAGGCCACAAGTTAGCAAACAAATTTGTCTACAATTCTCACAAGGTTGTTTTAAGAATTTGAAGTTAAAAGTCTGAGTTAGATAGGGTTGAATTTGTAAAACTCAATACATTATAGACTACCATCTTTAGGGAATCAGTTTCAGTTTTTTGGTCAACTGTCCATGGACTATATAAGTACTGGATACTTGTCTAATTTTTCCTTCTTGTACCCCGCCCCCCAATTGCATTCCAAAATTACAAATTAGCATTTCACATTCATTTTTGGAAGAGGACTCACTGTATGTTAGAGTTGAGTTGAAGTGATACGTGATTTCCTAGAACCTCTGGCTCAAATACAAATCCCATGGTTAGGCATTTAAAGCCATTGATAAGTTGGCTCCAAACTACTTCTCCAGGCTTCATACACACTATGTGTGGTACAGCCAGACTGGCCTTGCTGTTCTCACTCGTGCTCTATCTCCTATCTCTTGTGTTTTTGCCCAGGCTGTTCCCAGATTTAGCACGTACTCCCTCCTGACCTTCATTTCCACTAGTTTCCTTCAAAGCTCAGCTCAAATGCCATCTCCTATAGGTCTTTTTCTGATATCCCCAGCTGCTAGTACCACACACCTGAAATGACATGGTATTTATTTTGCTTATGTTTATAGGACCAGCAGTGAATAGACAGGATTAGTAGAACAACCCTTTCTAACCCTGTCTTTGAGATTTTTTTCCCTCCAAAGGAGCACATGTCCAAATTTTTGGAATGCAAAGAAACAGGAATAGGAAAAATAGGGTTGGGTTGTGAAACTTTCCTTTTATGAACAATGTTGGGGAGACATATCCATATATGCACAGAGTTACCTGCTCTCTCCTATTTTCAAAAGAAAAGCCATGAAATTTTCAGGCTTACTGTTCTGGGACTGCTGCCTTGTGTGTCTATGTTAAGGGACAAAGTAGAACCTCAGTATGAACAATTCCATTGTAAAGGCAAACCTTGTGGGATTTAATGTCTCCATGTATTTGTCTCCTCTTCAACCACAGCTGGGTAGGTAGGTTTTAAAATTGTAGCCGTCTATTAAGGGTTAGTGGGGAAGCCCAAACAAATTCCACAAGCCTAAATAAGTCAAACCAAAACCAAATACCTCCATTTTTGCTTTTTCAGACATCCTCTCTCTTTCAATCAACTAGCATGTGCGGTGACCAAAAGTTTGGGACTCTCAAACTGTCTCAGAACGGTAACAACGTTGACAAAGAAACTAGCCCTCTGCCAAATTCTGAGGCACTGATAGCCATCTTCCACCAGTCAGGAATTCAGAGTCCTGATTCCAGAATGGTAGGTAGAATTCACCTTCTTTCCTTAGCTCCCCCCACTCCCCTGTCTAGACCCATCACCTTTTTAACACAGACCCAGCTGGGCTAACTGTGGCATTTGGGTTAGAGAGCAGTGGGGCCAGGGAATGGTATTCTGTGGTTCTGCAATAACTTATCACGGGCTGATAGCTACTCTGTATGTCTGTGTGCTAGGCACAAAAAGGCCACCTATATGTACAAAAATATTTATAGCAACTCTTTTCTGGTGGCAAAGAATTGGGAATTGAGGAGGTGTCCATCAGTTGGGGAATGGCTGAACAAATTGTTGTATGTGATTATGATGGAATATTATTGTGCTATAAGAAATGATGAGCAGGCTACTCTCAGAAAAACCTGGAAAGATTTATCTGAGCTGATGCAAAGTGGAATACTGTGTACAAAGTAACACCAATATTGTAAGATAATCAGCTGTGAATGACTTAGCTATTCTCAGCAATATGATGATTCAAGACAACTCTGAAGGGCATATAATGAAAAATGCTAGCCATCCCCAGACAAAGAATCGATGGTATCTGAATATAGATTGAAGCATAGTTTTTTTTTACTTTATTTTTCTTGAGGTTTTTTTTGTCTCCGTTTTCTTTCACAACATGACTATTACGGAAATTTTTTGCATGACTACACATGTATAACCTATATAGAATTGCTTGTGTTCTCAACGGGGGGAGGGGGGAAGGGAGGAAGGGAGAGAATTTGGAACTCAAAGTTTTAAAAAACTAATGTTAAAAATTGTTTTTACATGTAAATGGGGAAAAATAAAATACTAAATAAAAAAGAAGAAAAAAGGCCATGGGTCTGCCATCCAAATATGCCCATGGAGCCTGTCTTACAACTGTTTCATCTTGTTTACTCTGTATTCAAACATCGAAGCTGCCCTGGTGCATGCTCTAAGCTGCCTAAGATATGGCAAGAAAAAGTGCCAGTATTGGTTAATTTTCTCAAAGACGATGACATTGCTACCCACTTTTCCTAAAATTTTTGTGTGAGTTGCCTTTGTTGCCTGCGTGACCTTGGGCAGATCACTCAATGTCTCTTCATTGGCTTCAGTGTCCCCACCTTAAAGTGGACTAGGTGGCCTTCGACCCTTCAGCTCTATATCCGTGATCTTATGATCCTCTGGGCTGCCTGCATGTGCTTGGTTTGCAGCATAAGATGTTTTCTGCCTCAGCTTTACATCATTTTGAGAGATGGAAAGGTAGAGAGGGCCTTATCACTCACCATTTTCATATTGTCTTCTCAGCCAAAATAAGACTCAGTCTTTTACAATTTCAGATTGGACTAAAAAGATTTGAAAACCTTCTCTGAATAGAATAAACTGTCTCTGTTCGAAGTCTGGAAATTCAACTTCATAATCTTCAGTAAAAATCAATTATAGGTATTAGCAACCTTTTGTTTGGCTGGGTGCAATTTACCTTCCAACAGGGTCACAAAGAAGAAAACGTCATCTAAGCTTTCTAATGTCCTTGACCTTAACAATTCTCTTTCTCCTGAGGACAAGTGTTAAGAAGAGCTATTAATTTATTTTTTTACTAATAGGTAGCATTCCAATTTAGGTACAAATTATTTCATTACAAATTTCATTTCATTACAAATTGTATGAAATAAAGAGTAAATATGAGTGTCCCTCTGTTGATGCTTATTAGCTCTATTACTTGGGTAATTCACCTTCTCTGGGCCTGAATTTCCTCATGTGTAAAATGAAGGGGTTGGATTAGATGGCCCCTGAGGACCCTGCCAATTCTAAGATTCTATGCAGAGCTAAAACATAGATCTTTCCGGCAGTAGCTTTGTTGGTGCCAAATGTGAACGCTATGACTGCAATATGTGAACCCTGTGGTCCTGAGATCTTTAAATAGCTTTGGGTCAGCCCTTAATTGCACAAATATTCCCCAAACCTCATTTTCGATAACTGGTTTCAACTTTGCCCCCCACCACAACTTCAATTAGGATTGCTTAGAAGTACCCAGATTGAGTTTTTGCCCTTCCCTTTCCCTCCCCTCACCAACCCACTCCATAAACTATTCTCGGTGATGTGCAGCAGACAGTATGAAACATAGTGAAGGTTAACAGACAGGAGAAGGATGTGAAAGGAGGTGTAACATAATCGTCCCTTGAAGAAGGAAGTTAATTTCTATCTGATTTCTGTTGTATCTTGTTTCAGATAATGGAAGTGGAAGATTTCTTGAGTTCATTTTATTTACTTCCTTCCTGCCTCTCCTCCAAATCCTAGAACAAAAAAGGGAGTGGGAGAGGGTCTCTCTCTTTCCTGCCTACCCACTAACTAGAGCAGACAAAGGAGAGACTCCTGGGCTCTGATATTTTCAGAGGAGATTACAGTAGTTTCTTTTGGCAGCTGTTGCAGCATTTAGTCTTCAGCCTGCAGTCATGGTCACGAGGTACTTTTGTAGGAAATCTTGTTTCTCTTGTTAAGCTTTCCTACTGAAGTTTAATTGCCTGTAATTGTTGACTTCTCAATGAACTTCCTCTTCTATTATATCTTGTGGTCTAAGAAAACATGGTGGGAGCATGTGGATGATGTATGCCATACCTGAAATATGCATATTATGGTTTCTAGTCAAGAGAACAGATAAAAGCAAGCCTATGGAATGACCATTTTGTGGAATATGGCAGAACAGTGTGTATGTTTCGTACGGAAAAGATCCGCAAGCTTGTTGCCATGGGAATCCCCGAATCTTTACGGGGTAAACTCTGGCTCCTGTTTTCAGGTAAAAATTTAATTTTGCTTTTTTCTCTTGTATCCTTGACCAAATGTTAGTTTGAGACGTTACTTATAAATAGAGGACAGGGTCAAAGGGATTCCAAGTGAGTCATCCATATTTATTTTTCACTGTGGAATCTCAAACATTAAGGGCTTCTTAAGTCTGAATATTTTCTTTTCTCACTTTGGGCAAATCACTAAACCACTTGGGGTCTGTTTTCTCACCTATAAGATCATCAAAGACCCAGCTTTGTAATTAGAAGTGATACCTCTATCAACAAATTCCCTGGGAATGGAGCAACTTCCATTAACTCTTTAAGTGACTTTTGAGATCACTTAGTCCAACCACTTAATTATACAGATGACAAAACTGAGGCTCAGAAAGGCTCCTATTTGTCTCAAGTCCTACAGCAAGTTAGTGGCAGAGCTGTGCTGAAGCTAGGTTTCCTGACTTCTTTGTTGTTTGGTCTCAATGAAGTGAGTCCTGTTAAAATGAACAAATAAGCAAAAGATATCCATCCTTGTATCAGCTATGCCAAGCCAAGCTGCTGCTGTTTGCAGCTGTATGACAAAAATACCTCTATGTGCTATTTCTTCCCACTTGAAGGCATCCAGGATCTACCCTAGACACAATTGTGAAGTCTTTGAAGCTTGTCTTCTGCCCACAGCTTTCTTTTTCAGTAGCGACCCCTTTTACTTTTTCAGATGCCCAAAGCCCTCTTATTTGCTTTTGCTTCTCCTAATAAAAGAGATTAACTTGGAACTTATCACACTTGATTGACCAAATTACTGCACTCTGAGGAAATACGTTCACATCCAAACGTTGCCTTCTTTAGCCATTTTCAATCATATCTGTAAGGTGAGGAAGATTTCTTGGCATCAGATTTGGTATAAATATTGGGATTATCCCTCTAGAGACTCCATAGTGATTATGGACAGAACCAGAGACAGAGAGATGAAAAGTTATGAGGGAGATACCATATATTTAGTGTTATTCAAAAAATAAATGCATCCATTTAATTCTGTGAGGTTGGGAGTGAGTAAGTGGATAAGGAAATGGCCCCAGCCCATTTATTTCCTCCTGTATCTCAGCACTGCTTCCCATAGTACCTGGTGCTACTTTGCAGAAAACCCACAGATGTTTCTGGATGTCATCAGGGTCACAGGATATTTGTCCTGTGCCCACAGACTCACACTTGTATGTAAGGCATCAGATGTGGCAAACTAAAGAGTTCTAGGCTCCCCTCTTTAATAGAGATGACTCTTCTTGGTTTCAAATTGGAAGCAATGTGGTATGATAGAAATCCCACTGGAGTGACAGACCTGGAATCTAGACCCGGCAATGCTTCTAGGTAGATGTCATTGTTACTTAATCATGCTAAGCCCCATTTTGCTCATCTGTAAAAGGAAGGTCTCAAACTCGATGAACTCTACAGCAGGGGTTTTAATGTGGGGCCCATGGACCCATCTGGCGTGGGAGGAGAGGTCCTTAAACTTGGATTAGAAAAAAGGTCTTTTTTTCTCCCATAAACTTATCATTTCCTTTGTAATTCTGTGTATTATATTTATACATTTAAAAAGTGTTACTCTGAAAAGGGGGCCATAGGCTTCACCAGACTGCCAAAAGGGTCTGTGACACAAAAAAAGTTAAGAATCACTGACCTAATGTGTTTTCCAGCTATGTGCCCCTTCATTCTATGATGAATAGTGGGTGGTCCTTCCTAAATCATCAAGGCAACCTCAAATGCTTCATGTAGGCCATTTTCAGGTTCTTTTATGATTACTGAATGAATGAATGTGGATCAAACATTTATTAGGCACCTACTGTATGCAGAAAAGTCTGCCAGGAGAGATACCAAGTTTAAAAAAGACTTGATTGGGGCAGCTAGGTGGTGCAGTGAGTAGAGCACCGGCCCTGGAGTCACAAGGACTTGAGTTCAAATTTGGCCTCAGACACTTGACACACTAGCTGTGTGACCTTGGGCAAGTCACTTAACCCCATTTACCCTGCCTTCCGCCTCCAAAAAAAAAAAGAAAGAAAAGACATCATATCCATCCTCATGGAGCTTACATTCTAGCATAGTCACTTACATTTGTATATTATTTTCAAGTTTACAAAGGGTTTTACTTGTGGCTCCCTTTAGAAGTAGGTTGTGTTATCACTGTTATCCTGACACTTGCAAATCAGCAATTAGCAAAAGGTCTGCACATGGTCAATGCTCAATTACATGAATTAAAGCAGTGGCTCTTCAACTGTTTTGGCCTCAGTACTCCTTTATACCCTTCAAAATTATGAGGACCTCCCCCAAAGAACTTTTCTGTGGGTTGTATATCTATCAATAGTTACTGTATTAGGAATAAAAATATCTTAGTATTATTATGAAAATAGTTTTGACTTGGAGGTTCCTGAGACCCTTTCAGGGGATCTCTGAGGCCAAAACTGTTTTCATAGTAATAGTACTAAGGTGTTTTAATTTCTAATGCAGTTTTAACTCCTAAGACTTATATGTATACCTGGGATAATGCTGCCACAAGAAAATGAATACTATTAAAAGAAATTTTTAAAAAGTTCATAAGTGCTATTTATTTTCAATATGAACTATACTATTTTCCCTCTAACCAAGTATGTATCTTATAAAAGAATGTTAATAGTTCTTCTTGGTCAAGGCAATGTGAGAAAGTAAGTAAGTTCAGTTATGCCCAGTTTTAAAGTACTTTATGTTCTCCATCATACCAGATAACACGGATGTTCTTTCACAAATCTAACTCCCATGGTGACACTGTCCTGGAAATAATTCTTAATTGCCTTTGCACATGTATTGTTTAAAAAATCCTCAGATGCTGTAACGGATCTTGCCTCTCATCCTGGTTACTATGGGAATCTGGTAGAGGAGTCGATGGGCAAATGTTGCCTAGTAACGGAGGAGATAGAGCGGGATCTGCACCGCTCTCTACCAGAGCACCCTGCCTTCCAAAATGAAACAGGAATTGCCGCCTTGAGGAGAGTACTGACAGCCTATGCTCACCGAAACCCCAAGATTGGATACTGCCAGGTGGAGTCATGATAATGTATTTATCTACCTAGGATCCTTAGATCTCCACAGGAAACCACATTTTCTTTACCCCCACACTTGAAATTTTAAAAATGAACAGTGATTCATATATAATAACTGATAGCAAATTGCTTGCCTTCTCAGTGAGGGAGCACAGGGAGAGAGGAAGAGAGGGAGAGAATTTGGAACTCAATTTAAAAAAAAATTGTTGAAATCACTGTCTGACCCCAAAGGTCCTTTTCTGCCTCAATTTTACTATCTATAAAATGGGGTCAAAAATTTCCTCGAACAGCATCATATGCCTAACTGTATGTGTAATAGCTGAAGATGTGTTGAAAAGTAAGTAGACTTAGAGGGTAAACAATTGTTTTAAGAAGAAGCATATGGAGATAGAGATTCTCCATTTGAACTGCTCTAGATTTTTGTGATTTCATGAATGATCTGCACACTGCTAAGAGTAAGGGCAGTTAGGTGGCACAGTGGACAGAGTGCCAAGCCTGGAGTCACAAAGACTCATCTTTCTGAGTTCAAATCTGGCATCAGACACTTACTAGCTGTGTGACCCTGAGCAAGTCACTTAATCCTCTTTGCCTCAGTTTCCTTATCTGTAAAATGAGTGGGAGAAGGAAATGGCAAACTGCTCCAGTATCTTTGCCAAGAAAACCTCAAATGGGGTTACAAAGAGTTAGACACGACTGAAAAATAACTAAATAGCAAACAAGAGTAAGATGAACACCAAGCAGCAAAAACAGCTCCAAATTAGACTATGGAAGTTTGTGGCATCTGAAAATTGAAGATGTTAAACTTTATTTTCCAGGGAATAATCAGGATTAGGGTGAACTAAAAGCTGTACATGTCTGTGCACAAACACTGGATGGTTTGGGGCAGTTGTCCTTGGACTTTTGGCTCTCTACGCAATTAATGGGGGTCACCACGGTCTGACTTGTTGTATGATGACCTACCCTGATTTGACGCAACAAACTTGCTCCTTTAGATGCATCTATGTGGCTGGGGTTTCTTTTGGTATTTTCTAACCCTGTCACCTAACATCTGAAAACTAACTAATGCAACCATTAACCAGCATTCATTCAGCACCTCCCTCTCGTGCCCAGTACTGTGTGGCAGGCACTGGGGTACATGAACAAAAGTGAAATTGGCCCTGCTCATACTGTTCTCCCTCTCCCTTTGTGTTATAATAGTGATGCATTCTTGTCTCCTCCTACAGTGCATCTTTCATACTGTCACATCACTCTCTGCTCAGAAATCTTCATTGGCTCCCAATTGTGTGGCTCATAAAGTTTAAGTTCCTTTTCTTGGCTTTCAGGGCCCTTTATATGGAACCATCTAAAGCTTTCAACATTACTTCATTTTACTCCCTTCCATCCATATTATATTTAACCAAAATTGGCTTTCTGCCCCAAATGAAGCCTGTTATTTACTACTCGAGGCTGCTAGGTGGCACAGTAGACAAAGCATTGGGCCTGAAGTCAAGATAGATAGTTGTTCAGTCTTTATTCAGTCATGTCCAACCACCTCCTTGTGACCCCATTTTGGGGTTTTCTGGACAAGTGCAATGGAGTGGTTTGCCATTTCCCTTTCCAGCTCATTTTATAGATGAAGAAACTGAGGCAAACAGGGTTAAGTGACTTGCCTCTGGTCATATAGCTAGTAAATATCTTTCTGACTCCAGGCCTGGCACTGTCTAGCCACTGTGCCACAAGCTGCTCCAGAATAGAGAGACCTGAATTCAAATAGGGTTTGTTTGTCCCCAGGCAAATTACTTACCCTCTGCCTGCTTCTCAGTATTATCTCTATAAAGCAGAGATAATAATAGTACCTACCTCACAGGGTTGTCGTGAAGATCCAGTGAGATCATTTATGTAAAGTGCTAGTACAGTGCCTGGCACATAGTAGGCATTTAATAAATGTTGATTGAGGATTAGCACATATTAGGAGCTTTATAAATGCACGTTCCCCTTATATTTCCCAACGACATCATACCTTTGCTAATACCATTTCCTGTGCCTGGAATATATTCTTTCATCTTCGTCTGAATTCCTACCCATCCTTTAAAATCAAACCCAGATGCTGCCAGTTCCATGAAGGCCCATTAGTAACAACCTTCCCTTTTTATGTGGCATTTTGTTTTTCAACACTCTAATGATCTTAAAATGTAGTATTGTATATTATAGTTACATGTTCATGTCTTATACTCCCTTACTTGATTGTAACTCCATGAGGGCAGGTGCAGTCTTATTTAAACGTTGTTTCTCACTCACTGTCTCATGCAGTGCCCTGTTTATAGCAGATACAGTACATTTCTTGAGTGAATGAACTAAAATGAGTGGTCAGTAATCTCTTCCTTCCCTGTGGATTCTGTACAGTCAATGAACATTCTGACATCTGTGTTACTCCTGTATGCCAAAGAGGAAGAAGCCTTTTGGCTGCTGGTTGCTGTGTGTGAACGGATGTTACCAGATTACTTCAATCATCGAGTGATAGGTAAATGACTTCTATTTGTACTACCTCTGTACCTAGGAATAAACACAATGTTAGTGGCAAAGTCAGCATATAAAGACTAGGTACAGAGTTTTAGTATTTAGAACAAAAGTGCCAAACTTACACATCTGCAAAATTCCCCTTGGGGCTGGAACAAGATTAAAATGTAATTGGGAAACGTTTAACAAAATAATTAAAAATATAATATATAGATAACATCAATTTGTGGTTTTCTAAGTCATTATGCAGCCTGTAGGGATCCATTTCTGTTTGAGTTTTATGCCCCTGATTTAGAAAATTAATTAAGCATCTTTTACTGTATTAGGGCTAGGGCAGCGAGGTGAACAGATAGAGTGCAGGGCCTGGAGTCAGAAAGACTCCTCTTCCTGAGTTCAAATCTGGCCTCAGACACTTACTAGCTGTGTGACCCTGAGCAAGTCACTTAACCCTGTTTGCCTCAGTTTCCTCATCTGTAAAATGAGCTGGAGAAGGAAATGGTAAACCACTTTAGTACCTTTGCCAAGAAAACTCCAGGTAGGGTCACACAGAGTTGGACACAACTAAATAACAACTGCATTAGGGACTGCCCAAAAATTGGAGGGCATTCTTCTTGCCTTCTTCTATTTGCAGTAATAATTCATATGTACATACAAGTTTTTAAAATTTTTCTGTTTTTAAATTAAGGAAAATTCACCTCCTTTTCATCCTAAACACCACCACCCCCCACCATGAAAAACAAAACCTATGTAATGATTGTGCCTTGTCAGGTAAACAAATTCCTGCATTTAGCAATGCCTCCCTGGTCCCCCCCCCAAAAAAAGAAAAAAGAAAGTATGCTTCAGTCGGCACTCTAGGCTCATGACCTCTCTGTCAGGTAGACATTGCATTGTTAGAGTTCTTAAATCTTCCAAAGTTGTTTTTCTTTACAAGGCTGTTGTCCTGGTTCTGCTCTACACAGGTTTTGCAAACAGCTCAATTTAAAGGAGATCTAAATCCAATCTTGATTGAATGTCATCAGTGACTATAGACAAACTAGATAATTCACACTACAGGGTAAATTTTTATTTGTCTTAACTCCATCTCGTTTGACATTCTGTGTTGATCAAAATAACCTAATTGGCAGCTCCTCATTTTACCTTACATGGAGTTGAAGTTGCAGTCACAGATACTAAGAAGGCAGGCAGGACAATGTATACAGTGACTTCTTGTCCAGTTGTTCAGTCGTGTCTGACTCTTTGTGACCCCCATTTGGGGTTTTCTTGGCAGAGATGCTGGAGTGGATTTTGCTAATTCCTTCTCCATATTATTTTTACAGATCAGGAAACTGAAGCAGAGTTAAGTTGACTTGCCCAGGGTCACAAGTGTCTGAGGCTGGATTTGAACTCAGGTAGATGAGTTAGCCTGACTCGTTTCAGCATTCTCTGCACTATGGCGCCACCTAGCAGCCCCACACAATTACTACAACCATGTAAACAAAAACCCTGAAAGGCACATTCAGATACAACGTAATGGCTTTCTTTGTCCTTAAGGACAGATAATAAAACATACCTACTTCTCCCTAGTAGGGAGGTGGGAACTAGGAATATGAAGTATATGGTGTCACATGTGGTGGCTGCATCAATTTTGTTTATTTCTTTTTCTTGGTTACAAGAGAGGACACTATGGTAAGAGTTCTGTTGAGAAATAAAAATTAAAAATATAAAAGTCTGGTAGAAATTTGAACTTTGGGTTTTATAGATGAAGTTACGATGCGGTGGGTAGAGTTAGCTTTGGAATCAGAGACCTGGGTTCAAGTCCTGGCTATGTGTATATACTGTGTCATGCCAAAGCTTTGTGGCCCTGGCCCTCTTAGCACCCCAGGCATCATCCAAAACAATAAATTACAGGGCAGGCACATATATAAGCAATGGTAAATACAATGATTCACTAAACCCATAAAGTCAAAAGTTCACTTTTTAATTGTTGGCTCTGAATTGCTGATGTGTGATAAATATCACCATATCCTTTGTGATGGGAGAATCTTTTTTTTTTTAGCTCAGGGGATTTCAGGACATTTGGGAGATCTGAGTTTGGGGTTCTTCTTTTTGGATGGCTAGGGTCAGCAGAGAAGGATGTGGGAGATTCAGGAATGAAAAGCAATTGGCTATATAGTGGAGACTAGGGTTTGGTTTATGACTCAAGATGTAAACTAGCCACGAGGGGAATCCCTAATGTGTTCACAGGGACTTACCAGCCCTGCTTACTACCTAATTTTGTGGGCAGTAGAAGTAAATGACGAAAAATGACCCTGGCTGCTTCTTTTTCTTACGAGAAGCAAGAGGGTGGTACAGTGGATAGGGCACTGGGCATGAGTTCAGATCTGACCGCAGACACTTCCTAGCTGTGATCTTGGGCTAGTCACTTAACCTGTTTGCCTGTTTCCTCACATGTAAAGTGTAGACAGCAATAGCACCTGATTCAAAGAGATACCGTAAGGATCAAATGAGGTTTCAGTAAAGCACTTATCGCAATGTCTGACATGTGATAGGCACTCCATAAATGCTTCTTCCCTTCCCCTTGACTCTGACCCCCAATGTTTGTTCCAGGGGCCCAAGTAGACCAGTCGGTCTTTGAGGAACTTATAAGAGAGAGACTTCCAGAGCTGGCTGAGCACATGAAGGATCTATCCACTCTGGCTTCCATTTCCCTTTCATGGTTCCTGACCTTGTTCCTCAGCATCATGCCTTTAGAAAGTGCTGTGAATGTCGTAGATTGCTTCTTCTATGACGGGATCAAAGCCATCTTCCAGCTGGGGTTAGCTGTGCTAGAAGCAAATGCGGTGGAGCTGTGTAGCAGCAAAGATGATGGCCAAGCCTTGATGATCCTTAGCAGGTTGGTGACCTTCCCATCAGACCATGGGTTTTATAGCTTGTCCTAAAACAAACTGTCGGGGGGAAGAGTTGCATCGGAGCTGTTGTGTTGGAAAGTTGCTTAAGGAAATACTTCTACAGGTAACAGCAAGGGTAGCTACTGATTTCATCCTGCCACTGCCTTATGTTCAGCATTTGGATTCAGGAGTTGATATGCTTCTTGTGACTGGTGGTTTATATGGAGGAGTGCTCCTGCTTCTGTGTGGTGTGGAGCTTCTCCTACGAGTCTACATATGGGAGCTCCTTCCTTGGACTCGCCCCTTACATTTCGAAGAAGGTCAAAGGCTTTACGTGCTTTCTAAAACAAAGTTCAACCGTCTATAGTTCTGCCCTGATGTAGCTAGGGCCTGATCAAGAGCATCTTAGAACCATGTTAAACAGGGGGAAAAAAATACCTAATATTTGAACTTGAGCACTAGGCGTGCTATTTATGTGTAGGAAGCAATGTGAAAGTTAATTATTTGGTTGCTAGACTTCAGAATCTGAAAAGCAGTGTCCTGGTCCTGATTATTTCACTTGGACAAATCATTTAACCACTCTCTATCTGTTTCTTTTTCTGTAAAATGGGAGTTAAAGTACTTACCCCTGCCTACCTCAAAGAGTTATTATGAAGATCAAATGGGATCAGTGTGAAAGCACTTTGGAAAAATAGAAAGCATTTAACTGTTGTTTTTGTCTTAAAAAGGTGAGCTCATTGGGGTAAGGAATATTTTTAAAAATCGAGATACATAAAATAGAAGAAACCAATAAAACATTTTGTTACTAATGTTATATGAATTTAATCTTAACTCTATATAACAGACAGATCTTTCACATATGCCATGCCACAATTCAGGTTGAGAGAATTCACTGAGGGGTTACTGGTCTTTATTGAATAGTATCACAAAATAGTTTAACATTTTCCTTTTTCTTCTTTTAAAATGTACAGTGAACTGCTGATGTAAGCTTCTACTCAGAACTGGATTTGGCTAGATTTCTGATGTTCATATTAAAAAAATTGTCCATAGGTTTGCCCTTTGAGTAGTTTTAGTGTCTTTACCAGTTTTAAAATCTGCAAAATGCATTTATCTCTTTGACAGTTTAAAGCCATCTTTTTATGTTTCAGTCATTATGTATGTATTATTGACATACTTTTATTTTTTTAAGTTTATTTTTTATTTTTAGTTTACAACACTCAGTTCCACAAGTTTTTGGCTTCCAAATTTTCTCTCCCTCCCTCTCCTCCCACTTCCCCCCGCCCAAGACGGCATGTAATCCAACATAGGTTCTACATATACCTTCACGTTGAACTCATTTACATAATGGTCCAGTTGTAAAGAATTATAACCAGTAGAAAGAATCATGAGAAAGAATAAACCAATGTACTTTTATTTTTAAAAGGATTTATTTCAACATTGAGAAGTTGCGTCTTTATCATTAAAACTAAATAAAAGGAGATGATACCAAGCTGTGTGGGTGACAGCATGCCTTTGAATGGGTTGGTGGTTCTATTTAGGTTCCTGGATCATGTTAAAAATGAAGAAAGCCCTGGACCACCAATCGGAAATCATCATGCCTTTTTCTCTGATGATCAGGAACCCTACCCTGTGACAGATATAGCAGATCTAATTCGGGATTCCTATGAGGTAAGAGTGGCCACCTCTGGTGTACCCTGGAAAATTTTTTTTAAAAGAAGAATGGGTTTTGTTTTCAAAATCCACTGAGAACAGTTTGCATTGGCTGTTTCTATACGTGAAGGTATTTTTTAAATATATGTCTTGCTGCAGAAATTTGGAGACCAGTCAGTGGAACTGATTGAGCATATGCGCTGCAAACACCGGATCCGAGTTCTCCAAGGTCATGAGGACACAACAAAACAGAATGTTGTAAGTGAAGTGCTGCCCAGAATGGCTGCTGTGGAGTGGAGCTGGGCATAGGGTGGGAATCACAGCCCTGTATGACATTCCACATTAACTTTCTAGAAATATTGGATCACTCTGTAACGTCACCAACCACGTATGAGTGATTTTAGTGAAAGGGAACTTTGCCTTTCGAACTTTTATGCATGAGTGAGCCTGATTTTCCAGACTTCTCCAATGACCTACTGTTGCGTTCTCTTCCCCATACACAGAAGCAGGTATTCACACCATACTGTTCTTTCCTTTTCTTAAGCTTCGGGTTGTTATTCCAGAGGTATCAATTCTCCCTGAAGATTTAGAGGAACTCTATGACTTATTCAAGGTATGAATGTGAAGGAGTTAAAGTAAAATTTAAGATTGTTTTATGATTATGACACATCATTCATAGCTGCCTTTGAAAAATATCTGTTCTGTAATCATGCTAAGAAAAGCTGTTGACTGAGGCCCTTGAGGTTCCTTTGCTATCTCTAGTTAGTGGGGTTTTTTTATATTTGTTATTGTTCAGTCACTTTAGTGGTATCCAACTCTTCATGACCTCATTTGGAGTTTTCTTGGCAAAGATACTAGAGTGGTTTGCAATTTCCTTCTCCAGCTCATTTTACAGATGGGGAAACTGAGGCAAACAGGGTTAAGTGACTTGCCCAGGGTCACACAGCTAGTGTCTGAGGTCAAAATAAAACTCAGAAAGAGGAATCTTCCTCACTTCAGGCTTGGCATTCTATGTACTTTGGTGCCATCTAGCTGCCCTTTGTGAGAGAAGCAGATAACCAAATTATGGAGTACTCTGAACTTGGGGACCATCAGAAGAGGCAAGATTTTAACTGGAACTGTTGTAAGTATAGTGACAATTCACCTACCTGGGAACCCCTAGATTCTAGAACAGAACTGCAAACTCAGTAGTAAAAGGCCTCTGACTAGACAAAATAGGTGTCATAAACCTGAGAACCACAGGTTTGAAGAAGGAAGAATTGGAAAAGACTGCAGTGAGTGGGACAGTGAATTAATTAGGGATACATAAAAAGACTTTCATAGAACCGAGGACCTAGTTGAGATTCTGTAACAAATTCATAGTAGATCCAGCCAGAATAGTTCTGTGGTTCTCTTGCTTCCTTCAGTAGCCTGTGCATAGGAGGAGCAGGTAGCATGGATGGTGGGAGTGATCCAAGGCTGAGGCTTGGCAGGGGAAGATTGGTGATACAAGGGCAAGGGACTCAAGAGAAGGGGACAGAATAGAGTGGAACTGGCTCACCCAGAGGTCAAGATGAGGAAAGAAAGGGTAAATCCAGTGTAGGGATGAAGACCCAGGAGGATGCTGAGGGATTTAAGTTCATGGTGTGGGGTTGCAAGGCAAGGAGCAGAGGTCGATAACAGATTGTAATCAGGTAATTTCAGAACTGATGGAAGTTATGCATTTTTGAAGGCAAGATGAAAAGTATGACCATCTATCTTTGTGTGTGGCTGTGGTACAATGCAGGAGTAGGTCATAGGAAATGTGGCCAGGCTAGGGCATTTGAGGGAGTATTAATATGGATGCTGAAGCCTCACAGTAAGAAGTTGAGGAATAAAGACAAACAAGCCCTCAATTTCTATAGAAACAGACTGAGAAGTTAACTGATGACATTCATTGTGAAGGGCACTGGATCTGGAGGAAAAGTAACCTACCTTGGTTTCAAATCTTTTTGCTCCTTAATACCAATGTGACCATTGGCAAGTCACTTCCCTCTTCCGTAAAATGAAGTTGGTCAAGACTCTCCCAAGCTCATTCTAGTTCTAAATCCTGACTTGCCCATGGTTACACAGTGAAACTGGCCCCAAAGTTCTGTTGTTTCCATCATGCCACCCTTCCTTCTTCTCCACCTTAATCCTGACACTACCATGAAAATAAAATGAGACAGGCTGTGAATGATTCACCTCCCCTGGCTCCTAGAGGCCTCTACTCTAATATCTTTATATTTAACCTTTATTTTTAAAGAGAGAACATATGATAAGCTGTTATTGGGAACAGACAAGTCCTGCATTTCAGCACCACGATCCCAACAGACCATATGCTGAACAGTATCTGATAGATTCTCAGCAGTTCACCAGCCTCTACAAGCTCGTCTCTCCGTGGACGTGTGGTGCCCACACTGAGATCCTGGCCGAAAGGACCTTTCGCCTTCTGGATGAAAACATGGATCATCTTATTGCATTCAAAGGATTTGCTATGTGCCTAGGTAATACTTTAAGGGTAGTTAACATACTAGTCTTCTTTCCAGAAAGTGTTTGTGAAGACATCCAAGTCGATCATATGGCTGGAGGTAATATCACTCTCTCCCTATGGCCTTGACTAGTTCGAAGGTAACTTTTAACTTCATCAATGAAGACTACAGTGGGGTGCAGGTATGGAAAGCACCCACATTTCTGAGCTCACATTTACTGATGACAATGATGCGTTTGTTTCTGTTAAGTGCTGTGTTTTCATTTGACAAAGGATTTTGTTCTAGCCCTTTTACTTAAAAAATGTCAGATAGGAGAGAAAGCTGAGAACTATTTGCAAAGCTTTGTTCAAAGTTCAAATCTGCTAAAAACTTACATCAAAATTTTTTTCAAAACGTGGTGTTGTCAAAAGTAGTGCATGCAAAATAAACTGTTTTGATCTCTACAGTAGGAATATTAATTATATAACGATTTTGTTTTCTACTTCTCATTTGCAGATATTATGTACAATGGAGAAATGAACGAAAAAATAAAACTACTATATAGGCTCCATCTCCCTCCTGGTAAGATATATAGAGCAAGAAAAGCTATCTTAGGCTTCTTACAGATAGTTAACACATTTCACATTTCTATATGTTTTAGCTGACATGTTCCAAACTTAAGAGTTGCTATACTACAAACACATTAAGGACTCGACTGAATATAGGAAGAAGCTGATTCTTTTGCAGTCTAAAAAAACCTTATTTTTAGGCACATTTTCTTAGTTTTGCAAAGCTTACTTAGATCAAATGAAGCCCCCAGGCCAACTTGCTGATATCTTTTCTTCCCCAAGCTAGCCTGTGTTTTAGTTCTTCTTTGTGATGGCTACAGGGAAGGGCAGTGTTTTGACCAAACTTCAGAAGTAAATGAAAACAGTAAAAATAAGGGACAAATTTTTACTCAAAAAAAAAAAAGATAATTGCTAGCTAGTGAGGAACCAAGCTAGGACTTTAACTTGGGTATTTAACTCATGTTGAACTCAGGGAAGGTGTGCATCTTGAAAAGCCATGGTTTGGCTCCATGGACACTGACTGTACACTGTTTACAAGAACCCCCCAAATGAAGCAGAGTGGATATTTCAATCATTAAGTGGCAGCATTTTTACATGTAACTGCTTAATGTATCAACTTTAAGGCTTACAAAGGACCGTAGTGACACTGTCTCATTTGAAATCACAACAACCTTGTGAGCCACGTACCAACGTTAACCTCGTTTTACAGGAAATTTAAAGCCAAGCCAGGTTGTGACTGGCCTTGAGGTCAAGCTAGATCAACTGTAGTTCTAGTTTAGTTTTCTCTAGGTGTCGTAAAATACACAAAACACATGCCTTTAGGACAAAAAGTGTATTTTGCTTCCCTTAGGGCAGGGATGCATTACTTGGGGCCCATGAATCTGTCAAAGTGTTTTGGTAATTATTTCAATATAATTGGTTTCATTTCTATGTATTTCATACATCTGAAAGTGCTATTTTGAGAAGTCTGTGACACAAGGTTGAAAACTCTTGTTTTAGGGCCAGAAGTGCTATGGTTCTTTTCACTTTTGCTAATTCCTAAAACCTCATCCACTTTCTATTAATTAAGAAAATAGCTGAGTGCCTTTAGAGGGAAGAGTGATGAACCTGGAATTATAGGACCAGAGTTCGAACTAACTCTGTTACTACCTTTAAAGCAAGCCATCTATGCGATTCTCAAAAACATTATGTTAATTTACAGAAAGCTGATTTGAAAACCATGTTGCTAACTTAGGCTTCAGTGCCACCTTGTGGAGACTTGACCAATTAAATCGGACTGATGTAAATTACCCAACTTACATCAGAATTTAATGTTCTGATTTTACAAATTGAGAAAATCGTACTTAGTTTTAAAGAAAAGATGTTACTTATTGAAGGTCACATTAGTCAGAACTGTTACTAGACCCCAGGTGTCCCTACATCATTAAATTGTAATTAAGAACTAGAATTAAAAAATTAGGATGTGAATTTAAATGTTATTCTTTTTTTTTAAGCTCTCACTGAAAATGACAAGGATAGCCAATCACCATTAAAGAATCCACTACTGTCAACTTCAAGACCCCTGGTCTTTGGGAAGTCAAATGGCACGTATTGGTTTTAATCTTTTAAAATGTTTCCTTTAGACAAGATACTCTAGTTGCTTTTTATTTGTTTACATTATATTACATTTATTTACAGCCCACCCACCTGACCTAGTTATTTCCCATCTTCTTCCCCAATCCCTTGGAGGGAGATTCCCAAAGTCAGCTGTACTGATTAATGGCTGTCCCCTTCCAAGTATCATGCCATCTTGCCTCGACCCAATAAAATGCAAAGATTGTGTCCTTAATCAACTCCAGGTCCTTGCTCATCTCCATAACTATGTGGGGAGAAATTAAAAGCTATTAGTCATTAGCAGTATCTCAACATACAACAGTGTACTCACAAGTCCTCAATACCTTGTTGCGTTGTTTTCCTTTCTCCCTTTTCTTGCTGGGGTTTTTGCTGGACCTGTCTCAAGTGACTGGTACATACTTGCAAATTCCAAGGATATTAGAAAAGCCTTGGAATAAAACTGAAAAAGTTAAACCTTTTCTTTATGGTTTCCCTGTGTTCTTAGCCGTTATGTTCCTCCTTGTTTTTACTGAATGGTTTTATCACCCCTTTGTCTCAAGGTGATGCAATTGATTATCAGAAGCAGTTGAAGCAGATGCTTAAGGATTTAGCTAAAGAAAAAGATAAAACTGAAAAAGAATTGCCCAAAATGAGCCAGGTAATCGATTTATTATTCAAATGTACATACTAAGATTCTACATTCCTCTGTATGTT
The DNA here is from genome assembly GCF_011100635.1 of Trichosurus vulpecula. Taxonomy (NCBI): domain Eukaryota; kingdom Metazoa; phylum Chordata; class Mammalia; order Diprotodontia; family Phalangeridae; genus Trichosurus; species Trichosurus vulpecula. The sequence continues at coordinate 385,100,605 of NC_050574.1, forward strand.
TAGAACTGTCATTTAGTTTGACATTTATAGCGCTTAGTCCTCAGATGACAGCCAAGACTAGTGCTACAAATCTTTCTAGCTTGGTAGGATATATTCCCCACTCGTACTTCTTCTGGCCTAGGCCCAAGAACCCAGGGTCACTTTCAACTTTCAAGCATATAGTGTGAAGACCACAAATTACAATTTTATCTTAAGTAACCTGCACTGAAATTACTTCTTATGGCCTAGTAGGTCCCATTGGGATTGCTTAAGGCATTCCAGTAAGGTAAACCACAAAATGGTCCTACCAGGCTAGGAAAGGTTTGGAATACAAGGCCCTAGGTTGACAGAATGCTGTTAATGTCCTGTAAGAAGTAAAATACAGTTTCAGAGAACTGAGATTGGAACAAAAGTGCTTTTAGGAGAGGGAGATACTACTTATTTGGAAGTCATGGTGAAATGTTTGAGCAATTTTATTTTAGCAATAAGGGTAGCAAGAGATTGTGGTATAAAAAGCTGGCACACTGTTATGTGCCAATTACTGCTTTCCAAACCAAATAAACCTCAATATATCAGCTTCCATCTATCTATCCATCCAAGGCTGAAGGCTGCTTCAGTTTTCAAAAGGAACTGAGAATTAATTTACTAAGAATTAATCATAGGCTTCAACATCTAAGTACAAATTCCAATTAGAACACATCTTTTAGGAGCAGAGTTCATGGTACAGTAAAAAATGTTAAAAGTAACTGTGCATGGTGTGTTTGAAAAGTGACTCATCTTGATGAGCCTGTTGACTGAATCAAGCTAGCTAAGTCCAAAGAAGTCTTTTTTCTGACAGCTCAATTTTTTTTAAAGGGTAGGTAGGTCTTCTAAAATTCAAAAATTAAAGGTCTGTTCAATGCTGGACTGTCTTAAAACAGCTGTTAAGACTCTTGACTTTCAAACTCAATACGGTAGTCTTATATCTTATGTGGAACATGACCACATAAAGTTGTATACCTAATTCTCAGTCTGAATTTGCCACTGATTGATTTCACCAGGCTGATATTCCATTCCTTCCTTTTAGAAGTATAATAGCCACTAACAAGACTCTTTACTGGAAAATGTGCTAATTACTTGCTTTCTTTTATTCTTTTCAGAGAGAATTTATCCAGTTCTGTAAAACTTTATATAGTATGTTTCATGAAGATCCAGAGGAAAATGATCTCTATCAAGCTATAGCCACAGTAACTACTTTGTTACTGCAGATTGGAGAAGTGGGGCAGAGAAGCAGCAGCTCAGGCAGCTGCTCTGACGAGTATATGGAAGATGTACAGACAGATGCATCTGCTTCCACCTCTGACCAGGACTCAGTTTTTGCTGACATGGGGAAGATGCCACAGAAATACTCCCAAGCGTTATCTATGACAGAAGGGGATTGGACTGTCTCCCTTGAGCACATTTTAGCATCACTTTTGACTGAACAGTCACTAGTAAACTTCTTTGAAAAGCCACTAGACATAAAATCCAAACTTGAAAATGCCAAGATCAATCAGTATAGTCTCAAAACCAATGAAATGAGCCGCCAGTCTGAGTAACGGACATCACAGCACACTGTAGCACAGCACCACCGTTCTGCTGAGTACACTGGAGGATGCTATACCAAAGCACATGTTGCAAACGAGGCTGCTTCTCCATTTCTTAGCGTACTATTTAGAATAGTGAGCTCTGTCCAAATGTTTTACAAACTTGAGGGATTATAGAGGTATCTCGATAAGACAGCAACCAAATGAAACTGGAGACAAAGAAATATTAAGCTTTGGACAGAAGTCATTTATTCCTTTCTTTATCAAATCTCTAACCAATACTAGCTAAGGACCCTGAAGCAGACAGAGCAGAGCAGGCTATGCTCGTGGCTATTCCCGATTTGTCTCCCAATGTTTAAGCTACAATTTCGTTTCAAAGTTTGCTGCTGCTTACCTCTTGTATGGAGGGATACCCGTATTTTAGAGCACTTCCCCCACCAATGAATGTAAAAGATGTTACTTGGTGAGATTTGGGGTGTTTGTGGGGTGGGGGGGAGAATTAATTCACGTCCAGGTTTAAGAGCTAGTATTTGCAATTGGCTTTTTCTTTTTTGCACTAATCCTGAAAACCTGTTTCAATGCTGGTAATTGAAACTGTTTTAATATTTTTGGTTGTATTCAATTTGTATGTCTTGCAAAAAAAAAAAGTGTACAAACCATGCTTTTGATGTTGTTGGTCCCCAAAAGCAGTTTTTAATAATATTCTTTTGTATTGACTTGCTGGTTTTCTTTAAGTTACTTCAACGCTTTTCATAGCCATGTCCCTTTCTATTAGGCACACATACAAACTTAGAATTTGGGCAAAACATTACCAGAATTTTGGGAACTAAAAGACCTTGGCTAAAACTTGGTCCAGCCTACTACTCATTGTATAAGCTGATCACATTTGAAACACACCTCCTTTAAGGTATACTCTAAACATACCGTATTTCATCTCCATTATGAGGTAGATAAAGAACCCCAACCTTTCAATGCAATGGAATTTTACATATCATTTTTATGATTAGGTACAGAGGTTATATCAAGTTCTCTCTTGGTTGTGAAATGGGAAAAGACAGTCGTCCCTATTACTTGATGAGGAACCATTAACACTACTTACTTTTGGATTTTACAAAAAGTAGTTCGTCATAAACCAAATGCTGGCAGATGTCCACTACAGACAGACGCCCAAATAAATCATTAACAATCCTTCATCAAAATGCACACACCTGAACCCCAACAACCCATATTCTCTGCTCCCCTGCAGTCATGCTCTGTGACCAAGCAGAAACCTGCACTCAAAGTGTATAGGTAGAGTGGGTTGCAAGTCTTGGTGCAGCTTCTAGGATCAAGGGTAAACATGGATCTTGACCCCTCTGGGCTTCCCCATACTGGGGGTCCAGAGTCTACAGTAAGAGAAATCATTTCAAGTTACTGCTCCCAACATTCCTACTTGGCTATAAATCCTATTCTATCACCCATTAAAACTAAAGAATCACAAGCAAGGAACTTACACAGTCAAAACAGGCTACTAGTTGACATTTTATAACTTTATTTAAACGAAGTTCAATTTAGTTTTCATCCACATTGACTGTCTGTAAGCCTGCAAAGCAACAAAAAAATACACCCGAGTGAATTTCAATTTCAACATAAGTGTTTTTCACAATCAGACACAATCAGAACAAAAGTCAAAATTAAGTCTCCCGAAGTCGAGCTCACAGGAGTTGTATAACTTACTTTTGAAAGTGGTGACAGGTACATAAGTAACCAAGGTATACAGCTTGTTAGGTGAATCTTCATCCTCATTGCGTTTCCTGGACAAACGCACTCGGATACGGTATGGGACATTCCTGGATAAGAAAAGGTTTCAGCAAGTGTTTTGCCAAAGTAAAAGCATCCCTCACATGAAAAACAAAGGCTCCAGGGTTGCATACAACCACTTAATGTAATATAAATAAAACTTAAACTAACCCCTTCCTTGTGACACATTGCTTTCCTGTGTTACAACTGTCTACCCCTTATGTTTGGACCAGCTCTGTTCAGAACAGTTTTGGAAAGGTGGATTTTGGGGGGGAACAAGGTGGGTAAAATACATGTGTTGGTTTAGTTAGAAGCCAATAAATACTCTTACTTTTGGTTTGGGATTCACAGTTCAGCTATCTTTACTAACAATGACCTAAGCCCAAAGAAGAGAAAGAGCTAACACTAGCATACAGTACTCTCTATTTTTGGAAACATTGTTCACTGTCAATAACTTAAGCAGAGATCTCTAAACAAGACTAAATGAAGTGGTCAACTCATTGTAACAGACAATTAAGCACCTTATTCCTTTGGCCCAAACAGCTTTGTTGAGTCTGGTGTCAATGCGTACATCTGGAGTTCCCATTTCTTTCATGGCAAATTTGCGAATTTCCTTCAGAGCCCGGGGAGCTCGCTTTTTGAAGCCTCTAAAATTCAAAGGAAAAAAATTTAACGCAAACTTACTAAAAATGTTAGATGAACTGTCTAACTACTTCACAGCAAAACAAATCTAAAACTAAAACCCCACCTTCTGCAGTACCACCCCATCTATTCTGTACACATCTTAGATGTATCTCTTTATTCACATCTCCTCCATCAGAATGTATATTTAGGGCAGAGGCAAGTTTTTGCCTCTCTTCATGTGCCCAGCCCATACTCGGTAACATATAATGCCTGTTGACTAAACAAAACCTAGCCATGGCTACACTGTACGTGATGAGATAATATAGAACATTCACAAAGATACATAATGGCAGACTTTTCCCCCTAAGTTAACTCTAGGATCTAGAACTTTTTCAATAAATGACTAGCACCTGGTCACACACCTAGAATGTGCCAGAAGCAGGACTCAACCGAGGTCTCTGGGACTCCAGTGCCTCCAGCCAGCTACTTAGTAGACAATCAAGTGATAAAGGATTTGATAGAGGGACTGTCTTCTCTATTTTATAAAGAGGGTAGGATGCACCCAAAGAAACTAAAGTAGTGATTAAGTGACTAGTGACACTTAGCAAGTAATGGGGTCTGGACTGGAATCCATGGTTTCGGCCCCAACCAGGCTTTTTCCCACCATGATTCTCATGATAAGAAACTTACACTTCTGAAAAGGTAACAAGCAGCATGAATCTATGTCCAAGCACAGATTTACTTTAGAAACTGAAGGCAAATTCCATAAATCATCTGTAACACAGCTTGCCAGTTTGGCTGCTTTGGGAAGTAGGTAGGGTTATATTCAAAATAGTCAAAAGACTGCATCCATATGTGCCATAAATAGTAACTTAAAATGTTTGGTGGAAACCATTCTTTAGAATGAGCATAGGTAATACCTTTGGGTATTATCATCAACTAATGAAGTACTTACAACAGAAGGTGTGGCCCCTGCCCTTAAGGAACTTCCAGCCCACTTGAAAAGAAAAACACTCTTATTTACCTGGTGCTTCTCTCGCAACTACATTCTGAATGAAGTTGGACTTCCTATCACTGTATTATTTTAATTTAGAGATGAAGCTCATGAGAGATCTTAAATCTAAGGCTGAACCTTAGAGACTATCTAATGCAACACTCTCATTCCACATGAGGCAACTAAGACCCAGGGAGGTCATTTGCCCAAAGAAGCAGAGAGAGGATTTGAACCCAAGACCTTTCAAAGCCTGTGTTCCAACTGCAGCACAGTCTCTCAATCAGAGTTCAAGTCTAACTCAACCACTTAATACTTATGTAACTTTAGGCAGGATATACAACCCTAGAGTTCCAGGTTCTTAGTCTGTAAAATAAAGATATTTTCATTATTCTACTTCATAGGGTTGAGGGGCTCAAAAGTCCAGGTCTTCTAAACAGTCTTCCCTTGAGAGCACCTCGTTCACTTACAGTGAGTTGTCTTTTCAATCTAAGCCAAAACTTTTCCAAAGCTTGGAACCAGAAATGAATCCACGCAACAAACTAGTCCAAAAATACAAAATTACTCCATACAATCAATCAACGCTTTATAAGATGGAACTTTACCAAAACCTTTCTTTAGACCCACAGCTGCCTCTGTCCAAAAATTATGTAAACAACATAAACAAGCTCAACAAAAGACATAAACACAAATGTTACCAGACTAGCCACTTAGGAAAAACCTTCCCCCACTGGACCATAAAGCAGAAGAAAACTACTTGGAGTACAAATTTGGTGTACTTCCCAGAATGAGTAAGACAAATTAAAGAATTCCACATGCTCCTCTGTATATTGCTCAGTTCTACTAAATAGGTAAACATACTAAAGTGCAAAGTCTTACAGAACCCAGCTTTGTCTTCTGATGGACCTGACTTCCATGTCTTCCTATGGTTTCAAGCACTACTTGATTCAAATAAACAGCACTGCCCAACAATAATCCTTAAGCTGCACCAGAATTTTAATTAATATTTGATTAATATATTTAATTAAATATTTCCTAAAATAACCCAGCAGCTATTCTTCATGCCATTCCACCAACCTAACTCTTGGGCTTCATGTCAGAACTCAAGCATCCGTGCCTTGTCCCTGCTGCCAGATGAACAAGGCAAACTCATCAATACTCCTAGCAGCAGACTAGCTATGTTCACCTACTTCCCTACAAAAAGACATGCCACTCAACTTAAGTAAAGCTTCCCTCAGACCTGCAATTACTCAACATAAGCTAAAAACATTCCCCCCCACGAGCAAATCAAAAAGTATTTCTTTTACACCTTTGATACTTTAATATGCACAAAACAAAATCATCTATTCGACTCTGAATCCTTACTTCCAACTTGCATTTTTAGGAGAACAAATTCAGTATTTTAATTTCCAAGCCGTCCTCGTAAAACTTTTACAATTACCTATTCCTCGGAAATACAAGGATCAAAAAAAGAGGAAGCAAGCTCATTTCCAACAATCTCCATCCCGTGCGCCCAAACCCAAATCCTGCAGATGGTGACCCCCTCCCCCCCCCAAGGTTCACACTTACACTCCATGAATCCTCTTGTGAATGTTGATGGTATACTCCCTGGTCACCACCTCGTTGATGGCGGAACGTCCCTTTTTTTTCTCTCCACCTTTCTTCGCGGGAGCCATCTACACGGACCGCAAAGATATAGAATCTACAGAGACGGCTAATGACAAACGGGCGCCACCCCCCCCACCCTCCAGGGCCCACCCTAGCCCCTTCCACCATTCAGCATGCTCCCCACTTCCGAGAGGGACCCGACCCGGCCACCCCAGTTCACAGGCCCCTTCCAAGATCTCTCTCCCGCCGGCTCGAGAAACTTGCAGGCCTCAGTCTCCACCCGTGCGGGCCCCAAAGCCTCAGTTTCTCCCACAACTCCCTGCGGCTGCAGGAGCCCCCTCTCCCGCCTCCCTTTCTGCCCGGGCCCCAGCAGTGAGGTTTTCGCCCGCCCTCTGGGCCCAGGCCCCGAGAGCCTGGAGCTGAGCTGAGCTTCTTGGCGGGCCCTGTGCCGCGGATCCCCGCTTCGGGGGAAAAAGGAGCCTCGGACTAGGCAGGAAGGGAGCCCGCTGTCCAGGTGAGCGCGACCCCCGGGAAGGATGGAGCCGGATTCCGAGGGGTTAGGACTCCAGGAACACACACTCACCCTGCCGGGGACCAGGTCGGAAAGGAAGGGCGCAGAGAATTGTGGGAGAACCTAATACCCAGGCCCCGGTACTGCTTCCGGGTCGCGCGTGCGCAGAAGCGGCAGGCGACGGCGTGAGAATCCTAGGAGGGAGGAGGGGGAAGGAGGCGGTGTGTCTGCCGGCTCTGCGTCACACGTCACACGGTGGGGGCGGAGCAGAAAGAACCACACTCCCCTCCCAATACCTGCCTCTCTTCTAAAGTTTCTTTTACGTTACACCCCTTAAACTAAACTGATCCTACACAAGGGGCCAGTCTTCACGAATAGAAAAAGCCTGTCACCAAGGATTGGTTCTCGGTTGTTTTTGTTACCCAACTCGCCATTTCATCTCCCATCTCCGCGCCTTTGCACGGTCCCCCATGCTGAGAATGCGCTCCTTTCCTTCCACCTCTAGAATTCCTAGCTTCCATAAATGCTTAGCTCAGAAATCTTTACCTGATTTCATATTAGTTTACCTGTTTACATAATTGTTCATCCTCTATTTAGCTTGTGATTTTCCTTTTAAAAAAAGTGATTTTTCCCGAAACCCAAATCCAACCATGTCACCCCTCATTCAACAAACTCCACCGTCTTTCTATCATGCCCGGGATCAATATTTTATATTCTGGCATTAAAAACACCACCCCCATCTCCTAGCATTCCTACAGATATTCTCTGACCCTGGTGCACCGGCCTCTTTGCTGTTCCTCAAGGAACACAGTCCATCTTCCAACCTGGGCATTTTCACTGGCTGTCCGCCACACCTGGGGCGCTCTTCCTCCTTATCTCCAACTTCTGGGCTCCCCGGCTTCCTTCACGTCCCAGCTAAAATCCAGTTTTCTCCAGGGATCCTTTCCTGAACACTCTTAATTCCAGTGCCTTCCCTCTGTTGATTGTTTCAAATTTATTCTGCATGTAGCTTGTTTATACAATTGTTTACATGCCTTCCTCATTAGACTGTGATCTCCTTGGGAGCAGGAACCGTCTTTTACCTTTCTTTGTATCTTGAGCACTTAGCCCAGTGCCTAACACACGGTTTACTGACTATAATAATAAATATTTACTGACTAAATGACTAATCTCTGTGTCAGCCTCACTACTAGACCTTGAAGACGTGGACTCATGTACTGCATCTTATCTAAACTTTATAAGGCCCCCAGTGCCAAGCATAGTGGTTTGAGATGCTTAAGCCATGTTTATTGAATAAATGAGAAACTAGTATTTACACAGAAACAAGGCATGGAATTCCCTCCCTGTGCCTCCCCACTAACAATAATGGTGCTTTCACTACTTTCACACATGGTTGTTATGTTGCCTCGGCCCCTTTTCCGTACAATGGTCGATAATAATACTTGCAGAGTTAGGGGGAAAGTCTTCCTCTTTTTTCCCATTTAAGAGTTTTAAAAATATTGCAAAAGATTGGTGCTACAAATATAAGCAAAACGTGGTTCTTGACCTTAAAGATTTTATAGTCTAATAAAGGAGATAAGGCACTTACATGCAGAACTGAATATGATAGATGCTTAAGAGAAGCAAGGATGATTCTTATTCCTCACGTTTCTATAGCACTCTCACGTCCAATCAGTAGCCTGGTTCTGGTCCTTCCATATTCTCCACAACCTCTTTCTCCACCAGGTGGAGTTCCAGGAAGGCTTCCCTGGGAAAGTGGTACCAGAGCTGAGACCAGAATAGAATTTACCGTCAGTGCGGTAGCCGACCTTGATGCCGTGTTCATCCTCATTGAAAGCATTTGAGAGCATGGCTGAAAACATCATGCTAAAAAGCACGGAAGCATGCACACAGCCTTGTTTCACTCCACTGGTGACTGGGAAGGCATGAGAGTATTGTCCACTATCTAGAACCCAGGCAAGCCCGCTGTCATGAAATTGACGTACAATGCTGACAAACTTCTCCGTACAACCAAATTTTGACATAATTTTCTGTAAGCCCTGAAGACTAACAGTATCAAAGGCCTTGGTCAGATCTACAAACGTTGTATACAGACCGCTGTTCTGCTCCTGGCACTTCTTCTGGAGTCGTCCAGCAGCAAACACCCTATCGACTATTCCTCAGCCCTTTCTGAAGCCAGACTGGCTCTCAGGTAGACAACCATCTTCCAGGTGAATACAGGAGGCACTATATAAATGCCTGTTGTTCAGCAGTGTCCAACTCTATGTGTTTTCTTCTTCAGTATATCCTCATTTTACAAATAAGGAACCGAGGCAAATAAAGGTTCAGTAATTTGCCCAGGGTCACACAGCTAGTAAATGTCTGAGGCTGGATTTGAACTCAGATCTTCCTAACTCCAGGCACTGTGCTCTATCCACTGTACCACCTACCTGCCCATATAAATCCTAGCCATCATCAATCAATCCTCCTCCTCCTCTTCCTCTTCCTCCTCAGCCCACCTTGAGGGCAGGTACTATTTTGTTGCCTTATTCAAGTTCCTATGCACTTAATAAATATTTGTTGAATTAAATTAAAACCAATTACTGGACTACAAAATCCATGATATTATCAAAAGATGTATTATAGAGTGCTCAGCAAACTTCAAAACACAATAAATGTCAATTATTTATTATGAATGCAGAAATTGTATCTCACCTGAATTTCTCTCTCTGTTTCTCTCTGCCTCTCTGTCTCTGTCTGTCTCTGTCTCTCTCTCTCTCTGTCTCAGCCCAGCACAGAATTTTGAACGCAGTAGATACCATAATTTTTTCGGGGAGCGGGGAAAGGAGGTGAAGTGAGAGGGGAAAGCCAGACTTCTGATTTAATTGATGTTGGAAACTCCTAGTGAGGGATTTTCTCTACCGATACAGGCAAGCACCTTATACAATTTAAAGTTTAGTTGGGGCACTGAGCGTTTAAGTAACTTACCCAAGGTTACTCAGTATGTCAGAGATCAGAATTTGAACCCAAGACCTCTGACTCTGTGAGGCTAACTCTTTTTCCCAGCCACCACGCCACCTTGCTTCTTTTGTTTGCTGTTAATTTTAGAAGTCTGGCTGGTGTGTGCAGGCTAGATTGGAATAAAAAGAGACTGGAGTTGTCAGAAAGGCTACCATGGGAGTGATTCCACAAGGAGAAGTTGCAGGGCCAGATTGGGGGTAGGTACAGAACAGAAGGGCAGACACATTTGAAGGAATGAACAGCTAAATTTGACAATGGCCTGAACATGTGGGAATGAGAGAGAATAGTGAATCTAAAATGCCTAAATTTTCCAGCCTGTGTGCTTGAGAGAAGGGTGGTGTTACTGAAAGGAAAATTGAGCAGGGGAGCTGATATGGGGGAGGGGGAAGGATGAGGGGAGATGATGAGTTTAGATCGGAATATAATGAGTTTGAAGTAATCTGCTAAGACATATAGTAGTAAGACACGACCTTTTTAAGAGTGGAAAGAGAACTGTGAATATCAACAAGCTAGGCACAAATACTAAAGAGAGAGAATAAACTTTTCTTGAGTCTTGTTCTGGGAAAAAAAAAACTGTTTTGCATGCACCAGAAGGCTATATATTTCAGCTCCCTGTTTAATGAACCATGTTAGGCTGATGAAAGCCTACTTTCATCATCATGCCCATATGCAGAGGGAGGAATAAACATCACGCACGTCTGTCCAAAAAAGTCACCTGCTCTGTCTATACCCAAGATCTGGTCTATTTCTATAGATCTGTCTTTTTCGTGCTGTTGTCTGAATCTAAAGCCTTCAGTTAAGCCTGCACAGACAAAACAAAGCAAAAGAGGACAATGGAGGCAGTTTTGGAATAATTCAGGCCAACTCCCCTTTTGCCAGATAATCATGGCAAAAGAGCATTAAAAAAACTGATGGCCAGATGATTGCAATAGTCCTTCATTTTGCATGTTTAAACAGGCCTTTCAATTATCTTTCACTTAATGAACTGCAGTTGTCATTGGTGATAAAGAAGAGTAGATTTTATATCTAAACCCTCTGAAATCCAGTACGTTCCAGAGCTCATACTCTCTTCACACCCAGTGAGCCGAGCCAAAGGGACAGGTCATAGTTTTTCCCCAGGGAAAAAAATAGATCATGCAATAAAGCAGTATTTTAACAAGCAAAATGTCAATTAATCATAAGGCGTAGAGCTGAAATCTCTTGCTAAGTAAGTATATGGGTTTAAAGAATGAACAAAGGAATCACTAATATGTTTTCCAAATTTCTCCAGATTCTGAGTATTTGAAAAGCGGTATTCTGGGAAAAGACAATTCGATAGCATGGTATGCCCTTCCCTAACACTTTTATGTCTTCTAGGTACAAAGAACTAGAAGTTAAACTAGGTTACATCTCCATTAATTAGCTTTTCCTTCCAAGAAGTGGAGGTTTTGAAAATTGCTGATTAAATAAAGCAGATTTCTCAGAGACCCTGATGATTGACATTTTGAACTTACTGAAGACTAATGTTTTAGGTGGCGATTACTCCATTCTTTACTTTAGAGTAGAATTTTCCTTAAGGTGTTTTTTTAATGGTGAGATATTCTAATGTATCTGATGTATTTTAAATGTTCTGATTGACACGAAAGATACTTTTCAGAAACACACCCGCGTTTTAAGTGGTGTTTTGCATTTTTTTTCTGTGTTCTCACATATTCCACCTTAGGTTCATAGCTCTGTAAGGACAGGACTGACAGCCATTTGACAAATGCTGAAGCTAAGGCAGATGGGGGTTATACCATCTTCCCAACAATTACATTACTTGGTGAAAGAGCCAGAGTTAGAACCCGGGACTCCTGTTGGAAGAAAGGAAACAAGTATTTAGTTAAGCACCTACAGTGTAGTCAGACACTGAGCTAAGTGCTTTATAAATATTAAGCTCATTTGATTCTCACAGGAATCCTGAAAGAGAAGGTGCTATTAATATCCCCGTTTTACAGATGAGGAAACTGAGGTAGACAGGTAACTTGCCCAGGGTCACATGTCTGAGGCTGGATTTGAACTCAGGCCTTCCTGATGGAAGGCCCAGCCCTCTATCCACTGTGCCACCTATCTGTACATCATGTTGAGGGAACCCAGGAGGTCTGATCCTGTTATTTCCAGGTTGCTAATTCAGGTAGATTCAACTCATTTGTGTTTTGAGGAGGATTCTGAATAGAGGGGCATTTCTGTGGGTTATTTATTTAAGTGTGATAGGCCAGTATTTTTCTAGAGAAAAGATTCATGGATTTTGTTGCTACCTTTCTGGGGAATTACTTTCACCTGATTTCTTTTTAATTTGAACTAGAATGGCTTCTCAGATAAGAAATCCATGAGGGCAGGCTAACATGTTCTTGGCATCTCATTCAAACCAGCATTTACATCCACAGCTTTGCTCCTGAATTCAAACATGGAGACATTTACTGTTAAACCCAGCCTCAGGTTTCTTTCAGGGCTCTCTGAACAAGCCATCTATTGTGCGTAGTTCAAGCTCACAGCCACAGGATACTCTCAATTCCGTGGTCAATCCGAAGGCAAATACTTCAGTCTGTGCAGTGCTTGTCATCACATGATGCCACAGAATCAGAGCTAGAGGTTTAGAGTGGAAGGGGCCATCAAATCCAACCTATTTTACAAGTAAGGACAGGAGCGTAAGTGAAGGAACTAGTTCAGGGGAGAACAGGGAATGTTTGAGCTGGGATCTGATCTCAGTATCTTCCATGGTGCGGTAGACAAGGGCTGGCCAGGAAGACCGATATTTAATTCCCGCTTCTGGGACATATCGACTGTGTGACCCTGGGCAAATCCTTCAACCTCTTGCTGTGCTCTAGGAAACTTTCTAAGTTGGAGAAAAGGTAGCAACCTGCACTCCCTCAGCTGGGAGCTCTCTACAACAACAAAATCACAGGTGCAGTCCTTAGACCTGCCTTTCCTGATTCGAAGTCTAGGTACTCTGCCACACTTCCTCCTAATGTCAGAACTAGAACATACCTCTGATGCCATTGAGCCCAACTTCTTTAAATCACCAATAGGAAAACTGAGGGCCACGGTGATGAGGTAACTTACCTAAGGTCTTACAGAGAGTTAGTGAGAGAGAGAACTAGGATTTGAATCCCAGTCAGCTGACTTTTAAGGTTTTAGGAAGCTCTCTTTACAGAGGATGCTTCTTTGCTCTTTTTCTTCAGTAGTAGTTATATTGAGTGATAGGAGCTAGCCCTATGATTTCATTCCTAAAGTGTAGAAGGGAACCTTTGCTAAAACTTAATTAGAATAACCTACAATCCTGAGAGGTAAATGACTTACCCAAGGTCACACAGCTAATATGTGTGAGGCAGGACATGAACCACCTTTCTTTCCACCTTTGCAGTCAGCTCTCTATCCATTATGGCACACTGTCTCCCAGTTTTATTTTATTGAATATAAATGCATGCCGAAGTAAAGACAAATACATGTTTACTCATAAATACACATACGGATATGTCCATATACGTATATGTATATATAAATATACCAAGAGACAGAAATTGCCTCCATAGGAAATTGTACAAATTTGTTAATTTATTACAAAATGTCCACTCACAGAAAAGCACAAGAAAACTTTTATACTTGTGAAATGAACTGGTGTTTCAGATACAAAATAATTTACACATAATTCCATACAATTTTATTTTTTATAGAAATAGGTCATTATTACAACAGCTGTACAATACACTATGCTTTATAATTACATAAAATCTTTTCTTTAGAAACATCTCAACATAACAAAACATACAAAAAAAGCAAAAAGTGCATTTTTTAAAGGAAAATTCAATCCTAGGTATTTATCATGAAAGATATGTAATAAGATGCAGCATCCCCATTCAATGGGCCAAAACACAGTGCATTTTCCTCAGTGACCTGTAGCCCCAAACAGAGGTGATTGGCTGTTTGGGAGGCAGAAATGTATCCTCCTTGTGTTCTTAAATGTCTCAACAGAATTCCAGAACATCAGCTGCATGATTGTGCTTACAGTTTGAGAGTCCTCCTTTGTAGTTGTAATTAATAAAGTAAACAGGTATAGTCCAGTGTTATTTTCTTAAGAAAGAAACCAAACCGAAAACATCCACCAGAACAGGAAGAGTTAAAGGGTCTGTTCTGTTAGTTTTAGATTGGAGAGTATGACCAGCTCTGCCTGATGTTTTTGTAGTTGTGGTCACGACATGAAGTAAATAGACTTTTATTTTTTTTTTAAATTTTATACAGAAAGTGCCTAAGTTATTTCTTCTGTGCAGTTGTGCAAAAAAAATATTAACAATAATAAAAATAATCTCTTGTTCTTTCTCTCTTCAACAGATCTTTGACCCAGTGCTTTTCAAATGCAAAGGAAAGAAGATTGAAAGAATAAAGGCCAAATATTTCATATAGACAGTCCACAGTCAGCTGGAGTAACACGGATGTGCTCACGAGGATGTAGCAAAAAGTGCTTTCTCCGAGTGTTTACCCAGTAAGAATGGGGTTCACACAGAATACTGTTCATTTCCAGTCTGAGTGGTCATGTATGGCTGTAGAGTACATCAGAGATCCACTGAGCCAGGGGGAACCAAGGACAACCAGATCTTCATAATTTTCTAACCACTGCAACCTGCGCTCTGAGATTTGTTATGATCTAGGAGTTCTGAAATGTATTCTGCAGTGTGCAAAAGCCAAAATCCTTTCCTCCCCTGCCCCATCCCTCTCTTGTCCATTGGTTAAAGCTGATTGTGTATTGACATTCGGTTGGCATCCTATCGTGGAGGCTGCTGGAGGCTTGAGGACTCTGACAGACTGCTGGGCCTTCGGGATGGATGTGGCGGTGGAGGTGGTGGTGGCTGTGGGGGTGTGGGGTGATATCCCATGGTCCCTTGTTGTTGTGAGTAAGTGGGCAGAAGCAGAGAGTCTTGCTGTTCATTGTGCAAAGAGGTTGGTGTCTGTACCTAGCAAGGAAACAAACAAACTTGATTTATGATAGTTGTACTTTGATCACTCAGCTAGAGAGTCAGTGCTACCTTCAGAGGGAAGGGATGCAGATAACATCCCGAGATGGGTAATCCACATTGTCTCACTTATTGTGAGTGGAAGCCATCCCGATGGTGCTCAGAGAGACCCTGGGGGCAGATGGTATAAGATCTTGCCTCTCTTTTCCAACAATGCTAGTTAATAGTGCTTCTGACCTGACTCAGTGAGCAGAAGGAATTCCAGGCAAGAGAGAACTATGCCACAACAGAGGAATAAGGGGCACGAAACACACCCTTCTCTTACTAGATTGTGAGCTACTTGGAGGTAGAGTCTGTGGCTTATTTCATTTTCATATCCCCAGTGCCTGTCACAGTTAATTGCACATAATACTTAATAATTTTGAGTTGAATTGTGTTTGTTCTTTGTTGTTTTTCCATAGTTTTTTTTAATAAGGTAATTTCCTTTATTACTACGGCTTTACCTACTCCAATAAAGCATTCAAGAAATCCTCCCAAATACTGAACCTGTTCAGGGACTGTCTTTAGCACAGACATCTCTGTACCTGGACCCTAGAATGACCTTTAAACAAGTAGTTCTTAACCATGTATGTCATGAGTATGTCATGGACTCCTTTGGCATTCTGGTGAACCCTATGGACCCCTTCTTAGAATGATGTTTTGAAATGCATAAAATGAAGTATGTAGCATTACAAAAGAACGCTAAATTATAGTTATCAAAATATTAGAAAAAATGCCAAGTGCAGATCCCAGGTTAAGAACTGGTGCTCAAACCAAGAGTTGAAACGGGCTTTGTCAATGCTTATTTCTTCTTGGTGTGGTCCATCCCTACAGAAGTCTCTTGTCTCTCATCTCTCTGCCTATCTCCTACCTGCAGATAGTGAGGCGGCTGCTGGGGCTGCAGAGGCTGCAAGGGGGATGGCTGTGTGGTAGAGAAGCCAGGGTGCAACACAGCTTGTCCCATCAGCAGAATAGGGGTCGAGGTGCTGCTGCTGGAGGTTTGCACTTCCAGACTGGGAAATCCAGATGGGCTCTGAGGATATCTGTTTGGTTCAGAGGAAAAAAAAGCAATAGCTTTCAGAATGAGATATTCCAAGTTGACAGCAAGATGTGGAGAGAAGACCAGAACAACACTGGGAGGGTCTCAAAAAGTTCTAGGAATTTGAAAAGGCTGTAAGTTTTTTTTTTTCCTAGAGAAGAAATTCATCTCAAGATCATCTTCACTGAGTTTTCTCTGAAGCCCTCCCTATGTGTATGTATTTCACAAGTGGCCCTAACAGGCTCCAGATGCTGGACTAGGAATTTGGAGGAGCCAGGTTCTGGATGACTGAGAAGACTCTGGCACTTAGATACCAAGTTATTGTCCGGTAGAAATTCAGCAGGGAGAGGCAAGAAAAACAATCGAGAGCATCAGAATCCTATCGGCTACAAAAAAACAACATAAAAAGACAAATCGGAAACAGGCAGTGTTGCACAATGGACAGAATTTGGAGTCAAGCCAGCTCCAGGTTCAAATCCATTTCTGACACTAGCTGTGTGAGATCATGAGCAAGCCATTTAATCACTCAGTTTCCTCATCTATAAATTGGGGGTAATAATACCTGTAAGACTTATCTCACAAATGTGTGAGGAGGAAATGAAATAAATAAAGATAGGAACGTCTGTTACTGTTATTTTAAAAAATTAGCCAACATTTACCTAGTGCTTCCTGTGTTCCCAGTACCGTGCTAAGTACTTTATAATTATTAGCTTGTTTGATCCTTTCCAACAATCCTAGCAGAAAGGTGTTATTATCAGTCCCATTTTACAGATGAGGAAACTGAGACAGAAAGAGGTTACCTGACTTGCCCATGTTAGTAAGTATTTGAGGGTTAATTGGAACTCAGGTCTTCCTGGCTGGACACCCATTCCAATGTGTCACCTAGTAAGTCCTTTAAAAAAAGTCAGATTTCATAGAATAAAGAATTTCTCTACCCACTGACTTGACGTTAAGCCTCACCAGAAAGAAACATAGCCAGCGGGTAGATGAAGCTGTGGACAGAGTAAAGGACTTGGAATAAGAAACACCTAAGGTCAAATCCTGCCTCAGACCGTTATTTAACTGTGTGATCTGGGCAAGTCTCAGCCTCAGCTTCCCCATCTATGAAATGGCGATTAAAAATAGCATCTACCTCACAGGGTTAGTGAGATAAAGTGCTTTGTTTAAAGAGCTATATAAGTGGGAGCCATTGTTACCATCATACCCAGAAAGAGCTTGTCTCCAATTATTTGGACCACTTAGGCAAGACAGGATAAAAACTCAACTTAACTAGAAACACTGGCTGAATCTTTGGGGAGAGGGAGTTTAAAAGGAAGGCCGCTGTGTGTCTAAGCACACTTGAAGAAATTGGGCGACAGGGGTTGGATGTTATTGGAGACTGTTATGAAATGGGTCATTCTTTACATACCCTGGAAAGGAACCAAGAATGGATTTTCTGAAGGATTGCAAGGTGGCAGGAGAGGGCCAATGGAATTGCTCCAAAGGGAAGTTTAATGTTGGAAAAAACAGAAGCCTGAGATCCAGGATGCCTGTGGAGCGTTCAACGGAGGCTGTCTCCAAGGCAGAGCTTCTGTGTGGTTCTTTGTTGAGTGGTAGCCTCCTTATGAAAATTTAGCCAGAGTTTTATGGGAAGGACTTCATCTGCCAGGTATTTCTATTTTATTCTCACTTCCAAGGCATGGAGATATTTTACTTTTCTATTAGCTTTTCACATACTCAACTTCATATTTCCAGTAATACTGACCCTGTTAATTAGTGAATAGTGAATGGTGCTCTTAAACACAATTCTTTCTGATACTCAGGCCTAATGGTATAGGCAAAGGGGTGGGGGTGGGGGAAGAATATTTTTGTGGATGGAAAGTGGAAATAAATTTTACAGGTTTTTTTAAATATACCTACTGGTACATCACCAGTGCCACAGGCTGGTAGTTAGAGGTACTGTCAGTGGGGCTTTTTGGCTGTGGGACTTTTTTGGGGGGGGGTGGGGGATGACCAGATTTGTGATTTCATGGGTGTCCTATATTGAGCTCCCAGTGAAAAAATCCCCTCTACCAAAGCAGAGCAACAACTCTTCCTTAAAGTCTTAAAGAACTTCCTTGAGGCATTGACAGGTCAACCTCTGGTATGTGAGAGAAGGTCGACTCTAGAGGCAACTCTCTATTATTCCTGGATGCTTCTCGACATCAAAGTTAGAAACTGTAAAAAGGGTCCTGCAGGGTGACTGTGACTGGACTTTATGCCCTGAGGGTGGAGGCTTCTCAGACTTCAGAAGGAGTCTAAGTCACATGATGTGGAGTCAGCACACATTTTATTAATTTAAGTAACTGGGGATAAAGGGAACATATTGTTATGGAAGGAGCCTTTTAAAAAAGGCTCAAGAAAATCTAAATACAGAATCAAAACAATTATTTCTGATTCGAGTAGGAGGAAAATCATATTATGATTCCAATCCAGTTTTCTACTCTCCCTCTATTCTCCCACCTCCCTCCCTCCTCTACCCCTCAGCCACCTACTTTACTGGTCGTCCAGTGCCGCCAGGGTCTGAGCACCTCCTTGCATCACACGACCCGGGCATCATTGGCTGGATTGGTTGGCTAAGCAGCAGTCTTTTTGAGGAGAGAGAGAATAACGTTCATCATCCTCTCTGTAATGTCTGGCCAACTATAGTGTTTACTGATCCTCGCTATGTTTGCCCTTCATTCAAATGCCTGTTTCAACTTAAATTTACTTTTCTTGGTCTCCTACTTAGGAAGCACCTGGCAGAGCTGTTCTGTCCACTGGGCTTTTGTACTTCCTGTGTCATACAGCTCAGAAACTACTTCTTTGCTTCATAAGAATGTCTGGATTTCTCATACCTGCCTCCATCTTCTACAGTGGAAAAGAAATCTAAGAGACCACTTTAAGACAGATTATCAATTACTTTTCAAAGAAAGGCATTAATTCCGGATGACTGAAGATGAAGCACACTATTCACTTCCTGTCAGAGATATGTAGAAAGAGACACACACATTTTTTGGACATGGCCAATGTAGGGATTTGTTGTGCTTGATTTTATATGTATATGTACATATACATACACATATACACACATGCATACATGCATAAACATATATATATACATGTACATATATGTATATATATATATATGTGTGTGTGCGCATATATATATATATTTTTTTTTTCTTTTGTCCTCCCACCCCCAACCCAATGTGGGCAGATGGAAGGGAGAGAAAATACTTAATTGAAAAATAATTTAATTTAAAAAATGAGCAAACAAAACCAAAGAAAGGCATTGTTCATACCTGAGTTGCCTATCGTGGCTGAAGTCCGGGCTGGGGTGACACTGTCCAGTGTCCTGGGTGATAGAACCAGGCGTGGTCAGGCTCAGTGCTTGCGGTAGTAGAGCCGTGCTGCTGAACTGGGAGGTTAAGCTGCTCACGGAGTGGCCATTTCCCTGCATGACTTGTGTGCTTCTCATTGGCTTTTGACCCTGAAGCATGATTTTAAGGAGGAAGCCATGTCTCAATAAAAGAAGTCTGAAAGGTACTTTTCATCCTGCTCTGTTTCTGCCAGGTCTCTTGTCTGCCTGTTTTGCCATCATTCAGGAGTGAGGTGAGACTAGGCTCTCTCTAAAGGAGAAGCCCAACCCGTGGTTTGGACGATGCCTTTGTAAGAGGAGCAGGGATCTGAGAAAGACAGGTTTGGCAGATAATCCTCAGAGCAGAGGCAGTGTCAGGAAAAGGGACTATGAGGAGAGCTGACCTACACCAATCCATGTCTTAGATCCAGATGTTTATACAAGGGGACCTGAATCTCTGGGATCCAGAATCTCAGGGGAGACGGGCCTTAGGGTTCATCTAGTCCAACCAGTACCTGAACAAGAATGCCTCTTATAAACATACGCAACAAGGGGTCATCCAGTCTTTGTTTGAAGGCCTCCAATAAGAGGGAACTCGGAACTCACAACCATCTGAGGTCGTACATTCCACTGTCACTTTCAGGTAGCCCTAATTGTTAGAAACTTTTCCCTTATATCAAACCTAAATTTGACTCTGCAAATTTAGAAGGATGCTCTTCTCTCTCCTTTTTAGCCATCTCAATTTAGGAACAAGGCTGAAAAGCTTGGTTCTAGGATACCTTTCAAAGCAAATCAGGAAAAAAGGGAGGGAGGGGGGGAAGAAGTTATTAACATATGGGGACCAAATGAACCTTGGAACTTACTATTTTTTAAAAATGAGAACTTATTGGAAAAAAAAATCATTTCTTTTGAGACAGTTTCAAATTACCTTCTACTCCCCAGCTTTGCCCATTCCCCCACCAATAACAAGTCATGCCTTCACTCATTGGTATCTCTCTGTCACTGTTGGGATAATGGAATCTGGAAGAAAAGCAGTTACCTGGCTTGCTATCACACTGGATTCCCGTAGCAGCTGCTGGTTTGCTATTTGGGAAGTTGCAATTTGCCCTGGAAGTTGAGGACTAGGAACAAGCTGTGTCTGGGAAACAACCCCTGACCTCGGCTGTAGCTGCTGCTGAGACTCTGGCCGCTGTACGCTGCTAAAACTTAGGGATACAGCTGACTGCTGTAAAAACATCTGGAAAGAGAAAACCACCAAGAAACCGTATCTTAACCAGGCCTGCTAGATGGTAAACCCTTTGAGAACAGGGCCCATACCTCAATCTTTGAATCTCCTCCAGTACCTAACACATAAGAGATTTTAAAACTTTAATTGAAAATCGAATCCTCTCTGCTTTATAGTTCTAATCCATGCTAAGCCACCAATGTCCCACTTCACCAAGAACATCCCAAGAACAGTCTATATTTTGAAACAGATAAGTAGTGTCGATGGGGATGGGATCTGAATCCCCAGAAGGAAAAGATCGAGTCTTTGGACTTTCCCATGTGGCTCAGGTCGCTGGCATTCACCTGGGGCAATGACCCTTCCCAGTTAATTAAGTGCCCTTTCTTTGTCTGCACCTGGCCTTATCCTAGACTGCCACTCCCTTAATTACATCTAGACCCCTTCTCTGTTTCTACAGTCTTCTGTATAAAAGATCCATCTTGCCTCCATGAAAAGTGTCTAGCCAATGCTGAGATTCCTTAAGAGTCTGGCCAATATGGTGGATTTTAATAAACCTTGTTTTTCTTGGCTGAAAGAAGGCTTGGGTCGAACTCATTCAGGCAGAGCCCACATATTGCTATTTTGGGGCCCAAGTACCCCCTAAACCTCAACAGTATGGCATAGCTACTGTCATATTGGGAGTGAGGAAGACCTGGGTTTGAATTCTGCTTGCTAGCTGTTCGATACTTAACAATGTGTCTCAGCTTCAGTTTTTCATCTATTAATGGGTGTGATAAGAGCATTTAGTTCACTGGGTTATTATGAGAATCAAATGAGATAACATACATAAAGTACTCTGCACACCTTAAAGCACTGTATGAATGCTAGCTATTGATTAATAGAATGTCCACAATCTGCGAAGACCTAAATTTGCCCTTCAACTTGTTTTTATAACTCATCTAGGAAGAATGCATTGGCTTCTAAGTTTCTTGTTAGATCAAATAATAATATTATTATCATCACCATACCTGGGGAAAAATCTACCACTTAGTAAAAGAAATAAACGAAGTCCCCAAATGACCTTATGGAATAGCCAGAAAGAACCTGGGGATGTTTTGAGCTGCTCCCTCCTTCCTTTCCTTTTCTTCCCTCCCTCCTTTCCTTCCTTCCTTCCTTCCTTCCTTCCTTCCTTCCTTCCTTCCTTCCTTCCTTCCTTCCTTCCTTCCTTCCTTCCTTCCTTCCTTCCTTCTTTCCTTCCCTCTGTGTGAGGTAAATAAAATGTGAAGACTTCACAGAGAAAATATGTATATCTATATCTATATCTATATATCTATATCTATGCTAAGAAATGTTTACAAATCAAGGAACAGGGAAATAGGGAAGTGAAACAAAATTCTGAGGCCATAAGAGTCTGATGGCTCAGCCTCTGGGAAAGTTTACCCTGAAACTTTTTGTTCTTTCTTCCGGTTCTGGTTTAAAGATTTGCTCAGCAAGGATAGGGTCACTGTGACCTGCTTTCCTTTACTGTAAAAGCACTGTAAAAGAATGGAGAGGC
The DNA here is from genome assembly GCF_011100635.1 of Trichosurus vulpecula. Classification (NCBI taxonomy): domain Eukaryota; kingdom Metazoa; phylum Chordata; class Mammalia; order Diprotodontia; family Phalangeridae; genus Trichosurus; species Trichosurus vulpecula. The sequence continues at coordinate 385,122,824 of NC_050574.1, forward strand.
TCTCCCCCTCCCCTTATCCTATTGTCCGTCTTTAGATTTATAGATATCACCTCAGTTGTAATCATTAACTAAGGGAACAGGAATTGGAGTTTCTGTGACTCAATTTCCTGGTTCTTTGTCTAGTTTTCGTGTTCAGATTGTAAGCCCGCCTCCCAGCCAATGGTAAGAAAGGTCTGAGGTGGGCAGGAATTCCCTTGTGTTAGGTATAATTATTGGTGCTTTGCCCCTTGTAAAGTGCCGCCTTTGCTGGTTCTGCTCTGTGCTAGCAGAGGACGCCCAATTCTCGAGAAATGAGTAAAATTTATTTCTGTTCCCACCCTGAGATGGCTCCTTGTTAACTTTTAATTGGTAAGGGTCTTTCATCCTACACACTTCTTTCCTTCCTCCTTCTTTCTTCTTGCTACTTTTGCTCAAAAAAAAAAAGCCATAGACTGATTCTAATTACTATAACTCATTTGTATAGTTCCTTTAAGTTTGTAAAGCACTTTCTCTACCATAAATCTGTGAGGTATAGTATAAGTTTTATCATACCCATTTTACAGACAAGGGTCGTAGAGAATAAGTGTCTTGTTCAAGTCACAGAAGTCATAACTGAGAGAGCTGAGAGCTCTGACTGGTCAGGTGTTGACCCCAAAACTAGAGTTCCCTGTATCATAACCACAACAACTAGCATTTATGTAGCAGTTTAAAGTTTGCAAAGTACTTGATAAATATCATCTCATTTTATTCTCACAACAATCTGGGATCTGGATGCTATAATCATTCCCATTTTGCAGCTGGGAAACTAAAAAGCTGGTAGAATTCAAGTGACTTGCCCAGGGCCATACAGGTCTTCTTGACTCCAGGTCCAGCACTCCATTCTAGCACTTTTTTTTTTTTGAGGGCAGGGAAGTAGGATGTGCCATGACTAGGTCTCTATTTCCTGCAGCGCCTATAATAGCGCATGGCCCATAGTGAGTTGTTGTTCGTCTTTCATTCTCAAAGAGGCCCAATGACACCATAAGGGTGATGTCTTGACTTGCTTGTGAACTGGATAATGAGTGAGGCAGAGCTGCACAAAGTCATCAGTCTCAGTCTCTCCTCCAGAGAGATCAAAATCCAGTGGCAAGACAAAGGTCCAGAGGAATGGTGATGGCTTAGGATCCAGTGGGTGACCTTGGCCTTCCTAAATTAAAGCCTTAACTAGATCTCAGCTTGTCTGAGGCCAAAGCCATTCAATGACAGAGGACTGATAAGACAAAAGGTGGCCCAATTTACCACCACAAAGATATCAATCTGGGAGGGGAAGACCCCGGGGCTGTTTTCAGTCAGAACAGAAAACAATTTCCATTTGCACACATTCCTTGGGGTGGGGAGCCTGCAGCCTCAAGGCCCCATGTGGCCTTCTAGGTCCTTGGAGCCCCACTTTTGACTGAGTCCAAGTTTTACAAAACAAATCCTTTTATTAAAGAGGATTTGTTCTGTGAAGTTTAGATTCAGTCAAAAGGCCTCACTTGAGGACCTAGAGGGCCACATGTAGCAGCAGGTTCTCCACCTCTGTAATCTAAGCCATCATAACGAACAAAGGTTTGGGTATAATTGGCCATCCAATCAAACCTGGGTGATTTGGATTTTAAGGTGGAGTCAAGTAACTCCATTTAAAACACAACACATGAGCTTTCCAGGGCTCTATTTCAAGAAATCAAAAATTTAATCAATTCTCTAAAGAATTTTGGAAAAAAAAAGAAAGAACAAGGTAAGAAAAATGCACAGCAGAGAACAAAAGAAAACTTACAAGGAAGCAAAGAAAAGACGGACAGTTCTCAACACATCTTGTGTTATTTATCATACGGGCTTTCTGGAAATGAAAATTTATTGTTACATATTTTGAATCCTCTCTTATATTCTGCTATGCACACGGCATGTTTTCTCTTTCTTTTGTTTCCAATATTTAAGTTTATGATATATTTTTGGTTCTTTTCTCTATTAAGTATTTGTGTTTTGGCATCTGGGTCTAAAATAAAATTCTTTAAAAAAAAAAAAAGCAAAAACAATCCCTACCCTCAAAGAGCTTAGTATCTAATGGGAAAGACAACATGCAAACAACTATGTACATACAAGATAAATAAAAGATAATTTAGAGGTAATCTCAGAGGGAAGGTACTAGCATTAAAGAAAACCAAAAAAGGCTTCTTGCAGAAACTGGGATTTTAGCTGAGTTTCGAAGGAGGCAAGCATTATAGGCATGAGGGACAGTCAATAAAAATATAAAGAATTCGTTGATAGAGTGCCTTGTTTGATGAACAGCAAGCAAGACAGGGTTATTGTATTATAGAAAATACGGAGGTCAGCAAAGTACAAGAAGAATGAAGATGTGGAGGAAGGCTTAGAACTTTAAAAGTCAAACAAAAGATTTTATATTTGATCTTGGAGATAAAAGGGAGACACTGGAGTTTGAGTTGGGGGTGAAACATGATCAAACTTCCACTTTAGGAATATTGCTTTGATAGGGATGTGTGTATGTGTACAAAATTGAACAATGTAGCAACAACAACAACAACAAAAAAGAATTTTGAAGCCTGGGTAACATGCCCAGATTCATGCCCAAGATAAATTAATGCAGGCAACATAATGAAATATGCAGTGAAGCAGGTCAATAGAATGGAGTAAAAAGATCATGTAAAGAGGCTCCTGCAAGATTACTAGGAGGCAGAAGGAAGATCATGGTAATGGAGAGATGAGGGAACTATCAATGCTGTGGAGATAGAAGGGATGCTGTGGAGGCAGAAAGGAACAGGAGTGGAGAAATGATTAAGTATGACAGGTAATGGAGCTCAAAGCATCTGAGATAATTAGCATGAGACCTACAGATATGAAGGATAATGGAAGTAAAACAAATAGAAATAAGGAAAGCAGAATGAGGAGTAAGTTTAAGAGAAAAATCAGTGTCTAGTAAATGCTTGTGGAATGAATGAACGCTCCCTTAGGACTCCTACTTCTCCAAGTTCAGCTAAAGCACCACTTCCTTCAAGAGCCCTTTCTGTAATTTTGCTGTTGTTCAGTTGTGTCCAACACTTTGTGACCCTATTTGGGGTTTACTTGGCAAAGATACTGGAGTGGTTTGCCATTTCCTTCTCCAGCTCATTTTACAGATGAAGAAAGTGAGGCAAACAGGGTTAAGTGAATTGCCCAGAGTCTCATAGCTAGGAAGCGTCTGAGGGCAGATTTCAACTCAGGTCTTCCTGATTCCAGGTCAGGCACTCTAGCCACTGTGCCACTTAGCTAGCCTTCTGTAATGCCCCCAGTTATTGGTAAGCTGCCCCACAGATGACTGTTACTTCTTAAAAATTTTATTTTATTTTTAATTTACAAAATGATTGAAGGGGAAAGTGACAAATTTAGGAGAGGATGTGGAAAAATTGGGACACTAATTCATTGTTGGTGGAATTGTGAACTGATGCAACATTTTGGAGAGCAATCTGGAATTATGCCCAAAGAGTTATTAAAGGGTATTCCTATACCCTTTGATTACTGTTACCTTGTAGAGAACCTATATTTTTATTTTTGATCACTTTGTATCCCTTAAGTATAATGTAGACTCCTTGTGGGGCAAAGACTGTTTCACTTGTGTATCTGTATCTAGCACAGTGCCTGGTACGTGGTAATTGCATAAATGCTTATTGATCTACTCAAACAGTTCCTGTCTTTAAGTGAAGTATTTATACCATAGACAGCCAGTAGGGGGAGCAGAGGTTTGCAGTCAAAAATACCCCAGTAAAGAAAGATTATGATCTGGGTATGTAGGATGCTGAATAGAATTCTTGATTCGGATGACGCTCTTCTGTATAGTATCCCGTATTTTTAACTCCAAACCACACAGCTGCCACTTTGTAAGGATTTGTGACAGCCTTGTATCTAACTTAAAAAAAAAACACCCTGAAGATGAAGGCAAATAGGTTTTTTAATAAATGTCCTTGATGACAAAAGAAAATTATGAAAGCCAATTAAGAGGAGTGTAAGAATCTGGACTAGGTCTAGGATCAGGGAGCTTTAATTTTTTTGTTTAATTTAACTTTTTTCTTTCTCTTATGCCTTTCTAGACTGTCTGCTTAAACCACTCATGCTTCAATTTCTCTGCACCAGCATGTTTGTGTGTGTGCGCCTACGTGTGTGTGTATGTGTGTGTGTGTGCATGTGTGTGTGTGTATGTGTGTGTGTGTATGCAGTGACATTTAAGGTAATATTTGTGAAAGCACATTGGGTCTTGTTAGAAAAGTGTTCTACAGGTACCAAATACTTTTTTATATGCCATCTAAAGGGAAACAAAATCTTCCAGATTAAAGAGTATTTTAAAAAAATCACATAAATATCTTACTTCTGATTTTCCAAGGGGATTGAGAAGAAAATAATCCTATGTTCAAAGCAACTTCCCCAAAGCATATCCAGTACATTTTATCTTCTTTTTAATTTTAGTCATATAATGTAGAAAATTAATTCCTTTTTTTTGGTCAAGCATTTTGTAATGTATATTGAAAATGTTTTAAAACTTGCAATCTGAAAATTAACGCAGCACAACATGTAAGAAAACATTCCCCAGCTTAGGTCTATTCTTTGGGAAATTCCAGCATAAAGTCAATTGGAAAAATACATGAGAGAATGCAGTTTCACTCCTTTCTACTTTTGGCACTAACAGTAATCAGTTCTAAAGAAGTCAGATGTCTGGGCTTCATGAGGTGAGCCAAGTATAATCAGCCTTGGTTATAAAGAGAAAAACTGATGAGTCCCAGTAATGAGGGGTGAAAGGGAACACCTTATGGTCATCTGATATTTTAAAATCCTACTCTATTATTGAAATTCATTTTTAAAAGCCAGAAAATTCAGAAGTCACTGTTTCTGGAAACATGTTAATGTCTCTGCCTTGCTTTTAGCAGCTTCTGGCCCAATTTTCTTCTTCCTGTGTGTGAAAATCCCATTGAAGTAATTCAAGTTAAATAGGTTCTGGGAAGAGTGACATGGACCATCAATCAGGCACTGGATCAATGGGGATATACTACAGTTTACTATACCATAGCATAGTAAAATGAAAGAATAAAAAATGGACACTGACACTTTAATGTACTTACTGTCTTTTAAAGTTAAAATTTGTACCCTGAATGGTGCATGGCTAGGTCCCCCCCAGCCCCTCCCTGCCCTTTTTAATTTCCTGGGTTTAGTGGAAATCAGAGAAATGGAGTTTAAAAAAAAAACCAAACTTTTATTTTCTGAGATCCTAAATATTCTCCCAATTCTTTCTAGTCTTCTTGAATACTGCATGTATGTATTTCACATGCTGGACCCATTTTTTACAAGGTTATGAGGGTACTATGTGTCCTCCTGGAGCTAGAGAAGGAATAAAACTCTTCTAGTACATGAAATAAGAGAAGAAGAGTGATAACATAATAGGATAGGATATAACATAACTTTTGTATACACATGTTACACACACACATACTATATATATATATATATATATATATATACACATATATACAAAAATGTCTGTTGATTGTGTGTGTACATAATAATTATATATTTGTATATACAAAAATTTGAGAGTATGCATGTTTTTACATATACTTACATATGAAAATATACACTACATATACATATTCAAAAATACCTGTTGATTGTGTGTATATATATACAAAATAATTATAAATACTACATATACATATATACAAAAAGGTTTGTTGAATGTGTGTATGTGTGTGTGTTGGGTATACCCAGAGAGGTCCATGGTACCAAAAATATTAAGAACCCCTGCCTCATATACTTATCCTCCTCTCCCTATAATTAGCTCTTGCCCCTTCTAGTCTGTGCTGTTTTGAGGAGAGAGAAAGAGGAATTATTAGCTATTGATCCGTACATATGTTTTTTAAAAAACGAAAATCAATCAAGATCATATTTACTTGTGTTTTCCTCACTACCAAAAGGTCTTTAGTAAATGTCTATGCATGGCACTATGCCATCTATCATACAAAAGAAATTCAGATAGGCACTGGAAATTTATAGCCTGAAAGTGATAACACTAATGAAGACAGACAGAAAGACAGGACAAAGAAAAAAAGCAACAGGAACATAAATAAAGGAATAAATGATGTATTAGTGTTATGTATGTGTTGAAGCATAACAGTATATCATGGGGTGCTGACTGAAAAGGAAGTCATGGAAATTTCATGCTCAGCCAGACTGAAGACCAGGCAGAATTGACTTCTTTTGTACTATGCCCAGTGTGCTCTGGATGCTTGATGAATAGGACTAATTAAGGTTGCATGGAGCTGAAGTGAGGATGTTATTGGGGAAGTTCACCCATGAAGACTTCTCTGGGGTTTTTCATAAAGCAGATCCACATCTCCTCTGGATAGAGGGAGGAGGTGGTACCCACGGGCCCTCACCTGGAGGTTGGAGTCCTGGACCATGCACAGCTGCTCCTGGATTTTATGTAGTTCCTCTTGTTGCCACCGAATGTTGGCCTGCAAGATGCGAGTCCGTTGCTCTAGCTGGTCCTTGATGGTTTGAAACATGCTGAATTGTGCCGAGAACTTGAAGGGAAAGAGGAGGGAAAAATCACACCCACGTTAAATGTTGCTTCTCATCATTCAGATAGGTTTCAGCGGTGAGCCCATCATATTGATCTTTTGCAGACCCTTGCCCCTCCTCACCAGTGTCAGTCCAGTGACCCCAATTTAGCCTAGGAGGGAGTAGCAGCAACATCCATGAAGGTCTTAAAGTATGAATATCTGAATCTAATGAAAATTCTTATTTGCCCATAGCCTGCTTTCTTTTATGTGCCACATGGCACAGTGGAATGACCATTGAACTTGGAGTCAAAGAAGTACTGAGACAAAGTCCTAGCTCTGTTACTTATAATGGCTAAAGTCTACAGAGCAGAAGCTTTGCAAAGCACTTTACATGTTAAAAGACACTTACGTAGTACCTTAAAGTTTACAATGTATTTTATATACACAATCTCATTTGAATCTCACAGCAGCTCTGTGAGGTAGGTACTAAAGAGATTATTAAATCCATTTCACGGATGAGAACACTGAAGTTTTAAAGGGGTGAAGTGGGATATAGTCATGTTGCTACTAAGTGCCAGAAGCAACCAATGTGTGACCACTTTAGTCTCTTTGGGACTCAGTTCCCTCATCTGTAAAATGGGGGTGTTGGACTACATGACCCCTAAGGTTCTTTCCAGCTCTTAATCTATAATCCTCTGATGCTATTTCTTTCTAGGTCAGTGGAGCTCATTCTAAATTTGTATGGTAAATTTATCTCACTACAGTCTGGTAATACCAAGTTATTGCTTGATTTTGCAAGTACTGATTGCATATTCATTTTCCAAATTCAGTCAGAGAGAGGGAGAGGGGAGAGACAGGGGAGGGGAGAGAGAGAAGGAGAGAGAGAAGGAGGGAAAGGGAGAGAGAGAGAAAGAGAGACAGAGACAAAGAAAAAAGAGAGAGAAACAGAGAGACAGAGGAGGGCAAGGGAGAGACACACACACACAGAGGTAGAGAGAGAGAGAGAGAAAGAGAGTGAGAGAGAGAGAGAGAGAGAGAGAGAGAGAGAGAGAGAGAGAGAGAGAGAGAGAGAGAGAATGAGAGAAACAGAAGGAGAGAAAAGGAGAGAGAGAGAAAGAGAGAGACAGAGACAGAGACAGAACACTTTTGAAAAGAATGTCAAAAGCACGACACCAAAAGAACTCTCTCCCCACCTCCCCACCTCCACCCGCTGCCAGTGAGGGCATGGCAGCTTGCATGTAACGGATTCACAGACATTTTTTGGTTCTATAATTATCCTGAATGTGATCCTGGACAGCCCTGGCCTGTTATGTAATGGATCACGAATGAGCTTTAATTTGATGGTATATTACGCTGGAGCAGTGTTCTCTAAACTGGCCTCAAGGGCCTTTTAGCTGGCTGGCAAAGATTTGGGGGTAGCTGTCAACATCCTTCCTCACCTTTCCCCAGCTTCTTGATGTCTCCCACTCAAGGGAATCTGGGTCAGTGATAGCAAACAAACAAACAAACAAAAAGACTCCAGAAAAGTCAAATAAGTTAATAAATAACATTCTTGTGTTTTGCAGTGACAGAATTTTAACTTGAGGTTCTCTCGGGAACAAACTAAAGGTTGGCTCTAGGCCTACAGAAAAAGGCTGTAAGCGTGTTTGGATTCCTTAGCCATTCATTCTGTATACCTCAAGGTGGCCCTGTGGAAAACCCTCAAGGGGACTTCAAAGTGTCACCTGCCCATTTAATGAGGGATCAATGCAGTGCCATAACATTAGGTGGACACTACATAAGCAGCCCTACAGATTTCAGTGAAGCCACAAAGGGTAGAAGCAGATGACAAGTGGATCAGAGTGTGACCTGTCTGGTGACCTCTGCCTAAGATCAGGAGGCTGTGCTAAATGGCCTCTGGTAATGACAACTTTGCGACCTGGATATGCATTATCTTTGTTTTCTCTTGCTTGCTTCTTCCCCCATAAAATGAATCTAATGATGTGTATTACTTGCTTCCTCTAAAAGGATGCTATGTGTGGGTTAATGGATTTCTGCTAAAGTGCTTTGAGATAGCAAAATGCTAAATAATTTCTTGAGGGAAAATTGTGCATGACGGCTGGCATGGGTGATGGCTGTGGAATATGGCTAAATTTTCTTTAAGATTATTTCACCAACATTCCCTTTATCCCTGTTCAAAAACTGCAGTGTTTATGTTCTTATCTTTTACAAATATATCCTCTAGTCTCTTTTCATTTGGTCCTTTTTCCCCTGTACATGAAAAGGTGACTTTTTTGGGGGGGGGGGCGTGTTGGGGAGAGAAGATCAAAAGAATGGAACTATTAAATGATGTCTCACTGGAATAACTGATCTAGGTTAGATGATATGCACTAAAACCTTAATAAACCAGAATCCAAATAATGAAAACTCTGGATTAATTGGAATTTTGGGAGATGCACCCAAATTTTAGAAGTTAGCAAAAGAAAACAAGCTTATAACATATTTTGTTAAAAAATAAAATCCAACTTCCTCTACACCAGTAATGTCAAACTCAAATAGAAATGGGTCCCTGCAGGCTGCATACTGACTTAGAAAACCACAAATTAGCATTATCTATGTTGTATTGTTATTTATTTAGTTAAACATTTTCCAATTACATTTTAATCTTGTGGGGGCAGGGCCATGAGTTTGGCACTTCTTCTGTATACAATCAGTCCAATATCCCACAGATGTAGGTAAATATGTACAATGTTATGGAGGGATAGAGAAAAAACCCTGAGGAATCATAGGATTTCAAGAGTTGGAAGGGACTTCAGAGGCCAACTAATCCAATACATGCTTGAACAAAATCCTGCCCTACAAATGTTTATCCAACTTCTGCTTAGAAATCTCCTATAATTGGAAACCTGTTACTTTCTTAGCCCATTCAACTTTTTGTACAGCTCTCAGTGTTAAAATTTTTCTTCCATGGTTGTGAATTGATCAACCATTTTGGAGAGCAATTTGGAAATATGCCCAAAGGGCTATAAAAATGTGCATACCCTTTGACCCAGCAATGCCACTTCCAGGGCTGTATCCCAAAGAAAACATACAAATGGGAAAAGAACCCACATACATAAAAATATTTATGGCAGCTCTTTTTGTGGTGGCAAAGAATTGGAAATTGAGGGGATGCCCATCAATTGGGGAATGGCTAAACAAGTTGTGGTATATATGTAAAGGAATACTGTTGTGCTATAAGAAATTATGAGCAGGTGGACTTCAGAAAAACCTGGAAAGACTTATATGAACTGATGCTGAGTGAGGGAAGCAGAACCAGGAGAACATTGTACACAGTTATAGCCACGTTGTACGATGACTAACTTTGATAGACTTGACTCTTCTCAGCAATGAAAGGTTCTAAGACAACTCCAAAAGGCTCATGGTGGAAAATGCTATCCACATCCAGAGAAAGAATTACATATTCTGAATGCTGATTGAAGCATACTATTTGCTCTCTCTCTCTTTTTTGTTTTGTTTCTTCTTTGTCATGGTTCACTCCATTGGTTATAATTCTTCTTTGCAACATGACTAATGTGAAAATATATTTAATGTGAATGTATATGTAGAGCCTATATCTGATTGCACGCCATCTTGGGGAGGGGGGAGGGGAAGGAGGGAGATAAAATTTGGAACTCAAAAGCCTGTGGAACTGAATGTTGTAAGTTATAAATAATAAATAAGTAAATAAATAAATATTTTTCTTCCATGAAACTCCTAAGTGATACTTCTCTGTCCCACCCATCCATTGCTCCTGGTTCTACCCTCTGGGACCATCCAGAAACCTTTGCCACAAGAGGGTCCCTCAAACACTTGAAGATAATGAAGTCTTCAAGTCATGTCCTCCCTAAGTCTTCTCCTGTCTAAAGATCCCCAATCAAATCCTTCAACCAAACCTCATACGAAATGATCTACAACCTCACTCTCCTGGTCATGTTCCTTTAATGTGCTCTGGTTTGTCCACGTCCTTCCTAAAGTATGGCATTCAACAGTGAATACGATACTCCAGGAGTGTTGCCATTGGGGCAGACCCTGGGGAGAACATCACCTCCCTCATCTCTGAATACATTCTAAGATCAAGTAGTCTTTTCTTGGCTGTCATTTATGGACACCCCCCATATCTTTTTTCCATGTTATCAAGTTATATACTTTCATTACCCTCAACTCATACAGTTTTTTGATCCTAAGGGCAAGATTTTCAGTTTATCACCATGAAATTTCACCTTAATACATTCGATCTACCCTTCTGAGACATTTTTAGATCTTGATTCTATCACTGAGTGTTAGCTCCTAGCATGGTTATTTGCAAACTGGACAAACATTTTATCTGTATCTTCATCCAAGTCATTGATCAAAATATTAAAAGGCACAGGACCCAAGGGTAGATTCTTGAAGCATTCCACTAGACAGTAGCCACCATTAGTGCCTATTCTTTGGAACCTTCATTCGACAAGCTCCTAATTGGCCATTAAATGAAAAATATCTTTGAAACAGAAAAAAAAAATCCTATGTAGTTATACTAAAAATAATACTGATTATTGGACATATTTGGGCTTTATGTAGGCCAGATTTGAAAGGAAAGTATGGCCTATATTCAGAACAACATGGTATATTCTGTTAATCTAATGACATAGGATACAATCAGAAGCAGGCATGGCTAGAAGGTACGGGTATGTTTGACTGTTATCTACAAGGCTGATTTAGTATTTGAAGTGTTTAGTGCAAGTACTTTCAGAACTCAGCATCATTTAAAAGTTTTGTACCAAACTTCATAAAGAAACGTCCTTCTTGACAAGTGTCTATTGCAAAAGAGAAATAGGTCCTTGTTATGATTTTCATTTGATATCTGATTTAGCATTAGTAATAAAACCTCATCAATCCAGTAGTGGAAGAAGGAAGTGAAAAGTCTTTATGAAAGAACATTTTTAAAGGAATACAGTCTCATTCTTTCCAAGGATGATGCATATTATATAAGCTATAAATGTATACTAATAAGTAAAGTTAAATGTAATTGGAAAAAAAGGCCTACATCACACAATTACACACTATAAAACAAAAAAAAATCCTTTATCTGGCAAAAATTGATTTCTAGATCTGGAAGCCATAGGAGCTTTTCATTTCCTGAGTGCTTATTTTGAAAAAGGTATCGATTTTACACGGGGGCTGGTTCCATTATGGGTAAAACCCTAAAAATCTGCAGAGAAGGAAATTATTCTATATGGTTTCCCTGATAAGGATCACATATAGCATGTCTGAGTTACCACAGGTTCTGCATAACTAGGCTCTAAATGAATGAGGTTTTATTATTAACAGGAAGGGTTGTCAGCATGGCTTGTCAAATGGGTTATGTGTGCTATGCTATCCTGTTTCAAAGATAATGTTGCTGGATGCACACGCCAGTAGAGGATGGGAAGTCATTTTTCCAGTAGAGGGGTAGATTTGCATTAACCCACTCATATATTCTGGCCGAGTTCCTCTTGTCAAACACAGTTGTGTGATGACTCGCTGTGGTTATGGGGTGAAGTTTGTGGTCATGGGTTGAGCAAAGCTAACTGATTGGTCCGTGAGGGGATAAAACCCAAAGGCTTGGCCTCACTAGCATGATGCAGAAACCCAATGAACTGCTGTGTGTAAATACTGCATTCGATGATTTAACTGACCAGAAATTGAATAATTCAGCTATGTAGGGATTTAAAAAAAAAAAAAAACAACCAACATGATACTTCCTAGAAAATATGTTGGATCTATAAGGTAATCTTCTGGTGAGAGACCTTTGCAAGACTGTTATGTCCAATTTAGCATATTATTAAATGCTAAATTGGAAAGAAAGGAAAGAGGCAAAGAAAACTTGGTAGAACATGCAAAGAGATCCATGAAGATTATGAAAGAATTAGAAAACAAAACTAGGTTAAAGAACTCGATTGTCTAATTTATACTGAGATGATATCATCTGGAAGAATGTGAAAACTACTTTACCTGTAATAATGGGAAACAGCTCAAAATGACCATAGGAGGGACAGGGATAGGGACTGGACCTAGATTAGATTAGCTTTAGAGTGTGAATCCCTAGAGGGCAGGGACTATCTTTTGCCTTTCTTTGTATCCCTAGAGTGCCTGACAGTGCCTGACACACAGTAGGTACTTCATAAATGCTCACTGATTGACTGATATATAATTTCATAGCTCTAGGGAACTCCTGGGTGGAGAAAATGTCATTTCCCACATAGGTCAGCACCTTTTCTGCAGTTTACATCTTAAAGGGTTGCTTAGAGCACTGAGGTTAAGTGACTTGTTTGCCCATGGGTCCCACAGTCAGTAGGTGTCAGAGAGGCTGGACTGGATCGAATCTAGGTCTTACTGGCTTCAGGGTCAACTCTGTATCCATTATGCCATTGGGGAAGTATTCCCTGATTGGAACTTTGGCTTTGTGTCTTAATCTGCAGGTCAGCCTGTGTGTACACTCGTGCATGTGCACACTCAGGGAGACCAGAGGGAGACCAGAGACGCCTTCTCGTACATGGGAGGGGAAGGTCTCAATTCTAAGAAGAATTCTTGTCCCCTTCCCTTATCTCTCCAAGTCCTAGACTCACCTGTGTCATGGGTGTAGGTGGGCTTTGCAAAACAGCCTGAGGCAGCAGATGCTGGGTAAGAAGGTCGCAGGATGACTGAGAAGGCAGAGAAGCCTGGGGGTGGGGAAGGAGAGGGAGAGAGAGAAAAAAAGAATCCTGCTTTGTTAACAGATACATTTTCTGGGAGTTCAATAAATTCACAATACTCATTAGCTCTAATGTTCTTCTGACCCTCCCTCATCCCCAAGAGCTATCTGGACAGAATATACAGAAGGAGGCACAATTTCTGCCTCAAAAAAACGGCATCTGAAAGACCGGAAGGGCTTTATTAGGTGAACAGGCACTTGTAGCTACGAAGAAATGGCGAAAGCCATCTGTCTTGATACCTAAGGCTAAGAGGCCTATGCAACCATTTACCATTTCTGTCAATTAGGTGCTGGTCATCATTATTCCCCTTTTACAGACAGAGGCAAACTGAGGCTTAGATTAAGGGACTTACTCCTGGTCATACAGCTAGTTGAGTGAAATTTGCACTCAGCTCTTTCTTGCTCTAAGTTCAGTGCTTTTTCCCCCCATTACACCAAGTTCCAAGAATTATTCAGGGGAGTGTTATTTCATCCTACCCACTCAGCAGAAATAGCTGCTACTTGCCTGGCCTTGGCAGCTCAGTTCTACTCTCCCTTTGCAAGCTTTCGTCCTTAACGTATGTATTTCAAGACAAGTGCTCACCATCGGCTAGTGGACGCAGGCTTGTACTAGATGCTATTAGTGCCCTGGTGCCAGGCAGACAGCTTGGGATTTCCTATTGTTTATATTCAACTTTAGTGAGACAGAACAGGTATTCTGTGAGATTCTGCCTTGGAATCTTTAGGAGAAGAGGTTAGTAATGACCTTTTGCCCCTGTCTCCATTCAGCAAGTGGAGGCAGACTATGGAAGATGGAACCCAAAATTTCATGGGTACCTTGAAAAATTTAAAATTAAAATTAAATTAAATTTTCAATTAAAAACTAAATTTTAATTAAATTAAAATTTAAAATGAAATTTTAATTAAATTAAAATTTAAAATGAAATTTTAATTAAAATTAAACTTAAATTCTAATTAAATTAAAATGTTAAATTTTAAATGAAATTCTATTTAAATTAAGATTTGAAATTTTTAAAAAGATAAAAAACCTAATTTCTGAAGAGATAAGGAGTAGCCAGAGGACAACTGGGAAATGAGGGTCACCATAACTGGCAAACAATTTCCATTGTATTTGAAAATAATGTATCTATGCCACATAGGACTAATGCAAGGAATAGTGTATTCTTTTATTATCTCCAAAAATTTCAAAGAGTGTGTGTGTGTGTGTGTGTGTGTACACGTGTGTGTAGTGTTTAGTATATTAATTGATTGACTCCTGGAAAGTATCAAAATGTTAATGTTTCCTAACACAGTCAATGTGATCTCTGAAAAGACTTTTCCAGGCATTTTAGAGGGAACCAGAAATAGATTCCAGTACTCTGTCCATGGTAGAGGTCCATCTTATTTTATATGTGTACTCACAGCCTACAGGCAGCTAGGTGGCTCAGTGCATAGAGTGCTGGGCCTAGAGTCAGGAAGACCTGAGTTCAAATCCAGCCTCAGACACTGACGACCCTGGACAAGTCACTTAACTCTGTTTGCTTCAGTTCCCTCATCTGTAAAATGAGCTGGAGAAGGAGATGGCAAACCACTCTAGAATCTTTGCAAAGAGAACCCCATGGTCAGTACTGTCATGCTATGGCTCAAGGGGCCATGAAGAGCCAGACTCAACCGAACAACAGTAACACTCACAGGTATTGTAGCAGGCTGGCTGAGCCCTTGCAGGGGTAACTCCTGGGGTAGGCTGGAGGTCCTTGACAAGGAAGGGGTGCTGGATTCTCTGATCACTTTGGTTGGAGTGGCTGTAAGAAAGCAATCATTGTTGTTAATGACTTAACATACCTTTTGAAGCAAGCTCTTTAAAATAAGAAGAGAAAGATAAGGAAAATAGTCAAGAATTTCCAGAACAGCTATAGTAGGAACCACTGTGGAAGGAAGGGCACCTCAGCCTGGATGAATATATGATTGACTGAACACTTGTTCAACTTTCAACTTTTTCATGTAAATGGGGACAGGAATAGCATATAGCGGAAATACCCAGATAATCCTCAAGCTTCATTTTACCCATTAGCCCCAATGTCCTAAGCTCCTTGGGGGAGACACTTTCATTATTTTATCTTTGTATTCTCAAGAACCTGGCATAGTAACTTCTATATAATGGGTAGATGATAAATGTTTACTGAATTAAATTGAACAGAATTGCTGGGAAGTAGTGAAAAAGAACAACTAGTATTTCATCTATTTCAATGCATCTGCTCCTGATCCCCTCAACACTAGTGCCTTCTTTCTATTGGTTATCTCCACTTTATTCCATATATATCTTGTTTGTACCTAGTTGTTTGCATGTGGTCTCCTCTAATAGACTGTGAGCTCCCTGAGAGCAGGACTGTCTTTCACACTTATCTGTATTCCCAGTGCTTATAGTACAGTTCCAAGTACGCGTTAGGCATGTGACTTACTAACATCCTTTGGTAGAGATGTGAATAAGTGATAAAGTGACCACTCTGGGATAAGAAATATAGTCCTGGGTACCAATCTCCTTTGTAATAAGGGTTGACTTGTACTCAACCTGAAGAATACCAATAAACGTATCTTCCTATCCAGACCGAACAGTAACCTTTCCCAGCCCCAACCTGTTGAATTGTAGACTGCAAAAGAATCTGATCACTGGTTATCAGTAGACTAGAGATGTCATACTCACAGGCGGTCTCAGACATGGGTGTATGGGAGGATTTGTGAGAACTTCTTGAAGATGCTGAAGGTGACTGGCTAGTGTTAAGGACAGAGGCACCGACTTCAAGTGCACTAAAGTGTTGTTGAGGATCCAAGCTTGCCCCCTTGTCCTTGAAATACAAAAGAATAAAGATGGTTTAATTTTAGTTGTGAGACAAATACGGATGAATCCAGTCATCTTATAATCTTAAATCTGTAGTTTTGATAATAACAGTAATTTTGAGATGATTGTTCCAAACATATCAATGCCATCCATGAAAGGTATGGGATTTTTCATACCTTGTTTTCATAATTTTACTTTTAAATTCAGTATCTCTTTAACTTTGGCAAGCCATTCCAAAAGAGAAACTGCTTTATCTGTGAAACGCTGGTCATCTGGCTTTCCATAGTCTAGGCCCCAGGAGAATTAAGGATGGAGCCAAAGAATCACAAAATGTTAGAGCCAGAGGGGACCTTAGCAGTCATCTAATTTAACCCCTTCATTTCACAGATTAGGAAACCTGAGGAGATTTGCCTAAAGCCTTACAGTGACTTGGTCACAGAAACATCACTACAGCCTAAGCCTCCTGACTCCAAGGTCTGCAATTTCCACTGCACCATCAAGTAGGCAGTAATATGGATTTAGGGGCTGAAAAAACAAGTCAGTATAGTGACTCCTTAGGTTTTCATTTGGTTCCTACCCATACCTATCTTCTACTTTCCTGACATGACTACTAGAACCCAAGTAATTACCTGAACACAGGAACTATGGAAAGAATATCTATTTTCTTCTGATCCCTATCCACTCATGGTCCTGATTACCTATATAAAGGACTGCATAGGTGGTGTGATGAGCAAAGTATTATGTATTTCTTTCTTTTTTTTAAATTTATTTTTTATTTTTAATTTACAACACTCAGTTCCACAAGTTTTTGAGTTCCAAATTTTCTCCCCCTCCCTCTTCTTCCCCCGCCAAGATGGCATGTAATCTGATATAGGATCTACACATACCTTCACATTAAACTTAAGTATTATGCATTTCTAACTCATGCAAGCTAACTTCACATTTCCTATGGTTTAATTTTGGACATTTTGGTCAAGTTTGAGCTATAATACTTTTTCAAGCTAAAGAGAAAAAACTATAACTATTACACAGTCATATTATCACTCAGAATAACTCTATGGAAGCTACTGCCCTGAGTCAATGGGGGTCACAATTGTGCAATTTGGCACAATGACAGTTTGGCGTGTGTGTGTGCGTGTATGTGTGTGTGTGTTGCTATTCTTTCTATTAGGAACTGCTATATCTAAGAATTATCTATGTCTGCAACTTCCTAATTGGTCTCCCTACTTCAAATTTCCTCCCAATCTGGTCAGTCCTACACATTGCTGCTAAATCGATTTTCTTCAAATGTAGATCTAACCACGGCACTCCCCTATTCTATGAACTCCAATGGCTCCCTACTGCTTCCGTTACATTAAAAAAAATTAGCATTAGTGACTCCATTTTGCTTTTTTCCCACCATTTTGTGAAGTTTCAACTCCACATAAGTCACCTGATTTAGGAGGTTTTTTACAAGAGTACTGTCCCTTCCCACTGTCACCTGACTTAAGGAATGTCACAAGAATACTCCTCTCCCTCTCACCTCAGTGTCCCCTGGCTCCCCACCCACCCACCCAATGAGAAACCAGATGTCCCAATCCCTATAATCTTGTGTTTCCTGTTTTTCACTGTCTCCAAATTGTATATTGACTTATGGGTCCTTGGCTACTGAGAGCCTTGGGCCCAGTTTGTTTTTCAACTGCATGCATTGCCAAATAAATCATTACTTGGATATAATTATTTGGTTTCTTTATTCCACTTTAACACTTCCAGGATAAAATATAATTTTATAATTGATTAATATAATATGAGATAAGATTAATATAATATAATATAATATAATATAATATAATATAATATAATATAATATAATATAATATGATATAATATAATATGCTATATTATCTTTTAAAGCCTTTTACTACCTGGTCCCTACTAAACTTTCTAGCCACAGTGAACATTAATCCCCTCTTGCACTTTGTGATCCAGCCAAACTGGCTTTCTCTCTGTCCTTTAAACATGGTACTCCATTCTCTGTCCTGTGGTTTTGTATTGGTCACCCTTCTCCCCCTCTTCCTACTGTATCTTGAGCTTGGAAAGCACTTCCTCCTTATGTCTTTCTAACAGAATCCCTCTCTTCCTTCAAGATGCATCACCTTCTACCTCAAGTCTTTCCTAACACTCCCACTGCATTTTATTCTTTCTGCTTCTATCTGTGCTTGCTATCTGCCCATTAGAATGAAAACTGAGTGTAGGCAGGGGTGTGCTGGTGAATGTTTAATAACTGGCTCTCCAAGAAAAGTAAATGTGTGTAGAACATACTTTCAAATTTAATCTACATTATTAACATTTTGTACATCACTTTTTAAATCAACAAAGTAACTAATCAAGCCCCACCCCCTTTTCTTTTTGGCATTTGCTGATTTCTTAGGCGTAATAAATGCCTTTTCTGAAACCAACTGGAGCTGAGTCTCTCGCAATACTGAGCATAATTGTATCTCTAGTGCCCTGGTATATTTTGTTGTTGCTTCAGTTGTGTCCAACTCTTCATGACCCCATTTGGGGTTTTCTTGGCAGAGACACTGGAGTGGTTTGCCATTTCCTTCTTCAGCTCATTTTACAGATGAGGAAACTGAGGGAAACAGGGCTAAGTGACTTGCCCAGGGTCACATAGCTAGGGTCTGAGGCTGGATTTGATCTCAGGTCCTCCTGACTCCAGGGCTGACACTCTATCCACTGTACCACCCCCCTCCCCTTGAATATAGTAGGAGCTTAATTGATTGAAGCATGGCTACAGAAACCAATATCCACATGTGACTGTAGGTCACTTGACCTACAGTCCTTAGAAAGGTCATTTTAGGACCAGTTTTTGATTTGAGCTAATAGCTGCTATTCTTAAAGGTAATGTTTTGATATTTTTTTTTTCTTCTGGGACTTGAATCTGGCAGAAAGTCTTTGCTCAAGAAAAGATACCTCTTGCAAATTCAAGTCCTAAACATTATGCTATCCTTCAGCCATGATGTATTGCCTCTAACACCTGCCTATTAACAGCTTAATATTACACTCTGACATGATTCACGATGTATTATGTGGCAGGCCTGGATATTAAACACTTCAATAAACAAAGACAAGATGTACCACATCACTATGCTGCAGATTAATAACTGTACTGTGCATTAGCATAAATCATGCCACAGAGGATGCTCTGAAAAGAAACTGAACTACTCTCTCATCTTTTATCTTTTATCCATCTCAGTCAGTGATGGATTGAGATATTCCTTCTCTAGCAGAGGATAATACTAGCATTTATATAGCACTTTAAGGTTTGCAAAGCACTATACATGTGTTATCTTATTTAATCTTCACAACAATCCTGGGAGGCAGGTGCTATTATCTCCATTTTACAGATGAGGAAACTGAGGCAGACAGGATAAGTGCCCGGGGTGACGCAGTTAGTGTCTGAGGCAAGACTGGAACTCAGAGCTCTAATCAGTGCACCCCCTAGTTGCTTCTCAATAGACAGAAGACACCAATATAGTATAAAGAAAAAAGTCTGAGATTCATGAAAATTGGATTTTAGTCCTGGCCCTGAGGCCAATAAATTAAGAAATCTGAGGTAAGGCATTTCACTTTAAGTTTTTTAGGTATGGAATGAGGGGCTTAGACTATATTTATGAGTTCATTCCCAAATCCAATATGGAAAAGGTAGTATAATTTCTGCATGCATTCTAGGTTGGCCTGGAATCGAGAACCTTTTAAGGGGCTGCGGCACAGCCACAGATGTCCCTTCAATAATGATTTTTATGGAGTAATATTTTTAATTGAAGGATGAATAGACAACACTTAGGTTCATAAGACCATAAATCTAACACTGAGAACTACCTCCAGGACCATCCAGTGCAACCCTTGAGAGGGTTTATAGATGAGGAAATTGAGACCTAGGGAAATTAAATGACTTGTCCAAGGTCACACAGATGGTAAATGTAAAAGGCAGGATTTGAACTAGGGTCCTCTGATTCCATAGACGATGCTCTTCCCTCTGCCTCCTCCCATAATGGTCCATGGTCCCACCATAGTTTCTAATAGTCACAGTACAGGAAAGGAAGAACGTTGTTAATAGACTAGGTGAGAGATGAATGGTGAGCTAGCCTGGCTGTGGCATTAGTGATGGGGAGGAAAGGGTTAGGTCTGAAAGGTACTGTGAAGAGAAAAAGCAACGACAGAGTAAAACTTCACTATAAAGGAGCTCTGTATACTATGGATTTGCATATATTCAACTCAATTAAATTCAACCATACTTATTAAGTGCCTATTAAGCACGGGGTACCATGCTAGATGTAGGAGACAGAAAGATGAAATCAGACACAGTCCCGGTCTTCAAGGAACTTGTATTCGAATAGCGAGACATGAAACGTGAATAAGTTAAATTAGACAATAATAAGTTCAAAGGGGAGTGCCATGTAAATCTGAAGAAGAGATCACTGGGGAAATCAGAGACTGCTTCATGAAGGAGGTAGGACCTGACTTAGGCCTGAAAGGAAGGGAAAGAGAGGATATCACTCTGTGCTTGCGGGTGTGAAGGCCAATGGAACTTTAACTGTGGCAATGCTTTCTATGATGTCTGGTCTTTATAGCACAATTATTCCTTATTATGTTGATAAATATATAGTTTTACTGCTTAGGATTCTGTAATAGCAAGTGTGATCTTTCCTTTCTCTGAAGACTGCAAATGAATCAAATAAAAGTGTGCATACGCATATTTGCACACAGCTATGTTAATAAGTGAAGTCTTGCTAGGATCTTTGTATATTAAAAGCTTTATCCTCCTCCCCTGTGGAATCTGAATTGGCATTTCATATGTTCAGTAATGAGGAGGGGGGAAAATATAAGCACCCCTATAAGGCCTTTGATATTTCACTCAAGAGAATAACACAAAGCCATTTTCCTGGAACTCTCCAGATAACAGGCACATATCCTGAGAGTGTTCACTGTTTCTTGCCTCTAAAACAAGCCAATGAGGTCTCTCTCCTTCTTTTCTCAATAATAACAACAGATAAAATGTCCACCTGAATCCAGATGGCCTCATATTACCTGTCATCATAGACAGGCTAACCTTGAGTAAAACAAAGAAAACAGCTTTCCATACTCTTATCACCTCAATCAATATCTGTGCTCATCAATTCCAAAGTGTAGATCTGGAATCAGAAATCACAGATTAAGACCTTGTTCTCCACCAGTCGCCATCTTGGAAAACTCAAAATGGAGGGAGTAGGTCTTTTCCTAAACAAAAAGACAAAGCTAAGGAGCCATCTTTGGAATGGCCAAACCACTCCAGTGTGAGGAACTCTACAGTCTCACCGCGATCTGGGTGCAGATTCGGAAGCCCACAGCAGCCCACTCCTGTCTTTAGTCTGTTGTAAAGAATGCCCTTCGATAAATTTCCTCTGGACATGTAATATCCAGGCATTTAGCCTGGAGGTGTTTAATGCAATGACTTACACATTGGTGTCCCCTTTCCCCTCTCTAGTGTGGATACTTACGTTAGCACATCATTCATTTGGAAAAGCATTTTCTAACAAATGAAGGCATGGAAATGGCTAAGAGAAACAGATCAATTCTCCTCATGAAATTCCTTGAACCCAGAGGGTCCTCATTCAATTGATACATTGAGTTGATCTAATTTTTTGAGTCTTTATTTTTTAAAATAGATTTTTATTGATATATTTTATCTTTACATTGCCTGTATTCTCCCCCCTCCCCCGCATCCCCAACCTATTTTCCTCTTAAAGAAAAAGAGAAAAAAAGTCAGCAAAACTAGTCTCTACACACACACACACACACACACACACACACACACACACACCCTTGTTATATGTAATGTTCCACACCCATGGATCTCCAACTGCTAAAAAGGAGGAGGGGGAAGTGTCATCTCACAGCTCTTTTTATGGGCTATAGTTGTTTTTTATAATGTCCAAAATTCAATTTTAATAGCTATTTTGTTATTATTTTTCCTCTTTATATTGTTGTAGTATACATTAATTACATTAATAAGTATTAATTAACATAATTAATTTACATTGTTGTAGTATACACTGTGTATACTGTTTCCCCGGCTCTGCTTACTTCACTTTGCATCAGTTCATATAAGTCTTCCCATCTCCTTTGTATTCATCAAGACTGTTGTTTCTTACAACATAGTAGTATTTCATTACATTTATGAACCACGATTTGTTTAGCCCTTCTCCCGTTGTTGGCATCTACTTTGTTTCTAGTTCTTTGCTACCACAAAAAGTGTTGTGGCAAACATTTTGGTGTATAAGTTGCCTTTCTTTTTGTCAATGACCTCACTGGAGCATATGCTAACAGCGGAATCTCTAGGTCAAAGGGTATGGGCATTTTAGTTACTTTATTTACATCATTCCAAACTGCTTTCCAGAATGACTGTACCAATTCACAATTCCACCAACAGTGCACTATTGTAGTATGGCCCTCAATTAATGGAGGAATGACATTAGTAAAGACAGATAGGCAGAAGAGGGCGACAAGAGAACAGGGGATGCCAAATAATCCAGTTTTGTTGGAAGATAGAGTACATGAAAGCAAGTATTCTAAAGATAAAGCTGTAAAAGGCATTCAGGATCCAGACTGTGTGGGACTTTAAATGTCAGGTCAAGGAGTTTATAGTAGATTTCATTGGCAAAGGAGAACCACTGGAAGTTTTTAATCTGTTGCTCAAATAATCTTCCCTTTATTGACAGCAACACATATTGCAGCCCTCTCACAACATAATACGGAATGAGTATAAAAGAGACATTATGCCAATACCAAAGTTATCATGGAAAGGCGACTGCTGCATTAAGCCTGGAGGTTTTTAATGCAGGACAGTGACAAACTGAAAATAATTACTAAAATGACTGTGCTTCACTTTTTTCTGTCTTTTAATTGAAAGTAAAAAAAAAAGACTTTCACTGATGCATTGAGAGGATACAATAATTAATGGCTGCAAGGTTCTTTAAGGTACTTTTATTCATTCATTCATTCATTTATTTAGGCAGGGCAATGGGGGTTAAGTGACTTGCCCAAGGTCACACAGCTAGTACATCTGTCAGGTGTCTGAGGCCACATTTGAACTCAGGTCCTCCTGACTCCAGGGCTGGTGCTCTGCTCACTGCACTACCTAGCTGCCTCATTTAAGGTACTTTTAAAGTAGAAAGAGTCCTTAAAAAATAAGGAGTTCTACAACTTCATTTTGAAGATTAGAAAACTGAGCCCCAGAGATAACTCAGCTAAGGTCACATGGTAATGATCACAAGGTTATGTGTAATAGATACAAGAATGAAGATTCCAAGTCCTCTGCAAATCTAGTGTTCTTTTCATTACATCATGCTATGCTGTTAGGTGGTACAGTGGATAGAGCTCCACGCCTGGAGGCAGGAAGACTGTTCATGAGTTCAAACCCGGCCTCAGACACTTAATAGCTGTGTGACCCTGTTTGCCTCAGTTCCTCATCTGTAAAATGAGCTAGAGAAGGAAATGGCAAACCACTCCTGTATCTGTGCCAAATGAGGTCGCAAAGTGTCGGACACGACTGAGACAAATAAACACTAACAAAAGCAGCAGAGTTATCATAGTCGACCTCGGTACTGTCAAACGACCAAAGCATCCTCCAACTCCACATGCAGCTAGTCTAAATACACCTAGAAACCACATTCAATCAGTCAACAAGCAACATTTTTTTATGACAAACAAACCAAGAGGCATGGTACCTTTAGTGTTGAAGAGTCGACAACCTCAGACGCTGAATCTTCCAGAGCTAGTTCTCGCCTCCTTTCCACTCGAACATCTGCATAACTAATGAGAGTTGGGGGTGGGGGAGGGGAACAAAATGGCACAGTTATGGGGCAGTGGGAGGTAGCACAAAATAATGGATGGAGATATGGTCTCGAAATTAAGAAGACTCAGGTCTGTCTACAACATATACCAGCTTTGTCACCAGGGACAGTAAATTTAATCTATCAATATCTCAGGTGACTTTCTGAAACTAAAAGTTAAGTGCCAGGAGAGGGAACATTTCCCCATACCAGTGAAATCACCAGTCTGGACCAAAAGGGGAAAAAAAGGAAGTAGTAGCAACTGAGCAAATGTTTTTGCAAAAAATCTACAGAGGGAGATAAAGGGTTGCCACATATTAACCACTTCCAGAGGGATCAATAAAAATCAACTCAAGCAGTGTTATTTGTCTGAAGGACTACATATTATCCTACCTTCTAAATTCTATTATAAGTATTTTAACAGAGTGTTTTCCAAAGATCAATTTAATATGTTCTCTTCCTAGGATAACTTTTTTCCCCTTTCATTTACTAATAAAACCATCAGACAATTTTAGTGTGTGAGCATTTGTGCATTCACATGTGTGTGCGCGCGCACACACACACACACACAGCCTAGAAGCCTCCAAGCCTAACTTTCTTTTAAGAAAAAGGTTTTACTGATGCTTTTTTCTTTTTTGTTAAAACCAATCATTTCTCAATATAGTATACAATCCTGTTTTTTTTTAAAAAAAAATGCTTTATTTTAAATTTATGGAATAAAACAAGCAATTCTATAACACAGAATAATAAAAAAGATGATTGCACATGAAATCACAAATATATTATGTACAACTTACTAGTCCCCTTTTTTTTGGGGGGGGTGAGGCAAGGCATTTGGAGTTAAGTGACTTGCCCAGGGTCACACAGCTAAGCTATTCCCATTAAACACATAATAAAGTTATCGTGTGAATTTCTTTTTTTTCTCCTTTTTTCCTTCTTTCTTCTATCCTGTCTTGAACCCTTTTCTTCTACTAACTTAAGAAAATAAAGATAATTTCTGGTTTATGAAGGCTCAGAGCTATAAACCTCTGAGCTTTACTTACCTACTTTAGTCTGGATTACATAGTTTTCTACTATACTGTTTACTTAAATGTAGCTTCACAGGGTGTGTGTGTGTGTGTGTGTGTGTGTGTGTGTGTGCGCGCACGCACGTGCATTTCGTAATTAAATTCCTTAGAGAAGTCCCCCTCCAAATAATATTAGAATTATCCAGGTACAGCTACAGTTCTTTCCTGCATCTATTGACCTGTTCTCCAAATAAACCTCTATTCACCAGAAAGAGTAATTCATTCATTTTTGCTCTCTTAATGGTTGATGTAGATCGATTCAACTGTGACGACAGGTAACGATTTAGCAGAGGGCTGAAATGAATAGATCAAACGAGCTGTAGGCTTTTTTACCTACTGTGCATAGACGTATCTTAAGTTAGGCCGCCAAGGTGCCATTTTCCACGCTGATTTATACAATCCACCCTCTGTTTTGCCTTGATAAAATTTTCACTCTAAAACTATGAAGGGAAAAAGGATGGAAGGAGAAAGGACAGGATATATGAGCACCTCATCACTGACAAGGACCAAGAACTGTCAGCCTTTTACAAAATTTGACATTCCTTTTATATTCTTACTCCATTTACTAAAGAATAGGAACTTGCCCAAAGTCTCACAACAATCAGTGACAAAGTTAATTGTAAGCCTTCCCTACTCCTTCTTCCTTTTTTCCTCTTCTCAGTCAAGTGCTCTTTTTTAGATTTATAAAACCAGTTTATGTTATTAAAGGATTTCTGGAGGCTGCATGGAAAAAAGAAAACGAATGGTACTTTACCTATAACTGCATTCCAATGTATGATGTTTTTAAATAGCTACCTTTAAATGGCTACCTCTAGACTCCAGGAAGAAAAGAATGCATTCTGACAACCTAGGCCTAAGGATTACTGGAATGGGAGCCTCTTCTGTGGAAGCTTTCAAGGGATGCGTCACTCAGTTGTCAGCATGAGTCTCAAAGCATAATAATGTAGGTGTGTGTGCATTATTTATGTAAGGCAATGTTCAGTTTTCTTCTCTAAATGTGGATTAGGGTGGGTAGTGGATGGATAACAGAAGTATATAGCAAGAAGGGAAAATAAACACATACACACAATAGAACTGTGAAGCAGTAACTTACTACATAATACCCTTGTAATGGCCCAAAAGCCTAAACATAGCTTTCAAAGAGTTCTATTGAAAAAATCAGGGAGAAACAAGAGATACAGAGGATCATGGGAAATAAAATGGATAATTTTCATTACATTAAATTAAAAAGCTTTTTGTACAAACAAAACCTATACAACCAAGAACAGAAGGAAAGATGGAAACGGGGAAATTTTTTTTACAGAAGATTTCTCTGATAAAGGCTTTGTTTTTCACATATATAGGGAAGGGAGTCAAATTTATAAAGATATGAGTCATTCCCCAATTGATGAATGGTCAAGGAATATGAACAGGCAATTTTCAGAAGAAGAAATCAAAAGCTATAGTCATATGAAACAATACTCTAAATCACTATTGATCAGAGAAATGCAAATTAAAACAACTCACCCCAATCAGATTGGCTAACATGACATAAAAGGAAAATGACAAATACTGGAGGGGATGTGGAAAAATTGGGAAGCTAATGCACTGTTAGTGGCGTTGCGAACTGATCTGACCATTCTGGAGAACAATTTGGAATTGTGCTCAATGGGCTATAAAACTTGGCATACCCTCTTACCCAGCAATACCACTACTAGGTGTGTATCACAAATAGACTAAATTAAAGGGGAAATATGTACAAAAATATTTACAGCAGCTCTTTTTGTGGTGGCAAAGAATTAGAAATTGA
The DNA here is from genome assembly GCF_011100635.1 of Trichosurus vulpecula. NCBI lineage: Eukaryota > Metazoa > Chordata > Mammalia > Diprotodontia > Phalangeridae > Trichosurus > Trichosurus vulpecula. The sequence continues at coordinate 385,149,620 of NC_050574.1, forward strand.
GTGGATGTCTATCAATTGGGGAATGGCTGAACAAGTTATGGTATATGATTGTGATAGAATAGTATTTTGCTAGAAGAAATGATAAGCAAGGTGTTTTCAGAAAAAACTTGGGAAGACTTATGTGAACTCATGCAAAGCGAAATGAGCAGAACCAGGAGATATAGTACACAGTAACAGCAATATTGTCATGATGATCAACTGTGAATAACTTAGCTATTCTGATCAATACAATGATCTAAGACAATTCCAGAGGGCTTATGATTAGAAAAAAGCTATCCACTTCCAGACAGAGAACTGATGAATTCTGAGTATAGATAGAAGCACATTTTTTTTTCATTTCATGTATTTATTTTGCAACATGGCTAATATATTTTGCATGATTTTGCGTGTATAATTGACATCACATTTCTTGCCTTCTCAATGGGTGGCAGAGAGGTGGAAGGGAAGGAGAGAATTTGGAACTCAAAATTGGAAGAAAAAAGGAATGTTAAAAATAAACAAGGAATAATTTTTTTAAAAAGAAAGATCAGGGAGGACTTCAAACATTTGGAGCAAAGGATTTAATGTATAAGGGAAAGGTAGCTTTGGAAATTATAATATTATATAAATCACTAGAGCTATATGGGAATCACGTAAACCAACTCATATTTGGTCAAGAATGCCTTCTACAAAAGCCATGATCAAAAAAAGAGCCTAGATATCATCTTTCAAGAAATTATCAAGGAGAACTGCCCTGATATTCTAGAGCCAGAGGGCAAAATAGAAATTGAAAGAATCCACAGATCACCTCCTCAAATAGATCTCAAAAAGAAAACTCCTAGGAACATTGTCGCCAAATTCCAGAGCTCCCAGGTCAAGGAGAGAATACTGAAAGCAGCCAGAAAGAAACAATTTGAGTATTGTGGAAACACAGTCAGAATAACCAAAGATCTAGCAGCTTCTACATTAAGGGATTGAAGGGCTTGGAATGTGATATTCTTCAGGTCAATGGAGCTAGGATTAAAACCAAGAATCACTGAGTATCATGCTCCAAGGCAAAATATTGACTTTCAATAAAATAGAGGACTTTCAAGCTTTCTCAGTGAAAAGACCAGAGCTGAATAGAAAATTTGACTTTCACTCACAAGAATCAAGAGAAGCATGAAAAGGTAAACAAGAAAGAGAAATCATAAGGGCCTTATTAAAGTTGAACTGTTTTGTTTACATTCCTACATAGAAAGATGATGTGTATGATTCATGAGACCTCAATATCATAGTAGCTGAAAGGAATATGCATATATATGTGTGTATACATATATATATATACATATGTGTGTCTATGTATGTATATATGTAGGTATATATATATTATATATACATATAATATATATATACACACACAAAGGGCACAGGGTGAGTTGAATATGAAGGGATGATATCTAAAAAAATAAAATCAATTTAAGGGATAAGAGAGGAATATATTGAGAGAGGGAGAAAGGGAGAGATAGAATGGGGTAAATTATCTCGCATAAAAGTGGCAAGAAAAAGTGGTTCTGTAGGAAGGGAAGAGGGGGCGGGTGAGGGGGAATGAGTAAATCTTGCTCTCATTGGATTTCACCTGAGGAGGGAATACCATACATACTCAATTGGGTATCTTACCACACAGGAAAGAAGGAGGAAGAAGATAAAAAAGGGGGGATGATAGAAGGGAGGGCAGATAGGGGGGAGGAGGTAATCAAAAACAAACATTTTCAAAAAGGGACAGGGTCAAGGGAGAAAATTCAATAAAGGGAGATAGGTTAGGAAGGAGCAAAACATAGTTAACCTTTCACAACGTGAGTACTATGGAAGGGTTTTACATAATGATACACATGTGGCCTATGTTGAATTGCTTTCCTTCTTAGGGAGGGTGGGTGGGGAGGGAAGAGGGGAGAGAATTTGGAACTCAAAGTTTTAAAAACAGGCGTTCAAAAAGAACAACAACAACAAAAAAAGTTTTTTTCATGCAACTAGGAAACAAGATATACAGGCAATGGGGCATAGAAATTTATCTTGCCCTACAAGATAAGAAGGGAAAGGGGGATGGGAGGGGAATGGGGTGACAGATGGGAGGGCTGACTGGGGAACAGGGCAACCAGAATATACGCCATCTTGGAGTGGGGGGAGGGTAGAAATGGGGAAAAAATTTGTAATTCAAACTTTTGTGAAAATCAATGCTGAAAACTAAATATATTAAATAAATTTTTAAAAAAGAAAAAAAGAAAAAAAAGAAAACTTAAAAAAAAAGAATGCCCTCTACAATATCCTCAGTGAGTTGCCATTTAGCCTTTGTTTTAAGATTCCCAATGGGGAGTCGTGTCAACAAGCATCAATTGTCTGCTATTTGCTAGGCACCATGCTAAGTGCTAAAGGAACCTACTACTTTCAGAGGCAGTCTGAACTAAATATAAGGAAATTTTTCTTTACTCAAATAAATCTATGATCTCATTGATTTTGGAGTTTCCTTCAATAATACTGATCACAACCCATCAATACCTGCCCTTCCTATGTAACTTTCATCCATGTCCTACAGCAATTTTGCCATAAGCTGTCACCCAAAGGTGCTAGAGATCTTCCTTGCTTCCTCCTGACCTTGTGAGGCTATCAGTAGAGCACTCTGGCTATCCATCTACCACCTGCATCTTTTACCACATGACCAGACCATCTTTTCTTTATTTTATAGAATTCTGTGATGGCATTTTTTACTTCTGTTCTTCAGAGTTCTTTCTTGGTTATATGTTGCAACCTGCTCACAGACAACATGCTCCTTTCCACTGACCTGGGTGTGATGCTCACTTTTAGTTCTTCAGGGGTAGTTGTATTCAGGTCTTGCTGCTATACAACAATACCGGTAAAATATTTGTATTGAAAAGATGGTTCTTTGCTGTTGTGGGAAGATTGGGGTCAGTAAAATTACTTTAGAATTTCTTGAAAGCAATCTAGCCAGATATCTTCTTCTTTTTCAACTCTGAGCTTAGTTGTAATTGTCTTATCTCTATCATTCATCCTAGATCTCTCTCTCTCTCTCTCTCTCTCTCTCACACACACACACACACACACATACATACACACACACAGAGAATAAAGCAATAGACATTCTTCAACCATTTGGTCTTTCCCGAATAGATGGGCAGGCCAAACACCTTTGAGTGATTATATACCTCTGGGTGGGGGGTAAAGGGGGAAAGGAGAATTCAATATCTCATATCTTGACAATCAGCATAATGTCATCTTATCCTTACATCTGTCACTCTGCAACTGCCATGCATTGCTCCTAGTTCTGGGACCAAGTAGACAAATTCTTCATCCCTCTTCCACATAAGAATCCCTGAGATGTTTGTAGACAGCTTTCAGGTCTCCTCTAAGTCTTCTTTTTTGGTAGGCTAGTCCCTCACCATTTCTCTCATCCAGCCCTTTCTGGTATGTTTTCCAGTCAGTTCTTTGGCTGGGTCATCTTCTTCAAGGAATGCTTCAGCTTTGTGCATTTTTCCTGAAACATGGGCCCTAGAACTCAACACGACTCAGGATGCAACCTGACCGACGCAGAATTTAATCCCTCCTTCTGAATACTATGTGTCTCTTAATGTACTGTAGGACAGCATTAGCTATTTTTATTTTGACTTACATCACACTGTTGATTCACATTGAATTTGCGGTCTACTAAAACCCCTGTATCTTTTCTTTTTTTTCTCCCTGTATTTTTTTCTGAAGAAGCTGTTGTCTAGTCACTCTATCCCCAGGCCCATTTTCTATTTGTGAAGCTGAGCTTTAGATTTATGTGTGTTTGTGTGTGTGTGTGTGTGTGTGTGTGTGTGTGTGTACATGGGCTTCTTGAAATGGGATGGAAAAGCTGTTTTGGGCCATTTAGGCTTATTTAACTAGCCTGATAATTGCCAAAGCTCCATTTTTCTCTGTGAATTCTTTCTTAACCCCTCTTAATTCTAGTACTTTTTCTTTGTTAATTATTCCTATTTACCCTGTACATAGCTTGCTTAGTATATATTTGTTTGCATGGTAGATTAGACTGTAAGCTCCTTGAGGGAAGGAACTGTCTTTTGCCTCTTTTTGTAACCCCAGCACATAGTGCCTGGCACATAGACATAAAAGTTTGATTGATTGATTGTGACAGAGACAGCCAGAGACACACTGATGGATCAGCTGTAACCCAAGGGAGAAAGGCATTTACTGTACCTGACTACAGTGTGTGTGCAGACAATGAACTCTGGCTTGGAATTCCACTGATGATAGGTGATGTAGTAATGAGTCTGGAGCCATATCCACTGCTGTCCTTTGGTCAGAAACCGATAACAACAAGACTTTCCTTTGCCAAACTGCATCACTGTTAGTAGAAAATGTACACTGCATATAACAAATTTTAAAAAATGTGAAAATGATCACTTTTAAAGTTTATTATAAAATATAATTAATGATCTTTAAAAATGATAATCTCAAACATGGTTATGCCTCTAATCTCCTTCCCTTAAATTTTTAGGTGGAGAGCAGTATGATCCCAGACTTAAGAAGCAGAAACACTACAACTGGAATTTTTCTACAGCTTAAAAAGTTAAGAGGCTCCCCAACTACAAGCAGATACTGCTACATTTTAAAAAATAAGTTTTAATTAATAACAGCCCCAGATTTTCTGGAACATAATCTCACAATCTCTATTGAGCTGTCTTTGAAGACACTGGGGGCCTGGTAAAGGATTCTGTGCAGCCCTGGAAGAACTGGACCCAAAAATAGAACTGACAGCTATCAACCTTTGGACTAATTTTGTGGCTGTCAGTCAGCAGTTTATACTTAGTCAATGCAGCTCTAAAATAAAGTGTGATGTAGAATTCTTCTCCCCTCCTCCCAGCCCTGCATTATAGCTTTGATCTGTCCATCCTGTCATCCCATTTGCTAATGAGAATTCTCAGGGGTATCTATGAGAAAACTCTGAATGGAAAGGCTGACAATTTACTGGATTGGACAGGGAAGAATGTTTGATCCTGGGGCCAGGTAACAAAGATTTGACATTTCTTACATGAGCAGATAAGGATAAATCACAACTAGAAATTTAAAACAACTTAAATCCTAGAGAGTCTTTTGGAAAACGTGATATTTGTTTAGATGAGAAACACAAAATACTGAAAAGTAGGTCAAAGAGAGCAAGAATGCCTAATCTCTGTTTATATAGAGGCTTCCCTATCCTACCAAAAGTAACAATAGAGACTCAATTAAACTAGCAAACAAAACCACCCCTAAAATCCTTTAGAAATCAAAAAGAAGTCTTCCAGGAGCAAGAGATTGTGAGGTCAGTAAAGTCAAAGGCAACTAAATGGCTTATAGCTTTAAAGATTAGCATAATACTCTAATAGCTAATCTAGATGAATACCTAAGGGTATTCTTCCCTCAACAAGAGTTAGATCTGAGAGGTTCTAGTAGCTTCTATAAACAAGTACTGTATGTGGATAAATAAGTTGATTGCTATATTCCTCTGTTTAGCATTAATCTTCAGACTGTTACTTTTTCAAAACTCATAAATAATGGGTAAAATAACCAGTGGATTAGAAATACATTTATCAATTTAACAGAAAAGGGCCATGATATTGAAACTCAGAAGTAGCAGATTGAATGGAATGGATAATTGTGAAGACTTCACAGGGTATGTCTAATGAAGAGGTTTTGGGATTTGATTTGGCTTTGTGATTTTGGAAGGTGAGGGCCTGGAACTGTGGGCATGCCCTTCCCTCTCTCTCTCAGATGTTAGAAGATAATGAACTTCCTGTGAGCTATTTGTTCTCTGCTCCAGGAAGGGTCTCTCCTTCCCCCACCCCATTTCTTCTCCTAGACTTTCAGATGCCTGGCAGTTGAGTTCTGATAGGGTAAAACCTGAATGGACCGGATCAATCTTGGTCCCCTGTGTAGTTTTCGCGCCTAGACTGTAAGCCCACCTTCCAGCTAATGGTGAGAAGGAATGGAGGTGGGTGGGAATTTTTTCATTAAGACTATAAATTAAGGCAGGTTCCCTTTTACCTCGCCTCCTCCATTATGGAGGTGTGCCCAAATCTTGCAAGGTTTGCAGAATAAATTTACTTTGTTTCTCTTAAAGATGTCTCTCCTATTATTTAAAAATTCTGTCCCATACAAGATGATGTGAATCAATCTGGCTCTGGAACATATACTATGTGATCTTCTTTTCCCCCACCTCTCCCACAGCCCACCCCTCCAAATGTTACCTTCTTGATTAATCTTACATTAATTTGTGTTCTCTAGGCACAGTCGAGATGGGCAATGGGGAAAGGACTTGGAGTATGGTAGGTGGCAGGAAAAAGCCACTTCAGAGTTGGAAGTTCAACATGAATTATTCCTGTATAACTGGTATGTATAGAGTTGAGAACCGCTTTGATGCTATAGTCAACCAACTTCTCCAAGTGTAACCATCTTTCCAAGGACTGCTCCAAAGAAAGTACTATCCCTCAATATTCTAAATTAAACCAGTAGCTGAACTGACTTGAGAAGACGCAGAATTCTAATTCTTCTGCTGGAGCCCATGGAGCCCATACCTGCCAAAGAAAGCTGCCCCGAAGTTTAACAAACAGTGTCATACTTACAGTGTTCATGGCACCGGGCAAGGAGCTCCAGATCATCTATGTGATAATAATCATAGCCAGAAGTACCCAGCACTTCAAAAGGCAAATATCCTATGATTGGTGGAGCTCTGCAGAAGGGTGATGAGAAAACAAACATATATAGTCTACAGAAACTGATTGTGACTGGGCCCTTTATTTAACTCAAGGTATTCAGGATATTTTATGCTCAGAAGAAAGGCTAGAGTCTTATGGTCTTTAAGGGCAAAAAGAAAAGAAAGTTTCCACAGCTTTATGAAAGCCTGAAACAGAGTGAGGCCACATTTCCCAAAGATCCATGGGAATATTCTGTAAATGAGTAAAACTTTCCTTGAGTATATTCTGGACAAAATAATGAGTATAATATCTAGATAATGTTTAAAAAACTAGAGAGAGGATCAGCCAGCAACCAAGATCTCAAAACAATCAAACCAGAAAAAACAACAAATTAATCCAACCACAAAACAGAATGAAGAGAGGAGAAAAAAGGTCTAGTACTTTTGTACCAAATCAATCAAATTAATTACCAAAAAAAAATCAAGATGGGACTTAAAAGGCATCTGAAAGAAATGTGATCAGAGGTCTCCCTGCTGACCCTGAACTTTTATACAGACTCAATAAGGAAGGACCACTAGATTTAAAAATCTCTCACCTCTGCAAAGATGCTTCACTAGTCAAACACTTCATTTCCCTCTGGGCCTGCCTGACCCTGAATACAACAAAGGCATCCAAGTACAGGCGAATGAAGTCAAAGTGAAACTTAGCATCATACTTGGGTGGGAATGTTTGTTCTTACAGCCAGGATTTCATTCTCCTTCAGACGATCCTACCCTACTTTCTCCTCCCAGGGAAAGAATGGTTCATACAAACAGCACTGAAAAGGGACCCAATCAAAATATATTTTGATTTTTCACAAACCTGTGATCCAGAAATAAAAATTTCCATTCCAGGCTATGTCTTGAAGTGAATTCCTCTAAAGGTTCTTCAACTATGCACATTTCCTGTAGCAGGAGGAGAAATGTTCATTACTGAAGTATGCCAGATGCTCAATCCTGCTTTGTCAGCTTCTGCTTCAGAAGGAGACGGAGCAGGTGATAGGAATAAAGAAATTAGAAACTTCCTAGGGCTCCAAGTTGGGCTGCAATGAAATACATCATCTGCACCTAATTTCAGAAGGCCTTGACATTAAATTTATTTCAGAGGATGAGGAAAAATACTTAAGAGTCCCTTTTCATGTACTGACTATGTAACAAGGGTTGACTTTTGGGAAATGGCCTTTAGTCTGCCCCCCCCACCCTATATTAATCTCATGCAACATTGACATTAATATGACAAAATAACCCCACAAGAGCCAAAGATTTCAGTTTTTCCAAGCTGACACACTTGATCCTCATACCTACTCTTAAAGATATTAATATTAAATTTTGACTGGGGATCAGGAAGACTTGAGTTCAAATTCAGCCTCAGACACTTATTAGCTGTGTGACCTTGGGCAAGTCATTTAAACCCCTGCCAACCTCCTTTTCCTCACCTGTAAAATGAGGATATTATGACAGCATCTACCTCTGAGAGTGGTTGGGAGTAGAAATGTGAGATAATACTTATAAAGTGCTTTGCAAACCTTAAAGTACTATATAAATGCTTGCTATTAATATTGGCACGGTTGGGGGTAAGGCCCACAAGACTGATAAAAGTATATTTTTATACTTTGGCCTTCTGTCAACTGTTGTCTTAAAATATGACTTCAGCTACGGAATGGGAATTAGGTGAATATTTGACTGCCCTAAGTGATAAGTGAATGGGAGACTTGAAAGCAAAAATTTAATATAGATAGGTCATGGACTTCTGTTTCCTAAGTGTTCTCCCCCCATCCATCATTCCTTCTTCTTTCCTCCCTGCCATCCACCTCCCCAAAACTATAATATCTTCCCTAGGAGAATGGGCATCAAATGGAAGAAGCAAAATGAGATATATATTTTTTTTAAATGGGAACTCATCAGGTTAGTCAATCAGTAAACAAGCATACATTGGACACTTAAAATATTCCAAGCACTGTGCCAAGTATTAGGGGATGCAAAGAAAGGCAAACAAAACAAAACAAAACACCAATGATAGGCCACATTTTTGTTTGCAGCAGCAGCAGCAGCAGCAAGGCACTCTCTGATCTGGCTGTGGAGATCCATAGTGATTTTGTAACTCAGATATCTCTCTACAGTGTCTATCCTTTGCTTGGATTATCTAGAGTTTGACCGAAGTGCTGAACAAAAGGACGGTGTACAGCCCTGATGTGGGAAGTTCAAGAATAGGAAGTGTTTCTGAGCATCTCCCATGACTAACGTCTCACACAGGGTACTTGCCTTTAGAAACTGAGGCGTGGCCAGACGAACAGTTGCGATGAAGCATATTTGCTTTCCTAGTGGTGAGCGGTAAGCCCTTGTCACTGTATTGTCAAAGCCATTACAAGAGGGGCTAGGCACTGGAGAGGGAGAGAGAGAGAGAAAGCAAGCCAAAGGTTTAGTACACCTACCTTGCCTGGATATTTCTTGGTCACATAAAACATCAAAAAGGTGGAAGTATGCATACTGTAGTTAAAACGCCCATCATCTTGTGTCGGGGGAAGGCATCTCAGTTTATTTTTTTTTAATGAGAAATGATAGTAACCTTATAACCAAAGCCCAACTGGTATTTATTTACCAATTAAGCACCTACTATGTGATAAGCACTACGAGATGTCAGAGATACAAATAGGAAAGTAACTGTGTATGCTGCCCTCAAAAAGCTTCTATTCTCAGAGTAGTAGGGCTATACAGCACTGTCTTCTTTATATGCCCACACAGAGAACAGTGTATTTGTTCTATGGGCTACGATACCCAAAAATTCTTACTACCAAGGAGTTTTGATGAGCCTACCTGTATTTATCTAGGTTGGTCCTTGGAAAACAGACTCAGACTATTACTGAGGCCATACTCAGAGTCTTTCCAGCATGATAAAATCTACCAAAGCTTATACTTCAGTGACAATAGCCTTTAAAAATTCAGGGTCACCTTTATATTAAAATAAGCCATTTTTTCAGCTATAGTCAATATTGTCCTACAGAATATATTTCTGAATTTACAACATCGTTGTGATGGCAGTGTGCTATAGTGGTTAGAGAGCTGGCCTCAAAAACATGGAAGAACTGGGTTCAAGTTCTGATCGTGATACATGTTTTCTGTGTGACCCAGGGCAAGTCACTTAGCCTCTAATTGTTCAAGATAACTTTTTAAGATTCTAAATTGCAAAATAGGTAGTGACTTAGATTAGCAGAGAAGGGTTTCCTCTTCTGGCCATTCCCTATGCTAATGAAAATACAGACCTAGCTCCTACCTACCTAGTCCTATCCTAACCATGTTTATTTTTGTCCTCTATTTCCATCCCTAAATCTATGATCCTATGTAGTAATAACAAAGATGTACTGTGTATTATATAAGAGCGAGGCACATTTTTGAGATTGTCTCAAAGCCCCTCTTTGTATTTTAAGCTTTCCAGGAATTTTTATTTTATGCATTTGCTGCTGCTGTTAGTTAATGTTTTCTAAATGGCTTTGTAATATGGGCTTCTGTTCACTAACATGAGCAAAGCCAATTTATTACAGATGCTTTCAGGATTCATTCAAACCGGCACCAATAAATGTTTCAAAACAAGAATAACAAAATGTGTGAGAGATAAAAAATAAGTGGCCTGTAGAGAATTCACATCTGTCATTAATCAGTTTAGACCATTGTAGAGCCTTGTATAGATGGAGCCAAAAAGCCTATGGGTAGGGGTGGGAGGCACAATAGGAAACATACTGCAGATGTGAACATCTGTATTTTTTTTGTATAATTAAAAAAAAATTCCCAGATGTGAAACATTCTCCTCCTAAAGATACAGGATTAGTCAAATAATGGCATAGCAACTGAAATCCTGTACCTCCTCCACACCCCTTCACTTATGGGGGTGCAAAGAGAGTGCTAACCCAAAGATTTTAAGTAAAAGCTTCCTAAACCAACTGTCCTGCTTAAATAGGAGTTGGGATGCTGGGTTTACCTGCTCAGTCAGCAAGGGTTTTCTTCTGTAACATGATGTGGGTGAGTAAAGGAGGAAAGAAAAAGGAAACAGGAAACACCTGCCCCAGCCAGTCATTTCCTCTTATTATAAATGCCACTTCATATGAGGATGTGAATTTGGGCAGTGGAAATAAAGCAGATGTAGGCATGATTTTATTCTGGCCGTGTTGTCCCTCTCCTGATTCCCTCCTTACTAGTCCTTTCATCCAATGGGGATTTTAAAATTCTAGGGCTTTTCAGGTGAAATTCCAAGCCCAGTTATTGAAGTTTCATGATCTATGCATAGTTATAGATCTGATAAAGTTATTGTATTAACAGGAATGACAAAACACAACTCCTTTAAATAAGATTCTGCCCTGACAATTTAAAGTAATCACGGATGATGGCAGATCAGCAATGAAACTTAACTGAGGCCAAAGGGAATTACTTCAAACATTTTGCAAATTGCCTTTGAAATGTTTTTACTCCCTTATATAATCTACAGATAAACACAGGAATAATCTGCACACTGAGATTTAATCATATTTATCACTTTAAAAAAAACTTCTCTAGCATTCTTTATCCCTAAATCACCTTAGGAGTATTAATTAGAGATTTAATTAATTAATTGTCTAACTTGAAGTAAAAAAAAAACCTAGTTTTCTTTCATTTTTGGGAAAAAAAGATATCTGGCTTTCCCAAGCCTTTGATAGAATTAGCCAACAAATGAAAAAGGTACTTGATTTGATCAGACTTTCCACTACTTCCAAAGCTGGGTAAAGAATTCAGGCAATTCTCTGGATGATTCACCAACTGCCTGTGATTATTAGCTGGCTGGTTAACATAAAAAAATTTCCCCCTCTAAACAAGATACACAGTTACTCTAATTCCTGCTTACTTCAAATGTGGGTCTTTTCCTGTATGTCCACGCCAACTGCTTAGGCCAAAGGAAAAACAAAAACCAAAACCATCTCGTGATTAACCTGGTAATAATCCTCTATGGCCTTCAGAAGACAAAGTTTGTCACCAGGTTTATATTTGGGGACTTTCTAGTTTTCACAGTTATTACTGGAGGTTGTGAGTTTCTGGTATAGCCTTTGAACACAGAAGGTTTGATACCAGTACCATACATGAAGTCAGGTACTCTATTTCAACCTGATGATCAAACCTTAGGAAAAATCTATAAAGCTCATTTTTTCCTGTTATGCCTTCTATCATGGTTCCTTCACTTGAATACAATCCTGTTGCTTTGGACCAGGGGGTTCCCTGGACACCTTAGTTATAAGAAGCCTAACTAGTTCCATCACTAGATGAATGAAGTAACCCAAAAGGTCAAGAAGGATCTCCTAAGAACAGAAAAGACCAGATTCATCGTTTGCGTAAGTCAAATAATGGAGAACCCCCAAATCAGCAATGACAGGAAGTGGAGAGGTTAGGGGTAGAGAGGTCAGGTAGGAGAGGTTTTAGGTAGTCTGGGGAGTTGTTGCAAAAGGAATACAAGGTGGAACCTGAGGGCAAAAATGGGAATGGGGGTATTTTAAAACTGCCTAACAGCGTGTGAAGAGAAATGGGGATTTTCTGGCTTCCTTCCATTTTTATTGTATCTTACATTAAGGCTAAATAATTACGTATTCTGATCAGAGATGGCCTGCATGTGATAAATTGGATACAACAGCTGTAGGGTACCAACTAATAGCCTATAAGGATAAAGACAAATAACTTTATCAGCACTTTCCAGAATAAACAAAAAAAACAAAGCAGGTGTACTTCTGTGAAAGACTTAGCTTGGATAGGATGACAGGAAACAATACTATAATTTTTTTTGTTAAAGGAAGAATAAAAGCCCCAAATTCCCATTCGTGACAAATGTTCAAACAGTTCAGGCCACTGTTACGAAATTTTCACGGAAAAGTAATCTTCTGTGCATTCATGAGGAATCATCTCTCACTAATTAAACACAATTTTCTGTCTTGTCTTTTCTCTCTTCACAATATGCTTAGTTGAATGCATTATGAATAGCTAGGTTATTGGGCTTTTTGGAGGACATCAGCAAAATAACACAGCCCATTTCTGGCCGATGGGGACTGTCTGACTTGCCAAGGTAACTTGTGTTCTCTCCTTTCCCACACTTCTTTAGCATAGAGGCAGACGAGGGGATGTTGGGTGAGGGGTGAGAGACTGAAAATTGTATAAGAGACTTAGACAGAGTCTATTTTGGCTAATGCTATTTATTACTCTTAATTATTTTTCATAAGGAATTTTAGGCACATTTTAAAAACCTGCCACTCCCTATATTTTCTGGGTTTTTGCTATTACACGGCCAAATAGGTCAGTTTAGCTGGACTACATATTGTGAGGGAGATTAATCTGTAATTCAGGATGGCAAGAAAGAATGTAGGCAGTTTGTGAAGGGTTTTAAATGCCAAACAGAGGAGTATGTATTTTATCCTAGAAACAACAGGGATGGCAGATATAGAATGGGTCCATTATCGGGAGAGAGAAAGCAGGAAGATACTTGGATGAGCAATATAAATGTCCTTCTAATTTTAATTTGCTCAGTTTTCATAGCATCTTTTTATGTAAAGAGCTTAGGATATTTTAGGATTGTGTACGGCAAGATAGTAACTTTTGATCACAGTCTATTCCGGATGATGACATTAACTCTTCAAGTAACAAATCTTGCAGAGTATGCGCTTTACAGATAGAGGAAAAGAAACTTCTCCGTAAAGTTAGAGGGCGCTCTTTGCTTCTCATTTCTAGGAACACTAATAAATGGGGTTGGAAACACCAATGAAGATGGTTCTACTGGTTGCCAAATTTAAATCTTCAACTGCAGAGAGGTCAGGCACAATGGCACACTTGTTCTTTTACCTAAGACATCTCAGTAAATACAACTCAGTTAAGGAAAAAAAAAAAGACAGAGATTATCCAAAGCCATAAAATGAGGCAACCTCAGTCAGGTTATTTATTTCTATGAATAAATCCCATGAAACATATGAAACCCGAGTGTTGTATAAGTTGAAAAGCCTAAATTTTGCCAGATGTGAATTTCATCTCTGGGTGTGTGGTTAGAGGCTGGTAGGTAAAATGAGGGCAGGGAAGCTTTTATACTGTGGTGTGTGGTTTCTGGAAAGCCTGGAGGGGAATGTTTACTGAGGGTGACCTATTTGGAACCACACCAGCCACTTTTGAAATACTGCTTTCTGGATCTCAGACAGACAAATATTTGATTCCAATTCTGAGGGAGGAGGATTAGAGACATAATGAAGGAGAGCCTTCTTTTTCGCATAAGGTTATCATTTGACAACTTTTGTCAACTTATTAGGGCATGTTAAATCAAAATTTATCAACCCCCTTTAAAAAGAATCCAATTATTTCCATCCAAATAAAGTGGAACAAGATTGGCTGGAGGGGCAAGATGGGAAAAAAGGGCTGTGGTATGAGATGAAAAACTTCACCAATTATGATTCAGAAGACATTGCAGGCAGTAAAAAAGGATAAGTCTCTTCAATAGATGTAGTATTTTCTCCGTTGGGCAATGCAACTATGTAGCTCAGGCCAAGATAATTTTATTTCAAACTTATTTCTGGAAGACAGAACAAAAAATCACTTGTCCAGGCAAGTGGTTAATGTTCACCTCTTATAACACAGATGTTATGAAGAATAAAGATAATTTTTATAAATGAAGATAAAGGGAGATATGGCTACAAATCCAGGTTGAATTTTTCTGGGATGCTTTACATTGACTGGCTTGGCTTGAAATTTTACAAAAATGGAAAATCTTTAATTAAAGATAAATTTCTCTTCTGGTTTCCAGGTAAACAAAAAAATCTCACTTCTCATATTTATTAAAAATCTTCGTTAAAAAAATAGAGATTTTCCCTCTAACCTTTCTCTTAGAACATCTGTGGCAGATGATGAAGTGCTTTTCCTAAGGAGTGACCAAGATGTACAAATACTGGGGTAAGAGAAAGCTCTATTTTGCTAAAGTGTTTGAGCAATGGCTGCTGTGTTGATACAGCTAGAAGTAAAACAGAACTAGGTGGGTGGGAGGAAGAGTTGCACAATTACCTGCTGAATATGGAACTGTCCAAACGGATAAATCAATCTGGGTAACTCAAGCAAAGGTGCTTCCCCTTCCTGACTCCTGGCCGCAATTCATATTAAGTGTGCACTTCTAGGCACCTAGCATCCTGCTGGATATTCTGAATACTAATCAGAGAAATCTCTGAATTGTCAGAGAAGCCCTTGCAAGTAGAGAGAAGACTGTCTTCATGGTGATTTCTGAGTCATGGAAAGGCCTTCTTTAGCCCAAATCTCTCTCACTGATGGTGACAAAGTGTTGGAAGTTACTTTGAGTTAAGATCTTTTTTAAACTTAAAATGTTATCTGGGAGAAGTAACACAGCAAATCACAATCACCCATTAATATTTTAGCTCACATGGATTTAAAAGACTCCCCCCACCCCTGCCCGGGGGTCAACTGCAAGGGTCCTAAAGAGATTACAGAGTGACAGATTCAGAGCTGTAAGAACTCTCAGAGGCCATCTAGTCCAATCTCCTCATTTTACAAATAAGGGAACTGAGGTCTAGCCAAGTGATATTATTTGCCCAAGGTTGTACTGGTAATAAGCAGCAGGGGCAAAACTAGGACCAAGATGCTTTGTCTCTAAATTCAGAGCTCTTTCCTTTGGGCCACATTACTCTCAGAGAGATGATCTGTAATGAGGAGATGCAGATGAAAAGAGCTCAGGGTCCTTCCAGGAAAGCAAGGCCTAGGACAGGCACTAAGGTAAAGAAACAGCACAAAGGTACCAGGTGCCTGAGAGGAAGACACTAAGGCGGAAAGAAGAGAAGGGAAAGACCTAAAAAAATGACTACAGAAATACTCTCTATCAGGGGTTCTTGATCTTCCCTGCATCATGAACACATCTGTCAGGCTGGTAAAGTCTACAGAAGACTTCCCAGGTTAATGTATTTAATTGCATAAAATAAAACACTTTGGATTAGCAAGGAAACCAATGGTATTGAAATATAATTTTTTTTAATAGTTCACGGACCCCAGGATGAGAACTTGTGGTCTAGGTACTGTTCTTTCACCCTGGGACGGCACCCAGCAATCTCAGCCATTGGAGAATGAAGAATACGCTTTTCCTAGTCCAAAGAAAGCCATCCTGTTTTTCGTTTGTAAAATGGGCTCTAACGAACTTAATTCTTTCATTTGTAAGCTTCCCACTTCCAATGTTCACAACAGTAACACTCTTCCCACACCCCTTCCAAAGAAAATCACACATAATTCAACACATTTTTCAGGCAAACACAGTCTCAACTTGAGAAAAGAGTAAACGAAACCCAGCCAATGAAATAAGTTTCAGGTATCCAAAATTAAGCCTATGTATTTCCCTGAAAATGTCTAAAACATGATAAATGGCAGCAAACTCCACAGGAAAATTCAGCATCATCTTAATGAGATTTTGGAAATGTAATTTCACAAAGGATTCAATCTCTCTAGCTTATCAGCCAATTATACAGTAGGTAGTTTTCCTTTAATTACACAGGTACATATACAAATACATACATATATACCAGGGTTCATTAAGACTTGCCCATCAATTCATGGTTGCATCTAGGATATACTATGCTGTTTCAAGTGCTCTAATATGATTATAATAAGAGGCAGTGTGATATGGTGGAGAGAAAGCCTAAGAAGCAAGAAAACTTGGGTTGAATTAGACAATGCTGGCCATGTGACCCTCCGCAGGGCAACTCCTTTACCCTCTCAGTGCCCCCAGGCAACACCCCCCTCCCCAAGCCTTTAAGTTGTAGGACTATGGAAGATCGGCAGAGGTGAAGGGAGTTTCCTCACTGAGAGTTTCCTATTTGGATGAAAGCACAGGTCTGGACCTCCCATCCACCCAAATCTTGGCATTATTCAAGTACTTTAAGAAAAAAAAAAACTTGTAAAAAACTGTTTACATTAGTCCAGATACAAGGTAAATCTGAAAGGGTCACTAAAAATGTGTGTATGTGTTATAATATAAATCAGTACTGTGTGATCATCACAGGATTTCCTTTGCTGTCACATCAGAAACTCTACTGAGGGGTTTTTAAAGATAGAGGGCTTACGTAATAACCATTCAGTTCTTTTCCTTACTCAATAAAATATTCATTGGATGCACAGTGACCAAGACTCTCAGCCCCTTCCAACGAAGGGTAGTCAGAGTCTAGTTTCTCTTTACTATGTTTAATTTAAGGAGTAGCAAAGGATGCTGATTTCTTATCATTCTGACAATACTAGGAGGAAGAAGAGGCAGGGTGGAGTTTCCCTTCCAGTATTCTGAACTCTGGAAGGGCTGTTCATCATTGTCTCCACTAGCAGCTTTATCTCATTGATTTGAGAATGGGACCAGGGATTGAGTAAAGCATGGGTTCTACCAATTTGAACTTAGTTAACTTTATTCTTCGTTCCTATTTTCATCTCTCTTACTAACCTATTGCTTTGTACTTCTTGACACTGGTTTGGTCCAAGCCCTACTCAGAGAATTGCTTACTACCACTACAGTGGACCTAAATGCATGATAGCCTAGTATAGAAATCCTTTCCCTCGCCTCTAGAAAATGTTGGTTAGTCGCTAAAGGACAAGGGTGACTATGTCACTGTCCTGATGAAGTACCTTTGGTGGCTTCCTAATACTTCTAGGATATAATTGAAACTTCTTAGCTTGGAATTCAAAGCCCTCCACAATCTGGTTCCAACTTATCTTTCCAGGCTTATTTAACCTGAATCCCTTTCACACATTCCATGTTTCAGTTGAGATGACTTACTTGCTAGTCTTTACATTTCCCATTCTATCTCTTTTATCCAAGAAAACCCCCAAAAGGGATCAGGAAGAACTGGACAGAACAGAAATGACGTCCACGCAAAGGCCTCTGCATATTTGAAATGCATGCCCTCCTCACCTCTGCCTCTCAGAATTCCTAATTCCCTTCAAAGCTCAGCTCATGGGCTTTTTTCTGATTTCCCCTAATTGATGGCACTCTTTGCTCAGCTAATCATGTAAAAAGTTAAGTATAGTAAGCGTATTATCACAGAATAGATGGTACTGAAAAAAAGGCCACTTTAAGTCAATCTACATAAAACTTGGACCAACATTTTGTGGGAAACAGTGGGGAAAAGGTCAAATTGGGACTTAACTTGAAAAAAGAAATTACAACTAAGTTTATTTTATATTTAAGAAAATTTACTTTTTAAGTGACAATATGTGGCGCTAATTCTTAGACTGAACAAAGACCGAATCAAATGTTGGTTTTACTGGCATATTTTTCCCAACAAAATTGATAGGATATAGCATCCTTCACTTCAAATTTGCTTTTCACAGCACCAATCAAAGAAGGTCAGTGTTGCAAAAATATCCAGCCTTTCACAAAATTTTTCAAGGTCCTCTTTAAATTCTTTGATATTCAAATCATCTTCTTAGAGGCTCTTACGAACAATTAGTGAGAGACAGACCAGCAAAGATGTTAACCTAATGAGAAGGAAGAGATACTAATGTTAAAGTAGGGTGTGTTTCAATGGGACTGTTTTTTTTTCCAAGGGGTCTCTTTCTTGGTGAACATCTCCGTGTTGTCACAAACAGTGGAAAGGCAGCATGGTGCATTTGATAGATTTTGCTTTGAAGTCAAGAAATACAAGGGTTCAGGTCCTGCTTCTGACATATATGGCTAGCTTAAATCATTGGAGAAGCAAGGTAGAATTTCCCTTAACGGTTTTTTTTTTGGAGGGGGGAAGGCAAGGCAATTGGGGTTAAATGACTTGCCCAGGGTCACACAGCTAATGAGGGTCAAATGTCTGAAGCCGGATTTGAACTCAGGTCCTCCTGACTCCAGGGCTGGTGCTCTATTCACTGCACCACCTAGCTGCCCCGAATTTCCCTTAACTTAATGGGTATGAACCCAGGATTGAGTTCAAATCCTGCCTCTTACATATATTGGCCTTGGGTAAATCACTTCACCTCTAAACGTCCCAGTCAACTTTCTAGGATAACAAGGTGCAGAACAGCTGCTGAACTGCTTTGGTAGAGGGGATTTTCTCACTGGAAGCTCCCTATGCCAGTGAATCACATGTCTGAAATAAAACAAATCACAACTCTGTTGTAATGGTGGGGACTCAATTAACAGAACACTGATAACAATAATTTCTATCTATCTATCTATATATGTGTATATGTATGTATGTATGTATGTCTATGTGTGTGTGTCTATGTGTGTGTAGTATAGAAGAATGAATGTGGTTTCCCTAAAGGTAGGACTGTTTTTCATTAGGCTTTGTACACTCACAGCCTAGCACAGTGCTTTGCAAACAGCAAGTGCTTAATAAGTGCTTGCTGGACTATATTGGTTGACTAGTCGATTTTGGCTCCGGGTTCTATATAATGACCAGTCAAGTCTTAACTGTCCTCAGACTGGTTTTGGTTGATAGATTGCTGCTTCTTTTTTTCACAACGCCTGATGCTAAATGGGTAGGAGGGCTCTATTCTGGATGGGTACTGCCTCTGAGCCCAGCTGGGGCCAAAGGCAACCAGGAAAAGTCAGGAACAGAGATCTCATAGCGATCTTCCTATTACTATATTTAAACTACAGTTGCATAGTTCAAACACATGTACCAGGCCCTGAATATTGCATTTGAAAATAGTTGCAGCAGGTTCAGATTATATGTATATATTTTTCTCCATTAGGGCCTTTTTAGCATGCAAATACATGCAAATAATATGGAAAATAGAAGATATTGGTATTGACCAATGAAATTGGATAGTCTGAACTTTAGGATCCAATGGCATTAGTGTGCCTTTGGTCCAACAGAATCACAGCTCTTAGTTAACTTTTATTGGCTATGACAATAACCAAGGCAGAAGAAGCAAAAATCATGACCAAGGCCATTATCTGTGTGCCAAGTCATTTTCAATTTGTGTCCATCCCTCTCTGCTTTCCTCTTCTTATCTCCTCCCCTCCTCCTTATTATTTTCTTCCTGCTAAAAATCCCTATTATTTTTTTTTCCTTCCCTTTTGGTGTTTTAGAAAAAACAAAAGGCAAGTTTCTTGTTTGGTGGTGAGATTTATTGCATAGTAAATGCCTTGATAGAAAGTAAGCTACCTGAGGGCATGGACTGTCTTTCATTTTTATCAGTTTCCTGAGAATTTAACACAGAGGCACACATAAAAGGCACAAATACTTGTTAACTGATCGATAAACAAAACTCCTCTACTTACCAAAAAGGTCAGAGAACAAACCTCTCTAAATAGAGAAATGTAATGTTTGATGAGAAAGAAGAATGGCATGGTGGGAAGAATATTGTTTCTGAAGTCAGAATACCTGGGTTCAAGTACTGAAGCTGATGTTGTTACCTGTGTGATTTTGGGCAAGTCACTTAAATTCTGTGGCCTCAGTTTCTTAATTTGTTAAATGAAGGGGCTGATCTACTAGAGGCTCCATACAGCTCTCGATCTATGATCCAATGGCATTTTAGATTGCTCAAAAGTATATTGGGTTCAAATTTTATTTGGGTCAAAAGTGAAAATAAATTTGGGGGTTTATAAGTCTGTTTTGAAGACTAGCATTGCGCAGGTACACTAAAGTGTATAGCTGAAGCAATTATCTAGGTAATCCAAGCAAATAGCCTGCTTTGCAGAAATTAAAGTTTCTCAGTCTAGATTATTAAGGTTATCTACACTGCACGGGTTAAGAGATTGTTACTCTTAATCATCCCACTGGATGAAAAACTGAAAAATTCTGTCAAAAATCCAGATGCTTTGTCTACATGATGCCATAGGGAAGAAGGGAGAAGATAAGAAGAGGAAAACAGAGAGTGGTGGACACAAAATAGAAATGACTTGGCACACAGATAATGGCTTTGGTCATGATTTTTGCTGCTTCTGCCTTGGTTAACTCTGAACTTATTGTCATAGCCAATTGTGTTGTGTTTGTCCTTCGTTCTCGAGGAGGACCATGACATCAGAGAAATGATGACATGACTTGCAGTTGACTATGATTTGAGTGAGGGAGGGCTGCGCAAGGTCACCAGCCTCACCTTCTCCTCCAGAGCCATCTGGGTCCAGTGGCCTGATATTCACCATGACCACTGAGATGGCCCAGGATGCATTGGGAGACCCTGGACCTTTCAGGCTAAGGTCTTTTCAGGTTCTCATTTTGAATGAGGTAATGCCCATTCAGTGAATAGGCCTGTTTTAGAAATTAATCAAGGGATAGCCCCTTTAATCAAAATTCAAAAAGAAAAAAATCAAACTGGGAGGGGAAGACCCTCAGGGTTCCTGGCCAAAAGAGTAAAAATTATCTAAACTAACGCACTATGATTCTGTTGGACCAAAGCCACACTAATGCCACTGGATCCTAAAGTTCAGACGGTCCACACTATACTTAATGCATGCCTTAAGAGACTGCTAAAACACCACATTTTCCTCCACCTATTTAGAAAGAAACTTAAGTCAAGTCAGTCTATGCTACTAAGCCATCGGGACTGAAACATTTCACCAGTAGTCCAGTTGTAACAAGGGGAGAAAAGGCAGAATCCAAGTTTCTGGATGTTTGAGTGGAAAAAAAAAAGGACTATTTAAGTCCAAGTGTGTATGTAGGCTAAAAGCCTGTTCTTTATTAACCATGAGTTGTTTCTATTAAAGTGCATGATTATTTTATCAACCAGAAAATAAATAAATGAATGACCTGAATTTCAGTGGGACCTTGGAACTGGCACAAACCAATATGGGGGCATGTTGCTGTCAAGCTGCTAGTACTTTTTATGAATATAAAAATGTATTTCAAGGGCTCTAAAACTCAAGCCAAAATCTGAAAAACACATTCTCCCTCCTCTCTACTCTGCTATTCCTATGCCCCAATATGCACGTTTGCATGATAAAAGGCACCAAAACATGGATATGACAATTAAAGCTTACCATTGTTGTAGGACCGAAAATTTCCTACAAATTTTATGTATTCATATGTTGGAAATTCCTTTGGGTTCAAACTGCCTCTGAGAAGATGACAATAAAACTCTAAATCGTTGTCAGCTGGATCATTAAAAAGAAAAGGAAGGGAGAGAGGAGATATAAGCATTACACAGAAACTAGACTAAACAAGTGGTGTCTTTGTGAAAACTCCTACGTGAATTTAGTCTGTTCAGACACTGCCAGGATATTTCTCTCATTATGACTGACTGGTAGGCCTTGTTTATAACCTTTGCTGTATAGGTTTTTCTTTCTAAACTTCATAGACATTTCATATCCCACATTTGGACACAATTAGTCTTGATTTGCTCACAAATGTCTGTGGTTGATTATGTCAGCATAGATTAGCCGTGGCTGCCTTTGTAGGGTATATGAAAAGTAAACTCCTCACCAAAGCCTCTCTTTCTCTTTTATTTTTTCCTGCTTTGAAGTACAGAGGGGATGACAGAATAAATTGTCATGGAAAATGGGTTAAAACTCGAAAACATGGGCAAAGAATCATTGCTACCATTATAAATGTAATGTTATATACTTTACTAAGTGATAGACATTTCACTAAGGATTAAGGTCTGGCCCTCTGTGTCTTTATGGGGACAAAAATGCCTCTAAACGGGAAGACTCGCCTAAAAAAAAGATCAGGATATCATCTTCTATCTACATGCTGCCAGACATCTGGATTTTAAACAAACAAACAAAAAAATTGGTTAAAAAATCCGGATGTATTTTAATATTCAGATGTTTGGCATCATGTAGACAAAGCATCTGGATTTTTGATAGGATTTTTCAGTTTTTCATCCAGATGTTTCACATTGTGTAGACACAGCAATTGTTTGGCCTTGCAAGATGAATAGAGAGTCCAAGGATTCTAGAATTCATTATCACCAGCAGAATCTCTGCCTCACATAACAGATTCTTTTGTTAAACATGAAAAGTGAGTTGTGATTTTTCTAAGCCAAATTGTCTCATATTTCAAATGTAAAAAAGAAATTTTATTTATTTATTTACTTAATTATTCCTTCTTTTCTTTCTTGGTCTCTCTTAGAAGAGCAGTGGCCACTCAGGGGCCTCATCCTAATACTGATTAGCAGAGAAGCTCTAAGCTGTCCTGTTTTTTCCAATCTGGGCCAGTTTGTCTCTCGATAGGCAGCTTGGTAGCCCTCCAAATACCCAGGGACTCACATTTGTGCCAGACTTTGTGTGGACATCTATTAGCTTTAGCCCAACTAAGGCACAACCTCATCAGGCTATCATCTTCAGGCTCCCCAGTAGCAGGGACTCCAGATCTATACCATTAGACCCTGCTAAAAAAGCATATTTCTTACTTTTTTTTAATCTTCATAATTCATCAAATGGTAGCTTTTGCTTTAAACCTGAGCTATATCTCTAAGGGCCCCCCAAAAATTTGTTATGTAGAATAATTATTCTTGCAATCAGTTTCTCTTTCTGCAACTACTCTTAAGATACCATTTTTTTTGAAAAATAAAAATCCTATTCCAATAGTAAAACCAAACTTACATTTTAAGTATTCTGGAGAGGAAGAATCAGTCACAAGCATATGAGAAGAGAGCATCTTATAAACTTCTGAATGCTCCTGTTCTGGAAGGAAATTTAACAAATTCTGATCCATGACATCTGACTAAAAAAGAAAAAAAAAAGAAAAAGAAACAGGAGAAAAGATTTATGCACAGCATGAAAACCAAAGAATGGAAAAAAAAATCAAGTATATTTCCACATAATGACTGCATAACACATACAGAACCTGTTGTTAGGGTAACAAATCAAGGATCTAGTTTTCATTCTCATGAAAATTCTCTATGCAATGTTACATAAATCTTGAATATATGGAATATCTAAAAGGTTTTACTTAGTAATAATATAAATTATCATATACAGCATTTGAGGTTTGCAAAGCAATTTGCATATCTTAACACAGTTGATCCTGACAATAACCCTGTGAGGTAGCACTGGTATTATTTCAATTTTACAGTTAGGGAAACTGAGACACAGATGTTAAGTGACTTGCCCAGGGTCACAAAGTTAGTGGTTAAGGCAGAATTTGAACTCAGGTCTCCCTGACTCCAAGTCTTATACTCTTCCATCCTGCCAACTAGCTGCACTTTTCCAGCTAGTATACTTGTTAATGCCCATGTAGAAAAGAAATGTTGTAGTAAGTCAAGGATATCTATCAGGAATATAGTCTTTAACTCCCGCCCAAAGGAAAATGTTAATTTCATAAATTCTGGTGGGCAGCAGTACAGACAACCAGAAGTTAAGCCACTAAACCTTGTAAGACAACAGGATTATACAGTTTGAGAGTGAAAAAAGACCACAGGTCATCCAGTTCTTCATTTTAGACAGGAAATCCAAGGCCCAAAGACTTGCCACAGGTAGTGAGTAGTGGAGTCAGGATTCAAATCTAGGTTTTCAGATTCCAAATGGAGCATTTGTTCCACTGCACCACAAGAGAACTGCAAGGGATCTCAAGAAATCATAAAATCAATACACTATTAGTTGTGGAAGGAATCTTTGAAATGGCCTAGTTCTTAAGCCCAAAGAGCTATAAAAATGTGCATACCCTTTGACCCAGCAATGCCACTTCCAGGGCTGTATCCCAAAGAGATAATACAAATGGGAAAAGGGCCCACATGTACAAAAATGTTTATAGCAGTTCTTTTTCTGGTGGCAAAGAATTGGAAATTGAGGGGATGCCCATTAACTGGGGAGTGGCTGAACAAGTTGTGGTATATGAATGTGATGGAATACTATTGTGCTATAAGAAATGAAGAGCAGGTAGATTTCAGAAAAACCTGGAAAGACTTATATGAACTGATGCTGAGTGAAGGGAGCAGAACCAGGAGAACATGATACACAGTAACAGCCATGTTGTGCGATGACTAACTTTGGTAGACTTGGCTCTTCTCAGCAATGCAAGATTCTAAGACAATTCCAAAAGGCTCACAATGGAAAACACAATCCACATCCAGAGAAAGAACTTTGGAGTCTGAATGCAAATTGAAGAAAGCTATTTGCTCTCTCTTTTTTGTTTTGTTTCTTCTTTCTCCTGCTTCATTCCATTGGTTGTAATTCTTCTTTACAACATGACTAATGGGAAAATATGTTTAATATGAATGTATATGTAGAGCCTATATCAGACTGCATGCCATCTTGGGGAGGGGGGAAGAGAGGGAAGGGGAGAAAATTTAAAACTAAAAAGCTTGTGGAACTGAATGTTGTAAACTAAAAATAAATAAACATTTTTTAAAAGAAAGAAATGGCCTAGTTCTTTGTCTTTAAGTCAATGAATGTCTAAACCAAGGGTTCTTAATCTGCAGACAGATTTCAGGGGTTTATGAACTTGGATGGGGAAAAAGAAAAAAAAAACCTTTATTTTCAATAACTTTTAACTACAATCTATTTATTTATTTAAAGACCGTATTCGAAGAAGAGGTGTACAGGCTTCACCAGATTGCCAAAGGCCCAAAGGGATCCAAGGCACAGAAAAGATTAAGAATCCCTGCTAATGAGTTCTTTCTTTCTTTCTTTTTTGGATTATTTATTTATTTAATATTTTTAGTTTTCAGCATTGATTTTCACAAGAGTTTGAATTACAAATTTTCTCTCCATTTCTACCCTCCCCCCTACTCCAAGATGGCATATATTCTGATTGCCCCGTTCCCCAGTCAGCCCTCCTTTCTGTCACCCCACTCTCCCCCATCCCCTTTTCCCTTACTTTCTTGTAGGGCAAGATACATTTCTATGCCCCATTGCCTGTATATCTTATTTCCTAGTTGCATGCAAAACAACCTTTTTTTGAACATCTGTTTTTAAAACTTTGAGTTTCAAATTCTCTCCCCTCTTCCCTCCCCACCCACCCTCCCTAAGAAGGCAAGCAATTCCACATAGGCCACATGCGTATCATTGTGTAAAACCCTTCTACAATACTCATGTCGGGAAAGACTAACTATATTTTGCTCCTTCCTATCCTATCCCCCTTTATTCCATTTTCTCCCTTGACCCTATCCCTTTTCAAAAGTGTTTGCTTTTGATTACCTCCTCCCCCATCTGCCCTCCCTTCTATCGTCCCTCCATTTTTTATCTCCTTCCTCCTTCTTTCCTGTGGGGCAAGATACCCAATTGAGTGTGTATGTTATTCCCTCCTCAGGTCAAATCCAATGAGAGCAAGATTCACTCATTCCCCCTCACCTGCCCCCTCTTTCCTTCCTACAGAACTGCTTTTTCTCGCCACTTTTATGTGAGATCATTTATCCCATTCTATCTCTCCCTTTCTCCCTCAATATATTCCTCATCCCTTAATTTGATTTTTTTTTTAGATATCACCCTGTCATATTCAACTCACCCTGTGCCCTCTGGCTCTCTATATATGTATATTCCCTTCAGCTACCCTAATACTGAGGTCTCATGTATTATACACATCATTTTTCCATGTAGGAATGTAAACAAAACAGTTCAACTTTAGCAAGTCCCTTGTGATTTCTCTTTCTTGTTTACCTTTTCATGCTTCTCTTGATTCTTGTGTTTGAAAGTCAGATTTTCTATTCAGCTCTGGTCTTTTCACTGAGAAAGCTTGAAAGTCCTCTATTTTATTGAAAATCCTTATTTTGCCTTGGAGCATGATACTCAGTTTTGCTGGGTAGGTGATTCTTGGTTTTAATCCTAGCTCCATTGACTTCTGGAATATCATATTCCAAGGCCTTCAAACCCTTAATGTAGAAGCTGCTACATCTTGTATTATCCTGATTGTGTTTCCACAATACCCAAATTGTTTCTTTCTGGATGCTTGCAGTATTTTCTCCTTGATCTGGGAGCTCTGGAATTTGGTGACAATATTCCGAGGAGTTTTCTTTTTGGAATCTTTGTCAGAAGGCGATCAGTGGATTCTTTCAATTTCTATTTTGCCCTATGGCTCTAGAATATCAGGGAAGTTCTCCTTAACAATTTCTTGAAAGATATCTAGGCTCTTGTTTTGATCGTGGCTTTCAGGTTGTCCAATAATTTTTAAATTATCTCTCCTGGATCTATTCTCCAGGTCAGTGGTTTTTCCAATGAGATATTTCACATTGTCTTCCACTTTTTCATTCCTTTGGTTCTGTTTTATAATATCTTGATTTCTCATCAAGTCACTAGCTTCCACTTGCTGCAATCTAATTTTTAAGGTAGTATTTTCTTCAGTGGTCTTTTGGACCTCCTTTTCCATTTGGCTAATTCTGCCTTTCAAGGCATTCTTCTCCTCATTGGCTTTTTGGAGCTCTTTTGACATTTGAGTTAGTCTATTTTTTAAGGTGTTATTTTCTTCAGTATTTTTTTGGGTCCCCTTCAGCCAGCCATTGACTTGTTTTTCATGGTTTTCTTGGATCACTCTCATTTCTCTTCCCAATTTTTCCTCTACTTCTCTAACTTGCTTTTCCAAATCCTTTTTGAGCTTTTCCATGGCCTGAGACCAGTTCATGTTTTTCTTGGAGGCTTTTGATGTAGACTCTTTGACTCTGTTGATTTCTTCTGGTTGTATGTTTTGGTCTTCTTTGTCACCAAAGAAAGATTCCAAAGTCTGAATCTGAATCTGAATCTGTTTTTGCTGCCTGGCCATGTTCCCAGCCAATTTACTTGACCCTTGAGTTTTTCGTTGGGGTATGACTGCTTATAGAGTAGAGAGTACTTTGTCCCAAGCTTGAGGGGCTGCGCTGTTGTTTTCAGAGCTACACAGCAAGGTCTGCCACACCAGCGCTACTCCTCCCCCAAGAACCGCCAACCCAGACCAGACTCAGATCTAAGCTGGCTCCGCACTCCTGCTCAGATCCTCCACTGAACTCCTCCCACCAGGTGGACCTGGGGCTGGAAGCAACTGCAGCTGTAGGTCTATAGCTGCAACACCTCCACTGCCCCTGGGACAGTGGCTGAACCACCAACTCCTTTCACTGTGTCCCAGCAGCTTTTCCCACTAACCTTCTCTGTTGTCTTTCGTGTTTGTGGTTTGAGAAGTCTGGTTAACTGCCACAGCTCACTGATTCAGGGCACTAAGGCCTGTTCTGCCTGGCTCCTGGTCTGCTTGGTCCAGGTGTGGCCCACGCTGGGCCCTGCTCCACTCTGCGTGCGACAGACCTTACCCAGCGACCATCCAGGCTGTCATGTCCTGGAGCCCTGCTTCCCTTTGCTATTCTATGGGTTCTGCAGCTCTACAATTTGTTCAGAGCCATTTTTATAGGTTTCTGGATGGACCTGGGTGGGGAGCTCACACAAGTCCCTGCTTTCCAGCCACCATCTTGGCTCTGCCCCTAATGAGTTCTTTCTCATAGCCAGCTGAAATCTCTCGGACATGATTTTAAAATTGATTTAATGATTTAATGACATGATTTAAACCCATTTTCTCCAGTATGAGGCAGTCTGGCATGATGGAGAGAATGCTGGACTTCAGTGCCAAGCAAATTTGGCTTCAAATACTGCTTCTGACCCTTAGAATCTGTTTGAATCTATCTCTGATATTTATTAGCTGTGAGACTGGGCTGCAATGGCATCATCTACGAAATGGGAGTGGCTTTTTAGCCACTTTTAGCTCTAAATGACCCCTTTTAGCTCTAAATCTATGATCTCATGATGACCCAGACAACTCACTTAACCACTATACGCCTCAGGTAACTCACTGGGATGTCTCTACTAAACTACAGATTGGTGGGTGGTGATATATAGGGAGTTCCCCCACTGGGATTTCTCCATTCTGATTAAATTGAACGTACTTATATTTAGTATTCTCTGTGTAACAGAGATGAATATTAGCCTTCTAAAAATATTTCACTTACCTAAATATAGTAAATAAGTGGCCCCTTGGCCCTCTCTTGTACTGCTCTGACTGAAACTCACGGTAGATATGTCCAAGAAGAAGGGCTGTTGCAGCTCAAACCAGTCCCAGGTTATTCAACCAATTAATTAACTGTTTGTTTGTTGTTGTTGTTGTTGTTGTTGAGTTGTTTTCAGTCATGTCCAACTCTGAATGATCTCATTTGGGGTTTTCTTGGCAAGGGTACTAGAATGGTTTGCCATTTCCTTCTCCAGCTCACTTTACAGATGAGGAAACTGAGGCAAACAGGATTAAGTGACTTGCCCAAGGTCACACACTAGTAAGATGAGTCTTCCTGATTCCAAGCCCAGTATTCTATCCACTTTACCACCTAGCTGCCCTCCAATTAATCAATTAGAATGTAGTTATTAAGCACCTGTGAGATACTAAGCACTGTCCTAGGCTCTGGGGTTACGATGAACAGAAGTGCAACAGTCCTTACTCTCCAGAGTCTACTTTCTACTCGATATGCCTGATCTGGCAGAAGCTGGCAGCCTGGGATGACTCTGGTTACCATCTCCAATAGCACAAAATATAGACATGGAAAGACAAGCATATTTTTGGTAGCTAGGAAATTCAAATATATAGAACATAAAAGAAAAAAAGCAGAATTTAAAAAGAATTTAAGTTTTTTTTCTTGTAAAAGTCTCCAGTTGCAACTTAACACCCATGTGGAACCTGCTGATCTTTTGCTCATTAAAGCAATTAGATAAAAATAAATATTCTTCTTTCACTAAACTGTGGCTGGATCTCTCCCTGTCTCCATTCAAGAGGAAAAGCAAATGTGCCAGCAGGCACTGCTTTCACCAAAGAGTTAGGTTATCACTACTATCACTTATCAGTCTAAGGTACAAGGCTCTTTCCCCAGGTTGAATGATAAGCTGAATATACTTGGATGCTTTATCTGGGCCCTTTCTGATCTCAAAGATGCATCTGAAGCTGAAATTACAAATCAAACCTTTCCCATTTTTTTTCATGAAGGAGTGTTTGAGCATAGTCAGGGGGAGAAGCCTTGAATTCTACATACTGGAATGTAGGTGTTATGCAGGAAGTGTCTTCCTCTCTGACTTTTGTTCTCTCAGCTTCATCTGGGCTCTCCTTGGCTAAAGGAAGTAATTTGTCATTTACCAGGACTTTACGGCTTGGCTGCAACCTGCCTCATGTGGGGCAGGGCCAGGGTTGGGGTTGGGAGTAAGTGGAGAAAACAGGCAAAGTTCACAAGGGCATTCAGGTGTTCTCTGAAGTCTGCTTCTCCACATCTGGGGAAGCCCTATTCCTGTATGGTGTGGATAAGGACAGAGATAACAACTGGACTTGGGATTTTATTGATCTAGGGAATTACCAGGTGAAGAAACTCCTTCTGCCAATTCAGGTCAGTACATTTTCTGCAACTTAACAATCTCAGTGAATAGGCTGGAGCCTATTCTCAAAGTTTTCGGTCTCATGACTTACACTTTTAACAATTACTGAAAACTCCAAAGAGTTTTTGTTTATATGGGTTATATTTATTAATATTTACTATCAAAATTAAAATATCTTAGAATTATTATAAAAAGAGTTTTGACTCAAGGATTCCCTGAAAAGACCTCTAAGGGTCCCCAAATCATACTTTGAAGACTACTAGCTTAGAGCACCGGGAAGCTAAAAGCCAGTATGTGCCAGAAGAAGGACTTGAATCCAGAACTTTCTGGCTTCTAAGACAGTTCTTTATCTACCATGCCATGATGCCTCTCCTGATATGGATAGGTCTAGAATTAGGGTAAGGTGCTATATTCTAGACAGCTAGGTGGTACAGTAGCTAAAGGGCTCAGCATGGAGTCAGGAAGATCTGAGTTCAAATCCAACCTCAGACCCTGGGCAAGTCACTTTACCGTATTTGCCTCAGTTTCCTCATCTGTAAAATAAGGATAATAATAGCATTTCCCTTTGAGGATCAAATGAGATAATATTTTTAAAGTGCTCTGCAGAAGGCCTGGCACATAGTAAGTTCTATATATAAATATTTATATATATTACTATATATATCACCATATTATATATTACTATATTATGTATTACTATAAATAATTTTTATATATTATATATTATTAATATTATTGCTCAAGAAAAAGCCCAACTTTTGGTTCTCCTTATCTGATGAACACTCCCTTGTAGGTTAAGGCAAAACAGAGGTAAATACGGGAGCTCAGGTCCAGAACCCAAATTGACATGATGCTATACGGTTTAGCGAGCTTTTCTTGCCATCTTGCGATAGTGCTAGTGTTGCTACCTAACTTTACAGATTAGTAAATCATCTCAGATTGGTTCACAGAATTATAGATACAGATCTGGAGGGAACCTTAGATATCAGCTGGTCTGACCCTACAGAACTCCAGAACTACAAAACAACCCTGCAGTCCTGTAGATGATGAAACTAAGGCCCCAAGAGGTGAAGATATTTGGTCAATGACACACAAGGTTGAAGGTGGCATGACTAGGACATCAATTCACGTGTTTTAATTTCTGTCTGGGACTCCTTCCATCATCTCTATAAGGACTTACGCAGCTAAAAAACCAGGAGTTGATGCAGGACTCCAGCAAAACTTCTTGTGGCTATTTTTGAATAAAGCGAATCATCAGATTTGACCTTATCCAAAGGAATAACGGCAGGCTTCCTAATGCCTACCCTAATATCTACCCATGTAGACACATGCTCTGTTCCCTCTTACTTCTAAGATCAAATACAAATGCCTCTGTTTGAAGTCTTTTACAATCTGGCTACAACCTACTTTTTCAGCTTTATTATACATCACTCTTCATTGGGTACTCTATACCCTATAGTCTAGCCAAAGTGGAAAGAAGGAAGGAAAAAAAGGAAGAAAGAAATAAAGGAAAGAAGGTAGGAAGGATGGAAGGAAAAAAGGGGAAAAGGATGGAAGGAAGGAGAAAAGGAAGGCGAGAGGGAAGGAAAAAGGAAGGAAGAAGGAAGAATGGAACAAAGTTAATTCTCACTTATGACATTATCTCCCACATCTGTTCCTTTCCCAGGCTCTCTGTTCTCCATACCTGGGATACACATTCTCTCCTCACCTCTACTTCCTAGAATCCCTGGTTTCTCTTAAAGGTAAGTTCAAGCACAACTTTTGATTCCTAACCTGGAGTCTATGAATTAACAATATTGTTTTTGTTATTTCAACAGTATTGGTTTACTTTGTAATCCTGCATATTTTATTTTATGCATTTAAAAACATTATTCTTTGAAGGGGTCCATAGGCTTCACTAGACTGCCAGCAGGGTCTATGACACAAAAAAGTTAAGAACTTCCTGATCTACAAGAAATCTTTGCTGATTTCTCCCCATCTGTTCCCCACCCCCCAACTCAGTTGCCAGCACTTCCTTCCCCATTTCTCCCCACCCTAAATTGTCCTTTATTTTCTGCATATATTTTAAAAATATTTTATGTTTCTGTTTTAGTAGAATGTGTTGGAAGTTGACTTGGCATTTGAGGCCATCCCAGGAAGCATATGCACAGAGTACCCCTGAAAACTTCCATGGATCCTAGAGATAGTGTGTCTCAGCATCTGGTAGCACCCTGTACCATAAACTCTGGTCTTTTTTTCTACCCCTCAATGAAAGTCTCCAAGTTATACGATGCCACTTGGAGGAACACAGGAAGAGAGAGCCAACAAAAAGCTGTTTAAAAAATACAACAAAATTATCATGTAAATTTTTTCTCCCCCTCTCCCACTTAGAGATGGCTATCATTACACACAAATATATGCCTGTGTGTGTGTGTGTGTAAAATTATTCTATATATACTTCTATTCATCAGTTCTTTCTCTGGATGTAGATAGCATCTTTCTTCATATTTCTTTTATAGTTAATTTGGGTATTTATAATATTCAAAATAAACTTATTTATTCAAAGTCATTCTTAAAGCAATACTGCTGTTACTATGTACAATGTTCTCTTGGTTCTGCTCATTTCTCTCTTCATTATTTCGTGTAAGTCCTTCCATGTTTTTCTAAGATCACTGAGCTCATTTTTTGTTATAGCACAGCAGTATTCCATCACAATCATATACAAGTTGTTCAGCCATTCAGCTGTCTCTTCTTTTAAGTGACACAGCACTGTACTTCCTTGCAATTATGGAGCAGGGGAAGGAGAGAACCAAAAGATCTCTCAGGATCACTTAATATGGCCCATTAGAGTAAAATGCTAAGTCTTTTCAGTTCTCCTTCACCAGATGGCCAGAAGTAGGCAGGGAGTTTATCACCTCTGAAGTAACCAAATGCTGAGTCACACACATTGCTGGAGTCTGAAGAAGTTTCCAGGGCAACTCTCACAGCAGACTCCCTGGGATGGTCCCTACTGATTGATTCAACCTCTGCTACAGTTATATTTGCACATATAACTTCTGCTACACATATACCCGTCTCCTGTGATGGACTATAAGCTCCTTGGGGGCAGGAGCTGTTTCATTTCTATTTTTGTATCCTCAGTGCCTGGCACAGTGCCCAGCACAAAGCAGACACTTAATATCTGCTACCTGATTGGTTGACTGGTTGATTTAGACCAGACCTGCACAGTAGGTAGAGGCTAAAATTAAAATAGGCTAAAACTCTTCAAGCCACAGACAGGTTTTTAGCAGCTCACTTTCCAAGTAAAGGTATAATTAGTGATTAAACTATTTTGCAAATAAACCACATTTAAAAAAGGGAAATTTCAATTAATATCAATTCATTACACTTGTGAATTAATATTTTATTATGATTTTACATTAATGTTAAAAAAAATTACTTTGCCGCACTCTCTTTGTCCCCGTTCAGTGCCAGTATGGACCAAAAGCATAGCAAAAAGATGACTCCCGCTCCTCTCAGGGACTGATGATGGTTGGTTGCCGTGGGTCACTTGACAAACAGGAAAGAGTTCCAAGTGGCAACCCACCCACCAAGTTATATGATGGGCACAAGAGTGACTAATGGAAGGCTTGGGTTAAATGAGGCATGGACAAAGCACTCATCACATCTTTATTTTCTTTTACATCTTCTACATTTTTTGTGGGCTGCTCAAAATCCCGCGCACTGTCATCAGCCCAAAGACCGTATGTTATGCAGGCCTGATTTAGACCAAGACTTCTTACCCTTTTGTGTGTCACGGAGCCTTTCTCAGAATAATGTGTTTAAATATACAAAATAAAATACATAGGATTCCAAAGGAAATGAACTATTTAAATAGCTATCATTTAAAAAAAAAAGAGTGCCATAGGTTCTAGGACCCCTGAACTAGACTATTCTTCAAGGAGATGGAGTAGGGGAATATGTCATTTATGACATCTGCCCTGCTGCTGGATCTCAGGGCTTTTGAACTTAAATAAAGTGACTCTATTGCTTTCTATTTGTAAGAACTCTTCTCTCTGATGTGACCCTTGCTGTGAGCAGGAGTGAAGGAAGCAGGTAGGAGTAAACTGAGTCTAAAATTTCATAGGACAAGATTGGCAATACAAAACTGGAACAAGGGACTGGAGAGGAGAGGACAGTACAGTATAGAACTGGACTGGTCTGCCAAGAGATTAACATGGTGAAGGAAGGGGAATGTAGCTAGAGCAGTGATGATGGCTTGGAAAAGGACTGAAAAATGGAGGGACTGCAGGTCCGTCAGGGTGAAGATGAAGTACAGGGTTACAGGTTGCAAGGCAGAAGGAAAACTGAAATGATTAGGGAATTCCAGAGTGGACAAATATGAAAGTAGTGCATTTGTGGGCGACAGAAAGATTGAGAACAAGACCATTGCTATATGTAGCTAAGGTGGGATGCAACAGTAGTTCATGGGAAATGAGCAGTTGAGGAATTGGGAGGGGAGGGTGTTGGAGAACATGCATGTTGAAGTCCCCAAGTATGAGGGGAGCAGAGAAAAAACTGTAAGCCAGGCACTGAATGCATTGAGGAAAGAAGGGGAGTATCCTGGAGGCTGGTAAATAACAGCTACCAGAATTTTGATTGGATGGTCGATAATGATTGAGTGAAACTCAGAGGTTACTGATTAAAAGGTAAAGAATGGAAGAGAATAGGCATTTATTAAGTGCCTATTGTGTGCCAGGTACTAAGTGCTTTACTCATTTGATCCTCCCAACAACCCTGGGTGATAGGTGCTGTTATTATCCCCATTTCACAGTTGAGGAAACTGAGACAACAATAAGTTTAGTGACTTGTCGGAGGTCACACAGTTAGTAAGTGTCTGAGACCATACTTGAACTCAGGCCTTCCTAATGTCAGGCTCAGTTTTCTATACTCTGCAATGTCAGTAATGGTGATGGAAGGTAACCTTCAAAGGGGCAATGGGGAACAAGGAGCCGTCTCTCTGGCATTTTAAAAAATGTCAATATTCTCATTTTTGTGGGATCCCTTTCTATTTCCCTAGTGTTCCTATGATTTGCAAAAGCACTCAATTTAGCACTCCCTCTTCCAAACCAGGAAGTAAATGTCATATATATTTAAAAAAAAAACCAGCCTGAAGAGCAATTTGGGAAGTTAAATTTCCTGAAAGACTGTCAAATGTGTCACCGAAATCCAAACATGAAGCAGGGTCTGCACTCACTTTCTGGGGCTGCTATTTCATTTGGCTCTATCTCATCTGTGTCTACATTTCTTCCTTAGTTCACATCCTTTTTTAAAAAAAAAAAAACCTCTCCCAAGAAGCCTCTGTTCCAAATGTCTCTTTTATTGCGTCTTGTTGATTAACATCCCTATCCAGTCATCCTTCCTTCTCTGCCTTTACTGCCTGCTTTAATTTAGTTACCTTGGAAGGAGAAAACTTGTTGGCACAGCTACTACTTTCAAGTTTCCAACTTAATCTTATTTCACCATTTAAAGTCATTTTCTGCCTTGTAGAGTCACTTCCTTCTTCTTTGCCCCCTTTCTGTGTCAAGCTGGAGACAAAAAAAAAGTTTCTGAAGCTTCACCTAGAGGATGCTCTGCAAAAACATAGCTCATAGCCTATAGCCCATCTCTGAGTCTGCAGTTATTCAAGGAAAATTGATTTTAAACCAGCTGAAAGGAGAAGGTGGCCTCGTAAGAAAAGTGAGAACATTCTCTTTTGTCTCTTTCCGTCAGCCATGCCTCTCTTTATCCCAGGCTACATGCTGAAGTCATAGCAGAAGAAGGTCCCCAGACAAAAGTAAACAGTACCCTAAATCGGCCCTAATGCAATGCTTGCTTAACATGAGAGAAAACTGGCTAGTACAGCACTGTGCAGATTCTTCACTGTCTCCCCAAAAGACCACGCTGATTCAAATCTACCTTCACATTTCTATTCATGTTCTTCTCCTGGCTTGGATTGCTCTACTTACCCCAGTGCTGTGTCCTTATCCAAGCTGTACTCACCCTTAAAACCCATTTCAAATTCTCCTTGAAACCTTCCCTAAGTTCTCTGATCCTCAATGATCTTTCCCCTTTCTGACTACATACTGCATCTGTTAGGATTATACAGTTTGACATTTAACATTATATATGCATCATCTAACATA
This sequence comes from Trichosurus vulpecula, assembly GCF_011100635.1. Taxonomy (NCBI): domain Eukaryota; kingdom Metazoa; phylum Chordata; class Mammalia; order Diprotodontia; family Phalangeridae; genus Trichosurus; species Trichosurus vulpecula. The sequence continues at coordinate 385,185,684 of NC_050574.1, forward strand.
ATGCTTTGCACGTAGAAAGTCCCTGAACAATATTCGCTGAATTAAATTTAGTATCCACTATAGATAGCCTTGTGTTGCTTTGATCCTGTTATGTGCAAAATCTCATTCTCCCTTCTCCCTCCCTTGTCTGGCCCCTGAGGTCAGAGAAAAGAAAGACCATAACCTTTTTCTGCATGCCATATAATAATCGTATACTCTGAGTGATAAATACTTGCTTAAATGATGCTTTTTTTCCTATTTTTCACCTCCTTGTCTTGTTAGAGTGAGGAGGAGGAAGCTCAGAAAATTTGAGTTGAGTTTTTTATAACAGCTTTTCTGAAAAAAAAGATCTAGGGCTTTTGGTAGATTGCAAGCTCCATACAAGTCAATAGTGAGAAGTGGAAGCCCAAAATGCTAATACAATGTTGGGCAGCATTAAGAGGGACATAGGTTCCTGAATAAGGAGGTGACAGTCCCATGGGAACTGCCTTATCAGACCTGATCTAGAGTATTGTGTTCAGTTCTGGGTGCCATAGTTTAAGAAGTACATTCAAGAACTGGAGACGGTCCAAAGGAAGTCAATCAGGATGGTGAGTCCAGGATGTATAAGGACTGAAGGAAGAACTAACTTGTCATACTTAAAGGCCTAGAGAAGAAAAGCCCAGGGGCTGAGAGGGATGATGGCAGCAATGGTAACTACCTCCAAGTATTTGAAGAATTAACATGTGTAGGAGGGAATAGACTTGTTCTGTTTGGCCCCTGGGGTCAATGGGTGAAAGCTGCAAAAAAGACATTTTAGATTTGATGTCAAGGAAAAACTTCCTAAAAATTAGAGCTGTCCACAAACAAAAGTAGGATGCTTAGAGAGGTGAGGTGGTGATGACTCCTTCCTTGGAGGTCTTTGAGCAGAGGCTGGAGTACTACTTGTAGGGAACTTTATAGTAAGGAGCAGCTAGGTGGCAGAGCGGATAGAGTACTGGGCTTCATCTTCCTGAGTTCAAATCTGGCCTCAGACACTTACTAGCTGTGTGACCCTGGGCAAGTCACTTAACCCTGTTCGCCTCAGTTTCCTCATCTGTAAAATGAGCTGGATGGGGAAATGGCAAACTGCTCTAGTATCTTTGGCAACCCCAAAATGCCAAAATGGAGTCATAAAGCATTGGACAGAACTTTCTAGTTGGTATTTCTTCCCTTTATGAGTCGGATTAGATGGTCATCGAGGCCTCTTCCTCGTTGGGTGATTGCCTAGGACCTTTGATAATTTTGTTTTAAAAGTGCTACATCTCTTTCTTCCTTTGCTAGCCAGGGCTATACCTTCCAGCTAATCAAGGCTGTATCTCTTCTTTGCATATCTACCAGAGATTACTTTCCTCCAGATGTAAGTTTTGGTCTTCCAAGACTTAATGACAACTAAAAAATTGCCAAATAATGGCAACCAAAAGAAAAAAATAATTGTCACTGAATATGTCCAGTCCATCCAGCGCAGAAAAGACAGTTTTAAAATGTATGTTGGCAGTTAGGAAAAAAGAGGTGAGAAAGGCACAGCCATGAAGAAGAAGGAACCGCAGAGAAATTTCCTAAATCTTCCATTTTTTAAATGTTTATGCTGTTGTTGTTCAGTCATGTCCAACTCTTCATGGACCCATTTGGGGTTTTCTTGGCAAAGATACTTAAGTGGTTTGACATTTCCTTCCCCAGCTCATTTTATAGATGAGGAAACTGAGGCAAACAAGCTTAAGTCACTTGCCCAGGGTCATACAGTTAGTGTCTGAGGCCAGATTTGAACTCAGGGAGATGAATCTTCTTGACTCCAGGCTTGGTACTCTATCCACTGTACTACCTGGCTGCCTGATGTTTTTTTCAGGTATGATAAAAACTACAACAAAGATGTCTTCTTATGTGAATATATATGTTTACATACATATGTATACTTTTTATAGTTTCATATGTGATGGGCACAACTTTTCTAGATTTCTGTGGAGGGGGAAGCAGATTGAGTCTAGGCAAAGAATACAAACTTTTAAGGGGCCAGGGGAAGCATATATGAAATCAAGAATAGGCTGGACTTAGGTAGAGATTTTATGTGGAAGCTTTTTTGGTTTTGTTTTGGCATGTACATTTTATATATTTTGAGGGGTTGTCAAGTTTGCAATACAAATTACTTTAGTAAATAATCATTTAATCATTCTTGATGCAAACAGATTGTTTTTAGGTTATCACTGTTTTGTATATATGTTACTGTTCATCTTTATTAATGTGGATGCTCAGTGTTGATGGTCTGTGTTTGGGGGTTTCCCAACTCTCGTGAAAATAATACAAACATGTATTTAACAGGTACCAAAATAAACCTAGAAATTATAAAGTCTGGGTAAAGACAATATGGTATAGTGTTTGTTCTGTGAAGTTTGAATTCAGTCAAAGGGCCGCACTTGAAGACCTAGAGGGCCAAATGTGGACTCAAGGTCACAGGTTCCCCACCCCTGGTATAGTAGGTCTGGAATCAAAGGGTTTGGGTTTGAAGCCTTGAGGCTCAGCTACCTGCTTAACTTTCAGCAAATCTTTTAACCTCTCTAGGTATCAGTTTCCATATTTGTAAAATAAAGAGGTCAGATTAGAGGACCTTTAAGATCTCTGTCAGCCCTAAATATTATGATCTTAATTTGACTAGTTATTTATTCCTTTATGTGAAGTAAAAAACCAGTTTATAAAAGTGATAACAAATGGTTTTCAAATTTTAAATCAGAATAAGTATACAGAACTTATTTTTCTAAAAACCACGCTTTAAATTCCATCTACAATGTCCAATAATTAGGTCACCAGGTAATTGAAGTGCACACGGCAGAACCCTGCATGTACCCGTTTATATAAACAGCTCCATGCTTAAGTACTTGATTACTAGGTCAGCGAGGCAGGCATATGTTTAACAAGCACCAAGTTAATATCACTGGGTACATTCACAAGCCTTTTAACTTCAAAATTAGACAAATTTCTGCTTCTATCCCCAAGCCTTCAAAAAATGAACAAAGAGAAGGTAGGCTAATTTTGAGGGAGAAATTTATCTATCAGTAATATTTCATCATTATTCTCCCAACCTGACACTTAAAAACAAGATAAAGCTGGTTCTTAGACTTCTTAGGGAGGAGTGAAAATGAGCCTCTTCTGATAGAAATCAAGGGGAGAAAAATCCTCTTTGCCTAATGTTGACTTCAGGCAATCAGCTGAAACACAAAGGTCAGAGAGATTATGGAAAGGGGTAGGGGGGTGGGGAGGATGTCTAGCCAACAAGGACTTCACTGAGCTCCTACATGTCTAGTGGTGGGAAGAAAGTGAAGTGGGCAGGTTTTGATGTTATTGCTGTTACATTGAGTCCCCACCCAACCACCATTTATCAGTATTATCAGTTGGTATGGTTTCTGCAGAAAAGCTAAATTGGGTTCATATGAAATCATGGTGGCATAGAATCTTCCCTTTGGTGAATTTTAAGCATGGCAAGGCAGGGTTCTGCATTTTCTAGGATAACACTGGGCATAAGTAAAATGGAGTTTGCTGCTGTATCTTCACAGCAGGTAGCTAGGTAGCTAGAGGACCATGGATAGAGCACTGGACCTAGAGTCAGAAAGACAAGTTCAAATCCTGCCTCAGATACTTCCTAGCTCTGTGACCCTGGGCAAGTCACTTCACATATGTCTACCTCAGTTTCCTCATCTGTAAAGTAAGGATAACAGTAGCATCTACCTCACGGGGTTGTTGTGAGGATCAAATAATATTTGTAAAGCATTTTGCAAACTTAAATGATACTTATAATAATAATATTAATAATTCAGGTGCTCATCAATGAGGAATTAATGAGGGTACAGTCACAGATGCTAGCATTCCTAATCCCAGGCTTGTGGTTAAATTGTTTTTCAGTTGTGTTCGACTCTCTGTGACCCCATTGGGGCTTTTCTTGGCAGAGATACTGGAGTGGTTTGCCATTCCTTTCTCCAACTCATTTTCCAGATGAAGAAACTGAAGCCAACAGGGTTAAGTGACTTACCCAAGATCACACAGCTAGTGATTGTCTGAGGCTAGATTTGAACTCATGAAGAAAAGTCTTCCTGACTCCAGACTCAGGGCTCTGTCCAGCATGCTGCCTAACTACCCTTAATCTCAGATAGCCACCTCCTAAACACACGCTATTGTATGATCCCCTTGTATCTTATTTTTCTCATCTGCAAAATTAGGTGTTTGTGCCAGAAGACTACCGAGGTCCTCATCTGTCTTTAGGTCTGTGATCCTATGAACATAACATAAAGGTCTGAAATAAAGACCTAAAAAAAGAAGGATGCTTCAGTGCAAAGTCATAACCACTCCTGGGGAAAAAAAAGCTCACCTATTAAAAGTGCATCTTAAAAAAAGCATTTATTGTCCAAAGTCCTTGGAACCACAATTTTTTGAGTCTGAAATGTCCTTACACATTCATGCTTCCATCTGACCTTTTTCAGAACAAGGACAGGATTAAGACAAAAGAGTATGAAGGGATGAGGAAGAATGATGCAATAGTAGAAGCACTTAGCTATATATTCAATAGAGCCATTTAGAGCAAATATCATGTGATTTCTCTCAAAGTCTCAGAGGCTCTGATAGGTATGGAGGTTTTGACATAATCATCACTGCCAGTTCATCTATCTACCACTTCTTTCTACACATAGTCTTTTCACAACCCAAACTCAGCTCTCTCTCTTCCTCCCATCCCCCTCTGATCACTCACTCCTCTACTCTCAGCCCCTCAGACCTTACTTACATGGCCATTTTGCCTCTTAGCATTTTGCTCTTGCAGCAAAGTGTTTCATGTTTTTTCTTTAATGTTGTACCTGTATGACTATCTCTTCCCAGTCCCCCAAAAGCGTGGATAATATATTTCATCTTGTACTCCCTTGTAGCATATAGTTCCACGCCCAACACTTGACAGGCATTTGATAAATTGCTGGTAACTCACAAGTTTTCTAAGGTACGAGTTACACTTAAGCCTTGCTGCTAAATACTTCTTGCACAAGGATCTGTGATGTTTGAAATCCTTAGGAGCACCACAGAACTTCAACTTGCTAAAGTAGTACTGTTGCCCCTAGAAGTAGATGGGTGAGGGAGCTTAAGGGAGCAGCAGCAACAGCAACACTTCGGAATTTGAAACATAGGTGCAAGTCTTTCATGAAGGCAGCTTACTTAGCATGTTCACAAGCTAGCATTTTAGATTTTTTTTCTTTTCACCAGAATCATCCCACATCTTCAAAGACCTACTGACCTCACAAATAAACCCAGTGCGTATTCTTTTGGAGCAACAGGCTAATTGCAACTGGCAGAAGGGGGCAACAAAGTAGCATTTTTCATCCTTTAATAATTAATATTTTAATACAACTTCCAGGATATGCCATAGAATGGACTGGGAGGAAGTGAGAATAGGTAAAGTTGGGGAGAGAGGGGTATAAGGAAGAAGGGAAAAGAGAATAGAAGAACAGGGAGAATAGACAAGAATAGAAGAGTATGAAGGAGTGCAAAGACAGAAAGGGCAATGGATCGCTGCCCTTCATACACAAAAATACTGTTCGATGACTACTGCTACGAGTGAGCAGTATGCTACAAAACAGATATGCATTTTGTCATCCACCTATAAATATTTATTGGATACTTAAAATGTGCAAGGTACCTGCCCTAAGGCAGGTGGATATAGGACAATCCATCTAGTCCAGGGGTTTTTTGGGGGGGGTCATGTATCCCCTCCCCTTTGGCTCTCCGGTGACGTCTACACACCTTCTCAGAATGACATTTTTAAATGCCCCAAATAAAATACATCGGGTTACAAAGCAAACTGATGCTATTGAGATATAATTCTCAAAATATTTTTAAGAACCAAGGTTAGGAGCCCTGTGTTAAGAACCCCTGCTCTGGCCATTCATTCATGCAGAAATCATTTGTCTTCCACTTTGTGCAAGGCACTATGGCATATATTCACTAAAATACTATACCAAACTGTGCTGTTATAAATAGCTAATGGGTGATAACAGACAATTAGGAGTCCTGAAAAGAGCATCCTTCATTAGAAGAAAGATAACGTTTAGCTTGCATGGTCAAGAAAGGATTTAAAATAGGGTACAATAGGTTGCAGGATTTGAGCTGAAACTTGAAGGATGAATAGGATTTGTATAGGTGGAGATGAGGGAGAAGCATGCCAGGCAGAGGCACTGGAATAAAGCAAAGACATGGTGGCAGGAGAGTATGACATGTGTGGAGAGGTTGGGGAATGAGATCCTTTGGTTGGAGCTGGGGCTGCACTGTGAGCTCCATGAGGGAAGGGACTGTCTTTTCTTTCTCAGCACTTAGTATACCCAAAAATTAGCACAGTGCCTAGCACCCAGTCGGTGCTTTACATACATATACACACACATATATCTTTGTTGTGGGGGGGAGGAGGGGAGGGGAGGGAAGAGGAGAGCACAGAAGAGGAGATGGAAAAGAAGCTCTCTACCTGTGATTTCGCTTTCATTGGTATAGGGATGTGGGGAATTCCCACTGTGGAAACGTCCTCTACTGGTATGGAATAGCAACTCATCTGTAACTTAGACTCTCAGAGATTCTAAATTTCCTAGGAGCACCGAGAGGTTAAGTGAATTGGCACGGCCACATAGCTGGTATGTGTTACGGAAAAGATTTGAATTTTCATTTTGCCAAGGCTGTCTATCTACCAATTATGCCATGTTTCCTCTAACCAAAAAAAAAAATACACACACATATACAACAGAACAGTATATATGCATATGTATATATGTGTGTATATATACACATATATACATACATACTATATATGTGTATGTTGTTGTTGTTGTTTGTCTTTTGCTCTAGAAGAGGACCATGACATCAGGGAAGTGATGCCATGACTTGCAAGTGAACTGGATTTAAGTGAGGAGTCTCCAGAGCCATCTGGGCCCAGTGGTAAGATATAGATCAGGACAACTGGAGATGGCCCCCATATGTATAATGTATATGTGTGTATATGTGTATATATATATGTATATATATATACACACACATAAATATTGTTAGAATATATACATAGACCTAGTTATAGATATACATACATATATGTGTGTATATATCTACAGATCTATTACATTTGGAGAGCGAGAAAGAGAGAGAGAGAGAGAGAGATACGAAGTACTATATATATTCAGAGGAAAGGAGGAAAGGATCACTTCTGATGGGGGCTGCACTCTGGGAAAGGCAGGTGTCATTTGAAAGATGGGTAGGCTGTCAATAACAGAAAATCACAGAGGCAGCGAGCAAGATAGGTGCTTCCCGGATCCATAGACCAATCCAATTCATTTATGGTAACTAGCAATAGGAAAAGAAGGCAAAGGCAGACAGGTGAAAGGAATAAGAACTTTTAAATTTTTTCCTCATGCTTCCGTGAAAATACCATGCTGTGACTTCACGTATATAATGGGTCTTTTATTGTTTGCCTTCCCAATTGGGTTGGAAAGGGGCCGGGGGGTAGGGAGGAGAGAGAATTTGGAACTCCAATTTTTAAAAAAAATGTTAAAAAATGTAACTAAGATGTTCGTGCAATAAAAAAATAAATTTAAAAAATGCCATGCTGATACTCAGAACTAGGTATGTATTTATTCCCTGACTGAAATGATGCTTTCTTCTTCTTTCTGAGTCTTTAAGTCCTCCTTATCCCTCCAGGCTTAGCTCAAACCCCACCTGCTCTACAATAGATCACATTTCCATAGGGATTTACAAAGAACTTTTCTCACAACGCCCCTGTGAGGTGGAGATAGTTCAAGTACGATTACTCTCATTTTACAGATACAGAAACTGAGTCTCAGACAGCAAAGAGAATTGCTCAAAGCCTCATAACTGGTAAGTAAGCAATTCCTCCCTCCTCTGAATAGCCACATCTCTCTCTATTTATTGTACATCTTACCTGTTTTCCTTTGTGACAAGGCTGGCTTCAGTGGTGGTGGCAGTAGTTTGATGGACTCTCTATTATTCCCTGTGCTTGGAACTTTGCTCCTTTTTACCACTGTTTCATAAAATCCCTCATTTCTTTCAAGACAGTTCAAATATCATCTTCTACAGGGAGCCTCTACTAATCTTCCCACCTACTACTGCCTCCCCTGCAAAATTACCTTGTGTGTGTGTGTGTGTGTGTATGTATGTACACATACATGTATGTGTGCATATAGCCATATATAAATATATGCATATATATTTACACACACACACTCAAGCATGAATGCATTTTCCGTAATAGAATATATTCTATTCCCTGAAGACAGAGACAGTCTCATTTTTAAAAATTTCTATATCCTCAGGGCTTCTGAGGCATGTGGTATCATGGATAGAGAACTGACTTCAGAAGCAGGAAGATTTGGGTTTAAACCTTGCCTCTGACACATATTATGAGATGGATCCTAGACAAGTCATTTAATGTGTTAGTCTTATGGCAATTCTCTAAGACCATAAGTTGCTGATCTGCATCGGTAAAGAGTGACTCTTCTTCTGGCAGTTCCCTATATGATTGAAATCACAGGTCTAGTCCCTATACCCTACCTCTAGTACCTACCACAGTACCTGGTATAGAGAAGTACTTAAAAAATTCTTGTGGACTGAATTATTGATACTAGTAGGGATCATTGGGAAGTGATTATGTTATAAAAAGCACCAAATTATAATGTTGTTGTTCAGTCATATCTGACTCTTTGTGACCCCATTTGGGGTGTTCTTGGCAAAGATACTGGAGTGGTTTGCCATTTCCTTCTCCAGCTCATTTTACAGATTGGGAAACTGAAGCAAACAGGGTGAAGTAACTTGCCCAGGGTTACACAGCTAGTAAGTGTCTAATTTGAACTCAGATCTTCCCAACTCCAGGCCTGGTTTTCTATCCATTGTACCACCTAGCTGCCCTGCCAAGTTATAAAGGCATCAATAAAACTTTAAAAGCATTCCATCATGTATTATCATAATTGGTGAACGTCTCCTCTCTCTTAAGTAGATTGCAGGTTGTTATTTTTAGTTCCCATAATGGCTAGCCCAGTAGGCACTAAATAAAGATATTTATTGAATGGATAGATGGATGGATGAATGAATGAATAATTCCTTGGATTCCTAAGAAATCGTTTGTCGTTGACGACTGCTAAGGAATGTCTACTCCTGGGCCTTTATCCAGACCACTTTGGCTTCTGAACTCTCAACTAGTCTTGATTACCACTACACATATACTTCTTAAACCTTTGCTTGACCTGAGGACCCATCCTATTGTCTGGAACTCCTGGTCCCTGCCTGTCCATACCTTTTATGCCGCCATCCATGCTATAGCATAACACATAGACTATAACATAAGATTTTCAGTTATTGATATATTATCTTGTGTCATTTTCACATTAAAAAAATCTTTCCAACTGGACTGCAAGTTGCATGAGGAAAAGGGACCAACTATGTTTTGCATTGTGTGTATGTGTCTGTATGCACACACACATATGTATGTGTGTATATATATACATATATATATATCTCCACATATAAAAATATATATTTACACACACATACCTAACACAGGACTAACCACATAGTAAGTGCTCAGTGAATAACTTTGTTAATTATAGAAATACACACATAGTACAACTGGTCTGGCCAAAAGAGTCAGTGGTTTGGATTTTTACAAGGATCATTGGAGGTATACAAGGGAAAGTTATGAGGCACAGATGAGACAGTGTTTTTAAAATGCTTTTCAAAACTTAAAACACTATTTAACTGCTAGTCATCATTAGGATTAAATAAGATAATATTTGTAAATCACTTAGAACAGTGCCTGACACATAGTAGGCACTATATAAATGTTTATTCTTTCCTCTTTCCCTTATTACTTAGCCTTTAGTCACCAGGCTTCCAGTCCAGTGATGTTTTCATTCCCTGAGCCTTCTACTGTGCTCCTGATGTACTCAAGTGATGTTTATAAAGCAATGGGGTGGGGGGTGGCACTGGTAAATGTTTAACAATTGGACTCCAGAAAAAAAACAAAAACAATAGCATGTACAAATACACTTTTAAATGTCATCTGTATTATTAACACTTTCTTAAATCTAGACACAGGGGGGAAGGGAGAACATAAATCAAGGTCTGACTTGTAGCAATTACATTCAGCTATCAAAAGCTGCTTGGAGCTGGTTCTAGCACACCCCTAGAGGATATGATACACTCTAAAAAGCATTGTAGTAGGAGTCTGGAACCCTAGATTTTAACCTAGGGGACTTTAACCTTCTCTGTGTCATGGATCACTTTGTCAGCCTGATGAAGTGTATGGACCCCTTCTTAAAATGATGCTTTTTAAATGCATAAAACACACAGGATAACAAAGGAAACCAATCATAGTATCTATACTATAGATATATATATAGCACCTATACTATAGACATTGCGTATATAACCCCATAGTATAGATATAGTATATATAGCCCCTATAATATAGATATAGTATATACAGCACCTGTACTATAGATACAGAATATACAGCACCTATACTATAAACATAGTATATACAGCACCTATATTATACAGTATATATAGCATCTATACTATAGATATGGTATATATAGTGTCAATTATACTGTACAGCTATAAAAATATCTTTTAAAAACCAGTTCATGAACTCCAGCTTAGGAACCCCTTTTCTAACCCCAGCTATTTCATGGCTCAATGAAGACATATGAGAACTCCAGAGGCCCATATTTCTAAGTTTCTTGTACTGTGGATTTATGGTATAAGTCAATTCCATCAAATCTGAGCTTGGTTCAGTTCTACTATTGCGCACAGATGCCTCTTTCCTCAGCTCAGTGGCCTACTGAAATAGTCTCAGGGAGAGGAATTACTCGTTTTGAGAGATGCCCATCAGATGTGAGGAGAACCCCAGCCACGTGTGGGCACCTGGCAGCATAGTGGATAGATAGCTTGGCCTGGATTCCTGAAGACCTAATTTCAAATTCAGTTTCAGACCCTTACTGCCTATGTGATCCTGGGCAAATCACTTTAAAAAAAAATCTCTTTTTGCCTCAGTTTCCTCAGCTGTAAAATGGGGTAATAACACTTACCTCATTGGGTTGTTGTGAAGATCAAATGAGATAATAATTGTAAAGAACTTAACACAAGACCAGGCACATAGTAAGCACTATATAAATGTTAGCTATCATCATCACCACCACCACCACCATCATCACCACCACCACCACCACCATCATCATCATCACCATCGTCATCATCACCATCATCACCATGCAGTTGGCATAGTGCCTGACACAGAGAAGGCGCTAAATAAATGCTTATTTCTTTCCCTTTCCCTTCTCCATATAGATGGACAGATCTGTTAAACCAGTCAGGAGCAGAACAAGATCATGCTGAATAAGGAATAAGTCTGCGGAATTTTTGGCTGCCATCAGAGATAACAATCAGTTCCTTCAGCATCTACTTAACACAGTCAGCCAAAATCCAGACTTTTGAGAAGCAAAGCTGTGGTGCTAGGAAAAATCTGCACAAAAGGCCAAGAAGATTGTCTTGTATTCTGTTCAGTCTGGTTTTTAGCCACTTAAAAATGGGGCATAAAGTCCGGGTTCTACTCCAGAAAGCGAGGTTGGTCTGTATAGGCAAAGGACAGGAAATGAGTAGCTCACCGGTAAATGCCCGAGGAGTGGCGTGATACTATCCGATACATAGATGATGTTTCCATCTGTTGTCACTGCAATAATGAAGCCATCCAATGCCTGCAGAAAACAGAAGAAGGGAAAATACTTTAGCATATGCTTTTATGGATGATAGATTTTTACCTATTTTACCTTATTGATTTAAAGTCCCCCGGAACATTTCCATAAATAAGATCACAGCCCTTCTTTCTGACATCAAAGTGACTTTTTAAAATGGGAGGAAGAGTTTTCAAAAGCAAAAAGAAGAGGCTTAGCAAAAAAGATTACATATTCATAGGTTATAGAAATTAAGCAACTAAAATTTTTTAAAGTATAAGTATTGAACTGTTTCAAAAGCACAGTGGTTACTGTTACAAAAATGTAAATATCTTGATACAATTTGATGAGCGCACATGATTCAATAGTAAAACTTAACTGAGTAAAGTAAAACTTAACACCCTCCTACGAAGACTTATCGTGTGCTATGTGTTTGAGTTAGGTCTGATATCTTCAAGGCATAGTTAAACCTCCATTCCCTTCTAGAGAAAAAGTCATGGAAGAATTAGGCACTAAAGAACAACCAAATTGTTGAAATATCAACAATGGCCAAATACAAGGATTTAATGCCAATCTGGAGTAAATTACCTTTTCCAAGACATCTGGCCCTGGCTCCAATTTCTAATAGTCCAGTAAAATTGAGTTCCTTCATACATACCAACATTTCTGAACATCTAAATTATATAGACAGTGTTGTCCCCAAAACAATTAATATTTTTCATTAAGAAGACATAAATGCATGTTTATTTCTTATTTTTCCTTCATGAGATTAAAAAAATGCTTATTATAAGACATTCAGAAGCTGAGATCTCTAAGTAGAACCATAGCAACTTTGGATATATAATGTATTTATATTGGGTAATTAATGAGTTATTTGAAAGGAAGGATTATTTCATTTTTGTCTTTGTATTCTAGTGCCTGGCATTTAGTAGGTGCTTAAAAATAATGATAACTAACATTCTATTATGTTCCAGGCACTATACTAAGATCTTTACAATTATTATTTCATTTGATCCTTACAACAACCTCAGGAGGAAGGTACGATTATTTGCCCACTTGGTTAAGTGACTTGCCTAGGGTCACATAGCTAGTAAGTGTCTGAAACTGGATTTGAATTCAGGTCTTCCCGGCTGCAGGCCTAGAGCTCTATCTGTTGCACCACCTAGCTTGTATATTATTTCTAGATTCAAGGGTAAGAGACATTTTTTAAAAAAAATGAAAGCAACTCACTGGAAAATAAATCTGGGAACAATTATGTTCAAACTAAGATTATTTTTGCAATAAATCCTAACATTAAAAAAATAACCATTTCTGAAATATCTGCTCCAAATTTGAAGCCTGTTTATCTATGCTTTGGAGGGAAAAATCAAATGTGTTCTTAGAATCCCAAGAAGGCAAGTTATTGAAAAAATATGTGTAGCATTCAAGTAATACTTCCCAATGTTACTCCTTAAAAATAAATTCTGTACTTCAGGAGTAGCCCTAACTCCTTCAAGTCATAGGAGTGCCCTGAAGCAGCAATCTGAAAAAGTATTCCAATAAGTAATGTGAAAGAGTTAACACCCTTCTCAAAAGTATGTACCTAATGGACAAGTACATTATTTACATCTAAGGAGATTCTGGCTCATCGGAAATTTTTAAAAGAGTATTTTTTAAAAAAATTCATTTTTAATATTTATTTTAAAAAAATTTAAGTTCCAAATTCTCTCCCTCCTATCCCCAATATGAAATCATATTTCCATATCAGCCACGTTGCAAAAAATAAAAATAAAGAAGGCAAGAAAACTAAAGAAAGTGAAAAAATCCTTCAATCTGCACTCAGAATTCATCAGTTCTCTCTCTGGAGCTGGAGAGCATTTTTCATCAGCTCATCTGCAAATTAATACCAGACTTATTTTACTGATTTTCTTTATGTCCTCACATTATTTGAGTAAAGGTTAAGTCTTTAAAGTCTTAAGGTTAAGAACCTTACAGTCATTAATACAGACAAGGTTGCCTGTATATTGATGAAGTCTCATTCCTTATAATACTTCATCCTTTCACAGAGATAGATCATTGTTATCAAAGAGGTATATCCTGGTAACAAGGGTATGACCCTGTTCATCTCTCAGCTCTTATTCTGATATTGGCTTTAAAGGCCACTTTTCAGCCCCCTTGGCAGGCAGGTATACTCCTGCTGATGTCAATGGAAACCTTGCTCAGGGCAGTCTGGGGGGAAAAAAGAGGGGATGCTTTTCATCCGCTAGGACAGTGTGTCCACATTCCCCTTGAATGCTTTATTTCAGAGCAAGTGGGTGTTAATAGGCTGGAGGTATTTATAAAATGGAAAGAAACTTCCATCAGTTCAATAGCAATTTCTAGCAAACTTTCACTAACAGCCTCAGAATGCCTGCTTTAGTTTTAAAAGCCCCATCAGCATAATTTAAAGGTAATTTAATAGAATGTAATTGCCAAGTGATTGTGCCCGTATTATTGTAAAGATGACTTTGATCAGCGCTCTAAAATTGGTTACAATAGAAATACTAATGGCTTGAGATCTCACATCTACCACACAATACAGACAAAGGGAAACTACCACCTCTTTCTTTTTCTGTCCCACACTTAGAATGAAACATTCCCTATGTGTTCCCCAAACAAATTCTAGCCTAAAAAAGCCAGAATTTATACCTCTCCTGCTTAAAATTCAGAACCTCATGCACTCTTTCATTTACAGTAAACAGGAAGCCTGACCTACTTTGTTCTGTCTTCAATTCATCTAAAATGGTCTGAGATTCTTACTTTCCAGGTTCACCTTGCTGGGTGAAGCAACTTTCCCTCTTGCTAGTTTTCAGAATAAAGTTGTTTTCATATTCCTAAGCCTTGGGATCTTAAGAGACCTGATGATTTGTCTAAAACCCCACTTATGGACCTTAATGAAGGGAAGGAGGAAGGGTGTCTATTTTAGGAGGCATGTAGCAAATTTTGTTCGGGTGAATGGTCAGTGGGTTAGTAAATTTAGGGGTTAGTACCCTTATTCCCTCTCTGCCCCCTTCTTCCCCCCTAATTTTTGCTTGGAGCAACTTCTTTAATATAAGGAACTCTCTTTAATATAATGAAAACTCTCTGCCAATGTAGATCTGTAATTTTTCTGCTTTCTTGGAGAGTTGCCTGGGGATGTTTGATAAGTTAAATGGTTTGCCTAGGATTACAGCTTGGGGCTGCTAGGTGGTGCAGTGGATATAGCACCAGGCCTGGAGTCAGGAAGACCTGAGTTCAAATGTGACCTCAGACACATACTAGCTGTGTGACCCTGGGCAAGTCATTTTACCCCGTTTGCCTCAGTTTCCTCATCTGTATAAAATGACCTGGAGAAAGAAATGGCAAACCACTCCAGTATCTTTTGTGAAGAAAACCCCAAATGGGGTCACAAAGAGTCGAACATGACTGACAACGACAACAAAATCAGGGGACTTGAACCCAGGCTATCTCCTGCCTCAAAGGGCCAGTTCCTTTCACTATGCCACACTGCCTCTCACGTTCCTACCTTACCACATAGCTCTCTAGAACAGTGACAGAGTATACATGCAGAATATAAAATGATACCGAGAGGTGAAAGTATTCCCTGTTTACAGCTAAGTGACAGATACCCCTAGTGAAGCACATTGAGAGCTTTCACGGATGGGAGACTCAATAAAGCTAGAAACTGAGACAGAAATGTTGGTTTGTGGCATTCTCAGGTCACAAAAAAATTAAATTCAGAACAAAATGGCCTGAATAAACAGAGTAGGCTATTTTTCATTTCTAATTCAGTCATCCCATGCAGATGCAGTCTAAGGGTATCCTCCCTTGATACAATGGGTAGGTTGTTCATTTTATAGGGTGAGCAGGAAATTGTGCAATTTTTTTTTCAATTCATGACGAATGCAGGACATCTACACATATCTGCAACCACCTTATTCTAGCTGTCCCACCTACCTGAATTTCAGCCCTAGCCTCCAGTGCAAATCATTTTCAAGTAATGCTATCTAATTTTGACTATGCAAGCTCATGTTTCTGCAGACGTTTTTAAATGCCTCTGAAATTTATTGAATAAATGAGACTATGCTTTCAGTTCATAAATACGGCCTGTAGCTATAGTTCTGTTTTAGCTATATTTACATAAGAATGAAAATAGAAAGTTATTTATGTAAAGCAGTATAATGACATATCTATCCAAGCATTATATTTTACAAACAGCTCTATATTTAACTTGTTTAAAATGCATTACTGAAAAAGTAAGGTTTTTAGGCTCTTTACATACATTTTGTATGTAGATTTAAGCATTTTTATGCAAATGCTCATTAATATTTGTATATTCCATAATATTTGGACATAGTCATTATGGAATTTAATTATTCAAATACTTTCATTTTTTCTGTATATCTAATTAATGCAAAGTGAGGGTTATATCAGTACCATGGATGTATATGTGTGTGAAGAGATGAACAGATATGCCCAAAGAAGAAACTCTCCAAATAGTTTGCTAGTTATCCTTGAGATAAAGTTCCTATTTTATCTTCTTTATGTTAAAGTTACTCAACCCAATTCTCGCTCTGCATAGCATAAAAATATACAGAAGGATGCTTCTCTTGCCATCTTTCCTAAGGGAAAAGAGATTAACTTTCCCATTTCTGAGTAAATGGGAAAAATGGGAAAAACCTTGCCCTGTGTCTTAACTTCAGCTCTATCTTCAATCAGTGGTCAGAAAAATCTGAATGTTCTTTGCAGAAACTCTACCCTCATGTATACTAGATCAAAGAGCAGAAGCAACACAGTGTAGTGGTTAGGACACTGGTTCTAGAGTTAGAACACCTAACTTCAAGTCTCAACTATGGCATTTAACTGTATGATGCTATGCAAGTCACTTAACCCCTGAGACTGGGTTTCCTCATCTCTAAAATGGGAATATTAATAATAATGTGTTTTATCTGCCTCCGAGGGTCTTTTTTGGGTAAGTCAGTCTTGAAGTGTTTTATAAACTGGAGTTATTGTTTTCACCAGACCATAAATATTTTCAGAAAAATAGTTCTCTGCCCCCATAACAGTTTGAATCATTGATTTGGGAGGAAAACATAAGGCAATGGGAACCTACCATTTATCATGGAGAGGATAAAGGGGTATGTGTGTAGATGTATTAGATGTACACATGATTTCCTTAAGATAGTTCTCTAATCTCCATGAATAATTTTGAATCACAAAATTTAGATTACAATTTAACAAGAAAAAAAATAAAATTATAAATAATAATAATTGACATTTATATAGCACTTTAATGTTTTCTTAGTGCTTTGCATCTATTGTCTCATCTGAGCCCTGCAACAACCTTGTAGGCTAGGAACTACCAGGTACTCTTATCTCCATTTTACAGATCAGGAAATTGAGGGTCAGAGGGGTTAAAGAACTTGCTCAGGCCAACTCTCAAGCCTCAAGGCCACATTGCAGGATCAAAGACTCAAGGATGGAAAGGACCCTAGAGAACATCTAGTTTAAACCTCTCATTTTCCTAATGAAGAAATTGAGTTCCACAGAGGGAAAGTGATTTGCCTTGGATTACAAAGTTATTAAGGAACTTGGTGGCCATTTGACCTCATTCCCCTTGGACTCAAAATCCAGCCCTCTTTTCATGCTACCTCACTGCCTCTTTAAAAGTAGTTTTAATTCAGTGGAAACTTTCACAAAAACAGAATTTTAAAGTCCATCTTTCTTTTCAAAATGTATTCCTCCTAAGCACATAATTTTATAAAATGGGGTTAGAAATAGTCCTTGCATTCAGGGAGAAGGAAAGCAAAGCAAAGCATGTATGTAATTTTTCCCCTCCAGTATTATTTGCTCTTTGGCTTGCAAGTCATCACGTCTCCAGTGCAGAGTGAGAAAGCCAGGCACTTACCCCCCAGCAATAGCGATCTATGGTATTCTGATTTACTACTAAACATAGCTCTGGATCTCACTGCACAGATTTGCTTCATTACACCACCAAGTACTGTAGCCGCAGCACGAATGGGAGCAAGTAACCACAAGATAGGATATTTCTCACAGGGCCAGTTCTTGAAGGATTGTGGACAAATTATTACTTGGGCCAACAAGTCACATCCAGAGTCAGTAAGGCACATTTTCTTTTGAAACCCTTAAAACTAACTTTAAAATTCATTTTTTACCTCTAACATCAGCTGAGTGAATTCTTCATTACTGAGAAATGAAGGCTTCCAGTCTTGCTGGATGTCACAGAGTTCTGTTTGCGCTGAAACTTCTAAACAAATACAAATGTGTTGTTACTTTTCATTAGTGCATGTAAAAAGTACAGTTAACAAATGAGGCATAAGCTATTGCCATGTAATTTATGTAATTTGATATAACTCTAAGTAATTTGAGAAGATCACATGCCTCCTAGGAAATGGCAGATTTCTATATTACAGTTGACAATGGGAAATAATCAGATTACTTTGTTGAGAACAGACAGGGGTTAAGATGGGGATCCCATAACTTGACCATTTAAAAAAATTATTATAATTGCGTTTTAATAGAATTTGTTTCCTTTGTAATCCTATGTATTTTATGCCTTTAAAACATTATTCTAAGAGGTCCTTAGGCTTTGCCAGACTGCCAAAGCGGGTACAAGACACGCAAAAAGGTTACCAGCCTCTGGTCTAGAACTTGAAAGCCAACTTTGAGGTGCCTGGCTAGTCTGAGCATCTTTGGTTAAGAAAAGGAATGTCAATTCAATCCAATAAGCATTTATTAAGTGCCTACAATGTACCAGGCACTGTCCTAAGGGCTGGAAAGGAACTACGCCTGCCCTACACATGAATATAATGCTATTTTTATTTCTATGCAGCTAAGCCATGTCTCGCAGTGGCTCAAGTTGTGTTGTTGCTTCCTGAAGAGTCAAAAAGAAGCAAAGACTTATTAAGGTGCTATAGATGTTTTTACCCTAGAAAAGAGAAAAAACCTGTTCTTGTTCAAATTAGACAAAGCAACCAGTGGCTAAACAGTTAACTCTAGGTGGGGAAAAAAAGAAGGCTCAAATGTTTTAGATATACATATGGACATCTATTATCTCATCTGAGCCCTACAACAACCTTGTAAGGTAGGAACTACCAGGTTTCCTCATCTCCATTTCACAGATCAGGAAACTGAGGGTCACAGGGGTTAAAAAACTTGCTCAGGTCAACTCATCTATTTATATATGCTATCAAGCAATGGGTTCCTCAAATTCTCTGGTCTCTTCGTTGAGAAGTGAACAAACAAGTTAAAATTAACATAAAACAAAAAATGATTCTTTCTTTATTTTAAAGCAGTACAAAAAAGCAATAATCCTTGATGGCAATAACAGAGAAAGAAACCCAGGAAAGAAAACCATGTAAAAAGAGTCAATTAACAACCTATATTGAGTGCCCATTGTGTGTAGAACATTGTATAACAGCCAAGATTAATCTGCCCTTGAGATGAACAGGGTGGAAGAAAACCTTAGAAGTGAAGAAACTTTGTATTTGGGAATCTAACAGGGAGCTAATTCTAGTATTGACAGTAAGGTGAGTAGAAATAGGGGAAACCTTCCATTTCTCTAACTTTTACCTACCTATGTCTTCCAATTTTTCCAACTCTTGGAAAATTTATACTTGGGATAGCTTACTATCCATGATAGAATACTGATTTTTGTTGAAATATCTTTTTGTTGAATGGAAAAGCTCTCAGCTTGTGGCAAAAAAGGAAAAAAAAACCAACATATGTGACTTCTCTGATAAATCTGTGAATTGCATTTGTCATGGCAGAAGATGTTCTCTAGTAGGAAGACTGAACTCTCTCTTATGGCCCAAATTTCCTTTCAAAGAAGGGTTATATTTATCAATGGTATAGAAAAAGGAAACACAAGTTTCTTTCATGTTAATAATACTTAAATTATTTGGTATGACTAGCTACTTTCTAATAGAGTATAATAATACTGATAGTTACCCTTTCACTCAGTGGGGTGTTTCAGCATCCTTTAGTAATTATATTCTTTGGAGTATTGGGCCCAATTAATACAAAACGTTTTTTAAGATTAGATAAGCTGTCTCTAGTCAAGTAGAGAAAAATGTATACTGTACTTAAAATGCAACGTTATGATAACTCCATCAACACACAAACCATTTCATCTTGTTGCTATTTCCTTGTGTGACCCAGAATGGCCTTTTGAGAATGCCCAGTTTAGGCTTACATGGAGCCCACTGTGCCCCTTACCACACAAGTAGGGATAGCCTTGGAAGACTGGGTCTTTAAAGGTGTCCTTTGGCCCTTCTCTCTCCCTCCTTCCCCCATTTTATGGGTTTCATTCCTCTTGTAAACTCTGACCCATGGTGGGGTGGGGCATGGATTTCCACCAATAAAGAGAGTCTCATATCAAAGGGCTTTGGGATTATAGGTGTAAACAAAAAGGAGGGGGAGGGGTCAAAGTTTTCAAATAAAAAGCCTATGAAAAATTTCTATTTGAAAGCAATTAAGTCAACAATCAGCATAAGAAGTTTGATTGATTAGTTTTATATCATTTCCAGTTGTGTCCCACAGAGTGTGGCTCCCTGATCACAATGTCCACGTATGGTAGCGTATCTTAGGAAGGGGTGGCAGGTGCCATCTTTGCAGTGGTGCTAGCAAACAGATCAGGAAGTAGGACAGAAACATAAGAGCATGTACCAGGAAGTGTAAATGTTACCCTAAACTGAAATAATTCTCCCCTTTTCACAGTCCTTTATTTCTATTTCTACTGACTAAAGCACAAATACTCCTGGGACATGTGGATTGGGATTTCAGTGTTTGGGGAAATTAAATTAAATTAAATCAGTCAGTACTGAGCACACAGAAGGGAGATAAACAACTGGGAAATATGGCCCAGTGGAATGTAACATTTCCACTGAATGAGATAAGGACACCCAATTGTGCTTCCCTTATTTGCATTTAATTCAGGGCTTTAGGCTCATACAATCAGTGGTGTTGACTCAAAACAGTTTTAATTTCTCTGCAAATGAAAGGGGCCAGATTCTTGTTTTGATCTGCCCCACACTTCCACCCACCCATTCATAAACAGGGAATAACCAGTGATCAGGATTGCCTTAGAAGATGAAGCAAAGAACTGGCCAAAGTACTGAAAATGTTCACTGTAATGCCCTGAACCCCAGTTAACTTTACTTACCTTTGCTATCTGGCTTTCCTATAGCAGAAAGGCAGAAGAGGAAGATAAATAAGAGAATACACCAATGAATACCCATTTCACTAGCCACATCTACACAGAGGATTTTCCCTAGGTAATGCTTCAGGAAAATCTAGCTTTTGCCTAGAATCATTGAGCTAAATGAAGGAATCTTGAAGCAAGAACTGGTGGTGCGGGAAGGGAGTTGTATACTGTTTAAGATTCTGGACCAGCTCTCATTTTTTATTTAATGGTGTACAAATTTGCTGCTAGTTGAGACCAGATTTTCCAACTCACTTTGAGAAATAATGTAACAAAGAATGGGAATTGGGTTGTATTTATTAAGGTCCCCTATTAGACTATGAGCTCCTTGAGTGAGGGCAGAGGCTGTGTTTTCATACAGTGCCTAGTACAAAGTAGGTACTTAATAGATGTTTGCTAACCTCTGGAACAGATGCAAGGGAATTGATGATAAGTAGGGCAACCCCTCATAAAGAGAAATGAGAATATCATAGCTATTACTGTTTATTAGGATTCTTACGGACTGATTTATTAATATAAATTCCTTCTGGCTTCATTCTATGATTCTATGATTCCCCAAGACAATGGTAGTTCTACAATATGTCATACTACTTGGGTTCAGTCTTTTTTTTTTTTTCAATGATATTGACCTAGTTTGAGTAATTCGGGCAAAATTTTTTTTTACCCAAATTACCTGCTACTACATGTTCACTTTTATTGGAAATCTAAGTTTTTAGAAAGTGTGCCGATTTAGGAAATATTCTGGTTCCAATATCGGGTGTTTTCAACTAGTATTGCTATACGTTTATTCCAATCCTACCAGGTTGTTCTTCACTGACATTTTTAACTGAAGATATTAACATTCTTCTTTCCTCTCCCTTGGGCAGCTTTGAAAAAGAGGGTGTATTATTACTGTCACATTTTTTAATAGGTATATATAATTATCAAAGAAATTGCAAAAGAATAATAAGCACAATGAAACTTTCAGATGTCCCAATCATGCCCTCTCTCATGAAATCATCTTGTCTGTGGCAAAATTTCAGTGAAAGAGAAGCATCGCCGTAATGATAGAATAACTATAATTATTTCCTCAATACTTCTGACATATGTGACTTTTCATTATATTTGAAGTCAGGTTTTTTTTTAAAGAGGTTATGCTTCTCATTCTTGTTAACATCCTTCCACTTTTTTCTCTTAATCTGCAGGTGGGAGGAGGGAAAGGTATAGTTAGCGCTAGCAGAAAAAGAGATTGGTAAAGGGCACAAGAGAATAGGCTGACACAGGGATTTTAATAACCTCTTAAGAGCTTAGTTTGACAGCGGCTTCAAGAATCAACCAAAAGTATACCACCTTTTCAAACCAGGACTTGATGCTGTTCAGAGGTCCAAGAGGGTGAGAACGATACAAGGATGTCCACACATCAGAATTAAGGACAGAGACAGGGAGGGGAAGAGAAGTTGGCACTGTCCTCTCTGGTAGGAAATCAATGCAACTGCTCCCAAATTTTTATAAGTCAGAAAAGAAGTATGTTCCAACTATCCTTTGATAAGGGTAATCCCCCTGGCAGTGTTTATATCCTGACTGGTCTGGGTGGTTATAGCTTATATCCTTATTTAACACGCTCTTGCTGTGAATGATCAAAATAATAAAGGCAATTTGGGAGGGCAGTGCCACCTTCTAACCTAGCCTAATAAGGGGCTATTAATGAGGGAGGAGTAACATGGAATGAAGAAAAGCTGATTCCTGTTTTATATACAGGCAGCTTCTCGAAAGGATAAACTCAAGGGGTGGAAAAATACAAACTAAGAAGTATCTAAGCATGAAGACCCTATAGAAAGGGCAGGAATTAAACAGGAATAGAGAAGTGTAGTTACTTTTTTTTTTTTTTTTTTTTTTTTACCATTGTGTTTCTGTAAAAATCCAATGACTTTTTCAAGCACTGTAGTTTTATCCAGTTTTCGAGTGTTCCCTGGAAGCATGGAGCTAAGTTCTTTGATGAGAACATTGAACTGGTCACGACGCTTTTTCTCAGACTTGTTTCGTGATGCTCTAAAAATATGAAAAACATTGGTAACCAAAATATTCTAGTTACGATAACATTTGTCATGACTGAAATCAAGGCATTACATCAAATCATGCTCTGGAATTACCCTGTTTTTAATGTCATGGCAAAGATAAGCTGCTTTAGCCTCATTTCACAATGAACCAATATAGGACACTTTTTTTTTTACTAGTGACTTGCCCAGAAGTAAAGAGGCAGTTGTTATGTGTTATGATCAGAACTCTATGCAGCCCTTGACAACAGCCATGATGCCATACTTTCTGATTACCCAGAGTTCTAATTTCACAAAAGTAACATAAGTAGTGGTTATTATAGGTCAGTCCCTAGGAAAAGGCGATGCTAGTGTTTGTTTGTAGCCATGAGTTTAAGTTACCCAGTTGGGAGTTTCTTCCTTTAGCAGTGAGGAATATGCTCCAGTTAATTTCTCAAACCCTTCCCTAAACTCAGTATGTCCAAATTTGATGTTGAGCCACACAGGGGTCATGAGTATGTTCTGCCTCCTAATCTCATAACATATAAGACTCAAGCCAATTCATATTTCTTGAGTGTCTGCTACATACAAGGCTCTAGGCTAGAGGCTATGGCAGATACAAAAGAAGCATACAGTAATACTAATACCTTACTTTTACCTAATGGTTTATAATTTGCTGTTTTCAAAGTATTTCCATATATATATGATCACCAATGTTTCACGTATGTGTTTCACAAATAGGTTTCACATATATGTGCTTCACACAGGGTTCACGTATATGTAAGGATCAACTGATCCTTACAGGTCCCATTTTACCGATGAAAAAACAGAGGCTTAGGAAAGGCAGGTAATTTGACTAAACAGCAGTTCTCTAGATTCCATGTTCAGCGTACCACACTGAAATGGCTCCTGCATTCTAAGAATCTGTAGTTTCATTGGAAAGTCAACACAGACACTTATGAAACAACTGACGAATGCAATCTGACAAATTGTCACCGAGATGATAAGAACCACTGGGGATTAGAGAAGGGATAAATCAGACACTGGTGCTTTTCACTGATGACCTTAACAAGAGTAAAACTTTCAGAACAGTGAGACAGTCTTTGGTAGCACCTACAGAGGTTTCAGAAGCTAATCAGTTCTGTCTACCAAAACAACAAAAAGGATGGAACGCTCCCGGAATTTGTGCCTATGTTCCAGAAAGTTCTGCCTCTATAATGCTAAAAGGTTTGCAAAATACTTGGCTTACATTATTTTATTTGATACTCAAAACAAATCAGTATTATTAAGTCCCATTTTATAGCAAGAGGTTAAGTGATTTGCAGTGGTCACA
This sequence comes from Trichosurus vulpecula, assembly GCF_011100635.1. Classification (NCBI taxonomy): domain Eukaryota; kingdom Metazoa; phylum Chordata; class Mammalia; order Diprotodontia; family Phalangeridae; genus Trichosurus; species Trichosurus vulpecula. The sequence goes on from NC_050574.1 coordinate 385,209,993, forward strand.
TAATGATGGGGTATTAATGGGACCTGGACTCCTAAAGAAAAGACCAGGTCTTTGAAAGCAACCCAGTTCCTGAATTTTCCCATATATTTCAGCAGCCCAGACCATTGGCATCTTGCCCACCCCAGCCTACCTCAGCCCACCTAGATACTAGACTGTCCTTTCACAGGCTCTTGGCCTACCCCAGATCATTTTATTCCTTTCACTATTACACCTGGACCACCCCAGGCTATTTACCACTCCTTAGTCCCACCCATATCTTTTCACTGTCCCTTTTTTGTATATAAGTATCAGTCTCACTCCCATTAAGTTGCAGATTCACTAGGAATCTTGCCTCACTATTGGTTTTAGGATAACTGACTGGAAGAAAGTTTGAGGTATGAATTCATTCCAGGCAGACCCTGCTGTGTACCCTCACATTTCAGGGTTCCCAGAAACCCCAAACCCCATCACATTTTGGTGGCCCATGATCAGATCAGAACTCTGATCTAAATTTCAAATCCAGGGTGCTTTCTTCTATACCCCCAATGTTTTAGACCAGTTAAATAGCTTTTACGGGGGAAGAGATAATATATGTTAGAGCCAAGATTCAAAATCAGATTTCCTGATTCCAAGTATGGTTTTCTCTTGGCTACACCACACTTAGATTAAAATCAGGCCTCAAGATATGCTGTATTATGGCAAAGTACCTGGCACCTAGGAAGTGCTTAATAAATATTTATTGATTGATCATAGGCCCAAGATCAGATCTCTTAGATCAAATAGGTCTGGCCCTTCAATGGTTAGCTTATATAACGATAAGCAAATCAAAGGGAAAACTGGATATCATAGGTCTCATTTAAAGGAAGGAGGAGATACCATTTTAATAGCTAATAAGAATAGCTAATATTTATATATTATTTACTATATGACAAGTGCTGTGCTAAATGCTTTACATTTATTATCTAATTTGGTCCTTACAATAGCCCTAAGAGGTAGGTGGTATTATCATCCCATTTTACAGAAAAGGACAGAGGTTATGACTTGCTTAGGTTGGAATTTTGTCTGAGGTTAGAACTGACCTCAGGTCTTCTTGACCCCAGACTACAGACTCTATTTACCATACCACCCAGCTGCCCCTTTAAAAAAATACCCAAATAGTTCATTTATTTACAAAAGGGGAGATCTTCTAATACAATCAAATAAGTATGTCAGGTAGTTAACAGGGGGTACCTGCTTTCTAGCATCAAAATACTTGAGAGTCCTAATAATAAATACTAGATACTTGATTTTTGTAGCATCAATATAAATGTAATTGTATAGTCTTAAAAAGTATTCTCATCAAGTCAAGATATCATATTACCAAAGATAATTGTCATACAGATATGTAATAAAAGATTTTATCTAGTGTCAATCAGTTTTACAGAATTGTTTCTCTATTGTTCCTCTTTTTCTTTCTATTAGTTTTTGCTTTAAATAGCGGATAGCTCTCTGTAAAGGCATAGGGAGATGGATACAGAGGGAAATACAAGTGTCATAAAGGCAAAAATTATCAATAAAATCTATTTTTTAAAAAAGACTTCATCTTAGGTATACATGCCCAGAAAATGAGGTGAGCCAGTCATTTATTAACAACTAGGGTTAACAGATGAGTAGCTGAAGTATTGCACAGATATACACAAAATATTAATAGGCCTACAAAAAGACTAGGAGTGCATTGGATAGGTCATCTCTGGTGGATCGATGGAAATATAACCTATGCATTATCTAGGTTTTGATGTTTCGTGGTTGAATGTGAAAGGGAGTGGTTCTCACTTCTCTAAAACTCACCCTTGGAATGTGGGTGTTACCAGCTTGGTTTAGACACTCCCTTTCTCCTCCCCAAGGGCCTGACATAATCTCCAGGCACTGCTCTGACACTGCCCCAGCAGAGGTATTTCTCTACATATATGTGTAAGGAGGGTGGAATAAAGGTGTAACCCACTAGCTCACCCTTCTACTAAGAGGTAATGGTGACTGGCCTGCTTTTGCTTAAAGGCAAAACCCCCAGACTGAGTTTGCCAAGTTGGGGGTATTAATTAAAATGAACAAATTACTATCATTGTCCATATCAGTCTCAAGATTTCATTTAAATTTTAAAATTTTAAAAATTCAACAAATTTAACTTTTGCCCATCTTCAAAAACTTGTCACGTTTCCCCATTTTGTGATTCTTTATACATAAATAAAAAAAAGAAGTTAAGATTAATCGTACTTTCTCTAGAATAATCCAGGGTTGGAATAGTAACTAAAGCAGGAATTATGAAGAAATTTAAAGAATAGAAAAACTTTGGATTAGCAAACCATCCTCTCAGACAGAAGAAAGGGAAAAAGAATGAGTGGAAAGCACTTTACCACTGGCATTAATCTTTGGTAAGGGGGAAGCTCACGACTGATCAGATAAGCTTGGATTTCAGCTGTCCCCACTGGCCTTGGTAGTAGATGAAGGCAGCACTGGCCACAGAGGATCCTAATTGCTACCAACGCTACCCATCGCCGGCTAGATTATTTCTTCAGGGTCCTGTTTCTTTTCTTCCTCACTTCTCCCTCGACCAATTCCCATCAAATCTCCCTCTCAGCCTCTCTCTTCCCAAATCTGTGTGTCCATGCACATATAGACTCACAGGAGAGTCTCTCAGTAACACTTGTCTGTTTGAGAGGACATCTCCCAAGTGGCTAGGCTCTGAGAATCTTTTCTCTGCCTGCAGAGAAATCAGTCTCCCAAAACCTTTCTACAGAAAGACAGACGAGAATTGACTAGGATAAAATCATATGTGAGTTTTGATCTGGTCTGGTAGAGGGAATGCCTGTCACCAAATGAGTAATCATGGATTCATCCAAGTAGCTAAGAAGAGAAGTAACCTAATGGAAAGAAGGAAACAAGCATCTGTTGAGGGCCTGATATGTGCCAGGCACTGTGCTAAGCACTTTACAAATATTATCTCACTTGGTCCTCACAACAACCCTGGAAAGTTGGTACTATTAATATCCCTATTTTACAGTTGAGGAAACTGAGGCAGACATAGGTTAAGTTCACATGGCTACTATCTGAGTCTGAATTTGAATGTAGGTCTTCCTGACTCTCTGCCTAATGCTCTAGTCACTGTGCCAGCTAGATGCTACTAATGGTCTCCAGCAGGAGGGTATGTTTGCTATGTTGACTGGAATGTTTCTGTTAGGCCCCTAGGATACTTCTTCCTTGGAGACTGCTAAAGAAATATTTTATGTTTATATTTAATATTATATTTATTAATAATATTAACATTATACAAATATCATTAACAATATTTTATTAATAATTATTAAGTAATAATAGTTAATTATTAATATTATTAGTCATTAATTTTTAACAATTAACAATTAATTTAACAATTAATAATATTATATTTTATTACATTTATATTTAAAATAACAGATTTTAAATATTTTTCTAGGCTATACGATCACTATTACCATTCAGCTCAAATCAGTTCAATTAACATTTATTAAAAGCCAATTATGTGCCAGACTTCCACAAAATTCTATTGTCATGCCTCATCATGTCATGGAGACAAACAGTGAGGTACAAGTTCCAACAGGTTCTGCCATGTAGCCAGGTGGCACGGTGAATAGAGTGCTGGACCTCAAAAAACCCTGAATTTGAATCCAGACTCAGACACTTACTAGTTGTGTGAACCTGGGCAAGTCATTGAACCTCCATCTGCCTCAGTTTCCCTATCTGTAAAATGAGGATCCTAACAGCACCTACTTCCCAGAGTTGGTGTGAGAATAAAATGAGATAATATGTGTAAAGTACTTTGTAAACATTAAAATATTATACAATGTTCCTTCTTCTTCCCCTTTCCACATTAAAAAGATCTCAGAATAGTCCCAGCAATGGACTGAGTACTCTTTAGAAGGACCAGCCCCGGTAAATATGAAAATATGGAAAGGCCCCTTACTGGCCACTTTATGTGTTTGGTAGCTCACAAACAAAAACAAAGAAAAGTACAAATATTCCTCAGTCTCGTGTGGGCCTTTCTGCTTTTGCAATAAAAAAGAATCCCAAGGTGCTAAACATGACAAATACCAAACAACATCACAAAATATGGAACTGATTATATTTTAACCAATAGGGAACTGTTGTGATAAAAATATGTAATAAAGAGAAACTGAGGCACAAAGGTCTGCGCATAAGCAATTTATTAGCAAGGCTAGCAATTGCCCATAAAAAGGATCCAAGACTTCCCCAGTAGTCACGGATCCATCTGACAGAGCAGTTCTTTTATGCATTTGGTTATATGAAGTACCAGAAGCAATACATCGATGCAAACTAAACTAAGGTTGTGATTGGTCACACAGAGATGAAAATTGGGCTTGGCTTGACTTGACTCAAAGAGGAGATTGCTAAAACCTTGGGCGACGGGAAACACAGTTGACTTACACCCCCCCGGAAAGTCTTGTGGCAGGTAAACATTCTATGACCAGGTTGACTTATCTTCCCATTCCCCTCTTCCCTTCCAAAAACTTCCAGATTTTGAGTCTCTGTGATCAGGTTATACTCCATAGGAAGAGGGAAGTTAAATTCTTACAAACTCTATCACTGAATATTCACTACTGTATAGATAATGAAGTCCAAATCCAATCCCTAAGTACTGATACACTGATTAGATACAATTCTCAATCAATAATTAATAAATAATGCAAAAGAGGGGGGTATCAATTTTCAACTTCAGAGAATGACTATTACTATTGTGGGAATCATTACTGAATTATCTATTTATGCAAATCGGAAGGCTACTGAAGTTAGGAGAAATAGAGGGGAGGAAGAGGGAGATTGGGAGAAGCCTCCTATGGAAAGTAGAATTTGAACTGGGTTTTGAAGGAAGCCATGGCTTCTAAGAGGCAAGGAAGAAAAGCATCCTAGGCATGGGAGAGAGCTCCTGTAAGGGCATCAAGATAGGAGATGATGTGTTTTGTGAGAGGAACACTGAGTAATCCAGTATGAATGGACCATAGATTCTAGGAGGAGAACAATGAGTAAGAAGATTGGAAATTGGCCAGTTGTGATGAACTTTAAATACCAAACAAAGAAATTTTCATTTAAACCTAGAGGTAATAAATAGGCAGCTATTGGAGTTCTGAGAAACCAGAATATTTGTAGGAAGTAGGGAAGAACCCAGTAGATAGGGAGATACTTAAGATTAGAGAAAAAGTAGGGATGATAGTGGGAGAAAGCTGGGAAGAGAAAGGATCAAGGACAAAGGCAGTAGGGTTGGTTTTGGCAAGAAGAGCCATCTTTTCATCAGAGACTAGAGTGAAATGATAGTGAGAGATCATATCAGAGGGAAATGGGATAGAAGAAGGGGAGAAGACAAAGCTCTCAGGAACGATTGTAATTTTTTTGATGACTTGTGAGGCAAGGACCTGAGCTGAGAAGGTGGAGTGTCGTAGAAAACTTGAGGAGAGAAGCTGCCATGGTAAGTGGAGCACAGATTTGCTTAGGCAGGAGCAGAAGGACTACTTTGTTTCAGTGAAGACTCAGTTTAGATTAGACAAAATAATTTTAAATTGGATCCAGTCAACGCAATTTTGTAATTTCCTTCAACTCCACTTAGTATTTACAAAGAGGCAAAGGAGGCAGCTAGTGGAATTAATGCAAGGATGGGGTTGTGGGAGGTATGCTGAGAAATAGGACAGAAAAGGAAGGAATTCAAGGATAGAGTTGAACTGGTTCACCAAGGGGTTATGATTTGGAAGATGGTTTTGTCAGTATAGACATGAAGTCTTGGGAAAATACTTAAGGGTGCAAAGAGATCAAAGAAAGGGAAAAGACAAGTGTATAAAAATATTTATAGAGCATCCAGGTGGACGGGGCAGCTGGGTGGTTCAGTGGATAGAGTGTCAGGTCTGGAGCCAGGAAGACTCTTCCTGAGTTCAAATCTGGCATCACACACTTACTAGCTGTGTGACCCTGGGCAAGTCACCTCACCTTGTTTGCTTCAGTTTCCTCCTCTGTAAAATGGCTGGAGGAGGAAATGGCAAACCACTCCAGTATCTCTGCTAAGAAAAGTCCAAATGGGGTCATGAAGAGTCCGACACAGCTTACCACACAACAAACAAACAACACAAAAATATTTTATAGCAGTTCTTTTTATAGTAGCAAAAAACTGGAATCTTAGGGTGTTCCCATCAACTGGTAAATGTCTGAACAAATTATCATATATAAATGTAATGGAATACTACTGTGCCATAAAAATGATAAGAGGGATGGTTTCAGTGAAACCTGGGAATACTTGTAAGATCTGATGTGGAGTGAAGTGATGAGAACAGGGAGAACAACTTATACAGTAACAGCAATACCTTAAAAAAAACTCTGAAAGACTTAAGAACTCTCATCAGTGCAATGACCAACAATGATTCCAATGCTAGCATGCTACTCACCTCCTGACAGAGGGGTGACAGACTCAGGGTGCAAAATGAGACATATTTTTTTAGATATGGTCAATGAGGGGAATCGTGTTACTCGACTTTGTATATATATTTTACAAGGGTTTTCCCTCCCAATGGTTGAGGGTGTTGGGGGCAGGGAGGGAGGAGAAATAAATTTTTATTAATTGAAAAAGAAAATAATTTAATTACAAAAGAAAATACTGATGGTTTGGGGTAATAAAGACACAGAACATGGTTAGGGGGTTATAAAGCATAGGAAAAGATGGAATGAGAAAAGATAAAGGAATTTCAAGCTTCATGAACATGGGCATGGAACATCTATAGAGGATGGTAAGATCAAAGGCATAACCATCACTGTGTGTAGCTGGGGTGGAGTGGAGAATAGATCATGGAAATAAAGAGATTAAGGAACTGGGAAGTTAGAATATTTAAAGGAACACTAACATTGATGATGAAGTTCCCTAGTAATGAGCTGACATAGAGAGGAAAACTGTAAGCCAGCAATAAACTCCTTGAGAAAGGATGGAAGATATTCTAGGGATTGGTAGGTAACTAGAAAATACCTGGGAGGGGGGAAGGAGAGGGATAGAGGGACAGGGGAAAAGGGGAAGGGACAGGGAGAGGTAGGGAGAGGGAGAGAGAGAGGTAGAGGTAGAGGGAGTGGAAGAGGGAAGGAGAGGGAGAGAGGGAGAGAGAGAGAGAGAGAGAGGTAGAGGGAGTGGAAGAGGGAAGGAGAGGGAGAGAGGGAGAGGGAGAGGGAGAAGGAGAGAGAGAGAGAGAGAGAGAGAGAGAGAGAGAGAGAGAGAGAGAGAGAGAGAGAGAGAGAGAAGGGTTTAAGATGAGAAAAAAGTTCATCAATTCTGAGATGGACATTCCAGAGGGACCAAAGGAAGGAGTGCAGCATTGTAGGGGTATGGCTGAGGTCGATAAGTAGACTGCTGGGGTCAGGGAAGGAGATTTGTTCTTTGGCTACTGGAAGTTCAGTATTAAGTAGGATAGAGAAAGTTAGTAAAAAGAGAACTGGAGTATGTTGGCCATTGAGGAAATAGTATAGGGCAGACTATCAGTGGGTGGGGAGTGCTTTCTAAAGAAGGCAGGTTCTTAGATGTTTCAAGTACAGTCCTTGAAATCCCAACCTCATGGTAGGTTGTATGCTGTGTCTGAAAGACCTTGGGACACATTCATCATGGAAAGCACAGGCAGGAGAAAGCATATTCCAGGAATCTAAAAGCCTAGTCAGGAGGCAGGAGATGGCATGTTCTAAGACCAGTGGTGATCAGAAACCATAAATGGCATGCTGGAATGATGTCTTCTAACACAGGTCACCAAAATATGAATCAATAGCAGCAAAAAAGTTGGATGTTTAGGTTTATCGAGGCATGAGTGATGATAGGTCAAAGGTGCAATGGATTCAAGGATATGGGATATTGGTAAACTATGGGGTCCATACTGTGAGGGAAGAAAGTGAGGCCAGATGATTTAGTGTAGGCAGGTACTGGATATCACGTAGAATGTGCGAGAATAGCTTTAGGAGGAATGAGACAGAGGCTGGAAGAGATAGGAGGGATGGAAAGAGAGGAGGTTATGAAGAGAGAGTAGAATTTTAGAGGGCAGCATATTTTAGAGATCATTTTAATTAGAGGTGATGGTGAAATCCACCTCTGGGTAGCTGAGGAAGAATGTTTGTTGGTCATGGGTGATTAAGGAGACTGATGAAACGAGAAGCCAGGTTATTAAAGGTCATATCATTGTGCATCTTAAAGTCCCCAAGTTTGAGAGTACGATCTGAGGGTGAGAGGATGACAATTGGCCAGATACTGAAGCCCCTGAAAAAAGAGGGAGAAGGATCAGGAGGGAGGTATAAGACAGAGAAGTGAGGACCAGGATAGGGCAATAAAGACATAGGGAAGGAGTGGACATTGAAGAAGAGGCAGCAGAAGGAAGGCCAGGAAATGGCAGTAAGGAACAAGACTTTTTTTTTTAATATTTGTCATTACAGCATCACCTGTCTTCATTTCAACATAGCTTCATTACATGTTGTCACTTCTAACTTTGCATCTTATTCTGTGCTCATGACATTTTAGGTTAGCTGATTCCTGATAATATCTGGGGAGATACCTTAAATCCTTTATGTAGATTTTTTTTTCTCTTTAATCAAAAATGGCTGCCTTTTTTTTTTTAAACCTGGGTATTCTGTGTTTTGCCTGCTTTTTGCCTCAGTCATTCCTTGTCCTAGATCTTAGGCTCCACCTTTATGATCTTTAATCCTTGTTCACCTCCTACAGAAGGTGCATTCACAGTAGGGCATCTATCTTCTAGAATTACAATCATGAAAGTTGAGGCTGAGATGTCTTTTGCTTATCTTGTAGAAAATATGTGAAGTAAAATCTTGGAGTAGATGAAGGAAAACTTAACTTTCTAAGTGTATGCATTATAAATAATTTTTTGGCCTAGATTTTAAAACTAACATGTAATCTCCTTAGCAAAAAAAAAGTAAGAAAGAAAAACCCTGTTCCTGTCCTAGTTTGTCCATTATAAATTATTTGAGTTGTTAAAACACATCTAACTTGTTATTACTCTGTAATGTTTATAATGACTACTAACATTGCCCCTACAAAGATTATGATGAAGCCCACTGTCATCAGTGATGGAAATACAATCTTGTTCTGTTGTACTCAGCCTGGGAACACACTGTGATATCCTCTGGAAATAAGCCAATATTAGTTGCTTTTACAGTTCTGAAGAAAAGAGATAGGGTAGATAATCCTGGAATGACCTCACTATCAGTAAGGAGGTCTTTTGGGACAAGGTCCTAAGACCATCATGCATAAGGTAGTCTTGAACAGCCTGACAAAGATGGAAAACAATTTCAGGCTTTCGTTTTTTAGAAAAATGATCAATCAATGAGCTATACATCTATTTGCTCTCTTTCAATGTGTCATGCATTCTGGTACAGGTGTGTGTATTTGTGTATGTATTTACAGAGAGAACCACAGCAGTGCAGTAGATAAAGGGCTTGCCTTAGAGTCTGAAAAGTGTAGGTTCGAATCCTGCCATAGATATCCACCCCTTCTTATCAATAAACTCCAGTGGCTCCCTATCACCTCCAGAATCAAATAATTATCAGTATCGGAATCAGACATATTCATCTGAAGCCCTTCATACTCTAGAGGACCCTCCACCCCTCACCTTTTCCATTTTCTTACACCTGACTCCCCACCACGTACTTTTCAATCCAGTGACACTGGCCTCGTTGTTGTTCCCACAAATGAGACATTTCATCTCCCCACTCCAGGATTTTTTCTGACTGTCCCCCATGCCTGGAATGCTCTCCCTCCTCATCTCCACCTTCTCTGGTTTCCTTCAAGTCCCAATTAAAATCCCATCTTCTGCTGCAAACCTTCCTCAATCCCTCCTAATTCTAGTACGTCCCTCTGTTATAATTTCCATTTTATCCTGTATATTGCTTGCCTACTATATTGTTGTTTATATATTGACTCCCCCATTAGATTGTGAGCTCCTTGAGGGCAGGGATTATCTTTCACCCCTTTTTATATCCCCAGTTTTTGGTACAGGGCCCGGAACATAAAAGGCGATTAATAAATGTATATTGTCTGGATGATTTACACTAGCTGTATGATAGTGGGAAAGTCACTTACCTTCTAGTTGTCACAGACAGCTCTCTAAAACTTTGTTGCTGATAAATTGCAGAGGGGCTTGGATGGAAGGAATTTCCTATAAAGAGGAAATCATAGGGCAAACTCATCCTTCCTCCCCCATACATATAAAATGGAATTGCACCTTATTCAGAATTTAGGTTCAGAAGTCAGTACAAGAGGCAAAAACTATGTTCCAATCAAAATGGCCATTTCTCTGCAGCAGCTATCTAAGTAAAAAGCCTCTAGCATGTGGGAACAATGTGGGTAAGAAGCAATATAGGTAAGGGAGGTAATTCAGCTGAATTTGGGATAAGGGTTGAATGTAAAGATTGAGTCCCTTGGACTAGAGCGTCAAGCAGGGTCCACTATAAGGGGTAAACAAGGTGGAATAGCAGAAGTGGGCATCGAAATACTATAGTAACAGAAGAAGAGGGCAGAGGGGAGAAGGTAACCACGTACAGAATCTGGCAGACATCGGAACCTGAGGAGTCAAGCAGGCCCAGGGACCAGAACAATCATAAAGTTAGATACCTGAAGCTGAGATTCACTGATCAAAGAAATTCAGAAATTGGGGCACAGTGAGAACACCATAGATAGATGTGGGTTCTCCTAAACTGGTTCCAAGGAAGAAATGGAATAAGTATGAACATTTAAGGTGCACTGAGCCTCCCTTAAAGCTAATACATAGATAAAAAGATGCAGGCAAAGTTACATTCAGGTTCATTCAAGCCCAAGCAAAATTGCAGACAAGAACGTTGAAATCAAGCAAAAAAAGGGTCATCTGTTCTTGTTTAGCAAGCTCAGAAGTGCCTTCGGAAAGAACTTTCTCAGTTCCAAAATGGAGAAAAGAGGGGGTAAATAATTATAATAATAGCATTTGGGTAGAACGTTTAAGGTTTACAAAGTGTTGTAAAAAATATTATCTCTTTTTACCCTCACAACAACCCTGAGACGTTGGATGATTATCATCATTTTACTCTGTGAAAACAGTCACCCAGCTAGTAATTGTCTAAAGCTGAATTTGAACTCATGTCTTTTTGACTTTGGGGGTAGCTAGATGGCTCAGTATATAGAGGGCTGGGCTTGGAATCAGGAAGATGTGAGTTCAAATCCAGCCTCAGACACTAACTAGCTAGGTGACCCTGGGCAAATTAATTTACCCATTTGCCTTGATCCACTAGAGAAAGAAATGGCAAACCATTCTAGTATCTTTGCCAAGGAAACACCATGGACCCTATGATCCATGAGGTCATGAAGAGTCTGACACGACTAACCAACAATAAACTTTCTGACTTTAGGTTCAGTGCCATCCACTGTACCATCACACATGAGCTTATATCTGAATATATTCTCTCCTTTTGCCAAATACACACATAAACAAAATAAGGGTTTTATTTTTGGCTAATTAAAGATTACCAAAATATTTGTTGTCATTCTGTGTGTTTTTTTAAACTCACAGTTTTTAAACTAGTTTCTAATCTTGGGGAAGGGAGAGGGCAAAATGTCAATATATTAAAAGTATTTCTGTTGATAAAATCTAATTAGAAACCACGTTAAAATCATTTTAAAGAGGAAAAATGTATAATTCACCTTTAAGGGGGAGACTTCTCTTAATGTCTTCCTATGGCTTTGTTCCAATGATCAATATCTTTAAATTGCATTTCTATTATTTTTCTTAATAAAATAATCTTTAATACACAACTAACCCTCAAATTATGATGTTCCTCATATTTAAAGTCAAGATTTCTTTCTGATTTATTCCAGAATATCTCTTCTCACTCTGTTAACTGAAAAAAACAGGGCATCCTGATGGGGAAAATACAAAATATTGCCTACTTAAAGCAGAGATTTTCAGTTGGGGCAAGCAAAAGTTTATAAAAATGAATGCCTTCTGATCAAACGAAAAGCTATTACCAGTACTGCTTAGCTGCACTGAGTCCCTTTCACTATTCACTCACAGCCAAGGGGAATCCAATTTTATGACTGGATAGTTAGTATTTTCATAGGATAGTTGTTTCAGTACTTTTGCTTTGTGTGTATTCACTGTTAAAGTGAAAAGCCTCTGGCATGTCAGAACAATATAGGTAAGGGAGGTCATTAAACCATATCTATAACTTTGGGGTAAAGGTTGAATGTAAGGGTTGAGTCCCTTGGACTAGGGTGTGAAGCAGAGTCTCCTGCAGGGGACTATGATCAAGGAGCTGGAGCCATTTAGGGTGAGGCTTATTATAGTAGCAATGATAGGAAGTTGATAAGCAGTCAAGGTTAGCAGGAGTAATTGAAGTTTCTAGGTAACTTTGCCAAGATCACAGAGGGTCAAAGTAGGATATAGGACTCCTTTTTTTAAAATTTTATAGATATCATCTGTCTTTCCTTACCTTCATTTCACAATAGAACTCTTTTCTCTCCCTCCTAGACCCAGGTTGTATTTGTCTATTATTTTTGAAGAGGACCATGACATCAGGGAGATGATGACATGACTTGCAGTTGACTTTGATTTGAGTGAGAGAGGGCTGTGCAAGGTCACCAGTCTCACTTTCTCCTCCAGAGCCATCTGGGTCCAGTGACCTGATATTCATCAGGATGACTGGAGATGACCCAGGATGCAATGGGAGACCCTTGCCCTTTTGGGCTAAGGCCTTTTCATGTACTCACTTAGAGTGAGACAACACCCATTCAGTGAACAGGCCTCTTTAAGAAGTGAGTCAAGGGATGGCCCCTTTAATTAGAAAAAAAGAAAAAAAAATCAAGCTGTGAGGGGAAGACCCTCAGGGTTGCTGTTCCAAAGTCCTCTCCCTCTCCTTCTCTTCTCCAAAAGAAGGTAACATTTGAGGCCAGAAGCTGTCCACTTGGAGTTTACTGGCTAGATTTCTTCTCTCTCTCTCTCTCTCTCTCTCTCTCTCGTTCTCTCTCTCTCCCGCCCCTCCTTCCTTCCTTCCCTACCTCCCTCCTTCTTTCCTTCTTTCACAAAATCTTAAATCTAGTTCACTCTGAAGCTCCTAGACCCATCCATTATAAGAAAGAGGAAAAAGTAGAGGGAAAATACAGCTCAATAAAGGTCAACATTATAGGCAAGTCGATGGCCCAGTAGACAAGAGTGGAAGACTTGCAGTCAGGAAGACCTGAGGTCAAATCTAGCTTCAGACACTAGCCATGCAACTCTGGGCAAGTTACTTAAACCTTCTCAGCTTCAGTTGCCCCATATTAAAAGGGGATAATAAGAATAAGAATAGGACCTACTTCACAAAGTGGTTGTAAGATTCAAATGAGATAACTTCTACGAACTGTTTTTCAAAATTAAAACCCTAAGTAAAACTACTGTTATTATTATTATGAAGTACTCCATAGACTTTATTCCTTGACTCTACAAAGAAGGAAAGGAGGTGCTTTCTCATCTCTTTGGGACCAAACTTGGCAGGGCTCCTTTTCTATTCACAAACTAACCCTCTAGCAAAATCCTAACTGATCCTATAAGGCTCTCCTGTATCACCTAGAGTGCCTACTATGAATGAGGCACATAGCCTAGGGAGGTAATATGACTCAGTAGAAAATGAATTAACTGAATTTAGAGTCAGGAAATTTGCATTTAAATCCTAGTTTTGCCACTTACTTGCTCTACGACCATGAACATCTGTGAAATGGTGATAATAGTATTTATATTGCCTATTTCATAGGGCAGCTGCTAGGAAAGTGCTTTAAAATACTATATAAATGTGAGCTAATAATTATCATAAATAATGGTAGCAATTCAACTGAATTGGTACTCTTAGTCAAACTTCTAGGAGTTTTTGTCTCCTTTTACTTGGCACCCCCTACAGGCAACCTCAAAAAAATCTTGCAAGGTACAAAAGTTGTAATTATAGAATCAATGGATTATAGGTGCTCTCTGTCCTAAGAAAGCACTACATTTGACAGTCTGAACTTTCAAAATCAATAAATTATGGGGTGATTATTGATATAACCTAAAGGATTCTTTGAATTACAAAAAAAAATTACTGCAGTGAACCTTTAGAGAAGGAGCTCTCTGGAAACATTTAACAAATTTTAATAGACAAAAATTCAATTTATGCAAGACTTTTCAGGAAGGCACATCTGTAGTCAGGTCCAATTCTCTCCACTCCACGCAGATGGGGATGTGGCAAATAATGAAGCTCAGTCCTTCCTGCCCAGATACAACAGGGCTCCGTGGCCATGCTATGCCCAGGGGTTCCATGAGCTTTGTAGAATGAGAAAAAGGCATTGTCTAGGGTGCATCCAGAACAGAGCGGTTACATAATCTCTAATAAAGGAAAATAAAACTATCTATTCTCAAAGCCAACAGCTCTCGTATTCACGGTTGAGAATGTCGGGCTGTTTCTGCCAGACATGAGGCAAGTCTCCAGGCCCTGCTTTGACTGGGGGTGGGTGGAAGATTTGGGGAACATTAAGTCATAGGGCTATACTTCAGAGAACTTAAGAGGTCATATAACCCAACCACCAATTTATATACATCTGAATCACAGCAGGCAGACGGATCTTTATCCTATTTTAAGAGATCTCATAGGATGAAAATTTCATAACCTCCCACAATAACCTGTTCTAGGAACCAACAACCCTGATGTGCCTATCCTAAAACTCCCTTTCTCTTTATACTCATTTCTTCCGTTTGGGTTTCTGAAGACACATCATTTGAACATTTTGTTTTTCTTTTACACACTCTGTTCACAGATTTCTACTTTCATTGGGGGTGGTTTGCCACATCATAGGGCTGTCTTCTACTTATTACATGCTGATACTACCGTTTTCAACTCTCATGTGCATAACTGTAAATTTGCTGCGAGTTGGCATAGTAGCTTGGGAACTAAGTATCAGTGAAGCCAATGCTTTCTTTCTGATATCTAAGAATGAGATACTGAATCTTAACTACACAGTTAACAGAGAATGTTTGGGACCAAACTTAAAGCTAGTTTAGATTGATACAGATTTTATCAAAATTATACAAAAGAGGAATTTAAAACATTGCTTGAGAACTTCTTTTTTTTCTAAAAAAAATAAATCCTAAGAGAAACGCTTTGCTTTCTTTGAAGAAAGGCAGTATTTTAGTTTCCAGAGTTCACAAAGGGTTTAAACAGCTTTATCTAGATAAGTCGCCTAATTTCCCCAGGTCTCACTTTCCTCATCTATAAAATAAAGGTATTGAATGAGATGAATCTTGAGGTCCCTTTCACCTCTAGGACTACGAACCTATGAAAAAATTGATTGGCCAATAACAGCTCCTAGCCTAAGCTTCACTTGCTCATTGTGTGGGTTTTGTTGGCTCCAAGTGAGTGTAAATAGTAATTGCTTCTGTTCTGACCAGAAACTCAGAGGGTCTTCCCCTCCCAGATTGATTCTTTTGCGAAGACAAGCTAGGTCACCTTTTGCCTCAATTCTTACCTAGCCTTTAATCACTGAATGGATGTGGCCTCAGAAAAACTGAGACCTGGGAAAGACCTTAGCTTAAAAAGGCCAAGGTCTCCCACAACATCGGGGGTCATCACCAGTCACCCTGATCTATGTCATGCCACTGGACTCCTATGACTCTGGAGGAGAGAGTGAGGCTGATGACTTTGCACAGCTCTGCCTCACTTAAATCCCATTCACTTTGCAAGTCAAGACATCACCCTCCCCATGTTGTCCCCTTCAAGAACAAAGGACAAACGATAACAACAATGAACCTATGACTTCTGACTGGGTTCTTCTGCCCAAAGATTATTTGGAAATGTGCTACCAAATTGCCCTTTCTGTTCTGGTATTAATACAGCAATCAATCAATAAACATTTACTAAGCAACTACTATATGCCAGGTACAATGGATAAAGTGCTGGGCCTGGAGTCAGGGAGACTCATCTTCCTGAGTTCAAATCTGGCCTCAGGTACTTCCTAGCTGTGTGACCCTGGGCAAATCACTTAACCCTGTTTGTCTCAGTTCCTCCTCTGTGAAATGAGCTGGAGAAGGAAATGGCAAGCTGCTCCAGTAAGTCTGCCAAGAAAACACCAAATGGTGTCATGAAGAGTCAGATATGACTGAGAAATGACTTAACAACAATATGGTAGGCACTATCCTAAGCACTGAGGATATGAAGAGAGGAAAAAGATAGTTCCTGCCCCCAAAGGGCTTACAATCTAATGGGAGAGACAACATGCAAATAAATATACACAAAACAAGCCAAATACAGGATTACAAATACAGAAAATAGTTCATAGAAGGAAGGTACTAGAATTAAAAGGTGTTGGGAAAGGCTTCATGATTTCCAACTTTCCTAGTCTACTGATCATTTATTTCTCCACTAAACTTTTTTTTTTTATTAGCTAAGGGCAAAAACCAATACATCAAACAGACAAGTCTTTTCTATTAAACTCTTTATTGGGCTGAAGAAACAATTAGCATTCTGCCTGGTACATACCAAATTTCCCTTTGGTTCAGGTACCAAACTGCACATCTGGAAATTGTAGGAGAATGTAAGTAAAATGTCGTTAACCTTACCTCATGTTCACTGGATGCCTGCTAATGTACTCAATTTATTTAGCCCATCAAAACTACAATAAACAACAAATATCCACCTCAAGACTTGACTTAACACAAAGATTTTCATTTTTTGTATTTTTCCTTTGTGAGACTTTTCATGATGACAAAGCACATGTGAAAAACAATATTCAGCCATGGATGATAAATCACCACCAAACCAGGAGGTGTACAGTGCTATAAAGTGAAACACAAACTGATAAATTGGACTATGATTTTCATGACTGACTGTAATAACTTTTCATTTCTAACCTATTGAGCTCACAGAAAAAGAAATGAAACACTGAAGTGAGAGAATTCGTCTACATAGGAGCCATATGACTTTCTGGGGAGGGAGGCCATACACTGTGGTTAGCCATGCCCAAGTTGTAAGTTCTTATCTCACTTCCCCACACTGAGCTTCTGATAAATATCTGTTCCATACATCCTTAGGTTTAATTGTATCGTTTCTTGTGTAGTTCTCTAATTGATTTAGGTCTTGTTTCTGGTTCTGGGGGATACGCTTTGAAGGCAGGGTTCATGTCATAGTCCATAGGGCAGAACATTTTGTAGATGCTAAATACTTAATAAAAACATCTGACATTTGGATAGAATTTTAATTTTGCAAAGCACTTTAAATGTATCATCTCATTTTATCATCAAAACAACCCTAGAAGGGTAGATGCTATTATAATCCCAATTTTACAGGATGAGGGAACTGAGGCCAGGAGAGATTAAATGACTTGCCAAGGTCACAAAGCTAGTAAGTGCCTGAGGCTTGATTTGAACCAGGTCTTCCTGACTCCAACTCAATCACATTATCCGCTCACAATATTATCACATTAAATAGTGTGGCAGAGTGGAAAAGAGTAAGGATTTTGGTTTGAAATCTACTGCCATTGCTTAATACCTGTGAGACACTAAGGAAATCTTCATCTGTAAAATGAGGAAACTGGTCTCTACAAACTGGAAATTTGGCCTCTGAGGTTCCTTCCAGCTCTAAATATATGAGACCATGATGTATCACTAATTTACCATGGTACCTCAGTAAACAACCTCAGTTTGCCTCACTTATAAAAAGGGAAAAATCCAGAAACCCCTCAGACCCTTGATAAGTGAGGGCCTTCTCTCCCAAACTCCAATTTCTCCTCTTGCTGGGTACGTTCAGCTGCCACTTGCCTTGAAGGATTTCTCATCTGAATTGTTTCCATTCCTTCCTCCCACCTGAGTCTTTTTATAGACAGTGAAAGCTAACAACTACATTATGTGTAAGAACCGGCATTCACTCAATTAGGGAGTGCGGGAATCATCCCGCGCTCTCAAGGACGCTTTCTAGAGAAATGAAGTACAAATTATGAAGCCCTAGAGCTCGCTCTATAGATTACCACCTGAGGGGTTTGTGGAATCACATTTTCCCAATTGATATGAAAAGGAAAATCAATTAATTTTTAAGTAATGCCAATCATCTACTCTGCTAGTGACTGAAGGTAAAGAAAAAACTCAACATTTCCATCAGTTGGGCTGATGATAAGTGATAAATTTGTTTTACAATCTGACATGTTTCCATAGATAAGCTTGCTTTCTTTGGTCAGGAAGAATTCCTACAAGCATTGACTTATACGTCATTTTATCTCTGAATCTTAAACTATCTCATATGGATAACTAATCTAAGTACTTCATATATGCATTAGTTTGTTTCCCTCTCTTGAGAGTGATCATATCTCATATTTCTGTTGTAGTCTCCCTATCCTCCCACCCCACCACCTCAATGGTGACTAGCATAAATACAGAATATGCCCTACAATGACCTCCTTTCCACTTCAAGCATACACCAGGGGGGATTATACAGAGACCTCGCTCTCCTCTGGAGTACTACTTCTAGGATCCTGAACACTGACATTCCACTCTCCAATCATCACCTTCAATTCCTTTTACCTTCGACATGACCTCTGGGGCTGTGATCTAGCCCCATGCACCCCACTGTATCTCCCCATTTCTGTCTTCATTTGCTTCCATGCCTAGTCCATGATCTGCCACTTTTTATAATCACTACCCTAGAATTCCTTGCCATTCTTCTTTATCTGCTAATCCTCATTCTAACTAACCCCTACTCTCCAGTTTCTCCATAAAAATTCTCAGGCTGTTGATCATAACTGGAGACAAATCACAAAATCAAGCAGATTTTACTCTCTATTAATTTATTATCTGTAAGGCTCAGCTGAGCTCTCACAGATCCTCAACAATTCTTTTAGCTGACTCCTATCATATTCCCTATTGTGACTGTTCCAAAGCTTTTCTTCTCTCTACCACTATTTGTACCTCTCACTCCCTACACTTAGGGCAGATAATTTGGTCCCCTATGTCACTGAGACTGACACTCTCCAATGTGAGTTTGCTTACAACTTCCACTCTCTCATCTTCTCTATTTTTCAAAACTTCTCAGCATCACTGGATATACTCTTTCTTCCTTTTTCTTGCCACAGAAGAGGTATTCCTATTCCTCACTAAGGCTAATTCTGATATCCCATTCCATTCTTCATGTCCAGAGCCTCACTACCGCAGGCATCCTCATTCTCTCTCATGCATAGTTGTATTGGCAATCAAAATGGACTCTTAGCACTTCATTCAACCAAGTACCTTTGAAGAGTTTGGCCTTTATTTCCTTGATTAAATTAGGAGTCCTTGATGACCTCCTTGCCTCAAGGGAAAGCCTATATTTGTGATATCAGAGGCTTTTAGACCACGTGGGTTTAAGTCACATTTTTGTGACAATTTTAGGTCACATGGGTGAGTCGAATGTGTGACTCACCCTTGACCCTGAAAAAGATATAAAACCAGAGGTTGGCTTTCTTTTTTCAGAGCTCTGACCCACAGCAGGAGTATTGCGTGACTCCACTAGCCCTTGCTGAGCTCCCGGCTAAACTCAGATGTTGGTAACTATGAATTGTATTTGGTCTGTCTGTTGATGTTTGTAATTTGTTTGTATTTGCTCTGAAGTTCAGGGTGCTGGCTTTTTCCCCTGAACTAAGCAAATGATATTTGTGTGCTGGATTAAAGTAAGATTGTTAACCCCTTAAGGTTGCTTTCCTTAGTAAAGCAGATCAAAAGAACCTGGGCTTGCAGCATTCTGTGAGCTGGTGGTTGTTGTTTTTTCACCCCCACAGCAGCTGCTAGCCAGATTGTTGCCAACGATAATGAGTATGTAAGGGGCACAGTGTATAGAGAGCTTGGTCTGAAGTCAGGAAGACCTGAGTTCAAATCCATCCTCGGACACTTACTAGCTATGTGACCTCGGGCATATCACTTAATCTCTTTCTACCTTAGTTTCCTTAACTGTAACATGGGACCAATAATAGCACCTACCTTCCAGTGTTGTAGTGAAGATCAGATGAGATAATAATTATGAAGTACTTAGCACATTCCTGGCACATAGTAAGTGCTATATAAATGTCAGCTGCTATCATCATCATCATCATCATCATCATCATCATCATCATCATCATCATCATCATCATCATCATCATCATCTTTTCCACTGGCTCTTTCCCAAACATGCTCAGGCCTCTCCAATCCTAAAGTGGCCTTCCCTTGACCCTTCTACGCCATTTAGCTACTTTCTCATCTCTTTTCTTTCCTTCATTGCTACACTTCTTCCAAAAGCTGTTTATTCTCAGTATTTCTGCTTCTTCACCATCCACTCTCTCCTTAGCTGTTTGCAACTGTATATCTAGTGGGATAGAGAAGAAATGACTTCTCTCTCTCAGAGGTCGGACAACATTGTCCACATTGTGGCTCCTGGTGTCATAAGGTGAAGGTTGGGTGTGGCAACTAGGCAGTTTCATGAAAAAAGAGACTTGGGTCAATACGCCTGTTGCTGGTGGACTAGTTATCTCTACATTGACACAGTTTCATAGTCTCTCGATATTTCTATAAATTATTAACAAGGCAGCTGGAAGACCAAAATGCCACTGCCTATGAAAGTAGGAGCCTTGCTTAAATTAGAACCATTAGGTTAGAACTGATAGTGACCTTAGTGATCAATCAGTCCAACCCCCCTCCCCCCTCATTTTATAGATGAGGAAACCAAGGCGTAGGTAGATTAAGTAGATTGCCCAAAGTCACTCAGGTAGTAAGTGTTCATATCATCAGAACCTACCTATTACAACCATTTTTAAAGGTCTCAAGACCTATCATGAATAAAAGAGAAATATTCAGTACAGGAAGCAGTTTGGTATGTCAAGCCTACTGAGAAGATACAATTCTAAGGATAAAACTATTAGAAAATGGAATTAGGGTATCAGATTATGAACCAATATCCTAGCAAACACTGAAGAGAAAAAAATACTAAGGAAAGGCAAAATTCTGGGAATAAGAATATAAATGTATGTAAGAACAGCTCTTACCTCTTTGCTCTGTCCTTCTCATCTTCATCCATTAGATTTTCTACACAGTTTTTCCTAAAGAAAAGAATACAAATTAAACAAAATGCTTTTGGAACCTTTTTTTTTCTACAAATAATTCTGGTCTTAGTTTTTTTTTAATAAATTTATTTTTTATTTTTAGTTTACAACACTCAGTTCCACAAGTTTTTGGGTTCCAAATTTTCTCCCTCCCACTCCTCCACCTAACCCCCCAAGATGGCATGTAATCCAATGTAGGTTCTACATATACCTTCACATTGAACTTATTTACATAATAGTCCAGTTGTAATAAAGAATTATAACCAATGGAATGAATCATGAGAAAGGAGAAATGAAACCCAAAAAGAAGGGAAAAAAAGAGAAAGCAAAAAGTTTGCCTCAATCTGCATTCAGACTCCATAATTCTTTCTATGGATATGCATAGCTTTTTCCCTCATGAGTCTTTTGGAGCTGTCTTTGAACCTTGCATCGATGAGAGGAGTCAAGTCCATCAAAGTTAGTCCTTACAGATACCATGTGTCTGTAATCGTGTATAATGATCTCCTGGTTCTGTTCCCCTCACTCATCATCAGATCACATAAGTCTTTCCAGGTTATGAGGAAGTCTGTTTGCTCCTCATTTCTTATGGCACAGTAGTATTCCATTACATTCGCATACCACAATTTGTTTAGCCATTCCCCAATTGATGGGCATCCCCTTGATTTCCAATTCTTTACTACCACAAAAAGAGCTTCTATAAATATTGTTGTACAAACATGTTCCTTTCCCACTTGTATGATTTCTTCAGGATATAGCCCTAGAAGTGTTATTGCTGGGCCAAAGGGTATGCACATTTTTATAGCCCTTTGGGCATAGTTCCAAATTGTTCTCCAAAATGGTTGGATCAGTTCACAACTCCACCAACAATGTAACAGTGTTTCAATTTTCCCATATCCTCTCCAACATTTACAATTTTCCTGTTTTATCGTGTTAGCCAATCTGACAGGAGAGATGTGGTACCTAAGAGTTGTTTTGATTTGCATTTCTTTAATCAATAGTGATTTAGAGCATTTTTTCACATGGCTATAGATATCTTTAATTTCTTCCTCTGAAACTGCCTGTTCATATCCTTTGACCATTTCTCAATTGGGGAATGACTTGTATTCCTATAAATCTGGCTCAGTTCCCTGTATATTTTAGATATGAGGCCTTTATCAGAGACACTGGTTATAATGATTTTCTCCCAGTTCTCTCTTTCCCTCCTAATCTTGGTTGCATTGGCTTTGTTTATACCAAAGCTTTTCAATTTAACATAATCAAAATTATCCATTTTGCATTTTGTAACACTCTCTATCTCTTGTTGGGTCATGAATTCTTCCCTTTCCCACAAATCTGACAGGTAAACTATTCCTTGCTCTCCCAAATTGCTTATAGTATCAGTCTTTATTCCTAAATCATGAAACTGTTTTGACTTTATTTTGGTATACAGTGTAAGATACTGGTCTATTCCCAGTTTCTGCCATACCATTTCCCAATTTTCCCAGCAGTTTTTGTAAAGAGTGAATTATTAGCCCAAAAATTGGATTCTTTGGGTTTATCAAAGAGTAGATTGCTATAGTCGTTGACTACTGCATCTTGTGTACCTAACCTATTCCACTGATCCATGACTCTGTTTCTTAGCCAGTACCAAGTAGTTTTGATGATTGCTGCTTTATAATACAGTTTAATATCTGGTATGGCTAGGCCACCTTCCCTAGCATTTCTTTTCATTAATTCCTTTGATATCCTGGACGTTTTGTTCTTCCAGATGAATTTTGTTATTATTTTATCCAGCTCTGTAAAATAATTGTTGGTAATTTGATTGGTATGGTAATGAATAAATAAGTTAATTTGGGTAAAATTGTCATTTTTATTACATTAGCTTGGCCTAACCATGAGGAACCGATGTTTTTCCATTTATTTGGATCTGTCTGGTCTTAGCTTTAATCACTTTGGTGCTCTTACCCCACATCTTTAGAGAAGGAGTATTCAACCTTGAAACCTTTGGCACTCTAGTGATGCCAATGGACCCCTTTCTCAAAATAGTGTTTTAAAATTAATATAACTAAGCATATAGGATTACCAAGGAAATCTATTACATTGAAATAAAATCATCAAAATATTTTTCAAAAACAAGCTTACAGACCCCAGGCTAATAAACCTTGCTTTACAAGGTAACTCAACGGTTCATTCCTTCTACTTGTAACAATTTAAAAATCAAAATTTACCTACTACAAGACTTTTTTTTTGCACAGAGGTTGATGCCCATGAAAGCCAGAAGCCCCTAACATGCACCCATTTTTTATTGAGCATCTAACTTTGCACGTGGCACTTAGCCAGGTACTGTGGAAAATACAAAGAAGTATCCCTCATGGAGAATTTAAAACAATTTAATAAGCATTTATTCAGTCTCTACTATGGCAAAATTGAGTTTTGTGTACTGAGGATAGAAATTTGTTATTGTTGTTTAGTTGTGTCTGACTCTTCCCAAGTCCACGGAGTTTTCTTGGTACAGATACTGGGGCAGTTTGCCATTTTCTTCTCTAGTGGATCAAGGCAAACAGAGGTTAAGTGACTTGTCCAGGATTACACAGCTGGTAAGTGTCTGAGGTTGAATCTGAACTCAGGTCTTCCTTACTCCAGGCCCAAAGCTCTATCCTACCTAGTCCTACACTGGGCACTCGGTAGGTAATTAATAAATGCTGTTGACTGAGTGACTGACTTCCTGGCTAGGGAAGACTCCCTAGAGAGCATGAGACTTCAGGAGCTTCTCCAAGGAAAAGAAAGGAAAGAGAATTGTAGAATTGTAGATAGATAAAAATACAAAATGAAAAAGTCTCTGTTCTAAAGGGGCTTACATTCTATTAGAAGGATGCAACAAGTATAAGTGAATATGAGATAATTTGTGGCAGAAAAAACCTCCAATACTGACAGATAGGAAGTAAAGAGCAGGAAAAGCTTTATATATGTGATACAGGAGTTGACCCATGAAAGGAGATAGGGATTCTAAGGGTGTGTGTGTGTGTGTGTGTGTGTGTGAGGGGTCACTCCAAGCATGAGGCCTTTGGGCTTGGGAACAGGAAATGGAATGGTGTGTTCTGGGAGTAGCAAGTGGGCCCATTTGGCTGGAATGTAAAGTACATCAAGGTGGGCTAAAATAAAATTAGTCTGGAAAAGTAGGTTGGAAACCAGCTTGGAAAGGATTTTCTATGCCAGGTTGAGGAGTTTGCACTTTACCTTAGAAGTAATAGGGAGCAGCTGAGGACTCTTGATGAAGGTAGACTAGAGAGAATAGGGATTAAAAGCAGAAGACCAGGAGGCTGTGGCAATACCGTGTTTCACCAAATAATCATCACACCCTGTTTTTTTCAGTTCAAAAATTGGTTTGTAACCTTTTCTTGAGTAATCATCACATGGTATAATTCAGTTCCTTACGCTGCTTAAAAGGTAAACAGAGCATCAGTGGCATATGGATATGCATTTATGTCTCGAGCATTGAGAGCCGGAGCCTAGAATTCTCAGCGCATGCGAATTGTCAGTATATTTCCAAATGCCAACTTGCGTGGTTTGTTTAGAGCGATGCAGTACTAATGGTATTGTCACTCAACCCCTTGAAGAGCCAGAGGAGCAAGGGGAGTGGGTGGGCAGAAGAAGCTGCCAAGAGTGAGTCAAGCTGCCATGAGTAAGTCACGTGAGATGGTAAGACTTACATCTTCCCAATTTTAATGTACATTCATGAGTATTCCTTGCAACCAAATTTTGTACCAAAGACAGTTTAGTAATAAATGATTTTTAAGTAATACCTGCACAATTGGAAAAAAAAAAGCTTCACATAATGGTCACATCCCATTTTTTGCAAAAAAAAAAAAATTGGCATAAAATCTGCAAAGATTATGTGGTGAAATACGGTAGTCTGGATGATAACCCATGAGAACCGGCACTAGCGTGTGATGAAGGTGGACTCAACTTGGCAACGCACTGGATATAGGGAAAAAGGGCAGACTCAAGGGTGATTCAAAGTTGTGAACCTGGTAGATTGGAAGGATGATGATAGCCTCAATAAAAATAGGGAAGTTTAAAGAAGGGGTGGGTTTAGTGGAGAAGAAAAATTCTCTATGTTTGTAGCTACTTGGCATAGTAGATAAGAGAGCTGGATTGGGAGTCAGGGAGACCCGAATTCAAGTTTGAACTCAAGATGCTTACAAGCTGTGTGACTCTGTGTAAGTTACTTAATGTTTGTCTCAGTTTCCACATCTGTAAATCGGGGATAGTAATAGCCCCTACTTCCCAGGTTTGGTGGGAGGCTAAAATAAGATAATGTTTGTAAGTCGCTGTGCAAAGCTTAAAGTACTCTATAAATGCTAGTTATTATTATTATTATTATCATTATATTATCATTATTATATTATTTATATTATTCCTATTATCCTAAGAGTTGGTAAAGGAAGGCTCTTTTCAGCACCTAAGACATCATGCATGTATAACAATTATACCAATAAGCGTTGATTCCAGAGCACTGTGAGTCTATACTTTTTCCTCCTTGAGGAAGAATGTGACATTAGAAGAAGAAAATGTATATTGGGGTCTCAAGGGTATGTTGCCAGAAGAATAGCATGTGGCGCAAGGTAAGAAACTAGAAAAAAAAAAGAAGGCATGCTATCTGTATCTGTGGCTTTCTACTTCCAGGGAGCTAGACTTTGGAATGAATGCCTGAGATTAATATCTGCAATGCTTTTAGTGGCTGATATGCCAAGCAGCAGAGACTTAGATCCTGCCCTTATTGTACAAGTATTTCCGGAATGATGTCTCCTATCACAATAAAAACACAATTACCTGGACCAAGTTCATTTTCTCTGGCTCCTCCTGCTCCCCCATTTGATCAACTTCAACATTTCTACAATTCTCTTTCCTTTCTTTTCCTTGGAGAAGCTCCTGAAGTCTCATGCTCTCTAGGGAGTCTTCCCTAGCCAGGAAGTCAGTCACTCAGTCAACAGCATTTATTAATTACCTACCGAGTGCCCAGTGTAGGACTAGGCAGGACTGTAAGCTGATTTAGGAGGATGCAAATCCCCTCCTTTGCTGGGAGGGAAGACAGTGGTTGAAATACAATTAATGGGAAGAACAAATCACTGTTGTGATGTTGTGGGGGGGGTGGGGCAGGGAAGAAATCATGGCAAAGTAGAAAGCATGCTGGTTTTGGAGTAAGAGAACGTGTTTGAATCTCTGGTCTGCCACTTACAATCTATGGGAAAGTCACTTAACAACAAGTCTGTTGTTTCCTCATTTGTAAAATGAGAGAATTGGAACTGATGATAAAGACCTGTTGCACCTATTAATCTATGATCCTATGATCCTATCCCCAAAGCCCTGAAAACACTTACTTTGAAAATTAAAAGTCTGAAACAAAAACAACTTCAAAAACACCCTTCTACAACTACTAGGCTTATACCCCCAAGGACATCAAAGAAAGAGGAAAATGATCCATATATACAAAAATATTTATAGCAACTTTTTATGGTGGTAAAGAGCTAGAAATTAGAGGAGTACTGATTCATGGGAAATGGCAATATTATTGTGAAGTAAGATATGAGGAAAGGAACAGTTTCAGAGAAACCTGGGAAGATTTGTATGAACTAACACAGAGTGCAATAAGCAGAACCAGGAAAACAATCTGTACAGCAACATTGTGAAAATAAACAACTTTGAAAGATGTAAGAACTCTGGTCTACACAATGATTCCATAGGACTGATGACAAGCATGCTATTCATCTCCTGACAGAGAAGCAGATGAATTCAGAATGCAGACTGAGACATGTTTTTTGACCTGGACAATGCAGGAAATCATTTTGCTTGACTATGCACATTTGTTATAAGGGTTTTGTTTTTCTTTTTTCAATGATGGGGGAAAGTGGGAAGGAAAGAAAATAAGTTTTGTTAACTGAAAAAAAAATTATGTTTAAAGGGCAAAAAAAGCTATAGCTATGGTATAATTTTTGTTAATTGAAAAAAATATGTTTAAAGGGCAAAAAAGCTATAACTATGGTATAATTTTTGTAAATTGAAAAAAAATATGTTTAAAGGGCAAAAATGCTATAGCTTTTTCAGTATCATTTTATCCTAGAATGTGGGGCTCAATGAATAAGTTCAGATTTGGGATGTACATAGAGATCTTTGAATAAAAAGATAAAGACAAAAACATATCTTTTCTCTCCAGCATTTTATTTGTATTCTTCAAATACCACTTGACATAGATACAACTTTGATTCAGGTGGAAAGGAAAGGGCTTAAACTGAGAAAACCTCATTCAATCTCTACTCTGCCACTTACTGTCTGAGGGCCTCAGTTTCCTCATCTGTAAAATTAGAGTTAGAAGCAATTGGGTCTATTCCATCTCTAAAATCTATGATCCCATGTGGAATAGCCCTAAAAATACTTATTTTGAAAAAAATCTAAAACAGAAACCTTACCTCAAAAAAGCAATCTTTCTCCTAAGCCCTTCATTTTTACTCCCAGTATCACATGATATAGAGATACAGCTTTGATTCAAAGTGGGAAGGAGAAGAGTTATGCAGATATAACCCCCAATTAAGTAAATTCTTCATTCAGGAAATGGCAAAGCCTACTCTGTGATAGATTCACAAGAAGATCTTGCTCAGCGATTGAGTGTTGTACAGTAATTAAAATGGGGGTTAACACATCTGCAAATAGGCATGTGTTTAATGCCTTCCAGATGGAGACTGTTCAAAGCTTCATGAAATGAAAAATGTGGTGTTATGTTCATTCAATGATGCAGCAGAACATGGGCCTTGATGTAAAGCACTTGGTGAATGAACTATCCCAAAGTCAGGAGGTATCAGGTGCATAAGGCATAATGCATCTCTGACACTGGGGAACTTAGAGCAAAACAATGGTTGGATTCTTTGTTCAAACTAATGGCTTGAGGTTCTGAAGTCCTTGTCTGAAACTTACAGACTTTGAACAAATCATTTATAACCCACTATGGCTATGCAGTAGGAAGGCCTCTTGAATCTCTGTAGTTTATTTTTGGGTCCCTAGACATATTTCCTTATATTTCTCTTTACTAAACTTCAACCTGCTTTTAATGGACCTATTCTCTAAGTCACTTTGAACTATCTTCCTCACCATTCAAGAAAATGTGATGATTTAAGCTTCTCTATTGTCCTGCTGAAGCTCAGAGATGAAATACAAGAGAAGACAACCTTACAGGTTCCCCCTCTCATGATAAAGGGTAGGGCAGCACTAGAGTTACCTATCTCTATACTTGCCAAATCATTTGGGTATAGGGCCTTCTGCCTGAGCTCATGAGGCACACACATATTTGCAGAAACAGCTCAAGTGCTCTATCTTTCTCAATTCTGGAGTTCTGCAATCCCCTAACCACCAATTAGAGGTAAATATTTTATGTTTAGTAATTCTGTATTATATTGTCAGATCTCTTACTGTTTTTTATGAGTGTCTGTAACATTTCATGTATGACCAATCCTACTACTACGCATATGGAAATGTCTATTTTATTTTGTGCGATTGTTCAGAAATGAGTGTCTGCGTTTTGGCCATTGCTTTTAAAAAAGAAGCGAAGAAATAGACAAAGGTCTAGAGAAGAATAATTCCTGTGATCAAAGGAATGGAAAACAGGTCTTAGAAGGAAAGGTTAAAGGAACAGGACTTGCTTATTCTAGAGAATGCATGTCAAGGGGTGACTTAATTACTGTTTTTAATTATGTGAAAAGTTTTTTCTTTTTAATGAGGAGGACTTAGAGCAATTGTGTTTGATGTCTGCTGAATACTCCACAAGAGGAAATAGGCTTAAATGAAAACAGGAGATATTCTGGTGGACATAAGGAAGAATACCTTTATCAACCATGTGTCCGAGACACCTTATTTACCTGCTAAAGATGACCTCTCAAGGTCTTACCTAAGTGAACTAACAGTGGGTAGAGTGCTGGACCTGAACTTAGGAAGACCTGAGATCAAATCCTGTCTCAGACACTTACTAACTCTAGCATGAGTGGGGCAAGTCCCTTGACCTCTCTTAGCCTCAATTTCTTCACTTCTAAAATGGGGACAATAATAGCACCTACATGAGAGGATTGTTATGGGGATAAGATGGGGTAATGTATGTAAAGCACTCTGTAAACCTTAAACCACTATTAAAATGGTAGCTATCATTATTAAGAATCTTTATTATTATTAATAATCCTTACTATATATCATTATTATCATTATCAATTAATTAGTATCACCACCACCATTATTATTATAATTATATTATATTATTACAGTATAATATATAATATTATATTACACATTATATATTATATGTTAATGCTATTATGTATCATTATTGTTATATATTATATCATTATCGTATAATCATTATCAATCAACATCAATACTAGCATTATTAATAATCCTTAATAATAATTAGTGGGAAAAGCACTAGATTCGGGATCAGAGGGCTTGTGTTTGGGTTCTTATTCTGCTGCTTACCACCTAAATGACTTTGGGCAAGCCACCTAACTTCTCTGGTCCTCAGTTTCCTCATCTGTAAATACAGGGTGTGGGGGCTAGATTATCTTTAAAGTCCCTTCCAACACTAACATTCTAAGATTCTCTTTCAGTTCTCTGTTTCTATCATCTGTTTTGGCGTGTAAACCAGGTGGTGAGCTTGAAAAACCTTCATCATCTTTTCACATATTAAATGTAATGACTGATTATTGGGTGCCAATACTCATTCAAGAAATACTAGACAATAATAATTACAAAGTGAGGACAAAGGATGAAGTTGAAGGGACACTTGGATGAAGGAAGGTAATCCCAGCCCAATATGATAGTTATTGGTTGGTGGGATGTGTGATGTCAACAACACTACTCCAAAGTAAGGATAAGAGAAAACTATCGAGTAAAAAGCAAAATGAGCCATCTTTTTCCACTTTCTACAAATTTAGGATTTGTAGCTTAATGCAATTATGAATAAGTGAGACATAGCTATATAATGAAGCTTACAGAAATTACAGACTGTCTGGAAAAGTATAGGAATGCATTCTTCTAAATACTTCAAATTAAATACTCATTAACATTCAAGAATCAATGAAATGGAAATGTTTAATGCGCGTATCTATACACACATTTTTTTTGATGGTACTGTGGAAGAGATGTGGTGTAGTCAAAGAAGTCTGAATTTGAAACAAAATCTTAAAAATCTGGGTTAGAATCCATGCTTGCTACAAAGTACCTGTGAATAGCTTCAATCACCCCCAATCCTGTTTGCCTCAGAGTTTCATCATCTGTAAAATGAGCTGTAGAAGAAAATGGCAAACCTAGTATCTTTGCTAAAAAAAATCCCAAATGGGGTCATAGAGAGTCAGACATGTCTGAAATGACTGCACAGCAACAAAGCATGATGGTGTTTTTTATGAGTGTTTGTAACATTTCACGTATGACCAATCCTCTTTCTCTTCTCCTACGCATACGGAAATGTCCATTTTATTTTGCACACTTGTTCAGAAATGAGTATCTGCATTTTAGCCATTGCTTTTAAAAAAAAAGAAACAAAGAAACAGACAAAGTTCTAGGGAAGAACAATTTTCTGTGATCAAAGGGATGGAAAACAGGTCTTAGAAGGAAAGGTTAAAGGAACAGGACTTGTTCATTCTAGAGAATGCATGTCAGCATTCTAAATTTTTGCACCTCTTAAAAACTTTAACTTTGAACTTCTACTCTGACTACAATCTTCTTACCATGCACTCCCTCCCCACATCTTCCTAAGTACAGAATCCCCTCTTTACCCTCACCATAACATATCCTTCTTAGTTCAAGAGATAATTTTGACCTCATCTGCCTCTCTACCCAAGCCTGGACCCCATTTCAATGATCAATTCAGATTCCTTAACCCTCCACTTCTCCTTTCCCACCCCCTTTCAATATACTAATCCCCAACCCCAAGCGACTTTCATAATCTAGTTCTACTCACATGGTGTTAAGTGTTATTGGAAAGAATCATGAAACAATACTTATTTGGTCCACTATATATTCATACTATTTCACATCAGCTAGGTCTCATT
Source organism: Trichosurus vulpecula (assembly GCF_011100635.1). Lineage (NCBI taxonomy): Eukaryota > Metazoa > Chordata > Mammalia > Diprotodontia > Phalangeridae > Trichosurus > Trichosurus vulpecula. The sequence continues at coordinate 385,241,145 of NC_050574.1, forward strand.
TATGTTCAGCAATTGGTTTTTTTTTCATTTTTTGTTAATCCTGTATTATCTAGAGAAGCTTTTCAAAACCTTTCCCACTCTTCAGAAAGGCAGGTTGCTGCAATAGAAATAGCAATGAATTAGGAGTCAGAGTATCTGGATTCAAAATCTGCTTCTGCCACGTAATGGCTGTGTGACTTTTGGCAAGTCAATTAATCTCTCTGAGCCTCAGTTTCTTTATCTGTAAAACAAGGTGGAGGGAGCGGCTTCTAAGACCTATTCCAGTTTTAAATCTATGATCCTAGGTCCTCAACAACACTTCTTCCCTCCTTTTCTCAGAAGTGTTTTCTCCTATTTTTCTGAGAAGAGAGAAGCTATCCAAAAGATGTTCCCTCTGTATCTTCACTCATTCTTTCCTTCCCTCCTGATGAAGAGGAAGAAGAACTCCTCCTTTGCAAAGCTAACTCCTTTTGTAAAACAATGAACAATCATACCATCTTTCTTCTTCAGTCTCTCATTCTCCATTGTCTCCTTTTTCCACTACCTATAAACACACTGTCTCCCCATCGAAAGAGGGGAAAATCCTTCCTTAACTCTCTTGACTGTCTTAACCATTACTTAACCATCTCTTTTTTTTTTCCTGAAAGAATACTCCACACCAGCAACTTCCACTTCCTTGTCTTCCTTCTCTCATTTCTTACCCCTTACAATCTGGTTTCACCACTACCACCATTCTACTAAAATTGAAACCTTCTCATAAGTCACCTGTGACATTTAACTTTCAGATTCCAAGGCCTTTTCTTAGTCTTCATCCTCTCTGACTTCTCTGCAATACCCTCACCTCTTCTAACCTCTCTGACCATACCTTCTCTGCATTTCCCCCTCTTTTCTCCTCCTTTCTTGCCATATTCTGCTTTATCAGATGTTTCCCAAATCCCATCCTTGGCCCTCTTGTCTTGCTATTTTCTCTGCTTTAGTAATCTCATCCTTTTTCATGCCAAAACAATCATGCCTATGCATATTGCTAGACACAGATTTTTAGCTTCGGTTCTAAAAAAGCTTTAGACCTTCATTTCAGACTGTCTGCTGGGCTGTTCCCCCTAGATTCCTCATTGGTTCCTCAAATTCAACCAAATCCTTTTCCTCAAACCATTTCCTTCTGAAAATAGCTAGCATTCATATGGCGCTTTCAGGTTTGCAAAGCACTTTACATATGTTATCTGATTTGATCTACTGAACCATAGCTTTCACATTGCTGGTGGTATTTCATAAGCATTTGTTGAAAAAACTACTCAAATAACCCAAACCTTCTGATTACAGATTGTAGAGCTATTCATTCACACAAATCTCTAAAGTATCTTTGTTAAGCACAACTAACCAAGCCTACTGGAGTTTGTCAACAGACACAATTATATCTTTGACAGGTAGAAGCAAAACAAACAATTTTGTACATGTAGAGACTAGCTGAGTAAAGGAAAAAGCAGTTTGGTTGTTAATGACAATGAATGAATTGGGGTGGGGGTAAAAGTCCTGTTAAGGAGGGCAGTGCATTTCATTAATAATAACTTACATTTTATATAGTCCATCTTTTCAAAATCTTTCAATATATATCCTCTCATTTGATGCTCATGCAGATATATTTGGAGCTGAATTGGGTAGGTACTATTATCCTCATTTTACAATAAAGAAAATTGTGGCACAGAGAGGTTAAGGGACACAGTCAAAATTGCACAGCATTCTTGTAACAGTTCCAACCCTAGGAACTCAGGACTCCTGATATTAGAGTTCTAGGCTAAACTTCTGAAGGATGGAGACTGTTTCATTTTTGTCTCTAAATCTCCAGCTACTAGCTTGGTACCTGGCACACAACAAGGACTTAATAAAATCCTTGCTGGTGAATTAATTGATCCTAAAATGAACCACTAGCAGAGGTGATCCCTAAGATTCCTGGACAGTAAGACAAGACAGCTGAGAAGAGAGAAAGGAAGTCTATGGTTGCTGTTGTCAGGCCCACAAAGATACAACAAAGTGGAAACTTTACGTACTTTCAAATCTGTTATAATGAGTCAGTGGATATCAACCAGCATTCTTCACAACTCATACTTTGTCTTCATACTTCACATTTCTATGCACCTTTATAATGATATATTCTGCCATAGAATACAACTACTAACAGCTCACAGCATTTTTAGACAGTGACACTTGAGAGTAATTTACAAAATCTCTTTGACTCAGTCCGGGAATGGCTCCCCAGTGCAGAGCACTGTGCTAAGTCCTGGGGAAGAAGGGGAGGTGGTGGTAATGGGATATACAAAGATTAGATAGAACAAAATCCTTGCCCTTAGGGGGTTTACGGTCTAATGGGGGGAGGGTAGGGGAGGTATGCAGAGAGGTAACAAAAAAGTGTCATGGAGCAGGTAGGCAGTGCAATACATAGAGTGCTACCCTGGAGCCAGGAAGATTTGAGTTCAAATCAAGCCTCAGACACTTATTAGATGTGTAATCTTGGGCAATCTCTGCCTCAGTTTTCTCAACTGTAAAATAGGGATAAATAACAGCATCTACCTTCTAGGGTTGCTGTCAAGATTAAATGGGATAATGTTTGTAATGTGCTTAGCACAGTGCCTGGCACATAGTAGGTGCTACATAAATGCTAGTTAATATTAATACCATTACTACTTGAGGTCTTTCCAGAAATGTCATTACTAACTAGATTAGATCCAGGAAGAATTCCTAGAGGATGTGACATTCAAACCCTTCTTAGGTGGAATAGCGATTGGTTGGAGGGGATTAATAGGAAATAAAATACCTTAGAATACCACCCAATCTGAGAAGTTGTATGTGTTTGAAGGGAGCAGGGAGGGTAGCAGACTAATGAGTTCCATATAGAAATATTTCCTAAAACCCTACAGGATGGTTACTGGAGGGTCTTTGAGACTTAGAGAATCTAGTATGCTCCCAGAAATATTTTAAAAGGATGAATGGTTGAAACTGTGACAATAACAGATCAAGGTCACTGAGTAGAGAAAAGGGGAAGTCTCAAAAGGGAAAGGAAGAAAAAGGGAAGTCTCTATCTTCAATTCATCAGCTGAAGCCTGTTCAAAGGCACTTTGCCTCCGTGACACTAGTAATATCCAGTCGCACTCAAAATCCTCACACTAGATTTTGGAAATAGCTGGCAAGTACTGTCATTCGCCAAATGTTATTGTTAACAGAACCATGAGGCTGACCCAATCTTCTAGCCATCTAGGTCATCTAGGATGCAAAATATATATATATATATATCTATATCTACTATTAAGAAACCAGCTCCATAGCTCTCAACTTCGGAATATCATGACCTTGAATTAACTGATTCTTTTTGTACGTCCATTGATTCATACTGCATTACCACAAAGTTTCCCAGAAATAATTAAAATTTCTTTTGTTATTGGATGCTCATGTTGGGACTGTTATTAATGCTTTTAGCAAAAATCTCAGTAAAGTAGCCTGACAAACTGTTCAAATTACAAGGTCTGACTTAGCTGACAAATGCCTCCCAACCAAATAAACACAGAACTTCTTAATCTATTTCACTGTATCAAGAACTAGTTGAAATCATCATAGAAAAAAAGTGAGGACACATTTTCTCAATCCACGATTGGTTGGCTTAGTGGTTTATTTATTGTCAATGGAACTTTTGCCTTATGTCCTTAGCATCAGCTACAGTGAGTAGGCAATGTGTCACTTTAGATTAATTTTATATTGCATGTGTGGGAGCCTGTAAATGTTATTTCACTGATTATATTTTTAAAATGAAATATGCTTTGAAAACTGTTCACTAATGTGAACTAAAATCACCTCCTTCTCTCCTTATTATTAGGTGTGCCTAAAGGTAACTCCACTGTTTTATTTCTTTGTTGCCTGGAAACAGGTGAAGTCGTATCATTGACTAGTTACAGCAGGGATTCTTAACTAAGGATTCATGTACCTTTTTTTTAAAAAAAAGTGGTAACTTTATTTCAATATAATTGATTTCCTCTGTGATCTTATTTATTTTTATGCATTAAAAACATCATGAGGAGTTCATTGGCTTTGCCAGACTGCCAAAGGGATCCACGACACAAAAAAGATAAAGAACCCCTGAGTTAGGGCAGGGGTCAAAATCAGCATGAAATCAGGACAGATAAAGATCAGGAACAGACACTCTCAACCCTTGAGAAGGCACTGTGTATAATCACAGCTCCAACCCAACCTATGTTTAAAAAAGGAGAGAAAGCTGTTGGCTTTGAAAAATGGAAAATGAATAAAAGTAAAGAGCTGACTCCGATTATCATCATTTCTTAGAGAAGTTTAATTGACATGACAGTTGCCACACCAGAAGCCAAAAAAGCCCATGAACCCGGATGAACAACATCTTCAGCTAAACGATGTGCTGACAAATGTGACTGCTGAGCCATGTGAGCAATCTTTGAAAGACTCTGGAAAATGAGAGAGATACTGTAACACTGTAGAAGGCCAAATGCTGTCCAGTTTTCAAAAGAAGGAAGAAGACGAAGTCTTCTAACTAAAGGTCAGTTAGTTTGACTTTGATTACTGGGAAAATTCTAGGGTGGGTCAGTGAACATCTAGAAGAGTAAACAGTCATCAGGAAGAGCCAGAATGAGTTCGCAAGAGGAGCTAATGCCAAACTGACTTCATTTCCTTTTCAATCAATCAATAAATATTGCACCTACTATGTGAAATCACCATGCTAAACTCTGGGGATACCAAGAAAGGCAAAAGCCAGTCTCTGCTCTGAAAGAGGGGGAAGACAATTTACCAAAGGAAAGTGAAAGAGGTTATGGAAGAGGGAAGGTATCAGGTCAAGGGGTATGAGAAAGAGTGCAAAGGAACTTAGTCAGATAGGAAATAAAGAAATGGCTGACCTAGGACCCTGTTTGAATGAAGGTTCTGGGAGGAGCTCTCTGCCCTCCAGTCAAAGGGGCCCCAAGGGGACGAGCTTATCGAAGAAGTGTTGGTATCTGCACTGACCAGACGTTGCAGGATGAGGTGTTTCCTGAGGTATGACAGAGAAATACAAAGGAGTGTAGCTGGGCAAGAAATGAAGAGATAGCCAGCCTAAGGAAAATGGCATACAGCTAACCTATATTGTCAAAGCATTTGATAAAAGCCTCTCATACTATCCTTATAGAATAGATGGAACAGTGTGGAATACACTGGTTCTAAAGAGGAGTCATTAATGGTTTGAAGTCATTTTGAAAGAAGACGGAAAACAGCGTGCCTCAGGGATCTGTCCTTAGCCCTGTGCTGTTCATCACATTTTAATGACTTATATGAAGGCATAGATAGTATCTTCATCAAATTTTCAGATAACACAAAGCTGAGAATGATCATTAATACAACGGTTGAGAGAGTCAAGATCCAAAAAGATTTTTAGCAGGTTCCAACACTTGGCTGATACAAGATTAAATCTAATAGGGATAAATACAAAGATTTATACTCAGATGCAAACAATTAACTTCTAAACTAAAAGACTGGCAAAGCAAAGTCAGACAGAAGTTTAAAAACAGACTGGGGCGGGGGGGGGGGTGTAGCGTATTGCAAACTTGATATGAGTCAAAAGTATGACATGGCAATTAAGAAAGTTAATGCAATCTTAGATTGCATTAAGAGAAACATGATGTCCAGGACTGAGGAGGTAATATTCCTACTGTACCCTACCCTGGTCAGACCATACTTGGAGTACTGTGTTCAATTGTGGGCACCACATTTTAGGAAGGACGCTGATACAATGTCCAGAGGACAGTGGCCGAGATGGTGAAAAACCTTGTCTTCGTGGTATATAAAGATTGGCTACAAGAAATAGGGATATTTAGCCTGAACAGGAATTAGGGGGAGGAGACAATCTATCTATGAGTATATGGGCAGAAGTATATTAGAGGGCTTTTTATGAAAAATATAGTAGACTTTTTTTTCCCTAGGAGAAATGGATGAAAGTTGCCAGGAGGAAAATTTAAGCCTTATGAAAGGAAAAAACTTGACAATTGAAATGAACAACCTCAGGGAAACCTCACTGGACATTCTCAAGCAAAGGCTGTATGATTTCTTCTCATATATGACATAGAGGGAGTTCTTGTTCCTGTAGAGAGATAGCTAGCCACTGAGACCCCTTCCAAATCTCCCTTCCCCCCCAACCACCAGAACTTGCTGACCCTTGTTGTCTTCTTCCAAGCACCAGCCACCAGATCAAAACAATCTCTTTCATAACCCACAGTTGCCAAAGCCTTAGGACTCAGTAACTGCCACGGCTTACAAACGACACTTGCCCACCCAGATAGGGAGAACTGTTTCCCCACCCCCTTTCCTTCCATGAGCCTTGGGACCTACTTCACTCTAGGAGTGCCAGGAAAACAACATGGGGTCATTTGGAAGACACAATCTTAGTGTCTTGCAAACCATCTCTCAATTGTAAATTCCATCCAAGCCCTCCCCCAGTTATGGTCCCCCTCTGTGTTCCTTTCCCACTTTTCTTATGAAAAAAATCCCTTTTTCCTGATTTAGTGAAAATATATATGAATTTATGGGACCTGAGTTCAAATCTAGGTTCTAACACTACCTATGTGACTGCGGACAAGTAATTTAATCTTTCTGGGCCTCAGTTTTCTTATCTGCTAAATGCAGGGATTGGACTGGGTGGTTGGGTGGGGGTGGCTCTGAGATCCATTCCAGGTCTGTAGCTATGACAGCTCTCACACTCCTGCCAACTCCAGGTGCTCATCAAAGCCTTTGCTTTCTCTAGAAAACACCTTATTTTTTTGACATCTGCTCCAAGGCTGGCGGTGCTTTTTCTCACAACCTCAATGGAAGGTCAGAAGGAAGGGTTGTCAAATTCTTTGCTCCCCACTGCCACTTTCAGATGCTTCTCTGACACTATCTCTCAGCAACCAACCACCTCTACTGCTCTGAAATACACTCCAATTGGCAGAGATCACTGTTGTTGTTAGCACGGTATAAGAGAGTTTAGGGAGGGTCTAATCTTGGCTCCTCCACTTACCATCTATGGCATACTGAGGAAGGTAAGTTAAGTGGACACACTATTAGCCTCTGCCTTCTAATCTGTAAAATACGGGAGTTAGATTACAAGACCCTTGAGGTCTATCCCAGCTTTCAAATCTATGATTTTGTAATTCCATGATCTGTGGACCTCCAGGTCCAGTAAGTTCAGTTACTGTTTCCTACTTCTTCCCAGTTCCCAGTAACCCCCTCCTCTTCAACCAGCCTAGCTTCCTAGTTCTTCAAACTCTTCAACGTTGCCTCGTGAACTCAGTCTCTACTTCAACCATGTCCTTGAGAGGTCATTCGTTACACCCTTACTTTGCCCTCCACCCCATCCTAGCTCAACTGAATTTGCCTCAGGTACTGGAATTCCTAATTAAGGCTTTGCTCTGGGAGTCATCATTCTGTGAAAATATAAGACAATAACAGGATATAGGAAAATAACAGACTATAGGAAATACAGGAAAATAATATCTTCAGAGCCATATAATTAAAAGAAACATGGAGAATACAAGATTCTCCTACTGCTTGATGCTTTCAAATAACATTTTATTAGGTAGAGTGAAATGCAACCTTAAAGCCTCCCATCCAACAAAATATCTTCCACATAACATTCCTTGAGAGATACAACCAGAAGTAAAGCTTCTTATAACAAAAACCAGTGTTATATGGCTGCAAATCATGGAAAACATGATGTTCAGAGACTGAAATTTGCAGATGACCCAAAGGGTTATGGAAAGACAAAATAGTTGATGTCAGTAGGCTACAGTTCAAAAGATCATGGGACCATAGATTTAGAGATGGAAAGGATCTCACAGGCCATCTCATCCAACTCCTTTATTTTACAGATGAGGAATAAAGGTCCAGAGAAGTTAAGCATCACACAGGTGGTAGGCAGGAGAACTGGGACTCATACCTAGGATCTCTGACTCCAAATCTGGTACAATAGAACAATCAGTTAATAACTGGGGTGCAAGAAGTAGCAGAAAAGGCATCACCAAAAACACACACAAATGGGAAAGGAGGTATGTGGGTCAAGTAATGATGCCAACAGATGGGCTGCCTGAGTATTGCGCTGGTATCTGTGAAATATTAAATGATCTTGAGCAGAGATTCTTAACTTGAGGTCTGTGAACTGTTTTTAAAAGTATTTGAGCATTATCTTTTAATGTAATTGCTTTCCTTTGTAATTCCATGTATTTTACTTTATGCATTTAAAAAATTATTCTGAGAATGGGGTCCATAGGCTTCTTCAGAGTGCCAAAGGGTTCCATGACATAAAAGAAGTAAGAACCTCTGCTCTAGAAAAAGGCATCTGGTACACTAGAAAGATCTTCTTGGAGTAGCTATAGAAGGCCCTGGACAAGAATGGCACAGGATAAGAAAGCATGGATGGGTAGAGGTAATTGGCGCGATCATAGATGCATCAAAATATTGTCCCAAAACACCTTTTTGGGGGATGATATTGTTTTATTACTTAGGAATGAGAGGGATAAATGGGGGTGGGACATGGGAATTGATACTCTTGGAGGAAGAGAAGAGCTAAGACTAGGATTTCCACATTCAGAGGCCAGTTATTATGCAGAGATCTGCTGGTTGAGTTCCTCCTCCTTGAAATATAATCCTAACTCAAAACTTCTTCATACTTCAATAAATCTTTTGATTTGGGGATAGAGAGATCAACTATAAAATACAAATATATTATTATACATAACATTATATATTATATAGTGCAATATGATATAATACAATACAATACATTATAATATAATGCAATGAAATATAATATATAATGCCACCTCTGTCTTCCATCTCCAAAGGCTCCAAAGAAGAGCTTGTTAGTTTATCGATTATCTCTATTCAATTGCCAAAAAGGAGCTAAACCTAGACTATCAAACTCATCTAGCTTCTATAAATGTACAAAAGAATATGAAACAGATTTGTAAAAGGGAAAAGTTAACTGCTTTATCCATTAAGCATGAAATAGGATAATGCCTCCCACACCGCTCTCTCCCTTTTCCCTTTTGATGATTCATTATTCAAGGGAACTGTGACACACTAAAATAATAGAATGAAGGGAGAAGATGGAAAATTCATTATTAAAATAAATTCACAATCACATAGTTTTGTTAACAAGGAATTTCCAAAACAGAAAAGACAGACACATCTGGATTTAAGCATAATCCTGTCGTTACATTTTTTTTCTCATTTTAAAGGCTGTTTCAATTTAAGAAATCTTTTAGAGGTAGTTTTCCTAAACGCACCAGACTGCATGGCATACACTTGAGTCAACTGGAGAATCAAATGGGTAACAGTGTGTGGGTCAGGGTGTGGACAATAGATGCCTATAAAAATCAGCAAGAGGGGAAAAGTAGATTTATGAATCATGCTCAGAGCTGAGTCACGGAGAGGCCTTTGTTCGTAAGAGCTGTTTTGCTGCCATAGAAAAACAGAAATGAACCTATAAAATGCAGTGCCATTCCAGCATCTCTACTCCATTTAACCACTCATCCAAATGCAATGTGCAGCTCTGGGAACTCTCATCAAAACAATGCTGGAGCTTTCAGTTGCAGAGAGCAAAGTGAAGAAAACATGGCCTGGTACCAAAGTGACACATTAGATTTTAAATGTTTAGGCGATGGAACTTTGGGGACCCTATCAGAGTCCCAAGCAACAGCAAGAAACGTTAGCCTTTTGGGCTTTATATCTTTTCTGTGGAAGCCACAGCAGGCCCTTCTGCTGGTAATTGCTCCAGTTAAGGAAGGGTAAGCTGAAAACTTGAGACTGCTGTGTGTCTAGGCCTAAACATGTCTTACTTTACACACCCTTCTGGTAGACAACATTTTTGCTTTTTATTTGCAGTAACTGAGGCCATATTTTTTCCTTCCATCTTCTCTCTGTGCTTCTTAGTTTAAGAATAAAGCTTAAAACCTACAACTCTGCTGCTGACCACATTGGCCAAGTTAACCAGGGACATGGAAGCTGACTTCAAGTATGTGTTACTTCACTTCACTTCACTTCAATCCTGTAAATATTTATTGAGAACTATGTGTAGTGCAGAGAAGGAAGCAGAGGGAGGGGATGGGACAAAGAGCTGGCATTGGAGCCAGGAAGAACTGGTTTCAAGATCAGACTCTGACACATATTGATTATATGAGCTTATGCAAGTCTCTTAACCTCTAAGTGACCCAAAAAAGTTTCTCACTTGTATGGGTGAAGGGAAGTTCCTCACTGGGAGTTCCTTGCACCCCAGAAAGTACGGGTGCAGTCCCTTCCCTAACCCCTGCATGCAGAACAATATTCTAGGCATCTGAGACACAATGACAAATGAGACAGGGTCCCTGTCCTCCTGTAGCTTCTAATCTAGTACGGGCGTATTGTACTGGTGCATATAAATAATGTCAGTACAAAAAGGAACATGTTGTAGGCTTTACTTTAAAAATAGAATTGAACAACATGGACCTGAAGCTTCCATTTCTTCCATTCTGATTTTCTAAAAAGAAAAAACCAACAACAAAACAGCTAGCATTTATGTAGTGTGCTTTAAGGCTGACAAAGCATTTTATAAATATTATCTCACTTGATTCTCACAATGGCCCTGTAAGTGCTATTAGTAGCCTCACTTTACAGATAAGGAAACTGAGGCAGGCAGAAGTCATGTGATTTGCCCAGGGTCACACAGCTAATAAGCGCATGAGGTTGGATTCAAAAGCAGGTCTTCCTGACTCCTGCTATCAACCACCTAACTATCCTTTATGTGGTTAATTTAATTTACCCCTCAGTTCAAACTATTATTTTAATAGTCATAATACTAAATAGATCATTATCTAATGATCTCTAGGAAGTAGTGGATTTCTTTGAGATTTTATTTTAGAGAGTTGTACAGTAGTGAATTGATTACTGGCCTTAGAGTCATAAAGGCCTGAGCTCAAGTGCTGCCTTTGCATATGTACACTAGCGGCATAAGTTACAGAGAAACTGCTAATCTTCATCCATGGAGAGGTATTTAGGGCCTCCATAAATGTTATAATAAATATTTATTACTGATTCATTCCATACTTGGAGTTCTCTTGTTGTTCAGTCATTTCAGTTGTGTCTGACTCTTCACGACCCCATTTGGAGTTTTCTTGGCAAAGATACTGGAGTAATCATTCTCCAGCTCATTTTACAGATGAGTAAACTGAGGCAAATGGGGTTAGTGACTACTAAGTGTCTGAGGTGGGATTTGAACTGTGATGATGAACCTTCCCAAGTCCAGGCCTGGTGCTTTAGCCACTGTGACACCAAGCTGTCTTGTAGTTCTCTTTCTCTAAAGGAATCGTAGATCTTGTCTGTATCCCACCCCAAAATTTCATTTTCCTTAGATTTTTATTCACTAAATTGTACCTTTTAGTTTCTCCTTTACTGGTTATTTTTTAAAGGGATACTCCAATTAAAGTTCTATTATTTAACACACAGTAAGTGCTTATTAAATGCCTTTTCATTCATTCTCTCACATATTCATTCATTTATTCACTACTATAGACGCAGTCCAGGGTCCTTGCAAGCAAGGTTTGCTATACTACAGGAAGATTTCTGTCTGCATTGGTTTACGGTGGTTGTAAATACTGATTCATGGAACATTATGAACACACACACACACACACACACACACACACACAGAGTCTTCTTTCATATGAGTCTGTAGCCATAGCCTAAAAACCTGTTGCTCTTTCTGATTCTGCCTCTTTAGACCCACTGATTATTCTAAAAGAGCTAAACACCTTCCTCAGTTGTTCCCCAGCACTACTGGCTGCCCCTTCATCATTCTGTTCAAAGTTGTGCCCAGGGAACAACAGCCTTTAGCAGCTTCTTCTACCCTCTCCACTATGCTCCATTTGAGTTGTTTGGTTAACCTGCTGTTATACAGTCCCTCTATATGTTCAATGTGTAGCCCCTGGAACATTACCCCTTTGGGAGAAGTGGGGAGAGTAAATGGGTATGTTATGTAAATGAGTGCTGAAGCCACCACCCAGACCTGGAGAAGTGAGGAGGGAAGGAGAAGTGGTGGCAGCATCCTGCTTTATGTATGGCAGTCTTCTTCTGTGGGGCAAAGGAATGGTAGGAGGTACATAAACCTGGAAAAAAAAATCTGGGCCTCTTTGAGAAGCACTGGGCAAAAGGGACCTCTGCTCTCTGAAGAGGTGGCACAATTTTGCTACCCTTTTTCTCCCACCTTAGTAGGCCCTAATCAACAGCAGAAATCTCAGGGAATTCGCAGTTTGTATCAGAATGAAGAGTACAGGTCAGGAACGACAAAGACAGGGCCGGAAGCTGTGGCAGGAGCGAATGGAATGCAGGAAAGGCAACAGGATGCTGGGGTTGATGGTATAGGAGCCTCTGAGAGGGCTGGCCTCATCATACACCACTGCAGGGCCTTCTTTCAGGTAAAGATGGTAGAACAGCAGGAGAAAGAGAAGAGGGGAAGAGAGTAACATGTCCCTGTTTTAGCAATTGTATTCTCATTCAGCTCCTCTGTTAAGCCAAAGAACAAGAGTTCTAAGAGACTTCAATAGATTATTTAGAAATCTCATCCTGCAAGCCACAGAAAGATAACAGACAGACAGATCATGTACTAAGTGCTTTCTGTGCCAGACACGAGGCTAAATCCTAGAGATACAAATACAAGCAAGAAAGGCAGGCCCTCCCCTCAAGGAGCTTATATTCAAATGAAGGAAGACAAAACATAAGTGAGAGATGGAAAGTGGGAGGTATATGGTTAGAGATGTTCAAGAAGCATCTGGGAAATACACCAAATGAAGTGGCTGTAGATCCTATTTTTAAAGGTTTCCAGGAAAGGAATATTGGACTTTTCTTACCATTTCAAATCAAGCCTCTGTGAACTTGCTTGAGGTCATCCAAGCACTACAACTTTTGAATTTGGCAAGAACTACCAACCCAACCCACCAGAGCTGTCTAGAATCATGTAACACCTTATTACCCTGAATTCATTCCAGACCAACCACCAAAAGCCCAACGCTGAGTGCCCCACATTCCTTATATGAGGGGGAAAAATGAAAAAAGTGATTTTAGTTGGTGGTACGGTAGCAGCACACCCAGTGTGAAATTCCCCCAGTCCATCTTTCTTCCCTGGCACAGGTCCTGAAAAAAGGGCAGGAGCCCAGCCTCAATATTTGTGGTTTATAAGAACAGTTGACACCCAGCAATGAGAACATGTATTCTCCTTAAAAAAAAAAGTTCTTCAGCAAAAACTACGTGTCATTGAGACACGTCACAATTTGCTGGGTACTTGGGGCTGTCAATAAAGTTCTCCTTTCAAGATGGAGAGGTGGGGTTTCTGTGGCTGGGTGGGCAGGCTGGTTGGAGAATCTAGACATTGGTTAACAGCATAGGTGAAATGTCACTGCACCCTTTCTCCGGCCAGGTTTTAGTAAATCTACGAAGCAAAAAACTACCTGATTTTACTTGATTTTTTTCTCCCTGCACAAGTGAAAGACTTTTTAATGGAAATGAATGTCTCAAGCACTTGTCTGACATCATACAGACACAGCCTGAATTTGGATTAATAGTCACTGCCAAGGCCATGCATCCTCAAGCCATAGCTCCTTTACGAGGCAACAGAAAAATCTGTTGGCTTAGAGTTAAGAGACCTGGGTCCTAATGCTGACTCTGAAACATAATAGCTATGTGACCTTGGGCAAGTCATTTAATCTTTTTAGCCTAAATTCCCTCATCTGTAAAACAGGGACGATGATACTTGTACTACCTGCCTCACAAGTTGTCATGAGGCAAGCATTTTGAAAGACTTGAAGCAACACATAAACGGGAGCTGTTATTAGGAGAAGGAGCACTTTTTGCTCCCATGACAGGGCATGGTTGTGGTGTTTATTGATATTGGTACCAAAACGACACCTAGTTACAATCATCTGGCTTGCACTCCCCCAAACAACATGGAGCCAGCTGGTTTTATCAAGCTTACTTGATGATGGAAAAGTGAGGTATATAGTAGGCACTCCATAAATGATTACTGATTTTAAAAAAATGATTCATAAATGAAATTTGTCTCCAAGTCACATACAGACCAGTGACAGAGTTGAATATCAAGGGGGGTACTAATGAATGGGTAGCTAGGTGTTGAAGTGGATAAAGCATTTGGCCTGGAGTCAGGGAGATTCATCATCCTTAGTTCAAATCCCACCTCAGACACTTGGTAGTGTATGACCCTGGGCAAGTCACTTAACCCTGTTTGCCTCAGTTTCCTTAGCTGTAAAATGAGCTAGAGAAGGAAATGGCAAACCACTCTAATATCTTTGCCAAGAAAACCCCAAATGAGGTCATGAAGAGTCAAAAAAGACTTACACGACTGAATAACAACCACTAATAAACACTCTATCAGCTTTGGAATACAGAAATATTCCTTTCTGTACTTGACCAGAAAATTGCATTTTTTCCTACAATGAAAGCTTCTCCATGAAGAAGTTTTGGTTTCACTGGTTATCTAACTTCCAAGCTCATAGAAGATTAGAAATAGCAATAAGAAAGGGAGAGAGTATCTGCCAGAGGCAGGCACACTGACAACAGCAAGAAGTAACAGCCTGAAAGCAAAGGAGGACACAAAACAATTTTTCTAAAGAAAACAAAACCAAAAAAAGCACAGTAATTTGGGAACATTTAGTATACAAACATGACAAACCCCAATTGACCCTGAATTACCACCATAGTATAATGACTGATATTTAAAATGATGAACCAAGGCCTCAAGAAAAGGTTAAATTATATTCTGTGTACTCTGTTTAATAAGGCAGGAAGTGGAGGGATAGTTTTTAGAATTAAAATAATTAAAATGAAACAAGTTTTGGTGTTAACAGGATTAATTTCTTATATCACTTGAAAAACTCAGCTAGTCAGAATAATTTATTCACAAGAATTCCAAGTACAGTAGTCAAGAATTTTTTAAACCATGTTAAGTCATGTACAATAAGCAATTTTATGTCAACATTATAACTATCACCATTATCAACAAACATTTACTGAATCTCTACAATATAAATGGCATTGTGCTTGGAAAAGAGGACAAGTAGAGGTATAAAACAGGCCAGGTCCCAGAACCAAGACTGAAGGTAGGTAAGGTAGGCAGTTGTCTGAAAGCTGCATGGCTTCCTGAGGGTAGTATGACAAGGGATTTTTTATTTTAATAAAAGGCAAATTTTTTTATGTAAGGAAATTCAGCTCTTCATGACAGGTAGGTATTTATTTTCTGATGCCATTGCCCAGAATGTGTGGTTAATAAATGTTGGTTGAATTGAATTGAACAGAAACAGATTAAAATCAAGTTGAATGGATCACAGTGTAAGCTCAAAGCTTTCAACAGGCAGAGGCATGAAGGACGGGAGAGGGATAAATTTTGAATCTTGCCTGAGTTACACAAATGCCTTTTCTCAGCTCTGCTCTATTCTCAAAGCAGCATGATACAGGATAAAGAATGGTAGGTTTCTTGTCATTCAAATCCCAGCCCTGCCAATGACTACTTTTGTGGGGTCATTTAACTCCTCTGGCCCTGTTACTTCACCTATAAAATAAAGGAAGTCAGACTAGATGAGCTGTAAGGAGTCTTCTGGCTTTATACTTGTGATCTTACGATCTAGTTGAGAAGATGAGATATGTACTAGAGGGAAAGGTAATTAATGATACAAGACCAGATATGATCAGTGTGCCAAATGAGAGTTACAGACAGTAAGTGCCAGGGAAGTTCATCATCATGGTCTTTTGTATTTAAGTGATGATGCTATCAACAGTGATTATTCCTGATGTGTGAACACGGCAGAAAGGACTGATAATGTAGTGTCAGGTTTGTTACCCTAGAGTGGAAGACCTGGGGTTGGGGCAAGACCATTGGCTGTAGAACAGAGGGCCCGCCTTTGATTTTTTTAAAATATTATTATTCTGTTGCTTGCTTCCGGTGCTACATTGAACAAATCACTTTACCCTTTGGGGCCTCGGTTTCCTCATCTGTAAAATGAGGTTGGACTTACGACCTTGAAGACTCTTTCACAACTGGAGAGTGACCTCTCCATTAGAGGGAATGTCAATTTTTGGGTTCCTTTTTTGTGCTTCAAATATCTATGGAAATTCTCTTTAAAAATGCAAAACTCAACAGTGGGTTGGGAGCTAAACCATTAGCATTAACACCCAGAAATTATCTTTAGATCATAATGAATAGAAGCTTGTCTTTATATAATACTTTATGGCTTAAGAAGTACTTTCCTCAGAACATCGCTGGGAGGGAGGAATGTCAAAGTACTTTTATTCCCATTTTACAGATAAGAAAGCTGATGCCTAAAGAGGTTGGGTGATTTAAAGTCCTATGGGTAAAGTGGCAGACTATATAAAGTTGGCAGACACTCAAGCCTCCTAACTCCTGAACTTCTCCTTTGTACCACACCTTTGTCACTCCTCTTATGGTTCCAGAGAATGGGTGGGGGGGGGAGGCACAAGAAACTTCTTTTTCCCTCAGTCCTGATGATTCATGGCTTAATATCTTTATTCAATGGCTCAGATACTACAAAGTAAGGAAGTCCCTCCACTAAGGCACTTTGCTAACCACAGGGTAGGTGTGCCTGTGTGAAATCGTGAATAGCTATTTCTCAAAAAAAAAAAAAAATCAACAGGTGATACCTTATACCTACAAGTATCTGCATTTCAGGAAAGACTAAAAGTTCTAAAAATGTGTATATGTTGGTGTGTGTCTGAGTTTCTATTCTGTGTTCGTTTATAAAGTTTGGAGAATACTCAGGGCCTCTGAATCACAAAATAATTAATCATAATGCTCCATTTCCGTTGAAAAAGGCTGAATAGGAGACACAAAATATCCCTGGCTTAAAGCCTCTATCCTTACCTCACCTCTGCTGCTCTTCTCCCAACCCTCTAGACTAATAGAAAACAGAAGAACAAACAGATTAAACCAACGATCACTGCAGAAGACTGCCATCTGTACCAGTCAGAAAGCTTCTGGCCCTGCCCCATCCCCTTTCGGCAATGCTAAACAGGATTAGCCTGCTGTAGGCAAATATGAAAAGTAGGTCAGTTCAGCCACACTGCTCTGTAGTGATGAACTAATGATGTGATCGCAATGGTCTGCTTGGAGTCACCTCACATGGGAGAGGGGGTGGGAAAGCCTGTAATGCTGAGGCATTTAGGCTTGTCATAGCAAGTGGAGGGATGCCTCAGATTGTGCTATATAGCATGGAGGGAGAGGATGCTTGAGGAGGGCAAAAAGGAGACTTTCAGAGGGCATGTGGAGGGGAAGAGGAGGACTCGAAGACATAACTTTGAAGAAAAAGAACAGAGTTAATCAAATACCCCTGTTCAGTAACTTCCTTGTAATTAATAATAAATTATCCTATATTGGTGGGATAATCAGATTACTCTCACACAGGTGTGTTGATGTCATGGTTTTTGGTTTTTCCATTTCAGTGTAGAATTTGTTACTGCTTTTCGGCTTTCTCCTGATGATTGTTTGGAATGCCCTCACCCCCCACCTCCCCCAGTTCCAGTAGAGTAAATAGATCTTGCTTAATAACAGTATGCCTAGCTGGTATGAGGCACTGACTTGGATCTAATAATTTTTTTAAACTATCTTGTCATAACAGTAATAGAGTCCAGTTGGCATGTATCCTAATGCAAGGAAACAGGAGAGGGCCCCTGCACCATTTATGTACTTGCACCATGATACTGTTAGTCAAATTAAAATGACTATCCTTAGGGATTCCTTGGCTTTGACGTTTGACAAGCCAGCAAATACTTTGAGGAAAATTCTCCTGAGACCAAGGGTATTTCGGCCCCTCAAATCCAGAGGCTCGTCTGATTTGACCTTACTTTCAGAGGTGCATGTCTGAACCAGGATGGTCCTGAGGAGTCTGGAGAAAATCCTGAGAGTAGTTCTGGAGCTGACTCTGAGGAAAGGGTCTACACCACAAGCCAACCGTACTGCCCTGGTAGGAAGTAATCACCTAGATCTAACCTTAAGAGCAAGGGAACATCCCCAAAGTAGTCAATAACCTCCCCAAAGTCTTCTGAACTCAGAGAAGATGAAAGTTCTAGCTCTGTCAACAGCTATCTGTATGATTTTGGTCAAATACCTTAATTTCCATGGGTCTCAAGTCCCTCATTGGTTAATGATAGGGTTGTACTAGTTCAGGGGTTCTTTCGTGATATCCCTTTGGCAGTCCCTCCTCTCAGAATAATGCTTTTAAATAACTGAATGAAATGCTAAATATTAGAATTTAATGAAAATAAAGATGTGATTTCTCCCCTCAACCAAGTTGATGGAATCTATCCATGGCCTACTTTGGGAGACCATGAACCTTGGGTTAAGAACCTCTGTACAACAGATCTCTTAGGTTCCTTTCAGCTATAAAAAGCCTATGTTCCTATCCTGCTTTAGAACAGAGTAGACCTTCTGGACCTGGCTTATTCTAGATCTCAGGAAATCTCTGAATCTCAGAATTATAAGGAACTCTGAAGTAGCTTGTCAATGCAGTGCATAGAGTGCCAGGCCTGGAGTCAGAAAGACTCATCTTCCTGAGTTCAAGTCTGGCCTCAGACACTTGCTAGCTGTGTGACCATGGGCAAGTCTCTTAACCCTGTTTGCCTCAGTTTCCTCATTTATGAAATAAGCTGGAGAAGGAAATGGCAAACGGCTCCGGTATCTTTGCTGAGAAAACCCCAGAAGGGGTTGTGAAGAGCTGCACACAACTGAAACAACTGAAATCATCTCATCCAGTTTTTACCTAACTGAAAACCCTATTACAACATTCCCAACAAGTGGTCATCGAGTCTTTGCTAACCAATGTCCAGTGAGGAGGAACCTACTTTTCAAGATATCCCCATTTGCTTTTTTAATAGCTCTAACTTTTAGATAGTTTCTCCTAATACTGGAGCTGAAATCTGCCTCTATGCAATTACTGCTTTTAATTGTGCCCTCTAGGGCCATGTGGAAAAAATGAATCCCTTTTCCATATGACAAACCTTCATGTACTTGAAGAAAGCTTTCTAATTCCCTGCCCCTTTTCCTTCCCCATTCCCCCCAATCCTCTATTCTTCAGGCTAAATATTCCCAAGTCCTTTAACTGATGCTTAAATGGAATGAGAAAGGCCTTTCGCTGTCCTTGGTCACCCTCCTCTGGACACTCTATATCCTTCTACTAATATCCTTCCTACAATGTGGCACCCAGAACTAGAAAAATCAAATAGCCAACATTTATAAAGTGCTCACTATGTGTCAGGCACCACACCAAGCACTGTACAAATATCATCTCATTTGATCCTCAGAATCCTGGGAGATAGATTCTATTATTATCCTCCTTTTACAGTTGAGAAAGTAAGCAAATAGAGGTTAAGTGATTGCCTAGGATCATAGGGCTAGTGGGTGTCTGATACCAGATTTGAACTCGGGTCCTCCTGAATGCAGGCCCAGCTTCTATACACAGTGCCACTGCAGAGATAGGAGGATACAAATTTACCTTCTCCTTTCACAGTATCTCTTACATATGTCCCCTTCTCTTCACTCACAGAGCCATCACCCACATGAAGGCCTTCATCACCTCTTACCTAGACCACAGGTGCCATACACACTGGCTACTTGCAGCCCCCACAAAACTCTATAGAGTGCAGCCTGAATCAGAATAAAATGTAATTGGGAAATATTTAAGAAAGTAAATAAAAAATACAATAAAACAAATACTACATTTTAAAACTGAGTTGATATATGGCCTGCAGAGATCCCTATGTATGGTTTAGTGATTCTTGCTTCTATTTGAGTTTGACCCCACTGACCTAGACTGCCTTCTAATCGGTTCCCTTGCCTTGTCTTTCCCTCACTCTAATCCATCCTCCATTCAGCTGTTAAGTGTTTTCCCTAAAGTGTAGGATTGAACATAACCCTCTCACTCTCCCAAGTGTAACAACAATGCTGCCTGCAGCTACCGTGCCTGTGTAAGGCCAACAACACCAGCACACAGGAGGGCTGCTAGCACAGGTTCTTTGATCTGCTTTTCTAAGGAAAGCAACTTTAAGGGGTTCAAAATCTCACTATCCACTCTGCCACCTAGCTGCTCCTTCCTCAAGAACAGGAGCAGTGTTGTGGCTTTCTTTGTATACTCAATGCTTAGCACAGTGCCTGGCATATTTCAGGGTTTAGTAGCACTTAAAGCAGTTAGGTGGTATAGTGGACAGAGCACTGGCCCTGGCATCAGGAAGACCCTGAGTTCAAATCTGGCCTTAGACAGATACTAGCTGTGTAACCCTGGGCAAGAGACCTAACCTCCGTGTGGCTTAGTTTCTTCATCTCAGGGTTGTTGTGAGGATCAAGTGAGATAATATTTGTAAAGAGATTTGCAAACTTTAAAATGCTATATTAATGCCAGCTATCATTATTCTAAATGCTTGTTGACTGACCGAGGCCACTCTCCTGTCTCCACAACTATTCAGAGATTACTGCATTGGCTCAGTAACCAATCACATCTGCTAACTAGTTCATATGGTCCCAGTGACTTGGACACCCCAGTTCAGTTCTCTCTCATTATCTCCTCACTTATCTTGGGTTTCCATTCTCTATTATCCATTTTCATTCTGGTCTTTCATTCCCAAGTTCATTCTCTTAGATAGAACAAAAGATGTCAATTAAGAGTTGGGTGGCTTTGCTTTCTCTTAGTTGTCAGATCCAAACTTCATCCAAACTTCCCGAGGAACAGACTAATGCCTTCTTGGAGACTACTCTTCTAAATATAGTTTAATTCACATCTTCTTTCCCCCAATTCAGGTAGACAAATAATACAAAAAAAAGTCTTTCTTCTTGTCCTACCAAGATGAGGCTAGAACTCTTTCTTGGCTTCTGGTGGCAGCAGAACGATCTTCATCCTAGTGCTCAACTCATTAGGAATTTTCAGCTTCCTAAGAGGCAGCTAGGTGACACAGTGGGTACAGTGGAGGACTCTGAGTCAGAAGACTTGAGGTTTGACTCCTTTCTCAGACATTTATGAGCTGTGTAATCATTGTCAAGGCGTTTAACTGCTGTCTGCCTCAGTTTCCTCATCTGTAAAATCAGTATAATAATAGTACCTACCTCACAAGGTTGTTGTGAGATTCAAACGAGTTATGGTGGTGAACCACAACGTACTATATAAATGGTAGATATTATTGTTACTACTACCACTACTACTACCACCACCACTACTACTACTGCTACTACTACTACAACTCCTCCTTCTCTTCCTCTTCTCCTTCTAGATAGTAATAACCAAAATTTACTTTGGAAATTAAAATCCTTGACAACAACTACATCCACTTAGAATCATTTAGAAAAAACCCCTTTTACCTTACATATGAGGAAACAGACCAGCTGAGGGAGCCTACTGTAGCATAAAGCACTATGATTTGGGGTCAGAAGAACTGATTTCATATTCTGGTCTTGCTAATTGGAACTTATGTAAATTTTTTTTAGAGGGGGGAAGGGTAGGGCAATCGGGGTTAAGTGACTTGCCCAAGGTCACACAGCTAGTAAGTTTGTCAAGTGTCTGAGGCCACATTTGAACTCAGGTCCTCCTGACTTCAGGGCCGGTGCTCTATTCACTCAGGCACCTACCTGCCCCAACTTTTGATCAATTCGGTTTACTTCTTCATGTCTCAATTTTCTTATCTGTAATGTTGTGGAGGTTTGAGTAGATTGGGGTTTTTAACCTGGAGTTTGTGAACTCATTTTATTTATTATACACACACACACACACAATATATATATATATATATATATATATATATATATATATATATATATATATATACATATATATATATATATACACATGTATATGTATATATACACATATGTATACACATATGTATGTATATATTTATAGGATTCTATATATTTATATCTGTATATACATATATGTATATATGTAGGCATAGATAACTATGTTTCAATCCACAGATAACTATATTTCAATATAATTTGTTTCCTTTGTAATCTTATATTTTTTTGCATTTAAAAATATTACCTGATAAGACATAAGGTTTCAAGAGATTGCCAAAGGGGGTCCATGGCACTAAAAAGATTTAGAAACCCACCTCCAGGTGATTTCCAAGGTCCCTTCCAGAGCTAAATCCTAGGGGAATTCTAAAACAATTAAATTGCCTCACTCGTTAAACTTGGGTGAGATAGAAAGATCTGCCCTTATCTTCTCATAGGAAAGTCAGTATCTCATTTTCCTGCCTCACCTGCTCCTTATCTTCCCAAAGAACTACTCAGAGGCTGTTTGTGTATTTTCTTAGTGTTTCCACAGAATAACCTATGATTGTCTGGAGGGTATAGTTTAGGTGGCTGGTCATGAAAAGGATGTTACTAACCCCTGAAGACCTGAAATAATTGGGATTTCCCAGACTGCTTTGAAGAAATTGCCCAACCTTGCCCAGAATCTGACCTCCAATTTAAAGAAATCCCCCAAAATTAAGAGACTAGTATGAAGTCTATATAGCCTGTGTTGTGTATCTCTGTAATACAACTTAAAACTTTTTTAATGTACTACTAAAAGAAAAGAATAAGAAATACTCATGTTAACAGGGGTTTTGCCTTCAATAAACTCAAACTGATTTTTCCTATACACACTTACATACTCTACCAATAATAACAAAAGCAGCAGCTAGCATTTCTATATTGCTTTAAAGCTTACAAAGTGCTTTATAAACATTATCTCATTTGATTTCACAATAGGTAGACAGGTAGGTGCTATTATAATATCCATTTTACAGAGGTGGAAGCTGAGACAAACAGTGACTATGTGACTAGGAGTCACATAGCTAATAGTGTCTGAGGCTAGATTTGAACTCGGGTCTTCCTGATTTTAATTCCAATGCTCTAGCTACTGCACCACCTGGTCGCCACTCCTTTAATATACCTTCCTCCAAAGATTCTGAAAACTCTACTTTGTTTATGTCATTTTCCACGGAAAAATGCTTTCCTTTATGAGCTAATTAGCCAATAATCTTTTCTCAAAACTTATGACCCTTGGATAAGTGAAAGGATATTGTCAAGTTCTTTAAGCTAAAAACAAAATCTACCAACTAACATGCTGCCATTGCAAACAGCTGTCTTGCCACATTAAGGCACTCTAAATGTGAGTTTCACCATTACCAATAATCTTAGCTTCAGCATTGACAAAGCAAAAAAAAAAATCCAGAGAGGGCATCTCAGTCATCCCCATGTCTCTATGCACAACTGCCACAAAACTGTTTGTGGACAGTTACTGCTTACCCTATCATCCACGATGATTCAGAGGTCTTAATCTAAAATTCTTTAAAAATTTCCTCTCTTGCCTCACCAAAAAGGGCGGGGGTGGGGGGAAGGGTGGATTTATAACTTCAAAATGAATGCTAATTTCCTAAAAGACATGAGATATTTTCTCCAAAATAGCATACTTTCAGTTAGGCAGTCAATAAGCCTTTATATTAAGTGCTTACTGTGTGCCAGGCACTGTACTAAGGACTGGAATTACAAAAACGAAGCAAAAGACAGTCTCTGACTTCAGGAAGCTCATAGTTTTATGTGATGTCATAGCTCTGCACTTTCATAGGACTACTGCAATCATGAAATCTTAAAATTTAGCTTTACGATGCATACTTGACTAAAAAGAATTCTGTGAGGAAGATACAACCTTATTTATTCCACACATAACTCAGTTGAAGTTGGGAGGGTGATGGGCATTTGGAGTGACACTACTTGACTCATGAGTTGCCTGACAGGGTGTACTCAGCTTTTGATCATTCATTTCCTACTCAGTAAGATTAAACTAAAATACACAAAACCCAACTATAAGCAACAAATATGGTATTTTTAAATTGCCTAGAAATGTGCCTTGTGATAGGCATCCTGCAACACAACTCTTTACAGGTCAAAAGAAAGTATAGGTGCACTTCACACAATAGCTATATACCTGAAAAGTTAGTTATAAACAGATTTGGTGGGGGGGGGGAGTGAAACCTATGTCAATAATTTTAAAAATTTTTTGTTGATGTCTTTCATTTAATATGACCTATATTTCTCACTGTTCTCCCATCTCCCTTCTAGGAAGCAATCCCTTAAAATAAAGTATGGAATAAGACTAAGTTACAGAAAACTAAACAACACATCATTATTATGCAGAAGCCCATATCCATGCTTTCCTACTTCTGCAAAGGAGCAGGGAGAGGTAATGAAACTTATTTTAAATGCATGAGTAGTTGAGCAGTGAATCAGGATAAATCATAAGACTTCTTTTAAAAAGGCAAAAATAATTATCTCTTAAATTATCTGCTTTGTAAATTGGATTACGATAGATCAGGATTGCTTAAAATGGGACTCATGGCCCAACAACAAAATAATGATATTTGTAGTAATAATAATAATGATAAATCTCACATGTGGGCAACTAAGTGGAGCAGTGGATAGAGCACTGGGCTTGAATCAGGAAGACTCATCCTCATGAGCTCAAATCTGGCCTCAGACACTTATTAGCTGTGTGACCCTAGGTAAGTCCCTTACCATTGTCTCCCTCAGTTTCCTCATCTATAAAATGAACTGGAAAAGGAAATGGTAAACCACTCCAGTATCTTTGCCTAGAAAACCCCAAAGGGGTCACAAAGAGTCTGACACAACTGAAATGATTAAACAATACTGTTGCTATACACAGCCACAAAGAACTGAAATCAGGGATGTCCCAAAGGATAACAGACAGGTGCATGGTGTACATGAAGAGACTGCAACACATTATCAACAAGGATTTACAGAGGGCAATTGGAGTAAAGGTATCAGCGAAGAAATGTATAAGCAGAAAAGATGGGCTGATCTTATTGTTAAAATGAGGGATAATCAGTAGGAAGACACTGGTATCCTTATAATATCAAGTGAAAGCAAGTCAAGTATACTACTTTGTATAGACCCCAGTGGTGAACTTATGAGGGGGCCTGAACAATGACTGCATAGGATGGTTTGCAATCTGCATCATTAGAGTGAAATAACTATATTTGTGAAAGCATACTTTACTAATATGTACATTTATTAAGCCAACTATATTATCAAAATGCCTAATTTGCTTAAATAATCACAAAGCCATATTTAGTCTATAATATATTCTCATCTTTGCTTCAGTAAAATTGCCACAGTCTGCCACAGGATATGCTAAAATTTCAACATCATGCTTAATAGAGTATCTAAATATTTAATAATTTGGGGGAGGTAAATACACATCTTGGCGGGTATCAACTCAACTGGTGATAGAATTTTGCATTACTGTAAACGTGTCTGATTAAGGAGTGAAACCAAAAAAAAGAGGTTATGGTTTAAATTTTTTAAACTGTAAAAAAAAAATTATCTTAGAGTCTTCTGAAGGAAAAAAGAGTACAAATGATTCATTTCATTTCTTCCTATTAAGAATAAAAAAGAGAAATAAGTTGGGGGAATTTTTCATTTTGTTTTCTCTTTCCTTTAGTTGAAGAAAATGTGACCACCTCTTGGATAGTTAGTAATAAATCTCTGCAGCCTGTAGTTAAAAGTGCTTGTTTGACTTTAACTTCTCCCTGGTAATGACTTTGTCATTATTAACAAGTGCCTTAGTAGTCTTTCTACCTCCTAAGGGCCTCATCCTTGCCTTAAAAACATTCCTTTCTACCATGTGGAAAATTTAAGAAGCCAATCTACCCTGAGCTAAAACCAACCCCTCCCCCTGCACAGTGGAAAAGCACTGGCTCTGAAAGCCAGAGGCAGTTGTTGGTTCAAGAGCTGGTTTGAGACTATTTTTTTAGTCTCATTGATTTATAAAATAGCTCAGGGGAAGAAAGGTTTGCAGTAACCATCTACTTATTTTTTGTTTCCTTATAGCTATAATAGAAACCTCAAATCCTACAGCTCACATTAGGTTCTAGCTTATTCTAAGGACACAATTATTTCTCGGGGGAATGAATTCTGGGAAAAGAATGTAGAAGACTTGGGTTGTAATTCAGTCTAATCATGCCAGAATAAAACATTCTAAAGATTCGTCTATTCTAGACCAGTGGTCAAACATTAATCCACTGCACTCTCTCTCAAGACCCCTTACTGACTCCTACCTGCATGATTTTACATTTGTCGAGATGATCAACCTACAATTAAGACCTGGTAGGAATCTTAGAGATCATTTAATCAAAGCCCTCCATTTTACAGGATCCATGACTGTTTAAAAATCTTGTTCCTCCAAGAAGTTTTTTTTTTTAATTGATTTATTCACCTATCTCAAACCTGTTGGCTCCTTCCTCAACATTTGGTTACTAAATATAAATATATAAATATATATTTATATATAAATATATAAATATATATTTATATATAAATATATAAATATAAATTTATGTTTACAGATCTATTAATTTGATTAGTGTCCTTAATATGATGAAATGATTATGTGCAATGGTTCTGGTGAGAGGACAAGTTCTCTTTACAATTTCTACTCCATTATTCTGTGAACAAGTGTAAATCAATCTTATAACCTCTTCCAACTTTTCCTGACCTTCATTTCTCTTTCATTCACTTTTTTTTTGTTCTTTTCTTTCATTATAGATCTCTATGTGTACTTGATCAAATCCAGTGGATTTCACCATCTTTGTTCACTTTTAGTGCTATTTCTACTTCTTCTATTTGCATATCCAAGACTATGAAGTTAGAATCCAAGTATAATGATTCTCCTGAAAAAAGTTTGTATAAAAATCTTTGCAGATCTTTTCATTTTTAAATCGTTTATTGTCCTCCTCCCACTTTCTTTTTTGAACCACCTTGTGATGACGTTGCTTAATTTTATATCCTGTCAAGTTTTCTTCAAATGGGTTATCACTTCTGTTTCATGAGGTGATACTGACCATAACCTTCTATAATATCTATAAAATGAGGGATTGTACTAGATGACCTGTAAAGAACCTTCCAGCTCTAAATTTATGACCCTATGATCCTGAGGGTACTGAGAGAACGAGTTTCAAAGTAATACAGGAAGTGGAAGTTACTGAAGGCATGTAAAAAAATCTCCAATCTTATTATTATCCTAAAAAAGATGACCAAGATTACACCAACAACTACTCACTTATCCTTATGCCTACTTTCCTATCCATAAACAATTTTTATACGAATGATCTTTCCACATAGTATTAATAAAGGGCATACAGGTTTCCCTTCATAATAGATATCGTATAATGGATAACAACTTTACCATTATACAGTTGACTAAAAGATGTAGACAATACAAGATTCTATTATGTTTATTGTTTTGTTGATTTATAAAAAGAGCATTTGATTTGGTAGAGGAAAACATTGCCTTAAAGCTCTCTTTCTACAAGGATGTCCCATTCACTCATCAAAAATTATTCAAGATTCCTTGAAAAAATAACAATAGAGATAACCTTATTTGTTGGGGTTGTTCTGTTGTTTTTTCAGTCATGTCTGACTCTTTGTGACCCCATTTAGGGCTTTCTTGGAAGAGATACTGGAGTGGTTTGCCATTTCCTTCTCCAGCTCACATTAAAGTTGAGGAAAGTGAGGCAAACCAGGTTAAGTGACTTTCCCTAGGTCACACAGGCTAGTAAGTGTCTAAAGCCAGAACTGAACTCAGGAAGATCCTCACACGAGGCCCTGTAGTCTATTCACCATACCACTTAGCTGCCCACCCCACCCCTGCCAAAAAACAAACAAACAAAAAGAAACCCAACCAGACAGTACAAATTGAGAATTATTGGGTCCTAGAACTGAAGAAGAAGAATACAGTAGATTGGATTTTCTCTGGGAAATTGAAAATTTTTGAACTGAACAAAAGCTAGAAGAAAACAGACAAGCAGGAAAAGGTTTGAAAGTTACATGTTCCTTAAGAGGACCAGAAAGTTATATGTGATAGATACACAGTTTCACATATACTCACAATACTCTTTGTACTCTAATTTGCATATGGAAATGCTCATTTTATTTGGCATCTGTCAAGTGCAGAAATAAAGAGAAAAATAAATACTAATAATTTTTTTAAATTTTGAAAGCTTTTTAAATTACCCCAAACATTTTCCAGAAAGAAAAACCTACCTTTTTGATACAAATATTATTCCAGTATTGTTGTATGGCTAAAAATCATGGAACACTATCATTTCTTAAGAATTAAAAATGAGTATTACTCAGAGAGCAATAGAGAATCACATGTTGGGTGGGAGCGGGAAACAACAGATGACAAATGAGGACTTACAAAAAATGCCAGTGAAAAGGGTGTCATCAGAGAAAGGCATGAACAACAACAAAAAAAGAATGTGTTTGTCATATGGTAAAAGAAAGGGATGATCAGTGGATAGTCTGTTTTCCACTAGATCACTTATGAAGTCAAGAGAAAATGAGGAAGTGTCCCAGTGCATTGGGTGGGGTCCCAATGGTAGATTTTGTGTGTGTGTGTTTTTTTTTGTTTGGTTTTTTTGCAGGGGGGAAGGCAGGGCAACTGGGGTTAAGTGACTTGCCCAAGGTCACACAGCTTTTGAACTCAGGTCCTCCTGACTCCAGGGCCAGTGCTCTACTCACTGCACCACCTAGCTACACCCCCCCCCATGGTAGATTTTGAAAAGACATAAACAAGATTTGCATAGGATAGATAGGCATTAATAGGTGGATCTTTATCACTGGAAGGAACATTTGCCCTGATGACATCCCATTTCCATTCAAGTCTCTGAGTGTCCATTTTTCCAAAGCAATAAAAATTAATCAATGGGTAATGTCAGAGCAGTGAGGGTTGTGGTTATTATGATCACACCCTGTGCCTAAGCTTCCACTGCCCACCTTTAAAGGTCAAGGTCGAGGCTTTAATAATAGCTAGTATTTATATAGCACTTTACAAATATTTATGTCATTGGATCCTAACAATATCCCTGCTAGTTTCTATTTTTTTTTTTTATCACATTTTCCAGGTGAGAAAGTGGAGAAAGGCAGAGTTTACAAGACTTACCCAAGGGTCACACAGCTGGTAAGTGTCTGAAGCTGGAGCTGAACTCAGGTTGTCCTGACCCCAGGACCAGAGCTCCACCCACTGCACCACCTAGCTTTCTCTTTTATGTTCTTTTGGATATCTAACACAGGGTTCCTTCCACCTATTGCTGATAAAGACATGATGGCAAGGACTGTCATCTCTGTGTCCCTAAAAGATTGCTGTTTGTCAAATAGCTGATGTCCACGGAGTGTTAAGGACTAACTTCACAGAGGTGTCTGCCCCTGATACAACAGTGATTTTGTGTCCCAGGTTGGATGCTCATAGTCCTACCTGAACTGTGGCTACTTGTATCACTGACAAAAGCAGCAGTAGTGAAACTGCCCATTTGTAGCCAAGTTATCAATCCTATGCCTTGCTTCATTGCCCAAGAGGGGCACGTTCACCAGTGCAGTTAATCTTTGATTTGCAGGAGGACTCCTTTGTCCTTTTGTTTGATTTTGTTTTTTAATTTCCTTAGGTACTACAATAGCTAGGACAGGCACCACCTGCATAGGCTTAAAAAACAACAAAACACCAATTTTTATTCTATTTATGTTCCAGTTGGAAGAGTAAATGATATTTTCAAAATGCTTTGCAGTTCCCATTTATTTATTCATGCAATTACTTTATTTTTAACTTTTGGGATTAGTAAAGAGCTGTTCTCACAGAGGACAGCATAAGCATGCCACCACAGGTTTAGGCTGTCATCCATTTAAAAAAGTGCATCCTGTTTTTGAAAAAGACTCTTGGAATTGGAGCTTTCTTAAAAGCATATCTGTCATGTGTCTGGAAAGCATATTGCTATGCCCTAGGAAAGGCTCTTAAAAAATCATATTGTGATTTTTTTTTTTACCTTAAAACCACTCTGAGGAAAAGCTGAATTAGAGGAAGTAATTATCTTGGAAAATTCAGGCAAATTCATTTAATTCTTTTCCCTACATTCTTCCCTCAGTTATCTGCTACCAAGAAAAAAAAATATTGGTGAGTGGTAAGAAGGTGAGAATAGGAAAAGGCTCAACTTTAATATTTTAGATTGTCTACACTGATCAAATTCACGTTCTATGTTTTGTTTGTATACACAGGGGCAACATAGCATAGTGGAGAGTACATTGGACTTAGAATGAGGAAGACCTGGGTTCAAAGCCTGCCTGCCTCAGATGTTTTCTGGTGGGTGACACTGGGCAAGTCACCTAAATCTGTGCCTCAGTTTCCTTATCTGTAAAGTGAGAGGATTTATAGCTCTAAATCTATGATCTTATAGCAAAGTTTCATAATCTGGGATTCACAGACCTCCAAGAGGTTGTGTATAGGTTTCAGGAGGTCTGTGAACTTGGATAAAAAAAACAGCTTCAAGTATAATTGGTTTCCTTTGTAATCAATTAAATTCAATAAACACTTATTAAGCACCTACTATGTACAAGGAAGCCCTGGGTATACAAATAAGAAAAAGAAAGGCAGTCCCTGCCCTCAAGGAGCTTACTGTTTAACGGGGGAAGACAATATACAAAAGGAAGCTAGAAAAGGCAGGAGGGAAGAACACTAGGGGGTATATTATTCCACTGAGTTCTGACCGAGAAGAGCAGCAGATGCAAAGTCTTTTATTTTATTCATTTAAAAATGATTCCAAGAAGTGGTCGCTAGGCTTCATCATATCGCCAAAGGTTAAGAATCTCTGTATTTGAGTCCTTGTAATTTTTCTTTTGTAAATGGAAAGTATGTAAATGTGCATTAATAACCGATTTTAGTCAGTTTTTCATTCCTCTCAAGTTTCTATATCATAACACTTAAGGAATATTTATTCAGTCTGTGTAATAATTATACATCAAAAATCTTTTATAAGCATTAGTAAGCTCTCAGAAATGAAATCTGGATAATAAAATCAGATTACCTCACTGTGGAAGAAAAATGGGAAGCACCTTAAAAAACCCATGTGACTGCACAGGGAGCTCTCTCATGAGCTCAGCTTTTAAATGGACATGAACAAAGGATGAAAGAAGGAATATAACCAAGGAGGAACAACAAGAGTGACACAAGCATGTAAGAAGAGTGTCAGGAAAACTAAAAGCCACTGTAATTGAAGACTTCTCAAAACTGCTTTCGCTTATCTATTTTTGAAGAGGACCAATGGCATCATAAGGTGATGTCTTAAGTCTTGGGTGAATTGGATTTAAGGGAGGCTTAAACTGCTAAGAATAAATAAAAAAAGATGTTTTAAAAATATGTCTCCAGCAAGAATTACAAACAAGAAATAGCCTTGCTGCTTGGGGGCAGTTGGTCTATCAATAGAAGATAGGGGAAAAAAGTAAAACTATTCAACTTTGATTTCTCTTCCTTTTTGTCTATCATGGGAAAAGATTTTCAAATGGGAAAATCTGGAACAAACTATGCTTAGGATAGAACTGAGGTCCAAGATAGGTGAGAAGATAATGTGAATACAAAATTGCTTCAGATGAGTTCAAGTCTCCATGCTAGTGGAGTATTCCAAGGTACTAAAAACAAATGCTTAAGCACTTATACAGTTGATGTTGGTTATCTCTGTGGAAGTATAAAGAATAATAAGTCAGATTCTGGAAACTATGATTTGCTCAAAAGTTCATATATTTAGAGCTGAAAGGGACCCTGAAATTAATTCAACCCTCTCTTTTAAAGATGAAGAAACTGAGGCCTAGTCGGAAGTTAACTGGCCTGACTAAGATCACACAGAAAGTAAATAGCAGAGAAAGGATTAGAAGCTAGACCTTCTTACTGGGTCATAATTCCTTGAAAAATGTTTGAATATGTTATTAAACAGATGGTTTGTGGGCCCTCAGAAAGGGTAAGGGAGATCACCGGGAGCTGGCATGATAGAACACATCAAATTTAATGAATTTTATTTTTCATAAAGCTATGAGACTAGTAGGTTGGGGAAATGTCACAGACATAATACACCTAGATTTCAGAATGGCAACTGGAAGTGTATCTCATGGTGTCCTCAATGACAAGATGGAGGAATATGATCTAAACAACATTAGAGATAAGCGAATTTGATTTCATGGGTATTTGCTGTTGAGTCAATTTCATCGTGCATGACTCTTCATGACCCCAAGTGGAGTTTTCTTGACAGAGACACTGGAGTGTTTTGCCATTTTTTTTTCTCCAGCTCATTTTATAGATGAAGAAACTGAGGCAAACAGGGTTATCTGGCTTCAGACACATGCTTTTTGACCCTGGGCAAGTCATTTGACCCTGTTTGCCTTAGTTTCTTCATCTATATAATGAGCTGGAGGAAAAAAAAATGGCAAACCACTCTAGCATCTTTGCCAAGAAAACTCCAAATGGGGTTGAGAAGAGTTGGGTACAAATGATTGCCTACACAACAATGAGAAAAAGACTTGGGGATTTTTAGTTCATGCTAAGCTCAATATAAGTCAACAATGGAATATACAAACCAGAAAACGGAGTCCGAGGATCCAGGTTCGAGGCCCAGTTCTGCTCCTGACAACATGATGTGACTTTGAACAATTTTAAAATTTCAGCTTCCTTGCCTCTTAAATAGATTATTGAAAATGGACTAGAGAAGCAGCTTTTTAAAAGTCTCAGCTCCAGCTACTTACTATAGGAAGCCTTTCCTGGTGTCTCAGATTGTTAATAGGCTTTCCTTTCTCGAATTATATTGAGTTTACTTTTCTATTTAAATGTAGCAATTGCCCCTCTTCCCTGCCCTCCCCCAGTAGAATATGGATGCTATAATCTACTCCTTGTGTCCATATCATCACAACCTAGCATGGCACCCTGCACATAAAAGATACTTAATAAATGCTTGCCATTTACTACCATGAGGCTGCGTGTAAGTAAATTATTCTTTCTGTCCTCAATTTCTTCATATTTAAAATGAGAGAACTGTACTAATTTATAAGGTCCTCTTCCAGTCCTAATTTCTATGATCTTAGGCTGTATGTGTGTAAATAAATATTTAATCTAATAATAATAGCTAACATTTACATAGCACCTACTATGGGCCAGGCAGTGGACTGCTAAGTGCTTTACAAATATTATCTCCTTTGATCCTCAAAACAACCCTGGGAGATAAGTGCTATTATCATCATTTTTACAGACGTCAAAACTGAGGCAAACAGAGGTTAAGTGACTTGTCTAGGGTCACACAGACAGTAAGTATCTGAGGTTGAATTTGAATTCATGTCTATCTCTCTTTGGGCCCAGCACTCAACCTGCTATTTCATCATCTGAACTTATGATTTTATTTGAGTGTAGAAATTCCTCTACCAATGTAGGTCAGATCAAAATGATGCTGATGATGCTGATAATGTAGTAGTAGTAGTAGTAGTAGTTCAGTAGTTTTAGTGGTATCTGACTCTTCTGACCCCATTTGGGGTTTTCTTGGCAAAGATACTGGAGTCATTTGCCATTTCCTTCTCCAGCTTATTTTACAGATGAGGAAACTGAAGCAAACAGGGTTAAATGACTTGTCCAAGGTCACATAGCTAACAAGGGTTTGAGGCTGTATGTGAACTCATGAAGATGAGCCTTCTTGATATAGCACTTTAAAGTTTGCAAATCACTTTAAAAATATTAGTGCAACAATTCATCTATAACATAGTCTTGGAGAGTTGGCTAGGGCACTGAGAAGTTAAAGTTTTCCCTTGATTACTTAGCTAGTATCAGAGGCAAGAAAAATTTTCCTATCTCAGAGATAAGCTCTTTATCCATTACATCAAACTGACTCCCTTAGATGATTAAATAGAAGTACAATGTCTAGAACCTGAGGTAATAATTCCACTTTGTGTTGTACTTTGTGCTGATCGCATCAGATCTGGAGTATTCTGTTCAAGTGTGTGTACCACATTTTAAGAAGGACATGGATAAACAGGCACAAATTCAAAGAATTGCCACCTCAGGACTTCAAGGGAACTAGTTAAAGGAACTAACAATATCTAATCCTGCACAAGAGAAAATGTTTGGAAGGAAGATACAATAACTGTCTTTGAACATCAAAAGATTTGGACATAGTATAAGGAAAAACTTTGTAACACTAACTGATGAGCTAAAGTAGACTACATTGCCTCAAGAGCTGAAAGTCTTCAAGAAAAGGGTAGATGACTACTTGAGGGGAATTTGATAGGATAGACACATTCTTCAGGTAGATGTTGCACTGGATATCCTCTGAGCTACTTTCCAACTCTAAAATTCTGTGATTCTAAACAGTGCATCATTTAGTAGAGTATTTATATTTATTTTATATAGTTCAATAGTACAGAAGTAGTATTAGTAGGTGGAAGTAACAAAAAGACAGATCTCAGATAAGCATAAGAAAGAAATTTTTAGCAATTAGAATCATCCAGAAATAGAAAGGACTGATCATGCAGTGTATAAAGCTTTGAGCCTGGAATCAGGAAGACCTGAGTTCAAATTTGGTCAAAGATACTCACTAGCGGTGTGAATCTCTACAACTCACTTATGCTCATCCTCTGTCTGCCTCAGTTTTCTCAAATGTAAAATGTGGATCAACGGTTGTTGTGAGGATCAAATGAAATGATATTTGCAAGAGTATTTATTACAATGCCTGGCACGTAGTAGATATCCTATAAATGCTTATTCTTTTATCTTCCAGTGAATTTTCCATCACTGGAAATATCCAAGCAGATGCCAAAGAGCCATAAAGCAGCGATGTTGTAAATTCCAGCTTGAAGAGAGACTAGATAATTTTCTAAGATTCCTTCCAGTGCTGAGATTGTTTGATTCTTTGATCTTTTTCAATTTATCAACAGGTTTCTCTCTGTCAATCTCTCTGCCTTTCACAATAATCTTGGTTTAAGCAGATAAGAAAGCTTTCAGGTACCCTCATGCACCAATAAAACCAATTTCTGTGTTTCCCTGGCTATACAGGGACTATGTCATAACCTATTTATGGTTATACAAATGCTAGGTATTAGAGGTGGGATATAAACCCAGGTCTTCCTTTGTTGAATATAGTCTATATTGAGTACATTAGAGGGGATAAAGGAAAATATTCCCTAATGTGTATGTACATACATACATACATATGCAAAACACACACATATACAAAATACTTACTGCCACTGTTTTCTCAACTGAATCATTCATCTGTTTTAAGAGGTAAAGACCCTATGAGAGTTTTCTGACCAGAAACTATATTTTCATTTATATTTATATATCCTTAATCCATTAAAAAGTCTGACACAGCTATTATCACAAAAGAATTCTAAAATGGGCAGGCTTACTGGTTAATTACATAACAGAATAATCTCATATTAGAGGACCCAGAATTTATTTATCTTTCACTTCTAAAATATTTTATATCAGGATAATGAAAATACTGAAATCAATCCTTTCTAAAACCTTTTCTCAAGGAACTTATTATTTTTCCTTAACATAGACCCCAATTACATTTAACCTCTTTGATATAATCACTATCATTCATATTTCTTTTAATAAATAAGTTTAAATTTAAATAAATTTATTTTAAAAAATAAATCTCCCCTAACTCATACTAGAAACTTTATGACCATGCAGATAAAGAAGATCAGAGTGTTAGGTAATTTTAAAATAGATTTTAGGATCTCAACCATGAGATAACATAGGTAAAATTATTTTCTCCCACTTAATAATTCTTATATTCTGAGAGCTTTTATTCTGCAAAAATAAAATTCAATTTATAACATTAACAAATATATAATTGGAAAAGGACATGAGCTGGTTATATGGTGAGAAACAGAGATAAGAGACAGGATGATCATCTTATTATAATGGTACTCATGAAATAAAGGGAGAACTAGAGAAAGGCCTCTAGAATGTTGAATAGATAGTCTTTGGAGAATGTATGAAAGAATAGCTAAGAATCATGAAGTGTAAGAAGTTATGGATAGGGTGCAACCCTCCTAGAGGGAGGTAGCCATCACATCAATGGGATTTAAAATCCACTGGAGTAGTAAAATGTACTAACAATAATAATCATTTAAATAGTGCTTTAAGGTTTACAAAGTGATTTACAAACATTAGCTCATTTTTATCCTCACAACAACCCTGGGAGGTGGAAGATGCAACTATCTCCATTTTACAGACAAGGCAACTAAGCCACAGAGGGGTTAAGTGAATTGCTCAGGGTCACTCAGTTAGTGAGTGTCTCAAGTTGATTTGAACTCAGGACTTCTTCTCTTCAAATCCCATATTCCATCCACTGCGTCACCTAGCTACCTCATTACCATTGCAGGCATGCTTGTGTATTAGTTTTGTGGTGCATTTCTTGAACTGCATGCATGGTTTGTAGTATACTCTGTTAAAAATATCACTTTTGTTTTCGCCTCTGTTGTTTTTTACTCAAACTCTCTAGAGTTTGAGAAGTGTGGAATTCAAGGGCAGTATGCACCAGATTAAAATATAACCAGGTAATGTTTAACAAAAGAAATAAAACTACAATAAAACATAGATTATATTTACTACAAGTCAGTATATGTCCTTCATGGATCCATTTCTATTTGTGTTTGATGCCACTGTTCTCCACCATGCATAACTATTCAGATTCCTGGATTTTCTAACCAGTGCATCTTCTTAATATGTACCTCTGTCCCCAGCCCCAGTCCAAAATGATCCTACAACCCCTAAATTCTAAATCAGTGATCTTTGATCAGACTGGAGAGACTTTTTTTTGCCAGCCTTTTTAGGTGAATTTCATCCCTGGCCAAAAGCCTTTTATTTCTATATTTTACGGTGTGGTGCATAAAATTAAATCTTATTCCCAGAGATCATACCTGTAGCCAGCTATTCATTGCCCTAGATAACTTCCAACTTTCAATCAAGTACTCTTTAAATATAAGTGATTAGTATTCCTAACTCAATTCCAACACTCAATCTAATCAGCTGTATCTTCCTGTTTTCCTCTTCCTGGTAATATTCATTCCACTCTGGCAGTTAGACAAACGGTTCCATAGCAAAGCAATGAGACTTTTCTGAAAACTCTTCCCATTACTTTATTGCCGCACTGCATATTTGTAAAAAACAAAACAAAACAGTGAAACACATATTTCTTTTCCTCTTGTTTTTGCAGAAAACATTTATTTATGACAGTAACAAAAACATCTCATGTTTGTATAGTATGTCAAAGTTTACAAAGCACTTTGTTTATACAATCCTCTAAGGTTTAATATAAATAAGGTAAATACTAATGTAAATATTATTGCCAACCTGTATTGACAGAAGGAGTTTTCACACTGGAAATTCCCTACATTAATGAAATCACAGTTTCAGACCAAAACATTTTTTAAAAAAAATCCTACAATTAAGATCCAGAGCTTTGAAAAATCCCTGTTGTGGTATATATTTCCCAGTTCATTACCCATATTTACACTGAGAAAACCTACATACATTCTTTATATTTCCAGCCAAGAAGTGTGATTGGAAAGAGAGACGATGGTATTCTCTTGGGAAGTCTCAGGTGCCTGGGTTATCTAGAGTTTTCCCAACAAGAAAATTGAAGCTTTATAAGGTTAAATGGCATGCCCCTAGTCACAACAGCTAGTAAGTATTGAAGGCAGGGATTTGAACTCAGGTTTCCTAAATCCAAATTTAACACACTAGCTAGCTACCATTCTGCTTCTCTCTGTCTTCACTTCAAAAAATTTACATGTTAAGGCCCTTTAAAAAAATCCCACAATTAGGTTACAGTTTCCTCTTTGTGTTTGGCTTTAATAAGTACAATATGAGTGAGAAAGGAAGAAGTATCTTTAGGCTACCTGAACTTCTCAGGAGAACATTAGGACCTCTCTTTTCAGCCACCCTCCTTTAGACAGAAATGGAAAATAGCCATAAACTAATATGACTTTCAGCAATTTTTAAATGTACTTGGAAATAAACGTACCACCCATGGAGTTAAGATGAGTTTGATTTTTAAGGGAAAACAAGGAAGAATCCTCATTGAAGATTTAAATATGAAAAAAAGAGTGATTTCTGAAAAAACAAAAACATAGGAAGCCATGTAATGTCTGCCCCTACTTGTGCTTAATTCCTCTGAAGCTTACCATAGGAGATAGCTTATATGAATCAACGTGAGGGCACATTCCTCTGTGACTCAGGTGGCCAGGTAGTAGAGACACTAGAATTCTTGAAGTATTCATTTATGGACAGTGTCATCTTCCATATCTCTTAACCCATTGCCACTTACATAACGCTTTGTGGGGATGCCAAGGGCCTTTGAATATCTTGCTTCCTTTACTTATAGCCTAGATAGATGTGTGTGCATGTGTGTGTGTGTGTGTATGCATTTGCTGATAGTCACTCAGTCGGTGGTGCCCTGTTTAAGGCCACATTTATATAGACTGCTTTATGTGGCCGATCAGGGATGCAGTATGAATAAAGATGCTGAGAAGCAATTTAGGGTAAGAGGCCTGGTTGCAACAGAACAGAATATTCTCCCTCTGGGTTTTCGATTCACGATGACAAATCTCAGTGGCAGGTACGTCAGTCTGCTCTCACAAAGAGAATGTATGCCTAAGATCTTAATGTATTGGGGTGTGTGGCTACCTGATATTCCAGTTTATGCTACTAATAGTGTGTGTGTCTGGCAAGCCTATGTACAAATGAGTCAGATGTAAACTAAGGACACGGATAAAACTCTGTTGCATTGCTGTTGTTTTCGACTGGCAGTAATAGCCAGGGAGTGAACCCAGTTTTGCTCCAGGAACATTTTGGGAAGCTTCTAGGTTTTAGTTTCCTTATGTATCTCAGAATACTCACAATAATAATTAAATAATTAAAATATCTATAATAATAAATAAATAATACTCAAATAAGAATAAGAATAAACTCAGAGACCCAAAGACCCAATATTAGCTCAATCTATTTGTTGTTGCACCAGATCAAACCTATATTCTCTCTGTGGCTCCCAATTAGAACAGATTCAGTAGGCACCCAGTATTTCTGTAGGGTACCTGGGCTTCTTGGTTCTAACACTTTTCCAGGACTTAACAGTGACTAACAACGTTTTTGTCTTTGTAAGTCCCTAACGCCTAGCATGATACCGTGCCCAATGGTGGTACTTAGTAAATATTTGTTGAAGTATCTGATTTAAACCCTGCTTCCCTATGAACTCCAAACTGGTTTTCTTTTTTTGCCCCAAACAACAAGTATTAATTCAGTGCCTACAACGTGTCCAGAACAGTGCTGGGTACCAGTAATACAAAAAAAATGGCCTAGTCCTGTCCTCAAGGAACTTGTATTCTACTGGAAGGATAAAACATGAAAACAATCAGTTAACATAAGACATATTTAAAATCAATACAATGTAAGTTTTTATGAGCAGAAGCACTAAAATCTAGGGACATTAGGAAAGATCCCCTGAAGGATGCTGTATTTGAGTCAAGCCCTGAAGAAAGCTAGGGATTCCTAGATTCAGAGGCTAGAACAGGAGGCATTTCATTCTCCTCTACGTAAAGATATAGAGGAGAGAGCCATCTTGACACTATGACAGCTGTACGTATTACAGACACCATGCACCTATCTCCCAACTGCACCTTAGATTTGGTCCCTGGGATGCCAGGAGCTGATAGTGGTGGTTCTCCTATTTTCAAGCACTGCAGCAATCTTAGTCATTCTGAATAATTTTCAGATTACAATTTAGATCTACAATTTAGATCAGCCCTAAATTTCTCACCAAGGAGGCAGCTTGGTGGTATAGTGGATAGAGAGTGCTGGGCCTAGAGACAAAGAAGACCAGAGTTCAAATACAGCTTCAGACACTTAATAGCTTTGGAAAAGTCACCTAACCTCCATCTGTCTCAGTTTCCTCGTCTGCAAAATGGGAGTAATAATAGAACCTACATCCTAGGGTTGTTGTGAGAATCAAATGAGATACTATTTGTAAAATACGTAGCAGAGTTCCTGGCACAAAATAGGTGCTTAAAAATAAATGCTTGTTCCCTCTCCTCCCTTCATTGAGGAAATGCTTCCCATCTCCTTCCCCCAATTCCCCATAATGGCCATCTTCAGTCCTTAAGATTCTTTCATATGTCCCAGCACCACATCACAGAGAAATAGCATCAGAATTGTTTCTAGTAATATGTTCCAATCTTTCTCTCTCTCTCTCCAAAGAAAGAAAAAGGCTTAAAATAAAAGGTAGAGAGAGGCTCATTTTCTCTCTGTGCCCAGAAGGGCATATCTATTACTGAAGATAAATCAAAATACTAACAGTCCTTCCACATAAATATCACCTGCCCATCCATCTAAGGCCTCAAATTAAGAAATCGCACATCAATCTTCCTCCCAGACAAGGAGAAAACCTTTCTTTGTCCATGAAGTTCAGCTGGCTTATGCGTGTAGGTTTAGTCTATGGAGATACCACAGTTATTCGCCTGTTTTACAGGGAGGAAAAAAAGAACTATCACCTGAATATTACAGAACCACAAGAGTATGGTATACTGGGTCACAATTTTTCCCATCCCACCTACTTCCCAATGCCGAGAAAATGGCATGTTCAGCCTGATCCTTCCCTTCAGGCTCAGGAGGGTGCTAGTTATGGCCGTTCTGGGTGTGGAGAAAAGATGAGTCTCCCTTCACCACTCCCTTTTCGTTTCGGCACACATCCCTTTTCCCCAACACCTCCTACCTCCGTCTTCTTTTCCCCCCTCCCCAATATAGTACACCCTCCTGGCCAGGCCTTTTCCTTCCTAAGCCTGGCTAGAGGAGAAATAACTTGGCAGCTGTGACAAAGAAATAGATATTGCCAATCTGAGGTAAGCATCATTATACCCCCTGTACAGGAGCCTGCTGGAATGACAGAACAATCAATCATTTCTATTCTGTCTCAGCAACAACCCCCACTACACACACACCATTAAGTGTATTCTCCCTACCATTGCATAAGGGTGTTTATAAGTCTTCGCAGAAATATCCTCTCCCCGGAAAACAGCAACAATAAAACAAAACAAAAATCCAAGCTGCGTGCTGCTTACAATGCACAAGAGAAAAACAATAATCTTTAAGGAGACATTACTTTCACTTTTGAAAGAAGGCAGCAAACTCCAATTCATAAGATCAAAGATCACAGGGCTTAACTGGAGAAAGGGCCTAAGATGTCAACCAGTCCAACCCACCGGTTTTGTAGATTGAAAAACAAAAACCAAAAACCAACCCAAAAACCTGAAGCCAGAAAGTTTAAATAATTTTGCCCAAGGTCAGACAGATAATAAATACTAGTGCCAGGATTTAAACCCAGTTCCTCTTAGAAAGGGTTGTTCAGCAAATGGACTCAATTCCTGTTATTACAAATTCTTTCTGGGGGAAAAAAAAAACAACTTACTAATCACCAAAGCCTAGTGACTAACAAGGACTACTGTTTCACTTCTCTGAATGGCGTTGATCTATTTGCAATCTAATTAAATCTGAAAAATACATATTAAAATATGGTAGACACTGGGCAAATATAACATCCCCTGCCCTTGTGGAACTTACATTCTCTGAGGTGGGTGGGTGAGACAGATAACACGTACAGAGAAGTAAATACAAGGTAATTTAAGAAAGGAGAGAGCTTGAAGAATTGGGAGTAACTGAAATACATGTGGGGATAAGAAGTGAGTATATTCCAGACACTGAGAATAGCCTGGGCACAAGCATGGAGGTAGGAGATGTGGAATTTGGGGAATAGCTAGAAGGCCTATTTGGCTGGAACACAATGCATGAAGGGGAGGAATATGGAATTGTAAAAGTTGGGATGGAGTCAAGATTAAAGAGGGCCTTAAATGCCAGGCTGAAGAGTTTGATTTTATTCTAGGAGTCACTGAAGATTTTTAAGTAGGAGGGGGGTGGCATGCAGCTATGTGGGGGGGAAAGATTGGAAAAAGGAATATCTAGAAGCAGGGAGACCAGTTAGGAGTATGGAAGATATGCTGAGGTAAAACTGATAAGATCTGGCAACTGACTGGAAATTGAGGAAGGGGGAGAAGTGAAAGTCAGGGATGTTTCTGAAACTGTGACCCTCGGTGACTGGAAGGATGGTCATACCCTCAACAGAAAGAGGAAAGTTTAGGTGAGGGCTGAAATCAGAGAGGAAGATAGTGAGTTCTGTTTTGGGCCATATTGAGTTTGTCCTCCTTCTCTTTCAGTGCCTGGAAGTAGCAAGACTTCCAGCACGAAAGGACAATCACCCAAAAGTTGCCTTCTTCCCTGTCCTCCTCTGCAGGGACTGCTAACATTAAAGCAAACCCTAAGAAAAGCAATGAGGATAGTAGATAACAAATGGGGGCACTGAGTAAAGATATCCTTTTACTGGTGCTCAGAGTGAATCTAAAATGCCTCCAGAAGACACTGGCTCCTCTTCACCAAAAAATTTTTAAGGCTCAATAAACATTTGTGAGGTACAAAGTAGAGAGGATTATTGTTTAAGAATAGGTTGGATAGAGACTCTGAGGTCCCTTTCAACTGAGGCGAGGTGGGATTCTAGCTTCCTAGGGCCTCTTAAGAACTCAATCTTCATTTTTGCCCTCACTGAAACCTTTAACCATGGGACAGTATATCAAGGTTTATGACACAACTAAGTAACTTTCTGCTACGAGATATCCTAGTTACCAGATAACTGGTTACCTGGTAACATGAAAGAACAAATTAGTTCTGCTAGACTTCTGCAGTATTTTGTTTGGCAGAGAAATGGAATCATCAGAGAGGACTCTGATCTGCCTTCTGGGGTGCACTGAACCTTCATCTGGGAGCCATTCCTAGTTCAGCCACCAACTTGCTTTTAGGCA
Source organism: Trichosurus vulpecula (assembly GCF_011100635.1). Lineage (NCBI taxonomy): Eukaryota > Metazoa > Chordata > Mammalia > Diprotodontia > Phalangeridae > Trichosurus > Trichosurus vulpecula. The sequence continues at coordinate 385,283,950 of NC_050574.1, forward strand.
AATCATTTAATCTCTCTGTGCTTCATTTTCTTCAGGTGTCAAATGGAACATGTACTTTCTTTTCCTTTTTGGTGTTCTTGTGAAAACCAAGTGAAACACTGTATGTGAAAACTCTCTAAAAAGAACAAACCACCAAACATAACAATAAGACGTATTTGTGGTTATTATTTTATTTGTCTATAAATTCAGTGAGACAGGGACTATGTCTTACTAATCGTTACATTTCTACAGTATCTGTTATAGTGCTTTGCATATGCTGGTGCTCAGTAAATATATTTTGAATGAATGAATGAATGATGATTTGCTCAGGCATTTGCCAATTGGATGGCAGGAAGCTGGTGAGTAAAGTGTGGTGAAATTCACTAAAGAGAGAAGGATAGAAGTTATGCTGAGAGAGAATAGGTAGAAAAGTCATAGGGAGGTTTATACATTCAACATTCAAGACACATTTATTATATGTCTACTAGGATGAAAACACTCTAGGGCATTATGCATGTGGATAGAGTCACAGGAAAGACGTGATGGGAATCAGATGCTGATTTTAGTCCATAATTATAGCACTGAGTTTCTAGTTGGATGGAAAAGGATTTCCACTGGATTGTAATTCCAAGGCTTTAGGGGGAAAATGAGTAATATATGAGTGTATATATACATTTTGTCTTGCATTTAGCACCACCTCAACAGAAAATCAAACTGCATCCAATTAATTCATATTTAACTCTTTGTGTTTAATTTATGCTACTTAAAATATTCGAGATGCAAACTAAGATTCTGACCACAGTTCTGTTTTAAAGAAGTGACAAAGCACAAAATCATAAACACTTAAATCTGTTATGAACGAACAAAATCATTCAACACCACCACGAAATGTCCTTCAAGATATTTTTCTCCTACACTTAATGACAAAGCTTTAGAAGGCATTAACTCCTGAAGAAATCACCATACAGACATAAACACAGTTTCTATAAATTTAAAGTGCCGAAGTATATTCAGTAGGGGAAAAAAACAGTCATGTCCTTTGAACTAAGATAAATTACAAACAAGTAAATATCTGGTGACAGCTGGGGAGCAATGGAAATATTTGAAGACACATAAAACAAATTAATATATTCTAATTTAAATACATACATATATTTCCCTCCCACCCCCCAAACAAATGAAAACAAACAAGTTACCTTGGTTCCTGCTGCAGGGGATTAAGGGTGCTAAAATCCTGTATCTTCTTATTGATCTTAATATGCCACAAAGAATCATTTCAGATGATGACTAAAAGCCAGGTGATAGGTTAGTAGAAAAGCAAATGAGTCTAAAGATTCCCTTTTCTTTTCTTTTTTTCTCTATACTCCCCCTCCCCCAACTTTACCGAAAGGAAAACTCTCTCCCAGTTTTCTTCTTTAAACGTCTTTCACTTCCCTATTAGACTGAATGACATTAACAAGCCTTGATTGCTGGTTCTATCAGCTCATTCTATATTTTAGCTGCTTATAAATGCTGTTGTCTATGTGATACGTAGGCTTCTCATTTTCATATGGATAAACAACCATAACAAATTGTTCCTATATCAATCTGGTCTTTTCCCTTAGGCTCCTGTGAAACTCACCCAGATTCTCTCTCCTGCTGTTTAACCTCTCCCTAACTTCTGGCTGTCTAGAGGCCAAGCCAGTCAGCTAATCTTTCCTTAGTCATTACTCATTCATTAGCCTACATCCTGAAGGCTGCCCTCTGCCGAACCCATGCTGTCTCTGCAATGGAGACAGCAGCTTCCATGACGAGATGATCTCTTCAGCACTGATGTCAACATCACTCTTACAATCTATCACTAAAAGTCAAATGCCTTTCCCATTAGATAGCATGGGCATGAAGGTCCATAAAAATGTCCAACATTCTGGGCTTGGCACTAGGCAAAAGCAATTCTGTGAGGCTCAAAGTTCAGAATTATCATTTCTATCAAAATATTTATTGTTTTAATTTCCATTTCTACTACCTTAGAACAAAAGGTTCTAAATGTCTAGTCCAATCCCTGGTATTGTATGGCTCTTATAAGATAGAATAGCCTTTTGAACAAGACAAAGAAAAACTTCAAAGTCATCTGAGTTCTAAATGAACATGACATTGCATTTTAGCAAAACCGCAGTAATATAACCCGAATGAAAGTATCTGAATTTATATTCATTCTATATTTACTTTACCTATGAAATTTCAAAAATACCCAGAAAGGTAAAATCTCAGCAAACAAGTATAACTGAGTAAGAGAAAAGATAGTAAACCCTGACCACCACACAAAGTTGTTAGTAAGATCAAATATGATGCTGCATGTGAAATATCTTTGAAAGCTACACAAATGCAAGATATAATGGTTAATATTATGATTATTGTCATTCTCTTAAATCCTAATTCAAGGTCCCATCCTATGGCAGTGATCCTGGGTGCTCAAAGGCTACATCAGTGGGGCACAAGCCCTAGATGATCCAGCACCTGGTATATAACAGGTGCTTAATAAAACTGGTGCTGAAAGACTGACTGACTCATTAGAATGGAAGCTTCTTGAGGGCATCTTAATTTTGTCTTTCTTTTTATTCCTAGTATGCAGCAAGAGCTTAATAAATGTTTGTTATTTCTGCTATGGTCATTGCCTTCCATGCTGGAAAGTCTTCAGTTATTGTCTTAATAGTTAAGAGATCACAGATGGGGGCAGCTAGGTGGCACAGTGAGTAGAGCACTGGCCCTGGAGTCAGGAGGATCTGAGTTCAAATCCAGCCTCAGACACTTGACACACTGGCTGTGTGACCTTGGGCAAGTCACTTAATTCCAATTGCCCTTTCTTTCCCCCTCAAAAAAACAAAGAGACCACAGATGAGAATAATAGCTAGCTAGCATTTGTATGCTACTTCAAGGTAAACAAAGAACTTTCCAATATCATCTCATTTCATCCTTATAACAATCCTAGGAGGTAGGTACTATTTTTAATCCTATTTTACAGTCAAGGAAACTAAGGTAGAGAGAGGTTAAGTGACTTGCCCAGGGCCACACAACTATCACTCCATCTACCACACCACCTAGCTGCCTTTAATATCAGATTACATAGGGCATAAAGGTCCTATGGCTTTAGCGAAAAATAATTCTGTGAGGCACAAAGTGATATGGAAAGATACACGGATCTTGGATCTAAAAAGTGACCTGTTTGACCTTTACTGGGCCTCTTTTCTTCATCTGTAAGGTACGGGGCTGGTTGACCTCTAACACACCTTCCACCTATAAATGCATCATTTTATGACCATCCTACCTAATTTTAGGGATACATGGGATGTTCAGGAGGACCAGCATCTCAGGTACAAGCCAGAGGTGTAGCCTTTTCAGGGCTGCTCATCCACCTTTGGCATCCACCTGATTCACCTAACTCTCACCTGTGGCTCCAAGAAGCTGTAGCGTGTAGAGTGGTCACACCCCAGTAAACTGTCTCAGCAGATGGGCTAACCCAGGTTGAGGGTAACCGACAGGACTCAAATCTGTCCGTCAGTTAGGGGGATGTCTACTCCGAGCATGTGAAGACTTTCCCTGGTGGAATGGGCAGATGAGAACAACCTGTTCCCATGGCCATGAAGGTAGCTGAAGAAGGGTGCTATAGAGCTCTTAGAGATTGGTCAGACATCAAATATGTCAAGCTCATCCATTGCTTACCCGTCTTGACTTTTATCCTGCCCCTGGACTTCCATGACTCAGGAAGAGAGAGCGAGGCTTATGATTTTTTGCAAATCTGCCTCACTTAAATCCAATTTACACACAAGCCAAAACATCACCAGGATGTCATTGGTCCCCTAATGAAGGACAAACAACAACCTAATTTTAAACAGCCTCATCATTAGGTTGGAAGCAGGGTGATTAAAAAAATGTTATTTTTATCACTATAGTTAGCCAGTTTACCAATCTTTGTGGTGCTAAATTTAATAGGAAAATATCCAACTAGAAACAATACTTCATTTTGTCTGTTTTGAAGAAAAATATTTATATAATGCATTATATACTTCCTATCCTTCATAAACAGAACATGCATCATGTACTTCTTTTCTCAGGGTCATAATTATGAACATCAATTATTGTATGATACTGTAATATGGAGATGCCTTCAGGGCCTATTGGGGTTATTTCCCGTCATACTAAATGGTCCTAAGAAGACTGTTTTTTCAATTCCTGTGTCTAATTTTTATAATTTTTTCCTGTCTCATCCCTTATTGTTATTGCTGTAGTGGGCTAGCCTGTGTGTGTCCAGCAGCCCCTTGGTCCCTTTCCCCATTTCTAATCTGTAATCATGGTGTTAGAACTCTGTGAAATGAGGGTAAATAGCTTTTCGAGTTAGGATCTGATGCATTCAAATACTGTATGAGGAAAACACGTGGATTTTAAGGCATTTATTTTGATTACTCAGGGATCATTTTTGCTTCCTTCTTGGCTCTTGGTTGCGTTCAGCAGAACATATAAAGACTGCCAGAGAACACCTTCTGGATAGGTGAGGTGTTACTATCTTATTGTTGTAAAACCCAAACTTCTTTTTTTGTGTGTGTCATAAGCTTCTTTTTTTTTATTTAATATATTTAGTTTTCAGCATTAATTTTCACAAGTGTGAATTACAAATTTTCTCCCCATTTCTACCCTCCCTCCCACTCCAAGATGGCATATAATCTGGTTGCCCTGTTCCCCAGTCAGCCCTCCCTTCTGTCACCCCACTACCCTCCCATCCCCTTTCCCCTTCCTTTCTTGTAGGGAAAGATAAATTTCTACACCCCATTGCCTGTGTATCTTACTTTCTAGTTGCATGCAAAAACTTTTTTTTTTGTTTTTGAACATCTGTTTTTAAAACTTTGAGTTCCAAATTTTCTCCCCTCTTCCCTTCCCACCCACCCTCCCTAAGAAGTCAAGCAATTCAACATAGGCCACACGCGTATCATTATGTATAACCCTTCCACAATACTCATGTTGTGAAAGACTTACTATATTTTGCTCCTTCCTAAAATATCCCCCTTTACTGAATTTTCTCCCTTGACCCTGTCCCCTTTTGAAAGTGTTTGTTTTTGATTACCTCCACCCCCATCTGCCCTCCCTTCTATCATCCCCCCACTTTTTTAATCTTCTTCCTCCATTTTTCCTGTGGGGTAAGATACCCAATTGAGTATGTATGGTATTCCCTCCTCAGGTCAAATCTGATGAGAGCAAGATTCACTCATTCCCCCTCACCTGACTTCTCTTCTCTTCCTACAGAACTGCTTTTTCTTGCCACTTTTATGTGAGATAACTTACCCCATTCTATCTCTCCCTATCTCCCTCTCTCAATATATTCCTCTCTCATCCTCTAATTTGATTTTATTTCTTTTAGATATCTTCCCTTCATCTTCAACTCACCCTGTGCCCGCTCTCTCTCTCTACATATATATACACATACATATACACATGCATACACATTCACATATACATACATATACATAAACATATATATATATATATATATGCATATTCCCTTCAGCTACCCTAATACTGAGGTCTCATAAATCATACACATCATCTTTCCATGTAGGAATGTAAAAAAACAGTTCAACTTTGGTAAGTCCCTTGCAATTTCTTTTTCTTGTTCTTTTTCTTGATTACCTTTTCATGCTTCTCTTGATTCTTGTGTTTGAAAGTCGAATTTTCTATTCAGCTCTGGTCTTTTCACTGAGAAAGCTTGAAAGTCCTCTATTTTATTGAAAATCCATATTTTACCTTGGAGCATGATACTCAGTTTTGCTGGGTAGGTGATTCTTGGTTTTAATCCTAGCTCCATTGACCTCCGGAATATCGTATTCCAAGCCCTTCAATCCCTTAATGTAGAAGCTGCTAGATCTTGGGTTATTCTGATTGTGTTTCCACAATACTCAAATTGTTTCTTTCTGGCTGCTTGCAGTATTTTCTCCTTGATCTGGGAGCTCTGGAATTTGGCGACAATATTCCTAGGAGATTTCTTTTTGGGATCTTTTTGAGGAGGTGATCTGTGGATTCTTTTAATTTCTATTTTTCCCTGTGGCTCTAGAATATCAGGGCAGTTCTCCTTGATAATTTCTTGAAAGATGAGATCTAGGCTCTTTTGTTTATCATGGCTTTCAGGTAGTCCAATAATTTTTAAATTATCTCTCCTGGATCTATTTTCCAGGTCAGTGGTTTTTCCAATGAGATATTTTACATTGTCTTCCATTTTTTCATTCCTTTGGTTCTGTTTTCTAATATCTTGATTTCTCATAAAGTCACTAGCTTCCATTTGCTCCAATCTGATTTTTAAGGTAGTATTTTCTTCAGTGGTCTTTTGGACCTCCTTTTCCATTTGGCTAATTCTGCCTTTCAAGGCATTCTTCTCCTCATTGGCTTTTTGGAGCTCTTTTGCCATTTGAGTTAGTCTATTTTTTAAGGTGTTGTTTTCTTCAGTATATTTTTCAGTATTTTCTTGGGTCTCCTTTAGCAAGTCATTGACCTGTTTTTCATGGATTTCTCGCATCCTTCTCACTTCTCTTCCCAATTTTTCCTCTACTTCTCTAACTTGCTTTTCCAAATTCTTTTTGAGCTCTTCCATGGCCTGAGACCAGTTCATGTTTTTCTTGGAGGCTTTTGTTGTAGGCTCTTTGACTTTGTTGACTTCTTCTGGTTGTATGTTTTGGTCTTCTTTGTCACCAAAGAAAGATTCCAAAGACTGAGACTGAGACTGGGTGCATTTTTGCTGCCTAGCCATGTTCCCAGCCAACTAACTTGACCCTTGAGTTTTTCAGCAGGGTATGACTGCTTGTAGAGTTAAGAGAACTATGTTCCAAGCTTGGGGGGATGCGCCAGCTCTGCCACACCAGCACTCCTCCTTCCCTAAGAACCCCCAACCTGGACTGGACTTAGATCTTCAGCAGGCTCTTCACTCCTGCTCTAGTCCACCACTTAATTCCTCCCACCAGGTGGGCCTGTGGCCAGAAGCAACTGCAGCTGTAGTTCTGTAGCTGCCCCATCTCTGCTGCCCCGGCGGTAGCCGAACTGTGAACTCCTTGCACTCCCGCAGCTTTTCCACTTACCTTCTCTGTTGTCTTTGATGTTTGTGGGTTGAGAAGTCTGGTAACTGCTGCAGTTCACTGATTCAGGGCGCTAGGGCACACTCCGCCCAGCTCGCAGTCTGGTTGGTCCGCGCCACCCACGCTGGGCTCTGCTCTGTCCTGCTCCCAGCTCTGTGTGGGATAGACCTTACCCAGAGACCATCCAGGCTGTCCTGGGCTAGAGCCCTGCTTCCCTCCACTATTTTGTGGGTTCTGCAGTTCTAGAATTGGTTCAGAGCCATTTTTTTATAGGTTTTTGGAGGGACTCAGCAGGGAGCTCATGCTAGTCCCTGCCTTCCAGCTGCCATCTTGGCTCCACCGCCCCCCCCCCCCCCCCCATAATGAGTAGTCTTAAAAAATGTCACCGTTTGTGATGCTCATTTTCACAAGCAGGCCAGATTTGATCTACTGAGCTAGGTTGAATCTGAACAAACTTCTAAACTACTATTTATGGGCAGAACCAATGCCAGCTAAACAACTGAGTTTTGATATTCTCATCCCCCTAACTTCCTGCCCCCCACACCACTTGTGTATCACAAGGTTTGGATTGTTTCAAAGTCAATTAAGTTCTTCCATACTTGCTCATTCTTTGGTAGGCTATAGAAAAAGTTCAATTAGATCCTCATTTTCCACATTTTCTTATCTTTTCAGAACTTTGTGGACAGGGGAATTTTAAGAATTATGGAGGGAGAACTGTATCTGAATACAATGATGAAATAATGAAGACTACTTTTATGTCTATCCCAGAAGCTATCCCTCTCCTCTGGTGTTGCGTGCATTGACACTACAAAAGAGGCTCTGTATTTTGGTTCAAGATGGGACATTTACCTCTCTTCCATGAAGAAATGCTGAGAAGTGGCTATGTCAATCCAATTTGCCATTACATATGCCAGGTATTTCAAAGGTGTAAACAGAACTAGCCAGAACATGTCTAAAGAACCAAGTGTCTGCTGTAAATGTTAAACATTAGTTGTTGCATTTTGGAGGCTTATCTCTCACAATTAATGAGAACAAAATTATTAGGGACAAACACACAGAGAGAAAAAACAATTTGGTCCATCTGGGTATAATGAAATAGTGGAATTTATAGCATTTTAGACAGTAAAAATAGCCTAAGAACACTAACCTTGGAACTCTTCCTTTGAAACAATTTTAACATATTCCCCCTCGTGCTAATTTCTCCTTCTGCTCAAACATCATGTGGTATAATTTTTTTTTTTGCAATATTTGATTCCATGTGGATGTTTTTTCCTCATCTTCTTCCTTTTAGTCACTTCAAAGGGAAAAAAATCTCTGGGAAAGCTTTTATGTTATTGCTATTGTTCTGCACTTAAGCAAAAAGTACATGCTGTTTAATCTGAACACCAAGACCTTGTGAACTTACAAACTCCAGGGCTTAAAAAAAAAGGCTCAGCAACAAAATGAACTACCTCAGGTCTAGAATAATTCACAGAAAGGAGCCAGGCCCTCCCCTTATGAGTCTGAACAAGCTATTCCTCCACTATGTACAAGAGCTAAATTGTCTATGAGTTATCAAGTAATCCCATTCTCAACACTTTGAGAGGCCAAGTAATGAAGCATAATCATTTCTACGTGCTCCCTGGAGTGGTGGGTTATGGGTTTGTTTGTTTTTTTTATCATGCTTCTAGCACTGGAAGCTTGGTATGACCATGATGACTCTTTTCAAGGTGCCAGATCCTGTGATTCTGTATTCCTGCTCCATCAACACAAAACTGCAATGCAAACATTTAGCAGGACCAACACTTTAAAGCCAGTAGTGATTACCATTTTATAAGCTCAAACAACACACCACAGGGTCATAAATAGCCCATTCACACTTTTTAGGTGCTGAAGTTTTTGGCTTCTGGCCCAAAGTAAGTGCACTATAAACTCTAAGGCAGCCTAGAGTCCCCAGCAATCTTTAGGAAACTGGCAGCAGCCCAATTCTAACTTCGCCTGGCAGGTTTTTTTTTTTTTTAATTTGCTGTGGCTATGAGAGCAACTTAAAGACAAGCCAATGTCTCTAGATAATGCTAGTTTAATGGTGATCTTCTAAAATATATTTTTATAAACAAAGATATCTAACAATTTTTTAAACAGCTGTACTACAATGAAATATTTCTCCCCTGAAGCCTGTATCACCTTGAGGTCAGGCGCAATCTGCAATTTCATCACAAGATCAAACCCAACCTTTGCTCCGCTTGTGCCACGCCTGGAATGATCTCCTCCCTTCCTCCACGCCCTATCCAAATCCTAGCCTTCCTTCAAAGTTCAATTCAAGTCTTGCATTCTCCACAAAGTTTTCTCCAACTACCCTGGTCCATAATGATCTCTCTCTGATAAAGAAAATCAATTAATCAATAAGCATTTATTAAGCACCTGCTAAGAGTCAAGTACTGTGCTAGGCACTGAGTATTGAAAAACAAATTAAAACAATGAAATAGTCCCTGTCACTTATCTATAGGAGAAAGACAGATAAATTCATTCTCTCCCTCCCTCCCTCCCTCCCTCCCTCCCTCCCCCTCTCTGTCTCTTTCTCTACCTCCCTCCCTCCTCCCCTCCCTCCCCCTCTCTGTCTCTTTCTCTACCTCCCTCCCTCCTTCCCTCCCACTCTCTCTCTGTCTCTCTTTCTCCTTCCCTTCTCTCCTTTCCTCCTTCCTTCCCCCCCCCCAATATGTATATGTTTAAATTGGACTGTGATTTCACCCACATAGGACCTCTCAGGGAAGAACTTCCTTTATCAATGAAGTTCAGAATGTTTTTAGCAAATTCTGGTCATAAGAGAGAGCCAGAATGTGTCAGATACGGGAGTTGAACCTGGGTCTTCCAGGCACCCAGGACAGTTGTTAGACTAGGTTGCCTCTTTCACATATGAAATATTTATAAAATAAGAATAAAGCATATTTTTGGGGGGGAGAGGAAGGTACTAGTAAGGAGTATTAGGAAAGTTGTCTAAACCAATAAAATTATATTTTAATAAGCCTATCTTCTGCCAGACCATAGTTCCCTTCCTGGGAACTCTATTCCCAGTTAGGTAGCACAGTGGACAGAGTGCTGGACTTGGGGATAGGAAGATGAGCTCAAATTCTGCCCTTTCTCATGTATCTTGTTAGCATTTTTTAAGTGTTTATGATGTGACAGGCACATATATGGTGTATGACCTTGGAGTAGGCACTTAACTTTTCTAGACCAGTTTCTTTACCCATAAAATGAGGGGGTTAATATTACATTTTTAGACCAGGGTATTTTAAAATTATTATTTAAAATTATTTTTTCTTTTTCCTCTCCTATTCCATCCTATTCCAAGTCCTGAAGGGGAGAAACTCCATTTCATTAACTTTATTTATCTGAAAAAAATAAATTTTATTTAAAAACTATTTAAAAATTTTAAAACTATTTTTTTAAAAATTTATTTTAAAATTATTTTAAAAAATCAAATAGTTCCACATATTTTCCCTTCTGCCACCCACTCATGATTATAAACTCCTTAAGACCTGTGCTGCTATCATTTATTTCTTATTTTATTCCTTCACAGTATTAAACAGAGTTGTAGGTTCATGCTTCCTAAATACTTGTTGAATGGAAACCAATGTGGGCACCAAACCTGGTACAACAAAGAATCAAAGGATCTGATTTCCCTTTGTGGTTCCTTTCTACCATTTTACATGAAGCAGAAATGGGAGCCTATCTTCTAGAATCATCAATTGTCACCAATCATTTCCTTGAGCCCACACACTGTGTATGTAGAATTCTACTAGATGCCATGGGATCAAGATTCCCCAAGCTATAGAAGATGGGACCCTTGTCCTCTAGTTTATGCTATAAGTAGCATTTAGTCCTGCAAGCAGGACCACACCTGGGTTAAGCCTGCCTAGGGACATAATCTGGTCAGTATAGAAAATGCCCTCAGGTCTAGTTCGTTTTCCTTTTTAAGGAAGTTTTTTTCATGTGATAAATTCTCAGCTGGCTGAGGTACCTCTATAATTTCAATGTCCAATAAAATCAATATTATTGTAAAAAAAAAAGCTTTTTTTAAGCCTTGTCCACCTACATCCCTGCTAAAGTCAGTTAACATCAATAACAATAAACAACAAAACCCCTGATTTGGAACTGTATACCCCATAGGGGTCAAGAATGTGACTTATCTAAACCTTTTATCTCCATGTCCAGCACAGTTCTCTTCACACAACAGTCTCTTATTACATGTTTACTATATTGAATTTGCTGAGTTAAACTTGGGAGAATCATAAAGGTATCACATCATGATCTGAAAAATCTCCTGCCCTTATGAAAGCCAGAAGTAAATCATGTGGAGGCAATGACAGAGAAGTCTCAAATGCATTTCAAACTCCATATCTGCTGTAGGTGATCCCTCTAAGACCTAGGAGTTTGTGCCAGGTTGCTCTTGGAGCCAGGACTGCAGGCAGGATGGTACAGACAGCCAGTCTGGCATGGAAGCCCGGAGAAGCCAGGGTGCCTGGGCCTTGAGCCTGAGGCAGGTTTTGGATTTGGAACTGGGACTGTGCTCTATAAGAACAGAGCTAAACTATGAACCTAATCCTTTCCCCCTGCCCCAGAGACTGAGGTGGTACAAAAAGGAGATTATGACTCCTACATGAAAAGAGAATGATTTTGTGTATTTGTGATTATATCTTTTTTTGTTTTGATTTTTAAAAAAAATTTTACCTTTTTTTCCCAATCACATGTAAGAAAAATTTTTAACAATCATTTAAAAGAAATTTTTTGAGTTCCAAATTTTCTCCCTCTCTCTCTGAGATGGTAAGCAACTTGATATAAATTATACATGGGTACTGATTATACTTTTTGAAGCAAATATTTTTTGTGAAAAAGCTAATGTGACTGTTAGTGGCACAAATGGAACTGGGGTGCAGGGGGCTGCCATCAACATTTAGGAGAACACCATCAATGGGGACTGGGGCCATTTGCAGACAGCCCAGACAGAATACTCAATCCCTTTAAAGGGTACTGGAGAAATCTGGGAGAGGGGTAAAATGGTGAAATCTAACCTACCTGGCACTCAGGCAGTGAGAGCCTGGATAGTCAGTGTAACATATATATTTATTTATTTGTTGTTCCTCCCCCTTCCCCTCATGGCTTTTACCTCTTTTTGTTTCCCTAGTGTTTACTCAGCACAGGGCCTGGAACATAGTAGGTACTTGATAAAATTTTACTAACTGATAACATGCTACAAATGGGGTTATAAAGACAAAAGAAAAGTCTTTGAAAAGCTTACAATCAAACTGGGGGAGCCAATATATACATATGCAGATATATGTAAAATAGATATATGGTTGGTTAGTTGATTGTCCTCAAAGAGGGCCAAAATGCTATGCTAGAGTCAAGTTTCAATGTGTCTAATTGTGGCTGATCAGACCAATATGAGCTCGGAATGCGCTACCACAGGTCGGACACAAATAGTCTGTGTGAACATTTGGGGTGGATACTTTAAATTTGCTCATCCTGTGTTTCCTTTGAGCTGTTTCAATTCTGCTTTGCTCATAGAGCACAGCACCTTCTCTGATATGGGCGTGCCATGCTGAGTGGTCCTGTGCCAGTGTCTCCCATGTCACACAATCAATTCCAAAGTTCTTGAGAGAGACCTTGAGACTGTCCCTATATCACTTCTTCTGACCACCATGTGAACACCTGCCCTGTGTGAGTTCTCCATAAAATAGTCTTTTTGGCAAGTGTACGTTTTGCATTTGAACAATGTGGCCAGCCCATTGGAGTTGTGCTCTCTGAAGCAGAGTTTAAATGCCTGGCAGTTTAGTTCAAGTAAGCACCTCAGTGTCTGGTACCTTATCCTGCCCGGTGATCTTCAGAATCTTCCTAAGACAATTCAAATGGAATCGCTTCAGTTTCCTGGCATGGTGCTGGTAGACTGTCCAGGTTTCACAGGCATACAACATTGAGGTCAGCACTACAGCTCTGTAGACTTTCAGTTTGGTAATCAGTCTAATAACCATACTTTCTTTCGGAGTCTCCCAAACACTGAGCTAGCTCTGGCAATGCACGTGTCAACCTCATTGTCAATGTGTACATCCCTGGAAAGTACACTATGGTAAGGTGAAGGGGAGATGGCAGAGGTAGAAGGAATCAAGAAAGGTCTCACACAGAAAGTGGCCCTCCAGAAGGAAACTAAAGATTCTAGGAGGTAAAGGTGAAAGAGCTCTACTTTTCAGACATGGCGGCCCCTCCAATGCAAAGGCACAAAGATGGGAAGTGGAGAGCCATGTTTGAAAAACATTCAGGAGACCATCTTGGCTGGACCACAATATTCATGAAAGGGGAAATGTACAACAGGGCTGGAAAGGCAGGACAGGGTCAGGTTGTGAATGGCTTTAATGCCAAACAGAGTAATTTATATTTGTTCCCAAAGGTAAGGGCTGTGTTTGAGTTTTTGAAAAGGGGTATACCATTGATGCTTTGCTTCTCCTTCAATATCCAATTAGTTGCCACATCTTTTTGATTCTACCTCCACAATATCTCATATCCATTCCCTTTACTGTACTCACACAGCCACCTCTAGAAGTTCAGACACCTATTTCCTAGACTATTTTAACAGGTTCATAATTGGATTCTTAACTTCCAGTCTTTCCCTTTTCTAATCTATATTTCACAGAGCTGGCAAAATAATTTTTCTGAAAGCACAAATCTGACCATATTGCTTTGCTGTTCAGACCTCTTTGGTGGCTCCCTAAAATGTAAACCCCTCAAATTTGCATTTAAAGTGCTTCCCAGTCTGTGTTCAGCCTATCTTTCTGGACTTCATCCCCTTCACACACCCTATGCTCTTGCCTAACCATTCCACTTGTCATTCCCTAACTTTGGCATTTTATCTCCTATCTCAGTGTCTTCGTATATGCTGTCCCTCATACCTGGAACACATCACCACCTCAGCCCTGCCTCTAACAATCCCAAGCTTCCTTCAAGCCTTAACCTATGCCCTACCTCCTAGGAGAAAGCTTGGCTGATGCTTCAACCTGTTAAAAGTTTTCTCCCTTTTCAAGTGATCGTGTACAACCATATCTGTTTACATGCTGTATCCCCCTCTTTATTAGAATGAGTTTATTGAGTATGGATTGCTTGTCTTATATCCCATCTCCTGGCAAAGGGCTCAGCACACAGTAGACATTAAATGCTTGGTGTTAGAGGCTATGAAAATTGAAAAAGACCATTCTATTTGGTGTAAGGAGTTATCAGCGACTTTGGACAGCAGTTTCGGTAGTGTAGGTAGAGGCCAGGTTGCAAATGAGTGGCAGAGTTGTTAGGTGGCATGAGATGATGGAGATAGCAAGTGTATGCATCTACCCCTCTACAACATATAGTGCTGGGCTAAGGAACCCACTAGTGGGCATGTAAGGCGATTAGAGACAGAAATAAACATCCTATATATACACCCCAAAATTCAAACCAATACTCTTGGTGGAAACAAAAAAATGGAAATCATGAAAGTGGATGTCTCTCAGTTAGGAAATCACTAAAAAAACAGTAGTACATGAATAGAATGGAGTATTATTGCCTTTTAAGAAAGGATGAATATGTGACTTCAGCCACAGGGCCTGGAGTCAGGAGGACCTGCATTCAAATCTGGCCTTACACATTTGACGCTTACTAGCTAACCCCAATCACCTTGCAAAAAAAAAGGCATGTGTTGAGGATGGCCTTTTAGCTCTCTTAAGTCTCTACTTCTGTAATGAATAAAAGCATTTCTTATTCAATGCTGTTGCTTTAAAAATACTAGTATTACTAAAATGTTGTTTTCTACTATTTTATATTACTAGTATAAAATGGTTCAGCTACTTCAATACCTTGAAGGATCCGGGACATTCCACCAGTACAAAAAGTAACCCGTTTATGCCCTCTCATCCTGTGAGATTCACGTCCACATCTTTTCATAACTTCTCCTCAGAGACATGGAATTTAGTGTGCTAGAGAATTTCTCCCTCCCTCCCTCTCCCTCACTTCTTCTCTCTTAAAATATACTTTGTGGACACTAACCCCTATACTCAGTCTGTTCCTCTGGTATCCTTCACTCTTAATAGCTCACTGGCCCACTTCCTCGTCTGGTGATCCTTATTTTTGATGATATTTTTGATGTTACCTCTTATGGACAAGTCTAAATAAGTAATTTTGTAGACTGTAGCCTAGTTACACCAACCACATTTCTTTCTTTCCTTTGCCCTTTGAATTGCCTGTAATTTTCATTTTTCTGAAGGCATGGTGTTCAATGATTTGCAGCCACAGATATTCCCTGGAAGAATACTGGTAGTATCAAAAGTGAAATTTGGTGGCAGGGAGAAACTTGGAGTCATTGAAAGAGTTAATCAAAACCCTCCCCCAATTCAATCAAGCCCATCTTCCTCCTCTTATTCAGTTCTGTGTTCTTGTCTATCTGCAAACTGTAGAACTACATTATGGATGAAATAGACTTTTGTGGGCTAAAAGAAGGACTTAGTCACTATTTAAGATTATAGATTTAGAGCCAGAGACCTTAGTCTTCATTTTAAATATAATGAATCTACGTTCCTGAGAGGTTAAGTAATTTAGCCTAGGCCACACAAGGGAGTAAGTTAAGCAAAGCCAGGGTTTGAACTCAGGCTCTCCCACTACCATTCTAGTGCTTTGAAAGGAAAGAAGAGAAGGAAGAAAGTGGAGAAAGAAGGAAGGGAGAAGGGACACAGGAAGAAAACAAGCATTTTTTGTCTTTTATGTGTCAGTCACTACACTAAGGGCTTTATAAATATTATCTCTTTTGATCCTTACAACAACCCTGTGGGGTAGGTGCTATTATTATCCCTATTTTACCAAAAGGGAAACTGAGGCAGACGGTGGTCAAGTGATTTGCCCAGGGTCACGCAGTAGTAAGTGTATAAGGCCAGATTTGAACTCAGATCTTCTTGATTCTAGGCCCAGCAATCTATCCACTGCAATCAAAGCACTGTGCTAGGCTGTGTGCACAATGAAGATACATGGTCTTTGCAAAATCCAAGTATAAAGGATTTTATGCTTAGTACAATTCGTACATTTAGTACATTCGATTGTTGACTCTTATTAATCAGATTCAAATAGAAACTAGGGATCACTAAACCATACTTAGGGATCCCTGCAGGTACATAATGACTTAGAAAACCAAATATAAACATTATCTATTATGTTACAGTCAAAAGTTGACTCTATATTGAGGCCCAATATCAGTGTGAACCTTCCCAGGGTTTCCATCCCACAAGGGACTGGTCCTGTGACTTCATTAGCATCACCAGTATTCTGGATGAGAGAACTCCTTCTACCACAGCAGTTTAGCACCTTCTCTGCAACTTATTGTCAGAGACCTGCCTGGAACAATGGTGTGAAACTCAAAAAGAAACCGGGAACCACTAAATTCTACAGCAGGATCCCTGCAGGCGCATATTGTCTTAGAAAACCACACATTAATATGTTTTATTGTATTTTTAATTAATTTATCTGCTAAATATCTCCCAATTAAATTTTAATCTGGCTCTGCTGGACTTGGGAGTATTGTCAGTACCGTGGCTCCCACGGCAGCATGTTTGATTTCTCTGACCTAAAGCACTGAGAAGTCACAGAACCAGTACATATGGGATTTGAACCCAGATTTTCCTCACTATATCTTCCATGTTATGATCCCCTTCATTAAATTCAAAACAATTTTTAAAAATTTTATTCCCTGTCCTAGACTTTTCTTAAGAGTTATAATGAAGAGAGTTTTTCTAGCCTCTTCATAGTACCATAGAGTTAAAACTGGAAGGCACATTAAAGGTCATATAGTCCAATGCACTCATCTTACAGAAAAGGAAACTGAGATTTAGAGAGAATAGTGACTTGCCTAAGGTCACACAGGTTTTAAGTAGCTTGAACCCAGGTCCTCTGACTCTTAAGTTCAAAACTCTACTAAACCATGGCTCTTTCCATTGTACTATGATACCTCCGGTTACTCAACAAGATATTAAAGAGAAAAAAGAACTTGTCTTTTTCTATAATTCGCATGTGTATTGATGACATCCATGCTAATTAAAGCAGTTAAGGCTACTGAGCTTGAATCTCCCATCTATTAAATAGCTCTAATTGTAAATCCAGTTATCTCATCTGGCACAGTTCAAAACTGTCCAATTTTTTTAAAAATTTAATTTATGAAGGGCTTTGGCCATTGGATATTTTTGGTCATCAATTATAACGATGAACCATTTTAACAGGTTTTGTGGAAAAATAGGTGAAATTGGAATGTGTAATTGAAAATGGTATTTTCAAGTGTAGTCTTGCTGAGTTAGTATATTTTATGTGCACTGTTTTGCATGAATATTTCTGTTAATTGTGCTATTTCAAGGCTGGCAGTGATACTGGTGGCTTTATATAACACTCTTGCAACATTCAATATTTTCAAACTTGGGAAAATGGACCATGTAGCAAAATTCTCTTTCAAGCAAGGAACCATTCTAAGGAGCAGCAATAACTTATTTATGTATATGTATACACACATACACAGATATAAACATATACATTATATACACATACATATATACCCACCTATGTGTGTGTGTCTATGTATGTATGTATGGATGGATGGATATGTACAGATAGACCTATCTATCTAATATAGTCAAAGCAAACATCCAAGAATAGCAATGCATGGCTTCACAAGCACTGCCCCTACCCCCATCTTCTCACTGTACCATTACAGCAAAATCACCATGAAAATAAGTTGATAGAATTTACTGAAGGCTTACTCTGTGCTAGAACCCACTATGTACTTGACGCTATAGCTGATTACAAAGGAAGGTACTTTCTAACTTAAGGAAGAAATAAAGAGGAAGGGCAGACATTGTACAATATTAAGGAAAACAGAGAAGACCACATACAACAGAAACGCACACACAAATACACACACATGATAATGCATATTAGTCGAAGAAACTATTACAACCACAGAAACTAACAAAACAAATAAAGAGGGAGGATGATAACTTGCATTACAAATAGATTTTTCATTTTACAGGAAATTTCATTTTGTAAAGTTCCTTAATAAAAAGAGAATTTCTAAAAATCTGATTTTGATTAATCCCTAAGTTTTCAGGGCTCCATCTGATGTTCAAAATATGTGTGGTCATGAAGCAAAATATGTCTCCCCCGCCCCCACCAAAGTTGCTGAGACTATATTAGATCAAAATGGAAGTTTCTAGGGTTAAAATATAAATGTGAGGTTGTATTTTAAGCAATTAAGACACCTATGTGAATACTTCTATAATAGAAATAGGAGATAAGAAATAATAGACCAAGCTGAGTGAGAGAAGACACCTTGAGTACATTTAGATGGGTGGAAGAGGAAGATCATAGTTGTAGAAACACCTAAAGGATAATTTTAATGAAAACTAGGTAGGCAGGAAGAAAAGAAACTGAGATGCAGGATGTCTTACTAAGAGGTGTAAGGATGGATAGATATGTAGACCTGGGGACAATGCCAAAGTGCACAGAGAAGCTAGAGAGAAAACAAAGGGACATCAGTAGAGATGGTAAAGGAGGAGGCAGTTGGAGTAGCAGTCAATTAGATGCCAACTAGAAGGGTTTGCCCAAGGCCCAAATAGGAATGAAATTGACTCCTTCAGAAGCCAAAGGATAACTAGGAGTACTCAATCTAGGGTAGAAATAGGGTAGGATAGCGAAAAGAAGCATAACTTGAAGAAACAGAATCTAAAGGACAATAGATTTATGGACTAAGAGAAAGACGGTGACAGGGGCACCTGCAAGAGAATGCTTCATACTTAAAGCTAGTTGAGCAATGTGAGGCTGTATTATATACTTCTGCTGAATGTATAGTATAGTATAGTGAATACAAAACCAGCCTTAGAGCTAGTCCAGTCCTGTCTCTAATACGTACTAGTTGTGTGACCACAGAAAAATCACTTAACTTCTCATTACATCAAGCATGTCTTTAAAGACTACAAGTTACAGAAGAGTTGCTAACCTATATTAATGGAATAAGCATCCAAACTGATGAAATCATAGGACTGAACAAAACTGTAATCAGCACCCCATAATTTCCTTTTGCACATTTGAACGAACTGTGTTTGCTTGACTATGATAGACATGATGGGACAAAGGGATTCTTCCAAAGTCCCAAAGTAGGGAAAAGACTGAGACTTGGTGGCATAGAGTCTTTGTTAGCGAATGCTTCCCCCTCTTATTCTCTTCAGTAGCGGTAACAAAGAATGAATGCAAGGTGTAACGGGATGGGGAATTATACAAAGCCAAAGTCCGTTTGGCCATGGCATGTAAACTACTTTCATGGAAACATAAATCTGGGGTGGAGGGTGGAGGATGATACTAAGGCAATGTGGAGTACTGGTAAGAACTCTCAATTGGGAGCCAGAGGATCTGGGTTTGAATCATGCTTCCACAATGTATAACCTTTTGACCTTGGCCAAGACTCCTCTCTGGGTTTTAATTTCCTTACTTGTAAAATAAGGAACGAGGGGTTTTATTATATGAGTTCTTAGGTCTTATGTCTTACTCTAAATTCCATGTTACTGTGTCAGTAGTCATGCAAAGCAGGTAAGATTTAAAAAGAAGGGGAATTTTGAACATTACCTTGAAGAAAAGGAGAAACAAGTTTTTATGGATGGATAACATCTCTACTGATGTCCCTTTGTTTTCTCTCTAGCTCCTCTGTTCTATGAACAGAGTGGGCCTTCCCAGGCAGGGAAACTATAGTGTGTAAGGAGGAAGCAATAAAGTTTTGTTTTTTATTTTTTACTAGAGATGTTTAGCAGTTTTGCTTGACTAAAATGGACCTTATTATCCAGAATGTAATTGTATTAGGATTTGGTTAAGTTAGCACAATTTCAGCTACCCTAAAACTGATTTGGATTATTGATTTTTAATCAGGATTTGCACTGGCGCCAGCTTAGACCAGTTTGCAAGAGCCGATTGTTAAATAATCAGTGAGCATTTATGCCTTTGAAATCAGCAAATGCTATAATTATGGATTTGATTTATTGTTTTGTTGAGTGTCTGCACCGAATAAAATGATGGAAAAATGCTAATAATACAGATTAAGCTTTAAAATGTGTTGTGCGTCCATTTTTCTATCCCAAAGATCTGATTGTTAAAATTTACCAACACACCCTTGCTTTCAATCCCACTAATTTCTGGGTATGGCTTTACACACACACACACACACACACACTCCTACAACTCTAAATTGGTTCTGAAAATAGTTGACCTTGGGAATGACCTACTTTCTCACCATTCAAGACATTCATACTCAGATCCCTGGACAGCTCCTTCCACAGAAACTGGCTTCTTTGTCTGAAGCAGTGTAGAAGCTAGAATTAGCTACTACTGCAACAGGAGAAGATACAGGGAAAAGTTACGCAGCACACAACAAACCCTGAAGCTAGATACTGTCTTCGTAAAATGTGGTATCTTTCTTTTCTTGAGTGGCATACTTCCGTTAGGGATTTTCTTGGCCTCTCCTGCAACCTTGAGACAATATAAAATACTCTGCACAAAGCAAATTCTGTTTAGGAACTACTGTAATTACCTTCATTAATGAACAAGTATTGCATTCCACATAGAAACACATACAGTGCAGAAAATCACTCCCACTGCACGTATCTATAGAGAGATTGAATCCATTGGGCTCTATTGGACAGAGGAAAAAAAGCCTGGAAGGGAGGATTTGAAATTCATGTTTGGGGTGAAGTTTAGTGGAGTCATTAACACATAGGTAGATAAGGAAAAACTGTTCTAAGCCCCTTCCTGCCAGGAAAGGGGAGAAAGCATCAAACCTGGGACTTCAGGCACAGTCATACAGTGAACAAGAAGCCGGTGAATACTACTGTTGCTGAGAGAATGACTACAGTATTTGAGAATGTTCCACAGGAGGATAAAGGAAGTGATGGACAGGAATTTGGGCTTTTTTCTTTTTCTTTCTTTTGCCCCTCACGCACTAGGCTCTGTCTCTCTTGGTAGTCCTTTGCATACATACTATTACTAACCCCATTCTGTCTGTCTATATGCATTGCCTTCTCCCTTTCACTCCTGTTAATGTTGTTGCGCTAGTGTTTTTGCATTATTAGTCAAAAATTTATTTTGATCCAGATGTCACGTGTTTAAAGCAGCACATAAGTGTTGATTACTAGAAAGGAACTCAAATAGGTTAAGTAAGCTGACAAAAAGACATAATACAGATCTGTCCATGGGCTAAAATCTCCTAATAAACACAAAAGCAGGGAAGGGTTCTGTCCCAAATCAATCAGCTAGCAAATATTTATTAATAATGTTCTACTACATGGCCTGCATTGTATTAAAGTAGACAGGAGGCTAAGATGGTTTCCACAGACTGGAGAGGAGGCCAAGGATATGCACAAATGGATAGGAAGGCAGGTAGCTATCTGGCTGGCAGAGAGGAAGCCAAGGCTGTCTTCAAGTGGACAAGAGGCCAGGGAGGCCATCCAGAGAGTCAAGAGGTTCAGCTAAAGGGAAGCAATATACTTTCATCCTCAGTTGAAAAGAATCTGTGAGTGAGGATAAGAAGGCTGTCCCAAGAGTCAGATGGGCTAATGCTGGGAGTGGGAGGGAAGGAGCAATCCATTTCCAGTAGAGGTTTTAAAGGCACATGCAGGGAGTCTAATATCTTGGCACTGATAACAGGTTATGAGTTTTGTTCAATGTGCTCACAGGTCTTTGCATTCCTGTGCATGAATATTCTAGGCCAACCATACAAATCTGAAAGTACCAATTCTACATTTTTACATCAAATACTTTAATTTTTTAAAAGTCCTATATTTTCTCCTAGATTCATTTTGTTTTTCTTGTAACTAATGAGGGGGAAATAGCATTGTACTACAGTCTGTGGTAAAGATGCAACTTTTTTTTAAAGGTCATTTGCCATCTATCACTGTAGCTGTTATTCTGTTTTAATGCCCACTAAAACACCATAGCACTACAGAGTGGAACTCTGAAGCAGGGCTAAAAGGGAGTTATGTGCTCATTGGGGAGGACTGGATGACCGAAGAGCAACACTGTTGAACATAGCACCATTACGTGGGTTTATAGGCTGTATCTCTATCCTTTGCAAAACATAAAATATACTCTGCTACAATTTATTTTTAGATATAAAGGAAATTTATGAAGGATCTGGATAGGCCTCCACTTGTCCTAATATCTTATTTGGATGGATGACCCAATATAAAATTTAAAAGATCTTAAGTGACTGAAGCAGTAAGCATAACATGTTATGGTGCTGTGTGGATGAGCTCTCTCTTGTCTTGACATTTTATTGAACACAATTACTGGACATAAATCAACAACCCCCCAAAAGATAAAAGGTATTCCATGCATGCTCTGAATTATTTATAACTGCCATAGAAATCTGATGCTAAATTATAATTATCTATTTAAGCCAAGCTCCCACTGAACCTCCAGATACCGATATTTCAAGCAGTGTATGCATACAAACCATGGCAAACTCTCAGTAGGGCATTTTCATGAGAGTGCAGTCCTATTAGATGAGAAAAGCCCAGGGGTGGTAGAATTGATTCCCATTCCCTTCCCCCATTTCATTTTTTTAAGCATTTACTAAGCACTTACTATTTGCTTGACACTACCTGGAACACAGTGATGTACCAAGACGGAGTCCACAGAATAGTCTATGAAGCCACAGGCCTTGCTTTCCAAGATCTTACAATATATTTGTGAAGAGAAAACACATATCCAAATAATGCCAATACAAGGAAAGATATGATAAGGGCTGAGTGGCATAACCTGTAGCTGTTATGGGAGTTCAATCCAAGCAAAATTGAAAGTCAGACTAGTCAAAAGCACAAGGAAAGAGGTTTTTAGAAAACTTTTTATTGCCATTTAAAGATGGTATTAATTGTTTTAGCTTTTCAATTTGTATAATTTCACATTCTAGTGTTTGGATTTGTGAAAAGAAAAAAAATAAGGAAACTTTCGGATGAGCAGGTTATGTCATCCATCTAAAAGAAATTGGTATGCTACACTTCAAATGCCCTGCTCCTGTCCATAAATGCAGAGAAATCATTCATTTGTGGTTGTTTTCTCTACCTTAAAAACTCTTGCCTTTGGTAGTACAGTGCAGCACAGTGAACAGAATGTGGGGCTTAGAGTAAAAGGACCCAAGTTCAAATCCTGGCCCTGCAATTTCCTACATGTCTAACACTGGGCAAGTCATTTAATCTCTCAAGAGACCTCAAATTCTTCTTCATCATTAAGTTGAAGGAATTTAAATTCGATGACCCATGAGGTCTTGTTCAGCTCTGTATCTATAACCCTTCTCCCTCAACTCTACCACCACCTCCCTCACTCCTCCCTCCCTATGTGCTCACACTCTTCCCCATAAATGAGTCATTAGAAAAACTCAAAGTTCTGCCTTCATTGACTTTTTAATTTTTTTCAATTATCAAGCATATCCTTTCCACTTCCCTTTCCATTCCCTACCCCTGAATAAAAAAAAAGGACATACAGAGTATTTATTGCAAAAGTATTATGAAAGAAGAACAAGAAATAATGAGGAACATCTCAGTGTTCCAGCTCTATATCTAGGATCCTGTGATCTCCTATCTAAATGTGGTCTCTAGCAGATGAATTGTCAAACTGCACATGTGTTGAACTCAAATATTAGGACTAGAAATTACCTCAGAATATCATTTCATCTGCTGCCATATTTGACATCTCAGTGAGGCAGTGAGACGTGAGTTGACTTGCCCAAGTACAAACAACTAATGAGTGGCAGAGATGACCGTTAATCTCATTCTGGCACTCTCTCCCCAGTACTTAGGATCAATATTTTATCTGTAGTCAAGTGCCTCGTAGCTACAAGATTAGCTCCTCTGCCTGTTTTTTTTTTTAACACTAAGCTTCAAAGCAGGCATTTTGTAACCAAAATGGCAGCTGGATTTGGTATAGTGACCATATTACACTATGCAAATGATATGGTTCTTCTGAATTCCTTTACAACTGGCTCCCAGCCCAGGTAAATGAGAAAAATAAAAACAATAGCTGACATTTCTATAGTGCCTGCAGTCCAACAATCTCAGGTTCAAATCCTCCCTCTGACACTTACAAGCTATGGAACCCTAAGTGAGCCATTAATTGATAGGAGACCTCGACTTCCTCATTTGTAAAATGAAGATAATAATAGCTGTAGTAGCATCCTCATAGGGATGTCCTAATAAATCAATTAGATGATGTATGCAAAGTGCCTTATAAACTTTAAAGTGCTCCCAAATTTCAGTTATTATTATCACTGGCATCATTGACTGTAAAATCACTGATTATTCATGCCATTGTTCAGGAGGAGGCCTAAAGGGAGAGTTACATCAGTTTAAAATTGCTGTCCATTTTCAAATAGCAAAAGGACACAAATAAGAGAACCGTCTATTACCTCTTCTGTGACCCATTTCTAACCCAGTCGCACTTAAGTACAGTTAAGTAGGACACTGGTATGCATCTTCTCTGCAGGCCTTCTGCCACAACAAGAAAGAAAATGAATGTCATCCATACTTTTGCTGTTGTGAAAAGAATAGGTCAATTTAGCATCATTCTTAAAAATGGCAAATTTATCAGGCTGTGCTGTGTACAATCACTCCTTGAAATCTATTTGTGTGCACAGGGAGAAGATCTGAAAACTACATGTGAGAGGGTGGCCTGAAAATATCTTTTTCTGCACTAATGAGGTAGCTAAGTGGTATAGGGGATAGAGTGCTAGACCTGGAGTCAAGGAAGATTTGTGTTCAAATCCAGACTCAGACACTAGCCATGTGACTCTGGGGGAGTCGGTTTGTGACTCAGTTTCCTTAGCTGTAAAATTGGGATAATCACAGGGATGTTGTGAAGATCAAATAAGGTAATCATAAAATGTTTAGCACAGTGCCTGGCACATGGTAGGTACTTAATAAAAGTTCTCTCTCCCTTCTTCCCCAACAAATAAAATGTTTAAGAATGCTACAACACTGAAAGCTTTTTAGGATTTTTTTAACCATATGCTTTCGCTCATCATCACCATATTATGTATGAAGGGTACAGGCGTCAAGGCAAAGCTAGCTGCTAGAGCACTGCAGTCGTTTTCAGCACAACCTTCCTTGTTGCCAGGCTACTTCCAACTTTCTTTGATTTAAAATAAAAATTAAAATAAAAGGCAAAGAATAAGCCCAAATTAGCTTTTCTTAAGAGAAGAAAATATAAAAGTGAAAGCTAAAAAGCCTTACATGCATCAGCAAAACCAGCTGTTTCTGGTTTTAGAAGCAAAAATAAGCCAGTAAATGGTACCCAAAATGACAAAACAAGGTGCTCTCAGGCAAACAACGTCCTCATCAGCTGAGACTGCTGAACCAGATGTAGCCAAGAAAGACTGTGGCCTTGCTGGGTCTAACAAATAAGATGCCCTGGACTAAAACAACTTGTATTTGTGAAGTAAACACTCAGACTGTAGAGTCCTCTTTAGTAACCGGGGCCCAACAGTCTAACTATAGATATGGCCTTTGTTGATCCTAATGAGGCAGCTAGGTGGGCACAAGGGATGGAACACCAGGCCTGGAGGCAGAAAGACTTGAGCTTAAATCTGTCCTCATATACTTGGTAGTTGTGTGACTCTAGGTAAGTCATCTAACCTCTGCCTCAGTTTCGTCAACTGTAAAATGGGAATATTAGTAGCATCTACCTTGCAGGGTTGTAAAGTTCCAATGTGATATTTCTAAACCATGAAGCATAGTACAAGGGACACAGTTGATGCTTAATGAAGTCTTATTCCCTTCCTCCTAACTTTCTCAATCCACTTCCTTTTTCTCCAAGGAGTTAAAGATGATAACATTAATACCTTTTGTTTTACTTTATGCATATAGCACTTTATAGCTTGGAAAGTACTTTCATAGACATTGTCTCATCCAATTTGATTCTATTACACTCTTAAGGTAAGATAATCAAATTTAGAGCTGGAAGCAATTTCGGAGACCATCTAGCTCTACTCCCTTATTTTAAATTACTTGACCAAATTTACACAAGTAGGAAGCACCAGAATCAGGATTTGACCCCAGGTTGTCCCACTTCAAAGCTAATGCTCGTCCCACTGTACCACACTCAAACCTGAAGATGCCTCCATCATATGAGGTGGACATAGCAAGATAATGCACTGCTCATCAAGGATGACAAGGTGAAAAAAGAGGCTTTTTACAGGTGAAAAGATTGTGGTTCTCATTAGAGGTTCTCATAAGAGGATTCTTCTCTTGAAGAAGTTTTCAAGATCACATAGTAAGTGGAATTTGAACCCAGGTTTTTGCATTTCAAGTTCATTGTTCTTTCCATCACACCACAAGCCCTCATCAGATACAATATCTACCCATACATTATAAATAATGTACTATTTAAAAGGAGGACATTAAAAAAAACAAGTAAATACAATGAATAATTTGAATACACTGTCATTTCAAAACAATTTTCTACTTAATGACTGAAGCAGTATTAGAAGATAACCATATTGTAACTACTTTTAGAGAAGAGGTGATTTTTTAAAAAGTTAAATAGGGAGTAATTAATTTCATATCATAATCACACTGGGAACTACTGGGAGAGCTAATGTTAATGATATATTTCTTTCCCTTAATTAATTTTCATGTTCAGTTCCTCAGAGACTGTTCACTAGTATCTTTGAACTGCTACTTTACTAATACACCCTAGATTCAAGCAACTCTACCTCAGATGCTAGGCCATCCCAACATCTGGCCACCTCAATGCTAACCCAACTTCCAATAATATAAAAAGCACATAGGGCTGTCAATAAATGTCTAAGGAGCAGAATTTTATCCTGAGAATACTCTTATTTTTCAGGGGAAAAAAGTAGATAACTAAGAAACTGGACCTTTGAGGGACTTGGGGTTTTTTTTTTTTTTGGTTGGTTGGAGAGGAGCTAAGTCAAAGTCACTAATTTTCATGACAGCAGATATGGGCAATGAAGAAATATGTTTTGTTTGATTATGTAGAGGTTTTTTTCTTTTCTATTTTTTTTCCAAGGTGGGAAGGAAAGAGGGAGAGAAAACATGCTTTTGTTATGAAAAATGAAACTTAATTTCAAAAAGATTGTAAGCTCTTTGAGTGCAGTGACTATCTTGCTTTTTGTATTTGTGCTGATGTAACTCTCCCTTTAGGCCTCCTCCTGAACAATGGCATGAATAATCAGTGATTTCACAGTTGATGATGCCAATGATAATAATAACTGAAATTTGGGAGCACTTTAAAGTTTATAAAGCACTTAATTCTGCTTATGACAGTAGTGGGCATATTGTAAACACTTAATAAATGCTTTTTTATTCTTTTAAAAAATTTATGACAGCAGAATTCAGCAAGTAAAAGCACACACTGAGTCAGAAAATGGAAGGAATGTTAAAAACTCCTTCCAAAGTTTCCTTTTAAGGAGGATTCAGTAACTCAGCCAAATCTTTATTTCCCTCCAGTTGATTTTCTTGGTATTGACTCCACCATGTCCCCCATTTCCCGGAAACTCATCATTGAGATTTCCACACTTTGGTACTCACACATCATCAGTACCCTCAGTTGCCTCCTTCCCTATGATTGGAGGGCTGGAGGCAAAACAAAAACCCACCTCCCTTTAAAGAGGGTATTAAAGCTCAGACAACTTTTCATTCCCATTCATCTGCTCTGCTTGGTTTTGACTCCACCATCATTATGCCCCAAGGACCAGGTTCCTCCTTCACCACCCCAGTACCCCCTTATCAGCTTTCTTTTGTGTATGCCCCCATTAGATTACAAGCTCCCTGAGAGCAGTGACTATCTTTCTTTTTCTTATTTGTATCTCTGCAATGGCAAGCAAAGTGGGACTTTTTATTGTCTTTTGTTTTGGAGTGCTTCTCAGCACTAAGGCAATCAAGTGCCTTTGAGTCTTGCTTTTGTTTGTAGGAAGGCCCATACCCTTTTGCTAGTTAGGTCACGAGAAATGTGAAACCCTCAAGAGGTGTGGAACCCCCGAGAGGTGCGAAGCTCTCAAGACATGTGAAACTCTCGAGAGGTGTGAAGCTCTCTGACCCTGAAGGATTTTATACATGCATATATACACACACACACTCTGAGATTAGCATTTTGTTTGGAGGCTCACTCATTAGAAGAGTGTTGGTGTGGAGAACCTGGGTAGCTGTTAAGGAGCCCCCCACCCTAGACTTTGAAAACCCAGATGTTGGTGCTTTTCTCTCTGGTAACTAAGTATGTATGCTTTGGTCAGACAGCTAGAAGCCTGTCTGTTGATTTGTGTTATTTGCTCTGTTTATATTTTCTCTGTTTCTATTTGCTTTGAAGTTCAGGGTGCTAACTTTTTCCCCTGAACTAAGTGAATGATATATATATATATGTATGTATATATATATATATATATGTGTGTGTGTGTGTGTGTGTGTGTGTGTGTGTGTGTGTGTTTGATTAAAGTGAGATTGTAAACCCCTTTAAGTTGCTTTCCTTAGAAAAGAAAATCAAAGAACCTATGCTAACAGCCCTCCTGTATGCTGGTGCGTTATTGGTCTTAGGCCCCCACAGCAGCTGTAAACAACATTGTTATTAGTCTCCAGCACTTAGTACAGTGCCTGGGACATAGGTTTTAATAAATGTTTATTATATTGCATTATATTGAATTGTATCATATTGCATTTAACGTCTCAATACTTAAACCTCTACATACGCTGACATATAATAACCTGCTACTCTCATGCCACACTGTAGTGTGGTGGGTTTTTCAAGGTTATGTCAGCAGAAAGCAAGCTGTGCCATGCCCTACCAAGCTGGAAAGACTTTGAGATGGATTATATCTGCTGTTCAAGGACTATATTAGCTAAATGGGGAGAGGCTGGCCTCCAGACAAGTACAGAGATATATGAGTTTCACAAAAATTGGACTTTTTTTTTTCAAAAACAACCCTTTTTGATCTTGAAACACAGAAATCAAATCTGTATTTTTTTTGGGGGGGGGGAGAACCACCCAGCATCCTTAGTTTCCTCTTCTATAAAATGTGAATATTGGATTGGTTGACTTTTAAGGCCTTGTCCATTTTTGTATGCTATGATCATCTATGATTCTGCCATTAAGTATGCTTTAGGTCAGGGATTCTTGGCTTTTTTTTTCTTTTGGTCACAGGCCTTTGATAGTTTAGTAGAGCCCATAGATCCTCAGGAAAATATTTTTTAAATACATATAATAAATATATAGAACTACAAAGGAAACCAATTATATTGAAATGCAGCTATGAAAATTTTTTTTTAAAGTTCCTTGACCCCAGGTTGAGAACCCAAGAAACAGGGCCAGGATGGAGTACATGCCCCAAGGGAAGACAGAAGGTAGGGCCAGAAAATTCCTTGACATTCCTTCTAGCTTTAAGACCTATGACTACATTATAAGAAAAGGGACACATTAGAACAACTATACTAGAAGGGTCAGGCATGTCAAATGACACAAAACATTACAATTTTACTTAAAAATATTCATCCTATTATTTCTATTTTCTTTGCCTCATGGATAAAAAAATACACTGAGTCAATTGATTGAGCTTGATCTTTCATGGTAATCTTAAATTCAGATGCTTCTAATGTTGAGAAAAAGTAACCAGGTCTTTATCCCTTGTTAATAATAAGAGCCAACATTTACATAGCGTCTACTACGTACCAGGCACTATGCTAAATGCTTTACAAATATTACCTCATTTGCTCCTCAGAACAATCCTAACAGATGGGTGCTACCATTATCCCCATTTACAGTTGAGGCAAAGGGGTTAAGTGACTTGCCAAGGTTACACAGCTTCTAAATGTTTGAGGTCCAATTTGAATTTGGGTCTTCTTGACTTTTCCCACATCACCATGTAGGTATCTCAAACTACCTTGTTAATCTAATCTAGCCTCCTGGCCTGCCAAAGCTATCTATGTCCCTCAGACAAAACTGTCCATGTAATCAAATATAAGTCACATGAACCAAAATTGCCCCATTTGCCCAACTTGAGTTTTGACTCTTTTTTATTTTCAGAGAACATTGAAGAGAAAGATATTTCAGAGTCAGCCATGCCCTTCTCTGACAAGTAATGAGTTACATGAGACATAAGCAATACACATTTCCCTCAATTCTGCAGCATTGCCATAAGCAGCCTACATTCTCAGAAGAAACATAAGGAAGATTAAGTATAAAGACAGCAATATATGCACACATACATACATGCAAATATACATATATACATATACATACATACACACAGATATTTCAGAGGGAACACTCAGATTTATTTGGTTAAGGACTGAGGAGAAAGCAGAATTAAAAAAATAAAATAAAAGCTGTCCTTCCAGGAGCTAGCACTAAAATGTACTAGCATAGATAGATCTGAGGAAAAAGGCAGGAGCAGCAAGCAGTCTTACAACTGGAAGCAACAGCACACTGCTTCATAAAAATGGATGACTCCTCCAGTCCGCAGGAGGAAGTCATTCTGGTGTCCTACCAGGTTACCTCTACCTTTTGGATTCCTCTAAAAAGGCTACTAGGTGGCATAGTGCATGCACAGAACACAGAATCTGGAGGCAGCAAGACTTGAGTTTGAATCTCACCTCAAGCATTACTAGCTAGAAAAGTCCTTAAACCTCTTCCAATTTTTCCTTATCTGTTATTGCTCCTGCTCCTGCTGTTGTTAAATGGATTACAGATGGCAGGCAGAAGGTATGTGACTTGCCCAGGGCAACTCGGATCTTTCTGACTCCAGGTCCTGTACTCAATCCACTGCCCATTGACTCTACATGATGCCTTTCCTGATCTCCCCAATGGCTAGTGCCCATTCTACAAAAAAAAAAAATTACCTTTTATATATTTTGTATCAAGTTACATACACACCTACTACTTCCTCAGATAGAATGTAAACGCTTTGAGGGCTGGGACTCTCATTTTTGTTTTTGTATCTCCAGCACCCAACACAGATGGTGCCTGGCACACAGTAGTAGATAATAAATGTTGGATTGTTGTTGTTATCAAGTGCCTACTATGTGACAGGCACTGGGCTGGGTTCCTAGGCTTGCAAGGTAAAAATCAAAACAAAAATAAAAACAAACCCTTGTCCTTTCTGTTCCTTAGGGATTTAGCACATTCTTAGGGCTATTGTTCATGCTTTAGAATAGTATGAGAGTGATCTTGGATTCTCAAAGGCTGGTGCACAAAAAAGATCTGGCAGGCCCTATAATCAGAAAGGCTTCATTTATAGGCTTGGTGATGGAATGAGTGTGTCTGTTATTCAAGGAAGAGCAAATCTATGTTTTAAAAGGTTCATCACCAGTGTTGAATTTTTTAACTCCACCAATTCTTAAAAATATACAGGGGTTGCTCTCTGTAGTGGTGGAAGAAATACCCATGATGAGAAAAATCATGGATTACAAAATATTGAAATATGGCCCACTAAGCTTACTCCTAATTAATTCCTGCAAAACTGTGTCACTACTTCTTTCCTTAAAATGCCCGAACTACCAAATCTTTGTGTGTTCTCATCACCTGCTTGGAAATTTTAGTGATTCACTGCCAAAAAGGAAGAGTTTGAAGATCACTGGGATTGAACAAACACAGTATATAGAAGTCCTCTTCTTTTCTTCCATTGCTCCTGGCCATAATAATATTTTTTTTGATAATCCATAACATTAATCATGGTTCTTCTGATCCATGTAAGTCTTACACAGTTGCCAAAATGATTCCCTTCATTCATCAGTCCTTTGCTCAAATACTTTCAGTGGTACCCAGATAACTTACAAGATCAAATATAACATCTTAGTTGAGTCTGTCCACAATTTGGCTTCAACTTACCTTTTAGCCTTATACCACCCTATTTCCCTTCACATACACTCTATAGTCTGTTCAAACTAGACTATTCAATGACCCTTAATTTTGTCCTGGCCTCTCCTGCCTCCAAACATCAATCCAAGCACCTTTTATATCTAGAAGGAGCTCCCTCATGATTTCCATCTGACAAATCCTTCTCTTCCATCATGGCCCAGTTCAGGTCCTACCTCCTCCATGAAGCCTTCCATGATTCCCTTCTCCAAAAGTTATAATCTTCTTTACGTATGCTTATAACATTTTTGTCTGGAACTTTACCTTACCCTTATTGAATGTACTTTAAATCATACTTAGTTCATCTGACTTCCTGTTCCCTTTCCCCACAATTAGACTCTTAACTCCTTGATTGTAGGAGCTGTATTTTTTCATCTTCACATCCACAAGTCCTTGCATAATGTCAGCGCTTAATAAAGGTTTACTAAATTGAATTCTTTCATGTTGCTTCTTACTTTCCTAGTTGTTAAGAACAGACATAAACTTTTGTGCTCAAATAGAACATGGTTAAATGTTCTTTAATTCTATGAACGGGTGTTTGTGTAGAGTTATTTTGAATATTTTTTTTAAAGCTATTTTAGGAAACTCATCATCAAAAAAAGTTTTATATTCTCCATACCCATAGTCTTCCCTAATTTTGCTTAGTCATGAGTTATATTAAGGTCTAAATGGAATGAATTAAACACTCATTAAAAAATGTCAATGCCAAATTCCATTGGTGGGCAAAATTAGGGCTCAGTAAGTGAAATCAGATCTATTTATTAGGCTCGATTATAAAAATTCAGCTTAAGAGCAAATAACACTGTAAGTATTTGCTCTTGAAACTGGGCAAAAGTTTAAAGGAATGGTTCTAATAACCTCAGCTAAACTAACTGCATTGTTAATTGTCCTCTAGCAGAAGTGGAACACTCATCAGTAAATAGGGAGCAAAGGAAATATGCAAACTTATTAAAATTAATCCTTTTTTATTGTCTTGCTTATTTTTTACTGAGCAATTACTTGTTATAGGGAAAATTGCAAAATACACGATCTATGAGAAAACATGTCTAAGAGGCAAGACAGATTGAAATTACTCTTTGTTATCTTTTTCAGGGTTATGTTTCCCTCAATATACTTAGGAAAGAGAAATGAGTTGACTCTTGATTATGCTTGAGAAAAGAACTGACTTTGGGGGTCACATGACCAACAAGATGGTAGACCAGACAATTTCTCTGATCCTCATACCCTTTTAAACCTCTCCAAAATAGGAATTATTCACTAGAGATATAACAATTTCAGCTATCATCACAGGCTAAGAAACCAAGAACCCTACTGAAGTAACCTGATGAACTAACAGTAGAGAAGGCTAATCCCTAAGTCCTACCTAACAAACTCACTCAGCACTCCCTCCTCCACCAGACACCACACCTGGACACAAACTAACAGCAGAGCTTGTAATAGAACGCAACTCTTCTCCTCCTCCTCTTCACTGCTCTGCCTCCGGCATTCCATGGAAAACCAAAAGGTTAAAAGCTTGCTTTGGGGTAGCACTCTGTGGGACAACAGCATTTAACAAGACCAGAGAAGAACGGAGGAAACTGGAGCATATAGCATGTGTGGCGTTCCACTAAGCCTGAGGGAAAGGGGCCAGCAACCAACTGGGACCAGCTGCTCTGTCTCCCTAGAAGTCACTTGGGGAAGAAACACAGTGTCATTACACCACCAGGTCCATATTTAAAAACTTTCCAGTGGTGGGACCTGCCAGACCTTCTACTCTGTTGTCAACTCAGGCTTTGAGAACCCAGGATCACTCTCATATTATGAAAAAGCATCAGGAATAGCCCTAGAAATGTGCTAGATCCCCTGGGTCTGTTCCTAACTAAGGAACAGAAAGGGAAGGGTTTGCTTTATTTTTGTCTTACCAAGGTCTGACATATGGAAAGTCCGGAAAACATGAAGGTTCTCGATTTAGAGTGGGAAGAGGTTTTGAGATCAGCTAGTCCAGTTGTGTCAAACTCAAATAGAAACAGGGCCATTAAACAATACATAAGGATCTCTATGGGCTGCAAATTGAATTAATTTAAAAATCTAATGTTATTTATATTGTACTGTACTATTATTTACTGTGCTAAATATTTCCCAATTACACGTTAATCTGGTTCAGTTTTCTCTTGGAAGTTTTGTGGCCAGTGGGATGTGTGCTTGATACCTCTGATCTAGTCCAACCACCTTATTTTTTTTATTGAGGAGGACATTGAGTTTCAAAGAGGTGATCTACCTGAGGTCACACAGTTTATGCTAAATCCAGTATTCAAACTCAAGTCATTTGAGAATCTGAATCTAGAATGTTGATTTGTGCCCTGAAATCTTAGAATCCCTAAACTAGTGAACATTCCTTGAAGCCTTGAGTTCAATTTATGAAAAATAAAAGCAAGTATCAACTGGGAATGTGCTCCTAAAGACTGGATGATAGAAGGGAGAAAGAAACTAGGTCATTAGCTATACACGGAGAATAAAGAGAAGCCCCATAAACTCATACTACTTCGCTATTGAAATCTTAGAACCATAAATCTACTGAATGTTAGAGCAGTAGAAACCTGCATAAATTTTCTCAATGATAGGTTCAAAGTATGTCACTAAAGGAAGGATATATTCCTAAAATTTAAGTCAATATCATGGATAGCCATTGTGTTCTCCACTGTGCCTCATTACCTTAGAATGAGAACGGTCTGACTTTTGAGGTCTACTCTAAAACATTTTTTCAATTGTTAAACATTTATTTTCTCTTCTATACCACCTATGGGAAAAAAGGAAAATATCTCTTGTGACAAATGTGCATAGTCAAGTAAAACAAAGTTCCCACATTGGCCATGTCCAAAAATGTCTCATTCTGAATCCTGAATCCATCCACTCTATCAGGAGATATATACCCATTCTTTAATATTCATCTACTAGTTGGTTCCACTTGTTTGTTTGGGGATTTTTTTGCTTACTATTCCTTCTTACATCTTCTTTTCCCATGTTGTCCTTCCTCCTCACTCCCTCACACACAGCCCACACAGTTATTCATATTCGTGCCCTTATATCTATCTAACCATGGACTTGGCCAGAAAGCTGAGCTATTCAACCTTGATCTTGAGGTTATGGGACTCCCCTTTGTTCTCCATTCACATGTCTAACGTCCTATTCTATTTTCCCTTCCTAGCATCCTGCCTTTAGAAACATAGCAGTGGGGGTAGTTTGTCTTTCTACTATAGGCTCTGACTAGCTTCCTTGTGAACTGTATGAAAGGCCCATTCTGAAACTGTGACCTTTCAGAATCGGCTGAAAATAAAAGGAGACTGTTCTAGCCCCAAGTTTATAAACACAAAGATGACAATTGTATCCTCCACGTTCACAGACTGGAGTTCCACTAATATTTGTGGCATTAAAGTGAATATA
Organism: Trichosurus vulpecula; assembly: GCF_011100635.1. Lineage (NCBI taxonomy): Eukaryota > Metazoa > Chordata > Mammalia > Diprotodontia > Phalangeridae > Trichosurus > Trichosurus vulpecula. Next base: position 385,319,361 of record NC_050574.1, read on the forward strand.
TAAGAACTTCAACCTAGGTGATTGTCCTTACCCAAGTGCTTGTCATCCCTCCCCCTCTCCAAACAAGAGTCACTAAGAGCTTTCACCTTGGAAGGACTATGGGAATAAAATCAATGTGGAATTTCTAATAGGAAGGTGCTTTACCCCTAGTAAAAAGGCTGCTTTTCTATGACAGTTTCAACAAGCATAATTTTGAAATAACTTAATTATTTTTTTTTAAAAAAAACCTCACATTTTAAATTGAACTTTAATAGTGCATTTTTGGACGAAGGTGAACCACTTCTGCTAAGTGCATAGCAAATCTACTTCCAGTTAAGATTTCTTCTTTTCCCCAGCATGACTCAAAAAAGATGTCTAAGGGTCATTTTTTTCTTTAGACTCTTGATCCATATATTCCCATGACAACAATTATTATTATAGTTATAATGGTTAGCCTTGTGAAAATGTTAAATAGTTTTCCTGAATGTCCATGGGAGAGCTTAGTGTCTACACCATACTTCATAGGAAAGAATTTCATTGAATAATTGTTCAGAGGAAGTAATTTAAATTTACCTTTCAAAATGTCCCTGCTGTTCTAACAAAGTTCATGGCTTTAATTAACTTTTCAATGTGTTTTAAATGACATGGGAAAATAATGAGTGAAAGTCATATTGAACAATTTGGAAACTTTTTCTACCCACAAGTCTGACAGCCTTTGAAGAATGCACACAACAAAGCTTTTACTCTTCATGTTTTCCTCATTATTCTCTTTTAGCACTCCCAAACCTTGAACAATGACATCAACAGAAAGATACAGGGTTCTGTCTCAACACATTTCTCACTGCAGTGCCTGACTAATTGCAACTGGCTCTAGTTTATCCATATTACCTGTTAACATTACTCAATCACTGATGTCTCCCTGGAAGATTTTCATACATTATTTAGTCTGAAAAAGACAAGTTTATGGCCTTGGAAAAGTCACTAAATGCTAGCTAGTCCTGGATCATGAAAACATCTATAAAAACACTCTCATGGGTAGAAACATCCTGGCAAGTAGAACAGTATAGAGGAAAATCCATAGCAATAAATAAACTTCTCAAGGGGCATCCATATCACTCATTCCTAAGTTTACTCAAAAGCCCTTCTGTAGTCACCAGAATTTTTTTCCAATGGCAAATGAGCTGGTTAGAAATTTAGTAAAAATTTTCAATCAAAGAATAAGCTATCAAGGGGGTGATGAATTGTACCAGGAAAGGCGGTATATATATATATATATATATATATATATATATATATATATATATATATGAGACTTTAGGGATGATTTAATCTAACCACCTCCAGTTCCATTGGTGACTTTATTAGATCACAGATTTGGAGTTGCAAGGACCTCAGAGGTCCTCTAGTTCAATCCCTTCATTTTAGAAATGAAGAAATGGATGACCAGAAAGGGTAAGTTATTTGCTCAAGGTCACACAGGTATTAAGTAGAACTGGGATCCAAACCAAGGTCTTCCACCTCTAAATTCTTTTCCCTTTTCATTGTGCCCTACGTAATTTGTCATTGAATTCTGTCCTGAGAAATCTGCTAGAACTTGAAATCTCAATGAGTATTATCTACAAGCAAATCAAGGAATACTACTACTGAATTTTTTTTACTATAGAGGTGAAAGTATGCATCACGTCAGCAATCTTGTAGCTAGTGGTGTGGGCTAATGGGTCAAGGACGCATAGCGAAATTGTATGGAAGCCCATGGAGTCACAGATGTAGAAAATGGAAGATCCATTTCCATATCCAATCAATGGATATTACTATCCAGTGGTGTGAAAAATTAGTCTCTTCTCCTTCTCAGCTCAACCACCACTCTTCATCCTGATTCTATCTCTTAAGTTATTCTGGAGCAATATAGTACAGATTCAATTGATGTTAGGCTCCTCTGAGACGTAAGGAAGCATCAAATATTCTTCCCAGTCCAGGATCCTCTAACTCCATGTCAATGTTTTCTGTGCATCCCTGTAGAGTTTGATCTGCTCAGCACATAAAGGATGTGTCTGTTTCTGTTACCCAAGGAGATTGGGAATCAGGGGTTGCTTCTGCTAATGTCAGCAGCAAAAAGATAATGCTGTCCTAGGTGGCATGGAGAGGAATGAAGTCAAGAATGAGGGAGGTGATAATCCCATTGTTCTCTGCTGTGGTCAGACCACACGTGGAAAACTCTGTTCAGTTCTGACTGTCACATGTTGATAAACTAGAACAGGTCCAGAGGAAAGCAACCAAGTTGACAGGATTGAGGATATTTATTTTGGAAAACAGAAGACTTAGGAGCACATGAAAGATATCTTCAAGCACCTGAAGGATCGCCACATAGAAAAGAGAATAGAACTGTTTTGCCTGGTCCCAGAGGGCAGAAGAGGGAACAATGTATGAAAATTACAGAGATTTCAGCTCACTAAAACTTCCTAGGAGTGGCAGTGTGGCATAGTAAGTGAAGGGCTGTTCTCAGAGTCTGCGAGACTTGCATTCAAGTTCTGCTTGTGACATAGCCTAGGTAGGCAGGTCACTTAATCTCTCAGTAGTCCAGGGAATTTCCCAAGACTATTGTTACTGAAGGATAGGAGTTGTCCACACCAGAAGTTCTCCCAAAACAAGAAAATCTCAGATTCGGACAAAACCCAAAAACCTTCCTAACAATCAGAGCTATCTACCCTTTGACCCAGCAATATCACTTGTAGGCCTGTATCCCAACGAGATCATAAAAATGGGCAAAGGACACACATGTACAAAAACATTTAGAGAAGCTCTTTTTGTTGTGTCCAAGAGCTGGAAATTGAGGGGATGCCCATCAATTGGGGAATGACTGAACAAGTTGTGGTATATGAATGTAATGGAATACTATTGTTCTATAAGAAATGATGAGTAGGGGGACTTCAGAAAAACCTGGAAAGCCTTATATGAACTGACGCTGAGTGAAATGAACAGAACCAGGAGAATATGGTACACAGTAACAGCCACATTGTGTACTGACTGACTTTGATAGACTTAGCTCTTCTCAGCAATGCAAGGACCTAACACAACTCCAAAAGACTCATGGTGGAAAATGCCATCCACATCCAGAGAAAGAAATATGGAGTCTGAATGCAGATCAAAGCATACTATTTGTCTCTTTTTTTGTTTTGTTTTTTCTTTCTCATGGTTCCTCCCATTCATTCTAATACAACATGACTAATGTGAAAATATGTTTAATAAGAATGTATATGTAGAGCCTATATCAGATTATATGCCATCTTGGGGAGGGGGAGGGGAAGGAGGTGGAGAAAATTTAAAACTTATGAAAGTGAATGTTGAAATCTAAAAATAAATGAATTAATTTATTAAAAAAACAGTTAGAGCTATCCAAAACTGGAACTAGCTACCTTCAGCGGTAGTGAGTTCTCCTTACTCCTCCCATCATGTCCTCTGTAATCCAGTGCTACCAGCCTCCTTGCTATTCCTTGCATAAGATATTCCATCTTCAGACTCTAGCATTTTCACTGGCTGTTCTCAATGCCTGGAATATTTTCCCTCCTTATCTCTGACTCTTGGCTTTCCTGGCTCACTTCAAGTCCCAGCTAAAATCTCACCTCATGCAATAATTCTTTCTCGCTCTCTCTTAATTCTAGTGGTTCTGCTCTGAAATTCTCTCTCATTTATCCTGTGTTTGTGATTTTCTTTTAAATGGTATTTTATTTTTTCTAATCGCATGTAAAGACAAATTTCAACATTCATTTAAAATTTTTGAGTTCCAAACTTTCTCCCTTCCTTCCTCACATCCTGCCTCCCTAAGACAGTAAGCAATTTGATATAGGTTAGATATGTGCAAGCATGTAAAACATATTTCCATATTAGTCAGGTTGTGAAAGAAATAGCGTGTTTGTGTATCCTGATTGTATACAGTAGATTTTATATTGTCTCCATCATTTGACTGTGAACTCCTAGAGCAGAGACTGTCTTTCCCCTTTCTTTGTGTCCCTTGAACGTAGCACAGTGCCTGTTACATAATACGTGCTTTCAAAAAATGCTTATTGACTGACTCCCCTCAGTGAAGTTTTTAAGCAGAGGTTGAGCAGCTACTTGTTGGAAATATGTCGTTTCAGAGAGAGGAGAGGGGAGGGATAGAATTTGGAACTCAAAATTTTAAAGAAAAAAACCAAATGTTAAAAATTGTTTTAACAAGTAATTGGGGAAAATTTTTATGTGTATATATAAATGCATAGATATAGCTAATAAAAAAGACAAAGGAATAAAAAAAGGGATTTATGTGGTCTGATGTGGATGTTGCACAGTGGTTTCTAAGGCTCCTACCAATCTTGAGGCTCTGTGTCTATCTGGGGCTACCGAAGGGATCAACATAGGGATCCAGGACATCAGTATTCATCAAAAGGAATCTAACTGGGTAGATGGTGTCCACATACTTGAGTTCTACAATCTGGACTAAACACATCTAGAATCCAAGCCTCTCACCTGATAGAAATGTCTGGTAAATGAACATACTTCCCAAGTTGCATAATTTCTCCATTTTGTTAACTATGGCTTGGTTATTAGACCATAGCACAAATTTTGTTGAAATTATTAAGCAGATTAGGTGACAAAAATTTGTTAATCACACTATTTACTTTTACTCCCCTAATGCTCTTTTAAAGAAAGGTGTTAAACTAAACTACCTTACTACTACTCTGAAATTGGGGCAAGCTAGACAGGTTAGGGAACTGACGAAAGTCACTTTAGATAAATAGTACGTGTGCATCAATCACTCTGAGAAATGGTGCTCTATAGGTGAAGCATGGAAGCCAATGATAATAGAAATAATGATAGTCATCAGTATTTATATAGCTGTTTAAGGTTGCAAAGTGTTTTTAAATACTATCTCACTCGGTCCTCACAAAAACCATTTTACAGAAGAAGAGACTGAGACCGATAGAGGTTAGTGATTTGCCCAGGGTCAACCAGTTAGTAAATGCCTGAGGTTGCATCTGAACTCAAGTCTTACTGATTCGAGATCCAGCACCCCATCCACTGAGCTACCAAAGTACCAATAAGAGAAATGGTATTCTATATCAGAGATGTTAAACTCAATTGGCCTCAAACATCTCGTTCTTACTTCTAGCTCTCCACAGTCATTTTTCCTCAGCTTTTTTTTAAACCACTCTATAAGGTGACATTACTTATAATCTTCCAATCTTCTGGTCCATAGTATTAAATATTTAAAAAACTAAAATGTATTTATTTTTATATGCATCTGTAATGTACCCTTCCCACTACCTTCCCAAGTGAACAAGAAAAACAAAACAAAACAAAAAACCCAAAATATAAAACCTTTATTATAAATGCGCAAAGCCCAGCAAAACAAGTTTCTTCATTCACCATGCCCAAAAATGTTTGTTTCTCTCTGTACTTTAAATTCATCACTTCTCCTCCAGAAGGTGAGTGGCATGTTTCATCTTTAGTCTTCTGGACTCATGGTTTATCCTTGCACTGATGAGAATTCTAACGTCTTTCAAAATTTTTTTCTCCATAATGTGATTGTCATTGATTGTATTACTTAATTGTATAAATTGTTTTAGCTCTGCCCCCTTCAATTTGCATGAGTTCATAGCAGCCTTCCTCTAAAATTAATCATATCTTATGGCACAATAATATTCCATCACATCAATATAGCATTTAGCTATTCCCTAATAGAAGATACCTCATTATTTTCATTTTGACTACTAAAAAAAGAGAAATGTTATAAATATTTATGTACACATAGCTCCTTTTCCCTTTTCTTTGATCTTGATGGAAAGGAAGGAAGGAAATAGCATTTATTAAGCACCTCCTCTGTGTTAGGTCCTAGACTGAGAACTTTACAAATATTATCTCCTTTGATCTGAATTACAACCCTGGGAAGAAAGTGCTATCATTATCCCCATTTTAAAGGAAACTCAGGCAGACAGAGGTTAAAAGACTTACCCAGGAACAGACAACTAGTAAGTGTCTGCATCCAGATTTGAACTCAGGTCTTCTGTCTCCAGGTCAATGTGCCACCTAACCGTCTCTGGGTGGGAGAGGCACAGGACTATCAGTGCTATAGCTGGGTCAAAGAATATACACAGTTTGTTATCTGATCCCCTTCTTACATTTTTCATTATTACTCTTGAGATTCTTGACTTTTGTTCCTCCAATAAACAACTGGAGTTATGAGAGTGGGAGGCAGGAAAGAGTTACAGCTGGACAAAGAGTTCTGAAAATCATCTGCACAGAAATGATAATTGAATGAGATCGCTAAGCAAAATGACACAGAAGAAAGAGGCAACCCAGGATAGAGTCTTTCCTTTCTTTGTTCCTGAATCAAATCTTTAAACATAGTTTTTTACCATGCTCTCCCCAAGCTCACTTTTACATTCAAGTTGTTCGGTCCCAAAATACATTTTTACTTGATTTGAAGGATCTTATCAAAGATAAGTTTTGCTGGTTTTCAAAAAAGTTTTCAAATAGAATTTCCTTACTTATGTCCTCCACAAAAGACGTTGGCATATGACCAACAATAGTCTTCATGGTAGTTTGTTTTGCTCGTTGTGATCTATGTAACCAAGTATCTGTTGCCTATGGGCATACAATAATGCAAACTCTACCAACTTATTTTCCTCTCCAAGGAGAAGCTTCCATTTAGCTATAATTTGTTTACATCTTTTGTTTTCATGGGGATAGAAATGGGAACAGTCCTGGAACTATGATTTCACTGGCATGGGGAACTCCTAAGTGAAGAAACTCTCTACCAGTAACTTGAGAGATTTGCCTAGGGAACTAAGAGGTAAAGCCCCTTTCCCAGGGCCACAAAGCCAATATGTGACAGAGGCAAGACATGGGCAAAAGGCCAATGTCAATACAGTATACTCAGTTTTTCTCGTAATGTGTCAGCTCGCTCACCAGTCAATGGACAAAATTGCATACGAGAGTAACAATAATTAAATAAACATTTACAAACTGCCTAAAATCTGTTACTCTCAATTTCTATCTGGTTTCCCACTATTCAGCTACCATTAGAGCTGAAGTGGAAGGGCTTTACATAGGGCTGAGGGTCATTTTATATTTTATCTATTGCAAGGTCACCATGTTAAAAATATCAACAGATAGTTTTCCACATGGAAGAAAATTTTGACCTTAAACTATGAATAAACTCTAAGGCAGGCTACCAATTTGTGTCTTGGGTTGTTTATCTGCCTGGAAACAAATCTGTAATTCTCTGACCCATATTTATCATATTTCTATAATTTTGGGGAATGGTCTATGCACACAGCAAAGGTAACCCTGAGAAGGGAAGTATTTTGGATATGATTTTCTACAGCAAATCATATCTTTCTTTTCTTTAATGAAAACCTTTATTATATACAGAAATGAGCAGCAAAGCGAAAGAAAGCAATCATAATCCCCATCTCCTGTGAGTACAGTTTCTTTCCTTTCCCGACAAAGTAATTTGTGAATGGAGACAAATCTGTAATTCTGATTTTATAATTAGCTGGCTCAACTACCCATTTCATTTGGCCTAAGCATAGATCGTTTTCCTAAATCCTGATGGAGGATGAGGATGAGTACATGTACGCCTACTAGTGTGTATATATAGTTGGAATAGTGGGTAAGAATGCTAGACTTAGAATTAGGAAGACCTGAGTTCATATTCTGCCTCACACATTTACCAGCTGTGCATCCCTGGACAAGTCATTAACCTCTTTCATCTTCAGTTTTCTCAGCTGTTAAACAGGGATTATACTGATCAAATGGTTTAATATGCGTACGGGGCATTCCTAAAGTCTGGACACATAGGCAAAAATGCATATTTTCAAGAAATGAAATGATAGAAATTTTCAACATTTTATTTAATTGGATTATTAACAGATAACATCTTCAATATGATTTCCATCATTTGTGATGCAGAGGTTGATGCGCTTTGCAAGACTCACGTGAACTCGATGCAATGACTCAATAGTTCCACATTGCCGTCAATTTTAGCACATTCACTCTTGGAGTATGAATAGGAAATCATATGATGTTATTTGAAGTTGAAGATGTTATCTGTTAATAATCCGATTAAATAAAATGTTGAAAATTTCAGTCATTTGATTTCTTGAAAATATGCATTTTTGCCTATGTGTCCGGACTTTAGGAACACCCTGTAGAGTGCTTTGCAAACCTTAAAGTGCTCCATAAATTTTAGCCCTTAGCTATTATTAGTAAGGGAAAATCTGGTAATATCCAGAGTGTCATTCAGTGTGGTTTTAAGAAGGAGTATGAAGTATTTCCAAATTTAGAAGAATGTAACCCTCTTGTAGTGGCCAGGGTTGGCTCTAGACAAAATTGTGAAGATAGACCTTGAAGCCTCTAAATTTCCTTTTCACAATCTTTCCCCCTCACTTGCTGCATCCTCCTTTGAAATTCTATATCCTTCATTTTCATCAATGAGGAATCTCAGTATGGCAAAGGAGAATTACTTCTTTAATACTCTTCCTCACTCTTTAGCAGATGAAACCTCTTCCCCACCTGCCAATATTTGAATTTTAACAAAGGCTTTCTAGAAATAATACCTTTAGGGGCAGCTAGGTGGCACAGTGAGTAAAGCACCGGCCCTGGAGTCAGGAGGACCTGAGTTCAAATGCGGCCTCAGACACTTGACACACTTAGTAGCTGTGTGACCTTGGGCAAGTCACTTAACCTCAATTGCCCTGCTAAAAACAAACAAACAAAAAAACCCGAAATAACACCTTTACCTCAAGGAATGACTCTATCAGTAAGCATTTCAGGCATCATGGCTGTCAAGAAGAGATATTTTGGGGAAGGGAGCAAGACCTATCTTAACTCCATGAAAGAATGAAATGGGGGGAAAAGATTAAATGCTTAATATGCACCAAACACTGTGCTAAAAATTGGGGATGTAAATGCATACAAGAAGTTTAAATACATACAAGAAATTTAAATTTATAATCTAACACATAGAATTGGAAAAAGGTGGAGGAGAGAGCCTAAGGATTTGGAACTGGCCAGGAGGTAGTATCAAAATCTGATACTGGGCAAGGTCAATGTTCACGTATCAGAGCCCAGGGCTCCAGGGCAGAGCGTGAGGAGACAGGCCTTTGTGGAGGCAGCAACATTGCCTGGAAATGGCCTGGAAGATGAACACTTTGGGGTTCTTGACAGTGGAGATTTCTTTTTGATTTTGAATTGGCCTCTACCGCCACTAAGGCCCCTTTCTTATCTTTCAAATTTGACAATTCTTTGGTTGTCTCAAACATGGCAAGATACATCTACTCAAACATATTACACAGAGAAGGACTTCTAAGGCTGGCCTTGGTAGAGCTGCAAACACACCAACTATTTCTATCAGGATGAATTTGTAACATACAAAAATAATAATAGTTTCTTAAAAAAAACTTCATCAGGTATTCAGAGATGAAAAGATAATTAACAATTCTTCCCTCTACCTTCTTTGTTTTTTGCTTGTCTTTTCTATGCTTAAAATTAAGATTTATAGACAGGAAGAGAAAATTCTTTAACAAATTCTAGTAAAAGATTTTCACAGTGATAAAATGATTATCAACATTATTTTATCTATTCCAAATACCTGGTGTGTGGTGAGCCGTATGCAACACTAACTATAGTATAGTGTCTGTATCCTCCCAAAGCTAGTGTTTCAAGGAGGAAGTAGAGAAACGAAATAATTTGGCAGTCCTTAAAGGAGCAGGTTATTGTCCTGGGTTCAAGATAATCATGAGCTATATCTTTCTTGGTATGCTTGAAAACACAATTTGAAAAATACTAACCCAACTTCCCGGTCAGTAGCCCTTCTGCCAAAGCAGATTTATTTTACACAGTTAAGCCTCCAAATAGCTCCGACAAACTCTCAGATACTCAAAAGAATCTGCAATCTCATCAGTGAGGGTATTTCCTCCAATGAAACATCTTCCAACACATCTATTCCTGCCATTCTGTGGGTATTAAAAGTTGACCACAGAGGATTCACCCAATGTCATAGGGAATTTCCTCTACTGATCTTGACATCTTCAAGATACTAATGGAGCACTTGGGCTGTACATCAATTATTCCTTTCACCCATTTTCTTTGATAATATATAATCTTCTATGATAAGCCCATTTTCTTTCTAGTTCATAAATTTCTTCTATAGCCTCCTAATTTATACTGATTCTTCACAATTCTCTGTAATGTGCTATAGCCTTTTCACGCCCACCATGTGCCTCTCCTGCCTCCACTAAATCCCATGAAACTTATACTAAAAACTCATTTTAAATTTTAAATAGCTTGAGAGCACAACTTATTATTCTTTCAGGGGAAATATTCTTTTTTTAAGTTTAATATTGCTCATGGTAGTCAATGGCAAAAGACTTTTGTTATTGGAAAGAAATTTTTTTGACAGCTTTGACTTCACTCCCACGCTTACCTGGATGTCATTCAATAGAAAATTACAAACACACACAAAGGCAAGAGAACAAATGCCTTTTTAAAGAGGTCCTTTTAAAAAAGCTGAAGATTTCTGAGGACTTGCATAATATTCATAGTACATATTTTAAAAATTAAAATTTCATTATGACATTCTTTAACTTTTAATAATTGCTTTTCTTGAATTCTATTAAAGCATCACAGTGGCTTGATACAACAGAAGGGATACTGCCTCTGGAGTAAGAAGACCTGAGTTCAAAGCTTATGTCTTATGCTTAATGTCTGTGTGAATTTAGTCAAGTCACTTTCTCTCTCTCTCTCTCAACAAAAAACAAACAAAAAACGTGTGTGTATGTATACACACACACACACACACACACACACACATATACACATTTATGGATAAAAGCATATATCTAGTTTCTATGACTCTGTTGAGTAAGAAGTAGCAGAGTAGTGTCAGCATCCCTGGGTCTACATCCTTGCTTTAATATTACTGCCTATATAACCTTGTGACATGTACCACTCAATGTCTCTGGGTCTTAGATTGCTCATCTGTAAAGTAAGGAGGTTGGACTAGATGACATCTTAGTTTCCTTTACTCAGCTTCTGAGGACTGAGGGCTAATTTGGCCTCAAGCTCTCTACAAAAAAGCAAACATGCCCCGGATGCTTTTTTGTTGAAAGGGACATTGCCAAGCTGATAGGTACAATATACTTCTACTATACTGCACATTTACAGCTAAGGTAAGACACCCTCTAACACAGGCTAAAGAAGGTATCCAATGAGGCCAGGGCAGGGAGATAGAAACCACAGGGTTATCAGGTGACTAGGGATGCTAGGGAAGACTATTACAAAGGCTTAGTGGCCATCTCTGTACACTCCAACTTTGACTAGAACATTTGAAAGAACCATTTCAGAGTAACCAGCCAGTCTAACTCAAGTAATCAGACATTCACATGGAGCTGTGATTTCTTTGGTGTGAATATTCTCTTCCTAGAAGCAGATCACAATCCATATATACCTACCAATTCTGTGTGACTCTTGCCAAGGGAATCTTGGCCAATATATTATCCAACACTGATCTCAGTAAGGGGAAAGAAATGAAGGCTCTCCTCAGAGATCCTACTTAATTGGAAAAAATTTTCTGATGATCCTAATGGCAGCCCCCTTCAAATTATGCAATTTTAAAAACTGGATATACTTTCATAGTTCAATAAAACAATATAAACCAAAGCACCACTCATACACAGCACAGCACAACAAAAAAAGTGCTGGTTCTAGAATCAGAGGACCTCAGTTCAAATTTTGCCTTTTTAAGTTTACTGTCTTATGACCTTGGGCCAGTCACTTAACCTCCTGGGGACTCAGTTTAACTTAATTATAAAATGAAGGGAATGGACTAGATGGCCTCAGAGCTCCTTTCCAACTTTAGATCTGTGATCCTCTAAGCAATTTCTAATCTAATTTCCCAAGATCAAAGGAAAAACCCACCCGGCAGCAAAAGGGAAAGACAATCCCATAGCCTTTATGGCCAAACAAAGATCTAGCAACACTGTTAGCAGGAACACTCCATTACTTCAGAGTTAAGGATTGATCAATCTAATGTATTATCATTGCTGTCATGCACTATGGTTTATCTCAAATTCAGATAGTCAGAAAGCTCAACTAGCCAGATTTCTCCCCTGCTCTCTATTTTCATAAGAAAATGGTAAATAATTAAATAGACTATATCAAAAATTTATTTTAGAAAACACAACTTCCAGCTTTTGTTAGTGTATCAGTTTGGATTCTGGCCTTAAATCTTTTATCTTCTCTATTTAAGATGTTGTATAGTCAGTGACAAATGATAATGACCCTGAAGCAAAGCGACTTGTGGACTTTCTGCCTTCCTGCAAGACACTATTCAGGCACCCCTTCCTTTCTTGGTCCCCAGAGTCCCTCTCTTTTGAAATAAGATGTTGGAGCCCCTCCTAGAATGTAAGCTCCTTGAGGGCAGGGGCTGAGATGTTTTTGTTTCTATACTGGAGCTCCACGCAGTAAGTTCTTAATATATAATTGTTGCATTAAAAATTAAATTGTATTCAGGATAGTTTTAGTCTCAAATGTATCATATTGTTTTTTAATTCTTTTAAAATGGGTATCATGTTTGAAAGACTGATCCTACCCAATTAGTGGAAGTTCATATTACTATATACACGGAGACATACATACACACATATATAATAGATGGTCTTCAGTTAGGACCAAGCCCTGAGGGGAGGGTTCAAAGCATGTAACAATGTAACCATGAAGTAGGGAACTGGTTGGATCCCTAAAAAGGGGACCAACATCTATGAGAATTCCTTCTATTATCTCATTTAATAATTAATTGTTCAGATATGTTAGAAAATAGGTATATTCCTTCCCTCTGCAATGTATCTATGGGCTGCAGGGGATATCTATCAGCATCACTTGATCAATGAGTGAGGTGCTACAGTAGGGCCACAAAAAGTACTGGGTCAGAAAGAAAGCATGAGAAAGGCTGTAGGAGAGATCATTCTATGAAAAGCAGGGTGGGGTGGAGTGGGAAAGGACTGAACCAGGAGTACAGCTTGAGGCTGGCTTAGGTGGAAGAGGAACATCGAAGTCTGAAACAGCCAGGAAAGTACGGCTAGTGAAATTTATTTTAAGTGAAGCATTTAGATTAGGAGAGGCTGAAGTGAGAAAGCAAGAAGAGCTTCCAGGGACTAGGCTACAGAAAACCGAACCTTAACCCACTAACCATGCAGAAGGATGAGGCGGCAGGAACCCCAAACCTGGAGAGGAACGAGAGAGCCAATTCTTTTTGGCTAGGGGCCTCCATATTGGTAGAAGGGACCAAACCAGCCAGTGGGTGAGGGTACAGTACTCTGAGATTTACAAAGCTGGAGGGACGTAGTAAGTAACTGTCCAAGCCCTACACTCATACACCTATAATTAAGGGCTGGAAAAGCAGATTCCAGAAGGCTGAGATATGTTGCCTGGCCAGTCAAATTTAAGACAGAAGCTAGAACTTAAGTAACATCAAAGTTAAGAAAAATGGAACTAAAAAGAGGAAGCCAAGTATTTTGTAGTTGGTGGTTTGGAACACGGTTAAACTCTAAGAACATTTACAACTTAGAAAAACTTTGACTCCTTTTCATTTCTCATAATAATAATAGCTAGCATTTATGTAGTTCTTTAAGGCTTGTAAAACTCTTTTCCTGCAATTTCATTTGATCCTCACGAGAACCCTGTGAGAGAGGTACTTTTATTATTCCTTTTTCACAGATAAGGAATTTGAGCTGAGAGAGGTTAAGTGACTTGCCCAGGGTCATAAAGCCAGTAAGGATTGGACACAGAATTTGAACTCGGGTCTTTTTGTTTCTAAGTCCAACATTCTCTCCATTGTGCCATCTAGCTGCCACTCTAAACCATATATGTATTGTTCCCCTATTCCTTTCCCCTTATATATTTGCAAGAAATCTCCCTTGAAAACCAAAGAGGAGAGAGGCAGTTTGGCCTACTAGATAGAGTGCTGGTCTTGAAGCTAGGAAGACCTGGGTTCCGGTCTCATTTCAAACTGATACTGGCTATGTGATCCTCAGCTCTCTAAGAATATAAGTTGCTGAGAAGGTGCCAAACTATACTGGAAAAAAAGAATTTTCCTCACCGAGGGATTTCCTATTCTAGGGAAATCACAGATGTGGTCCTTATCCTATCCATGCTAAGAACACAAAGAGGTGGGGAAAGAAAGGAAAAGAAAAATAGGAAGTGGGGAAGAGCACAAATAGCTGGAAACAAAGTAGACACCCATTTGTTGGGAAATGGCTAAACATGTCAGGGTCCATGAACATAACAGAATATTACTATGCTATAACAAACAATGTCTTTGATGAATACAGAGAAACATGGAAACATTTAGATGAACTGATGCAAAAGGAAGCAAGCAGAACCAGGAAAGCTACACAAGACTATGACAATGTAAATGAAAAGACAAACAACAACAAAACCATTAAAACCAGATACTACAAAAATTATAGTGACCATGCTTGGCGCTAAAGAAAAAACACATGAAATGACATCTCTGCCTGCTCTTTTGCAGAAGTTAGGGATGAGGTAGGGGGAAATGGGTGTGAGATACTGCATATAGTTTAAGATGTATGTGTGTGTGTGTGTGTGTGTATGTGTTGTTTCTTTCACAATACTTTGTTTTCTTTTTTCTTTTCTTCATGTTTCATAAAAGGAAAGGCTGCTCTCTGGGAGGTGGGGTGAAAATATAGTGGGAAATGTAGATGACATAAAAAATAAAGTATAAAAATATATTTTAAAAAAAGAAAAGAAAACATCAAAGAGGGCTGTGTGCTGTTTGGGAGAAAACAAGCATGGCATACTGCAAAGAGCAATGGTTCTAGAGTCAGAGGACCTGGGCTCAAATTTTACTTCTGACGCTTAACCTGTGTCACCTTGGGTAAGTCACTGACTTCCCTGGGCCACCATTTGCTCATCTGAAAACTGGATGAGATGGCTTCTGAGGTCACTTCTGGTTCTAAGTCTATGATTCTATGAGCCCATGAATAATTAATAACAATACTATTCGCATTTCTATATTGCTTTAAGGATTACAAAACACTTCCTTTTAAAAGAACTTGCAGAGTAACTAGAATTATCATCCCTATAGGAGTGGCTAGCAAAAAAAAGGAATGCACTTTCTAGAGATGGTTTAAGGATTACAGAACATTTCCTTGTAAAAGAACTTGCAGAGTAAGCAGAATTATCATCCCTATTTTTCAAATGAGGGAACAGGCTGTGAATACTTATGTTTCGTAAATTTTGGAGATGAGATTTGGACTCAGATTCATGATTGAAGTGGGGCACAGAAGAAACTTTCTTGGGAATAGGGGAAGCCCCAGAATAGGGGAACTGGTGGTGGTGAAAACCCAGTAGACGGTATTAGGCACCCAGGACAAAGAGCGACTAGCAAAGAAAGTAACACACTGTCTAGAGATGGGGGTTGGACCAGCCAGGACACAGCCATTTAATACTTACATGGCACGTACAGTAATTTTCAAATTATCAGATTATTCAACCAGAACACCTCATTCCCTAAACGTTTGGGATGAACAGACACTCAATATGCTGCATTGCTAATAACACAAATAAAGCATTGATTTACATTTGTATTAAGAAGGATCAAAGTTTCTTTTTGTGTATAAAATGAAACAAAATTTTCTCTGTTCACTTGTTTAATTCAGACTGCCAAAAGAGGCCCAATAAACAATTCAATAGCAAAGTTTTTTCCTTTTTTTTTTCCTCCTGACCTATCAAGACAAACTGCCTTAGCCTTCCTCTCAGGTTTCTTTCTATAGCTACAACTGATCTGTTTGTATGTATATGGGTCACTGGGGCCAGAATTCCTTCCCTCTGCTATGTAACCATACAGATCTTCCTATCTTTAAACATATCTGAACAATGAATTATTTGATAAGATAATGGAAGGAAACTTTGAGAGGGAACTAAAATAGGAAACCTTTAAAACATCATCCATTTCCCTAATGGAAGATGTAAAAAGTAGAGAAAATTCCATTCCAAATAAAGTTAATACACACACACACACAGATATACACACAGACACACACACACACTTTTATAATTTGAATAAAACATCGGAAAACAGAATGGTTAAATATTTTAAAAATAGGTCACAAAGAATCGAACAACTGGCAAGTATTATTACAGATCATAAAATATCTCAAACATGATTTTTTAAAAACCAGTCATTTATGTAGAAAGTTTAAGAGAGGATTACTTAAGATTCAAGAAAAACTTTCTTTAAAGAAGGCTGTGTTTATCCATTTATTCAAATATTTGACAGGCCGTAAAAGGCTGTTTGGTCTTAACTTTATTTTAAATGTGTATGAAATAGGCAGAAAAGAAAGTTGGAGTTTGTGCACAGTGACTGAAGCTTTGATCAAGCTAGAGACTTTGCACTTTGATCAGGAAAGGTACACAATTTCCAGGTGAGGCTGATCAAAGTGGAAACATCAGGAGATTCCTACAGTCACAATTCCATTGAGAAGGAAGAGTTTAGGACATAAACACTTTCAATAGAATTATATTTTTCTGAAAAAACAAAACAATTACAAGTTGTCAGAATTAGAATCTGTTTGCACATATATATTGGTTTCATTAGCAAAAGAAGTAATGCTGGCTTTTATAGTGAAACCAGCATTATTTTTTGTAGGTATTACAATGTTTGTCTCTACAGGTTCTCATAATTTGTCCAAAAAAGCAATTACACATGTTATTATGGCCACTAAGGCTGCTATTTTAATAGAGTTAGCCAGAGGTAGATTTGGGAGACAATCCAGAGAAGAGTCAGGCTGGAACCTTTGCTTTGGGAAAACTTCCCTGTTCTCCACATCACCCAAAAGATTCAGCAACATGAAGAGAAAAGAGCCAAAAAAGGTTAGGGACAGGGAAGAGGGAAACCTTTGCTTAATTCTATGTATTGGAAGTAGGGAGGGAAGAGGGGAAATTCTGCAGAGTAACAGGTCAAAGGGGAAGTAACAGCAGTTTCAGCAGAGTTCCCAAACTACCTTACTCAATGCATTAACCACCTATATTATTTATTCCCTTTGACCATGTCATATATAGGAAAATCATAATCACAAAGATCTTGGTTAAGTATTAAAATTAATGTCCTCCTTCCCTCCTTCATTTTCTTTCTTTCCTTTCTCTCCCTCCTTTTCTTCCTCCCTCCCTTCTTTCTTTCCTTCCTTCCTTCTTTCCTTCCTTCCTTTCTCTTCCTTCCTTCCTTCTTCCTTTCCTTCCTTCCTTCTTTCCTTCCTTCCTCCCTTCTTTCTTTCCTTCCTTCCTCCCTTCTTTCTTTCTTTCTTTCCTTCCTTCCTTCTTCTGTTATGTTAAAACACTATCTTATAGGTTGTTGTTTTTTTTTACATCAAAGTGTCTTCATCCATATATCTAGATAATTTGAAATTCTTTGGAAGGTGTAATGACAGAAATAACTCAGTTCAAAATTTTCATAATAAATCATCAAATGAGGCACCACACAGGGAGATGTATGTTCAACAAAAATATTCATTACCAGGTTGTAGAAGATCCAGCATAGAGTCCAGATCAAGAGTGCATTTCCTGTGAATTGTGAAATCCTCCAAATGCTCCATTTGTGGATGACATTGTCTTGACTGCATCCAATCCCAACCTTTTATAGCTTCCAGGAATCTCTGCAACCACTCAAAAGAGACTGGCCTGGGCATTCACACAGGAAAGATCAAATAGATGATGAATATCTATTGCCCATATTTTAATATGTTCTAAATTACTGAATCTACAATAAGTTGTAAATGTTAAATAATTGAGAATATCTAGATATCTAAAATCTAAATATTTAGAATATCCAGGTGAGGCTGATCAAAGTGGAAACATCAGGAGATTCCTACAATCATACTCTAGAATATCTAAAATGTGGTCAAGACAGACAGAAGAAACAGAGGGATAGGGGATATTCAATTTCCACAAGGAGCTAAGCCTGGAGCTGCTTTGAGGGACAAGTACACCTGAACATAAATACATATATTCCTTGACCAAGAAGCAGTAAGCAACTAAGAAGCCTTCATACAGTGGTAGATGATATAACATTTTTTTTGAGTTGGGTCATAGATAAATTCCAAGTTGACTCTGGCTTATTCTTCTGCAGGCTAAGTAATTCCATTATAAAAAAAAACTGCCACAAAGAATTTTTCCTTGTGTTAAATGTCAGCATTTAAATATGCTGAGGATATATGAAAGAAGTCCCTTATTTTGTACCTTCTAACTATAGTTTTAATGTTTAATCTTCTAACTATAAAGTTTTATAAAGTTTGATTTTCTAACTATAGTTTCAAAAATATAAGTGCAAAGTGAATATATTTAGAATGTTAGAGTGGGAAGGGACCTTAGATAACCAAATCCAACTTCCTGTATCTTACAAATGAAGAAGCAGAATCCCAGGGAAATCAAATGACTTTCTTGTGGTCATATGGCTACTAAGGAATAGAACATGGGCTAGAACCCAGATTTTCTGACTCCCATTCTTTCTAATTATATTGTCCAGAATCCCTCTTCAGTGGTAACAATCTGGCAATTCTTGTCTCTGGCTGGGGTGAGATGGAGCAAGGATTGAAGACTGGTAAGGAGGATCAGTGGGTCTTCATGGATGCTGCCTCAGGATGCTCAAGAATATTGAATCATCACAAGAAGCAAGGGAAATGAACAAGGCAGTCAGGTAGCACAGCAGATCTAGAATGTTGGACTTGTAGTCAGAAAGAACAGAGGTCACATCCTGCCTCAGATACTTACTAGCAATGTGACCCTGGGCAAGTCACTTAGCTTTAAGTTCCTCATATGAAAAATGGATCTAATCATAGCCTCATGAGGAGGCTGTGGGGATCAAATGAACTAACATATGCAAAGCATTCTGTAAACCCTAAAGCACTATGTAAATGATAGCTAGGATTATTAGCAAGACTAAAAAAACCAAAAACCAAAAAAAAAAACCCAACGCAAAACCCAGTACTGTAATATAAAGTGAATATAGGGTGTCCCAAAAGTCTTTAGTGCTATTAAGGCTTAAAACTGCACTAAAACTTTTTGGGACACTGTATAATAGATGTCTACCCTAAAGTTTAATCTAATCCAGTAAAAAAAAGAACCAACACTTAGACTAGCTAACACAATATTATATGATAATCTAAATGTGGTCTGTCATTCACATTGTCAATTATCAGCTGCGAAATTTTTATCCCAAGCTGGTAAAAACCTCTCATGCTCCTACTCCTCCTCCTGCCTCAGGGAATACAAACTAATTTTAATAATCATCTAAGAAAAACATAATTAGAAAAGCAAATCTGCTACAAAGGAAAACAAACCCCACCAAAGCTATCATGCAATTACACATGGCCCAAATCAAGTATATGCACATAGGTCTTGGATATCATACTGATTTTTTATTATCTAGATTGCTCTCCTTCATTACTATGAGTAAAAATTATAATAATGGTTGACTCAATAAACCACCAGAGGCTCCTTATTACCTTTCAGATCAAATGTAAAATTCTTTGGCCTTTAAAGATCTTCAGAACTTGGGGCCTTCTTACCTTTCAAGTCTTCATACGCTTTACTCCCCTCCACATTCTGTATGATCCAGCAACACTGGCCTTCTTCCTGTTCTTTATACACAACACTCTCTCCCAACTAGGTGCATTTTCCCTAGATATCTCCATTCTGGAATGTTTCCCCTCCTCACTGCCACCTCCTGGATTCCCTGACTCCCTTTAGTAATAATGATTTTCCAGTCCTGTCTGACTCTTGGTGACCCGATTTGAGGTTTTCTTGGCAAAGATAGTGGAGTGGTTTGCCATTTCCTTGTCCAGCTCATTTTACAGATGAGGAAACTGAGGCAAACAGGGTGAAGTGACTTACCCAGGGTCACTCAGCTAGTAAATGTCTGAGGACAGATTTGAACTCAGGAAGATAAGTCTTCCTGACTCCAGGCCAGGTGCTCTATCCATGTGTTTTTTTTCTCTCTCTCTGTGTATACATACACATACACACATGTACATATACATACATGTGTGTATATACACACATGCATGTACACATATGCAATACATATATACATATATGTATATCTTGTATGTACATAGTTTTTTGTTGTGTTGTCTTTCCAATTAGAATGTGAGCTCCTTGAGTTATCTTGACTATTCAGTACAATGCTTAATAAATGCTTGTGGACTGACACATTTGTGAGGTGGTTTTACAATTTATGAAGCACTTTCCTTAAGATAAATCTTTTATCAGGTACAACTATTGATCCCCATTTTACTGATAAGAAGATTTGATCACTGCCTCAAAACCAGTTAAGTTTTTCTGATCCCATGTTATGGATCTTCCCTAATTTTTGAGATCTGGAAAACTGAATGTTTTTAAAGATTCTAATGGGGGGGGGAGGGGGAGGAGAGAGACAGTATTCATAGCTCCAGATTCACAGGGATGTTATATATGATGCATAATACAGCTTGAATAAATCTAGCACAGTGCTATGTAAAGTATATTCAATAAAAAATTTTTCCCTTATGTAATGGCATTTTTGAATAGACATACTGAATTTCACAAAGCCTGAACCAGGGCTATAAACAATATAAACAATAGAGTAACCACTAAGTTCAGATAAAGACAATTTCACTGACAAATGACTGAAACGGTTTCTTTATTTTCTCTTTCCACTGTCTGGCAGTCAAAGGAACAGGATAATAGGATACCATGGAGTACTCAAAAATCTCAGTGCTCCCCATTTACTAGAGGATAAAATACAAACTCCTTACATTGGCATTTAAAGCCCTCCACCATTTGGCTCCCAACTACCTTTCCAGCCTCATTCATACTATTCCCCTTGACGGATTTTACATTTCAGCCAAACTGGACCATTAGCCATTTCCTTCTTCTGCCTCCATGCCTTCTCTTTCTGCCCATATGTCACTTCCCCATTTTTTGAATGCAATCCCTTTCCACCTTTACCTCTTAGAAACTTTGTCTTTCATCAAGGCACAATTCAAGTGTCACTTCCTCCATGATGCCTTCCCTGATGCTTCAATCCATAATGCTCTCTTCCTCAATTCTCCTTGTACTAAATACTGCTATATGCTCATGTTCCAGGGCAGCTAATTGGCACAGTGGAGAGAGTGCCAGGCCTGAAGTCAAGGAGACTCATCTTCTTGAGTTCAAATATGGCCTTAGACATTTACTAGCTGTGTGACCCTGGGCAAGCCACTTAACCCTGTTTGCCTCAGTTTCCTCATCTGTAAAATGAGCTGGAGGAGGAAATGGAAAACCACTCCAGTATCTTTGCCAAGAAAACCCCAAATGGGGTCATGAAGAGTTGGGCATGACTGAAACTCCTGACCACCAACAGCACATATACTCTCTTTCCCCTGTAGAATGTAAACTCTTTGAGAGCAGAGACTGCTTACTTTTTGTCTTTGTCTCCTCAGAGCCTAGCATAGTAGCCTACAGATGGTAAGCATTTAGAATATGTTTGTAGAAATGAAGTATTCATCAGGATCAAATCTATACACAATTTTTTCTTCTTCCTTCCACAGCTATCTCGACTCAGAGCATGACTCCAATTTTCCTAAGCTTCAGCTTTAAGGAAAGAAGGAAAAGAGGAGGAAGAAAACATACATTTGAAACTAATTAGACTCTGCAGTCCAAACTGTAAACTGTAATCTCCCAGATGGCTGGGAGCCTTGACCTTAAGCTGACCAGAAGCATGGCAGAGTAGTGTGGCCCTGATAGGTAGTTAGAAAGGGATGCCTAGCATTCGGGTATTGGAACTAGGCATGTAAAAAAGTTAAAATACCCCTCTCATTTCTCAATCTATCTCCATTCTTCCTTCTTGCCCTCCCTTCTCTTACCTAAGCTTCCTTCTTTACAGAAGTACATGATGTACAAAACAAGAAAAACAAAAATTACGATCCATGTTTTCTCCAAAATTAGTCTTGGCCAGAGTAGAAAGTGGTGAAGGTTATTATGTGGTGAATTGGGGCAGGAAGGACAAACCACTTAAATAATTGACTTTATCAAATCTCCTAGGGAGCCTAAATCCTATATTTCAATGGATAAATTCTAGGTATTGTATGTGATGTTCTTAAGTTTAGTTTTTGTTTTTAGGAAAGAGGGATTGTTTTTACTGATTAACTGGTCACTAGTTTAGCTAAGATACTGCATACACATGGAAGTTTTGAACAGGGAACTTCTAATTTTGTTGAATTAATGTAGTATACATTATCCCCAAGACTTTCTTTTTAGAGGTTTCAGGTTCCCCTATTAAAGGAGGGTTCAACTTGAAATCAGAGACAGTTTAAATTCTGCTTCACTTACTAGCTGTACGACCATGGCAAAGTTACTTAACCCCAAATCTCAGTTTCTTAATAAGTAAAAAAAGGCATTAAAGAAACAACAACCTTGTTCTACCTTTCCTCAGGAGTTGTTGTGCGGAAACCCCTTTGCAAACCTTAATGTGTTATATAAATGTAGATTTTTATAAAGGACCCTATAATTTATTTGTGAAATTTTTGACACTGAGAGAGCGAGCGCAGTTCAGCAAAACTAACCAAAACATCATCTGACTCTGACAATATATACAACATCCCACATCCACAGGTCCCCACCTCTCTAATGAAGGGAGATGCATTTTTTGCCTTCCTTTGGAGACAGGCTTGATCATTATAATTTCAATATTCATTTGTAGGTTTTTAAAAATTATCTGTTATTTATTATACGTTTATTATTTGTTATTTATCTTTTGTTCTTTCTCAATCATAAAATTTAGAGCTGAAAGGGACCTTAGGAATCCTCTTGTCTAGGGTGTTGAAGTCATAGCCTGCAGGCAGTGGGCAGCCTACAAAGCTCCTTGCTGGAGCCAAATTAAAATGTAATTGGGAATGTTTAACAGAATAAATAAAAATACAGTATAACACAGACAGCATTAATCTGTAGTTTTCTAAACCAACATGTGACTATCAGAGTTTGACACCACTGTGGTCTAGTCCAACTTCTCCATTTCACAGACCAGGTAACTGAGGCTCAGAGATGATGATTAGTGACTTGATCCAGGTCAAATAGGTTACAGAATCGAAGTTTCAGAGATGACCGTGACATAGGTCAAACAGTCCAATCTCATTTTACAGATGAAGGAACAGGTCTGAGGAGAGCAAGTGATGATGTAAGAAACAGAGCACGACTCTGACCCCAAGCCCTCTGATATCAAACCTCCTGCCCTTTCTACTCTATCACCAGTTGGGCAGACCATAATAAGTACTCATAGTTTATCGGCAAGAACTTTTTACAAAAACACAGATACCAGACTAATTTTGATGGCAGGGGAATAGGAGAGCTAGGTCATTTCCCTTATTGCTGTCAAAAGACAAGATTGCTGAGCTTTAACTCCAGAGATGTAAGTCACATTTCCAGTCATATTCAGAAAGTGTTCTAGATGCTAACCATGGCTCTTTGATGTGGATGTGGTACAACTTTGACCAAGACAGCTATTAGAACCAATTTGATTTAGGTGTCAACCACAGGTGCAAACCAAACAACGAGAATAATCATACCCCACATTTCCCTAGTACTTCAGAAGGTTTTATAAGGCCATTTTTTCATAACAAGCTTGTTAGGGTAATACTGTAGGCATCATTTCCCCCTTTTTATAGTAGAGGAAACTAAGTCTCAGAAATGTTAAGTGGCTTGTCCAAGGTAGCCCAGGTATGGCCTGGTAGCTTTTGAAACTAGGTCTCAGCTTCTCTTTTCCCTTTCCTCCTTCCCTTCATCCCTTCCCCCTCCTTCCTTCCTTCCTTCCTTCCTTCCTTCCTTCCTTCCTTCCTTCCTTCCTTCCTTCCTTCCTTCCTTCCTTCCTTCCTTCCTTCCTTCCTTCCTTCCTTCCTTCCTTCCCTCCCTCCCTCATTGCAAGTACAGGCAGAAAGATGTCCAGACATAGACATGTTGCTTGAAAAAAAATGGCAGAAATAGATAGAAGAATTGCTCCTCCCCTAATCCTCCAGAGATGGGAATTCAGGGGGCATTTCCCTCCCCCTCTCACCTTACCTGCTTTCAGAGAGACAGTATGGCATAATGGATGGAGCTAGCCTCAGAATCAGGTAGGCTGGCTTCCGCTAAGTCCACCTTTGACACATACTGACTATACAAACCATGACATATCACTTAACCTCTCAGTGGCCCACGCAACTCCCTAAAACTGTAAATTTTGCTCCAAGTACAGCTCTGCATTGTCAGAGGGAATTTCCTCTTTGGGTGCTCCATGTAATGATGAAATCACAGTTGTCCTATACATAGCTCCCCTCTGAGTATCCAGGGATACTTTGTAAATCTTAAAATGGGTATGTTCTTAGAAAGCCCTGCCTTCTAAGCCCCAGCTCTGATCTGCCATCTATCAACTGTGTGGTATTGGAAGTCATTTATACTTTCTGCATGTCCATTTCCTCATCTATAAAAGAACTAAGTGAAGGAACTAGATCCCTCCCAGGTCTAATATTCCATTAGTCTATGAGTGTGCTTTTATATTTTAAATTATAAAATCAAAATGTTAAAAGCAGTTGAAAACAGGAGAGAATTTCAATTTTCTCAAGCAACATACTTCATTTTCTGGAATACATTTTCTTTGTATTGATCAATGACAAGCACACATGAGAGTCAATATATGAGTTTTAAATGAACCTCTGCATGACTTCTGGGAGGAAGCTTCTTTCTAAAGTAAATTAATCTATGGTTTTTTAAGGACCAGGAACCAGTTTGATGAAGCAGAGGAAGCAAAGTATTTTGCAATAATGTTAATTATACATGTAGTATGTATATGTATATGTATTGTAGCATATAGTAACTCCACTGGGTGGCTCCTGTCTTCCTGCTGATTTCCTAGCTTGTCATTCATTGCTTTAATCAGCAGGAGAAAGAGAGCTACCCAGGCTTGAGGATAATGAGGAAGTAGGCAACCCACTAGCATGCTGACTTTACAATTCTTACTAGGGCAAATGGATGATTTGAAAAGCAGGCTCACTACTAAAAGGAAGCATCTCATCAAAAAAAAGGTTCTAAGGAACAGAATAACGGTTGTGCCCTATAAAGTTATTGCTGCCAGCTTTCTTCCTTTGTGCCTACTTGGGCCCAACTTCGCCCTTAGAAAAATTAGTTTTAAAATAAATTCTAGGTAGGAATAAAGTATTCTTGTACATGGCATGTAAATCTAAGCAATCTTGCACAAAGTCACTTACCCAAGGTAAGAAAGAAACCCAGGGGAATATTAAAGGACACCTATTCATGCTTTACTTTTCACTACAATCTGTTTGGGAGATGGCAAAGTAGCAATAAATGAATGAATAAACAAATGAATAAATAAAAACCTCCAAACCAAAACAGACCAAAAAAATATCCAAAGACAACTATAGGCTGGTACATTTTTGGTCATTAGTGACAATATTTAACACAGATTGTGTGTTAATTCATGTGCAGGGTTAGAATGACAGTGCTCATTCCTTGTCCCTACTGTGGTGCTTTACCACACTTCTACAGGGATGGTGATAAAAAGGCTTGAAGAATGGTGAGGTGATAGAAATAAGAAGTAGTTGGAGCTGGTAAATCTGATCGCTACTAATGGTTTTCATTATGTTTAGGATTTCGAAGGACTGTTAAAAATCAAAATAAATCAGCATTACCTTATAAACCACAAACATAAGTGAGTTTTGAGAACAGAAATCTGAACAGAAGCACAATTAGTAAGTTTATTAATTATAGTTCCCTGCAGTGAACACAAAGATGTTGACAAACATAAATGATATGATCTCAGCTTATCTACAGGAAAATGAAGCAGGAAATCTTAAAGCGATAAATTATTTTTGCAGAAACAAGAACATGGAGTGTCTCAGTTATAGCTACCATGGTACTTTATGGTTTCTGATGCTAGGTTCATTCTCACTTTTTTATGGCATGTATCCCGAGGTGAAGAATAGACTGTGCTGAAGAAATATGTAGAAAGAACTGAAAAAAATGCAGAGCAAAGTCAGTGTTTCAATTTATAATTTTTAAATTTCAAATAATTTTTGAAATGAATTTTCTGTGTTTATGTGCATATGTGTATATACTGAGGCTTCAGAAAATCTCTCTTATTTATATATATCTTCATGTTCTCTGATGAGAAGTATAAATCAGTTAAAATTTGACATTCTCCCTTGACTATGGTCATCTGTCATTGGTAAGTATAAATAAAGTTGAATTTCCTGAAGAACGCATAAACTAATTTATCAGTAGTTTCCAAATAACTTTGTCCCTTCTAGGAAGACATTTCTGGGTCCATTAGGAAAAAATGTAGACTCTTTATGAAGGGCTCTGTCAAAAACAGGTGATAGGATTATAAATTTTGATTTGGAAGAGACCTTAGAGGTCATCTAGTCTAAAAGAGTTCTCGGGTCCTGAGAGATTAAATAGCTTGCTTAACGTCACACAAATAGCATATGTTCACGTGAGGATTTCAACCCAAGTCTCCTGTCTCCAAATCTATCATTCTTCAGTGGTAGACACACAAGACAGTAAAGCAAGCCAGCTTTAGTGAGAGCCATACTTATAAACTGCAGTTTGAGAGGATGGCAGAAACAAATCAGGTTTGCTGGGGTCCTGGAGAGAATAGGGCACCACCAAATCAGTAAGGTCTGCTTGCTGTTGTTTTTCTTTTTTTCTATAGGGTTCTTAGTGTTTAGCAGGACCAGGAATTGGGAGAAGGGAGTGAGACAAGTGGACCTGGGCAGTGGTGCTGATTCATACTAAAGGGGAGGGAAGACTCCTGGGGAATTGGAGGCTAGTTGATATTCAAGCTTCCCACAGGTAGGAAAGGGGCTTTGGGCCATTAGTGCTGGTCCTCCTCTGATGGTGTGACTCAGGGGTTTCGAAATTCCTCAGGGATTCTTTGTGTAGCAGGGTGGGGAACCTAGGTGTAGCCGAGTCCTTAGCCTAGCTTAAGCAATGGGCTGACAACAGCAGCCATTTAAAAAATTCATCTGACTCATTCTTCCACATAAAAAAAAACCCAACTCTCCTGCAGTGAATTCAGCTGAACTCACTGAAAAGGTATAGTTTCTGGTTACCCTAATTCTAAATAAACTGAAACTTATATGGGAGCCCAGGAGAGCAGGGATATCTATTATTACTAGACTTTGTATCTTCCCCAATCAAATTCAAATTAATAAGTACTTACTAAACAACTTCCATAGTGGGTGCCCTACATTTTATATACAAAAAAGTACAAAAACGATTACAAAAAACGATAACCCACTCTGCCCTCAAACTGAGCTTACATTCTACTGAGGAGGAGGGTGGGGTGAGGAAAAGAAAGCACAGTGTTTTGCACACAGCAGGCACTCAATGTGTGTGCGATGAATTGAACAGAAAACTATGAATTATCAGCCTTTACTGTGTTAAGAAACTTACTAAGGTTTGTGTCACCAACGTGTACAACGATTACACCAATGAAAAGAATTTTAGAAAGCGAACCGACTTCACCTTTACATCTATTTACGTGAAGAAACCTGAAGTGACCAAAACTATGAGGAAATAATATAAATGAAATATAAGTAAGATGTTTGACAAATTCTGAGCAGCACAGTCCAAGATCAGAAGAACATTTGCAATGGGAATAGAATGATTTTCTATAAATTTAAATATGGATACTTCGCCAAACAGTATTTCCTGGGTTTTTGTTTAGTAAAGTCAGTTCAAAATCTTTTTTTTCCCCCTTGAGTCAATAAAGTTTTCTGAGTCTCCTATTACACACTCACTACTTTATTAATTTTTTTTGGAGAGGTTGCAATGTACTATGACTTATCCAATCTCTTAATAATCCCATCATCCAGGGTCACACTGGTCATGTCATGTAGATTCCTCTTTCTCCCTCCCACCCGTATCTAATCACTCTGTCCTATCTATTCAGCCTCTGAAATCTTTCTCATATCCATCCCCTTTCCTATCACCCTTGTTCTAGTTCTGACTCTCATCTAGATTGTTGCACTACCTACCTGATTGCTCTTCCCAATTCCATCCTCTCCCTCCTCCTATCTATCCTAATGCCACATGAATTTTTCTTACACACAGTATCCATGGAACTTCCCTGTTCCAATCACTAAAATGATTTCTTAGAATCAAAGCCTGTTAGATATGGAAGGAAACAAAGGATCAGTTAGTTAGGGGGCTCTTTGTCTTCTTTTGTGCCATGGACCCCTTTTGAAAGTTCGGTGAGTATTCTCACACCTTCCCCATTAAATAAAATCTATAGGATTACATAAGAAACCAATTATATTGAAATACAGTTATTGAAATATTACCAAAAAAGTTCACATACTCCAGGGTTAAGAACTCCTAATGTAGTTCAAACTCCACATTTTATCAGTGAGGGAACTGAAGTAAAAGGTTAATTGGCTTGCCTGAGATCACACAGTTAGAAAGTGGCATTGCCAAAATTCTTAGCCTGGCATTCAAGGTTCCGGCTCCATTCTACCTTGCCAGCCTTATCTTACCTTTCCTCCCTTCATATAACCTCCCCTCAGGCAAAGTAGATTATTTATCACTTCACTAAACTTCCTTTTGCTCAGAGAGAAATTCATCCTGTCCTTCAAGGTCCTGCTCAAATGCCAGCTTTTCTAAGAAGCCTTACCTGATTCCTTCAACAGGAAGTAAATCACTTCCTCCTCTGAACACCTATAGGATTCTGGCCCTCACTTATGCATTCAGCATTCTATACTTTATGTTATACTATATGTTTATACTTATGTTATAGTTGTTGTGGGTTTTTTTTAATATAATGCTATGCTGTGGAATAGGAGAAACAACATGATACCTCCTGAGCTATGTCATAATCTATTTGGTTGCAGAGACTATTTCAGTCATTTTTGTATCCCCTATAGCACCTTGCAAAATATCATATATAGCAAATGTCCAATAAATGCTTGTTAAGTGTACATATTAATGAATACTTGAATAAAAGGTGACACAGAACAGCTACAAGGGATGATCGCAAGGGATACAATTATTACCTCTTACCTGGACTACTGCAATAGCCTCTTCCATTGCAAAAGTCTTCCTCAATTCTCTTCTCACTTCAAGCCATCTTCCACACAGCTACCAAAGTGATCTTGCATAGATATGATCCCATGTTACTATCCTTTTCAATAAACAACAGTGATTCCAAGTTGCCCCCACTAAAAAATATAAGCTCCTCTGTTTGCCTTTTAAAGTCCTTCACAACCTGGCCTCAATCAACCTTTCCAATATCATTTCACATTGGTAGCTTCCCATACTTCTATGGTCCAGCCAAACTCACCTTCTCTCTGCTCCTCAGTCACACACTCCAGTTATCATTTCTATGCTTTTGAAAAGGCTGATCTCTATGGCTGGAATGCACTCCTTCCTCCCCTGCTCCAAATAGAATCCCGTTTTCTCCACAGAAACCTTTATTTTTTTCCCAGTCACATCAAAAGCATCACCTTCCATATGAAGAGTTTTTCCTGATCCCCACCTCCCTAACTACAGCTAGGTCTTGACTAGTGCAAATGATTAATGCCCTGAAGTGGTCACATCTATTTGAATGAGTAATATTTGAAGTCATAATTATGTAAAATATGATCATTGGTTGTAGCCCAAAGGAAATATGCAACGCAAACTCAAATAACATGACCTCTTCACAGGATTCATTATTCCCACTAATAGAGACCAGCTGTACCTTGCATTTAATTACCTTTTATTTATTTTCATTTATTCTACATATACACAAATATACATAGATACACATGCATATGTACATATACATACATGTTGTCTTCCTGATAAAATGTACGGTCCCTGACATCAGAGATTGTTTCAGTTTTCTGCTGCGCGTCGTTAGCATTCAGCACCATGTCTGGCGTAGAGAGGGCACTTAATAAATGCTGGATGATTGACTGATAGTCGGGGAGACAGAACACATTCTAATAATAATAATAATAATTTAGTATTACTAACAATAGTAAATTATAATATAACTAATAATGCATGTATTGCTTTGCATAAATTGCTCCTTTGAGTTTTATAGTAACCTTTTAAGGCACTATAATTATTAATAGTATTCCCATTATAAGGATGAGAAAACTGAGGCTCAAGCAGTTATGTTACATGCCTACGGTCATACAGCTAGCAATTATCAGTGGAACAGTTTGAACCTAGGTTTTTCTGACTTCTAGTCCAACACTCCAGCTAGCAAACCATGCTGCTTCTCTGACAGAGACATATTTACTGAACAACATGATTACAAATTAATGTAGTACAAACTGAAAAAGTGCCAAGTAGCAGACAGAGCAAGGGGCAGCTAGGTGGCACAATGGATAGGGTGCCAGGCCTGGAGTCAGGAAGACTCGTCTTCCTGAGTTCAAATATGGCCTCAGACACATACTAGCTGTGTGACCCTGGGCAAGTCACCTCACCCTGTTTGCCTCAGTTTCCTCATATGTAAAATGAGTTGGAGAAGGAAATGGAAAAACCACTCCAGTATCTCCGCCAAGAAAGCCCCAAATGGGACCACAAAGGCTTGGACATGACTGAAACGACTTAATGACAACAATGGTAGAGGAGTACATGATTTTGTAGGGGTGCGGCATAGAAGGTCTGATGGAGTAAGTGATTTTTACAAAAGATTTTGAAGGAAGGGATACTCCAAAACTGAGAAATGCAGGGATCACTCAGATCATCTGGGCCAACCCAGCTATTTCACAGATGAGGCTCTGGAGGACCGGGGAGGTCACATAGCTTTCTCAAAGAAACAACCAATTTGCGACAAACTCCAAACTTGATATCGACGCTTTTGATTTTCCTGCTCTAATACTCTTCCCACTACACCACAATGGAAGCTTTGTGAAAGTGAAAAAAAAAGAGTTGGTGTAACCTAGCAAGGACATGCCTGTGGTCAAATGTGCTGGAGATATAAAAGTAATGGGTGATGTTTCTACGGCACTGACACATCAAGGGAGAATGATCACAAGAGTGAAAATTATCTTTCTGCAGATCAAGAAAACCACTTGAGAGAGGGCTCCAATGGCCTTTGATTCAACAAATCCTACAGAAAGATGGTTGACATACCAGCTAGGAGCCCATGCAGCTGCATATCCTTGAAAAAGCCTTTCAAACTAGATGATCTCTGTTGACAAACAACTTGGAAAGACTTAAGAACTCTAATCAATGCAATGACCCTCCAAAATTTCAGAGGAATGATGCTGAAGGATGCTACCCGGCTCCTGACAGAGAGGTTGATAGACTCAAGATGAAGATTGGCAAACATATTTGCACAACCAATGTAATAATGGCTCGACTACATATTTGTTACAAGGGTTTTGTTTTTCATTTTCCTTTCTTTCAATGGAGGAATAGGAGAAAAAATAAATGCTCACAAAATAAATGCTCATTAATAGGAAAAATTATCTTAAAAAATAAATCATATCCAAAAAAGGATACAGATTTCTGAGTGTGCTGCCCCTGCTTAGAAGCCTGCTCTTTTCTGCTGGTGACATCAGACCCTCCTGTTCCATTATTAAATCAGGCAGATAGTTGACATAATGGATACAGTGTTAGACTTGGAGTTGGAAAGCCGAGTTCAAATCCTTCCTCAGACACTTTCTAGCTGTGTGACCCTAGGCATACCATTTAAATTCTTTCAGCATCGGGGGGGGGGGGTGAAGCCAAGATGGCAGCTGGAGAGCAGGGACTTGCCTAAAGCTCTCCCCCAAGATCCTCCAAACACCTATAAAAAACGGCTCTGAACAAATTCTAGAACTGCAGAACCCACAAAATAGCAGAGGGAAGCAGGGTTCTAGCCCAGGGCCTGGATGGTTGCTGGGTAAGGTCTATTGCATGGAGCTGGGAGCAGAGCAGAGCCCAGTGTGGTACATGCCTGGACCAACAAGACCGGGAGCCAGGCGGAACAGGCCCTAGCACCCTGAATCAGTGAGCTGTGGCAGTTACCATACTTCCCAACCCACAAACACCAAAGACAACAGAGAAGGTTAGTGGGAAAAACTATGGGGACAGAGTGAAAGGAGTTTGCGGTTCAGCCACAGCCCCGGGGGCAGTGGAGGTAGTGCATCTACAGAGCTACAGCTGCAGTTGCTTCCAGCCCCAGGCCCACCTAGTGGGAGGAATTAAGTGGAGGATCAGAGCAGAGGTGCAGAGCCTGCTTTGATCTGAGTCTGGTCCGGGTTGGCGGTTCTTGGGGGAGGAGAAGTACTGGTGTGGCAGAGCTTGCTGTGTAGAAATAGCTCTGAAAACAACAGCACAGCCCCTCAAGCTTGGGAGAAAGTACTCTATACTCTACAAGCTGGGAACATGGCTAGGCAGCGAAAATGGACTCAGATTCAGACTCAGACTTTGGAATCTTTCTTTGGTGACAAAGCAGACCAAAACATACAGCCAGAAGAAGTCAACAAAATCAAAGAGCCTACATCAAAAGCCTCCAAGAAAAACATGAACTGGTCTCAGGCCATGGATGAGCTCCAAAAGGATTTGGAAAAGCAAGTTAGAGAAGTAGAGGCAAAACTGGGAAGAGAAATGAGAGTGATGGGAGAAAAACAAACAAGTCAATGACTTGCTAAAGGAGACCCAAAAAATACTGAAGAAAATAACACCTTAAAAAATAGACTAACTCAAAAGGCAAAAGAGCTCCAAAAGGCAATGAGGAGAAGAATGCCTTGAAAGGCAGAATTAGCCAAATGGAAAAGGAGGTCCAAAAGACCACTGAAGAAAATACTACCTTAAAAATTAGATTGCAGCAAGTGGAAGCTAGTGACTTGATGAGAAATCAATATATTCTAAAACAGAACCAAAGGAATGAAAAAGTGGAAGACAATGTGAAATATCTCATTGGAAAAACCACTGACCTGGAGAATAGATCCAGGAGAGATAATTTAAAAATTATTGGACAACCTGAAAGCCACGATCAAAACAAGAGCCTAGATATCATCTTTCAAGAAATTATCAAGGAGAACTGTCCTGATATTCTAGAGCCAGAGGGTAAAATAGAAATTGAAAGAATCCACCAATCACCTCCTGACAAAGATCCCAAAAAGAAAACTCCTAGGAATATTGTTGCCAAATTCCAGAGCTCCCAGATCAAGGAGAAATACTGCAAGCATCCAGAAAGAAACAATTTGGGTATTGTGGAAACACAATTAGGATAACACAAGATGTAGCAGCTTCTACATTAAGGGACTGAAGGGCTTGGAATATGATATTCCAGAGGTCAATGGAGCTAGGATTAAAACCAAGAATCACCTACCCTGCAAAACTGAGTATCATGCTCCAAGGCAAAATATGCACTCAAAATCAGAGCTGAATAGAAAATTTGACTTTCAAACACAAGAATCAAGAGAAGCATGAAAAGGTAAACAAGAAAGAGAAATCATAAGGGACTTACTAAAGTTGAACTGTTTTGTTTACATGCCTACATGGAAAGATGATGTGTATAATACATGAGACCTTAGTATTAGGGGAGCTGAAGGGAATATACATATATATATATACATATATATATATATATACACATATACATATATATACATACATACACACATACACATATATATACATATATACATATATATGTGTGTGTGTGTGTGTGTATATATATATATATATATATATATATATATAGACAGAGGGCACAGGGTGAGTTGAATATGAAGGGATGATATCTAATAAAATAAAATTAAGGGATTAGAGAGGAATATATTGAAAGAGGGAGAAAGGGAGAGATCAAATGGGGTAAATTATCTTGCATAAAGTGGCAAGAAAATGCAGTTCTGTAGGAAGGGAAGAGGGGGCAGATGAGGTGGAATGAGTGAATCTTGCTTTCATTGAATTTGACCTGAGGAGGGAATAACATACACACTCAATTGGGTATCTTACCCCACAGGAAAGAAGGAGGAAGGAGATAAAAAAGGGGGGATGATAGAAGGGAGGGCAGGTAGGGGGAGGAGGTAATCAAAAGCAAACACTTTCGAAAAGGGACAGGGTCAAGGGAGAAAACTGAATAGAGGGGAATAGGATAGGAAGGAGCAAAATATAGTTAGTCTTTCACAACATGAGTATGGTGGAAGGGTTTTGCATAATGATACACATGTGGCCTATGTTGAATTGCTTGCCTTCTTAGGGAGGGTGGGTGGGGAGGGAAGAGGGGGCAGAATTTGAAACTCAAAGTTTTAAAAACAGACGTTCAAAAAAAAAGTTTTGCATGCAACTAGGAAATAAGATATACAGGCAATGGGGCATAGAAATCTATCTTGCACTACAAGAAAGTAAGGGAAAAGGGAATGGAGGGAGTGGAGTGACAGAAGGGAGGGCTGAGTGGGGAACGGGGCAATTAGAATATATGCCATCTTGGAGTGGGGGGAGGGTAGAAATGGGGAGAAAATTTGTAATTCAAACTCTTGTGAAAATCAATGCTGAAAACTAAAAATATTAAATAAATAAATAATAATTAAGAAATAAATAAATTCTTTCACCATCAATTTCCTCATCAGTAAAAGAGAGGATAGGCCAGCTAGGCGGCAGTGGCGCAGCGGATAGAAGGCTAGGCCTGGAGTCAGGAAGACCTATCTTCATGAATTCAAATCTGGCCTCAGACACTTAGTAGCTAGTTGTGTGATCCTGGACAAGTCAATTAATGCTGTTTGCCTCAATTTCCTCATCTGTAAAATGAGCTGAAGAAAGAAATGGCAAACCACTCCAAAGTCTTTGCCAAGAAAAACCCCAAATGGGGTCACAAAGAGTTGTACACAACTGAAAAAAAAAACAGATGATAATAATAGTATAGATCTCATAAGGATGTTTTGAGGATCAAAAGAGATAATCCATATGTAATTACTTTGTACACTTTGTAAACCTTAAAGTGATATATAAATAATAGCTTAAATCATGCATGATTATGCAACATACATTAGGCTTTCCTGGTATAATATGATCTGTCGTCCAGAACTATCTCCTCCTGTAGCAGGAAGCAAAGACTAATTCTTCTAGGCCCAGGCAAATTGAAGGAGAGTTTTCTCTCAATAGACTGATACAATCCCATGCATGTAATCAGTTAAAATACTAGTAAAAACTTTTGGAGGGGGGTGAGGGGAACAAAACTATATGATCCTCAAGGTCCATTCTACTTCAGGACTGCTTTAATTTTTTTTTTTATTAAGGGTCTCCTTACATTGCATATGAAATCTACCTCTCTGTACTTCTGACACCATTTTTAGTTTTGCCCTCTAGACACAAACAGACCAAGTTTCATCCCTCTTCCACATGGAGAGCCTTTCAAACATCGGAAGACTGCTATTTGGTGCCACTCCTCAGAACCAAGTCTTTTCTGCTCCATGATAAACACCCCTAGTTCCTATAGGTGATCCTCATAAGTCATAATTTTGAGGCCCCTAAGCCTCTCAATCATCCCATGACTTTCTCAAGTGTGGTACCCAGAAACCAACACAATATTCCAGATGTGGTTTGAACAAGTAGGACTATCAGATCTTTTATTTTTGACAATGTGTCTCTCTCAATGAAAACCTAAGATCACATTTGTGTTTTGTTTGCTTGTTTTTTTTTTAACATACTGAAGCGTTGACATTGAATATGCAGTCAACTAAAACCCATAGGTCTTCAGACACACTTATCTAGGTACAGTTTACCTACCCTTATACTTAAAAAATTGACTCTTTTATCCTAAATGTAGGCCTTCATATTTATCCCTATTATTTTTCGTCCCTATTTTAAACAATTTAGAAAACTAAAATTAGTAATGAGGGTCCAATTTGTGAATGAGGCAGAGGTGAAACTATAACATTTTTCATACTATAATGATACTAATTTGTCATTGCTTAATTTTTTAATATGCTTTGAAGTAGAATAAGAGCTGCAATGTTTAACACTAATAGAAAGTACAGGATAAAGGCCAACTTTAGAAAACGTACGTGACTAGTCCCTGGCATATTCAACTTGTGAATGATCCATAGATAGAGGAGAGAAAGGGAAGTAAGAATCTGGAACTCCCATCATATAAGGCTAAAGTGCCCTTGGTGTCCCAATTCAGAGTACCTGAGATATAGCTAGTCTACCTTCTTGTATGCTAAGGTGGAAAGATATCTTGGCTTATGCTGATGCAGGGATTTAAATAATTCCTGGTGCCCAAGAATCTATCATTCTCTGCTACCTTCCTTTTTTTATCACTCCCCTCTTGCTTTCCTCACAAAATCCAAATAATTTGGGAAGCCACTACCAGGGAAATTTAGTTTAACTGTGGAAACATGTGCATAATTGTACAAGAGTAATGAGAAATTATGTTGATGAGGGGTTGAAAGGTTTTGAGTGCCAAAATGAGAAGTTTGGATCTGACTTGTTAGGCCACAGAGAACCACTATACCTTTCTAGATCATGGTAGTGATATGATAAAAACTGAGGAAGATTATGCTAATAGCTAGGTCAAGTGTTAAGTCAGAAGAACCTGGACAGGAGATCAATTAAAAGATTTATGCAGTAATCTGGGTAAGAAGGAAAAACAGAGATAGGACTCAGGGGTGGGGAATGTCTGGCCTCAAGGTCACCTGTAGCCTTCTAGGTCCCCAAGTGCAGCCTTTTGACTGAGTCCAAGTTTTACAGAGCAATGCTGTGAAGTTTGGATTCATTTAAAGGGTCACACTTCAGAACTTCGAAGGCCACATGCAGCCTAGAGGCCTCAGGTTCTCCACCCCTGGCATAGGTCCAAAAATAACTGTGGAGGATGAGGTCTCAGTATTTCTACTATACTATAGTAATGGGCATATACTGGGAATTCTGGGACAGGTGGTATCATTGATAGATACGTATTTGGGGGTGGATGGAAAATACCAGGTTTCATTGTGTTAGGCATCAGTGGGGCAAAAGAGTAGAAATTGCCTTTTAGATACTAATAGATATTGAGTGGCTAGGTGGTCTAGAGGATAGAGTGCCAGGCCTGGAGTCAGGAAGACTCATCTTCCTGAGTTCAAATCCAGCCTCAGCCACCTACTAGCTATTGGCCTCAATTCCTCATCTATAAAATGGGCTGGAGAAGGAAGTGGCAAACCGCTTCAGTAGCTTTGCCAAGCAAACCCCAAATGAGGTAATGAAGAGTTAGATGGAATAGGCAATGATATCAGCCAGATAAATGAGGTGGATAGACCTTGAAGATGGGAAGACTTGGATTCAAATCCTGCTTCTAACTGGCTGTGTGACCATCCATAAGTTAACTTAACTTCCTGTGCCTCTAGGAAGCTCTCTAAGACTTTAAGTTAGACGAGTTGCTGACCCACATTAGCAGAGGGAGTTCCCTAGATCATGAAATCACAGATCTGGGCCAAACCACAACAATAATAACAGATGATGATTGTGCGGCCCTTTATAGTTTACAAAGCGTCTTGCATTTAGGGTTGGCTTATTTGATTCTCATAGCAACCATGTGAGGTAAGTAATGAAGATTCTCTCTCCCTAATTTTAAAAATGAAAAATCAGAGGCGCAGAAAAGTTAAGTGATATCAAAGTTAAGTGTCTTCTTTAACTCACACAATCATTAAATGGCAGAAGCATCATTGGGACTTCTGACTTCAAAACGAGTACTCTTCTCTCATCACCATTGCTATGCTACTCTCACACTGAAGGGAACTGGAGTTTCCCATACGTAAACCCAAGAGAGGTGGATTAGCCAAGGGATACATACTGTTGGAAATCTTCCTTGTTTCAAGTCTGTATGAAACAAACTAGCCACTGCAAAGTTGCCACATGAAATGGCAGTGAATGTACTACTTACTGACAACTGCAACAGACAGGGTAAGAACAGAAGAGGCTATAAAGAAGACAAAATTCTTCTCGGATAATTAGGGATAACATATGCCCATAGAGTAATGGAGGATATACCAGAAGGTGCCTTCTTTTTTGAGCAACATAGACAATCAAATTAGTTAATTCAGGTCATTCCTCCTCCCTCTTCTCTCTTCTCCTTCTCCTCCTACCCTTCAGGCTAGAAGTATCCAGCTTGGCAGTCTACACTGGTATAACAAGCATTGTTATTGTTCACTTGTGTCTGACTCTTCATGACCCTGTGGACCACAGCACACTAATGCTATCCGTGGGATTTTCTTGGCAAAGATACTGGAATGGTTTGCCATTTCCTTCTTTAGTGAATTAAGGCCAATAGAGGTTAAGTGATTTGCCCAGGGTCACACAGTTGGATTTGAACTCAGGTCTTCCTGACTTCAGGCCCAGCTCTCTATTCACTACCACCTAGCTGCCTCCTATAATGGACTTAGCAATTACTAAATCTTCTCTACATTTTGTGCTGGGTTGACACAGCTACTATCTCTAGGTAGCCATGGCATATAAAGTGAACTATATAAAAGCAAAGCTGTGAACTACGGTAAATACCTCCAGGGAAGATTTTTTTCCTTTACAATTCATAACTTTGCAGAAGCGGAAGAGTGGAACACTAAAGACAGCAATATCTCAATTTGAAAACAAATTCTAAGTTAGCTTTACTTTCAAAGGTAGTATTGCATTTCATTAAATTTGGCTCTTTATTCCATTAACATTTAAGGCTCTGTGCCTGAAAAAACCTTCAGGTTAAAATTCAAGACCAATGATAAAGGTCCAAATTTGAAGTAAAATCATCTTTTCCTGAGAATGTTCTTGTATATTTAGATTTTCTAACTTGAAAAAAGGATTATGTATGTGTGGTCACCCTAAAATTAATATGCCAAAATGGACAAAAATGCATTTTTTGTTGATTTTTTTTTGTTTAGGACCTTAGTTTATTAGGTGATTCCTAGCCTGTGTTTGTGTGTGTGTGTGTGTGTGTGTGTTAAATGTTCTTTGTGGAATAGTAACTTTTTTCTTATAAAAGTATTTTGGGATTTGAGGGTGTGCATAAAAAGAAATGAAAAAGATGAAAAAGTTATGACGTGTTTTATAACCACATATGACTACATACATGTTCAACAAATAGATGTCTTTGATTGGAATACATTTGGCCTTTACCTGGGAGGAGTACATCAACAAAAAATGTTAAGTGCCAGGAACATAAAAAAGCCAAATTCCTCCTTACCTTCTTCTAAAACCAAGACACAAATCATTCAAATCAATCAATTAACAGATATTTTACTAAGGGCTTATCTACTATATGCCAGGTGCTGTTCTAGGCAATGGAAGTACAAAAAAATGAAACAGTAACTATCTTCAAGGGGCTTACATTCTATGGGGGTAGTAGCAGGGACAACACATAGAGAGGTAAGACACAAAAATAATGCAAACTAAATGAAAGGGAAACACAAGGTAATTGGAGGTGATATATAGCTGAAGCAACACAGAAAGTCTTCGTGGAGAGGGAGGCAGGCTTGAACTGAACGTTAAAAAAACAATAACAAGGGATTCTAAGAAAAGAAGTAAGAAAGGAGGATACGTTCTAGACATGAGGAAGAGACTATGCAAAGAGGAGATGAACTGTCAACTGTGAGGAACAGAAAGATAACTGATATTCAGAATATGTGAAGGGGTACACTGTGTAATGAGTCTGGAAAAATAGGGCTGGAGCTACATTATGAAGGACTTTGAATGTCAACTGAGAAGTCCATATCTGCACTTATGAATTATAGGGAAACATGGCAGTTTTTCGAGCAGGGGAGTGATATGATTTTGGAATGTCATTTTGGCAGCTCTGTGGAGAATGGATTGGTAAAAGGAGAGATTTGTGGAAGGGAGACCAGTTAAAGGCTATTACAATTTTCCAAGTTAATGGACAAGAAAGCTTCTCCTAGAGTTCATCCTGTATTTTCTTCTCCATCTGATACCGAAATTAATTAATCAAAGAAATATTACCAAGCACCTACTAAGTATGAGGCATTGGCAATGAGCAAGCTATATTGGTTATGGACCCTAGGCCTCAGGAAATTCATAATCTAGATGGGAACAGATGGGAAGCCAAAGTCTTTTGACCTCACTGGGCCTCAATTCTGCCATCTGTGAAATTAGGAGTTAAATGAGATAATATCTAAATTTCTTTCCCATTCTAAATGTTGTCATCCTACATAAAAAGTGTCAGACAGAATATGATAAATACCAAATAACTTGGGTAGAACCTAAGTGTTTCAGGAGTTCAGAGGAGTGAAAGGTCATTGTGTGCTAAGGTGATACGGGAAGGCTTCATAGATGATATGGGATTTGAACTGCTCTTTGAAGGAGAAAAAGAAAAATAACTTCACTGCCGCTGTTCCTTCTGGTAACTGACCTCAGGCTATGTAATGGAGAGACTAATTTTGGCCAATTTGAGTAAGAGGCATGTAAAACACAACCAGAAAGGCCCAAATATGTTATTGCTAGTATCTGTAACCTCAACCCCCACCCCCCGCCCAGATCACATTCAAAGTGATGTAGGAAAGATACCTGAAACTGGAGTCAAGAGGTCTGTATTCAAATCCTAGTTCTCCTACTTCCTACCTGCATGACCTTGGGAAACTTCTTATGCTTTCTGGGCCTCATTTCGTTATCTGAAAAGAGAGGGGGTTGGACCAAATAGTTTTTATGGTCCTTTAAAGCCAAATTTCTGCAATCTTATGTTTTATGCTAGGGCAAAGAAATCTAACCTTGATACCAAAGAGGATGAGAAGAATCTCCACTACCCCTTGTTCTCCCTATGCTACTGCACACTCTGCCCAGTGGGAGAATACAGCCAATGAAAAAGAACATTGCTTCTGTAGTAAAGACAGGAAGAAAGATAATCTAGCAGTAAAAGAAAAGCAATCAAGTTTCTGAAGGACTAGAGCCATTTTAAAGCTGCCACACATTTTTTAAAGGGAGTACCCTTTATGGGAAAAATGATTTATTATACTGTTTGGGAAAAATTATTGTACTGTTTAAATCCAATCTTACGTGATTAAAGGTTGTCCACACCCAGAATGTCTCCTGACCCCAGTAATTCTCTAGGAATACTTGAGATGACTATAAGGTATTTCTGATTCCTTCAGGTCCTGGCTCCACCCAAAATATTCTTCATACACTTTTTAAATGAGATTGTAAAGTATTTTATAGAAGTTGAACAAGAATGCTTGGAGGCATTCCTATTATTAAGATTTAATATTCATTAAGCATCTGTTTGCTGGGTTTGATCCACTCACTTCTATCCCAAGAGGACACTAAGAACAAACCCACTTAAACAGAGCCAGGACAAGGTGTACATAAGGGTAAGCTTTGAAAAATGCACCATATGTTTCTGCCCACTTTTTCTTGCAGGGGGGAAGGCAGGGCAATTGGAGTTAAGTGACTTGCACAAGGTCACACAGCTAGTAAATGTGTCAAGTGTCTGAAGCCATATTTGAACTCAGGTACTCCTGACTCCAGGGCCGGTGCTCTACTCACTGCGCCACCTAGCTGCCCCTCTGTCCACTTTCATAGGCAACCTGACTTCTAGCAGGGGTTCTTGGACTTTTTCTGGTAATTAACTGTATTTTAATATAAATGGTTTCCTTTATAATCCTATGCATTTTTTATTGATTAAAAAAGCATTATTCTCAGAAGGGGTTCATAGGCTTCACCAACTACCAAAGGGGTTGATGACACACGCAAAAAAGGTTAGGAACTTCTGGCTTAATAAATACGTACATGCCTTGAGCAGCAGATTTTTTTAAAAGTAGTAATAATGTCCTTTGATGTACCCTCCTAACATGTTTGCCCTCTGCACTGTTTATTTGCATCTTGGCTAGCCTGAGTTACATTTATAAATGCATGGATGAGGTCAACAACTCGGTACCCTATTTCTTAGACGTAGATGACTACTGGTTTATGGCCTTTGTGAGGAAGAAGACAACCATCTCCATCTTGGTACACTAGAAGGACTACCAGAGTTAATGTAAGAGGTTTATTGTTCAGTCATTTTCAGTTATATCAGATTCTTCACAACCTCATTTGGAATTTTCTTGGCAAAGATACTGGAGTGTTGTGCTATTTCCTTCTACAGCTTATTTTACAGATGAGGAAACTGAGGCAAATGAGGTTAGGTGACTTGCTCAGGGTCACACAGCTTTTAAGTGTCTGAAGCCAGATTTGAACTTGTCTTCCTGACTCCAGACCCAGCACTCTATCCACTGTACCACCTAGCTCCCCAGCCTAAAATGACCTGGGATCAAATCTCAACTCTTCCATTTACTACCTCTATGACCTTGGACAAATTATAATCTGAGGGAGGGATCTTTCTCACTAATCAAGTGTGTACCAGGACATTTTTTAACTGTTTATTTTATTTTCCTATCTGTGGCAACACGGCTTTTAGAACAATATAGATTTAGAGCTGGGGAAAGGGGTAGCCTTAGAATTCTTGGAATCCCATTTCTTTCATTTTGCAGAGGAGGAAATTGAGGGCCAGAGAAGTAACGTAATTTGTCCAGTGTGACAGGACTAGTAAAATGTCAAAGGTACCACTGGAATTCCAGTCTTCCGAACTCCAAATCCAGTTCTGTATCTACTATACAAGGATATTAAGGTGGAATGAACAAGACTTAGTTCAAAACTTACTAGCTGT
This sequence comes from Trichosurus vulpecula, assembly GCF_011100635.1. NCBI lineage: Eukaryota > Metazoa > Chordata > Mammalia > Diprotodontia > Phalangeridae > Trichosurus > Trichosurus vulpecula. Next base: position 385,361,995 of record NC_050574.1, read on the forward strand.
GTGACACTGGGCAAGTAAACAATTTTCTAAGCCTCAGTCAGTTCCCTAAGACCGTAAGTTAGAGATGGGTTGTGATAGACAATAGTTGAGGGTGTTCCCGTGTTGATGGAATTAAAGGTATACCAATGTATGTGGACTAGGCCTGTGCTCTGATTTCCCCCATTTTTAAGTATGGATAAAATAAAGTAATACTTTTGCACTTCAGGTCAAGAAATCATGAGAGTAGCACATTGGTATATAATATAGTTGCATACTAACTTCTACACAAATACTTTCTCTCAGAAGTCTATGAAGGCTTTGCCAGTGGGATAATTTGGAATATACAAGTCAGTCCTATCCCCCCCCCCCACCCCCCTGCCCCTTCTGAGATAGACTCTAGCTTCAGTTAATGAATTGAGGTAAGGAAAACTTGATAGAATTACCTATTTTTAAAAAATCTTTCCTTACTACATGTTTTTATTTAGAAAGTATTTATTTAGCACAGTAATTAATCATTACTCATCCATCAATAAACATTTATTAAGTACCTACTATATGCCAGGCACTGAGGACACGGAAAGAAGTACATCAGAAATACCATTCAAAACAGAATTACTCATAGTTAAATATCCCAGTAGAACACAAGATATAAAGCGGTAGGGTTGGGTTTTTTTTAATAACTTTTGAGTCAATATCACTTTCAAGCGAAAGCCTTTCTTTTGAACCATTATAACAAATACAAGAAAGATGATGGTTGTTCCAACACAACATTTTTGTAAGCAAATGAGAGATCAGATATAATTTATATTCGAAAATTCAACCAAATTAAATACTTGCTATAAAGTGGCCAATTAAACACTTGATACAATGCAGCCAAGAATATTTAATCATTCAGACATTTCAAATGACTCAACAATTTGACCTCTCTTAGGAAAAGAGAAGTCATCCTGTGCAGTATAATCAGTGTACAACAGTTAGTGATGTCATGGTCCCCAAGGAAGGTCTGACAAATCATTTAAAAACACTAAATACAAAAAAAAAAAATATTAAAGGCACCAAAAAAACTTAGTCCTTTCAGTCCACACTGTTCAAATAACATGTCCTTGAGAGTGTTACTCTATGAAGTTGTGATGTATAAGTACAGCTGTGCACATACATATGGACATATGTATATACAGAAAAAGAACTATTATTTCAGGATATATAAAAAAAAAACACAAACCTTCTTTGGCTCTGAAACCTTTTTTCAAAAGTACCAAGTGGTAGCAATCAGGTATTAGAATGGTAGGAAAAGGAGCAAACTACTCATAAAAAAAATAAGACCGATTCAAATAAATGAAAGTAAATATATATTTTCAAATTTCATTATTCATCAGCTAGAAAATGTGCAAAGATTTCTGACGACCCACCTTAAACTTTAAAAATAATTGAGCTTTTCAGCAAACGTATTAATACTTTATTTTTAGTCTGAATTGTTGTTATGCCATTTCTATATTATGGATTTTTTTTCATTATGCTCATTTTTAAAGCTCATCTTGGTTTTCAAAGATGAGGCTCCTTTTCATTTTCAAGTCTTTTGGAGGTGAAATTTTATTAATAACCTTTCCTCTAGAATTTATTTTCCTCTTTCATTCTATATGTCACCAAGGGGATAGGTGAGAACAAAATCTACTTTATGTTCACTCAGTGGGGCAGATTGTAGAATAAATAAAGAAATCTACTTCACAAAAGGAAATGGCTAAAAGCTTTTCACTTACAATTCTTGTAAGCCTTAGACTATGATTTCTCTTTAAGATGGAAACATAGTTGCTGATTGAGTTTATGTTCACTCTATTTTTAACTAAAGCTTTAATGAGAACTGCTGAGACATGCCAATACTTCTATTACACCTAGTCTGGTTTTATAATGAAAAACGGCATTTTTGTGAAATAAAGGCCTATTTCAGAATGAATCTCTCAAACCATTCTGTTTATATTTGTTTTTGGTTATTATTAGCAAAATTGCGGAAACTGGTTTTCCTTTTGGGAAATCAAGTTACAAAAGATGCTGAAGGGAGCATTTGTCCTTGAATTTTGAAACACATTTTCTAGATTAAGAAGGGTAGCCATATTTTGAACATAGAAAATAAGTCGTTAGTCAACCATTAGGCTTTGGAACAGCTAACTGTTATAAAAGCATATCAGAGGTGATCCGACTGCCTTACTAAGGCAGTCCATGCAAGCTAAGTGAAGTATATTTCTGAGCCAATCTACAGTCAAAAGTAAAAGTGCACTCCTACTAAGGAAGAAAGAAAGTTTTGGCCCTAAATTCTCCAGATAAACTAGTTAACACTGCCCACAATAATCATATCATCTCAACACTCTACTTCATTTTGCCCGCAAAGATACACAATTTAAATAATGAACTAGAAAAAAAGCATCATCCCTGTCATGTGCTGGATACTGAAAACAGCATTTAATAATGAAAAGGAAGGCGCAATTTTCCACTTTAGAGACCCCTGTTCAGAATGAGAACACCTGTTGGATTTGAGAGCCTAAAGCTTAGTGTAATAATGCATACCTGTTATAATCAAAAGTTTACAGTTTGTGTGTGTTTAAAGGTTTCTCCATTGCTTAATTAACATATCTAGCTACTAATTATTTATGAATCACAGTACTGAAAATAAAGTTTCCTACCCTGAGCATTTAAGGAGTGGCCAATAGTGTAGTTAGGTTTGTGTATTTGTTTGCATGTAGCACCTTGTTACATGTTAATCCCTTTCTGATTATCCAGCAAGAGCTCAGTTTATGAAAGCCAAAGCCTGCTTCATCTAAGGGTGCTGAAGGACCCATTTTCCCATGAAACCTCGAATGCCCTCGGTCTTTCATAGATAAGCAAAGCATGGAACTACAGGACAACTGACCAGGCCATTCAAGAAGCTGGACTCTTCAGAGTTCCCCAAAGAACTGACAGCAGACTCAGTACCTACTCTGGGCCAAATTCTAATCTAGTAACCAAACAGATGTATCCAGTGGCACCTATGACACCCTCTCCTTCCCTCCAAATGTCAGAAGGCTTTCGACCCCCTCCCTCCCCACTCGCGGTGGTTCCACTAAAGTGCAAGCGCGTAAAAGCCTGAAGCAATCAATCCGGAGTTCAAAACGTACCGGGATCCGCAGGATCTGCGATCGTGGGCTTGGGTGGGGATGGCTTATAAATTCCCAAATGATGTTGCCTGGGCTAAGTTCCCCTCAGACGCTGCCCCCAAAGTGTCTAAAACATCCCAAAGTCTCGGAGGTGCTCCATTTACTCCCTCCCGACTCTCAGGCAAACACTGAAATGACCAGAGTTGCAATCGCCACCTCCTCCTCCTCCCGCTTTCCTGCAGAAATGGGTAACCCAGGGCCATGGGCGTGTGAATATGCATGTACAAATAGTCTCCCACCTCATACAGAGAGCAGTCTTTACAAGATACGGAGCCTTCCTCCAGCTCCCCTCCCCACTGCCCATTCCGCGCAAGAGGGTCCCCCGCACTTGGCTGGAGGACAGCATTTCCCACCGCCTCGGGGAGCAGGTGAATGAACACACACACACACCCGCCCACGCGCGCCCACGCTCACATAACATACACACACACAAACACGCAGAGCGAGGCATGTAGTCGCGTGTCGCCCAGTAGAAGCCAGAGAAACCTGCCTTGTCTCCCGTCCAGTCCTCCAGCTCCCCACATCCCCGCCCCCACACCACCCCCGGAGCCGCACTACCTGGGCTGTTGGCGGCGGCGGCTGCGGGGCTCTGGGGGCTCCAGCTGCCGCTGCCGCTGCCGCTGCTGGGGGAAGTCCTCGAGCCTGGCGGGGACCGCGCTCTTCCAGCTGCCGCTGCTGCTGTCGGCCGAGGCGACCCGAGAGCTGGGACTGCTCGGACCCGGATGCTGGCGGCGGCTGCTCCTGCTCCTACTCCTGCTCCTGCTCCCACTGTCCCCGCCGCAGCCACTGCTCCGACCCTTGGAGTGGATGTTACCGCTTTCCCGGCGTCTCCCGCTCCCGCCGCTGCTCCAGTCCTGCAGGAGGCCGGGCTGCTCAGAAGGCAAACTCTTCCGCACACAGAGCCAGCCAGGGAGGTTTCCCTCGTTAGCCGCCGCCACTGCCGCCGCCGCCTCCTCCTCCTTCTCCTCTTCCTCCTCCTCCTCTTCCTCCTCCTCCTTCTCCTCCTCCTTCCCGCTGCTCCTACTGCCGCCGCCGCGGTATCTCATGGTGAGAGCAGCCACCGCATCCCGGGGCTCCGGCTTCGCCTGCGCCTAGAGGACTCACACGCACACACCACACACGCACGCACGACACGGGGGCTCCGGGACCCACGGACTGACACACAGTGTTCTTTTGACCTGCAGGCTCGGACCCTTGCAGCCCGCGGCCACTGGCTGAGGCTGCTGCTGCAAGGGACCGGCTCCCTGCGGGCGCCTGGGGTCCCGCTACAGCCTGGCAGCCTAGCTGCTGGCGGGTAGCTGGGAGGTGGGGGGGGGGTGGAGGGTATTAGGGCTGGCAAGGGTGGAGAGTAGGGGTTGTGATCTTGAGGTGAATGGGCCAAGAAGAGATGGTGCAAGAGTTCCTATCAAAGTTGGCACCCGGGGGGCAGAAAGATTCCACCCTCCCCCCAGCTCCTAGAAAAGCCTGCGTTTGGCAACCCCCTCCCACTCTCACCTGCGTGTGTATGCGTGCGTGGATGTGAGTGGCGGTCCGCCCCCTCTGTTCTCCCCAACGCTGCCTTGGGGGCATAGGTCTGTACTTTGGTGTCCCTGCACACTGGAGAGTGAATTGTCTTTAGGGTATATTAGATAACAAATATGGTTTCTGAATTGGGGAGAGGGGCGTCAGAGGAAGAGGGTGGGGAGCATGGGGGTGCAGTTGTTGGTACGGAGTGGGGCTGAGGTGTTTTGGGGGGAGGTGGCGGCGTTAGCTGCCGCTACTTGTTCGAAATAATCGGTTATCTCGAGGAGAATATAGCCGGTCTGGAAAATGGGTCAGGGATGAAAAGGAACATGCTAATTGCCCCTTCACCACCCCCTCTAAAGTCTGAGGTAGATTTGAGGGGGGAGGAGGAGATTGCCCAGAGGAGCACACACTAACCCCCTCCATTCCTCCTCCTGACTTCCCCTCCCCCCCGCCACCCTCCTCTCCTTTTGCACAAGTGCAGGAAATGTTCCACTGACCTACATATTTTTCCAAACATACGTGACCTTTTTTTTTTCGCTTTGTGGGAGGAGACAGGCGAGGATCCAAGAAAAGGAGAAGCTGGAGAGGGAGAGAGAGGAAAATAAGTGGAGCAAAAACAGGGAGGGTTTCACAGAGCCTACAGCCAATATCAGTCAGGAGACAGATGTATATAAAGAGTCTTAAAATAAACCAGGAGCTGCTGTTTGATAATTCCGCATGGCTCCAAAACTTAAGTCGGGCAGAGAAGGGCGGCTCTAACAACTCAGGCGGTACCTTAAAAACGGCTACATTTTTCAGGACCTTCCCAGGCAGGACTCCTCCCCACTGCATTTAGATGCCACTGTGACAGGCTCAGCTTTAAAGTCGCCAAATGCCACTGCTTCCCATCAGCCCCTACTTGGAGACAAACACCTTCCGTACAAAATAGGAGAGGAGGGAAGGGTTTTTCTTCCCATAGAAAGACCACCACCCTGAATAACAGGCAGAGAGTGAGAAAACTACAGCTTCAAAGAACAGTCAAACCCAAATCCTCCCATTCCCGCTCCCCTTCCCTCAGCTGCGCACCGCTCCTCCTGCCCCACCCCCGCCCAAGTCAAGCCCTTGAGCTTCTAATGTGGAGAACAACAATCCCAAATATACTAGTTTAGTTCTATTATATCAGGGTGAAGCGGGAAGGGAGAGATGTAAAGGCTGTCCTGGAGAAAGAATGCGCCCCCACCTGTCCCTTTGTCAGACCCTTTCCTTGAGTTCAGCTAACTGTTGGAAAGAGGGCTTCCCCTAGGTGTTCCACTAGGTTTGAGGGGCTTGGGGCTTGGCTGTTCTCTTCTGCAATCTCTTTTCTTCCTCTCCACCCACCCCACCCCAAGTTCAAGGCTTGACTCTCAGCAGCCCCGACATAACTAGCACCGCCTTATTTGGTCATGAAACTCCACACCGTCAATTAGATCAAAACGTTCACTGAGAGCTCTTCACACACACCCCTCCACCCCCCGTGTAAAGTAGGTCATTCTCTTTATCTCCCACTTGTATTATTTTTGTCTAATCTGAAAAATAACCAGATGTAAGGAGGCTTGAACATTCTAAGGGAAGCTGTTTTCTTAGAATTGCTTGTAACTTGTAGGTGCTTTTCAAAGAGAAGGATGAGGCTTAGGAAATAGAACTGTTTTGAAGTCTTTTAGATTCCAAAAAGAAGGAAGTTTCTCCCCTCCCCCATTACCTTCCCTTCTTTAGGTAATTATATTTCACTCTACCTTAAACTGCAGCCATGACTAATGTCCAAAGGATAAAGCTGTGTACTTTAAACTGGATTTAATCCAGAATTTTAAAAGCTCCTCCCTTCCTTTGGAATGGATCCCAAACCTCTTCTTCCCCATCCCCCCCCCCCTTTGGAAATTGCTGGACAATACTTAAATGATCCCTTGGAAAAGTGAAATGGCCTGAGGTAATAAAGCATCAGATACAGTAGTAATGCAATGAAAGAAATATAATTTTTCAATGTTTGCTACCCAATATGAAGTGATAAATCTTGAAGTATTACTTTCTATTTCTTCTTTTCAAGGCCACAAGAAGTAATACTTTGTGATCATGGTGAAGACATCTACATGTTTTGGAGGTTTTTTTGGTACTTGTTTCTGAATCCATCTGATCCGCCTCCTGTTTGCAGATTCCATAGGGCTGACACCTTATGGAATGTGCATAGCTATAACAGAGAATACAGTCTGGAGAATACAACAGGAGACTCAAGCTAGATTAGAATACAACCCTCACTGGAAGGAATATTTCCTCTCCATAAACAACTGAGGAAGTGAATGTTTAAGATGAAGATTTATCCCTATTCTAATGGAGACATGTAAAGAGTCAGTTTAATACAATGTAACAAAATGCATATAGCATATATAACATAGCAAAGGTAAATCATAATCATAGCAGCTGTGCTCTTTTCAGTCTTCTAAATTTTATAAAACTCATAACTAGTTGGGGGAGAATCATATATGCAACCTAATGATTAATTATTAAAAACAGCAGTTTTCCTTTGACTTTTTATCAATGAGAATTTTCTCAATCAAAGAGCTTTGTATTGGGAGCCATGGAGGAAAAATTAAAATATAGCCAATCATTTAAATTATTTTATACATATTAGTGGAGGAATTCAATGTTTTTGCAGGCATCATTTGATCTATTGTTCCCCTATAGAAGCAGATTACCCTGATTATTAAACATATTTATTAAGGGCCTATTGTGTATGGTAGGAAGGAGGAAGTATCAGGAATACAAGGCTTGTCTTCTAAAAACCGGTTATCTATTACAGGCAGTAATGATTTGTAGCAGGCTTCAGTGTTGGGAGCACCTGTGTTCTAGTTCTATCTCCGACACCTACTTGTTGAGTAACCCTGGACAAATCACTTAACCTCTCAATGCCTCCAGTCAACTATTTAAGACTATAAATTACAGTTTAGGTGTTGTTCTGCACTGGTAGAGAGAGTTTTCTCCCTGGGAGCTATCTATCCCAATAAAATCTGGTTTAAAAAAATATGAAAGAGGTTTAGAACCTATATTAGAGAACTACATGAAATCAATGAATATTTTATTGATGACAGAACATATGTTCCTTGAAGGCAGGTATTGTTTTATTTTTTGACTAATACAAAGTCTAGCACAGTGTCTTGCACTTAATACATGCTTAAAAATGTTTGTTGAATTGAATAATAGGCCAAAGGTTGAGCACAAATAGCAGTAATGGTGAGGGAAGGGAGAATCTTGGGAGATTTATGTTTTTGGAAGTATTGCCTTTTTTTCAAGGCTTACTGGTTTATTGGGAAAAGCTCTGGGCCGAGGGTCAGGAGACTTGAGTCCTAGTACCAACACTGCAACTATCTAGCTGGACAAGAGAGTTGGGCAAGCCACTGGGCCTCAGTTTCTTCATCTGTAAAATGGAGATGGGAAGCTGGATAGATTTGGGGGGGGGATGGGTCTATGACTGGATGGGAAAAGTTACATCTAGTTTTACTAACCTCTCATTTCCTTCAATTATTGAAAAATATTATTCTGAGGAAAGGTTCATGTGCTTCAACAGGCTAGCAAAGGGGTCCACAAAAAAGGTTAAGAACCCCTGGACTAGGTTTTTTTTTCCTGGTTCAAAAATTCCATGATTCTATGGTGATTAGTTATATGATGAGTACTGCCCCCTTTTTCATAGTAACTTCCATTAGGTTGCTTGTAGACTAAACTTCAGATTATATTAAGGAAGTTTAAAACACACACACACACACACACACACACACACACACACACACACCACCCTGTCATGCATTATTAAGTAATGTAACATAATATAAGCAGAGCAAAATGCCACAATTGAAGAGTGAAAGCCCAATTAATATGCGGGTAAAGCAGAGGTCTCAGGACCAAGAGATGATTAAATGACTCATAAGCCAGAGCTTCTGAGAACCTCCGAGAAAAAGATTTGAGAATTGAAAACTTGTCTCTGAAATATCAAGGTGGGTAGAATTTTTAAATTTCCATACTGTGGCAATTTCTGAACATATGAAAATAGAGTAAAATGATTCCTTAATGTCCTTGCCCACAATGAGGATACAATTGTGGTAAAGGCCTTTTGCAGCCTGCCTGGGAAAGTCAAGACATGATTTTTCCTTTGTGCAGAGTAGATCATGTGATTGGCAAGCAGAAGAATGAAGTCAGATTTCCTTATAAACCAAGTATGGATAACTAAGAGACTGTAACCTGACCTGAAAGAAAGACTACGTTAAATTAGAGGTTATACCATAGAAGTTGATCTATGACAAAACCTTTGCTGGTCTTAGAGTTCTGATTTCAGTGCCTAGCAGTGAAATCTCTTTGTCTCTCTGTCTTGTCTGTCTGTCTGTCTGTCTCTCTCATACACACATACTTCTCAGCAAATGAAGTTGTGTTGTTCTCTCTAAAAACATTATTTGTCTACATTTCATGTTTATTTACCTAGATATATGTTGTTTTCCTCTAGTAGCATATAAGTTCCTTGAGGAGGCACAGTAGATACCTAGAATCAGAAAGACCTGAGTTCAAATCTAGCCTCAGACACTAATTTTGTGACCTTGGGCAAATCACTTACCTTCTGTAGTCTCAGTTTCCTCATTTGTAAAATGAGGATAATAGTAACACCCACCTCCCAGGGTTGTTGTGAGGCTCAAATGAGATAATATTTGTGAAGTGCTTAGCACATTGCAGGTGCTATGTAAATGCTACTATCTTTGCTATAAAAATCTCTCTATAGATGAGCTATACTATTTCTGTTATATAAATACTACTATGATACCGAAGATACTACTGTATCTCTACAACCTCACCCAATGCCTGGTCCACAGTGAGAACTTAATAGTTACTTGTCAAATTGAATTGAAGGGAGGAGAATATTTTAATATGATGATAGCTAAATATGGGAATAATCTTACCTTGGGCTTATAGTTGCACTGGTTTAAGCAGTTCCTACCTTCCATTTTTTCTCATAATGATGAGTTTTAATTTTTTACATCCCAGTCATTTCTCTTTTAAGAACTTTATTGTTATTTTAAAAATCTTGATTTAACAAATGCTGTAGCTAACGTTATCCAGGCCAGTGAACAGAATGTGTTATCACAGCATTATTTTTTTCCTATGGGACCTTACTTTTTTAACCATCTAGTTAATGTCTAGATGAGTAGTAGTTGGTTAAGTCACTGTACATTTCTTTCCCACACACCCCTCAAAGCAGCAGGTACTAGGGTTTCCTTTATTATAAGTTTTCAAGTGGAAGCTGGATGACCACTTGTCAGAAATGTTGGGTGAATTTGATGGCTCTTCCAATTTAGAGTCTATAATTTCTTATTTGATTCATGGATGATTATTATTCAAATAAAGCTAGAATTCTAGAATAGGAGAATCATAGATATACAAGGAGTAGTGGTGGCCATGGAATATTCTTAGAAGGAAATAAAGTTGGTAGTACAATAAATAGCTTGCTTTTGGAGGAGGTTTACCAAGGGAGCTGTTTGGGATATGTGGCATCCAATATAGGAGTGTGCATTTGTCAACAAGTCTAATATCACAAAAGCTAGGAAAGGATGAGGGTTCCTCTTGCCAGTACAAGAAAGCTCAGGGTACAATTGCTCATGACCCATGATCTTAGGATCATAGATTAAGAGCTGGAAGGGATCTTAGAAATGGTCTAGTTCAACCTCCTCATTTTACAGTTGAAGAAACTGAGACCCAATGAGGTGGTGATTTGCCCAACCTTGAATGGGTAGTATGTGGCTGAGACAGGGTTTTAACCCAATTCCTCAGACACTGAATCTGTAACTCCTTCCTCTGCACCACACTTTCCTTCCTGAGTGAGAAGAGCTATAGGCTACTTCCTCCCCAACAGGAAACATATTATTTTGTAAGTCCTAATGAACTTTTATGATGTTCCAGTACAATATTTATGTTTGGGGTGTGGGGAGTATTAAAGGAAATAGCCATACTCTTCCTATCCAGGATAGTCAGTGTGGAAAAATATTCAGTTCAAAAGTATCCCAGGAAATGTTCAAACTCTCCTTGTTTAGTTAGGCACCTTACTGGCCATCTAGTCCAATCTCTCAAAAGGATAAATCCTGTTTCATCCCTGCAAAGTAGTCATTCAGCATCTACTTGAAGAAAGATCCTCTTGTGATAGGGAAATCATTATCTCCCTCCATCCAGTCCCCCCACCATCTCATTCCTTAATAATAGCTCTTGTGAATAGACCTGCCTGGTTAGTAAGAGCTATATGTATACGGGAGCAGCAGTGAACCTCAGAATAGGTAAAAAATCCAAGGGAGAGAAAAGATCTAAAAAAGAAATCATTTGTTGGGGGTGGGGTGGGGAAAAGACAAGGAGAAATGAGAGAGGCTGAAGAATGTGGGTGAACTGTAAATGAGCCAAAAGGATAGAAGTTGTTCTCAAGCTGGTGCAATTAGCTTAGAGGATTTCAGAAGTAATTGTAGAGTTGAAGCTAAAAGCACATATTGTGGGAGATATCACTTCAACACTGTAATATATTTGCTCCTCAGCTGCATTTGTGCAGGGGCAGACAAGCTGTTTAGACACACACTTTTTCAACAAGTGGAAAGAGTGCAGTTTAAGCAAAGGGGCAGAAAAACAGCTGTGCTCTGACACACTAATGTCTGTGATCTTTAGCAGCTCTCTGCCTAAGGGGAAAAAAGATAAACTTCTCATTTAACTCAATATTAAAAAAGAAGAGGTAATTTAAGTGTGTGCTTTGAAGAGATTTTAGCCACTAAGCATGCACTAATATTAATCTCTCAGAGGTATTTTCTATTTGTGTCTTTTTTGTCAATGTACAGATGTTAATGTGTTAATGTTTTAAATAGTTACTGTAATAAAGTCTACATATCATCAGAAAAATAACCTTCTCTGTACCATAAATATGTAAAACATGGAGTAATATGGAATTCATGATAAACAGTTCACTTCAATAAAGCAAAAGGCTAATTATAGTAAAATTATTTTTTCAAAGGAGCTACAATATTTATAGGCACTAGGTAAGAAGTAGACAAAGCTGGTTCTTTGTAGGCAAGTAACATTTTATTAGTTTGCTATGTTATAAGGTTATGATGCAAAATAAAGTTTTTTCAAAGGTCTGGGCCTTTATAACTTGTAAACTGTTTTATGTGGTGACAAATTCAGCTAGAAATAATTTACTGCTATGGTATTATTACCCCCATGTTCTTCCTTAATATGCAACTTAGGAACTCAAAAGATATTTTCATTACCGTAAATGGGACATACTATATTTTTTGTATATTTCAGAAATTGATAATAAAAATAATCTTGCCCCCTTTGTGGAATCTGCACCAGTTTCAGATATTGTAAAAGGTCTAAATAATTAATTGAGTACAAGGGACTTTATTAAAAGCCTCTTTTCACTTTTAAATTGGATTTTGCAGTACGGCATAGAACCAATTTAAGACAACAGTGAGTGGGCAGTATACACCCCCTGTTTTGATCTCCAATGGTTTAGGAGCTGGGAAGGGGGTGGAGGCAGGAGTAGAGGAGAGACCAGGCTGTTCAACTCTCATGGTGATACGGAGCCAGCAGAACAATAAGTAGTTTTATAAACCTTGCCTCTCTCCTTTCCCCAAATAGCCCCTTCTTGCTACCTTCCCTTTCTCTTTTCTTTTCCTTAATCCCTCCTCTTTATTCTATTCCTACCCCCTTCCACCCCTTTATAGCCTGTTACTTTCCCCTCCCCCCATTCCTGCATTCACTTGATGATAATGAATTATTTTGAAATATTATAATCTTATTTTTTATCTCTTCTTCACTTAGATCTTTATAGGAGTTCAATCCTACACAGGATTTAACAAATACCTATTGAATTTAGGCCATGTAGCTATCCAGTTAACCTGATTGGTCATTTTCTCTAGCTGTCCTCCATGCCTGGAACATGATTTCTTCTCTGCTCAGACCACTGACCTCCCTGGGTTCTTTTAAGTCCCATCTAACACAACTAGAAATCTTGTCCAATCCCTCTTAATTCCAGTACCTTCCTTTGTTCATTATTCCCTATTGATCCTGTATATAGCTTGCTTTGTATATATTTGTTTGCATATTGTCTCCCCCATTAGCTTCCTAAGCTCCTTGAAAGTAGGGACTCTTTTGTCTCTTTTTGCATCCCCAGTGCTTAGCATAGTGCCTGATACATAGTAAGTGCTTAATACATGTTTTTTGATTGATGATTGATTAGAAGATCAGAAAGCAAAAATAGCCAGGAGGGAAGATAAAGAGATATGTCACCCAGACATGTTATTAGACACAGGATGCTATGCTGGGCCCAGTAAGGCATACTCTCTTGGCCATTGTCCATATTCTTCAGGCGCTTACAGTCTAAAATCATTGGCTTTGATTTAGATTAATATTTATAGGGAGTAGCCTATTACATTTTTATTCTGTTCTTTTATTACAAATACAACAAGCAAGAAATATGTGTATTTCTGTATACATCAAAGAATGTAAAAAGAGGATTATATATAAAACCATGAATTTCTATTGTGTATAGCTTGAAGTTTTTTAAAAGTGCATATTAAATTTGTCATAATGATGCCAACATTGGCCATCTTGTCTTTGTCCACTTAAGAAATTCCCTCTGTATCTTCTGTATACACACACATGTGTGTGAGTGTATATATATATGTATGTATGTATGTATTTTGTATTTTATTATAATATAAATTTTTCATTTAAAAATATCTCATACTTTTAAAATATCTCATTGATATATTTTTTAATACTATTACTGATAGACTATTATATTTAGAGGAAAAAATGGAATAGAAGAAATCAGCAGAGTGTAGCTAGAAGAGGATTGGACTAGGAGTTGGGAAATTTGGGTTCAAATTCCATTTCTATCACTTATTAACTATATGACCTTAGAACTCAGTTTCCTCATATGTAAAATGAGGTTTGAGGCTTAATAGCTCCTAAATGATTTTATTATTTTAAGGAATAAGATATTTATGAATTAGGCAGGTTTTCAATTACTAAACACTAGGAATTGTTTCTGATTCTTTCTGGAAACTCCACCTTTAGCATCAATAATATTAGACAATCCCGGTTCTCCTGGTTTTCTTCAACCCCTCTGACTGTTTTTTCTCTGTCTACTTTGCTGGTGCCTCTTCTTCCATTCCCTTAATGTGAGTGTTCTCCAAGGTCTGGTCCTAGTTTCTTCTTTGTCTGTATACTCCCCCTCAGTTATCCTACTCATTCTTGCAGCTTGAACGATCACATTTATGCAAATGGCTCCCAAATCTATAACTTCAGCCCTGAGTTCTTTCCTGTCCTACATGTATGACTGCCTGTTGGGTATTTCTATCAGAACATCCCACTGTTGGTTCAGATTTAACATGTACAAAACTTAACATGTCATCAAGGATAGATTGTTCATCCTGATTTCTCTACTTTTGTTAATGGTGCTACTGTGGTTAGGCTTGAAGCCTCTAAGTCATTTCCAATTCCTTCCTCTTTCCTATCTCACCAAGTCTTGATTGTTCTTTCTTTGCAGTATATCCCTTCTTTTCTATTCCCAATGCCATTGTCTTAGTTTAGGTTCCTATCATCTTTAGCCTTAATTTTTTCTCTGGCCTATTAATCAGCCTTTTATCTATCTATCTATCTATCTATCTATCTATCTATCTATCTATCTACTTATTTGTTATTCATCAGTCCCTGTCTTTACCCCTCAAACCTCCTCATCTTCTAAACATCCCTCTGTGAACATCAACGTTGAGAGTACTACCAGGCTTTCAGTCACTCAGACTTGCATCTCTGGTATCATCCTCAGATTCCCTCAATCTCTCTTATATCCCATATCCAATTTTGCCAAATCTTTGGTTTTTACCTTTTTGACATCTCTTGTATATGCCCCTTTTCTCTCCTTTGACACTGCTGCCACCTTGGTGTAGGTTCTCATCACTTGATGCCCAAGCTATTACAACAGCTTTCTGATTGGTCTCCCTAACTCAAGTCTCCTCCATTCAGCTGTCAAGTAATCCTCCTAAAGTGAGATCTGGCCATGTCATCCCCCCTATTCGATAAACTCCAGTGGCTCCCTATTACCATCAGGATCAAAATATATAAAATCCTCTATCATTCGGAGCTCTTCACAGCTTAGCCCCTTCCTACCAATCCAGTCTTCTTACAACTTAGTCCACCAGCCCACCCTCATACTCTGTGACAGTGACATTGGCCTCCTTCCTGTTCTTCCCATAAGAAACTCCATTTCCCAACTCTGGGCATTTTCATTCACTATCCTCCATGCTGCAGGTCCCAACTAGAATTCTTTTGCTTGTAGCCTTTCCCAATTCTCCCTTGATTATGTCTATTTTATCCTGTACATATCTCATTTGTACATAGTTATTAGAATGTTGTCTTCATTAGATTGTGAATGTGCTCTCCCTGAGAGCAGAGATTACTTTTTGCCTTTCTTTGTATTCCCAGAATTTTGCACAGTGTCTGGAATGTGGTAGGTGCTTAATGAATGCTTATTGACTGACTGGCTATTCTGTTACAAGCTGTCATACACACTGCCACCAGATTAATATTTCAGAAGTGTTGCTTTGTCACTTCTCTGCTGCAAAATCTCCAATGGCTTCCAATTGTCTACTCGTGTAGCCTTCCTGCCAGAGTATGGGGCGGGGAGTGGGGATGGGGGTACCGTGTGAGCTTGGGTTAGGGCAAGGATATGCTACAGCCAGCTTTGACTAAGAGCCAATTGTTAAATTTTCAGTTTGAGCATTTATACCTAGGAAATTGGCAAATGCTATAAATGAGGTCTTGATTTATTGTTTTGTTCATTATCTAGATTTAAGATATTCATGGAGAAAATTTTAATAATGAAGATTAAACTTAAAAGTGTATTGTATATCCCCTTTTTTCTTGAAGAACTTGTAAAAAATTTATCAGCCACTTCTGAGTTAGGGATTAACCTTTTCTGTGGTTAGTTCATTGAATGTTACCTCATTGAGATTTGTGGTGTCCTAAACATGGAGACAACCGAAACTGTTGCATCTTTTTTACATAATTTTTATTTTGGAGAAGTTTGAGAAGTCATGAGAATTGGAGAAAATGGCTAGGCCTCCATTTTTGGTCACATGACCCAGCCCAATTGCCTACTAATCAAAGTTTGAACTCCTTGGACAGGCATTGAAGCATCTTTATGGCTTAGCTTCATCCTGCCTTCCCATCCTTCTGTTTTATTTCTTCTAAATGTGTAGATTATGCTCCAGCCTGGAACACTTGCTATTGCTTTCCCTAATTCCTTCCCACACCTCAATCTCTGCCTAATGAAATTCTACTTATCCTTCAAGACTAAGCTCAGATGCTGCCTTTTCTATGAAACTAAATTACTTCAGCTCTAAATGATCTGTCCCTTTTCTTAATTCCTATAGAATTTATGGGTACTTTTCCTGTGATACTTATCACATACAAACTTTGCCTATTTGTAGGCTGTCTGAAGACAGGGACAATGTCTTATTCATTTTTGCATGCCCACCCCAAACCTCTAACAGCCAGTTAATCTTGCATGGAATAAAGAGATGCTTATAACCTTTTAAACTGGGCACACTCAAAGTCTTTGAATGCCATACAGATGATGTTCTAGAGTAAACACAGTCGTTTCCATGCTTAAACCCCCAACAAATATTCAAGAAACATTAATTGAGCTGGGTGTATGCTAGGAGGTTCTTCTTTCAAAGTTATTCTACATAAACCATTCTATCAAAAATCTTAGAAAAGTGAAAGATTTACATTCTTCCCTTTCTATTGAAAGTAGGACTGTCTAATAACAAGCCATCCAAACCAAGAACATATTATTAATTAGTCAGATGAAAATATTCATATTACCAAAGAGCATGGTGGGCAAGATGGTGAAGTTTAATGATATTAAAAATAGCCAAGAACTGGGCCCATCTAAAGATAGATATTAAGTAGGACAATGAGTGACATGTCTAAATCTTGGCCTCTAAAAGGCAACCTGGGCCAGAGAAGTCTAGAATTTGAAGTTATAATTGAAGATAAGTGATGATAGGGAATTGGCTATTACATTTCTTTTTATGGAAGAATTTTTAAAAAATTCTCCTCTTGGGAATGTTGGCATAGAATACTTTATATTACCATGGGATCATAGAGGTGGAAGAGACCATCATTGAATCCAGTTTCCTCATTTTATAGACAAGGAAACTCAGACCCAGAGATATCATATGACATGCCCAAGGTTATGCAGATAGTAAATAACACAGTCAAAATTTGAACTAGGTTTCCTGATTCCATATTTAGTGATATTTTCTACAACACGATGCTGAAGGGATGTGGGGGGGAAGGGAGGAGTTGTCCCTTATTAACTTCTAATATTTGAATTTATATGAAGTACTTAAATATCTAATTCCCTGAATTTTGTGACACCCTTTAAACTATTTTGATGACAGACTACTAATAAGTTCATATGTTACTCAAAATTTTGAGAAAATTTGGAACTCAAAATTTTTTTAAAAATGTTAAAATTTGTCTTTACATGTAATTGGGAAAAATAAAATACAATTTAAAATACTTGAAGCAGAATGCTTTCTAACGACCAAATTCTCTACCACATGTTACATCAAATGTCAAAGCCAACATATTTTAGTTACTTCAAGGTTAAAAATGGTTAACCTTTGTTATAACCTCTCACATAGGAAACATCCAGCCCTCCTAATGTGGCTTTCTATTGGTGAATCCAAGGTCCATGGTACTTAAGAGTTAATCATCTCTTTAAATCCATTGCTCACAAGTCCCTATTTACATTCAGTCTCCCCTGACCAACCCAATGTAAATCACAGTGACATGATAGTAAAAGAGACATTTACTTAATGTCAAATGCAAAGTAAGTAACAAGAAGATAAATTAAGCAGCAAGTACTCTCATTACCTATTTCCCATAGCCACTTCCTCCAAACATGTTTTCCAGGGAGTATTGCTCTTTGGCTTCTGGTTACCCAATCTGAACAGGGTCCCTCCACAACACAGCAGAAATAGCAGTCATCAAATCAATCATGGCAAGGTATCAAGTTAGTTTTCTAAGACGTCATTGGGTCCACTAGGCTTGTCAGCACAACTGCAGGCCATCACAATTCACACAAAGGTGTTAAGCCCAGGAACCTGGGAGCATTCTAGAGAACACTGCTGTCTCTTGGTACAGCAGCCAGGCAAACAGGATGTCAGGACCACATCCTGGCTGCCATTTCTCCTTTGTATCTCCAACTTGGCCTCTCTTGAGACAACCTACTGACCTCATTCCTTGGTGAATTTGTTATAGTCTTTTAAACTGGTCAGAATGAAAACTGGTGAGCTCCACACAGGCTTCTGGGAGACAGTTTCAGAACAGACAAGGTAGTTTCCATGCCCAGACACTTCTCCTTTGTACAGGGCTGTGTAACAACTCTCGATTAGAATCTATATATTTATATGATATACTTTTGAGTTTAATCTGCATTATTCATATTTTCCCCCATAACTTTCTTAAATCTAGACCAGAGGTTCCAAAACTTATTTGGCCTATCACCCCCTTTTAAAAAAAGTTACACATTGCCCCCCTGGAAATCATCTTTCTTTAACCCTTTAATGGTTTTTTTTTGAAATTTGTGATGTTTCAAAAAAAAACTATTTTTTAAAATGATGCATCTTAAATTTAATAATTTATTGTAAATTTGTGGATTTTTTCCTGCATTTAAATTTTGATAAAGCAATATTGCATCATGTAACTGTATAGTATTATATTATAACATAATTAAATAAGTCATCACACACATATTCGTGCTGATGCATGCTGGACTTCTATAACAACAATGTTGCTGGCAGTTGCTGTGAGGTGAAAGACCAACAAGAGCATACAAGAGGGCTGTTAGCACAGATTCTTTGATCTGCTTTTCTAAAGGAAAGCAATTTTAAGGGATTAACAATCTTACTTTAATTAAACATACATATATCATTCACTTAGTTCAGGGGAAAAAGCCACCACCCTGAACTTCAGAGAGAATATGAACAGAAATTATAAGCATACATTATATAAACAGAACAAACACAAATCAGTAGGCAGGCTTTTATCTGTCCATAGCAATACATACAGTTACCAGAGAGAGAAGCACCAACATCTGAGTTTTCAAAGCGGTTGGGGTGGGGGGGTTCCGTGATGGCTACCCAGAGTCTTGTCTGGTCAAATCACACGACACTCTTCCAGTGAATGAGAGCCCCAAAACAAAATGAGAACCTTAGAGCTTATATACCCTGTTCAGGGTCAGAGGGCATCACAACCAGGCAACTCAAACCCATGTGACCTAAGCCTTCCTGTGGCTTAAGCAGGTCATCAAAGACTCTTGATCCAATCAAAGACTTTTGATTGAAACAAAGGCGAGACTCATCAAAGGTACCTGACTGCTTTAGTGCTGAGAAGCACTCAAACAAAAGACAACAAAAAGTCCACTTTGTTTGCCAGTACATTTGAGAGGCAAGACTCATCAAAGGTACTTGACTGCTTTAGTGCTGAGAAGCACTCCTAAAGAAAAAACAAAGGCAAAAAGTCCCACCCTGATTACCTTCTCAACTTCCCAGCAAGGCACCACACTCACCTGCCAGCACTTGCTTGTTAAGACCTGTCTGTAGACTTGGATTTTCTGTGTTTATTTGGAAAATAATATAATCAATATGACTTTAACTCTTATACAACAGATGAAAAGTGCAGTTTTTCAAAATGTTCTTATCATCTTTCCTTATGCTTCCACTGCCCCCTCATTTTTATTCAACATCCCTCAATTGCACCTGAGGCTACTACTGCCCTCCTGGATCATTTCAGTGCCCCCAGGGGCTGGTATCACCCACTTTGGGATCCTGTAGTCTAGACAATCAACAAAATGATAAACTGAGTCCTTATTTGTGGTTTGTTCATTTCTGAGGTATGAAAGCTCACAAAGAAAATTTCACAATGAAAAAAATTTTAACAATACTTTATTCCCTCCTCCCAATTACATGCTAAAACAATTTTAAACATTTGTTTTTTTAAACAATTTCAATTCCAGTGAAAGACAATTTCACTTCCAGTGAAAGACAATTTCACATTTGGCTCTCATTAGAACAGGCTCCAGCATACCACTGCCTTTATACACACATGATCTCATTTTATCTTCATAAAAATACAGTAAGAAATGGTAGCTAGGTGACACAGCAGATGGAGTGCCAGGCCTGGAATCAGGAAGATCTGAGATCAAATGTGACCTCAGATACTTAATAGCTGTGTCACCCCGGGCAAGTCATGTAACCCTGTTTGCCTCAGTTTCCTCATCTGTAAGATGTGTGAGAGAAGGAAATGGCAAACCACTCCAGTATCTTTGCCAAGGAAAGCCCCAAACGTGATCACAAAGAATTGGACGTGACTGAAAATGACTAAACATTACAGGTGAAGAAACTGAGGTACAAAGAAATTAAGGAAAATTTTTTTCTAAAATAATTTCAATTGCCAGGATCCTGGGCCCTGCTTTTCCTTCTCCCTCTCTTGTTAGCTCAGAGCCAACCAGTGAGCTGGCAAGCCATGTGACTGCATACCCTCTGAAGGGATGTTTCACAGGGCTCATAACCATTTCTTAGACACTTGGTCAGTAGTTCTTCTTGGCCTTGTATTTCTGGTAAGTATGAGTCACCCTAAGGATAGGATTATCAATAAGACCTCTTCCAAAAACTACACAATGGCAAGATCACTTTCTTAGAGCCTTAGGGCAGCATCACCTGTATTTTCTGAGTTTTAGGATTGTGGGAGAGCACCGGTGTCATAGTTTCCTTTTCTTACAGACAACACATAATGCTACTTTTGGGTGTAGCCCTAACTGGAAGGACAATTGTCAGTGCTGAGATCAACTTTCTTACCTCAGTGTATACCAACTGGCTGGCAAAGATACCTTCAGCAGCAAGAAACAACTCAGTCCTTTTCTTAAATTGGTAAAGGAACTATTGCAAGAAAAATTCCTAGGCAAATTTTATGGATTACATCCTCTCTGATACCTTTGAAGCAGCCAGGCCTGTTGGTGGAAGTCTACAACCCAAGCTTTACAGCCCTCTTCCTCTGCTTTCTATGCATGTGGAAGACAGAATCACAAACCCTTCCTCTGTCTACAACTCACCCAGACTATCATGCTTTGTCTGGTTCTAGAATAGCTAGAAAGCTCTAAATGACTTGTCCTTTTCCACATAATTAGTAAATACTGAAGACAAGAATTAAACTTAGATCTTTCCTGCTCACAAGTCCATTCTCTTTTTGCTTTTTGGCTACTCCAGATTTGTTATTTTAGTATAAGCACTTACTCTACTGTGCTTTAGGAGATAGTTTTCAAGAATTGCTGTGGTCAAACTATTTATAACCTTCAAGCCAATCTGGTGATGTTACCTGATTACCTATTTAATAGTGTTTTTTTTTGAAATATGATGCAATGAAAAAGACATTGAATTTGGGTTCATGGGACCTGCATTTGATTCCTGGCTTTGCCAGTTAATAGTTAGGTTACCTTAGACATATTATGTAACATCTGTGGGCCTCAGTTTTCATTTCTTCAAAATGTGTGTGTTTTGGGCGATGGTTTGGACTACATTGACTAATACATAAGAAAAAGCATTTATTTATTAAGTGCTTACTCTGTGCCAGACACTAGAGATACAAATACAAAGAATAAAATAATCTCTGTTCTCAAGGAGATTACATATGCTCTAGATTCAAGATTGAAAACTTTATCTAGAACATCTATGCAACACTACACTAAAGAGAATGATAGATGCCCCAAATACTAAATACATTTAACCTACATAACCTTATTTGGAAGCATGCATTTTAAAAATAATAATATTTACAAGAGAGACAAGTTGCAATGAATCCAGTGAAAATTAATACATCAAAATGAAAAGAAAATACCTTATCTGGGCACTGAAGAAACATATAAACACACACATGTATTATAAACATACCCACATACACATACATGTATACATGTGTACACATACATGTGTAATTATACCATAGATGCATATATTTGGTTTTCAAGCCCCAGATAAAGAGATACATATATAAGTTATATATCATTACTATATATAAATGTATCATAATTATTTTTATTATATAATATATGATTACTATATACTAGTAATATGTGTGTGTATATACATATATATACATATACATACATACATAGCGAGCCTGCCATGCCACATATTAAATGTGTTCCCTTAAATTAAGCCTTACTGTCTCTAGAGCTGTTAGTTGTCCTGTCAGTAAGGAAAACATTTTAATGGCTTCAGTTTGTTTAAAAGTAGTCAGTGTTCTAGTTTCCCTGAACTGAATTAGCAGAAAGGACATTCTGCATATAGAGTGAATGCCCAGTTGGCAAAAAATCACAGCGTACCCTCACTAGCTTCCAAGAAGAATAAACAGCTCAGATTTTATGTCACAGAAACTGAGCTGGCAACTTTTAAATCCATGTAGTGCAGATATCCTTACTTTTAAATTATCATGATCTGTAGCCTAGAAAGTATTTAGCTAACTGAATAAACATTCATTTAGTATTAATAGATGCTGATTGATTGAGATTTATCACACAAATATGTGCCTTTAACCAGATGTATGTCTAATACTGTAGAAAATGCTGCAAAAATACTAAATCTCTGCCCTTGAGGAGCTTCTAGTCTAGTTAGGAAGACAATTTAGAGACACTAAATAACACACTGAACATAATCAGGTGTTTGATGTAATAAGGCAAACTAGACCACAGGTGTTGAGAAAATATAGTCAAGGATCAGCAAAACGCAAGGAATTTTGAGTCAGCACTACAGGGATATTCTTAGATTTAATGCATTGAAACTAAAGGACAATCCGAAGTGGAGTAGCAATAGTCATTTAAAAATTTATTTATATTATTTATATTTAATATATTTTATCAGATATTTATATTACTAAATCTTATGTCCATGGATACAAAATTTACACCCTTGGGGTAGGAGAGTGGTGAAAGAGGAAGAGGATACAGAGCATTTGGTCTGAAGGACCTACCGAGTTGGAACATCAGAACATACACATACGGCAAGATAAATAACAAAGCGAGACAACAATTCCAGAGACATCATAAGGCAGTATAAACTGATTGCCAACTGACTGTCACAGACAGTGAGTGCTCCAAGAGATAATTGTGAGTGGGATGGCTAGGAAGAAGCTTAATAAAGGTAGTAGGTTTTGAGTGGGCCTTGAAGGATATAAAAGATTTGGATGGGCAGAAAAGAGAGAAGATGAAATTCTATGATGGAGAAAGCATTTGGAAAGCTATAGAGACAGGGGATAGTCAGTCAATTAATGTTTTTGAAGTGCCTGTTATGTGCCAGGCACTTTGCTAAGCAGTGAAGCTACAAAAAGTGACAAAAGATATTCCCTGCCCTTCAAGGAACTCACAATCCAATGGGGGGAGGGGCAACAAGGAAACAACTGTGTAAAAACTATATACAGGAAAGTAATATGAGAGGGAAGAATCAAAGTAAGAGGAGCTGGGAAAGGCATCCTGTAGACAAATGGAAGTTTAGTAAAGACTTATAGGAAACCAGGGAGGCCAGTAGGCAGAGATGGGGAGGGACAGTGTTCCAGGTATGGGGGACAGCCAGAGAAAATGCCTGGAGCTGGGATGGAACATTCATGGAACAAGAAGGCTAGTGAGACTGGGTCAAAGAGCACATGGGACCGAGTATGGTTTAAATGACTGGAAAAGTAGGAGGGGGCTAGCCTAAGAAGGGTCTTGAATGCCAAACAGAGAATGTTATATTTGATCTTAGAGGTGATAGGGAACCATTGGAGTTTATTAAGTAGGGGTGCCATGATTGGACTTCTATTTTAGGAATATCAGTTTGGTGCCTGAATGGAGGATGGATTGGAATGGGGAGATTCTTGAGGATAGTGAGCAAACCAGTCAGAATGGACTTGAGGGTAGGAGGGAGTGGTGAGGGATGAAGTTGAAGAGGTAGATTGGGATCAGATTGTGGAAGTTCTTAAGTGCCAATCCAACGCAGGGTCTTTTTGCATTTCAGCTGCCTTAGTCGGCATTGCGTGGCCTGAGGGCATGCACAGTGCAAAAGTGCACATGCTTTGTGTTCAGAACCAAGGCTAAGGTGAAGTTGTGAGATACAACGTGGGAAAGCACTGCCAGAAACACCTCCAATTCATTACCCATTTGAGTTTTAATTAATTTTTGGTCATTGAGCATTCAGAAACCTTTTACTGTTGCCAAATTTTTCATGACCCCCTATGAGGTTAAGACCCACAGTTTAAGAAGCTCTGATAAAGAGCTTAGAGTGTCTCTAGCAGGTAATGAAGATTCAGTGACAGTTTTGAGCACATTACACATTAGCAACAATGCTTAGTATGTATGGAGGAAAGGAAGAAGTAGTAGAGAAGCTTGTAGGCAAAGACACCATTTAGGAAGTGTCCTAATTGTGAATATCCATAAGAGACTTTTGAACCTGAATGTCAAAAGAAATGATTAGTAAGGGGATTGTTGTTAAAGCTAGAGAGAGGGTCTGATCCACAATGACAGCAGAAGAAATGGAAAGGAGGGATGCATGTTAATAGAGATTTTGTAGATAGAATCAATAGTAACTGATGAAGGAGAAGAAGGAGTTAACTTTCAGTAGAAGGAAGAAGAGGAACCACTAAAGGAGAAAAAGAAGAAATAGACAGAGAGCTAGAAATAGAACCAAGATTGTACATTGTCATAGACTTGAGGGAAGAAGTTCCAAGGAATAAGGGTTAGTTAATGCTATCATTTTCTTCAGAGAGGTGAAGGAGGATAATGACTAAGAAAGGTCCTTTTTTGTTTGTTTGTGCTTTTCGTTTTTTACTTTACAGTTATCTCCTAATATTCTCCTCCTTTACTGAACCTTCCTTATAACAAAGAAAAATAGTTAAAGAAAATAGACTGAAAATATCAACTGTATCTGATAGCACATATAGTATTCCACACCTATCATCTGTTACTTTTCTACTGAGAGGAAAGAAATATATCTGTCTATTCTCTGGCACCAAGATTGGTCGTTATAACTTAACTAAATTCGGTTATCTTTTAACATCTCATTTAAATTGTTGTAGTCAGTCTGCATATTGCTCTCTTGGTTTGGATTACTTTGCTTTATGTTAGTTCATACATGGCTTCCATGTTTCTCTGAATTCCTCATATTCACATTCCAGTACATTCATGTTCTTTATTTTGTTCAGCTCTTCCTCAGTAAATGAATGTGCATTGTTTCCAATGTTTTTTTTTCATGGAAATTACTTCTCTGAATATCGGGGAGGATTTCTAATTAAGATGATTACACCAAAGGTCCTGGAGGTGCTCAGCTCTTCTAGAGTGTTGCAACAAAGTTCTAAAAAAATGTGTCAGAAGAAACAGCGATAAAGCAAACCAAAGAAAAATGGTTGTAAGCTCTTCCATCTTGTCTAGGACTTCACAAGATGACTACTGTCAGAACCTGGAGAAACTAGGAATGGAAACACATCAAGGGAGGTGGAAGCCACAGCACCTGGACCACTAACTGCAGAGTCATAACAAGAGACTGGGCCATAGTGTCATCAGAACAGCCCACTATAGAGCTACAGCAGGACACAGGGTCAATGCAGTTCCTGGGCAGCACCAGCAAGTATCTTTCAGGAGGCTTATTCCCAGTGCAATTGATGACATCTATTTTGGATCTGCCAGCAACACATCAAGAGACAAAGACAACTACAGGTTGGGGACTGTGCAAGGATCAGAAGACAGAGATGAAGCCAAGGCAAAATCTAAGTCCAATCACCAGAGACTAATTCAGAAGCCAGTAATTCCAGCAAAGGGTAAGATCTAGTTCTAGCCACTGAAAATTCAGACTACGGAGGGGACTAGGACCAAGCAGAGCCTGACCATCTCATCCAAGAATGACAGAATGGAGTAAAGGGGCCCAAAACAGAAGCTGAGGCTGGAGATATGAGTAAATAGAAGAAAATGATAAATATAATAAACTCTGAGTTGAAAGCAGCTTAAGAGGTAAACCCAAAAGAAGAGAAGAACTTCTCAGGTTCAAGTGAGCCTCAGAAAATGGTTTGGCCACAAAGACAAGAATGGCTAGAAGAGGTCAAGCAAGAGGTTAAAAAAAGAGAAATTAAAATTCAAATAAAGAACTGAGAAAAATGGAAAGAGGATAAATAACATAGGACAGAAAGTAGAAAAATCCTAACCAAATAATAGACTTCCTGAAAAATAGAATGGGACAAACATAACCCAACAACTCCATGAGACAATAAGAAATATTAGAACAAAATTAATACACTAAAACTTTAGAAGAATATGTAAGGCATTTGCTATCAAAGACAACTGACCAGAAAAACAGACTGATGAGAGATAACTTAAGAATCTTGACTTCCTAAAAAACATGATCAAACAAAAACACAGACAACCATATTTCAAGAAATCACAAAAGAAAAGAGTCCGGATCCTTGTAGTTAAGCCATTCTTTTCTCTTAGACTCTACTTAAATTTACTGTGGAGTTACCCTCTTCTGGGTTTACCACTTGAGCTTCACTTAGACTATACTATTTCTTTATTATATTCAATATTTTCTTCTTTTTACTAATATCTCCTAATTGCCAGTTTACTCAGCCACCCATTACATCTAGGCTCATCTTCAGCTATGATCCACTAATCTTCTAGCTATCTTCTTGCTAGCCACCAGGCTGACCTGTATGTGCTCTCTGCTCCTTACCACTCATCCCCAATTTCCAGTTGTGGAGTATTATTTAAATTATCTCTGCCATTGATCTTAGAAAGGGTATGTCAATATATTCCCCTTTGGTTCCACCGCCCTTCCTGTAACTTTCTAAGCCAAAATATTCCTGTTTGGACACCTCCCTCTTGTATGTTTTGTCTCCTAACAGAATAGAAGTTTCTTGATGACAGGAACTCTTTGTGCTTTGATATTCATATCCTCAAAACAGATCAGTACTTGAAACATAGGAAAAGATTAATAAATAATTTTTCATTCATTCGTTAATCTAGAGCACAATAAAAATAGAAAAATTCAGTTGTCAACTCCTTGAAAGAAATCCCCAATTTAAAACTCCTAGCAATGCAGTATCCAAAATCTAAGCCTTTCAGCTCAAAGCAGCCAGAAAAAAGGGTTCTAATACTAATTAATCTCAGACATTATCACTTAAGACTATGCTGCAACACTCATAAAGGAGAGAAAAAATCTTGAAATATGATATTCTAAAGGGCAAAATGTAAATAACTCACATACAAAAATGAGTATAATCCTTCAAGGCAAAAAAAATGGATCTTTAACAGAATAAAGAATGGATTTTCAAGCATTACTAATAAAAATACCAGACTGGTGAGAATGTTTGAAATGTCAACACAGGAGACAAGAGAAACCTAGAAAGATACATGCATCTGATTAATGAGAGGGACTGAATGATGATGAAGTGTTTACATTCTAATAGAAGAGAAGAGAGACAAGTGTCCTTTCATAATCCCACTGGCTTCTAGGGTCAGAGAGGGCATAAAAACAAATATAGGGCTTAGGGGTGGTTTGGTTCTGTGTTGTTTGTTTTAAGAAAGGAAAGAAAAGTGGGGTGGGGGGGGGCGGGAAGGATATACCAGGGAAGAAATAAGGAAGAAGGCAAAGGAATTTATTATGAATATTTTGGTGTATAGAGGAGTTTTGTGTTTTTGACTACCCTGTCCTATGTCTAATAGTGGTAATCCTGATTCGAAGAGTATGTAGAGTTTAATGACCTATCTTAGATAATTCCAAATCATTTTCTAAAATAGTTATATCAATTTATATTTCCATCAACAATATGTGTATGTCTTCCCTCAGCCTCTATAACATATACCATTTCTATCCTTAATCATCATTGCTAATTTGATGAGTATAAGGTAAAATTTCAGATGATTTATTTTAATATTAGTTATCTAAAGCATGTATTTAATATAGTTATTTATAGTTTGTATTTCTTCTTTTGAAAACTGTTCATGTCCTTTAGCCATTGTTATATTGGGATGTATATCTTTTCTTGTGGGGGGAACAGGGCAATTGGGGTTAAGTGACTTGCCCAAGGTCACACAGCAAGTACATGTGTCAAATGTCTGAGGCTGGATTTGAACTCAGGTCCTCCTGATCCCAGGGCCGGTGCTCTACTCACTGTGCCACCTAGCTGCCCCTGGATGTATATCTTTTGATCATGTCATTATATACGTATCAATTTTCTAGATATCTTGGATATAAAACATTAGTTAGAGGTATTTGGTGCTAGGTTTTTTTCAATCATTTGACTGCTTCTCTAGCTGAACTGATTTTGTTCCTGCAAAAGCATTCAAATTTTATAGAATTAAAATTGTTTTAATTGTCTATGGTCCTCTCAGTTCCTTGTTTTGTCCTGAACTATTCTCCCATCCATAGATAAGAAAAGTAATTTCTCCCTTACTCCTCTAATTTGTTCATATCTAAGTCATATATCCATTTGGAGCTTATCTTAGTATACAGTGTTAGATGATGGTTTATGCCTCCTTCCTGCTTTCTAATTTTCTCAGCAGTCACTATTTGTTGAATAATGAATTATCACCCCAGTAGCTGGGGTCTTTTGATGGGACTTTTATATTTAGGTCACTTCTCCTTCTTGTAGCATACATTGTAAAATATTATCCTAAACCTATTTTCTGCTAAACAGCTTTCTAGTAAGTTTTTGTTGACTAAAACATCTTTTCCCCAGTAGTTTATTGAATGTTGAGCTACCATGTTCAATTGCTTCTCCATTTTGCTGTCTCGTTTATTCTACCAATCTACTTTTCTAGTTTTTTAAACCCAGTTTGAGGATTACTGCTATATAATATATAATATAATATAATATAATATAATATAATATAATATAATATAATATAATATAATATAATGTAATAAATATAACATAACATAACATAACATTATAATATAATATAATATAATATGATATGATATGATATGATATGATATAATATAATATAATATAACATAATATAATATAACATTATATAATATATAATATAACATAATATAATATAATGTCATATCATATCAGATTATATTATAATATAATATTATATATATAATATTTCTTCAAATGAGATTTCTTATTCTTTTGTTGCTTTCTCTAAAGTAACCCTTCGGTTATTTGACTGGTATAGCAAGTCCTTTGAGTGTGGAAGTTAGAGGTAATCTGGTGACTTTGAAGAGAGTGTTTCTAAGGAATGGGGACAGAAGCCAGATTGTAAGAAGTTATAGAATGAATGAGTGCTTAGGAAATAAAAGTAGTAAATGTAAATTACTGTTTCCAGAAGACAGAGATAGTATAGCACTAAGGGATCATCAAGATGAAGGTAAGAGTGTTTTTAGTATGGGGACAGAACTATTTATTCCCATAGGTTGAGGGGAACAACAACAATCAATGATGCAAGAAAGAAGGAAGATAACTAACAAAGGGCTCCAAGGAAGTTGCACTGGATCAAGAGCACAGGTAGAAAGATTTACCCTTGGAAAGGATATTTCTTCCTAATCTGTGAAATGGGGCTAACAAGACCTACAGTACTTAGCTCACAAGCCTGTTGTGAGAAAAAAAATAGATAACGTAAAATGCTTTGGAAACCTTAAAGTATTATATAACCATCGCCATTATCATATTAATCTTGGATGTTGGAAATGAAGGAAGAGATGAATAAATCTGAAAAGAAATTTTAAAGTGGAAAAGAATAATAACTGGTACTTGTATGGTGCTTGAAGTCTTGCTAAATATTTTACATATATACTTATACATACATATATACATATATATATACATATATGTAAAATCTCATTTGATTCTTGCTACCATCCTGTGAGGTAAGTATTATTAAACTCATTTTTGCAAATTGGTGCTTAGAGAGGTTAAGTGATTTGCTCAAAGTCACACATTAAGCAAATGTCTGATGTAGGATTCTGTCTTAGGGGTTTCTTTTATTCCATATCTAGTATCATATCCAACACTTGCTCATTTGCTCTAAAAGAAAATTTTAAAGCAAGCAAGGAAAAGATGCGAATTCACAACATTTTAGGTTGGAGGTGACACCTGTAATTTTGTGGATGGAGGGAGCTCCCAGTGTGGATATTCCATCTACCATTGTGGATCTATAGGCCTTTATTAAGTGCCCCTCATAAGATAGGCATTATGCTAGGTGATGGGTAGGCAAAGACAAAAGTGGGATAGTCCCTGTCCCAAGTAACTTACATTCTGATAGGGGTATATAACACCTGTGGTGGCCAATGGTAGAAATGCAATGATGGTGTTTGATTATTACTTCCTGAGTGGGAGGAAAAGGTGGAAAAGTAAGAAAAAAGGAAGCAATGTGCATAACTGGACAGATGGCAAGATATCTTTGATGGCAAGGTACTGTGTGTCTTGGTATATGGCTGGTTGGATGTGATTATCATCTAAGTTTATTACTTCCAGAAGATATGCTTCCTTAAGCCTTTAAGGTTACTCATTTTATTTAGTTAATTCGGTGCTCAGAATTATTCTCAGGTCCTCTGAACTAGTTATATGTTCAAATGTGGTTACTTCTCTAAGTATTTTGATGGGCAAATTGCATAAACTATCAGGTTTTTAAAAAATTTATTTTCCCCCCAATTACACGTTAAAACATTTTTAACATTTTTTTTTAAAGTTTTGAGTTCCAAATTCTGTCTTTCCCTCCTTCTCTTCTCTCCCCCCTCCCTGAGATGGCAAGCAATCAGATAGATGTAGGTTATACATGTGCAATCGTGTACATTTCCGTATTAGTTATTTTGTACAAGAAGGCTCAAATACAAGAAAAAGAATGAAAGAAAGTGGAAAATAGCATGCTTCAGTCTGTATTCAAACAATAATAGTTCCTTCTCTGGAGGCAGATCGTATGCTTCATCATTAGTCCCTTGGGATTTTCTTGGATTATTGTATAGCTGAGAATAGCTAAGTCATTCACAGTTCTTCATAGAACAATATTGCTGTTGCTGCGTATTATGTTCTCTGGGTTCTTTTCACATCATTTTGCGTCAGTTCATGTAAGTCCAGGTTTTTCTGAAAGCATCCTGCTTGTCACTTCTTATAGCACAATAATATTCCATTTCAATCATATACCACAGCTTGTTTAGCCATTCCCCAATTAATGGGCATCCCTTCAATTTCTATGTCTTAGCTACCACAAAACAAGTTGCAATAAAATTTTTTTTTGTACAAATAGATCCTTTCCCCCCTTTTTGATGTATTTGGGATACAGACTTAGGAGTGATTGCTGGATTGAAGGGTACACAGTTTTATAGCCCTTTGTGCAGAGTTCCAATTTGCTCTCCAGAATGATTGAATCAGTTCACAACTCCACCAACAGTGTGCATTTAATGGCTCAGTTTTCCCACATCCCCTCCAACATCCATCATTTCCCTTTTTTGTCATGTTAGCCAATCTGATAAATGTGAGGTGGTATGTCAGAGTTGTTTTAATTTACATTTCTCTATCAATAGTCATTTAGGGCATTTTTGTATGACTATAGATAGCTTTGATTTCTTTGTCTGAAAACTGCCTGTTCATATCCTCTGACTATTTTATCATTTGGGGAATGACTTGCGTTTTTATAAATTTGATTCATTTCTCTATGTGTTTGAGAAATGAAGCCTTTATCAGAAATACTTGTTACAAAACTTTCCCCCCAATTTTCTGCTTTCCTTCTAATTTTGGTTGCATTGGTTTTGTTTCTGCAAAAACGTTTTAATTTTATATAATCAAAGTGATCTATTTCGTATTTTGTAACTCCCTCTGTCTCTTATTTGGTCATAAATTCTTCCATAATCAATAGATCTGACAGATACACTATTCCGTGCTCTCCTAATTTGTTTATGGTATCACAGTTTATATGTAAATCATGTACCCATTTTGACCTTAAGTTGGTGTATGGTGTGAAATGTTGGTCTATAGAGCTGGAGAACCTGCAGCCTCAAGGTCACATGTGGCCCTCTAAATCCTCAAGTGCAGCCCTTTGACTGAATCCAAACTTCACAGAACAAATCCCCTTCATAAAAGGATTTGTTTTGTAAAACTTGAACTCAGTCAAAAGGCCTCACCCCAGGACCTAGAAGGCCACATGTGGCCTCAAGGCCAGAGGTTCCCCACCCCTATACCTAATTTCTGCCATACTGTTTTCCAGTTTTCCCAGCACAAATATTACTTCTAATGTTTGCATTGTTAGTCAAAACAAGGTGAGTTAAACTTGTACATCATGTCCTTTGGTTTATTTAGTAATAATAACAAAAACAACTAGCCTTTGCGTGGCATTTTAAGGACTAAACACTTTACCTATTTTATCTCATTTAATTTTCACAACAAACCTGGGAGGTAGGTGCCATTATTAGCCCCATTTACATATGAGGAAAGTGAGGCTGAGAAAGATGAAATGAGTTACCCAAGGTCATATAGCTAGAAAGTGTTCGAGGCAGGATTTGAACTCAGGTCTTCCTTCGAATCCGGCACTCTGTCCACTGTACCACCTTGCTGCCCCTAATGTTTTGTTATTAACTGGCGTTAGTTTCCTGAGATGTGGGGTTGCAGATGAATCATCCATTTCAGGAAGAGGAGGGACAGGGAACAAGCATTTATTAGGCATCTAGTATGTGCCAGACCCTGGGCTAAGCACTTTATAAATATTGCTCATTTGATCCTTACAACAACCCTGGGAGGTAGGTGCTACTATAGCACCCATTTTACAGTTTTCATTCATTTCAGCAATGTGGTTGTGTGAAAAATTCACCTCCTAGAGACTTTTAGGTAACTTGAAACCAAAGAATGTTTCTGAGAAGCATTGAGTTCTAGGAGATGATGCAGATAACTAAACTAGGTAACATCATTAATTTTGTTTAACAAAACGTCCATCAGCTCTAAGTGTCCATATCCTTAGAGGATCTTAATGTCCATTTATTCCACATTTGTTAATGATAGATTGAGGTAGGCATGTTCTGAGTGCCCTAATTTGTAAAGCACCATAGCCACTAGTCTTCTCTAAATATTCCATCAAACTCATTTTCCACTGCTGGTATTCCCTCCTCAGTGTCCAAAGACTCCTCAGATTTCTCCGCCTTATTGTCCTTTGGATGCACCTCTGAATTCCTGTGCATGCACCTCGAATTCTTGTGGATGAGCTACAGCAGGAAGAAGCCACCTTCTAGCTTCTGTCCCACAGGGAAAAAGGAGACCACAAATAGACAGTTGTATCTCAGCTAGAAGGACAACATGACATGATTTTCAAACATCCTCCAGAAGCCAGCCATTATATCACAAGGGGCACTTGAGATATATTGAATCCCTTGAGGGAGCAAGGACATCATCAGCTGGAATTTTGGAGGAGAAATTGAATTTGTTTACTTTTTTATAGCCAAACAATATAGGTTGCCCAGGTACATTGAACACAAAGGAACAACTATTTCAGGAAGAAAGACTGTGCATGGGAAGCTAATCTCGGTTGTCTTCCATGGGGACAGTCAAAAATAATAGCTCACACTTCTACAGCTTTTAAGATTTAAAAATACTTTCCTCACAATGACCCTAAAATTAGGTAGTATAAATATTATCATCTCCATTTTACAGATAAGGAAATTGAGCTCAGAGAATTGAAATGACTTGCTCCAATCATATCACTAGTAAGTAAAATATTTTCCTAATACGAATACAGTATTATGAGTCATTTGGCAAAAAACAAAAATTTCGTATTTAGCAAAATGTTTTCCTAGTAATATGTTTCTTAAATTGTATTCTGTCAATAGGATTACAGGGGTCAGGGGAAGATATTATTTCCTGCCCCATTCCGACTCAACTGACATATAGTCATGGAAGGCCCAGAATAAAATCACAAGGTGTTGATGAGGTGTTAGTAACTAAAAGATTCCTCACTTCCCTGATCCCGTTATGATAGGGGCTCTAAACCCTTTTTTGTCAGTGTAAAGATACCTTTGGTAGAATGGTGAAACCTATGGACTCCTTAAAATATATATTACATATGTGTGTATATGTATATATATTATACATACGTATACACACGTATACATATATATGCATATATACCCACACGTTCATAATTGGAGGAAATGCTAAATTTCACAGCTAGAGGTTAGTGAAAATAAAGATAATAAAGATATAATTTTTCCCATCCAGATTTGATTCCTTTATGAGGAATAATCTCCTTTCTGATTGAGTCAAGGCGTGAAGAACGAGACTAGCTGAACAAAAAAATTAACCACCCCTCTAGCTGTAGACAAAAAGACAGAACATTTGTTAAACAGTGTATTAAACAGTGAGGAAAGCCTCACTGAACACTGGAGATAAAAATTAAAGCAGGATAGACAGTTTCTGCCCTCATGGAATTTATTGTTATTTGTCTTTTGTACTTGAAGAGGACCATGATATCATGGTGGTGATTCTATCACACGCAAGTGAATTGGATTTAAGTGAGGGAGGTTCTGTGCAAGGTCACCAGCCTCACTTTCTCCTCCAGAGTCATCTGGGTCCAGTGGCAAGATACAGATCAGGTGTGGTTCCAGGGTGGTTCCAAGAGCAGCATCCAGTTTTCTGATGGGAAGGGAGTGGAGGTGATGTCCAGAGTAGATATCCAGGAAAACATTATAATATAGCTAAGACTTGAATTAAATCACACTTGCTGTGTGATCCTGGGAAAGTCACCCAACCTCTGTCTGCTTCAGTTTCCTCAAATATAAAATGGGATAATAATTATCTTCCAGAGTTATTTCAAGGATCAAATAAGATAATATTTGTAAAGGGCTTAGCACAGTACTAGATACATAGTAGGCATTTAATAAATGCTTGTTCCCTCCCCTCCTTCCTTCCTTCCTTCCTTGCTTCCTTCCTTCCTTCCTTGCTTCCTTCCTTCCTTCCTTCCTTCCTCCCTTCTTCCCTTCCCTCCTTCCTTCCTTCCTCCCTCCCCTCCTTCCTTCTCTCATTCCTTTGTTCCTTCCTACTTTCCTTCCTTCCTTCCCTTCCTCCCTTTTCTCCTTGGATGGATTTCAGCAGTTGGAGTTGTAGCCACTGTAACCAGGAGCTATCACAACACTAGAACCCTCCCTGCAGGAAATGAGGAGAGAATTTCTCTTCCTCCCTTTTCCAACCTTGCCCCTCACCCCCACTGGCCTTGTAGCTTTGAAGGGGAGTTTTCTAAGCATAGGAGACACTGCATCCAGTAGGAAGCAGAGACGCATGCTCCAGACAGAAATTCAGAAACAGTCTCTAGAGGAAGGAAGCTGAGTTAAGGAGCTAGCCCTGGCAACTGAGAGTTGAGCTGCGAAAAGAAGCAGACCCTTGGAGCCCAGCTAAGCAACCATACCAGACAGGCACTCAAGGGGAGAAAATGGACATCTAGGCTCTGAAGTCCTACGAATTGTTAGCTACGTTTGCTACATGAGCATTGCCACATTGTGCATGTTTGCCTCACGACCACAGTTCTCTAAGTTTAAGCTCACCCTTGGACACTATGTTTTTTTTTCAAATTAATTTTTTTTCATTTAAAAAGTATTTATTTAAACTCCCCACCCCTCTTTCCCCCAGAGGAAAATAACCTTTGCAACAAATATGCAAAGCAAAATAAATTCTCATATGAGTCATGTCCAAAAATGTGCTTCTCATTCTGCAAATTTAGCCTATCACCTCTCTGTCATGAGGTGGGTAGCATTCTTCATCGGCTCTTTGGAATCATGGTTGCAATTGTGATGATCAGTTTTATGCCTGTCAGAGGATGCTATGTGTTTCTGTGGGAATGTGTGTCCTGGGGGAATGTTTTGTAACCGTCATTCTTGCTTTATCCTTTGAGTAAATGCTTTTGCTAAGAGCTAAATGAGTCTATTGTGAGATTGTTCATGGAAAGCATACCAGTGGGAGCCTGTGAGCTATGTTAATATAAGTAGTCACTCATAAGGTTACCGCTAGAACTCTGAGAATAATCACCTCTCTGAGAAACTAACCCTCAAGTGCAAATTGGGGGAGTAGCCTAGAGGGGATGCTATAGGAAGATCATAGACTCATAAATTTAGAGCTGGAAAGGATATTAGAAGCTATCATGTTCAGATCCCTAATTTTATACTTGAGGAGTGTAAAGCAGAGGTTAAATGACTTCTCCAGGTTCACATAGCCAGCATCTGACATGGGATTTGAACCCACATCTTCCTGACTCTAAGTCCAGTGCTCTATATAGTACTTCATGGATTTTTTTCATGGGCATGTCTATTTTGTTAAGTGAAGCAGATCTAAAGTTACTTTTATATATATCCACAAAACACATAAGTGTATTTTCTTTTTTAAATTTAACTTTATTATTTTAAGTATTTATTTTCCTCCCCTTCCCACAGTACCATGTCTTGAACAAAAACAATAAAAGAGAAAAAGAAAACCCTTACAACATTTTCACATTCAAGGATAACAAATTCTCTTATTGTCCATGTCCAAAAATATATGTCTCATTTTGCATTTTGAATGTAATACCTCTCTGTCAGAGAGTGGGTATCATGCTTCATCTTTGGTTGTGGTTTGTTATGGTATTGACAAGAGTTATAAAATCTTAAAAAGCTTTTCCTTTATAACATTTTTGGCATTGTATAAATTCCTTTCTGATTCTTCTTATTTCTTTCTGAACCTCCCAGTTCCCACTGAAAATGTTCCCTTCATTATATCTTAAGGCACAATAACATTTCATTGCATTCATATACCATAATTTGTTTAGCCATTTGCCAGTTAGTGAGCATTCTCTTAGTTTTCAGGTTTTTGCTGCTATGAAAAAAACTGCTTTAAATATTTTTGTACATGTAGGTTCTTTTCTTCTTTGATCTTTTTTGGGTATATGCTTTGTAGTAGTATTACTGGGTCAAAGGCTAGGCACAGTTTAATGACTTTGGGGCATAGTTCTGAATTGCTTCCTAGAATAGTTGGACGAATTCACTGTTCTACTAACAATGCAATACTATACCTGTTTTACCACAGCCCCTCCAACATTTGTCATTTTCCTCTTTTGTCATCTTTGCCAATTTGATGGTTGTGAGGTAGAGCTTCAGAGCTGTTTTAATTTGAGTTTCCCTAGTCATTAGTGATTTGGAACATTTTTTCATATGAATATAGATTGGATTTTCCCTCTTAATATATACCTGTTCATACTCTTTGACCATTTATCTATTGGGGAACAACTCTTAGTCTTATACATTTGAATCAGTTCCTTAGACAGTTATATCCCTTCCGCATTGTGACTTTCCCCAATTGCAGTTTCTACATATTGTGGGTTGGCATAAGAAATTAAATGGGATGGGGGGGGGGGGTTGGGGAAGCTGCAGACAACATGCAAAGGCCAGTAGATGACATAGAAAAAGTTTAGAAACTCAGAAATGCACAAAATATATGTATAGTATTGTATAATATCAACACATTTTATCTTTTAATACCATAAATATACTCAATTTTTAAAAAAATTAATATGAGTAAAAAGTTAAAGTTTGTGAAAAGAACATGAAAGCCAGGAGACAACACACAAAGGCTAGAAATACAGAGATATATTAAAAAGTTTAGTATTTCAAAGATGCATAAAATGTATGTACAGTAACATATAATATTACCCATACAGTATGTACTTTACTGTTTAAAAACAAATGAACAACTATGCAATTTTTTTCTTAAAATTAAATTTGTAATAAAAGAATTGAAGTCCTACACACTGGTTTGGGGATGCCAAGTGTGTTTATGGCAATCTCTCATGTGACATCTTGTGATGATCCCATAGTGATATTTGCATCTCAGATTTCTCACATCTTGTGTCATTTAACCAATGACCAAACACTTAACCCAGATCTTACAATAAGGTATTGTAAACAACCCATAAAAGAAAGAATGGACTTCTTCTCCAGTACCAAGGGAGAGTCAAAAATTTTATGTGGTTTTTCCAGATTGCGGGGGCACTGCACCCTACCTCCCATGCTCCCCATGATGTGGAAAGGATAACTATATGTCTTGTATATGAGACATTTATCAGAGAACTTTGCTACCAAGGGTTTTCTCCTATTATCTATTTCCCTTCTAATTTTAACTATATTGGTTTTGTTTGTGCAAAGTCTTTTTAATTTTATATAATCAATATTGTTCATTGTATCTTCATTTGTATTCCATTCCTCTAGCCATAGCTCTGACAGGTAATTTCTTCCTTTCTCTTCTAATTTCCTTATGATGTCACCTTTTATGTCAAAGTCACTCATCAGCAGTATTTTGTTGAATAGTGACTGGTTACCCCAGTAACAGGGGTCTTTGCATTTGTCAAACACTATGCCACTGTGTCCTTTTCCTTCTCTGTCTTGTATACCTGTTCTATTTCACTGATACACCTGTATTTTTTAAACCAGTGCAGAATAGTTTTGATGATTATTGCTTTGTAGTGTAGTTTGAGACATAGTACATTTAGATATATTTAGATATATTAGACATATTTCCTCTCACGTTGAAATTCCTCACCTATTTAATCCCTCCAGCTTTTAAAGAAAAAACAGAATGCAATCTCCTGGGAGCCCAAGTTTTTGGTAACAGAAAGATGCAGGCAGATCGCAACCCCAAACTTTTGATAAGCCCTGTTGAAATTAAAGGAATGAATAGAAATGACCTATTGAATAATAACAACTTAAATGCAGGGGAAAGGAGAAGGAATAAAGTGTAGGGACAGAACAAAGATGTCACCTGAGACATTCATGCCAGATCTAAACAGTATAAATTGATGCACAGAATTAGTTATTTTATACAATACATGGATAGAAATCTGTGAAGCATCAAAGCTTATTTTGAAATCACCTTTCCAAGTATCTAGCATCTTCTCCTCTCCCCTGTTCCTAATTCTCCCTGGCCTCCTATCTCCATAAAAAAAACTGAGCTGCCCTTTTTCCTATTCCTTATGTGTCTCATTTTCTATAAAGTGATCATGGATAGAAAGGAGATGCTGAGATAAACTAATTTTTTTGGTTGATCTAATGACTGTTTTGCCCTGGTAGGTAATCTTAGACTTCACATTTCAATACTTCAAAGATCCTCGATTTTATAAGTGTGGATTGTAACCACTGTAAGACTTAGTAAATGCTCTTTGAGAACCACCATGACCAATACATTCATAATTCTGTGGCCATCTTGGTGATGAGCTTCTTCTAGAAGATCAAAGATCTCTGTGATACACCTCTCCAAACTTAACTAGGTTGGTCCTTAGATGGTAGACAGAAATTACTGAGTGCATACTTGAAGTATTTTTAGCTTGTAGGATCTGCTAGACCATATATTCTGCTGAGTATCATCTTCAAGATATCAGAATTACATTCTGGAAAGCAGTTTGGAACTATGTCCCCCAAACTATTATTAATAAGTGCATACTCTGACTCAGTGATACTGCTTGCTAGGTCAGTATCTCAAAGCAATCAAAGAAAGAGGAGGAAGGACCATATACTCAAAAATATTTGTAGCAGTTCTTTTGTGGTGCAAAGAATTAGAAATTGAGAATTTGTTCCATCAATTGAGAAATGGCTGAATGTGATGAAATACTTTAAGAAATGATGAAGGGGATC
This sequence comes from Trichosurus vulpecula, assembly GCF_011100635.1. Taxonomy (NCBI): domain Eukaryota; kingdom Metazoa; phylum Chordata; class Mammalia; order Diprotodontia; family Phalangeridae; genus Trichosurus; species Trichosurus vulpecula. Next base: position 385,401,413 of record NC_050574.1, read on the forward strand.
ATTTAAAAAATTCCTGGGAAGACTTGTATGAAGTGTTGGAAAGTGAAGTGAGCAGAACCAGGAGAACGATTTATACAATAATAACAAAATTTTAAAGTTAATTAATTTTTAAAGATTTAGAAACTTTAATCAACATAATGACCAACCACAATTCCAAACAACTCATGATGAAACACATTATCCTCCCCAAGACAGAGAGTTGATGGGCTCAAAGTACAATTTGTTCAGCTGTTTTTTCAGTTATATCTGACTCTTCATGATGCCATTTGGGGTTTTCTTGGCAGAGGCACTGGAGAGGTTTGCCATTTCCTTTGCCAGCTCATTTTAAAGACAAGGAGCTGAGACAAACAGGGTTAAATGACTTGCTGAAGGTCACACAGCTAGTAAGTATCTGAGGCCAGATTTGAACTCAGGAAGATGGATCTTCCTGACTCCAGGCTTGGCACTCTATCTGTCATGCCACCAAAATACAGTTTGAAGCATATTTCATTTCTCTTGTTTTCATTTTTTTCCTTTTGTTTGGGGAGGCGACGGGGAGGGGATTGGTATGGCTAATGTGGGAATTTGTTTTGCATGGTTACACATATTTGTAAAGGGTTTTGTTTTTCTTGCTTTCTCAATAGGTGGGGGAAGGGGGAGGGAGGAGGGAGAAGAAGAATTCAGAACTGAATATAAAATGCAATTGAATTTAAAGTGAAACTTAAAAACAAAGTACTTAATACAGTACCTGAGGAAAAAAGGAAACTGCCAAGATGAAACTTTGGAGTAAGACTTTAGTAGAAGTTTAAGGATTCATGAAATGTTTCTTTGAATATCTTAAAATGAATGCATCTCCAGAAGCCTCCCAAAAGGTGTGAAACCAAATGATAAGTATTTCAGGCAATGGCAACAGGAAGATATAGTGGTCATAGTGGTGGTGACATGGGTATTTTGGGGTAAATGAGCTTTTTGGAATATGAAAAATCATACTATACCTGCTTCCTTCATGAGAAGGGCTACCCTCAGTGAGGCAACCTTAAGGAGGCAGAAATCATTTACAGCTATGATCACTTGGACATTAGCAAGCATGCACCATTCAGCTACACTAGGCTCAGATGGGGCTGAGATTCAGACATCTTTCTTCTTGTTGACCTGGTATTACCTCCCTGCTTTGGGCCTCCTAGAGCAGGAATATATTTGGATATCAGTTACCCACTGAAAGATTTCTTATCTTCTGAGCACTAATGTAAAGAGCTTCATACAGCTGCACATATTTTTTCAATTAACTACAAACTCCTTATCTTAATTTACTTGATTCCTTTGTGTCAGCTCTTTAGTTTGTGGGCAGAGAAACAGAAATTATTCTGTCTGCCGTGAAGCTATGGCACCAGAAGGATCTCTAGTTAGTGGTTTGCATATGCATAGCTCATCTAATTCACTGCAGTTACTAAAAGGCAGGGGAAGACAGGCAAGAGAAGGATGGGAGAAACAAAATATTAGCATGAGATTTTCCTCCTGGGAAAAAATACAAGATCTAATGAGATTATAGGTGATTGGCTACTTCACCTTCTCATCTCTGGGGGCCAAAATTAATTCTTCCTTATAATATAAGTTCCCTAAAGCCAAGGATCCTTTTATATATAGGTTTGACAACTTTTATTTCATGGAGGATGTTATTTTAATATTCCAATGATAGCAATGCCTCTAAAACATTGGTTCTCCAGCTTTTTTTGAAATTGAGGAAAAGTCCCTCTATAGTAAATGGCCTTTCTGCTTCTAGTCTTTCCTCACTCCACATCCTTCACACATCAGCCAAAGTGTTCTTCCTAAAACAGAGGTCTGACCATGCAGTCATCCCTTCCTTGTCAACAGGGGTTATGGGCTTGGCGCCTCCGTGATCTGGAAAATCAGTGTAAAATTTTTTGGTCCTCTCTTTATACCAGAGAAGAAGAGTGAATTATTATGGTATTCAAAAATACATGGTCCTTGTAGCTGATTTGAGTATTTATAATACTCAGAATAACTTGGTGCAGGGGTGGGGAACCTGTGCCCTTGAGGCCACATGTGGCCTTTTAGATCCATTAAATGTGGCTTTTTGACTGAATCCAAATTTAAAAATTGGCAGACCGCACTTAAGGATCTACAAGGCCACATGTGGCCTCAAGGCCTCAGGTTCCCTAACCCTGAGTCTTGGTTGTTCATGTTTGTTCTTCAAACAATACTGCTGTTACTGTATAACGACATTCACTTGGTTCGGCTCATTTCACTTTTCATTATTTCATGCAAATCTTTCCATGTTTTTGTAAAATCAACCACGTCATTGTTTCTTATAGCACAGTAGTATTCCGTCACAATCACAATACTACAACTTGTTTAGCTATTCCCCAATTGATCGGTATCCCCCAATTTCTAGTTCTTTGCCACCACAAAGAGAGCCACTATAAATGGTTTAGAGTCTATAGGGTTTTTTCCCTTTTTCCCTGACCACCTTGGAAACAGACCTAATAGTGGGATTGCTGGATGAAAAGTTGTACAAAGTTGTATAACTCTTTGGGCATAATTTCAGATTGTTCCCCAAAATGGTTGGATCAGTTCACAATTCCACACCAACAGTGTATTAGTATCCCAATTTTTCCACATTCCAACACTTGTTTTCTCCTTCTATCACTTTAGCCAATCTGTTAGGTGTGAGATGATATCTCAAAGTTGTTTTAATTTGTATTTCTCTGATTAATAATTATTAAAAGCATTTATGTGACTATATATGTACATATATTTAATTTCTTCATTGAAAAACTGCCTGTTCATAACCTTTGACTATTTATCATTTGGGGAATGTCTTATGTTCTTATAAATTAGACAAAGTTCTCTATGAATTTGAGGTGTGAGACATTTATCTGAGAAACTATAAAAATTTCCCTCCAGTTTTCTGCTTTCTTTCTAATCTTAGCTATGCTGGTTCTATTTGTACAAAGCATTTTTAATTTAATGTAATCAAAATTATCCATTTTACATCTCACAATGCTCTCTATCTCTTGTTTATTCATAAATTCTTTTATCCCTAAGTCTGATAGATAATGTGCTTCATGTTCTAATTTTCTTATGATATCTTTCTTTATATCTAGGTCATGTAGTCATTTTGACCTTGTCTTAGTAAATGGTGTAAGATATTGGCCTATACCCAATTTCTGCTGGATTCCTTTCCAGTTTTCCAAACATTTTTTACCAAATAGTATATCTTATCCCAAAAGCTTCAGGGGTGGGAAACCTGTGGCCTCAAGACCACATGTGGTCCTCTAGGTCCTCAAGTGCAGCCCTTTGACTGAATCTGAACTTCACAAAACAAATCCCCTTAATAAAAGGATTTGCTCTCTAAAACTTGGACTCAGCCAAAAGGCTACAACCAAGAATCTAGCAGGCCACATGTAGCCTTGAGGCCACAGGTTCCCCACCCCTGGCTTAAACCAATACATTTATCAAACACAAGTTTACTATAATGATTTACTACTATGTATTGTATGTCTACTCTGTTCCACTCATCCACCTTTCTATTTCTCAGCCAGTACAGATAGTTTTGATAATTACAGTCTTATGCTGTAGTTTAATATCTGGTGCTGCTCCCTTCTTCTTTTACATTTTTTGTATTAATTCCTTTGATATCCCCGTAATATTCTTTCAAATGAATTATGCTATTTTTCTAGCTCAATTAAATAACTTTTTTTTGGTTATTTAATTGGGATGGCATTGAATAAGTAGATTAAGTAGAATGCCATTTTTATTATAATGGCTCTGCCTACCCATGAACTACTAATATTTCTCCAGTTATTTAAACCTGACTTTATTTGTTTAAAGAGTGCTTTATAGGGTACACAATTTAGATATAAAGACTGATATTGTAAGCAAACTGGGAGAGCAAGGACTAGTTTACCTGTCAGATTTATGGAGAATGGAAGAATTTATGACCAAACAAGAGATAGTGAACATTATGAAACGCAAAATGGATAATTTTGATTACATTAAATTGAAAAGTTTTTGCACAAACAAAGCCAATGCAGCCATGATTAGGAGGGAAGCAGAAAACTGGGAAAGAATATTTACAACTAGTGTCTCTGATAAAGGCCTCATTTCTAAAATATATAGAGAACTATGTCAAATTTATAAGAATACAAGTCATTCCCCAAATGATAAATGGTCAAAGGATATTATTAGGCCATTTTCAGAGGAATAAATTAAAGCGATCTGTAGTTATATGAAAAAAAAATGCCCTAAATCAACTATTGATAGAAATGCAAATCAAAACAACTCTGAGGTACCACATCATACCTATCAGATTGGCTAACATGACAAAATAGGAAAATGATAAATGTTGGAGAAGATGTGGGAAAATTGGAACACTGATGCATTGTTGGTAGAGTTGTGAATTGATCCAACCATTCTGGAATGCAATTTGGAACTACACCCAAAAAGCCATAAAACTGTGCATACTCTTTGACCCAGAAATACCACTTCTAAGTCTGTATCCCAAAGAGACCATACAAATGGGAAAAGGACCCACATGTACAAAAATATTTATAGCAGCATTTTTGTGGTGGCAAAGAAGTGGAAATTGAGGGGATGCCCATCAGTTGCGGAATGGCTGAACAAGTTGTGGCATGTTAATGTAATGGAATACTATTGTGCTATAAGAAGTGATGGGCAGGCAGACTTCAGAAAAACCTGGAAAGACTTATATGAACTGATGCTGAGTGAAGTGACCAGAATGAAGAGAACACTGTACACAGCAACAGCCACAACGTGCGATGACTAACTTTGATAGGCTTATCAATTCTTAACAATGCAAGGATCCAAGACAAATCCAAAGGACTCATGATGGAAAATGCTGTCCACATCCAAAAAAAGAACTAGGGAGTCTGAATGCAGATTGAGGCATATTATTTTTTTTCTCTCTTTTTTCTTTGTTTCTCCTTTCTTGTGGTTTCTTCCCATTGGTCCTAATTCTTCTTTACAACATCACTAATGTGAAAAGAGGTTCAATATGAATGTATATGTAGAGCTTATGTCAAATTACACACTGGTGAGAAAATTTGGAACTTAAAATCTTATGGAAGTGAATGTTTAAAACTAAAGATAAATATTTTTTAAAAAGTAGAGATGATAATGCTTGTTAAAAAATAAAATAAAAAGAACTATTTAGAAGGAAAAAAAGAGTGTTTTTATAACTAAGTTCATGTAGTTTCTGGGTTTGTTTTGGTAGGTATACTACCAGGTATTTTGTACTGTCAACAGTTATTTTAAATGGAGTATCTCTTACTATCTCTTGTATGATCTTATTGGTGATATATAGAAATGCTGATGATTTATGTGGGTTTATTTTATATCCTGCTACTTTGCTTAAATTATTGTTTCAACTAACTTTTTAGTTGAATCTTTAGGACTTTCCAAGTATATCATCATCATATTATCTGCAAAAAGAGATCATTTTATTACCACAATGCCCATTTCAATTGCTTCAATTTCTTTTTCTTCTCTTATTGCTATTGCTAGCATTTCTTTTTTTTTTTTTGGATTCTTTTTTAAAATTTATTTGTTTAATTTATTTAATATATTTAGTTTTCAGCATTGATTTTCACAAGAGTTTGAATTACAAATTTTCTCCCCATTTCTACCCTCCCCCACTCCAAGATGGCATATATTCTGGTTGCCCCGTTCCCCAGTCAGCCCTCCCTTCTGTCACCCCACTCCCCTCCCATCCCCTTTTCCCTTACTTTCTTGTAGGGCAAAATACATTTCTATGCCCCATTGCCTGTGTATCTTATTTCCTAGTTGCATGCAAAAACTTTTTTTTTTGAACATCTGTTTTTAAAACTTTGAGTTCCAAATTCTCTCCCCTCCCCACCCACCCTCCCTAAGAAGGCAAGCAATTCAATGCAGGCTACATGCGTATTATTAGGTAAAACCCTTCCACAATACTCATGTTGTGAAAGACTAACTATATTTTGCTCCTTCCTATCCTATCCCCCCTTTATTCAATTTTCTCCATTGACCCTGTCCCTTTTCAAAAGTGTTTGTTTTTGATTACCTCCTCCCCCTATCTGCCCTCCCTTCTATCATGCCCCCTTTTTTATCTTCTTCCTCCTTCTTTCCCGTGAGGTAAGATACCCAATTGAGTGTGTATGTTATTCCCTCCTCAGGTCAAATCCAATGACAGAAAGATTCACTCATTCCCCCTCACCTGCCGCCTCTACCCTTCCTACAGAACTGCTTTTTCTTGCTACTTTCATGTGAGATAGTTTACCCCATTCTATCTCTCCCTTTCTCCCTCTCTCAATATATTCCTTTCTCATCCCTTAATTTTATTTTATTTTTTTAGATATCATCCCTTCATATTCAACTCACCCTGTGCCCTCTGTCTATATATATAAATATATACACACACACACACACACATATGTATGTGTGTGTGTGTGTGTGTGTGTGTGTGTATTCCCTTCAGCTACCCATATTGAATAATATTGGTAACAATGGGCATCTTTTTTTCACTCCTAATCTTATTGTGAAGGCTCCCAGCTTATTCCCATTACAAGCAATGCTTGTTGATGGTTTTAAGCAGATGCTTCTTATCATTTTAAGGAAAGAATACCTTTGTGCGGTATTTCCCCATGTATAAGAAGCACTTTAATTTTGGGGCCCAAAATTTGAAAAAAAATGTATTACATAAAGTTATTGAACTCAAATTTTATTCATCTGCTCATAGCTTTCAGGCATCTTTTGGGCAAGTCTGGTGCTTGTATGCATGCTTAATCCATTCCGTTTCATGAACCTGAAGCACCAATTGTGTCCTCCTTTGAAATCAGCAACTTCTTTTTCATCAGCAATTCTTCTTGCCTCATGCTGAACCATCCTTGTGGACACAGGAATTCCAATTGCCCTTTGCTTTTCAATACATATCTTCAATTCCCTCTCTAAATCAGGCCATGCTGTTGACTTGCCTCTCATGGCTTTCTTCTGCTCTGGTGTTTTCAGTAGGGTTTCTTCTTCCTGTAGCCAGTCTCAGATTGTTTTCTCAGTTGGAGGAGGACCAAACTTATGTTCAGCAGCACGATTTCCATTCACTTTTGCAAACTGGGTCACTTTTAACTTGAATTCAGCACTGGATGAAAATATTTTCTGAGCCATTTCTGGGCAGAATGTGGCAAAACATAACCTAATATACTGGTAACAAATGCAAAACAATGAGCACAAAGACAACAAGTGTGAAAAAGTGGGACATGCAAGTAAAAAAAATCTACAACCACTGTATAAGACGCACCCAGTTTTTAGACCCCAAATTTTTCGAAAAAGGGTATGTCTTATACATGGGAAATATGATAACTATGCTTTGAAGTGTTTTTAACAGGAATGAATGTTGTATGTTGTCGAAAGCTCTTTCTGCATTTATTAAAAAACCATATGATTTTTTTACATTTGTTATTGATATAAATGATTTTGGTAATAGTTTTGCTTATGTAAAACCATCCCTGAATTCCTGACATATATCCCACTTGATCACAATGTATAATCTTTGTAACATATTGTTGTAGTCTCCTAGCTAGTATATTATTTAGGATTTTTGCATACATATTCATTAATGAAATTTGTCTATAATTTTTTTTCTCTGCTTTTGCTCTTTCTGGTTTAGATATTAGCATACCATATTTGTTTCATAAAAGGAGTTTGGTAGAATGCCTTCTTTATCTATTATTCCTCATAATTTATGTAATATTGGAATTTGTTGCTCTTTAAATGTTTGGTAGAATTCACTTGTAAATCCATCTGGTCCTAATGCTTTTTTTTCCTTAGGAAGCTCATTTATGGCCTTTTCAATTTCTTTTTCTAAACTAAATTTATTTAGGTATTCTATTCCCTCTTCTGTTAATCTAGGCAGTTCATATTTTTGTAAGTATCTTCCATTTCACTTAAATTCTTAAATTTATTGGCATGTAATTGGATAAAGTAACTCCTAACAATTGCTTTGATTTCATCCTTCTTTTTTGTTGATGAAAGTGGCTATATATATTTATATATATATATATTTCCTCTAAGGATGGCTTTGACAGCATCCCTAAAATTTTGGTATTTTGTCTCATTGTTTTTGTTTTTTTTAATGAAATTATCAATTGTTTTTATGATTTGTTCTTTGAGCTACCCATACTTTAAGATTAAGTCATTTCATCTCCATTTAATTTTTAATAATTTCTTTGATGACTCTTTACTGAATACAATTTTTATTGCATTGTTGTCTATAAATGATGTGTTTAATGTTTCTGCTTTTGTGTATTTGTGTGGCTTTTATTCCCTAATACATGATCAATTTTTTTGTCAAGATATCATACACATGAGAAATATGTATACTTCTTAAAAAATTCCCATTCTATAATTTCTAGATGTCTATCAAATTAGTTTCTTTAAAATTCTATTCACATCCTTCGTTTCTTTTTTTGTTTATTTTTGTTAGATTTATCTAGCTCTAAGAGGCATAAATTGAGGTCTCCTACTTTACAGTTTTACTCTTTTTCCCTGTAAATCATTTTATTGAGAAGATTGAATTAATCCTGTATCATTTTCTTGTTGATCTTATTTACAAGTAATTGATTTAGTCCTGTAACTACTTTTGTCCTGTAATTACTTAAGTCATGGCTTTCTCTCTGAACTCGGTTTAGAGATTTGGCTGGCCTGTAATGGGTTAAGTTTAAAAATCCAGTTATTCTGCTAATCAATGGTCTGTTCTTGTTTCAAGGAATTTAACTGTCCTTGGGGGATGTGTATGAACATGAGGGAATTGTGCCTGATATATTACACCACCAAGCTATCCTTCAAGGACATCTGGTGTGTTGTCCAAAAGTCTGGGCCACTATCTCACACTTGCATTCAAATAATGAACATTTCTTAGTCTCATGTAGAAGAAGATGGGTTGTTGTTAGCCTCCATTGCCAAACCTTCAACAAATCATATTGTTCCCTAAGCCTCAGCTTTGTAGCAATCATGTTGTCCCCAATCCCATGATATCATCTACCCTGTTCTGTTCTTTGTTCTGTAGTTCCCAAAAGCTATAAAAGGGGAGTTGTCCATCTGTTCAGGATCTTTGGCAGAAATGGAGGCAATCCATTGGCCCATTTAGTGACAGGCAGCATGCCCCCTGCTAATAAATGCCATTTTCCTCAGAGAATTGCCTCAGTGCACCATTTTGCTAAATTTCAAATGCAACAGTATTTAAATGCCAAGCCATTTGATGCATATATGTTAAGTACCAATTCATTGTCTGTTACTTTTCAGCAAAATGTAGTTTTCTTGTTTATGTCTTTTAATTGTCTATTTTTAGCTATTGCTCTGTCTAAGGTCAGAATTGCTACCCTTACTTTTTTTTTTTACTTCAGCTGAAGCATAAGAAATTTTGCTTCAGAACCTGCCTTATTATCTTCATTTTGTGGAAGAGGAAACTGAGGTAAAGAGGAGTTAGATGACTTGCCCAGGATCACACATCTGATGAGTATCTGAGGTCAGATTTGAACTTAGGTCTTGTTGAGTCTAAGTCCAGTGCTTTATCCATTGTGTTACCTAGTTGTGTATTTCCCTTTTATGCACAACTGTGTGTGTATATTCTTCCTTCCTTTGATCAATTCAGAAGAGAATGACTTTCAAATCTCACCCATTCTTCCTATCCCTTCCTCCTTGTTTGTATAAACTACTTGCATATACCAATTATGTGAGATAATTTTCTGTATCCTTCATCTACCTCTCCAAATCCCTCATAATAGTGTATTCCTCTTTTCTCGTTGTTTGTTCTTCTTTTAAGATTATCATATAAAAATCATTTCTAGGCCCTCTACCTAATTAGGCTCACTATAATGATCCCTGATGATGATACAGTTCTTAGGGCATACATGTATTACATCCTCATATGAGAATGTAAACAGTTTATCCTTGTTTAGTCATTTATATGTGCATGCTCCTGTTTACCTTTTGTTTCTCTTGACTTCTGTGTTTACATTTCAAAGTTTCTAAGCAGCTCTGGTCTTTTCATTAGGAATGCTTGGAAGTCCTCTATTTCATTAAAGAGTCATTTCCCTCCTGCAGCATTATACTCATTTTTGCTGGGTAAGTTATTCTTGGCTGTAAGCTTATGTCTTTTGGAATATTATCTTCCATGCTCTCTGCTCCTTTATAGTGGTAGCTGCTAAATTGTATGTGATTCTGACTGTGGCTCCTTGGTACTTGAATTTTTTTTTCTTGCTTTCTACAGTATTTTTTCTCTGATCTAGAAGCTCTGGATTTTAGTTATATTGTTTCTGGGAGTTTTTATTTTAGGGTTTCTTTCAAGAGGTGACCCCTAGAGTCTTCTTATTTTACTTTGCCCTCTGATTCTTTCGTTTTGTTAATTTATTTTAAACTTAAATACTAAAACTTAAATATGTGATAAGAAAAAGTAACATATTATAAACTTAAATATTAAAACTTAAATACAAAATAAGAAAAGAAAAAACTGCCCTCTGCATAGCAGAAAGTAAGGGAGCATTCAAAATATGCAACAATAAATTTCCATTTCGAGAAAGTCAATGTAATAAATACTACACATTGTGTTCAGAGCTTCTCTCTGGTTCTAAAACATCTGGGTAGTCTCCTGTATGATTTCTTGAGATACAATGTCTAGTTTCATTTTGGTCATGGCTTTCAGGTAGTCTAATGCCTCTTAGATTATTTCTCAATCTATTTTTTTTAAATTAGTTGCTTTTGCTATTAGTTGGCTTATTTTTTCTTCCATTTTTTTCAGTCTTTTGACTTCGTTTTTAATATTTCTTGATGTCTTATAGAGTCATTAGCTTCTATTTGGTCCATTCTAATTTTCAGGGAGTTTTTTTTGGTAAGATTTTCTACCTCTTGTTTCAAGATATTAAGTCTTTCAAAATCTATCTTCCATAGTTTTCATTTCTTTCCCTATTTTTTCCCTCTAGCATTACCATTAGATTTTTAAAATAATTTTTTTGCTCTTTTAAAAATTCTTACTTCATCTCTTCCAGGAATTCTAGTTAAATTTGTTCCCAAGATGTGTTTTCCTCTGAGGCTTTGCTTATAGATGTTTTTGGAGTCATTATCTTCTGGATTTGTTCCTTCAGCATCCTTGTCACCATAATAGCTCTTTGTGGTGGGATTCTTTTATGTTTGCTCATTCTGCCTCCTATTTCCTCACTTCAGGCTTTATGTTAGGTCCTTGCCCTGCCTACTTCTGGGGGGGGGGGGTGGAATGTCTGAGATGAGCTTTTGTCTTCCTGGCTTCTATTACTTTCCTTTTGTCATGGAGTGTTGTTATTCCAGGATCTCAGGAATAGCTCAGGCTGAAGACCTTTAAGTTTTCAGTACTCTTGAAGTGGTCTGATCCAGGGCATAGTCAGATCATTGACCTCCTAGGCTGAGTTCTACATTTTCCTGATTTGGTTTTGTGTCCATGCAACCCTCCTGTGAGTTTACGCTTGGTTGGAAGTTCTAGTAGATAACTACTGGGATCAGTCACTTTTGGCTATCTGAGAAGCTCTGTGGGTTCAAAATGCAGAAACTGCAGGCTTCCTTTTGTTCTGGGATTTCTGTGCTCCTTACTCTGTTACAGACCTCAGATTGGGTAGGAGGCTAGAACTGTGACTCTGCTCAGCTGCGGGGTTTAGAGCAACACAAGTACTGTTTTATTCTGAATTTGCTCTTTACTCTTTACACAACCTAAGGCCCATGACTGCTTCTCATCCAGGAACACCACTCTTGGGTCAGGGTCAACCTGTACAGATCTGGAACCTCTTCTTGCCCTAGTGCAGAACCTTGGTTTTCTTTTAGTTTTTGCAAAGAGGAATCTCTGCTATGGTGTGCTTCTAGCCAGACCCCATCCCCAGTGCCTGCAGTCTTCCTTGCTGACCTGGGCTGGAACAATGTCTCAATGTGGTTTTATCCTAGTTTTTCTGAACAGGACTTGGTCTGATTTGTTTTGGGAAACTTGGCTGTACTTTCTGATACTCTGCTGTCTTGGCTCTGGAATTTTAAGAGCCTAATAAACTGGAGCATGATTAGAGGGCTGCAATGAATATGGCGAAATGACTTGAAACCATGTCATAGGAGGATTGTTGGAAGGTCTGGGGATATTTAGCATGGAAAGGGAACGACGTGAACAGTGGGAAAAGTATCATCACATCATTGAATTTCATTGTTGGAAGGCAGTATCTTGTCCAGACCTTAATAGAAGCACAACTCTTCACAACACGCTCAATAAATAACTATCCAGTCTCCACATGAGTACCTTCAATGATAAGAAGCTGATTACTTCCCAAGGCAGCCCATTCTATCTTTGGATAACTCCAAATGTTAGGAAGATTGTTCTTTCTGTTGGGTAAAACTCTGCCTCCCTGTAACCTTTTACTCTTTGGTCCTAGCTTTGTTCTAAATTTTCAAATATTTGAAGATTTGTCTCTTTGAAAAGAGAATAGACTTTAAGGAAACTCTTTGTGATTAACGATAGAAGAACTAAAACCAATAACCAGTGGGTAGAAGTTACAGGAAACTGATTTTAGTTTAAAATAAGGAAGACTTTTCCCCCATCATCTTAAATGTTCAAGGAGATCTTGGATGCCCACCTGGTAGGGATATTGTAGAAGAAATTCCTTTATTTGTCAAATGCTCTCCAAGGTCTCTTTCCAATTCTGGAATTTTGAAATTCTATGAATGAATGGGAAGATTTGCATCTCATCAGAAAATGATGCTAATAGGATGCATATTAGTTTATGCTAGAATTGATATTTTTATATTATTAATTATATCTTACATTTGAATAACTTTCAGGATTGCAAAGAGCTTTATATTCTTATTTGAGCTTTACAAAAGCCTTGTGAAGTGGGTACTGTTATTATTCCCACTTGATGAATTAGTAAACTCAGATTGATTAAAGCTTTTTTTTTCAGTCTCACAGCTAGTAAGTGTCTGAAGCAGGATTTGAACCCAAGTCTTCTTGATTCTGAGTCTCTTACACCACAACGCACTAAAAAGGTTATGCGAATTCCCTAGAAGATGCTCATGAATTCCCAGATTGAGACTCAGTTGTATTTTGGAAAAGAAAGAGGAGGTTATCATGGAGCAGCAAGAAACCTAGCCCATATATAACCATGGAAGAGTTTATTCTCATTTTTGGCTCTCAGCTGAATATGCTCTGCCATTTTTTGTTGGACCATGCCTCTAAGCACCACTCTTCTTGGGGACTTTGCATAGTATTGTGACACTCTCAAGGACTTTGGCATCAGAAATCAATCAGATCAGATCAGAAAATCAATAAAAAATGCAATCCATCCTGATTCACCAAATGCAGGACATTCCCAGTTGGAACAGAAATTGCTAATCTTTTTTAGGACTTGACTTTCTCCCAAATGATTTCAAAATAGAGATTTGTCCAACCCATATGTTCCAATTTGACAAGGGAATAAGTAACTTTTAGCGTCCTCTTTGCATAGGTGAAAAATGCTTAAGGGGCTGGGTCCCCCAAAAGAAACTTGGATGTTTGGGGAATTATCTCCCAGGCTTCCAGCAAGTCCCAGCTAAAATCCCACCTTCTATGAGAAGCCTTTCTTGATCCTCCTTAGTGATAATGCCTTCCCTCTGTTGATCGTCTCCAAATTTATCCTGTATTTATCTTGTTTGTACATAGTTGTTTTCATGTTGTCTCCTCCATTAACTTGGAACTCCCTGAGAGCAGGGATTGGCTTTTCCCTTTCTTAGAACAGTGCCTGGCTCCTAGATGGTGCTTAGTATTTGCTTAGTTGACTTTACCCCATTATGCAGCAGTTCTCTTGTCAGCAGAGACTTTGACTGTCATCAGTCTCCTCTTTCATGCACCCTCCCCCCACACCAGAACTTGCTTCTGTCTTCCAGCTGATCTAATTTTCACAGAGCAAAGGGATGTGTGATTGTGATTACAAAAGCACTAAAGATGGATGACAGGTAGAATAGACCAAAGCAATCTTTAGGTATTGTATCTTCTTGAAAGAAAATCGGGAAAGCCCAACTTAAAACGACAATGACAATCACAACCACAACCCCTCAAAACTCCAAACCCAATCAAAACAGAATATTGTTTACTTTTTGAATTTTAGTTTCAAATACCCACCCACCCACCACTCCCACACACCTCCCATCCCTGTTCCCAATGAAAACTTTGAATTACTTATCCAGGAAAAACTGGTAAGAGCTGCTGCCAAATATTTGTAAAGCACCTGGGTGAACATGATCCTTTGCTGGTTGTGGTCACTGAGCAAGAAAATGTAGATTCAGGAGTGGGGTACAGAGGAGGAATTATGACAGGAGCTGAGGTGTCTGCTGTGGATAAAGGGGCAGCATGGACTACTATTTTGAATTTAAACCCTTCCCCTGCACTGCTGTCTGCCTATTGCTCCTTCTGAGTGCATTCAGCATTCCTCTTAGAGTTAGTGAGAATCCTGTTTTCACCTTCATTAAGGGGACAATGTCCAGAAACATGTTGAATGGCTTTTTTTGCCATTTTTAAGAAAGGAGGAAAAAATTGCTGTCACTCTCTGTTCCTAAAAGGAAATGTTGATAACTTTTCCATATGGTCGTTTTTCTGTTGTGATTGCTAGTGGCTTGGCAAATTCTATATGAAATTCCTAATGGTAAGCAGAATTTAGTCCAGTTTTAAATCCATAAGACTAGTTAAATTTCCAAGGAGGAAGTCATAATTTCCCCTGCTCTTCACTCACATTGAAAAGACATCTTTAATTCCCTTAGTCCCACAGTTGTCTCATTTTAAAATACGTGGCTTAGGTTTATGAAAGATCGAGGATAGGGACACAAAGGCACAATAACAGACAGGCCTTTCTCACAGTTCAAATACTTAGAAATTGAATTTCAGCAACTTACCTTTTACAATTTCCATAACATTTTGTGAGTAAATATTGCCAAGGCAAATATAGCCAGGACCTGGATGGAGAACAATTTTATTATTTTTTTTTCCATGTAAGCATGCCTGCTTCTCTCCATCATCTTTTCCTCATTCTATTAGAGGTTACCATGCCCAAATGGAAAACTCTAAATGTCTTATAAAAGTGTCAAATAAGGCTCCTTTAGAATTGTTTAGTAGAATTCATTTACCCTAGCAGATCATGTTCTTAGGAAAGGGAATTACATTTATCCGTATTAGTAGAAATGGTGACAAAGGCCAACAAAGGATGATTTGGACATTTAAGCAGATTTTCAGCCCAAAAAATCTGAGCTCAGTATTGATAACTTTCCAAAATTACAATGATATGGACGCATAAATGTAATTCCCTATATCTTTGTGTATTACAACTACTGTTGTACCTTAACTTCAGGAGCTATACAAGGTTAAATATAAACAAAACCCTTGTGAATATGTCCTAAGACAATGATTTATTTCCTAATAGCCATAAGCAGCCTAGGTTGGGTGGAGAGAGAATGAAACTTGGAGTTCATACAGACTGTGTGACCCTGGATAGGATACTTAACCTTTCAGTGCTCCAGAAAACTCTTGAGACTGTATGTTACAGAGCAGAAACTGATCTGCTTTGATGGGGGGTGGGAGAGTGGGCTTTCTTCATCTTCTATATCAATCAAATCACTTGTCCAGTTTCTCCCACATCCCCATTCCACTTACCCAATCTTTCCCAATTGACCTTATAAATCAAGGTAATCTCACCTCAGAAGAAGGTGGGAGGAAGCTGTAAATGCAGAGACAAAATGGATTTTCTGAGCTTTGGGATAATAAGAGAGAGTATTGATAGTGGATAGAATGTTAGGAAAACCTAGGTTAACATCCCACCTTTGAGGCTTCCTAGCTTTGTGACCCTGGGTAAATCACTAAACCATCATATGCCCAAAACAACTTGCTGGAATTTTATGTACTGAGCCATAAACAGATTGTGTTTGCATTGGCAGAGGGAGCTGAAATACCAAAAGTTGCCTATGCTAGAGAAATCACAGATTCTTCAACTAGTCACTGAGGTTTATATTAATATTCCATACTAGCTGGTTGACATTCTGTTAATGAAATTATATGCCCCTGAGAAAAACACTGTACAAAAGGATTCTCTGAAAGGTTTCTGTAAATAATAGCAACCTTCATACGTTTAAGCATTTATTTGTTTACAGATCATTAAATGGTTTAGGAAGAGATCACGATTTAGGTGAGAAAGACTGAGAAGCTGAAGTTGTTAGGAGTTACCGATTACTTGAGATAAAGTAGGGGAAAAAAGATATTTTTTCTTCTGAAGTTAAAATGTAAATTAATGCTAAAGCAAATTTGATTTATAATCAGAGAATTTAGAGCTGAAAGGAGCCTTAAAAGTCATGTAGTCTAACCCAATTTCCTCATTTACAGTTAGGAAATGGGGACCCAGAGAGGTTACCTGACTAGCCCTCAGGTCATATAGATATTAAATAGTATATCAAGAATTTAAGCCCAGGTCCTCTGATTTTAAATCCAGCATCCCTTTCATTATGTCACAGTATTGATGAAAATGATATCATTTTCCAAGATTCTTAAAAACATACCCATGTTTTATGTCCATGAAAGGCCCAAGAGGGTAACATAAAGCAATTTAGCTCATTTTCATTTATGTCCTGTAGAATTAGCTGTCTAGCTTTATAGTCTGTGCCATGTCTTGCTTTATGTCTTATATATTGGGTTTTTTGAATGAAGCATCCTCTTCACTCCCCACTTTGTCTTGAAGCATGCTCAACTCAAACTCATGGCTTGGTGAGTCTTACTTTGTCCATGAGTGACTGAGGGGCCTGTAGTATGGAGTAATGAAAACTGGTCTCTATGAAGTGAGGAAAACTGATCTCAGAAGCCAAAAGGACTTGATTACTCAAGAGAGGCTAAGCAGAAACAGAGTGAACATACAAAAGGTCTAGGTGTATGACTGTTCTATGTCTTTCCTGGAGGTGTTCAAATGAGGAAGAATTGCTATGAGCTGATGGATGGGTAGAAGGGCAGCTGGCCATTTTCCAACCATACCTCCTTCTCCAATGTGGTTTCCATGTGTGACACAGCACATGGTGCCCATTCATTTTATTTTTATTCTTTCCTAATTTCAGATGAATGAATATTCTGAGGCCGAATTGATCAGATTATGGCATTGTGAGCTTTGAATACCTAGAAGAACCATCAAGGTCCCCTCAGCAACCAAAGTTGGTAGCAGAGACCACTGGAGAAAGTGGAGGCACTATAAAGAGAAAAAAGATTCCAAGGACCAGGAATCATAAGGAAGTTTTTCCTTGGTCCCCACATGTTCTCTATACCTGTGACTACCTGTGTCCTCTAACCTCCCTATCTTTGATCTTGAGCCCATCCTCCCCAAAAACCTTGTATGTGCAAGAAGAGAGTGTGTCCCTAGTTTTGAGAACACTTCTATAATTCCTGTCCTTTCTATACCTTCTCAGTAAATACTTGCTTGGAAAAGCTAATTGTTGTCAACTGGTTGATATCGGGGACAGTATACTTGATAGGGACTTCTGAATAATAGTATCAGAAGTGGGACCCTTCTCAGAATTCTAGGGCAGAAAAGAGTGCTCACAGACCAGAGCACAGGCCAGGAGAGGAGTAAACACATCTGCTTAGATCACACCACCTTGGAAAAACTGAAAACTTACAGGTCCCTAGAAGTATCTCTGAAAATTGCAGCACAAAACCCCTGAGGCTTGGGACAGTGTGGCCTCCACCTTGGAAGCAGGGCCCTACTTTAACAAAGAGTTAAAAGTCAAGTAATAGGCTGGGAAAATGAGCAAACAACAGAAAAAAATTTTGGACTATTGAAAGTTACTATGGTGACAAGGAAAATCAAAACACACTCAGAAGACAACAAAGTCAAAGTTGCTACATAAAAAACCTCCAGGAAAAATATGAATTGGTTTCAGGCCATGGAAGACCTCAAAAAGGATTTTGAAAATCAAGCAAGAGAGGTAGAAGAAAAATTGGGAAGAGAAATGAGAGTGATACAAGAAAATAATGAAAATGAGTCAACAGTTTGCTAAAGGAGACACAAAAAATATTGAAGAAAATAGAACCTTAAAAAACAGACTAGGTTAAATGGTAAAAGAGATCAAAAAAGCCAATGAGGAGAAGAATACCTTAAAAAGCAGAATTGGCCAAATGGAAAAGGAGGTACAAAAGTTCACTGAAAAAACTAATTCCTTAAAAATTAGAATGGAGCAAATGGAAGTTAATTACTTTATGGGAAATCAAGAAACAATAAAACAAAACCAAAAGAATGAAAAAAATGGAAGACAATGTGAAATATCTCATTGCAAAAACAACTGACCTGGAAAATAGATCCAGGAGACATGATTTAAAAATTATTGAATTACCTGAAAGCCATGATTAAAAAAGAGCCTAGACATTGTCTTTCAAGAAATTATCGAGGAAAACTGCCCTGATATTTTAGAACCAGAGGGTGAAATAGAAATTGAAAGAATCCACTGATTACCTGCTGAATGAGATCCCAAAATGAAAACTGCCTGGAATATTATAGCCAAATTTGAGCTCCCAAGTCAAAGAGAGAATATTGCAAGCAGCCAGAAAGAAACAATTCAAGTATTGTGGAAGCACAGTCAGGATAACGCAAGATTTAGCAGCTGCTACATTAAAGGATCTGAGATTTTGGAATATGATATTCTGGAGAGAAAAGGAGCTAGGATTACAACTAAGAATCACCTACCCAGAAAAACTGAGTATGACCCTTCTGGGGGGGAAGGGAATGGACATTCAGTGAGATAGAAGATTTTTGAATGCTCTTGATGAAAAGACCAGAGATGAATAGAAAATTTGACTTTTAAATACAAGACCCAAGAGAATCATAGAAAGGCAAACAGGAAAGGAAAATCATAAGGGACTAAGTAAGGTTAAACTGTTTAGCTTCCTGGATGGGAGAATGATATTTGTAACTCATAAGATCTTTCTCATTATTTGGGTAGTTAGAAAGAGTATATATAGACAGAGGGTACAAGTGATTTGAATATGAAGGGATGATATCTAAAAAATAAAATTAAGGGGTAAGAGAGGAATATACTGGGAGAAAGAGAAAAGGAAAGGTAGAATGGGGTACATTATCTCATATAAAAGAGGCAAGAAAAAGCTTTTACAGTGGAGAGAAAGAGGGGGGATGTGAGGGAGAGTGAGTGTAATTGGCTCAGACAGAGAATAACATACATACTCAATTGCATATAGAAATATATCTTACCCTACAGGAAAGTAGGAGGGGAAGGGGATAAGAAAAGGAGGGGAGGGGTAATAGAAGGGAGGGAAGATTGGGGGAGGGGGTAGTCAGAAGCAAAACACTTTTGAGGAGTGACAGGGTGAGAGAAGAGAGAGAATAGAATAATTGGGGAGATAGGATAGAGGGAAATGCAATTAGCAATAGTAACTGTGAAAAACATTTGGAGCAAGTTTCTTTGATAAAGGCTTCATTTCTCAAACATATAGAGAACTGAGTCAAATTTATAAAAATAAGAGCCATTCCCCAATTGATAAATGATCAAAAGATATGATCAGTTTTCAGGTGAAGTAATCAAAGCTATCTATAGTCATATGAATAAAATAACTCACTATTGATTGGAGAAATGCAAATTAAAACAATTCTGAGGTACTACTTCATACCTATTAGATTGGCTAATAGGACAGAAAAGGTAAATGACAAATGTTGGAGGGGATGTGGGAAAAATGAGACATTAATGCACTGTTAGTGGAGTGGTGAACTGAATTCAACCATTCTATAGAGCAATTTGGAACTATGCTCAAAGGGCTATAAAACCAAGTATAGACTTTGACTTAGCAATACTACAACTAGGTCTGCATCCCAAAAGAGATTTAAAAAAACAAAAAGGAAAAGGACCTATATGTACAAAAATATTTATATCAGCTCATTTCTGGAGGCAAAGAATTAGAAATTGAGGGGATGCCCATCAATTTGGGAGTGGCTGAACAAGTTATAGTATGTGATTATAATGGAATATTATTATACCATAAGAAATGTTGAACAGGATGCTCTCAGAAAAACCTGGAAAGACTTGAATGTGCTGATGCAAAGTGAAATGTACTGTGTACAAAGTAACAGCAATATTGCAAGACGCTCAGCTGTGAATGACTCTGCTATTCTCACCAATACAATAATCCAAGACCACTGTGAAGGATTTAGAATGAGGAATGCTACCCATCTCCAGAGAAAGAACTGATGGTGTCTGAATACAGATCAAAGCATACTTTTTTTTAACTTTCTTTATTTTTCTTGGTTTTTTTGACAATGTTTTCTTTCACAAAATAACTATTATGGATATGTTTTGCATGACTACACATGTATAAGCTATATCAAACTGCTTGCCTTCTCAATGGGGGTGGGTGGGGAGGGTGGCAGGGAGAGAATGTGGAACTCAGTTTTAAAATTGAATGTTAAAAATTGTTTTTAAGTGTAACTAGTGCATTTTTAAAAAATAAAAAATAAATAATTTTTAAAAAATAGTATCAGAAGCCATAACCCTTTAGGGTTACCCTAGAAATCTGAAGGAAGGAATTAGTCAACTGACCTGTGGGGACCTAACATACAAATGCCGGTTGGCTTTGAGATAGTGCGATCAGAGCCCAGAGCTACTGTAGGTTCAGAGACTTCCGTCTGTGTTCATTGACCTCATGTGAATTCTATTAGCCTATTGGTCTAGGCAACAAGAGAAGGTGGGAAGAATCCATATTGGCAGAGAACTCTGTAGTATTGGGAACAATGCAAGGTTAAGAAATTAAAGAGAATTCATGACTTAGTGGAAGATATTTGCAAATATCTATATTTCTATATGTACAGGTTTGTATGTATGGTATATAGAATTTTGTACCTTCAAATAAAATCACAAGACCTTCTTAGTAAGTTGTATCATGTTTACCACACTAAATTGACTTTAAGAAGCCAGGATAATGGATGGAGTTAGTACAGGGATGGACAGTATGCTTATTATCTACCCTTTTCAATAAATTGGCTGTTTGTTAATAGAAATGTAATGCTCCAGGGGGAGCTGGTCTGTTTAGGAGTAGGTCATCATCTCTGAAGTATTTGTCAAATAAGTGACTTTTCCTCTATCTTTGGTTAGATCAAACCTCCCTTCAGATCTGACATTCTCCCTCTCTTCTTTACTCTGACACTTCAAAAAGTTTTATATAGTTCTCCATGAAACAAATGAGCAACAACATACTAGAAAGGTTAGTAGATATTTTATTTTTCCTAAGAAAAGTTTCCCTAGAACTCTTCCTCCTTAGTCTAGTCTTTGGGAGGCCCTTCCTTTGATTTCACAAACAAAATCTTTTAGCCTTTACAAGGTTCTAGGCTCTCTTATGGTCAAAGAGCAGTGTTCTAGATTTGGAGCTGGAAGAGAACCTAGAAGTTATCTAATCCATCCATCCCCCCACCTTACTCTATCCATTTCATAAGAAAGGCAACTGAAACCCAGAGAGGTTGAGTGACTGTCCAACATCACCCAAGTTAGTCGTCAAACTTCTATTAAGAACTTGGCATGTGCTACTATCACCAACAAGAATTTAAGAAGTGCTTACTATGTACTTGGCACTATGCTAAGTACTGGCGATCAGTGATCGAGCTAGTTGGTCCTGTAGACTTCAGAGTCCTAAATCCATGCCTATGGACAGCTTCTCTACTCTAATGAAGTTTAGATTAGAGCCAACTTCATGGTCACCAAGGGCAGCTAGGTGGCACAGTAGATAGAATGCTAGCCCTGGAGTCAGGAGGACCTGAGTTCAAATAAGTCAGCACCATGGATAGAGTACTGGGCCCAGAGTTAGGAAGATCTGAGTTCAAATCAGTTAGCACCATGGATAGAGTACTGGACTTAGATCTGAATTCAAATCTCTCCTCAGACACTAGCTGTGAGCTTTGTTTGCCTCAGTTTCCTCAAATGTAAAATTGGCATCATAACGACATTTCCCTCCCAAGGTTGTTGTGAGCACTAAATAAGATAATAATTGTCAAGTGATTAGCATAATTCCTGGCACATAGTAGGTGCAATAGAAATACTTATTCCCTCTCCCTTTCTCATTGACTTCTTCAATTCAATTCAGTTAGACAATCATTTATCAAGTGATATCTGTGTAGTGGTGAGTTGGAGCCAGCTTAGAATTGCTTGGAGAGTCAATAGTTAAATTTCTAAAGCAGTGCTTGATTTCCTATTTTGTTGATTTTGTAGACTTAAGAAAGCAATGGAGAAAATTATAAATAATGCAAATTAATCTTGAAAGTGTGTCACATAGATGTTTTCCTTCCTTAAGAGTCAGCTATTAAACATTTGCCAGCACATTTCTGCCACTGTGTGCCAGGCACTGGGCTAGGTGTTAGGGATACAAAGACCAAAATGAAACAATCTCTGTTCTCAGGGAGCTTATATTCTAAAGTAAGGAAAATAACACACACATACTTAGTGTACATATATATGGATAGAAGGATATGGATATATAGTTAATGTAAAACAAAGGTAACTGAGGAGGAGGGCAGCTAGGTAGTGCTGCAGTGGATAGAGTGCTGGACCTGGAGTCAGGAAGACTCATCTTCCTGAGTTCAAATCTGTCCTCAGACACTTGCTAGCTGTGTTACCCTGGGCAAATCATTTAACCCTATTTGCCTCTGTTTCCTCATCTGTAAAATGAGCTGCAGAAGGAAATGGCAAAACCACTCCAATATCTCTGCCAAGAAAACCCCAAATGGGGTCACAGAGAGTCAGACATGACTGAAATGACTAAACAATAACAATAATTAAGGACGACAGGCTAACCAACCGGGGAGATCAGTAAAGGCCTTCTGTATGAGGCGACATCAGATCTCTCCTCCTATCTCTAAACTACCTGTTTTGATGCATAATCATCTCCTGTCCTGTATTGCAGCCTAATTGCTTCAGGGACCTGTGCCTTCTCTTCCAAGGAGGATCTGTATGTAATGGCAGACTGGCTAATGGGAGCCCAGTTCTCAAGGCAAGTGCAGTATACTCAGCCTGCTGCTGAACCGCTTGAAGAGGCTTAGGGAGCTTGTCGCAAAGAACGCTGCAGAGAATTCATTGTTAGGACTATTTTCAATCTGCTGGAAGAATGATGGAGAATTGGACTTTTGATTGGCTGCTGACCCAGACCTGGGAATGAAGAAAAAGACTGCTTTGGGGACAATTTGGCCTTTTTTCCTTCCTTGCTGCTCGGTGAAAGGGATGAGCTGCTTCGTGTCTCTGGGTAGGGGAAAGACTTCAGGCCTTCCCTCATCTGAAGTCAGTATGAAGCCTCAAGCTTGTGGCTCTTATGTTAAGAAAAGCATCACCAATGACAGTGGTCTGCTTTCTCCTACTTGGAAGCCATGAGGACATGGCCCTGTTTTTATTTCTGTCTCAATTATGTCTCCTTACATGAAGGTGTTTTGAAGAGGGAAAGGCTTTTGGGGAAGATGGTGGCTTTTTAGCATGTAGAGGAGACCAGATCCCCTGCAAACACTCTGGCAAAATTCTAAAAATGTAACAAAATGAACAAGAACAAGGAAAACTGAAGAGGAGGTGGAGTAAATTCTTCCATCCACTCCAGAACTGCACAAAAAATATCAGAATTCTGTGGAACCAAAAAGCAGAGACAAGCCAGGTTAGGCAAAGGGTACAACGTGAAGCAGCCCAGGCTTACACACAGGCAGCTTTGGAGCCCCAAGAATGAGCAGGATACAGGGCCTGAGGAGGCAGCTCACAACTGTCCTGGTAGTTCTTTTCCAATCCAGTAGCCTGTGCCCAACCCAACATCTAGACAGCCAAGTATCCTGGGCTTAAATCATGGCAAGAGATAAAGCCAGACAATTAGTGCAGAAGGTACAGCCCAGTCTTATCCATTACACTCAGGACCAAATAGGATCTGCCCATGCCTTCCACGGGAATGGAATTTGATCCAAGAACAAACCCCCAACCCTGAACTGATGCTAGAGATATAAGTAAGCTGAAGAAAACATCAAACACAGTAAGTACCTTGCACTGAGAGATGCCCAAGGGGCAAACCCAGAAGAGAAGTAATGCCTCAGATCTGGCCACAAGGATTGTAAGAGTATCTGAAAGAAGCGGAACAAGAGTTTCAAAACAGAATAATTGGAGGAGGGGGAGGGCAGAGGAAGAATGGAAAACAGTATTAACACCTGAACTCCTTATAAATTAAAATGAGACAAATGTAAAATAGATACTTGATGAAACAACAAGAAATATCAAAAGATTGAAAAAAACCAGAAAGCATAAGGAAATTAATATATTATAAAAGCTGACATGGAAAACAGATCAAGGAGAAAATCTAAGAATTATTAGACTACCTGCAAATAATTTTTATGACTCTTTTTTTTCTTTTGGAGGGGAGAAGGCAATTGGGGTTAAGTGACTTGCCCAAGGTCACACAGCTAGTAGGTGTCAATTGTCTAAGCCAGATTTGAACTCAGGTCCTCCTGACTCCAGGGCCGGTGCTCTATTCACTGTACCACCTAGCTGCCCCCAAATAATTTTTAAAATGTTCAAATATCATATTTCAAGAAATCATAAATGAAAACTGTCCAAATCTGTTAAATGAGAGGGCTCAGTAAAAATAGAAAACTCCACCAGTCACCTCCTAGGAGAAAGAATGGACTAGGAGCAGTTAGGTGGTACAGTGAGTAGAGCACCAGCCCTGGAGTCAGGAGGACCTGAGTTCAAATTGGACCTCAGACACTTGACACACTTACTAGCTGTGTGACCTTGGGCAAGTCACTTAACCCCAATTGCCCTGCCTTCCCCTCTCAAAAAGAAAAAAAAAGAATGGACTAGGCTGTAATTCTTTAAACTTCCAAAGGACAGGAGAGTCACCAGAGATCTGAAAGCTGCGATCTAGGTCAGCATTTTCCTCCAGCTGAGCCTAATCTGCCAGCATATCTTCAAGGAGTAAATGGGACTCAGCCCAGCAGTAGATTTATCTCAAACCCAAGATGCTGGGTCCTATAAGCAACAGACTGATTGTCAATTGACCAGGCATTAGAAAGTCAGTTTGGTGTGATGAATGCTTTGTAGCTACTCCTTTGAGTTTGAACCCATTCTCCCTAGAGACCAAGGTGGTATATAGGAGAGCGTGTCTCTGGATGATAGAGAGAATAATTTGTAGTTTTGCTCTTATAATGTCTTCTGAGTAAATATCAAATGAGATAATATTTGTGCAAGCAGTTAGTATAGAGCCTAGCACATAGTAGGCACTTAACAAATGCTTGTTCCCTCCCATCCACCCCTGTAAATGAAAATTGATGTTAATTGGTTAAAGGACACTAGGGCAGGGAGTGTATGGCTTGTTGTTCCTCTTCCCTGGGTTCCCAGGGCCGCTGCCCCACCCTTTCAGACCCCTCACCCTCAGCTGCCACCCAGGATGTATCACAACAGCAGTCAGAAGCAGCACTGGATGTTCTCCAGCAAGGAGCAGCTGGGGCGCCTCCAGGCTGACACCAATGGCAAGTTCAAGTGCAAAGTGTTGGCGAATGGGAAGGTTCTGGCAAATGATCCAATCTTTCTTGAACCTCATGAAGAATTGGTAATCTGCAAATATTGTGAGAAAAGACTGTGAGACTTCTGCTCCATATTTAAACCTACAATGCCAAGGTCTGTTGTGGGTACAGCGTGTAATGTACTTCAAACCTTTTTACCTGAGTAACTCAGTGATAAAATATCAGCCTCAGACAATATTGCTTACTTGTGCATTTTTGGCGTGTAAAGTAGATGAATTTAATGTTTCCAGTGTACAGTTTGTTGGAAATCTTCGGGAGAGCCCTCTTGGACAGGAAAAGGCACTTGAAAAAATTTTGGAATACTTATTCAGCAGCTTAATTTCCACCTTATTGTCCCCAAACCTTACCAGCCATTTGAGGGTTTTCTCGTAGACTTGAAGACTCATTGTCTAGTACTAGAAAACCCAAAAGTTTTTTTTTAATTAATTCATTTACTTTTAGTTTCAACATTCAATTCCACAAGCTTTTGAGTTCCAAATTTTCTCCCCCCTCACACTCCTCCCCCTTTCTCCACCCCCAAGATGGCATGCAATGCAATATAGGCTTTACATATACATTCATGTTAATCATATTTTCACATTAGTCACGTTGCAAAGAAGAATTACAACCAATGGAATGAACTATGAGAAAGAAGAAACAAAAAAAAGAGAGAAAATAGGATGCTTTGATCTGCATTCAGACTCGGTAATTCTTTCTCTGGATGTGGACAGCATTTTCCATCATGAATCTTTTGGAGTTATCTTAGAATCTTGCATTGCTCAGAAGAGCTAAGTCTATCAAAGTTAGTCATCGCACAATGTGGCTGTAACTGTGTACAATGTTCTCCTGGAAGAACCCAGAAGTTTTAAGGAAAACAGCTGATGACTTTCTTAACAGAATTGCTCTGACACATGCTTACCTTTTGTATACTCCTTCACAAATTGCTCTGACTACCATTCTATCTAGTGCCTCCAGGGTTGGAATTAACATGGAAAGTTATTTGTCAGAAAGTCTTGTGCTAAAAGAGAATCAAACCTGTTTGTCACAGTTATTAGAGACAATGAAATGCATGAAAACCTTAGTAAAGAAGTATGAACCACCAAGGCATGAGGAAGTTGCTGCCCTAAAACAGAAACTAGAGAAGTGTGACAGTGCTGAACTTGCATTTAATATAAATGTAAAAAAGAGGAAAGGTTATGAAGATGATGAGTAGGTCTCAAAGAAATCTAAGCTGGAGGAGAAAGAATGGATTGATGATGATTTTCTAGATTCCCTATAACTTTATGGCGTTACCAAAAGTGTTATGTTGGAACATTTGAAGTTAACTCCAGAATTCTGAATTGAGAGACAGGGTTTCTTTATCTTGAGTCAAAAGTGTACAGTGAAAATGACTCCCTTTCATTAAATTTTTTCTGTCTATAAAAAAAGGGACACTAGGGCAGTAATGGTAAATATTGACGATATAAGGTATGTGCTCATCTTTGCTGGCAACTGATTTTGGGGAGAATGTCCTGGAATAGAGACTTGAATCAATAACATTAAAGAAAAAATCTGAAAGCCTTTAAATCTGCGAGCGTGAGATGTAGCTAACCTTCTCCAGGAAGACCTATATTATCAGTGTGGGAGTGGGATGAGGAATCCCAGTGCTTATAGCTATAACATCTATTGTATTTTTCTTCTATTCCCTAGAATTCCTATCAGTGATGTCCACCTATCAGTGTTGTCCTACCAGTGATATCAGTGAAGACCAGTAGAGTCTTAGCAAACACCTACTAAAATGAAATAAGGAGGAAAAACTGTTAAGTTCCCCTCACACCCTGTGGAGCTTGGAAAGAAGGGAGGAAAAAGTGGATAAGAGGAAAGTTGGGAAGTAGGAAGGGACAGAAAAAGGTGAGGTAGATAGTCTTGGATGCTCCAGAACACTTTCAGAAGGTAAGAACATTAAATTACACCTCCAAGTTAAAACAGTGCATATAAACATGGGACGTTTTAGACACTTAGAATCTTGGAAGATACTAATTTTGATTGAAAAAGAATAAAGGTACCCATATTAGTTATAATTTAATAAACTCTGATTTGTATTTTTTTTCCTTTTCCCTAGTAGACCTTAGTCCCAGCTTCATGTTACTTAACCTCTGCCTCAGTTTCCTCAATTAAAAATGAGGGAATTGGACCAGATAATCCCTAAATTTCCTTCCCATTCTAAGTCTATCATCCTATGATGTTTAAAACTGTTTTATGTCTGTATTATATCTCTCTAACTAGATTATAAGTTCTTAGAGGCCAGGGATCATGTCTAGATCCAGCATGTAATCATGCTCATAGATGTTCAATAAATACTTGTTGAATGAAAGTGTTCAGTACAAGCCCAAGAAGGCATGCTTAGATTGGGCAGTAGACAGACAGTGGATAGCATGAGGATGCCTAATAGGAAAAGGAAAGGGAACCATGGAAGGAGTTGTTACTGTTAAATCACAACTGTGTCTGACTCTTTGTGACCCCATTTGGGGTTTTCTTGGCAAAGATACTGGAGCAGTTTGCCATTTCCTTCTCCAGCTCATTTTACAGATGAGGAAACTGAGGCAAACAGGGGTAAGTGACTTGCTCACGGTCACACAGCTAGTAAGTGTCTGAGGCCAGATTTGAACTCTGGTCTTAGTGACTACAGGGCTGTCACTGGGCCATGTAGCTGCGGTCATGGAAGGAGAGGGGAAAGAAAGATAGGAAGATGGAAAGGTATCAAAGGAGAATATCTGCTTCATGAGTGAATGAAAAAAATTATAAAGTGTTCACTATCTTTAAGGTACTGTGCTTAGTGGTAGAGATTTTTTTTTAAACTAGACTTGTGGTTTTCATAAATAACAGTGAGGAACTTACTCTACCAAAGCAGATTGAAACCTCTTGGATTTAGTCTTTGGGAATTGCCTGGAGGCACTGGGAGGGTAAATGATTACAACCTTTAGGTGTCAGAGGCACACTTTTCATTTTTATTGTATTGGCTCAGCCTACCCATGAACAATGAATATTTCTCCAATTATTTAGATCTGTCTTTATCTGTGCGAAGAATGTTTTCTAATTGTGTTCATATTGTTCCTCTGTGTGTCTTGGAAGGTAGACTCCCAAGTATTTTATATTGTCTGTAATTATTTTTAAATGGAATTGCTCTTTCTATTTCTGCTGCTTTTTATTGGTAATATATAGAAATGCTAATGATTTGTGTGGGTTTATTTTATATCCTGCAATTTTTCTAAAGTTGTTCATTGTTTTGATGAGTTTTTCAGTTGATTCTCTAGGGTTCTCTGAGTAAACCATGATGCCATCTACAAGAAGTGATAGCTTTGTTTCCTCATTGCCTATTCTTATCCTTTGATTTCTTTTTCTCTTCTGATTGCTGTTGGTAGCATTTCCAGTATGTATTGAATAATAATAATGATAATGGACATCCTTACTTCACCCCTGATCCTATTGGGAAAGCTTCTAGTTTATACCCATTACAGATAATGCTGTTGATTTTAGAAGATGCTATTTATCATTTTAAGAAACGCTGCATTTATTCCTATACTTTCTAGTATTTTTTAAGAGGAAAGGCTGTATATTTTATCAAATGCTTTTTCTTCATTGATCAAAATTATTATGTGATCTTTTTTGTTTTTGTTATTGATACAGTCAATTATGCTTATATTTTTCCTACTATTGAACCAACTCTATCTGCAGTAATGGTATACATTTCACTTGGTCATAGTATCTGATCTTTGTGATATATTGTAATCTCCTTGCTAGCATTTTATTTATAATTTTTGCATCAATATTCATTAGAGAAATTGGCCTATAGTTTTCTTTCTCTGTTTTGGCTCTTCCTATTTTAGGCATCAAGACCATATTTGTGTAAAAAAAAAAAGAATTTGGTAGGACTTTTTTTTAAACCTATTTTTTTCAAATAATTTACATAGTATTGAAATTAACTGTTCTCTAAGTGTTTGGTAGAATTTGCTTGTAAATCCATCTGGTCCTAGGGGTTCTTTCTTAGAGAGTTCACTTATGCCTTGTTCAATTTCTTTTTCTAAGATAGAATTATTTTGGTATTCTATTTCCTCCTCTGTTAATATGGGCAATTTATATTTTTCATCTTCCCATCCCAGATTGATTCTTTTGAGAAGTCAAACTAGGCCATTTTTTGCCTCAATTCTTATCTAGCCTTCAATCACTGAATGGGTGTTGCCTCAGAGAAACTGAGACCTGGGAAAGACCTTAGCTTAAAAAGGCCAAGGTCTCCCACTGCATCTGGGGCCATCACCAGTCCTGACCTATGTCTTGCCATTGGACTCCTATGACTCTGGAGGAGAGAATGAGGCTGATGACTATGCCAGCTATGCCTCACTTCACTTGCAAGTGAAGATATCACCCACCTGGTGTCACTGGTCCTCTTCAAGAACAAAGGACAAACAACAACAACAAAGATATTCATCTATTTCATTTAAATTGTCAGTTTTGTTGGCATGTGGTTGGGCAAAATAGTTTCTAATGATTACTTTTATTTAATCTGAACAGGTTATGAATTCATCATTTTCATTTTTGATACTGGTAATTTGATTTTCTTTTTCCTTTTAAAAAATCAAATTAGCTAATGGTTTGTTGATTTTATTTTTTTTAAATCAGATCCTAGTTTTATTTATTAGTTTAATTTTTTAACTTTTAATTTTATTAATCTCTCCTTTGATTGTCAGGATTTCTATTTTGGTGTTTAAATGTGAGATTTTAATTTGTTGAGAGAAAGAGCATGAGCTAGGTACTCACCAACAAAGGTAAGACAATGACCTGGAGATCCATAGTTGGCAGGAACACTAGATCAGGCATAAGGTGGCACATGTGGATTATACTGATCTTGAAAGGGCAAAAAACATTTAGGGATGACAGGAAAGGAATAGTCAAGAAGCAGTAATGAGTAAGGAATAGAGCCACCCCTCCTCCTGACCCTGTGACTTTGGGAAAGAGCAAAGGTTAGTAAGATATATTGGTTTCTTGAGGGAGTGCCAGATTTTGGTTAAAGCAAAGGGCAAAGAAGGAAGGTTGCTCAAAAAACTTGATAAAATACTACCCTAGGGGAATTTTCTGACAATAGAGGAGGGGATCCGGAGAGCTTTTTGGAACCAAGGTTGGTAATGGATCAACCAGTGAGATTGGGACCGATTGGTCAGGGTATTCAGGATAGGAGTGAGGGTTTAGAGATAGCAGGGGTGAATGCTGGATCTACCTCAAACCACCTCTGCAAGAACTGATTATTAAAATTTTAGTGTGAACATTTACATCTTGGAAATTAGCAAATACTATAAATTAGGGCTTGATGTATCATTTTGTTGATTGTCTAGGCTTATCTGCATTATCCACCCTGTGTGGGTTGGATAATTGTGAAGACTTCACAGGGTATGTCTAATGGAGAGGTTTTGGGATTTGGCCTTGTAATTTTGGGAAGGCATGCCCTTCCCTCTCTCTCTCTCAGATGTTAGAAGATAATGAACTTCCTGTGAGCTATTTGTTCTCTGCTCTGGGAAGGGTCTCTCCTTCCCCCATCCCATTTCTCCTCCTAGACTTCCAGACGCCACCTTGGCAGTTGAGTTCTGATAGGGAAAAACCTGAACGAACCAGATCAATCTTGGTCCTCTGTGTAGTTTTCGCGCCTAGACTGTAAGCCCACCCACCCCAGCCAATGGTGAGAAGGGATAGAGGTGGGTGGGAATCTTCTTCATTAAGACTATAAATTAAGGAAGGTTCTCTTTTACCTCGCCTCCTCCCTTCTGGAGGTGTGCCCAAGTCTTGCGAGGTTTGTATAATAAATTTACTTTGTTCGCTTAAAGATGTCTCTCCTATTATTTAAAAATTCTGTCCCATACAACCCCTTTCTTAAACCTAAAAAGGATGGAGAAAATGTTAGTAATGAAGATTAAACTTAAAAGTGTGGTGCATTTCCTGAGAGCTGGTTGTTAAGCATGTATCAGTGCACCTCTTTAAAACATTCTGCTGGGTAGGGACTGGCGAGTCAGTATAGTAGAATGGATATGGCATAATAACTCAGCACAGCTTAACAACAACAAATCAAAAGGATTTCCAGAGTTAATCCAACACAGACTTTGATCTAACTAGAATTTGTACTCCAAATGTTTTGATACACTTGGCTCCATGGAGTTAGACCTTCAGGTGTGCTTCAGTGCCTTTATCCAGTGCATGAGAACTGCTTAGCCTCCAACTATCCTCGTCTCTTGACATCTTTTTTTGTTTCTGGAGGATTGAGGTATACAAATGACTTTCCTGACACATGTGCACAGCTAGTCTAGCATTTTCTAGGCTATTTGCTTATGTATTAAGGCATTCTCTAGAACACAGGTTCCTAACTTAGAGTCCGTGAACTTGGTATGTGTGTGTGTGTATGTGTATGTGTGTACATAAACACATATATACATACATACATACATACACAAAGAAGTACAAAGGACACCAGTTTTACAAAAATATTGTTAGAAATATCTGTCATATTGACTATTATAAATACCCAAATTAATTACAAAGGACCCATGAAAGAAGATGCTATCTGCATCCAGAAAAAGAATTGTAAATAGAAATACATATAGATTGTTTTATACACACACGCACGCACACACATACACACACACACACTTGCATGTAATGGTGGCATCTGTAGGATGATAGGAAGAAAAAAATGGAAAAAATTTGTATAACTTTATTATATATTTAAAAGAATAGCAAGTTGTATGTAATCGATATGCAGTTTCATGTGCAAATCATCTTTTTTTAAAAACTATACTATGTTATGGGAATACTTGTTTGTAAGGGCAAAGTGGGACTTTTTACTGTTTTTTTTTTTTCTTTTGGAGTGCTTCTTAGCACTAAGGCAATCAAGAGCCTTTGACTGAGTCTTGCCTTTGTTTGTAGGAAAGCCCACACCATTTTGCTAGTTAGGTCAGGAGAGGTGTGAAGCCCCCAGGCCTTGAAAAAGGGTATATATACTCTGAGGGTAGCTGTTAAGTTAGAACTCTCAGAACTACAGGAGGAGAGGTTTTGTTTGGGGGCACACTCATTGGAAGAGTGTTGGTGTGGAGACTATGGGTAGCCATTAAGGAGCCCCCTGGCTTTGAAAACCCAGATATTGGTACTTCTCTCTCTGGTAACTATGTATGTATAGCTTTGCTCAGATAGCTAGAAGCCTGTCTGTTAATTTGTGTTATTCGCTCTGTTTATATTTTCTCTGTTTGTAATTTCTGTTTGTATTTGCTCTGAAGTTTGGGGTGCTGACTTTTTCCCCTGAACTAAGTGAATGATATATGCATGTTTAATTAAAGTAAGATGTTAACCCCTTAAAGTTGCTTTCCTTAGAAAAGCAGATCAAAGAACTTGTGCTAGCAGCCCTCCTGTGTACTTGTGTTATACAGCCACAGTAGCTGCGACTAAGTTGTTGTTACATTGTTTTATTCCATAAATCACAAATAAAATAAAAAAGAAATATATCTAACTGTATGTCTATATTTCTAATAATATTAACATATATAATAATGATATTTCTAACAATAACAATGTATATCTAATAATATTTCAATAAAACTGGTTTGTTTTGTATTTTTAAATATTTATTTTTATTAATTTAAAAATATTCTGAGAAGAGATCCATAAACTTCACCAGACTACCAATTGGTCCATGACACAAAACATAAATTTGGCCACCTGGGGAAAATCCAGAAATTGCTTGGTTTTCTTTCTGTATCCTCTGCTGGTCCAAGGAGGAGAAGGAAACAATGGACTTAAATAAAAGCCCTAAAAAGAGACACAACCCCATGGAAGAATAGAATTAAGAGTATGGGAGACATTTTTGTGATGGCACAGATGTAGCTAAAGACATAATTGTTTTTCTAAATGAAATTTGCTCAGGAAATCAGAAGTAAGGGAGGGAACTGTGCCAAGGAACTCTCTGGTAGTGAAGAGTTATTCAGGTTGGAATGTGAAGAATTTTCTGCTTTTAAGTTATTTGCCCCATTTTACTTTGAACAACTGGATTTTTGAAAGAGAGATCACACTGAATAAATCACAGCATGTTAGAATGGTTAGGGTCTTTCTTCATCTGAGCTCAAGAAGGAAGCCAAGAGGAAAGTTGTTAGTCAGTAATTTAATTAGTTAGTTAATAAGTTATTTTCTTTGCAAGAAAATAAGAAATCTTAAATTACAACCAATAATTCCATGACAAAGGCTGTCCAAGAATGGATCTCACTCTTTGGGTAGTGACACATTAGGGCCTACCTTTAAAGAACTCCATGGTTTCCAAAATTTCCTAGTTACTCCAGATAAATCATGTAGATATTCCAAATGAACACCTTTGCTGAAAGTACCCTGATGAAGAAGAGTCTGTGTTAATAAGTAAACAAGGAATGGATAGAGAGCTATCCACACAGCTATGACCTTAGTTCAGGCCCTTATTATCTCTCACCTGGCCAACTGTAATGGTCTCCTAAATAGTGTGTCTGCCTCAAGTCTCTCCTGACTCCAATCCATCTTTCATAAAGCTCCCGAAGTGGCTTCCCTTAAACATATAGCTAACTCTGGCTCCATCCTACTTAATTAACTTCAGTGGCTTCCTTTTCCCTTTAGGATAAAATATAAACCCCATTTAGCTTTTCACTTCTTCCCAGACTCATTATACATTACTCCCTTTCCTATACATTATAGTCTAGCCAAATTGGCCTTCTCACTATTCTTCAATCATGGTAGCAGCTATCCCCCATCCGCCTAGAATGTATACCCTCCCGTGTCTGCCTTATAGACACAACTCAATCATCATTATTTACATGAAGCCTTTTCTGATCCCTCCAACAATTAGTGCCTTTTCTTCCCAAACACCTTGTATTTATTTTGTATTCATTTTGCATATTTCATATTTCATATATGCATATTTCGCTACATACTCATATGTACTCATTGTCTCCTTGAGAACAAGGATTGGTTGATTATACACCAAGCACCCAGCACAATGCCTGGCATACAGTAGACACTTAACAAATACTTAGAAATTGATTATGTTTCTACAGTGTCTAGGTAGAGGTTCCAATCCAGATAACTGGGCGGAACAGCCAGTCATTTTGAGATAATTGAACAATATTTAAGTATATTATTAATTACTAAAATGAATTAGTGTGGCCAACAAATTCTAGAGAGCCTCGTAGTCCTTGAATCTTTTTCATCTATCTAGCGGATGAATAACTTTCATGCCCACATTGTTATAAAAATATACAACATGGTTTTAAAATATGTTTAATGACAAAATGTTAAAAGTTCCACAGAAGGAGAGCATTTTGTGAAAGTCTATTTCTCTAGGTATTTCTATCTCTTTTTGGCCATCTCCCCATGTGTCTCTGTGAGAATGTCTCTGACTCAGTCTCCCCCCCCCCCGAAATTCCATAACTTTCCTCATATTTTCTCACACACATACAAAGAACAGGTTTGAAATGCTGTGAAATCCCTGCCTCCTAATGTATGCCCTGGCCACAAATCTTCAACAAATCCAAAAGGCTCTGTTTCAGCATCTGGAAAATGGGTTTCACTCATTGTCAACCATCACCACTACCACCACTCAAAGTATTTATTAACCATCTATTTTCCTCAAGTATTCTGCTGGATGCTGGCAGTTAGACACATCTACCACCTTTTGGGAACTCATAATTTAAAGCTGACCATAAAGATACAGACAGATGTCCTGATTTCATACTTGATGAATACTTAAATTAAATACAGTCTTATCTCTGTAGATGTGTCCCCGAAAAGTTAAATGTCCTTGTATAGCCTGTATCAGATTGCAAGCCATCTTGAGGAGAGGAGAGGACAGGAGAGGTAAGGAGAGGAGAGGAGAGGAGAGAATTTAGAACTTAAAATATTATAAAAGTAAATGTTGAAAACTAAAAGTTAAAAAAAAAAGTAAAAAAAGTTAAATGCACTAAGATCATGTATCAGGTAAATATTTAGTGAAACTGCAGCGAAACATTTTTAAAAGCAAAGGATTTTTGGAATGCGAACTCTCACCCCTTTGTTTATATATTTTGCAAATCTGGGTTTCAACATATCATTTTTTTCAATGCAGGACATAACTGTAAATTGGTTGAATATGTGTGTATCAGAAATAATAGTGATAATAATAATAATAGTAATTGACATCTATATAATTCTTTTAGGTCTCCAAAACACTTCTTCTACCTTACCTAACTTGAGTCTTATGACAGTCCTATAAGGTAGATGGATAGTACGATTATCTCTGTTTTACAGGTGACAATCATAGGATCATAGTAACTGTAGTGGCCACCTGGTTCAGCTTTACAGGTGAGGAAAGTGAGGCATGAGAAGTGTAATGAGAAGCTAACAGAGGTAAGTGGCACACTCAAAGTTTACCCAGAGAGTTAAATGGTGAGGTAGGGACTCAAGCTCAGTTCTCCTACCGCCCAGTCCAGGATTCTTTCTCATGTTTCACAGCTGCCAGCGTTTAGTTAGGGTGATGTATAAAAAGAGGGTTCTGGGACTTTCAGTTTGTTACTGCTTCTAGGAAGCAGTGAGAATCTAGCAGTTCCATAATTTGGGGATAAAAAAACCCCAAAACAACCAACCAAACCAAACTTTGGTGAAGGTTTAGTTGTGTAGGCAAGGGTAAGGCTTTCCAGCTCCTACCTTGAAGAAAAAAAAAAAGCCTGGTTATCTTCATCGGCTTGGGAATA
This sequence comes from Trichosurus vulpecula, assembly GCF_011100635.1. Lineage (NCBI taxonomy): Eukaryota > Metazoa > Chordata > Mammalia > Diprotodontia > Phalangeridae > Trichosurus > Trichosurus vulpecula. Next base: position 385,437,729 of record NC_050574.1, read on the forward strand.
TATCAAATAGAGTCTTCTCTACCCACCCTTCCAAGTTGGACTAAGTCTCCTCTTGTGCAATTCTTTCAGGCAAAATCACAAAGCAGCAGGAATGACTGACTGTCAAAACAAGGGAGAATTTTTGCCTGCAGGAAAATCGAGGCTGTGGTGGCGGCTTAGCTCATGCCAAGCGAAATACCAGTTAGAAGATGTTGCTGGCATGTAATTTGGAGGATAGCTTTGTTAATGCTTGAGGTTATTTAGAAAAATACCTTTGGTCATGTGCTTTCCAGAATGCCATGTATTTGCAATGAATCATATTTACCATGCCTGAGGAGTATTAAATTACAATCCTGTATTTGCTTCTTTTAAAATGTTTCCCCCTCCTTTATTCTGATTCCTATTCAAATGCCTGAAAATATCAACTCTTTTTTTTGGTTCCAAAGAGGAATAATTTTACAGCTAAACAGTTTCCTACAAGGATGAAGGAACCAAGATCCCAGGGGGAAGCCTTTTCAATATTGCAATGACAGCAGTGACATTAGATTATCTTTAATAAGCAGAAAAACAGTATTTACCTGTTCATGCTATAAAGTAATTTGTCCCAGCAGCTTTAAAACTGCACCCAACTTGTAAACAATCTCCTTCCTGCCCCCTCAACAGAAACAAACAGAATGAGTTCTGATTAATCCAGCAAGGTTATGCCACCATCAGAACCTCGATGTGTGTGTTTGGAGGCATGAGTCACCCTTTCAAACAAGGATTCACAGTGGGGGTTTCCAGCAGTAATGTACTTGGTGCTGGTTTTGCCATTTTAGCTCGGCAAGATCTCTTTTCAAGAGTTGTGCTACCTTGATGGGAAGGCATATTAAAGGAGGTACCCCCCTGAGAGCTCACAGTGAGACATCTCACAAGTGGCTGAGTATAGGGGCACCAGTGAAGGGTAGGAGTGCCAATGCAATCATATCTCCTGAAAGTGGAAGCCCAAGGATGACGATACAGCTACCTTTGCTATGAAGCCACTGCTGACATATGGACCATAATGATTGTGAAACCTAGTACTGACCTAAAGCAACAGGAACCTAGAGCCTGGCCCCTGGCACCTATGAATAGGGTTTCAGAGAATAATAATGGTTATAATCATAACAGGCTTATGTAAAAATTGTTTTTTTACTTTGTCAAAGTGTTTGCACACTGATTATCTCATTTAACCCTCTTGACCACCCTGTGATGTAGGCAGAGCAAGTAGCTCCTTTATACACATGGCCCTTCCTGATCACCCCAACTGCTCTTAATGCCTTCCTCTTGGAAATGATAGTTTCTTTATTTTACATATGTTTCGCATACATTCTTTGTTTACATGTTGCTTCAACCAATAGAATGTAAGCTCCTTTAGGGCAGGCTCTGTTCTCATTTTTGTCTCTATCTCTAGTGCCTGTGCACAGCACATAGTAGGTACTTCGCAAATACTGATTGCCTGATGAAAAGATTGATGTGCAGAGAGACTAAGGACATACAAATAGTACATGATTGAGAAAGATGGACCGATCCTATTTCTTTTCCTATTTATCCTGTGATCGTGGTATTAGTGGAAAGAGCACTGGATTTGAAATCAGAAGACCTAGGTTGGAATTCCAGCTGCACCAATTAAGAGTTCTCTGACCTGGGCCAGATTGCCTCAGTCCTTTCAGCCTCAGTTTCATTATCCATAAAATGAGGAGAGGAGACTAAATTACCTCTGAGGTCTTTTCCAGCTCTAAATTGAATGAATGAGACTATTATCTTACCATCTAGGTGACTTAGTGGATAGAGCTCTGGGCCTGAAGTCAGGAAGACCTGAGTTCAAATCTGTTCTTAGTTACTTGCTAGCTATATGGTCACTTAATCTTTGCCTGCCTCAGTTTCTTCAAATGTGAAATGGAAGTAGTCATAGCACTTACTTCCCGGGGTTGTTGTGAGGATCAAATGAAATGATATTTGTAAAGCACTTAACAGTGCCTGGTATGTAGTAGGCACTATATAAATACTATGTTTTTATATTTATTTACATATTTTATTTATATATTATTATTTCTATCAACCCTGAAAACAAAACTGCTGTTAACTCTAAAAAACAAACCAGAGACCACACACAGGTTATCAATACCACAGTTAACTCTAATAATAAAAAAAATAAAACCAAAGAGCTAACAGTGGTAATAAGCAAAAAGCTTTCTTTATTCCATTGGAGGAGGGAAGCTAGACACATGTGCCAGGCCCCCCTCTAGTAGGAGACTTGCTGCTGTGTGGACAGATCTCAGTACATATACTAGTGGTTACGCAATGAGCTGTAGCCCTGACGATGATGGGTAACAACAGTGAGAGAAGTCTGATTCATTGCAGGGCTTCATTACCAGAACATGAGTACCACAGGTCCTTGTCCAAGCTCGGGGACCACCTGGTGCTGCTCTGAAACAATTCTGGCATTTTGCTGTGGCTGAATTCATCCAGAGGGTAAGTGCAAAGGATTGTTGTTATGCCAAGCTCAGGGCACACCTTGCCTGCTGGGCCTTAGCTCTGGAAAACAGGGTATCTCCTAATAGTAAAGAGAGAGGAGTAAAAAGAGAGAGGTGGTCTTGATCATGACATCTCACACAAGTGTGACTATCAGAAGCACATCTAACCTTGAAGGTTTCAAGTTTCACAGCATTTAGAACTGGAAAGGAGCTCAGAGATCATTTACTCCAATCTTTTGACTTTACAGATAAGGAAACTGAGGGAAGCTCAGAGAGATTAAATGACTCTCCCAAGATCTCATAGCTCATAAGCAGCAGAGCAAAGATTTGAAAATAGCTCTTCTCACTCCTGGGCCCATGTACTTTCCATACACACAATTCAGGAATCTACACACTGATTCAGCATTAATATATTTCTTTCCTCCACTGAATTTGGTTAAGGTTGAGCCACACAAAGAAAACCCACCCACAGCTAGGGGACAGGGAAGATATCAGTCACAGCTTCTTAGATTTGACAGTTAACACATGGGGAATATTTTGACTGTGGCCCACAGGAGTTGGAAGCTCATTTGGGAGGAGCATCAGGATCAGCATTCTTGAATGTCAAAGGAAAGCTGGAATTGGAAAGCCCCTGACATAGTTAATAGAAGTATATTGAAGGAGAAGGGGATTCTCCTTCTCTTCATTTGCCATAACTCCTCAAGAAGTTGTGAGAATTGGCTTCCAGTATATCTGGTTTTCTTGATGTATGTTTCTGAATCAAGTAACTATAAATTAGTTATCTATATACTTTATGTACCAGGAATAATAATATATGTGTGCCCATGTAAGACTTAGTGGGTTGGTTGTTATCCTTCATTCTCAAAGAGGACCAAAATGAGATCACTATGTTAGAGTCAAGTTACAGTTACAGACTAAAAAGAGCTTGGAATGTTCTTCCATAGGTTGGGCACAAATAGTCCATGTGAACATTTAGGGTGGATTCTCTAAATTTGTGTATCTCACATTTATTTTGAGCTACTTCAATTCTGCTTTGCTCATAGAGCACAGCACGTTTTCTGATGAGGATCCTGGACCAGTGTCTCCCATATCACACAATTGATCCCAAAGTTCTTAAGAGAGACCTTGAGAGTGTCCTTGTATTGCTTTTTCTGATCACCACGTGAATGCTTGCCCTGTGTGAGTTCTCCATAAAATAGTCTTTTAGGAAAGTGTATGTTTGACATTTGAACAATGTGGCTAGCCCATTGGAGTTGTGCTCTCTGATGCAGAGTTTGAATGCTTGGCAGTTTAGCTTGAGAAAGGACCTCAGTGTCTGATGTACAGTTTGAATGCTTGGCAGTTTAGCTTGAGAAGGAACCTCAGTGTCTGATATCTTATTCTGCCAGGTGATCTTCAGAATCTTCGGTAAGGCCAGTCGTAAGTGAAAGATCTTTTCCTGTCCATTGAATAGGCCTTAGGTGGGGCCAACAAAGGGAAGCCTGATTAGAGGCAGGCCACTAACTTCCACTAACTAGGTGTGAGGCACCAGGCCCACACCCTTTTTCCAGTTAAGCCAATGTGGGTGTGAAGCCCTCATGGCCCTAAAGGGAATTGCTAAGACCAGAGCCAATGATAGTTGAGTTCTTTCTGAGTTCTTTTTAGTCAATCAGATTCCAGCAAGGCCTGTATATAATGAAAGCCCAGAACTGAGAGCAGCAGAGCAGAGGAACTGAGAGTGGCAGGATTCAGAAGCAGACATCAAAAGGACATTGAGGCAGCGAGAGCTACAGGAATCAGAATCCAGCCCAAGGAGAAGGAGCAAGAACTCAGAGTCTACAGAGCTGCAGAAGAGAGTGCTGAGAGGAGAGCTAGGTTTCTTGAGTGATTGTTTACAGGAAGGCCCTAGCAGGAGCAGGGCGGGGGGGGGGGGGGGGGGGTGGGGGGGGGTGGGGGGGGCGGGGCGAGAAGATTACAGGATGACTTGGCTCCTTGCTATAATATTGTATTACAATTTCCTTGTTGTGACATTGAGGTGGACTTATTGGCTTTGGAATATTATTGCTACTATATGGAATTGGAATTACTAGTCTTGGGAGTGGATTCTCTTGTGTCTAAATAAATGTTATGCTGTCTCTACCTTCTACTTAGAGAATTTCCTGTACTTCATGATTCCAAACCACTCAGGCATGTTCATGTTCATCCTCAAGGTCATGAATCTTGCCTTACTAATATATCTTCCTAAGACAATCCAAATGGAAGTGATTCAGTTTCCTGGCATGGCGCTGGTAGACTGTCCAGGTTTCATAGGCATATAACAATGGAGTCAGCACAATGGCTCTGAAGACCTTCAGTTTGGTAGTCAGTCTAATACCTTTTCTCTTTCACTACCAAACTGTAGGTCTACAGAGCCATTGTGCTAACCTCATTATTGTATGCCTGTATGAAACCTCTAAGACATAAATAAACAGCTAGCTCAAAGGGGGCGTGAATAGATATCTCTGTAATCTGGCCCACCCTTCTCCTAGGGAGACTATGATATCTGCTTTGATAGTAGCAGGATGAAGGCAATGATTGGATGTCTGATCCTTCTCTTGTGTATCTCCAAGATAGGTATCAGGCTAGATTTATATCACTGTTCCCCATACCCCCATATATCTTATTTAGGGTTAAAACAGTTTCAGAACAAAAACCACTTCCTTGATCACTCTTAAGAGAAAGGGTAGCCCCAAGCTTACGTTTGTCAGCTTGGTCCCTTTCAGTTCGACAATGGTTAAACAAAATGCCATCACAAATAGCAAATATTGAGTAAACCCACTTATCTAAGAAGTAAACAGAAATCAGAAAAGTTATACAGATTAAAACATACCAGGAAATACACAAGAAATAAGAAAAACCTGAGTAGACTTAGGTGAATGGATGTAAAGTGAAATGAGCAGCTCCAGGAGAACAATCTACATAGTAACAATAATATTGTAGTGATAATCAACTATGAAAGCTTTAGTAACTCTGATCAATACAAAGATCCATTGTAACTCTAAAGGACTTATGCTGTAAAATGCTATCCACCTCCAGATAGAGACCTGATGCACTCAGAGTACAGATAAAACATATTTTTTTCTTTCAAAATTATTTTTTTCCAGAACATGCCTAATGTAGAAATATGTTTTGAGTGACTTCCTATGTATAATGGTTATCATATTGCTTGCCTTCTCAATAGATGGGAGAAAGGGATGGAGAGAATTTGGACCTGAAAGTGAAAATAAAATTTTTAAAAATACACAAGAATGAATGAAATCTTTAGATGGGAGCAAGATAAGATCTCATCTCAAGTCCAGAAAGGCCCCCGTCTCACCCAAAGGGAAATTCTCTTTTTGAAGTCTCCAGGGAGGCAAACTGAAAATTAGGGACAGGTGGAAGAGCTAGCTTCCCCTACATTTTGGCAGCTGTCAAAATCTTTCTTTCCTCATTGGAGTGTCCTTCTTCCAAAGAGTCTCTGGTACCACAGCAACTCTCTTCCAAGAAACTCTACTACTGGCTTCCACCTCTTAAACACTTAGCATTTTCTATGCCAATGCAGAGTCTTATCTCCTCTCATATATCAATAGCGATGGGCTAAATGCCACTACCCTGATTGGAAGTCCAGGTTATAGTAAGAATAGTTGAAAATGTATGTGTAACACTTGGAGACTGAGGAAGTAAGTCACATATGCTTTCTTCTGATCTTTATAACAGCCCTGTGCAATTACTGTGCTGGAAAGATCCCTGGATTTTTAGTTGGGAAACTAATGCTTACATTCTAGCTAACCTACTTAATTCTATTATGTGCCTTTGGGTTACCCTGCCAACTAGCACTTACAGGTTACATACCCTGGAAGATAACAGTCCTAGGTTCAAAGAACTCTTATGTATGCTACTTCACATCCTGGACTAGGGCACTGCTTTGTATTTTTGGAATGATCCAGAGACCATACCCTAGTACCATCAGGAGTCTTGACTCTGGGGATTCTGATTGGAAGGATTTCCTAAATTTAGGGGAGATAGAATAGTATGGTGGTGAAAGGATGGGCTGCAGGGGCAGAGGACCTGGGTTTGAATCACTTAATGAGCTGTGTGACCCTTGGGGAAATTATTTCACTTACCTGGCCCTCAGTTTCCTCATTAGTAAAATAAGAGCAATGGACTCAGTGGCCTCTGAGCTCTAGATCTATGCTTTTATGATCTCCCAAGCAGAGTCCCAGTTTTAAGCACTGGATTCTTTAGCTTCAGAGGCCGACTCTCCTGTATGTAGGCTGTGTGGGGCATGTGCTTCCTAGAGCCACAGGATTCTATTGCAAGACACCAGTGTCAGTGGTGAGGAGAGGAGAGAGAAATTCCGTCCCTATCCATCTCCAGCTCTTCGCCCCTCAAAGGGAAAGGTGAAAAGCAAGCTCTGAAGAGTTGGGTTCTTATCTATCTTGCCCTACAAGAAAATAGAGGGGAAGGGGATAAGAGAAGGGGGCATGGGGTAATAGAAGGGAGGGCAGTTTGGGGGAAGGGGTAATCAGAATGAACATGATCTTGGGGTGGGGAGAGGGGAGAGATGGGGAGAAAATTTGGAACTCACAATCTTGTGAAAATGAATGTTGGAAACTAAAAATAAATTAATCAGTAGGGAAAAAGGAGTTGAGTTCTTATTTCATAATTGTCTGTCTTCTAGACTGAGAGGATATCTGGTAGGATAGCTGTCCATCAAGGTCAGTTCCTCTACTTCTTAACTCTCAGCCCCTCCCATTTGCCTATGTTGGTACCCAGGGAAATCTAAACCTGGGCAAGTCCACTGAACCTGTGTCATGATCCTTTCCTATACAAATGGGTCACTAGAAAGTATAACACCCTTATAGTGCAAATGAGCAACGCTGTCTGAAAGGGGTTCACCCTTCCATTTCATTGTCTCTGTTACCTGCCACTTACGTTCTGTAATTCGATGAGATAGATGGGGAGCTCACTTGATGTGGGCTCTTTTGATACTCTTCCTCCTATATCTCCCCTATACACACAGACAAACGCAGATACACACACATCTCTTGTGAGACAGATTCTACTTACTAGTTCAGTGTAGCGGCTAACCAGTGAGGCCTTAACTTTTGTTAATCCCTGTCCTTTATCTAGCTGTGTGATCTGGGCATGTCACTTAACCCTGTTTGCCTCAGTTTCCCCATCTATAAAATGAACTGGAGAAAGAAATGGCAAACCACTCCAGTATCTTTGGAAAGAAATCCCCAAAAGGGGTCATTTTCTGTCAGATGTTACTGAAAAATGACTAAAAACAAAACCAGTCCTTTCTTCTGTCCTTTGCAGTTCACCCTCATTTCATTGCTCTGGGGTTGTCTGTCCTCTCCATAGGGAAATTAGACTTCCAAGTGCTCCAATTCTGCCCCCATCTCAGATTCCTGAGGAACAGAAATATTTTTTACTTTAGTCTAAAGGGTCCTCCCCAGTGGGAGTGGGGAACGGAGAGAAGGCATAAAAATGTATCCAGAGTGTAAATGTGAATCAGGTTTGAAATAGATAGACACAAAAGGGGGAATGCTAAGCAATAAAGAAGTACAGATAGTGTAATTACAATCAGCAGAGAGGCTAATATTCAAGCCTCGTTGGGAGTAAATAGAGTAATCCTACTTCACAGTGGTGTTGTGAAGAAAACACTTTGTAAACCAGGCTCTACAGATGTGAGTTGTTATTACCAAATGGGATAACCTATGTAAAAACAATTCATAAGCTGTAGAACATTATACAAAGCAAGGTATTATTATGGCACACTGAATCTACCATTAGGAACAATTTAGTCAGCTCAAAATATCATTACAATGGCTGAACTAGTTGTCAATTCTGTTGTCTTCATGTCTTAAGGACCAAATCAGACAGCTTATTGATGGCATAGGCTCTTTCTTAGCACAGAGCCTGTAGCCAATCAAATCAGCCTGCTTGCCTTTTTAATCTTCTGTGGTTGATATTTTTATTTTAAATCTTTGTAGCTTCGATGGATTTGCATGCCATTCTCTTTTTTAAAATGTAGCTCTTTTGTTCAGTAATTTTTCAGTCATGTCCAATTCTTTGTGACCCCATTTGGGGCTTTCTTGACAAGGATGCTGAAATAGTTTGCCATTTCCTTCTCCAGCTCATTTTACAGATGAGGAAACTGAGGCAAACAGGGTGAAGGGACTTGCCCAGGGTCACACAGCTAGTAAGGGTCTGAGACCAGATTTGAACTCAGGATGATGAATCTTCCCGACTCCAGGCCCAGTGCTCTATCTGCTGCACCACCTGGCTCCTCCCCTAAGTTCTCCACAAGAGATCCATGCAACATGTTGAGAGTTTGCCTCCAAGATCTCCCGAAATTGCACAGACAGCAATGGAACGTACAGATTGCTCAATGGCAAATTCCCCCTATTGCAACAAGGCCAGCTTACCTATTTTTCCACTTCTGCATCTTTCCTATGATATATCATTGACATATCATATGATATCATGACATCATTGTTCCTGTGTGATCCTTCGTCGATACTATACTATACTATATTATACTATATGTCTTCTCACTCCAACTGTACACCACTCAGTTGCCATTTGGGTAACATGTAATATTAATTAATTCCTTAAAGACTATGGTTTTCCACGACTTGTAGCCGTACATATGCATGAGAAGCAAGATGATGTTAAAAAGATAGGCCTGCGTTTCAGAGAGAAGCTTGTAGCCATTAAGAACTTAAATGCATAATAAATTAAATGCATTCCAATTTACTCTCTCCAGTTCATCATCCATCTTCAGTGTCTGTCTACTGATGAAACAGTTCTACAGATTGTCCTTCTAATACTAATACCAATATTATTACTACTACTGCTACTACTACCACTACTACTACTACTACTACCACTACTACTACTACTACTACTACCACTACTACTACTACTACTATTACTAGTATTAATACTACAACACCATCACCACCACCAACAATAATAATAATCCGGTCAATACACATTCTTCATCCACTTGGCTTTTCCTTTGTAGATAGTCAAACTCCTTTTAGCTTTTCTCTTCCCTCTCTTTCTCTTTCCTCCCCTCTGGAAACCTTCCTTTCTCTTCTTTCTCTTCCCCTTCCCTTCTTTCCCCCCACTCCTTCCTTCCTGTCTCTTAGTTTCCAAAAGTTTTTAAACAATTATGATTAAGCAGAAGATTTAAGAATTCCCCTTTCCCCATCCCCCCCAAAACTCCCCACTTTGGGACAATAACTAATAATCACATCTGCTACAGAGGAAAAATAATCTCATCTGACAGAAACTTTTCAGCTATACAATATATATTCCTTTATATAAGCATTTGAAATAAGCCACAGAGAAAAAAAATGGATTTTGAAGTTACCATTAAGAAATCAAACTCTTGTGAAGCACTGTAATGACTCTGGTCTGGTGTCAGTAGTTCAAAGTATATTTTGTTAATATTGAGTTTGTATTCTCTAGGGCACAAAAACACTTGATTCAATTTCTCATTGTGGCACAGAGGTGAGCTCGTATTCTCAGAAGCTATGCCAGCAGAGGGCAAGCGCTGGCAGGTTCTGCCATGCTAGAAGGGTTTTGAGTATGTCCCCAGCAACAGGCTATGTCTGATTTTCTGCGACCAGCCCAGCTAAGTACAAAGGAGTTCAGCACCAGAAGACTGACTATTTGGTGATGAATTCCTTGTCCATGGCAACCTAGGAAACAAAGAAATATACTGAGTGGCCCTCAAACTTTATGTCCCCTTTTTGTTTGCACAGTGATGGTAGTAGATTGGCAGAAAAGGGGAAGAAGGTGCTAAGAACCCAATTGTTTTAGACCATTTATAAATATTAACTTAACTGTTGGTTATCTATATTTGAGATCATTATCCAGTGACCAACAAATGGACATACTTTTGAAGAAACTGAATCTTATCAATCTTGCCTGTCTCACTGTAAACAAAACCAGAAGACAAAAGGAAGTTGAGGCTAAGTGGAAGATGATTCACAGGATCTCCTTGGAGAGGCAAATAAAGGCTTTGGTAAAGTTGGTTTTTTAAAATAGTATCCAAAGGCAACAAAAAACCATTATTTCGTAGAACATTTAGTCATCTCAGGTTATGGCAATCATGATTTGTATTTTCAAAAACACCACCATGAAAATAGTTACAAGTCATGGAACAACATCTGTTTTGGTGAATGAAGAGGTAAAGATGTTTGATGAGTAAGATTAAATAACACATATTTTGATATTTGGAGACTTCAATAAAATGTGAAGCTAGGTGAGAGTGACCAAAAAAAAAAAAAGATTCAGGACTAATGAATGAGAGACAGCAAAGTCTTTCAGACGACATGGAAACCTATACTTTAATTATGAAAAGCTTCAATCAGTCAAAAAGCATTTGTTAAGTACCTACTATGCATCAGGCACTGTGCTAATTGTTGGAAATACAAAGAAAGGCAAGAGATAATCCTTGCCCTCAAGAAGCTAACAGTCTAATAGATTAGACAACATTTAACAGCTATGTACAAATAAGACATAAAGAGGAGAATTTGAAAATAATAGAACAGAGGCAAAAAATGAAATTATCCCTGCCTACAGGGAGCTTATATTCTATCAGGCAAGACAATATGTATGTATATAAACATGTATATAACATACAGGATGTCCCAAAAGTCTTAGTGCAGATTTAAGCTAGTAAAGCTCAAAACTGTGCTGAGACTTTTTGAGACATCCTGTGTGTATGTGTGTGTGTTTATAGTTGTATATTTTTTTCTTGCCTGATAGAATATAAGCTCCCTATAAGCAGGGATTATATATTTATATAGAATAACAAAGACTATAGAATATATTACAGATGATATATACTATATTTTATATATCAATATATTATATTTATATATTATAATAATGTTATTTATATATTTTATATAGATATGTTCATAAATTATGCTGTATAACATTATTGTATCATAGAATGTATATCAGATTACATGCACAGATAAAATATATAGCTATAAGTATAGATAACATATTACATACATGTACATAAACAAACACATCCATGTGATATCAAGAGAGCCGATAAGGATCCATGGCTAATTACAAGGATTTTCTGTACTGAATTTATGGAAGACATAAGGGATGGGAATTGTACACAAGGTGGCCAAATATGGATGGGTTGCAATCTGCATTTTTGGAGGGACTACCCACACTGATGAGATCACATCTTAATTTGAGTATTTGTATCTATTTGAGAATCCTCTGTACGTGTAACCTTTTCCTCCCATCAACTTAGTCTCCTCACTATCTCCACACTATCAGTCTGCTCTTTGTTTCGGTCAGGTGATTGCTTATATTTTTCCTACTGTCTATATTTGCCTTCCCTCTCCCTTTTTCCTTCTGCCTAGACAAATCCTACCCAATCATTAAGGCCCAGCTCAGGTTCTGTCTTCTCTGTGAAACCTTTTCTATTTACTTTGGCCTTTACTGATATTCTCTTTCCCTCACCTGAAATTTGGCAGCACTCATTTATTCCATGCCATGCACATATATGGCTTTATATCACTCATTTTCACTACGCTTTTGTGTTTGCCTTGTTTACCTACTAGATCATAAACTCTTTGAGGAATTTCTTGATAGCACCTCTCTCCCACCTCCAACACATAGCCTAGTGCTGAGCACCTACAAGGTCCTTAATCTTTAAGCATCTATGATGGAGTGGAAAGGGTACTTATTCTGTAGCCAGAGGAGCTGACTACATACCCACACCCACCCACCTTCACATATACACACTCGTATATACGTAAACATATACATACATGTATTTATATATACATATATTACTCATCTGTAAGTAATGTCTCATCTATAAAATGAGACAGCTGGAGCAGATGGCCTCCGAAGTCCCTTCCGTAGAACTCTATCAATGGTTCTGTGATTTCTCCAGTGTGGGAACTTCTCTCATCGATAGCAAACTTCAGTTGCTCTCAGAGTTAGCAGATGGTCTTCGAGAGTTTCTGGGGCTGAAAAATTTCATCATCCTGAGTTAAGGGCATGGAAGCTCTTTGAACTCAGTAATGAGAAACAGGAACTTAGCACACTACAGGACCAGCACTCTGAACCTCTCCAGTTTAGGAAGACCTTACATTGCACTAGGGGACTTGGAGTCTGCTACATACCAAGATGAGGCATCAGAGGAGGACTTCAATGGACACAAACCCATAATAGAGTCAATAAATGCCGGCTGATTGATTCGTTGGCTGATTGATCTTTGGCCGTTTGTTCTGCTATTATTTAGGGCAATCCAATTGACCTAACTCATCTGAAATCCAAGAAAAAGAAGCCTTTGAACTTGGCAATACACTTAGTCCAGGGTGCCCATGTGTTTATGTAAGGAATTATTTTCTAATCCCCTTGAAGCAATCAAGTTATATCCTAAAGTACTAGTTTTATAAAATTTTATCATTATTATGAGTAACTGCACATTATGTCCTAGAACTATCCCTCCTTCCTCAGAATCCGCCTATAGAGTTTGTTCCAAGACCTCTAGGGGAAGCGAATGCTAGAGGCTATTATTCTCCCTTCATTAATTATAAATTTGTTTCTCTGTAATTTCTCTAAGTGGCCTCATTGTTCTAAGATTATGCAACTGGATAACAAAGTGGGAGTGATTAGTGCTTACTATATACCTAGTCAGAATCGTGACTATTCTCTTTCAAACCTCACAAACTAGCTATCTTCTTCTAGCTTCTTCTTCTTCTTCTAGCTATATCTCTGTAGAATAAGACCATGGCTATGTCTAGCCAGTACTGAGTAAAGAAGAGAGTTGGAATTGATCCAGTTTGTTTGATTAGATTAAATCAACAATTTTATTTGTTGAGCAAGCACTGTGCAAAAGTCACTGTGCTAGGTACTATGGGAGATGCAAAAAGACAATGGAAAGTAGATCCCATTAAAGTCTTGTCCTGTTATTTACTGGCTGTGTGACCTTGACCAAGTCACTTAACTTCTCTGGAACTCAATTTCCTCACCTATAAAATGGGACTAGTAATGCTGGTGGTACCTCCCTCACTGGGTTGTTTTACAGATCAAATGAAGTAGTATATTTACAATGCTGGTAACCTGAATATATTGTAAAAATGTAAGCTATTATTATAAGACAGTGTCCTTGTCTTCAAGGAACTTATGGTTTGGTTGAGGAGGTAAAGAATAAATATTTAGGGTGACTCAAAGCCTTAAAAAATTATCGCTAGCTACCACAAATACACATATGTGATAGCTAGCATTTATGTAATGCTTTAAGGTTTTCAAAGTGCTTCAAAAATATTATCTCATTTGAGCCTCACAACAACTCTGGGAGGTAAGTGCCATTTTAGAGATACGGAAACTAAGGCACACAGAGATTTAAGTACCTTGCCCAGGATCACATGGTTAATGTCTGAGGTTGGATTTGAACTCAGGTCTTTCTGACTCCAGGTCTGGTGCTCTGTCTACTGAATCAGGTAGCTATAATAAAGGATGAACTTAGAACAAAGGATTGAGATGAACCATAAGCCAAGGCTGCACCTAGATTTTTGGATTATTGCTTTCTCCTCCCCCTTCATTTTCATAGAAGACCAAAAGGATTTGAGGACTGCAGTAAAACCATGGAGGTCTAACACAAATCTCATGATATTTCTTTGGCAGTGCATGTCCCCAAATGGGATTTAAGAGGTTAAGTGCGAGTTTCTAACCCTAAGTCAAATAGTTGTTTGTAATTCAGCATCAGATACAGTGAGGTTAACAAGACAGATTAAATATCACTGGACTGTAATTAATTGTCTGGTATTCTTTTTAACCAAAAGAAAGTTGGCCATTAGAAGCAAGATTTTCCTTTTGAAGAGAAAAGTTGCATATGGCTCAAACTCTGAGAACTGCAAGAATTCTTTCCTGATGGAAAGAAAGAAGTAAAAGGGTTTTCCTCTTAGTTTGAGCATTGGATATGGAAAGGCCTTCCTTTTTTCTCTAGGAGAGCCAAAGTCTCTAGGCTTTAAGCTAAAAGAAAGATGGCAGGACTCATTCCTCTTCTGATAAATCTAGATAAAGAAAGCTGATAGCAGGGACAAGCTTATCACTGTGTGCCCAGAAGAGCAACATTTTGTCCATGAAACCACCAGAGCACAGTCTTGCAGAGGTAACATGTTATACATATGCCCAGCCGACTAATCACGCAGCAGAGACTATATGGCCCTTCAAATCATTAGGAAACAAGCTTAATGGTACAACAATGATGTCACCCTCAAATGATAGCAGCTCTTCAATGTCAAGGTGTGAATATTCTCTATATTCAGGGATCTCTATAGACAGGGATCTTAGGTATGTCTAATTTTTCTAAGTGAAGTATTTCTGGGACAGTGCATCCAATATTTGTGGGATAAATATTCTATTGAGAGGATACTGTTCTATTTCATTTAGTAACTGATTTGAACTAAACATGGACTAGTAAAGGCCTAACTAAGGATAAGAATTAGGGAGGTAGGAGTAGAAATAGAAATAAACAAGGCAAGAGACATTACAAAGACCTTGGTGACTAAATAGTATGGAGGGCCAGGAAGGGATGACTCATGCTGTAAGCCTCAATGCCTGGGAGAATGAGGGTGCTATGATTTACAGAATCAGAAAGTATTTCAGAGGTCAACCCTTAGTTAGGAGGGAACATAAGTTTCAATGATTTAAATGACCAATTACTATTTCATGACACTAATAATCCAACTTGCTTGTCTTCTCTGATTAAAAAAATATATAATTTAATCAAGATTTTTACTTAATTTTACAGTGTATATATGATTTATCTGAAACTAATAAGCAGCTCCTTATTGGTTGGCACACCCTCAAAGTCAAATTCAAAAATATGGATGTGACCAATGATCCTTTGTGTTCTTCACTGATAATGATAATGACAGAGTGGATAGAGTGCCTGGAAGAGTGGAAGAAGGTCAGGAAGGCCTGACTTCAAGCCCTGTTTCTGATTCCTACTGGCTATGTTTCCGTATCCAAGTCATTTAACTTTTACACTGCCTGGCGCAGTGCCTGGCATGTGTGTAACAAATATTTATCGATTGAGTGAGTGAGTGCTCCAGACAGCTGTCAAAAGTAGGCCTTTAACCATTTTTGCAAAGCGAACCCCTTTGACAGACAGGTAAAGCCAATGGTCCCTTTTTCAGAATAATGTTTTTAAATGTATAAACTCAAATACCTGAAATTGCAAAGGAAATCAATTAAATTGAAATATAGTCATAAAAATTATGTATTACAAAATATTACCATATAATTATATGTAACATAATTACATACCTAAATATAGAATTATAACATATAAATATACTAATAATTATACCATGCTTATATTATAAAATATATTTCATATTAATATTATATGTATAAGAATATATCTATTTTATGGCACCAAAGTCAAGAACCCCTAATCTAACATAATAATTTGCTGGCCTGTATAGTATATAAAATATATACTATATATACATATATATATATACACACATATATATTTATATACATATATATATATATACTGATAAATTCTGATTAATGTCTAGAGCAACAAAAAAGTCATACCTCCCATTTATATATTACTTTACAATTTATAAAGATTATTCACATTTTGCAAGGCACTCTCCTCCAACAATTCTGTGAAACTAGTGGCTTTAAAATGAGGGCACTCAGCTAGGAATAAGCCTATCACCATTCCCATCCTCACTCTCTTCCTCCCCTTCTTCCCTTTAGCAGTTTTCTAAATATGAAGGAGTGGGGTGACTGAGGCTTTTGGCCATCTTGCGTATAATGCATGCATGGTACCACTTTGGAATTTGTTTCTGATTTCCAGTGTTCTCCGTTTTAGAGTTTAAAACACTTAAATTCCTCCTTTAGCTGCTATTGCAAGACCTCCATTAATTTCTCTAAGGTGACTTCAGTGAATTTTATGGTACCTCTGGGATCCTGAACGTTTAGATTAGACACGCCGCTTAATGCCTTTCATTCAGTGATCCACAACCTTTTTGCCAACATGAGCTAATAAATCTTTAAAATATGATCTATGAGTCTATGGGTGACAGGTGTCAGCACCTTTGCAAGGAGTTTTCTAAAGTCACTAGACCTGCCAGAATTATAAGCATAAATGTTCTTTGGTCCTGTATTCCGACACCTTTTCAGGAAATCATAGATCTAGGGTTATATGTAAGGGATCTGAGAGGTCATGCAGGCCAATCCTCTCATTTTTTAAAGATGTGGAAACTGAGTCCTAGAGAGGTTAAGAAACTTGTCTAAGGTCACACAGATCATGGTAGATGCAGGATTTGAAATGAGGTCCTATGACTCCAAGGTCAGTGTTCATCCACAGTGTTATACTGCCTCTTTTCTAGGTTAAGAAAACAGCATTTATCCATAGCCAACACAGAGTGCAATCTCCCCCCTCACCCTTACACACACAAGTGCACATGCACATACAGAGACATTCAGAACTGGATACGGGGCAAAATTGGCAAGTAGCATCATAGGTTTTAGAGCTAGACGGAACATTAGAGTTGCTTTGGCCCAACTTCATCATTTTACAGATAAGAAAACTGAAATACTAAGAGGTGAAGGTGATTTATATAAACATCTAGTAAGTAGCAAAGGCGGCATTTGAATACAAGTCTTTGATTCCAAAAAATCAGTGCACTTTCCACTAGACAAAATTGGTATTTTCTATTGTTCTGGCAGGAGGCAGGGTGAAAAATGAGGTGATTGCAACCAATTGCGTGACAATGAAAGTGTTTGCATAAAATATTTGACATGCACATTATAGGTTTGGAACCCTCTATTCACGAGATCATTGACTGAGAGCTGGAAGAGACCTTATTGGTGATTGAGTCCAGCCCCCATAATGTATAAATGAGATGCTGAGGCTCAGAGAGAATGAATGACTTGGCTTGAGTCACAGAGATTTAAGTGTCTGAGGTGGTCTTGAAACCCAAGTCTTCCTGATTTTAAGCCCAACATTCTACCCTCTGTGTTTCTGGGCTTACACAGACCTGAGATGGGGCTGATTGATACAGGCTTTCTTACTCTTTTCTCTGGTTATTATGTCCCAACCACGTACAACTCTTAGGGAACCTATCACAAGGTTTAAGTATGGCTTATTTATAGGGGTTTCATGAAATATGCATGACTGTCTCTCTTAGAAAAAGTACTCATTGCACAGTATAGATAACAAGTATGGTACAACTACGTATTTCCTCTTTCACAGAAAATGCATGAGATGCAAAGGATTCAAAGCTGTGCATGAAGAAAACATGAAACATCTCCAGTAACCCATGATGTTCATTATACTCACAGTTCTGGAACTGATGGACACTTAACTGTTGTGTTCTCCTTGAGGGACTCGCTAAGCAAGTCACAAGGCAAAGTTCATTTTTGGTACCTTCCCATTCTCCTCTCTCTCTGGCTCTGTTTCTGTCTCTCTGTCTCTCTCTCTCTCTCTGTCTGTCTCTGTCTCTCTATTTCTCTCTCCCTCTCTCCTCTCCACTTTTCTTTCTTCTCTTCTCTTCTTTCTCTCCTCTTCATCCTCCCCCTCCCCATCTCCCAGACAATGCATTTAGTGCTGCATTCCGC
Organism: Trichosurus vulpecula; assembly: GCF_011100635.1. Classification (NCBI taxonomy): domain Eukaryota; kingdom Metazoa; phylum Chordata; class Mammalia; order Diprotodontia; family Phalangeridae; genus Trichosurus; species Trichosurus vulpecula. Next base: position 385,455,851 of record NC_050574.1, read on the forward strand.
CCAGAGATCATCAGTCATGGTAGCTCACTCAGGCCTTCCTTTTAGGAAGGTCTCCTAATCAGAAGTTCAACTACCAAAGCATCATACCTTTGTAGAGTTGTTAGTAATTGTTAACAAGGGTTCCACTCAAGTCAAAAAACACTTTGCCACCCCAGGTGCAGTGTAAGTATGCTGAATAAGTACAATTGTACAAATATAGCTTAAGCCCTCTAACCAGTGCATTATCTCCCAACAGATCAGGCAATCATTGCTCAATTGACAAAGCATATAATTAATCCAAAATAGCAAAATCCATATCAAGGGCAAGGGCAAAATCATTCTGTTCACCTCCCCCCACCCTTCCACCCCCATTTACAAGAAGGAGTACAATTTTTTACAGACTCAACACAGTGGAAACACTTTCAGGAAAATTCCTTCTTCTAATTAAGGAAAGGTTGCAGCATGACTGGAAGAGCTCTCATAGCCTGGCTCCTAGTACCTCGCTATGTCTTGCTACTGCTCTACTATCCCTCCATAGATTTCTGCCTCCAAATCAGCTGTTTATTACTTCCCCACCAAGCTGCTGATGCCATCTGCTGAAGCTGTCATCTGCTGAAGAGATGTGAACATGATTTTATGAGCCTGCCAAGGGCCAGCATGCCTGGGGGCTAAATAACACATTCTTAGCTCTTATTAATCAGATTTGCCACCCCACCTGACACTCAGGTAACTCTAGTCTTTTGAGTTCTGGTTTCTTTTAACTATGCCAACAGTGTCAAACTCAATTAGAAATGGGATGCCTTTGAGTTTTTTATTTACATAGAAAACCACAAATTAATGTTATGTTGTATTGTATTTTAATTATTTTTGGTTAAATATTTCCCAATTAAATTTTGTTCTGGCTTGGGCCTTGAGTTTGACACTTCTGAACTATGTCACACTGATTTTGAAAGCATTTAATTAAACACTTTAACACTATGGTACAAATGATAGTAACTCCTTCATGGCTTTCTGAATTTTTTTTAAAAAAAGTTTTATTAACTCAGAAGAATTGATATCTAATGATAGAATTTCATCGGAGACATTTTTGGGAAGATTCTGTTTGGGGGCAGAGGGAAATGGAAATTCTGATGCATACTACCTTCTGATATTAGGCAAGTCACTTAAACTTTCTGGGGTTGTAGTTTCTCTATCTATAAAATGAGGAGGTCACATTATATTATCTATAGGGTACCTCCTAGCTTGAGTGATCTGTGATCCTATTATCTTATAAACATTTTCAGTGCCTCTTAGATTTTAGAATTATAGGAAACACCTATTCTGCCTACTTATAAGGCTACTTTTGTCTTAGGAAAAGTCATCTGAAAGGAAATAGATAGGAGAGGACAAACACATTGCCTATCTTTTAGATCCACTATTTGTCTCATCTTAATTCATATTAAAGGCAGGTACGGGGGCATAATGGATAGGTCTAGAGTCAGGAACACTCATCTTCCTGAGTTCAAATCCGACCACAGACACTTCCTAGCTATGAGAACCTGGGCAAGTCACTTAACCCTGTCTGCCTTAGTTTCCTCATTTATAAAATGTGCTGAAGAAGGAAATGGCAAACCACTCTAGCATCTTTGCCAAGAAAACCCCAAATGGGGTCACTAAGAGTCAGACATGACTGAAATCACTGAACGACAAAATTTATTTTAGGGTCTTTGGACTTGGGTCAGTTGGCTTTCATAGCTTAAGACAGCAGATGTGTGCTGGTAAATGTTTAACAACCTGCTCTGGAAAAGTTCAATTTTCATTATTAACATTTTCTCCTTTTTTTCTTAAGTGTAAACAATCAACAAAATAATAAATCAAGCTCTGATGTGTAGCCTGTGCCCATGAGGTGTAAATGCTCACACTGAAAGTTTAACAAGCCTCCTAAGAGCCAATTCAAACCATCTCCAGCACACCACTGAGTCAGGACCTGTTAGTTGAAAAATGTGTAAACAAAATTATTAGATTTGAGCATCTTTCTCTATTCTACACCTGGTTCTTTTGCACCTACACCAGGGTCCTGTATTGTTACAGGGGAATGTATACTGTTACATGTCTGTATAATCTCAGGTCCATTTTCTATTATCTGTAATTGACAAATGTTTTTAATTATATTATTATTCAAATATTTTTCTACTACCTGCAGTTGGAAAACATCCACCTTGCCTAAATAGTTAATAAATGTAATAACTCTTTGAAGGTCATAATGTAGGAGTGACCACCCCCACATCATCATTACTATGATGTTAGGTTCATAGAACCCTTAGGCCTTACCGAGCATGAATAGCTTGACCCATATGTTGAAATATTAATGAATGGGTTTTAGTGGTACAGACTTGTAAAAATATACTTTTTTAATTAAACAAATCGTGCTGAACCTAATGAATATACCAGATGCTTTTTGGTCCTTCTAGAGAACAGAACAGGAGTGAAAGTGGAGAACCTCTGAGGTCCCTCTCAACTCTGAGTTTCTATGATTCCTTGAACAGAAGGGATGCTAAATTCTGCCTTAATCTCTAGGATTTGATGGTAGTTTCTGGAACATATCCTCTTAACCCCTCTGCTTCAGTTTCCTCATCTGAAAATCAGGGAAAAAAACCAGCAAACTAGAAATTCTCATTCATATAGATCCTCCTTCCCTAACCCTCTGCCCCATTTGCAATTTGTGATCATTTCAAGGGCCAGCCTAAAACTTATTTTTCTAATTTCCATAAAAAAGAATTGCTAAGCAAATTAATAGCAGAAACATTAGTTGAATATTTAAACTGTTTAAGAAAACCAACACTTTTCAAACACATTTTAAAATCATCATAGGATCCTTTTTTGCCTAGAAACAGTAAAAGGATTCTTATCTATTCATTAAGGTGTTTTTTTTTTTGGAGAAAGCAGTTGGTACCATAGAGTACCAGGCCTGGAGTCAGGAAGACTCATCTTCCTGAGTTCAAATCTGACCTCAGAAATTACTAGTTGTGTGACCCTAGGTAAGTCTCTTAACCCTGTTTGCCTTGGTTTCCTCATCTATAAAATGTGGTGGAGAAGGAATGGCAAACCACTCCAGTATCTTTGCCAAGAGAACTCCAAATGGGAAGAGTCAGACAGGACTGAAACGACTGAACAATAGTCTTGTTTTTAAAAAGACCAATGACATCACAGGATGCTATCTTGACTTCCATGTGAATAGTGGTAATAATTCTACTTGAGATCACTATGATCTTAAATTCTGTGTGCATAGTACCAAAAAGTAATGAAACTCTATTTCTTTCAATATAATCTATAATTCAGATTTTTGCAAATCCAAGATAGACTTTTATACTTTTCTTTCTCCTCTCATCACCTTTATTAAAAAGTGCCAGATTTAGAATAAAAGGATCTGAGTTTTAATCTGATTTCTGCTACTTACTCTGTGCAACCTTGGAGAAAGGGAAGAAAAGGAAACAGGCATTTGTTAAGAGCCTACTACATGCCAGGCACTTCACTGAGTGCTTTACAAATAGTATCTTAATTGAGCCTTAGATGCTATGATCTATGATCATATTAAGATTTGTGATTCTTAGGAATGAGTTATGTTATCTTTTAGAACTTAGCGCAGTGTCTGGCACACAGTAATGGCTTAATAAGCGCTTGCTACCTTTTAACTTTAAATAGACTCGGTAGAGATGGTACAAAGTATAACTAGGGGCATGACCTCACTACCCTCTTCCCACTTTCAAAATGAAAAATCATCAGTGACATTATTATTTTAGATTCACTCTCCTACAGTTATCCATTTGTGCTGCCCTTCTTCTGTTTTGTTAAGCATTTCAATCAATTCCAGCAAACTCTATTTCCTGTATGATCACTTCTATCTCTTCTTCTGTTCATTTCACAATGACTTTCACAGGTTAGAGACGCCCAATTTAACGCCGAATAAATTAGTCGCCCAGTAATACATCTTGGGAAAGTGTTGAGAAAATACTCCCTGCTGCATTTGATGAAGCAAATAAGGAAATAAGCTCCAGTTCTTAGAAGACGATTCTTAGAAACTCGTCCTCATCCTGCAGCTGCAAGGACAATCAGAGATTCATCAAGTAAATGGGAAGAAATAAACGGAACTCTTAAAAGAGAATTTTCAGATGTCGTTGTCTTGTGTTTGAAACTCAAACTCCCCAGTCACAATCCCATGCATGGAAAAGTCAAGTGCCCTCAATGTAACATCAGTACAGGTTGTAGGACTTGTGTATTTTAACTAGCACCTGGGCAATAAGATTATACTGCTAGGGGATGGAGGTGAGTGGTGAGTACATATGTTGTATAACTTTGAACTTGGGAGTCAAAAGACCTGAGTTCAAATTTTTGACTTACTCATGGATGTTCTGGAACCAGTTTGTACCAGCCTAGGTTGAGATTGTTAAGTTTTCGCTGTGAGCATTTATATCTTGGAAATAGGCAAATGCTAAAAATCAGGGCTTGACTTATTGTTTTGTTGATTGCCTAGACAGGAAAATGGTGTAGAATATGTTAATTATGCGGATTAATCTTGAAAGTGTCTTGGGGGTACTTTCCTTTTGGAAAGCCAGGTATTAAACATTTACCTACACACTGCAGTCTGGGACAAATTAAGCCAACAAACATTTGTTAAGTACCTGCTACTTGTCAGGCATAGGACTAAGCACTGGAGATAAAAAAGAAAGGCAAGAAAGTCCCTGCCCTCAGGGAGCTCATAGTCTAATGAGGAAGACACCATGCAAACGACTTTGTGCAAAGAGGATATAGACAGAATAAATTGGAAATAGTCTCATAGGAAAGGCACTAATAATAAGGGGGACAGTGAAAGGTTTTTTGTTTGTTTGCTTGTTTTTGCAGAAGGGGGATTTTTAGCTGAGACTCTACAGAAGTCAGGGAAACCAGGAGGTGTAGATGAGGAGAGAAAGCATTCTAGGCATGGGGGACAGCCAGAGAAAATGTACTCAATCAAGAAATAGATGAAGTGTCTTTTTTAAGAAGTCAGAAGGTCAGTGTCACTGGACCCGCAGTCACTAGATTTCCAAGTCACTTAAACTTCTCTAAACATCATCTGACGAATGAAGAGAGGGGACTAATTGATCTCTGAGGTCCCTTCCAGCTTTACAGCTATGATCTAGGAACCATTGAACTATCAAACCAGAGGTTATTAGACCCTGAACAGATTTTATAGATCAATACCCTCATTTTTCAAGGACCAAGGCCCAAGGAAAAATTCTTGACTCAAGATTGTTGGTAAATCGAGATGGGAAAATGTGAGAATGCTCTGATCTTTGTATTTCTTGTTCAGTCATCAAAGTGTCTTCCATTTTCAGAATTGATTGCTGGAAAGGGAACAGGTTTGAAGACAAAAGGGCTGGTTCAAAAATGCAGACCGGAAGTTAGGGTTAGGAATGGAAGCTGCAATTTAGGACATGGATCCCTCACAAGTCATGTGGATGAGCAAAGATTATGTAATCTTTAAGCAAGGGTAAGAACAGGTAGGGCAGACCATCAAATCTGGGTAAGATCAAATGGCATATACCAGTGGAACAAACTTTTGACTGAGCTGAAAGACTTGGCTTTGTTAATAACTAGCTATATGACTTAGAGCAAGTTACTTAACTTCTCTGGACTTCATTTTTTTTTAAAGAGAGAGGAGAAGAGGTAAGGGGTGAATTGAATTAAATCCCTTTCAGCTCTTCAAATCAAACAAACAAACTGGCCTGATTCTATAAGATGCCAATAGACCTACAATTCCCCTTTATTTCCATAAGGAGGAGAAAAACTACAATACAGAATAATAGAATTTGGAAATCTGTTCGAATGAAGCCAGCTTTGAGGGGACAAGATCATTGTCTGTTATAGGAGACTAATATGGGAAAAGGTGGGGGGGGGTGGAGGGAAGAAAAACCCTCCACCAGACAAACAAAAGCAAAATCCTCTGAAATGTCCTGGTTTATTTTCCATTCCAACGAACGATTCAGCAATGAATGGCAATGCTTTAAACAAAGGCCGAAGCCTGAGCAAGCCATCATGCACCTGCATCATTTTGCTTATTAAAGCATGAGGAGGGAGAGGGAGCAGGGAAGAGGAAGCAGGGTTTACTCCAGTGATTCTGTGATTCTGGAGCAGATGCTGCCCTGATTTTACCCAGATGGTAGGATGCTATGATACTGGATTAGAAATCTCAGATGAATTTAGTCCAGTGACATCCAAAGCCCAGCGCCCAATTGGGAAAGAACCACATTCATAATTTTGTAATACCACACAAGTCACTGAGAGAAAGACTGGATGTCTTTGTTCCCTTCATCTCCTCCAAGGACTTCCCATTCAATTTTTCTTCATTCGGTTTCAATTCCCTTCAGTTCTCTATTCACTAGGGCTGTCTTTTTCTTCTTATTATCTCTTCTTTGGAATTTGCTCAGGGGATGGAAGGAGAGAAATGTAAAGAAAGTGAATAGTGGCCCCAAAGACCCTCAGATACCTTTAGAAAGACTTGCCTGTATTAAGATGTTATGGGCACTAGAATGGAGAGTGTGCCCTGCATAGCAACCATTGAGGTTATATGATCAGGTTGCACTATGGTATTTTCAAGTACTGTTCAATTTCTGTTCTATTCCCTACTATCTTTATTTCCTACATTTCCTCCATCCTAGACAAGACAGTGTGGTGTAGTGGAGAGAGAGCAAGGCTTAGAGTCTTGGAGTAGATTGGCCTCAAAGTCCAGAAGATCTGGGTTCAAGTTTTGTCTCTACTGGCTATATGATCATGAACAAGTCTCTTTTACCCCCTGGTGCCCTGAGCACTACAAATTGCAGAAGAGTTACAATTCTGCATTGGAAGCAGAGGTTCCTTTTCTGGGAGTTGCTTCTTAGAAATTTTAAATTGTTTTGTGGTTGTTCTGGCATTTCAGTCACATCTGACTCTTTGTGACCCTATTTGGGGTTTTCTTGGCAAAGATACTGGAGGGGTTTGCCATTTCCTTCTCCAGCTCATTTTATAGATGAGGAAACTGAGGCAAACAGGGTTAAGTGACTTGCCCAGGGTCACACAGCTAGTAAGTGTCTGAGGCCTGATTTGAGCTCAGAAAGATGAGTCTTCCTGACTCTAGACCTTGTGCTCCATCCGCTGTGCCACCTAGCTGCCCCCTTACATTTTCGTGACTTCACCTATCACCTCTTTGACGATGATTCCTATTTTTATATTTGCACTCCTAACTTCTCTCCTAAACTGCAGTTATATATTCCTCTTGTTTGCTGGATATTTGTACTTAGATGTAATTTAACTTTCTGTGCCTATTTTCTCATCTATAAAATGAAGCTAATACTTACATTTACTTATCTTACAGTGAGAAACAAACAAAATAACACATGGATGATACCATGCCGACCACAAGGACTGTTGGGAAATGTGGTTTTTATGAACTTGAAGAAGACACTAAATTATTGTGAAAGGGGACATGGGGAAGCCTGGAGCTTTAGAACATCTGGAGAAAGGGGAGGGTCCCACATGCCAGTGATGAGAGCTGATTGTAAGCATTGCTCTCCCAAAATGAATATAATTCTGATCAGTTAGCGCCTTCTTTGGTATGTGTAAGGAGTGCCTACCTGGACAGAACTTGCCATTTGCTTGTATGTCCCTGCCTCACTGCTCCTGGGACAAGGTGAATTTATCCACTGACCACTTCCTCCCTTCTCCTTCCACCTCACTGATGCCTCTAAACTATCCTTCCTTTGGTACTTCTGCTTTTGGAAAAACCAAATCAAACCAAACCAAACCAAACTTGTTTACTTATCATTTATACTTTTAAAATGGGCTTTGTTTCTTTTATTACATTCTGAACCAGTGTTTGTGGTGGAGGAATGAGGAAGAAAGGGAAATGCTATATAACCCATGTTTCAGAGCCTCCAGATCATTTCTTTGGCTTGTCTTCTGAAAATATCATTCTATGTTTTTTCTCCCCTTTATGGCTAAACTTCTTGAAAAAGCAACTTATACTTTGTGTTTCCTCTTTATTTCCGTTTACTCTCTCATAAACCCTCTGCAATCTGGTTGGTGACTTACGTAACTTACATCAGGTAACTGAAACTGCTTTCTCCAAAGTTACCAATTTCTGAATTGCTAAATCTGATGGTCTTTTATCAGTCTTCATCCTTCTCTACCTCCCTGCAGCTTTCGACACTGTTGAGAACCTTCTTTTCTTCAATATTCTCTCTTCATTTTGAGCTCCTTGAGGGCAGGGACTGTCTTTTGCCCTGTTTTGTGTCCTTAGTGCTTAGCACAGTGCCTGGCACATAGTAGGTGCTTAAAAATGCTGATTGACTCATTGAGTGATTGTGATACTGGTTTCCTGAGCCTGTCTGAACTGTCCTAGACCCTTTTCTCTCTATATATTCTCTCACTTTTCAACTCTCATGGGAGTGTTTTTGCAAATGACTGTCAGATCTGTCCATCTATCTATATGTATGTATGTATGTATCGATCTATCTATCTATCTGCCTATCTAATCTCCAGCCTCATAGCTCAGTTCCAGATCTGCATCATGAAATGACTGTTACATAGCATAAATTGGATACCATATAGGTACCTCAAATTCAGCACGGCCAGAATAGAACTCATTCTCTTTTCCCCCAAATTCACCTATCTACCAAACCTTCCAATTTCTATTGAAGGCACCATTAACCTTCTAGTCTTCCAGTTTTACAACCTTATTGTTATCCTCAACTTCATTCTCCCTCACCTTATACATTTGGTCAGTTATAAAAATTGTCATTTCTGTCTCCATAACATCTCTCACATTTGATGTCTTATTATTACTCATATGGCTACCCACTTAAATCCTGCCCATATCACTTTTAGCCTGGGCTATTATAATAGCCTCTTAAGTTCTCCCTCTTCAAGTCTTTCACCTCTCAGCCCATCCCCCATGTAGCTTAAACAATAATTTTCCATTACTGCCAGTCTGACCATGTCGCTACCCCATGCAATAAACTCCAGTGAGTCTCTAATGCCTCAAGGACCAAGTATAAATTCTTCTGTCTGACCTTTAATTCCTACGCAATCTGGAAGCCCAACCTATGTTTCCAACCTTATTATGTATTAATCTGGACAATCTATAATCCAGTCAAACTGTATTTCTTGCAATTGTTCATGCTTGATACTTCATCATCCATTTCTTTGCCTTTGCTGTCACTGTTCCCTATGTCTGGAGTATACCCCCTCCTCCCTTCTACCTCTTAGAGTCACTTATTTTTCTTCAAAAGTCAGATTAAGCACATCCACCTACATGAAACCTTTCCTGCTTTCCCCAGATGCGCTCTCTCTCTCTCTCTCTCTCTCTCTCTCTCTCTCTCTGTCTCTCTCTCTCTCTCTCTCTCTCTCTCTGACCCTCTCCTTCTCCCTTTCCCTTTCTCTCTCACTCTCCCTCTTTCTCTCCCTCTTCTTCTCCCTCTTTCTTTCCTTCTCCCTCTCCCTCTTTCCCTCTTTCGCTTTCTCTCCATCTTTCTTTCCTTCTTCTTTCTCTCCCTCTCCCTCTCTCTCAAACATACCTTGTATAGCAAGGTTGGGTGGGGGGAGAAGGGAGTTGAACAGGATGCTTTTCATCAATTGACTCTCCCCACTCCCAGTCTAGTTGATGCAATCACAGAAAATAAGGAAAAGCAACAGAAACTATGTGATACCAAAGTTTAAAAAGAAGTATAGGTAAAGGTTTCTATTTTTTGTTAACACTTTACAAACTCGATGGAATTAGAGAGAAGTTTACCATTGAATGACCACTGATAACCAAGCCCCTGGTGGATTCTCAAAAACATGCCTGCCAGTTCTGGATTTAATCAAGAGAGAACACAAGTTTGAGGACGGTCCCTCCCCCCCGCCCCTCCCCCCTCCTCCCGGCCCCAGTAACAGAGAAGAAAGTCCCCTGTGGAAGAAAAAAGTTAGCTCTTGAATGAGGATTATTTTTTGCATTTCTACCAGAGAAGCTGCTCTCTGAATAGGAGCCACCAAACTTAGCAGAGAGCCGATCACAAGAAGAGCTGCATCAAGAGAGAACCTTGAAGGATATGGCTGTGGAAGTAGAAAAGAAAACCAAATGTGGATTCAAGAGAGAATTAGCCTTGGCAGTCAGGAGAGATGAATCCTGAGATTCACCCAACAGGAAGCAGCATGAGCATGCCATAAGAAGACAAAGGACATGGAGACCCTGCAGTACTAGAGATGTGAGTTCCTTAGCCAGATATGTTCCCTACATGTGTGCCTCAGTACAAGAGCGCTCTATGTATGTGGTCACACTTGCCACTGACGTTATATGTATTAGTGGGAGACTGCTAAGCATCCTTTTGGAGAGAATACTTCTCACTATGTTTTGTACAATGCCACCTCAAATTCCTCTTCTTTTAGTTAACCATATTTACTGGCTGACAATTAAAGGTGAAAACACCAGTGGGGCTTATGAGTAATCATTGGCACACCCACATGGTACTCTTAAACTTAAGGTAACTTTCCCCCAGGTAAACCTACCTTAGTACAAATCTGAGAAGAGTGAAATTGAAAGGGTATGCTTTCTTGTATCTATTTGGTGTATTTCCTATATATGCATACATATATATTATTTCCTTCCAATTGAATGTACAGGCTCTTGCTTTTTAATCTTTATGTTCCCAGCATGTAATGCATGCCTGGCACATAGTAGGCACTTACTAAATGCTTAATAAATATTTATTGACTAACTTGGCAGATTGATTGTTTTTTCTTCCTCCAGAGTTTTTTTTTCTGGAAACTTCAGAGTATAATTTTAATATAGCTTATATTTCAGTCTTTACAGACATGAAAGAAATGTTCACAACTTCTAGGAAAATATCAACGTATTGGTATCAATGTATATAAGGTCCGGGAATGCCCTATGGTGGGTGTGGCCACATCAATGGTCATGGCCATAATCTCCATGGGAAGATGCCATCAAGATTCCAAAAAAGGCATCAGACTTTGTAAGTTCATCAAGCTATTCTAGGCTTAACTCCTTGACATTAGAAAACATCTCTGCAAAGTGTTGAAAAATGAAAAATTCAAAGATTCAGCTGGCTGGTCTATAATAATAAAAATTAGTATTATTATAGCTAATATTTATATATCACATTACAATTACAAAGTGCTTTTGCATAGTTCCTCACTGAAACTTTTTGAAGTAGGTTGTTTAGATTTTGTTAACATATAATATTATGTGCTATAATTATCTGTGATTGTGTCTTATCCTCCTACTAAATTATGAGCTCCTTGAGGTCAAAAAACCTGTATTTCTCAATTTAATACACTCTGCTAACAATTGATGGTCAATAAGAATATATTATATCTATTTTTGTTTCATTTTATATTCCCACTTTATGGATGAAGAAACTGAGACTTCTAGATGTTAAATAACTTACCCAAGGTCACCCAGCTAGTAAGGAACAGAGCCAGGAATGATCTTAGGTCTTCTGGCTTCACAGTCAGTGTTCTTTCTATTATGTAATGCAGCATCTCTGACCGCATGAAATTGACCTCTTTCTGGATGACATGACTGGATTGTTTACTTATTTTGGTATTTCACAAAAACATGTTAAGTTAGGTGAAAACTGGGAAGCAACTGGTCAGTCCTTTTAATAGAAATCTTTGAAAGAGAAGTAAAGAGAGAGGGTCAATTGATAAAGTCAAGATACAGATGAAGAAGAGGGGTAGAAAAATGCTCAGTGCTAAGTATGAAAGTATGAAGAACTGGTGAGGCATTGTGGATAGAGCATCCTCTTTGGAATCAGGAAGGTCTAGGTTCCAGACCGATCCCTGACACATAGTTAGTTATCTGACTGTGGGCAAGACACTCAACCTCTCACTGTTCCCAGACAAGTTTCTAGAATTAAGATGCCAATGAGGTGCTGATCAACATTTATAGTGCGAGTTTCTCCATCAGGAGCCCCCTATACCAGATGATATATCTGAATGTACTCACTATTCCTAGCTGTAGGAATGAAATTCATTTAAATCGTTGAGAGCAGTAGTGTCAAATTTAAATAGAAATGGGGCCACTAAACCATGCATCAGGATCCCTGTGGGCTGCAGAGCAACTTAGTTTTAAAATGTAATATTATCTATGTCTTATTGTATTTTCACTTATTTTGCTAATTATTTCCCAACTAGATTTTAATCTGATTTTAGCTTCACTCTGGAGCGTTGCGGGCTGCATGTAGCCAGCAGGTGGTGAGTTTGACACTTCTGGCCTTACAAAAGAGTCCAACTGTGGAAGATTTCACCCAGACAGAAGGGAAACTGTGGGGTGGCAGAAATAGCACTGGGTTTGGAGTAAGAGGATCTGGGTTCAGATCCCACTATTGTGATCTCGTACAAGTCATTTATCCCTTTCTGGGCCACAGTTTCCCCATTTGTAAAATCAGGACTGCTAGGGGGCTCTAAAGTGTTTAGAGTGTGAGGCCTGAAGTCAGGAAAGCTGGAGTTCAAATCCAGCCTCAGATACTTGTTTGCTGTGTGACTCTGGGCAAGTCACTTAACTTCTGATTCACTCCATTTCCTACTTTGTAAAATGGGGATAATAACAGCACCTATTTCCCAGAGTTGTTTTGAGGATAAAATGAGATCAGTGCAAAACACTTAGAGTAGTGCCTGGCATTTAGTAAGTAACATATTATTGTTATTATTAATATTATCACATGGCCTGTTGAGGTCCAGTGGAATAATAAATTTATGATCTTTTGATCTAGGATATTTAAATCCCAGATACTGGGAGGGAGTTAAACTTCCTTTCAGGGATTTCTAGTTGAGTGAGTATTCATTAGATAATGAGGGGATGACCTCAGGTGTGATTTTTCAGTGAAGATAAAAATATCTAGGCGCTTTTGTGGCAATTATAGTGATTAAACTGAAAGGCATCGTTCTCTCTTCAAAGGCTGGCCACAAACTGAGTTATAATGTCTGGGATTTAAATCGTTCTCAAAATAAAATTGAGAATGAAAGTTCAAGATTCACATTTTGGATGAAATCTTTCTCTGGAGCAGTTTTTTCCTAATGCTCCACCCTCCTACTCCCACTCCCTGTTTCTTCGTATTACAGGAAAAGTAGCCAACCGCAGATGATGGGACAGATGGAATTTTATGGTACGTAAAAACTAGGTCCTAGTAATAAAAGTCATATGTTATACTTGTACATTCTCCTACACAATTAAGACTTTGCCTTTTGCAATTAACCAAGAGAGTTAGAAAAAAATATGAGACTGCCAGGACGGCTTCACAGAATTTCGACTTTGTTCTGTTAAAGCTTTTTCTTTCATTGATGATGATGTAATGAGATCTTTTCTTCTGTCTGAGTCTTTTATGAGAGATTCTGACGATGAGGGCTCCTGAAACTATAGAGCTATGCCTTTAACTCTAATCCTGACTTTAACCTTTAAACCTCCACATTTTCTACATTGGGTTCATAATTCATGTCTGAGTTACGAGGGTTCCTTTATCCTAGAAGGAAGGATTTTCTTGAGTGAGAGCCACAGACTTCCAGATAACATAAGGAGATGATTTCAATCGAGTCAATCAAGCATATCAATCAATCAGCAGGGATATATTGTGTTACTATGTTCTAGGTACTGGCTTAAATTTATAGGACAAAGAGAAAGCAAAATAGGCCCTATCTACTCAAGGAGCTTACATGCTAATGGAGGAGGCAACATGTACACAAACAGGCATCTTTTATTGTTTGTAAGTCATTTCACTTGTGTCCCACTTGGGGTTTTCTTGGCAAAGATACTGGAGTAGTTTGACATTTCCTTCTCCAGATCATTGTACTGATAAGGAAACTGAGGCAAAGAGAGTTAAGCATCCAAGGTCATGCAGCATAAGTGTTTGAGGCTGGATTTGAACCCATGAAGACGAGCCTTCCTGATTCTAAACCCAGTGCTTTTGTGCCACTTAGCTGTCCCAAAATAATCATCTAGAGTAAATATTTTTGTTCAGTGGCCCGATTTGTAGTTTTCTTGCCAAAGATACTGGAGTGGTTTGCATTTCCTTCTCCAGCTCATTTTATAAATGAGGAAACTGAGGCAAACAGGGTTAAGTGACTTGCCAAGGGTCACACAGCTAGTGTCTTTGGTCAAATTTGAACTCAAATTTTCCTGACTCTAGGCCAGGCACTCTATTCATTGAGCCACCTAACTGGCAAATATTAGGTAACCTTAAAAGACAAGGCACTAGCATCTGGAAAGTTGGTCAGGAGGAGGGAGGCCTTCCAAAGAAGACCATGTTTTATCTGAGTTTTGAAGGAATCCAGGAATTCTAGGGGGCAAACAGGGGGGGGAGAGAGAAAAGAGAGAGAGAGAGACAGGGAGAGAGAGAGAGAGAGAGAGACAGAGAGAGACAGAGTGTCAGAGAGAGAGAGAGACAGAGTGTCAGAGAGAGAGAGAGACAGAGAGAGAGAGAGAGAGAGACAGAGAGAGAGAGAGAGAGAGAGAGAGAATATTTCAGGCACAGAAGACAGCCCATGCAAAAGGGTTATATTGGAGAAATGTAGAAAAAGAATTGGCAAGATTTGACAATTGATCCTTTGATTTGGCAACATGTCCTGGGATACGTGGGGTGAGTGAGAATGAAGTTGCAAATCTGGATGTCTGGAAGGATGGGAATGCCAATGTATCAAGTCAAAGTGAATTTCTGATATGTTATAGTCTAAATATTATCTCAGGTCATTGTTACTTTCTCTGACTTTAAGTCCATAGAATTCAATTCAATAAAAATTATGAAGTAAGAATGGTGTTATAGGAAGTCAATATAGTACACTGAGTGGCAGCTAAGTGGTACAGTAGATAGAGTGCCAGGCCTAAGTTAGGAAGACCTGAGTTCAAATGTAGCCTCAGACAACTTAGTAGTTGAAACAAAGTTAATTCAGTCTGAATAGGAAGCTGTCAAGACTGAAGTTCTAAAAGAAGTTCTAAAAAGAAGTATAATGCCACTGAATGGGAAAAAGTAGAATTGTTTTAAGAAATAGAAGTGGCAACACAGGGAGTTCATCAACCAACTTAGATTTTTAAAAGACATGTATAGAAGAGAGCAGCAAAGCTAGGTAACAAAAGGTGACTATGAAAGCATCTTATGATCCTATAATGATAGTGTCAGGAGATCTATAGCTCTTAATGAGCTAAGGATGTCAAGGAAAAATGAGTAAAAGGTTTGGGCTTTTAAAAAAAGTTATATTGTAGAAATGGGGATGTCCCATAATTCTATAACTACAATCAGGAGAAGCAGGGTAAAGTATATCGTCTAAGAAAAGAGATGAGCTAAAAAGATGAGATTATTATGCAGTAAGTAAGAGATAACCCACTGACACTATACTTACTTATTTGGAATCCTAGTGGTGTTTAGAAAAGAGAAAGGCCCCAGAAAGGACCCCCTGTGGCAATTTTATGAAAAGACAGGGGAATGGAGCCACATTGTATAGGCAAGCAAAAATGGGCTGATATCTGAATTCTTGAATGGAATATCCATAATCCACATTGATGAAATGGCAGATCCATTGGAGAAAAGAGGAAACTCGAAGATCTCCAATTAATGTACACAAAGATAATGATAACCAAGACCACAAAGAAGGCAGAACTTTTCAATTTTCATTATCTCCTTATGTTATCTCTATCAAGGTGAATGATTTCTGATTCACAAAAGATAAAACAAAAATGACTACTGGGATCTCAAGATACTCAAGATAAATAAGAAAGCAGTCAGAAAGTTTCTAGGGGCAGATAGGTGGCTCAGTGGATACAGTACCTGGCCTAGAGTCAGGAAGACTCATCTTCCTGAATTCAAATGTAGCCTCAGACATTTACTAGCTGTGTGACCCTGGGCAAGTCACTTCATCCAGGTTGCCTCATCTATAAAAAAAAGTCAGAGAAGGAAATGGCAAACCACTCTGTTACTTTGCCAAGAAAACCCCAAATAGAGTCACGAAGAGTTGGACACGACTGAAATGACTCAACAACAACAACAACAGCAAGGCCAAAGAAATAATATCTGAGGGTGCTCAGAGAAACTGGCATTTGTGATTGCTGAGTTGCTATCAGTGATCTTTGAATGATTATAAAGAGGCTGGAAAGGCATCACAGAATGGACAAAAAGAGTTTACAGGCTTTAAGTTGATGATCTTAACTTTAGTTCTAGGTAAAATTCTGGTACATAATATTAAAGGGATAGTTAGTCAATATTTAGAAAAAGAAGCAGTAATAACAAAGAGCTGACATTGCTTCATCAAGAATTGACCATGCTCATTTTCCGTATTTCCTTTTTTGAACGAATTGATTGTTCATGGGAATTCTATAGACATTTTAGCATAGCAATTGATTAAGTCTTTCATGTTATCCTTCTGAACTACATGGAGAGATGTTGGCTAGGTGAACAGGTAATTAAGTGGATTTGGAACATATCTAAAGAGTAATCAATCATGAATGGTCTGATGCTAATTTGGAAGAAGGTCTCCAGTAAAATGCCACTGGATTCTGTTATTGTCTGATGTTTTTATTAGTGACTTGAATAAAGGCATATATGGAATGTTTATGAAATTTTTAGATGGCAAAAGCTGGGAAGGATAGCCAACATAATAGGACATTGGGGCAAATCTAGTAAAAGGACATTTAATAGTGGTAAAAGTAGAAAGCAGCACCTTAAAAACCAGAATTGTCCACATGGTAAAAGAGATACAAAAATCCAATGAAGAGAAGAATACCTTGGAAAGCAGAATTGGCCAAATGGAAAAAAGAAGTAAATTTGAAATTCATCAAAGAAAAGAACTCCTTAAAAAGCAGAAATGGCCAAATTGAAAAGGAGGCACAAAACCTCACTGAAGAAAACAATTCCTTAAAAATTAGAGTTGGGCCAGTGGAAACTAATGACTTTATGAGACATCAAGAAACAATAAAACAAAATTAAAAGAGTCAAAAATGGAAGAAAATGTGAAATATCTCATTGGAAAAACAATTGACTTGGAAAATAAATCCAGGACAGATAATTTAAAAGTTACTAGACTACCTGAAAGCCATGATTAAAAAAACCCTAGACATCACCTTTCAAGAAATTATCAAGGAAAACTGCCCTGATATTCTAGAACCAGAGGGTAAAATAAAAACTGAAAGAATCCACTAATCACCTTCTGAAAGAGATCCAAAAATGAAAACTCCTAGGAATATTATAGCCAAATTTCACAGCTCCCAAGGAGAAAATATTACAAACAACCAAAAAGAGACCATTCAAATATCATGGAGCCACAGTCAGGATAACACAAGATTTAGGAGTTTCAAAATTAAATGATCAGAAGGCTTGGAATATGATATTCCAGAGGGCAAAAGAGCTAGGATTACAACCAAGAATCACCTACCCAGTAAAACTGAGTATATTCCTTCAGGGGGAAAATAGATATTCAATGAAACAGAGCACTTTCAAACATTTCTGATGAAAATATCAGAGCTGAATAGAAAATTTGACTTTCAAATACAAGAATCAAGAGGAGCATAAAAAGGTAAACAGGAAAGAGAAATCATAAGGAATTCGATAAGGCTATATTCCTGCATAGGAAAATAATACTTGTAACTTCTAAAAACTTTCCCTTTATTAGGGAAGTTAGAAGGATACATAGGCAGAAAGTACAGGGGTATGTTGAATATGATGGGATGATTATCTAAACAATAAAATTAAGTAGTGAGAAAGACAAATGTAGAGGGAGAAGGGGAAAGGGAGAAGTATAATGGGGTAAATTATCTGGAATAAAAGAGGCCCAAAAGAGATTTTACAGTGGAGGGGAAGATAGAGGAAGGAGGGAAGGAGGTGCATGAACCTTACTCTCATTGGAACTGGCTCAGAAAGGGAATAACATACATACTCATTTGGCTGTAGAAATCTATCTTATTATATAGAAAAGTGGTGGAGGCAAGGGATTAGAGATGGGGGAGCTGATAGAAAGGAGGGCAGACTCAGGGAGGTAAAAGTCAGTAACAAAACACTTTTGAGAATGCACAGGGTGAAAGGAAAGAGAAAGTAGGATAAACAGGAAAATAGGATGAAGGGAAATACATAATTGGAATCATTACTCTGAAAAAATTTTACAAGTTTCTCTGATAAAGACCTTATTTCTCAAATACATAGAAAACAGAGTCAAATTTATAGAAAAAAAGAGCCATTCCCGAATTGATAAGTGGTCAAGCGATTATGAATAGACAGTTTCCAGACAAAATAATCAAAGCTATCTGAAGACATATGAAGAAATGCTCTAAATCATTATTGATTAGAGAAATGCAAATTAAAACAACTCTGAGTTGCCACCACATGCCTATCAAATTGGCTAATATGACAGAAAAGGAAAATGACAAATGTTGGAGGGAAAATGGGAAAATTAAAATACTAATGCACTGTTTGTGAGGTTGCATACTGATTCAACCATTCTGGAGAACAATTCGGAACTATGCCCAAAGGGCTATAAAACTATGCATACACTTTGACCTAGCAATACCACTACTAGGTCTATATCCCAAAGAGATAAAAACAAAAAGGAAAAGGACCTATATGTACAAAAAATATTTATAGCAGCTCTCTTAGTGGGGGCAAGGAATCGGAAATTGAGGGGATGTCCATCGGTTGGGGAATGGCTGAACAAGTTGTGGTCTATGATTATGATGGAATCCTAGTGTGCTATGTGAAATGATGAGCTAAATGCCCTCAGAAAAACCTGGAAGGACACATGAAGTGATGAAAAGTGAAATGAACAGAACCAGGAGAACATTATACACAGTAACAGCAATATTGGATGATGATATACTGTGAATAACTTAGCTATTCTCAGCAATACAGTGAACCAAGACAATTCAGAATGACTTATGGTGAAAGGTGCTGTCCACCCCAAGAGGAAGACCTGGTGGAATCTGAATGCAAATCAAAGATACTTTTTTTACTCTATTTTTCTCAGTTTTTTTGTCTGTGTTTTCTTCCACATATAACTTATATGGAAATGTGTTTTGTGTGATTACATATGTATAACCTATATATATATATATATAATCTAAGTCAAATTGCTGATCTTCTCAATGAGAGGGGGAAGAGGGAGGGAAAGAATTTGGAACTCAAAATTTGACAAAAGAATGTTAAAATTCTTTTTACATGTAGGTGGGAAAAATAAAATATTACATTTTTTAAAAGTGGCAAAAGTAAAATTTTAGACTTATATTAAACATCAACTTCATATGTATAATACAAGAAAGGCAGAATCAGAAAGCAATTCATCTGAAAAATTATTAAAAAAACCTTTTTATGCAAATAAAATCAGATTTAAATAATTGGAGAGATATTAATTGTTTATGAGTAGGCAGGGCCAATATAATAAAAACGACAATTTTGCCCAAATTAATTTATATATTCAATGCCATCTCAATTAAATTAACAAAAAATCATTTTACTGAATTAGAAAAAAATACTAAAATTCACTTGGCAAAACAAAGCATCAAGAATATCAAAGGAAATAATGAAAAAAAAAGTGCAAAGGAAGGAAGTTTAGCTGTACCAGATCTTAAACTGTTTTATAAGTCAGTAATCATCAAAACTATCTGGTATGGGCTAAGAAATAGAAAGGTAGATCAATGGAATAGAGTAGACATACAATTTACAGCAGCGAAAAGCATAATAACCTTATATTTGACAGATGCAAAGACTTAAGATTTTGGAATAAGAATTCATAATTTGGTAAAAAAAAAATGTTGAGAAAACTGGAAAGCGACATAGCAGAAATTAAGCATGGACAAATATCTCACACCATTTACCAAGATAAGGTCAAAATGGATACATGACCTAGATATAAAGAGAGATTTTACAAGAAAATTAGAACATGGAACATATAACTTATCAAACTTATGGATAGGTGAACAATTTATAAATAAACAAGAGATAGAAAACAAAGTTAGGTGTAATATGGATAATTTTGATTACATTAAGTTAAAAATGTTTTCTACAAATAAAACCAGTGTAGCCAAGATTACAAGGAAAGCAGAAAATTGGGAGGGAATTTTGAATCTTTGAGATTTTCCAAGAATATCATCATATCATCTGCAAAACAAGATAATTTTATCACCGCATTCCCTGTTCTGATTCCTTCAATTTATTTTTCTTCTCTTATTGCTATTGCTAGGATTTCCAATATAATATCGAATAATATTGGGGACAATGGACATCCTTGTTTCATACCTGATCTTACTGGGAAGGCCTCTAGATTATCCTCATTACAAATAATGCTTGCTGATGGCTTTAGATAGATGCTTTTTATCAATTTAAGGAAAAATCAATTTATGCCTATACTTAGAAATATTTTTAATGGAAAATGAGGGTTGAACTTTATCAAAAGTTTTTTCTGCATCTATTGAATAATCATATGATTTTTTACTTTTATTATTGATAGAATCAATTATGTTAATAGTTTTCCTTATGTTAAACCATCTCTTTCTTCCTTACATAAATCTCCCTTGATCATAATGTATAATCTTTGTAATAAAATTGGTATAATCTTTTAGCTAGTATTTTATTTAGGATCTTTCTATCCATATTCATTAATGAAATTGATCTATAGTTTTCTTTTTCTGTTTTTACTCTTCCTGGTTTGGGTATCAATGTCATATTTGTTTCATAAAATGAGTTTGGTAGAATTCCTTCTTTACCTATTATTACAAATAATTTATTTAATATTAGAATTAGTTGATCTTTAAATGTTTTATTCAATTCATTTGTAAATCCATCTGGTCCTGGTGCTCTTCTCTTAGGAAGCTCATTTATCACCTGTTCAATTTTTCCCCCTAAAATAGGATTATTGAGATATTCTCTTTCCTCTTCTCCTAATCTAGGCAATTTATATTTTTGTAAATATTCTTCCATTTCACTTAAACTGCTAAATTTATGGGCATATATAAATATATTGGTATATATAACTGAGTAAAATAACTCCTTAATTGCTTTAATTTCATCTTTGTTGATGATATAGTCACCCCTTTCATTTTTTATACTAAGTACTTGGATTTCTTCTTTCTCTCTTTTAATCAAATTAAAAAATTGTTTATCAATTTTGTTTGTGGATTTTTTTCATAAAACCAACTCCTCGTTTTATTTATTAATTCAGTAGAGGGGTTTTACTTTGAATTTTATTAATCTCCCCTTTAATTTTTAGGATTTCCAATTTAGTGCTTAATTGGGGATTTTTAATTTGTTCTTTTTCTAGTTTTCTTTTAAAAATTGTGTGCCCACTTAATTAGTCTGCTCCTTTTCTATTTTAATGATGTAAGCATTCAGAGACATAGATTTTACTCCAATCACTGCTTTTGCTGTATTCCATAGGTTTTGATATGTTGTCTCAATATTGCCATTCTCTGTAATGAAATTGTTCATTGTTTCTATGATTTGTTCTTTAACCCACTCATTCTTTAAGATTAGGTTCTTTTAGCTCATGATGGAAAATGCTATTCACATCCAGAGAAAGAATTATGGAGTCTGAATGCAGATTGAAGCATATTATTTGGTCTCCCTTTTTGTATTCTGTTTTGTTTTGTTTCTTCTTTCTCATGCTCATTCCATTAGTTATACTTCTTTTTTTACAAAATGACTAAAGTCAAAATATGTTTAATATGAATGTATACATAAAGCCTATATCAGATTGCATGCCATCTTGGCAAGGGGAAGGACAGGGAGGGGGAGAAAATTGAAAAGTCAAAAGCATGTAGAACTCAATGTTATAAACTAAAAACAAATAAATTAATTAAAATTTTAAAAAAAGATTACATTCTTTGTAAAAATAAATGAATTATTTTTTTAAAAAAAGATTAGGTTCTTTAATCTCCAATTAGTTTTTAATGTATGTTTCCTTGGTCCCTTGTTAAATATAATTTTTATTACATTATGATCTGAAAAGGATACTTTTAATATTTCTACCTTTCTGCTTTTAACTATAAAAATTTTATGTACTAATATATGGTTAATTTTTCTAAAGGTAACACAAGCCACTGAGAAAAAAGTTGTATTCCTTTCTATTTCCATTCAATTCTCTCCAGATAGCTATCATATATAGTTTATCTAAAATTCTATTCATTTCCTTAGCTTCTTATTTTTTTTTGTTAAATTTATATAGTTTTGAGAAGGGAAGATGAAAGTTCCGTACTATTATAGTACTACTATCTATCTTCACCTGTATTTCATTTAACTTCTCTTTTAAAAATTTAGATACTATAGTATTTGATGAATATAGGTTCAGTATTGATATTGCTATATTGTCTATGGTATCTTTTATCAAAATGTAGTTACCTTGTTTATCTCTTTTAATTAGATCTATTTTAGCCATAATTTTGCCTGAGATCATAATTGCTACTCCCATCTTTGTTTGCATCAGCTGAAGCATAATAAATTCTACTGCAACCCTCTACTTTAATTCTGTGTCTCTCTCATTTTTAAATGTGCTTCTTGTAAACAACATAATGTTGGATTTTGATTTTTAATCCACTCTGCTATTCCTTTCTGTTTTATGGGTGAGTTCATCCCATTCATATTCAAAGTTATAATTACTATTAGCAAATTTTCCTCCATCTTATTTTTACTTACAATTTTCCTTCTCAACCTCTTTTCACCCTATCCCTGTTAACATATTTTTCACCTTATCCTCTTATTCCTTATTTTACCCACCCCAAAGTTAAGTTAAAATTAAGCTCTCTATATAAAGTATTTATATGATTGAACTAATTTACCATTCTGATGAACATCATCCACCTATTTGTCTTTGAGCTAAAACATCCACCAAAGAGATGACTGCATAGTTTAATTCACTCTACTCAATAATTGACATTTCAGTTTTCATAGAAGGATCTGTGTAAATGCAAATCATTGGTGTATGTAATCTGCCAAGACAAATAAATGTCAAAGGTTGCAGAGACTAAGTTCATGAGCGGGGAGAAGTACTGGATTTGGAGTCAGGGGACCTAGGTCTAAATCTTAGTTCTGCAGCTTACTACCTATACAAGTCACAACATCTCTGGACTCAGTTTCCTCATCTATAAAATAAGGGGATTGACTTCTAACTAGACCTCTAAAGTTCTAGATCTGAAATTTCTGTGCAAAAGCATCACTCATACAGAGGGGGCTCACCCAATTCTTACTTTAAAAAATATGCCAACTTTAAAAATGAATTCTTGATTTAAAAAAAAAACTTTAATTATATCCAAGCTCTACATAACCAATACAAAAATGCTTTAACTCAAGTGATTACCTGAGGTGGGGTGGAGGGGAGAGATTGCCTGGACCAGACACCTGAAGGGCTTACTTGTCGTATCTGACCATGAATTTCAGTCAGTACTTTCTTGCCCTATTTCCAGCTGATCACTGACTAGCTTGTTATCATTCAGTCATTTCGGTTGTGTCTGACTCTTTGTGACCCCGTTTGGGGTTTTCTTGGCAAAGATTCCGGAGTGGTTTGCATTTCCTTCTCTAGCTCCTTTTGCAGATGAGGAACCTGAGGCAAACGGGGTCAAGTGACTTGCCAGGGTCACATATCTAGTAAGTTTCTGAGACTGGACTGGAACTCAGATCTTCCTGAATCCAAACCTGATACTCTATCTACTGTGCCACACAACTATCAGGCAGTGAGAAATACACCCTTTTTAGCAGCATCATGCTAATTATTGTACCATGAATTTTAAAAATTTACATAGTTCATTTTTTTGATCAGAATAAGTACTAATTAAATATAAGGATGTTTTTTAAATGAATGGGAAAAATACAAGGGGATATAACTCAGTGTTTTTCTAAAAAATAGCACTGAATGAGACACTTCAGAGTTTCCTATGCGGGACAATAAAGATGAAGCATGACTTGATTGTTTGCCTGAATAGAAGAAGAGGTTAGGTTTTGTCCAGAGGTTTGAAGCTGATTGTTTAAAAACTGGGTTAATTGTTTGGCCTGAATCAGTGGAGACTTCGCCAAGACCGCAGTGTGTCATTTGGGGAGATGCTTTGTTCAACGAAAGCATAAAGGGAAGCTGGGAAAGCTTTCTTGACGTTTGGAGACAAAATATCCAGAATTAGAAAATAAACCAATCTTTTTTTAAAATGAAAATCTCTAGAAGTGAAATGCCTGAAGTTTTCTTTAAAAAAAGTGCTTATTGGTTGAAAAGTCACTTGTAAAGGCTTTGAATTATTTTTAAAACTGCTATAGCAAGAAGCCACTTTGACAACAATCGAATCAAAGCAAAGAGATTGTTTCCTATATGGCCCTGCTCTTTATTTTGAAGTCACACCCTTATTTCCAAAGATGAAAAATGAGCAAAAGAGAAAACAAAAATCACTCTATTCATCCTTATCTCCATCTGTCCCATTAGAATATAAACTTCTTATAAGTAGAAATTGTTTAATTCTTCGTATGTGTATCTCCAACATTGAGCCCAGTGCCCAGCACATCATAAATTCTTTTTTGGGGGCTGAGGCAATTGGGGTTAAGTGCCTTGCCCAGAGTCACACAGCTAGTAAGTGTTAAAGCCAATTTGAACTCAGGTCCTCTTGACTTCAATGCCAGTACTCTATCCACTGTACCACATAGCTGCCCCTAAAATTCTTAATAAATACTTGTTGGTGCATCCCTATCCTCCCTCCTGATTCCAAGATCCTGTTTCCAACTGCCTATTGTGTGTCTCAAAGTGGACATCCTGCAGACATCTTACATTCAACATGTCCAAAACCAAACTAAGTTTTCCCCCTAAAGTCTCTTGTCTTCCTAACTTCCTTACTAATGTTGAGAAGAGTACCACCATTCTCCTAATCATCCAGGCTAGCGATCGAAGTATCATCCTTGATTTCTCAGTCTCTCTCATCCCCCATGTCCAATCTGTTACCAAGTCCTGTCCATTCTAACTTCACAGTCTCTCTCACACACACCCTCTTCTCTACCCTTCGAGGCAGCTAGGTGGTGCAGTGGATAGAATGCTGGGCCTGGAGTCAGGAAGACCTGAGCTCAAATCTGAGCCCAGAAACTTACCAGCTGTGTGACTCTGGGCAAGTCACTTAACATCTGTTTGCCTCACTTTCCTCAAAGAGGGGTCATAGCAGCACCTACCTCGCAGAACTGTTGTGAGAATCAAATGAGATAATATTTATAAAATCCTTAGCACGGTTCCTGCCGTATAAAAGTACCGTATAACTGCTTGTTCCCTCCCATAACCTCCTGCCTCAGATACTTCCATCACCCTGGTGGAGGTCCTCATTACTTTACCCTTGAACTATTGCGATAGCCTGCTGGTTGGTCTCCCTGCCTCAAATGTCTTCCCAGTCCAGTCTATCCTTCACTCATTTGTCAAAGTGAAAACCCATCCTAAAACACAGATCTAATCATAGCATCTCCCATTCTATAAATTTCAGTGGATCCCTATGACCTCTAGGATCAAATATAAAATCTTCCATTAGGCCTTCAAAGCCCTTCATAACTTGGCCCTTCTCATTTTTCCAGCCTTCTTACTTGTTATTCTCCTCCACATCAATCAATGTTTATTAAGCACCTACTATGTGTCAGGCACTATGCTACGCACTGGGGATACAAAAACAGGCAAAAGACAGTTCCTGCCTTCAAGGAGTTTATAACGGAATGGAAAAGATAGAATGCAAACAAATATATACCAAGCAAATTATTTCACAGGATAAATAGGATATAATTAATGGAGGGAAGGCACTAGAATTAAGGAGGGTTCAGAAAGGCTTCCCATAAAAGGGGGGATTTTAGGATTTTAAAGGAAACTAAGTAAGTCAGTAGGCAGAGTCCAGGGATGGAAGAGAGCCAGAGAAAATGCCTGGAGCTGAGAGATGAAGTATTTTGTTTGTGTAATAGCAAGGAGGCTGGTATCTCTGGATTGAAGAGTATGTGGTAGGGAGTAAGGTATAAGAAGACTAGAAAGGTAGGAGGGGGCTAGGTTATGGCTTTGAATGCCAACCAGCATTTTGTATTTGATTTTGAAGGTAAGAGAGAGCCACTGGAGTAGGGGAATGATATGGTCTGACCTTTGCTTTAGGAAAATCACTTAGGTGGCTGAATGGAGGATGGACTGGAGTGGGGAGAGACTTGAGGCTGGCAGTCCCACCAGCAGGCTATTGTAATGATCTAGGCAAGAGGTGACAAAGGCTTGTACCAGGTGAAGGCTGTGTCAGAGGAAAGAAGGGCACATGTTTGAGGACTAGTGGAAAAGTAGAATCAACAGGCCTTGGCAGCATATTGAAGGTGGGGGGTCAGAGATAGTGAGGGGTTAAGTATGGTACCTACATTGAGAGTCTGAAGGATGAGAAAGATGGCATTGATCTCAACAGTAATAGAGAAGTTAGGGAGAGGGGAAAGAAGAGGGAAAGTTAGATGGAGAGGGAGAGGGAGGGAGGGAGAGAGAGACAGAGAGAGAGACAGACAGAGAGAGAGAGAGAGAGAGAGAGAGAGAGAGAGGAGAGAGAGAGAGAGAGAGAATTTGCTTATATCCCCAATTAGTTGATATAGTTGCAGAAAATAGAGGCAGGTAACAGGTATTAATGCTAGCAAAACACAGAGAGAGATATGTCTCCATTCTGTTAACCCTATCCAAAGTATGAAGGAGTTCTTTGATTGAACTAAAAGGGTAGATGGTAGTGGGTGGAGATCATCCCCCACCGCTGGTAGCCTACAGAAAGCTAAATCTGAGGAGCCCTAAAAGGGGAGGAGCCCATACAGTTCAACATAGGCTAAGAGTTTGAGGTTTTTGAGACACAAATGTGATGCATACCTCAGGGAGCAGATATTCTATAGAGATACGGACATACACAGGAGCAGCACTCTGGGCCAGAGACAGGTTCAAAGAGTGAGTCCTATGGCAGCATAGAAGAGAGTACATTCAGGGATGCCAACAAAGCAACCAGCCCATCTGTGATGTTGTATCTGTGGAGTGGGGATGGGGGGAAGCAGACTGAAGACTTTGAGATTAGAAAGGACATTGGGGTCCTTCAGTACTAGAATCATGAGTTGCTTTGATCAGATATACTCCCTATGTGTGTACCCACTCTTCTTACCACTCGTCCCGACCTATGATTTTTTCACTGGACTATGAAGTCTCTGGAAAGAGAGTGAGGCTGATGACTTTGCACAGCTCTGCTTCACTTAAATCCAATTCACTTGCAAGTCATCACCCTCCTGATGTCATTGCTCCACTTCAGGAATGAAGGATGGACAACAAACAATTCTTCTTACTGACTCTGTGTGTATTTGTGGGAGAATGTGTTCCAAGCCTAAGTAAGGCATGCTATCGTTCGTAACGTGCCATCTTGTGGTGCTAGAAAAGACTTTTGAGAGTTTCTTGGACAAGAAGGTGATCAAATCAGTCAATACATAAAAAAAATCAATTCAGGTCATTCAGTGGAAGATCAAATACTGAAGCCGAAGCTTAAATACTTTGGCCATATGATGAGAACACCAGACTTATGGGCAAAGACCCTGATGTTGGGGAAGATTGAAGACAAAAGGAAAAGGGAACCGCAGAGGATGAGATGGATAGAGAGTGGCATGGAAACATTGGAAATGAACTTGGCCAGACTTTGAGAGCTATGGTCCACGGTGTCACAAACATTTGGACACAACTGAACAACAACAGGAAGTAAATGCCTTTGCTTGAGCTAACTGTGTCTAATGGCTGACTATTAAATTATACACACCAGTGAGTGCTCACGGGCTATAGTGGAGACCTATATAGGGTATTCTATGAACCCCAGATAGTACTCATGCCCCTTGAGTATGAAACCTGCAAGCCTGTGAATGCATAGTTGGGGAGAGTAAACAGGAAGGAAAGCTAAAAACATATTATGTTATGCTAGAGAGGAGTCAAATTCAAATGGAAATGATCTCTGCAGGCCACATATCAACTTAGGGAACCAGAAATTAGCATCGTCTGTGTTGTATTGCACTTTTATTAATTTTGTTAAGCATTTCCCAATTACATTCTAATGTTTCCTTTCACTCAGGATTATTTACCCCAAATTTCAACAGCGGACTGAGAGCTTAACGCTGCTAAATAGTAGATGGAAGGCCAGCCTTGAAATGCGAGAAAGACCTAGATTAATGTCTTACTTCTGACACACAATGGCTTTATGGCTTCCTTGTTGGCATAGAAAAAGAAATAAGTTAAGTGAGCTGTTTATCTGTTCAGTGACCCCAGGCTATACCCTAAAACATAGACAAGATACCAATATGTGTCTGTGCGGGGAGTTTCTGCATGGAGAGGTCTCCAATGAATGAAATCACAAGTCAGACAAAAAAAGGTACAATATTCCATGTCACATATTCTTAAAAATCATATTACCTTACACTATTTTATATTCCATTATAATTTTAGCTCTCAGAGTTAGAGAATAGATATTTTGCTTGTTCAGTTTAGGAAGCAGAAAAGAACTCTAGGGGACTTTTAAGATTCCTTCCAACTAAAACATTTTATGATTCTGTCTATGTCTTCCCTCAACCAACCAATTAGCATATACTTATTGAATATCGATGACAGATTTAATTATAGAGATCAGGGAGCCATTTTACCTTTCTAAATAGGGATGAAAATGATTAAAGTGGCAGTTTAGGAAGATTAAACTGGCAGTGTTCAGGATGGACTGTAATGGGGAGAGGCTTTGTCAGGTAAGTTGGTCTGGTGATGCTTATGAGACTTCATGGCATTTTGTTTAATAGTTCTAGCTAAGTTAGAATTCACTAGAGTTACTTGGCTCTTAGAAAATGCCAGACATAGAAGTTCCAGAAGAAGGTTCAGGTGAGGAGAGTATCTTTAGGGCAGAGATAGGCTTCCACAAGGAAGGCCAAGCATGCCTAGGAAACTAGAAATTTTCTTTTTCTGGGCTACCATATTTGCCCATATTTAGAATTTTCTGTGCCTGGAAACTTTCAGGACAGGAACTTTCAGCTTTCTAGCTAAGGGATACCTGTTTGTGATATCAGAGATAGAAAACCAATCAGAGTTCCCGTGACAGACTCTTCCTCTCCCTTACAAAATATCTGGCCTTTTTAAATGGCCGAGTTATCCTGTGATGTGAATCAACCCCCTTTGTCCTGCCCTGAAGAACTAGAGGAATGATGGAGAAAGTGGCAGGTGGTCATGTCTCACCTAGCTCACTAATCCCCTTCTTCCTCCTACTGGGTTCAGTGCCTAAGACCAGATATATCCTGTTAAGACTGTATCCTGCTTGCTCAGAGATCTGGTTGTATTTTGTCTTAGGAGTGACAGTGATCCGGATGTATCCTTGGCCCTCTCTGCCGCTGCCCTTGTCTTCACATTTACAGTTCCCAGTTTCCCAGAAATATCTTCCTTCCTGTGAGGTAAAACGTGCCTGCAATACCAGGTTTATTGCTTTAAGCACAGTTAACCAGTTTGCTTTCTCTGTGGAAAGCTCTAGACCTCCTAAGAAGCAGTTTCAACGGACTTAGTCTTCTCCTAGAAGATGACTTGATCGACTTGGTCAATTTTCTTTTTTTTTTTGCATAATGTTATAGACATTCAGGTACAATTTCAGGCAATAATTAGCAATCACATGTCTGGAATATCACCTTATAGATAAGTTAAAGCGAAAGGGTCTCTCTGTGTATCTGTTCTGGGGCCATTTGGAATTTGCCATTTATTTTTGGTTCCAGTTGTCAGAAAAATGCCAAGCTTCTCTAATTTGAAGTCAGCCTCTTGGGGATAGTCTCCTTTGAAATGACCTAGAGATTTGCAACTGGAGTAGAGAAGGAGGAGATCTGTGAGTCGACATTGCAAACAACCTGTGCCAAACTTAAATTTATTGGAGAGAAGTTTTTTGCACACTTGAGCAACGGACAGGGAACAGAGTGTGCTCAGTACCTGGTGTGTAGCAATTGCCTATTGTAAGTCTCACTGAAGGTAAATCTTCTGCTACAATAGCTCCCTCAATGTGAATACGCACATGGGAAATAAAATTCAAGAACTCGTTCCACCATTCATACAAATACAAGGAGAAATAATTAGAGTGTGGTTATTGGAAGCTCTCTAGATTGAATTGAGAGACCTGTGTTCTTGTCTTTTTTTAACGTATTTTTCTAAATTTTATTTTTATTTTCAGTTCCAAATTTCCTCCCTACCTCCAGCCCCTCCCCTACCCAATGAGAAGGCAAGAAATATAATGTCCATTATACACACAGACACATGCATGCACACATACACACATATACATATATATACATGCACATACATATACATATACTTACCTACACATATATATGTATGTAGGCATATATATATATATATATATATATATATATATATATATATATATATATATATTGAGAGAGAGAGAGAGAGAGAGAGAGAGAGAGAGAGAGAGAGAGAAAGCCTTGCCAAACATATTTCTACATCAGCCATATTGCTGAAGAAAAAAAATAAGCAAGGAAAATAAAGAAAGGGAAAAATGCTTCAGTCTCTGCTCCGAGCCCATCAGTTTTCTATCTGGAAGTGAATACCATTTTACATCATGAGTCTTTTGAAATTGTGATGGATTTTGATTGTGATGGACATTGATCAGAATAGCGAAGTCTTTCACAGTTGATTATCTTCACAGTATTGGTGTTACTGTGTAGATTGTTCTCCTGGTTCTGCTCACTTCACTTTGCATCAGTTCATGTAAATCTTCCCAAGTTTTTCTGAGACCATCCCCACCATTATTTCTTACAGCACAATGGTATTCCATCATATTCATATACCATAAATAATTCAGCCATTTCCTAATTGATAGGCATTCCCTCAGTTGTCAGTTCTTTGCCACCACCAAAAGAACTGCTATAAATATGTTCTGTACATGTACGTCCTTTTCCCTTTTTAAAATCTACTTGGGGTATAGATCTCTGTATTTTAGTCTTAGCTATGTCACTAGTTAGCTTCTTGACCTGTACTTGGATTCAGCCTTGGCCTAGGTCTGCATACATTCAGGTTAGCTCTGACAACTCTTCTCTAAGATGAAATAGGAAAATTTTCTGCAGTGCTTGATTACTGAACCACATCTGAATTAGGTATCTGCTTCACTTGAACTCAACCATATTTTCACCTTTCTCCTGCTGACTCATGCCTACAGGACTTTCTCTACCATCACCTGGGAAGCTCATTCTACCCCAGGACTACTTTTTACATAGGAAATATCTTCTACCCCTGTATCCTTTCTCTCAGATTGGCTATTTCTTCCCAAAAATTCCAATTTATTTTTTAAAATGTTTTTCTTTTTTTAATAATTAATTTATTTTTAGTTTTCAATATTCACTTCCATATGATTTTGAGTTTTAAATTTTCTCCCCCTCCTTGTACTTCCCTCTCCCCAAGACGGCATGCAATCTGATATAGGCTTTACTTATACATTCATATTAAACGTGTTTTCACATTAGTCATGATGTAAAGAAGAGTTAGAACTAATGAGAGGAACCATGAGAAAGAAGAAACAAAACAAAACAACAAAATAAAAGGAGAGCAAATAGTGTGCTTCCACATGCATTCAGACTCTAAAGTTCTTCCTTTGGATGTGGATAGCATTTTCCATTGCAAGTCTTTTGGAGTTGTCTTAGATCCTTGCATTACTGAGAAGAGCTAAGTCTATCAAAGTCAGCCATCGCATAATGTGGCTGTTACTGTATACAATGTTCTCCTGGTTATGCTCATTTCACTCAGCATCAGTTCATATAAGTCTTTCCGGGTTTTTCTGAAATCTGCCTGCTCATCATTTCCTATAGCACAATAGTATCCCATTACATTCATATACTACAACTTGTTCAGTCATTCCCTAATTGATAGATATCCCCTCAATTTCCAATTCTTTGCCACCACAAACATTTTTGTATATACAGGTCCTTTTCCCATTTTTTTAATCTCTTTGGGATACAGACCTAGAAGTGGTATTGCTTGGTCAAAGGGTATACACAGTTTTATAGCCCTTCAGGCATAGTTCCAAATTGCAGAAGTTCTAATTTAAGGATGCTTAGGCCAACTATGTCTTTATTCCTCTCCAGGCTGCACTGCTAACTCCATATGACCTTGTCTACCATGCTCCCATCATCTACCTTTTTAGTTCTTTTTTTATGTGTTTTCTGCCCCTATTAAGAGAGAAGCTCCTTAACTGTAAGGATTTTCATTCTCCTTATATTTGTATTCTCAGAACTTGGCATAGTGCTTGCATGTAGTAAGCACTTAATAAATGTTTATTGGCTGACTGACCATTCTTCCCTTCTTAGTTATAGCTACCATTTCTGGGTTAACCTGAATACCCAGAGTAGACTGAGTACTCAATCTGAGGGCCTCATGGTACGCAATATATACTCTTGTGGAAAATCAGTCAGTCAATTAACCAAGCACTATGCCAAGCACTCTGTAAAGCTTTGAGGATACAAAGAAAAAGCAAAAATAGTCCCTACCCTCAGGGACCTTACATTCTAATGGAGGAAACAAGTTGTACAGGAATACATAAGGTACTTATAGATTCAATAGAAAGAAATATTAGAGGAGGGTGGATAATGGGGTGGGGGAATCCTTCTGCAGAATGTAGCACTTCAACTGAGCCTTGAAGGAATCAAGGGCATCTAAGAGATGGTGATAAGGAAGGAGAGCTTTCCTGGCATGGAAGACAATCAGTATGAAAATATGGAGCTAGGAGATGGACTGTGTGACAAACAGTGACTAGGTGAGTACGGTTAAACTGTAGAGTGTAGTGGAAGGCTGTAATATGTGAGAATATTAGAAAGACAGGAAAGAGGCTAGGCTTCAAAGATCATCCAATGCCAGAGTCATTTATATTAAATTCTAAGGGAATAGGGAGCCATTGGTGTTCACTGAGTAGGGGAGTGACATAATCTGACCTATGCTTTAGAAAAATCATTTTGGCTACCGTAGAGGTTGTTAACTGACAGAAGGGAAAGTTTGGAACAGTGGCTATAGTGACTGGGATAGACAATCAATTTAGGGGGGAACAGAAGGATTGCCTTGCTGAAGTGAGGACCCTGAGATTAAGATGACAAATTTACAGTGGATGAAGCCAGTATAGTTTCATCACTTTTTCCAACTCCATTCAGCATCCTGTGAGTAGAAGCAAAGGAGGAGGGTGGTATGTATAGTCCAGGGTTGATGTTTGGCAGAAGGTGAGTGGCAGTAGGTCAAAGAAGTAAAGAATTCAAGAACAGAGCATATTAAGTCTAGAGTATGGGGAATTCCAAGGTTAGAAAGAATTTTTTTTCTGCTTGGCCTAGTGGGAATAGCAATAAATAATAGAAGGAAGCCATAGTGAAACAGATTTATTCTTTCTATAAGGGAGAAAATGTCCTAACAATTAGATGTCGCCTAAAATGGAAACAGGTTGCCTCAAGAAATGGATTGAAGAACTTACATGGCTTCATCAAGAACAGGTCATGTCAGACTAACCTTATTTTCTTTTTCTGGCAGAATTATTCAAATGGTAGATCAAGGGAATACCATAGATATAGACTACCTAGATTTTAGTGAGACATTTGTTGTAGCTTGTCATGCTATTCTTGTTGACAAGATGGAGAAATATAGGCTAGATAATACCACAGTTTAGTGGACTCAAACTGGTTGAATGACTGGACCCAAAGAGTAATCACTAATGATTCAATGTCTACTCCAAAGGAGGTCTTCAGTAATATACATCAGAGAATCTGTTCTTTACTCTGCTCTGTTTAATATTTTTATTGGTGACTTGGGGTGGGAAAAAGCATGCATGGCATGTTTATCAAATCTGTAGATGACACAAAGCTAGGAAGCTAGCTAGGAAGAATAGCTAACTGAAAGAAAAATTCAAAAAGGTTTCAACAGGGAATAACTTTGGGATGAATCTGATAAGATAAAGTATAATAGGGATACAATGAAGGAAGGGTCAATAGGACCCAGTCCTCTGAGAATGTGTAGTGTGCTCTTCCCGCTGCCAGTCCTATAGGGGATTTGGTAAGTCATCTTCTGGCAGCACCTAAAGACATGTAATGGAGGTGTCCTGCCTCTGATTTGGAGCACAAACAGATATCCTGTGATTATTTTCTGTCCAATTACTATATGGTGAAAAAACCCCAAACTTTAAGCTGGCCACTGAGCCAGAACTGTATATGCATACAAGAGGCAAGAAAAGGGAAATAGGTGTCTCTTTCTTGCTTCTGGATGAGGAGAGGAACCTTAGGCTCTAATCTCCCCACCCAGGGCCAATAAGTGGCCCTGGATATGTGCTCCCTCTGTATTTTTGCCTCTTTTTTATTTGTTCCTAGGTGAAAGGGTATTAAGATAGAATAAACTAGGCCAGGTATCTGACTGCTCTTCTGACTTTTGGAAGCTCACAAGGTCACTTGGCTGGCATCCAGTTCCCCTTTAGAGGGATACATGTAAAGTCTTATACTGGGGTTACAAAACCAGTTTCACAAATACGAAATAGGGACTACTGGGGGATAGAGGTGCACCCAAGACAGCAGAGTAGACGAAGCACTCAGCCTAGCTCTTCCAACATTCCCCTCCAAACGACTTTAAAATAATGCCTCAAAGTTGAATTCTTGATTGTCAGAACCAGCAAAAGATCAAGGAAAAATCTTTGACACAGAGGGTGGAGGCTGGCCCAGAGCTTACAGGGATGAAACACCAGTAGTGGGACTAGGTGGTGGTGAAAGGAGCATCAACAGCTTCAGGAGCTCTCAAGCAAGGCATAGTAGGGGGACCTGGAAATTGATCAGAAAAGAGAGTACAGGGACCCCTGTGCTAGCACTGGACACAGTGGCAAATTCGTCATTTATATCCACTTCTGAGTCATAGTTCAAGGGCAGAAAAAAGGAGCACTTTCAGTCGAGAGGGAGTGGGAACCTTAAGGAGCAGTATCATTTTTGGTCACAAGAGATCAGGGACCCTGAGAAACAGTATTATTTCCAGTTCTAAGGATTGGAATCCCAAGGCCCCGAAGAGCAGTATAGATTGAAGTTCCAAAGTATCAGAGGCCATACCTGGGTAAGAACCAGAGTGCAGACCAGGAGAGCAGTGACCACATCATTCCCCAGATCAATACCTTGGAAGCATTGATAACTTCTAACCTCAAGAACTAGCTCTGAAAAACAGCAATGCAAAAAAGCCTGAAGCTTAGGACAGCACCCCTCCCTCATACTGGGAGCAGAACCCAACTTTAACATAAAGTCCCAAATCATAAAATAGGGTGGGAAAATGAGCTAACAACCAAAAATGAACCTGACCATAAAAATCTAGTCTGGTGATAGAGAAGATCAAGACACAAACTCAGAAGCAGATAATGAAGTCAAAATAGCTACAAGCTAAATCTTAAAGAAAAAAAATGTGAATTGGACATAAGCCAAGAGCAGTTTCTAGACCATAATATAACACAAATTACATTCCATATAGGACTGTGGAAGCATAGATTAAAAATTAATTGGAACCTAAATAATCTAATTCTAAAGAATGAGTGGGTGAAAGAACATATCATAGAAACAACCAACAATTTCACTAAAGAAAATGACAACAACGAGACAACATGTTAAAATTTGTGGGATGCAGCCAAAGCAGTACTTAAGGGAAAATGTATATCTCTAAATGTGTATATCAATAAAATAGAAAAAGAGCAGATCAATGAATTAGGCCTGCAAGAAGAAGAAGGAGAAGAAGAAGAAGAAGAAGAAGAAGAAAAAGAAGAAGAAGAAGAAGAAGAAGAAGAAGAAGAAGAAGAAGAAGAAGAAGAAGAAGAAGAGAAGAAGACCTAGAAAACGAACAAATTTAAAATCCTCAATTAAGCACCAAAATGGAAATCTTGAAAATCAAAGGAGAGATTAATGAAATTGAAAATACTCCCCCCACCCAATTGAACTAAGTAAAACTACGAGTTGGTTTTGTGAAAAAAAATGAATAAAATTGATAAACCATTGGATTAATCTGATTTAAAAAAAAGAAGAAAACTAAATTTCTAGAATCAAAAATGAAAAGGATGGATATACCACCAATGAAGAAGAAATTAAAGCAATTATTAGGGGTTATTTTGCCCAATTATATGCCAGTAAAACTGATGATCTAAGTGAAATGGATGAATATTTACAAAAATATAAACTGCTTAGATTAACAGAAGAGGAAATAGAATATTTAAATAACCCAATCTTAGAAGAAAGAAATTGAACAATCCATCAATGAGCTTCCTAAGAAAAAATCCCCAGGACCAGACAAATTCACAAGCGAATTCTACCAAACATTTAGGGAACAATTAATCCCAATACTACGTATGCTCTTTAAAAAAAATAGGTAAAGGAGTCCTACCACATTCCTCTTATGACATAAATATAGGTTTGATGCCTAAACCAGAGACAGCAAAAACAGAGAAAGAAAACTATAGACCAATTTCCCTAATGAAGTCAATGCAAAAAATTTCAATAATATACTAGCAAGGAGATTACAGTCATATATTACAAAGATCAAACACTATGACCAGGTGGGATTTATACCAGAAAGACAGGATGTCCACTGTCACCACTATTATTCAATATTCTACTCCAAATGCTAGCTCTCTCAATAAGACATGAAAAAGTAATTGAAGGAATAAAAATAGGCAATGAGGAAACAAAACTATTACTCTTTGCAGATGATATGATATTATACTAAGAGAACCCTAGAAAATCAGTTTAAAAACTAGTTGAAATAATTAACAACTTTAGCAAAGTTGCAGGATTTAACATGAGCCCATCTAAATCATCAACATTTATGTATATT
This sequence comes from Trichosurus vulpecula, assembly GCF_011100635.1. Taxonomy (NCBI): domain Eukaryota; kingdom Metazoa; phylum Chordata; class Mammalia; order Diprotodontia; family Phalangeridae; genus Trichosurus; species Trichosurus vulpecula. The sequence goes on from NC_050574.1 coordinate 385,492,652, forward strand.
ACCATTTCTGCATACTAACAAAGCCCAGTAAAAACAGATAGAAAGAGAAATTCCATTTAAAATAACTGCATACAATATTAAATTCTTGGGAGTCTCCCTACCAAGCTAAGCACAAGGACTATATGAACACCATTACAAAACACTTTTCACACAAATAAAGACAGAGCTAAACAACTGGAAAAATTTTGATTGCTCATGGATAGGCCAAGCCAACATAATAAAAACAATGATTCTACCTATGTTAATTTACTTATTCAGTGCCATAACAACTAAACTACCAAAGAATTAAGAAAAAAATAACAAAACTCATTTGGAAGAACAAGAGGTCAAGAATATCTAGGGAATCAATGGGGAAAAAATGTGAAGGAAGGTAGCTTAACCGTACCTGTTTGTAGCCAGAATGGCCTTTGTTTTCTTTGAATGACTCAGTTTACCTCATTGAGCTTCCCTGGACGCTGGGGCTTGCTCTTCCGGGGCAGGACCAGAACTTCCTGTGTGATGAGTCATGGGGCTGGCTGAGGGGAGGTGTTAGCTCCAGAACCTGGTCTACCCTAGGGGGAGGAGCCAACTCAGGAACCAATCGGCCCTGGTCATTTGGGCGGAGCTTGATGATGTCAAAAACCCTATAAGAGGGGAGAGGACAGCTTGAAGATTCCTCTCTTTCTTTTTCCGGTTGGAGCCAGCGACAGTTACAACGACAGTTACAGAGGCAGTTACGACAGTTACGTCAGTTGCAGCTTCAGACACAGCTGAAGCAGGAGCTGCCAGTAGCAGAGCTAACCTACGGGAGAAAGCTGAACAAAGACTTCAGGCCATTACAGCGACAGTTACAGCGACAGTTGGAGCCAGAGGCAGTTACAGAGGCAGTTACGACAGTTACGTCAGTTACAGACACAGACACAGCTGAGGCAGGAGCTGCCAGTAGCAGAGCTGATCTACGGGAGGAAGCTGAACAAAGACTTCAGGCCAGTGGGTAATCTTATTACCATCGAGGGGGAAGCATGATTTTGCTTTACGCAATCATGCTTCTCTGTAGCCTCCTGGTTACTCTTGCAAGGCGTACTTATTGGGCCTGGAAGATTATGATCAACATATCAAAATGGGGCTGCTGGTTCATGGGTTGGTTACTGTGGAGCCTAAATAAATGTTTTGATTCTTCTGCCTTCTACTTTGAGAGTTTCTTATATCCGGCGATTCCGAACCTTTCAGACATGTTTATGATCCTCTTCGAGATTATAAACTCTGCCCTCCTGATACACTGTTTTAAAACTATATTACAAAGCAGTAATTATCAAAACAATCTGGTACTGGCTAAGAAATAGTGTTGTGTCAGTGGAATAGATTAGTTACACAATATACAGTATAACCATAATAATCTAGTACTTGATAAAGCCAAAGATACAAGCTTTGGGGGTAAGAATTTACTATTTTACAAAAAATGCTAGAAAAACTGAAATGCAGTTTGGCAGAAACTAGGTATAGACCAATATCTCACATTGTATACATCAAGATAAGTTCAAAATGGATAAGTGATTTAGTCATAAAGGGTGATATCATAAGTAAATTGGGGAAGCGTGGAAAAATGTACCTCTCAGATCGCTAAATGAAGAGTGCATTACCAAACAACAGATAGAGAGGATCATGGGAAGTGAATTTAAAAGCTTTTCCACAAACAAAACTAATGCAGCCAAAATTAGAAGGAAAACAAAAAACTAGAGGAAAAGTTTTTCAGCAAATTTCTTTGATAAAGGCCTCGTTTCTCAACCATATAGGGAACTGAACCCAATTTATAAAAATAAGAGCAATTCTCCATTTGGTAAATGCTGAATGTTGTAAACAGGCAGTTTTCAGAAGGAGAAATCAAAGGTATCAATAGTCACATAAAAATGCTTTATGTTACTACTTATTAGAGAAATGCTAATAAAAATAATTCTGAGATACCACCTCACATCTATCAGATTGGCTAACATGACAGAAAAGAAAAGCGACAAATGTTGGAAGGAATATGGAAAAATAGGGACACTAATGCACTGTTGCTAGAGTTGTTAACTAGTCCAACTACTCTGAAGAACAATTTGAAACTAAGCCCAAAGGGGTATACACCTGTGCATATCCTTTAACCAGGCAATACCACCACTAGGTGTGTATTTCAAAGAGATCCAAAGAAAAAGAGAAAGGATGTATTTGTGCAAAAATATTTATAGCAGCTCCTTTTGTGGTGGCAAAGAATGGGAAATCAAGGAGATGTCCAGAGGAATGGCTGAACAAGTTGTGGCATATGATTGTGATGAAATACTATTGTTATATAAGAAATAATGAATAAGATGATTTCAGAAAGAAAAAAAAACCTATGAAGACTTATATGAACTGATGCAAAGTGTACTAAACTAAACCAGAATAACGTTGCTCACAGTGATAACAATATTGCAGGGATGACCAATTATGAAAGACTTCGCTACTCTGATCAAGACAATTCCAATGGACCCATGATGAAAAATTCTATCTACCTCTGAGAAAGAACTGATAAACTCTGAATGCAAACTGAAGCATACTTTTTAAACTTTCTTTATCTGTTGTGTGTTTTTTGTCTGTGTTTTCTTTTACACCATGGCTAACATGGAAATATATTTTGCATGACTTCACATGTATAATTGATATCAAATTGCTTGCCTCCTCAAGTAGGGAGGAGGGGCAGAAGGAAGGAAGAAAATTGGGAACTTAAAATATAAAAAAAGAATTTAAAAATTTTTACATGTAATTGGGCAAATTTAACAAAGTAAATAAAAATATATCAAGTGCTAAAAAAAAACCCCCTTAATCCAAAACAGGGGAAGTGTAGCTAAATAGCCCTTTGTCTTAAAAAAAAAGGATCTCGGATTGTTTTTTGAAAGATAGGGAAGCTTCAAATTTAATAGGTGCCAAATGTGTGATAGGGCAGTTAAAAAAACAAAGAGACCTTAGGCTTAATTAACAGGAACTCGGTGTCTAGAATAAGGAATGTGATAGTCCTATTTATAAAGCTATTAAATTTTAGTAGCTCAAAGCTGAACATAAGAGTTTTGAGACATCCTGTACTCAGTTCCGATAGGATTACATATGGAATATTGTATCATCCTCTGGAAATCAGATCTTAGAAAGGATATTGATAAACTGAAAAGTATTCTGTGAAAGGTGACCAGGATCATGTAGAGTCTCAAGATATATCTCATACTGTATCATGTCGTATTATGTCATATGACATATTGTATCATTTCATATTGTATCATTTGACATCACATCATATCACATTACCTCACATCATCATATATCACATAACATCATATCATATACACATGCATATTATATATGTATGTAAAATGTATGTATTATATATATTATTACATATATATGTAATGATTGTTGAAGGAATTGGGGATACTTTGACTTGAATAGACTTAAACAAAGATATGATTGCTGTCTTTAAAGATTTGAAGGTCTTTCAAGAATGAAGCCATGGCTTTGAATCTCAGCTCTCAGCTCACGTAAACTGGATTTTTCTTTGTGATCCCTCAATAATAATTCAGTGATTACACCTCTTCTTCCCCTCCCACCCCCCAATACCATCTAGGATTTAAACACTGGAAATATTTTCATTAAACACTTTTTTCTAAGACCTATGCTCACTATTCACTTGGTATCCTTATAAACTGCGATTTATAAAACAAATAAACAAAGAACCAGTTTATTAACAAATAAGAATAAAACAGGTATAACCACTGAGTTTATTCTAGGGACTAGAACAATCTGCCTTTTCTCAGTTAGCATCCTCAGGGCCCTCTAACTGTCCCTATCTAATGGCTACTCCCCTTACATGAGGTTTTTCTGGGTTATGATATCAGTTAAAGGTTTATGTGTACACCAATCATACCTCTTAGCTTGTGCCCCGACCTGGGCATTCCTTCCTTCACAGCTATCAATCAATCAAATATTTCTATACCAGTGCCATTAACTTAAAAAGGGGTTTGAGTTACATAAAAGGAAACACAAGGATGAGACTACATATTCCATTCAATTTCTGGAAATAGACCTTCCTCAAAGCAAAAACCTGTTTCAGGCTGGAGTCCATTTCTTTCCCTCTTTCTCTCTTTTATCTTCTGTCATAGCATGGGATCAATGAAGAGAACTGATCTGGCTCAATGTCCAGCCACCACAGTTTCCTTCCACGTTCCTTTCTTTCTTCTTTAAAGAGCTATATCTGTGGGTACATACCACATTTCCATCAGCCCACAAAACCTCAATCAAATCCAACTCTATGTCATGGAAGTTTCGCCAACTGTCCTTTGTATGGCTCCAAGTGGCAAATGTAGCTGTTTCTCAGCTACATGGGAAAAAGAATAAGAATAATTGCTTTTCCTTGAGTTTGTCTTCTTCCGTGGTTTTGGGATGTTCTCCCAATTTGTTGTCCAGACTTAGTCTCCTTCCATTTAAGGCCCTTACATGGAGAAGCAGTTCCTTGAAATTGCCCAAGGGATAGAGTATAGGTCCCTTTGGGGCTAATTCTCTCTCTTAGTCTGACCCAACTTACTAGTCACCTTATCCAACTGAATCTGCTTACTCTAATTATTCATTTTGAACAAGAAGGAACAGCATGGGCCAGACCATTTAGCCACCAGTTCCAGAGAAAAGTGTTAAGGGCATGAGGCCAAAGATGAGACCTGTTAGACTTTGAAGGCTCTAGGAACAATGGAGGGAAATGGAAAGGGGAAGCCTTTAGGGAAGGGGAAAGAATAACCATGTATAGTATATAGTGCCTACTATGTGCTAAGAGCTTTACAAATATTATCTCATTTGATCTAGCCCCACCAAAGCTATCTCAGATCACACAGAGAGCAAACACATACCCCTTTGTTTCCCCATACCTTGTTTTAACTTGTTTTCTTTCCATTCGTAGAGAGGAACCATATACTTGTCCATAGTCATATTTCTTCCACTAACTTACAGCTTCGCAAATATTGCACACACTTTTATGCATCATAGGTCCATGCTGCATATGGAAAAATTTTTTTGATTTATTCTACTTGGCCTGAGAAGACAGAACTACAAGTAATTGGTACAAGTTGCTTAGAGGCAAATTTAGTCTGGATATAAAGAAAAACTTCCTTACAATTAGAGCTATTGAAAAGTAGAATGGACTGCCTTGGGAAGCAGCTGTTTCTCACTGGAAGTCCTTTATCATATGTGAAAATTTGTTAGTTATGCTATAGAAGGGATGCTCATGAAGGTATGGTTTGGATTGGATGGTCTCTGAGGTCCCTTCTAACTTTGAGATTTTATGATTTTGTGAAGGCATTTCTCTTTTTATGCCTCAGTTTCCCCACTTGTAAATTTAGGAAGTTGTACTATATCAAGGGTTCTTAACCTTTTTTGTTTCATGGACCCCTTTGGAAGTCTGGTGAAGACTATAGACCCCTTCTAAGAACAGTGTTTTAAATGCTTTAAAAAACCACATTAAACGACAAAGGAGGCCAAGTCCATTAAAATATAATCATCAAAATTTTAAAAAATTTATCTTTTATAAAAAAAATTTAGATATTTTTAACACATTTTGAGAGGTTTTTTTAAGTTCTTAACTCTCAGGTTAAGAACACTCCACACTTAATGATCTCTAAGATTATTTCAAGTTCTACCATTCTTAGATTCTATCAAGTTCCTGCTTCATGAATGGTGGATACAAAAACCTTTCACACTTGAGGCCTCTGAGACTTTCTAGGCTCTACTTTCCCTTGTGGACCTCTTCTAATTTCAGGTTTTTCTCTACCCCTTCTTTGAGTTCCCCTTTGTCCCTCATGAAACTCAGCACCTCCTCTGTTTATTGATTGATTAACCTGTTCCTGCTCATCCTGGGCAATAGATAGTCCATGACTCTTCTGGAATGCCTCATCCAGGGCAAAAATTTCTTGTGTAGTGTCTGAGCTTAAGGTCCTGATCTCTGCTTTGGGACCAAAACCAACTAACCTGATAAAGCATTCTGTGTAAATGGTTAATATCTTACCCACCCTGGTGTTTGTAATCTAACCAGCTTCATGGAGACAATGTCTTAACTCAGGGGTTTTTAATCTGAGGTCTGTGAACCTCTAAGGTCCATGGGTAATTTCCAGGGTGTTCATAAACTTGGATGGGAAAATGCAACTTTCTTTTCACCAATCTATAACTTAAATTTAACACTTCCTTCCATCATAAATTTTAAAAGACAACATTATTTTGAGAAAGGATCCATAGGTTCCACCAGATTGCTAAAGGGATCTATAACACAAACAAAAAAATCAGAACATCTGCTCTAGCCTAACTCCTGTACTGCTACCCGCTATCTGTACTGATAATCAGAAACTTTAGGAGGAGAGCAAAGAACAGACAGGATAGAGAGATAGCAAGGATAGGGGTAGGAAACCCTAGGGCAAGGGTTCTTAACTTGGAGTATGAAGATATGTTTTTGTTTTATTCTGTCTTAATAACTGTATTTCAATATAATTGGTTTCCTTTGCAATTCTATTTTATTCATTTGTAAACATTATTCTGAGAAAAGATCTCTAGGCTTTAGATGACTGCCAAAGGGACTATGACACAACAAAATTTTTTTTTTTTCTGAAAAATTTTTTTTTCTTTATTTATTTTTAGTTTACCACACATGGTTCTACACAGTTTTGAGTTCCAGTTTTTCTCCCCTCCCTCCCCCCTCCCTCCCCAAGATGGCATGAAGTCTCATATAACTGTCATGTATAACTTCGCATTGAATTAATTTATGCTCTAGTCAAGTCGTGGAGAAGAATTTTGACCAATGGAATGAATCATGAGAAAGAAGAAACAGAACCAAAAAAACAAAAAAAAAACAAAAAAAAACCCCCAAAAACAAAAACAAAAGAGAAGCAGAAAAGGCGAGCATGTAGTGTGCCTCAGTCTGTATTCAAACTTCGCAGTTCTTTCTCTGAATGAAGATAGCATTCTCCATCGTGAGTCCCCTGGAGTTGTCCTTGCCCCTTTAGGTTGCTGAGAGAAGCGCAGTATGTCAGGGTTGGTCCTCACGGAATCCACATATCTGTGGCTGTGCACAACGTTCTCCTGGCTCTGCTCCGCTCACTCAGCATTATGTCGTGTAGGTTTTTCCAGGTTGTTATGAAGTCTGCATCATCCCCATTTCTTATGGCACAATAGTATTCCATCACCTTCATATACAACAGCTTGTTCAGCCATTCCCCAATTGATGGGCATCCCTTTGCTTTCCAATTCTTGGCTACCACAAAGAGAGCTGCTATAAATATTCTTGTACATATGGGTCCTTTTCCCACTTGCGTGATTTCTTTGGGATACAACCCTAGAAGTGGTATTTACTGGGTCAAAGGGTATGAACATTTCTATAGCCCTTTGGGCATAGTTCCACACCGCCCTCCAAAATGGCTGGATCAGCTCGCAACTCCACCAGCAATGCAACAATGTTCTAATTTCCCCACATCCTTTCCAGCATTTATCATTCTCCTGATTTGTTATTTTAGCCAATCTTACAGGAGAGATGTGGTATCTAAGAGTTGTTTTGATTTGCATTTCTCTAATCAGCAGCGATCCAGAGCATTTTTCCATATGCCTGTAGATAGCTTTAATTTCTTCCTCTGAAAACTGCCTGTTCATATCCTTTGACCATTTCTCAATTGGGGAATGGCTTGTATTCCTATATATTTGGCTTAGCTCCCTGTATATTTTAGAGATGAGGCCTTTATCAGAGATACTAGTTGCAAAGATTTTCTCCCAATTTTCTGCTTCCCTCCTAATTCTTGTTGCATTGGCTTTTTTTGTACAAAAACATTTCAATTTGACATAATCAAAATTATCCATTTTGCATTTTGTAATGCTCTCTATCTCTTGTTGGGTCATGAATTCTTTACTTTTCCACAAATCTGATAAGTAAACTATTCCTTGCTTTCCCAAATTACTTAGAGTATCAACTTTTACTCCTAAATCATGAACCCATTTTGACTTTATTTTGGTATATGGTGTAAGATATTGGTCTATGCCCAGTTTTTGCCCTACCATTTTCCAATTTTCCCAACAGTTTTTGTGAAATAGTGAATTATTAGCCCAGAAACTGGCTTCTTTGGGTTTACCTATCCTATTCCACTGATCCACACCCCTGTTTCTTAACCAGTACCAGGCAGTTTTGATGACTGCTGCTGTGTAGTACAGTTTAATATCTGGTGTGGCTAAACCACCATCCCTAGCATGTCTTTTCATTAATATCCTAGATACTCTAGACCTCTTGTTTTTCCAAATGAATTTTGTTATTATTTTGTCCAGCTCAGCAAAAAAATTTTTTGGTAGTTCGATTGCTATGGCACTGAATAGATAGATTAATTTAGGTAGAATTGTCATTTTTATTATATTAGCTCGGCCTAACCATGAGCAACTGATATTTCTCCATTTATTTAGATCTGATTTTATTCGCGTGAAAAGTGTTTCATAGTTATGTTCATATAGGCCCTGGGTTTGTCTTGGCAAATAGACTCCCAAATATTTTATAGTGCCTTCAGTAACTTTGAATGGAATTTCTCTTTCTATCTCTTGCTGTTGGGCTTTGTCAGTAATGTATAGGAATGCTGAGGATTTATGTGGGTTTATTTTATATCCTGCAACTTTGCTAAAGTTGTTTATTATTTCAAGTAGTTTTTTACTTGATTCTCTAGGATTCTCTAGATAAATCATCATATCATCTGCAAAAAGTGATAATTTAGTTTCTTCTTTTCCTATTCTAATTCCTTCAATTTCTTTTTCTTCTCTTATTGCTACAGCTAATGTTTCTAGAACCAAATTGAATAATAGGGGTGATAATGGACATCCTTGTTTCACCCCTGATCTTATTGGGAATGCATCTAGTTTATCCCCATTACAAATAATGCTTGTTGATGGTTTTAGGTAGATGCTATTTATAGTTTTGAGGAAGGTTCCCCTTATTCCTATGCTTTCTAGTGTTTTTAATAGGAATGGGCGTTGTACTTTGTCAAAGGCTTTTTCTGCGTCTATTGAGATGATCATATGGTTTTTGCTAGTTTTGTTGTTGATATGGTCAATTATGCTAATAGTTTTCCTAATATTGAACCAGCCTTGCATTCCTGGAATAAATCCTACCTGGTCATGGTATATTATTCTCGTAATGAGTTGCTGCAATCTTTTTGCTAATATTTTATTTAAAATTTTTGCATCAATATTCATTAGAGAAATTGGTGTATAATTTTCTTTCTCTGTTTTAACTCTACCTGGTTTAGGTATTAGTACCATATTTGTGTCATAAAAAGAATTTGGTAGGACTCCTTCTTCACCTATTTTCCCAAATAGTCTACAAAGTATTGGAATTAGTTGTTCTTTAAATGTTTGATAGAATTCACATGTAAAACCATCTGGCCCTGGAGATTTTTTCCTAGGGAGTTCATTGATGGCCTGCTCAATTTCTTTTTCTGATATGGGGTCATTAAGAAATTTCACTTCCTTCTCTGTTAGTCTGGGCAGTTTATGTTTTTGTAGATATTCATCCATATCTCTAAGGTTGTCTAATTTATGGGCATACAGTTGGGCAAAATAATTCCTAATTATTGTTTTGATTTCCTCTTCATTAGAGGTGACCTCACCCTTTTCATTTTTTATACTGGTAATTTGATTTTCTTCTTTCTTTTTTTTAATCAAATTGGCCAAAGGTTTGTCAATTTTATTGGTTTTTTCATAAAACCAGCTCTTTGTTTATTTATTAATTCAATAGTTTTCTTGGTTTCAATTTTATTAATCTCTCCTTTGATTTTCAGTATTTCTAATTTGGTATTTAATTGTGGGTTTTCAATTTGCTCTTTTTCTAGCTTTTTCAGCTGTATGCCCAGATCATTGATCTCCTCTTTCCCTATTTTATTCATGTAGGCATTTAGAGATATAAAACTTCCCCTAAGAACTGCTTTTGCTGCATCCCATAAGTTTTGGTATGTTGTTTCATTATTGTCATTCTCTTGAATGAAATTATTAATTGTTTCTCTGATTTGATCTTTGGCCCACTCACTCTTTAGAATTAAATTATTTAGTTTCCAATTAGTTTTTAGCTTATTTTTCCATGGTACTTTATTAAAAATGATTCTTATTGCATCATGATCTGAAAAGGATGCATTGACTACTTCTGCTTTTCTGCACTGGATTGTGAGGTTTTTATGCCCTAGTACATGGTCAATTTTTGAGTATGTGCCATGTACTTTTGAGAAGAAAGTATATTCCTTTTTATCCCCATTCAGTTTTCTCCAGAGGTCTATCATATGTGCCTTTTCTAAAATTCTGTTTACCTCCTTAACTTTTTTCTTATTTATTTTGAGGTTAGATTTATCAAGTTCAGAAAGGGGGAGGTTGAGGTCTCCCAATATTATAGTTTTGCTGTCTATTTCTTCCTGTAACTCCCTTAACCTCTCCTCCAAGAATTTGTATGCCTTACCACTTGGTGCATATATGTTAAGCAATGATATTGCTTCATTGTTTATGGTGCCTTTTAGCAGGATATAATGTCCTTCCTTATCTCTTTTAATTAGATCTATCTTTACTTTTGCTTTGTCTGAGATTAGGATTGCTACACCTGCTTTTTTTACTTTAGATGAGGCACAATATATTTTACTCCAGCCTTTTACCTTAACCCTATGTGTATCCCCCTGTTTCAGATGCGTTTCTTGTAAACAGCATATTGTAGGATTATGGTTTTTAATCCATTCTGCTATCTGCTTCTGTTTTGTGAGAATGTTCATCCCCTGCACGTTCAGGGTTATGATTTCTATCTGTGTCTTTTTCTCCATCCTAATTCCCCCTGTTTATGCTTTTATTTCTCCCTTTCCCCTTCTCCTCCCCAACAAAGTTTTGCTTTTGACCGCCGCTTTCCTCAGTTAACCCTCCCTCTTTATTCCCCTCCCTTATCTTACCGTTACCCACTTGCTACTTCTCCTCTTCCTTCTGCCCTCCCCCCTCCCTTTTTCCCCCCTTTCCCTCCCACTTCCCGTAGGACAAGTTAGATTTCTAAACTTATCAGAGTATGTTATTCCCTTCTTGAACTAGATCAGATGACAGTAAAGCTCAAATACTGCTCTTCTCCCTCCCTTCTTTCCCTCTACTATAATATGTTTTTTTTTGCCACTTTCTTTGGTGTAATTTACCCTTTTCTACAACCTCCTTACCACTTCCCTCATAGCCCTCCCTTTATATCTCTTATTTATATTTTATATCTTTACATCAGTTAATTTATACAGGCCTTCACAACCTATGTATATCCCTTTCATTTGTCACAATAGTTGTACCATTCACAAGAATGACTTATATATGTATATGTATATATATATATATACATAAAAAACAAACATAAGATGATATAATCCCACATAAAGATGTAAACAACCTAAGCTTATTGGTTAATGAAGTTTGTGGGGTTTTTCCCCCTGGTTACCTTTTTATGTCTCTCTTGAGGTTTGTATTTGGAGATCAAATTTTCCATTGAGTTCTGGCCTTTTCATCAGGAAGGTCTGGAATTCCCTTATTTCATTGAATGTCCATCGCCTTGCCTGGAAAATTATGCTTAGTTTTGCTGGGTAGTTGATCCTTGGTTGTAGTCCCAGCTCCTTTGCCCTTCGGAATATCATATTCCAATTTCTCCTGTCTTTTAATGTGGAAGCTGAGAGATCCTGCGTGATCCTGACTGTAGTTCCACGATATTTGAATTGCTTCTTTTTGGCTGCTTGCAGTATTTTCTCCTTCAGTTTATAGCTCTGAAATTTGGCTATAATATTTCTTGGTGTTTTCAGTTTGGGATCTCTTTCAGGGGGTGATCGGTGAATTCTTTCAATGACTATTTTGCCCTCTGGTTCTAGGACCTCTGGGCAGTTGTCTTTGATAATTTCTTCGAAGATACTGTCAAGGCTCCTTTTTTCATCGTGGATTTCCGGTAGACCAATAACTCTCAAATTGTCTCTCCTGGATCTATTTTCCAGGTCAGTTGTTTTGCCAATCAGATATTTCACATTTTTTTCTATTTTTTCATTCTTTATATTTTGTTTTATTACTTCTTGATGCCTCATAGATTCATTAGCTTCCACTTGCTCAAGTCTAATTTTAAATGAGTTAGTGTTTACATTTTGCTTTTGAGCCTCCATTTTCAATTGGTTGATTTCACCTCTCAGGGTGTCCTTTTCTCTCTCTAGATTCTGAATCTCCATAGCCATTTCGCCAATCTTATTCTTTAGGGACTTGATTTCATCAGTGGATTTTTTCTCCCTTTTTTCCATTTTTTCCATATTTTCTTTTAGCTCCCTAATTTGGTTTTTAAAATCCTCTTTTAGCTCTTCCAGCAGTGCTTTTTGGGCTGGAGACCAGATCATATTAGCTTTTGAGGTATCTGATGTATCTACCGTGTCATTACTATCTTCTTCTATGTCGATATTTTGATCCTGCCTGTCTCCATAAAAAGAATCTATTGTCCTCGGTTTTTTTGTGTTCTTCTTCATGTTGGTTTGCCTTTTGCTGGCTTTACAAAGAATTTCTATCTGTGAGTCTCAGGGCTTTCTGTCCCAGCTTTCTTATTCTGGGGGTTGTGAGTCCAGAATTATAACCTTCAGTTTCCTGAGGTGTGGGGGAGGGGTCTGGCTCCCTGGCGTCTCACTCCCTGTGAGTGCTCTCCATCACTTGCTTTTCAGCAATGGTCTCAGCTGTTTGTTGTTTGAGCTGATGACTGGCGCTTTCCCTGGGGGAGCAAGGTTACGTCTGGGCTCCTGGCTTGGCCCCCTGCCGACTCTTCCCCTCTGGGACTAATGAGCTTCTAGTATTTGTCCTGTGAAGCCCCGCTACTCTCTCCTCTGTTTCAGTTCTCTTTTTTTTTTTTTTTTCCCGAGGAATTCTCTGGGTGAGGGGGGGAGGGGTTAGAGCCGTTTACCTAGCCATTGAGTCTTCCGGAAGTTCAAGAGGCCGAGTTCCTGGGTTTTGCAAGCGTCAGGACTGGGTGTTTTCGCGGCTGGTGGCATTGCGCTGCCTCTCGTGGCTCCCAGAGACTGCCGTCCTGTGTTGGGAGGCCTGGGGATCTCTGCCGGTTTCGGGCGCCCAGCTTTCTCCCAGCCCGTCTCCCACGTGGATTTCCTGGCTGGCCACTTCCGCCTTGGTCTGGAGCAGCTCCGCACCGAGCACTCTCCGAGCCTGCAGGTTCGTTCCTCCGGCCTTTCAGACTCTCCCGGCTCGGAAATTTGCCCCACGCACACTGCTCGCGGCTTCTGACTCTCTCAAATCTGCTCAAATTCACTTTTTTATGGGAATCTGACAGACCTTGTGAGAGAGCTCCGGTAAGAGGCTGCCTTCATGCGGCCATCTTGGCTCCGCCCCCCGACACAACAAAATTTAAGAATCCCTGCCTAAGCATAATTAATGGGCTGTATTTTAGACCCTATGAAAGACTAATCCTCTACAGAAGATCAAATCCAGTGTTTTATTATAGCTTGGAAATGACAAGCTTTTTGAGCCTATGCCATTGGAATGTAAGATCTGGATGTTTCTACCAAGCTGATGATACTTTATGTCTGATCCTGACAAAAGACGGCTGTAAAAAGACCAGACTCATTCTACACAGGCTTATCAGCAGTAGATTGACCCTAGGTGATGAACCTGTTAAGCAAAGAGAATTACAAAATGGCTTTCAGTCCTGTATGACCCCTTGTGCTATGACGTTGGCAGAATGGAAGAAGAGGGAGCCAAGAATCAATTTTTAGAGAATTTATAAACATTAACTTAGCTGCTTGGTACACTAAATGTGAGATCTTTGTTTAATGAGCAACAAGTTGATATATTACTAGAGGTACTGAACCATATAAATGTTAACATTTTCACTAAAATTGAAACCAAAAGATTTAAGGACTTTGTAGCTAAATAGAATAGCTCACCCATTTTCCTTGGACAGGCAAATAAAAGAAGTGGAGTCACTGCTAAACCAACCAATAATGGTTTACTCAAAGACAACAAGAAACATCATTTCATGGGACAATTAATCAGCTTGTCTTGAAGAGCTAATAATGAACATAAGGGGAAGAAACACTGTGAAGATAAGAGAAATTTATGTGCTAACATCTGTTGTAGAGAATGAAGAAGGAGAACAATTCTACGAAGAACTTGCCAAACTCTTCTGAACCAAAGCAACATGGGAGAATGAATGAGTATTTATTGAGTACTTATCATAGTAAGCACTGGACTAGGTGTTGAGGATACAAACAGAAAAGTAAGATATTCTCTTCTCTCAAGGAGGTCACATTTTACTAGGGGAAGAAAAGATATATAGGAGGGTGTAGCTGCAGGGAAGATTGCAAAGCCCAGTAGCCTGTAGGATACAGAGACAGGGTAGATTGCAAAGTAGCAGTCTAGTCTCTCTGCCCACCGTCTACTGTTGCAGAAATTGCCTCAACAACAAACTATTTGCTTTCTTTTTTCCCTCTTTTTTTGGTTTTATTTATTCTCTTTCATGATTCATTCCATTGGTCATAATTCTTCTTTGCAACTTGACTATTGGGTAAATAAGTTTAATATGAAGATCTATATAGAATCTATATAAGACTGCATGCCATCTTGGGGGAGAGGGGAGAGGGAGGAAAGGGAAGAAAATTTGAAACTCAAGAACATGTAAAACTAAGTGTTGTAAACTAAAATAAAAAATCTAATTAAAAAAAAGAAATTGCCTCAACAAGAAAACAGGATCTTCTCACCAAGCAGAGAGAAATAACAGCCAAAGGCAACACTGATTTTGAATAGAAACTTACTTGAAACATTATAGAGGAAGATAATAGAAATTATGAGTAGTATCAGCTTGAAAAGCGGTTAAGAGTGGTAGAGGGTAAAGCAGGACTGCAATAAGCGTCATGCTAGACCACATCATCCATGGCATATTTTTTTTTGATGAAACTGAAAGGAGTACTAGACAGATGAAATGAAGAACAGATTTGTTAACAATTCTACAACAAAATAATTTCCATCAATAACAACAGTGGAAAACCACATTTGGACCCCAACACCTCGGTGCCAGATGTGTTATATAAGGAAGTAGGAATGGCACTAAAGGAGATGAAGACAGGAAAGAACAGCTGTTCCACACCAAGTATACACAGAAGGAATCTATGTAATTGTGTGTTGCTGGAGGCAACAACATTGTGAAAACAACGAGTAACTGATTTTTGATACATCTTGAAGAGAGGAAGATATTGAACAAATGGGGAAAAGTTGCAGATGCCCTTGTAAGGAACTTATCTCATTTTCCATAATGCAATAAATCTCTGAGATCAAAGAAGCTCTACTTCTTTTTTTTGGAGGGCTCCCCCCTCCAATCGGGGTTAAGTGACTTGTCCAAGGTTACACAGCTAGTAAGTGTCTGAGGCCAGATTTGAACTCGGGTCCTCCCAATTCCAGGACAAGTGCTCTATTCATTGTACCACCTAGATACCCCGAGAAACTCTACTTCTTCCAGAAGGTATTCCTATTCAGGAAGTATGGGAGCTTTTCAGATGGTGAGTTTTCCAAAAGTTTACTGGGAAGAAGATGAAGTCAAGTCAACAGCAAACATTTATTAAGCATCTACTATGTGCCAGGCAATGCACTAAATAAATACTGGGGATATGAATAAAGGCAAAACAAACAAGCATAAAGAGTTCCTGCTCTCGAGGAGCTCAGAGTCTAGTAGAGGGAGAAAAGGAGAAAGAGATGGCTGCTGCTGACAGGTACTTTCTCTCTGGTCTATGCTCCCATGTATTCTTGGAGGTTTGAGAAGAGGCTGATTTTCCATTCCTTAATTTGATGCCAGGATTTTTGATAATTGGGGCAGTAGGCTTGTGCAGGTATTAATCTCAGTTCCAGTGCCTGACAAGGAAAGATTTGTGGCTCTAGGAAGGTATACTCTGACTAGGTTGAGCAGACTTCACCTCTTTCACTCTGGCGGCTGCAACTGCAGTGATGCTCTTCCTGTGGCGAGCAGCAATGGTGACCAGAGATCAAGATGCAGAACTTTTTGTGGTCATGTGAGGACCAACTTATTAGCCCAGGATATCCTGCTCTTCTCTTATGGGATGGGATAGCAGCATCTTAAAGCTGGGCTCAGGGGCTGAGATGAAGCTGGGCTTGAAATTTTATATCTCTAGAAGTTGGAAAGTGGTTTGTTTAAAACCATAGGGACGGTGTTCCTGATCTTACCATGCTTTTCTGTTTTAAAATTAATCATCCATAGTATAGTGGAAAGACAATTTCCTGCTTCTATAAACTAAGAGTACCTTGAGGGCAGGGAATATCTTTTTTTTTCCTTCTTTGTATTTCCAATGCCAGGAACATAATAGATATTTAATAAATGCTTATAGAATCATTGAATTTGGAATCAGTGTACCTAGGTTAGAATTCCTGTATGTCTTTGAGGAATTAATTTTTGTTTCTCTGAGTCTCAGTTTCCTTCTGTGTAAAATGGTAGGGCCATACTTGATGTCCTCCAGTTGGGATTCCTTCAAGTTCTAAATCCATGATCACGTGATCCATTTTCAACAGCATCATATGATGCCTTGTTATTGACAGGAAATTTATTTGATCTTTTTTTATTTTATTCTGAATTTAATGAACACCAAACATTTCCACATATAGAATAGGACAGAAAATGTAGATTATAAGTGAAATGATAATTACTTATTATATACGGCTTCCTTTTTTGGTTTGGTTTAGTTTTAAAATTTATTTTATTTTTAATTTATGGAATAAAACAAGCATTTCCATAACACAGTACAATAAAAAAGATGATTGCACATGAAACTGCAAATCTGCTATGCACAACTTGCTATTTATTTCAAATATACAACAAAATTATCATGTCAATTTCTTTTTTTAAGTATGTAATAAATTCAAAATGAAAGTAATCACTACCATTAAGGCCTTACATTTTATTAGCATATACACAGACAAGTAAATGCAAACTATATTCAAAGTAAATTCAAAATAATTTGTATCTATGATTGAGGATGGTGCCATTGGGTGGCTGACAACTAGAGACTGCGATGATAAAAGCCCTTGTGTCAGAGGTGGTACTTGGGTTTGAATGAAGCAGAGGATTCCAAAAGGTAAAGATGAAAAGAGAGAATATTCCAGGTAGAGGGTAGAGCAGAGGTTCCCAAACTTATTTGACCTACAGCCCCCTTTTCAAAAACAATTACTCAGAACCCTTTAGAAATCTATATTCTTTAACCTTTTAATGTTTTTTATTTGCATCATTTAAGAAAAATATAAATTTTAAATGACATCTTAAATTTAATAATTTATTGTAAGTTTGTGCGTTTTTTCCTGCATTGAAATTTTGGTGATGCAATATTGCATTATGTAACTGTACAATATCGTATTGTAAATAAGTAATTATACTCACACATTCCTGCAGATGCGTGCTGGACTTACTGATAATGCATTACATGTTTGTCTGCCAATACTTACTTGTTAAGACCTGTCAGTGGACTTGACCACTGATTGGTTATAGCTTGCATTTTGTGTGTTTGTTTGGAAAATAATGTAATCACTATCTCTTTAACTCTGTTACACAACAGATGAAACGTGTACAAATAGTGTTTCAAAATTTTCTTCTCTTTTCTTCTTTCCTTACCCTTCCCTTGTTTTTATTCAATGTCCCCCAGTTACACCAAAGGCTACTACACCCCCCTAGATTGTTTCGTCACCCCCCCAGGGCATATCACGCACTTTGGGAACCTATGGGTAGAGGATAAGTAAAGGCATGTAGGTGGAGGAGAGAAAATTTTACACAGGCCAACCTGGCTAAAGAGTACATGAGGGAGAAAAATGCAAAGTTGAAAATAAAGAAAATCCTTGTGGCTGGGTATACTTCACTGAAACCACACCATGACCTTCCTATGGCTTTCCGTGTTTTACTGGACCCTGGCTTACTAACTTATTGAATGCTTTTGAATGACTTTTTCTTAGTATTCTTAACCCATCACTTTCTCCTACTTATCTCCCTGGCAAAAGACATTTGTTGCAAGCTCGTCCATCTGTCATCTGGAACTCTGCCTAGCCCTGACAGGGCTGCCTCTCAATTACCTTTACTGAGGACAAAAATCCCCCTCATGGTTTTTACCTACCTGGTCTTTGCAGGAGCTGCTAAGGTGTGGCACAATGCCTAATTTGAATTTCAGTTCTTTTATTTTCTTTCCCTTGCCTGCCTTCTGGTGGTAGGGATGATAAGCCGTGAACTGGTCAAAAGGGTCAGGAGTCTGGGCCATCATAGGACTGAAGGAAAAAAGAGAAAGAAAGAGAAATTGTTCCCTGGGGAGATTAAGGGAGAGGTGCATTTACACACCTTTGTTAGGATATAGACACCAGTCTGGTGTTGGAGATTTGAAAGGAGAGTAGCCTGGGAGTGTTGATCCAGGAAGCTTGGAAAGACAGCTTTTTCTGGTTGTTTGTTTTAATAAGATTGATGGTGAGTGAGTGAGTATAACTGGGGAATGAGTCTGTAGTGAGAGGATTTCAATTCAACTATAATTTATTGACCATCTGTTATGGGCCAGGCCACTGTGCTAGGTTCTGGAGATACAAAAACAAAAGCTGAAATGATCTTCAAGGAGTTTATATTCTATGAGGAAAAAAAGCCACGAATATAAAGGAAGAAAAGAAACAAGCACCTACTATGTGCCAGACCCTGTGCTAAGCACTTTACAAATGTCTCATTTGATTCTCACAACAACCCTGGGAGGTAGGTGTTGTTATTATCCCTATTTTACAGATGCAGATCCTCAGGAAAACAGAAATCAAACGACTTTCCCAGGGTCACACAGCTAGTAAGTGGCTGAGGCCAGATTTGAACTCAGATCTTCCTGACGATCCACTGCATCACCTAAGTGTCTCTATATAGCTACAACTATAGTTATTGATAGAATTTATATCGCGCTTTAAAGTTTGCAAAGCATTTCACAGATATTTCAATTGATCCTCACACTAAGCCTGGGAGGTATGTGCTTATTATTTCTTTTTTACACATGAGGAAACTGAGGCAGACAGAAGTTAAGTGACTTGTCCAGGGTCACACAGCTAGCGAGTTCCTGAGAATGCATTTGAAATTAATAAATGTATTCAAAGTAATTTGCGGGGAAGAGTAGAGACCTAACACCTGGATAGATCAGTAAAAGTTTTGCATAGGATGTGGCACTTAGCTTGGGTCTTGAAGAAAAGGGTGAGGAAGTAAGGGTGAGGAAGGAGAGCATTCCAGTCATGAAGGAGAGCCTACGTAAAGGAATAGAGGTGGAAAAGGGACTATCATCTATAGGATATAGCAAGTAAATCAGTTGGGTTGTAACATACAATGTGTGAGGTGTAGTAACATGAAATCGGTCTGGAAAGAAAATCAGATTGTGAAGGCTTAAAATACCAAATAAGAGTTTGCATTTTATCCTAGAGGCAATAGAGAGCCATCAAAAGTTCTTGAGCAGGGAGGCACATGTTCAAACCTGTGTTTTAGCAATATATATATATATATTATATATATATGTATATATATATGTGTGTGTGTGTGTACATATATATATATATGTATTTGGCAGTTAAACCCATTTCACTCTTGAGCTCACAGACTGGACCACAGTAGGTCCATGCCCAAGCACCACTTAATGGCTGTATTTTGGGCCCTCCTGGGTCAGAGTGAATGTCAATAGTAACTGTTTCTCTTTTGGCCAGCAACCCTGAGGGTCCTCCCCTCCCAGTTTGATTTATTTTTTAATTAAAGGGGCCATCCCTTGGCTCACTTCTTAAAGAGGCCTATTCGTTGAATGGGTGTTACCTCACTCAAAGTGAGAACCAGAAAAGACGTTAGCTTACAAGGCGCAGGGTCTCCCATTGCCTCCTGTGCCATCTCCAGTCATCCTGATGAATATCTGGCCACTGGACCTAGATGGTTCTGGAGGAAAAAGAGAGGCTGGTGACCTTGCACAGCCCTCCCTGACTCAAATCAAAGTCAACTGCAAGTCATGTCATCATCTCCCTGATGTCATGGTCCTCTTCGAAAACAAAGGACAAACACACAATGATGACAACAATTTGGCAGTTATATGAAGTCTGTTTGGAAAGGAGAGAGCCAGGAGACAGGGAAAGCAATTAGAACATTATTGCAATAACCTTGATGACAGACAATGAGAGCATAAACTAGGTTGGTGATCGTGTGAGTGGAGAGAAAGGAATTGATGGGAGAAATATGTTGGAGGTTGTGTCAACAGAACTTGGAAACTATGAGCAAAGAGTAGAATATGACTTCAAGCTTGTGAAATTGGTAGGGGTTTAGAGTAAGGGAACAAGCATTTATAATTATCTACCAGGAACTGTATTAAGTGCTTTACAAATATTTTCTCATTTGATCCTCATATCAACCCTGGGAGGTATGTGCTACGATTACGGTCATTTTATAGTTGAGGCAGACAGACATTAAGTGACTACAAGATCACACTGCTAATGAGCGTCTGAAGCTGGATTTGAATTCAGACTTTCCTGACTCTGAGTCTAGCACTCTATCACAATGCCAGCTACCTGCCTTGAGTGACTGGAAGGATGATGCTGCCCTCCTCAGAAACAAGGAAGGGAGAGAAAGGTTTTTTTTTTTTGGGAGGGGAGAGGGGTGGAGACAATGAATTCATTTTGGAATGTTGATTTGGACATGTTTACAGGCCATCCAGATGTTTAGCAAGCAGTCAGTATTGCAGGCCTGAAGCTAAGGAGAGAGATGAGGCTGAGATATAGCAGGAATCATCTGAGTAGAGATAATTTAACATCAGAGGGGATTTCAAGGTCTGCATGCAGGGGAGTAAGAGAATAAATGAATCAGATGGTGTCAGGGCAACAACAGAGCTGGGGACCCCTGCTTCTACAATGAGATCTGCTTTGAAAGAGACTTCATATGTAATTCTCCCCCTGCCCTTTCATAGAGCATCTAGGGAGTAGAGATGAAAAACTGTAAGATCAGATTCTGTCTGGTATAGATGAGTTTCTGAACTTTTCCTAGCTCTGTCTTAAGAAAAGATTGGCTGGGGAAGAGAGGAGGGATGTGGGACAGTAGGTAGGGGACAGTAGATAGGATAACAGGTATATATGACAGAATGATAGTAGCGTAGCCCTTTGCATACATGGACCCTCCAGAAAAACTACTCCATTTTTAAGGCACTCTGTGGATCAGCACCCACTTGGAACCGTTGCTCCCAGGTCCCTACTGATGTGATGATTCTTATCACCAGCCAGATGACACATTTTTTGGACGTGTTATTTTAAGTGAAAAACACGTAACCAAATAGTGTAGCAAATAAGATGACAAAAGCATATTCTCCCATGTACATATAAGGTATACTTTCTCACAGGTTGCCATATCCCCAATGTGATATATGTGTGTGTGTATGTGTATGTGTATGTACACACACACACACTATACACACACACACATGCATACTTATATATACACATATATACTATATATATACATATACATACAATACACACACACATATATCACACATATACACACATACATATATACATATATACTATATATACATATACACACAATACACACACACACACATATATATGTATGTACACACATATGTAGTATATATATACATGACAAGGGACCATGCATGGAGGGTAGAGACAAAAAACTCGTGTCTAGGGAAGCAATACAAAGAGAACTATGTATCAAGAGTATTGTGGAGGGAACTCATACAGAATTGATGAACAAGGAAACTAATACCAAGGCTTCAAAACAACTGATGTCCTCTTGTGATGTCGTTACACTGGTCTCTTGGCCTTTCCTGAGGTGTATAATTTTCTGTTGGTCATCGTTCTCATCCCTGCTGGACAGTTCTGCTCAGTATAGGGTCATCAGCTTTTCTCTGTTACCAGAGTCTGGTCTTCAGTTAGCTTTGAGGGTGTAATGACACTAAAGGCCCTTGGTCATAGGTGAGCCACCACACCTGCCTGAGGTGCTGCAGAAGGAAAGCCATTTAGAGTACCCTTAAGGCAATTCCTCTCTTTTAACCACCTGTGTCTGAGGCTGAATTGCAGTCCATTGCCCAGATAACTATTTGACTAAGGGATAGAAATTCCTTGTAACTCCCACTTAATCCTTCATGGGGAATTCTGAACTCTTTAAATCCATTTCAGGAGAGTCTGCCAAATATTTTTTCAAAACTCCATAGGAACTTCTTGGAACCTGGTTCACCAACCCCAATTCTCTTTTAAGGTCTCCAATTTAGCATATGAATGAATTTAAGCCAGAACAAAAGCTAAACAAAGAAAGCAAAGTCATTTTCTTCTACCCTCATAGCCCACATCTCCCCATTTATTATTTGTATCTGTCAGGAGCAAACTACCTCTTTGATGCATATCCTGCTCAGTGACAGACTTCACTGTCTCTCTACAGCAGCATGACTAAAAGGTAAGTGGGAGGAGGAGAGAAGATGAGAAACAATTTATTTTAGATAAATCTTTTTGACAAAGGGAAGAGAGTAGAGGAGCTATCTACCAGAAGAGATGGCTTTAAGAGAGGGCCCTTTTGTATTTATCTGGGAAGGTATGGTTCTCGTGGATGTTAGGAGGATAATTTCTCATGCTGTGACTACATGCTGCTAACCTGCTTGGCTGAATTTGGAGGAAAAATTAGTTTGTATTGGATTGATTTTTCATTTGTTTGGTTAGCCAAAGAAATGTTTTGACTGGGTTTTTCACTATTCAATAGCTTGTTTAGTTGTGTGGAGACACAGACTTTATCAACATACTTAAAGAAGAGAAATCAGTCTATTCAAATATCATGTCAAGAAAAAACCCTGGAAGCTATCACCAATTTTGTTTATTGTGTTAGCCATCGACCTGATGATCCATTGATGGAGCCCTATTTACATCACAGGGTGAGAGCTTGAAGAGACCCTAGAAGCCATCTAGTACAACTCTTTCTTTTTATCAATGAGGAAACTGAGGCCCAGACAATTTAAGTGACTTGCCCAAGGTCATAAAGATAAGCGGTAGGGCTGGTTTTGAACCTGGTTTTCTGATTCCAAATACAGAACTTTTTACTGCCTCCATGCTCAACTTACCTGTAGGAAGACAAGAATCAAATATACTATACTTAAAGCTCAGAAAGAATGAATGGACTATAGCAACCCATTTTGCCAAGTAGAAAAAATATGTGACTTCAAAACTTTTTACTAGAAAGCTGGGCAGATGCCTTCATATGTTTTCAATCACCCATACACTGGTTGGTGGATAGAATTCTCTTGAATTATGCTTTGAGAAAGATTTATAGCACTTATTAAAAACTTGTAAAGCATAAATAGAACAAATGTGGCTATTTGTAAGAATCTATGCTATACCAGCTAATGCTCCTAGGAGAGACTATTTACCAAAATTGTCACATAATGTCCTAAGTCTTCAATTTCAGGATTCATATCATAGCCTCAGCTGCTTTTATCACTCCCTAAGGCAACATAAGCCTGCTGGCCTGTTCCGAGGGTCACTATCCTGAATTATGTTCCACAAATACCAGTCAGGAAAATGTACTACAAAGTCCAATTGAAAGATGAGTTGTTTTTAAAACTAGGATGGGGCCAGGAACAGTTTTTGTGATGGAGACTGCCAAGTTATGATGGTGTTCTGGGATTATTTTATTTAAAACTACTAAACCAAAATGGAGATTCAAAGCTTACAATAAAAAAAAAACATTGTAGCATAGTTTCATGTTGAAATTAATTATAATCTTTGGTGTTAGATAGCTAGGATATTCATTAGGCACTTACTATGTGCTAGACATTGTGCTATGCAATAGGGGGTATAAATAAAGGAAATAAGAGAATCTCTACTTTCAAAGAGCTTACCTTCTGACGGGGGCAGTCAGCATATAAAGGGGAGCTGGAAAGGTGGGTGGGGAAAGAAGGGAAGTCAAGGTTGCTGGTGAGGGGGTGAAGAGATCTAGAGAGTGAGTGAAGCCAGGAATAAAGACAGCATGACCAGGGACCCTCATGAAATTGTGGTCTTGGCTAATAGTATTCTTTCAAATGATGAATGCTTCTGACTTCCACTGTGGACTTAATTTCTTATAAAAAGTCTCTGGAGACAAGTAGGGATTATACACACTCAGACATATGTACACCCTGATGGTAATATGAAAGTTTTACAAACTGATACCCACTTGGCAACTGTGAATAATTACATGCACTGTGAGATGGATTAAGAGCTACCTATGGACTTCCTGCAGGAATGTAGGTTGATTTAAAAAGTGTGAGTAACTATTTTGCTTTGCACTTATTTCTAAGGTTGTACCCTTTAAGAAAAAAAAATACTCTGCTCTGGATTGGCCCTATGCAAAATTGTGAAGGTAGGTGTTATCTTCAGGTCTTTTGGGGTCTCTTTCCCTGCCGTTTTAATTCATTTAATTCCACAGATGTGTATTAAATATCTACCATTTGCAAGGTTCTGTGTTAGGTGCTGAGGATGGAAAAACAAGGCAGTCCTTGACTTACCGCTACTAGAAGTAGAGTAGGGTAGAGGGATCTGATATGTATATAGATAAATATATATTTTTAAAGGAGAGTGTGTTAGAGGCAAAGGAAAGATCCAGGGAAGTGCTTTAGGGAGATCTAAGGAGTAAGAGATCTTTCTGTTTCCCGGTACATCTCTCATTCGTCTTGGGTGCCCTTGATTTTTCTACTCTCATCTCTATCTCTCCCCATGGAAGCTTGCTCAGGAAAGGATATGATAAGCATTTACACTGAAGTATATAACTGACTAATAAGGCTAAAGTAGCCTCCTTCCTGCTTCTCCCCCTCCTCCGTTATTTTGAACACTCAACAAAACCAAATTACTGCTATTCAAATGGTATGGTTTCATAAGTGAGGCATAGGTGAGCTGAGTCACACTATCTTTGGGAAATCAGCTTTCTTAGCTCCTCTGAAATCAACCACTCTCCCTACTTCTCTGACCATCCCAGACTTCACCAATTCAAGGCAGCATTTCAGCCATAGAACAATTATAATGAGCCATTTGGGACAGACAGACAGAAAGCAAGATGATACAGCATGGGGGTCCCTGACCTGAGGTCATTGAACATGCTTTTTTAAATACATGTTTTGATTCTTGTATTTCAACATAATTTGTTTCCTTTGTAATCCTATATATTTTATTTTATAAATTTTAAAACAGTCTGGAGTTCCATAGGCTTCACCAGACAGTCAAAGGAGTCCATGACAAAAAAGAAAGAAAAGAACATCTGTGATATCGTGAATCTACCCAAGGCCTTGGTAATGGGGAAGAAAGGCATGTATTTTGACTGTGGCCAGGAAGGGTATATCTTCCAAGAAACTTTCCTAGGGTAATGAAGTAGAGTTTCTCCAATGATAGAAGGGGGTATAATTACCATTGTGAAGCATTCTGATAGATATTGGATTATATTTCTGGTAGAATGGGGAAGAGAAAGTGGAGCCACAGTGTCTTATGGGTGTGTGTTGGGAGAGCTCGGCAAGAAAAAGGACTTCCAGTTCAGTTCAGGGTAACTTTGAGGAGTAGGCGTCATGAGGAAAATGGTAGCCTCCTACTTCAATGCTCTAGGGATTTATGACTTCTTAGTGTGGGCTTCCTGTCTAGATCAAAACCCTGTGTGAATTGGTGGATGGTCTTCCAGAGCTTCTGTGGCTAAAAAGTTAATTACCATGAAACTAAGTCAATGGTAAGCCTCTCTAAACCAGGGTGGACTGACTATCATCTTTCAGAGCTTGCACTCCACTAACATAGCCTTCTAGAATAAAAAAATCACCTCCATGCCATGATGAGGCATCAAAGTGTAACTTCAGGCCTTCCCCAAATAGGAGAAAACATAGTCTTTTATTCTGATTGTATTGACCACTTGCCTGCTAGACATTTCCATCTGTATATCTCAACAGAAACTCAATCAATTAACATTTTAAAGCACCTACTCTGAGGGCAGCTTGGTAGCTCTGGGCCTGGAGTCAGAAGATCTGAATTCAAATCCAGTCTCAGATACTTACTAGCTGTGTGACCCTGGGCAAGTCACTTAACCCTGTTTGCCTCAGTTTCCTCATCTGTGAAATGAGCTGGAGAAAGAAATGGCAAACCACTCCAGTCTCTTCACTAAGAAAACCCCAAATGGGATCATGGAGAATTGGACATGACTGAAATGACCGAACAAAAAGCATCTGCTATATGCTGTTTTAAGCACCAGGGATACAAAAATAGGCAAAGGACAGCCCTTGGCCTCAAAGTGCTTATAATCTAATATGGGAAACAACATGAAAAAAAAGACAAATCAACCTATATACAGGATAAGAAGGCAATAATTAATAGAGGAAAGTCACTAGAATTAAGAGGGATTAGGGAAGTCTTCCAGTAAAAGATGGTGTTTTCAACTGGGACTTAAATGAAGCCCAAACTTAATATGTCCAAAATTGAATTTACCACCTTCCCCACTAAGCCTGTCTCAATTCCAGACTTCCCCATGCTATTGAGTAAGCCACCATCTTCTAGGTTACCCAGGTTTGAAACCTCAGAATCATGTTTGGTTCTTTCCTCTCCTTCGTCCAATCAAATATTGAGGCTTGTTGATTCAATCTGTATGGCATCTCTTCCATTAATTTCCTTCTCTCTTTTCACATGAGTACCAACACAGGTCAAGCTTATATCATCTCTTACCTTAAGCTCTATCCTAAATTCCTCCAAACTCTTCCTTATCCAATCTATCCTTTTATAGCCACCAAAATACTTTGCCTAAAGTACAGACCTGATCTTGCTAATGCCCATCCTCCAAATCCCTATTATCTCTTGGTTAAAAGAGAAATCCCTAAGCTTGGAATTTAAAGCCCTTCATAATTTGGCTCCCAACTATCTTTTGAGGTTCATTTTATATTATTCCCCACCTCATGTGTTCCCTGGAGCTGCATGTTCATTATATGAGTGTAGAAGATTATACCTGAAACCACTTTAAATTTAATTATCTTTAAAGTCCAATAACTGAATGATGAACACATTTGAAAAACAACCACAACACAAACAATACCTGGACTAATCAAAACATGTTTCTACTAGCTGAGATGCTATCAAGTTTTAGCCTTAAGCAGATTTTAATAAATGACATTTTTAATAAAATTCTATAAAGTTTTGGATGTTTGGAAATTTTACCAGGAAACTTGCCAGGTCCTAACTAGAGAGAAAGAGAGAGGAGGTGGCATTATAATAATAAACTGATAACACATTTATCTCATCTGTCACTTTACATAAATCATCTATGCCTAATGGAATTTGCATTTGCCAGTGTTCTAGTCAAGAATTTTTAGACTCAGGAAAACAGAAATGATAACAAATTATTAAAGAACCAGGAAAACCCACATTTTCTTGGCTTTTACTTCAGCAAGGAAGTGCCTCTCTATTTATCTTTAATACTGTTCTTCTTTTGGAGGCCAACTGTAGCAAGGTCATTTTTGAATTTTGAATTTTCAGAGAATCATACAAGGTCAAACATAAAGAGGGGCATGGAAGGAAGGAAATGAACATTTATAATTGCCTACAATGTACCAGGCACTTTGCTAAGTACATTACAAATGTTATCTCATTTGATCCTCACAACTACCCCAGGAAATAATGGAGGAGGAAACTGAGGAAGACAGTGAGTCTATTCACTATCTTTAAGTGATTTGCTCAGGGTCACACAGCCAGTAAATGGCCAAGACTGGATTTGAGCTCGCATCTGTCTTCCTGACTCCCTGACCCAGTGCTCTATCCACTTCTCCACCCAACATGTAGGAGAAGGAGCTTAGAAGTCCAACCTTCTCATTTTGTCGATGGAAAAACTGAGGCTCAGAGAAGTTTAGACACACATTCAAGGTTTAACAGCAAGGTAGTGGGAGTGCCCAGTTACCATCACAGTCCGTCATGTATCGGTCTACTAAACATACTTCTCATTGTGATGGTTTGGGTAACATTTACATGGGCTTTGTTTGACTCTAAACATTGCTTTTTCTTTCTGCAAAAAGGGACTAGGAGGAGTTTGACAAATATGAGAATCGTAAGTTGAGAGTTGGAAGTAACCTTAAAGTCTAACTCCATCATTTTACAGATCAGGAACCTGAGGTCAAAGAGATTAAGTCATTTGCCCAAGGTCACAAAGCTAAGTAGAAGAGCTGGAATTTGAACCTGGGGAAGGGGGAAGGGAACAAGCTCGTATTATGTGCCAAACACTGTTTTTCATTTGCTCCTCCCAACAATTCCAGGAGGTAAGGACTATTATTATCCCCATTTTACCATTGGGGAAACTGAGGCAAACAGAGGTTAAGTGACTTGCCCAAGGTCACACAGCTAGTAAATGTCTGAGGCCAGATTTGAACTCACAAAGTTAAGTCTTCGTGATTCCAGATTCAGTACTACTCCAAATTTAACATTCTTTCCATTCCACCGCAGTGTACCACTAGTAAGAAAACCATCTTTGAAGCTCAGACAAGCTCAATCACAGTTTGATGCTTTCTACCAAAATCTCCTTTTTGCCAGCTTGTCTCAATTCCAGGGACTTTTTCTTTTGTGAAAGGAGGAAATGAAAGGAGATTGTATTGTTGGTCATTCAGTCACATCTGCCTCTTCGTGATCCCATGGGCCATAGCATACCTTCTATCCTCCACTCTTTCTCCAAGTCTGTAGCTAAAGCTCATAGGACAGAACTAATTTCAGAGATCATTTATTTACTCCATTCTCCTATCTTTAAAAAACACTTCCTCCAGCTATCCTGGAATATTTGTGTCACTGTATAGCCTGGCCACTGCTACTTATTGTGGACTGGGGTAGGGTATGTTAAGCCCAAATCATTCTGGTCAGTGAGCTCATGGTCAGTGCCATTGGGAAAAGAAAGACAACTGAAAGTATTATCAAGAAATCAGTTAAGTCCTGAGGCTGTCCAAGCCAGAATCTAATTCAGAAGTTTCCAAACTTATTTGGCCTACCTCCCCCTTTAAAAAAATCACTCAGTGCCCCCCCGGAAATCTACTTTGTTTAACCCTTTAACATTTTTTAAAATTTGCATAATTTCAAAAAATATAAAATATCTTTTTCTAAAAAATGATTCATCTTAAATTTAATAATTTATTTTAAATTTGTAGGTTTTTTTCCTACATTGAAATATTTATGATGCAATATTGCATCATGTAACCATATAGTATCATATTGTAAACAAGTCATTACATGCACATATTCCTGCAGATGCATGCTGGACTTCCCAACAATGCGCTGCCTTGCCAACACTTGCTTGTTAAGACCTGTTGGTGGACTTGACCACCGATTGGTTATAACTTGTATTTTGTGTGTTTATTTAGAAACTAATGTAATCGCTACAACTTTAACTCTGTTACACAATAGGTGAAACATGTATGAACAGTTTTTCAAGATTTTCTTATCTTCTCATCTTTTATTCAACACCCCACAATTGCACCCAAGGCTAGTAATGCCCAGCCCACATCGTTCTAGCTCTCCCCAGGGGGCAGAATTGCCCACTTTGGGAACCTATGATTAGGGCATACAATAAAGGGGAAGAGGGTCCAACAAGATCAAAGGATCAGATGAGGCAAGACTAGGGTTAAGGAGCCATAGGATTATCAATAGTCAGAGGGGAGACTATGAAAGGGTTGCACTGGAGAAGATGCTGCTTAATAATTGGCTTCATAGGGGTAGTTCCCAAGCCTCTGTATCATGAACCTGTTACAGAGCCTGTCATTTCTATCATTCCTCACTCCTTTGAATAAAGGCAATGAAAGTCTGAGTTAAAATGAAAATGTTGTCCAGGAAGTCATTAATGACTATTAATATCTTAGTCTAAATTACTTTATCAGGTTAATTGTACCTAATGGCAACATCATGAAATGATGAAGGATAAGTTAGGTATGATTCAAGAAAGGCTAGAGAATGGGAAATTCCATAAATGGGGTATTGACTATTTTGACGAATACCACAGTGGGATTCCTTGGGCATTTTATGCCTAAGTAACAAAAAGAAGGGACTCTGAAAAATAGATAAAAGATACCAAGAGTTAAACTTTTTTCACTTTATTCATTTGTTGATGGCTTTTCCTATGTGTAGGGCTTTTTAAACTGAAGTCTATAAACTTTGAAAATATATATTTTTATAACTATCTTAACATAACTGATTCCTTTATATTCCTATGCCTTTTATTTTATGCATATAAAAACATGATTCTGAGAAAGGCTTCATCAGATTGCATCATCATTACACAAAAGAGGTTAAGGATCCCCAGGCTTTGGATGAAATATTGTTCTTTTGTGCTGTGACAATTCATGCTCACGTGTGAGGACACAAATGTTAGATCTGGGAGAATGAGGTATAGGTAAGAAAATGAATGAATGAATATATAAATAAGGCATTTATTAAATGCTTACTATGTACAAAGCACCATACTATGTCTGGAGACACAATGCAAAAAGTAAGACAGTTTCTGCTCTCAAGGCATCCACATTCTAATGGGGGTGACAGTACACATGGGAGGTTTCAGCTGCTGAAGCACAGATATGAACTAATTTTCCCAGGTCATGCTGCTAGTGACAGAGATGAGAAGGAAGGCTTCTTGAAGTCTCAGCAAATGCATTTCCTCATTTTATCTCTCAGATGAGGCAGATAGAACTAAATCTACTCCCACTGCCCAAACAACAAGTATTTGCTTTGAAAAAGTTACTTCTTAGACCATAAAAAAGATCCTCTATATTCTTTTTAGAATGACTAAGAAATGTCTTGGTAAAGGCTCAGAATAGGATTTTTACAATGGAACTGACCATATGCATCTTTAGAAAACTAGGTGTTATTGTCAACTATATCTTTAATCAATTTAAGTACATCTCTGTAACTTCTATTCACTTACTGTGTAGCTACTACTCACCCTGTAACTTTTACTCACTTGCTAAAACACATTTAAAAGGATAGAATCTATATCCACTTTAAAATTCTGATCAGTCACCATCTCCCGTGTTGCTACACACTCTAAACAAACAGATATCCAAAGACCATGACCTAGAGAAGTTCAGATTTGGAATTCTAGTGTTAGGACCAAGCTGTTTGACGAGTAAGTGAAGGCACATATAGCCCAATGTATCTAGCTGGCCCCAAATCATGCTTCACCATGTTTTACATGATGTCCAGCCACGCACTTCAGCCATATGCCCTAAATGGTTAGGAAGGTGGAAGGGAATGGGGATAGAGTGAAGTGTGTGTTTGTTGGGAGGGGGGAAGGGTTACTATTATCCATGCTGATTTCCACTTTTTGTTCTGGGAAATGCAATAAAATGTCTTCCAGAAAGGATGTTAATCAGTTCCCCCAAAGCTACTTTAACTACCTCTTTGACTTCTCATATAAAAGCATCTTTTCCTGGACATTATTTCTCTATGTGTCTGGTATTCTCTTATTAGAATATAATCTGCTTGAGGACAGAGATTTCCTCACTTTTTGTATCTGTATCCTTAGTGTTAAAGATGCTGCACTGAAAATATTAAGTACTTAACAAATGCTTTTCATTAATTCATTTTAATTCAGGATGGTACATAAAACTTTAAATTGAACTTATGATATATCTTGATATTTATAGAATTTCCAATTTGGAATAGACCTCAGAGGTCTTCTAAACAAATCAGTATCTGACCAGGAATCTCCTTTACAGGATCCTTCAGAAATGATCATCTAACCTCTACTTGAATACTTTCCATGATGAGGAACTCACTATCTCCTGAGGCAATCCATTCCACTTTTGGACAGCCCTGATTGTTAGGAAGTTTTCCTTTCTATCAAGCCTAAATCTGCTTCTCTGAATCTTCCCTCTTTAGTCCTAGTTCACCTGGGGCCAAGCAGAACAAGTCTAATCCCTTTTTTGCATGACGGCCCTTCATATACTCCATGGCAACTCTCATGTTCCCTCTCAACCTTCTCTTCTACAGGCTAAGCTTATGGCCAAGAGATTAACTTAGGCACAGAGACCCACGCTGCTGTTTTTCTTGTCTGATAATGAAAAAGGATGTCTACAGGATTTCTGAAGAAAGAGGGTGAGCAAATAGGGGTAGCATTAAAAAAAATAGGCCAAAAAAGTTAGTAGTAAGACTTGACACGTTACTGTTGTCAGAATGACCACTGCAGCTGAGATTTTGTGACCTATGACTCAGGCACAGCTGAAAAGACATGGGAGAACTAAGAAAATGTTGTCAAGAACACTCTGGTCACTGATGTAGTGATACAGTGTTATCATTGCCCCAGACCTTGGTTGTCGTTTTTTTTTTTTTTGTGTGCCAAAGAACTCACATGCCTTAGAGTCCAATCCAGCCCAACCCAGAAATATGCACCACACAGGAGAACAAAAACCCAGACACATAGGAAAAGCCACATAAGAAAACTGGGTCTGGGTGCTGCTTAATTTCCCACAAAGAGATCTCACTTCACTCTCGTATTCTCCCATCTGTCAACACATGCAGCTTTGCAACAGCAGTTAAGGGCCAGTTTAGAAACACTATCTCGCCATGTTTTTTCTGTTTGTTTTTTTATTTGTTTATATATGTCATACAGGTAGTTTGAAAATGGACGAGAGACTAAAGCTCTTGTTAAGGCTACTGGCAGCTCCTCAAGGCTTTTGGCTCCTGCAGTTCTATTGCTTTGGCATAATTGTATTAATAGTCCATTTTGTGGGGGATAGATGGGAACTTGGGGGCAAGGGAGGTGGGAAAGTGCTTGCAGCCTCAAGGACATCTTTAGGTGCTTAAGAAACCCTTCTTGATCATTTGATCTCATAGCACTTTATAGCCACTCTTTTTATCATCTATATTAGTTATTTGCATATGTGCCTTATCTTTCCTAACAAAAGATAAATCCCTTGACCACAGAGGTTGGGTGTTATGTATCTTTGTATCTCCCTAGTGCCCAAGACAGTGCATAAGTCATAATAAGTATTTAATAACGGTTCTTTGCAAGAATACTGACTGAATTCAAAAACTTGATGGGGATAGGCATCAGATGGGTGGTGCCACCGTTCTCTAGGAAGGGAAATGCTTGTGGGCAAATAATTTGCAGCTTTGCAAAAGGTTCTGAAAACACAGGCTGATCCTTGAATTGTGTGCATTATTGACATAAAATATATTGTTAATACCTGTCCATGTAATTAATTTTAATAGTTATATTCAAGGAAGAATTGCAAACATTTCCCAATATTAAATCAAGGATTATTTGGGAGTGAAAGAGGTGGGGAGAGGGAGGAAGAGGCCACATAGGAAGTCACACAAAAATATAAAAATGCTTGAGTAATCCTCCTTTTCCTTGATTTTGGGATTGATTGTGAGCTGTGGGTGGCTGCAGTTTGCTGACTCATGGGCACTGGATACTGCAACGTGGCTCTGAGGAGTTGGTCTTCCCTGGGAACTAGTGGAAAAGTCTAGTCTGAATCACAGAGGAAAAAAAAGCAAAAGATTCGATTGTAGAAGCTGAGAGACTTTCAATTATTGTATGGATTGGCCACGGGCAAACCCTCAGTCCCTGGCTGGGACAATGTCTACCATCTACCCAGCTAATTCCACACCTCCTACTCTCATTTTCAGGTACTATGTGCTCTGCAAATGCAGGTGACTGTTAGTAACAATCTAAGTAAGACATCATTAGAAAATTAAATTGATTGTGAAGAAAAAAAGGGAGGGCTATGTGTCATGTAATATAATGTCCATGTACAAAGATGATGCTTCTGACACATCCCTGGTTTTAATGACTACATTTAAATATCACCATGGGGTAATAATGTACTTTACATAATATTTCATTTTATTCTTATAATAGCCCTGTAAGTAATGCAAATATTCTCTCCCTCTCTCTCTCTCTCTCTCTCTCTCTCTCTCTCTCTCTCTCTCTTTCTCTCCCTCCCTCCCTCTCTCTCTTTCTCTCTCTCTCTCTCTCTCTCTTTCTCTCCCTGCCTCCCTCTCTCTCTCCCTCCCTCCCTCTCTCTCCCTCTCTCTCTCTCTCTCTCTCTCTCTCTCTCTCTCTCAATGGGGAAACTGTATCCTAGAGAAGTAAAGTGATAACTTGGGCCTACATATCCTGACTCTCCGTTTTAAGCTCTTTCCTTGGACCACACTGAGTCCCTAGAGTAGCATTATTTTTCTAGTGGTGATGATGACTTGCGTGAAGCCTCACACTCTTAATGACTTTTCTTTGTGGATGTTAGGGGAGCTTGGGACATTCAAGGAGAATTACCCCTCTGGTGCTTGCTGAGTCCTTTTCCTGGCTGTTCATCCACTTTTGGTATCTGCCTGGCACTTAACTCTTAACTAGGACTTCAAGAAGCTGTAGCATGTGCAGTAGCCACCCCCTGGTAAAACCGTCTCAGCAGACAGGCTAAATCAGGTTGAGGGTAACTGACAGGTCTCAAATCTATCTACTGGTGAGTTAGGGGGATGATTACTCCACGCATGTGAAGACTTCCCCGGGCAGAATGGGTGAGTGAGAAGGATTCGTTCCAATGGCTGTGAAGGCAGCTGAAGCAGGTGCTGTGGAACACTTAGAGCTTGGTCAGACATCAGACTCCAAGATCATCCGCTGTATTCTGGGCTATTGAAAGCCATCTTGACTTTCGTCTTGCCACTGGACTTCAATAACTAGGGAAGAGAGAGAGGCTGATAACTCTGTACAATCCTGACTCACTTGAATCCAATTCACAAGCAAGTCAAGACATCATCCCATGATGTCACTGGACTTCTTTGGAAATGAAGGATGAACAACAAGGTTATCCCGTTGGTTGTGCTGGGAAAATTTTGTGGCAAGATCTGAAGTAAAGCAATCTCTTTGGGCCTTGAACTCACAACCCAGGTTTATTCTGCAAAATTTATTCACTAAGACAATCATACATCAAGATTTCAAAAGCCTGTGATTTCATCAGCTTGGATACTTCCTCTTTCAGTGAAGATCACAACACTTTCCCAATTAGTGAATAAAGAGCTCCTTTAGTTGCAGTGACCAAAGATAGTCAAACCTAGGCAGCCAATTCTCCAATGGGGAGCCTCTCTTCTCTTAGGTAGGCTGGGATTTGAATGAAGGACACATAGTACACCACTAGGCCCACAACTGAAATCTTTTGAGGTTGATGGGAGCTACCAGAGCTTATCCTCCATGGGCATGGCCTTTGAGAACCCACTGCAACCTCCATGCCATGATGAGGCATATAAGCAGAATTTCAGTGGAAATAAAATATAAGAGATATGTGGTATGAGGGGCAGAGAAACACTCAGAAAGACCTAGCTTCAAATCCACTTCTTTAGTCCTGTGTAAGTCACTTGACTAATAACTTTCTAAGGCTCTGAGGTTGACCTGTAGGGGCCAGACTGAAGTGGCAGAGCTTCCTCACTGGGAGCTCCCTATACCAACAATGAAATCACAGGCCTGGACAAAAAAAAAATTGAGAAACATGCCATAGGGTTATTGTGAGAATAAAATGAGATTATACATGTGGGTGTATATATCAATTACTCAATAAACATTTATTAAGTACCTAATGTATGCCAGCAGTGTGCTAAAAATTGTGCTAAGCTATTCAGGTACTGTATAAATACAAGCTATTATTATAACAATTTTGTTGTTAAGTCGTATCAGTTGTGTCTGATTCTTTGTGATCCCATCTGAGGTTTTCTTGGCAGAGATACTAGAGTGTTTTGCCATTTCCTTCTCCAGATCATTTTATAAATGAGGAAACTGAGGCAAATAGGGTTAAGTGACTTGTCCAAGGTCATACAGCTAGTGAGTGTTTGAGCTTAGGAAGATGAGTCTTCCTGATTCCAGGCCTCTGATTTCATTGTTATAGGGAACTCTCCTTCTACAAATGCAGGTTGGCACCTTTTCTACAACTTTGAGAATTGCCTAGACCCCTAAGAGGTGAGGTGACTTGCTCAGAGTCACACAGCCAGGATATGTCAGAGGCTAGAACTCAGGTGTTCTTAGCTTTAAGGACAGCTCTCTAGCCAATGCAGTAGTAGTAGTAATAGTAGTAGTAGTAGCAGTAGTGGTAGTAGTAGTAGTAATGGTAGTAGTAGTAGTAGTAGTAGTAGTAGTAGTAGTAGTAGTAGCAGTAGTGGTAGTAGTGGTTGTCATAGTAGCTATATGGCCATTAGTAGCAATAAACAAACTGCCATTTCTTGGCCATTTCTGCCAAGAAAACTCCCAAGGGAGTCACAGAGAGTTGGACCTGACTGAAAAACAATTGAACATGCCAAAAATAGTAATAGTAATAGGAGCAGGAGTAATAGGAATAGGAGTATTAGTATAGTAACAATAATAGTAAAACTAGTAAGGAGGAGTATAATAATACTAGTAGTAGTAACAGTAATAGGAGGAGTATAGTAATAGTAATAATAATAGTAGTAGTAGTGACAACAATAGGAGGAGTATAGTAATAGTAACAATAATAGTAATAGTAGTAGTAGTAGTAGTAATAGGAGGAGTATAGTAATAGTAATAGTAGTGGTAGTAATAGTAATAGGCAGCTAGATGGTACAAAGCCTGGAGTCAGGAAGACCTGGCTTCAATTCCAGCATCAAACAATAGCTGTGCTACCCTGTAAATTACTTAGTATATAGGGGCATATAGTAGGTCTTTAATAAATACTTATTTCCTTCCTAATAATAATAGTAATGGCAAAAGTGGAAAAATAGTTTACCGTTAATAAACCCCCTGAGTTTATTGTATATTCATTCATTAACAAGCACTAAGTCTGAGCTAAAACAAGAAACTCTACTGGTTGGGGAGACACTTTCCACATTGGCATCTGTGTCGTGATCCTAAACCCTTTGCCACTCATTCCTTGATTCCACTGAGGCCGTGCTTTGAGCCTCTTTGTAGAACTGCATAAATAACCCAGTGGCTGTCCCTTTATGTCAATCAGCTGCTGCTCTGCAGAAGTCCCTTCGCTGTCATTCCTGCTCCTTGGGGCCCAGGCAGCCTCCGGGTAAGGCGTTTGGGGGCAGTGAAGAATGCCAGATGCTGACTCTCTGGGTCATGAATGGATTAAACTTCCTCTTCCCCACCTGCAGCCTGGATCAGCTGTAGAAAACCTAATCGGAAGGCAGCTATTTGTCACATTGAGATTCTCCCCAGGCGGCCAAATTCTCTTCCTAAGGTAGTGTATTGGGAGTTGTCAATTTCCTTTCTTTCTTTGAGGGCAACCTTCTGCTCCTGTCTAATTGGAAATATATTCGTGATATACACAATGCCACAGCTGGCAGTAGACCAGCTTTCTCTTAACAACAGAGCTGCTTGAACTATGAAGAAATTTGAGCTATGTAAGACGTAAATAGGTAACCTCTCTTGCCAAGATTATTGTGCAATTGTCCTTGGGATTTGAATAAAATTAACAATTGCCAAATGGTTTTGAGTCCTGATTAGTTCTGTCAATGCACTTTGGGGGAAAGACAGTGAAAATTCATGTGACGATGATTGCATTCCAGTGGGTTTTATTTAGTGTGCAAATCACTTATGCATATCTGCCAAGGCTGGCCTGTACCCCTTATTCTTCCCTTGTAATCTTCCAGGAAAGGAAATTTAAAAGTAATGGGGTAGGCAATCCCCCAGAGAAATTGTTTTCATTAATGTGCTAAGACCTTTTAGCAGCGATGTAAAATGAATGCAAATGAAAGTCAAAAACACTGAGTTTGTCTAGAAACTGGTCCTGACTCCTTGTAGAACATTTTTGTTTTAAGACTCTGGCAGTAACTTCTGTGCTCTCCTATCCATACCTGAAATGCATCCTCAGGAGTCTAACCTAGAAGACACCCTGACCATGTGCTTCTTGAATGGGATCAATGATAGGAAACAATACCTCACAAGGTGGCTTATTCTGTTTTCAGAAGGCATGTATTCAAATTCTTAAAGTCCTGTTATATGGAACAGGGATTAGCTTTATCCTGTGTGACTCCAGAGACTATGATTAAGACTAATATGCAGAAACTATAGGGAAGCAGATTTTGGCCTGATGGAAGGAAGAATTTTCTAAGAATAAGAAATAACATCAAATGGAATAGGCTTCTTGGTGATGTAATGAGTTCTCCATCACTAGAGATATTCAACCAAGTTAGACAACTACTTTAGGGAACATTGTAGATGGAATACAAATATCAGGTGGTTGGATACAGAAAGGACAAATATTGTAGATGGAAAGATATAGAAAGGACAAATATTGTAGATGGAATACAAATATCAGGTGGTTGGATATAGAAAGTGGAATATTGTAGGTGGAATATAAATATCAGGTGGTTGGATATAGAATGAGCTCCTTTGACTCTGTAATACCTCCTCCTCCTCTTTCTTCTTTCCTTCTCTTCCTTCTCCATCTTGTCCTCCTCATCCTCCTTCCAGTGTGCTGTCACCAACTACCCCTTACAAGCACACAATTCACAAAACTCAAGAAAAGTTTAAAAAGAGGGAGAGAGCTCATGGACAATATAGATGCCTATGTAGATGAGATTATCAAGGGAGAAATTGTAGTGAGAGAAGAGAGCCAACATCAATCTTGTGGAACATCTATAGTCTGATGTATGGAAAGAAGAGAAACCAGCAAAAGAAACAAAGAAGTTGAATAACCCAGACTGTATAATAAAGCAGGATTTACAAAGGGGAAGAAAAGTATTAAGAAAAGCATTGTAGCAGTGTCAAATGTGATAAAATCAAGGTGGATAAGAACTTGAAAGGAACCTTTTCTGAAGGTTCAACTGAATTTAAAAAAAAAGTTTTTATTGAGGCCATTTGTTTTTGTATCAGTCATTCCCTTTAAGATCCCTACCTTGGAGTCCCTGCTGTTCTGACTGGTGAATACCTCACCAAAGACCACTATTTCAGGAGAACCCAAATCCTATTTAACTTTACTCTCTATCCCTAGATCATCTTCTCACCATCTGCCTTGCTGACATGAATGACCTCTTTCTCATATTTTATTCCTTTTCAGTTTTGGAACCATAATCAAATAGATTTTGTTATTATTCCTGGAAAGGGATATAATTGTACTTCTGAAGAGCTCTATTCACCATCCCTACAAATTTCCAAACCAAATACATCTCTCTAGTGCCCATTTCCCTTGATGTGATATCTCATTCTATTAGACTGAAAGCTCATTGAGGTCAAGGGTTGTTTCAATCCTCACCTCACCCCCACTTTTTCTTAGCACAATGCCTAGCACATAGCAAGCACTTAGTGCTTTTTTAAAAATCAGAACATATCCCTTTATTGCCCTAGAAGCCAGATACAGAATTAATAAGGAAAAGAACAATTTGAGGAGGAGGAAAGTTAGTGTTGTCAGTAATTAAGGTAGCATATAGCACAGACCCAGTCAGACCCCACATAGGGTACATTGTCCTGCTTTGTTTATTAATTAATTTGTTTTTAGTTTTCAACATTCACTTCCACAAGATTTTGAGTTACAAATGTTCTCTCCATCTCTCCCCTCCCCCATCCCAAGACAGCATGCATTCTGATTACCCCTTCCTCCAATTTGCCATCCCTTCTATTACCCCCCATCACCTTCTCTTATCCCCTTCCCTTCTATTTTTCTGTAGGGCAAGATAGATTTCTATACCCCAATGCCTGTATATCTTATTTCCCGGTTGCATATAAAATTTTTTTTAACAATAAATATTTTTTAATTCAGTCATTCACACATCTATCTCCTGTTCCCACCACTGAACCAAGAAAAATATTTAAGCAAAACCATAGGTCCAAGGACCACATCTGACAGAATATTCTACATTCTACATTTGTAGTCCTTTGCCTTTCTCCTGAAATCCTCAATTATCCAGAAATGAAATTAGTCATTATGATTAAAAATGAGGACCTTTACACTAAAATCTATCAATTTTTTAATATGAATTGATGCTGTCAGATTTTCTACAACTTACAATACCAGAATTGATATTTTGAACCTAAATATAGGACTTTACATTCAGCCCTATTAGCTTTTATCTTGTTAGATTCAGTTTGTGATTCCAGCCTATGGAGATCTTTTTTCCACTCAGGATTAATACATATTACTCCATTTAAGAAAAGATACCTGATGTCAAATTTGTCTAACAGTGTATGCAGCATTTTATAGCTAGAGTCCCCCTCACGCCCCACCCTCCTTCCAATGAAGTCAATAGGAATATTTGCTCATCAGTGTAAAATAAAAACTGGTCAGCTAGGTGGTGTTGTGTATAGAGTGCTAGGCCTGGAGTCAGGAACACATCATCATGAGTTCAAATCTAGCTTCAGACACTTACTAACTATGTGACCCTGGGCAAGCCACTTCACCCTGTTTGCCTCAGTTTCATCATCTGTAAAATGAGCTGGAGAAGGAAATGGCAAATCAGTCCAGTATCTTTGTTAAACCTCAAATGGGGTCATTAATAATTGGACATGACTAAAATGACTGAACAAAAAACAACAAAAATTAAAGATACAAGTTTTATGTTAATAACTCATATTTACATGATACTTTGTGCTTACAAAGAAATTTACACATTATCTAATTCAAAGGTTCTTAACCTGGAATCTATTAGATTTTTACAATATTTTGGTAATTGCACTTCAGCATAATTGGTTTCTGTCATAATTCTATGTATTTTATTTTATACATTTAAAAATATTTTTTTTGAGGAGGGGTGCATAGGCTTTACTAGACTGCCAGAGAGGTCCATGATACTACGAGGTTAAGAACCCCTAATCTAATTTAATGTTCACAAGAACCCAATGATGCAGGTAATAATAATAACTCATACTTCCATAGGGCTTTAAGAAAAACATGCACAAGAACCTGATGAGGTAGGTAGCAGAAGTATTATTAACTCACAACTGTATTGTCCAAGACATTTCAGTAAGTCCCCTTGGTTCTAGGAAAAAATGCAAACTCCCTTGTTTGACATTTAAATTTCTTTACAATCTGTTTGATATGTAAAACCCCTTGTAATCATAGCCCAGCCTGTCTTTCCAGGCTGATTACACACTATTCCCCTTTGTCAACTTGACCTTTTAGCCAAATTGGCCACCTTGTTGTTCTCCAAACATGACATTTGTCTCCATACCTGGAATATTCTCTTCTTACTTTTGCTTCTTGAAACTCCTAGCTACCTTGAAGGCTTAATTTAAATGCCACCTCCTTCAAGCGTTTCCTGATTGTTCCAGTTGGAACTGCCCCCCCCACCCCATTAAATTCCTCTGTATTTATTTGGTATATATCTTGTTTATCCTACTCTAAGGCTACATCCTGGTATAAAGGTTATACAAAGGTTATGTAAGTGGAGCACAAACTCTAGCAGAATCTACTAGTGTAAAGACTTCTCAAGAATGGCCTCAGGAACAGGTTGATTCTGTTTTCCAAGGACCAGTCTAGCCAATCCTGAAGAGGTTCACTTGTCTTAGAGCCTCCATTTTGTGGAGAGGTCTGGGTTGGCATTTATTACCCTCCTGGCCTGATTCCTGGACTTACAAACCAGGTAGGGTGCCTTTACCCCCCTCCCACTTTTCAGCTCCCTTTTATATGTTATCTTCTCCCTTTAGAATGTAAGCTCCTTGAGGGCTTGGAATATCTGTATCTTTGCTTATATTTGTATTCCCAGTACCTAACATATATACACTACATGCTTAATGAGTGGGATAGTGAGGACCTCTCATGGAATCTGGGTCTCAGCCTTTATGTGAATTGAGTGGGACAAATGGAGGTGGGGACCTTTTGGCATGGCTCAGGGCTTCTGATTGACAGCTAGGCATAAGTTTTGAGTTACTAAGAATCACCTGAACTGTGTCCTCACCAAATAAGGATAGAATTAAGTGATATGAAGGCTTCTCAGGAGAGACACCTTACTAAAGTAGCTTAGACCCTAGGCCCGAGTTTCTATTTCACCATAGGCACCTGATTTACAAGAACCCGAAACTTACAGCCATTTCCCCCCTTTTCGCTAACTGCCACCTCAGCACTGGCTTTGCCAAATAAGGAATAGAATGCCTATACGAGTTTACATTGGCTGGAAATGTATTTCCTTGTTCCTTGTACCTGGGTTAGATTTCTGGCAAGATTGTGAGCCTGAGCTCCACCAATGAGAGTGAAGGTCAGTGGTGGGAGGAGGATGGAATGCGCTAGGGTATATATTCATGCTTTGCTTTCTGTACTGTGCCTCTCCTACTAGCTCGCTGTTGGTGGTGATGACACCCTTTCTCACGAGACTGTAATAAAGAAGTTTTCTGTTTCTACTTTGAGAGACCTCTGACTCTTTTAATTAATTGCTGGTGGGTGGTCTCACCCCAAATACTTAATAAATGTTCATTTCTGCCTTCCTTCTTTCCTTCTCTTCCTCCCTTCTTTCTTTCCTTCTTCCACCTCTCTCTCCTTCCTTTCCTTTCTCCTTCTCTCCTTACCGTCTTCCTTCTTTCCTTCTTTCCTTTCTCCCTCTTTCTCACCTGTCCTTCCTTCTTACCTTTCCTTCCTTCTTTTCCAATTTTCTTTCTTTCTTTCCTTCCTTCCTCCCTTTCTTCTCCTCTCACCCTTCCTTCCTTTCCTCCTTCCTTCCTTCTTCCCTCTCTTCCTCTTTACCATCTTTACTTCCTTCCTTCCCTCCTTTCCTTTCTTTTTCCCTCCCTCCTTCCTTTCTTCTTCTCTCCCTCTCTTTCTTCCTTCCTCTCTCCCTCTCTTACTCTTTTTTCTTCCTATTTTTCAACATTTCAACTCATTATTTATTTATTTCTCTTATATCATTAAGCCAATTCTATTTTTTAAGGTGTTATTTTCTTCAGCAGTTATTTTGTGCCTCTTTTCTCAAGCTATTAATTCTCTTTTCATAATTTTCTTGCATCACTCTCATTTCTTTTCCCATTTTTTCCCCCCTACTAATCTTTTTCTTTAATTCTTCCAGGGATTCTTGTGGATCCAATTAGCATTTTTCTTTGACACTTTTATTGTACTCTTTGTCTTCTGGGTTTATGTCTTGGTCTTCTCTGCCACTAACTATAATTGCTTTTAATGGTCAAATTTTGTTGTTGTTTGCTCATTTTTCTGGTTGATTTCTTGACTTTGAACTTTATGTTAAAGAAAGAAGTGATAGAATAACCAGGTTAACTTCCAAGGAGGTATTTTTCAGCTCAATTCAAGGAAAAGTTTTCTAGTCATTAAAAGGGGTCTA
Organism: Trichosurus vulpecula; assembly: GCF_011100635.1. Taxonomy (NCBI): domain Eukaryota; kingdom Metazoa; phylum Chordata; class Mammalia; order Diprotodontia; family Phalangeridae; genus Trichosurus; species Trichosurus vulpecula. The sequence goes on from NC_050574.1 coordinate 385,535,906, forward strand.
AAAATAGAAGAGGCTATCCTGGGAGACAGCATTTTCTGGTCACTGGAATTGCACTTCAGCATAATTGGTTTCCTTCATAATTCTATGTATTTTATTTTATACATCTAAACACAAAGCCTGGATGACTCCTTGGGGCTATTACAGAGAGGATTCATGCTTCATGTATGGCTTAAGCTAGGAGACCTTTGAAATCCCTTAAGACTCTAAGATGGTTCCATGAAAGTTGTAGTGGGAAATCCCTTTAGCTAGTGAATAATCCTTTTATAGAATAACTTTTAAATTTTATGTGTGTGTTTAAATCTGAATTTTATACATATATATATGTATGTGTATATATATATGTATATATATGGCACACCCTTCCCTCATTTTCCCATTTTTTGCATCAAATACTTAGATTTCACTTTATTTTCTTCATTGTTAGAGGGGTCAGGTACCTCTGCAATATCTGATGTTAACAATTGTGGTTTTGCTCTAAATGAAAACTACCTTGAACTTGACGTAGAAGAAATTTGCTACTTGACCCCAGGCATTAAGAAGCAAGACAATCCAATGAGGCCTAGCCATGTTATCTAAACATCTATAGAACAATCTAGCATAAATACTTTGCTCCTTCCTTACTCTAATATATGCAGGCCATGTTAAGGCAGACATAGCTAAGTGTCTGTGGTATAGATAAAAGAGCATTTGATGAAGAATCAGAGCGCTTGGGCCCAAATCCTACCTCTGACACCCCCTATCATTATGACTTTGGGCAAGTCTAGGCACCTCCACTTTATCTCATTTCCCTCCTTTCTAAACCTGAAATTTGTCTTTGACCCCATCATTTAACTGAAAAAGCCCTCTCCAAACTTATCAATGGTCTTTTTATTACCAAATGGCCTTTTTTTCAATACTCATCTTTCTTATCCTCTTTGTATCATTGGAACTATTAATTCACTTATTTTATTTTCTCTCTTCTCTAAGTTTTTGTAACTTTGGTTTCCCCTGGTTCCAGGTTCTTCTACCTATGTGATCACACCTCCTTTACTGGCTTTTCATCTGTGTCAGAACCACCAAAGCTCTGTCCAGGGTCTTCATCTCTGTCTCTGTCTCTCCATATATTATCTCATTTGGTGATCTCATCTGCTCCCATGCATTCCATTAATATCTCCAGGCAGATGATTTCCAGATCTATATATCTAGCCTCAGTCTCTCTCCTAAGCCCCCAGTCCTGACATATTGTCTTTTGGATATCTTATAATGTATTACTGTAGTTATTTCCAACTCAGCATTTTCAAAACAGAATTCATTATTTTTCTTTCCCAAATGTTTCCTCTGCCCAACTTCCCTATTGTTGTCAAAGGTACCACTATTTTCCCAATCACCTAGGCTTTCGACTTTTTTGTAATTTTTAATGTAATTCTCATTCAACTTTTTTGTAATTCTTGATAGAATTCTCACTCACTATATTATCAAATCTTGTCTTTACCCTCACAAAGTTTCTCGTATGTCTCCTTCCCGCCACTCACACAACCTCAACCCAAATTCAGGCCCTCATGACCTTTCTCCTTAACTATTGTATTAGCCTTACAACTGCCTCAAGTCTCTCCCTATTCCAAATCATCTTCCACTCAAGCTGTCAAGGTAATTTTTCTAACGGATCGGTCTGAACAAGTTCTGGTATGTGCTTGTGATGGAATATTACTCTGCTATAAGAAATGAGAAGCTCAATGATCTTAGAAAAACATGGGTAGAGGCACATGGAATAACGAAAGAGTGAAATGAGCGGAACCAAGAGAGGACTATATATAGTGACAACAATATTGTTTTAAGAACAGCTTTGTGCAACTAAGTCATTTTGTCTATTATAAATACCTAAATAGGGCAGCTAGGTGGCTCAGTGAGTAGAGCGCTGGCCCTGGAGTCAGGAGGACCTGAGTTCAAATACAGCCTCAGACACTTGACACATGTGACCTTGGGCAAGTCACTTAACCCCAATCGCCCTGGCAAAAGCAAATAAATAAATAAATTAACTACAAAGGATATATGAAGGAAGATGTTATCTGCAGCCATAGAAAGAATTGATAAATAGACATATATAGAGAATGATTTTACATATATACATATATATATAGATAGATATAGATACATATGTACATAATATTTGTGTCTAATGGTAGCCATCTCTAGGGGGAGGGGAAAAAGAAAAAAAATAAATTTACCTGATAACCTTATTATATATTTAAAAGGAATATCAAGTTGCACATAATAGATTTGTAGTTTCATGTGCAAAAAAAAGAGTATTAATAAGGAAAAAAATAAAGTATAGGCCTGACCATATCACTCCTCTGTTCAATGAACTCCAATGGCTCCCTATTACCTCTAAGATCAAATATGAACTTCTTTGGCATTTAAAGCCCTGCATAACATGCCCCCTTCCTGATTTTTCTAGTCTTCTTATACTTAATTTGCTCCCATGTGCTCAATATTCCAACTACACTGGCCTTCTTGCAGCTCTTCAAACACAACACTCCTGTGCCTAGTGCCTTTATGCTAGCTAACCCCCAGGCCTGGAATGTTCTTCTGCCTTACCTCTGCCTCTTAGTTTCTCTGACTTGCTTCAAGACTAAGCTCAAATTCAACTACTTCAAAAGGTCTCTTCTGGTCCCCTAGTTGCTACTACCTTTCCCTCATAGATTTCCTTCAATTTACACAGTATATGTCTTAAATACAATACACACACATAATACATATATGTTATTTGCATGTTGTCTCTCCTATTAGAATGCACTCTTCTCAAAGAGAGGGTCTGAATTTTTACCTTTCGTTGTATCCCTAGCACTTAGTGTAGTGCTTGTCACATAATGGGGCAATGAGGTGGCACAGCGGATAGAATGCTGGGTCTGGAGTCAGGAAGACTCATCTTTCTGAGTTCAAATCCGGCCTCACACAACTACTAGGTATGGGATCCTGGGCAAGTCATTTCACCCTGTGCCCCAGTTTCCTCATCTGTAAAAACAAGCTAGAGAAGGAAATGGCAAACCGCTCCAGTATTTTTGCCAACAAAACTTCCAAATGGGGTCACAAAGAGTCAGACGTAGCTGAAAAATGGCTAAACAAGAATTGGTACATAGTAAGCATTTAATGATTTAGCTTTACAAAGTCTCAGCCTCCCTGGGTTTCAGTTTCCTTAGCTACAACAGAAGGTGAACAATCAGATGGCCTCTCAGGTCCCTATGATCTGTGATCCTATGATTCCTTCCACACAAGTCAGATCTCTGTTCAGAGAAGGACTGTTACGATTCCAAATTTATTTCGTTCGTCTAGTATGGTAATCATGAGACTGATTCTTACTCTTTCTCTTATATTCCCTTCAGACTCCCAGAATCCCCAGTCCCCAATCCCTTTCTTTGAATGAATGTAGAACAAGAGACTGAGATTGCTGGAGATGAATGAGGAACTAGTCCTAAGTACTCCACTTCCCGTCCCCAAAGGAAAGCTGATTGACTCAGTTCTCAGTCTGCTTTCTTTTAGTTATACCCAAGTACAAGGCATGCTATAAAATATTCAGTAGCAGGAGTCACTCATTTTAATAATATCTCGCTTTATATAGTTCTTGAATGTTTACAAAGCACATTAGTACTATGGCATTTAAAAATTTCAAGACATAATTTCTGGGTAATTTAATCATTTTATTAATAATGCCAGCATTTTAATAAAAGAATGGTCATTTGGCTCTTTTTGTCTTAGACCAAAGACAATCATGGTGATGGGCTCACTGCTTATAATGCCCATGGGAAGAGGGGTGTGCCCAAGGGTGGCAATCAATTCTGATGGGTTAACAATTAATGAGGAAATGAATGTTACAATGAGGGGCTGGACTTGAACTTTGATTATGTCATTTATTTCTAAGTTACTCCCAGCCTTGGGCAATCTATTCAAAGAATTTACCTCCACCCAAACTCAAGCACACCCAAGCACAATAGCTTACCCACCTGGATAGAGGTCTGGATAGAGAAGAAGGTTAGCTCAACCTTCAGAGGATAAAAGAAAAAAGGGGGAAATCTGAATCTCCCCAAACCATTGGTTATTAATAATCATTTTCTCAGTATTTATCCAAGTATTATTAACATGATTTGCTATGTATGTACTTGTATCAGTAAGGCAACAAACACAATGTAGATGATAATTGTCAAAATGCCTACATAGTTCTGTATCGCAAAGTACACGAGACTCTCCACACAGAAGGCAGAAGAAGTAAACCATTTAGTCAGACACCAGAGAACCATATCCCACAAGCCATTTATCCAATCTATCACAGCAACAAAACATTCCATACATAATATCACAACCTGGAGCCTCGCCATCCCTAAAACTCGCCGACCCCCTGCCGGGGCCTTCCCCAAAACAAACTCACAGTACAGCTAAATCAGCCTGTTCAGCTCTAACTATCACGACAGCGGCCATTAGCATCTATTAGCAGCTATAACTGCTCTCTCTCTCTCTCTCTCTCTCTCTCTCTCTCTCTCTCTCTCTCTGCATTTCTTGTGACAACTTCCTTTTCCTGTCAGAAAGCACCTCTCACCACATGTGTCTTAGGCTTCCTGTGACGTAGTCAGGTCACACGGCCTATGAATGGGTGGGAAAGATCATCAAATCTAAATTGCTACTACAGTACTACACTGAGGTTGGGTCTTTTTCTGTGGAACTTGGTTATATTCTTTGCCTCTGCTAAACACCTGTTATGGTGGTTGTTGCTGTTTAGTTGTCCAGTCCTATCTGACTCTTTGTGACTCCATGGACTATACTGTCAATGGGGCTTTCTTAGGAAAGATACTGGAGTCGTTTGCTATTTACTTCTCCAGTGGATTAAGGCAAACAGGGGTTAAGTGGCTTGCCCAGGGTCACAGGGCTGGTAAGCGTCTGAGGCCAGATTAGAATTTAGGTATTCCTGACTCCAGGCCCAGCACTCTTCCTCTACTGAACCATCTAACTACCATTGTTGCGTTGAGCTGGGAGTTAATGATTGAGGACCTCAAAGAGCTTTTGTTTATGTGTGTTATCTCTATTGATATTTACCGAATAAGAAATTAAAAGTCTTAGTATCATTATGAAAATAGTTTGATTCATTAACCCTTTTAAAGGGCCTCAGGGACCTGGGGGGGGCGGGTGTCGATGGACCACACTTTGAGAACCACTAGACATTCTCTGAGGTCCATTTCAGCTCTGACCTCTGCTGAATCTAAATTTCCTGGTAGAGAAAATTTTTCTTCAGTCACACCCTCCTCCCTTTCTGGTAGAGAAGGGAAGGGGGCTCTGATTACCCAGGCAAAGAGAGTCCCACTCACTCCTTAAGGTGAGGCACCCATAGGCTTGAAAAACTGGGTAACACAGAGTTCAGTCTCCACCCCAGCAGGTTCATAGACAGTGTAAATTACAATGTTGTAGGCGGGAATGGCATTGCATTAAGCTCCCTGTAATAGGAGGCTTAGAGCTGGGCACAATGGAAGCCTTATACATCCCACAATGCTGCACTTTGTAGGAGATTTTCCCATTCAAGCCCCCTTAGGTCCTCACCTCCTACATTCCCTAAGCTCTCTTGGGTCAAACCCCAGGGAGGGAGTAGGAATTCAAACATCCCGTTCTAGAGCCAAAGTTCCTCTAAAACCAGCATCCTTGGCTTGCTCTGATGCTGGGCAGAGATGAGGGTATATTATTGGCAAAATCTCCCAGTGAACACAGAGCTGCCTACACGGGGCCAATCATGGCCAAGAAAGACTGGCACTGTATCACATAATCATTCGGCTTTGGAGAGGGGAAGAACCTCAATTTCTCTCACTTTTAGGCAGGGTAGCACATTCCCAGGGACTTCTGTGAACAATTTGCCAACACTAGGGATGGGGCGGGAGTGGGGGCAGAATACCTATTCTCTGAAATATGTATCATCTTGCTAGTATGTGGAAATAGCTAAGCTGAAATTCAAAATGCATCCCCATTCCAAAAGAGAAGGTGCTTGGCAGTGGTTCCTATGGATTCTCAATAGACCAATGGAATACTTAACCTGGACAGAGGATTTTGCATGACCTGGTTTGAATTAATTCTAAATGATATTTCATCAGTCCCCAGAAACCTGTGCAGAATGTCCTGTCCTGTTGTTGACATGTAGCCTGGTTGTGGCTACCTTGTCTTCTTCCTCTTTTCACTCTCCTTGCCTGGATGCTCCCTTTCTTAGCTTCCCTGGCTTCTTTCAAGTCAGTTCAGATCTCCTCTTCTGTTAGAGAAGGGAAAGAGGCTCTTATTACCTAGTCAAAGAGAGTCCCACTTACTCCCCAAGGTAAGGCAATCACAGGCTAGAAAAACTGGGTAACACAGAGCTCAGTCTCCACCCCAGCAGGTTCTTACTTTCCTGATCTCTGGTTCCCCTCAATGCTAGTACCTTCCCTCTGAGGTGACCTCCAATTTATTATAAATATCTATATCTATGTACACACACACACACGTGTGTGTGTATGGCATATTTGTGGACATGGATATAGATGTAGTAGTTACTGGCATGTTGTCTCTGCCATTAGACTGTGAGCTTCTTGAGGGCAGAGACTGTTTTTGTCTTTCTTTGTATCGCCAGCACTCAGCACCCATGCACAGCGCATAGGAAGTTTGTTATTCATACTTTTGATATCAATGATGAGCTTTTCAGTTATAAGGCATATTAACTCTACATTGACTAATTTAGTCTGAACAACCACATATTTTAGTTGTGTCCATTTCTTCATGACCCCATTTGGGGTTTTCTTGGCAAAGATAACTGAGGCAAACAAAGTTAAGTGACTTGCTCAGGGTCACACAGGTAGCAAGCGTCTGAGGCCAGATTTGAACTTAGGAAAATGTGTCTTCCTGACTTCAGGCCTGGCACTCTATCTACTATCTCAGCCAGGGATATAAGGCTTACAAAATACTTTGCATGCAATAACCTCATAAGGTAGGTAGTATAAATGTCACCTTGTAACCAGAATGGCCTTTGTTTTCTTTGAATGACTCAGCTTACCTCATTGAGCCTCTGGACACTGGCTTGCTCTTCCGGGGCAGGAAGCCCAAAGAGCATTCCAGGAAGCAGACAACTTCCTGTGTGATGAGTCATGGGGCTGGCTGAGGGGAGGTGTTAGCTCCAGAACCTGGTCTACGCTAGGGGGAGCGGCCAACTCAAGAACCAATCGGCCCTGGTCATTCAGGCGGCACTTGATGATGTCAAAAACCCTATAAGAGGGGAGAGGACAGCTTGAAGACCTCTCTTTCCTTTTCCGGTTGGTGTGGGAGCAAGCGGGGAGCGTGACTCTGGGCCAGCCCTTGCTCTCGGGCCGAGCCCAGATGTTGGTAACTATGAATTGTATTGGGTCTGTCTGTTGATATTTGTAACTTGCTTGTATTTTGGTTTTGAGGTTCGGGATGCTGGTTTGTTTTTTCCCCCGAACTAAATGAATGTTTTGAACCTCAGGGTGCTGGTTTTTTCCCCTGAAGTCAATGAATCTGTATTTGGTCTGTCTCTTGATGCTTGTCTGTATGCTCCCCTGAACTAACTGAATGCTAACTGAATGCTGGCCTTTTCCCCTGAACTAAATGAATGTTGTCTGTATGCTAACTGAATGTTGGATTAAAGTAAGCTGGTCAACCCCTTCACCGTGCTTTCCTTGTTTAAGCAGATAAAAAGAACCTGTGCTTTTCCAGCATCCTGGGTCCTGGCAGCGTCCTGGGTGCATCTTATGCCCCCACAGAAGCTGCTAGCTGGGTTGTTAAAACACACCTTTATTTTACAGAGGAGGAATTGAGTTGTAGTAAAGTTAAGAGCCTTACTAGAGATCACATAGAAATCAGGGACAGAACCTGGATTGACCACATGACTTTTTCCTCATTTTCTTTTAAAGCAACTCCTGTTCCTTTAAAGAGAGTTCTCTAGGGTTATGTAATAATAATGACATTATTTAGTGCAAAGGTACTGGTTCTGGGTTTGAATTCTGTCTTAGCCAGTCAATACTTATAATTATTTCACATTTTTCAAATTCACTTTGTTCATCTACAAAATTAGGGGGATAGATCAGATAATCTTTCTGGTCTTCATAGCTATAAATCCTTAAATTTATCTCCTTATTGATCTATAAGCTCTATGAGGTCAGGAAGCAGGTTTCATCTAAATTTTGTAGCTATCATAATACTTATCATAGATCTCTGTACATCAGACATGATGTGGGGTGAATTATTATTGTAATAATGTTTTGTATGCATACTAAATTTCTAGACCCACATCATTAGTGAAGATTTTTTTCCTTAATACTATAAAACCTGATTGAGCAAAACCAGAGCACATCTTATTTGAATCCTCAGTGAACTGAAATATTTTGCTATACTCAGCTTTTGGAAGAAAGAAGTCAAGTCACCAATTTAATTTAACTAAGGAAAAATTTATCATGCTTAGGGCACTTGGGTAGGCACTAATTTCATCAAAGATAAAGAAGCCATAGTAGTCTCTGCCTTTGAGAAGCCCATAAATGTAGTAGCCAGGAGATAAGAAAAACAACCATAATACAAGTTAACAAAATTGCTATGAGGAAAACACTTTGTGAAATTTAAATAGGGTATTTATCAAAAATGGTTTCCAGAGGCATGTCCTCAGGTCAATACAGATTCACCCAAATCCCAAGCATCTGCTGCAGTCCAGTATGATGAGAACCACAGTCCTGAAAGATGACACTGAGGCACCGAAAGGTCTAAGGTCATTGATCAAATAGCCATTTACATTCTTAATAACAACAATCGTCTTCCTTACAAATGCAAGAATGGGAGCATCCATTTTCTGAAAGGTTTTCAACAATAAGGCTGAAATATAAGGAGAATTCTGCTTAACCCTCCTCCAGAAAACAAATCTCACACAACTACCCCATTTCCAGAGTACCCTAGTGGGTAATGAAAACTTTAAAAACAGAGATTACTTATACTGCTATATTGACAATGATAGATGCTACATTACATTTATGTAGTCCTTTTAGAGTTGGCAAAGCATTTTTTCATGTAATGATAATACGCTTTAAGGTTTACAAAATACTTTACAAATGTCTCATTCGGTCCTCACAATAATTCTCGGAGGCAGGTGCTATTATTGGCTCCATTTTACAGATAAGGAAACTGAGGCACAGGTTGGTTAAGTAATAATAAACTGCCAAGCATTCAAACTCTACTGCAGAAAGCGCAACTCTGATGGGCTGGCCATGTTGTTCAAACGCCAAATGTACGCTTGCCTAAAAGACTATTTCATAGAGAACTCACATAGGGCAAGCGTTCTCATGGTGGTCAGATGAAGTAAATCAAGGACACTCTCAAGGTCTCTCTTAAGAACTTTGGAATTGATTGTGTGACATGAGAGACACTGGCACAGGACTGCTCAGCATGGAGTGCCCCCATCAGAGGAGGTACTGTGCTCTATGGGGAAAACAGAATTGAAGTAGCTCAAAAGAAACCTAAGATGTGCAAAGTTAGAGAATCCCCCCAAAATGTTCACATGGGCTATTTGTGCAGAGCATTCCGAGCTCATGTTGGTCTGATCAGCCACAGTTGGACATATCTTAACTTGACTCCAGCACAGTGATGTTATTTTGGTCAGAACAACCAACCATTATGTTGCAGGCATTGGCCCAAGTACTTTACAAATAATGTCTCCCTTGATCCTCATAATAACTTTGAGAGATAAGTGCTACTGTTATCCACATTTTACAGGTGAGGAAACTGAGGCAGAAGTTAAATGACTTGCCCAAGGTCACATAACTGGCAAGAGTCTGAAGCTGGATTTGAACTCTGGACTTTCTGACTGTAAGTCCTGTACTGTATGCACTACACCATCTATTAGCCACAAATATGTAATATCATACCATTTGAACCTCACAGCTCTATGAAACTACAGTAGGTATTATTATCCCTATTTTGTAGATAAGAAATTGAGTCTTAAAGAAGCTAAATGGTTTGCCCTGGGTCACATAGCTAAATTTCTGAGGTATGATTTGAACCCATATCTCACTGGCTTAATGAGTCAGGTCGTTGGACATTCACATTGCTGGCTCAGAGCTTCAGGTCAAATCGAGTCAAGACAATGAGCATTTATTAAGTACCTACCGTATGACAGACACTGTGTTGAGCCCTGGAGATATAATGAAAAGGAACAAAAAAAAAACCAGTCCCTGTTTTCAAGGAGGTCACAGTCTAATGGGGGAGATAACATGCAAACAGATGTAAATAAACAAGATGTATTTGGAGATAATCTCTATACTAATGAGATAAATTGGAGATCATCTGAGGGAGGGCATTAAGGTGAAAGAGAAATGGGAAAGGCTTCCTACAGAAGGTGGGAATTTGTTGTTTGTTGTTGTGCTTCATCCCTCCTTCTTGAAAAGAACCATGACAGTCATGAAGGCGATGTCTTGACTTTCAAGTGAATTGGATTTAAGTGAGGCAGAACTTCCAGAAGGTCATCAGCCTCACTCTCTCCTCCAGAGTCATTCAAGTCTAGTGGCAAGACAAAAGTCCAAACAACTGGTGATGGCTTCAGGTACAGTGGATGACCTTGGCCTTTCTAAATTAAGGTCTTCCCTAGGTCCCAGTTTGTCTAAGGCAATGCTCATTCAACATCCAAGGGATAGGTAAGAATGAGACAAAAAGATGGCCTAATATACCATCACAAAGATATCAATCTGGGAGGTGCAGACCTTTAGATACTAACAGAGACTTAAAGGAAGACAGGCAAGCCATGAGGCAGAGATACAGAAAGAGAGAGTTCCAGGCATGGAAGATGGCCAGTGAAAATATTAGATTAGTGTGCAAGGAACAACAAGGAGGCCAGTGTCACCGGATTTTAGTGACATTTGCCTTATCTTACCCAGTTTCTTGACCCATATATGACATCCTGCCTAGCTAGTACCTTCCTCCACTTCTTTCCAACAGGCAGTGAAAATGCCCCAAGTATCTTGTGAGAGTGGGAACATGGAGATCAATGTCACTGGATTGAAGAGTACACAGAGGGAAAAGACTAGAAACATAGGAAGGGGCCAGATTATAAAGGGCTTTAAAAATCAAATAGAGGGTTTCAAATTTGGTATTGGAGGTCATAGGGAGCCACTGGAGTTTATTAGATTGGTTGGGGGGAGGGGAGGGATGTGGCATCACTGTAGTGACTAGAAATACACAGGAAAATGATTCCTGTCGGAAAATGACCTTAGGCACTTAGCATGTAATTCACCTCTTAAATTAACCCAGTTACCTTGGTAGGTCACTTTTCCAGGTGGTCATTTGCTAGAACTCATCTTTTTTCCTCTTTTTTGCATGCTTTCTACCCTTCCTTCCCCCCACCCCCACTAGGATCTTCCAATTACTTGTGCCATTTCATTCCAATAGAGCATAATAACCACAACATTTCCAATGTTGCTTCAAACTCCCAATCAGTACTCATGCTAACGAATCCTTCTCACAAATCAATTTTGTGTTTGTGGTTTGCAGAGGAAACCTAGGAGGGAAAATAAGATCCACAGCTGGAACACAGCCATTTTCAGAAGGCACTAATGGGACTTTTCTCTGATGAAGAGGGGAAGAGCCAATGTAAGAGACACAAAGGTGGTCTCTTGTGGGGAAAAGGCCTTGCTCGGGCTCATTCTGGGCAAAATTGCTAAGTGTAAGTAATTGGTGATCTTCGTGTGGTATTTTGTACTTATAAGGGACTCTCAAATACATTTTCCCATTTGATTTTCCTAAAAACACCGATATTAGCAAGGCAGATATTATTATCCCCAACTGACAGTTAAAGAAATAGAGGCTGAGAGGGGTGAGAAAGTAAAACCCAGAGTCACAGAGTTGCTAAGTGACCAAGCCATGACTCATACTGAGGTTTTCTGGCTTTATTTCTAGTACTTTTTTTGACTTTATAACATTCAGTTTTTGTTTTGTGAGCTCTTTGGGAGCAGGGACTGTCTTTTGCTTTTGTATCTCCAGGTCTAGCAGAGTATCTGGCACATAGTAGGTGTTTAATAAATTCTAGTTGGTCAGCTCGGTGGTGCAGTGCATGGAGAGCACTGGTCCTGGAGTCAGGAGGACCTGAGTTCAAATGTGACCTCAGATACTTACTAGCTGTGTGACCCCAGGTAAGTGACTTAACCCTATTTGCCTTAGTTTTTCACCTATAAAATGAGCTGGAGAAGGAAATGGCAAACCACTCCAGTGCCTGTGCCAAGAAAACTCCAAATGAGGTCACATAGAGTCAGACACGACTGAAACAACTCAACAACAAGAAGAGAATTTTACTTTTATCTCTATTCAATTTTATTTTGTGAGAGTCGGCCCATTGTTCCAGACTCAAGGAAAAAGAAATAAGACGGGTAACTTTCAAAAGGAGGAGGAGAGAGAGAAAGGTTCTAGAACCCCAAATGGGGTCATGAAGAATTGAACACCAGTAAAATGACTGAACAACAACAAAATATGTCAGGCGTTGTGCTAAGTGCTTGGGGATGCAAAGGAAGGCAAGTACATAGTAAAGATCTACTAAATGCTTTTTATTCATTCATTCATTTATTGATCCATGTATCCTTTCCTGGTTCTGTTTGCTTTGAGTTGCATCAGTTTTTTATATCTTCCCATGGTTCTCTGCATTCTTCATATTCATTGTTACTTATGATGCAATAATATTCCTGACACATATCACTTTTTTTAGCCACTCCCAAATCAATGGACAATATTGTTTCTAGATCTTTATCACCAAAAATGCTGCTATATATATTTTGGAGTATGTGGGATCTTTTAATGACTGACTTTTCTGAGATGTATATCTAGCAGGAAGATCTCTAGTCAATGAAGATGGACAACTTAGCCTTTCTCAACATAATTCTAAAGTCAGCACCCTGTTTTAGGAAGGGCTTGACTAAGTGGAGCACATGCTGATGAGGGTAAACAGGATGATGGGGGACTTGAGAGAATGTCATACAAGAATCCATCCAGGGAACTGGGGATTAGTGTTCTGAAGAAGAGAAGATGGGAATGGAGGAGAGGGAATAAGATGGATGTCACCAAGTATTTGAAGAGATATCATGGAAGAGGGATTAGTCTTGTGTGGTGAATATACTCTGGGCTCACTATCCCAGAGCTAATTTCCCTTAGCTCTAAGTCCCCCATCTGTCCCCTCTGAGTTCTAGGCATACCTCTAAGAGGTTGGGATATCTTTTCTCTACTGCAATTGCTTCAGGCCCCCATCTAAATGTGTTTCCACCACCACCTTGAGTACTAGGGACTATTATTCCAGTTCCATTTAACCAATTAATATCAATTAGCTTTTACAGTGAAGCATTCACTTAGAAGATATAGTAGGAACTTTTCCCCCTATACTCCAATGGCACATTCTCCCCTATATCCCTTTGGAAAAAGTAGATTCAGACAACAGTTTCTACATAGCATTGATTTCACCAAATTTATGTCCAGAGATGGCATGACTATTTCAAAGCAAGGTGTTAATGAGTGATAATAGTTTAATGTATTATCCCTCCAAGGTAACCTATTTTCATTCACTGTAACATAGGCCTTTAACCCAAGATGCCGTAACTCAAACAAATTATACAGATGTTGGGGATTTTAGGTGTGGTGTGGACTGCTGAACAGGATATGACAAAGAACCTCACTTAGTCGGACTCGTCTTAGGAAAGGCAGTGTAGATGAAGGCCTAGGTCAGAGGTCGGGAAACTGTGGCTTTGAAGACACACGTAGCCCTCTAGGTCCTCAAGTGTAATCCTTTGACTGAATCCAAACTTCAACAACAAATACCCTTAATAAAAGGATTTGTTTTGTAAAACTTGGACTTGGTCAAAAGGTTGTACCCAAGGACCTAGAAGTGTACAATGTGGCCTCAAGGCCACAGGTTCCCCCACCCTTGGCCTAGGTGATGGCCTATGAGGGGTGATTATAGAGCTGTCTTGTCCCAAAATATCTCCCCCGATGGCCTATTGGTTACTGCCTTAGAAGTTGCCATAAGGGATTTATTCCTTTGGATTAGTTTAAAATACAAATATTCCATGGGAGAGGTATAATATTAAATCATTATCCATCATTAACAGCATTACATGACTGACTTTAACAGTTTATCAGATTTATCAGATTTCTGGGAAAGACAGTTCAGGAAAAAGAGCGTTTCTAGTTGTCAGATCTTTAAATTCTACTCTGCCACTGCGCCATCTTAGACAAATCGTTTAATGATAGTTAAGCCTTACATTTACTGAGTTCTTTCACACAATAACCCTGTAAGGGAGGTAGGGTTTATTGCGCCCACTTTTCTAAGGCTCAGAAAGATTAAGGGACGGGCCTCTAGTCAAATAGACTAATAAGTGACAGGACCACTATTTTAATTTTTAGCTCTTTTAACTCTAAGTCTAATAAACCACATATAAATTATTCATATAATTAAGGCCAGAAGATAAAGTAAGATCTTCCTCAGAAATATCTATATATTCAAGGCTAATAACTCTTCTATTTTTGCCTCAATTATCCAGTTAATTTACATAAGTTGGCCAGGTTCCCCCAGTGCTTAACTCTACTCCTAGGCCAATTCAATACATATTAGTCTTCTTGCCACGGCCCAGAAAAACTGGAGGACTTAACCCTTTGAGCTCTAAGACTCCTGCCCTGGATTCTGCCCCTCACTGGTTCCCACCTCCCACCCCCATTGCACCAATTGATGAATGTTTTACCTGGCCTACCGTTTTGGGGAGGGGGTGGGGCTAACCATGTTTCACTTTACCCTAGTCACTGGTACTCAAGGTGGTGGAGGAAACACATGTAGAGTGGAGCCTGAAGCAATAGCAGTAGAGAATAGATATCCCAACCTCTTAGAGGTACCCCTAGAACTCTGAGGGGACAGATGTAGCCTCTTAGCTTTGAAATAGCGAGCCCAGAGCATTATTCACCACACAAGACTAATCCTTCTTTCATGATATCTCTTCACATACTTGGAGACATCCAAGCCCATCAGGATCAGGCCATCTCCTTGCCAGCCACCTCCGAACAAACTCTCATTTCAATATATATGTGTGTATTTTTTAGTTCTGGAACCATAACCAAATCAATATCACAATTGCTTCTGAAAAGGATGTGACAATCTACACCATTCTGGCTTCACTCACTATCCTTTAATTTTCCAAACCAAAACACCCCAGCCATCAGTCCCCTATATTTGTTGTCTTCCCTATTAGAATTTGAGTTCCATGAAGACAATGTCTATTTTCCCCTTTGTACTCATATCCCTAGCATTTAGCACAGCGCTTGGCACATAGTAAATGTTTTAATAAATTATCTTTAATTCATCCAACCATCCATTCATTTATATGAAGGGCCAACCTTAAACATAATGGTATATTTTCTACCCTTCTGCTTGAACTGGCTTTAAATTCATCTGACTCGGGTTCCTTTTTTTCTTGTGTTTCTCCAGCTATCAGTGCCAGCCAGGGTTCACAGCCACGCGGAGAAATTTTTTCCTCTGTTTCTTCATCTTCCCCCTTCCCCAACTTTGACTCACAATTCCTGCTGTATACATAGCAAACACTTAGTAAACCTTTGTGGAAATCAAAGGTTTTGGTGAATACCTACTGGTAGAGACCACTCACACCCCTATCCCTTCGCCACCCCTCTACAAACCCTTGCAATTGGCAGCTCATGACAGAAAAAGGAGGGAGAGTCTTTCCTCTTATTTTTCCTGTCATTTCATAGATTTTTGAAGCTGCTCACAGCTACTTGGATCTCTCCCCTTTTTAACTTGCCATAGCTCCATGACTCCATCCTAGACCCAAGCAATAGGACCAGGTTTGTTCAGGCGTATTGTTGGAAGGAATCAGCTTTCTCTCCTCCCCTGTGGCCAAATTCATTCCCAAGCCAATTTTCAGTGGGAGTTGAGAGCAACATTTGGGCCTCCCTATCCTGTTCTCAGCTCCCCTGCTTCTGCTTGGCACCAGCCTGCTTCTGAGGGTAATTTCTCTCTCAGCCTTTCTCCTGGCTCCCCTGGCACAAGCTCCAGGTACCCTGCTCTGCCCCAGCAGGGAGTGTCCCTGCAGCTGGTGCCAGTGACAGATTTATGAGATCATTTCATTGCTTTTCAGAGTAGGGTGAAAGAACGGGCGCTTACAATTCCAAACAGACGGTATACATTACTGAGCCTTTGTCATCCTAATAATGTCGCTTTTATTCCCTGTTTCCTATAAGTCTGAAGGGAATAGAGGATTGTGTTATCATCAGTCCTCAGCTTGGTACACAGGCTGAGGGTGTCATTTTTCACACCAAGCTTAAAGACTTAATTTATCTCAGTGATTTCTCACTTTCCTTTCCTTCCCCAGGAAACCATCAATATCCGTTCTGGGGTTCTAAGGTGCAGTGCAAAGTCAATGTAATTTGGGGGTTGTTATTTGTCAAATGATTAGGAGTTCCTTGAAGCCACATCCTGGTGCCCAAAGGATGAAGCCAAGTGGGGGCAGGGAGAAGACTAAATGATGATGTGGATCAAGAAAGAGGCTGTGTCAGAGAAACTTCATAAGCCTAAGCTAAGCTACCATGCTAGAGTTTTGGCTATGGCCCCACTAGAAATCCTTACGCTTATTGCCTGAGGACTAGGCTAGCTAAATTCTGAGAGGCTTGGTATCACTGACGACAAGGTGAAGAATCACTTCAAGCAGAGATACTCAGGAAGATGTTCTTCAAAGGCCATGGTTCCCTCAGAGAATGCTACTCATAGATCTTCAAAATACTGGTCACATTATTGTGATAGCACCAGTGGTTTCTTGACTCTACTTCCTTTGGCTCCAGCTTCCCTGATGCAGCTTCCTTTCCTCATGCAACCTGATTGGCCACAGCTTCTGTGATGCAGCGTGTTTCTCTGAGGGCATAAAAAAGTCCTATCCCTGTGTAGTCTGGGCTTCTTAGACTTGGTAGGTGCTTGAGACCAAGTAAGTTGCCATACTCTGGTAATTTATTTACTAGAGGCCGTTGGGGCTGCTTCTAGAAAAGCTAAGTGCCATCTTATCCTTGTTACATATTATTGCTCTCTTAAGGCAAAGTATATCTCCTTTGTTAAATTTTCAGTGACTTAGAAGCATCTCATTCCATCCCAACATCGACTCTGAACCAAGACCGTATTATATTCATTCATTATGGAGCAATGGAAAGTTACGGTTATATCTGGAATCAGACGTCCTGGTTTTAAATCCTGCATCTGAAGCTAACTGTGTGACCCTGACAAAAAAAATCACATGATTTATTTTAGGGTTTCAGCGTTATCTGTAAAATGAGGATAATCATATTTGTATTATCTCCCTCACAGTTGCTGTGAGTATATATAGCAGGAGTCAGACCCCATACATAGGGATGTGCCAACATCTGAAGGATTTGTAACTTTGGGATAATGCAGTGATTAGAAGCGATTTGGAACTCTGTCCCCAAAGTCTAAACTGTGCTAAACCTTTGACTGAGTGATGCCACTATTAGGTCTAGATTCTGAAGAGATCAAAGAACCAATACATACAAAATTGTTTACAAGAACACTTTTTATAGTAACAAAAAAAAATTGGAAGCTAGGAGGATGTCCTCCTATTGAGGAACTGCTAACAAATTACATTCTATGACTGTAGTGGAATATTATTGTGCCATAAGAAATGATCAAATGAAAAATTTCAGGGTTAACTGTGAAGACCTATATGAACTAATGTAGAGTAAGGTGAGCAGAACTAGGACATTTTTACAATGACAACAACACCATAAAGGAAAACAGCTTTTGTAAGCCTTAGAACTCAGATGAATGCAATGCCACACCATGATTCTAGAGGACCAAAGATAAAACACATTACTCAGCTTCTGACAGGGAAGCGATGGACTCCACATTGAGTATGAGACATAAGCTTCTGGATGTGGCCAAGAAGGTAATTTACTTCATGTAACTTTGCATATTTGCTATGAACTAACTCTCTGTCTCTGTTTCTGTCTCTGTCTCTGTCTCTTTCTCTCTCTGTCTCTCTGTCTCTCTGTCTCTCTCTCTCTCTCTCTCTCTCTCTCTCTCTCTCTCTCTCTCTCTCTCCCTCCCTCTCTCTCTCTCTGTCTCTCACACACACTCTCTCTTTCTCTCTTTTCCTCTCTCTCTGTCCTTTGGTTTAACAGTGGTATGGGGGGCAGGGAGTGAGTGGGAGAAAAAGTTAGATACTTTTGAAAAAAATAAAATCAATTTTGAAGGGGTGATACAGCCAATCCTTGGTTACCATAGCAGCTCAAGACCGAGGGGGAGGGGATGCTGATCCAAAGTTTTGTCAGAATGAACTGACCACTAAACCAGGAAGAGTGGCCCAATTAGAAAAGAAGTGACCCCTATCCTCTGCTCTTTCTTCGCCTCTCCCTTGTGACAAATATTCTCCCTCAATAGACTTCCCTTGGAGGACTGGGATGTGGTGCTCTTTCCTCAACCCTGGCAGCCTGGTGACTGTGTTGGCATGGCAGCTGGAGTTTATTTATGGAGGCAAACTTGAACCTTAGACTCTAGTGGCTTCTTCTGCTTTGTATTTCTTTGCCTAATTATAGGTGACCAAGCTGCAATCCTGAAGGAAACATTTCTAGCTTGGGAGGCTATTTTGTGAGTTTTAAAAGTGTAGAGAACCTATATCTTCAATTAGTTTGGCTGGTCCCTTTTTATATCCTTTGTTATTTTTCTTGGAAGAGAAGATAATCACTGGAGGTGGAAGGAGAGGGTTTGGGGGGGATGCAGGGAAAGAGCCTAAACTTGGGCCTGGATTACCAAAAGCTTGGATCTGGAGGGAATTGTTTGGACCAGGGGTGGGGAACCTGCAGCCTCAAGGCCACATGTGGCCTTCTAGGCCCTTCGGTACTGCCCTTTGACTGAATCAGAACTTCACAGAACAAATTCCCTTAATAAAAGGCCTTACTGAGGATCTAAAAGGCCAGATGGGGCCTTGAGGCCCCAGCTTCCCCAGCTGGTTTAGACAGTACAGATCTATGGTGAAATGTAAAATGCCTACTTAGCAGTTTCACAAACCACATTATTTCTTTTATTTTAAAACAATAACAACCCTCTGGGAGAGTATAATCATAGTTCCACTATTTTTTAATATAAATTTATTTATTTTCAGTTTTCAACATTCACTTCCACAAGATTCTGAATTCCAAATTTTCTCCTCATCCCTTCCCTCCCCCCACCCCATGACAGAGTGCATTTTGATTACCTCTTTCTTCCTTTCTATTACCCCCCACCCCCTTCTCTTAACTCCTTCCCTTCTGTTTTTCTATACGGCAAAATAGATTTCTATGCCCCATTGCCTATATATATCTTATTTCTCAGTTGCACATAAAAACAATTTTTAACATTCATTTTTAAAGCCTTGAGTTCCACTTTCTTTCCCTTCCTCCCTTCCCATTCACCCTCATTGAGAAAGCAAGCTATTCAATATAGGTTATACATGTGTAGTCATGCAAAACACTTCCATAACAGTCATGTCATGAAAGACTAATTATATTACCCTCTATCCTGTCCCGCCCTCCATTTATTCTATTCTCTCCTTTGACCTATCCTTGTTTGCTTCTTCCCTTCCCCCAATCTGCCATCCCTTCTATTATCTCCCCTCTCTTATCCCCTTCCCCCCTGCTTTCCTGTAGGGTAAGATAGATTTCCGTACCCAATTGAGTGTGTATGTTATTGCCTCCTTAAGCCAAATCTGATGAGAGTAAGGCTCACTTGTTCCCTCTCACCTCCCCCCTCTTTCCCTCCATTGTAAAAGCTCTTTCTTGCCTCTTTTATGTGAGATAATTTACTATATTCTACCTCTCCCTTTCTCTTTTTCCCAGTACATTCCTCTCAACACTTAATTTTGTTTTTTAGGTATCAACCCTTCATATTCAACTCACCTTGTGCCCTCTGTCTATAAATACATATATATATATGTATATATATGTATTATATATATTTATGTATGTATATACACATACATACACACAGATATATACATACACACATATACGTATATGTACATACATATGTGCATGCATACACATACACACATGTATACATACTCATATATACACACATATGTATGTATGTATATGTACATCAACTTTCCATGTAGGGATGCAAACAGTTCAACTTTAATAAGCCCCTTATGGCTTCTCTTTCGTGTTTACTTTTTCATGTTTCTCTTGATTCTTGTATTGGAAAGTCGAATTTTCTGTTTAGCTCTGGTCTTTTAAACAAGAATGCTTGGAAGTCCTCTATTTCATTGAAATTCCATTTTTTCTCTGAAATACTACACTTAGTTTTGCTGGGTAGGTGATTCTTGGTTTTAATCCTAAATCCTTTGACCTCTAGAATATCATATTCCAAGCCCTCTGATCCCTTGGTGTAGAAGCTGCTAAATCTTGTGTTATCCTGAGTGTGTTTCCACAATACTAGAATTGTTTCTTTCTGGTTGCTTGTAATGTCTTCTTCTTGACCTGGGAACTCCGGGATTTGGCTACAATATTCCTAGGAGTTTTCCTTTTGGGATCTCTTTCAGAAGGTGATCAGCAGATTCTTTCCATTTCTGTTTTACCCTCTGGTTCTAGAATATCAAGGTAGTTTTCCTTGATAATTCTTTAAAGATAATGTCTAGGCTTTTTTTAAATCATGTTTTCCAGGTAGTCCTGGATTTTAAATATTTTTTAATTTAAATTTTAAATTCAAATAAAAAATAATTTTAAAATGATCTCTCCTGGATCTATTTTCCAAGTCAGTTTATTTTTCCAATTAGATATTTCACATTGTCTTCTATTTTTTCATTCTTTTGGTTTTGTTTTATCATTTCTTGATTTCTCATAAAGTCATTAGGTTCCATTTGCTCTATTCTCATTCTTAAGGAATTATTTTCTTCACTGAGCTTTTGTTCCTCCTTTTCCATTTGGTCAATTCTGCTTTTCAAGGCATTCTTCTCCTCATTGGCTTTTTGGACCTCTTTTGCCATTTGGGTTAATCTATTTTTAAAGATGTTATTTTCTTCAGCATTTTTTGAGTCTGTTTTAGCAAGCTGTTGACTCATTTTTCATGATTTTCTTGCATCACTCTCATTTCTCTTCCCAATTTTTCCTCCACTTTTCTTACTTGATTTTCAAAATCCTTTTTGAGCTCTTCCATAGCCTGAGACCATTTCATAATTTTATTGGAGGCTTTGGATATAGGAGGCTTGAATTTGTTGTCTTCCTCTGGCTGAATGCCTTGATCTTCCTCATCGATAAGTGTGTGAGAAAACATCTTTTCACCAAGAAAATAACCTTCTATAGTCTTATTCTTTTCCCCCTGTTTGCTCATTTTCCCAGCCAATTATTTGACTTTTGAGCTCTTTGTTAAGTGGAAGGTGTACTGCCCCAAGTTTATGGAGTTTTGTGCAGCTCTTTTCAGAGATATCTCTAGGGACCTGTAAATTCTCACTTCCTCCAAAGTGGTATGATCAAAAGAGAGGTGTTTACTCCTCTTCTGGCCTGTGCTCTGGTCCATGAGCAACCACAAGCACTCTTTTCTGCCCCGGAACTTCAAGGAGGGTTCCTTCTCCACAGCCACCACAAGCTCCGCCACGCCAGCGCTCCTCCTCCCCCCAGGACCACCACCTGAGACTGCAACCCAGAACCCGCTTGGTTCTCCTAGACTGAGAGCTCCAGAAGCAGCCATTACTGGCTGCAATCGCCCTGCAGTTGGGGCTATGGCTGTGGCCAGACCACACTCCTCTCTCAAAGTGAGAGAGCCTTCCCACTGACCTTTGAAGCTGGATTTGGCATTTGTGGGTTAAGAAGTCTGGAAACCCCCACAGCTGCCAGTGATTCAGTGCCCTGAGGCCTGCTCCAGTCCTGTGTATGCCAGCATGGCCCAAGCTGGGCTGCGCTCCACATGTAATAAGATAGACCCTTTCTGTCAGCCTTCCAGATTGTCTTGGGCTGGAAACCTGCTTCACTCTGTCATTTTATGGGTTCTGCTGCTCTAGAATTTGTTTAGAGTCATTTTTTACAGGTATTTCAAGCATTTTGGGGGGAGAGCTCAATCAGGTCCCTGCTTCTACTCTGCCATCTTGGCCACCCCTCCACCCCCACCTATAATTCCTTTATTGCTGCTGCTTATTTTCTCTCAGTGTGTGCTAAAGTCCACTGAGTGGGACACATCCCCTGACTTGAGAGCCAAACCTATCTGGTACGACCTCTCCCTCCCCTCTCCTCTTCAGCCCTCATGGGGTGGGGGAACCAAAGGACAGTGTAAGATTTGCAACTCTATTCAAAACCCCCAAGATCACAAATGAACACATTTTCCTAACTGTGCCTGGGGTATCCAGTCACATGATCCATTGGATAGCTTCTATAGGCCCATCCTCTGCATACTCCATAGGGTTCAATCCCCATTATAAAAACAAAAACAAAAAGCTTTTAAACTTTAAAGCGCTATGTAAATGTATTGTCTATAGAATAGAAACAATGATGATTATAGTAGTAGTACACCTTGAACTGGAGGTCAATAAAAAGAAATAGTTCTCTTTCATCTCTCTTGTTCATTATCTTCTTTGTCTGCTTTCATTTATTCTCCTAAAGGTAAAAGTGTTTCCACAGGACCTCGTTGGCAGTCTGAAGCTAATCTAATAAACTAATTTGAACTGAGGTGTTAGGCTATAAGATTAATAATGTCTGGATGTGTTCTCTTTTCAAGATAATGGGGACCTTCAGTGCCTTTAGTGGTGACTAATGGTGATAATTTCATTTCCTGTGGCAGGCCAACAAGGGAAATATTTTGTACAAGAAGTGAGCCTCTCAGCACCCTTCAAATTGCATCATATAGACAGTTCAGAACATTGCCTCTATTTAAAGCTGATCCTGGGAAAAAAACAAAAAAAAAATAAAAAATTCTTGACTAATAGTCAGAAATCCTGGCTTTCTAGCTTTATAAACTTGGGCAAGTTCCTTAACTTTCTGAGACATATTTCCATATCTGTAAAATGGGGATAAAAATACTCTTTCCACTCAGAAGATTATTGTGAGGATGAATTAGGAAAATAAATGTGAAAACCTGTATACACGTGTATCTTAAACTCATCTAAGGTATTGTCTAATGGCAGAGGCTAGAGGCATGGGATAGTAGCTCTACCCTGGATACAAAACAGAAATTGAAAGCTTTCTCTCTCCCTCTTTTCCCTTTTTCTTTCCTTTCTTTCCTTCTTTCCCTCCTTCCTTCCTTTCTTCCTTCCCTCCTTCCTTCTTTCCTTCTTTCCTTCCTTCCTTCTTTCTTTCCTTCCTTTCCTTCCTTCCCTTTTTCCTTCCTTCCTTTCCTTCCTTCCATTTTTCCTTCCTTCCTTTCTTCCTTCCTTCCTTCCTTCCTTCCTTCCTTCCTTCCTTCCATCTTTCCTTTTCTCTTTTCTCCCTCATCTTCCTTTTTCCCTCTGCTACCCTCTCTTCCTTCTTTCTTTTTTTCCATCTATCCCTCCTTTCTCCTCATCTCCTCTCCTTCCTTCTACTGCAAACATTAGGAAGCAGCTTGGTGGATCAGTGGATAGAATATTGGGCCTGAAGTCAGGAAGACCTGAGTTCAAATGTAGCCTCAGACACATAATGGCTGTGTGACCCTGGGCAAATCACTTCACCTCTGTTTGCCTTAATCTGCTAGAGAAGGAAATGACAAACCACTCCAGTATCTTTGCCAAGAAAACTCCACAGACAGTTTAGCCTACAGGGCCATGAAGAGTCAGACACAACTGAACAACAAATATGCAAAGCATTGTGCTGGGCACTGCAGAAACCTTGTCCTCAAAGAGTTTATAATCTTAATAACACGAAAATATATGCACATAAATAACTGATGTGAGGTGGATGGAGATAAGTGGAATAGTGGGCCAAGCAGAGTGCTACGAGAAATCTAAGGAAGCTCACTTCCATCTTGAGATGAAGTTAGGGAAAATTTCTCAGGTGAAGTTGCACCCAATTTGGCATTGGAAGAAAGGGAAGAGCTTCAATACATGAAGATAGTAATGAAAGTATTCATCCTAAAGTTGTCAAAGGGAGGAAAGTTTCTCCTTATGATTGACTGGATTTATTTAATACAGTGGATTATTTCAGTTATAGCAAGTGAGGCCAAGATCAGAGACCCCAAATAGGTCCAGAGAACTAACTTCTCTTTTCTCCATGGCCACATATTGTATTCTTGGTTCTTCTAACTAGTTTCCTCTTCTTATATGTGTATTGTTTGTCACAAAGGAGACCAAACTGCAGTTTAAAAAAATTTATCACTTCCTTGCCATTTTATCACCCAAAAGAATACCTCATGAAAGTTATATTTTTATAGAATGGATTTGGATCTATATTCAGACTAATACATTTACCTAGTGCCATTATCCACTACTTCTTATCTCCTTTTATGGCTCCCCTAAGTCAACTGGTTAAGAGAATAACACATATCTGCCCTTGGTTGTACCTCCAGAATCAATCCAGCCCAATTCCCTAATTTTACAGATGAAGAAATTGAGGCCCAGAGGGTCAAATGGCTTGTCGAAGACAACACAGATTTGGACAGTAGCACCAGAACCTCTGCTGGCTTTAGGTCTCCTGAATTCTAGCCTGATTTTTTTCCCCCACTATACCACATTGTCTTACTCAGGATCAAAGGATCATAGATCCAGAGTTGGAAGAGACCTAGGAGGCCGGCTCGTCTAACTCCTTTGTTTTGTCTCAGTTTATTGGATTGTGTCCCTATACTCTCCTCTGACTCCTTAGAGAAGCAAACAATAATTTACATTTTTAACTGATTTTTTCCCCTAGAGCACTAGGAATAGCCTCTCTTCAATTTTGAATAAAGATTAAGTCATGTTCTATTTTAATAGGATTTTAATTTTACACATGATCAGCCATATCTCATAAAATTAGCTTTTTTCAGGGGCAGCTAGCTGGTACAGTGAGTAGAGCACTGGCCCTGGAGTCAGGAGGTCCTGAGTTCAAATCTGGCCTCAGACACTTGACACACGACACACTTACTAGCTATGTGACCTTGGGCAAGTCACTTAACCCCGATTGCCCTGCCTTCCCCCCTCCAAAAAAAACCCTACTGTTTTTCTGTGAATGATAGCCTTCCAATTTAATCATCTGTTGCTATAACTTCTATCCATAGCCACATACCAAATTTTACAAAAGTCCAAAACAAAAGGGCAGAAGATATGTTCATTTGAAAATTATTATTGGCTGCCATTTTGTTGAATGGAAAACTGAAATATGGTATATCTTGAAACTCATTCAGCGTGTACCAGATTTGGTCAAAATCAGTAAAATTCTTTTTAAAATTTATGGAAAACAATCGGAAAGACTTGTAAGCAAATGAAAATTCTGGTTGGTGAATTAGGTACAGATTTTACTTAAATAAAATGCTTTTTTACTTCGTGTACCATATTGCAGATTTTGGGAACTGAGACAGGTTAAGAAATAAAGTACCCTACTAAATCTGCTAAATATCCTGGAGAAGCTTGAAACATCTTGAGTCATCCTATCAGAGTAACACCAGTGGAAATGGTCCAAAGGTGTTTTAGGAGGAAAGGAGAAGTTTAAATATAAAGTAGCCTCCAATTTCCCAGAAGTCTTCCCTCCCCACCGCCACCATGAATAAGCACCAATCCCAAGGTCTAGGTTCCCCAATTCTTCAAAGCCTGGTTCTTCTAGACCAGATAAGAATCCTACAAAAACCCACCAGACTTTACTGATTTGGGAGAGGGTGCTCCATTCGCTCTAGATCTCTAACAAAGCATTCAATTCTACCCTAAGGCCCAGCAGACCTGACCTGTTTCCATCATATTCCCTGCCTGACCTTCAGTTTATGAGCTACTCCCAAAAGCTCTATGCTTCCTAATAATGGGCTTTTGGTGTTCTGAACCTTCCTAAGTCTGTATTGAGACAAAGAGTTAATAAAACTTAAATAAGGTCTTAATTTAACTCTTGGTTAAGAGTTTAAGAACAAAGAGAAGAACCTAGCTCATTTTTTTCCTACTCATTTACCTAAGCTAAATTTAGAATCTGTTCTGTTGGTCACTAGCACAGCTAGCAAAGAATGAGGTCAGGTGGAAGAATACCAACAACAAAAAGAGTAATTAGCAGGAACATGTTTATTTATAGTAGAAAATGGGAGAAATCAGCAATAAAGAAATAGCACGTGAGAGGGGTTTTCAAGAGGATGACTGTGGCCATCAAGCCAGCAGAGGAGAAGTAGAGGAGGGCTGGGAAAAAAGAGCCTGCAGCTTCCCAACCACTAAGGCACTACTGGGGATCACCTTCAGGCATCCTTGAATCCTTCCCTGATACTACTATCTCCCCCCAAACTGAAAAGCATTTCTCTTTCATCTGATCTTATGTTACTTTACACTTACTCCCAAAGAGCTTAAAACATTCCATTTTGTATTGTGGTTATTTGAATAAATAAACTGGATTTTAAGTTTCCTGAGGGCAGGGTCTTGGCCTTACCTACCATTTCTCAGCTCCTAGTTCCGTGCTTTATACATAGCAGCTAATTTTCAAAAATTATTATGGACAAAATCATCAACAGACATAAGCATCTCACTATACAGTTACCCCTTTCACTTTGTGACTTTCTTCAGCAGGGTTTCCATATATCTTGAGTCAGCATGAGAAATTAAATGGAATATCAGGGGAGTCTGCGGAAGCCACAGATGACACTTGAAGGCCTGCAAATGACAGAAAAAGTTTAGAAACTCAGAAATGCATAAAAGATATGTACAGTATTGTATAATATCAACCCAAATTTTACAGTAAGGTGCTATAAACATTCCATAAAAGAAAAAGAAAAAATTCAGACTTCTTCTCTGGTATGAAGGGAGGGTCAAAACATTTTTACATGGATTTTCCAAATTACGGGAGAGCCATGTTCCAACCCTACCCACCCCCACCCCCCATGATGTGGAAGGGATAACTGTACAAAGAAAAGGATGACATATGGCATTGTGAACTCATTGTGAGCTTGTTTTGAGAAAAAGTATACAGGAGTCCATGAACAGACACAGAAATTATAGGAGACACTCAAGTGACTGGTAAAAGCCTATTACCTCTATTACCTCTAAGGTAAAGCCTCCCAGGAGACTTGTAGGAATAATGAACAGATTTCACTTTCACCTCAGCTTATACTATTTGAACTCCAATTCATTCAAGGTTGAATTTTATGGCCAGCCAGTCATGCATGGTTCATCCTCCTGGCAGTGGCCCAACCTTCTCTAAGAAGGCAATATCTTTAGGAAGCACATCCACTAAATAATGAGCACCCAGACCTCTCAATTACTCTGCAGCTCTTGAGCGCAAAAGGCAGCCATCAAGGCTGGAAACATCCATCTCAGGATTGCTGTTTGGTCACCTGTGCTTAGGGAAAGAAGGTCATAGACAGGTAGGGACTTGAGATCCTGTCTTAGGCTCACCTGGGCAAACACATACACTTGTTTCATGTTCACGCATCCCCGACAGATGCTGCTAGGGAGGGAGAGAGGGAGGGAAGGAGGAGAGAGCAAGCCCCCATCCTCCACCTTGCTGGAAGTCCAAGGGAAATCTGGAAGTATCCTGAAAGAGTAGAAAAGAGTGTGAGAATGGAAACTGTTCTTCCCTCTAAGCCTGCTGAGAGGGAGGCTCTTCCTGCTCAGTCACTAATTCTCTTCACCACCACCCCACAAGTTAGGGATACCGATAGTAATCTATAGTCACATATGTACTTTAACAAGGAGCCCACTAGAGGGGGCCAGGATGAAGTTTCATCCCCATACCTGCTTTCCAGCCATATTCATTTCATGCTACTGGGCTCTGACCTCTCACTCAGACTTAAACTCTAAAACTCTTGTCCTGGCTTCTCATTGGTGGGGATTCACTATACGTAATCACTATACCTCTCGTTGAGGCCCAGTATGTTGCTCTACAACCTCCTTCATGCCACTCCCTTTATCTCCATTTTCCACCCCTACTTCTGAGAATGGTAATGAAATTAATGCTACCATTCCTGGAAAGGATGTGTCAATGACCCCATGACGTCACTCACCATTCATTTGACTTCCCTTACCAAAATATCCTTCCCTGGCTCCTACTCCCATATTTATGTTGGTTTGCCCTATTAGAATGTTAATTCCTTGGGGGAAGGGACAGTCTTGCTTATGTCATATCTATATCCCCAATTCATAGCACAATGCCTGGCATCTACTAAGCATTTTAATAAATGTTTTTTTATTCATTCATGGGATGGATCCCACAAGGGGTAAGAGGTGGAGGGGGGGGAGTTCCCTTGATTATTCTCATTTAAATTAAATTTTACAAAGTAATGACAAGATCACTCTATTTGCTTGTGTTCCTTTCTGAACTTCAGAGTAAATCATTAATGAATGTTTGTTGAATAAGTAATCTCATGACTGAAAACTTAGAAGCCTAAAGGGGATGGACATGAGATGGGTAACACCTCCATGCTCTCAGGAGGGATATGCTACTGGACAAGTGATGTACAGCATGATAAAGAATATTGAAACAGAATATTCCTTTAATCAATTATTTATCATTAATATATTACAATGTATATTAATGTGACATATATTTTAAGAATCTGCTCATGTAACTCATTTTTAATAGTTTCTGTGCTCAAAGGACAACTTCACACAGCTCTCAGTCCCAAACCAAGTATTATATGAGTCAAAGAGTAAGAAACCACATGCTTTCACAACCTTCTCCTTTTCTGTTTCTTGGTTTGATGGTGAGCTGTGTGTGGCTGCAATTTGCTGATTCACCATGGGCACTGGCTGCTCTAATGTGGCTCCAGGTGGTTGGTTTTCCCAAGAACTAATAGAAAAGTCTTGGGCTAATTAGAGAAGAAAAACAGAAAAGGGCTTAGGTATTGAATCCAATCAACTCTCAATTATCCACCAGTGGCTTATTGGCAGAAACATCTTTAATCTCTTTAATACCTGCCACTAGGCTCTGAGTAAATTGCTGGCCCCCACTTTTAGGAGGTATATATTCTGAGAATGGAGGTAGATGTTAATGCTAGCCTAAAGAAGACAACATTAGGAAGCTAAATCTGTTTTATTTATTGTTTAATTTTTAAAAAGGGCACAGATTATGCTGTCCTTCTAAAAAGATGATGCTTCTGACACAGCTATACCAAAAATTCATATTTGCATAGCAGCTTACAGTCACAAAGTATTTATATACATTATTTTATTTAGTGAGGTAAGTGTTTTGGGTATTATCCCATCGAACAGAAGAAGAAACTGAGGCCTGGGATGGACTTTAGATGTGAACTAAAACACTTAAGTGGCTTGCAATTTTCTGACCTATCCTGCCATCTTCCCAGAATCCTCTCCTAAAACACTTAAGTGAAACTGTGACCTCATTGATTTGAATATTTTTTTTCCTAACAATGCAGAATGCAATCCAGCCATCCCTACTCATCCTGTTCAAGTCTTTTGTTTATATTATTCCCTAAGTTCAACACAGGCAGTCCACTCGACATGCTAAGACTCTTGCTTTCTCTTGATACCACAGGGATACCAACGGAGCACATGGGCCATCCGTCAGCTTTTCCCAGGTGGCTCCACAAGACCAGCCCATCTCATTTTTCATGAATATATTTCTTTATATCCTTTATTCCATCATGCTAGGCATATATTGTTGGCTATATTGTTGGTTTTGTTCGGTTATTTCGGTCATGTCTGATTCTTTATGATCCCTATCCCCCTTTTGGAGTTTTCTTGGCAGAGATACTAGAGTGGTTTGCCATTTTTCTCTCCAGCTTATTTTACAGATGAGGAAACAGAAGCTAATAAATAGGCTTAAGTGACTTGCCCAGGGTCACACAGCTAGTAAGTGTCTGAGGCCAGATTTGAACTCACAAAGATGGATCTTCCTGACTCCAGGCCCAGTGCTCTGTCTAATGTACCACCTAGCTGCCCCCAGGAAATTAACCAGGGACTATGAAATGCCCTGGCAAATGTTGGGATCTCCTAAATGAATGACTGAATGACAAAATATTTATTAAGGGCTTAATATGTACCAGGCCCTGTGCCAAGGGGTGCAAGTACAAGCAAACAAGTCACTGCTCTCAAGGAACTTATATTTTAATAGGGCAAGATGACACATACAAGTGAGTAATCTCCAGGAAGGAGTGTTTTGAACAGGGAGTTCACAGAGAATAATGATTAATGTTTCCTTAAATTTTTAAATTAAAAAAGTATTTTAATGAACAAATGTTTATTTTCTCTCTCCTGCTTCTAATGGGGAAAAATAGAAAAATATTATATATTATATATATATATATATATATATATATATATATATATATATATATACACAAGGTTTTTACCTTATAACAAAAAAGCACATTCAAATAGAACAAATTCTTACATTGGCCATGTCCGAAAAGGTGACATTCCCTTTCTAGGAATTGTAATATTCATTTGACTACTTATCTCAGAGCTAGAGTTTGGAAGAGGTGGGGGTGGGGGGAAGGTGCTAGTTAGGCAGCATGCCATAAAGGTGGCCAGGAACGGATGATGTGTGCCTGAATTGGGCTATTTAGGGCCAAGGAGTCAGTGACACCCACTTCTGAACATTAAGCACTTTTAGTTGGCTGTCCCTCATGACTGGAACCTCCCCCCGCCCAATCTTTGCCTCCTGGCCTCCCTGGCCTCTTCAGGTCTCAGCCAAAGAACTACCTTCTTTTGGAAACCTTTCCAAGTCCTTGCCTATGGTCACACAGCTAATAAGTGTCTGAGGCTAGATTTGAACTCAGGAAAATGAGTCTTTCTGACTCCAAGCCTGGCATTCTATCCACTGTGCTCCCTAACTGCTCCTTAAAGAGCTTTTAAAGAACCAATTAAGGAACTAATGTAAGGCTGAATGTGTGTGTGTGTGTGTGTGTGTGTGTGTGTGTGTGTATCTATGCTTATTCGGTGATTTTGTAGAGCTCTAACATTAATAACTGCTGTTGGACCCAATGGAATAGGATATTATCACCTCTCTTTTCACTGTTAAAAAATAATAGCTGACATTTACGTTTGTTGCTGTTCAGATGTTTTAGTCATGTCTGACTCTATGTGACCCCATTTGGTGTTTTCTTGGCAAAGATACTGGGGTTGTTTGCCATTTCCTTCTCCAGCTCATTTTACAGATGAGGAAACTGAGGCAAAAAAGGTTAAGTGACTTGCCCAGGGTCATATAACTAGGAAGTGTCTGAGGTTGAATTTGAACTCAGATCTCTCTGACTCCAGGCCTAGAACTCTATCTACTGTGCCACCTAGCTGCCTATACATACATATATATGTATTCATGCATATGTATATATAGATAGCATAGATGTGTATATATTTGTACCCTGTTGTTTTCATGTTGTCTTCTCCATTGTACTGTGAAATCCTTGTGAATAGATACTGACTTTTGCCTTTCATTCTATTCCCAGTACTTAGTACAGTGCCTGGAACATAGTAGTCACTTAATAAATGCTTACTGACTAGATGACCAATCAGAGTCCAAGGTCACAGGTAGAGGCTAGAAAGCTGGTCTGGATAAAATGAGTCAAATTTTCATTTGCAAAAGTAGTTGAACCACTAGTTTGGAATACCCACCGAAGGAGTGCTGTGTGCATGTGTGTCAAAGGGGCTTTGATATTTCTATCATATTGGAGGAGAGGGAATTAGGAGAAACCCATTTTAAAAAGATAGTGTATCCGCTGATGGGAACACCATGCTATGAGGCGCTAGTTACAGAGACCGAATGAAAGTTGATGCCATCTGTTGTCAGCTCAGAGAGATGTTTGGTAGGTAACTTTGAAAATATTGTCTTTGTTATGGAAAGAGAGGGCCCATCTGTTTTTTTGGATTTCTGGAGGAGGCCCTGCTCTCTCTGCTCTTCCTTTCTCATTGTGCAGCACCCAAAATAATGCCCATGACTCTATTTATGAGGCTGCAAGTAGGATCATTCTTGCTGCAAAGCATACTTTTGCATCTGTTTAATTTTAACTTAAGCTCCATCCTGAAAAGCAATCACATTTACTGATGATCTAGACAGAAGGCTTCCAGAGTCTTAACACCTTGCTAATTGGCTACTTAAAATCTCATGGAAGAGCAGGAGGCATCTTTGCATTTTTCTGTCTATTTCTTTCTTTCTTTTTTATCCTACTGTCCTAATTGGAAAATTTTTTTGTTCTTACAATTTTGTTGCAGTCTGTTTACTTCCAGCAACTGTCCCAGCACTTTGGCTCCTGGCCATGGCTGGGCTCCAGAAACAGTCAGATTTGGTTAGAAGAAAATACGTAGTCCTTTAGCAGCTTGGGGGGTCTACCAACAGAGCCCATCTCCCTGGGCTGGCCCACCTCTCCCATTTATTAAGATCATAGGGTCATTGTTGGAGAGTTAGAAGGGATCTTAGAGAACCTGTGGTCCGACTCCCTCTTTACAGAAGAGGAAATTGAAGCCTATTCAAATTAAGTGATTTGCTCAAGGTAGTAAGACACAAGTCAGAGGCTTTCTCCTGAACCTTTATATAGTAGAGGAAAGATGGCTTGCTCTGGACTCTTCTTCCTCCAACTCCTCTCAAAACTGGCTTGTTCTGCCCTGTTGCTTACCTTGTCTACACCTGTAACTGGGTATAAAGGCACACCCAGGAAATTGTAATGCAGTGGAAAATTTTAGACCTCAGGTCCAAAGACCTTGGCTTAATTTAATTCAATTTTAAAAACGTTTAATTAAGGATACAAAGATAGATAGAGATGCTGCTCTTATGGACCTCACAGTCTAACGAAGGGAACAATATTTAAGCCAAGAGCCATGCCACGGGAAAGAGTTTGATCAATCACTGAAAAGGAAAGACACTGGCAACAGGTTGTGAGAAATTCAAGGTGGGAGAGAGATTCCTTGTAGCTCAGAGGGGCCCGTGGACAGCCTCAGGGAGGAGGTGCCAATTGACTTGGGATCTAAAGGGTAAGACTTCATATGGAGTTGGGAAGTGGCTCCATTGTAGGAACGGAGACTAGTATTAGCAAAGGAACAAGACGGCAGAGTCCATAATGAGAATTGTCCAATGAGAATAGTCCAGTAGGTCTAGGATATAGAGGACATAAAGATAGTAGGATAAAATAAGGCTTTATAGGTAGATGGATGCTAGAGCACGGAGTGTCTTGAACGTTAGGGTCCAGAGTTACAATAGTTTGATTGGCAATAGAGAGTCATTGAAAGTTTTTGAGTAGAAGGCTGATGTGATCAGAGCAGTGCATTAAGAATATTAATTGGTCTTCTATACAACATGACTAATGTGAAAATGTGTTTAATAGGAATAGATAGGTGGAGCCTATATCAGATTGCAGGCTGTCTTGGGATGGGAAAAGGAGGGAGGGGGAGAAAATTTAAAACTTATGGAAGTGAGTGTTGAAAACTAAAAGTAAATAAATTAACTTTAAAAAAAAGATTATTAGTTGGACAGCTGAATGAAGAATAGACTGGAGAATCTAGAGCTGGGAGACCAGTTAAGAGGCTTTTACAATGTTGCAATAGTCAGGCAAAAGGAAATGAAGCCCTAAGCTGGAGTTGTTTGCAATAAGAATGGAAGAAGACATCCTCATAGTTTTGAGATTTATATAGTAGGTGCTTAATAAATGCAGATTGATTTCCTGGAGTTCAAATCCAGCCTCAAACATTTCCTAGCTGTGTGATCCTGGGCAAGTCACTCAACCTCCCTTCCCTTCTGTTTCCTCATCTGTAAAATGGGGATATAGTAGCAAGTACCTCCCAGGGCAGTTGTAAGAATCATCCTATGCAGGCATCTTAGCCCTGATTTTTCCTTATAATTCCAAAATTCTATGGGTTATTTGTGACTCATGACTGCTTTCCTGTCCCCCTGGGGAAAAAAACAGAAACCATCCCAAATTCCTCCCTTATAAATATAATCACTTAAAAAAGAAACACTTAGACTTCAAGTTGTAATTAAATCTAGTTTAATTCAATACTTTAATAGTTTAATTAGCAAAGCTTGAGGATATCTACAGGAGCAGATATCATGGTGGAAACTGCAGCAAATCTCAATTCCCCACCCCCCAGAGTGAAGCCCTACATCTGTTTACTTCCTAGGGCTCCTGAGGTACAGGAGAAGAAATCAGGACTTTCATTGATTTGATCGAAATCTTCTATCTCCACATGCCAGGAGGAGTGGGAATGAAGGGTGAAGAGCTATACTGGACCCTGGCGGGTAGGGGGTGGTGGTGGTGGTGGTGGGAGAATTGCTGCTGTAGGATGTAAGTGCATTATAGAACTCTTGGCCAGTGACCTTGGCACAGCCTTCCAGACCTCGATGGTTCTGGCGACCCCACGCTCCCTGGCATAACTCCAGTTCAAAACCTCCCTAAGGAGGGGCTGGGGAGCCTCACTGCTGTACTCTCAAGAGGAACAAGTGACTCAGAGAACAGTGGAAGACAAGGAAAGCGAGGGAAATAGGACCCAGAGGAAGTATGGCCCACCCTCATGAGTCTGAGCCTCTGCCTCTGCCTCGGCCTCTGCATTTTGATGGCCGGAAGCTGCCTAGTTAACTTGGGGTTTACTGACTAGATCACTTTCTCCCTCTTAGACACATTTCATTCTGGAGCTCACAGATTGGACCACAATAGGTGCCTGCTCAAGCACCACTTAATGGCTATATTTTGAGCATTCCTGGCTCAGAGTGAATGTAAATAGTAACTATTTCCCTTTTGGCCAGCAGCCCTGAGGGTCTTCCCCTCCCAGTTTGATTTTTTTTTTATTTATTAAATGGGGCATCCCTTGACTCACTTCTTAAAGAGGCCTATTCATTGAATGGGTATTACCTCACTCAAAGTGAGAACCAGAAAAGACCTTAGTCTAAAAGGGCCAGGGTCTCCTAATGCATCCTGGGCCATCTCCAGTCATCCTGATGAATATCAGGCCACTGGACCCAGATGGCTCTGGAGGAGAAAGTGAGGCTGGTGACCTTGCACAGCCCTCCCTCACTCAAATCAAAGTCAACTGCAAGTCATGTCATCATCTCCCTGATGTCATGGTCCTCTATGAAAATGAAGGACAAATACAACCATACTGCATACTCATAGTCTTCCTCTTTCCTCTCTGTTTCCCAGTTTAAAATTACTTCCATCTGCATCACTAGTCCACCACTTCATATTCTTCCCCCACTTTCCGTTAGAGTCCATGCTATGGGCTATGTTAATAACAGCTAGCAATTATAGAGTTCTAAGCACTTTACATAGGTTGGTTCTTTTATCATCTTCTTTTTAGAGATGAGGAAAGAGAAGTTAAAGGACTTGCCCAGGGTCACAACTAGTAAGTGTCTCAGGCAGGATTTGAACTCAGGTCTTCTTCACTTCAAGTCTATGCCACTAGGCTGCCTCAACCCAGCTGTATCACTCCCAGCTAGACTTTGCTCAGTCCAAGGCCTCAGAGAGATAAGAAGGAAGCTCTAAGATCTCATCCAAATCTGTGCCTTCTATATACTAGAGGCAGAAAACCACCATTCTACTGCCAGCCTGCCCACTCCTCCCCTCTACGCCCTCCCAATCCCTCAGCTATAGTCTAGGGTAGGAACCCTTGAGGGTATGCATCGTAACCTGGCAACATCCTTTGCAGGTGCTCCAGGCCTCACTTCCTTATCACCTGCAGCTATTGAAATCCCAGGAAAGAAAGTTCTTGACAATGCAGTCCTTGGCATTGTTAAATGTTTCAACATCAGAAACCAACACATTTGACCCAACATTACCACGATTTGGTCTGTTTCCCAAGGTGATCAGGAACAGAGGAAAAGGACCTATATGATCTAAAATATTTGTAGCGGCTCTCTTTGTGGTGCCAAAGAACTGGAAATTGAGGGGATGTCCATCAATTGGGGTATGACTGAATAAATTGCATGTGATTGTGATGGAATATTACTGTATTGTACTTACTCCTGTAAGAAATGATGAACAGGCTAATTTTAGGAAAACATTTCGTTGCATGAAATAATGAAGAATGAAATGAACAGAACCAATAGAACGTCGTATACAGTAACAGCAATACTGTTCGAAGAATAAATTTGAATGACTAAGCTATTCTGAGGTATGTGAATATTCAAATCAACTACAAAGGACCTATGAAGAAAGATGTTATTTACCTTCAGAGAATGAACCGATACATGGAACTATGTATCGTATAGTTTCATATTTATATATCTATACATCTATATCTATATATATCTATATATCTGTGTCAAACGTTGGCTTTCTCTAGTGCGGGGTTGGGAGGGATAGAGGGAAACAGCTTGCAACTCAAATGTAACAAAAAAAAATTGAAAATAAGAGAAACCAATGTGATTTATATCAGTGGAAAGAAGAGGCATTGCCATCTGCTTGGTTACTACAAAGCACCCGAAGGACCATGGGCCTTTCCATCTAACTTGTGGCTGAAACCTCCTGCATGTGTTGCCTCCCTCATTAGAGTATGAACTCCTTGAGAACAGAGACTGTCTTACTTTTCTATTTTCAGCATTCACTAAATTTTTTTTTCATTCATTCATTCATTCATGATGCTGTGAAAGAAGTTACAGCAGACAGGTCCATTTCTAGGAGTTGGTATAAACCACACTGTATGGCCCTCTCCTTTCTTCACCTTTCTCTGCTGATTTTTTTATACTGTTGAAAAAAGGGTTTTCAAAAGCATCAAGGGGAACGCTGATGGGAAATGTGTTAGAAACACATCAGGTGGCCCCGAGGGGTATTCTCTTTCTGCCAAAGGGGACAAGGCTTTATAGGCCAGCAGTTGAACCAGATGGACACTCTCTGCTCTTCCCCCAGGCAAAGGAGAGGAGAGCCTGAACTGCCTAATTAGCTAGACCACTATTACCAAGGATTAAACCCAAACAGGGAGTCTCATTGGACACTACATCATTATCTGAAGCAACTGTGAATGAAAGGGCTGGAAACAAACCTAGGTCTGAGGCAAGGGACCATATATGGACACTTAGAATGGACCTTAGAGGGCCATCTTGTCTAACCATCTCATCTGACAGATGAGGAAACTGAGACACAGAGACATTAAGTGACTTGCCCAAGGTCACTAGTCACTAAGTGGTAGAGTCAGGATTCAAACCCAGGTCCATGGACTCCAGGGCTTGTTCCATTTTGCTACGTTGCCCCTTTGATTATGGCAAGTGGGCAATCAGAGCAGAACAGACTGGCTGGTGGGTCAAGACCAAGGCCAGCCGAGGAGTAAGCAAAGAGAGTCAGGGAGAACTTAGGTATAGTTGAGACAAAGCGCAAGTCTCTGGCTCACTCCCGGTCTGCTTCTGAGGGGAGATGTTCTTTTTTTTATATTCAGTGGCCCTGGGCCAATAAAACCGCACCTCTCGGAACCCCCTCCCCCATAACTCTTTGTTCTGCACCTTGATTGCACTCATGCAATATTATGTACTGTAGTTATTGTATTGCTGTCTCATCTCTCTATTAGACTGAAAACTACTGGATAACTCAGTAAATAGGGCACTGGGCCCGGAGTCAGGAAGACCTGAGTTCAAATTCTTCATCAAACATGTATTAGCTGCGTGACCCTAGGAAAATCGCTTAACCTCTGTTTCCTCATCTGTAAAGTGGGGCTAATAACAGCACCCATCTCCCAGGGTTGAGGTGAGGATCAAATAATTTTTAAGGTGCTTGGCACGGTAAATAGTATATAAATATTAGCTATTATTATTGAAAGGAATGGACTCTGTCTTTTTAATAGACTTTGCATTTTCCCCAGAGCCTTGTACAGTACTTCACCTTCAGTAGGCTTTCGATATTTGTTGAATTCAAGTGAATCGAGGAGAGTGTGGCATGGCAGATCCCTGCATCCTTTCCCACACACCTCCATGCTTCTTAACCCTTGACGGCCTGTAATTGCAGTCCCCTAGTTCTAACAAGGGGTTTATAAATGGAATGTCTATTTGTATGTTTACAAGACTCAGACTTTTAAAGTTTTACTTCTTTTATAGCATCACCTGGGGGAGTCACTTCCTTCTCCCCAGCAGGTATTATCCTTGAGTTACATCCCAACTAGTTGCCTCCTAAAACAGAGAAGGGGTCCTCCCCACTCTCTGCTGCTCTGAGCTCAGAGTCTCATCTCAATCTGTCATAGCTTTGGTAGCAGGTGACATGACCCTGCTTCAGACTCATCATTTGCAGTGGCAGACCTATTTTTCACAGCAACTTGCAAGAAATGGCTGTTTCTCCCCATCCCACCACCTGCCTCCTCTTTAGCTGTATCTGAACAGGATCCTGGTGTGAAGGGATGATTCAAATTCTCCTACTTCACAGGTCTGAAGATACTTCAAAAAGCCAAATGTTCAGTCAGGAGATGAGAGAGTGGGACAGGTATAAAACCATCATCTCCCTTTGGCTCCAATGATTGAAACAGTCAGTTATTCAGACAAAGAGACTTTAATGGCAGTGCTCTTCATAACCCCCCTATCTATCATCTACCTGCTCTCATATCCTCTTATTCTTCCAGGAAAGCAGATCCACTTCCCCTCTCAATTTTAAGCTTCTCCACCTTTTTTGGTGGATTTTGCTTTACTTTCTTAGGATCAGAACATCCTAGATTTAAATCTAGAAGAGACCCTATGGGACACTGAATCCAACCACCTCCATCTTACAGGTAAAGAAACTGTGGTATATAGACATTAAGTGACTTTTCTAGGGTCACACAGTAAGTATGGGGCAGGATTTGGACCCAGGTCTTTTAACATCTTATTTACTTCACTGATTGTTCCTCAAGTAAAGGTATATCTGTGGCACTGCCCGAAGACACACATGTGTGTAATGTTAATGGGATATGAAGATCTCCCCCCCCCCCCCATTAATAGGCCTCACGTGAAGCCCATTAAGGGAAGCTTGCTTGTAGGAAGGCTTCCACACCTTTTGGAACTAAGCTAATTAGGCACTGAGTCACTAGGGTTGTGATGTCTTCTAGCTCTGAACCTGTTAGCCAAAAGTGTATATATATTCTGAGGTTGGTAGTTTGCTTTGGGGATTAGCTTATGAGAAGGACCTTTTGATTTCCTGGTCAAGACTCTGAGTAGCTGTATGTTCAGACCCCCAACTGCTCAGATGCAAAGGCTCTCTTGATCCAGTGGTATAGGTAAAGTGTATAGCAATATTGCTTTGATTCAGGCAATCAGAGCCCTGTCTGTTGGTCTTTGTGCTAATTTCTCTGCTTGCATTTTCTCCGACGTTCAGGGTGCTGACTTTCCCCCTAAACTAGTAAAAGTAATTAAAAGTAAGATTGTTGATCCCTTTAAAGTTGCTTTCCTTTAAAAGCAGATCAAAGAACCTGTGCTCCAGGCCATCCTGGGTATGTCAGGGTGCTTGCTGTTACAATATGGTATCATGTTTTGTCCTTATAATAAAAACAGCACATGTATAGGAGGAAGAGAGACATATCTACTATAGTGCATAATCAGCCTAGGTGTCAGCCATTTCAACTCTTGTCACTGGCATATACCATTTATGTGATCCTGGGAAAGTCTCAGTCTCTGAGTGGCCCAGGCAGCTATGTGAATATTTTGTTACAGATGAATCTTTCTTCTTCAATGGTGGAAGGAATTTGCATACTGGGAGTTTATCCATATAGAGAAATAACAGGCCTGGACTCTCCCAAACCCCCAAACAAAGCAAAAATGTAGTAGGAAAAAAAAACAAAAAAGTCAAGAAACTTTGGCTTTCATTCCGGTTCTACTACTGATTAGCTGTGTGACTTTGGGAAAGTACATTCAGTTCTGCTATAACATGTGCTGGAAAAATGAGAATTTGTTCCAATGTAATTGATATATTAGGGAACATTTTGAGCATAACATGAATTTCTGAATTCCAAGTTTACTTTGTGAATTTTAATTTTGCTTCTGTGAGATTTCTTCCTCAAGAAACATCAAGTATGTAGAAGACTGAACCATTCTACAATATTTCACAAGCTACAACACTTCCGATGCCCCCTTTCACAATCAAACTTGTGCCATGTTGTGTGTACTCTGGTACTGTAGGGGCTGTGAAGAGATATGGGCTGGAAGTGCCCCTCCCCCCCCAACCTTTCTTTCATGACCTATGGTTCTACAGGCTGGGAGTTGAGGCCTGCCCAAACTTGCTCAGGGGCCACTATTTATTGTAGAACTTATGTATTTCTTAACCATTCAACATGCATAAAACTGTGCTACTGGGAATCCTATCATTTCTTTTTTATGTGTCACTGATGAAATTTATGAGCACTGTGCCTTGAACTCTATTATCGCATAATATTTGGAAAGCATATGTCCCATCACAGCAGAACTGCTAGTACCTTGATTATACTGACCTTCACTTGTAAAGTAGGGAATGATAAAACTCAGCTCATTTATTTTATAGGGTAAGGGTGGGGTCAAAACCACCCATCCTACTTTCATTTTCCAGCCTTTACTGGGTAAGAACCCATCTCAATAAATCATTTAAAGACCTCTTAGACTAAGTGCTAAAAGATGCTCAAACTGGAATGATTTTGCACAAGAATATAAGAATTATATTCAGATAGGGGAAGGAAACTTGGCCACACATCTGGATCATCTAGAAATAGTCAAATATCTGATTTTAGAAATGTAAGTGAATGTGGTATTTTTGCTGAATCCCCTTGAAAGGAACTTATGTGAAACTGGGTTGTAGGGAGAAGGGGAGGTATTAACTAAAGAAGGATATTGTGAGCTTTGAAAGGTTTAGACTCCAAACTTAATAAAAGGATTTGTTCAATAAAACTTGGACTCAGCCAAAAGGCTGCACCCAGGGACCTAGAAGGCCACATGTGGCCTTGAGGCTGCAGGTTCCCCACCCCTAGTTTAGAGGATTTTAGATTTCCCATCTTCTTACCTGTATCCTGGTTACATCCCTGGATCAGCTGGTGGCCATGTCTGTATCAAGAGCGAAGGATAGATAGATATAGATTCACTATGCTTAAGGAGTGCCCCCATGAAAGAGAAAAAAAAAAGACTTTTAGCAATCAGGGGCTGTGTGTGAGTTAATGTGTGCTATCTAGGCTTGAGCCCAGTTCTTCCTAGACTCTGTATGTCCTCATGGGAAAGTGCCACAGACTTTTGAGGGCATGTTCTTGTATTAGTTGTCCTCATTGTATTATTATTTTAGAAAGTAGTATTTATTAAAATGGTTATCTTAGTAAATACCCCTTTCTAAAAGCTATTTAAGTCTGGCTGACTAAATGATTTTCAACTGATAATCTTGAGGGAAGCACACTGACTCAAAAATGCTTGAGCCAAGGTGTCCCTAGAAACCCAAGGGAGAAAGAGATGTAACCAAGCTCTAGGGACCTGACTCATCAGTGGGGGTAGAAGTTGGGTTAGGGATCCTCAGGGTTCATATGGGTTAACAATAGAGTTGCCCTGGGGAACAAATATTACATTTGTGAAAATTCTTAGAAAGGAAAAAAAAATATGTGACAATTCAAGGCATCATTGTGATGTGACTGGGAATTATCTATC